>NC_142244.1:68616770-71374270 GCF_052056855.1 Sturnus vulgaris
TAAAGTATGCATTTTGAAAATAAATCACATTGGAGATTAAATTATCCAACTATTTATCCAATTAGGATTATCTTGCATGGAACAGGAAAGAAAGTAAATGTGATCAAACAATATAAAAGGCCTTTTATTTTTTTTTATCTTGCTGACAAGATAGACTTATTAATTTAGATTTTTCCATGAACTCAATACAGCAGCATCGCAAGCCCAAACCACAAATGTCACACCAGAAGCTTTTCTTCTGCAGTTTTAGAAGCTTGCTCTCTAGTATGCTTCAGGTAGGTAAAATCATTATTTTCAGAAACAATATACCCATACAATCAGAAAAATGTGTGAGCATATTTATATCTAAATAGTTTTCTCTGTGAATAGCTAAACTTCTCACCTGCTGTTTCTGAAGAGTAGGTTTATTTATTTTTCTTTTCGATTTCACTGTGCCTCAAGCACTATTTTGTCATGCCTGTATCACTGTCTTGGAAAGGATCTGTAACCTCCGTCAAATCTTATTCCAGAAAATATTAATTGCATGCATTGAGAGTGAGATCAATTCATTTAACTTTCTTTATGTAACTACAACTCAGTAGTCACATGACTAAGCACTTGTAAGGTGCAATTTATCTGATCTACTTTTGCCATTTACTTTAGGATGAGCTGGATCACCCCTACAACAGCCTATTGCTGTCTGTTGAGTCTAAGGTGACTCAGATGCAAATGTCTACATTTGTTTCAATGAACCTCGCAGTGAAGATTTAATCTAGATGAGGGCACTGTTATAGCACAACTGACCTTCCAACATGAAATGCTGAATCTTTGCTAATAATTCTCCTAATTTACTAACTGATGCTCAGATCATAACAACCAGTTCATTGCCTTGTTTAGCAAATTTAACTATCACAATTAAAGGCTAGAGAAGCAGATACGGAGAAATTATACTCTTGGTTGACAGACAAACATTACATTTTAGCTGTAAGATGCAAGATTTTTTTTCCCATGACAAGCAAATTTCTAGAAAAAAGCTTAGTGACCTGATTATAACTAAATGATCTGTTTCTGGTGCTCTGTGGGTTCCCAAAGCACAGGTTTATGAAAGCATTCCTTTGGCTTGAAATACGATGTGCTCAACATAGCACATTTGTCCTTAAGGCTGTATGATTATGCTTTTGCAAGCACCTAGACAGCACTTTTCACCCACAGATCTCAAACAAATTTACAAAAGTAGATATCTGTCACTGACAAGCATTTGTCTTATGTCCCACAATGTCAAAGTTGCATGCACAGTCTTGTCATTAAAAGAAGTGCTATGTATCATACAATAAACACTGACATTCCACAAAGAATCCTTCTGGTCTGAAGTTAATACTTATTTTCATTTTTGCAAGTGAATGCTTCTAGAAAGGGAAACCATCAACCCCAGGAATATACACATTCAGTTTACGCTACGATTAAAAAAATATTAATAATAGTATAAAAGTTGAAAAAAAAAAATCAATGTTTAATCTGTTAAACAATAGAAAAATTCTTATGAACTAGTGATACTGTCATTGAACTGGAGAGAGTTTGAGAACAAGCTTGCTCTGGCTTTTTCACCCTATGATTTGGAATCTGCTCACAGTACTGCCAGCTTAACCAAAAAGGATTAACTCTCATATCCAACTGAGAACACAGATAATTCTCAGTAATTGGTAAAAAATGAAGATGAATGGGGCTGAGAGATAAGGAGCAATTAGCTCATCAGCAGTTACAGCTGTGCACTCAATCCGGATCCATCTCTTGAGTCTCGGCCCCTTTTAAAGAACCCAGGCAGAATAAGCACAGGACACCCCCTCCCAAAAAATTGCCATACCTGCCCATCATTCCTCTGTATTCCATTTTATTTCCATGCTATACAAAGACACCTGTCATAGCATTCTGTGTAAATTACTACCTCTCCTAGGACCTGTATCTACAGCCAATCTTCTCTCACACTTAAAAAAAAAAAAAAAGAAAAAAAAAAAGGGGGGGGTGGGGGGGGGGGGTGGGGAAGAAAAAAACCCCAAACCCAAAACCCGGAAACTAAATGACTACTGTAGACACTTTTAAGTTCCCTGTCAATCGTTTCATTACAGCAGCATCATCTGTTTGAAAATATAAGCAATTCCCTCATCTAATTATAGGGAGGATTTGAGGTTCATTAACATTGCCAAGGCAGAGAATCAGATGTGCAACTGCAGAGCTGTGCTCAGTGGCCTGCATTCTCTGTTTCCTTTTATTTGCTTTTTCAAGGTCTCCAAGACTTTTTCCTGAAACCATAAAAGTAATTCTTTCCCTTAAAATAGACATGTGTGTTTAGAAAAAGGAAATTACTGCATTTTGTACTGTTCTATTATTGGGCAAGGTCACCGGAGAAAAATAATTTCACCTAAATCATTTTATCTCTGATTCTGGATGAAAAAAAAGAATAGTATACAAGCAAGCATTACTTTTGAACAACACATCACAGGAAGCCGTATACTTGTCTCATAATTTTAAATATTGCAAGGTAATGCTGATGAAGAGGAAATCTAACATGCCAAGAGGATCTCTTAATTTTCAACACATTTTGTTGTTGTTTATGGATTAACATGCTAGCCAAGTGTAAAATGTTGCCTTGTATTTCCTAACTGTGTTTAGAAATTAAGAACACCAAAGTCTTCATGATTGCTTCACTTCCTTAAAGAAATAATAGCATTTTTTTTTGTATGAATGTAGTTTAAACAATGACATTTTCTTGGGACATCTGTTTTGAGATCACATTTTGAATAGATATGAACTCATTTCCTACTAAGCAAGTAATTTACTATTGTTGATAGTTGTTTACAAGTTTTATGAGTCATATTTTAGCAAGTGGCAAAGGTCTTAACAAATCCTTTGAGTATTCCCTGAAGTGTATGCATAGTGTTTTCATTATATAAAATGTTCGGGAAGCAAAAGTATACGGACTGTTCTTCACTTCCTACCAAGTTATAGATAGCAAAGTCTAGCTCACAAAAATAGCTTTTAAAAGGTATTTATTTCCAAAGGCTTTTATCTTTTGCTGCTGCAGGTTAATGAAGTAGGACAGCAGGGCAGTAAGTACTTAAGCAGCGAGGAAACGATTGAGCTGCTTTACCTATCCATTGCTTCAGAGCATCGGATGGTAAACACACAACTGATCCTAATATCACACTAAGATGTTAATAGCACAAAGAGAAGAACCTCGTCAGTGAAATGTAAAATTTGACCTTGAAACTCTTTCTTTTCATTCTGCAATTAATTAAAAACAAAACAAAACAAAACCAAAAAAGAACAAACAAAAAAAACATATCCTCAACACACAGCATAATCTTTCTTTTTCCTTTGCTGCCCTACGGAATTCATTTTTTAAACAAAACCCCAATAATTTATCTACCCTGCATGTTGTATGTAGAATTGCCACTAAAAAGAACCCAGGACATTTTTCCTTCTTATCTGCAATGTAGCTCATATCAGCCAAGCTGTCACAAGACAGTACTTGATATAAACAAGAGATTGCAAAGACATCTCAGTAATCAATATTAGGATGGCTACAGTATGGAAGCCCCAACCACTGCATATCATTTGTCTCAGCATCTATTTCTATGACCAAATGAAGCATTAATTCAAATCATAAATCTATGGTGATTTAAATCTGGGAATGAGCACCTGCCTGCTTTAATGATTTATTTTGTACATTTCAGTAAGCAGGAGATTTGTCCATATGAACTGACAGGTCACCTTCAGATGCCAGTAGCAGACTGTTTATCACCATGCAGACTAGCATCTCATCTTAGCAAGTAAATATTAAACTAAAAGAATCCAATTGATTGTGGATGGGGGAGAAAGGCGTTGCAGCCATATATTTTACTCAGTGTGCTAATACCTCACTCTGATTCCTCTATAATTTCTTTTTTTTTTTTCTTTTTTCTCCCCCCTTCTAAAATGATAATTCTGGTGGGAGGATGCAAGCTCAAGGTTACCAGCAAAACTGAGAGATATAAAATAATTACTTATTAGTATCACTGGCTTCCTTTAACTCCCTTCACTCACTAACCTTTTGGTCATTGCTTCAAAAGATCAAGCTAATAAATTTGTAGTACTCTGTATAATTATACAATGTTCAACTACAAGAATTACTTCTGTAATTCACATTAAGCATTTGACTAAAACCAAAAAGCAAGACAATTTGGAAGTAAACCTGACAAGTCGATAAAATGAATAAAATAAAGGTCCTTATTTTATTTATCTGCCTTTATGTAGGCATTGGAGCACAGGATGATCGATCCACGCACACCATAATGCCTGCTACATATGGGCTAAGATGAATCAGTTAAGCCCTTAGCCTGGTTGCATCGTTTGTTCCTTTTCCTGCCTTTTGGTCAGGCACATAACCTAATTTAAAATGTGAACTAAAATCAGGTTGTTTTCTTTTGTTTCATTCTTTCCTCCTGTCAACATTCAGTAATGTAATATGTCATATTCTTGCCTAGCAAGCTATAATTTAAAATATTAATGGTATAGAGACTTGATAATATTTATTTGAAAATACATAAATAAACGCACTCCTGAAAAAATGCAGTTGAAGAAAGAGTACACACCTACTACAAAGCAACACTTTGAAATACGAGTTCTTGTCAAGATAATACAGTGTACTAATTTTCAAAAATGCAACTAATAAACAAAGAACTTAACTCTTCATGAACCCAATAATATCCTGACATTACTAGCAGTAGGAGTCACCTCTCTGATTCCGTATGCATGACTAGAACTGGACATTAGACATAGTTCACTATAAAAATAAACAAAAGCCATTTGCTGTTGAGAAATCCTCCATATGAAGGGTGCAGCTCAAGACAAGATGCACAGACAAGAAAACTGTATTTTCAGAACCATTCTTCATGTAACGGAGACAACTGGAAAGCTATTCACTCTACTCAGAAGAGCCATTTTTTTCTGAACAAAATTAACTCAATTCTTCATTCAGTTAAATTGGGAAATTAACTGAAGCTAACAAGTAAGTTAAGGGGCTGAGAGGAAATTTTGACAATGACAATAAATAATCTTGCTTCGCTAAGTTTGCCCTACTAAAATAGCTAGAATGTATTTTCTTAAATAGGGAAAATGATTAGGCTGTCTAAAAGCATATTAGTTATCTAAATTATGCCTAAAATAAGGATTTCAAAATAGATATTTTTCTTTTTTATTCAGAGGAAGTTCAGATAGTCCTTCGATCCACACTCCTAAAAATACTGAGTGGTTTAGATGTTGATTACTTGTTAACTTTTCCATCCCCATGGAAGCACATGTGGTTTATAACTAGAACTGCCAAGCAGAATAGCAGCTCCACAAACCAATATTTGAACTTTTTATTTCACATAATGGATTAATCTAAACCTGAAAATCTAAATTAGCTTCTAGTTCTAGTACATACTCTTTATCTTCTCAGTTTGTATTTACACTTGTCACCCTTTCTCATTACTTCACCTTTCTCTCAGTGCACTAGAGGCCACCTGGTCCTTCCACCTCATTTGTACCTATCTCCTCCTCCTAGATTGCAAAGACACCTGCTCTCTACCCTCTCTTGTTTTGTCTCCAAGAAAACAATCTTTACACTTGTATTCAAGTAACTGCGTATGTTGGTATCTGAGAACTCACAATTTAAGACTATTTTGTTCACCATCATTTATTTAAGAGGAAAACAAAACCAATCACATAATCTCCTTATGCAGTAATTCATACATATTGTTATTATTTGCAATAGGATGTGCCCAGGTGAACCTGTTCTTTGAACTCCAATTCATATTATTTCTAAATAATATCCTACCAATGCCTACTGAACTGTACAGAAACACTGTTCACAAACATGTATTTATTTATGTTAAGGCTAGTACATACCCTCTAAGATTCATTCCAAATGTATTTAGAAGATGAAAAACTAAAAGAAAAATATATAGACAAAGGGGCAAAATAAAAACAAAAAAGCCTATCTGAGGCCACTTTATTCCACTGTACACCAATCCTCCCTGCAGTTTTCTGAACGTACCTCTCTGTCATTGAATTTCTGTTGCTGAGTTAATACTGTCTCAACATGATAAAAGGATCCAATACAATGAAATGGCATAACAAAACATTTTACAGCAGACACACACAGATGATTAAAGATTTAATCAACAACAACAAAAAGTTATCCTAGCTTTGAAGTATGCTTTAGCAAAACAAATTGTCCAAACAAATGAATAAAGTATACTGAAACAATTCTTTTTTGAAAAAGAACAAGAGCTGCTGATGGCTGCTTAAGAAATGGAAAAAAATGTTAACTACATTTTAAGAACGTGTTTATTAAAATAAAATATGATAGGAATTGCAGAGCATGGCAGAATTTATTGTGTATGTATGTTTTCCTTTTGTCACAGGGCACATGAAAGTATGAAATATTTTGCTTTCAAGCTTGTGCTCTGAATTACCTAAAGTCAATACCCAGCACACTGAGCAGGAGACATTGTTAAATTTCACTTTGACACCATCATCTGTCACTCCACCTGTACTTTGAAAAATGAACTCTAAGCAATCAAACCACTTTCTTTCATGGAAAATATTAACTGGAGTCTGCAAAAGTAGCCTGCAAAGAAAAGAATGTTTTTGTAATAGTAACAACACTGAACGCTGGTGTAAAGGTCAGGTACAAAATAAAGCATTAAGAAAAGGAAAACAAATATGCAACTTTTTACACCAAATCAATGACTTCGGAAGGAAGTTCAGAAAGATCACCATTTTAATAAAATATCTTAGTATTGTGGACATATAATAATGCTATGTCTGAAACTTACCAACGCTTGAATTCAGATCTCCATTTTCAGAGTCTGCTCCATGCTGGTTATTATTTGCATGATAGTTGGACATAGCTTCCAATTTGATTTTTTTCACTTTCATTGCTTCTGCTATGGCAGCATTGGTGGCAGCTGCTGCTGCTGCAGCTGCTGCTGTCAGACCTGCAAAGAAGTATGAAAAAATTTAATATTCATTATTCTATGAGTCTCCATTATTGTAGGGACTGTTATTATTCCTTCATGCTTGTTACATAAGAACAGAGAGCACTGCAGAGTATTATTTCTCTTGTTGGTTTTGAAAACTATCAACTTTTTCAAGTAAAATGTTTCACATTGTATTTAGGTAAGTGCTCCTATACATTAATCTAAACTTTAACTTGGTATCTAGTAAGTGCATTCATAATAGAATCACAACTAGATGCAGCTACAAAGACATGCAGTCAAAATTCTAATTTAGCTTCAAAATGGTGTCCTGAGTGTCTGACTATGAATACATGAATATGTACATAGCCATACTTAGGAAAAAGATTCCCATTAGATCTCTAATGTTAGACATGCTAAAGAAAACAGAAAAAAACAGGTCTATAATTTCTATTTATGAGTAACAGACGATAGAACTCAGACATTTCTCGTTTCATGCATAACAGCAAGGAGATGTAGTTGTTCTAGGAAGCATATTAAAAAAAAAAAAAAAAAAAAAAAAAGCAGAATATTATTTTGCTCTCTCCAGACTTGAAGGCAGCAAAGTATTTATCAATGAGAAGAGGAATTATTAACCCACTTAATACCAATCCCAAAGCCACCTACAGGCAACTCAAGTGTTCTTCCTACCAAACCAAGTTTCTGCCATCCAGCCATTTATAAGAAGCCAGGAAAAATTCTCTTTGTCAGGAGCAATTGGAGAACTGGTCCAGTTCTCCAGTTGCCTTCAAAACTCGGAATTAGATGCAGCCATTAATCAAAGTCATAGGCATCAGTTTTTGCCCTCTTCTCTGAGGTAGGGTAATTTTCCTATGGTCCCCAAGTCCTGCTGTTGCCCACTCTGATATCTCTGCCCCAGCCTGGGGGACAGCAGAGAGAAGCCAGTGTCGAAATTTCACAAGAGCTGCCTCCCCCACACAACTGATGCAGGGGGCAGAGTTGGAAATGAAAGGGAACTAAACCTAAGATATAAAAGAGAAGGCAATAAAGCAGGTAAGTTTAATGCATTGATGCACTCTCAGTCCCCAGCCTGTGATGATGCCACATGAAGAGAACAGACCCACAGTCATTTTGAATCAAGATTTTTGCCCTGAATGTGGAGAAGGCTTGAAAAACTCCACGTAATTAGTTTAAAGGTTCCTGCTCGTCTGATTTTCAGCTACTCTGAGAGGTGTGAAGTGTCTTATGGATCTCAAGAGGAACTAACTCCACAATTTACTATTCTAAGGCTGCTGTCTAGCATAGGAAGAGTGCAATTTAGCAGGAAAGACCAATAAGCAAATAATCCCAGTCCACTGAGGTAAATACTGCTAGCACCATTGCTTCCCAGGGTCTCTTGTTGTCTCCTTTGACTCCTTACATGGAAAACAAGTTCACTTTTGCCATGTTTTTGGCTAGTGATGGGGAGGGACAGAAGGCAAATTCCAGCAGGGAAAAAAGCAGAAGGTGAGCAGGTATCAGGAAATCTATGAGGTGGCATAAGAGGTGCCTTTGAATATATTGTTGCTTGACTGAAGGTTGTTTTCCCTTATTGCTTTGCATGACCATATAAATATTAGCAAACAGCCCCAGACTCCCAACCCTCCTCACAGGCTGACTTCTAACACCTCCAAGTGTAATGAGAATTACTGACCAAGTGACAATTACAGATCAAAATGCCTTAGAAAAGTCCTGTTTCAGGTAGAAGACGTACCAAAAGCCAAAAATAATTGAGAATGTGCATAAATACAAGGGTTTGCTTTTATTTTAGCTTCTGCTACTATCACAAATTGGGCATGTTCTGATCTTAAAAAGGTATTGACAATAACATGGACTGCTTCCAATTGTATTTTTACCTTAGAGGAAGGATATGAAGCCATACATTAAATAAATTTGGTTACAGTTCCTAAATTTGGCCATAGAAAAAGGGATGGTGCACCTCTGAACTTTGGTTTGCATCCGGTGCTCATTAAACAACACAATAACCTATACTTCCTTTTTAAATATATATATATATATATATATACATCCCTGAAAAGCTAAAACTAGCATTTTTAAAGAACAATTCTTTGGAGTAATATTCTGGTATATTATATTCAATGACTACAACACCAGGCCTCAAATTTTTGGTTGTGACTACACTTTTAGACCAGCAGTTCTAAAGTGCTTCCAGGTATTGGGATAAATGACATACTAACAAGATGCTGGACATAGGACTTGTGAGCCCATCTACAATTATTTTGTTTCACTGGGATAATGATCTGGATGCAGACCTCCTGAAATAAAAACTCTCTTTTGCTGCAAAATTTGCCAAAAAAGATTATGGTTTGGTGTATCTCTTTGGATGGGGACTGAGAAACTAAAATACAAATTGCTTAGTTCTGTAGTATGATTTTTGCAAGATAATGATTGTGGTAAAAAATGCTAATTTCAAAAAGTAGAAATTAAACTACTAATTTCATTTCTTCTCTTATACAATCAGAGAAGTGACTGAAATGATTACTTTGCTATACAGCAATTAATGGAAACCATACAAATCTGAAATGTGTGTCTCGTTTAAATACTGGTGTAAGTAAGGAGGGAGATGGAAGGAATAGTGCTCAGAATTCTAGCTTAATTCTGGTCCTCGCAGCAATTCCCACCTGCATCACAGTTTCTCCTTTACTGCTACTTTTTCCTATCGCCTGGCTGTGAGGATACAGCAAAGCAACTGGCAAGGGAGGCCCAAAGCCAGTTATCAGAGCCACCTGCTTTATAATCACTGGTGTGCTCTAGTGTACTGGGGTGTGGTACAACCCAGAACTTCAGCACAGGGCCCAATTTATCCTTCTTACCTCAATAGTGTAGGCAGGCAAATATATAATACTCACAAGTTAATACACTACTATGTATCTATATGTATATTTTAAAATACTAAGTTTTAAAGTCACAGTATGGATATATACCCAGGGAAACACTTGGGATTTTAAAAAACTTTATTCTTTCAAAAAGCCTTTTGAGGTAAATATTATTTAATATCAATTAACCCTTACAATAAGTAGCCAAGGAATTTCCAAGGTGCACACTTCTCTACACTACAGAAATGTTATCTTCAAAAATGAGATAACCAAATGCAACTTACAAAGTCAACTGAAATGAAAGAAATAAGGATCACACTGAACAGCCATATAGGCTTTTTTTTTTATTCTTTACAAATATTTACTTGAACAGTTAAAAAGTATTCAGGCCAAAATATTCAGTGGATTAAAGTCAATGGTAGTTGTCATTAATATTCTGAAATTGATAAGTTGTTTATGTCTGGCATTCTTCCTGCTGATTATGCAGTGAGACAGGCAGCTTTATAAATATCTCATCACTCCATCGTCACACAAATTTCATCGACAGTGCTCATGCACAGCTATTAGCAATATGAATCTAACCATTACAAGAGGAATGAAAATCGAACATGTGGCATTAATACGCAGTCCTGGTTCCTAACCATCTGATAGGCAGATGGTGTAAAGCGGATTCTCCAGCTGAAATGAAGGGGCACATCATTTAAAACCTTGTTTGCATTCTAACTGATATCAGTGCCATATTGATATACATGATACATCATGGCAGTGTTTGAACAATCTAGTTTGTTTCAGTCATAAATGTTTACAGCCTTGTTTTTTATCTTTAGAAGCATGTTCTGAGGAGCGTATTTTTAATTTATGAAACCTATTGTTTACTTCTGTTGAACCAGAAGATTAGCAAAGAGCAGGAATATTAAATTACCACAACCACAGCAGTATAACTAAGATGGATGAATAAAGTATGGTTTTTCAATATGTTAGTAAAGGAATTAAAAAATTAGCCTAGACATTTTATGCATTAAATACATTTATTCATTTAAACCTTACAGCTTTTTTCCCATGTGACATACTTAGAACTTTAATGCTTTATAAAGCCATTCATTTAAATCTCTTACTGCGTGCAATTAATCTTGTCCAACAATTTAATTCAAAAAGCAAAACATCAGAAAGTAAAGTTCGATTCAACCACCACGCTTCTGAAGTAATCTCCGTATTGCTGACAGTTCCTATAGACTCATCAGCAAAAGTCTGTTCAAGGTGTCTTGCAGGAGCCGTATGAATTTGAATTACAGCTCAATTGAACGCTCGCCAAGCCCTAGTAGGAGCTCAGGAACAAGAAGCAGAACACCAAAAGAGAGAGAGAAGGATCCTTTCCTGCTAAGACCTTCTCTCTTCTGTCACTAGATTACTTTGGCCTGTTGGGTGTGTTTGTAGCTGTTAATTATGTTAATAAAGTTGCAGCCTGCTGTCTCTGCCAAATATAATCATAAGCTTTCTCCTGCCAAGTCCTAGTCTAATTTACACCCGTGCAACTCTACTGAAGTCAGAATTTCGTGGGTGAGAATGAGACCAGAAGTATGCCCAGTATGTGTGGTCTCTAACACTGAAAAATGAGTGAACGAAACAGAAAACAATGACAAAAACCCCAGCATCTTCAGAAAACAATTCTGTTTTAAAAGCAAAGTCCCTGAGAGAGCTGTCATATATCATGACAGATTTTCAAAATGTACATGAATTACTGGTGGGCACTAAATCACATCCAGGGTTTCTGCCTTCCAACAAATAGTACTGCCTGCCTGACTTAAGAGAAAGCTCTAAAACTTTCAGTTTTGATGGGGTGAGCAGCTTACAATACACCCTATTTGTGAAACGAAATTGGAAAGGACCTGTGAGTGGAACTTTTTCAGCCTGAAATATGTCTCAAAACACACATTTTTTAATTGCATGCCTAAACCTCATCCTGGGACAAATTAACGAATTATTTAAATAATTGATCTTAATTCACTTTTAACTTCCTTCACATAATTATGCCTAAGAGAAATAACAATTCCTAATAGTAATTTCAATAATTTCCTTAATGCAACTATTAGCTTAATTTATATTTTATTTTATATATACATATATTTATGGGTACTTATAAAATTCAGTAACATGTATGTATTTATACAAGCTCCTTCTTTAGGACTTTTCCAACATTTTCAGGAAACTTTACTTTTGTCATCACAGAACAGGCAGAAAACCAAAATACAACTGTCAACAGTGTGCTACATTTAATTTCATGTATTTGCTGGAAACTTCATTCTGCAGAAACGCTTTACTCACTGCATGTGAGGCGTTCCAAATCTCATCTCAATTCTGAAAGAACTCCTTTCATTATTTCAAATTAATGCTTATTCCTTTCTCTTCTAGTTTATTTCAATGGTACTGACTTGAAAATAATTCAAGCCCTTTCTTGATTTAATACCAGATTTCATATTGTGGTTCTTACTTTGGCAAAATTCCTACTAAAATCTGAAAAAAACCTGCCTCAGAAAGAAAGGTAGGGTTACCTCCTAGGACCTGACCCCGGCCACTGTAGGCTATTGCATTGGTTTCATGGGTTTCAGCAGTTCAGGTACAAGTTTTTGGTAGCTTATTATACTGCTGCCTAGTTATTTCAAATGAAATAGGATCCTAACCTTAGTCTCTGATCTAATGGGTGTTTTATATAGTGTGATACATAAAACAAGAAGGGGAAAGCAATCTGCAGAAGGACAGAGGTCTGATTACATAGACTGGATTGCAGAAAGGAGAACTTCACCATAATATTCCGCTAAAATATACTGAGTTTCACTAGAAGAATTCTTTATGTATAATTTATATCCAGAATCTCACAGTTATCCAGAAACCTTATTTCTGCTAAACTGTCTGGATTGATCCAATACAACAAACTTGGTATACCCTAAAAATTTCATTACATGTTATTTTGGGATAATCAAAAAATTATTGTCTGGTCCCCCCAGCTGTATTTTCTTGATCAACTAGAATGGTTCAGCATAAACTGCTCATCTAGGTAATTTTTTTACTATCTCTTAAAGGCCTACTATTAAAGATACCATATGAATGAAAAAAAAAAGAAACAAACAAAAAAACAACAAAAAAGTCTGCACTTTAAATATTGTTAAAGAAGGAATACTAGAAAAAGAATCATCCATGGTTTAGACTGGTGCAACTAAACTGAAGCTGACAGTCTTGCACTGGGAGAAAACCAGTGTATGTGAAGCTCAAACCATCTGTTGTTCATCAGTCTAATCAGACCTTTTTCCTGTACTCCTAACTTGTAATATGAATTTTGAGGCCTGGATATAGCATTTAAGATAAACAAGCAAAAGAGCTTAATTTCCCCAGCAATGTTCAAACCTAAAAATCTTTCTGGTTAAAATGTGCTTCCACAATTAATAACACAGTTGCAGAAATAAAACATTGAAAGCAGCAACGTCCTTTTGTTTTAGTAACACTGCATTTTTTAAAATAGATCTACCAGCATGTCGAACAGTGCTTCAGAAATGTGTAAATGGAATTATTTTATCACTAATATTTGCCTTTTATGGAACTGATTGACTTACATTCCATGAAGTTATTCTTTCTACTGGATATATTACTTCGTACTGAAGAGTAAAAAGTGAAATCGCAAAGTGCATTTCAAATACCACAACAAATTACTAACTGTTACAGCTTCATGAGGTTTTGTAATCCATGAATTTGTTATTGGCTTGGTGCAATTGTGACAGAATTAAACAATGTATGTTGCATAACTGCCTGGCTATACTGCAGTTTTCAGCAACAGTTTAAAATCCTGCTGGAATGCACACAGCAACAATACAATACAATTAAGAGAGAACATTCTTTCTTAAACAACAGTCATCTTTTCAAAAGCAATAGATTCTCAGTTCTCATTCACTCTGTTGCATTATTCATTTCATGTGCAACCTCATGCTGGACCATAAATTGTTACTTTATCTAATCAAAGGCGACTTAACTCCACAGAAGGTCAAAGGTTTAATTTTGTGAAGTATTATCTTACGCTATGAGTTTAACGGAAAAATAGAAGAAGAAAAACAGCCAAGAAACTGGTAATAAATGAACCTTTATTGCCTCAGGCATTGGCCTAGTTAATAAACTTTCATTGAAGGTTTCTTTCAACTGTTATGGACAATGAGGTAAAAAAAATCCTAAATTACAGCCATGTGTGACTTTTAAAGCAGGCATTCTTTTTTATCTCAACCTTCCCAGCTTAGGAAAAAGACAAAGAGATTGTCTTCAATTTCTTAACCAAAAATGTATGCTTCTAAACAGATGAAAAAGTGCAGATCAAGCCTTTTAAAAGCAGAGGTCAGCTTTGAACAATATAAAAAAATACTTTTCCTTAAGTGTCAAATCCTGATCCACAGTCTCCTTAACTGAATAGCATGCAGTTCCAAAAAAAAAAAAAAAAAGAAAAATATATGTGGGAAGGCAAAATATATATATACTGACAATATATTATGCTAACAATGATGGCTGGTTCCTGAAAGACTTTCTGTTTTACATTTGCATTGCTAGAGTGCAATAATGGCTCTTCTTTAATAGAATGACTTATTATGGGAACAACTTTCAACTGAAAACTATGGGAAAAACCCTGCACTTTTTACAAATAGAAGTTCTTTTCTTTTCATGTGTATTATCTCATGTTTCTCACAATACTATTCTTGCTGTTAGAAGAAATTAAAAGGTTTAACATAATGACAGTTACTGGTGGTTATTGGTGCTCTGTGAATTTTCCTCATTTAATCTTCTTAGATTTTACTAACTACAATGTCTTTTATTGACATACTCTTTGGGACCAGTTTAGAGAAGTGTATTACAGTTTATGTTATACAGTCAAAAAACAATAAGAAGACCAGTAGTATTTTAAAAATCCTTAGCCTTTAACTTAAGTCTAATTTATAACTAGATGGACACAACTAATTAATTGTAACAGTGCTACAATTCAGAAATACTGAAAAGACGTGTTCATGCCTGTAATAGCAGTAATGTAGCTAAATACTCATAATCTTTCAACCAGCAGGAGCTTTTGTAGTTTTTTTTTATAAACCTAATCCACAGCTTGACACAGATCCTGGGGTAATGGCACACAGTTCTTTGATTAAACTAATATCTAAACACTGCTGAGGCAGTCTGATGGTCGCGTGGACATGTTTCCCTACAACTTCAGAACTCAGCCTTGCAAACAGAACTGCCAAATTCTTTCTCATAGACCTAATATAGTCCACATGCCTAATCATGTGAGTGAAATTTAACTTATCCACGTGTATATGTGGCACCAGAGCAAGATCCGAATAAAAAGAGATTTTAGCTGTGGACCACAATGGTGCAATTTCAGTTTTGACAGTCTTCTGGTGGAATGGATGTGCCCCCAGAGGGACCTGTTTTCTGCACTGAGTCCACACAATGAAGCAGCAGCCCACTAACATTTAGTCAACACGTTATCAAAGCCTTTGCAACCTGAAGGGCTTTGGTCCTAAAGCAACATTTTTCCCAAAGAAAGAAAGATTTTATTCTCACTTCTGGTGCACAAGAATAGTCAGCTACAGACTTATTTCGGGCTTATTGCCATCCTTAGGCAGTGAAAACAGCATTATTCCTAGTCATGAAAAAAGAAAGCAAGGAATTCAGGGCTTTAGCTAAGATGAAGTATTATCACAGCTGCTGATTAGAGCAGAAGACCTTCAGTAAATGCCTAAAATATAAACTACTATTTCAAGATACTTGAAATAAAGTTTCCATTGGATTATTCTCTAATGGAGTTAAAATATACTATGCATATATAAAAAAAAAAAAAAACCTAAAATTTCTTTAAAGAACAATTTTGATCCTGTTTTGTCATACTTAGTTTTAAAGTAGAGGTTGTTTGAATCCTCTTGCCCCTAAAAATAAGCCTTTATAATACCATATACATTACCAAATTCTATAACTGTTTTCTGATTATCTCTCTCTCTATTTGCAGCGTGCAAAGCAGGTTGTGCCAAGCATTAGGAAGACAGAAGTCAATATAATGGTGGAAAAAAGCCCCAGAAATCCACTGCTTTTTTCAAGACATATGTACCCTTGTTTTAACACAGCAAGTTGAGTAAGAGAAATTTCACATTTCTGAATGTAAAGAATTCACCTGTAAGGGTCAGGAGAGTCCTCTCTCTTTCTTCATTCTTTTATTCACTAGAAGTGTTATAACTTCAAGAGCTGCACTGTGGCTTTAGGGCTCTTTTTTTCTCTTTTTTCTTTTCTTTTCTTTTTTAAGTTTTGTCAGATCCATTATGCATTACTCTGTGCCAGAGGCAAGGCATGGGGCTAAATGTACTGTTACAGCACAGTGATAGCAGAGTTTGTACTGTGATGCAGAACTGTGATACTGTACAAAGTAGCTGTGATAATGACTCACAGGTAACACTGTGTAGTCCTTTTTTCAGATGAAAAGGCAGTCAATTGTCACAGACAGTCCTCTCTCACCTTTATGCTCTACTTGTTGCACAAGGTAACAGAACACTAAATCCCACAGGTAGCACCCTGGGTGCTGACCAAGGCATTACATGAATGTTTTGGGTGGTATGGCACAGCAGGGGCACGATGTGCACTTGTATCCCAGCACTGCATCAAAGCATGGATGTTAGAACAAATTTATTCACTGAAAGAGTGGTTAAGCATTGGGACAGGCTCTCCAGGCAAATGGTGGAGCCACCATCCCTGGAAGTGCTCAAAAACTGAGTACATGTGGCAGTTTTTGGTACAGTTTAGTGGCCATAGTGGTGTTTGTCAAAGGTTGGACTTGATGATCTTGGCAGTCTCTTCCAAACTAGATAGCTTCATAATATTTTTTATTCTAAGGCCGAATTATCACCCCAAATCAAGGGAGTTCTCTCACACCCAGAGAGTTCAGTTAATACTGAACTTCATGCAACAGCATACTTTTGTTTTGTACCTCAGAATTGCCTGCTATGCAAAAAGTAAACGTCTGAAGAGTGTTAATGATGTTAAAAGGAAAGTGTGGTATAAATAATGGATACATTATTACTGTACTTGATTGTAATACAAAAACAAACATGCAGTATCTTTTCTACAGTTCCTACCATATTGGCATGATTGCAGTTCTGTATTATGAAGACCTGCGGACATTTGTAAATTTAGATTTATATACATGATCATATGTATTGCTTCTGAAAGGCATATTCTTTGAAGCTAATGACTGATTGGTACCACTGTCTAACACATTATGAATAAATATTCAAAGGTCATAAAATAAGCAATCATAAGAGAGCCCCAACATTCTCTTTGGAAGAAATCTGAGAAATCTTCATGATATGCTATTCAAAGGAGACATTATATGTTCATTGCTAGCAATATTTTATGAAAGAAAAAGCTTTATGTTACTACAATCCTCTCAACTTGGTAGTGTCCACAAAAAGACAAAATATGATGACAATCATTATTTCACAGATTCCATGATTTGTAGGGAGAACTAGATTACAATTTGCAGCAGATAATTTAATTAATCTTTTCTTCATACATTAATGAACAGGATATCAACAGATTTGGATTTTCACAAATCTGTTACTGGAAATCATTTTTCTCCACCTTCTCAACACTCCCACAAGTGCAAAATGGGATGTGTGCTTTCTAATTTCTCCTCCCTCTGGGTTATGACCTTCTGTCTGATCATTGCCAAATTCCAAGTTTTAGACTTATCTGATATTCAGGTTGGCAAAATGGACTGCACATTTAGCACAGAGTGAGTAATAGAAATAACTGGCAAAAATTTAATTAGTACCTGGACAATAACTCACTATTTTTATCCCAACTACAAGTAATCTAACTTTAATCAACTACAAGATGCAACCTCAATACATAACAATGAAAGTATCAATCCAAAATTAATTTATTTTTCAACAACAACAAAAAAAAACATAGCCCATATAGTGTGCATGCATTTCTTTTGTATTTTCTAGATATTACTGGTCTTCAACATAATGACTTCTAGCCTAAAATTTATAGTATTAATGATTTGGAAAAAAAAAGGAACAGGATCACTATTGTTACTTTATCTTAGAAATCAGAGCATCATTCTGTAATTTGATACTAATTTTGACTTGCAGACGCTTTGGAAGACATACAGATAAATAATATTTTTTTAAGTGGGTTTGTTTGTTTGTTTTTGATTTTGTTGTTGTTGTTTGTTTGTTTTAAGACTGCAAGTATAAAACATTGATTGTAATCAATATTTGTCACGTCTTAGCCCAAAGAACTGGTGGACATTTTCCAAAGTGAGGAATAAATTAGTTCTGAAAACATGTCTATGATATGCATAAAATTTTCAGGAAAAAAATAACTAGATTTGATGGAATTTCTTGTATTAAATTGCTGAGTTTCTTTAAAATTTAATTCTTAATCACTACTTAAGATATGGTAAAATGCAGGAATTGCTTTTGAAAGGATGCAGACCTATTGTTAGATTTAATTCTGTGATGTAGTAACAGCCCATAATATTAAGAAAATTTTTTTTTCTGCCAGTGCCTTAAGAAGTTTATGACACATTTCTAGAACTCTCTTTGTTGTTTCTGTTCTCTAATTGGTTGTATTAGTCACATGTTATATTTCTTTGCCAGTCTTGAAAAACAGTAATTCCTCCATCTATTGAAACAGATTTTCTATGGTGATAACAGGCCACAGGAGGACTGTATTTCATCTAAGCTGCATACTAACCATATTTATATCTATGTGTATATATACATATATATATATATGTATACAGTGAGGTTTCATGTAATAAAGGCAGATGAATCAACATGATTCTGTCCTTCCAGAAACAGTATTTAATAAGGATGGGACATTGGCATATTGACTACAGAGACATTCATATATGTATGTACCAGGTAGTACCATGATCAAATCTCTGTGTGTCAATGTAGTTGAATTTACATTTTTCTTTCTTTGCTGTCAAAATCCTGCCCTTCTCAACTACAGCTAACACATTTGAAAAAAGGCACTATAACGTTGCCTCAACTCACCATGTTTTTGAAGAAAAATATTTACAAGTGGTTTTTCCATTCTCATGTTTTTTTGTAAGAAAGCTTACATTGCAGGAAAACTTCAGTGAATATTAGTAAATGTTCTACTTTCACTGGAAACTGCTACCATTCAAGCATAAGTGATTGATATTCCTCATATCAAAGAGCATGAAATATAAAATTAGTTATAAAATGGCTTCAGTGCATGGAAAAAAGATTGCCTCCTACAATGCTGATGATACACAGGAATTTTGGATGGATTCATATTACCAGTCTCCTAAATGAACAGTTGACATTCCAACTAACAGCTTGCCAGAAATCCAATTGTATCCTGGGCTGCATCAAATGAAGCATGGCTAGCAGGCTGAGGGAAGCGATTTCCCCCTTCTACTGGGTCCTCGTGAGCCCCAGTTGGAGAACTGTGTCTAGCTGTGGCCCCCAACATAAGAAGGACATGGACCTGCTGGATTGTGTCTAGAGAGGGGTCATGAACACAATCAGAGGGCTGGAGCACCTCTCCTGTGAACACAGGCTGAGAGAGTTGGAGTTGTTCAGCCTGGAGAAGAATCCAGGGAGACCTTACAGTACCTTCCAGTAACTAAAGAGGCTACAAGAAAGATGGAGAGGGAGTTTTTACAAGGGCATGTAGTGATAGGACAGGGGTTAATGGAATTGAGCTAAAGAGGGGAGGTGTAAATTAGGTATTAGGAAGAAATTGTAAACTGTGAGGGTGATTGAAGAGATTGCCCAGAGAAGCTGTGGATGCCCTATCCCTGGAAGTGCTCAAGGCCAGGATGCACAGGGCTACGAGCAACCTGGTCTAGTGGGAGGTGTCTCTGCCCATGGCAGAGGGGTTGGAACTAGATGATCTCTTAAGGTCTGCTTCAACACAAACTGTTTTGTGATTCTATGAAATACCAATTTTATCAAGAGGATCAAATATTTCTTGTATCCAATTGCAGCATTAGCTTGCTTAGAGTTTTTTATAGAAGAGGTATTTTAATGAACATTTTTACTTCAAGCCACCATATAAACAAAAAGTAAACTTTAGTACATGTCCAGGACAGTCCTTTTCAAAGTTCCTACCTTTGTGCTGTGTCTGCCCAAATCAGTCCTTCACTAACACAGGGTTTCACACAAGTATTTACAGAAGCAATTATATCTGCAGAATGCCATTAGCACATTGCACTTCACCTTGTATTAACTTTCTTTTTCTCATCCTATGTTTTCATATAAAATGCCCAGATGCAAATTATGGAAGATATTTTTTCCAACAGTAGGATTGTGCTTTTTGACAGATTATATGAACAGTTACTTTGGCAGCTTTAGAAATGCCCCTAGGTCAGTTGCTTGGTAAGACTGCTGATGGCCTGAGTTTCCTGTTTGTCATTTTCTTATCATTTAGTTACTAGCAAATTAGACCCAAAAAGATTATAAGTCCACACCTACAAGACCTATACTTAACCATATGTGCCAAGCATATATTCTGCAGACATCCTTAGGTGGTAGCAAGAAGAAACTGAAGAGACATTGAAAGAAAGTATCTGAATTATGTCTGAATTACTTTGTTCACCCTTTTAGTTAAAAATACCACCAGAAAAAGAAATTAGAGGCCCTTGAATTTTAATTCTGAGACTACCAGAAAGTATCAGATGTCATCTACATTTTAATTTTATTCCCCTTTACCTATTAGATGGAGATAACACTTCCTTACTCTACAGAAGGATTATCAATACAAATCAGTCAAGAGTTGTAAAACGCTTTAAAAATAAAAAGTGCCAAGCATGCATTAATACTGTTTACAGCCGTTGTTCTAAATCTATAAAGTCAAACAAAGTCCATAATTGCAAGGTAGTTTTTGCCTAAGAAGTGAGGGCAGCAGTACAGTGCAAAGTGTACATTGATAAAAATCCACAAAGGAACTATGAAGATGAAACATTGCTTTGAATTTTATCATGCACCTTAAAAGGTCACAAAACACTTTTGAGCCTGAGAGACAGTAAGAAAGAATAGGAAATAAATATTTTTATTGTCTAAATGTGGTGGGGTTTTTTAAACTATCAAATTAACAGATACAAACTTCTTTACCAACTTGAATTTCAAGTTAGCATATGGTCAATTCAAACTCTGAAGCAGGGAGGGTATAAGATCAATAGTTTAGCAATTAAAAAAAAAATCAAAACACTTTTCAATTTCTGATGATTTGTCAAAGAATTCTGAATTCCATGAAAGCTACTTAAGGCCTTATTAGAATTAATTTTATAAAAATCTCCATCCTTCTGTTGTTACCTGAGCTAGTTAAGTGTTAAATGTGCTCTTCCTAAATCACTGACAATTACAAGAAGGAATATAATGATTTTGCCTTATGTTTGCAAAATGTGACTAGTTATTTTCTTGTTGACTGTAAAGGAAGTCGTATTCTCAAAAACAGGATATTAAGGATTAAAAAATACACTTCTAATCTAATTGTGCCATAAAGTCGTCAGATTTTTTTTTTAATGGCCAGAAAAGAAAAAGGAACAATATGATTCTCTAATAATCTTTCCATCCTTTACAGGCAAAATAAAAAACAGGTGTACATTTAAGAACTATCACATTAGGCTGCCTGTTCAAGGATACAGTGGAATAATGCTTAATTCTTTATCACTACATTAATTTTGAGTTGAGAGCTTCATAAAAGCATATTCTCAACTTTGTTTCCCAAAAAGTGTATACACACGAAGGAGAAAATCAATGTTTGCTTTCAACAGAGAACTAATAACACGGGGGGATATCCTCATGCAAAGGTCTATCTAGAATAAATTAATGAATTAAAGCCTGATGTGGTCAACAGCCTCTTCAGCTGTTCGTGCATTTTTCCAGCTACATTGGATCAGTGAAATCTGGCATAGACTTTGTTCCTCTAAAATACCTTCATGCATAATATCTGACAACTATGGAAACTTTGCAATTAAGTCCAGGTCAAAACTGTGTTATTCTATTTGTTCAGATGAATTGTTCCAAGAAGGTCACATACTGCATGCCATCCAAAGAGTATCTTCTTTGACATACTACTGCATAGCTGAAATATGAAGGCATCTTCTCATTGTCTCCGAATTTCATTGGTAGCCAAACACAGACTTTAGGGCAGGTTCAAGTGCTGCTTTAAAGCAGAGTTTATCCAATATAGAACTATTTCTATTACAAGTTGTTATGGTATGGCTACAAGAAGCAATTAAAAATTCAGTACATTAGTTCTAGTTTCCAGGGTGTCATGTGTAGATATATGTTGGAACTGTGAACACAAAAATACCATTAAACAGCACACACTATCCTCAGCAGCCCTAGAGAAGAAAGAAATGACGATTATTTTTGAGGATCGCAGTTGGCAAACACCAGCAGCTCTGTCTGGGGTAAGTGGCGAGGTGAAGCCAAGAACTGTGGCTGCAGTCCTCTAATTCCTAAAACATGAAACATTTTGTACACACCTAATCTGCTAAACATAAATTCTATGAGATTTCCTGGGGTTTTTGGTGATCTTTTTTGTAATAATATACTATATATCTATGTAAAATGTACTTTTTAAAAGCAATGTAATATATATCTTGCAGTTTTAGTATATCCTGTTCTGCACTAATTACACCCTATCTTATTCATTTTAAGAAGTATCTTCTTTATTTTTGTTGTCATTATTATTTTCACCTTTATTCTTACCTATTAAATGGATGAATATGGGGAAAAGAAACAGAAATATGAGAAATATATTTTGCAACTACCAGTATATTTTTCCTAATATTCAAACTTAATTTTCAGCAAACTTGTTATTTTAAAGCTAGCAGTTTAAAAGGTTTTTTTAATTTCCTACTGGATTTATTTTTTAATTAGCCTACCACATAGGTTAATTCTCATAATAAATATTTATCCTGCATCTTTATGTTAAGTTACATGATGTGCCCCAGTGTAGCTTTAGAAATTAATATGAAAACAACACAGTAGAGAGAGATATTTGAAGTTCAGAAGCTGCTGACATTGGGCATTAGACCATAAGTAGGTCAGAATAAACACTTAACATTCAAATTTAAATATAATATTGTGTAATACAAGAAGATCTATAGAGCCATAATGTCTGAATATATTAGGTATGATGATAATACTTCTATTGATTCCAGTCTGTTAAAATAATGAAACTGAATTACACAAATCAATTCTTGGAATACAACACAAAAGCATATATTATTTGCTTTGCACTTTCAAAATAGTCTTTTCAAGTGAGATTGTAACTATTTTAGACTTTAACTAAAAACAAGTGTTAATTTTCTCAACATCATTCTCAACATCACCTAAAAACAGGCTCATAGTAGTCTTTTTGTTATCTTACAGTTGACAAGTTTAACAGTCCTTTAACTATCTAACAAACAGCTTTCTCTGTGTGATCAATTATTTATGACTCTCGCTCTTACATCATTACTTCTGCAAGGAGAGGAGGTGTTTCAATAGGAGGACCTACCATTAAAGACAATTAACAAGCACTCCGTTTCCTTTGGCAGAGGGAGGACACTCACAAAATGCTGTAAAACATTCAAGAATGTAGTTTCTGGTGATGTTTTCACAGTTATACAGAACTAAATATTTCATAACTTCTCGAAGTCTAACAAAAAATAAGGCATTGGCTTTTCAGGCTGTCAGGAATGATGTTTTGTTTTCCAACAAAGTGCTCAGTATATGTTAAATTATTTCTACTCCAGATGGGAATTAGACTGCACTCCTGAAATTACCCTGCTATAAAAACATTGAAATTATTATGTTTGTCCAATATCACTATTACGGTCACTAAACAAAAATTAAGAATAAGGCGTTTCTGAGTACGTATGTTACAAAAACAAGTGGTGATCCAGAACATGGAATACGATAAATGTGCAAAGCACAAAGCATGCATTCAAACCTGAAGTGTGAAGCAAAGAGGAATTTGCATTGTGAATGCAATAAAAACTGTAAATCAGTTCCTTGAAAGCAGAAGACAACAGTCTGAGTTAAGGGCTGCAGGCACCACAGCCCATTGGGGTGTGCAGAATACTACAGATTTCCACCCTGGCATAGCAAGTTAAAGATGTGCGATGGAGAGTCACACTCCTCTGTTGTTACCAGGAGGTAATTATACAACAGTATTTCTAATGATGGAGTCCCAAAGCAATGCTTCTCCTCTTCCCAGTGGAAAATATCTTTTGAAGCAAAGAGTGGCTGTGGGATTCAAGAGGAGGGAAAACACATACCATAAAATATAATTAAAAATTGTGGAGGCTGCCTATGACAAGAATAACCATAAAAAACAGATACAAACCAGCTGGCTGTTAACAACTCCTGAGTTATAAAAATCTTAACCTGCTGTAAAGCACTCAATTCGATTTACATAACCACAGAGCTGACATTCCTTTTAGGCTCCTCTGCTGGGGATTATTTTGACATGTTTTAAGGCAGCATAAAAAGCAACTGTGAAAGGAAGACATGTATCATCTTACATAAAAATTCATTCTTGCCTTAAGATTGGACTTACACGCTTTAATCCCAGCATCTTTACTGAAAACTGGAAAATATCTTCAATGGCTACTGGTGATTCAATTTTATAACATTATCCCTTTGGTGCTCATATTTTTGATAAAGTTGATAGTGTATGTACACACACAAACAGAAAAAAAAATCTATACAATCACAGAAGCTTAAGTTTTGCTATTACTGCACAAAATATCAACCCTACTAGAACCCACTACAGAGCGCAGCATATCTAGTCTTAGATAGATTATGTTGCTTAAGATTGCAACTGGCCTTTGCTAAACAAGAAAAGCATTTCTTAGGAATGTAATGATGCAGACAGCATTTTACACAACTAACACAGCTTGCTGTAGGGAATTAAAATAAACAAAATAAAATAAAATCAATCTTACACTGAGTGAAGTTTTGATGTATAAGTGCTGGCAGCTTACATTGCCCAGAGCACAGAACGAGTTTTGCCATTTGATAATTTGCTTGATTCACTGTGCTGCCTCATGCAGGGCATTTTATGCCTGATTTATGTTTAATCGAGTCACCTGCTTAATGTTAAGGAGGGTCACAGTTAGATAGAAGGGTTACGACCATATAAGGCTTTCAACATCTTCCAGTTTGACATAAGAAATGGGTGTAAGTGTTAGAGGTCAACCTTTTTCTTTTATTTTGATTTAATGTTCTCTATGGAATATTGCATAAAACATTAATGCACCACAAAACCAATTTGATTCCCTTTTGAAATGCAGTAGGCAAATATAGACTAAGACACTCAAAACACTGACAAAATAAAATAAAAGCAATCTACAGTCTAAATGATCATGTCTATGTGAGGAGTTTTACGGCTTATAAGGTACATCCTTACTTATATAAAAATGAATATAAGTTCTCCCATTAATGGATAAGCAATCAAATTTATTCTAGTGTCTCAGAAAAATAGAGACTTTAAACACAAAACGACCATAAATTTTTAATATAACTGAAGTGTCCTGGTTCACCATTCAGGTTAGATGTTCATGCTTTTCAACACATACAACTGGATATTAGAATTATCAGCATTTTCTTTGCAATAAGCATATGAAAAATTACATCCATATTTAAGAAATAAAATCAGATGTGGAAAACTACTACCAACTAGAGAGCTAAGACATATTTGATCTTTCTCTTAGTGTTTCAACATGTTGCAAGTACTGCAGGACATTATTAATTTTGAGATAAAATTAAAATTCTCCCATATAGCACTGAAAAAAAATAACACAGCACCAAATAAGGTACTTAAAGATGCATTTTTAAGAAGAAACTATTGCAGTTAGCAAGGGCAGATGGAATTCAGCACTTACCAGTTTGGAGAGATTTATCAGTCTTTTAAGTGCACTAAAGTATGTTACATGCCATGCCATGAACACAATTACCAGAACCCAATAACAGACACAATTCACAGTGAATCTAGAGGTATACCAGAAGTTTCAGTGCTTAGCTAAAATGTGACTTGTTTGCCTGCTAAATTGCGTGTGTGTGATATACAACTTCTTGTGCGAATGAAAAGAATAAATATTTCCCTATTTCTTTTTATTACTATACCCAGAGTACACTAAGCTTCATCAAATACTTTAAAACATACCAATACTTTCCATAGATTCATTTAACGGACAATGTACAGACAGTTTTGCATCCACATATTTCAAATAATTTACCTACACTGACAGCTTCACCCAGCTAATTTTAAATTAACCTTCTAAAATTTAATCATTCAAACCAAACTCTTCATCTAGGTTGCCTATAGTCAATGAAGAGACACAGGCATTTCCAGAGGGTGATCCAAGTTGGCCTATTTTATACTGAGATATATCACTCTCCAGAGATGTCTGCTACTTTCCACTGGCTATGAAAGGAGATGACTTGTTAAGATTTCAACAGCTACTTTTCAGACATATTAGCAGATGAATCTCCTCCTTGATAGCTAACTTCTTCACGGCTAAAGCTAGGGAAAATTAAATTCTTTTCTCAGATAGTAAAAATAGAGTTAAGATATTTACCTGTATGCCTGCCATTTCTGTGGAAATGTAATCAATCTGTTGTTTTGGAATTTTATTTCTAGGTACATATTTCCTTTAAAATTAAGTGTCTGCTCAGAAAAAAAAATACTACAAAATTATCTCAGCTATATACTTGATTAAAAACCTCTGCTTTATAAAAATTTTAAAAACTTTAGTCATTAAAAACTCAGAAAAATAAAGTAAGCCTCAAAATGATGCATGCTATGTATTGTTCTGTAAGAAGAAAACTATTTCTATTAAACACACTCCTTTATTTCTTTCAAAGACTCTATTTTTACAGAAATATTTTAAAAATAGACCCTGACGGACAAAATAGAACAAAATCTAATTTGAATGCTACTAGTTCTCATATCTTCTATCTGTTTCTGTCAAACATTTTGCCAGTTATTTTTTTTCCCCAGTTCTACTTCCTATTAAAATCAAATTAGGGAGGCAAACTGATTTCACAATATAAATATTCACCTTCTAATCAAAATCTAGATTTAATGCCAGAGTACATATTGCTAACGAATGCAGAACATCTCCAGAATTGAGTACTCTCCAGCTGGATTACAGGAACAATCTGGCCCACACCAGCAGTAACTGGGTTATCAGTAGGAACTCTACTGAACAAGACGTTTAGTGATTGGTCCCAAGAGTTATCACCATGTCTTGAATTCGGGGTAGAAATCAGCTGCAGAACAGGACAGCAGTGGATGTCCCAGGCACTTTCATACAATACCCACCACATCACTGTGCTGTTCATTGCTGCACAGAAAAACTTGAAAATATGAATTCATCAGAGCATAGAGAAAATCTAAAACACGCTCAGAAAGATGCAGCTCCACTCACTTGAGTAAACCTACAGGGATGGTACTCAGTGCTGATTATGGGCCTATTTATTTCATTTAGTGGAGCATGGTAGTGAGATATCTGAATGAGCATGTTCACATACATGCATGCATACACTACACAGAGGTATTAACTCTGGAATGGAAACTCTTTTGTCATGTTATAATAGTGATGCAGCCAGGATGACAACAAATAGTCTCATTTAGATTGTAAATATTCCCTTAATTCCCCCTTCATAAAGGCAGTGGCAGACCAAAGAGGGAGAACTATCTAAAACTATTTCCTAGTCTGAAAAGAACTTATGAAAATCTGCCAGCTTTTTCTCTCCTTCTGGCTGTCAGGTCAGGCTGAAACTGTTTTAATTCTGTGCCCAGAAAGCTCTGTTCTCAGTAGCACACACTCTAAATAAAGTGCTCTCACATAGTATATTTCACCAAAAGAAGTAGATGGCAACGGCCTGGAATAGTGTGGAATTCTGAAAGCCTCAGCATCAATGAGATGCCCACTGTCCATGCTGGTAAGAATTATGCAATTCCAGATCGATATATCAAAAGGTAAACTTATATTAAGAATGAAAGGAAAAAAAATTATTTTTAAAAAAATTGACAAAGGGTTCATAAGAATTAAAATTTTAAAAGAGCTGTGGAAAGTCTCTTTATAGATCTTCAAGCAGGATAGGGTTTGTGAAAAGCTCTTTTTGATCCAGTGCACCACAAATAGTATTTTCATGCTATGATAGAGATCTAACTCTGCATTTAGCCAGCGTTTTTCCAAGACTGTGTTGTTGTAAACAAATGAAGAGACAGCACAAGAAGGTATATTTGTCAAAATATATGTCTTGAAATGTTCCTTTTTTGTGTGTCAGTTATACAAAGCTAAAGATTTGTCATTAAGCAGCCAGAGGGAGTGAGGTTTCTTCTTGAAGATGCATGCAGTATATATAAAAGAAAACCAATGCAATTCAAAACAATTACATCATCTGAAAATTTTCCTAGAAGCTCCTAGGAAGAAGGAGGAAGCAAAGAAAAAAAAAAGGGTAAGAATTCAGGTTCCTATTTTCTTCGGATATTTGGCAAAAGAGACTTACTAGGCCTTTAGGAGAAATTATGAGCTATGTTAGCACTGGAAATCCCTTTTCATATGCTACATATTTATCTATCAGTGTTTAGTGTTTTTCATCTTTTCTTTAAAAGAACATTACCTAGTGGCATTCTTCCCAGATTTACTAGAATAAAAGAAGTAATAAAAATGTCAAGCTTGAAGTAACTGTATTAAGGTGTCTAAAATTAATCTAATAATCTTGCCAAAATACAGTAACATAACTTGATTTAATTTTTAGTCAGCACTGAAGTGGTCAAGCAGTTGGATTACATGATTGTTGTATACCCCTTCCAACTGAAATATTACATTCTATTTTATTCTAGTCTATATTTTATGCATATTATAGACATAAAAGCAAAACTAGAAAGTGAAATTTAAGTGAGTACCTTTAATTTGATTTTTGATATGGTGAAAACACAACAGTGTAAAGCAGAAAGGAACTTAAAGGAGACAGAATTCAGATGAATCTCAAAATCACTAACTTTTGAAAAATGAGAGGAACTCTTCTCTTTAGAATACAGCTTAGTGGCCAAAACTTAGTCTTTTAATCAAAACTATTCAAAGAAATGAGGAAGCCTCAAACCAAACACCCTGATACCAATACCTTCTTCCCAAAAATAAATCGATTACAATAGTCAGCTCCCAAATCTTTCACATCTCTGAAAAAACTGTTGAGATCTAGGTGACAGGATATTACGAAAGATAATGTGATTTTTGAATAGAGAGTCAGGGCAGCAGAAACTATACCAAAGCAACAAATAAAAAGTGAAAGAATAAGATAAACTCTGTTAGAAAATAATCCCTGCAAGTAACCATAGGAACAACGCCACACAAAAAGTGAGCTGGAGCTAAGCAATGCGTGAGATGTTCACATGTAATGACTCAGGATGAAATGAGGAGGCTTTTACTGGGAGCAGGCCACAGATGGATCCATGTTAAGTGAACAAATACAATTAGATCATGAATAATTCTAAAAGGAGCAATGAAGCAGATTTAAACACAACTCCAAAAGACAGCGTTATCTCAGAGGTTATATAAACAGTTCTGAATTACACAGTAAAACAAAAAAATCCCCACTTACCACGAATTTCTTACACAAAGAAAGGATTTTCCACAGGCAGACTAAATACAGTTTCTGTGGTTTCACTGAATTAAAACAGTCCAAGATGTGAGACAGAAATTTAGTTAAATCCATTGGCAATAACCTTCACTCAACTTGATTACAAGTTATATAAGGACTACATTAAATATCCTTCTGTTTTGCCTATGCCCTACTTTAATCTGGGCTACCTACTGAATCTATTAACTTACTTGATTACTTAATAAAAAATAAAGTCTGAAAAATAAATAAAAGTTCTGAAAATATACTTATTTCTAACATAAAATCCTGGTATTCTTTTTAACTTTTAAAGTGCCAGTCATTTTCCCTAAAGAAAGTTCTGTGAAACTCTTGCCTTGTCATCTCGACAGGATGAGAGAATTAAATACTTGCAAAATGAATGGCAAGGGAAGACATCCCAGGGAAAATCTTGTTTGCATTTACTGTTATTCTTCATTTATTGTTACCCCTTCCAGAAAAATTTCTTTTCATTATTAAAGGTTTAATTAAATAAAACTAAGTATTAAATGAAGTAGGTTTGAGAAAAGAGAGGGAAGAAGGATGATATATTAAAATACTAATTCTTACCACAGTTCTGTGAGTCTATAAAGCACCATTTATATAGTACAAAATTCATGTCAAGGCTAGATCTGTGTAATCTGGAATCAGTGAAACTTCCAGCACACATTAAGGAAAATGTCTCAGATTAGGATGAATGAAGAATTACATATTTCAAGTCCTTCTTTAAGTTTTCAGGGGAGAGTTGAAAATAAGTCACAAAGGTGAGATTTCAGACCACTTGTAGAAAATTCTAAAATACTTTTTCACATACAATAAGAGTAAATACGTTCTCAAATCAAGTGACTTGGAACTCAAGATAATTTGCAAAAGTATTGTGTCTCAATACCATGCTTAATATTTTGACTAATATAATCAAATTCACTACTGGTAATATGAATTGAAATTCCATTAAACAAATGGAAAACAAAATTCATCATAAAACACCATAGTAGTAGTAGTAATAGCAGTAATAACAGCAATAATAATAACAATCACTATAAAGACAGCAGCTAACAACTGTGAAATAACTTAAAAGCAAGTATTTTCCCTCAGAAAATTATACAGACAGAAGTCTGTTTAAAAAAAATGTGTGACTCGTTATCCACAACTTTCAGTTTCAGATAGTAGCAGCTACAAGGCATAAAAATGTAACTGATCTCAAGATGACTTTAAATTTTCCACAAAAAAAATGTTATTTAAAATATTTGTTTCCAAGTACAAATTCATCTAACAATTCCTGAAATATTTATTCTCTTCTGTGGCATCAGGAAGTTAGTTTGGGGTCTTCTGAACAAGAGGGAAAAAAGAAAAAAGGTAATCCAAAATATGAGGAGTTTTCTCCTGGAGTAAAGAAAGAAATTAAAGAATCAAGAAAAAAAAAATCTGCAAGGAATTTTAAGGAAAAAAGTCATCATCTTTAACACACAATGGACAAATGGTATCCAGCTATTGAACAGAAGGTGGAGAAATCAAGTTGCTTTTACTTAAAACAGAACTTCCATATAAGCATTTTTAATTGCTTTCAGATGCTTTTACATCGTAGTAGTGATTAACTTCATTCAGCAGACATAAGTGCTTGTGTTCTAAAAGCCTGAGAGTTTTGGCACTTGGTCTAATAAAAGATAAAGACAAAACTTCCATAAAAACTTTGCCTCTAGTTTCTTTAAACAAAAAACACATTAGAAACTCAGCAAGACAGACATTCAACCTAGTAGTGATTTTCTAGCTACAAAACACGTTCTGGAATTGGCCATGGACAGTGCAAGAAACAAAACTGGCCAGGAACTCTTTCTTGGGAGAAGATATGGATATTTTTTCTTTCCTTAGGTTGGGAAAGGCTGTAATAAGAAAAAGATTTTGGATCTTCAGTTGTAAGCGGCAGTATGTATGCCTGCCATCTAAGGTGAAGAACAGCTCTGAAACTGGTTTATTTATCATTAATTTATTGGCACAGATGTAGCTATGAAAGTCATATTCTTCACAGGAATCATAGCCCAAATAGTACAATCCCTTGCCCAGACTTTTTCTGGTAAGCAACCATTTGGGAGGTTTTTCATGTAACTTAAGAATGCTCTACAATGGTAATACTAATTAATTTTGATTCTACATATATGTCAGCTCCTAACAGTCTTTCTCTATAGAATTTTAGCCAGGGTGATAATAGAAATAAATTTTAAGAGAAATCGAAGTAATTTACATTTTATATAGGGATGTTCTTATGGCTGTACTTTCTTAAGAAATCTGGATCCTATTTCATAAGGAGTTATTCCATACTCCACAAAAATTCCACAAGAAGGATGCTCACTGAGGCAAAAGTGCTGTATTTTTGTCATTTACCTCTAGGAGTATGATGTCCTCACTGTGTTCAGCATCTGTATATCTGAGACATCAAAACCTGAATATAACTTGATTTTTCAACAGAGGGAAAAAATTACTTTAAGAATTGTTTTGTCACACAGTCCTTGAGTGCACAGGAACCACTGTTTTCTTCCACTTGAACAAAATATTAATCTAGTAGAATCTTTTGAGATACTTTTCAAAACAAATGGGCTGATTGACAAAAAATCACATTTCTCGTCTCAAATACTTGCACTGAATATTCCTTGGATGCTGAAAATATTTAGAGTTTGAGGGGTTTTTTCTATTCTTTATAGTCTGGCACATACAAAAATAATGCACTGTTGTGACGTTGTAAGCTACTTGGTTATCAAATCACCCAAGTTACATCCTTCTTTTATTCCCATATTCATATATATTTATTAAGCAAGGGTACAGGGAAATTCTGTCATTCTTTGCACTGTGTTAAGTAGCTTTTCTCACCATCTGAAGTCCCAGTTTAAGTGACATTACAGAGTCAGTATTCTAATGAAATAATTACATTTATATTCCTGTATATTGGATTGATGCATCATAGCATACAAATTAAGGATTCAATTTACTGTCAAAAGAAAACATAAAAGTGACTTCATCCTTTTTAGTAGACATATTACTTATCTAAGATCATACCCTTGATTTTATGGTTCCTAGCAAGGTAAATCTAGTAATCTGAAGCAACCACAAATGGAAATTATTGGAATTTGCAATTGACACCAACTCAAGTCTCGAATTCTGTATTTCCTCTATAAAGGCCGGAAACATTCTTTTAAAAAAGCATATGCAGAAAGAAATGCTACTCAATTAACTTTCCTCTTAGTAAGGGCAGAAAGAAATGCTACTCCATTAACTTTCCTCTTAGTAAGGGCAACTGGATTGTTCAAGCTGTATATGTGGTCTTAGTACTTGTGATAGAAAACAGCACAATGAATGCAGTGAAAAGAAAACTTCATAGAAGCATCAGCACATTTAAAACACTCCTTGTGACTTATCCTACTTCCCCTAGGTCAATCTAAATCTCAGGTCCCCCAAACAAAAAAGGGTAGTGTTGACAAAACCTTAATTCTCAACAAAACTTGTCAGTACACTGTCAGACTATCTGTCATTTATATGGATTTTGATGAGTTAAAATGACCCAGTGACATTATTAATTTTGTCTTGACAAAGTGCAGTTTTCCTTTCCTCAGCTTACTCAGCTCTAGCATGCTACTGTTTTCTTAGCTAGAAACTAATATATCATTAATTTATGACCAACATAATCATGTAGTAACAGTAAGATTCTCCTCAAACTAAGACTTTTCTTCCTAAATGTCAGGTCACATCTCTAATACTAGTAGCAGTATCAGTTTATTCTCTGCTGACAGCTTGAACTCAGTATCTCATTGCAATTAAGATTGGACTGAAATGAGATGATTTAAGAGTCACATGTAGAACATTCATAACTAAAAAATATTTCAGAAAAGCAAAAATGCAGGTGCCTGTGCACATACACACTGTGGAATGATAATAACTCCTGAAAGTTATTATATAAATGCTATACCAATGTAGCCTTGTAACTTCTCAACAGTCATGAATTAAAACACAACAGCAAACAAACTAGCTTATATTATGTTAAATAAGTTGGTTATACCAATTTACAAAGAACTTATCTCTCCCTTCCCTCCCCTTTTCTCTCTTTCCTTCTTTCAATCAATACAGCTTCCTTCCCCACTTTCCATCCCTCTCTGCCATTGCAATTGCTGTCTCAGGCACAGAGCAAGCAACCAACATACCTACCTATGTCTGTAATTTGAAGGCGTAAGAGAAGTCTTCTCACATGAAATGAGGTTTTCAAACTGAGCATCTTGAATGCATGGAAACTCAGACCACCAGCTTAGGTTTTCATAAACTACAAACTCTTGGAAGCAGCTCCAGGAGCAATAACCTATAGATTGATTTCTGTTTGCAATACAGTTCGTCAGCACATGAACTGTTGCAAAATGTGCTCAACTTCACATCACTAAACAGTTCTGACTCTGATTTCCAAACAGGAAGGAAAATGTTAAACGAATCTCAGATGATATGGAATCAAGTTTGAATAATATGGCCTTGTAATTCTGAACTTGAACCAGAACAACCTTCCTTTTCAAAACCTCCTCCTACTTAAGACTACTTTATGATAACTCTTATATATTGCATAGGACATTAGTAACAACAGTACAGTGTACTGTGAACAACCGATAGTGGATTCATTACAATTCTGATAATATGCTACTATGCCTTGTACAACTCATGCAGGCAATGTTCCTAGAGCTGTAAGTCATAAGGACAACTCACAGGCTGGTTCTCCTTGGAAAACTACATTCATAGAACCATAGAATCTGCTGAGTTGGAAGGGACCCATCAGAATCATTGAATTCAAGTCTTGGCCCTGCACAAAACAGGCCAAGAGCCTGAGAATAAATTAATATAGTACTTATATATATTTTTTCCTTGAGTTGTAGTCTTCTAAAGCTTCCTAGATAAAATATGCTTCCTTGCATACTTTTCCTGAAAATACCAGCTAATTAAGTAAATTCTGAAGTTCACCTACATCATATATCACATAACAAAAACACCTGGGCAACCTAACATGTTTTCTGGAAATTCCCTTCATATTTAAGTCCTTGCATGAAATCTGAAAAACTCCACAGCAGACAGATTATTCTTAACCAGGAGACAATCATATTAAATAATGACATTTGACATTGCCTTTCCCAAAAAAACCCCAAATTTAATGGAAAATATCAATCTGCAGTCTTTTTCCTTTACATTAGAGAATCCCCAAATATACAACAATGAAATCATGGACCAAAACTTTGGAATATAGAAATTTGAAGGGTTATTCTTTATTGAATGCACTATGTGGCACTGGTAGCTAGTCAAATATAAAATCAAGAGAAAAAAAATCATTCACCCTTCATTGAGCACGTCATGCAAAGATGTAAGTAGTCTAACTCTACAGGAAAGGAGCTGGGAACTTCCATAGCATTTAGGAACTACAGGTTGCCATGATGATGCAGAACTACAGCCAGCAGCATGATGGGACTGAGCTTTGTACCAGGCCTTGCTATGTTCACCCTAAGAACTACCATGTTCCTATTCTGCTACAACAATCAACACCATTCAGCTGAGGGACCGAAGTGTTGGCAAGTCTGAGATGTTATTCCAAATTCAACAGCTCAGGTTTGTTCCTAGCGGCAGCGTTTAACAAAATAATATTCTGTATTTCATGTTTAAAATGACAATGTGTTGTTTGCTCTACAAAAGGTTCGTTTTGAACAAATTAGAGATTAAATGGTTTGGAATCAAATTATTTTGGCTGAACATTCTCACTAAAAAGCAGGAGTGGGTGGAAAAGCAACAGGTTTATTATATGAAAAACTGTAAACACAGGATTATTATTATCTTGATGCTTTTCTATTGAAAGACTCTGCCTGAAATCTGAGCAACAAGAAAATCTCAGAATAAGCCACAATGGAGCAGTTTACATTTTGAATAATTTAAGAAACAAACAGCATATTCTGTAATATATATTTTTTCAATTTTTTTTTTCAATTACAATTAATAGAATGTTGAGATTCAGAAAGCTATAGAAACACTTCCATTACTAGGTTCTAATGCAGTCACTGATAACTTCACCACATACTTGCCTTTAAGAATAAGCTTTTAATTGCTTTCTTTTGTATCAAGAGTTTGGTGTTCTGTTTGTTTTTAATTTTATTCCAATTTACATGCTACTTGTTTTACAGAAAACTGTTATGATAACAGACCGTTAATTAAATATTGTTCTGCAAAGTGGGGAGCTTTTTCTCCCAAGGTGTTTAATATACTTCTACTATTTGAAACAAGAAACTGTAACTGGGAGAGGATCGCTTCCAAAGTTGGAAACTTTCTTTTGTTTATGATCGTGTTAAATCTACACTGAAAAGCAGCCTATATATGAAAATTACCACATATCATTAAAGGCTTATCTAATATCTTTTAGTAGTTCATCTTCACAGAATATGATCAGTCAACTGGGATCCTCCCTAACTGCTACAGGAATAGCATTCTTATGGGGAAATTCAGAAATCAATATGATTACAAACTTAGCTCTCAGAAGGCAAAATTATTCTGTGATCCAGGAAGAATCAAAACAGTTTTATCTCAGATTTTCCACAAAAAGGTAATAAATCTGTGTATATCACAACCTAATACTGAGTACTCACAAGAGACAAGTAGAAGAGAGGATTCACTAGCTTATAACTAAAGCTCAGAACTTAAATAACTTCACTCAGTTTCTTTCTGAGTACCTTGAGTGTGTCAATGACTACCCTTGCTGCTTAAATATTTAATCCCAGAGTCTCTTTTGAAGTGAACCAACTTGTTGCCTTTACATCAAAAAAACTGGGAGCATTTGGTTCAGTCAGGTGTGACTGATTTACACAGTTTTCCAACAATATCTCTTAAGCTTTGAATATATGTAGTGTCATATGTTACAATGCTGCCAAACGTACGAGTTCTTCTTCATTAAAAGCTCTCAATAAAAAAGGTTCCATTTCTGCAAGTAATTTTTGGTTTTAAAAAGAGTTTATGACTGAAAAATATAAGGGATTCACTGGAGCTTAAAACTAGTGAGCTTCCAGAAGTAGTTTTCAGTGATAAATCCTCTTGTGGTAAAGCAGAATATAGCTAGCTGTTCAGTGGGATGATAGTATGACAAAATTATGACTATTTTCAGGAGATGACAGGTGGCCTGAATTACACCTTAATTATTATTTTAAAAACTATGAAAAAATACATTTACAGAGTGGAGTCAGTTTATTTTCCCACTGATACATCAACTAGTGAACATGACAGAAGCTTTCATATTAGTTATAATGACTACTTCCTTAATGAAGTGCAAAAATGTTTTGTGTAATTTGATTCAGTCTCTTGAATTAGGTTACAGTTTGTCACTCTGAAATCAGGACTTTGTTGCTTATTCTTACAGTAAGTTAGTTCAGCCTCAACAGATAAACAGCTTATCATCCTGTAACACTAATCAAAACCAATGTTAACAACAAAAATGACTTAACACTAATAACCAAAATACTGTGTTAACATGGAATGTATTTTAAAATAAGAAAGCAATAGCACTCAGTTTTATCAATGTGTATCTTTTTAACCAACACAGGATCTCAAAAGGTACCCAGCACATAAAATAAATAACTGAATAATAGATTTGCTTCTCTAAATTACTATGTAATTCCGATTTCTAGTTTCTATAGTTTCTAGTCCAGAAATCAACTCTATTCATTTCAGTAAGTTAAATATATTCTTAAGACCTTACAGGATCTTACAAGACTGTCAGGAGGAAATACTTCTAGCTACATATTTTATTTCTTGGCAATATGATGTGGATAGAGTAACAATGATAATTATATTTTAACCATTCTTTCAGTCTGCCTAATACATCAATAACTATGAGCCAGAGAAAATGAAATTATTTAATTATGTGATTAATCTTTCTTTAAACACTAAATAATTTCATCATCTACTTTAGCAAAAACATTACCAGACTTTATCAGTCGCTGCATCTGTGAACGACATTTGCCCTCCAAACTGAAATCATCTATACAGAACCTTTCAACTCCCTCCTTATTCTAACTCCCTATAAATATGTTTTGTGCAAAGAATTTTCAACAAGATGGAAGTAGGAATATACTTATATTGATTCAGGCCCACAGCAAGAGAGAAAATTAGGATGAGATTAGAAATTACATGTTGATATTCATTTACTCAAGAAAAGAATGGTTTAATAGAGGAGAGCAATTACAATTCGTACACATGAAACATTTTAGAGGAAGCTTAATATCCTTTCACTGAAACAGTCTGGATTCAGATGTGGAATAGTCATATAGAAGTATCTATCATAAAGCAAAACTGTTAAAAAAATATAATAATAATAGCAACAATAATTACCCAGATTAATGTAAAAGCGTAATAAATTAAACATGTTTTGAAATTACTTTTTTTAATTGACAAAGATATATTTATAAATATATATCAATATATGAAGGAGCATTCTTATCCTGCCCTATGTCAGCAATTTCCAAAAGCACTTTATATTCTCATTTTATCTTTGAAAGATGCAGTTCCTGAAATAAGCACAAGAGATTGCAGTTACTTATTTCATCACCTGTAGATTTCAGACTCAGTAGGCCAAGTTGCAAAAGAATTAAGCAAGGAGTTTTAAAAGCAATTTCAGAACCTAAAATACTGAAGAATAATTACCAAAATAATTAGAAAAGTGAAGAAAATTGCTTTTCAAAATTTGTATGAAAAATAATGTAAATATTATTTTATATATTTTATAAGTACTCCAGACATGAAAGTACAGACCACAACATATATCATATACTCAAGATGCACAGCACTTATTTTCTGATTGATCACAATTACAATTATCTACTGTTTCAACTTTAGACAACTTTTGAAGCCCATTAGCCAATAAAAGATCTTCATACAGAGAGACAGCAGATCAAAGTTAACTATGATGAGCCATACAGTTTTGGAAGGATTTCAAGGTGTTATCTAGATAAGCCGGAAACGTCAGTACAACTGTTTGAGCCTACACTAAATCCTTTCTTCTGACTGCATGATTTGTAACACAGGTAGATCTTATTCCCTGGACAATTTCTGAAGCTCTCCATTTCCTGTTATTACACATTTCTTATTTTGTCACACTATCAAAGGTCCTACATATTTATTTCCATAAATATAAGATTATCTTTTGTGAAACAAACAATTTTTTATAAATTTGAGAGCATTCTGTAAATTGACCTGAATGAAAGACAGTGGATAGATCAGCAATTGTGGGTAATATTTAATTGTAATAAAATGGACATAATATCAACTGGGAATGATCCTTACTTCTTCAATTTATAGTTCATTACAAAAATCTTTTTTCTCTTTTATTTTCCTTCTGCATATCATTCCTACATCTCATTTTAGTCCCTAAATACTTCCATAGAGCAAGTTTATTCTAAGTGATGATGCAATGTTTTCTGCATTTGTTTTCAGAGTTTGAATCAGTTACATAAAATATTTTCAAGGGTTCCTTAACTTGGCCTCCTACAAAAATATAAAGTTCTGGAATATCATGAGGAATCTCAGCATATAGTTTAATACCAGTATTATTTGCACACACAAACGATGCATGCATAACCAGTCACTTCAGAAATCAAGATTTCCACCTTTAAATCTCTATTTCTGTATTATGCAGCACATTAAAAAAAAAAAAAAAAAAAAAAGGAAAATTTTCAAGTAAAAATCATGCATTAAATCGTAGCATTGTGTATCCTAGATATACCTAGTAATTGCAGATCTCTATACTTAAAGAGCATTAAATAGCACATAATTATTTGTGTGATCACTTATACTTTTTTGTAGGCAGGAAGGAAACTTAGTTATTACACTCAGATTATTAAATCAATCAGAAAGTTTAAAAAGAAGAAGTTATTATAAAGAAAAAAAATAACAGAAAGAGAAGGGGTAAGAAGCACTTAAAAATCTGGTTATTTTATTTTTTTCTGCTTAGAGCTGGATACTAACAGGATACACACTTCAAAAACTTCTCAAATGAAGAACCATATTTTAGAATTCCTGACATATCAAGAGAGACTGAGAGAGCTGGGACTGTTCAGCCTGGAAAAGACAGGGGGGCATCTTACTAATGCATATGAAAACCTGGTAAGGACAGAGGTGAAACCAGACTTCTCAAATGTGGCCCAACAAACACAAATTGAAATAGAGGAAATTCCATCAAAAAGTAAAAAAAAAATCCAATATTATTTTGAGAGTAATGAAACATTGGAACAAGTTGCAAAGAGGTATCGTGGTGCCTCTACCCTCAAAGATCCTCACAGAATCTCAAGTGTACCCAGCCCTGAACAATCTGCTCTGAGTGATCTTACTTTGACCAGCAGAGGCTGGACTAGGTGACCTCCAGTGGTGCCTGACAGCCTTAACTAGCCAGGGGTTTTCTATATATACAGTCAAAATATGGAGTAAAATTTTACAATTGGCAAGATTTGTATCAACTAATGTGGCAGCACATAACAATGGCACCTACATAATCTATCACAGTTATCACAGTCTTTTCTTTGTAGAGCTCTTACAGTAGTTTTGGTACTTATTTACTGCATAGACCCACAAATTTTTATTGTTTTGAACTCTCAAGATCAGATTTTAAGTCTATTTTTATACTTGCCTATCTGTAAAATGCTGGAATGACTGTCATGTAGCATTGCTGTCATGATGCTTTTATCTTTGCTGAACCTTTGCATACCTCATGGAATACTAGACCCCAGAGTTCGCCTCTATCAGTTGTTGTTTGCGTTTTTTGTGCTGTCTGAGACTCAACACCACCACAATGGGAAAAAAGTCATACCACTCTTTCTGTTGTGGTAAGCCATGTAATGTGAAACCAGTTCAAATGTAATAGCAATTGCATTTAAACTTTTCTTCTTTTGCAAAAGACTCACAAAGCATTACCACCCAAAAAGGATTTGATGAATGACAATATTACATATGCCTATTGTCTTTAATTTTGAAATATTTTCGTCTTTTTTTTTTTAATCATCATTTTAGAAAGATCTGCATCTGGTTTTGTGGGCTGATACTCTAAGAAATTGGATCTCTGGTTTTAGTACCATATATTTTTATTGTTAACTTGTTATGACCAGCTTTAAAGGACTAGAGAGGAATTGGATACTTTCAGGCATTAGTTGTGGTTTTAAACTGCTTTCTTAAAATAAAAAATCAAGAGGCGATCTGCTCTTAGATATTAACTGTAACACAAAACCCCAAACGATACTGTTGACAAGGTTTCTTTTCCTGTCTCCCTCCTTTTGGCCTGCTTATTTGTCTCTGACTTCTTTCATCTCCTTTCTACTTTTCACATGCATTTTTTTCTTTGATATTTTCCTGTCTTACTTCCCCCAAATAATTTCCCTTTGCTTCTTCAATTTTTGATCTCTCCCTCCTGAACATGAATGTTTCCGCCCAATAAAAACTTTCATTCATTCTCCACATAGATCCCATCTACTATTCTCATGTTGCATTCACTCTGCACGATCTCTATTTTCTAGACAATATTTTATCCTGAGAATTCTATTGCATAAAGTATTTTAATCTAAATTCTTTTTTTTTTGCTGGTCACACCTTCCCAGACTACCATTTTGAGTTCTACTTGCCTGACATTTCCCATACTCCCTTACACTCTGTCTCATCTCTTCTTCCCTCTCTTTATTTTATACCTCTCTCCTACCAATCTTTGTTGCCTGACCTCCCCTCATTTTGTCACTACTCTTAATCTTTAAAAAACTTTAAATTTCAAATAAAATATTTCTAGCTATGAGTCTATTTCACCATGTAAAGCAGCTCCTGATCCTAACATAGGCCCCCTTTTGTCCACCGAGCTAAGCTTTCTTCACTTTCCTCCTTCCTCCAGACAAGATATTTACATTCACTATCTGTTGTTCCCTGAACTGAGCATTTCTTTTGAGAATGTTAGTCATCTGTGACCAAAAACCATGCCAAGAATCGTGCTTGTACTTAGAGAGACATGATCATGGGCATGTACTCAAACATCCACCCATCCATCCAGTCCACAAGATCAAGTAATCTTCCTCTTTATTCGATCTGTCTAGTTAATTATCCTTCCTTTGCCTCAGAGAAAATCAGACTGAGCCATGCAAACAGGCGGGAAATAACCGGGCAAGAAGGAGAAGCTGAGGTGGACTTTGCTGAAACAAGTCCCAGCATTTAACTGGTCTGTAACATGAGGAGAGGGCATGTGGCATCACCAGCAGCCTGACTATTGGGTGCCTCCATCTTTGGGTGACTGTTCATCTCTTCCTGCAATACAGCCTTTCTTAATTTAACTATGTCTAAGAGCACTGCTAGGAGATGGTACAGTAACTTTCAAATGAAAATAGTAGTGTGAGAAACAGATTGTTACAGGACTTTATATTAGTGTAAGGCCTCAGGAGACATATCAAAAATAGAATTTCAGGATGAAAAATTAAGAAAGACATGTGTGCAGCATAGAGTTATTTTAACTAACTCAGTTTCTTCAGGCAACTATATTCATGATGACATTATCTAATGAAGCAAAGCAGCAAAAAAAAGCAGAAGATATCAGATCTATTAAAAATGAATAGGGAGATTATTGTCTAATGATAGGTAATTCATGCTTTGAAAGGCTTTTGTTTATAAAGAAAAAGAACAGGGGGAAAAAATCAAAAAGGATAATTATTTGTTCAGTTACTTTGAAGTACTAAGTTGCCACAATGTCGATTACATACAACATGTTTGTGCACCAATAATGTGCCATTAGGGGAACTATTGCAAACTATTTGTTTTTCCTAGACTGTTAATCTATTAACAAGTGGATATAAGCCATGAATTCAAACGATTGCCCGTGTGAAAGTGTTTCTAGCGATCCTACCTGTTGGCGGGATGATTCCAGGAGACATTAGGCCTGGGACAGAATGTGGCATGATATGAGAATTCTCTGGGGAGGTGACACTTTGAGTCCTCTTAGGAGGCCTTCCAGGTCTAGAACTGAAACAAACAAACAAACAAAAAAATTTTTACAATTAAGCTGTTGTCTTACACATCATTTCAAAGTTGTTTCAAGTGGTAACATGGACTGTAAATAAATTTGTTTCAAGGACGGTTGCTTTTGCAGTTAGATGTAATAGACTTCCATCACTAATTAGATTACATGCTGAATTCATTTTCCTCATTGAAGATCAGCCGCTCTTGATGCATAATTCATAGCCTGCACCTCGTTACCTGCTTCTTCATATTAATATCTATACACAGTTTGAATTGCCTCGTTTGCATATGCTAAAGTTCTGCATGCAGCCTTCAGCACGAAAATTATGCACTAACTTGTAATAATTATTACAGTCAGCCTGCTATTGATTTATGAGACTTTTAAAAACCAAATATGTGTAGTACTTGTAATGAATGATATTTTAAGGTTCTTCAGGAAATTAAAAGGCAATGGCTGCCTAAGGAAATGTTCTGCTTGTTTGATTTAATACTACAGTTAGCTGGGAGGTGGAATGAAAGAGTGATTCAGACCTATAGCACATTTTTCGATGATATGTTTTATTACTTCGCACTGCTAGCCTGATATCTAGATGATAAATGACAATACATATCTAATGTGTGAAAAGGTCTTGCAATTTCTTTATTTTTTGTCATTTAAAAGATAAGTCAAGTTATCATTTAACCCTTATTCTATTTAAAGTGAAAATCTCCCTAAGACACCTTACTTTAAATATACTACTTTATGTCAGAATTATGTGTACGATATTGTTGAACAAAAACCATCACAGCCGCTTACATGTGTCCAGTATGGAAAAATAAAGAGCTTCAGGTTTAAGCACTCCTTGTCTGTTAAATGCTCACATACACAACTTTCCATCTCCTGGACTGCCTAAGTAGCATACAAATTAGAGACAGATTACAATGAAAATACTTATTGCCCACTTACATACAAATATGTACCTGCTCATACAATATATATCCAAAGGCTTGTATTCTTATGTACAGATCATAGCAAGGTACCACTGCAACATCCTGTAACTGCTCATTTCCAGGACATTGTGGAATAACTTCACAGAATAACGTGATGTGCTGCTCTAAAACTGCAGTGTTAACCTATGCTCTGCCAAACATCTGAACTTCTTCATTTGTTTCAGAACAAGAAAGAAATGAAAGGTGGGTATGAAAGGTTTTGCTCCTTAGCATATTAACAAAATTCTAATCAGAGATAATGGCATTTCTAGCTATGCTGGGACTACAGAATGATGCAGATAACAAAATACCTCTGTTTTCTGTTCAAATTAGTTTCCATTGTGTTTGGAAATACTTTCTTTTTTTTTTTTTTTTTTTTTTTTTGGCACCTTCCACAACCTAACTTTAATAAACCAAAACCAATCAAAGTACAGAGCGTTTTCTTGAAGTTTAATGACTCAAGGCATTGAGTCATTAACCTTAACTGATCATTAATTCCCAACTTAATGTCCTGAGCTGAGGTCATTATTAAAATTATAAGCTTGGTAATTTCTTTGATTGGTTTGGGATTTTTGATTTTCTTTAATATAAACAAAATTGTCATATGTTCAAAACAATAAGAAAAACAGTTGTAGAAAAAGAACATTGTCTTATTCCAGCTCACAGAACCAAATGAAGTGTCTGCGGATTTTCTTTGCTATTTCCTTTGTGATTCACAATAAAAATAAACATACCATGAATACACATAAAACTGAACAAAACATTATAGACAAAAATGATCTGATTTAAATGGAGTGTTTCTAATATATTCACCCACCAAAAAATGCCACTGTGTAGGAAAACTTTAATGGTTTCATTTAAGTATGTATGATGAAGTACTCAAATCACTATTGTGATATGACTATTGAAGGGCCTGACAACTGCATAACAGAACACAAGCTGGGTAACGTGGCACAATGCATGATGTACCAATGACTTCCAGGTCTTTATAAAAAGCAAGTTCACACCTGCAAAGACTCTCTGATGTTAACTACCAAGTATAGCCATGGTGAAGTTGAATGCTTTTTTTTGTCTTTGATTTTGAGGAATAAAACCACCCCTCTTCATAGCCTAAGGGAATAGAGTCATGGACAAAAATCTCTAAACAAAGGTCAGCAGCAAATTATAGGTGAGTGATACTGAAATACCCAAGGTAGAATTCTTCCTCTGGTCACCTTCAACAATCAAACTGCTTGTGGTACTGTACACGAAAGGGGGGATCACACTCAAAGCCCTAAAGGAGTCCAGCAACCCAACTCCATGATTTATCCCGAAGTTTACCATGTAAATCTTTTCATAAAGTCTTAAACTCCCAATTCCAATCTTACTAATAATATTTCACCCAGTAGATGGCTGGGCACTGGAAGAGGCTCCCCAGGGAAGTGGTGACAGCCCGACAGTTCAAGGAGTGTTTGGACAATGCTCTCAGGCACATGGTGTGACTCTGGGGGATGGTCCTGTGCAGGGCCAGGAGCTCCATGTGATCCTCACTGAGCCCTTCCAACTCGGCTTATTCTGTGATTCTATTTAAATGACATTTCTGAGAAAGATACCTATTTAATCCTGATAGAATTTTTAAGCTACACTAGTTCCAATCTACTATTAAAAGGCCTTTACCTATTTAAGAAACATGGGGGTTTTTTCCTATAACAATGCAGGAAAACACTGCAAGATAAATTAAGAATTATTTAAGGCCTAGAAGATCTGATTTAGAGACATAGAAGACTATGCAATACACAATTAAAATGAATACATCTAATTGTCCATTGTCCTTAATAACTGACTGAGTAGCAATACTTGACTTAATTTGTTAGTTGTCATTTGTTAAGCATTTGTTTCATTAGCCATACTACTAACTTGAAATACTACCATTTTGTAAGATTTGTTTTCAAACAACAAGAATTGCAAGAAATTTGTATGAATCATTACCAAAGTTGTGGGGAAAATGGTGTGAAAAAAATACTTTAAAAAATAACCACTGACTAGAATTGAAAACTCACATGTTGTTTTGTAGTTCATTATCATTTTTATAGCTATATGATAAGCTCTTTTAAAAAAACATCAAAAGCATAGCAAATTAGTTTAACTATCATAAACAGGATGATAAAAATAGCTTAATAAATCATTTTGTTGGTATTTTTCATAAACTTGAGTAAGTAAAGACCTACTTATTTTTATATTAGGGCACGTTCATCTTCATTCCAAGATAAGAAATCTTCAAAATACTCATATTTTTATTTTGATTTTGTATCATAATCAATAGATTGTCCTCAGTATAAAAAAACCCCATATTTTAAATAGGTATGATTTTATTTATTATGTAAAAGATACATTTAAATGCCAGAGCAATGTAATCTTTTCTTCTAGTTGATGACATTGAGATACAAAAATCATCATTTAAAATCTGATGATAATGCTATCTTTACTCAAATTTAGATTTTGTATATAGGCTTTTATAGACATATAAAAAGCAAGGTAAGATTTTGTCTTTTATCTGAATACAATCATTGGACTGTGCTGTTTTTTCTGAAAGCACATTTGACTTCTTATGGAAATGCTAATTATCTCAACAGATAAACTACTAAAAGGTGACTCATTTTGATTTTGAAGATGTCTAAAGTCTGGATTTTTTAGAGTTAAGATAAACAGTCTGAAATGACAAAACCCCAAAAGCCAAAGTGAATACCTTGTGAATACCTAGGATTATAGTACAGGTAAGTCAAGGAGTGTTTTGGGACTGCACAAGAAGACACTGGAAGAAACAGCACCACATCTGGAAGCCACAGCTGATCTTCCTGTCTACTGTTTCGTTCTTTGAAGAGTAAATTAGAGAAAGCAGAAATTAGACAATATAAACAGATTCAAGGAAGCCACAAGATTAGCTGTTTTAAAGAACTGGGGAGAAGTCTATAGGGAAGTTAAGAGTTCCTTGCTTACCCATTAGAAAAGATCTCCAACAGATTGTCACTCTGCTTCTAGAAATATGAATAAGTTAGATATTTTCTGCTCTAAAACTTAAATTTTCATATGTGAGATAACATATGTTGAAGAAGAAAATGAAAGCTTTCTACAGGACTGTGTATTACTTAGTAGTCAAGTTTTTGAAGTGAAGCACCTAAAAGTATTTATTCCCATGAAAATCCATCAGCCTTCTATAAGCTTGTGTCAGTTTGTGATAAAATTATCAGACTTTTCTCAAGTCTTAAAAGACATTCCCACAGACAGCTGATCTTTATTTTTGTTGAAATTATCATGGTTTACAGTTACAATATGCCATTATGTGAATGAGGAACTCAACGTGCGGATTAGTGGATCTTGAAAGTCTCAAATATTTTCTTCGCTAGCATCAGCTAATTAGATAACAGAACACTTTCCAGAATGACTGAAAATAAATCCATCAAATTTCGGCCAGATTTGTATTTCATCCCTTCAATTTCATAAATACATCAAGGAATACTATGGCTGTAGCATTTTCATCTTTGAAGAAAAAGTGTGTATTTGTATACTGCGCTGTGATTAGTATGAGAAGCAATTGAGACTACATTTAAGGCTGAGAATATGATTATTTTTTGGTCTTTTGATCAACATATATTAGTCTTATATCCTTCCTGTCTTACCAAATCTAGAAAATAACAGATGGCTGAATTAGAGAAAAAGAAATCGAAGAATCTGTGTTCCTTATCAGTTAAAATGTGCTTTGATAATATTTTTAAAGTTTTACATCATTTCAGTTGTATTATTAAGTATGAGCTTGCTCCTAGAAACGTTTTGACATTGCTAAATAATTAAAAGCAGACATAATCAACAGAAAACCTGGCCCTGTCCAAACACATGGAAAGAGACAACAGTATGCGCTTATCGGCTTGACTTTAAATGTAACCAGGCTGCATCCAGCTCTTATTGCTATCTGCCAGAAGTCAGACTTGATGTTAACATTTAAGGGTCTCATCCTTGAAAGCCTTAGATATGTAGACCTCCTACTGCTTTCTGTTAAGACCTTTGAGCACCAAGGAAGGTTTGGCTCCAAAGCAGCTGAAACTCTTCATGAGTAGTATATAATTCCCTGATCACGTCACTAGTGTTTTACAGATGACTAATTGCATGGCAAAACATGTGCTAGGAAACTAAAAGTGTTCAGAAATGTTGAGATAATTCTGTGATTTTTCTTTCTCATGGCCTGATTTTGAGGAACAATTGTGCAATATTAATATTTGATAATAAAGTTTTATTCCTTAAAATTATTTTTATTAAATACATGAAGCACCCCTAAAAAAAATGCAAGTCTGACCAGTAGTACAAGGGCAAACTGCCTTTTAAGTTCTTAGAACTGCCTAAAGCAGCTTAGAATATCAACACCAACTTTAGCTGCATCAGCATTTATCTATCTTATTTTGGTACATTTTGAAAATCTATGTTTTATTTCTCACCTGTTCCATCTCCCCTTAGTGCTTCAAAGCCTGACACAGAACTTTTGACCTCAAGGAAGCTGGCTGAATGAAATTGAGGTGATCAGCCATGGAAGTAGTTATTATGTACTCGCCATAGAATGGACACTGCAAAAGGGCCAAAGATGTCACTTGCTGACTTAATGCAAAGACAGGGATGCCCTGTGACAACCTGCAACCACAGGCAGTGGGCTCTTCCCACGTGGAATTTCTGGGTTTTGGGATAGCTTCTGTGCTGCTCTCATCATACGTGCAGCCTTCACACTAGCAAGACTTGAGCCAAGGGCGTGTCAGCACTGAAAAATAAGGTCTAGGAAGACTGACTAAACCTTTTGTGTAATTTAATTCCTTTGCTTGGAAAACGCTTGCCAAGGTAACCTTCATAAATATTTCTAATGCACTGAACTAGCATTTTAAAGGCAAAAAAATGACAAAGTACATCGATCCAAACCTTATACTTTACTATTTTAGGTTTTCCCCTTCTGCTCCCACTCAAGAACAAAGTAAAAAACCGCAGTTCTAAGATAGAGCATACATTTATTTTGGCAGTTAGTTAAACAACAATCAGAAGTCACACCATGTCCTTTTTACTTGCAGCAGTCTTGTAAAACAATAAAACTCTCAGTACAATTACCTTAAATTTATTTTTCTTCTCACAGTTAAACAGAAAATGTTCTCACGCAATAATTAGTGCTGAACTCATGATATATTAGGAGTTACTGAGACAGCAAACAATGCTGATAAAAATAAATACAAATATCTGTTTCAAAATCTTCATCAAGAAGTGCATGAATGATCTTCAAAATAATTAGGTTGTGTTACAGGAGTGAGCAGTGGAGAAATTGTGCTGATGAAATATTATTGCATTTCAGGAACAAAACACTTCTATTTTTGAACCAAAATGGCCAAAGGTGGATATTGGGTCAGAAATGCAATACCAGTTTATCAGTGAAGAAAAATAAATGGAAGAAAATATATTTCACTTCATATCCCATTCCAAAGTCATTTACCACAGTAACACACACAGCAGAAGTTAGTCCTTGGATGCCACTCTTTTGCTGTGGTAGAGAAGACCTTGTTGAATTATTTCTTTTCCTAACAGAACTGTCATGCAAACAGCATGTCATTTCCATCCTCCTCAACACTGCAGCCCAAACCACTCTGCTTTTCAGCATGATTAGTAATATTCTTTATTCAAGAGTGTATAATACAAGGTACAAGAGTGCAAGAATATATAAAATATATATTACAGAAGCACCTGCCTTGATGGTTGAAGTCCTACTACAAACACAATGAAAAAATGTAAGAAAAAGATTCTCTGTGACTGATCATATTACTTGAATATATGAATGATCTAAAGAGCAAGAAATGAAATAAAAGCAGTTAGAAATCTGAGTGTTAGTGGAGTAAGTTACAGTACCACATTTAAATACAGCTGTGATTGTACATAAGCTCAAAATATTACTGACATATGCCCGTTCTCTTAATGAAATTGAGATCTGTAAATCATCTATTGGAAAGAGAAAAATAGATATGAAATGAAGTTAATTCTGTTGGGTGGCAGAATTATGATGTCAGAAGTAAATTAAGTCAAAAAGCTCACTGCTTCATCTAATTAGCTGAAATACTAGATCTTCCTGAAAGTTCTTAAAACATGTAAGTATGTTGGCTCTCATGATTATGCAGTAAATGAAACATAAGATTCTGATGATGACAGCCATACAAGATAGAGTTGAAAATAAGTCTGAATGAACAATGAAATGCAATTATTAAAGAGAACTCATGTATAGATTCAAACCATATTGATTTTTTTTTTTTTAATTACATAAACCTTGCTTCAGAAACAGTACTCAGAAATTACAGCACTGGTGATCCTGAATAAAGTTATTTAGGAATACTGGCAATATCAAGAAAACAAGAAAGTAACAATAAAACAATAACTAGAAAAACCTTGAAAAATCGTATTTATTTTCTCTCTTTACACTGCTATCTTTTCAGAATAATTCTTCAACTACCAAAAAAAAATTTTTAAAAATATGGAAAAAGTAGTGATATAAAGTGCATGCTTCCCACAAAATGCTCTTTCTGTCAAGTTATAACAGATGCCTTTCCCATTTCACTCAACCTTACAGCATAAACCCCACCCAAAATTTAAATATGCAAGCTACATGATTCCTTCTAACAGTGTTATTCACCCACATGAAACCCCAAACTATAACAGATGCAAAGCCTATTTTTTCCTCAACTGTTTTCATCTTTTCTTAGGCTTTTAATTCTAAAAACATCCCCTCAAAACATCATCTACTATATATATAATAAAAATGTCAAGCATGGAGTTAATAGGCCAGAAAGGCAGGCTTGATAGACAATGACACAAATCTAAAAGAATTTTAAGCTTTCATTTTTTTAAAAAAGTTTTTACTTCAAGTTGCTGAGATGATTCCTAATGTAAAGCAAGCCTAACTCTTGTGGTTATGTCTGTTAGAGTCTGCATATGGCCTGAAACAATGATTTAAATGTATGAACTTTAGTTGGAATGAACAGTCCTGCTTCAAGGCTTGTTTTCCAACCATCTGTATTCATCTCTGCACATAACTTGCACATGTAATTACAAATTTATGAACATAAATCAGATAATTGCATGTACAAATAACCAATTAGACTCAAAGCAGAAATAGGCCATATAACAGCATACTCCTATTTCGAACACATATGTAACCATACATAACATAAGTAACTATTTAAGAAATTTTTCTTTAACTTCTTCAGAAAAATATCGTCTGATTTGTTTTCCATCAGGACATACTGAGGAGCAGCTGCCATTTTGAGAACCACTTTAAAAAAAAGAGCAGAAACACTACAAGAAAAAGCATGTACATAAGATGCAAGCCCACCGTTGCTCCAGGGGTAACAGAGCTAGTGTCCTTTACTATAAGATACAAAAACATCTCCATGATGATTTAACTAAAATTAAAAAAAAAAAAAGGAAGAAAAAATAAAAATACAGTACTAATCAAGGTATTTCATGAAAATATTCTGGTTCTCCTGGCAGTTTGTTAATTATTATGCTACTTTTATTCATAACAGTTGATAATGAAGTTCTATCATATCGGTGTATCCACTGTAATATCTGAATGCACTCATCACTTAATTGGCCACAATTCTTTGTATGAAATGCTGAAACAAGTGAACTGTCACCTCTTTAATGAAGCTGCCTATATCTTAAACCCTTTGCCCTTTAAAAAAGTCTTTATACTCAAAATGAAAAATTTTATACTAGCTTCTGCCAGAGACTATGGTTAATGTTCACTGCCCTTTATTCACCTTATTTTTAATTCTGAAAACCCACACTCATTAACTTCCAAAGAATTGCTGGAACCGCCTAAATAAAAGCTTGAAAGTGACTTTTATTGTGCATTTGAGAGTAACAGTAGTGATACGAAACACTGAAAAGACTCTCTCCTAGTCTGTACAGCTGTAACTGCTCAGCTGGAGTAACACAGATTGATGGTAACCTTGTAGTATCCACTAAAATGTAGAATTTAAACCTTTAAATAAGGTGATCTGTATTTGCATATATTTATAAATACAAAACAAGTATTAATCTTCTGATGAATACTGAGCCTTAAAAATTACAAGTTTCTTTGAGCAGATGATATCTGGGGTCAGAATGAGTGTGTCTACTCTTGGAGTGCACTTCTATTTGATATCAATAAGCAAGTCTTAAACTAGAAGCTAAAGAACATGCACAACAAAGAACATGCACAACAGAGTTTCATCTCTGCCACTTCAAATTGTTTGGGACAGTAAAGAGCTCTCAATTGCAGCCATGGGTTCTTGCAACACTCAGCACAATGCTCATACTGAAAACCCATGCAGACCAAGAGATACAAGGCAGGGATTACCCTGGTAGATGCCCTTTAATTAGTAAATACTTGTGCCTAATCTAGATGTACTTTACTTCTGAAACAGAGCAAAATAAGAACTCATAGGGAAAAAAATAAATTTCAGTACACGCCAAAAAAACTGATCTGTGTACCCAGTCCCCAAAACCTGTGTGTGAAATCTAGATACCTGGTGTTTTACAGTGTTCCACACTTGCAAGTCTAGATGTAGACTTGTCTGGCCATTATACCCTGTTATGGAATACTGTAAAATAAATTTGTATTTTATTTCTCTTGTGCAAGGCAATGAACTGAAACAATCAACCTCCCATTTCCTTGCAGAGCAGCATCTATAAACATATTAACAGCAGCACAGTTTTCCTTCCAAAGCAGCAGTATTATAGTAATTTGAACAATAAAGAATACCAGTCCAAGACTCCTATGTCCTAAAAAAAAAGAACCATAAAATACCAGGCAGTATGATAGGTCCAAATGGAAATATTACAGTGATTCAACCGAAGACACTTTGATTTGTTATCCTTTCAACAATTCAAGTCATTCAGTGCATTTCTATCAAGCTGCAGAGGATTGAATCTGGTGATACCTTAAAATATGTCACCCTAACCCTTAGTCAGTGTTTGAAGGTAAATTATTTGGAAGCCTGAAATGCAGCCAGCTCCCCAAGCTGTCCCTTAACTACCTTACATAAAGTCCATCCTATCAGAAGTAACAGTCTGCTACTAATGTGTTATCCTAAGGAAACACTGAAAGGTTAATCAGTCATTTCTAAAAAGTAGTACAAGGAGTATGCTTTTAGATAACAGAGTTGACAAATGTCTCTACTTCTGATAACATTTTTTAAAAATTTTTATTATGATTATTATTATTTCATTGTAATTCTGGTAATTCCACTATGAATCTTCATACAACACAATTACACAGGAAGATATCAAATTATCTATTTTATAGAAAAGCTTAAATCAATTACTAAGAGGTTTATTTTAATATGGATATACTCTATATTTACTCTGTGATTGGAAGTTATACATGCTCTACTAGTCTCTTTACCTCCCATCTTCAAAGTACATGATGAAGACATTAGACTTTGAAATTCAGTCAAATTACTGTTGCATTGTGTCTAAAAAGATGTGTTCCTCAAAACATCTCATTTAACCAGAATAAAGAACTCCCAAAATAAAATTACCAAATTCATCAATTTATTCAAATGCTTACAAATGCATTCTCAACAAGAAACCTCTAATCCAATTCATCCTTCCTTTTAAGAACTCACATCTTCAAGCAGCATGAGACACATACCACAGAATTTCATATAAGGGAATTTTAGACAGGAATACAACTTCCAGGACGGGCAAGTTGGCACTAAGATTTGCAGCACACTCTCCTGGGGCATACTATAGCTGGCCAGTATGCACATCCATATGATATCTGATTGACATACACTGTGTCAGGCTCATCTCCATACAGAACATGTGCACAGAGCTCTCTTTTGGCTCTGGCCATATAGCTCATAGCACAAGAAGAACAAATCCTGACTGAACATTAAGATGATATGTAATACAAATTAATCACAATAACCACAAACAGATTTTCTATCTATGCCTAGAGTCATGTAAGACAAGAGTTAAAGTAGGTGCTAATTCACAATTACATTTTGATTTCCGTATTTCCTACTTTTCTCAAAGATTTACCTTAGATTTTGTTCTGTTTTCTTACCAACAAAATTCTACTCTTCTATCACTCTGTCTTGCTCAGACACAGAAAAGCTCTGAAAATGTTGTTACATGCAAGTTAAGGGCTCAGGAATGAAAAAGTATCCAAGTCATCAAATATACTAACAAAGGGTTTTTTTTTCCTCCTGATTTTGTTCTGGCTGATGTTCTCTGAATGTTAGACATGGTGATCAAATTGTCATGGATCTAACTAAGAGGTATATTTTCATCAGCACTAGAGATTGCCCCAAGATATTATATTTGTTTGAGACTTTGTTTTAGCTTTTTTTGTTTCAAGCTTCAATCCAGTACTAAAGATGACACTAAAGAAAGACCTACTTGACCAAATCATATGTTATTCTGTGTTGTTTGTAAGTACTTCTGGCAGAACTGGATTTGTGTGATAATGGATCAGGTTCTTATGGAAAAAAAAAATGCAGCAGAAAACTGTACCTTTTACAGAACAAGAATCTAATTAGACATCACCCTGTCCAGAAATGTGCTTGGTTACATGCAGAAAGTCAGAGTGATGTTTCCATGACTTCATAGCTCTCTAACACAAAAGCACTCCCAAGCTTTAACTGGACAATGTGATCATGCAGTTTTTCCAAACATTTATCAATATTTGAAGAAGCGAGAACAGCAATAAAATAGAAAATTATAAGAATTTTGTATAAATCAATTATCCTTCTCTAAATTTTCTTGAAATGGATAACAGATACATTCTGTTTTAATTGAACTGTATAAAGTGGCGAAGTATAATATGTTTGAAATGTTGCTTTCTCGTTTTATTTCTCAGTGTATCTTCATTATACTACCTTTTAAAGAGAAAAAATGTTGACGTTTTTAAGCAATATGTGGAACAGTAAAGTAGTCATTTGTTCCCATTTATCTATTTATTTAACAATTTAAGAGAAAAAAAACATGACAAGGCATGCTTTGAACTCCTGTGAGTAGGAGATGCAGTCCTTGCAGGAATGTTCTCTCTCACACAGCAACTCTTCACATGAGACACATTTGCTTGCATGGGTGTATATGTAAATGACACGAACATGTGTACATAGGCTGGATGGCGCAGCACACTCTCCATGCACAGGAGTCTCTAGGCTGATCATACCAAGGCAACAGGTGTTCTCATCCCAAAACATCTTAAATCAAAGGAGGAATCAATCTAGATTTTGTTCTCTTTACTATGTACTGACTGCCACCTTGTCTCCCACTGGGCTGCAAGACTATGCACTACTCAACTGGATTAGAGGAACACTCAGTATGCAAACAGTTCAACTCCAGCTTCTGTGACTCTTTCACTAAGAACTAAATAGTGGAAGATGAATATTCTCCATTTCCCCACCCTGACAGAACCACAAGACTGACCATTATAGTATCTTCATATTAGGAATTACAGACCTGTCAGTCTGAGGAGGTTTAGACTGGATATTTAAATGAATTTCTTTACTAGAAGGGTTATCAAGCACCAGAACAGGCTGCCCTGAAGAGCTGAGTCACCATTCTCAGATATATAAAAGGCATGTAGCTGTGACATGGTTTGGTAGTGGACTTGGCAGGGTTTGGTTAATCTAAATGATTCTATGATTCTCTATGCAAACACATATTCACAGATGTGTGTGCCTATCTGTGCAGTATGCACACACACAGACTACAACTCCTGCAGGTGATTAGCAGGCACCACAACATTAACACGATCATTCAAGAAAGAAATTGAGCACCATAATCAAATGAAAAAACAGATGTCATTTGCTAATGGATACCAAACCTAGAAGTGTAGTCAAGGGTAACAAAGGGTAATAGTTTACCTAGTACTCCTCGCACTCTGTAACTTTTTCTAACTTTCACATATGCCAAACAAACATTTTCCCTTTTTTCTTCCTTTCCACATCAGGATTATTAAGACTGAAATATCAATTCAGTCAATCACAATTTTATAGTGAGATGAATCTTTCAAATGACCACAGACCTCTCTTGCAAACCTCTTTGGGTAGACAGATCCTGAGAGCTGTGCCTTGCACTGTCTTGGAAGATTAATGACTCACACTAAGTCAACAATATTATCTGTATGTTCCCCAAAGATCTTAAATTAAAATACACATTCATCCTGGCCCAGCTTAGCATATGTGAAATTTGTTTTTCTTAATGAGATCACAGTTAATAATAATAGAAGCAGGCAACTCTGGAAAATAACAAATATAAACTCACCCCTGAAAGCTGGTCTCCAGAACTAGCATTCTATTGAATACCATTATCTCTGACTTGTGTAACAGTCAAATCTAAAAATGGCTTCACTTATCCAAAAAGTGTCTTATTATAATTATATATAAAAGCCTTTATAAATAAAAACATATTGCTAAATACTGTGCTGTATCACAACCTTCAGAGTTCAAATTTCGTGCAAATCTTTCCATTAAGAGAAATGCTTATGAAACCATTTGCTTTGCAGAATTTCGTAATATTGCTACAAATACTAAATTTTATTCTATATTACACCCATTACATTTTTTACCTTTTTGTATGAAGTACTCAGTGCTGTAAAATAAACTTTTTCACCAGTTCTCATGTATAACATACTAACGGTTTGCTAAGTCCTTCATGCTTTCTTTTTCCATTATATGCATAACAAACATATTTACCTTAAGATTTGAACCCTTACATAATGGTACCTCACAAATGGTTTACAACTGTGCCATAAATGTTACACACATAAGATGCTATTTAATTTCACACTTTTTCATGAATATGTTTCTTCATTTTATAATCAGAATAAAAAGAAAATCTTCAATGCACGGGTTCTATTTCAGAGAAAAAGCAAACATACTTATTTCAACAGGCTTACTGTGAGTTAATTAAAGTGAAAATTATGTAAACAAAAGTCAGTATTATAAAGCCGCTATGAAGTTTTAATTTTTCTATTGACCTAGTAACAAATTTAAATGCTAACAGTTTGGGAGATCAAATTAAATGAATACAAACACTTTGTTTAATGACATCAGCAGTCAATGCAGAACATCTGTGTTTTACTTTAGAAGTGATCAGAAAATATTCTTTTGTTTACATTACAGATAATCAGGAGGTTTATATTTCTGTGTTCAATTTAAGACGAAAAAAAGATCATACTACCTTCAGGGCCCAAGGAAGCAATAAGTTACAAATGCAGGATTTCTCCTTTTTTTCTGTTTTGTAACCATGGTAAAACAATAGAAATGAACTTTCCCTGAACCTTTCTCCTTTAATGGCCTGGGTCCATGTTGACCCAGCAAGCTGGAACCTGATACTATCAACCTGACTGCTGCTAAAGCAATCAGATTCAGCAGAAACTATACACAGTGCATTATAATACTAATTTCAGCATCCCACAAAGCCAGTGCAGAGGCAAGCTATTAAAGTATTATATTCTATTGTTTAAAAGTGAGATTAATTCAATAGCTTAAATGCACCCAAAAACACTGAACTAAATGGCAGACTGTACAACTATATTGTTATTCTTTTATAATACTGTACCAAAGTGAAATTGCAGATAAGGTTCTCCCTTCCCCTTTCCCTTCAAAAAAAAAGCACTACTGGATGAATTATTAGTAAACAGATTATTTGAGCCATTACAGGTTTATATGATCCTGCATTTGAATGAGGCATGTAATTAAATTATCAAGACTTTGTTCTAAATGCTTGAAAGAAGGAGAGCATGATAACCACATTTTAAAAAGGTAGAATAAAAGAAGAAACTTTTTTTTTTTCCTTATGGAGGACTACAGGCAACTAATGTATGAAGGCATAATTGATTAATTCCACTAATTAAGATATTTGTTATTCCTGAAATTGTAGCTTGATAAATAATGTATTAGATGTGGCACCATTTCCCATCAGTTTTGAAAAGACTGTGATGATGTTTCAAATATATACAATTATTTTTGGAGGCTGAATAGCTCACTTCTAGGCTTGTGTGTCCAGGCAAAAAGCAAGCAAAATATATTCTGAAGTTGTGGAGAAGTCAATCTTTAAATAGTAAACACTGCATTACAACATATTCTAGTCATTTTACAAAAACATTCACTTACCAACTTTTCTTTTTTTCTGAAGTTTTAAGGGGAAATATTTTTCAACTAGCCCAACTTTTGCAGAAGTATATATTCAATGGAAGTCAGTCAATTATGATATTTCCCTGAAGAGTGAGACACATTCCAAGATCTATTCATCCCCTTCTCTTTTAAGTATAAATCACTTTGGGGAAGTGTTTGAGGCTACAGTGGTTATTATATAGAGACCTTAGTCACCTAACTCTGAAGTGGCTTTAACCTTTAACACAGCTACTGCAGAAAGAGGAACAGCCCCTAACTTGTATGCAATCATTGTAACTATAGATTACTCCTGCAGAATGTGAAACACGCAGACAGAAAGACTTTTTCAGTTGAAGCAGAGCCATACAACTTCACTCTATTACAAAGAAAAATAATCATCATCCTCTAGGCAGGTCAGGATAATAATGTTGAGACTGAAGAAGAGACTGAGAGATTTACTAAACTACAAAGAAAAGGAGAAAAAAAAGCATTAGCAAGACCATTTATCTGAGTGAAGGATTTCTGGCTGTACTCTACAAATTTGGCTTAGTTTACAATAAAACATTATTTAAGCACAGATTAGCACTCAATTTTTTGCCTTCTAGATGAATTCCCTTATCATGACATGAATTCATGCTGATTTTTTTCTCTTGTCCAAGAAATCTTCCATTCCCTTTCATGTACCTAAACAGCTTCAACGGAGATGAGGAGTGTCTATTTGTGATACTTGTCTTCTTGATGACCAGCTTGCTGCATTTTCTCAGACAGAGAATTTTACAGCTACCCAGTAGGCCCCCCAATCTCATTTTAACCACTAAGCAGCCCTGGCAATGGGAGAGAAAAGAGTCTCTGCCTCCACTGAAAGAGTTGTCAAGAACCAGAACAGGCTGCCCAGGGAAGTGGCTGAGTCACCATCCCTGGAGGTGTGTAAAAGACTGCAGATATGATGCCTAGAGACAAGGTTTAGTGGTGGACTTGGCAGTGTTGAGTTTACAGCTGGATTTGATGACCTTAAGGGTCTTTTCTAACCTGAATAATTCTAAGATTCTCTGATCTTCATATGTCTTCTCTTTCTGTAACCCTATTTTGAAGGGCAGTGGCCACTCTGCTTAGACTGCATAAACTCTGATCATGTACTAAATCCTTCACAATAATGGTATTTAGGAAACGTCATTTGGTTGCAAACAAGTGTGTGACCACTCTGACTGGAAGAAAAATGCAATCTCTAGCTCAAAAGAGTTTTATATTTGCTAAAACTCGTTTAAGGATGAAAGCCTGTTAAAACTTATGCTGCAATCCCATCACTGAAAATGCTCGATTCAAATTAGCCTTAATTTTTTTTGCATCTCTACTCTGCATGTGCATCTGAATTTTTGAATAATAAAGTCACAGTGTAACAACTGCAATGTTGTATTGCACAAAGTGTAGCACATACTACCCAAACCTGGTAGTTTTTAGCTGCAATGTGAATGTTGAATATTAGTCTCTTGGGCATATATGTGTACCAGCAATACCTTCTATTAGGATCCTGTTTGCCTGGACATGTCAAGCACTATTTCTTCAGAATAGTTTCTGGTCTAGTGAATTTGCCAGACACCCAACACTCAATGGTGTTAACATAAATATGAATTATTATGTCAGAAAAAACACAGATTTTAAATAGAAAACAAAGATGTTTTATGGGGCAGGAAGGAGTGAGAAGAGGTGCTTTCTGCAATGCTGCCAGTGACTACTGAATTGGAAGATGTCTTCCCACCACAATTTTCCAGACTTCCTCTATAATAACCCTCCTCCTCCAAGCATGTCGGGTTTTCTTATTCAGCTCTCCTTTTTTTTCCCACTTTTTTCATTAATTCTAAATGGGCTTTACCAAGATTTGACAATCCATTTCTGATTCCAACCAGCCAAGTTGAGCTTACCCGCTCCACCTCTCCTGACTACCACTTTGGAAAACTGCAACATGCGGCAGGTGAGCCAGTTCCACGAGGTGGAGGCAGCGAGCAAACAGAGAAGAGCCTCTCTGTTGGAAGTGTGCAAAGGTTGCACTGAAATTTATTACAGTCTCCACTGCCTGGAGTTGATATGAAAGAGGACTTGCTTGATACCCTTCCAGCATGGTTACTGTGCCGCTGTTGGTTGGCAACAATGGTCATGAGCCCTTTTCTCCCTTTGATTTTTGTGGTAACTGTAGTAAAACCCAGATGGCTCACAGAAGGTTTGGTCAACCCATCTGTGCAAAAACTGCTTCTACCTTCCAAGACCTAGGTCAGTGTCTCTACAACTTGTAAGAAATTAGAGAATAGAATTGAGCAAGATAAAATATTTTCTCTTCCTACGCTAGAATAAAAAAGGTGCAAATTTCAAGGTTTGGAAAAAGATGGGCTTCATAAAAATGGAAGTGAGAAATAGAAGAGCAGAATGAAAAACAGCTCTCCAAGTAGAATAAAAAAGGAAAGACCAATCCTCATGCAGATGAAAAGATAAAGATCCAAAAGAGAAACAGAAGATTTCTTGGCAATGATAATACTCAGTCCTGCAAAATGACAGAAGCTATAAAGTATCAACAACTACAGTTTGAATCTAATTAAAGCAGATTATTCTGCATATACAGAATGCTACAATGTATTGTCCACTTCCAAAAGGTGAAGGGGCTGCTCACTTTTTCCCAAGCACAGATCAAACCCTCCTGAAAGACTTGGAGAGAGAGAGATACCTCTGTGTATCTGCTTCTCAAAATGTCTGTGAATCGGTAGAGATGTGTGTGCAAAGTATTAGTGTTGTTATAGAAATGTCTGCAACTAATCACCATTACAAACAAAAATGCAAACTTGCACACCAGGAAAATTTGATAAATAAATTAAAGTTTGAAATTTTCAGCAAGACACTGGGAAAAAATAAATTATTGCTGCAATATGTTAGGTAAAGATTTTACTAATCATTTTCTTAGACTTGGTGTTTATAGACAGAATAATCATCTGAATATTAAAATAATTTTTAATTAGTTTCATTAACCCAAATTTAATTGCAGATAATAGCCGGCAAACTACAAATATACTCTACTAGATTACATATGGGTCAAAAGCAATGAAGTTTTTATGCATATTAGTACATTTTGAAGAGCAGAAAATATGAAAAGATGAAAAGTAAGGATAAAATATGAAAAAAATTATTATTGCAGACACTTTACAGAAACAATTTAGTATCCTATTTAAACAAATTACCATGTAAAATAAAATATGGATTAAACTAATATTTGTGAGCATGAAGATATGATTAAATAGAGAAAATACTAATAGCAGAAAATACTAATTGACTCGAACAGAATTTTGATTCAGTGAAAACTGTATTTTTTTAGTTTAAGATATCTGTGTAACTATACTGTCAATCAAATAACCTAAAATATTAAGTCGTCATTGCCCTTTTAAATCCTTTCAACTAGAATTCCCTAATTGTTCCCTCACTTTATCTCACTGTACCAGTAAGTAAATAAATTAACAAAATAGCTTTTATCGCACAGAATAACCTTTTAACTGAAGGATTATCTCTGGTTTATTTTTCATTTCTTTCTCTGCAGATAGCAGTTCATGCCTCATTGATTAGTTTGCTGAGGTGGTGACCAGAAATGAAAACAAGGTCTCTCAGATATTGCCAAGACCTGTAAATATATATATTAAAAAAAAAAAAAAAAAAAAAAGGGGGAGGGAAAAAAAAGCACCAAAGCTAATACATGTTATACTTCCTGCATTCAGCTTCTAAGCCAGTGAGAGTTGATGGTTAGGAGAGGTTCATTTATTCTAATCAGCCTTTGCCAGGATGCAATTCCACTAAAGAAATATAAAATATCATCTCTGTGGCTTGGTTTTGGTTTGGTTTTTACCTATACTTTTACAGGATTTTCCTTTTTCTTTCTTTCTTTCTTTTTTCTCATTGAGTTTCACTGTTAAAATGTGCCAACACTCTAATGATATGTTACAGAAGTGTGGTATGGATCAGGTACTGTTGCAAACCAGGATTTTATATCTCTTTCTGAAAGAATTTTTTTCAAAAATCTGAATTACATTTGTAAAATTCAAAAATCTTTTCTCAATAAAGAATTATTTTGGGTTTGTTTGGGTTTTTACTGTTTTGTGTTTTAAACTTTCATTTTTTGGAAGAAAATTTTAGTTTTCTTCGAAGTTGTCAGGTTAACAACATGTATGTCAAAGTCCTCTGTTCCCATGTCTGGTAAGCCTCATTCTTTAATTAAATGGGCAATGACTTCATGTGCAACAAAAAATTCGGCTGTTCTGATTGTTTAGATGTCAGCCTTTTTATCAAGTCTATGTGTACCAACAGGTATGATACTTTCTGTGACATGAAAAAACTGAGTTTATAATGATAATTCCCTTTGGATTTAAAAACTATATATTATGTCACTTGTGTTATTGGGCTCAGAACATAAATATTAAAACAACACGCACATACTAAACATGTATTAGAAGGATCAAGATCCAAAAGAAGAAGCAATGTGAATTATGTGTATGCTGATAGGTTTCAAAGATTCCTGAGCAACCTTTATAAACAGTCACATAGTTCTCCTGCCATTTCATGCAAGTCAAATTTTACTACTGGCCGCTGGAGAAGAAGAGATAAGAGTCACGTGAGGTGGATCACACAGTCATTTCTTAAACGTGAAAATTTCACTGGCGCGCTGATGTAGCATCTTGGACAGGGATGGCATATTACTGACAAGGCAACTCCACGCCCCCCTCTTTTTCAGTTGCCATAAAAATATGGAAAATTAACCACAATTAATATTAGCATGCTCTGAAAGTTTTAACCCCACAAAAAACGAAGATAATGCAATGTTAATTTTTTCAGACCTCTGCTACCTCAACCTTGCTGTATTCATAAACAGATTAAAAGATAATAATTTGCATACAAGATGTACATGGACTTCTCCAGCATATGAACAACTGATTTCAGACAAGTGCTATATGCAGAACAACATTTCAGGTAAAAGAATCTGTCACTATGGCAAGTAACATAATTCATTCATTTTCAACATTGGCACAACATGACAAATCAAGAATAGCAGGAAAGCCTTTTTTTTTTCATGTCCTTGAAGCAGGCATCAAGCATTTGTTTTGTTTTAACATTAATTAAGCGAAATCTGATAACATGTTTTAATTACACAGCACAAACTACTGCTCACATGAAGTACCCTGCTGGTAAAAATGAAGGCCCTCATTCAAGAAATTGCTTAATCATGTGCATAAATTCCTTTAAGTTTAGGACAGAAAATTTCTTAGATTAAAATAAAAAGTCAAGGTTCTACCAGTGATTGAAGAGGCCACTTTCACTGCACAGACCCTAAGTATGTTCCATAAAACTATACTCTTAAATTTCAGTTTAAAAAAAACACACACAGTAAATGAAAGAATCAGATTATCTGCAATCTAGCAGATTATGATGAGCTGGTAATAAATACACTATTTATCCATGTATACATAGCATTAAAATTGTACTATTTTGAAACAATGTTTTAAAGTTCATCAAGACTTACAATGGGAAATATATTTTTTCCTCTCAAATTTTCTTTTTCAAAAGAAATTAAAGTTGAAAAAGCTATCACCAACAGTGGTTAAGAAAGAACACAAATTATTACTAATTTTTTTACTTCATCATTGCCTTTTCCACTTTAGCAGCAAGTATTAAGCTGTTATGGTTCTAACCTCAGACAAAAAAAGTATTTGTTTCATTGCAAGATTAGTAAATTGCAAATATGCAACTCTACTTACAGCATACAGGACTGAATTTCTTGTATTTGTTTATTAAATAAGCAGAAATTAATGTTGTCTGACTACATACATTTACACAAACATTTTGAAATAATATCTAACATATGATAAAATACTATAGGGATCTACTTGTTTTCTTTGTGCTTTGGTCTGTGACATTTTCCTATTAATTGCAACTTTCTCAGCTAATTTTAATGTTCCTATTTCTATACAAAATCAAATCAACACATACCAAAATATTAAAGTTCCTGATATTTACTTCATGATACCAACAGGCTGATTTAAGATGCTATTTCTTAATCCAGACGACAATTTCTAGATTCTATAGGGTTTCAAATTAGCATATGTTTCCACTTATTTTCTTCTTTAAAATACCAGAATACTGTATTAATAATATTTAAGAGACAGAACATGTTCCCAGAAAAAACATAAGTGGAGAAGCACTTTTATTTCTATCTTATCATTATAAATGAAGTAATAATTTTCATGCATCCATCTGCTCAAAACTTAGTATCAGAGAGATGTTAACAGGGATATGTCCATAAAAGCTCTGGGAACTGATAAAACAGGAAATAAATTTCTTAACTATTTTTAATTTTTAGTGAACACTTTCATCTGCCTCTTAATCCATCAAAATCTAAGTGGAGCTACATTTTACAGAAATAGAAAAAATATTAATTTTGAATCCTTAGATTCAAATAGAATACTGCATTGTTTAAGTTTTCCATGTTATGAACTAGATAGTGTCTCTATTTTAATGAATTATGAGCCCTTTGCCTGTTAAGTTGTCCTTGATCTGAAGATTATGCTCCAGCTAAAGGTACATTATACAAATGTCTATATTCAGTCATCTTTTGTCAATGCTTTACTATCCATTTAAAAGATCAAGATCAACATAAAGGTAATAAAATGATACATAATAGCAGACAGTTATGTTCTCTGTACTTTACTTATCAGTTCTAACTAAGATGTCTTTATCAAAAGGTTCATTTTCATGCAGTAGTGAGTTTATATCAATCAGTTATCCCTTACACCTGTCAGAACGTTCCTACACCCAGATAAATGTGACTGTTATCAGATACTGGTAGAAGGATAATGTAAAACTGCTTTATGAAAACTATTCTTTATTACGGCTCCACAGATGTTTCCTGTTATAAATATCCTACATTGTAACAAACAATACTAATAGCATTCTGTGAATAAAGAACTAAAGAAGAAAAGTCCCCTCAAGATACAGCCCTTCAATGCCAGAAGCAAATTTATCACTACCCTGTCAGCATTTTGTAGTATATATAGAAATCACCGTATATGCAAAGCACCAAATGCATTCTTCATACATTTTTCAAAACAATAAAGAAAATTCATGGAAAAAAAATAGTTCCGTTATCGTGGTCAAATCAATTAAGAGGAACTGAGCGAGCTGTATTATACCAATAATACTAAACCAAAGTTCCCCATTAACCAAGGGGTCTTCTTTAAAAAACTGAGGGCACAGTATCTTCCTACGCACTTGCACAGGCTTTTTTTAATATTTCAATTCCATTACAATAAATCTGCACCTATCCTAAAGAATATTTGGAACATATTTTCTTCTGCTCATGTGCAAATGTGAGAAATTAGATAGAGGTAAATTGAAACGGCCGTGATTCAACAATATAATCAGAGTATCAGAACACAATACAAAAAACTAATACTTTTTTTAGTCTATTGAAGCCTCAGTACCTTAGGACTATAAAAGTTTTGGGGTTTTTTATTTACTCATTCTGGTAATAAATATATTTTCCCAAAACTGAAATCAAGCTTTTTCTTCATGGAATAACAATTTGTATGCAAACTTTTATGCAAAACCTGTTCGACCATACTGTCCCACAGATAAAAAATTTAAGATTTAGTCTTTCTTACATTGTATTTTCATTGCTCATTGGGAGGCAATGCCTGTGAAAGAACAGTGCATAAACCTGATATCAAATTCTTACTAAATTAAGTAATACAACAGTAGGTTCAAGAATGCTCCAATATTAGAGCAAGACACATTTAGAAATTATATAAGTAAACATTAATTTCGTCTATTTAGCCTAGAGAAGAGACAATTTGAGAGGGGATTTTATCAATGCATACAAACATCTTGGGACAGGTTTCAAGAGGATAAGTCACACTCATTCCAGCAGTGTCCAGAGAGTGAACAAGCGGCAATGGGAACAGACTGAAAGACAGTAATTTCCCTCTGAATATAAAGGAAAACTTCTTTGCTTTGAGGGTGACCAAGGGCTGGAACAGCTGCTGAGAGGTTGTGGAGCCTCCCTCTCTGGAGACATTCAAAACCCACCTGGGCATGTTCCTGTGTAACCTGCTCTGGGTGACCCTGCCTTGGCACAGGGATCGGACTGGATGATCTCCAGACATCCCTTCCAACCCCAACCATTCTGTGATTCCATAACTAGAAATAGCTGAGGTAAGCAGTACTGGATTTTAATTCTGTATTCACGTGCCCGGAACCTAATTTTTTTTCAAAAGTCTCTTTTGCTCAATTATTATTTTGGCTGCTTTGAAACAATAGTTACAAGAAGACTGAATTTTTTTTCATGTCCTTGCAACTTTGTTTACAGGTATCTGTGAACAGATCTTCTAAGGCTGTGTTTCATAACACTTTCTATGTGAATCATAGCAGGTATTCCTATATTGCCTACAGCAGCAGCAGTTGTCTTTTGCCAATGGCAGCTGCATAGCAGCTTACAGCCTCTGTAAATCATCTGCTCTACAACAGTCATAAATATTCAATTTAAAGAGAATGCCAAAACAAAATGGTTATATTGTACAGCTAGATTTCCACAATGGCTGACACAACCCATCATGACCTTGCAAAACAAGTTACCTCTGCAATGTTAGTAACCTGATTTTAGTAGTCTTTACTTTCAACTTACATGGCCACTGAACAAGCAGGTAATCCATGATGTTTTGAAATTCAAAATACACCAAAACTGAGTAGCAAAGGGGTACTAACTTTTGATTTTTATATTTCCTTTGCCTTTCATGAAAGAGGTCAAGAACTTTTTTCTCCTCAGATACGTACTAGTATCTCTGGGATCTGCCAACTATTCCCATGACTCATACCTTTCAGAGCTGTTGCCAAGTCTACCTGGCGCCAGCCAAGTCCTATATGATGTAGGCAAGTCAAGAGTCGTTAAAACCACCAAATTGTGTGTATAATTACTACATTTTGATTACTCAACAAATGCTTCAAACCTTCTAACCTAACACTTCTGCATATCTGCCTTTTGTCAGTGGTAATGAAAACAAAGCTACAAATCAGACCTTCACAAACCTTTCCATTCTACGCAGCACCCACACTGAAAGTGCTGGTCTCCCTTTTAGCCAGCACCTGAAAGTGTTACCAATGTTGTAGGTTGAAGAGGAGAACTGGAGCATTTTCACAAGACTGAGGGCTTCTGTTTTGTCATTTGAATCCAATTCTGCAGGATGAATTTTATTTATTTGTGCTTACCAGAATTTGAGCTCATTTATATTTTTTTTAATAGAAAAAAATCATCAAAACAGGATGATCAGCTGATTTTTTTAACATATTTTGGAAGTTAATTCTTCTGATTACCTTTCGCACGTTTTGTGGGATATTATACATACTAATAAAATCTACTAATTCTGCTTTTACGGATGTGAGTATTCGCATTGACTGAACAGCTGGGAGGCTGTAACTATAGTAAGAGATATGATGTGTGAAATTCTTAGTTATTGAAGTTATGCACATAGACCAGCTCTTCCTTCATCTTCACCACATGCATGCTTCCAAAACTCGTAGAGAAGTGAAGCAAGAAGAGAGGGATCATGAAAAGTAATGTAACTTGCTATGCATTCGGGATATGGATGGATACCTTTACTGGATTTATTCAGGTTCCTTCAGTGTTTCCCACACTGCTTGGGTCTGTTTCTCAGTTTTGACAACAATAGTAATATAATGGCGGGTTATACTTTACAAACACCATTAGAAAATGCTAATCTGGCATTAAATAACAAATTAAAAGTGAGTAGGCACTGGAAGTACATGCAAGCACTACAGCACATCTAACGAGGAGAATGAAAGACCAATTCTAACATCAGTGTATGTTTTCCAAAGCCAAAGGAAACCACCCAACAAAGATAATTTTAAAGAAGATATATACAAACATGGTTATCCACTGAAATTAGTACTGAGAGTATAAATGAAGTAAGACTTCAGCTACTTGCTTCATTTTTTCCTAAACTAAAATTCATATGTATGTGAAGACATGGGACACTATGATCTACCCATGAAAACACTTAAGTCACTGCAAAAAATTGTCCAAAACTGTCCATATCTGTTATAATACCTTCAAACTTCTTTACATTTCAAGGTTCTCCTAGAATTTCCATTAAGAATCTGCTTTAATTCACCATCACAGCTAAGATAGATCTTTTAGATCAGATAGATCTTTTTCATATACTCAAAATGCAACTGCCATGTTAATCCAGTGTATCAGAATTTTGTAAATATTATAGAAGCATCTCTATTGTCAGTTATAATCAGATTACTAGGTGGCTTCTGACACTTTAGCATTGCCAATAGCACCTAAAATAACTTTTCAAAATCCTTTACATGCAGTGCGTATGTTGTAGGCTGTCAATATTACAGTACACAAGAACACATTCCGTGTTTGCAATCCCATCAAGGCAACATCTAATGCTAAATCAAGCAACTCAGTAGTACATACCTCCTTAGAAGTGAACATACTGAGGCCTAGAGAAAAAGTAATCAATCAGATAATGCATGCAAATCAAACTTCTGGAATAATATGTTCCAGTGAGTATGGTTGCTTGGTGTTCCCCATCTAAAAGCTGCACGCACTAAAAAATTGCAAAGCTCAACAAAGATTCCATTTTTGTTTACTGTAGCTTGTTACATGCAAAGCTGAAACAGGATGGACTCACAAGGCAACTAAAGAACTACAGACTTTTAACTTCACCCTACAAAATACTTATCAAAACTAACATTTTTATTGTTAAAATAGAGAAGTGGAATCAAAAGTGAATTTGAATGGAGATTAGCTGTAAAGACTGTGATAATGGTTGAAGAAAAGTGTAGGAGGCACAAGGCAGATCTAGTCTGTCATAATATGGCTTAGTGGGCATAGCAGTACTCAGTCAAAGGTTGGACTTGATCTTGGATCTCCTTTCCAACCTTAATGGTTCTTTCATTCTGCCTCAGAATTATTGAACTTTTTGAAAGGGACCTTTGGAGGTTGTCTAGTCCAAACCATGTTCAGAGAAAATATAACGAGAACAGGTTACTCAGGGCCTTGTCCAGGTGAGCTTTCAACATCTTCAGGGCTAGAAAACTCTCCACCACACTGAGCAGTATGTTCCAGTGCTTTATTTTTCCTGCTATCTATGGATAGAATTCTACTTATTGCAACCTAGTACTTTGGTCCCTTGTCTTTTTGCAGCACCCCCCTGAAAAAAGTCTTCTCTACAGTCCTCCTTGAGGTAGCTGGAGATCTCAACAAAATCCTTCCATTTCCTACTGGTACTAATGCTGAACGGCCCAGCTTCCACATCCCATCGGCACAGGACATGTGCTCCAGCCCTCAGCCACTACGGTGGACTTCCCTGCACTCACCCCACTATTCTCTCAAACTGGGGAGCCCAGAATTGGACCAGATGCTCCAGTCTCACCAGTGTTGAAGAAAAGAGGAGAACAACAACTTTTCTTGACATACTGGCTACACTTGATAACCAAGTATGAGGTGGCCATCTTCATCTTCACTGCAAGAGCATGCTGGACACACTGACAGACTCCAGTTAGTTCCCAGGCTTCCTCTCTGGGAAATTAGTAAAACTCTCAGTTAACAAGAGGACGTTTACTCACTGATTGAGGAAAACAAAATTTTTATTTTTTTTTTTTTACTAGGAAAAGGATGGATTTTGAAAGAAAATATATCAGGAGGAGTGGTCTGTAAGTTCTCATTCTAGTGGAAATTCAGTCAGATGATAAATAAGCCCAGATATGTTATCTAGAGGCTGAGGGATTCAAGCAGTGTGGAGATCTTTCTGCTCCCTCCACAGCCAAGGACAGGCACAGCAGAATGATTCTGCTCCTTTAAGACCAGAAAATTTGGTGGCTTCTCACTCCATGCAAACCAGGACAGTGATTCTTCTCCCCTGAGAAGCTCCCTGGTCAGCTAAAAGCTAACCCGAGTCTAAAACGACCTGGCAACTATACTGGTAAATAAACAAGATCATTTTATCTATCTGTTTGGGATGCCAAAAAGCACAACACAGCTAAAATCACCTTCTTCCCAAAACCACACCAAGGTAACAATTTGACACTCACACAAACCCCTGCCCTGGTGAGTTCAGCAGTACATACGCAGCCATTTAAACTCTGTTTGTAGAATGAATCTAGTCATGCGGAATTGGCACTGTGCTGAGGATGTCAATTCAAATTCATAAATGCTGAAAGCCAAATCGAGATCTGTAAAAACGTCCTTTTCAAGGAGATCTTATAATTACCTCTCACAATTACAGCAGATATATTGGGCCTGATTCCTCTCACAAGATGAAATTCGTGCTTTGCAGAGAATCCATATGTATTTCTACTTAAACAATTTTTTTGTTATAAACTTCATGCAGGCCTTGAAAAAAACTATGCATTGTAGGCAGCAAATTGCAGCATATTACAGTTTGTTAAATATGATTACAGAGACATTTTATCTTATGTAACTCTATTTGTATCTCGTAATTGTGAAGTCGAAGATTACCCTTTTCTTTTACCCTTATCCATCCTTTTTATTTTTAAGATCAAAGTCCGTTTTCATATTTAACACAGAAAGAGCAAGTAAATATAAACAGTATACAGAGAATAAAATACATGTGCCATATGCACACAAATTCTAGCTAAAGGCTTCAAAATTCTTGCATCATTTTCTACAATTTCCTTAGGAAGAAATATAACAAGATAGATAAATGAATATATCAAACTTTATATATAGTACATATATAGATATATATCTCATATGGAAAAAAATTACAACATTCAATGGCTGAAAGCTTATTTCTCTAGGGAGGTCACCGGTCTTTCTATTTAAATGCATCCACTAATAAAACCAATCTAAGTATATGTTAACTAGTTCAGTATAAAAGTTGGGACTTTTTGTTCATTTCTCTCTGTCACTTTTATTTCACAAAGAGAAGTCACTAGCTAGAATGGAGTCTCTAGGCAAATAACAGTAAGCAATCATTCAAAGCTCATTATAAAGCGTTATAAAAGTCTACATGGTGAACACAAAGCCATGTCTGAAATAGTTCATACAGGATGTGCAATGCTGATGTTGCTGGATCACTTTCCCTCCCCACCTTTTGCTAGTTCATTACCAGACATGGGGTCGTTACTGGAGCTGCTTATTTAATTTTTTGAGGGGACTCATACGCCCTTTTGTTGACAGTCACCATCTGAAGTTTGTGAAAGGAAAATGTCAGCATTAAGATAAAATAATTGAAGAAATATGTCTTCTGACACCTGTCTTTAAAACATAAAAGCGCTGCAAATTACTTACAGTTCTGAAAAGGACACATACCTAGGTTCCGTTTTTGTAGAGGAGAATGAGAGCAGAGAAATGAAAATCACTTTTACCTCTTGCTCTTCCCTTTCTTTTTCTTCAACTGTCCAATAATACATGTCATTCACAGCGCAATTTTGTATCAAATATCCATTCAAACTTCCTACTTAAGCATTTGCCTGACCTGTTAACTGTGTCTTGATAATTACAGACAGCAATCATCTGTATTTGAACAGTGGTCAACAAATAAATTCTTTTCCAAATATGCTGCTCTTCATGCCAGTCCCACTTTGTCTTTCCCTCTCCCCAACAAATAATTTGAGAATTCATCTGCTTGTTAGGATTTTTAGAGTGCACGCCCAGTTACAAACGCCTTATGCTTTCTCTTTATGCCCCATGCATGGCTGGCAATACACAAGGGCTGCAACACATTCCACAGTAACCATGCTGGGTGAAACCAGAGTCACCTACCCAGATATCCTGTCCCTTGTGATGAACATCACTAGCTGCCCAAAGGGAAATCTCTAGAAAAGAAAAACCACGTAGTGATACAGTACCAGAAGGATATATTCCCAGCCTTGAGTAATCAGAACCTTGTGCAATGATCTTTTACCATCTTGGATGGATTTTTCTGACCTAAATTGCGATTTTCTGAAACTCTATCAGTTTTTGGCACATACAATGTCCTGTGGCAATATATCCAGCAACTTAAGTATTCATTGTGTGAAACGGGGACATTTATTTGTTAAATATACCATCTGTTAGTTTCATTTGATGACATCTAATTCTCTTACTAGAAGAATGTTCCCTTTTCACTTCACTCTCAGCTTTACAGACCTCTGTTTTAGCCTTCCCTCCCTCATTCTCTCTCTCCTCAACTACAGTGATCTCTTCTTTAGTCAGAGAAGTTCTAACGTTTAATTTTTAAACCCAGATCACTATTGAATTTTCATGGCCATTCATCTGTGATAAGACCTTTCCCAGCTAGCAAACAAAACAAATAAAAACTGTTCAGTTTCCTACTTTTCAACCAGCTATTTTCTGAATGACCCATGGTAACATAATTTCCCTGATGAAAAACCTTGCTAATTTTTTTTTTCCAGATCCAGTTTTCTAAACTGGACAGTCTCTTCCTGCATATTCACCAACCTTTTAGAATAGCCATGCACCAAGAAGCTGTATTGACTCTTGTCCAGTACATAATATTCATCTAATGCCCATTAACAATATTCTTTCTACTTACTTGTGAAGTATAGATGCAGACTTCCAGATCTTCTCTAACACCCTTAAGAACCCTTTCTGAGCATCATATTTGTCACGATTAAACCAACACCAACAGTGTTTTAAGCAGGAGGTTACAACTTTGCACTGACTGTTCAGCTATTTCATACCTGACGTCCCCTCAAAATAGAATGCCACAGGTCTCTTGGGACATGCCAGTTTTTCTACTGAAATTCTCGTGAGGCTCTTTATTTAAGCTCCCAACCACCCAGGAACATCCAGAGGAAGTGAGCACTCCTGAAGTGTGACATAGGCCACTTCTCCCAGCACTTCTCCATGCCTGCTGACAGCTGACTTGAAGAGATCTGTCTCCCAGATGAAAGGATGTGCAGGATTCCTCCCTACCTACTCAGTAACCATAACAGACCAATTTTCTTTACCCTTATCTGTGTTCTTGTTGCTACTTCTGATCTTTTCTTTTGGTGGTATTTACAGGAGTTCCAAGCCAGTAGAAAATCACCTGAAGGGACCGGTGATTTGGCCATAGAAACATGTTACCAAGTAACCAAACAAACTCAATCCATGAAATAAGGCTGAAGAACCACATCTTGCACAACTTCACTGCCTGTTTTCTGAAGTTTGCTCAACTTTTGCTCACAATTCAAGCAGATTCTTGCCACATTCTTAACAGTTAATTTAAAACAGGTGTGAGAGGAACAGGATCAGTACCCTTATTCCAAAGACAGCTGGGAATAGCAGGCACTGTTGCAAAACACTTTTATCTTAGAATTCTGCTTGCTAAATGTTATTTACAACCTTCTGTGTTATTTATCATTTTATCTCATTATGTATTGTCTAGAGATGCAATTTTCAAAATGGGGTGGGAACACCTTGTTTTAGTGGAATTAGATTTAGCATTTAAAACATTCATATAGCCAATCAAAGTTTAATGAACTCTTCTGCAGACACTGTTTATTTTTGGAAAAGTTTTAATAACTTTTCCTGTAATTAAAAATAACATACAATATCAGAAGCCAGCAGCAATTAAAGGTAATCAAATTTGGGACATTCTGTAGGAAGTACAAAAAAGATCTGTAGATATTTTGTTCAATGCTTATTATCAGTTGAAGTACTGTTTGCTTCACAAAACAGAACAATGCTTATCATTAAAACACAAAAACATTTCTGCTAAGTTCTTTGCCTGATTTTCTTCTTTCATAAAATGCACTCCATGTGAAACAAGTCTTCAAAAAAACAAGGCCTAAAAAACCCTACTACTCAGGGTGCCTTTGAGGATATTTAATTAAAATCTAATCCTGCATTCATTAAGGCTCACATAAATTAAGCTGTCATTCATAAGATTTATGGATTCTCATTTGCATATTGCATACAATTCATCAATTACTCAAGTATGAAAGGAGCACATTTCCCTTGGAGCTGCATGCTACCCTGCCAACATTTGAAATGAGGGAAAGAGCAAGACTGTCAGGCATTCACACAAACTTTCTTCCAAATGTCTGCTCCTTGATTAATCTAATTTTCTAGCTATTCCTTACAAGATACAACAACAGCCCTTCTGCAAATTTCTATTATTTCTCCTGTCTTCATCATAAAATCTTCTTGTCTTTTACTAATACTTCATGTCTGACTGATTATTATTTGTTTGCTAATGATATGGCATGAATGTTTTCTTTATATAAATGCATAAAGCACACATCAGAGTTAAAATAAAATGATTAGTATTTTCAGGTTTTGATTTTTCTGTTTAACATCTCTAATTTGCTTAGCTGCGCTTAGTAAAGAACCTAAGCAATGAGAAAAAAACCCTAACAAATTACAAATCTACCATTTAAAACAGCCATCAGTACTGAGCCAGAATATTTCTCTTAGTGTGTAATGGTAATGTGCACATAATTAAACCATTAAAATTTAACGTTAAAATATAATTAAGAAAAGACAACAAATGTTTAATGTAAAAAATCAGCTTATTCACAGATGCTATAGTGTGTACCTGACCGCACTTCTGAAAGTTGTAGGCAAAGTAGGGATACAGGTTAGGGTTTTTTTGTTGCACATAAAACATGCTGTGTTAATTCAATTGTCTTCTCTAGGGAGTCAATCTTAATTTCGGTGGCACAACTAGGAAGTAGCAGTCTTTGCTTGCCCAGTCTCTGGATACCTTCCAACATGCATGTGATCAGGTGCTGAATTTAATGCACAACACTCACTCCTGTCTGGGAGTTTCTAAATTAAAATATAGGAATGTATCTGCACTGTCTAAAATAACTCTGAAGGTCTGCTCTAAATCTACTGGCTCATTTTAGATTGCTAATTACCTAGCAAAAAGAAGGTAGTACAAAAACATTGAAATAAAGTTATAGTTTTCTCAAAAATAATTTTGTTTAAAAAATATAAGGATGATAAGGTATGAAACAATAAAAATCCAACATCAAACATCTGTAAACTTCTCAAAGAGATCAAGTAACGCTTTATAGTGATACTTCTTAGACCAAGGTAACAGAATTTTTTTTTCTAATTCCAGTATAAGAAGTGTTGGAATCTTTAAATACATGTAATATAAACCAAAGAATTTCTGAGCAGATGGTGAGCAAATTAAAAATAAATACTTCAAATATTAGTGATCTAAGGTTTTATTGTTCAAATGTGTTCAGCACCAAGTCTAGCTTAAAAGTCATATGCTGCCTCTTGCCACAGAGGGACTGTTGAACATTTGGACTGGATTACTGAGTGGCAAACAAATAGTTTTTCCTCTTCTCTCCTCCCCCAAATCTGTTTAAAAATGAAGAGAGATTTCATTCTAAACATAATTGCTAACATAATCCCATGCGAATAAAGTTAACTAACCCTGGAAAAATAAACAGATGACTAACTTTAATCAGAGAAATGAAGTCATCATTATGCTTGGTTTATAAAATAGATTTTCATTGTCAAAGATAACATAATGGGGGAGGAGGGGGGTGCCCTGTTATTTTGGTTTGTTTATTTTGAGTTAGCTGTTCTACTGTAGACTGTTTAGGTCCACTCCTGAATAACTACCACATTTATTGTCTGTCTTTTTAACTGTTGCATTCTCTGAGTTTCAAATTTCTCAGCATGAGCTGTCTGCTTAATTCCATCCAAGTAGTGTGTAATGAGAAAAGAATTTTCCCTGTCTACACTAATATAGCTTATTTTATTTCCTGAACCCAAACCACCTGTTCAGATTTTCTATTTAAAGCTTTGTAAGGCAATCAACTACCTCAGGACATTTGTGCTGAAATGAAAGGCAGTCAGAATGAAGCTGCGACTTCTTCAGACTTCGTCCAAGAAAAAGCATCACCTACAGTGCACTTTCTTGGCTCCAGGGTCAGGTGGAGTTCACCTCATAAAATTCTCAACAGAGCTCACATGTGATTTTCTTATTTATGTGAAATTTACTGAAAATATTTATAAATTTAATTCTGCAAGAGATTTTGAGATAAAAACAAATAAATTACTAAAGAATTTTTTTTAGCTTAAAATGTAAAAATCATTCTAAATGTTAGAATTACTTAATCAACTTTGAGTCTGAAGGTATTAATCTAGGCCAAATCAACTTATTCCAGCACTTCTGTGCTGGAATAGTCTGTATAGTCTATACTATAAGAACCTATCTCACTACTAAGAAACAGCTCATCTGGAAGACTACATTCCAAAAGGATAATACAAGACAAAAAAAAAGTATTCCAGAGCAAACACAACTCCAAAATAAGACTGGATTTTGCCTATCACTATAAAATAGATCCTCTTCCAAAATCTCTTGGAATTTTTGTGTTTTACATCACTGTAGATCGAATACAGCTTGAATCCAGTGGAAAGGGGGAAATGGAATAAAAAGAAAGTTATTTAACATAATTCTGGGCTATTTGTTTCTCAGACTTTCCTCTTTATCAACACTTTCACTTCGTCATTTAAATGTAACATCTCCAAATACAAGCTTTGTATGAATTTCGGCTTGAGGAAAAGTCTCATTCAGTCCTTCCTGGAGGGAAGACTTTGGAGAAGTGGGATCAGCCTATGCACAAGATCAGATTAAGTATTTCAATAATTAAAGCAAAGCTTTGTAAGACATATCGGAAACAAGACTTATATTTCTGAAGATGTAAGAGAGGGAAGGCTCAACTTCTTATGAACAGTATGAATTTAGAAAAACAGCAATAAGAAATCTGTAGAGATATATGGTTAAAAGAAAGGTTTGAAAACAAATAGCTACATTGCTTTGTGTCTCTTCAGCCTACTTAACTGAAAAATTTATCCACCCTTTTCCCTTTCTTTCCCACTTTTCTATAAATATGAGGGAAGGAGGCTGGAGAGAGTAAACAGAACACTAAAGTACAGGGAAAAAAGGAAATTATTCCTCTTGAATCACACAGACAACAAAAAATCCCAGATCATCTTTTATTAAGCAAAAAGGCACTAGACCTAGGATATGTAGGCACCTTGACTCCAAAGATTAAAAGCTTTCCCTTTCTCCATTTCTGTTAATTATTTTCAAATCTGTGTAGATATAACACCTTCTTCCTTCCTTTTCATTAGCTCATGAATGTCTACAAGACAGAAGTTCTGGTCTGATAATACCTGCTGAAGCACAAAACCTCTCCTGTGGATGCCAACCCAGAGCCAGTGAGATTTAAATGCTGGAGCTGGTTCAAACACCTAGGAAATTTTCAGATAAAATCTTTACTAAAACAAGCTAGGATTGAAAGTGCATTTTATGGGAGTTCCTGTAACCTCACCAGAATATTATCATTTCCTTGCAAGAACTCTGCATGCTTTAAATAAATTGTCACAGAATGGCATCTTAATTAAGATTAAAAATAAAAGTTGAATGTCTCCACACACTCACATGAACCTAAAACTGTATCTCTCATAACAACAGTCATTTCATCTGTATTTGTTAATTATTCTTCCATGCCATCATATCCAGATGTAAAACAACATTATTTACAATAACTCAAGACTCCATCTTTTTTCAAGTACTAGATTCTGAATGAAAACTAGATTATGATCCTAAATTCATGGTAAAAAAAAAATAATAATATGGGAATAAAGTTCATTGTATCTTAGTGAGCCCAAGACGAATGACTGACTAGATGCATCCTACATGAGAATTTCTTTTTTTTAAATATACTTTGGAGAAGCGCTATATCATAGATATGTCTACCTCAGGATCTTCTTTTGTCTCTTTTCACAGACATTTTTGCTATCCTTGCACAGCTGAAGTTTAAACCAAAAAGAAACTGAACAAGAAATCAAACTGTATACTGACTATTTCTTTGGGGTTTTTTTCCTAGTAAACAAGATTCACTCACACATCATCAAGATAATATAATGGAGTTTCACTAAAAATGGCAGTGGGATTTAAAACAACAAAAGAGAAAATGGCAATGAAAAACCACTTTATTTGGTATATAAATGAACTACCCAGATTACAGTTTATATACAAAAACACAGGAAACCCTGAACTTAAACTTTCAGTAAGTGGGCTACTGGAATAAAGGTTCCTCTCACGTAAAACTGTCATTAAAGATGGTTAGTTTTGTAAAGAACAAGAAAATTATATTTGATTCGATTCTCTAAAGAGTAAAATCTAACAAATTATGTCGTAATTGCTAGATATTCAGATATTCACGTATCACAACTAAAGCCACATATCGCAACCAAGTCCTAACTAATCACACTAAATCTGTTATTAATAGATTAGCTGAAGTACCAATTGATATCACAATTATCAGAATCAACTTCCTTCCAAAAAAAGCTTCTTTATATTGATCCTTTCTTTTCCTGTCAAGGATTATTTAAACTCACATAAGACCTTGCTTCTGCAGCAGCAGAAATTGTAAACTGTATTAAAGTGAAAATGAAATTAATGCTGCTGCATGTCAGTCTACAATACATGGGCACATGCAGGTGCCGTATCTGTGCATTTACACAATGTGATATTACAAGCACTCTCTGTGGAAGCATGTTATGTGTTTATCACTACTGCTAAAATAACCAGATTTAAGTAGAGTGCCTGGAAATACCCTTAACAGTCTTGAAAAGACAAATGGCCTCTGTTTTCCTAAAACCACAGCAGTTAAACAGTGGAAAAACTTTGGTGCCAGTGACTCATATGAGGCACAAGAAGCCTAGAGCAATAGCTGCAATCCTTATTACCAAGCACAGCAGATACCAATTCATTTTTCTACTAAACCGGGCAGCTTTTCCTCTTCGCTTACTTCAAACACTCGAGAATTAGCTTTGGGAGGTTGATGACTGCTTAAATTTTAAAATGATAACTAAGGCTATGATATATACATCTGCAGAGAAAATGTCTTTGTCAGGTGACAATCTCACATAGTACACTCTATAGTACTAAAAGTTTCATTACACCTACCTATGGAATGACAACAATTACCACATGCTCTAAGCAGAAGCTGTCTTATCTGCAAAGAAATCTTAACAAGCAAAGACGGTAAGAAACAGGAGGGGCCCAAGAAGTCCCAAAGAGCATTAAACTGTATCCTCTTAGGCTACAGATGTGTCCAACAAAGAACAGACAAACTATTTAAACCTTTGAATTCCTTACGCATAAGTCAGAACTACGCACAGCAACCGCAAACACCGAAAGCAACAGTCCCAAATATTTAAATGAATTTAGTTATAAGGAATTGAACAAGACCTACAGCACAGTTATTAAACTGAAGTCCCTGTAGGGACTTCAAACACAGCACAACATACAGCGCACAAGAAAAGCAATTTCATAAAAGTAATATCTCAAACATAACATTTTGAAAAAGATGCTGTGAGCAAAAACTAGTACAGAGATTCTCTGTTCACCACCTGGAATTTTCCTGTTCATCTACACATCCCCCTCAAAGCCACAGATCTACAGACTCTCCATTGCTGGCTTTTTTCCTGTCAAATATATTTTCACTCAGCTTTAAATCTGTCTCTGTTAGGTCAATCAACTTTCAAAATTACTAATGCTAATGGTTAGAAGAGTCATTTTCAAATCCAGTTTCCATTCTTTAAAAGAATAGAGAGACAAGGAGACTTAAAGAGCAAGTTGTAGAGTTCCCAATACTTACATTGGTTTTGGGAACAGACAAAAAAAACATATTATAGAGTAGGACAGACAGTATCAAACTAGAGATTCATACCAGCCATGCACACCGAGAGGTAGTGACACAAGCAGATTAATTACTTCAGCCAAAGGAAACCACAAAGAAGAACTTATCAAAAGCATTGAATAACAGCACAGCTCTGGCCTCTCAACTTTGATGACTTGGCTTCTATGAATGCTATACTTTTTTTTTTTTTTTTCTAAATCTTGAAGCAGTCAATGCTGTACTTACACCATGAGGTTTTTTTGTTGATTCATAAGAGTATTAGGAAGGAGCAAGTAGGGTCAAACTCTAATTCTTCCCACAAGCTGTACGGAAAGGAAGAACACTTGCACACAACAGGAAGGAAGGCTGTGTCTTTTGACTTATTCTGCCACAAAATAGATTTACTTGAAGGGAAGCATTAGTAGTAGCACTGTCTGAGATGTTAAGACTTTGATCATCTCTGGCTGAGGCAATTTAAGGTGTTAATCGTTTTCAAGCTCTTTCAGCCACATGACATGGTCTTCCTCTGGCAGAGTTTAGAAAAGGGAATATATAGCTATTTCTATATTTAAACATACAATTTCTACCTTTACTGGTTATTTAAGTTATTCCTAAAACTAATTGGGTTTTCACCCTCAGGTTTCTCCTGAACTGGCGTTGCTGCCTACTGCCCCAAGCCTAGAGAGCATTTCAAAGCTGTAGTGAGAACTGTGGTGAAAAACAATAAAAATTTCATCAATATAGCTAATGTAAGACTTCTGTTCCTTGTCTAAGATAATCCACCATGAAATAAGATTTCGAGTAACCTACTGAAACACAAATACTTCTGCAAAAATAACTGGTCTTATACATAATACTTTTCTAAGTTAATTATTCTGAATGAAAGAATGACTGCAATTTTAGGTAATGAAATGAGGAATGAACAAGTTTTGGGATTGAGAGCCAGAAGGACGGATACAGCAGTAAAAACTGCTTAAATCAAAATACAACAGAAAATTAACAGCTGAACCATTGACACATAAAAACTTTATGAATGCTTTAGAAGATCTTGTTTTTCAAAGTGAAGACAATATATTTTGATTGTTTTTCAGAAAACACAGAGAATATTTAACATGAATAATGCTTCAAATATTTGTCTGGCTTCATATTTTCAACATAAAGAAAAAAGTGTGAATGTTTTTTAATAAACATATAGTTTACAGTTCATTCAGTTAGGTGAACAAAAAGACCCTTTATCTTACCCTATATGCAGACACTTAAAATGCAGATATTGCCATTTGAGTTTGTCACTCTGTGATCGTTTTGTAACCCATGTTTATGTCACAATTTACTTATTTTCTACGACTACCTGATGATGATATTAATAGCTCTGTAGAATGTCTCTCTGCTGACTACATGCAGAGTCTAGATGACAAGCTCAGATGTAGACATTTATACTCTACACTGCAGAGAATAAGGAAGCCCAGTATCACCCTTGATCCCTTAAAATTGAATTCACTGATTGTACATTAACCTAAAGTGGTGGAATCTGTACTCTGAGCTGCTTTACCAAGTTGCCTCTCGATATTAAAAATTATTAATTCTTCTTCTGCGGAGTAAGTATCATTCCATTAAATATTCCTTTACACTGGATTTGAATCCTTTCCAACTTAAATGGAGATGGGGGGAAAAAAAACTGCTACATGTTAAATTAAAGGAAATTTCACTACTTTTTTTTTTTTTTTTTTTTTTAAATTAACCTCCAGCTTTTTATAAAGCCAACAATATCAATTTATATAGAGTGAGTACAAAAAACTCCAGGAGAGTTCAATGAAGCATACAGAGAATACAATAAAAAGGTAAGGAAGTTTATCAGTATTTTTAAAATTATCTGCATGGCTTTGAATCACTTCCACACTAGGAAATATGTAACCTTCCTCACAAAAGCCTGGTGTATCTTTGCATCTCACTCACAGAAAATAAGGCAGACACTGTTCTATTTTTGACACATCTCTGTCTGGAGATTCTGCTCCTGGGAAGTTTAATATCATATATGCTTCTGTCAGACATGATCAGTTTTACACAGATGCAGACATGCACTCTTCACTTGTGGTTTTTTGGGTTTTTTCACATTTTGATTCGCAGTCATGAAAAGTGATAGAGGAAAACGTTTTTAACATATGAAGATTTTTTTGTATCTCTATAATTGGATAATTCCTATATTTTTGTAAGTCATAATAATTGAGTGTATTTCAAAATTAGTAATTTGCAAAGTAACATGACTAAGAGATAAACCAGATGTTGCTGCAAGTAGCTACACTAAAAACCACAAAGCAACTTGTAACATGGGGCAACTGATGGAAGAGCACATCTTAGAATTTATTTATGGGACTAAGAAACTCTAAATCATTTCAAAAACAATTCTCAAGACAAAAACCAGGAAAAAAAACAAAAGGGTTTAAAGGACCACTCGAAAGGGTGAAGCTAATGTCACATTTTGAAGTCTCTTAAAGCATCATATGATATGCAGAACTTCCAGCTAACACAACTGCAGAAATTTTAGGGTTCAGTCAGTTCACAAAAACTACTCTAAACTAATTCTCTTTGTGTTTTTAATAGATTCCAGTAAACAAATAAAATTCCATTTGGTTAAACTTGGTTCATTTCTGACGCAACAAAAACAGATCTACAAAACATAAAACAAAAAAGGGAACTAGGCTTTTTAAACATAGAAGGTCATTTCAGTAGTTCATATGTACTCTTTGCAAAAATACAGGGTACAGACACAATGTCATTTTAAAAAAAATCTTCGAGTAAACATTATTTTCATGGCATAATTCCCATATCAAAACATAATGATAGTGCTTTTTTCAGCTAGATCTCCAGTCATTGTACATCTTAAAGCTGTCTGAGGACAGATAAAGCTAAAGATTATTAATCTCTATATTATGATGTGTAATGAATTCTCTTGATTCCCTATTTGAATTCCCACTAGCATGCATTCAGCCCCTTACCTTTTTTTGAGTAGATTCATTCTTTAACCAAGATGCCAGGCTAGGTTCTTTCTACAAGTAACTAGTCTTTCCTGCTCACAAAACATGTAAAGCTTAGTCATTTTGTTCAGCTACTCTACTTAACTACTGACTTCCATCAATGTTCCTGTTTCCTGAGTACTGGAATCACTTATGATATCCCTTAGCAATTACTGAAGAGTAAACTTACTATAAAACTTAAAAAAAATACTAGATCTGCATAAAAGAATGCATATAATACCAAAATCATGGCCATAGTTGATAAAAATAAATTGAGTGCACATACAACAGAGAAGACAAAACAGTGACGGCTTTTTCAATATTACCTCAGGTATTTAAAAATTATTCCTTCCTATGCTGTCAGTTCTGAAAGGTAAGTTTGCATTCTAGTAAGTATGAAAAAGATATGTATTCAGCAGTAAAATATAAATATATTAATTTTACAGGTAAGCAAACAAAGAATGAAAAGTATTCTTTTCTTGGACAAAGAGAATGTCATAGTGGAAACTAGTGGCAGAGTTAATCAAGAGGTTTTGGAATAGTCTTTTTCAACAATACATTAATGTCCAACACACATGGTGATGACACAAAGTTGGAAGAGGATTGAGCATGACACTGAAAGAACAGGATGGTCGTGAGGAAAGATGAATTTTAATGGAGCAAAGTGCAAGGTCACTCACTCAGGGACTATAAATAAGAGTAGCTGATGTGAGCTAAGAGCTCCTAAGTAGGGAATAACGAAGGAGAATAAATATCCGGGTTTATGAGCTGATCCCTGGGTGATTATCAACAACCAATGTGCCACAGTGATGAAACAGACAAATCTCATTCTTGAACATACTAGGCAATGTGTTTGTGGTAGATCAGAAACTATGACTGACATAGGAAGTATCAGTGGAATATTTTGCCTGTACAGTCTTAGACAACCTTCTTCAGAAAAATAAAATTCACAGAGAAACAAAAGAAACAGAAAAGGACCAAAAACATCATCTTTGAATGTAAAGGCTCCCAAGGCAAGACTGAAAAGGTTTGACTTTCCTAATATTGGAAAAGTAAAGGCTCGGGTGGGATATAATTCTCTTTCACAGTAACAACAAAGGTCTGATGGATATTTAAGGGAATATTCAGACACTGCAGGAAACTACAATCTGCTCTAAGTTACAGTGTTGTAACTGATCCCAGTCACTGGACAGTCCTCTACCAGCTCACACAAAGTTATTGATGCTACTGGCCATGCAGAGAAAAAAAAAAAAAAAAAAAAAAAAAAAAAGAACTTTAAACTATAGATTTGCCAAAAAAATCGAACTGGTTGAGGAAGCGCTACACTGCAGTTTGCACAGTATTTCTTGTTTTATTATTTACCTATCTGTTATATGATAAGGTTTTATGCTATGCCCCACCAAAATGGTCTGTGAACAATTTCTCACCGTTGAAGTGGTATTAGTTTGAGCAAAACACATCTCTTAAAAGCATTTATAAGGAGCCAATGGGATGTGATGACTGCAAGGCTTATTTCCAGTAATGCAAAACGAGGACAAGCAGTCCAGATATTACACCTCAATTTAATATCACCCACTATGACAAACTTGAGAAAAGTCTTAGTCTTACTTTCTTCTGCATTCAACAATATGTAATCACCTCAAAACACCATAATATGAAAAATCTATTGAAAATGCTTTAAAAATAAAATTCGAAAGAAAAACTTAGATATCAAAGCATCACAAAAGAAATCATAATTACTAACAGTTATTACATGAAATACAAACATCAAAACTCTTTGATTCTAAACAGTTTCAAGCCTAAAACTTACAAAGCACTACTTCCTTCAGTCATTTTATTTCATGTTACAAAATTGCATTTTTGCTTAAATTCTAACGTGGTTTCATAAAGGTATATTTGATAGGAAATAACAACATCACACTGTAAATACTTCAGAGAACTGTAAAATAGTAAACCTTTAAAATGTCAACAGTCTTAAAGAATCACAGGTATTCACAAGTGATCCAAAGAACATACATCACTCTAACTTCTCCCTGGGTTTTTTTGGCCTTTAACTGGTGGAAAATACTTTTCATGATGATAACTTTTTTAAGTACAGGTTTGTTAAATCCTTTAGAAGTACATAATGTTGTAAATTGTGGTGAGTAATGCTGATCTAATAATAGCATGTTTTCTTTACCTAGTCTTTTGTTTAAAGCAAAAAGATATATGGATTAAATGCTGATTTTAGGAGACTTTGCTGTTAACTTCAGAGTTACAGTCAAAATCTAACTGAAGATTCCATAATTACTTAAATAGCAGCTACTTTTACAATTGTCCTTAATTAGGTCCCAATTTAGCAAATCACTTGGCCATATGCTGAGGTCCCACTGGATTTAAGAATGTGCATAGCATTGTGCACATGCATCAGAGCTTAGTTGAATTGGGCTTTAACATTAGACATTTCAAAATTATTTTAATTTCTGGAACTTCTGTAGCCTTTTGATTTCTTATGCTTCTCTGAAGTTCTTGGGGATTTCAGCTACAATTGCTTCTCACTATTACATACAAGTATATTCTTCCACATGGTAAGTTTATTTCTAAATTCTAAGGTTTGGCCTGAAAAAGAGCTTCAGAACAATTAAATAATTTATTTTTAAAAAATGTTTTTTAAAAATTTTTAAAAAGTAAATCAGCTAGGAAGCAGATGGAACTAGACCTATTACCAAACACCTAAAACTTAGATCGGAAGCTCCTTCAATTAACAGGAAATCTCTAAAAGTGGACAGACTGATTAACCAAGAAAACTAAAGAACTGGAATTGTGGTTGCCAACCAAATTTTATTACTTCAACTTTTCAAGTAATTTTGTTTTCCTACAGAACGCTGACGTTTCTGGAGCCAAACACAACATAGGAAAGCTTTTTTTCCCTCAAGGGGCATCTTCACTTCTCCCTCCTGTGCAGCTGAAATTGCATATATATTTGTCTAGTGATACTGATCCTCTGTGCTGAGACAAGAACTGTCCTTTGGGTCTTGTGGAGCCTGTAGCAACAGGTCCCTCTCATCTGGACATATCATCTTGGCAATATCAACAAACTCTGCCTTCAAAGACCATAATCCCAAATCAGTACAATAAACGAAAGAAATATATATATATATTTGGAGTTTTTGTATTTACCCTTGGGTGCTAAATTATTCACTAGGCATTTACTTTATATTTGCAAGTATATTTAGGAAAATGGGCAGGGAGGACAGACGTGGGGAAGACTGGGGGTTATATGAAAAACCTCTTTCACAAATTACGCCACTGAGAAACAGGATTGTAAATCCATATTGTGGTATGTAAGATATGAAGAGACAGCAGATAACAAAGATATGTATTGAACTTAGGCACTCCTGAGTACCCCACCTTTAAAGCAGTTTGGTGGGACTACAAAAGATGCAAAAAACAAGCAACCAGGATTCAGGTTCACCTGAATGGCAAGATAAAATCGCAAATAAGGTAGAAATGATTACAAGGGAACTATCTACTTGTTTCATAATTTTTCACAATAACCTGAGACTACCCTATGAAAACACCAGGCAACAGGTTTGGGAAAAATTTAGGCAATACTTTATTTCAGCAACGCCCATAAAAGTCAATGCCAGAAGATGCTTTGATAGTCAAACTATAATTCTGCTCAGAAAGAGCAGAATTTAAATCCAGGTAAGAGAGTCAAGATGTAATTCAGGTCTGGAAATCTGTAGATCGTTGATTGCCTGAATATAGTGTGTGCAAACATGGAAGGATCTACATCCTAAGCAGTCTCTACTGGCAAACACCACAGAAAGGGTGGCATGGATTGAATAAAACTCTGCCCTTCCTTTTACAAGATGATAAGGGAAGATAGGAAGGAGGTGCTTGGGCTAAAACTTGGTTGTGCAAGCCAAATACACTTAATTTCCACCAACATTTATGTTGGCTTTTTAAATCAGAAAAGTTTTCTCTGTGCATGCATGAGGCATTATAAGGACACAGAGATGCAGATACACTAAATTTACTAGGTGTGCATGTTTCTAGATTTAGCCTGCACAAGGTTGAGCTGTACTAATCTATAGTTTAATTTTATATTATCTGTTAATTTGATGAATGAATTAAGGGTTTCTTATTAATACTTTTAACAAGAAACTCCATACAGTTATTATATGTACAAGTAAAGATGAAAAAACACTCTTAAACAAACAGTTCCTTTTAATTTTTTTCCACAAAGAAGTTAAATATACTGCAACCTATTCACAAATCCAAGATCTGTGTTTTAAAGAAGGATACCAAAGATCATGTGATGGCACTTATAGTGGCACAAAATTTAAAACTCTGATACTTTGGCCTATATAAAAAAGAAATTTCTTCCATCAAAAACAGTCAGTAAAAAAACAGTCCTTGTCACTATATCACATGGGTGACTTTTATTCACTAGTTTCACCATATATTAAAATGGTCTAACATATGTATCTAGAATAATAATGTGTAGAAAAAATTAAGATGGATAATTGTGCTTATTTTTTAATGGGAACTCAACTATGTTATTATTTCTGTTAAAATTAAAAGAATACACCAACAATAAAATAAAAACATTTTTTGACATAGTCAGGTACTTCTGAGACAGACAAAAGAGACCATAATAACACCAGCTGACATATTCCATTCTAGAAATAAGCATTTCTGAAATTATTAAATGCTACTTTATCTAATTTCATCATCATTGTATTCCAGTATTTCATATACACTAGCTTCTTCCAAAAAGAGTTTTGTGAAAACTTTGTATAAAAGGAATCCAAAGTCACATCTTTCTTTTCACAGCTAACATAAAACTGAGCTCAAAATATCTTTCACTGATCTTCCAGAATTGTACTGACAGTAATAATGTCATCACCAATATTCAAGAGAGGAGTAAAGGAGAATAGAACTAGATGAAATTAATTTGCAGTGGTTTTTCCCATTAAATAACGTATCTAAATTAAAACAACAGAAGAGAAAACATTACAACAGAGAACTTCTTCTGCCAGGTCAAGTACATAAAGAAATTAACTTTATTTTTTTTAAAGAGACATTTCACTGAGAACTTGCTCGTGTATCATACTGGATTTTTGAAAATAGGAGATGCTTATGCCTAGACCCTAAAGAGTTATCTTCAGATGCAGAATATAGCTGACCCTCTACCAGACTGCTGATAAAAATTTTCAGAATACTACATAAATCTGCAACATTGTATCATAATACTATACTCATAACTTTAATTTCTCTTCTGTGGCATCCTAAGGCAACGGCTAGTTTCATTGGCACCAGGATTGGCATAATTATTTAAAAAAAAAAAACAAACGAACAAACTAACCAAAAAAACCCACAAACAAAGGCAAAACAAAAACACCAACATACAGACAGATTTTTGTTTTGTTTTCCAAAATCTAAGCCATTCAAAATTCAGGGAAAAAATAAAAGAAACATACTTTTAGAAAAACAATGCAAGCATTTCACTTTGACTTTCATAAATGCTTGTCTATATCAGTTGTATCTATACTGGCAATCAAAATTAGACTACAAAACAACATAATGGACATGGATTTTATTACTTTAATTTGATCATAGATCCAATAATGAAGGAAAGGCAGATAAAATTGACTAACTTAATATTTATGGGAACTTGAACTACTGAAGAGATTAGTACTTTTACCCAGTTAAGCTTCCAACTGTCAGCTGTCATTACAGGACCTGTCAGGAAAAGCAAATGATACCAATGTTGAACTTGTAACATGAGCGTTGGACCCTTTTACTGAGAAACAAAACACGCAAGTTAAACCAGGAAAATGCATTGCTTCCTGGCTTTACATTATGGACAGATCAATGCCCTGGTCCAGCCACAATAAATTACCTTTTGCCAGGACAGCTCTGCTTGGTTTTCTCTGTATGAAATGTCAGTGGAAGGTATTGACAAACATCCGTGGGAAGCAAAAAGACTCAGCTGACATTTTTGACAAGAGCCAAAACCATCTCCACTCCCTTACAGACCACACCCCAAAAAATAATGGATCTTTCAGCTGAGTAAGTTGGACAATATCCACAGACAGCAGACAAACTGAAAACCTTTCTGGTGACAAGGTAATCTTAAGCCCAGCAGTCTGTTTGTAGCAACTCTGAAGTTCCACACCAGTCCACTGCTACTGGTGGGGTGCACATAAGCAGTACCAGTTTGAACCCACGTCTTTTAGTTCTAGTGGAAATGCATAATTGTGGTAATTTTCAGCCCATGAGGACTTACAATTTCAGGTGGTGAAGCAGTTCATGATATTTGACATAGAAATAAATAATGAATAGAAGACCAGCATAAGACTATCCATCTATATCAAGCCAAGAGGATGCATGTTTACTCTCTAATCACTCATTTTCTGAGCATTTTTTCTTCCTCTCAATCTGGATTACAGCTTTTGTCTTTCATTACTCGGTTACAAATAATATTGCATGACATACAATCCTAAATTAAAGGATCTAGTAAATCACACTCTTGCTAAATCTGTAAACCTATTACAGGCATTTCCATGGGACTGCTTGGATCTATTCATGACTTTCACCACCTCATATCACACACAAAAAACCCAAAAAAAAAGGTCAGAACCCTTAAAACATGATTGCTGTTTCCCTAGGCTCTCCTGGTTCAAGCTGGATGACTGCATAACTATTCTGAATTTCATCCCTCCTTGGGCTGTGAGCTGGTAGTGAGACTGGAAAATATCCATGCTAAAGCCCATTATTTAATGATATGTATCAGAGTGATGGAGTATGGCTTCATTTGTGCACATACACAGAAGGCCTGAAGTGCTACATCACTTCACAGCATTGTACAACTGTTTTCACAAGTTTGTAACTCATCTCTGTGACCTTCATCTTTTGGTAAGTGATTTTTATGAAATAAAATGAGGTAAAATGTGATGCCAGGAGATCAGCTCAAATGTTTTCTCATGATTAATAAGAATATTGTTTGTGCAACACTGCTTTTGAGGGAATGGCTGAAATTAGTTTGAGTAGGAAGAAGTCATAAAATGACCATAAAATTGTGAGCACCTATTCTGTGGCAAACTCTGTGTGATTTATAGAGAATCCCACTTCCAAGAAATTAGAAGAGAAACTCAAGTTTCTCTATGAGTGTCTATAATTTTGCTGTAAGTCAGAGGATTAGAGTACATAAAAAGTCAAAGTAAAGTTAACAGGAAACATTACATCTGTACATTTTGGGAGACACTTATTTCTGCCCTCAGAACAGGGGGAGGGGAAAGGGGGAGCTGTCTATAATAAGATGCTAATGAACAAACTAAACGATTGTTATAAGAACTTCACAGGCATTCTGTGAAGTCCCAGTATGAGTCTCAGTCTAATTTTGGCAATGACAGAACAATGGCAGCCTCTCGGAAGAGAATTTGATGCCACCAGTCTACGAAGATGGACTCAGGCAAGTGTCCATCAACAGTCTTTTCCATATCACACAACACTTGAATGAAATCCTCAGCACAGCTTCTGTCCACATTCCTCAAGGAGAGTCAGCGAGAAATTAAAGTATTTCATAGGGTCTTATGTAAGGGAGATTCAAGTATCCACTTATAGTCTTTTTTTATTTCTTCCTTGGCCTCCACCTTCTGTTTCCCTTCATTGCAATCACATAATTTTTAATGTACATCTTGTTTGAAGAAAAAAAGAGTCATTATATGAGTAGATAAACACAGTTAAAAAGATAGAAAAAGAAGTTTTCTATTGTTTGAGTTTGGATTGTTATACTTTTTGTTTTGCATTAATGGTCAAATAAATCAAAAGATGACACTGTACAATGTAAAAGTAAAAGCATGAATAGCTGTTTACATGGACTTTAAATATTTTGGTAATGTGTGGTGCGCAAATTACCAAGATATGAAGAGAAGTTCTGATTTACATTGTACAAGAATGAGGTTCATACACTATTTATCCTATGTTTATTTTTACTAATCCAAATTATTACAATAAAAGAATAGCAATACGTGGTCACATAATTAGCTCTCATAATAATTAGAAGGGGAAAAAAGCTCTTACTGAGGCAAACACGCATTTCTGTGCAATTTAAACAGGAAGTCCTCAATGATTAACATTAATTGAGAAAAGGCTTTTCTAGCAAAGAAAAAAAAAATCCTGTGTGAAACATTAAACAAACTTATCTGATATTTATGGTTTTTTTCTTTAATAATTAATGAAATGTAAATAGTCAAGGGAGTCTAGAGTTTTGCTTTGTAACTAGCTACTATTATAAATGGCAGTCAGATGTTTACAGAATACCCAGAACCCTTTTGTGTGGAAGGAGGTTACAAATCTGCCCCTTTTCCCTGTTCAAAGTCAAAAATAATGGTGCCTGATCCCCAGAGCATTCATTGCAAGAACTGTTTGCATATTCAGTTATTGTTTCTGCTGCGTCAGTCATCTGCTGAAGTTCACTCTAATGTGGCCCTGATCAATTCTGCCAGCTGTGCTTAAGTGCTGTTTACTATAATAACATCACACTGCATTCTTATTTGGCAACAACAGCTATGACAGCACCTAAATGCATTGAGAAGCCAAGATTTTATCATGTACACAGATCAAATTGGAATTGTTTATGGAGGCCAGTGCTGTTCTATTTCTGTCCTTTCTACTGAATACCAATACCACAATAATGGCTTTGCCAAAAGCATTACTACTCTGCCCTTTCTAATAAGTGAAGGTCTTGTTGATCTAAATACTCTATAGGACATGGAAATGATTTCATTATGGCAGTATAACGTTTACACTGGGTGAGAGAGAGGGAGAGAACTTGAAAGATGGGTAGATTAACTGGAGACATATAAATTGGTATCAGTCAAGGAAGCAGATAAATACTTTGTAATTACATTTGGTAATATATTTGGAAAGATTCAAAGAAACAATGTAACTGTCCAGTGTTTAAAAGGTAAAGGAACAAAAAAAACCAAACCAGCGTAATTGAATAACAACAAAAATGCTTGGTGTGGCACAAAGGTCTCCAAACACATTTGCAACATTTCAAAGTAGTTTCACATATTTTTCCCAATATGCCCAACAGTTCGCTTGGCCATATGTTAAGTAAATCAAACGTCTTCAATATACAGGCATGGTTGAGAAAGCCATAAAGAATGAACCTGATCCTCCTTCTCCTGGAAATGGTTATAAATACTGCAATAGAATCTTGTCCTGGGAGTTATTTTTTACACTGTGCTAACACCCCACAGTATGCTAGATGTTTTCCAAACACAGATGAAGACACTTTTCTGGACAGTGTACATATAAAAAGACAATAACAGATGAAGCAGGGGAGGGGGGGAAAAAGAATAAGATATCCACAAAAAGGTTATAATACAGAAAAGCACTGGTCTTATTAGCCTCACTAATTTTATTTTGAGGGACAGAGGCTTTTCCATTATCTTTATGGTTTACAATGCTGAGCTTCCCTCAGTTTATCCACCTACGATTCAATCTTTCTTTTTCCCTCATGAGCTTCCAGGTGCTGCTGTCATTTCTTCTCCTCACAGCCAGTACACAGACCTTCCTTTCCCATAAGGACAGCTCAGTCCTCACAGGGACCACTGAAATGAAAAGAGGTTCCGAGGAGCCATAAATGTGCATTCAGAGGACCAAAGGAAAGGAAACTTCCCAAGAGTATAAGGCATGAAAAGTTCTGGACGCGATCTAGCAATGTGCTCTTGCAGCCCAAAAAGCCAGCTGGGCTGCATCAAGAGAAATGCATCCAGCAGGTCAAGAGAGGGGATTTCAGTCCTCTACTCCACTCTCCAGACTCCACTTGTGTCCTGATCTGGGGTTTCCTTCTTATAAGGACGTGAACCAGTTGCAGTGGATCTGTAAGAAGGCCGTGAAGAGGATCAAAGTGATGGAACATCTCCTCCTGTAAAGAAAGCCTGAGAGAGCTGGAGATGTTCAGTCTGGAGACTTTAGAGCAGCCTTCCAGTACCTGAAGGGGGCCTCTAAGAGAGAGGAGGACAGACTTTCCAGCAGGATCTGTTGTGGCGGCCCTGCAACAGGTAATAGTTTAAAAGACGGTTGATTTTTAATTACATGTTTTAAGAAGAAATTTTTTCAAGAAGAGTCATAAAACACCAGAACAGGTTGTTCAGAGAGGTGGTTGATGACCCATCCCTGGAAACATTTCAGGTCAGGTTGGACAGGGCTCTGAGCAACATTATCTAATTGAAGATGTTCCTGTTCATTGCAGGGGGTTTGGTTTGGACTAGATGATTTCTAAAAGTCTCTTACAATCCAAACTATTCTTTGATACTATGATTCCATGATATCAAGAAATATGGAGCCAAGGACAGTTAGTTAAGACCTTGATGAAATTTTTTAAAAAGCATCAGCTTAATATATTGGAGGAGGTAGCATTGTTCTTTTTTTCTGAAAAGCCTGAAATACATCACAGAGCAGACTTCTTGCAGGCACTTTTCTACACTGAGGCAAAAATTCCTTCAAGTATACAGAAGTGCATAGACAAAAACATCTCTCTCCCCAAAAGCTGCACAGAAAACAATTCAAGAGAATATAAAAAGTCCTACACACATGCAACAGGAAAGTAATAGTAGAGTTCACAGAAGGTGATTCATCCAACTCCCCAACCATTGAAGCAGTTGAGCTGTTTAATCAACAAAGCAACATATGAAAGTCACAAAATCTGAAGTGTTGCCCAGTCACCAGCCTCAAAAGTGTACCTTCAGGCCTAAATTTCGTTTGCTTTGGGGGATTTAAGGTAAGTTTGTGTTCTGTTGTGCAAACATAAAGAACCATATTTTTAATGGGGGAAAAAGGAGCAAATGAATTGGTAAGTAATAGCACTGTGCTTTGAATTCTATGCCTTCCATTAACTTCTGTCAAGTTATTGGACTTCTTAAGAATATCACACAGAACATGGATAAATTTTAATATGCATTCATGTCATACTTCCTAACAGCACAGAAGGCTCCTTCTGAGCAACTGTAGAACATGCTATGGTTTTATATTAAAAAGTACTGCACATTTGGCTATTATAGACCCACAATAAAGTCAGTTTTGTACCAATATCAAAACACAACACAAATTCTTATTAAACTATGAAAGCAACAACACCTGCTTAAAATCCAGTAACACCAGCATAATCTTTTAGCTGTAGAAACTGCAACATTGACAAAGGTATTATCATTTTTCTTTCTTAAAATGTCTGAATATAAAGAATGAACACACTTCATGTAGTTATGAAAAATTTTGTGACCAATTCACAAGACATTTCCAATTCACAATGTGGCTGACTGGAATTATGGGCCTGCAGAGTCACAAGACATCCTTGGCACCTTGCAAGATAAAATCAACCTGTAATTTCTATGCTTTTTCTTCATTCTCTTTGCAACTTTTAAAATCAGCAAATGACAATTTAATTGCTCTTCTGCTAAACTCTTATATACTAGATTTAAATTGGGTGTGATTACTTACAGTGTATGTATAAACTACAGAAGTCAGGCAGTTGTATCTGCAGAGTAGACCCTTAGTTTGGCTGGATTGAATAGGTAGATTGTTTCTTATATGTGTAAATAAATCCCCTTTTCATCACGGCCTTACAGAAAACATGACATCCTTCTAAATTCATCATCAGGTTGCCAGGCAGACTCCAAAACAAAAATAATTCATTCAAACTGTTTAATCTACTCAGTGCAGATTGACAGTATCTTTATATATTTTTGAAAGCTCTTTTAACATTAGCTGATACTTTAGTGTGGGAAGAAACTAGAAGCTTTCTACATATAAAAGTTCATCGTTTACCTTCTCACAGCTATCAGATAAAAGTATAAGGGCAATGAAGCCACAGCTTTCAGATCTATTACTCCCAAAGGACAGAACCCAAATACATAAGCATCCATAAAGGCAGCAGGTGTGAGCTTTGACTAAAGATCAACTGTTATACAAGGGAAAGATGTCTGAGGAGAGGTAACCAAGCCTATCAATGTCCCTGTGCCTGAAATAGGAGGGTTCTGTACCTCAAAGAACTGAAATGGTTCTCACTAGACGTAAATAAATAAATAAGCAAGAGCACTGCTTCAGATGTTTTAGTGAACTTTCTTATGAATGGATTGCAACACACAATGACAGAACTCCCTCAATTCCGCTTTTCAATAACTCCAAGGCACTAGGGATGTGACAGCATGATGAATACCACAACAGACAGCTCCAATATGGTACCATTTTACCAGATCAATATCTCACTGCAATATAAGAAAAAAGAAGCTGATATTAGTCTACACAGTGTATTACAGATGAGGTACATTTCTTCTTACTGCACTCATGCTGAACCAAAGTAATAATTCATAGATGCCTTTAAAAGGTTTGCACACTACTAGCACATGCAAAAAAAAGGCTAATCTTGGCTTCAACATCTGTTTGAACATGCAATAGCTTAAAGCAGTAAGTACGTAGAATTCTATGCATGTATCTATTAATCTACCTATGTGTACCACAAGCACAATGACAAACATATCTGGAGACAGAGAAGTAACGGGATTTATGTATGCTGTGCGGTTCCTTCAGGAATAGCTTTCTTCAGGAACAGAATACTTTACATATCAATCAAACATTTCTTAGTAAGTCAGTTTGCCCCTTCTCTCCCCTTTTTCTATGAAGACATAGGAACATTTCTTATTGAAGCTACAGTGGGTACCATTTTAAAAGTCTTCATTTGCCAACAGCAATCATACAGGGTTTTTTTTCCCCTGTACTTCAAATAGGAAATGAGTGGGAGCTCTCAGTTACTGCTGTGTGATAAGTCCTTGCAAATTTAACCTTTTTATAGCAACTACTGTAGCTTTCAAAATAGAAAACAAATAGCATGCCTTGGTAAAAAATAATATATCTAAGGCTAGCAGAAAGAAACTCTAAAATAGACATTATCAGATATGTGTTTGCTTTGAATCTTCCTCAGTATTCTCAGAAGAAAACTAATAGGGGAAAAAAAGTTCTCTCATGTGAAAAGTAACATTGGACTTTAATCTACTCTGATAATGCCATAAATGCCTGTCTTGAATATAACCTAATGGGTATAGTTGGACAGGTAAAATAATGTAGCTATTTTTACCTCTGACAATGTGAAAGATAACTCAAATGATCAAGTGACTTAGTTCTGTTGTTTGACAGCTGTCTTTATTTCCTGTTGATTGTTCTCCCTTCCAATATAAACTAGAGAAGTCAAACTTTAGACTACTTTAAACTTCTGTTACCTGCAAATTATGTGACACCTTACATGTTTTTTTTTTCCTCTCTCTCTCTTTTCCATTTGGCTTATTTTTTGCACAGGTAACAGTGCTTAAAGGTACAGTGTGTGGAAATTACCATGTAATGTAAAATTAATTTTTTAAATTAATTATGTATATAGTTAATATCACAGCATTTCTAATGAACAGGGCTTTAAAAGCCCTCTAAAAGGGCTTTGTGAAAATTAACTGCAATATGACAAGTTAAAAGAGAAAATTTTATTACAGCAAGAAAAAACAGGGTCAAACTGGCTTATAGATACATAACTACATACTGCAGACCTTACCAGACCAGTAATTGAGACAAACAGTATAAAGAGCCAGAGTTCCTTACAGGATGGCATCACAAATGTAACCTCTTGTATGAAATTGGATTAAATCTAGGAGAACTGGTAAGTCTCCAGAATGAAAGAACAATTTGAGTTTTAGATTTTTCAGCTGTGTCTCCAGGACAGGAAGACACAAACTACAACAGAAGCTCCTGCAAGTGAGTTTCATGGAAAAGGATTCAAAAACTAAGAAAGGCAAACTACAACAAAATTACAACAGAATTCAAACACAAAAAAAAAACACCAGAAGAAAATTACTTCTCAGGCTTTATTCTGTCCTCAGTTGATATGACTCAAAGCACAGAAGTTACCCAATAAGTGGCAGCCATGAAAGCAATGACCTATTTAGAGTGCTGGTCCTCTTTCATTAACTTTCTGGATGTACAAATGAGGGGATGATGATGAATTAGGTACCCAGATTCTCTAACTCTGTATATACTTCGTGCATGCTTTACTTAAAGAGGGAAGAAGAACCAATTTAACATTCTAAGTGGAAGCCTTAAATAGGTATGAAATGTAAGACAAAAGAAATAATCAGTATAAAGTAACAGGATTTGAACTCGCATTAAGAAATAAACTGCACATGAACATAATCAGAAAGTATATCAAAGAGTAAATATACTCTCATTGAAAGACTGATTATTTGATGACATATGAGCAAGCATCTGATCTCATACCAACCTGCATTTGACTGGACAACCAAGTTTCAATTCACCCACTGACTTTTTTCATGCATGCTTTTATTAGTAGCATACAAGAAATCTGGCCCATAAAAGAGAGCAAAAGTTACCTTCAAGTCCATTTACCAGGCTATTTAAAATTTTATCTTCCTAATTTGCAACAGAAAATCTAGACATATTTCAAGGCAGCGACACCATTAATGGGACTGAAGCCCTAATTATACACCTGCTCCTTCGGTTTTGCAGGACAGCCCTGCCCAGATTTTGGGCGCTGCTCAAACAGCAAACTTCCTGTCCCAAAGGGGAAAGATGGTGGGGCTGACAGAAGATGCAAGACAATCAGTAAAGCTGGTACATTATACATGCATACACATAGGCACAAACACATCCACTGAAGACTGCTCAAAGTTACATTCATACACAGGCATTAGTGAGTTGCAAACTAACTCACAAAATACTGTATAGTGAGGAAGGGACTCTGTTATGTGTTGCACAGTATTACACCAAATTTATTTTCTGTTCAACTTCTAAACTGAGAGCGAATAATTATGCTAAGAAAGGGGGGAAAGCTCCTGAAGAATGACAAAGTTTTCATGATGAACACACTTTTTCCATTTAACTGAGATTGAATTCACACATATTCAGCTCAAAGATTGAAGAAACCTCAGCTCAAAGATCGAAGAAACCTCGATTAAAGAAACCAGAGATGGAAGAAAAACCCAGAGTAAGTGTTGTTTATTTACAAGTAGTAAAGTCTTCCAATATAAGCTTAGAATTTTGTACTCCATTTAGGAAAATACCTAACTGCTTAAATGTGGATTGCGTTAGGTTTATAGCTTTATGGACCCTAAGCTACTGTAACAGAACCTTTCTGGTTCCATTTCCTTTGTTCCACACTGTTCAAAATACCATAAAACCAATTTTACAAGAAATTATAAGAACTTTCCCACAATCTGTATATGTTGATTAAGTGCAGCACGTGTCCTAAGTTAACATGGATATTTTTAACCAATAAATACTCCATGAAAGACTTACAAATCCTCTACAAGACCAGTTTGGACATCGTGTCAATAATTAAAAAGGCAAAAAAATTTTTGGTCCATCAGGATTCTTTCCTTACACTATAAGCTATTTAGGTTTTGTACAGCCCTTAGAACAATGAGACCTATGACTCTGGCCTTGTAGCACTCTGATGGCAAGTCTGTAAAATCTAGGTCAATAACAATTACACCTCTGTGAATCCTAAACTATTGAAATCCTTACACGATTGGTATTTTTTCCTTAAATTAACCAACATCTCTGAAACGCAATACAATCACCTAACAAAACAATACGAAGGAAAAATGTTTCTTAAATCTTGCTTTTTTCCCTTAAGTAGATATAGCTTAAAAAATCAACAGGTTATCAGCAAGACGAATTTTGGATGATAAGCATTATAAGATCTAAAACCTAAATGAACAAAAAGACCTAAGATGTACCAGAACATAGAAAAATGAGAAAACAGAAGACTTCTCCTTCATTAGTAGCAGTAAACCCAATGCTAGACAAAAATCCAAGATTTTTAAACTATTACGATTGGCACAAAGTACTGCTTTGTCAGAAATCATTATCTGTATGCCATGGACTATTAAAACATCATCTCTGCGGAAGAGTACAGAAAATGTTTAGAGAAGTTCATCAGACACAACATCCCGTAACTACACATGAAGTATATTTTTCATCAAAATATCTCATAATGCATCCCCATACATCTCAAGTTAAAACATCATTTAGGAGTTCTTCAGTAATACACAAATCTAGGGAAAGTGAAACTTATCATAAGGTGTGAATTCAGATAAACCATGCTTAGTTCTAGCTTAAGTTTTAAACCCATTATTACCTCTGATGATTGCGAGATTGGGTCTAGCCCAAATGCATGAAATTCAAGTTCGTTTTAAAAAATAACAACAAAAGAGTGTCTCATGATTGCGGTGCAGTTGAAGGCACCGCGTTTTGGGGACTGTCCCGGGGCTCCGGGCGCTCCCTGTGGGGCCGAGGCACGCAGTGCCCCCCCGCTCCCGCCCGGGCTGCTGTCGCAGGGCTTTGTCTCTTTTCCTGTAGTCCTGTTTAAATTCTCACCTTGCTCTGCCCTTGTCATCAAGTCATTCAAGCACAAAGCAGGGAGCACGGGAGTGTTTACTCATTTCCCAAGTCCATTATCTCACACATTAATCACTGGTCTGGAACTTTTGGACAATGCTGAATCTGTTACCTTTTATTTTTATTTTTTTTTTCTTTCTGGCTGCTTTACTCTTGGGTCCGATAGTTCACTGGTTCCCAGCTGTACTTATACTGGATGACCTTTACATCTGATTATTTAGCTACTCTTCCTCTTGATTTTTTTTTTAATACTTCAAAAATAAACACGCGCATGAAGTCGGCAACAATGTTTTCCATCTTTAAAGCTGCACTTGCTCGAGAAAAATACAAATATTACTGCTCCAAATCTAAAAATCTAACCTACTCCAAAATTTCACAAAGGAAGCGCAAAGCTACGGGATGTGTCTGTGGAAAGGACTGGAGAGAGTTTATTTTTCTTTGGAACAACTTAGGTTCCTTTATGAAACTTGAAAGAGCACGCACTTCATAATTTTTTTTTTAATTGTTAATGAAAGAAGCAGCGAAAAGTTATTTCTGAACGCAGGAAGTTTGTTGCTGTAGAAATGCGTCTTCTAAAATGGCATAAAGTTTATTTGAAGTAACGATTGGCGGGGGAAGTATGGAAAAAAAAAGGAAAAATAGGTGTAAATCTGGACAGCTGGAGGCTCTTGAACTCCACTCGTTAAAAGATTTGTTTGTGAAACACGCATTTTATTGCCTTGTCTGCACGTTATAATGAGGCACGGACAACTGCAACATTGCACTTAATGATCGCAGTTCCCGTTCCAGCCCGGTCATTGTCCTCCCGCAATTAACGCTTTCCCAGATCACCCAAGGCTACTTCGGGGGGCGGGAGGGGGCCAAGAAGGGGGGGGGGGGGGGGGGAATCTGAAATTCACATAAATGAGCAATGTCAATAGTTTAGAAAGAGTTACTTAGGGAACAAAGGGCCCTTATGAGGCACTAGTGAGAAGAAATGGGGAAAAAATGAGTCCTCACAATGTCGGCCTTTTCTCCCCGCGACTTGTTATCAAGCAGCCCGCGCGAGCCCCTCCGATCTGCATGAAAATGCGGTTCGTTCCATTCACTCATTTGCATTAATTTCTCCCATTATCTCTGCAAATGGCGGCGCGTCTCCCCGGCACAATGCGGCGGCACGGCGCGGCCTATCCCGGCTCCAGGTGCCCGCCGCCCCCCTCCCCGGCCGGCCCGGCCCGGCTCCCGCCTCCCGCCTCCTCCGCCCGCGCCCTCCGCCTCGCCCCGGCCGCGCCGGCCCGGCCGCTCCGCCGCTGCCTTTGCTGGCGGTGACAGCCTCGTCGCCGGCCCGGGAGGAGGGGGGCTCTTTTCAGCGGGCGTCTATCACGCTGCCATGGGAAAGCGAGAGGCGAATGATTCTCAGTGGCTCCCGATTTCCCGTATTTGTTCAGCATTAGGCCCACTTATCTCCGGGAGAAAAAGCAACATGTAGAGGGAAAGTGACAGGCAGAAACGCGCTCCCTCGCCCCTCCATTCTCCCCGCGCTCTGTATTCAAACAAGGGGGCCCTATTACACTGAAAGCTCCGGATCAGCCTCACTCAATTATCGCCGCTAATCCTTATAGCTCTATAAAGTAAATATTTCATTACAATTTCAAATAAACAGTCACCCAATCTAATGAAGCAAGAACTCAAAGTGGCAATGTCATAGAACTTGTTACCGTCATCAAAGGAAAGGACACAGGCCTGTCTGCTAATAACGCTAAAAAAAGGGTTCCCGGGCAGATTCACAAGAAGGGGCTTTAATATTATTATTATTACTATTATTATTATTATTATTATTATTATTATTATTCACTTGAACTTTTTCCTCTTTTCAACTATTCTTCAATCTTCAAAAAATACCTTTGTTTTCTTACCAATTACTGGGCTTGGTTCAGGTACTCACTGGATCAAGATGAGGGACGTTAAATGTCCACGAGCTGCATTAAAATTTAGCATCCCTGACATCTTTCAAGACCAGACTTTGATTGACCTAACGCTCTTGTAATACAGTTGTTATTCTTTTTAAAAAGGAAACGGAGGATGTCTCAAAACATCCCCACTTGGTTGTACTTTTTTTTTCCCCCTAATCTCAAACTCAGTAATTGTACTGGATATTTATATGAAGAAGATGCCAACACCTTTATTATATCCCAGGACAGGCAGTGAAATGTAACAGGATATTTTGTACAGCAGTTCGTTCAGAACCCCAAACCTCTTCAGTTCAGACATGACAAAGGTAACAACACACACTTAGCAGGTACATAGCATCATTGCTGTTCCCTGCTATTTTAGGTAAGCTCGTCATAAAAGCCCTTCTATAAATTTTTATTAACTTGGGTTATCTTTAAAGTAGACGAGCTTTTTTTATCCACAACTTTTACAACAGGAAGAACACTACTCTTAAGTTTATGTCTTGTGTCTCCTTTCAGAAAATTCTTTAAGATGTCTTCTTTCTCCTGCCCTCAGTCTCCTGGAGGACTTTCCCACTCCCCTCCTCCTTTGCTTCCCCCCTACCATTCAGCTGAGGAGGGGGATATTCTTTGTCATTCTTTCTCTTTCTGACACAAATGAAATGGGCTTTTCTTCTATCAGCTGTTCACAGAGGAGATATCCAGTGCCTCTTTGAGAAACACTAGAAATACTGAGATCTCAGAGCACAGTAGGTCAGCACATAAAATTTAAACCCCCTAGAGTAAATATTCACTGAGCAGTCTCCTTAGGTCCTGCTCACATTTTCATGTCATCCACATGTCCCAGCACTAACGCGGGGTTTAATGCTAAAAATACCCTTAGAAGGAACTAGTGTAGGCTCTGTGCAGTCATCCTGCAAACTCAGCAAAACATTAGGAAATAGGAATCAAACTAGCATCTTTTTTCCTCATACATCGTCAACTACAATCGATAACCAAAAAAAAAAAAAAAAAAAAAAAAACAAAAAAAACCGCCAAAAACAACAACAAATCAAATACCAAAATTACAGTGATGGTATTTTGGTATTTCACACTGTTTTAAGGACGCAAATTTTAAATCTGTAAGTTTAGTAAATCAACTGGTTGAGAACTGTAATGACAAAAAAGCAGTATTATCTCCCAACAATGATCTAGGACATCTATGTAACGCAGTTATCTATGCAACTATACACATAACCAGTTGCAACTGTGCAATTCTTAGGCTAATGAAACAGCATATCCATCTAAAACTCTTAGAACTGAATAGTCACAGAAACACTGACAGAACAACACAATGAAAACGTATCTTTGGCCATAATGCCAGTAGACACCACGCTGCATAAATACAGAAAAGAGAGCCACAAGTAAGAAATTACCATATGTATACAGACATCTTTCAAGCACACTTTAGCGCCTGTCATAAGGGGACCTGATAAAATTAACTCGTACAGAGAAGGCTAACATAAAATCCTATACCAATTTATGCACTTAATACAGGATTTGAGTGTTATACTGGAAGGTCTTGAGAATGTTCTTCTGCAAAGGAGTGAAGCTCACCCTCATTAGTAGCTACCCATTACCCCAAATTACTGCCATTCAGATGTCAATCAGTAAGGATGCACTACAGGAATTAAAGGAAAGAAGTCATTTACCACAAGTGTTCCTCCAAAGATTGTCATTGTCTTTATTTCTTCAGCTATTCTGTATACATTTTTATCCCTTCAAAATTATTTTTCAGTTTTTGACTTACACTTCAGTACCTAACTACGATTCAGAAATATACAGCATTTCAAATGGAAAAGAAAAAATAATCAAAGACAGTTTACTATTTCACATCTGTAAATCACAAGATTTACAAGAAGAGCCCGATTTTAGTCCAGGCACAGTTCCCTCAACTCTTGCTAATCAATGGTGAAATAAATCTTGAATGCTTTAAAGTGCTAAACATAATTTCCTTATCTTAAGTATGAATATTCAAACATAATAGTATCTATTAGGTCAAGGCTAGGCAAAAGGGCATTTTCAACGGTTTCTTTGGGTTTTGACTCCTGACACATTGTTTCAAACAAATGCTGATCTTTCTGATAAAAGTAGAATTTTCACTGGAGAAAAGCATTACCGTTTGTCAATTGAAAGCAATATTTGCTCCAAAAATATGTGATAATGAGAAAGCCAGGAGTTCTGACTTTCCTTTTTCCTACTGCTGAATGAAAAGGCTATGCTAGGAAAAATATTATGTATGACTTTTAACAAAACAAAAAATTGGAATATAGCTCCTTCATTTCCAGGTAACTCTTTTAATAAACTTTAGGTTATGGTACTATTCAAAACTTCTCTTTATATTACGTATTTGGATATACATAAAAGACTTTTTAAATCTGTTCAAATTAACAAAACTAAGTTTGACTTAAAATTAAACAGGAATATATTTACAAAGATATTCATTCTGTCATTAAATGCATTAGATAATGTTTAGTTAGGACTGCCTGAACAGTTTTAAGCTTCTTGAGTACAGAAAGCATATTCCTTAAATCTTCAAGCATTCTTCCCTTGTAAATCTGAAATCCTATCTCTGTTTGAAAAAGAATAAATAAATTATCATACAGGGTATACTGAGAATCTAAGAAGGAGAAGAGATTTTGTAAGCATGACTACAAAACAAATCATATTCATCTATTTTAGTTTCACAGAGCAATAAATAGAGGGATGGAAGTGTCTCCCCATGTAGAAAAGAAAGCTGATCAGAAAAATAGTTGCAAGAGAAATGGATCAACCCTGTTCCAGCTTGAACTGTGGGGAAAGTGAGGGGTAAAACTCCAACTGTAACTACAAAGTCCATGTAGTTGGACAGCTATCCATTTCAGCCTAGCCCCTTATTTTAAGTTTGGCTACTCTTCTCCAAATAATTGCAACTTTAAAAAAAATTCAATAAATTTTAAAACTTACACAGAATAATAATAATAAAATATAATCTTACATAGATTATATTTTCCACTATAATAGTTTATGTTGCCATACTCCATGTATTTATAGCCCTAATAGATGTAGTACATATTTTGACAGATTTAACATAGAAAACTGTCTACCAACAAACATACATATAAAGAAGCAAAACAGTTTAACTTATTAAGTTAAAAACTAATGAAAAATAACTATACTTTTTTTAAAAGTTAATAAATTTTTAAATTCCTTTCAAAATGTTGGGGAAAATCCAGTTTTGTTTCATTTTCACTTAATGTCTTTTCTTAAATAAAAATTTGACTGGTTATTGCACTGCTTTTGAAATATTTGATATATGAAACCATATATAAGTGTAAGTATCTCAGCAAGGAATGCAAAATGTTGCATTCTATAGCTAAGGATTATCTCTGAAATATGTAATCAATATAACTTTTCATATGTATGTATATTTTCATACACCCTTTATTCTGCTCTTAGCTAAAATTATCTGCCTTTAGATAATATTAAGTTCGGTTATATCGAAGATATTATTGTTGATAACTTCGTTTTGTGCTTGCAGATGAATAAAATTTGAAATAAATCATTCTGATACACAGGAGAAATGACTTGAAGACATGAGTCTTGAAGTCGAATGGCAAAAAAGTCCTTAGATCTACAATCAGTTGTTTGAAGGATGAGTGCTCTAATAAGGGTGTTCAGTTTTGGACAAGTGACACTGGAGCTGCACATAACCAACCAATACAATCAAGTAGGTGGAAAAGAGATGACACTTGATGTCTTAGAAACTGAAATTAAAACTGATTACACTTTTGAAAAATACTTGGCATAAAATATTGCAGTATATAAGTAGAATTTTTCATCTCTGCACGCACCCATCCACACTGTCTTCAGTAACTCCTGAAAACCTGAGTGGTGCTTCTCCAGAAAGCCCAATGCCCCCAGTTCCATCAAAACTATCCCTTTTCCCACAAGAGGAAACTAATACATTGCAAGCTCACACTCTCAGGACTAGATCCACACAAGGTGATTAGTGAATATGGACCTGACTGCTAAAAGAAAGAAATGTATAGATGTTAGGAATAACCAAGGCAGAGAGGCACAGAAAGCCTGCTGGTACTGAGAAGAACCACTTCTTTGCCATTTCTTGGTATGTTTAATCAGAAAGAAGACTTGTATTTCTACAACAGAGCTGACTTTATGCCAGTAGGTGAGCAAGGTGGTCAGGAAGGGCCTTCACTCTGATCTCAATTTTCCTAGGTGTGCTAAACAGATTATTGAAAGCTAAAACTTCAAGCATTTCAGCTTGTCCAGGGGAAGCACAGCAGACACTAAAAGATAAGGCTGTCTTCTTCAAGCGAAGAAGATCTTCTTAAGGATCTTTTTTTGACCAAAATCTATGAAAGCTAGAGCTTATGGGTACAAAAATTTTCTTGATTCTAATTTATAATTACAAGCATGCCTTGTTTGCTTATTAATGCAAACATTTAAGCTGTTTGTATTTATCTTCTGAGAAACACAACTGAAATTATTAAGGGTGATCTTAACTTTTGAACAAATGTCCAATTATAAGGAAGGAATACCTCAAAATGTCTGTTGGTGAATTTGTTTTCTAAAAATGTTTTCCTCTAAAACTTTCCTACCTGTGTTGACCTGTAGCATAACTTTTAAGCTTAAAAACATAATTCAATATAGAATTAAAGTAAGCATAACATTTAGATAAGGTTGAAAGATGGTTAAAAGGATAAGATTTTAAATGCAAACAGAATAATAATTAATTGCTAAGGTGCTTTTGGGAAAAATCATACACTTGACCCAAGCTGAAGGCTGAAATATTAATCTGTTTCTGTGACAGAGATCAAGCTTCGTAGTCGCTTTTTATCCTCCTCATAATAGAAGCAACAGTTGTAAACCATAATGTTATAGTTCAAACAATGCCCCCCCTAAGACTTCAAATTTATTATAGCATTCATCTCCAAGACAAAAGACCTGGTACAGGAAAAAAGCTCTTTTTAGCAAAAAGCATGGTTGTTATTTATGGCTCAGATGCAAAGAATGAGTTTGGGGAATTTATCAGAGATGAAGGTATGAAATGTTTTAGCTTGTTCTTCTCTCTCTAATCCATAAACCATTTTCTCAGCCACCCAAGTGAATTCTAATGGAACAGGAGTGATGAAATAATATTTTCCTAGCCCTTTAACACTTTGCCTACTGTGTGCATTGTGACTTGTTCAGGGAAAACACAGGAGCTTATAGTTACAAATCTTTTAAATCAGAAAGTAAAATGATCTTGTTAATAAATTATGTAAAATGGCCTTGTGGGAAGATTCAACATACCACCGAGTGCTTGTGCCCACTATCAAACTATATTCACTTGCAGCCATTCTTACAAAGGACTTTTTTTTTTATTAATCTTTCATTTGATAGTAATGTGAATTTCCTGTGGATGCCTTGGAGTTATCCAGTCAGCCCATAACTATCTAATTTGCTCTGGGTAGCAGGAAGGAGAACAAAGGTTACTGATGAGTCCCTTAGTTTGCATGAGGCCATGTGACTTACACTATGAGATGTAAGCAATGCCTTGTCTGCTTAGATCTTATGGCAATCAGTACTACTATGACAGAGATGTTGAAGATTGCTGCCCTCACCTCCCAATTGCCATGTTGCCCTGTTATGCAAGATTTCTTTACAGATAAAACTTGTTCCTCCCTCTTAGTTTCCACTGAGTCTGATGGCTTTGCAAGCCCCTGATCATCATCAGTGCATTCCTTGATGCTCCTTCTTCACAGGACAGATTCAGGCAAGAGTATATATTTGTCTAAAACTATAGTGCTTCTTTACTGGACATCCCTAAAGATTCACTATTGTAATAAATCCAATTTGGTCTTCTCCTCTTGAATATTTAAGTGTTTAAGTAAGTCTAAATTCTGGAGCTGTAGTCTCAGGTGGTTCAATGTTTCAGCTGCAGACCTTGAATCTAAGAAAGACTAAAGGGTTACATTTTCCTTCACGAGGTGTAAATAGCAGCGTGGCTTCAGAATTCCCTTAGTATTTGGCACAAGAGTTAAGCAATTTTTTTAACCATTTACATAGACATAGAAGTTAAGGGTCAGAGTACAAGGGTATGTGTCATTTCATTTATGGAACAAGACAGGAATAGACCAAGTTCAACAAGACTTTGATTGGAAGCAATGTCTGCCATTAGCCATTACTTGCTTGTCATGCTGGTAAAATTTCAACAGATCTAGCCTGCTGTTCCTTTAAATCTCTTTCCATATTACCCCTCTACAACATCTACAGCAAACGACATATTACTCTTCTGTGACACATCGACTCCTCCATTTAATAATATATGCCTAATTATATTGCCAGGTCTTATCCTGCTGAAGTCAACTGGAGAGTTGCCAATGAATTTCCTGAATACAGAAACATATATATACACACAATGAAAGAAGATAAGGGAAATACACACTTTACAGATAAATTCTTTCTTTTCTAGCTCATTTTACAACATGTTTCAAAAGAAATGTACACTGACTTCAAAACAATGAAACTAAGCTATTCATAAGAAGAAGAAACTGCAGAGTAGCCAGAAGGAAAAAAAAATCCTATTTAACAAATAAAGTGAGCAGGAAAGAGATAATACATAATCAGTCCCCAAACTCCTTTTTTTTTCTTTTTCGTGGTGGGGTATTCATGTACCTTCCATTTACACTTTTTTTTGTCTTTAGCCAAAAGATAATCAAGTTCTATGACTGTCTTTAGCTTTGCCATGACTCTTATTTATAAAAATATTTCCCCCTTTCTTTCTGTGTGAAGGAGTCGACTATAGGAAAATTGCATAATTGCACATCCCCCCTTATCCTTTTTTTTTTTTTCCTGAGTGCAATATTATCCATTCTGTTTTAAGTTCACACTCCAAGCTGGGAGAACATGCAAGAGCAAGAAGTCTTGTATTCATTAAAGCAGAAATTGCGCACCCACTCCACTGCAGATTTATTTTTTCCATGGATTTCTTTTTTACCTCTTCTCATCTAAGAAATGTTATCTAAAGAAAGCCATCACTTTTACAGTCATCAAAGGCCCATCTTTTCCCTCCAACTTAAACGTTCTATATCCTTCCTCAGAACTGGGCAAGGGGCTGAAGGGGGAGAAAAGGGGGAAAGAGAGAGAGGGAGGCAAGATGTTTTAATCAGGGTCAATTACAAATCTGATTCACAGCATAGCCCCACGAACAATGGTGGCACATAAAATTGAGCAAACAGCAAAGGAACGAGACTGGCACGGGCTGGTCACCACTCTTGGAAGTGTGCATGGAATTGCTGCCCAGCCCTGCTGGCCTGGACGGATGCACGGTCTCCTCTTGAGACTGGCACCTATTAAGTGTGAATCTGCGATGGAGCACAAGGCTTGCTACATCTCTGTTGTAAAAGCAAGCTGGACACTCTTTTCACATCTATTCATGCCAGTAACCCACAAAGCAAAATGCTTCCCTGATTTGTTGGAGGCTGCTTTCCTCTCCTGAAGAAGACAAAATGACAGCATAACCCTATCTTCAGCAGAGGAAAAAAAGGCTATAGTAACACAACATTTTTCTGTTAATAAATCATTGTTAATGACTTCCAATAAATCATCTTGTAATCACATTCCTTTACCACTTAAGCCAGTCAAAGTATACCTCTTACAGTTAAAATATTAATATATTCACATTTCATGTAAAATTGTAAAAGCTCATAAAGAGAGAAACTAACTGGAGAGAAATCAGCTTAATTCATTTGAGAAAGCAAAAATTACCATATAAGTTTTTTAAGTTTTTCTAGCAGTTAGTGGTCTGTAAGTGCCATTTATATTTTAAACACCATTTCTGATCAGAATTTCACTATTCCATGTGCACATATCCATGCTCCTTGGACACATTCATTTTCACATACATACATAAATGCAATATACATAAACCATACTCTTTTGTCAGTTTAGTAACATTCCAAGCACTTCTGAAGAAGCAGATTATGCAAAAAGACCTGGTGAAATGAGGCATTTAACACTGTAACTTCCCATCACATGTTTTGCATTCCCGATGTCCTGCAGGAATTCTGAAGGTTTTGATGTTTTCTTTTTCTCTAGTTTCATCTTGGTGATTTCTGAACTACAATTTACATCTGCATCACACTACTTTGCCCTGACACAGAAATGAAAGTTAATTAGTTTCTATGACAACCTGATGCATGAAAGGACCACAGGTTCTTTCACATTTGTAAATACATTCCAACTTAGTATTCAGGGTGCAGTGCTTATGAGCCTTAAGTACAAATAGCATGAGTTTGTTTTTAGTAAGGCAGAAAAAAGGACTTAAGTCAGATGACGTGATTCACTGGAGCATACATTTGTCAATGAACAGATGAGTTCCAATTTATTTCCCTCATCTTTAAAGAAGTCTTCAAACTTCCACTAGAAAAGAGTATTTAGATGTGAACTGGTATTCCCTCTAATAGATTTGACAGAAACAAAGTCTAAACCAGATGCAGTTGTTTTAGTTTTGCACGACAACATTAAGCATTTTTATTGTGAAAATATATATCTTCGAAAGTATTTAGAAAGTATGTATGTGTGCCATATTATTCACGTTCAAAAATCAGTGTGAAAAATGAGCTTAATACAAGTCTTTGAGCTAATGCTGTGCTTTGACTCCCACAATCATCTATGCCACTTTTTCCGTAACAGCTCCCCAAAATAAAACTCCAAAAGAATTTCAATGTATTTCAAAAACTTCCTTCCTTTTAAAAAATGCCATAATGAAATTTAAACTGTAGATGTTTCGTGCTTTTACTCACCTGTTCACTGCAACAGAGAATTGTTATCATACTGAATACTCAAGAGAGATCCTTGAGGAACAGAACCTTTCCCTGACTGTAGCCAGGCCTCCTGCTCGCCAAAGAGAGGCTGTGGGACAAGGACTAACACTTCTCACAGGTTTTCTTCTAGCAAGGAGATAACATTGGGAAGGTGATTTAAGTATTAGAGCTGTTATTTCCCCAACAAAACCATATCCTTTCCCAGGCACAAACACAGGTCACATAAGTGGAATCTGTTGGACAGAGGAAAATCATATCCTGAAGATGAATATTCAAGAGAAGAAGGTCTTAACATGTCAGTGTCAGACAATCTGCCCCATAACACCCTTATCATCACAAAGCACTTGTATTATTTTTTGTTGCAGTCATTACAAACATTTTCTAAATAATATGGTTAGCATGTCCTTGAAATCACACGCATAAGTACTATGACCAAATCAGGTTTTTGATTCTATAACCAAAGAAGCAAAGGAGAAAAAGAAGGAAGTTTACAAAGAGTGGATCATTACTACTGTATTGTGATTTCTTTCAAAATGAGGACACCAGTGTCACAGAGCAAGCTAGAGCTGAAATACAAATGCAGATATTCCTCCCTCCTAGCTCCCAGGAGCAGAAGAATCACAATGAGTGATTTCCCAGAAAGATGCTGGTGCAAATAACCAGGATTATTCCACCCACTGACAGGCTCAAGTACCGACCCTGCCTGTTTGGGTGGACTACTGAATTTGTAAAGACTTCAAGACTCCTTCTTGCACAACTGAAATCTAATTACCAATCTTCTCTGAAGGTATTGTCTTCCACCCTTCCTCCAAAGCTTGTAAAACATATGGCTCCTGGATTCCAATCAGAAACCCAGAAATCCATAAACAATGTGTAACTCACAGATGCCCTTCAGTGCATCAGAATGCATTTTAGTACTGTTCTAAAATCCTAAATTACTCTGTATTATTTATCTCCAAACTTCCCCATATTTTAAATGTCATGATGTCAGGCTAAGTAACAAAAAGATTAAAAGCTAATACCTGAACTCAATCAGTAGCATCTGAACACTGTATTTTAGAATGAAAATACTGATGGGATATTTGTATTTTCAAACTAAGCAATAGCTCTTTTTCTTCTTCATTTTTTGCCAATAAGCCAGAATTTAGACTTAAGAATGGAGTCACAATGAAAATGTGACTATGCAATCTTCAGCACATACAGATGCAGCTCTAAGATAATCATAAAAAATAGTATTTCGGATGATCACACATTTTTCAGCTTCATCTGCTCTTTTAGAGATTTTTCTTAACTATAAATTGAGCGCTGGAATTTCATTTGCTTTTCACACTAAATTGCCTCCAAGATTTTATATTCATTAAAATAAATGCCACAACGTGTATCTTTGGATTGTGGAACTTTATCCTCATAAAATAGCATATTATAGCTAAATCCTTACGTACAGGTAAAGTATAAAGAAAAATACGAGTTATCCTAGCAGATGAAGTACTTTTCTTAACATCAGGAAATAAGTGGCTCCTTTCACCTTAAAAAGTTAATATGGAAAATCTTCACCTCTCAAAAATAACAAAACCCACTTAAATGCTAGCAAGTCATGCCTGACATTTGTATAAAAACAAAAATAATCTGCTGTCAGCAAAATGTCCAACTGCCTCTGTCACTCCTCTCAAACATGAACCTTTCCTTGACTACAAGGGTTTTGCTGTTACACTACGCTCATTAGAATGGAATTTGTGTTAACTTCCATGTACCACGACTTACTAATAGGATTGCTAGCAATTATTATACTGAAATGAAATCAGCACAAACTATTAGATCTGTTTAAACAAGTTAAAAATAAACCTTGATTAAATGTTCTTTTTAAAGAAACTGCTCATTAGGGCTGCAGGGCCTTCCGATAAATTGGTGTTTCATTAACATCAAAGCATGAATCAAGTTTAAACTCACTTACCAAACAAGTTATACTTAAAAAGCAGCTTTAAAAAATAACCTGGATTACAACCATCACATAAGATAGTAACTAAATGGCTCCTTATTTACAGAGGTTCGGAGATTTCAAAAGGGAATATGCTTTCCATGAGGCAGGAGGGAAAGGATATAGAGCAGAACTGTTGGTATCCACAGGCACCAGATTTATTCCTTGAGCCGGGATGCACACTGCAGTTTGCTAGTATGGAGCCAGGAAGGCACTGTGGGTACTGAACTTGCAAAAGAGTACAAAAGCACACTGTTTACTTCTAGTATGCTTACCTATAAGGAGGAAAAAACAATTAAACATCAAAAAGAACGTGGAGTTGAAACTTGAATAAGGCTTAGGCAAGCCATGCGTATTTGCTTGAATATTATCTGTTTTCTGTTTCTAAACCTATTGTCTGTCCTGTAGGCTGAGAATACAGATGCTATGTGAAATAAGTCTAATGAAAGGATGGAGGTTAAAAGTGACAAAAGCTTCCAGAGCTGCCTGAGAGGAAAATTTATTTTCCCAAGCATGCTGCAATGTTGCAGTTTATCCTGAGAACTCAGACTTGGCAATTTTATCACATGTATTTTAAAAATAATCTAATTAACTATTCTTCTGCCATCCCTCTTCAGTGTGAAGAAAGACTTTACAGGCCGTTTAAAATGGCAATGCTAAACTGGGCAGCTTCTCAATATAAGAATGATTTTATAACACTGTCTTGCAATCAGAAGAATTATTAGAACAAATGGATTAACAGTAACTCAGTATAAACAAATGTACTCAGTACATTATACCAAGCAGTATATATATTTTGAAAAGCATTTTTAGAATGGCTTTTTGATAACACTATCATAAAAGATCATACTGTAATTTTAACTTAGTCTGTCCTTTCCTGCTTCTATCTTCTAAAATCTACTGCTACTTTTCCTGCCCCAGTATTGCAAAAATGTTCTGGTTTAAAAAGGAACAAACCTCTCAGTTTAAGTAATTAATATTCTTTAATTAAATTCACCAACCCATAGACAATGAATTCTTTATAAAACTGTGAGCTTGCCTAAAGCAACAAAGTCACACTTTTGTTAAAGCATTTTTAGTGTGTATTTTGCACAATTTTTTAAAGTTTAACCTCTGTGGATCAATGTGCTTCCTTAAAAGACTTTAATAAATTAAAGTGCAGAGAGCTTTTTTTCACCAGGCAGAAAAAGCTGATGAGACAGGTTTAGTTTAATCTCAGGCAATAGAAGTCATTAACCATTCTCTCAGGGATTAAAATATAGCTTGCCCTTTTCTTCTCTCACTTATCATTAGCATCACTTTAATCTCCCAGCGTTTCACACTGCTATTTTAATCATTACTTACTGCCTTTTGACAAGTGCAGAACATGCTTTTTCTCATTGAGGCAATATCCTGGTTTTAGCTGACAAATGTAGGACATAATGTAAAAATATCAAAGTGACATCTCTTAAACACACCTTCATCATAAAAATCTCTAAAGTTACAATATTCCTTTGTCTAATGTTTCTATTGAAATTATCATTTGAAAGGTTTCTCTCTTCCACAGAGACAAAAGTTTGTTCTAAATAACACAACAAATAATTTCAGTCGATGGATACAGTGAGTACAAACATTTCAGGGTTTTTAAAAATATACACCTTAACATTTTTGTATATCCCAGCTATATGAGCATAAACTTGCAGGTATTTCTTGTAGAGAGGAATAGTCTTCCAACATCACCAGGCAGAACTCAAATACATCATGCGAAATGCTGACCTGCATTATTTGATATTTTATTGTGCACTAGCCTTGAAAAAAATAAACCAAGTATCTTTCTCTGTCACTTAGGTATTTGTGACTTACTTTCAAGATGAATTTCAGCGAGGGGAAGGGGTGAACCTAGTGTCATATATAATATTCTTTGAAGCAAAAGCATTATAAAAAGTACTTTTTTTAAAATTGAATATTTTACTTGAACCTCCTCAGAAACATTTTAAGTGCTATAATCCTTTCAGTTTGAGAAAATCCTATGAAGTTTATTCACAGCTCTACAACTTTTAGTCAAATTTAAGACTAAATATATTATCCAGGGTACAAAGTGTGGTCAAACGATCCGTATTACAAACAAAATCCCACAGGATTCATACAGTTATTAAAGTTTCCTGTCATCCTTAGCTTTAAGTAAATGAATATTTAAAAGAATTAAAATACTTTCTTTGAAATACTATTTTGGTTCAAAAAGAAAAACTAACAAAAATAAATTGGTAATGACAGAACTTAAGAAATTATTTTAGTTAGTACTAACACAGTTCCTAATGTTTGGCCCTAAGGTCTTTAATCTTGTCCATCTGTAATGATCTCATAGTACTTTCAACCATTATTTAACTGTTAGAAGAAAAAAAACTATGTTGCACTATATGTTTCAACAATAAAATCCCTTCTTAAGCTTCACAAAGCAGAACAATTCATTATTTGATCTCTTTCCAGGTTCAAAGTCTGTCTTATTGCAATACTTCAAAGAAATATGTAATCAAAGACAAACAGCTGTGAAAACAATCTTTTATTACTTTATTATCATCTAGCATATATCTTTAGGGTAAACCAATGAAAATGCTATACAAATAAAACAAATATTTCTTTCAAATGTCTCCTTAGCTATAAATAGACATATAGTTATAATCATTTCAAGGTAGAGCCCAGTCCTAGAAGGTGCAAGTACAACTCCCACCCTGGTATTTCACAAGAACATGCCTTTCACTAATTAGATCTCCACTCTGCAAAAAGCCAAGCATGCAAGCAATTTCATATTTATGAACTGATTTATATCTTTCAGTTGCAATGTTAATAGGAGTAGTTTTAGCCTGTGAATTGTATTTATAGTTGTGCAGCCATACTTTAATTTCCCATACCATATATTACATTACTCAGAACAATATTCAGGTTGTCAAATCAAGCATTTTGAAACTGAGAAATCTGAGAAGATGGCTTTTGTTTTAATCTGAATTTTGCCTCCTTTTATTTTTATATTATGTAATAATTATTTAGTTATGTGAATCACATGGTATTTTTTCTGAAGTTTTTTATGTTTCTGCCCATGTTCTGGATAGGCTGTATTAGGGAAATGGGCAGTTATTCAGTAATATATGTGCATCATCCAGCTACTGGACTATACATTGTTCACAATTTAGCAGACTAGATATATAGAAATAACTGGCTTCTTGTGCTCCTTTTTTAGGACATTCATTGAAAACCTCACAGATTCCAGCTGAAGCCTTCTTTTCTGAATATATACCTATATGCAATTTTTCACATATAGCATAAATTAATCATTGGTAATCCAGCACAGGGAGAAAGATGACACCAGGATTCAGGAACTTTCACCTTCTCCACGTGCACATTCCTCTGCTACGCTAACAAACATGCTGAGCAGCCACTACTTCCATTGATTTCAGTGGCTGTAAGGAGAGTAACAACTGCTGCAAGTAAGAGCCCACATATCTCAAGCTGAGCACCCTGAAAATGAATTATATGCAGTTAGTGGCCATCTGCCAAATGCTTTAATTGAGTTGCTCAGCATCACACAGACAGCCTGTGACAGAAACAGGGACAAAACTGGGTTTGCCAGAGTGTCTTTCTCTTGAATCAATCACAAAAAGCATCCTCTCTCTTTTTGCAGCCCCTGACTTGTTCCAGTTCCTGCAGAAAATGAGCCAAAGTTCCTATAAACAACCGTCCTATGCACCAAAATAAACACGGATGCTAAATAAAAAAATAGCATATGATACACTAAATAAAAGCTGTAGTCTAATAATAACAACTTAGTGCAAATACTCCACGGGCAATTGAAGTTCAGTGTTCAGGAATTTTCAGGATTTGGTTTTGTAATCTTGAATATACACACACACACACACATATATATATACACTCCAATCTTGCATCACAGTACATGAGATTTAATTGATCATTTAGCCTTCATCATTGCATAAAATATTCAGTTACTGAACATTATCTTCAAATAAGCAGCAGAAGGTTGTAGGAGCTGAAATGAGTTATTGGGGCCACAAGACTGGCTCTAGCTGATCCAGGGTATGAACAGTCCTGTTCATCCTGTCCTCCTCTATTTCCTTCCTCTGGAGATTCACCTCAAAGATGGAAGAATTGGACCTCTGAATCCAGGTACTTACGTTGATTTGCTATGAAGATATTTTTATACTTTTGTCATTTTCCTGACCATCTACCAGCCCTGTGAAATTAATCATTTTGTCTGGCAGGCAGAATTTTATTGATGAACACAAACAAGGAGAAGAAAGTGTGTTTCAAAAGCATTTGTCTAAGCTAACCCACATCAACAAGAAAAAGCACTGCTTTGATTTCACATCTTCCTTTGCACAAAACTTTCAGTTCCTGCCACAATGCTCAAAATGCAGAAAGTTCTTTCAGACAAAATTTTCTTAAGAAGAGAGAATTAAGCAGTCTGTTGTACATCAAATGCAGTGATAAAAATCACGATGATCTGACTGCAAACTAAACCACCTTGTTTTCAAACAAGTTTATGCTTAGGATCAGTACAGTAAACATCACTGAGTTCTCCACAAAGAGCTTAGCTGTGTTGCCAGGAACAAAATGTCAAATGCTGCTTAACTCTAAGCAGCCCCACACGATGAAATATTTTTGAAAGCACTTCCCTGAAAAGTTATATTCAACTTTCAAGACTAAAGAGAAGAAAATGGAAGCTATGTTCTGATCTGCCAAGCCAAATATATGAGTATCTCACAGGATCCTGATTCCTGTCATGTTGAAACCAGTACCATCAGAGGTACCTCTAAATCTAAAGCAATGTTATGACAAAAAATACATCTTTGAATACATACAGCCAATACCTTCTTAATCACATAATGTGATGTCTCTACAATGAACTAACAGTTGGAGTAGTAATGTTTCTTTAGCTTCCTAAGGTTATCTGACAGTCCATTCTGGAATTAACTGGTAAGGTGGACCTTTATCAAGTCAGGTGGACATCTCATCAATTTTTCTTGTGTTCTACAGCTACAGACTAATAGTTTCACTTAATGCACATTTTCAAGTTTCCACATTTTCAGATATGAAATAAAGTTAATTCTGTAATGTTTTTTATAACACAGCTTATAGGTCAGAAAATCAGAAGGAGAAAACAATTATTTCATTCATATAATCTGAACTGTAGGTCAACTTCTGTATTCTTTTATGTATTTATATATATGGGGGTCATTTTCTGGAGACCAACTGTAAACATTAGGAGGTCTAACAGATATAAAAATAATTCTGCTGCAGCAATTCATATTAAACAGGCCACACAAACATTTCATAAATGGCCTGGAAAGTGAATCAGATATTTGGCCAAAGGATGGGCTAACATAATTACTCTAAGTCCTTTTAGCTATATATTTTATGATTCAGTGTTTAAAATATGTTATGATAATTCAGCTAAAAAGGCTGTTTACATACCTATGACAAATGTTCTCCCCTCAAATACTTCTAATCCATGTATACAAAAGCTGACTAGATGTTCTATCCACTCATAATGCCTGGGAAAAAATATCCTGCTGGACATAGACAATCAACTCCTATTCCATATTGCTATGTGAATGTGCCATCTTTCCTTAGATAGATGCAAGGTACCAAACGAAGCAGAAAAAGGAAAGGGTTGCAAGAATTTCTTTGACAGAAAGAGGAAGATGTTGTTTTACACAGTTCAACCAACTAATCAAATCGCTGAGAGATCTGCCACTGAATCCAATTAGAACAGAACAGTGCCTTTGGTTACAAGAGTTTCTGTATACATAAATTGTATAAGCGGGTAGACTGACTCAGCAGAAACAAACAGATGATATCAGCAAAGGTAGTCTTCAAAGGTTAATGCTTAAAACAAGAATCAAAATAAGGTAGCACAAGAGAAAAAAGAGCAACAGACATTTGCCCTCAGTCTCAGTTCCGCCCACCTTTATGAGGAGCGGTGTCAAGTCACGTCTTTTTTCTCTTCCTACCAAATTATAGCCCTTCCAACAAATAATTATGTAAAGGGAGAGCGAAACTAAGATTGGGTTAGTCACTTGCTTATGAGTAAACAGGCAATAGTTACTGACTTAAGACATTACTATTATTTTAATTATTATTATAAGCACACTTGTATCAGCTAACCGAGCCAGCCAACTGTTTAGGGATTTTCTTGTAAAACTGCAATAGAAAATTTTCAGTTTCTTTAGTGTTGCGTGGCTTACAAAGCCATGGATGAGGTTTCCAGATCTACAATGCTCAAAATACATGCTCAGCATTCCAGTAGATGTTAATTTTAAAGCCATATTTAAGTGCTGAGCTACTCATGAAAGCTACCTTGTCTTCAGTTTTAGGTGCTTCCTGAGATACTGTCTCTTTCTATATGAATGCTTCAGTTAATCTGGGGAATAGTTGCTTTCACTCACAGTAAGGAGCCTGAAGATTCATGTACATTTAACAAAAGAATAAAGTAACACAGAAGTTGTAAAATGTCTCATCATGTTATGAGAGCTCCCACTGGTATATAGGTAGCCTCCTGTGCAGCATTCTCCATGCCAGCACTGCAAACCTGTGGCTGACCATCCTTTTAATCCCAGTACTGCAGTTCCAATTAATAATTTCTAATCTATAACACTATAATAAAATAAAACTTGATGCACATCTAAATGGAATGGGGAAAAACAACTGAATCCAAATGCAAACACAGCTAGTATGTCCTTATAGGATAGATTTTCTGAGAACACCTTTCCATGTGGAAATAAAATAAAAAGTATTTCAAGTATAGGTCAGATTTTTATGTCTTGTTCAGGGAATGGGCTCTGAACAAAGAAAAAGGTGGAACTCGCCATCACAGTAGAAAGGGAAGACATTTCCAGACTATGATCAGGTGTGATTTTCATCTGATGAGTAAAGGAGCATCTAAGCTACATTATTTGTTAACGTAACAGAAAAATTATGTCTTTCAGATTGTTTTAATTTTCTTTAAAAAAAGCCTTAAAATAAAAAAGTTCATGCAAATGAACATGACTCACCTGTGAAACAAGATTCCTTTTATGTAATATGTTTCTTCATACTTATGTAAAGTACATTTCTTAGACCTTATAAACCTTAGCAATGTCTACAAAGGACATTGACACTAACAAAAACTTGATCTTATTTTTTATGTTACTATTTCAAAATTAGTTAACTAGGAAAGAGAAAGAAGGTCAAGTTGTTTGTCTTCTAAAAGAACAGATGTAAAAGAACCTTTCATGATCATTAAGAAATACTTCATACCACATAAAACTTTCTCTCAGTCAGACTGAACTTAAGACTTGGAAAAATATGCTGAGAAGACAAAACTGTATGAATAGCTTACAACAGATTTTAGGCCTCAGTGAAAATGTTCAGTCTTCAAAATCTGGATTTTACACATTCACTGAGGTTTGGGATAAATGCCTGAAATACTGGTAATGGATGCAAGCATGATGTGGGGAGAAGGAGACTATTGAAGAACTAGATGAACTATATGAGACCAAAGAACTGAGGAGAAGGACCTAACTGTGAAATTTTTCTACTGTGTGTATATTTAGCAATAGCTGGAATTATTACTTTAAAAAAAATCCCTAACATAACAGAAAGTTAAGTAACTGGTCTTTCTAGAAACCTGTAGCAGATCATGAAGAATGCACTATTTCAGACCTATTCCAATGTATTTTCAGTAAATGGACTAGTCCACTGTCTTAAGCATTCTCTGAATGCTCCATGAAAAAACATGAGTTATCACAATGTGTGTTAATATTTGCACTGAGACCTTTCTAACAACAGATATCTACATGAAGAAAAACAGGTCTATCTACACGCAAAGCGTAGGTACTGCAGTGTGATTATTTATCTCTTCCCAAACCACTTCTGAAACTGGATTCTGCTGGGATTCTTCTAGCCCCCCTGTAGCGAGATGCCTTTAAAATGCCCCCCTGCATGTCAACAGACTTCTGCTAAATCACAGGAAAAGCTTACTTTCTCCTAGAAAAAAAAACAAGTAAACAGATAGATGCAACAAATTCTGTGAGACTAATCACAGAAGTGAATTAACTCCTGAGCTTGCTTGACCCTTTTAGCCATCCCTCAGAATCCTTTCAATAGCCTCAAGCACATACCCAAGAGTTGTTTATCTGAAGCATCCTGGGTGATTTCTACCGTCAAGATGTACAGTAAGTGAGATAATTCTTCAAGATAAATTGTGTTTAAGAATTAAAACATCTTGGAAAAACAAATAGACAAACCCATCAACTCATCAGAGAAAAGTACAGAGGAAAGTGTGTCATCTGTACATCATCAGAAATGCCATTAGCAAGCAGGGATTTTGGGTTACCCAAAATCTAAATTCGCTGTGCAAAATTTGAGTAATGTTTTGCTCAAAAGTCTTGATGATTTGTTGTTAAGTGCAGAATAACCAGGATTTAAAATGTGTTTATTTTAATCATTCCATAATTTATATTCTGCAGATTCTAATCCCAAGGGAAGGAGGACATGAACATGCAAAAACCATATAAAATGGTTTTACAGCTGAACACTAATGGGAAAAAATAACCTCCTAGCTATGACATCATTGTTTCACTATTAGCAACCACAGATCAATGAAGACCATGACAAAATTTCAGGAGGGAAAAACAAGATAAGGCTTTTCCCCCTACCGTGGGAAGAGTTTTTTTTCCCTTCCAAAATATGGAGGTTTTAAGTGGGACATGAATTCACAGATCAAAGTGCAAAAATCACCAAGCTGTCATAGACACATGCAGGCATAAGACTAAAAATATACAAGCTTGCTTGAATATTATCATGATTCTATCCATGCATGTTCACACAAGTACACAGTCCTTAATTCTTCACATTATTTCCAGCTATTCTAGAGAGCCCTGTCCAGTGCTCAGTGCAGCACAGCACACAGTGTGAGGAAACATTCAGTGCAAATCAACGCTAATAATCAGTGCAATTTAAGGTCTGTTGCAAGGCTTCTCTTTACTTTATCAGAAGTTCTGTCACAGCCATGCAAGGACATTAAATATTTATTTGCAACATCTGAAATCTCAGAGATTTTCCCAGTATAAATGAAATAGAATTTAAAAGCGAAATGGGGACTTTAGCTTTGTTTTAACTCCAGTTAAAGGTTATAAAATATGCATTAGAATGGGCTGGCACAGATTAAGAGAACACAAAGCATTTATAATTTTATGTTTACCACTTTTCCCAAGAAGTCTAATTTATTTGCCCTAGGGAATTATACTTTCCATAATATTTAACATTCTAAATATGATGTGATTTCTATAAAGTAGGTCATACAAAACTTGTAGAGAGTCTCAGAGGGTGGGGAAGAAGGTTAAGCAAGTCTATTGTTTGTTCTGTTTACCACACATGGTAAACTGACAATACTTAAACGTGCTTTTTTTTCTACTTTTTTTTTTAACTTTTTTTTTAATCTGAGTCTTTTCTTCTTGGACCAAGGAATTTTTTTCCGTCACAGAGTAATAGAGCTTGAAAACTCCAGCATCAGCAGGGAAGGCAGGCACTCCTTAGCCAGCCACTGTGTGAGAGAGAAAATGCAATTAAGGCTCCCACCAGGGACAGAGAACTAAACAAAACCTGCGTCTTCACACAAGAGCCTTTTTCTTCAATGTGAAGTACAAGGCCTCAAATCTTGTTGGTGAGATGCTAGCATTTAGGACAACACACTTTCAGATTTTCTCACAGCGGATCAAAGTAAATAATGCAAGGGCAGCAAACAAAAGGGAAAACTCCAGCGCGCTTACATTAAAAAGAGATTACAGGGGGCTTACAAGTGATTGAAGGAATAGATGACATTTTCAGAAACATATAACTAAGATCTTTAAGTACAGCTAGCACAGCGATCTGAGTAACTCGCTGACATTCTAGCAGGAGAGACATGCAAGCAAGTTATGTGTTCAAAAACACAATGCAAAAAATATGATAATCGCTATCTCATGCATTTAATGTGAATTCAATATTCCTGATCACGCTGAAGTCAGGGGAAGTTTAACTACTGATCTCAAGAAAAAGGAAGTATTCTGGCCTACTTTCAGTCCACAACTTAAATTTTTCTTCATCCCTGTCCTCATTTAAATAAATGTTAATGGCATGGCTAATTAGGGTTGTTTCAAGATGTGCATGGAAAAACATGCACTTTCAGGGTATCCACCCACTGCACAGGCCAGCACAAATTAATTATATATAAATAATTAATTTCAACTTCCGTTTCCTTTGAGAACACTAATCATTAATAAAAGTAGTAGCCGTTCTTTATATCAAGTCCTCAATGTTAACAAATCTTCTGTATATGAAGTTGAACACATTTCGCCCATCCCCAGATCTTCGAGGCTTTCCTATCTGTCTTGACACAGAACTCAGGAAAGCAATGACAAATGCATAGCATTGCTTGATGGTTTCTAAGAGGTTCCTTGTGACAAACGTCATCAACATCTTATTCACTTTGCTGGGACACAGCTGTATTAAACCATGACTGAATGTGACCTGGAAAGAGAAAACTTGCATGTTGAGAAAAGAAAGGAAGACGAAGCTTCAGTGAAAGTACTGAAGTGAATCAAATGCACTTCAAGCAAGGTTAAAGACAAAGCACTTCCAAAAAAGAAAAGGTTTTGTTCTGGTGAGAAATGTTGAAGATGTCTGTGGCCCATAATGTACACACAGAAATTCTTTGCGTAGTTCTGACTCCATTAGAAACATGAAGCTGTGGATGAACACGCTGAGTGTTGCGTGCCTAATGTAGTTGTGTGCATTTTCAGAATGCCTATTTTCAGAAATTCTTTTTTTACCCCATTATCTGCCTACACTGCCTTTCAACTCCAGGGATTGGCACCTCCGGATGATGATTTATCTCTATCCAAGAAGCTTCCACTCGATGCCTAGGGCAGAATCCATGAGAATCCCAAGCATTTGGTGCAAGTCAGTCATCTAAGCTCCCCCTGTGGTCAACAAAGAGAGAGAAGGAGAGGGAGCAGACAGAGACAAGCAAACCCAGAGAGCAATGCATCACAACTGTCTTACAACACCCCCTGAAAGTATCTCCCTCCATTAGAGACAAAGTCCATGACCTCAGAGAATCCACATATCTAGTTCAGACTAGCTGACTAATTTCCAGATGACAAAAGTTAGTGAGATGAATCCCACTATCAGACCATTCTGGCTGACAACGAGCAGAGTAACTCTCTCAAGAACTGTACTGCTGCAAGCCCTATCCACATCTGCCTATTCAGCAGAAACTGAAAGATAACATAGTTTGGAACAGTAAAATCAAGTTCTATCTAGATGTTTTCCAATGTCACTGAATAGCAATCCATTAAATCAAATTATTCTTTCCTCTTCCCCCTCAAAATGCCCCATTTTTTTCAGTTAACAGCAAAACATTCCAACTTCCAATCTTTCTTGTTTCCTACCAGTCTCCTGTTTTTCTACTATTTTTAATAATTTGATAATTTTTATCAAGTAAAAAGTATATTATGTTAAAAAAAAACAACCTAGTAATACCAAAGGAGGAGGGCAAAAATGTCAAACAATATTGTGTTCTATACACCATATCTCTCTTGTTATCTAAGTAGCAATAATAATGCTATCTTATATGGTTGATAAAACAAATACTGCAGTTGTTACTTCAGAAAAAAATATTTAAGTAAATGGATGTCTTATCTGCAGAAAGACCTGCAAGATCTGTAGGGCTTCCTGTGAAAGTCTTTTAAGACAGACAATACTTCAGGACTGACCTTTCAATATAAAGTTAATCTGCTTTCTATTTACATGAGCATACACTCAACTGAAACAAAGCAGTTATGACCTAAACCATGGCAAATCAGCTAACATCATGAAAGAAAACTGAATTACATAAAACCCAAATTAAACCTGTCTTCTATCCATACATACAAACTGAATATCTTCTGCAGCTTTCTCCCAGAGAAACAGCAGCAACATGTCCTGAGTGAAGATGTTGTCCAGTAACCATTAAAAGGGAAAGAGTATGCTTATTCTTGGCATTCAGTAGTGTCCCCAACATCTCCTCTGATGAGCTGGTGCTGCTACTGAGCACTATTTCAAAAAACACTCAAATATTGATTTTAAACATTTCACTTCAGTTGGGTAAAAGCCTACTAAGTAAAGTTAATTTTCAAGGAATTAGCTAGTGCTGGAAAACGCGGGTAAATCACACTAATTTTCATTTAATGGCACTAATGAAACAAGATAAATATTGCATACGACTTATTACAATTTTGTTTTGAAAATCAAACAGTTCAGAAAATAATCAGTAGGCATTCAATCAAGGAGTATTTTATCATGTGTAAATACAGCGAATTAAATTCAATCCCTACCACTTTATACATTCATTGACTTTTATGTCCTTTGTATATTTTTATTCTGTTTCAAGAAGTCTGGATCTAATTTAGAAAGAAACTGAAAAACAAACTATGAAAACTAGCAAATATAAAAAGCCTATTACTCAGCCACGGAAGATACTGTCAGGCTTCATTATTTAGATGAGCGTTATAAGTTATTCTATTGTGTGTTCTGTTTAAAATTAGAAATACATAAATTAAAATTCTCATTGAGATTAATTTCAGGAACTGAAATAGAATTTAAAATGTAGACTTACAGTGATGTCTGGAACTGCTGCATGTGGTGATACTTGATACATACATTTGTATCACAAAGCAATTGAGATTTAGGATATGTTGCAAATGAGAGGAATAAAAAATATTAATAATGATAAGACTTGAATTAATTTTCGGTAGCTAGGAGAATGCATTGTAATACAGCAAGGTTTTTTTGTTCTTTATAAAAACAGACATTAGAATATATTATTAAATGACACTTTAACCCAGTATTTGAGTTCTGCTTCACATAAACTCATGTACGTATATGTGAGTGATCACTTATGCAATAAGCCTGGGAAAAATGGAAATTGTATTTCCTCATAGTAAACTGCAACTGAATTAGACTACTGGACAGACGTAAACAACGCAATCAAATTCCCTGGCTTTTTATTGAGCTTCTATTTGACTTAGTAGATATTTGAAAACAAAAACAAAAAAAATTGTGTTTCTCAGGGTCTGTGACATTGCAGGCCATGAGAGATTCAATGTCAGTGCCGACATACAAATTTATTAGTCTATAAAATTTGACATTCTTATTTATTCACAGAAAGGACAAATAAGATATTTTTTCATACTTACCAGAAATATCTGGGAGTGTTTATATGCTGCTCCATCTGGAGGATGCAAATAGTCGAGGCTGCTTTACAATTCAGCAGGCAAAGGCCTGCTGAAGGATAACAAATGACTTCATGGTGAAACAGCTATTGAAATTCTTTCAGTACGTGATATTAAAAACAACTGAACAAACAGAGATAAGGGACAAATAGGATTTGAAACAGACCTTCTATTTTTTTTTTTTTAACTAGTGCAGAAGAAAAACAAATGAAGCTTCTAGCTGAGTCTATACCTTTTACTAATTTCTAAAGGTAGTTTTATTTTGTACTTAAGACCTCTCTAGAACGATAGATACTGAATGATATGTGTTGACCAAGTTTAGTGTCCTAGATATGAAAATGGTAACAGGACACTCTCTCTGGAATCCTGAAGATGGGACAGGAAGCACTTTATCATTCTATAACATGTTTTTTTCTAGAGGGGAAAAAAAATTACTTGCTCCCTACATGTAACAGATATTCAACAGAGAAAATGTAGTAAACATTTATAAGCAATGAAAATTTAACTTTACTTTAAAAGCCAAAGTTGTCTTTGTCAGAAGTTTGGTTGAATGACCAATACAGCTATACAACTGATGAAGTGTGATGATGACAATGTAATTCAAAGATGGAAAAGAAGGAAGCAAGGAAAAAAACATTTCTAGAAATTATGCTGTGATCTGATGATTTAGGATTTCCATTTTTCATTACATCGTACTGTTATGCTCATTATACTGCATACTGCCAAAAACCACAATAACAAACCCCTCTAAAAGCATGCAATTCTAAATTATTTATATCAGAAAAGACTTCTAGAAGTCCTCTGGTCCAACTCCTACTTCCATCATTGCTAGCGTTCATTGGGCCAGCTTATAGCAAACAGTAGCTGACACTAGTAGACAGATATGCAACAGTGGAAAATCTACCCCAGCTGCTGGGCTATCGTATGAAATACAAGTTGTCTATGAAACATAATCACAGGGAGCCCAGTAAATTCCCAAAGTCTCCAAAAACATCAGTAACTCAGGGTACAGTCCGTTGTGTATGACTATGCAGGGGTGAAATTCCTTGCAGAGCCCTGATCATCGTAATTTTATACCCTGAAGCATGGGACTGGATTGTTTGTATTTTAACAGGCATTAATATAAATGTTACTGTAGTCACACAACTACTTGGATCTTTAAATTTTTTTTTCCACAGTATTTGGCTTAGCCACCTCCTGCATCAGAGAATGTGTGGCTTGAAGGAAGAAGATGGACCAAGTCATAGCCCATACCTATGCAAGGAGTTGCCATCTGAGTGATGCTACATACACCCTCACCCTCCGAAAAAACTTCACAGATCCTACATAAGTATATTTTGTTTACATACTTCTGTACTTCTCAAGTGCTACAACCTTTCTTTTCTCTTTCAGGACAAAAGGGAAAAATTGATGACCGAACCAATCTCAAGACAAATATTCATTCCTAAGTTTAAGCCTACATCACACAAACAAGTGCAGCTGCATTTCTTACAGTCACAACTTTTACTGCTTCTTACCAGGATTTTATTAAAACCCTGCTCTACCTGGCATACGCTCATAAAACTATGACTGATTGAGTTAGCATTTCTCAAGAATATATTGACATAACATGACTATATTTACCCAAACTTTGCACCAAAATGGGAGCATGTACAAGATTAGACACTAATCTTCATGCAATGTAAGAATTCATGCTGACAAATGAACAGTGCTACTCGATATAAAACTCACATCATTTTGTCACCTTTGTATCAATTCAGTTGTGTTCACTCCACACTACAGGACAGAAACTTTGGAAAATGAACCCAAAGTAACAAAACTGTCTGGGCTAGACAAGCCTTGGTTATCACTATACTTCTGCTCCTCCAGATACAGAAACAAACTCCAACAGCACAACAATACAACCAAGTTTCAGTGAGTTGCCCAGACCTTCTTTCTTTAATACACTTCAAACACAATGACTGATGTACAGAAAAGTTTGGTGTTCTGCCAGAACTGTGGTAAAACATAAGACCTACTATTTTATTGTGTCTTTTCCTTAAAACTTCCTTTCCTATAAAAAAGAGGACAGGGACAGATAACATGATTTGTAAAAAAATCCTATATACAACTTCTGGCTCCACACAAACAAATGAAATATCAGAACTTACTATTTCAGTGAAATACAGAGTCTATTAGTTTATTCTCCTCAGCTCAAAATGAAATATAAAAGGAAAAAAAATTAGACCTACATTATTTCTTTACTTTCTAGATAGGATATAAAATGCTGTTCAGATTTAAATCCACTTCTGTAAAGTAGCATTTGGCATTTCAATCAGAAATCCATCAGATGTTCTAGTTTAGCAATCTTAAGGCTGCTACAATTCCCTCGAGAAAAGATATTTCACGTTCCCCAGAGCGCAGGTATTCTAGAAGTGACTTGCTTAGCAAGGGGACATTCACGAAATGTTACAATTTCAACCTAATTAGAAAGAAATCTTATTAATTAGATAATCATCTAAAAGGATATTAGATTTTTTAGATGGAGGGCAAAACAGGAGCATAATAAGGCCCCATCTTTTCCTGCCGTTTTAAGTAACTGCTCTTTCAAATATCAGTTTACTTCTCAAATCATTGAGAGTTTAACAAGTTAATCATACTGGGATAGGAAAGTTATCTGTTGAAACAAATCCCAGTGACTAAGCAATCCTCCCTCATTGTTTTATGTACTTGTATGTATGTATATAATACTTCTAGACAGGTAATTTTATGCATGCACGGATATCCCCATGCTTAAGTTCATGGAAATGTCATTTCTCAAGAAAAAGTCTTTAATTTTTAAAAGTACTCCTTTGTTTCAAAATAAAACAAAGATTTAACATTTCACAAACCTTTCTTTTCCAGCCAAGTGATACACTTTTATCTTAACTACTTACCGAGCCCTATTTTACTTTACTGAACATAGTGCCTCTTCATTTATTCTAAATGCTTCTGTTCCAAATCTCTAAAGTATAAAGAGAAAAAGCACTGAACCCTTCCTTTTCACCATCTGCTTTCAGTAACTCTAATCAACAGACAGAATACACAAATCTAGACATTCAAGCTTCAGACCATAGAAATAATGTGTTTAAATGGTTTTATATAAGAATAGCAGCTACCTTGGACTGGTTGCAACACTCCTTGTTCTACTGCCCCAGTGCAACAGGGTGATGTGTTTGTTATTTCTATAGCTAGAACTTCATAGATTCTAATTGTATTTCCCTTACAGACCAACTAATTAAAAAGTTCAAAAGCTAACTTATTCAGAGAACTTGTATATATATTCCCTCTGACAAACCAGAATGTAAACCTTCTTCCCATTTATTTACCTCCTGTAAGTTAGCATAAAGTTTATCTTACCTTTTCTAGTTAAGATAGGTGTCTGAACTTCCTCAGCACTTAAAGGGTCAAAATTTATCATTTCAGTTCATCTAATAAGTAATGTTTTTGCCGAACAAAACCAATTCCCAATAAATTCTCACTGTATTTGTGAGCTCTGATTTGATTTAGAGGCCTGTGGGGAGACACCATTTGGTAGCACAGGAACACAGAGGGGTAGGTGGTGCTGAGGAGAAGGAGAGCTCATGTGCCAGAAGTGTTATTGTGTCAGGTTGATTTATTGAGTGAGCTTCACTTCACCGAATGTTCCGAGATATTTATTTCCCTAAAGGCTCTGCAAAGATATGAACAGACCTGCATCCACAGATGTCATCATTGCTCATTTTACCGAGTCATGAAATTTTCTCAACTGCAATTTGTCCATCTAAAATTGCTGCAACAGAACAATGTCAATAGTAGCTTCCTACTCATACTACCTCCCTCTACTACACACTCTTGCCACATCCATCTCCTAACTTCAGAGAATTTAAAGACACAGAGTTCCCTCCCTCTAGATGTTATCAAGCACTTTTTTTAACCCGTTAGGTAATGGAAATAAATTTTAAAAATGCAAATAAAAGGAGTAATTTGATGCCAAAAGTAATGAATTAGTAATGCACATGACTGAAGAAATGAAAGAATACCAAGAGATAAGAGTTATGTCCTCCTTAACCAAGTTGGAATAAGAATCCCATTACCTGAAATTAAGAATAGTCAACTCCCATTGTGTTCCTTGGACTTTTTGTTTTGCTACTTTGTTTTTCAACAGTAGCTACTGAGAGAAGTGAGCAAACATCACTCTCACTCTACCCATAATAGTAAAGAAGAAACAGTTTACATTTGGTCTTGACTTGATTTTTTAACAGTGTGGAAAGGAAGAAATAGAATTTTTGTATACTTATATAGAAATACACTAAATTATGCATAAGTATACTGGATGTACATATGGTCCCACGTGTTCAAAAAAACTTTAACTTTCCTAGAAATAATAAAGACCTTAAGGCATTTTAAGTACTGGAAGTGATATAAAAAGCAGACATCCCAGGCAATGAAAACAAAGCAGTTTGTAAATCAATTAGAATTTATAAAAATTCTTTTTTTTTTAATATGTAGAAAAGAAAAAAATTTGTATTTAACACAAGTATTAAGTTCTACTTTAAAGCTTAAAGTGTTCCTTTAGGGTTTCAGAAGGACAGTATCCTTTTACACAAAGTTTCAGGCACTAGTTGGATTTAAATAATACAATCTATAATCAGGGTATTACAAATAACATAAGCTCTTGTACGAACTTTATCCGAAATGCTGCTTCTCTGCTACAGAAGAAGGTCTATTTAAATACACATGTAAAAGTGAGCACTTGTGGCCTATGTCAGAATACACTGTTTTATTTAAATATGTTAATATTTCTCATTATGCCATTAACAATAACCTTCATCCATTTGTGAAAAACATTTTGCCAAGCATGCACATAAAAAATTAGCAAGTGAAGCAAAATCACCTTAATTTGCTTTGGACCAGCAAATAACCAACTAATTTGCAGAAATCCCTGCCAAGCACTCATATTAAATGCTTCATGCTTATTTTATGACCTCTGCTGCTCCTCTCCTTCCCAGGCCCTGAATCATATGATCATTAACATATTGCAAGGTCTGAAACTTTATTTTTTACATTCTTTAATTAATGCCTGTTTATAGAAGGCCATAGGACTTCAGATCCAGTTAATGAAACTTCGCTCCCCCAGGCCCCTGGAGCCCAATAGAGAGCTTTCTCCTCTGTTGTTTTAGTAGCTTTTTTCCAACTGTTTGTTTATACACACTTAATTGATCTCTTTAGTCCCAGAAGCATTCCAGAGACACAACCTGTTCTGAGGCAAGCTAAAGTTTTTTCCCCTTCTTTATAAAAGCCCTGATTGCCCAAGGTTATCAGTTTTAATTTGAAAGTTGAAGATTCAGCTTTATTTACACTGTCTAAAAGACAAAATTGATATGGGCCCTGAAGTGTTCATTTTTACATTCATACGCAGCAGAGTGGATTGCAAACACATACTGTATATAATTATTTTGATGTAGAACTAAGTAATTACTAAACACTGCTATGTCTTGTTTTATTGCATTTAAAGAACTCAGTCTTCATAACAAGTTGAAAATAAGAACAAATCAGCCTGCCAATGCATGAAATTTTCATGGCTCTTCAATTTACATTTTACATATTCCCTATGACAAGAATTTCTATTATGCTATTCTCTTTTTTCTGCTATAATTAAATTAAAAAAAGTAATTGGCTGGTGCTGCACACTGCTGCAATGTCTTAATCACATAGACAAACAGTTTTACAATAGCTTACACCATTTGCCACATGGGGCAATGACATTATTGTACCAGGCTATAAACCAGGAGACAGATATCACATACCAGCTATCAACTACTGTGTTGAATCTCCTGGTGCCTGCTTGTGAAAACAGAGGAGAGAGGTACATTTAGTATGTTGATTGGCAACTCTACATCTAAAATCTTAATTAAGTACAAGTGACCAAGACTAACAACATGATAAAAGCAAACGTTTCTGGTTAAAATGAGTGGCATTAGAAACATCTACTTCGATTTCAAAATGTAAAAATCCTTGAGCAGAGAAAATAACACAATATACCACTGCTTAAAAAAAAAGTAACTAAAAATACATTCAAGGTTGTTTTTAAATGTGAAAAATAACACAGCTAGCAGCCATCAAGTAACTTTAATTCAGTATAATCAATCTTTTTCAATAGGATAAGAAAAAAAATGCCGGCATAAAAGACACAGTTGCCCTTAATTATAATTTCCTAGTCACCTAAACTGATTTAGACAATACTTCCTCTGTGTTCCTGCTTAGAAAAAATCTACCATAAGAAAATAAAAAGCTTCCAAAACTATTCTTCCATCAGGAATATTTTTAACAGAACCTGACTTCTAACAAATGCTACCATGTTCAACTTGAAAAGAAATGCATTTAAGAACCTATCAAGTCATTTAACTTGAAACTTGTGAGACTTTTTAGATGGAATTTCAATTAAATTCAAAAGCTGTTAAACTGACTATTTCTCTAAAACAGAAACTAGTCCTGTAAGTTCCTATGCTTTATTATTTTACTTTTCTCAGTTTCTGGGATACACATATGTTAAAGACTCATCCCAGTTATAAAGTCACCTGGGATCATAAAATGAGCATCTCAGTGTCTAATGAACTCAACCAAACTGGCATGCTAGAAGAGCACCTAGCACACACTAAAAGGCTTAAATTCCTTGCAAGAGTCACCATGATTGGCTTTTTATTTTTATTTTCTACCCCACTTCTGTGGAAAGTTTCACAGATCTGGGAATTTGGTTAGATGATGAGATTCAAAGGTTGAGGTTCTTCACATGAGAAAGTTCAAAACCACATGAGCTCACCTCCCAGGAATACACATCAGACAACTGGCCAGTTGATCAATATTACAAACTATTATTCAAACTGAGCCGCCCATCACACAAAATTATTCAACATTTTATGATCAAAAATAATTAGGAATTAGGGCACTCAGTAGTAGCCTACAGCCCTACTTCTATATTCTTTTTCAGGGTAAACCAAATGCTTTCACCTTTTACATATGGAAGCAATATTCTGGGTGTTGCTCCAGAAGTTAAAAAACATTTTTGTTGAAAAACCCCTTACTAAAGTCAAACCTAGGTGTGTATATAAGTACTCGTGGATATGATATGTCCATATCAACATTACAGCGACATTTATCTGGATTTTCTTCCACTTCAAGGAAGAAAAAAGATTTTGTACTATTTCTCACTAAACTAAGTTGTTAGAAGAGAACTTACTGTAGATATTCATTCTAAAACACAACCACTAAACTTCTAACACCAAATCTCAGCTATTTGATGCGTAGAGACAGGAGACCAAATCAGAGCAGCAAGAAAATTCAAATTGCATGGAATGGGAGAGGTCTAATAGTGTGTCTCAAAAACCTGGTCTTCAGCATATAGTAAACTCCAACACCAATACTAACAGTTCATGGTTCCTTTCAAAAACTCATGCTGATAAATCAAATCCATCTTGTGTTAAGAACAATGAAGCCACCATAGGGGGGTATTTAGTCTTCCTACTTAAAATCCCACAGAACCTAATGAAGCTGACCCTAGAGAAGAAATGTGATGGGAGAACTCCAGGGAATTAGCCAAAAATCTTATGGCTGTTAGTGTAAAGTCACTGAACTGGAAACTGTTGTGTATATACTTCCTACCTATAAATCTCTCATATCGTAACTGATTAAGGCAGAACAGGCATGATCCTGTTCCCACTGATGACAATGGCAAAACTCCAATTGACTGCTTCATTCCTGGATTTGGCAAAAGAAGAATTCATCAGCTACCAATTACTGTTCAGCACAAAGGACTTGGATGTATCCTAAGGTTTTTCTTACCTCAGCCAAAAGATATTTTCTCACTTTAACCTATTTGTATTTGTACTGCTAAGCAGAACACAATGGACTGAAGCCATGCAGAGAGTGAAGAAAGCCTAGAAAACTTAATGTGTGAAGAGGCAATCTCTGTTAAGGTTTCTTAATACCTCTTGTGCTCCAAGTCTCAAAGTCCATTTCTATTATTTTGTATTACCTTCAGCATTTCTTCAAAAGAGCAACTGCCTTTCTCTATATCATCTAACAATAGTCCCACTGCTTTGAAGTGCTACTGTAGCACAAAATAGTAATGAAAAAAAAAAACAAAACAAAACACTTTATTTCACCACTACATCTCTAAATACTCTACCAGGATTGGCACACTAAACTGTCTCAAAGACTTCAGCTCAAAATAAGATAAGGACATTGATTTCTTTGAGCACTTCACAAGATTTTACTAACTCAAATCATGAAAGACTGAAATATATGGAGGTTATTTAAATCAAATTTAATTTTTCTCAACTTGACCCTTTAGAAATGCTCAAGGTAAGCAGTGTCAGGCATTAAGGTACCAGGGTTTCAGGTACGATACTGTTCTTTAAAAATCCTCACCAGGATCTGATCAAAGGAACTGGCAACCCCAAGTAACTGTATCCAAACTGAGCAGCATCAGGCCACAATCTCTGTCTCGGCTGGTGGCTCTGCTTACCTCTGACCTTCCAAGCCAGTGGAAGAAAATGTAACACCACAGACTTTTTCTGCTGGTATAGAAAGATGCATAGTAAGTTTTTACAAGATGCTGTCTTTGCCATGACTAATTTTTTTTTTTTAATATGTTTCTTTGTTGGAACCTGTTTAAACACATGTATAGCTTGGTTAGCATCCATAAATGTAAATAACTGATTTTAAAAATAAATTTATTTTTGTAGTATTCTGTTTAAAAAAAAATAAAATCAAAAATGGAGGTTAGCCCTAAAGTAACATAATACAAAGATAAGTTAGCTCCTCCCTTTCCTTCAGACTTTGAAATTTCATCCATGACTACAAAATTTACTTCACAAAGCAAATACTTCAGTATCACAGTTCCCACTGTAATAAATGGAACAGCCAGGAACTTAAGTTCTGGAAAAAACAGCTTGTAGGTGTGTGAAACACTCTTGTACTTCTGCACAAAGAAGCAATCCTTGCTGCAGATGTTCAGCAAAAAATAAAATTAGAATAACATTTACATAAAGTGTGTCAGTATGAAACCTGGATCCCTGGAAGCACGGCAGAGTCTGGTTTACCAGCAGAACAGCCACAGATTTATGAAAAGGAGCTCACAGACTGACAATCAGTTTTGTTACAAAAGCATCACCAACAATGTTGGTGTCACAGGAATGTTTAGAGCCCAAGCAAAATATTTAGTCATATTTTACATTTCATCCAAAAAGAACAGGTTCTCATTAGCCTCTTCAATCTAACGAACCTTCGGTCAGGAAAAAGGCAGGAAGTTTTACAATGTCACTATTTATTTTGTAAAAATTTATCTCAAAAACGCAAAAATATTCATAATGCTAGGCAACAGAGTTCACAGCTGAGAAAAGTTTGTGGTGCCTTAATAATGACAGAAAATCAAAGCAGCTCCCTATACATCTTATTTTCTAGCCCAGCTTTTAACAATATTTCTGTTTATGAATAGATGCTCAATAAGAGAGCATTTACAGTGAGAAAAATTGTACTTCTCCACCCATCAATTTAGGGCTTGAAAATAGAATTCTTTGCCTTTTTTCAGCATGCCACCCTTTAGGGCAAAGAGTGGTAATGAACACCTACTAGTCACACAGAATTATAGTGCTCTTTATTTCACCCAGGGCTGAAAAAATTTCCAAAGGTTTGGAATCCTGAAACCTGTAAACAAAATCTGTGGAGCAGATAAAATTTTAAATGGCACAATGCAATTAAAGCTGAATTCAATTTGAGCGCACCCTGTCCATCTGTCAGAGGGAAACAAAAGCCGAGGAGCTCCATTATTGCTGAATCCCTGCTCTTGTTAATTTGCTTGCTGAGAGATTTCAATTTCTAGGAAGTGCACAAATTAGTGTTCAGTCAGGGCTAGATCCTCAGTAAGTATAAGCAGATGGTGGAAATCAGCCCTAATCAAGTAGCCAAAGCCCTTTTTTCTGTCTGATTAAAGCATTTTAATCCTTTCATATTGTCTGTGTTTTTTAGTAAATATCTACCATCATTTTTCACCCTCCCCATTTACTATAATTTTTATTCCAAAATAGAACAAAGTTCAGTTTCTAATAGATTTACTTATTTTTTCAAGAGTGTACTTTTTAACCATACTAGTGTACTTTGGGCTAGGCAATGTGGCCAATTAGATTATCCCATTTATTCAGTTCACTGAACTTTTTTTTTATTTATTTTTTTTACTGAAAACAAAATAGTTAATATACAGCCAGCTAAAGCAACATATACTGTTAGGCTAGTTTCTGATTATCCACTGGGAGACTCCTCCAAACAGTGAATTCATTATGACTATCATTAAGAAGAAAAAAAAAAAAAAAAGAAAAAAAACCAAACCCAGATAGTAATCGTGCAAAATGATGATACTATGTTTCGTGAACATTTTTTGCCTCTGTGGTGGAAAAGAAGCTGATTTTTCTATTAGTGCAAGCCACACAGATGTCCATTGCAGTAGGAAAGCATGTTTATACCACAAAAGAAGGCCCTAATAACTCATAAATGCCACAGGCATTTGTGAATAATGAGAGCTAAGATTAACACAGAAACATTACAAATATTATTGTGAATAGAATACAATACATAATTAACTCTTCACATTTTAATGAAAAATAGCAGAATTTGTTATTTCAATGGTTACTTATTGTTGAATTTGCAGATAATGGTAAGTATAAGGGAACTGCCTAACTGAACATATATTTACAGAACCAAGATAAGAATACCAAACAAAACAGCCATAAATTTGATTTGCATAAAATATACATGGTGAAACTTTGACTGCAATTTTTATTGCTTTATCCTTCGGAAAAATATATAAACATATTTTTTTTAAAAGCTGGTATCTTTTAGACCAAAATCTGTTTAACATTATTATGTATGTTACACTTTCATGTGTGTATTATATAAAACAGCTGAAAAATATAAACTTTGATAGCTAGATCTACACAGAAGTGTGTAAAACAATAACCTTAGGGACACATTCTTCAAAAACAGTACACAGGATTTAGCCACACATTTGCCATTAAAATTAATGGGAGTTATTTAGCTATAAATCCTGAAGAAAAGACTTTGAAAAGGTACCCCTTAAAGTCAACACCATCAACATAATGCACAAGAGTGGAGGAAAATTGAATTTTGAACAATGAAGAACTTGAATATAAACCATGTGTAGTATTTTCACTGAATGATATTTCGGTATCCTGTAAAGCAACTTTATTGCCTAACTGCCATATTAAAAAACCCACACCTAATATTTTCAGAAATGCGATAAATAAGAACAGATGATTACTTCCATTTATCAGAGGTTAAAGTCACAACAATAATGAAAAATAACTCCATGGTAAGTATCTGAAATGGAACTGAAATTTATCCAAAGAACATTTTTTAATCTCCTGAACGTGCTTCTAAAAATTTAGGGGTGTTAGTAGTGAGGTTTTTTTCAATACAGAAATCCCACATACAAACATATCTACTGTATGCTGATTTCTGATTTAATACCCTCGCATTTTTCATGTTTTCCTCTACTTTTCATATTAAAGAACCTTTATTTCTTCTAATAGCCTCAAGCAAGTCTCCTAAGCAAACATTAACACTTACATTAGAGTAACACTTCTAAAGCAGCTTTTCTTTTAGTAAAACGAAAAAAGGCACCAGTTCATCACTGAATTAATCCCATAGAGAGACTTGATCCATTTGTAGTCCCATTCCAACTCTACTCTCCCAAATGCCCACTCCTTCTCCCATGCTTCACTAGAGAAGGAAGAAAACTAAAGCAGTATTCTACTAAAAGCTATTTTTCAGCACTGAAAGTAAGCTGGGAAGTTTGGCTTGGTTTAAGATTATGACAAAGGCTGTCCCATCATTTCAAATGGAATGTTGTGAGATGAAGACTAAAGGACAATGCCATCCTTCAAAAAAAAGCTTCCAGTTGTGCTTCTACTTTCACCAAGTAATAAAAAAGAATTTACTCCCATGTCCTTTCACTCCTCACTTTACTTCTGGAACTGAGAGGATGTCTTGGAGACACATACTAAATATTACACCAAAGGTACAGACTCAATTCCCATGGGCCACTGAGTATCTGTAACTGAGAAGAGACGCCCCACTCTGCGAGACCAGTGGTACCTCATCCATTTTCAGGCTTTCACACCATGCTTATTGCTTAAAAACAATATTAATGAGAGAAATGGTGTGCCAAGTAATCATTCCGAGCATGTAAACTCAGTTCACAATCATTACCAGCTTCTTAAAAATAGCAAGTTCCTATCTGGAATACAACACAGAAAGCAACATTGTTTGTTGCTGCAGCATGATACATTTAAACATTAAGATAACAGTAACCTAGATGAATGAGAAGTGAACTCTAGACACATTCACCTTGTTTCCACACTCATGTCACCTTCTTGAATCTAGTCGGAATAAAATTTGAATATATTTAAAATCAACCATACCATGTTGCCAAATACTAAGATAAAACATCACATTTCACTAATTTATGAAACCAAAGGAATTTTTTTTTTTTAATAAATAAAAGTCTTGGTTTTTCACGTCAGAATTGGAATCCTTCAGATCCTCTACTCTTTGTTTTATATATTATTTCCTTCTTGATTTGCAATAATCACGTAAATTTTTTAATATAGTTTAATTTTTGTAACATGAAACACGATCATGCATATTGCAAACATATGCATCAACACATCTGTGCTCCATCCTTTGATTGCTGTAGTACTAGCGTTACTTTAAGAATAAAAGAACTGATGTCTTAAAAATCATTTAGTGTTCAGACAAAAAAATTTGACATTATGTTTTAAATACACTGGACTATTTTAAGTAATACTTTTGAGGAAATCTGCAACATCTGATGTTTTTTAATTGTAAACTGTTCTTGACAGCATGGAGATTCTTTTTCAGCCTTTTTATTACTATCGCTGCAGCTGTGACTTTATATATATATATATTATATATATATATACTATATGTATACTATGTACCATATATATACTCAGTACAACACTTGAAATAAGAACATGAAGAAGTTGGCTGCAAACTGCAAAGAAGGTTTACATATAGTTTAAGAGTCACAGCATGCTTATCATGTTGATCAATATTATCTCATTTGCATATACCCCATATGGCAGCATTCATCTGTTGTCTTTTGCTTATACTTAGACCAAGGACTCCTTGGGGCAGGAACTCAGTGTCTGAACTGAGTAGTGCAGCAGTCCACAGTGAGGACTTCAAGAAACAACAGTGATGTGGATTGGAACAGAAATACAGAAAATAAAAATACGAGCTTTTCACAGCTAATAAATACTGTAATACTTCTTTTGAAAGAAAAAAATCTAGAATCTAAAATTCATATTATAAAACTGTCACAGGTGAGACTAATACTCTTAAAAGAATTTCTGAAATCAAGATTGGGCCAGTTTCTTATAGAGACATGAATGTAGGTATAAGCTAAAGGACATCCAATAGGTCTGTGTTATTGTAGGTAGATAACAGTACATCATATTACAGATATTTATGCAATTTTGCAGACTTACCAGTTTGAGGATGTACTTTATTTTTCCACATCTGCAGTCAAGATCATTAAGAAAATTTAAAACTAAACAGTTAACAACATACTTATGCCTTGGTTTTCTCATGAGAAGACATCATGTACACATCATCTATGAATCTCTGCAGTATGAATCCTATCTCATCAATCTCAAGATTCTTTGATCATATAACCACACCTCTTAAATGCCATTTATCTACCTTATGAATATGAACACACCTCTAAGGTACTTTGAGTAATTTATATATTTGGCTTTTAGACTGCAAATAAATGAACGTTATTGACATAACTTTACACAATGTAAAATTTATTAACCAAACTCGTCAAGGTCTTTTTGGATATAGTTTTCAAGAAAACTGAATCTTTGGAGGATTGACAGGAAAACTCTTTGCAGCATCTTAGCATGTTCTCTGCAATACAGTAGGAAAATATCATTAGCTATTCAAAGTAAAACTTTCAGCAAATGTGCCTAAGACATATTGACCTTCATATAGTCAGGAAATGCATCTTGCATGTTTATGTGCTTTTAAATATAATTTGTCTAAACTGTCTGAAGTAAATCAAAAAGCTATCACTCAATCCTTTCAGTAGAAAGGGTAAATTTTAATTGCAGAACTTAAAACCTCACAATTAAAAGCTGTGTTGCTACTTAAAGCTAGCACAAACACAAGAATGAGAGTTCATGCATACAAATCAGCTTTTCTACCACATACAGAAGGGTTCTGCAGAATAGTCTGATGAATAGTCTGTACCTTCTAAATTTAGGTACAAGGAAAAAGAAGTGAAATATTAGCCATGTTTTAACAAAATATAAATTCTTTCTTTGTCATTTTGATTTGTGAATGACTGTGTGATAATCCACATTTGATTAGTGAGAAAGCCGAAATGATGTTGATAATTCAAAGGTAAGCAAGCAAATAAAAAATGTGATGAGAAATAAATGCAACCAGAAACTGGAGAGAGTGGGTTTTAGTTGTTTTTTTTTTTTTTTTTTGTCCCGGAGCGAGGCATTTACAGAAGACCTTTCAGTAAGCAAACTTAGAATTTATTGTTTTCTAATTTAAAGAAAAAAACCCAGTTATGGCATCTCACACAGTCAGTCCAACAAGTAGATGGAAGTAAATATTTGTAAATATCAACTATGAACAAAAGGGAAAAAAAGATTCATTGAAAGAAAAATTACATACTTCTCAACTCCTTGTTCATGATTTTATGCCAGATTCTCAGCTGTTTTACCTTAAGAGCTCTTCTCTTACTTAATGGGTCTATGTCTGTATGCCAGATGAAATTCTAGCCTGTCTGCAAAATCCGTCTTCTAACCCCTCCTAAAGGAACCAGTAGGCAGTTTACACAGCTAAACCAGCACTCAATTATCCTTATCTGCCATCCAGGGCTGGATATGCTGGGAGGATTGTGTCTATGATAACTGGTCAATCAGGAGTCACTTCATTTTGTCAGGAAGGAGAGAAGATAGAAATGGCACACAGTTAATAAACACCCTGGCATAACCTTGCACTAATCTTCAGGAAAAGGTGTAGTGCATAAGGCAGACATTCCCAATGGACTCCAAACTCCCTACAAAGCTGACAGAGATTTTCACCAATTTAGTATCAGAACATCTAAGTTACCATTTTCTTAAGCAGCTGAAACCTGACTGGAATCACACCTGATGACTCTGAACAAGCAAAAGCAGGCACTGATATTATCATGGCACCTACAACCTTCAGATTTTATATTGTCCACAGGTGGGTGAATGGACTAGTGGATTTTTCATCTATTTTAAGAGTAATTGTTTGAAAATCAGTACACCAACCTGGGTTCACAAATTTAGGTTCTACCAGTGGTGGTCCAACTAAGAAGAGCATAAGAAAGTCCTTTCCCCTGGGTTAGAGGAAAGAGAACTGTATCTAAGATAATGGTGGCAAATAGAAAAAGGTACTAGGGTCGTCACACACAGTTTATCTATTATACCTCCCCTGGCTTATCACAAGATAATCTTTTAATGTTTTTTGTCTTGGCATAGGGAGGAGAGGCATCTCTGATTGAGATGCTAGAGCAGAAGAAAGGATTTGGAGGGGGTGAAAGAGAACGCTAATTGCAAAATCATGTATTAATTTTCTGGTGTCAAATGAACACTGCACCAGACCTGTCCCTGGGAGAAAGAAGTTTCAAAGGTTTTTAAAGCATTCCTGGGAAGAAGAAGTTTCAAAGACTATCTTATTGCAGGCAAATGTCCAGGAATAAGCACCAGGTGGTGCTTGCTTAATGCCAAGTTTGACCTGAAAATCCTAACTTTTTCTTAGTAGAAGCTTTGGGGAATATCTTTTGCGGGGGGTGTGGGAAGGTACATTAGCTAAATTGAATTCAAGTTTAAGTAGTACTTAAAATGTGTAAAGCTATCTAAGATCAAAACATAGCTTCCAATCCTAGTTAGAACTGCCAAAACTCAAGCCAGTTATTCGTCCTCACTGCTATTCTGCTATTTTAAATAAGTCAGTTAAATTAAAAGGCAACTTCTTCACAATCAATATAAATAAATCTGGATTTCCATTTTCCAGTGTCTGCTACCCTGGCTGGATGAGGCCTCTTGACCTCATCTTACCTTGGACCAAGAAACAGCAAGTACTGAAGTCATTAGCCCTAGGGGCATCAGTATATGCCCAATCCTGCTTAGTGCCAGCAAGGTTTCCAGCATTTGATTGATGCACATGACAAAGGACCTGAATCTGACATCAGTGCACCTACTAAAGGAAGCATTCCCCAAAGAGGACATTTCTCTTCTGGGTCAGTCTCCTCTAAGTCAGAGGTAAAATGAGCCAGGTCTTCTAGAAAGTACAGTAATACAAGAAATTGCGCATCTCTTCTTTCACACCTGCTACCAGAATTTTCATACTACATATTTATGAGAGACTTGACTTACTTGAAGAAGAAGGATTAATTATGTTTCTTGGCCAATGGGATATAACTTAGATAAATCCAGGCAGATTTTTTTGCATAATTTGCCATAGTTGTAAGGATTAACGTAGAGGCAGGTCACAAAGAGTTCATCTGCCTACTTCTTTTTTTTGTCATTGGAAAATAATTCAAAGGGAAGGTAAAGATTTGTTTTGGTTTGGTTTTTTTCAAGAAACAGTTTGAAAACAATGGTGTTTGAAGTCCAAGAATTTGGATAATTTCTGGATTCCACTTGTAAAAGTCGAAATCAAAAGAGAGGCAGTTGTTGGACAACTAAAGTAATTTCCTTTAACATCTTTTTGTGTCCTTTTACTTAGCCGGTGCTGAGTATTTCCACTGGAAAGAATACCCTATCCTCTTGCCTCACCTAGACCAACACTTGAACCAACACCTTGTGAGAGATGATGTTAAACCTTGGAAGGAAGAAACAGGTAAATATGCAGGTCTTTCTTCTTTAAGAAACCATGATAAAAATAAATATTGCACACATGGGTGAAAGTGCTTTAAAAAGAGATTAAAAACTACCAACCTAAAATCACCTAGGAGTAAGTTTTCTGAACAGTATCAATCTTCACCACAAATAATGCAAAAAATGAATGAAACATCTATATCCTTTCTATTTTAGTATCACTAGAGTATACATAAATATTTTTCTTCTAAGTACTTTTTAAAAAATATCAATCCTCATTTTTCTTTTCACTAGAACAGGAAATTTCAAACACCTACTTTCAAATGTAATCTAAAAATCCAATAATTTATTTAATTTATTTGAAACAACTAACCATCAGAAATGCTCTGTTTGTGAATTAGATCATGATAGAATCATTGAATAGTCTGGGTTGGGAGGAATCTTAGAGACCATCTAGTTCCAATCCTCTCACCACAGGTAGGGAACTTCCACTAGACCAGGTTGCCCAGGGTTGCATTCAACATGACCTTCAACACTTCAAGGTTCCACAGCTTCTCTGGGCAACCTGTTGACTCCAGATAAAAAGGAATGAGAAACGGGTAACATTTCTGACAAAGCAAAAGTAACTTACCCACAAAAAGAGGTGCTCAGCATAAAAATTAAGCATCTCTACATAAATAAAAATGAGTGCAGACTCTCAGTTGATGCAAACTACAACAGGTGTACACACTGCAATGACATTATGTTAAATTATACCAGCAACAAAACTGCCCCCAAGCATTATACTCATGCTCTTGTAAACACTGACCTAAAACACATTCTGAAATGCACTTCTCATTTCAACAAGGCTCCTCGAGGAGTACCACTTCCTAAGGTACAACTGCCACACTGTTTGCAGTAAAAGGCAGTCAGTGAGGAAATCACTTTGCTTATGTTGTGAGAGCATTTCATAGAGATTGAACCGGGAGCAAGCGGGAAGAGCTTCCATGTAGGAACAGCAGCACAGCAAATGAGTGGATACTCAAAACTACTTCTTCAACCATTCTAAACAAAAGCTGGACCAGACTGTGGTAACCTGAATATAAGCAAAATAGTGCTATTTTTTCTATACAGGCAAAACACTAGATTTTCTATTAAGTGAATTTAATTCACAAAAAAACTCAGTTATGTTTAAGCACTGAATTATTTTTGTAGTCATTCAGGAGTTGGACTCCACGATCCTTGTGGTTCCTGTCCAATTCAGGATATTCTGATTCTATGCTGCTAGAGTCAAATGCCTTTTTCTTTTTAACAAAATATAATTCCTTACATGATAGATAAATAAATAGATAAACCCATAGAAGGATACACTCTCTGCCAAGGCCAGCTGTCTTTTCTGATATGTACCAAGAGCACAATTTAAAGCTATCATAAGAAGTTGTAATTTACATAGTCAACTTTTTTCCAAAATGTCAAAGTTTTCTGTACAAGAAAACAACACCTTTAAAGAATAAACGAATAGTACAACAGCTGTTTTTGGAATAGGAATGTGGCACTGAGCATTCTGTACCACTTCAAATTATGGGAAACTTTAAGTATGTCAAACATGAAGGAACTCATAAAAAGGAGACAAGTCCAACTGTACACTGTATTCGTACCTCAGTTAAATTCTTTCAGAAAGATAATTTAAAGAATGTTTTGATCCTAATGTTCCAGTCTTCTCTGAATTCTTTGCTCATGTGGTAAGGAAAAATGCTCTACCATTCTCCATTATTTGCATTTTTACATATCCTTAAATTGTCAGACTTTTCATATACTGATCATTATGCAGTTTTAGTCATTTGCTTTTCCAAGGATCAGAAAGGAAGAAATTCAGCTCCTAGCTTTAGTACCACTGAGTGGCTTTACATAGGTACTCTCCTGTATTTGGAAGCAGCAGCAATACAAAATAGTGGCCAAAAAAAGGACAGTGGGAATTTTGCCATTGCCTTTAACACCAGGATCACATTTTGTTCTTGACAAAAAGGTTAACAACTGCTCTTAGTTCCTCCACGAAGAAAAGTTCAGTGTTTTCCACTCAATGTGTCCCTCAGCATCATGCAATACCACCAATAGCAGTGAATGAAGAAACCTTTTCAGTGCACCAGAAACAGAATTGAAGAACCCATAACTTTCTGCTTCTCCTCTCTTATTTATTCAAGCACTCCACAGATATTATTCATTACACTGTATTTCCATAATAACTAAAATATAAAAATAAAGTCTAGTCTGTGTTATTACTGAAAAATTTGCTGCCTCCTCAATTGCTTGCCATCTTTCTTTTAAACACTAATATCTGGAATTTCACCACAGATCATGAAATTATGTATATCCATTTTTGTTAAATTTAGTCTAAATAAAACAAAGTCTGAGAAGCTATAATCTACATTATCTATGAAGACTACAGGTGAAAAAAAACCCAAACTTAAAACAAACAGAAGAAAGATACATACTGAAAATCAAATTTATTGTGACTTTTAGTCAATGTGAAATTCTAGGATAAAAAATCTGCATGTAACTTTTGTATAGCATGAAAATACTGTTACTGATGGAAAACCAAGTGGTAACACTCACATGTGCATATGACATACAACATGAAAAGTACCAGCACACTTCCAGAAGCAAGTGTCAGGGACTCACATTAGAACACGAGGACTGCCAGGGCAGTGGAACTGAGCACAGCTTCATATCTCACTTCTGATATTGTGTCAGCATCACTCTAAGCAAAGGCAGCAGCCTCCGAAAGAAATTTAATCCAGTCCACATCTTGTGGAGTGGGTGGATGATGAAGATTCAATGTCTGAAGACTGGTAAATAAAGCAAATCAATAAACAAGGAGTTCCTTAGTATTTCTTGCTTTATGAAGAGAGAAAAGAAGGCATGAATTTTAGAAGTACAGCCAGTATAATTTAGATTAATCTAGAAAACAACATTCAAAAGCTTGTACAGTTGCCTGAAAAACATCAAAACATCTAACTAATTTGAAACAGTGTTCCTTAGATTACTTATTCTATAAACCACTTTCATCACCCATTACAAAAAATGCACACAAATTCCTTTCTGGATATAAGTTTAGCTGCATAATATTTATTTCTATTCATTAGCATGCTCAGTTTGTTGATAGACTGCCTTCATATCATATGGGGGGAAGAGGAAATTGGAACCAAAACCAAAAAGCAATTTAATTATTTTAATTAATTCCAGCTTTTGAAATTATGCAGAATGCTACTGAATATTTAAAAAGCTATACAAACCAAATATATTTACGCTGCATTGTACCAAATGGAATGCAGTAGGAAGGTACTCTTCCAGGCTCTTTGAGAAGTTGCACTGGAAGATATCATAATCTAGATCATAAGTTTGTTTAAATGTAAACAGGCGTTTTAGATGGTTAATATGCAATATGTTAATGCAAGTTATAGATTACCAATAATATAGAAAGAAAAGCATATTTGTAAAACCGGTTGCTAATTTATAAGAGGCATGCAATTGAGAAACACTTGCTGTGGAATTAGGGCTCACTATATGCCTTCACTCCATTTTAACATATTGGACCAACTAACTAAACTAATTAGTTAAAAGTAGAAGTGCAACCTGAGTAACCCTCATAAAGAATGTAAACTAGACGGGTGGGGAGGTCTATAGGTGTCAATCAATAACAAAATGCAAACTGTCAAGCTTGCTTTGCTAACAAACTGTCACATCAACAATATGCAGTTAATGACTACAAATTAACTGTATACCAGATGCTTGACACTTTGTTATGACACTTAGCAAGCTAGTTGACATTTGGGGGATCAAAGCTTCTTTAATTACACTTTGTATAACATGTGCAACCTTTATGCTAATGTCCACATATTCCTTAGAGCACTGACTGTTCAAGTGGCAGACACTGGGGTTTTTTGGACTTCGAAACAATCCAGTAAATCTGGATTTTAACTGAAACAAAACTGCTTTTACATCATTATTCAGTATTACACCCTGTCTAAAATAACTTTAACTTGATGTACTATACCATATTCACTCACTTATAGACACCCTCTGCGTGAAATAATGCATCTTCAAATAGTGTTAACAGTATCTATAAAAGAGAGAAGCACTAGACACTGCATTTAAAAGCATCTCTGTGCTCAAACTGATGTCTAGAATCAATGCTATACACTGATATGTCTTTCCTAAACCAAATTAACTTCCTCATCACACAACTAAATGTAAGACACAGTATTAACAATATTTTTATTTAGCCCTTCTCATATAGTTTTTCATGCTCACGGAAAAAGTATCAACTAAAAACAGCCCCAGGATTGCAAATCCATTGCCTTACTGTGTTGTTGCAAAGGTGTGTTTTCAAACATTTTAACTTTCCTGTAGATTCTTTAAAATACAGGTCCCCAGATTTCACAGGAATTGTATGCAAGTTGAGGAAGGGAAAAAAATATCATAATTCTAAGTACTAAAGACTTCTCTTAGCAAGGGAAAATAGCCTTTAAAGCAAAACATAACGTCAAAAAGTAACATCTGCCTTCCTATTCTGGACAAAAGTGATACTTGAAAGAAATATATAAAGGCATAAATTCAATTCCATCCTAGACATGTGACTCAGATTTTAAATTACATTTTTATTTGGATTGCATTAACATCCTTTAAGACCACTCACCAATTCAGGTTTTACCTTATAGCACTTATTACACTGGATGTTAACTCTCTTGAATGTTAACTGCTATGATCACCACAGTGCATCAGTGGAGATTAACTCTGTGGAGGGTTTCTCGATACCTCTGGGAAAACCTTTCAAATTGCATGAAGCACCAAAGCTGGGTTTACTTGTCTTAGCCACTTGCCAGTTACTTTATTCTCCTTGTTCTCTGTGAGCTGCTAAATTAATTTTCTGTAAATTCACAGCTCTGTGCAATTTTTGTCCTATGTAATACTAATAAGCCAAACCATTTGTACTCCTCTTTGAAGCATGCTAGCATCATAAACTGTATTGACCAAACTCATCTAACCTAACCTAGGTCTAAAGCATAAGCATCCCCATCAAAGTAAATCATTCCTTACCCTCAAGTGAAAGGAACAGGAAATTTTAAGGCACAATTCATCTGATCTATTTTTGACGTTCACATCAGGGGCAGATAAGCAGCACTCTGGAAGTGGTTATTTCTCTTTTACATAGCCCAGCTGCAGATGAATCCCTTCCTCAGGGCTTCCGGTAGGATCTACCAGAATTATTCTATCCAGGCATCTACAGGGTCATGAAAAACACCTGTAGCTTGTCTACATGAGTGGCTTAGCCAAGATACTCATTCATGCATGTAACTTGATCCTGATGGCAAACTTGATCAGTTGAAGGTTCACGAGATCAGAATTACTCAAACTCATCTAGCTAAGAGTTCCCATTAGCAGTCAGGAAAGACAGCAGGAAAAATGCTAATCCTAGATGCCTTCCAACCAAGTCAGGGATAGACAAAAGGGTATCAGCAGTGTAAATAAGAGCTTGACCACCCAGCTGGATAAACTGTATAAAGAAGGATATGAATATGCAGGATATCGATTTTTTTGTTTTCCAGATTCAGTTAGATCTTTAAATCCCAAGACTGAGGACACTGCCACCATGACTCAGATGGTATCAATGCCATTTAAGTGACATTATTTATCCTCTTCTATGTATTCCTGTACTTAAATACTTCATGCCAGGTACAGCTTATTTGTGTCATAATCCAGCTAGTAGTTAAAAAATGTGTGTATTTATCTGCTTTCCATTGCATGACACAACACTGCATGTGGTCAAATAACTGTGGATGCACATACTTTTTATTAGAAATCCTTTTAAAGTATCACCCACCATCTACAAAGAACAGCAGAGAAACCAAAAAGCTGCAGAGATGATCATAGAGAAAGATGAAGTGAGAATCTCTTGTGTGAATTCACCATGCAATGCTCAAAACTCACTGTCTGCAGTGATACACTTCCAAATACTATTTTAACCCAGCTATCAAATCCAAAAGATCTGCTGATTTAGTCCACATCCTTACTCAGTTTTCGCCTTTATTATGGGTAGTGACAGTGGTGTAATTCTATTCTGTAGCCACTTGAAGAGTAAGATTTGGGACAAATCTGACTTCTTAAGTTCTGAATATTTATCACTTTTGGCTTTCAGATTCTTTGTACAAAAGCCACAATATTTTGGCTTGTAGAGCATGCAAGCAATGAAAAATTATTCCTTAATAAAAATCCCAAATTTTACTTAATTTTGGCTGTTTAAATAAATAAAAAAGGAAAATTGTCAAACTTTACAACAGCATTCTATATCTGTAAAACTTAGAGGAGCTTATTTTCTTCCATCTTTAAAAATATTATTCAGATGAAAGGTAGACATTTTAGACCCAAAATGATTATACAACTGATATAATATCAGTGGTTATCTATTAGGAAAATAACGGAATTATCATTTCCATTATTTCCAATATGCTGCTGTGAGCTATGTAGTAATAATTCTGTAAGCTTCCTAATATAATTTTAAGTGCTACATGTTTGAAAAAAGTAAAAATTATATGAATATACCCACTTATGAAAAAAGCTTTCACTGATTAGAGCTCATTTCCCTAATATACAGATTTCTAAAGACAGCTCTATTTTAGTTATGTAAAGCATGTAAAAATTGGCATGTGCTCAATCACAGCTGAATCTGAAATTAGCCTGTCATTTTAGACACCATACTTTGAGGGTGGGAGAGGGGAAGCTCCTCCAGAAAAACTTTTCCTGGAGATAAAGTGGCTAATGGTCTGCTGGCACGACAACATTTTGCAGGAAGATGTTATCAGTTTATTATTATTTTCCAGGCAGAAGAAAGCAGAAGATGCTTTTCTTCACAAAAGACCCCAAATGTCACTTTTCTCTTTGCAGAATGAAAAAATTCCACCAATAATGCCCTACTCTGGCTCTCATCTTGCAGTCCCTAAAGAAATACAAGAAAGCTTCTGATCCAAGTAAGAAGACATGCAACTGTAGGACTGCTTTAATTCACATATACATACATACTTACGCATACATATAGTCTTTTATGTGGGAAAACAATTCATTATTTCTTTGGGAATATTCAGCTCAGAAAAAGCTAAATATCTTCTCATTAACTGAAATCAGAAACATTAGAAAGAGCCAGCCTCATTACTGCCATGTTTAGCTTATTTTTACCCATTTCCTGGGCAGTACATAACTAGATTTTTTTTGTTGTTGTTCTGATTAAAATGGGCACTGACTTTTTCAAGCTGTAAAAACAAAACCGATCTTTAAAACCTGCTTAAATTCATCACCAGAGTTCACAAACTTTATGAGAAAAAATATTATGGGTCACTGTATGAAAACTGAATTTGAAGAAAAGCTTTTCATCAGTTAGCAAAACCCCTTGATATCCAAACAGCATGCACATAATGATACTAAAAGCTCACAATGGAACTTTAGAGGGCCATCAAGCTGAGAAAGATCTCATAAAAAGACAAGTGATTAACTTAGTTAAACTGAGCAGGAATAGGAGTCAAAACCACCTCTCTCTTAATTTTTCTCATGCATACACCATTTTGCTTTGGAATATATGGATCTCACTGTTATTATTTGTCAGAGAAGAAACAAAATATAGTTAATTTAGTTAGTCCATAGAAAAATATTCAGCTGCTGACATAATACCTAATTCAATGAATAACAACTTATTAATGTGAATTCAGGCTGAGAAACATGAAAATTCTTTTTTCAAAAATGTCGTGAATGCATTGGTTATTAAACTAGTGAGGAATTTTACTGGTTTATATATTTTTATACATTTTCATTAAAACTATTTCTAAAACTTCTTGATTTAACAGCTGCAAATAGTTAACAGCATTTTTAAAATAAGTTCTTAAATGAACACAACCTACCAATGAAAAAAGTACTCACTTAAACTAAAAAGCCCTACAACTGCTTGGTAATGTGTCCTTAATCAAGACAAAAGTAGTTGGTGGGGTGTATTACAGTTAAAAGGATGTATCCACAGCAGATGAAAGTTTGCTCTCAATTTATGACCCCTAATAAAATCAATTAGATTAAGTACAAAAAGCTTGAGTAAGGAAATGGTAGCTAAATACATGAAGTTCAAAAGAAATAAAAGTTGTTAAAGAAGAATTATTTAAAGGTTTTAGGTCACTTAGCAGTCTTATAAAGAGTTCAGAATAGTTAGGTAGAATAAATATTTGTTTCACAAAATGTAACCTGCTTAAGATGTTAATACTGAACATTTTCCAGGCTTGCAGGATAACGCAACCATTTCAAAATGCACAAGACAGACCCGCTTAGACTACAGTGCCATGTCTGTGCTTAAGCCCTAGAGAAATGTTTTCATAAATCAAGGAGATACCTATGGAACAGACAAAAGAGAGCTCATATTCTCCAATCAAGCAATTTATGGACAATGGAAATATGGTCCACTACTCTGTACAATTCTCAGTATTCCATAACCACAGTGGTCTGTATACAGTATACAGCCAGTATTTATTTTGTTCCTCAAATTAAACATGAAAAACAGTCAGATACTCAAGTGCTGTATTTTTTACTGCTTGTTGACTTGTCACGTGAAACAGGACCCTGGGACATGACTACCATAATGCAAAAGTAAATCATTCAGGCTTTAGATGTCCTTGGCTGTCATAAGAGTTTAGAGTAATCTTCTCAATTTTTGTTTATCCTTCCATCTCCAGCAGCAGTTAAGGCTAGATTGTTATTTGAGGAAACACTACAGGAGAGTAGTACAGGGGACACTCAAGTCTGGCAATATCAGTGATAGTATATATAATTAATACATAAATTGATAATCTGTTATTTAAAATCTTCATTTTAAATGCTTGGGCAGATAAAGACTATTTGCAGAAATTTGCAGCACTGCCCCCCTTCCCAGTAACCATGTAGTTATTACAAGCAGAACACACATAGGGCCTGTGAATTTATTGTACAATTTTAGGCTTTCTCACTCACTCTGTATCCTTTCACTTAGATTTACATGTCTGCCATGCAGAAATACCCATGTAGCCCAGCCATCCTTTGTATTTCTTTCACAACCAATGGTGCAACATAGGAACTTCTACAGTTTGCTTCTTCTGACCACTCTGAACTTATAACGAAGTGTAAAACATCTTAAAAATCCAGTTCCTTGACTACCACACGAAAGATCACTGGTCACTGGTTCTGACAGAGAGTTCTGCAATGCAGACATAAACTGGGATGAACCAATTCCACCACTGCAGATCAAAGTATTTTAAATACTGCAAGTATAGGTCCTATTGGTGGGATGTTTAGGAAATTTTCTCCATCTCCAAATCACAGCTGATGTGTGAGGTAGGTATCACATAATTTAGGAAATTGCATGAGAGTGCAGGGTCCTATGAGAAAGTGCAGTTTTCTGGCACAGTGTTGGTGGATTGAAAGAAATCAACCTAATGTTGCCTTGTCTGTAGTGCCTTTGGGAAATAGTTTCTAGAGTGGACTATCACCAGGACTACAATTGTATTTTTTTTCCCAGAGGGAACTAGCTGGCTTATCCCAAAAGACTACACCAAAAAATGGTGGAGTGTGGGCAATCAAGATCCAGTAAAAACTGAGCTATTTTAAAGCATAAAAATGCCCACAGAGATCAGCTCAACATAAGACACCATACACAGAATTAAGGAAAAAACTTTCTACATAATCACTTATGAGATAGCAAAGAAAATCTACCCAACAGTACAAATATTTTAAATGTTTTTTGGGCTTTCCAAAATAGACTCAGATTTGTTAAACAGACTCAAATTTGACACCTTTTAGAAACATTTTGGTTGCATAATACTCTAAAATACGTATTTTCATAATTAAAACATTCAGGAAATACAAAGAAATCGAACTTACTGATTTAATACAGGTATGTAGTTTACAAATACATACATATACAAATGTGTATGTTGTATACACATCAATATATAAATCTATTGCATACTTTACAGCTACACAGTTGTTTTTTTTAGTATGCACTCTAAAATGCAGTATTTAAAGTATTACAAGTAAAGTTTGCAAGAGTGTTTTTCAACCACATTGTAAGTATGCCATTAGCTTGTCTTGCTCATGTTAGATATCTGTTTATGCCATGAAGTTCAAACAAACATGTGACTTCTTTAAATTCAAAGCAAGCAATTTGTAGGCTGCTCATCCATTATCTCCAAATGCGCTCTCTGTACAAGGTCTACTAAAGTAATGGTTCTTTCATCAAAGCCTAATGGTTTGTTTCAAATAATCAAAGTAGTGTTTATATCACTGTCCTCAGGTGCAACCATTTTGTTTCCAGGAGAACGGTATAGTACACGCTAATGTCACAAGTGATAAATCAAAGCAACTACATTTGTTTCTCTACCTTAACCAATCTACCCTCTGTCTTCAACAACAGCAACAAAAAAATCACCCTGGCATTTGCACTCTGTAGTTTATTCCAAGAGTAGGAGTAATTTTGCAAGAGTAAAACATTGTATGCAAAACCACTCACTCATTCCTTTCTCCTAAACATATCAAGTATAGCTTGACTTATGTGGGAACTGGCATTGTTGTTATCTGAAGCCAGATGGAAGATGCTTCTCCCTGCTACAAGATCTCATGAATCCTGTCATTATTTTTATGCAACGTCCTGCTTTTTGGTTAACTATAGCATGTCTGACCAACTCAATTATTCAAAATACTCTATTTTTTATTTTTATTTTTTAAACTTAGCTATTTAAAGGGGAAAAAAATTTGAAAATCCTTTAACTGGAAAAAAAAAATTGAACTCACCGGCTACTTTGGAGGATCTTAGTTCAATGGCTATATAGAGCAGAAGTTAAGTTAGAGCTACAACTACATTTTTCATTCTTTATTCTTTTGCAATATTTTATTGCATCATTGGTAAGTTTTTTGTCTTTTAATATGATAATATGGGAACTTCAGATACCCTGTGCGCCACACTGGATTTGGTGTAGTAATTACTGCAGTGGTGTTATTCTCCTTACCAAAAATGTGCTGGGAAACTCAAGCAGGGAAAGCTTTCTGTCCAACTGGAAGCAGAACCTGCACAGACATCAATCATGCTCCATTTTCAATTAAAGGAATGACACTGATAGCAGCAGTAGGAGATGCTGTCAGTCCTATTAGATACAGGATGAGAGCTGCCTATATAAACAGATGAAGAGAGTGAGAATCATGGAGTAACATGGGATCAATGACAGACAAGTGAGCTGGAGTGAACCAGAGGTTCACTGATTTATGAGTCAAAGTACAAACCATCATCTTCATCAGCATCCAATATCCAAGGAATACTAATACTCACATTTTGTTCCAGAAAGAAGGCAGGAATCATTGCATGATTGGGTGAGATTTCTGAATGAAGAAGGCACTTAATATACTGCTGGGCCTTTGGAAAAGCTACCACACTGAACAGGTTCGAAGAACATCATTAGAATAGTGAGCTGAAGTAAAACAAACAAGCAAACAAACACTTTTCCATCCACCTTAGTTTGAAAATTTGAAATGCAAGATTCATTGTGGAAAAAGCATCCCCCTGTACTCCAGGACTCCTCATGATATAAACCTGCTTCCTAGATGACAGAATTTAGTAAATTAACCACATCTGCCAGAATGCATGCCAGGAGTTAGTGTGGTGCATCCCAACACACAGAAGAAGAAGAAGAAACAACAACAACAAAAAAATACCTGACTCTGATTTTAATTCTGTCTTTTTAAAGATCTGGATAACTGCTAGAGCAAGTGGAATTAAACGCCATGACAAAAAAAAATGTGGAGCTTGAGAAGACTGCCGAGCAAACAGTTTCTGAACCCTCTTTCTTTCTTTACACTCTTAAAGCACTACATCTATTCTTTGCCCAACCTTACCTGTAGATGTAGGAAGTAAGCAGAAATAAAGTGGGTGTCAGTAGCATTTATGTAAATAAAAGGCATATCAAGGAAAGCAATTGCCAAGAAAAGTCTGCTTGGCTTTTGGTTTAGAAAATACAGCCACCAAGAAGGGCTAAGAGCAGTAGTACTCAGTCTGAGAAGGGAGGTGTGGAGAGCAAACAAGGGCCTGTCTGGCTTCTCTTTTGTACCTCAGCCACTTGTCCTTAGTGCAGAAGGACAGAAGTTGTCTACTCAGAAGCAGCATTCAGGCAGTAGGCACCAAAATGAGTCACTAGCTCATAGCTGCAGCAGACTGAGGAAGCAAGCAGACATGAACCTGAACACAGGCATGGAAGCACTGGAGCATCCTACTGGCTTCTTGCACTCTTCTTCCTCTTCAGCCATCTCAAGCCCTGCTGCTCAGCTCCCTACCTCTCTACTTCTGAAGCCACTCACCTCACAAGGCAGCTTCAAACATCTGAGAAGATTCTGGAGAAAAAAAATTAATGGTGCCAGAAGAGCTAGCCAAATAATAGGAAAAGAATTGAGGGGCTAAGGTGTAAATAGTCAGAAAAGTAAGAAGAAAAATCCAATTTCTCACTTTTCTTGGTGCACATCAAGGCTACTGCCCAACATGTTCAGATGTATCAAATGTGGACCCCCAAGACGCAAGACAAAAAAGAACAAATATTTCCTCTGGCTAATTTTACCCAATATAGAATAAACTCTACAATGAAAGTGTGAATAAACGGATTAAATCTGACATTAAAAATACATTCCTATCAACTTGCTTTCGCACATGAGTCACCACAACAACTAACTTTTTGGAAAAGAAAGGAAAGCACCAGATATAAATTCTCCTCAGTTCATTAAGGGGGGTATTTTATTCAGTGAAAAAAGCCTTGAAAACAAAGACTTACTTGGCTAGCCATCTAATACTAAATAGTGATTAATTTTCTACTACCACACTCCCTATTAGTATTACTCCCAAATGTTCAGTTTAATTTAAGTACTTTCTGATTCATGAACAAGGGAATAACATACAGCTATAAAAAGGTAATCCAATCCTAAAATGGCCTTAACCCCCATAATCTGCACTTCAATGGCAAGGGAAACTGTATAGTTTTGAAACTGTAATCAAGGATCTTTTTTTTTTTCAAATACACACACTGGAGCTGTCCTTTGCTCCCATCACTTATTAGATTACAATAAAACGACCATGTTCTCTTTATGGTGGGAACACAGCGACCCTGGGGTGATTTATAATCTTGTGAAACCCTGTCCACTGCTGACCAGACTTTTTTTTTTTTTTTTTTTTTTTTTTTTGAGGTCGCTATCTGTTTTTTCAACTGATGTCTTCCTGCTGTGACAACACTGCTGGATAGCTGTCAGCACATAAGTATTTTTCAGACTACATATTATCTCTGCAAGCACTTGTTGTGGGTTGTTGTTTGTTGTGGGCTTGTGTTTTTTTTTTTCTTTTTGAAAGCATTTCTGTGTTTTGTGTTCAGACAGAAAAACGGACCATTCTAAGAATGGTTCCAAGAATTTCTCTTCAGTCTGATGCCTAAACCAGACAGAACAACTAAACAGAAAAATGCCAAAGTAGGATCTCTTAATGATAGAAATAACACTGTTTCTTCTAAACTTAACACACTACTATTGACTACATATTGTGCTGCAGTCTTTTTATCACAAATGTTTTTGCACTTCAGGAACAAAATATCTGGAATATTCCCTGATGAAAATATTTCATATATGAATTAAATGCAAGTTTTGGGAAACATCTATAAAATGTTTTAAAGTGGCAAAAACGAAGAGAGAAGCAGAAAGAACCAGGCAGTATACAAACAGTACAGTAGAAAACACAAAGAAGGAAACTTGCAGATACTGAAATAAATGCACCATTTTCTTCTTTATTAAATAAATGCACACTGAGAAATTTTTTTACTTTCCCCACCCTCAGCATGCTTGCTCTGAGATACATTTATCTAATTCAGTCTAACGGAAAGCATCACTAACTTTACTATCTACAAATATTTTTAGCAATGTAATTAAAAAGAAACTCTAACTTTTTATAGTGCTTATTCCTCACACATTTTAAACCATTGCATTTTAAAATTAAACATCAATAAAAGCGTGTAATTTTATGTTTCACCTATAATAGACTAATATTATTTAGATATTCAAAAATTATTTATCAAAGATAAGTTAACTAGAGCAAAACACGACTTTGGTATGATTCCTAGGCAAAGACATCCTTGTACAACCTCAAGTGAAAGTTCATGATGATAAGAGCCAACCTTTCCTCTCACTTGCCCCTGCTATGCCAGGAATTCAGCAAATTGTCCTGGGTCCCACCCTGCGCAGCACGGATTACTTACCTGCTGTCCTACTTTGGATACTGAATAGAGAGTTACAGATGCTGCCTCCCCCCGATTTCACTGTCTGCGTAACAAAAACTTCCATTTGGTCATAATTAGTACTTGACTCATTAATAGCAAAATTTGCACTGATCTGAATGTTGCAAGATCTGTCTTTTGAAGCAAATGTTCAGCTGCCTCACATATCTCTATATACTTTCCCTACACAAGCTAGTGGCATTTCATAACAACTTTCAATGGAAGTAGAAGTAAGGTAACTATCACTTGAAACAATATTAGATAGTTGTGAGTAAATACATCGGGTAATTGAATTATGCACAAAACTTCCACAACTTTCTTCGTATGATAGGCTCCAGCTAAACATGTAACAATTTTTTACCGGAAATGTAACTGTTCAATATTCTAGTGAAGACAACAAAATAAAGCATTTCAATCAGATGTGCTTGACAGTTTCTTCACCTGCCAAATATCTGGTTTAGGAAAATAAAATTACGTGCAGTCTTCACAATATTGCACTTGATATTTAAAAATTAAATAGGCTCATGCTGGAGTTAACACCAGCTATTCTTTATTGTTTTATTCATCACTGTTAAGCTATTTCAGAAGGATAAAAAAAGTATTTCACTTCATGGAGATAAGGACAAATTGATAATTGTAGCAAATAAGTCAGGTTGTCCTTTGCTCTCAAGGAGGTAACCTACTGTTTCACTCCTCTAAGGACTTGCTTAATAAGATGAACAAATTCTCGGGGAAAAAAAAATCAATTAAAATTGAGAAAAGTCCCCTAGGATAAAGTTAGTTTGGCAGTCCATGCATTTCTCAATCATTACTTCAGTTTGTTCTAAGTAATACATTCTTACTGCATGTTTCTAAGTAGTACTCCTTTTAGTAAAAAAGCACTTTCAGAAGTGAACTCTAAAAACCGATGCTGAATCAGCAAGGGCTGCTGGATAAAAGAGGAGTTAGGAAGTAAGATATCCAATGGATGCAGAGAACACCATTAGAAACAAAGTACATATTCCTAGGACTGCAAAATGAAAAGTCAATATGAGTTGCTAATATGAAAAAAACTTTTATAACTTATTAGTTTTTCTAACCAGGTCCTTATAGAGCCTTTGCATTGCAGTATATCCTGGGACATGGAGAGGTTTTATGCATTCATTCATTTATTCTGTAAACTACAAAAAGACTTCCCAATCTGCAGTCATGAACCAACTAATTCCATGTTCCAAGGACAATCATGTAACAAAACAGAAAAGCCAGGAATATTTCTCTTAAGCGTCCTTCATCCTATTTGCTGTTAATTTTTTTTTTAAACCAAAACCTCCTCTTGCTCATTAATATGCAAAACAGTAACAAAAACATATCTTGGTTTTTTTTAATCTATTGGATTGATCACTGTCTCAGATTACCCTGCAGATATACTTTTGTGTATCTCCACTAGACACTAAAGCCTGAATGTCAATCCCAACAGTCTGGCCCAATAAAAATTAGTAAATTATAGCAAACTCATCCAAAATTTCCTATGCTCTGGATTAGTAGACAAGTTAAGTTCTGTATATATTATCCCTTACATCTCAGAACATAGCTGCATGCTGTTATGTACAGCCATGCTTCAGTCTACTTATGACTAGCAATTTCAACGATGGAGGAGTGACTACAGCACTTTGAGAGCATAACTAAAGGGGCAATGTAGATAAAACTGTATTTCAAGCCAGATGAGAAGTGGCTATGTTTATTCAGGGAAGTAATTAAAAAGAAAAAAAAAAGGATGCATTTACAGTGCATTTCATTGGACAAAATATGCATTCAGATATGTAAGTAGGATGCAGCTGCCTGAACAGGCGTGTAAATTTATTTTAATCTCCATAGGTTATTATGGTGGCTCCTAAGAAAAAGCAGATCTCCTGAAAGTCACTCATTGTATCTGCCTTTACAGGTGTCTCACACTGAGCACTTCTAGGCACAGAAGCATCTCAAGTGGCACAAGCTGCTGATGTTTAGGCAATTAGGTTGAGGTCAACTGAAGCAGGATTATTTGTCCCTAACTTGAGACATCTAATAGCTGTCTTAGTCTAAACTCATATCAAGACTCCTTCAATAGTTAAAAGAATAAAGAGTGGCAGCTCTAGAAAACAATTCTTCTTGTCTATCTTACCATATACTCTAAGGAAAATGAATGGCTTTTCTGGAGGTGCCCATCCCTCTCCATTTGACTATAAAGGGAGTGCAGCTCAAATTAAAAAACTTTACATATCTGAGGCTAATGGACTGAAATTCACTCTCAATCATGCTGCTTTAAAAATATATTATGCAGCTTCTTACCTACTGCATGTAAAAGAGGAGTGTCTAAAATTAGGTATCTAGAAAGTGGTTGTCTAAGCTCCATGATTGTCAAAGAAGATCTAGTCAAAGAAGGCTAGAAAGCTATTCAGTGGAGCAAACGTAGGTGTCTGCCTTAAAATAATGAGTCTTCCTTTGACTGCATCAAGTAATCCACCATTGACTAAACCCTGAGTTGAATTCTTCCCTATGAGTTTGACTGACTGCCTGAATACAGGAGCCTCGTGCCATCTGCAATGCCCTGAAGTATCCAAGACACGCAGACAAGCTGGCAGACTTGACAAAAGACCTGGGAAAGACTTGCACTCCTCTGAACAGCAGCTGTAAAACAGATAAGATACCCTAGGGCCTTTCAAATGCATCTAGATGCCTGTGTTTATGCAATTGAATCATGTCCTACAATTCCAAACAGCAAGTTAATTTGGAGTAGCTAGAGCATTAAAATGATATGTTAGCTTACGTGAAAGTAACTTCCCCATGTGCAAGTCTCTTACCTTGTTGGTCTGAAATGAGTGACTGGAAGATCTCCTCTTGTCAACCTACAAAACCTTATTTCCTCAGAAATTTAACCCTGGATTTCTACTGTATCCTGTAATAATCTTAGTAATATTTTTTTATTTATCTGTGCTCTTAAAAATAACATTTTTACTGAACAAATATAGCAATATTTTCAAAATGGTAGTTGGTGGTGTATGTGTCATACAACAGCTAGAAGTAAAGAAAAAGAAACTCCATATGTTTTAACATAAAATCTATTCTTTGCATACAGCACATTTAATGCTTTCTCTGTCATTATCACAAAAGTTTGAAATATTAGAAGCTGTTAAGATTTTCAGATGCTCCACCTGACAGCCACCCCATAATGATAACCACAAATTTGTTATTACTCTAAAGGTGAATAAGAAAGCATGCCATAAAATTTGTTCTGTACTCCTTCTGTGATATTTTAGACATTTAAGCTGTTGTTACATGTCATTATTCTGTCAGTAACAGATCAACTATAAGAGGTTTTCCATATATTTCCCCATGATTCCTTCCCTTTACCTCCAGTTCTTACTCATCTAAAGGTTCTCATCCCTTGCTATAAATCACACTAGTTCAACTGTTTGGCTGGCTGTGTTCCAAAGTCAAATGCATGAAACGAAAGGGAAAAAAAACTCTAAAAGTCTGAAAAGTGTTGAGTTGTCTGGATTTGGATCTTGGTTTGTTGTTGTGGTATTTGCTTTTTAAATACAAATATTTCACTGTAGCAGTTTAGACGGCTAAAGAAAGAATTCAGTCAATACAACGCACAGGACAGAATCATTGGTAAGAACAGGGAAGGGAACCATTTAAAGTAAGTGCCAGGTCAACAGTAACACAGAGGTACTATCTTAGTTTGCACCTAAAAACTACACTGAAAAAACTTAATTCCTGACATGGAGAACACAGCTGACTGGACATAGAAATGAAAATATGAAAATAGAGCAACAATAGCCCATTTTTTTCCTAAAACCAAATACAATTGTAAAAAATCCATACTTTTGGATGGAGAAATAACTACCAAAAACTAACAGGCCAAAGAGAGGAAAGTTATATGCTACGAGAGTACAGTGCTGAAGTTTTCCAAGCTGCAGAGACTGGTGGTGCTGTTGAACTCGAAATAAGCTGGCACAGTCAGGACACCAAGAGCCTCCCACTTCTCCCCAGGACATCAGGCATCACCAACCAGCTCCCTGATGTCCAGGAGGCTGGTGGCCCCTATGCACAGACAGAGACTATTCATACATCTGATGAAATACATGACTCATAGGTCTTCTGAGCATGAAAATCACTGAAGCATCAGTGTCATCTTCCACTTATGAACACAGAGTTTGGGTTGGCTTTCCAGCTGTTATTCCTATGTTATTCTCACCCAGTGAGAGAATAATGGAATGCACTGTATGAACAATTATCTTCTACTGATAGCTTCATTCCACAGCTAATAACTGCTAGAGCAGTAAAAAATCATTCTAAGAGATATTGGTCATGATCAGCATCTTCTCCCGATTTGATTCTCTAGAAGGCAAATGCGAAGATTGGTGTAAAAATCAAAGACTGTTAAATGGGAGTTACAAAATTGTACTCCTGGGGACACCAACTTCAGACGTGCTTCATAGCTGGCATTCTCAAAACTTGATTCCTTCTCTGACATTGTAGGATCTTTAATACATTTCACATGTCTTGAGGAAGTTTCTTTCATCTCATGAGCCTGCTGTACCTCAATATGTTGGTTAGTTAGGTTGAAACTTCGCCGTGAATCAAACGAAAAATAATTTGTCAGCATTGCTGGTGATTTTTTATTTTAATCACAACCCATCTTTACTTACGCTTAATAATACAAAATCCCAGCTCTGGTGAATAAATGCCAGTTGTCTAGCCTACCTTTCTATCCTTAGGACACAGTTTTCTCCAAACTGGAATCCTAGTCTAGCCTAGTCTAGTTGATTTTCAATAACTAATATTTTTCCATGGCATTTCAATGTTTGTTATCAGTTACCTTATCCTGGTTTCTAAATCTGAATAGCAGAAAGTTGTTAAATATTCATTAGACGTAAGAGATGATGTTCAGGACTGATGTTTTACTAACTGTTCAGGTTTCCTTTCACTTAAAAAAAAAAAAGCCCGAAACACACCATAACAGGAATATAGCTGCCTAAAAGTGTACAAATCTAAGTATGTGCTTCTACAACAGCTGAAGTTCATCTACACTGAGGCCACCAACTTACAGTGTTATCTTCCTCCTGTTCCAAGACAAGTACTGCCACCCCTTCCTCCATACAGCCACTAGAATTTGTAGTAAGACACTGAATAATTGTCCGACTGAAAACTAGTCCTTCCAAAGAGGGGAAAAAAAAAAGTTTAATTTTGAGCTGGTCTGAGCCGGGAAACAACCTGCTTACCATATTCCTGTTTAATTAGAACACTGTTGTTCAGGGACAGTGGAGAGTTCTTAACCTTGTCTAGCAGAAATGTGTTGCAGCCTGTCTTGATCTACATAAAATGAAAATGTGGTTATATCAGAGCATTCATCTCACTTTTAATTTAGCTCGCATAGGTGAGAATATTAGTGAAGACACTGCTGCACTGCCTTCATCAGGAATTGGCAACTGTAGTGCTTGGTACAGGCTTTTAAAGGGACAATACTCAAGCTGCTAGACCACACTGCCAGACCTCCACTGCTCCTGTTACAAATGCTGGCAAAGTTACTGGCTCCTGCTGCAGTCACACTTACCTTGTGCTGTGAAAACATACCCTATTAGTGGCTAATTTTTCATGGGTGCTATCACTAATTCTTGCTCCCCGAATGCACATTCTTCCAGTGATGCTCTAAGCATGAAATACAAAAGTCTAAGTTTCAAAAGGAACACAAATTTTTGTGTCTTTACAGACTAGAAAAACAGATTTAGCCTGTATGTGACTCACTTCTCTCATAATCTTTGGAGAACTTGCTCTTAAAATTATTACAAGACCTTACAGTTTAAAAAATAAAAAAAAAAATCCCTGAAAAAAACCAAAACTTTTTCCTAATTTATCTTATTTTTCTTGAATTTCATGTCAGATAGACTGTAAACCCTATAGTTGGATTTCAAGAATCTTGCCTTCAACACAAAGCTTTCACTTGTAGAAGAAAGGATACAGCATAATCCATAATCCATTTTCTATGACCCTATTCACATTGCTTTCATTCAAATAAATGTGCCCATTTCAAGTCTGAACCTGAACTACAGCTCTTCTGGAAAACACACTGAGAACCTCAACAGGGCATTCCTCCCAAGTGCACAACTGTCTCTAGTAACTATTAACTCAGGTAGGAAATGCAGCAAGTGAATCAGTAACAATTACGTTCTGTTGGGGATAAGACCTGTACTACATAAGCTGAAACAGCTTCCTGGGCCAAGAGCATGGTTTGCTGCTGTTCATCACCAGATATGCTATCAGAAAGCAATATGGTGGTGCAACTCAAGGTACCGATGAGCAAATACTAAGCAAAATCAGTTATTTATTCCAGGATGGGTAAACAGCCCAACTGTATATTCCACAAACAACATGGAATCGTAGAATCATTAATGTTGAAAAAGACCTTCAAGATCAAGTCCAACCTTTGACTGAATATCACCTTGTCAATTAAAACACAGAACCATAAATGCCACATCCAGCTGTTTCTTGAGCACTTCCTGGGATGGTGACTCCACCACTGCCCTACCCAGTCCATTCCAGGGCTTAACTACCCTTTTAGTGAAGAAATTCATCCTTATGTCCAACCTGAAGCTACCCTGGCACAGCTTGAGGCTGTGTTCTCTTGTTCTCTCACTAGCTGCCTGGGAGAAGAGGCCAATTCCCAGCCCACTACAACCTCCCTCGGGTTGTAGGGAGATCTCCTGTGAGCTTCCTCTTCTCCAGGCCAAAAACTCCCAGCTCCCTCAGCCATTCCCGTAGGACATGATCTCCAGACCCTTCACCAGCTCTGTTGCCCTTCTTTGGGCACACTGCAGCACCTCAATGTCCTTGCAGAGAGTGGCCCTGAACTGGACACAGCACTTGAGGTGTGGCCTCACCAGTGCCAAATACTGGGGCACAATTCTTGCCCTGGCCCTGCTGGCCACACTGCTGCTGATACAAGCCAGGATGCCACTGGCCTTCTTGGCCAGCTGGGCACACTGCTGGCTCATGTTCAGCTACTGTCAACCAGCACCCCCAGACCCTTTTCCACTGGGCAGCTTTCCAGAAACTATTCCCCCAGCCTGTAGCATGGGGTTGTTGCGACCCAGCTGCAGCCTCCACCCATTGATCCAGTTTGTCCAGATCCCCCTGCAGAGCCTTTCTACCCTCCAGCAGATCAGCACTCCCCCTCCAAGCTGGTGTCATCTATGAACTTACTCAATTCTCTCTTTCAAATCATCAATATTTAACAGGGCTGGACCCAATGCTAGCCCTGGGGAACAGCACTGGTAACTGGATGCCAACTGGATGTACCACCATGCACCACAGCTTTCTGGACCTGGCCATCCAACCAACTCTTACCCCAGCAAAGGGTGCATCTGTCCATGCCATGGGTTACCAGCTTTTCCAGGAGAATGTTGTGGGAGACAGTGTCAAAGGCCTTACTGAAGTCCAGGTAGACAATACCCACAGCCTTTCCCTCATCCACCACAAGTGGATCACCATGTCATAGAAGGAGATCATGTTGGTCAAGCAGGACCTGCCTTTCCCAAACTCATGCTGGCTAGGTCTGATCACCTGGTTACCCTGTACATGCCACATAATGGCACTCACGATAATCTATCTGTTCCATGACCTTCCCCAGCACTGAGGTCAGGCTGGCAGGTCTGTTGTTCCCTGGATCCTCCTTACAACCTTCTTGCTGAAGGGTGTCAGACTGGCTAACCTCCATGGGATGAAGGAGATGATTTCCTGCTTACACAAAACCTACATATACCCCAAGCTCTCTTGAAAACTGTTAATTTCATGGTTGCAGTTAAGTTGGGTCAGACTCTACAAACCAATGAATAAACAGCCCATCTTCAATGACAAAATCAATGGACCAAAATTTGGAGATACAGATCTTAATGTTTAACAGCTATAACCCTTCCTTCCCCCTGTTCCTCTACACCTCAGAAATGTCATAATGTCATCTTTCAATATCTTTAATAAAGCCAACATCTGAGAAAAAAATAACAAGTACCAGTAAGAATTCAAATAAACCAAACAGAAATTTAATAAGAAATTCTAATTCCATAACCCACTATAAAAGTTTAAAATCTTAACAAATATAAACTTAGTATCTTTTAAGATAACTATCATCATAAACATAACTGAATGGCATAAACATGTTACAGAATCACAGGATGGGTCAGGTTGGAAAAGAGCACAGTGGGTCATCTGGTCCAAGCTCCCTACTTAAGCAGGGTCATCCTAGAGCACATTGCACAGGATTGCATCCACATATTGCTTAGTCAAAATCTGCTCTTTCCTGCAGCTTGCTTACAGACTGTATCTGGTTTTTCATTTGAGGATGCCATGCATTAGTCAGATGTTTTCTTACCTTTTTTCCCATTAATTTCTGAAAATGTTCTATTATTGGACTATTTCTTGGGCTTGATTCAACCATCTCAATTAATTGTTGGGTTGCTCTAGCTGTAGTCAAGAGTCCTTAATCATATATTTTATCTTACACTGTTTAACACTTAATAGACCTATTTGCTAGCAGACTAAAGATTTTTTTTTTCTTTTTGAACACTGGTCCTTCATTGCTGTTTGATCCTGAAAAGTCTGATACTGTACCCTAGAGCATGAGTGTATTACAGTTAAAGGATCAGACCTGAAAAGTCAGATATTGTTTGTACTTCATGTCCCTATCTCAAATCACTCCTTTTTCACTCTGGAAGCAGGAACTATTTAAAATACTTTAAAGAGATTTTTCACTAAAAGTGTTATTCTTATAATTACTCATATCACTGGACCCTGACTTTTCTGCAGAAAAGTCACATAGTACACAATATTTTAAAAGCACCATACCTTAACAACTATCAATTCTTAAATAACAATTTCATTCCAAGACATAACTTGGAAAATATCATCTTCTTACTGAACAGACCTGCTTTTGGAGAGTACTAAGGCAAATGGTACCTCACATTACAGTTCAGTTTTTGCCACTCTTTACTGCTGTTAAGCCAGCAAAATTAACAAAATTTCGCTCATTTTGAGGAGTGTCACCCCTGTTTCTGCAGCAATTGTATTATTAACAAAGTTCTCTTTGCTCCATCAAAATTTTATACTTCATTACATCGCTACAGTCCCACTAAACGCCACCATTGTTTACCAAAAACCCTAGGCTATGCAAGCTTAAACAGGGGCAAAAATAAATGTTACTCATGATGAGCATCTGAAAGAAAAAAAGAACTGCAAAGGAAAAAAAAAAAAGACTGTGAAAGATTTAATGAGCTCAAGCTATTTAACTTATCAAAGAGAAGAAGTAAAGATCTGAAAGTACCTACCCAAGAAACAAAATTTCAATAATGTAAGCAGCTGATAAGCATGTAGCAAGCAAATGCAGAAGAAAAAAAAAAAAAAAAAAAAAAAAAGAAAATCCCAACATAACAGAAGGCAGAGACTAAGCAAACTTAAACTGATATGAGAAGAATCACAATTACTTTAAAACTGAAAAAAGTTCGGTTATTCTTCTAAAGTATTTCATTAAGCATGAATTATTATAGAACCTAAAGCAGAAATCCTAAAACTGTATTACAGAGACCAGGCCATTTATTTACTCTCTCCATACATTTCTCTTCCTTCTGGCAATAAAGATATAAGGTGCCTCAACCTGTCTTTCCTGATTGCTTGTTCATACACAAACGAGTCTTACTCCTTTTCATGAATGTAGAACATCCAGTGCCCTATTTGTAATTTCTTCTTTAATTTCAGCAATTTCTGAAGGAACTCCAAAGAAACATCTCTAACTATAAAATTTCCTGAGCAAGAGACCCGAGCTAGCTTCAGAAAGTGAGTGAGAGAGAGCCATGCTGATATGTTGTTATCTACAATGAGACGAACATACTGAAACAAAATGAGAAAAGTGAACTAATGAGTTTTGAAACATGGAATCAGCTCATGGAATTATTTGGAAAGTAATAGAACATAAAGAGGAGGACAAAACCATATACACCTTTGTGTTCCTCCAGTATTACACTAGGGTGACTTGCCTACACACCCTATGAACTAGTCTAAGCCAGCCTGGATAAAGAGTTACAGTGACTTTAGAGTGCTGTCGTATTGAGGGAAAAAAAAAAAAAAGCATAAAGTAGAAGGAAGATATTTAAACTGAAAAATGTAGGGAAAAGTACATTAGATACCTTAAAAATTACCAATTGAAAGTCTTTCATAGCTCATAAACTTAGTAGTGAAAATTTTTTTTAGCTTGCAAAAATAATGATCATATTTTATTTTACATTTGCAGTTATGTGAATTAAGATGCAGGAAAATATTTTGAGCTCCTTGTCAAATTTTTAAGGGGAATATTTTTATATGAATGATTAGGAGTATGCATAGGTAAATTCCCTATTGAACTGCTTTCATACTTGAACTCAAACATCTTTAAGAAGGGATGGAAGCAATTATTTCTGTTCTGATAATCTTGAGAAAAAAATGGCAGTAGAACCACAAAAGGCAGAGTGAAGAGTATTTTAAGATTCATAGGAACACTCACTATCCAAGGAAATTCATTGTAGCTGATCTAAACCGCATGCTCCATTTAAAGTGGCTTATAAGATATCAGAGAATGGCACTTGGTAAGACAAAAGCAGTTCAAAGCCTAAAAAAAATAGCTAGCAGAGATACAACTGTAATAAAGCTCTTTGAAACTAGTAAAATCTTCAAATACAAGCTCATTTAGACATGAATCTATTCTTCTGGAAACCGATTTGCAAACATGAGATGTTTCCAGAGCAGTAACTAAAATACAACATAATTATGTTCCAAATAAAAAGAAGCATTTGATTGTGAGTTGTTTCATGAGCAGATCTGCAGTGGCAAAAAAAGATGTCTATTAAAACCAACTATCAAAATATTATCTAGCTTTTCAAGAGCAATCATGAACCCGCAAAAATATTCACTAAACAGTAGTGGAGGTTTAATATTTATCTTTCTTACAACATGTATTTTAAACAATGGCTACAAGTACAGACAAAAACATTATTTAAATTGGAATCTGAGATAACTACAATTCTTACAGCTACAATATCTTAAAGAACTCATTCTTTCAAAACATGAACCATCATCTCAGAATAGTGATAATAAAATAATAATCACAATAGTAACAGCAATGGTGAAAGACAGAAACAATAACTTTAATCTCTCTCCCCCTCTATATCTACACATATAAAAAGTGCTTAAAGGGTTTCTTAGCAGTCTAATTGTACAAAAAACCCAATCAACTATATAACTTTTATAATTAAATATACATTATGGATGCTCAACAAGTGTGTTTTTATGTAGTTCAGCTTGGAAGTTAACAGCTAGATCTTGTTTTCACCTGAAGTCCTGCTTGCAATCACAGAAAATGCTAAATCAGTAAAGAAACTTAAAGTATTCAATGAGAAACACAACTTCAGGGGACAAAATGGAGTCATGACAGTAAAAAATATGCCTTGTTTCTAGAAATATAAAATATGGGAACTATATATAGTCACACTTTTCATTAAATTAATTCCTAACTTCAGTGACCAGCAATCCTGACAGGGGCCATGATCATTTTAAATGCAGGATACTCTGAAATTAACATAAATTCAGCTTGTCTTTGAAAGCTTCTGAGGAACAGTTGCTTGGGTAGTGTTCTAATATTGACCTGTCAGGAAAAAAAAATGTAGAAAATGCAGACTTTAGCTCAGTCTCAGCCAGTTTATACACAGCAGCTAGGGAAATACAGGTATGTTTTTTCAAAAATACTATCCCAGAATCAGCCTTTGAACAACAGGCATATTTGGTATACCTAAGAAAGTAAACAAAATTAGGTAAGAAAGAAATATATAAAATATTCTACAAATATATCAGCTTTGTACTTGACTATTTTTCAGTCCCTTACAAAATGGAAACAGAGTGGTTGAGTCATTTTTGGCCAGGTCTCTCCTCTCTGCCCAAAAGAGCTACAAAAAATTCAAGATTCATTGAAAATGCAGGAAGGTGGAGATTCGACCTGTTAACTCTTTTACATTCCAGATCATCATGTGTGGCAGGTAATGTAAGTGCTTTAGTAAATTGGTACTGGGATCTTCTAAGGAAGCTATTTGTTTCAGGCAAGGGTAGTACACAGTCTGTTAAGTCCCTGGGCATCTTGCTATTGCTTACACATTCACAGCACCATAAAGACCCAAGCAATCTATATTCTAGGTATCCCATGTAGCAGTGTTTAAAGCATTATTAACATTGCAACAATAAATATGAACAACTAAAAGCTGCTGAATATGTGAAAAAGCGGCATTTGTTCCTCTTAAAAAATGTGCTGATGTTTTTAAAAGATAGAGCAACGCTGAACACCTTTCATACTGGATGGCATACCCAATCCTAGACTTCACAAAACAAAAGACTCATCACAAACATTCCTAAACCTCCTGACATCTTCAGAAATTCACACAAAAGACATTCTTCTCAATTGTTCGTCCCAGTAAATCTCAGTCATTTCAGTGTAGACAAATGCCAAAGGGGAAAAAAAAATCAATCAAACAATTAAAACAACCTACTAAATTTCACTATATAACAAAGGAGGAACAGTGTGTGTTACATAATTTACAAAAACAGCAAGACATTATCATAAATCCTGCCGACAAGGGAGGAGCTGTAGTTCTTTGGTACTGGGATCATTACACTAAACAGGCAGCAAAACAAACGGCAGAAATGCACTAGTTTAAAATGCCCTCGTCTTTTTCATCCAGAAGTTGTAGAGTTACTTCTATGGCATGAAATTCCATATAAGATGTATACAAGTTATAATAACATCAGAGTAGGGAAAGTGCCGGGATTCACAAGCCAAATAATAGGACACACTACCACGGTAAGATACTCCCAACTTCCTGAAAAAGTAGCTGTCTTATGGTGACTTGGCATCAAGCCCATGCTGAAACCCTATCAACATAAATACTGCCTTCTTTGCATGCACAGCAGACCTTAACGAACATCACTTCCAACAATACAAAGTACCTTCTCTCCACTGTGGACATTTGGTGGTATATAATATTATCATCTTGATACAGAAAGTTAAGCAGTTAAGCCCCTTACAGTTCAAAATACCCCATAAAGTCTACAAACCATTACTGACATCAAAAATGGACTAAAAGAATTAATATTTCAGAAATTCATTAAAAATTAAGAATACTCATTTTTACAAGTTCCTAAGTTTAGCAGAGTATGTTCTTCTGCCAAATTGTTTCACATTTAAGGAGAAGATTTTTATTCCCAGGAAAATACTGCAAGCTGTAGAACTGAACCACAATTTCTTGTCTTCTTTAAAAAAAATGGATTGCATTATCTTAGAAATTCTTATAACAGGAACTAATTCTATCAGCAGTAAGATATACTTAATATTCTATATACTAGTATTTAGAGCACTACGTATAATATCTAAAATATTTAATGTAAGAAACTTTTCATCATTTATTGAGATGTTCTGTCGTAATTCCTGGAAAATGCTATTTAAACATCATGATGCACCTTAATTCTGAAATTCATTAATTTCTCTGGTTTGACTGTGAAGAAACTGTAATGTTTTTAACCCAATTTCCAGCACTACAACCCTTAAATTCTTAACTCTGAGAAATCCAGCTCTAGACCAAATGCTTCTGACAGAAGTTATCATTATTCATCCTAGTGAAGTGGTAGTGAAAATTAAAACAACAGGATAGAAACCAATCTTCCAACTCAATACTCTGCATCTCTCCCTCCATGAAACCTAATCACATCAATACAACTCCAAATCCTGCCTTCTTCTCTAAAAGCCTCTTTTGCTTATTGGGCAAGACTTCTCCATAAGGCAGCCCTCTCTTGCCCATTATTAGCTACTTCTATCCCCTATAACATCTTAAATCCTTCCCCAGATGTGAATGCCCTCCCCCCAGCTACCATTCCCCATTGAGTTCACATTGCCTGCGGTTGCTGCACGGTCTCCAGGGTGCACTGTTGGGGAATCCCAGTTCTGTCCTGCTTTCCTTGCCCATTAGGTACCAGAAAACAGTTCACTGACAGTGAAGATTGCAAGAGCCAGCACTTACATATGCGAGACTCTTAGGCATGGATATGAAAAAGGGGAAGGGGGTTCAAGGACAGTAACTCCATCCAACAACCACCTGAAATCAGCACTGTCTCTATCGTGGGTAGAGCTAGTGGACGAACAAAATATTGGTATGTCAGTTAAAGAAAAGGCACGTGGGAAGAGCATACGCACAAAAATAGTCTTCAGATAATTTCTAGTGCTCTGTCTGCAGCACCAATAAAGCCATCAAGTATCTCTTTAGATTTAATAGATACCAACTTCTACATACCGTTGTCAAGTAAACTTGACAAAAGTTTCCAGATGATGACGAAAACACAGCGTAAGGATACAGAGAACTTTGGTTTTCCTCTGTAATTTTGTCCACCTACATAGCTTTCGGGTTTTGCTCTAAATGGCTGCTGTCATTGCCTCTTTCCACAAAAGAAGGGTATTTTGGGGGCCGGGGGGGAGGAAGGAGCAGGGAGCTGGAAACAAATGCCTTTAGAATTCTTGATTATCAGACTCAAAGTAACTAGCTGTTACTAACCCAGCTTGCTCTGCTTTAGCCAGACTGAAGGCAACCACAGAAAGAAAACAAGAGATTTCTTTTCTTCCCCTCTTCCCTCCCCTTTAGAAGCACTAACAACTTTTCTCTTCTAGCTTAGCCACTGAAGGAGGAAAGTGATAATCCCTTTGAAATTCAGCACTTAACACCTATACGGTAGGTGATAATTGCTGCATTCCAAGAGGATTAGCACAGTGGAACCTACTTTACAGTGAACTCAGACCATTCTGAACAGTGAAGTTTTCCTAAAACCTTGCCTACTCAGGGAAATTTTGAGTTTCCCACTGTTTCTGGGTAGACAAGGATCTTGTAGCTTCAGATGTGTTTCCACACATCTGCAAAAAGCCACTCAAGAAACCAACTGGTGTTTGAAATAGCTAGAAGAATAGAGTATTCCTAAAGAAGTGCAAACTAATATAATTTTATTAACATAGCTTTCAGAAAATGCTACACAGGCTAACTTTTCTTACAGACAGTAGGCTATTTCCATCATCATTAACATTTAGCAGGAGTATTGTGAACTAGGTCCTCACAGTAAAACAGTAGTCAGTAATTTAATACTGCATCAGAATCCAGAGGCCTTAGTTACACTGTCTGATCCTGTATAGCTATAGGAAATGCATTCTATACTAATGTTGGGGCACTAATGGAAAAAATAGTCCCAAAAAAAGCCAGAGGCATGACCGGCATGAGAATAATTTAGGGCTTTCTCCAGCAGCAGAGACTTAGGCTCAACCTAAGTTCCAGAGTTCTTCCACTGTGCAGCACATGCCAGAGAGTAGAGGATGCTCTGTAACAAGTGGGTTTCTCTCCTGAACAAGCCAAGATATGCAGGGCATGGCTGATGGTGCACGCCCGTTCTCACCCTTCTCTGGCACCAGAGCATGGCCAGAGGGAGCATCCAAAAGAGGAAATCAGTGCTCTACCTCAGACACCCACCCCATTTGTTTTGCAATACACAGCAGGACAGCTTGCCAAGATTTAGTAAAGCAGATTTCCAAGAGAGAGAGAGAGGGAAGTGCTGTCCACTGCCTTCGTATGTTTTTCTTTCAAAGATTTTACTCCTCCCTTCATTACAGCTCGCTCCCCTCCTGTGTCCTCCTTTTACATACAGCGCTAAAATCGTCATGTAATCCACAGCTCATTTTCCAGGCTAGGCTCAGGGCACTGCTGTTTGGATGCATGAAAATTGCCTGGCAGACAGGATGTTGATACATAAAATTGACGATAGATTTCCCCCACCCCCCCACCCTCATCATTCATTTCTTTCCCCATTGCCCGATTGTGTCACCACTTGTGGCAACACAACTGCTGCTGAAAGCACAGGGTGATCTGTTTTCCCAAAACAGATGAGGATTAATAAAAATAATAATGAAGGAGAGAGAAGAAGGCGGGGGAGACAGCATTTTCATCAACCTAGACCTGATCCTGTGCCGAAAATGGTCACACACGGCTGTACAGGAGTGCGATCAGGGTGCCTGGAGGAAACAGAAGAAAGACAAAATTATCTGAACAAGTCCTGCTATCAAAAAGGGCTGTAAATCACAGCCTTACCTCTACAGAAGGAATATAAACAACAGAGACCTTTTATCTGCTTAAGGAATCATTTATCTGATTCTTTTACCTATCATATTTATGTGATACATTTATTAACACATCACGAACTAATACATGGATTTATTTAATACTTGCTTTTCATTAACTTTCAAGTTGCTGTTATTTCCTCTCTGTATGAATGCTCCAGATATTGATCTCTGCAAAAGAACAACCCCCTAGTCAAATGCCATTTATTTTAAAGGAGAAAAAAAATCAAACTTGCTTATGTATAAATCTGTTTATTTATAAACACATCTTAATTTTTCTAAGTTTCTCTTGAATTTGTAAAGTATACTTCAAGTTTCCTTGTTTCACTGCCACACATCTGTAACAAAGGGAGACTAAACCGAGAAACGCGGCCAGCTGTAAATGTCAAGATTATTCCCACCCTATTACAGATATTCTTTTCCACACAGCCCTCAGATCCTCTGATCATCATATATGGCAAGTGAGCACTTAGGAACAATGTCAAAGAAACTATTTCAACATCCAGACAACTTTTAAAACCAGACAACTCTTAAAGTGAAGATAACTCCCAACAGCCAAGTAGATTAAAAATGGTGACTGAAGACAGAATTTTCTCCTGGGCAAATTGCCAATTTTTTTTTAAAGGTAAACTCCAGCTTTTAATTATCATGAACACTCCTCCCTGTGAGCATTGCCACTGCTTGGATCATGTTAAAAAGGAATAAAAATGGCATCCCATGACTGTGCTGTGGAGCCCAGACTTCCAGCAAGCACAATAGAGAAATTGCAAACTATTGCCTATAAGCAGAGCTGCAGAAGTTAAACTCTGGTATAACCAAAAGGAAAGAAATTTTTTAACAGCAAACAGTGCCACAATCAAGTGAATACAGAGTGAAATTAGGGTAAAGAAAGCACATTTAAGCCTGGTTACCACTTTTCCTAATGGTAGTTTTTAGTAGTTACTCATTCTTCTGGTTCTGTAAATTAAATTCTCTACTAAGAAAGCTAAATCAAGGATGATTAATATCTTCTAATTTAACTTCCCTTCCTCCCTCAGTTCAAAATGAAGTGAAAGTTATCCTCAGCTTGGCCTGTCATGGTAGGCAGTGGTCCAAATCAAGAAAACTGGGTCAAGCATCTTTTAAAGCCAGTATTATATGCTTGAGTTTGCATAGTTACCTTTTTGTTTCTAATACAATACTGTTTCACACAAGATTTTGAAGAACACTTTTTTCCTAAGAGTGGAAAATTAACATGATAATAATGAAAACAATATATATCTACTTGTCTAAAGTAATGTCCATAACACAATTATCTTCCTTTTTCCAATCTATATGTCTACTGCAACATTTTATAATTATTAGAAGATACTCCAGGGCATATGTTGTGCTGGTGTACAGCGACTTCTCTGGTGGCTGAAATCATTCAGCCTGTGGACTCGTGAATCACAAAGCACCCAGGGCTTAGCAAATCCTCGTATATGACACATGTCACGTCGTATCTCATTGCCTCAACGCAGTCCTTGCACCCTGCCCGTATCACCAGCAGCCGCACACTTCAGTACAGACGGGCCGAGCGCTGCTGGCATCGCACCCCCCGAGCCCACCCCTGCTCCCATCCCCACCCAGCGAAAGCACAGGACATTTTTCTCTGGCTTAGGCTGGTACCAGACTGTTTGCAGGGGTGTCTGAATTTTGTTGCAGGGCGGCTGTGCGGATTTAGCAATTCCCAGCAGTCTTCAGTAGGTGTTTAAAACCACCTCAAGTTAGCCGAGCAAGTCATCTGTGTGGGGAGAGTACCAACGAGTTCCTACATCAGACATTCCTGGGAGGTGCCTGCCCAATAGCAGTGGGTACAACCAGCGCTCTAATCACTGTTGAAATAATTGATAGCGCTGTCTATCCACACTATGACAGACAAAAGCTGAAATGTATTAAACATAGCAATCCATCATCCCGCAGATGGGTAGCAGGAGCCAACAGAGTTCAGAGGGAGCGACTCCTGCTGCTAACAATGGCTGAAGTACTGACAGTTCACTACTCCTCCTTGCTCCTCACCAGGCTCTTCTTCCCAAGAGCGATAAATGAACAAACAGTCCACTGAAGAAGGATTTAAATGCTGTAGACTGCTGATAGCTATTATTCCAACTCAGAGTGTCTACAAACAAGCTTAATGAGATATCAGTTCCCCTCTTTAAAATTTAAAAAAAAAAAAAAAGGTGGTTACATTAAGGAATTGTGAATTCAAATAAAATAAGAACTCCCCCAAAAAACCCCACCAAACTTAAAATAGTGAGGTGTGTAAATCTCATCTGAATATATGAGAAGCTGACGAGCTAAATATCTAGCACTGGCAGCTGGCAGCTGGAGACAAGCTACAAACAACAGTGCTCCAAATTAAGAAGTAATTTATGTGGAATACATCATTATTTTAACATGAAGGATACAAAGCTTTAAAGGGGAGAGGAACTGCTAGCAGACTTTTAGAGAAAAGTAAGTCTAGAGCAAAGTAAAGCTATTTATGAAAGTTGATTTTTCTTTCCTGACTTATTTCTTGTAGGACACATGAGTCACACAATATAGCCAAAGGAAAAACTGCAACTGCTAACACCACATTAGTAAAGTATAAAAGGGAAAGACACTTTTCTTAGCATTTCAGCCTTGTCATTTCCAATTTTCTGCTCTTTGGACATGCTTGTATTCAAATTCTGGAACATCTATTCAGCATATCAATCCTAATTAGACAATCTGGGTCTGGAAAGGATGAGAGCTGGGTCATTTGCATAATTTAATCATAAATACTCAGTGATACATATTTCCAAATGCATTTGTACAATTATCTTTTCATCCTTGGGGCAATGGTATTAATATGATTAGGCAATATTTCTGGAAAAAACAGACAAGTATGCACTCTTTTTAACTGCAGCTTAGGGCGATATGAAAAATTAATTAATTTCTGAAGAAAATCAATTTCTGTACGTGACCACATTAGACATTGCTAAACCAAGACACAGAGTCCTTTCTCAATCAGAACATTTTATCATTCTTTTCCAAATTCTGATTGTTATATGAACATTTCAACAATAAAACTGTTAGTTTATTTAAATTATCTTAATGCATAGGCACGGAAAGTGACTATTTCTTCTTCATGTTACCCCGACAGACATGGTGTTTTAAAATATGTATTGTTTGACCAGTCAATAGGAAACCTTAGCATTTGGTCTAACTCATCTTATGTGATCTTTTATTAATGCACATTATACCAATTGAATTCAAGGACAGCAGGAAATAATTCAGCTCTCAAAACCGCAGCTGAAAAAAATAGAACGATGCTAACCGAAAGTATTTTAAAATTAATATAAGGTTTCTTCCGTGTTTGTTTTGCTACAAAGAATTAGATAAGGTGTTTCTTCAACAGAAGCATACACATTACAAAAATGTTGTGACATATGTGGGATACAGCCAAGCACCCAGGTGGCTAATCTCATTTTTAGAAGAAAGATACTGCTTTGTATGTTAATTGGTGCAAAAAAAAAATTACATTTATGTTTTTATATGTACCGTCTTTATTTCTTCTCAATCAACAGAAAAAGTAGAAATTACTGCATGCAAATGTTCAATATTCATTTAATTTGCATGAAGGTGCTTGAACAATTTTTTTATTCTAACAAGCTCATTTTTCATGCGTTTTGTCTTTCATCCTAATCTAGCATCTGTCATTCCTTTTTGAAGTTATTATCGGCCCAATTCCCTCTTGGACATGGTTGCTGGGTGACCGGTATCTTAGCACCCACTTTGACAGGAACAGATGTGAATCTGATCAAGAGATTTCCCATGAGTACCTGAAATCACAAACAACTTTCGGGAAAAACAAACAGCCTTGCTGTCACCGTCCCTCTCTCGCCCTCCTTCCCATCCCTTCCCCCATACCCCCCAAAAAAAGAGTACGAGAAAGTTGATGCAGAGTTAACCAGCATCATTAAAACACATTATTATCTGGCAGGTGAGCTCCCCGAACACCCCTCTAACTGCTTCTGCCTTCAAACGCCAAGTCTCAGCTTTAAGTTTTAATAACCCTGCTTTGAATACTTCCAAAGACGACTGTTCGTTTCTAAGGTCACCATCTTCTAAACATTCTCACGTTGAACCTGTTTTCGTCACTTGAATGCTCTCATTTAAATCAATGGGATTACTCGTGTAAGCAAATTTCACATGCACACAAGCACCCACCAGTTGTTTTATAACACCTAACTCACATTTTGATTACAAATAATGTTCTTTGATCGCTCCCACACTTGGTTGCTGCTGTCTGTGAAATTCCAGCTTATGAAAACTCTGCTAGCTACGCTCTCTGAGTACCAATACTGATAATATTTAAGGACCTGCATACTTGTATTACTTTAAATCATCCAACTGAGATGCTATAGGCACCAGGACTCCTTACACAAACCAAAGCTTCCTGCTTGCAGGATTAAGACTTCTATATACAACCCAATATCACAGTGACTATATTGATTGCTGCACATGGGATATGGAAAAACAGGAAGAAACAAGAATTACAGCCGTATAGTTCTGAAATAAATTTAGAACCATACAAACCATAGGTAAGAATTTTCCGATTAGGTGTATTACTGAAAAAAAAACAATTTTTTTCATTCCCATTTAACATAACATCTCTGCCATAAGAATCTCACCCAACATCAAAATCTATGGTAAAGCTTATTTCTTCCTGCTTGCTTTCCCAGGCACTGCTCTAAACATAGCCCTACTTAACGAAGAGAAAGGACACAGTTGTGATCCAAAGACTGAAAATTTGATCATACATATGTAAACTTGTAAGGCCGCATGTGACAGCAACACGGGATAAATTTGCTTTAACATGCTGTCAACCAGCCTTTCACTTCTGCCTCTTCACGATGCTACTCTTCAGCGTGTTCCCAGCCCCATAGCCTCAGGGCTCTTGTCCCTACTGCTACTGCTAGGGTTAGCAACTGCTCCCACTAAGCATCCTCTGTATCTGAAGTTTTCACAGTGCCTCATAAAATACAGCTTCCATGAAGAATTGTAAATTTTCATCTTCCTTTTCTTCCAAATCCAGACAGGTGTGTGAGGAGAAGAAAGTAACCAGGAAAAGAGGAAAGAGAAATGAAGAGTTAGAATTTTCAAAGATCCAAATTTGTTCCTTCATTCTGAGTTGTTGTTCTATGATCAAAAATATAACAAAGAGATTTTTTTTCTCGCCAGTTTAAATTAAAAGAGAACTTAAGACAAACATTTCAATCACAATGACGAATTTATTGCCACCTATAGGCGCTCTTAAATTTAATTTCATTTCCCTTATTTGCTACCAAAATCACAAAGCAGCCAAAATATTTTACTGATAGGTCAAAAGCCTTAGACTAGTGTGAGTCAAACTTACTCTGGATACAGTAAAATTCGAAGAAATTCTACCTAACTTAAGAACAACAGAACTACAAAGGAAAAGACAAGCAAATAAGAAAACTGTTAAAGCCCCTAATTGCAACTGAACCTCTCTACCTTCCATTTAAAGTCATGTGGGAACAAAACCATTTGCTGTGCCTTGGAAAAAAATAACCCTCACTGTACCCACTTAGGATATCAGCACCACATAGCAGTAAAACCCGTTGATGGGACTCGATGTACACGTTTATAATAAATACATAATGGTGATAAGTAATTACCATTTAGAAGACCTGCTTTTCACTTTGCCAGTCTAAACAAGACCAAGCCTTTGATAATGTCCCTACAATGATACCTCATTTGATTATCCAGACCGGTGAAGTCATGAATGGCTCAACACAAACTGCCCATGAAAAACAAACAACCAGAATAAATAAGCATCTTCTTACTTGTCTTGGTAATACTTTTATACCCATTTCTCACCTACCAACCCCTTTTTGCCCAAGCCAAAAAACAGACTACAAACTCAGAACTAGTCCCCTCTGCCATATTCACACTGACAAACTGAAAGCCTTCAGCCAGGGATCATCAGCTGAGCTGTTCAGAGATCTGGAGTGTTAAGTTGGCATTAAAGACAAAAGCATCTATACTAGATTAGTAGTATCCAAATCTGTCACTCATTCACTAGATACAGGTAGACTTATGCAGGCACTTAATGCCAATTTCAGCACTGAAAATATATTTCAAGGATTGAAAAGTGACTGAGAATAGGAAAAGAAGGTGAAAGCAAAGCCTGGAAGGTTTGCGGAGCCTCTATGGGATAGTAATTGCTGAGGCAAACTTAAGCTGAACAGAACACTCACTTAGTTTGTTAAATAAATCAAAATGCAAGCTAATTCTAATTTTAATGTAACCCTCTAAGTGTTTGAACTAAGGAACCCTTCCATGTCCTTAGGGCCCACTATTTCAACTTAGCTAGCATAGTCTAACCTGGCAATATACCAGCAGGAACACTTGGACAGCATAAATACCACACCACCTCACCAGAGTGGTAAGCACTCACCCTGGGGTATTCCGGCTTCTAGCTCAAACCAAAATACTGAAGGAGGAATGCCATGGGAGCACCTACTTATTATTTTAATTGATTCCAAGATGAGGCAAGATGCACCATGATTTCCCAAATCCCAATTTTTTAGTCCAACTAAGGGAAGGAGAAAGGAAGAATGGAGTTTTGGGAGTCTTCCTGTGAAATGTCTCATTGGGTAATCCCTTTTGAACCTTGAGCCACAATGTCCCACATTCCAGGTGAGTAGCCCAGTATCTGCAGAGTTGCTCTCTTCTCTATAGTCCATACAACATTGTCTGACTACAGTCACTGCCTCCTCTATTTCACATGCAGGAAGACAAAGCCTGCATTACTAAACCAAGAGAAGAGCTCACAGCTTGAGGATTTAGTCCATACCAAACAAATTCTAGAATTTAAACTTTTTGCAGCTTAATTATATTGAGAAACCATTAGACATATTAAAGAATTAGAATACTGAACTGTTAAATATTAGGCAACTGACCCATACCTAATGTAAAGTAAGTTTCTAAAAATGTCCTCAGAAAAATTTAGTCGAAAAACAGGTGTAGGAGAAAATTCAAATGTGACCCGTAAGGCCCCAGAATTTAGAAATGAATTGGGATCAGTTCATTCTTTTCCCATGGGGTAACTTGTATAAATGTAATTCTATGGTTTCATAAAACCAGGTCAAGTTTCTGTCCCCTGAGGTCCTTTGGCAATTTGAAGCATGGCAGCGCTTTTCCTGGCTACAAGTTCAAATCTGCATGCGTTCTGGATTTCTGAAAGGAAGTGATTAGCCAAGCTGAAAAGATAGACCCATCCTGTACAGAGCACACCTTCCACACAGAAAACTACTTACAGGGGTGAAACACAATTTCACAGAGTAGAATTTAGAATTAGTTGGCTCTGCATTTTTCACCTCTTAAAAAAATTCCTTTTCTCTCATCAGCTGGCACACCAAAGAGCAGACAAACTTACCACGTAACAATGCCAGCAGTTTTAACTAAGGACATTCTTCTTTCCTTAGATGTCAAAAGTTCTACTCATGTTGTCATACTTCAGAATGTTTCTGAATACATGCATATCATAATTATTATTGTATTACTTCTCATATCACTGTGTTGTCCTAATTTAAGTATGAAGACATGTAAAATAAGACTCAATGAGACAAAATCACAGAAGGTGTTCCCAGAAAAGATGAAAAAAACCCTCTGTTGGCAGACCCACATTAGCACAGGCTCAGCAGCAGAGAGCTAAAGGCAGGGAGGCTCCAATCCTTCAGAACAACCTGAAACTACTCTGTTTAACACCACATCCCAACCACTGTGTCCTAGAGCCTGACTTTTATTGCAATGAGGCCAGAATGATCATGGGTTGAGTCTGACCACTCAGCTGAGCAACGAATCCCTCTGTGTGAGACTGCACATCTTCTGGGTCAACTAAATAGAGTCAAAGAGCAGAGGAAGGATAACAAAGAAATTCAGGTTGTTTGAGCAAACTTCTCAGTGTATAAATCTGACAAACTACAAACTACAGCGGTGGGCTGCTTCTTCTCAAGATAAAAATCCACCCTTTCTGCCAATCTATTGAGATGGCGCCAGAGAAGCTCTGAACAACAGAATTTGTCGAAAGTTTATTAATTCTTAGCAATGTCCCACCTGTTGTACCTTGAGGTGGCCTCAAGCCAACCTAACAGCTGTGGCTATCCCCAAACATGTTGACTAAAAATCTCACTGATGCTCCCCCCCCCAGGAAATGCTATGGCTCCTTTCTTACATGATTTGCATGCACGCTCCTGAAACAGCTATATGCTGGTAAATTAGTATTTCTAATACATTCGTCTCATAGTTTCTCAAAACTGCATTTTATACACAACTATATGTTAAATAGTAAATTACTGTAGCAAGAGCTTCTTTTTCTACTACTGCCATTTTTAACATCATATTTCAGCAGCAAATTCATTTCAAAGAGACCCAGTAGAATCACAAACCATCTATAATGCCCAGTAATGTAAAACAAAATATTTTATTACCATTTAATGTTTATTTTTTACCCTGGCCTGTTAAAAGCTATGAGTATCAGCCTAAAAAAATCCGTAAAAAACCAAGCAATCATGCTTTGTATTAGAACAATAGGCAACATAACTTGCACCAGAATAGTGAAGTCAGGCTTTACTGGTAGATACAGACACAGAGAAATAACAAAATCCTATGTATCACCTGAGTTGTAGAAACTATTCTAACAAGCTAAGAGAGAAATGTATTAAAAAAATAAAAAATAAAAAAAGAAAGAGAACGTATGACTTTTCACTTGTATTAGTCCTTATTATATATTTAATACCACCTGAGGTATTTTCTTCCCCTCATGCAGCAAATTACCGTTAAGGAAACAGAAGGTAATTGAAAAATTGTTTCACTTCCTTCCCAGCAAACTACCAGTGAGAATCAGCACTAAAATGTGAAAAGTGACAACTGTGGCACATATCTTGGGAGCATGAATTCCCTTCAAAAAGGGACAGGCTGCATCTGTACTACAAAAATGAATATTAAAAATCCCAGCAGAGGGTATGAAGCCACAGGTTATACCAAATTCCGATACTCATTCCTGCAAACATTTTGCCTCCATTTCCTAAAATTAATTAATACGAAAGAATGATCACAAAAACACTAAGATTGCTTTAGATGCATGATGCATTAAAAGATGCATCACGAGCCTATTCTATGCAACAAGCGTTAATTTACAAGACACTAAATCTCACGCATTTTTTCAATGCTTTCAAACTGTCCCTGCAAATACAAGAAAGTATACAGCAATCCAGCTTCCTACCTAAGATGTCAACTGAGTCTTTTATAGCACTTCCAAATATATTTTGCATATGCTTGGTTTAAAAGAGGCATGTAGGCTATTGAAACCAACAGGCCTATCTGTATTCTTAAAGTTACATAAATGGTTTAAAACCATAGCACTGTTATTTTAATGTAAATAACTAAGTCCTACAGGTGACCTTGTCCAACAAAGAAAGGTTTTTATAGCAGGCCAAGAGACTGGAAACAAATTATATGCTTCATAAAGACAGATAACGTTGTCATCCATTAAAACATGATATAACACAAATTAAAGTATTAAGTTTATATTTTTACCACATTTAGAAAATAGTAATTAAAAAATAATAGCTTTAGTAATGTTTTTTTAAGGAATGCTCAAACTATCAATAAGCCCTGACTAGATTTATCATAAAACTGTACAAACTGCACAAAACTGTAGCACATTGTTTGCACTCCTCTTAAAAATACAGTATCTAATACCAGAAAGCAGGGGTTTTTCTGTCCCATATATAAAATAATGATTTAGCTCTTAAAAAAAAAATCATTAGTAAGTATGAGAACAACATGAAATCAAGGTTACAAAAGATGCTACTAAATAGTAATAGTAATACAATATATTACCCGTTTCCTTTATATCTTACTTTATATAACTGCTTTGATTCCTTACAATCATTTCATGTAAAATGAAAAAGCAAAGCATTTCCCAGATGTAAAATACAAAAACAATTTCTATTGTACAACAGTTTGTAAATACAAGCTGAGAGACATGTCCCAAACTACAACTTCTGCTCCAAATGTAAAACACCTATTACCTGATCTCAGTACAGCATTGTTAACAAGTGCTCTAACATGAACATTCAGAGTTATGAACTTCAATCATGGCATCCTAACGTTACAAATATATTTCAGCTGTCAATTATGCTAAAGCATGTGCAGCAGTCCCACGTACTCCCATTCTTCCTCTTCTCCCCATCCAACTCCAGTATGCAACTCTTGTTATTTTGTCACTCAGGTAATCTGTATGCACACCTACTGTGCCCTCTCATTCAGTCATACAATCTAAGGAACAAAATGAATGTAAAAAAATATGTCTTAACAGCGAAGGTGCACTTTTTTTCAGTATATTTAGTATCACATAAAATTATAATGTGAATAAGAAAACTAGTCTGAAAGCTTTGCTTGAAGCCAAGCTTGTTTTAGATCAAAAGGAATTTAGGCATAATTTAGTCATTTGGCCAATTTGGAGATTAATTCTATAAATTATAAGGATGAATAAAATTCTGTTATCAAAACATCTGCTTATTAATGGAAAAGAAAAAATCCAGTTGGTGTGGCAACGTGCACCAGCAAATTTTAATTGCACCTGCTCCGTTGTTCCTGGACTATGGTTTAAATGGCCATAAAATCCTACTGTTTGATATTTGTAACAAAAAATGTATTTCTTTTTCATACTGAAATAGCTTTCTTCTTCATGATGAAGATACAAATTATGTGGGAGGCAAAGAAAACATCTAAAATAAATTAGTTTGGAGTGAACAAGGTACCTTTAAAAAGAATAATGAACAGAAAGTTATGTTAAGTGTTACCCACACAACTATTCTCAGGAGTGCACTATAAAAACTTTGGAATATTTTATTGTATCAAAAGCATAATTTAATGAACACTAACCAGAAAAAGCTTATATTATTTCAAAAAGTTTCTGCCTATAACTAATAAAGTGTTTTGATATACACAATTTAGAAGATCTTTCCATTCAATTCTGCAAATTGTATTGTATATATCAATCCACCTGCCATAGGAGGATGCTCACCCTAAAAGTAATTATCACAAAACATTGTTTCAAGCAAGGTGAACTAAAATAAAATACATTTTGTGATCCATTTCCTCAGTCGCAAGTCATGCAAGCACTGTCATTCGTTTTGGTGGATGTGTCCTGAACTACCACTCAGGGTCTGTTTGGTCCAATACCCCATCTCCAAAAGAGACCTATGGAAATTCACAGAGGAGAAAGCAAGTTTTCTGTATTTTCAGAGTTATCCTTCCCTGGCGTAGTTTCCCAGCTAATCACTATGAGTGATTTAGAGTGGAAAATTTCAAACTGGGACGTAACTGGATGGTCAAAAATTGATCCTTCCTCTCATGAAATTGAGTGACAGCATTTTTCTACTTAATGCTATGGAAAATATACTATTACCCTTTCTCTTTTTCTTCTGTTAAAAAAAGAAAAAAAAAAAGAAGAAGAAAAAAGTTGAAAACAGTTCACAGTTATTAACAGTCAATGCTAAGATTCCATATTTTGTAGATTACGCTTGAATATTCTGCAATGCCTGTGAAATGAAACATCAGCACTTGCTAGGAGATGCCTCTGGCTGAGCACAATATCAGATAAATAAGTAGAACATAGTGAGTTAAGGATAAAGTTACTCCTCAAAGCAAACTGGATTTTATCATTTCAAGTCACAGACACATCTTGATTCTAAATATAAAGATTTTTTGTTTATGTTTCAGGATTTTTGAAAATAATTTAAATTATCATTGAAAAAGAAAAATTCTTCCTTAATTCACACTGGAGAAATTATCTATATATGAATTAACCCTCTGGATCATAATAGCTTTCTACAGATGACTCTTCAGCTCTATCGTTTAAATACGTATTTAGGCAACTGAAAATTTACTGTCAATTCCTATTATGTCAGTCCACATTATGGCGCTGTTACAGCATGCACATTTAAAGATTATTGAAAAAATTACTGTTCATGTGCAGTATATAATTTGCAAAAGGTTAATCACTATTTTAAAACAATGAATGGAATTAACTCATAATGCAAAGCAGATGCCCCAAACGTTATTTTTAAAACAAAACATATTTAACTTATAAAAGAACAAAGAGGATCTAAATCCAGTCCTGTTGCTTAAAACCAGACAGCCATCATGGTTGATCTGGTCTCTTCTTTCACTGGCTTGTACAATTTAGATAAAATTCAGTAGTTTCTGACTACACTCTGCTATCCTGCAGCCATTAATGAATTTTTACAGCTAAACTTGTAAAGCTTCTCCATGACTAAGAAACACTGTCAATGGTGAAAGAGATTTACTTGTACCACACCAGCAGAGATTGCAGTAACAATTTAATATATCAATTAGGTAGTTCAAAAGGAAAATATTAAAATTCAGTCCAGTGTATGAAAATTCTCTGGTTCATATGCAATTCACTTTAGATGACCAGTCACAGGGATGGGCAAAAACAGCCATCTAGAATGATCTAGGAACAGGGGAAAACAGAAGAAATACTAAATGGCAGTCAAACCAGATTAGCGTTTCCAACAAATATTCAGAACCCACTCCGGATTGCAGAATATGAAGAAGGACGAGTCGTAAATGAGAGTGCTTTGAGTGCATTTTGGTTTAAGGTGCTGAGGAGGGGCAGAGAAGAAGCCCTGGGTGGGCGCAGCAGCCCCCTAGCACAGCCCATAGGGACACACTGTGGGGCACTTGCTCCATGTGCCCAAGGGGGTCAGCAGGTGGGGGCCTGAGGCTCCAGAAAGAGTGTGGAAGCCTGAGACTGAACCAAGAATTTGAACAGAGAAGGCAACGGTCTGAGAAAATAACAAAGCTATTCATATAGCCCTTTCTTGTAAGTAAAGTTGATACAAACCTGACAATGAAACTGCTTTTTTACATAAACTGCATCTGCCAAGAAAAGGTTTCTTAATTTTAAAAGGAAAAAAAAACTACACAAAACTTTACCAATACTCATAGCTATAAGATAAAGGAGGAGTTAATCAAGGTGAATCCTTGAGGAAGATCATGTGAAGCAATATAAATGTCCCCCTGCCCATCACTAGCAGGTCCTCACCTCCCTGCATGGGAACAGCGTCGGCAGCACTTCTCAACAGGCAGCCAGCATTCACAGCGAAGTGTTCCCTTCCAAAGTATCAGATACCCTGCTACTGCCAGCAACTGGAGTATCAGATTAAAGGGATAAATAGTTCCGTCCTGCTGCAGAAAGTATGGTCCAAGGATTTCAGCTTTAAACGACAATACTTACCATTGAACACATAATGTAAGATAAATATTAAAGCACTGTTATTATGAGCAACTGGAGTATTTTATTTTGTTTAAGTCTAAGGAAACCACTTCCAAACCTTTTCCTCCTTCTTTATAGTTACTACAACTTATCTTCTGGCCTTTCAGAAGTCATGTTTGCTTGTAAAGCCTTCCACATTTCTGCTGATTATATTTTAATCATCTGTGGCAAGAATGAAGGTCATCAATATAAACCAGAGGTACTATATATTTGACATTCCTTCCAGTTGCACTTGCTGACCTGTTCATTTAAAGTATCTATGATCTGTACTAACCTATCTGGGTGAGATACTCCTTTAATTAATACAAACAGGAAAAAAAAAAGCTATGCAAGCGTGCAGTATTCAGTAAACAAGGACATGCTAGGTCCACATAATTTGAGAGAAGCAGAACCTAGAAAAGAGGGACTGGATAACTGCCGTGTAAGATAGGCTTTGAAGAGAATTGTTTCATGTTCAGCATCTTTCCCCTTTATACTCAAAAATCAATTAGGTTGTTTTCCAAAAATTGTAAATAGCTTCCAAAGGCTGCAAATAATTCCTGCTTTAAGTATGAATGTCAATGAACTCATTCAAAATCATCTTCAAATGTCAGAAAAGATTAACATATCCTGGTCACAGAAGGGAGGTCAGAAGAAAGCGCACGCTTTTAGCCTTTACTCGGGTGGGCACGATCCAAAGCCAGGCTAAGTCTATGGGAAAACTCTAGAAAGGGACCCAGCATAGCAAAATTCCACAACAAGTGCTCAAAACACAAGAGACCAGAAACAATCTGGGATCAATAGCTTCCAGGTCATTAATCCTAGGCAGGTGACATCCAGTGCACAGTTCGCTACTCTCTTTCACCCACACATTCAAGAAACCTGACTCGACTGGCATCTAGTAGCTCGAAATATTTTCCATGTTTTGCCTTTATCCTTCCCCTATTTGTTTGGCATATGGCTTTCTAGCATCCCATTAATGTCAAACCGTTTAATCGGAATGTAAGCTAAATGCACAGTTTGCTATTTCCTGGATTTCTGTTTGGCAGCCAATGCTTTTTATGAGGAAAATAAAAGCAAAGGTCAGTATGACCAGAAAAGAAAAGTCATCTTCCATAACGGAAGCTTATTTTTCCAGTGAACTGATACACAAGCCTAATTTAGAAAAAGGTCCTTTAGTATCATGTTATTATTAGTAGTATCACAAATAAACACAGAAACCAATTCACTTTACAGACCTCCACATTAAACATTCAATAGAAAATCCCTTGGTGTTTTATTGATTTTTGTTTTATTGATTTTTTTAAATAGCAATATCACAGTTAAAATGTATCATTTTGGTGAAACACATCTAAAACTTTTCCGTCTCAAAATAAGTTATTACAAATTATTTCCACAGCAACTGGCAACTAACGATTCAATCCATTTAAAGAACAACAAAGTAATGGCTTTATTTGGATGCCTTTTTTGATTAAATAACATATTAACCTTGATGAAGCTTTCCAAAAAGGGATTAGCGTACTCGAGTGCATCAGCTGATTATGAGACAAATATAACAGTGATAAGATGCTGGTTCAAAATTTTTCAATCTGATGAGTATAACAATTTAGCCGCTAGGATGGAGTTTGGCTCTTCCAGATTCCATCTCAACAGTAAAGTGTCCACAAAAAAGACATTACCCAGCTAAAGTATGCAGCAACTGGGAGTCAGGAAAGGTCGCTTAAATCACTAAACTGAGTAGATCAAAATACCCTGCATAATTACTGTAATGTCAGAAATACTTAATTTGTTAAGAAAGAAGAATGAAATGTATTAGAGGGGAAATCCAGAAAGCAAGTACAGATTTATCTTCCCATTATATCATCCATTTTGACCAAAACTCACTGACCCACTTTGCTTTATTCGTCTATACTGTAATAATACATTTTGCATACCTATTGTATATCCTCTCCATTAATTTATTTGCTTAATGGATGTATAAGTAAGTCTACTACAATTACGCTTTTTAAGGGTCAAATCCTACTCACTTCTGAACCCACTACTGTAATTTCTACTACACTGGATGATAACACAGCAGACCTCAGGAACAGCTGAAACACAGCCGATTCTGTGCTGTTGACATAATCAAGCCATGTTACAACCAGGCTGCCAAACCCTTTTATACCCCTGCCAAGTCCAGGAATTGGTGACTCCATATGCCCGCAACCGCCCCATCCAAAAAAAAAAAAAAAAAAAAGTTTCTGTATTTCTTAATTCTACATGTTCAAATTAAAATTCACACGTTATGACTGTGACAGAGTAAAACTTCCATGAGTTTATTTTAAGGACCAAATCTTGGAACTCTTGCAGAGTTGTTGCAAGTTACACGCACCACACGGACACACACACACACACACACACAAAAACCCCAACCCAACAATTGTCTAAGAGCAGCTATTAATATTCATGTTGATTCCACATGAAACAACAGCAGAGTTACCCGAGCAGCTACAGTTATGTCAGCGCTTGGAAGTTATTCCAGGCTGTTTTGTCCGGCTGCCCTGAATATTCAGGAACTTCAACAATCCATCTAGCAACTGCTACCGCAGAGTAAGTGCTCTGCTTCGCCTGGCTCTATGCTAATTACTGCCAGGCACCCTCTGCTGAATCGGGGGGGACGAAGGGAAAGAGGAGGGGATGTCACACCCCCCTCCATAGGGGACGGGACGGGACGGGCAGGAGCACGGCATCGCGTGGGGTTAATTCCCCACGTGTTGGTTGCTGCTGCACCTTGAAATCTGACAATGGGAAAGTGAAACGAGCCCGGTCTGTTTGTTTGGGTGTACTGAAAGTAGCATCGGGACTTTGTCCACGACCTCCTCCGTGGGAAGTTCCCGCCGCCCCTGCAGCGCGGCAGAGCCCGAGCCCCCCGCCCCCGCCCGAGGCAGGGGGAGAGCCGCCGGGAACTGGAGGCGCTTCCGACCGCTCTGATCTCGGGGTCACGGCAGTTATGCGATCCTTTCTCCTTATCGCGCAGATTCAGCCCCTGTAACCTACAGATTGAGAGATAACAGCCCCATGCTTTCGCCCTCCGTTGCAAAGGCGGCTGCTATTGCATCAGGAATTTCCTCTTTTGCTAGCTCCTTCTATTCCCCCCAACACTGCTCTCCGGCTGTGGCAAGTTTGGGGCTCACCTCCCCCCCGCGGTCTCCCCGGCCCGCGGGGTGCGGAGATAGCCCCGCACCGTCCGCAGCCGCAGCGCTGCTCCCCGCCCTCGGCGCCGTCCCCGCCACCGCGCCCGCGTTACTCTGCGCGGCAGCAGGATCCAGCCTTGCCAAATCTCTGCCGCGTTCCCGCTGCCCCCCGTCTCCTCCTCCTCGGCTGGTGGGGGCCTGGAGCTGCTCGCACCTGCTCCTCGGGGACCGACACCCCCCCCCCCCCCCCCCCACCGAGGAAGCAGCCCAGCCCGGCCGCCTGGCATCTCTCCCCACTACCCCAAAGAAAAGCCGCTGCCACCTCCTCCTCCTCGTCGCCGTCTTCCCGCCCTCCCTTCACCTCCCCCGTTCGCCATGTGGCGACTGCCTTACAGCCCTACACAAAAAGTGCACGTGCCCCCTCGGATATGTGACAGCAGCTGATGGCCAAGCGGCCTCCATTGCCCTGGAACCGGCCCGGAGCCCGGGCAGCTCCGCGCCCCATCCCACTTCACACGACACCCCAGTGTCTATGCCCCCATCAGGACCGCTCCCCGCCCACTCCCGTGCACCCTTCGGGCGGCTTTTTCCCAGGGTTGCTCGCTTTAAAGATACATCCAAGGATAAACTTCAGCTGCGGGTTCGGCCAGAAAGCACTTTCCGGCCCCTTCCCACCCCCGCCGGCGCTCCGCTCCCGCGCTGCGCTGCCGGCGGCCACCCCTACCCCCGGCACGCCTCGGCCCGGGGGGCAGGGAAGGGGACAATGACAGGGCGACACTTGCAGGGCGCACCAGGACGGGGGCACAAACACGCCTTCCCCTTCCCCCCTCTGTCCCTCCGTCCCACCAAGAAGCAGCGCCGCTGGCTGCGGAGAAGGCCGGCTGGGTGCCGGGGCAGCGCGGGAGGGGGCAGCGGGACGCGGCGCGGCGCTCGCCCGGACCGCACCGCACCGCGCGGGGGTGGGACGGGGGCGGCGGCGGGGGGGCCGGCGGGGCGCGCGTGTGCCTTGCGGCGCTTACCTGGCGTTGGTGCAGTCGTTGTAGAGGGTCTCGAAATCCTTCCTGGAGATGAGTTTGCAGCGGTTGACCCCGGGCTGGATGGCCCCCAGCCCCCTCAGGATGCGGACCTGCTCCACGTTGCAGACCACGGGCGTGATTTCGAGCCGCTTCAGCTTGGTGTAGACCGTGTGCAAGCCCCCCACCAAGTGCTTCAGGAAGAGGTCGAAAGCCTGGGGCAGGCAGATGAGCTCGCAGCCCTCCACGGTGAAGGAGGCCACTTTGGCCCCCCTCAGATCCACCATCTTGCACTCGTTATTCTGGGGGGTGTTCTCCACCGGGGACGGGGTCGAGTACACGGGCTTGCCGGGCAGGCTGCCGGCCGCGCTGGCCGCGCTGGCATTGGGAGTGGAGGTGCCGCCGCTGCTGCCGCCGCCGCTGCTGCTGTTGCCGCCGCCGGTGCCCAGGCTGGGGCTGCCGCCGCCGCTGCCGCCGCCGCTGCCGTTACCGCCGCCGCCGCTGGTGGTGGAGGTGACTGTGGCCGCCGCTGCCGCTGCTGCTGCGATGGGCTCCGGCCGGAATAGGTTTGTCCCCGAAGCGGCCGGCGGGGGAGCGATGGACGGAGACGGAGAGGAGGTGGCCGACGACGAAGTGGCCGACGACGAGGTGGTGGTGGTGGTGGTGCAGGCAGCAGAAGTTGAGACCGGAGGCTGAGGGGGGACCAGCTGGGTCGGAGGGATCAAAGCAGCCGGTACGGCCATGGTCACATATACGGCGGAGGGGGCAGGGGGAGGGGGGAAAGTTCCCACACACACACGCAGGGGAAAGGGGAAAAATAAAAAAAAAAAAAAATTAAAAAAAAAAAAGAGGAAAGGAGAGAAGGGAGGAGGGGGGAGAAGAAGGGGGGGATAACCCCAGATCAGGTGCTGCGGCGAGCGAGAGAGCAGGGGGCAGAGTGAGAGAGAGAACGCACAAAGTGTCCCGCAAGTGGGGACGGAGGAGGAGGAGGAGGAGGAGAAGTCCGCTCCGGGCGGCGGGGCTGGGGCCGAGGGGAGGGGGAGGGCAGTTTCTTTTTGTGGTCCTTGCTCTAGCACCACGTTAAAGACGAAGGTGAAAAGGAGGAGGTTTGAAGGACTTCGGTTCTCTCTGGCAAGTACATTGATCAAAGATTGAGAGGGGAATGACAGAGAGAAAATGAGCGGGGAAGTGCTGGCTGCTGCTGCCGCCGCCGCCGCCGCTCGCTCGCTGGACGAGTTGTTGTTGTCACACGGTGCGGAGGGGAGGAGCTCCGGCAACTTGAAATACCCTTTGAAGCAGCAAAAGGCTCACTCACTAGTATTAACCCAAATTATCCAACCAGGAACCCGGAGCAGGAAGACAGAGAGAGAGGGAGAGAAGTCCCTCTCCCCCCTCCTTCAGGAACCGTTAGATTACATGTTTCATATTTCACCCCACCAGAGATGAGATGTAATTTTCCCAGCCCTTTTCAACAGTCGCTTGTCAACACAGTTTGCGGAGAAACACGAGCGTCTCCAGCGTTCCCCCAAAGCCAGGCGGGAGAGGGGGAGCCGGGGCGCGGGGCGGGCGCTGGGCACCGCACACCTTGCCGGGGCAGACAAAAGCAGAAACCTCCGGACGGGGCTGTTACTCTTGCTGCTGCTGTTGCTCTCCCGGGACCACAAACGCTCCTCCCGGCGGGGTGGGAGTTGCTGCCGAGGGTCCCCTTTGTTGCGCGGCGGGCGGCGGCGCGGGGCGCGCACGGGCAGCCCCACGCGGCAGCATCCGCGGAGGACTTTGCTGCGGCGGCCGCGGATCGAGGGGACGAGGCACTACGGGTCAGGCCGCCGAGAACGCCGCGCCGAGCGGGCTGCGGCGGCACAGAAGTAACTTGGGAGAGGGGCAGGCGGGCGGCCCGCGCAGGTCCCGCCGCGCAACAGGTGTCGGCGGCGCGCAGCAGCCGCGCAGCCCCGGCCCGGCCCCTCCGCGGCACACAGCGCGCAAAGTCAGCCGGCGCGCTTGCCCGCGCATGCGCAGTGCGGCGGCGGCAGGCGCGGTACCTGCCGGCCCCGAGCCGGGATGCGGCTGGAGCGCGTTTGGCAGCTGGCGTGCCGGGCTCCGTCGGGAAAGCCAGGGGCTGTGTTCCGCCTGTCTTGAGGGCACTTCGCACTTTGAAAGGGGTAAAGAAATGGCCACTGGTACAGGTGGGGGGGGTCTGCAAAATCAGGGGTCGGTGCGTGCGTAGTTCTTCCTGTTTTAAAAATGCACCCTGTGTGTACTTAATTGCGATGCATGTATGTGCCCATAGCCTTTTTTTCCTCCTATGATGCTATTACATGAGACATGACTCACGGGATGACACATCTGTAGAGTGGATAATCTCAACTGTAGTAATTTGGTGCAGGGGAATTTCCACAGTATCAGACATAAACTATTCTCATATGATCTGCTTGCTTATTGTACTTTAATTTACGGGAATTTGTGTTCTAGTGCCACTTAAGACACCTTTTGCTAGTGAAATTTAAGCTATCCTGCACTAAAATCTTTAGAATTGCTAATAAAACCATGAAAACACAGAATAATGTTTTACTTTAAAGTCTTCTGTACCCATAATTGTGCAGGACACTTACTTGAGCCCTTTTGAGGTGGGGTTTTTTGAGAATGTTTATCTGGAGGAGCTTATACAACTTGAGTTCCAGTGGTGGGATCCCAGTGGTGGGATCTAGTGTTGCATAAAACTTGTAATTTCAAAATATAAATACACCGCCTCTGTCTTTTTTTCACTTGTAGAAAGCCAACTCTGTCCATATTTTCCTTCCCTCACCTGTTCTTTTTGCATGTCACCTTCTTTCACACCTTGTGAAGACAGAACAGCTCCATAAGAAGATCAGGATAGAGCCAAACACACCACTTGGAGATCTGGGTGAACTCTGAATTAGGAAAACTACCACTTCATTTGTTCTCTACTTTTCCTACAACATGATGCACACCAGCTCTTCTGTTTTTCTATTTGCTGTGTGCTCCCACAGATACATAATTCTTATGGTCCAAAGGAAAATGTAATTTGAAAGGGTTTACTACCAGGGGTCTGGGTTAACCTTGATGATATCAATGCAACACTGGGATTAGAAACCTAGAAAGAAAGATTTTTGAAAAGGTTGGACATTCCTCAAAGCTTCTGGCACGGTAAGTGTTTCTAATTATTATGGGGAGTGTCTCAATTTAATTTAACTCTCACCTATACTGACACAGTCACATAAAGCAGCAAATCCTGAGGTCATTCTTTGTAAACTTCTCTAGATTGCATTTCTCTCACTTGCTGACTGACCCTTTCATGTAATGATATTGTTGGGTGTTTTCTTTTTCTCTCTCTGAGTTGATATCAGCAAAACTCAAATTACTGTAACTGATATTTGAAAATTCTCCCTGTGTCAAGTGAAGACTTATGGTGGTGAAATCAATAAGACTGTTTAAAATTCAAAGACCTGCAAATCGTTCTGTTTGTCCTTTGATAGGGCCTGGGCTGATTAAAATGCGACCAAGAAAGCTTAATTGCTGCACTAATTAAGAAGTCTTTAATTTCTTTCCTGGAATATTGTTTGAAGCAGGGTTTCTGTTCTGCTCATATAGCTGTTCAGGGCAGGTATTCTCTCTCTTTCTCTCTTCTTTTTTCTTTTTACCATTTCGGTGTATTAAAATGTATGTTAAAACGGTAAGATGTATTGACAGTGATTGTAATTTATTGCTCTAAAAAAAAGACTGATATGGAGTTCACTATTTTATTAAATTACAATTTTGAGGGCAGCTGTAAAGGGTAAAATGCAATTACAAAATGCATTGTAGCTGTTGCATTTTAAGGAATTTGAATACTTGACTGACAGGAGATAGGATAGTACACCAGTTCCCTCCCCCATCTTCAGTTATTATTGATAATTAAATATTTAAATTCATTCAGTAAAACACCCCAGAAAAGTATTTATCTTCTGAACGTGTGTGAAGGAATGGACCGGGGGAGGGGATGCAACAGAAGATAGGCACCTGGTAAGGATGAATAGTGTATTATCATGCTAAGTTCATCCACATTTTTTTTTCCCCTGCATTTCTTTGAAATTTATTTTCCTGATAAAAACGTTTCTGTCTTGTATCTTGTCTTACCCTTGTTTAGTGACCTATTTTGTTCACTGTTTCTCAAGAGGAGAAATTAGATGATTTCACAAAGCTTTTTGTCTGATCAATAGAGTAATGTTTTAGGTTTAATCATGCTGCATTATAATTCTGGCAAACAACTACCTAGCAGAGATTCTAAGGAAGGAGCAAGTACTGGCAAAGAGAAGGTAAGTTCTGCTTTGCTTTAATCTCAGGTCTCAAGCAGCAGTCCCCCTTTGAAGAGCTATCTGCTATTTAGAGGGAAGACTGAGAAAGAGGGAGGGACCTCATACAGAATCCCCCCTGCATCGCTCAGGAAAATAGACTCATAGAAATGTAAGTGTGTGAAAAGGGATCTCTTTTTGCTTCTCTTCCACCAAGACATTTACTAAACATTGACAAACACCATGAATACAATTGAGATTGTTGTGAAGTGTTGTATCAGTAGCAAGAAACTGGATACTGCAGCGCTGTTTTTCTAATTGTTGCATTATAGTCAAAGTAGCACAAAACCTTGTCTAATAAAAATACAAACTGGATTCCTTTCAGTGACAGGACAAGTAGATAACATGCTTAATAGATACAAAGGGAGATTTGCCATTCCAAGCACGACGTCATGCTAATTATGTTTACTCTAATTGAAAGCAAGGTTTTGGGGAACCTGAAATTACTCATAGGATATTTTTAATAGCTGAATAATAATAAAGTGCAGCAAACGTTGATCACAAACCTTTTGGTCTTTCAAAAATCTATTGGAAAATTAAATGAAAAGTGGAGTTTGGTACAAACAATGCCCCAGGGCAAAAAAACAACTAACACTAGATTTTCCAGTCCAGCCATAACACAAATCAATTTGAGCACATTTCTATGGCCAGACTGCCAGATTGTTATGACTGCTAATTCACTCAATCAAACAGTACATTAGTACACTGGGCACAAACAGCTTTAACAATAGCATGCATTTCTGAACAGTCCACCATATATCATAAAAAATCCAAAATACATGGCAAGATTGGTTTCACATTCTGTTTACTACAAATTGTATTTACATATGGTGCCTGCCTGCCTTAAAAAAAAAAAAAAAAAAGTGATGGAAGAATGAAAGTGGAGAAACTTCAGGAGCTATTAAAAAGAACTTTCAAAGTCCTTAAAAACGAGGATCTGGGAGCACTTGCTCCTGCTTGCGCTGGTGTTTAATGTGAATCTCTCAGCCCGAGAGCTGACAGCAGGGGCTGGCTATCCCGAGCACAGAGCTGGATGGGGAATTGCTGCGGGCTTGGCAGCTCGCACACGCCCTACCTAACCCCAACCCCGGCACTTCAGCGCTAGAGCGTCTTTTGCTGGCTTTATTCCCGCGAGTCAGCTCACTGGCTCCGAGGGTATTCACCGCCTGAGTAGAGGGGCAGGATTTAGCCCCAGGGAAAATCCCTCAATTCTTCCCCTTCATCCCCGGTAGCAATGGGTATTTTCCCCGGGGATGTTGGCTGGTGCTGCGACCGAGGACGCGCTGTACTGGGAGATGCGATAACCGACGGCTCGGGAGCCCTCTCATCCCTTCCCTCCCTCCTCGCCTGCATCCGACACACAAACACACGCACGCCCCACGCACACACCCACGCACAAGCGCATACATGGAAATTGCAAAAACCAAACGCCAATTAAGCTACTTGCTTATTTACGATTTTTTTTTTTTCTTAAGTCTCTATTCTGACTTCAGAAAAGGCGTTTCGAAGTCAGTAACTAAAACAGCCCTTCTGTCGATCTGAGCTCTCGGTCACGTTGCTTCTACCAGAACCACATGGTGAAACGGATCGGGTCGTGTTCCCCTCCCGTGCTGGTTCGGGATGGAAGGGTGGAAGGATGGATGGATGGATGGATGGATGGATGGATGGATGGATGGATGGATGGAGCAGTGGCTGGGCACTGCCTGCTGACATTCACCTGACAACTGACAGCCGAGCAGGAGAGCTGCAGCGCGGGGAGGAAATGATAACCAACTTCCCTGAGTGATTTAAGAGAGGGCTGAGATAGACGGGGGCCCCTCTGTGTTATTTAGGTTAGACTTGGGCTCTCATTAGAGGTCCTCAGTCCAACATGCTAATTCACCTACCAACAGGTAGGAAGAGTCGCTCGGAGCAATAATTATGAAGTACAAAGTCCTTGCCATTAAATTACGTTAAAGCGGTGATCTAATCGGAGCTGCCCTTTGCCGTGCCTTCCCCCCCTTACAGAATTAGCTCGCTCAGCCGCTCTATCCCTTTCTCCCAAGCCAGGCTAATCGGAACGCTGGCATCGGGGAGCCGGCCCCGCGTTCCGTGCTCCTAGCTCTCCACTGCGGTCCCTGCCGGTGCCGGGGGACCGCTCCTCTTGCTCCGCGGCCAGGAGCCCGGGGGAGCGGCTGAATCCTCCTCCCTCCGTCCATCCCCCGGCCCCGCCGAGCCCCCGGTGCCGCGGCCCGCGGGGCGATGGGAGGGCAGGCGGGCGGCCATCGGTCCCCCGCGCCCGGCCGGGAGGAGGGCGGCGGCTCGGCTGCCGCTCCTGCACTAATTGCTTCCCCTAACAGTATTAATAACAACGACAAAAAATGCACATTGCTGCCTTCTTTTTATATAGGAACTGACAGCCTGAGAGACGCAGCCTCTTCTTCCTCATGTCACTTAAGTGAATGGAAAACATTTTGGGGGGGGGGGGGGGAAAGAAGTGTTGCTTTTATTAGTCTAATACTTCAAAAAAGCAGACAAACATTATTAATTGATTTTTCGGGTGAAGAAGGATATTTAAAAGTCCGAGCCCTTGCTTGAAAAGTTTCAGCACAGAGCGGGATTTTATAGAGTTATAAACTCTGGGTAAGAGTCTGGATGTTATAAATGGAAGTGCTGACACAACCTTAACTATAGCGTGTAAACGGCTATGCTATAATATCCATTAAGCAGAAAGAAAAATAAGATGGCTGATCAATAATTTATACAAAGAGTACCAACTGCAGACATAATAACTGTAATGTTTGCAAAGCAATCTCTCGCTCTCCAGGCTTAACAGTAAACTAGCGGGGCTGTTAATTTCCAACTCCTACAGGTAAGAGTACAAACAAATTACTTAAACTTGTATTTTGCTCGATATTTTGCATGCCTCGGTAGGATAAAATACAATTTAATTACGATGCAACTTGGGCTGACTGAGGAGCCTCCCCCTCCCTCCCCCTTTCCTCCTGCTCGCCCGCCTGCTCCTCCGAGGGGACCTTCTTGGGCAAAACTCCGCCCGAGAGACAGGAACAGGTCGCTTGGACGGCGTTGTAAACGGGTCGATTTTTGGGTCACTGTAGTTCTTCAGAGAGTTATTCATACACGGAAACAAAATGAAGCCATTTAACTTCAAAAGAAAGTTACAAGGTTTTCCAGTGCCACGAGCTGAAACACAATACCCCCACTGGCCCGATAAGCATCAGCTGTCAGAGGACAATGCACTGGCTTTCCATGCATCAGGCTACCGGCAAAAAAAATCTGCTTTAGGGAAAACCAGTGCTTCTTCCACTGTCATAAGCGACAGTAGGCAAACAACTGATCTCTTCATTGGCATGGGAGCGTTATCTCCCATTTCTGTCTACTGTATTTAGGTAGCAAAGAAGAGGAGCAAAGTCTGAAACTTGCTAAGTAGACTCCTGGGACGTGCCCAGGTTGTTTTGTTTTGTTTTGGTTTTTTTTTGCATGTCTCTTCCAATAGTACCAGAGAGATCGCCTCTTTGTGAAATAACAAGAGATAAATGTGTCAGTGGAGGACGTTTTTTGAAAATTCTCCCCCATGCCAGCCTGGACAAAAAAACAAAGTTATATTGCCAGCCGCGCGAAACGCAGCTCATGTTTAACGTGGCGTGCGCAGCTCTGCGACAGCTTTCATCTGTGCTTCTTTGGGATGTCACGGGTGTTTTGTGTAGTGAAAACAGAGAAGTAAAGCGAGAGAGCTTTATTTCTGAGCCCTGAGCTGTGATGCAGGAAGGCTGCTCTGCGGGGTAATGCCTAACAAAAAAAAAAAAAAAAAAAAAAAAAAAAAAAAAAAAAAAAAAAAAAAAAAAAAAAAAAAAAGGCTGTAATTGCCTGTGTGCCTAGTGCTTGCTTACCGGTGACCTCTCCCAGTCCAGCTTCAATGCAGTAAAATAACATAAGTGGCAACTGTCTGTACAGTCCGCACGCAGACGGAGTCCTTTATATGGGAGCAATAGTTGCCCCGCCCCGGCTGCCCCAGCGCCCGGGTGGATGCAGTGTGGGATATGTGTGGATAGCGCTGCTTGGAGAAACGGAACAGAAGGTGCAGCGCCCACTAGTGCCTGTGACTGGGGAGGGGCAGCGCTCCCTCCGCGCCCCTCCGCTCCCCGCGGAGAAAGCTCCTTTCGGGGAAGGAAATGTGCGCGGAACTGGGAAACGCCGTACGGACAAAGGAAGGTTTAAGCCCATCTGTGACTAAGTGAGGGTTTGCTTCTTCATTGTCCAAGTGTAAGCTTAGAAAAAGCAGAAATGGAAAAGTTGTCTTTCCCCTGCTGCTCCCCATCTGTCTGAGGAGGTGTGTGAATGGGGCGAGTGTTTCACAGGCAGCATCTTCACACTCATAGTGAAGAGAATTGGAAGAGCTGCCTGGCTGAAAAGCCTTGAACACCAGGCACATTTCTGCACTTTGCATACCCGGCCCCAACACTTGAAAACTACAGATTTGTGAAATATTTTCATTAGGCCCTGTTCTTTTTTCAAGTGTTTTGAGTTGTGTTTTGAGGGGATTTGTTTATTTGTTTAAATGCGTGAGAAATTGTTACTGGGCAGCATTTAGATTTTCTTGGAGATTGTCTGATCTCCTTGATGTGGAGATGAAGATGAACTTTGCAAGGAAGGCAACGAACAAGCCTCTGGATAAAAGATAAGTAGATAAGCTCAAAATAAACTTTCACAATGGCAGTGAATGTCTCTTGTATTTACTTGTTGTTTGCTGTGGATTGGGCTACTAGTTAATGTTCCCAGTCAGATGCAAGCACTTAAAAGTGTGTCCAGCATAATATAATTTCCTATGCAGGGTTCCCAAAGCTGTAAGAGACAGCTTTAGATTATATCACACACATTGAAGCACAAGTAGGTGATGATGAGCTAGACCTGTCTTCTTCTAACTCTGTCTTTCAGTAAACCCTTGGTTCACGTTGTATAAACATCGTAAGATACTAAGACCTTTTTTAGCAGAGAAGAAAAACTCCAAATATGTTCTCAAGCACCTTGGGCTCGAGGTCTAAAATCATCTGGTGAATAATGAAAGGCAGTCCAGGATTAACAGTTATCCATTCTCTACCTCTATTCGACAGTTGCACCTTTCCCTCATTTGCACTGTGCATTCTTCATCAATAATAAGAACCAAAATGTACACCTAAGTAGTTCCCTATGCCAAAAATATATAAACCCATTAATATGGAAGGCACTAAATACTAATAATTTGAAAACAATTCGCAGCGATTCCTGATGTTCTCTATTTTCTAATTAAAAAAAAAATCCACTTATTTTAAAAGAGGATAACACTTGGCATAGATCTAAAACATTTTTAAAAGTTTCTGTGTCTTTATGGTAAGTTAAAAGGGAGTAGTAGGGCCAAAATAAATTCCCTTGTAATATACATGAATTGATTGTGGATAACAGCAAAAGACTTTTAATAAGACTGTTTGAATTCACTGTTGTCTGTTCCTCCTCAGTGCTCAGTAATTCACTGCAACTGAAATTTATTAATATGAATACTCGGTTTTAAGCATATGTATTTAAGTCCTTATACAAAGTAAATTCTTGGACTATTTATCCAATAAAAATGCTTATAAAGTTAGCAGTTCCTGAATACATTCATAGCTTTAAGTGCAGCTGTAGTTCTAGTGGCAGAGACTTAAAATCAGAAAGCTAGAAGCTGAGTCACAAAAGAGTAAAAAAAAAATAAAACCACATTTTATCTTTATATTTTGAAAAGAAAAGGAAGTTTTTACAGAAAAGCATTTGAGTAACAAACAAATTTAAGAAAATCATTAACATCTAAAAGGAGGTGAATTACAATAATTAAATTTTATCTACACAAAATACTTTTAGTCAAAAGTATATACTAGCAAGTTGGTTTTATTAAAATTTGTTCTTCTAAACATGTGAGTATAAACTTAAGATGTAAATTTCAAAACAAGAAAAATGAGCTACCACCATCTTAATTGCTTTAATCTAGCCAGTTAGAAAGAGTTTTAATTGTTGTGCTTTTGCTTAATTACACCCTTCTATCTGATGATCAGTCTCAGGCAGTTGAGGATTGTTCTGTTTTTCACACGTGAAGAGGAATAGGACAACTTAGATCCATGACAAAACTCAGGTTCTACACTCATACTGCCAGTTGTCTCATGATTTAGGTGCCAAAATCCCTTAGTGCATAAGCTCGTGTTGACACAATTCACCAAGTGTGTAGGTTTCCACTGCTGGTCATACTGATGGAGCCACAAATCTCAGAGCTGCTGGGGGCTTTTTGAAGAGAGACTCCATGCCTAAACACAAGCAGTCTTGGCTTGGGTTCGCTACATTTGCACAAATGGACCTTCAAGGAAGGTTAAGCTGAAATGAGGCTGCGTCCATATTTGCATTCTGTGGTACAGCTAATAACCAGTTGGGCAGGTCATTTCCAGGGTGGGAAACCAGTTTTCACACATCCAGCTTCTATTGTTCCCACAGGACAAGAGCTAAGCCAGATTTCCTACATGGCGGCAATGAACGTGAGCAATCACTATGAGGTCTGCAATAATTAGGGTTTCACTGCTTCTTCCTTGGAAAATTTAGGCCAGTTGACAAATACACTACTACCATGAGGAAGACTTCCAAGTAGACTCTCTTACTTCTCAAGGAAAATGTGTCATCTTGCTGAGAAAATATTTTAAGGGCTGAATTTAACCACACCTGCACTGGGGCTGTACAGTATCTTCACTGTCAGTATCATGGAGTACCCCTTGCTGAAAATGAAGACCCTTTGCTCTCTGCTGGTAAAGTTGTCCTCTTTTGAAAGTGGGCCCCTAAGTAGTTTAGATACTTCTAAAATGTTCTTCTATGGCTTTTACTTTCCGTTGCAATTTGTACCATATTCAAAACAAACATTTTCTTAACAGCTCTAAGTTTTATTTTTTCCTATCAAGCTGAAACAATTACAAGGAAAATAATGCATATAGAAGTATCTATAATTGAGAAAGTGTTTTCCTGAGTGTTTTGTTTCCTACTGATATAAACTTAGAATTCAGCATACAGTTTACAAGTAAGAGCTGATAGCAGAATACTTTTAAATACAGTGATACATAATGGCCGCAGTAAACACAGTTTTGGAAGCTAGGTTTATGCTAGCAAATTAAACTTGCCTGGGAATATTCTTATGCAATAAAGCCAACTACCACATATGCCTATTTGTAAACTTCTGTTCAAAACAGGGTAGTAGTAGCAGCCTTCCAGCTGGGAAGGGTCTCAGATGTGCAGCTCCCTCTCCTTCAAACTGCACTCAGGAATTTGGGTTTAGGATGCTTAAAGTGTACCAAGGGCAATTCAAAGAGTTTTACAGTGTAGACAATCATGGAATCATGGAACACTACTGGCACTAGTGCAAATGTAGCTTGAACTTTTTTATATTACAGTAACTGTCTTAAAACATATATTCACATTGGACATTTTTATAGGTACAAGCTCTTGATCTTGCGATCTTTACATGGGCAATGTTCCTATTGACTTCTAGAAATGAAATCTCAAAAAAAAGTTTCCTTCATTAGTGAGGAATCCAGCTTTGGCTTATAATTAGAGAAGAAAAAAGAAGTAAAATTGTAACACAGGAGGAGCTTGCTGAAATGCTCTCCAAAACAGTTTTCCAATGGCATTAAAGTATTACGCACGAATACTGGTCCTGCTTAATTAATTTAGCAGCCTAGGCTAGAGATTCAGGTTTTTGTGTTCTCATGCTTTTGTGCTGGGTATTTGAAGCTGAAAATGTAAACATGAATGCATTTTCTATAAGAGCTTCTAGAAAAATGTTAGGGAAGGCAGGGCACATTCCTTGCTGGGTTTTGTGTTAGATTCTTTACACTCAACGTCAGTCCCAGAAACCAGCCTGGGAAGTTAAGAGTCTTCTTGCAACAGGTTGCCTCTAGTTAAATTTATAAGGCTATTTGTAACTTTTATTGATAGGAACACCGTAAAAAATCATTATGCAAAGGGACCAATGCATTTGTTCGTGTGTTTTCCCCCCAGTTAATATGAACTTACACAGTATTGGCCTGTTTCGGAGTCATATAAATGCAATGTCTTATACTTCTTTTTCCAGCTGTAGCTTGTTTTGAATAGTCAGACATATATAAAATGACAGAGGAAAGATTATTCTTTAGAATTTTCACTTTGCCATTTACAAATGAATGATGTTTGCATCTGTCTTAACACATTTGTGAAGTGGCCTGTAAAGGAAGACAGTGTTACAGATTAAGCTGGAAAACAGTCTTGAGAAGAAAAGTATCTCTAGTTTTATTCAGAACCAGCAGATACTACAAATGATATACCTGACACTTCATAAATAATAGCACACCAAAAAACTCAGGAAGAAAATTACTTTTTGACTCAGTCTTGCAGTCAATTGATATTTTTTCCAGATAAAAATTTCAGGGTCAGTTTTGAGAATCTAACACTACAAAAGAGAATAAAATTTTACTTTCTTCCACTTGAACAGCTTTCAGATAGCAATTACTAATTGGACGTCTGTTAGAAAGATTTATTTGGGAAATGGTTGACTTTCTTTCTATGGCTTGTTTTCCCACAAACAATGTTTTTAGTACTCATCTCAGAAACATTTTTTAATGACAAATCCCTTAATTACTGATGGAAAGAAAAAACCCCTAAACTTATGCTCTTTAATTTGTCTCAGCACTCATTGACCTCTCATGTAAATTCTAGCAATCTTCAATTCATCACCTCACTTCTTGGGGGAGGCTATAATAATGCGGAGAGAAACATTATTTCTTGCTGCTGAGTAACGGTACAAAACTTGTTTAATTAAAAAGCCTAGGCAAGAAGGGTCCTTGTGTCTGTGAGAAGCCTGAGCTCTCTTTAAAGGCTCAGTTATTTCTCCGATAACCAGCGATTATCTTTTTTGCAGAAGCAATTCCAATAAGACAAAGGTGCCCTCTGTAGGGGACAGGCTGTAAATGATGATGGGGAGCTGGAGTTTAATATTTGCAGAATGTGACAGAAGAGAGTAACTTCCTAGCTGTCTTGCTCTCTGAGAGGCACTACAGATTAAATATTATGTACAAATGAAACAGTGCAAAAAAACCGCAAAACCCCTACACTTTAAAATAAAGCAGAAAATAATACTCTCAACTGCAGATAACTAACAGTTTTGTAATAAGTTGCCACAAAGCTAAATGTGTAGCACAGTGAAAGCTGCACAGCAAGAATCTCCTGAATAAAAGGAAATATGAAATTCAGTCAAAAGAACTTTATAGAAATAATAGAATTCCAAAAGCAACATGCTTGAGAGGTCTCTGTAGCATGTTCTAAAAAGTTTACCACAAAGCAGATTCATTAACCATCCCAGGTGACTCGCATATTGCTTGCTAAGGAATTGCCTTTGTTAGCATGCCCACAGACACATATTAACTGGTGTGCAGAATCTCTAGTGGCTATTTGCAATTATTTTGGGAATTCTTCCCTCAATTTATAATGACAGCTAAGGCCAGCCCAGAGAGAGGCAGGGAATTCAAGACTAGATATAGTTCATTGCTCATTATTAATTTTTTAGGCCTCATTTTTTATAATCCATGAGGATGACCTGCAGTTCTTGTTATCTTGATTTTCTGTGTCTCCTTTTCTTTTTCCATTATTTTAATTTATATATACTCATACTGCTGGAGTAGCAATTGCATTGCAAATAGTACCCTGCACTACTATGTAGTGAACTGCAGCGTGGAGTGGGCAAAACCCTCAGAAATATGATTTATCCTCCATCTGACTTTTCTGGAGAGTCAAAGAAGCAGAATGTAGTTCTAGTAGCTAATGCACATTATATGTTGGTTACTACAAAGTACTTGACTAAACCATAGTTTAGAAAGTGAAGATCAGTATTGTAAATGTGCAGTCTGTTTTACTATAGACTAAGTATACAGCCAGCTTCTGAACATGACTGAAAAGAAGGGTGGGCTTTGGTCACTTGTAGAAGAGTTAAGGATAACAAATTTTAAAAACTGTGGATTAGCAAAGGCGTTTGAGAGTTTTTTTCTGGTCTAGATCATCAGTAAAGGTCCATTTTCCTCGTTCACAACATCAAGCCTGACTGCCTGCCAGAAGTAGGATTGAAGGAAAGGGAGAATGTAAACCTATGACACTGCCTTTCCTAATCGCAGGTTCTGGTCAAAGAGAGCTTGTTCCTTTCTTTACCCACTGTAGGAAATGCTTGTATGAGAGATGCATCCCATATTTGAACCATGTAAACATCAGATTAAGGCTGTCTTTTGTTTTAACTATTATCTAAATCAGTAAACTCTTTTCCTTCAGCCCATCAAATAGCGTCGAACCTCCCAGTCTCATTCAAGAGACGTAATTTCACTATGCTACTTTTTGATCTTCAGGGCATGCCTCCAAGTCTATTTACATAAATAAATGTACAGGGAATGACTGAGATTATGGAGCTTTGTGGACTTTTGATGTGCCCTCTTCACATCCTGTTGCTTACCCTGTGAATCAGATCTGACACTTAGCAGGGTATTCACTTTACCTTCTCTCACAGCCAAAATTAATGCAAACTAGAGGACAAAAGTGGAGATCCTAACTCAATGGGGAATGCTTGTAGATGGTGCCATTCTATGTGAACGTCCTTCACAGGTCAAATGACATTCTTTTCCCCTGATATAAAGAACATTTATGCTGTAAAATCCCTGGAGTAAACACTGCCTTATTCTGCTTAATTGTTGCATCTTTAATGGCAGTCCATGGTCATATTTGAATACCTGTCCTGAAATCTGAAAGTTACCTCAGGGTAGGTCTCTTAGTCTTTCTTGGCACTATCCAACCCTTTAACTGAACATAGGACAAATATCCAAGGGTATATTTTCCTTTTACTAGACATCTTGCCTGTGTCTAAACATGCAAGCTGGAACTTTCTAGCTGATTTTATTTCTTGTACCTTCCTGGTCCTTTTATAAGACTGTATTTGCAGTTGCAAAGATATTATTGTATCTTTTAGAAGATATGTAATAGATATGAAAAGCAAGGCCTTTTAAGCATTTCATTCTTTGGAGATTTTTCTGATAAATTTTCTTCTTTTAGATTTTTCTTTACTACTAGAGGCTGCCAGTTATTCTATGGCAGCTGTTTCCAGACAGTGCTCACACAACCTGTCTTTAGATGGTTTATGGGTCAGAGATAGGAGCCTGGTCTCCTTTATACAGTCAGTGAAGAGAAGTATGCATATTCAGTGCAGAGATTCAGAAAACCTAAACTATAACCTCTAAACTGATATTGTGAAAAATGTCCTAGGTGATCCAAGACAGGCCTCTATCACAAGTGGACTGTAAATATCTCCAGTTTTTAGTTCACTTAAGGTACCCAATTTATTTTAATGTTTAATCTTCTTTTCCTTCAAATTTTTTTCTTCGAATTTTGTCATTTGCCATTTCCTTTGTATCCACTTTTGCTCTTGATTGTGCCATCTTTCAGTTGCTGTGATCAAAGTAACGTTTTAAATGCTTTCTCAGTGACCAATTTTTTTCTATTTTTAAACACTTATAATCAGCTTTGACATGGAAAAAATTATGGTAAGTCTAAACACACAATTTCTGATTTTCTGATGTCTTTTTCCTCTTTTCTTCTTTTTATCCTCTTTTCTTTTTTTTTTTCCCTTCCCATTAGCTAAGTTACACTTATTTCCCATTCCTATTAATTGGTTTGACCCTTTCTTTCCAGTTTAAGGTCACAGAAACTGTAAAAGTAGAGTGGCGTTGTGTAAAGTCTGAAATATCTGGAGTTTTTGAATCGTTCATTTGTATAGTTTTATTAATTTTACTCAACTGTCCACAGCTTTGATACCTCTACCCCCAGTACTTTTCCTGAATAGCTGCCAACTGTCTTTGGGCTCTGTTATCTGGCATTGTATTCTTTGGCCCCAACTCTGAAAAATTTATACACTAGAGTAATTCTATGCATGAGAGCAGGCTCACTAAGTGCTCATGCATAACATTATTCTGGAGTGTATGCATTTTCAGGGCTTAGATAATTGGTTTGATTTTACTGGTCAGTCATTGCAAACTATTTGTAATGGAATTTTTACCCAGTTCTTGATTTTTTTTTAATTTTCTCCGTAAGCTGTCACAAGTTTTGTACAGTCACGTGGACCTGGACATTGATTAGGTGGTCTTAATTATTAAATCTACTCTTAATTTCCTATTCATGATGATGATGCCCACAAACATATTAGAGTCTACATGAACTGAATATATTACAGTTTTTCATGTATGCATAAAGTTGGGTTTTTAACTTTTTTTGCTGCAGTTGGATAAATAAACAGTAATTGATTCTCATAGCCAGCTCCCATCCCATAACCCATTCCCATGATAAAAAATGAGCTATCAGGTCAAACCTCTGAGACTTTTATTGCAACATCCATAACTAACCATATAAATGTGTCTGTGATATATTTATTAATTTAAAGGAATTTCAGCCTTTTGTTAATTTGCTACATGCTTCTAGTGCCTTCTGATTGCATCACTGCTGGAATGCCTTCTTTCTTGACTAGCTACAGAAGATTAAGAGTATGTAGGCCAACAAGTGTTACAGAACAATTACTATACAAGTATTTCTCTGTCTCCATGTCCATCTTTTTATTACTGAAGTCCCTACTAGTTTGGCTAAACCTCTTTCTTGATCCTTTATTTAATTAAAACAAAACACATCAAAGCGTACCAGGGCCTGAATCCCTAGCTGCTATGAATCACCAGGCTCCTCCTGAGTAAACCAATGTCACTTTTTGCCAGCTAAGAAATTAGTCAAATAGGTATGAAAGCCAGGTTACTACTCTCTGTCTGATGTTCAGTATTGATTTCAAGTTCTTTTCCTTTTGCATTTGTTAAATACCGTTCATCCGCTTCACATCTGTAGTAGAGTATGCCTTCTTAAACTGTAATAATCTTTAAACCTGAATACTCTTCTGGGCCTCTGGTTTTACTCTTTGAAGGATGTCCTGTCAATCTCATCCTTATGCAGATATATTTTATAATATATTTTATTCCCTTTGGAATCTTTCCCCAGTGTTGTCCATTTCCTCCCAAAAGTTCAACAGCTTGAAAGTAAGCAGTATACTTATCAAAATAGGAGAAAAACTGTAGGAGGAGAAGCCTACTTAGTGTAAGCTTTCTTAAGAAGTTTGATCCACCTCTGAGATTTCTACCAACATAGTTTTTCTTAGATATTTAAGACTTGTATATATTACAACAATCTGCTGATCTCACAGATGTATATGTACTGCTCCTTGTGGAACCTAAAAAAAAGACTTTTTTTCCTCAAATTTACATTCAGCTTCAGTTGCAGTGTCACAGAGTGACTAAACTTTGGTGCATAGTGCATTTGTCCATAAACTTGTTTTTAAGTATGTGAGTATCTTTAATAATTTCCATGCTGAATAGGAGCCTTCAAGCAATATAATACCAGAACAGTTTCAGATTCACAAGTGTATTGTTTCAGAGAATTCTTAGCACTCTTATTTTGAGTTGCAGCCATCAATGTTTTGTAGTGGTATTGAGCACACAAAGAAACCGTTGAAGTTGAAGTGGTGAATATTTGTAATAGAAAATAGTAATTTGATTTCAGCTTACATAGATGTGGTCTTGAAATATTGATTTATTAGATACAAAAAATGAATCGGAACAGGTTCTTATCTAACTTTTCTGATACATTTATCAAAAAGGCAATAGAAATTCTATAGTTACTGAACTTTTATTTTGCAATGCAATTACATATTTGTGTTACATCATTTAAATACTTCTGTAAGGGTTTGAGTTTGAATTTACGAGAATTAAATAGAACTGTATTTTTTGTAACTTTTATGAGATTAAGAAAAGTCTTCTCCCTGTGATTAATTGGTAGCATTTGCTGATTGGGTCAGGACTTTCATACTTCTGGTCCTTCCACTCATATATCTAGAGTCAGAATAATTCAGTATTGCATTTAATCAAAATTACCTAATTCATTGGGATTTTCTTTTTCTCTGATATTTTTGCCTACCACCATGTAGCCTTTTGTCATAAGAGTTAAAAGAGTATTTGTTTTGGTTTAACTGGCTTTTTTTTTTTTCCTCAAGCTGATTTTTACTAGTTTTTTTGTGGGGCTTGGGATTTTTTTTGTGGATAGTACTGACCTTTTTTGGAAGTACTGTTGACTCATCCTGAGAACGAAGAGTACAGCTTAAGGAAAAAGTAGTTGACCTAATCTTCTATTTATCAAACAGAATGTATCTGCTTTTGTAAGATGTTTATACTTACTGATGTGTTGTATCGCATTGGAAATTATTTTTCCTATGAAGAGCAGCACAAGTTGTCTCCAGTTGTTAAGTCAGTGAGGTCACTGTTTCACAACATCCTACCCAGTTTCCTTATTTCTATTATTCAAAAAGGCCTTTCCTTTCTGCCTTCGGAGATTTCATTAAGCACATTTATCAGTTTCATCAGGGAAGAGAGTCAAATACTTCTAGTTTTTCTGCTGTGATTTTATATCCTGCCTTTTAGTTATTTGTCAGCTTCTTGTTTGTAACTTGTCCTGAAATCCTGATGGGGTGGGATTAGTTTTTGGTTTTCAGATATTGCATATAAAACTGTGTTTGAGATAAGGAGATGTTATTAATTATTCCCATTAAAGAATCTTCCCATCTCTTCTGTTTCAGCAATGAGAATTTTCCTCCTTTTCATTTGATTGTCTCATTTTAAACATTACTTGGTTTAAAATACTAAATGGTTTCACAGTTTATCCTACCATGCCATGTATTCCTTAGCTCTTCAATTGTTGTATGCTCATTTAGGCACCACATTTCCATCTTTGCTGTGAGTATTCTAAAACCCAGTTGTGACAGATGAACTGAATCACACTGAGTCTGTGCCCTTCTTTTTTCCTTTCATTTGAGTTTCCCTTGTACAATATACTAGTGTCAGTCTATTCTTAGGGCCACGTTGGAATTCCTTATACTACTCTTTTGTTTTCAGTTTTGCGCTGTTGATTTTTGTCACTTCCTAATCAGAGTATCCTTCTGTGTTTTATTTTTAGTTTGGCAGAGCGCTGGTAGTGGTCACTGCTGGCCCCTGCTGCCTGGCATGCCAGTGCATCGTAACCACACATGACCTGTCTTCAGACAATGCAGTGTGGTCAAATTTTTCTTGTTGTCTCTGAAAAATTTGCCTCTTTTTTTTTCCTATGGAAATTTTGAGAACTGTCAGACAGCAAGTCATCATTTTGGTAGATGATGATTCCTCATCTCAGTTTTCCCCTCACACTGTCTTTTTCCATGTTTCTTGCTTTGTAAGTCAATATTGAAGTCATTCATCCCAAAGAAACAAGCTGTATTCTGGTATTCTGTCAGTAACAGCTTGGAAGCAGCTGCAAAGTCATCTTTGTCTTCAGCGCACTCTTCTTTTACTGGAACATTATACTATTCAACCTAAGTTTGTTTAGCATTATGGTTTAGAATCTGATGTTTATATGCTCTATATGTTTTCAAATGCTTAGTGGGGTTTTTTGCTGTCTGTTGTAATAAATACTACTCTTGTTGTTTACTTATCATCCCTGCTCTGTTCACTGGTGAAATATTTATTCTTTTGTTCCAGTCATTATATGTGTCTGCTGTAAAATGCATTTCCTGTAGTTACTCTTGGTGTCCAGACTACTGTAGTAGTAGTTTATGTCTAGTCTGCCTAATTTCAGTCCCATCTAGAAGAGACAGGCCACATCCTCACAAAAGAGCATTTGATTATGGGTCTCCTCTGAGCCTCATGTACTTTCTCCTGAAGACCCAAGATAAAATTTTTACTTTTTTAAGGATCTATTTCAGCTTAAAAAAGGCATTAAGTAAAGTGAGAACTGTGCTGCAATTCATGCATTATCTAAAGTTGTGTTGGGTGCCCTAAAGCACAGCATGGAAGTATGTGGCAGTATTTGAGAGTGCAAAACACTTTAGGAGTATGACAGAAGACATCAAAACAGATGTAGACTAATCTTGGGTATCTCTTGAAATCACTACTGCTGCAATACTACCCAGAACTACACTGATATTTTTGTTTTGGAGGGAAATAGTCAATTAGCCTTGACTAACAGGCAAACGCCCACCCAGCCGCCTGATTAGTCCCACAATTCACTGGTATGCAGGTGGGGAAAATTAGTAAGAACAGGAATGGTAAAACTCATAGGTCACGATAAAGTCAGGGACATCATTTAGCAATTACAGTCATGGGAAAAACAGGCTGATCTGGGAAAATGAACTTATTTAATTTCCAATTAGAATAAAAAAATGTAACCATTGATTTCTATTGTAGGAAATAACAAGATAAACATTAACACGATACCTTTCCTACCCCCTTTCCCAACTTCAGCTGCCCTTCCCAAGAAACAAGGAGGGATGATCAATACATAAGAGCTACTCTCTGCTGATCCTGCCTCCTCACACTTTCCCCTTTGCTGGCAAGGGCTCTTCAGAGGCTGTGATTCCTTCAGGAACATCCATCTGAACAGACCACTCTGGTGTCTTCCTCAGGCTGCAGTGGGAATATCTACTCCAGCACCTCCTCTTCTGACCTTGGTATTCTCCCCAATGTTTCTCACTCCTTTTTCCTCTCTCTCTGTTTAGTGTTTTATGCCCTTTTGAAATATGATTTCATGATATGTTATCAAATTGGCTAATGGGCTCGGCTTTGGCAAATTTGATACAGGGATCGTGGGAGACTCCCACTTTTCTAGAGCACAGATTGTCCAAAAAGGATACTCCACAAAGTCTAAAGTGTCATTATATACCTGTCCTTTGGCGATGGAATTAAGCCCAACCTCCATGTAAATAGAGGGAGGTCTTTGAAGACCTCCAGAAACAAAATTTGCACATTTTGCTTATGTTATTTTAAAATTATAAGCATAATTAGTTAAGTAGCACATGACTGCTGAGAAAGAAAAATCTCTACATGCTTTACACTTTTTCTGGAAGTGCAGAGAATCACATTTCAGATATACAGTCACTTTAATCACCCAGAAAAAAAAAATGTAGTCATATTAGGACATTACTTTAGCATATACTTGCCAAAACTACTGCTAAATATTCCAGAAATTGTCTATATACTACGACCTTTTCTCATTTCTTTTTATGGTATAACAGATGTTCAGTGATATCTGGCCTCCAAGACAAACTGCAGCTCTCAGTCTCCAGTTTTCATTATCTTGTTCCCTACAGAAACGTGGGAGCATGGAGAATATCCTCTTCAGGAAACTTCAGGAAGAAAATTTTTCTGTGTCTGCTCCATGTTCCAGTTTTGAACTTTTAACTTCAGCAAACTCAATGTCCACATTTTCTAGAATCAAAACAGAAAGCATAATCCAGTCTCCAGGTTAGGACAGCTAAGTGAAGACATCAATAAGTGAAATGCTATATATCATCTAAGACATCTGCATAACAGATAAAGCATTTGTCTGTGTCACTCCAGAGTCAGAAGGATACAAGCGGGATACCCTGTTGGAGCTGGACTAACCCATTATACCCATCTTTCCACAGCCAAATCCTGCTCTTCATCTCTGCTGACTATAAAGGGAGTTTAGCTGCCTGGTGCACAATACTGTTGTTCAGTTTACAAACCTATGACTTACTGGTGTGTTTAGGATTCTTCCTTGTACACCACACAAGATCTGTGAGAAACTCATGACATCCCTGTGCAGAATAATAAAATGGTTTGGGTTGGAAAGGACCTTAAAAATCATCACCCTGAGCAGGGACAACTTCCACTAGACCAGGTTGCTCAGAGCCCCACCTGACTTGGCCTTAGAAAGGCCAGAAGAGCTAAACAACAACAACAACATTTAACATTACACTATCCATTGACATTCAAACTACTGCTGTTCTCTCCCTTTGTCTGTATGGTTGCCTACAGAGAGATGACTATTTTTAAGTGTCTTCCTTTCAGACTACATCTTACTACTGAAGAAAGGAAGAGATGGTAGAAAACCTTTCAAAATGGCTTTCAAGTGTTATTTCCACACCATTTCCAAATTTTCAAGGCAGCAGGTCAGCCACCAGTCCCAGATGTCTCTGTTGATTCATTCATGGCAGTAACAACAGTAATTGCTACTCAGAACTATGAATAGGTTTTTGCTGAAGAAATTCTATAGCTGCCTCACATTAATATGGGAGTTAACATGAAAAATTTACAATGTTTAGCTCAAACCTGCTATGACTTTTTACCTTTATTGTTATAATTTTTATATAGTAACAAGCACACTATACAGTGTATGAAGAGTTTAAGTGTTTTCTCATAGAGCAATTTTTAGAGTATAATTGATTCTAAAGAAACAAACAATCTGGGAGTATATATAATACAGCTTTTAAGCACTTGATTGTATAAAAAAAATCCATTTCACATTATATGACCTCATTTTGAAACCCAATAGCTAAAGAAAGTACGTTATGAATTTCCAGTACAAGAGAAATTGTAGTTTACGATCCATAGTGTGTGAGATGTGTACTTGCATTTTAACTATAGTTATATATAGTTATATATTTGTATAATTTTAAATACAAAGGCCTTATGATTGCTTTGGTTTTGTATTGTAGTGACTAGAATTGCATAACCTTTGCAACTAAAAATTAGATAGTCTCCTGCCTCTGATGCAGTTAATATTTAACTAGTTGATGCTGGGCTTAAGCACAGGAGAGACTTTACAAGAATTTTTACTTTGCTTTTACATTATGAAGAAAAAAATTGCAGAATTTTTTTTGCCTTTTTATGTTTTATTTAGACAATCATGAAGAATAAAAATGTTCTAGAAAAGAAATTTGCATTCATCCACATATGTACATTGATTCTCTAAAACTTTGAGTTGTTATAGACTTTCTTAGAAAGTCTTTGTCACCTCCCCAGTGCTCCACTTTTCCTCTGTCTCTGTTTTCTCTTACCTTGTTGTTTTTGTCTTGTCAGAATCATGTTGCCTGTCATATATCCCTTTTGCTGGAGATGGGAACTTCTACATTATACCTGCATATACAACTGTTCCATCCTAGTCTTTAGTTTCTTTCCCTTCCACTAGATCGGTGGGACTTTTTTATGCTGTCAGCCTGTGAAGTATTTCATGCAGGTTCAGCAAGTGTCACATATCCTAAATGAGCATCCTTATGAAGCTGTTGCAGTTTCCATCTTCTTGGACTTGGATGCATCTAGCCCAGGAACAGCTGCAAATCTTTATAACCCAGTCCAGTCTTAGTAAACCAAAATCAGAAGGCAGCAAAATAAAGACATTCACCCAGGAAAAATTGTCAAGCATGCTGACAGAGTACAATGGCTAGATTTATAGTGTTTTTCTCATGTGGCTCTGAGATAGGCTGTTTGGGCACAAATGTACTCTCTGTTTTACATGAACAAACTCTGCAGCAAGGTTAGGGGCAAAAGGTTGGACCCATATTAGTCATGGGTGCAGAAAAGCCTCCCAGCTTGTGCTTGCCAGCGGTGTAGAGGCTGTGAAATACTCTATAGTCTGATGTCTTCCCTTGCCTCTGCAAGGACTTGTGGCTGGCGTTAGGGGGGCAGTGCACAAGAGAGACGTCCAGGATGGCAGAGCACGAGGTCAGGTGGGATCTGGAGGCAACAGCAGCTTTGAACCGAGCACACACCACCTTAGGGGTACTCTAAGTCTGCCGCGGGAATGTGTGGAGCCAGGTCACAGCACACACTGGTTTCAGTCTTCTCCCTCCCAGGGTCGAATAAAGATAAAACTAAGAAATCTAGTGGAAAAAACGGTGGGGAGAGAAAGCTAATAGGGCTAGAGGATATGAAACTAATTGGAAGAGGGAGTTATTTGTTCCATTTGAACTACCTTGATCAAAGAAGAATTCATATGAGTTTTGGGTAAGGTTTATAGCAGGGTTATTTTTTTTTCCTTTTCTTTTTTCTTTTTCAAAAACCCCCTTTGCTTATCTGAAGTATTAACTTTCCATTTCCGCTGCTGAAGCAGATGTTTTGCTTGTTGCAGACATTAAGGCACTCTTAATGTGCAGTTACTGAATTCTTTTCTAAAAGAGCATTTTAAATTTGACAATGTTTCTTACATTTTTAAAGCAGTGACCTCATTTTGAAAAGATTTTTTTCCAATACATATGTCACCACTGGAAAAATACTAATCTTCAAAACTTAGTATAAAATGTCTCCATTTATTAAACATCTACTTTACAGATTTCAGCTGTCACAAAAGCCAGTCGTGCATTCTTGTGAGTCCTGGCATTCTGAAAAGTGTTTGTTTCAAGCAGGAAATATATTTTCATTGTGATTTCACTAAAATAAATATTTAAACAAATTACAACAGTTAAAAATGTCTTTGCAAATTGTACCTTTAATGTCTAGAAAGTATTACTATGCCAACAGAAATATTAACTCAGTAAACTCAGTTCTCATTCTCCTTATGTCCAGATCTGTCATCTGTTGGATGCTATAGTGTCCACTTCTAGCATTATTTTTTCTTCAATAAACTGTTATCTAAAAAAAAAAGAATGAAAGATGAATATTGAAACACAATTAGAGAGCTGAATCCCTTATTATTCTTCCATTCATCTTCATTTAATTTGTAAATGCAAATTTACATTTGTTTCATCTCTATATTTTTAATCTGCCACTATACTTCAATCTTTTAAATGATCTTTTTGTGGTAGTTTGGGAAAAGTTACAAGTGTTTTCCGAAGGGCCAACCAGTACAATACATTTAAAAAAATGTTCATAGCTTAATCAGAGGCATTCTTAATGGTGGTATCTATTACAAAACACAAGGGAGATCGGAAAGTCAGAACAGAGGAGAACTGGGTGTTATAAAATGGCAATCACTTTATCTAAACAATATATTTTTAAGATAAGCATATCAAGGAATTGTTTGCATTCTTCAGTTGCTGATGCCATCTTCCAGTCTGTCTGCTCAAGGGTTTTTTTTGTTTGTTTGTTTGTTCTATCCTCTTTTCTTCCTATCATGCAAGCTGGAGTTCATTTGAATTTTTCTTTTTGTGAGATGTTTCAAAATGCTGTGCTCCTCTAATTTACACAGTAATGAGGTTGCCCTGTCTCTGACCTTGGAGAGTTAGTTTGGACTTCCTATCTATTTTTGGAGGAGATCTCTACCTCTGATTAGAGCTAATGGGTGCTGAAAAGCTCTGTTTAAGAGTTGTTTTAAGTCAGCTCTTTGGGAAATCTGGCCTTCAGTTCCCAGAGACTGCAGCTGTTTTGTGGAAAAGGAAGCCAGAAAAAGAAGAAAGGGGTGTGTGGAGGGGGTGTGTGTGTGTTTATGAACACTCGATCGCTAATAGAGAGTCAAGTTTTTGCATTAAACAATGATTCGACTTCTTGTCTTCTCTAATGAATGCAGCACACATTCCCTATAATTATAACACTTACTTTTTCCTGTCCAAACATTTTGAAACAGCTGAAGACTCAAGCAATATTCAGTCTGGAAACCCTGTACCAGAGGGTGAGTGTATGGCTTTAGTCAAAGGAGCTAATCCTTCCGTGCAGTCCTCCAATTATTTTTCTTCACAAATAAGTATCGCTACTTTATTTTATCCAGAATGAATTCTATTCAATGAACACTCATCAAATTCCAATCTTAATTAGACTCTAACAAAGCCAAACAAACAAATCACTGTGCTTGGATAAAGGCATGTGGGCTGGAGCGTGTGAAAAGAAGAGGTTATACGTTTAAATTGTTTTACTTTCTTATAAAGCACTATAGGTGCTACAAAGCAACAGATGTATTTTATTATGGCCTTTGATGGTCAAACAGACTGGGCTGAATTATGATCACAACATTTCATGCAATTCTGTACCACTGCTATCTTTGTGGATATCTAAAACTGTTCTCTCATTTTGCTTTTTCCCCCTCCCTTTTTATTTGTACATAGAGTTATATTTTGTCTCAGCTATGAGATGACAGCCACTGTGTAAAAATACTTGAACTCCCTTACATGGTTTGTATCATCACCAGAAAGCCTTGATAAAAATGCAGCCTTATTATCTGTGTAGTTTATTCTCTCCATATATTTCAGAATGTATGTCCTAATTTGATATTCCAATATATATAATCAGTCAGCACTTTCCTTTCATGTTTTTTGACAGAAACACAGGCAGCATACCAGGCAATTAGTCTGAAGAATGATTCCAAAACTCAGTCTTACTTCTACTCTCACCCCTTACATGCTTTGCTGATATGGGATGTTTGTAATTTATTTCTCTTTTTTTCTTCTATTTCTTTTAATTTCTGAACAAAAGGGTCATCTCCTTATATACCTGTTGTTTGCTCCTTGGCTGTTGCCTTTAAATAAATTCACTTCTGGAAATAAAAAGCTGCTTGGGGGGGGGGGTTTGCTTGCTTGTTTGGTTGATTGTTTTGGTTTTTGGTTTGTTTTTTTTTTTGAGACAGCCTATATTTAATATTGAGAGCCCTATTAATTATTAGCCATATAAGGGAAGGGTTTAGAAATGATAATGTATATTTCACTATAGTTCTAAGACACACATAACAAATAGTCCTTATTACTGCTTTACTATACTTACTTTACTATACTATACTTTACTATATGATATCTGTCTGCAGAACAGGAGAATAGGATAGCGTGGTCAAGATATGTCTTCCCATCATAATTTCTGTATACATGTGAAAAATTTAAGTTCAAGGTATGCATTTCCTTTTTCAACTTTCTTCCTATATGGTAACTTTTAAAAACTTCCAAAACTGTGTTTTAACACAATCTTTTCATTTTCCTTCCCAACCTCCATCATAAATATATTTTGATATTTCAACTATTTGGCATGTAATGACATGCATACAACAACTAAAAAAAGGGCTTCTTAAAACATGGTCCAGATTTGTGAAGAGCTTCATGGTTCACTGAACATTTTATTTAATATGGAGATTGTATTCAGAGTTGTTTGATTTGCAGAAATAACAAGCCCAAATGCTTCAGTTTCTAATGGTAATTAGTTTTCAGCCTAGACAGTCTGTTTAGTTATATATTTACTACCTTGTAAAGAACTATCACAACAAACCCTAAAGCATTATTTTAAAATTAATAAGCTAAAGAAAGAGGAAATTCTTCACTTTTGCATAGCAACACTCTGTATTCTACTTTTTGATTGCAAAATCCACCTTTTCAATTATAGGTGTACTAAATTATGATGCTTGAAAAACTATAAAAGGCAATTATCAATGTTTCTTAATACCATAAATGACTAATGCAAGTATGTTTTGCTGTAAGGGAAACAAAGACTAGTATTGTGAGCAGATTTCCTTAGCTTCCTGAGTCAGAATAGAACGAACTTTGATTCACATACTTTTGGTGCTATTTGCAATTAATATTAGTTTCTGTGGTGGTTAAAATATGTGCTACAGATTCCATTGCAGCTTATATATTAGAAAATAAAGGCATATTATTTATCCACGTCTTAAAGTTCACCTGGCTTTTGTGACATCAGGTAAGGAAGCAGAGAGGAGGTTTAGAGCAGAATACCTTGCAGTGGTTCATGTATTCCTGCTTTATGCAAGAAAACATCTGGAAGAGTCACCTCTTCACCCAGGTAAATATTCTGATCTATCCCTTGCTGCTTTTCAAAGTTAATGGAAGCAAAGTTTCCTTTGCCAGATACTGTGTTGGGGTTTTTTGGACTGGACTCTTCTTCAATGGCTCAACAATGAGCGAGCTCTCGGTGGCTGCAGGGCTAAGAATGCCTCCATTATACTCACTCAGCATGCTTTACCATTGATTTCTGCCTCTGAACATGGATAGAGGACACGCTTGAGCTGGCAGAAGGAATCACATCATGGCATAGACACCTCAGAAGAAGTATGCATTATGGAAATCTTCTTAACAAAGAGAGTTCCTCAGCAATCATTAGCATTAGAGGTTCTCTCAACTCTCTTTCACAAATGGCAAGGGAAAGCAAAGAAGGGAACATTTTCAAATCTTGGAAAGACTGACCCTCTCCCTTTGTGCTGCTGTGTCAAAAGAGCTTTATATGCCCTTTCATTCCAAATCAGTATAATTGCTTTTGTTCAAAACCAGGTCCAGGCTTCCTAGCAGTGGAAGCAAAATAAGTTGTGTACTGTTTCAAGGCCAAGGAACTAAGTCACTTTGTTGTTCCTCTTCACTGCCAACAATTACATTAGGTTTTGTGGGGATTCCAGAAGACTTTCCAAATTAGAAATTATATGAGATGAAGTGGAATATGTTGGTAGGATGTCCGGCTGCCAGTCAAGGTACAACCTCACCAAGAGTGGGAAGCTCTGCCTTCATTCCCAGTGCCACAGGAAGCTGTTCTGGTAGGCAGTGAAATGGTGACCTACTCAGGCTCCTGGCCATGTGTAGCAGTCATATGAACTACTTGATTTCTCTGTTAGCCATCAATAAGGCTCATGCCTCTTCCATCTTCCCTTCCCTTCCCTCCTCTTCCTTTCCTTTTCTTCTGCTCTGATCCCTCTCTTTTTCAATAGGGTTAATTTTTCTTCCAGTTCAACAATCTGAGCCAGATCAGCAGTGTCAAGGAAATACCAAAAAACAAACAAACAAAAACCAAACCAAACCAAACAACCCCCCCAAACAAACAAACAAACAAAAACAAAAACAAAAATACCAAAACAAAACAAACAAACAAACAAAAAAACCAAAACCACAACCAAACAAAAAAAAAAACAGGAAAAGTGCATGTCTCCCTGCCACCCTCCCCTTCAGTAGAACCTAGCAATCAAATCAGCTTACTTATATCACAAAACTGCACACTGAAATAGGTTCTTTTAACTCTTCCCCAAAACCTTTGGCTAGGAAGACCACTTCAGAACAACAACAAAGACAACGTTGAAAAGGTAGTGAATTTGAAACCTCAGGAAATGAGATTCAACTAGTCATATGACACCTCTGTAATCATTTTCTAAGGGCAGTCTTAGTTTGAAATAATTCCTGCCCAATTCTGAAAGCTACTGCTTTCTATTAACAAAAACTAGTCTGAACCAAACTGCCAGAGAAATGACAGAACCACTCTGCATATTTTCTGAGAAGGAACTTATTCTTTCCCGGTGGTATTTGCTGAGGGCATTTCCTTGACAGAGTTTACCAGGATGACAGAAGTGGTCATTCATTTCTCCAAGTCTCTTCCAGTAAAAAATATTTATTCACTGTAGATGTGTATGTTTGTTGTGTCAGAGAAACAGGAAATACAGGCTTCATATCTGAAGACCGCATATTTTAAGTTAAGTGTACTTTCTGAAAGTCTGTGATTTCAGCAAAACAAAGGAAAATCTCTACAAAAACACTGGGAAAGTCCAATGCTTCAGTTCCAGGAGACTTGCATTAAAACCTAAAGAATTTTATATATAATTACATCATTTTGTGACATGCATGTTGATTATTGAGCGTCTTGAACAGCAATGTCCATGGAAGTATAGAAACAAAAAGTAAATAGTCTTTTAAGAAGACTGATGGTTTCTGTGATATATTCATGGACATGAGCATGTGATGACTTACTTTCAATACAAAGAGAAACATGTGGTTTTGTTAAAGCGTTAGTAAGAACAATTAACCTTGTAGTACATTAATGCATATGTAAAATTCAAGTTGGTCATAAGCAAGATAATAAGTATGTTTAAACATATAGTTTTCTTTTTAAACTTCAGTGAAGTTAGGCAGGCGTTTTAATATACTTGAGATATTAAAATGCACTGGATGATGTTGTAATAAGAACAACAGTCATATAACAAAGAATGTTAGGTATTGTTTGAGATGCATAGTTTGCATGCTTTGTTTACAGGAACATTGTTTACAAAACCATCCAAAACAGATCGTGCAAGAATTAGAAGATTCTAAGAGTTAAGTTAGAAAAGTAATTCTTTCCCAGAGGATAAAAGTCTCTCTTTTCTGTAATTCAGCTTGAATAGCTCAGCCAACTGGATAATGAGTCTGATAAAAAACTGTAGAGGTTTTCTTGTTAGATTCATATGAAGTTAGTATTAAAACATTATAGTAATAACTTGTTGCTTTTACCATGTTTGCACACACTATTTTTTTGTAATAGTTTTAATAAGTTCCATATGACCAGTTGGAAAGATAAACTTAATAAATAATTCATTATTGATTTATCTTTTGCTAACAGTCAACACTTTGGTTAAAACTTTACAACTGCTTGGAAAAATGATGCAGAAGTTTACATCCTTGATATAAAGTGTCACAAACCAGTCAAAAAAATTAAAGAATGTTTCTTGTTTGCTGTTATATTCTATTGCACATTTCTTTTTTAAAGTAAAACCTTTGCTGTGCCCATCTATACTATCTGAACAGAGCAGTGGCTACAAGTTTTAATCTCATATATTCTTTTGTCTGAAATTATAACTGTCCTTTCTGTCACTGAAACAAGGTTAGAGAATCCAATAAGGTATATGACTGCTCTGCAGAAGCTTTCACTACAGAAATGCTTATTAAAGGAAGTAAGCATCTATTTGGAATTTGTTTGCTGTAGCTAATACAAGAGGAAAGACACCTTTTTCAAAATGCAGGCTAAGATTCAGAATTCTTAAGGTACTTGCATCCAAAGACGTCAAGTCTTTTTAGTTTTTCAGTAAAATTTAGCAAGCACAACTTTCACAGCATGATTATATAGCTAAGGTGAACAAATTTTGCAGAATTGTATTTGCATGGAGAACTGAATTACCTGCAAGTAAATTGGAAGTGGAAACTTGCAAATTCCTTCCTAAATTGAAAGAAGCTGAAGAAAGCAAATGTTTTCTAAAATCTTGGGGTTTTTTTCCTACTACTACTAGGGAAAATAGCAGTAAAATCTCGTGGGAAAACCAGCAGCATTCTTGCTTTTCTATTTGCCTATTTAGGCTACAATTTGGTGCTACAGTAATTTCTTAAGGCTACAGTAACTTTTCAGGAACGTCAAGGAAAAGTTATCTTGAAATTTGAAAAACAATGGAATTCAATTTGTGGAATAATTTATAGCTGAAAGACAAAATATGCTTTCCAAAATCTAAGACCTTAAGCATTTACTGCTAGTAAAAAAAAGTATACCCAGCACAATACAGTATACCCAATACAGTATACCCAGTCCTGCCAGGAAGACAGTTTTTACCATAATTCTTCCTGGAACAACAGGAATTAGGGAACAGACAAGCTAAACAGGGCTGCCACCTCCCTATCAAAACCTGTCAAGCCAAAATACTATTACTTTTGGGATGTCAGTGTCTTACTAAAACACTTAGCATTAATTGACAACTTCTCCTGCAGTGTAAGAGACTTAATTGCAAAGTTAGCACAACTCCATAGTTTCAAGTAGCAGAGCCCAAGTGTCAAAGCTGGCAGTTTTAAAAATTAGTTAGCCTAGCAGAAGACAAAATGCAGAGGGTGAAAAGTTCTTCCTGTCAGGGGAAACTATACATAGTCTTGATGGAATACCTGTCCTGGTCTCCGCTGTCAACAACAAACATGGCCCATATTTTGCTGCTTCTGTGCTGGAAAATATATTGAGGAAACTGCAGCAGAGAAGTCCATGCTTATGGCTGACAATGTCTAAGAACCATCTGAGTCCTGCACCAATTGTCATATAACAATAAAATTAAACCAGCTCTTGTTTCAAGGAAGGGGACAAAGTTTGCTGCCAGGCCAGAGGGCAGACAGCCTGCTGGGGTGTGCGATAGATGCTTGTCAGAGAGATTGCCAGACTCACAGCCTGGTTGGGACATTGCTTTTCTCTCCATAGTGTGAAGCTGCAACTGCACTGGTATGATTTTGATGATGATATTTCATTGCTTATGAGAATTGAATGTATCCCAGTAGAAGACTGGGGGCATTTGAAAGAAACTTGATCAACTACTGCAAGGTTACTGTTTTTTCTGATTCACCAAACCGACACCTTTTCATTCTGTTTTTTTCTCAACCCTTATGTTCAAAAATGTTTCTTGACTTCAAATTCTGGAGCTATTTAAATCTCTAAATCCCCTCATAGCAGATCAAATAAAAGCTGTCCGTTTAAGAAAGCTTAAACAATCATATTTAAAGTTAAATTAATTTTTCTTAAACTTCATGTAATTTATTTGTTTGATATTTCAGAGAAAAACTGTCTTATGCACATTTAGAGGGTCTGCAGCATGATTTGCTATAACTAAAGGTGTACATGAAAATATAATTTTTTATTACAAATAATTTATTAAGAAAAGACTAGACAGTAACTAGACACATGCCTATGAATTTAAATTATAAGGGATATAAACAAATAGAATTCCAAGAGCTATTTATAAACCAGAATTTACTAGTAGTTTAGACAGAATTGTACTTAAGTGTAAAACAGTCCCAGCAGAGAAATGTGGGATTGTTTTGTGGGGAGCATTTTCTGTTAGCAACTTATTCTTGACGCTGCCACCTTCAATAGTAGTATGTTATGTATGGTCTTTATATAAAGTTAGTAAAATCCAAGAGATAATGAGATTAACAGAAAAATGTATAACAGATGTTTTGTATAATGTCTAATGTGATGTAAAAGCAACTTCAATAAGGCTTTTTAAAGCCACGGTCTCCTAAAAAGGACCATTGAAAGTATGGGACCCTTAGCTAGCAAATTAAAGCCAGCACATGTAATGATAGGCTTGTTTTCTATAATTACTTTTCACAGACCTTTTAGAAGCAGTTTGTGGAGAAACCCCAGGGTTCTGTGCACCACAGATTGCAAACCACTGAATTAAACATCCAGGACTGGTGGAGGAGTTAGCCAGTGGGCTAAACAGGAACAAAAGAGTAATAGTTTCTAAACACACAGAGCACCCAGAGGTAGGGATTTATATAGCTCACAGTTGGTTAGGCCAGTGATGTGAGTAAAGAGCATTGAGTTTATTTAGAATGGTTATAGCCACTTGTATTTGTTACCAAAGTTTATGGTAGAGATGCATGTAATAAAGAAAAAAATTTACTGAATTGTACCATAGAAGATCAGTTTGTAATGAAAGAAGAGGACACAAAAGAAGTGTTTAGCTGGAGCTAATGGGATATTGATATTACCCACTGAAAAAAGAGGTCACTAGCACCCAAAATGAAAAGATAATGTACTGGAATTTGTGTCTGAAGGTAAGATTTGAGACCCTGAGCTCTGAGGGGCTCTTTCTGAGGATCCACAGCTGTAAAGGCTGAGGAATATTTTAGGAACTCTAGATAAGATGAGCTAAGTAATTAGAAAGCTCTAAGTAATTAGAACAGGATGCATTTTACGTATTTGGATTGTAGCCATTTAATGTAAGCAAAGGCCTAACCTAAATCTCACTAAGTATTTCCTTCCTTAGTTTCAGCTTTACTGTTCTGTGAGACAAGATGCATGAAACTGAGAAATCAGAGCCAGTGGAGGCAGCAAACAAAGCAACACTGTGCTGTGCTTGTGCTGTGCTGAGAGACTACAGATTCTAACATGTTTTTTGCCAAATTTCTAGAGGTATTTTGGTGTCAAAACCTCTGGAGCCAAATTTTATGAAGGACCTGCCAACAGTGTTACCATGTAGTCTGGTGTAGACAAGGGAGAGACCATGTAGTGTCACTCATACTCCAAACCATCACAGTATTTACAGTCTAGGTCTGCTGCTGGCAAGTTCTACATGCCAACAAAGCCCTTAGACCCCCATACAGCAACTGTCTAATTCTATATGTGCATAGTAACCTGAGAGGTTTCATCCCTCTCCCCCATTTCAACCAAACAGGTCTCTTTTGTCCCTGGTCACAGCCTTAACCACTCTCTTCCTCCCTACAAGGTGTATGCAAGGAAAAGTGACCTCACATGAACAGTTCCAGACCAAGAAGTCTCTTCTATGCCCTGAGTAAAGCATAGAGCAACTCTTTGAAACTTTAAATTTAGAGTATCTGCTCTGCTTTTTGGCTTCCCAGAATGTTAACCATTTTATTTTCCCCATGTCTGTTTATGTCCAGTTTTGAGAGTGATGATTCTAATGACCAAAAAAGATTTCTAGAAGATAAGCAACACCTTTACAATTTCCAAAGAAAGTATAAAAGTAAAGATTTTCTGTTTAAAAATTGTTATTCACAAATACCTGTTCATACTTATACGGGTGATAATATTTTAAATGAAGATTTTATAGCAATAATAAGACAAGTAACTCTGTGAAAATGAGGTATTTCATAGTATGTTGTATAAAAGACAGTGGTACAATAATAAGAGGACAATGAGAAATATGAAGAGATTTAACAGTTAAATCTTGAGGTGATATTTAATAACTAAAAGTCTGATAAAGCACTATTTACCATAATTACATATACAGTTAAACTTTATGTACATGTTTCAGTTACAATATCTCAAGCTAGTGAAAGAGAATCTGCTGCCAGACCATAACAGATTGTTCCCACAGGACATCTGTTTCATGTGTTTAATTTCTTTTAAAAAGTAGGCAATTCTTTGTGGCTATAAAAGTATGAAAGCATAAAGTTTTATTTGATATTATGTCAAAATTAAATAGTTGTGCCACATTTTTTCTTTTATCCCAAATAATATTTAATGCTGACACAGTTCTGATGCACCAGTAAATTATTATGCAGTCTTCTAAAACTATTGTAGCATTCAGAGCACGGAAAACATTGAAACTTTTGGGCTACACATGGAGTATTTTTTTTGCATTAAACATCTTATTGAAATGGGATAAATGCACTTACACACACACACACACACACAGAAATTATCTGGAAAACCCAGCATTCACAGATGTCTTTTTAGGCATCTTTAATTCCAGGCAGACTCATGGCCTTTGGCTGATGAATGGGTAAAATATGGAGCAGGGCAGCTCCAATGGGAGCTCCAGTTCATATAAAGACAGGCATGGGATTTAGCCACTTTTAAGCTGGAGCTCCCTATGATCCAGGGAGGACACCAATGCCAAGTATCCTTGGAGTGAAGGTGGTACCACCAGCAGTACAGACCTTTACCCCTGAGTTAGTTACCAGAACTGTCTTTGTGAAAAAGGAATACAAGTACCTAAATGCAAGAGTTTGTTCAGGGATTCATTTATCTCATTCTAACATAAACATCTCAAATAGTTATGATTAGTTTCTCCCTATAAATATCTGTTTCCCTCATTGACTATAAATGGAACTTAGACATCTTGCTTGGGTGTAGATATTTGCTTTATTCATATATAAGTTAAATGGAGTTCATTCTCCTTGATTTGTAAGCCCTAACTCCAACTCGGTTACCCCAAACCAAACACTGGGCCCAACTACCCAAGCCATAAGTGTGACCAAAGGAGACCTAGGAAACAACAGGACAATTATATTCTTATCAATCAATAGAGATGAAAATGCTGCTGCTCTCCACTCTTTGCCTGATAAGCTGAAGGACTTGCAAGGCAGGCAAATATCCGGGATCCAGTTCCCACACCATGGAGGAAGGTTAAACACCTACTTCTCACTCTCAAGAACAGTATCTTGCTCATGAGGGTCCAATTTAGCCTAAAGAAGGCTCCCACAGCCTCTCCTGAGAAACTGGTTAGCAGAAGGGAAAAGTGTACAAGAGCCTTGATGCCGTGAAAGAGCAAACAAGGAGCAGGCTGATTCATAAGCCAGTGGTGAATACAGTCCACTAAAACAAGAAGTAAAACCTGGTGCCTAGTGGGGGGAATAAAACAGTAAAAGATTTAGAAAGCAGAGACTTGCCACCAAGATTTCTGTCTATAGTTCTGGAAGCCTGATTTCTGTTGGTGGTCAATCTTCCTTTTGCTTCTTGACTACATCTGCACTTTTTATTTTTTTCTTGGAGCTAACATTTTTGAAAGCTTCTGCTCCATGGTGGGCAAAGGGAAGCAATATAATTCCCACTCTAATAAAAGTAAGAGAGACATGTATCATCATGGCTGATGGCATGTAGAGCAATAGGGCAGATCTAGGAAGAGTAGGGTAGGACATCAATAAAAGATCCCTTAATGGAGTGGCAGGTAATTTTTTTTGGTTAGTTGGTTGGTTGGTTTGTTCATTTTCTATTTCTTTAAAAGAGAAAACACAGATAATTTCAAGCAAAACCAAGTGTAGTCAAATCACTGTGTTCAGAAGAGAGAAGAATTATAACAATAAAAAAATTCTATATTTCAAGCTATTGGCATTCCTGTTGGGTGCTGGAGGCGTAAGAAAATATCATCGTTACTATTTCCTGGCACATGTGCAGGATTGGCTAGTAAGACAGTAGTGATTTACAATGCTGTCAAGGACAACTTCAGCTCCCAATCAAGGAAAAATTCATTTTTTTCTGTACTCAGGCCTATATTTCATTTTTTATAATCCTTTTCCACTTCTATACAGAGTACTGAGCCAAACTCTCACCTGAGCCCTTCAGAGGCTGTAACCAAGCTGGATAAACTGCCCACCCTTAGTGACTGGGGTACTACGACGTAATATGACAGCATTTACAAAAATGAGAGCAAGACTCAATGTGCACAATATGGGCATCACCCTACCCCTGAGTCTTTCATTCATCTTCTCTTCTGTGCACCAGGCTAAACCCAGAAGTTTCCAGAATCAATAGGTTTTCTTTAGAGATGTTGAAAATGTAATCCTCAGTGACTCAGTCAATAAAAAAATCGCTCATCAAACCATAGAGCTTAAAATCTTGATTTGATAAACTCAATGTTAACAATTTCATTAATTCTATTAATTTAGTTTGATTATAGTAACCTGGTGTTTGAATAAACCATATTACTAGAAAATCATTCTGTCTTAATTTTTTTAGGGCTAAGACATGAAAAATCGACTTCTCTTTCTCTTTCATTCTTTTTATGAATTATTCCCAGTGGTAAACATGAGTTGTGTTCTCAAACCTCAACACAGTATTCTAGCAGAGGAGTATTCTTTCTGGACCTAAATGTCACCTTGCCTGTTTGTGCTTCAAAGACCTGAAACAGTTCTCTTTGCTGTGTTATCATGTAGGGTTTGATGATATTATGACACCTCTCATTGTTTCCTGAGCTGCTGATTTCCAGAATATAGTTTTCTACTGTTTAGATATGACCTAGATGCATAATTTTGCATTTAACTTGAATGGGTTCAGCTTGCCAAGCAATCCAAATTTTTCTTTATACCTTCCTGGTCTTCATCATTATGTACCACTCTGCCAATCTCTGTGTCAGCAATGTAAGATATCAACAGTGTTTTGATATTTACTAAGGCATATGGAAATGTTGAATAGCATCTTTTAATTCCTAGTTTTTATGACCCATATTTGAAACCATTCAACTCTTATTGAAAAACTCCTACATCTGAGAGTGGAGCATTAGCCAGTTCTTAATGTATTGAGTGTCTGCTTATTAATCTTACAATGTATGTGAATTTAGGATACTTTAACCAAGCATTACTGACAAACGGGCAACCATAAAGTTACTTGAGGTCAAAGATGATAAATATTTCCCTACAGGAAAACTCAGGGATGCAATTAAAGATTCTCCTCCTTACAGTTCATGAAACAATAGAAGTTTTCACCCCATGAGTCAGAAAACAAGCAAAGAAGTAGTACCATGTAGAATGAAAACAGGGGAAAACCATGTAGTCATGACAGAAATGAAACAGGGAGAGCTTTTTGAGTGATATTCTGTCTGGAAAGCTGGCATAGAACTGTGAGAAAGGAAATGCTCTCCTGTTGTTTAATTGTACTGTGTTTGGAGTAATGGAACCTCTGTGTACATTCTTTGTAAATTAGAATGATTGCAGTAAGAAAAATATTTAGCTCCTATGGCATCAGGGAGGCCAGGGTTTCTTAGATGAGGGCTGAGATCACATTGGCTTTTTATTGCTTAGAAGGATATGCAAGTGTCAAAGCAACTCATCCCAGCCTGGAATTTCAGCAAAATTCACAGAAAGTGTAAAGTCAGTGGTGGACATCAGCTCTTCAGAAAATGTTTTTTTTTTTTTTTTTCCAAAAGCTTGTAACTCCTGGACTCTTTTGTGAATAAAGTGACTGTGATTAAGAAAATCTTTGTGCCTTAACTTGTGGTTTTTGCACTTCTAGCTTTCATCCCCAAAGGTGTGAAAGTGGAAGTACAGCTTTTGTAGTTTTTTTTCATGATTTTCAACACTTTTATGATCTCTGTGTAGAAATAAACCAATAATTTTATTATAACAATGTTCCCTTCTGAGTTTTCCTATATAAATGTTCACATTTCATGACTGTTATTTTGTATTATTTATAGTCTATTACCCACTTTTATCCATCTTCTGGCTCAAATTAGCCAGTTATTCTGTCTTTGCTGTAGAAACAAAATATTTTAATATTCTAATTAATTGCAGTCTTAAGTAATTTAAAAATACTAAATAATACTTTGTTGTAATTAGTTAATTTCTGTTTCCATGGTATCTTCCAAGTAAGCTGTGTTCAACATCAACTTTGTGCAAATAGTTCTTTCAAAATCTAAGCATACGTATCCGTATAGCCCTTTTCCTTGCTCACCTGCATGTATGTGAAATAGCTTATCCACAATAAGGAGCAACAAACAAGCTTAAGTCAAAATAAGAAATTCACAAACCATTGCCATAATTAAGAAGTTTTTACTGATCATTCTAATATCCGGTGTGAAATTATCTTTTTCCTGGTTATAATATGTTTTGTGCCATAGTTCTTTAGACATTATGTATTTAACTCCCATAGGTCTTGAGGACTATTCCATGTTATTGCTAAAAACTACCATCCATAATCCATGAAATCATAAAACATAAGTTTAAAACAGCTGGAATTCTTTCCTGTCAGTCCCTTCAAGATCTTCAGGAGTCCTTTCTACTGGTTACAAGCCTATTTCATGTTTTGTACCACGGCTAACTTATCCTTTTAAAATAGAACTGAAACTGAGGTATATGTGTAAAGTGATATTAATACTTTTCCATATCTACCAAAAATGCATGCATAGGTACATTTTAATGTACTTTCTCCCAGTTTTTAAATTGTATCTCATTGTTTTCTTAGTTATCCTTTACATGATCCATTCTGTCGCTTCTTCTATCATATTATTAGCAATCTTGAACTTTTGAATTAATTGATTTTTACAGAATCTCATGGTAGTTGAAACGATAAGGCATCTGTTAAGAACATCTCATCCAATCAGCCTGGTGAAAGCAAGGCCAGATTTCCCAGGGCCATGCCCACTTGGGTTTTAAACATCCGTGGGGATGGAGATTCCACAAGCTCACTGAGTAACCTGTTGCAGTGCTTGAATCTGTTTTATTCAAGTTTCCAAACCGAACTTCTCCACATTGATCTTACTTTTCCCCACCCCCCATTCTTTTCCCCACCCCCACATACATTACAGAAAAACCAAGAAGACAGATACTTGTGAACCTCTCAGTCATAGACTTGAGAGAACAGAGACTTGCCTCTTGTGTTCAATATCTTTTGATTCTGGGGTACCAACAGCTCCTCCATAGCATGTCCCCCTTACCTACTCTGTCCCTCTCAAGCAGGTTTTAACAGGTAGTTTCAGTATTCCAATTATATTAATTATCTAATCAGATTTCACTTGTTTCAATTATGTAAAATTTCTTCTATTCAATGAGAATTTCCAGTTCTTCGTGCTCATTTCATTCAATCCATATGGAAGCAGCTGAAAAAACAAAGTAATTTCTTGATGCTTGTGGTCATTGTTTCAGTTTATTCATGACGTGCTGATCTGAGTTACATTGATGCTCCTCTAGTCAGTTATTAGTTTGATGATTTTTCTGTCACCCAAGCAGGAGACAAGAAGCTCATTCTCCTTCATTTGAGGAGCTGCATGCCATCTGAAATTAATTGTCCTTTCCACGGCCTTGATGAAGTCCAAGATTTTAAAAAATGCCCTTCAGTTCCTCACTAGCTACCAATCCTCCAGCATCTTCTGTTTTTTTCCCTCCACGATATCAGAAGGTTGACTGCCATGACCAGTTTTCTCTTCTTTATCTCTCTGTTGGACCCCACTGTAGTTTGCATATTCTATCTGTGGAATAATTGACTCCAGTGTATATCATGACCAGTAGAGACTTGCCAGACAACCTCATAATCCAGCCCAATCTTGCAGTTACAATGGATCTTGTGACCACACTATGTACATATGTAAACAGTGCAGATATTTACAGAAAACCAGTGAGAGGCAGATAAAATATTTCCTCTTCCATAGAATTTTACAGTGCAAAACTATCAAAAGCATCATTTAGAGCACCTGTTTTATAAATGATAACATACAATAAACAAAAGCTCAGTTATACACAGTGTAATGGAATAACTTAGGTGATTCATTTCCAGGGCTAGAATAGAGCAAAATTCTTTTAACCTGAAGTCTGCCCTGGGAAAATACAAAAATGACAAATAGGATCTTTTTACATTGAAACAGTTGGAGTTTTTCTATTTGGGTTTTAAATTTTGCTGTTCAATTTTGTTTACTATGTTTTATGGCAGATTTGTTAACCTCATCTATTTTATCTCAAAATTTCCTGCTATCTTACTGTGAGACAGAGCTCCATTGATTCCAAAAGTCTGTTAAAGTCTGCTCAAAGAGGAAGCCAAATGAAATGTTGTTTGTATTTGATATACATTTTAAAAGTTTGGATTATGTTGGAAAAAGATCCATTGGGAACATAATGACATCCAGAAGTCAACATGACTGGTCAGTTTTTGAAAAGGACAAAAATAAAGAATAAAATAAGGAAAATTCTTTCAATAGGGAAGAGTAATGAAAAAATAAAGTAAGCAAACCAGTCAGACTTGTGTTAGGATAAACCTAGTGTAGGAAATAATATTTAAATGAAAAAATATCTAAAAATTTTGAGCATTTTAGAAGACATATCCTAATTTATTACTACGATAAATAATAAATTTCTTCGGGTGATGGCAAAAGATAGAAAATCCATCAACCAATCAACCAACCAACCAACCAACCAACCAACCAACAACCTAAAACATTTTAAACTCCTAAGTACTATGCCAAGAGAAATCAAATGGTCCTTTTCATTATTTTTGAAGTCCATAAAAAGTTCTTGAAATTTACACAACTATGAATTCCCTGCATCCACCGAGAGACCTAACACAACATGAAGGGAGTAGCCAGTATATTAAAGATTTCTATAAGATTAGGACACTTAAATTATACTATCCTGCTGTAATTTCAGTCAGTCTAATCCTCCTCTGTAATAGCTAGAATATTTTAGCTTTATAGTCCACTCAAACCTGTTTTCCTGGCCTATGCACTAAAGCAAATATTGGAACACATAGTTCTCAGGATTTGATACAAATGAGTGTTTCTACAGAAAGTAGGTACTCTGTATGCGCTGGGCAGGTGAGGAAGAAAAGGTCTCTTGGAAGACAAATCTACAACTCAGACTGTAATTTAAAACAAAAAAATGGCCTGTTGTTTCTCTTTGGGTTTTGTTCTGTGTTCCAGAATATCTCCTGGAAACTGCAGTAATGCCTTTGATATATCAGAAAGATATAATTTCAAAATGAAGCAGAAGTGCATGATAACTCCTGTGTTGTCAAATACTTCTGTCCATATGAAGAACGTGCCAGTCAGTAATGTAAGAGGAGATGTGATAGTAATGACTGCTGTCTTCCTGTGCAGTTACACGTTTTCAGAACACTTTGCTATAGTACTGCTTTAAAAGCATAAATTGCAACACACTTTGCGTCTGTGGGTATGCTTTTACTGGAAAAGAATGTTTTAATAAGAAATTACCATGTTGTATCAAAATGGAAAATTTCACTGGAGTTTCTTCTCTTCTTCAAAAGACAGGAATGTTTGGATTCATGTGATTTTATTTCAGTGTTAACAGTCACCTCAGGATCCTTTGTACTCACAATGAAAATGTCTCCACATTCAGGGCAGGATTCATCTGACCTACTTTGAGCAGATATATTTAATCAGTGTAATCCTGCTGTCAACGACCCAAAAAAAAAGAGTTCATGAAAGCATGAAAGTGTTCATGCCAGTGCCTTGGCAATAGCAAAACGCCATCCTAATAATCATCAAAAGCAATCCTCATTACAACCAGGAGGGAAGGAGCAATCAGTGCTGAGAAAACTGAGCTACTTAGATATATTTTCCATTTATAACATAGTTCTCAAAATGAAAAATTACAGATTTTGATGCTTGTATGTCTATATGGTACAATGACTTAAGGGAAAATAAAGAAATGCTCTTGAGGTATTCTCACTCATTTACGGCTACAGTTCAGAAGTCATTATTAATAAAAAAACACATAGAAAATACATTTTTATTTTAAGGTAAATCCCATTGTATGATAGCTGATAGCAGGACACTAATTCCAAAACATGTTTTCTCATCTGCCTATGATCAGACTCTTCTGTCATTTACCTGAGGGATATAGAGTGGGAAATTAAACTCTGGTTAACTCTGTGCTCCCTCTGGATTAGGTAAAGTGTTCTGCTATGCCATGCATCAAATATTTGAGTCCTTCAGTGGAGACTACAGGTACTTAATATTATACACACACATTTTCAAAGCTTTCTCATTGCCATTCCCACATTTGTTCCAATTTTGTGACATTACTGCAACTAGAGGAAGATTGTAGCCAACCCAAGTTGGAAAAACTTTGCAAAATAACAGTGGTCTCTGTGTGTCTACATCAAAGTAAGCCTATGTTTATTATTTTTGTTTTAAGACATTACCCAAATGCTGTAAATCCAGACTAAATTATTACAATGCTAGACAATACACAAACATTCCCTGCCCCAAGGAACTTACACACAGGAACACAAACACAGGAAAAATACCGATAAGGATTAGATAAGGATTAATTCTTTCTTTTTGACCATTCAACTATGTGGTTGAAGAACTCATAAACTATGAGTTTTAAATTAAATTTATGTTCAAGTTACTTACAGTGTCATTTTTCTTCTTCTCCATTACTGATTTGTTGTAAATGCTATGATGGCATTCCCAGAATTGCCAGGGAATTATCTTTGAAGCAATATTTTATGACCCGCTTCTTCAGTGCTCAAAAACATACGCAAGAGAGATGTAATCAAACTCATAAAAATACCTTAATTGTTCATTCATTCAAATGACCTTTGAGATCTTCAAAATGAGGTTCAGGTGCTTGCCTACTATTGGATCTGCTTACAGCAAATACCATGGAAAGCTTTTCAGGTGTATGTTGTGGGTTTTGGTCTGTTTTCAAGTGCTTCTTACAAAAGTAGGCTTGTGCTTAAGAGAAGACAAATTACTTGGTGTTAGAAAGAGAAGATCCAAGCAATTGAGAGTTGTAGAAAAGATTTCCGTTCTTTAAAAAGGGCACCCAATTGTAACCAAATCATTTAATTTCTGAAAGGAGGTGCAAATAAAACAGTAATTTTAAGGGAAAAAAAATCCTAGGAAAAAAATGAAAATGGAAACAATGGAAAGTTTTCCTGGGTACAGAAACTAGTGGATAGGAGAAATATCAGTGTGGGAGAGGAGTGCTTTCAGCAGGAAAAAATCTGGGGCTGGAAAAGGAAAGTTTGCCTCTTTTTTTCACCTGGTCCCCAGGGAGAAGGTCTCTGTCAGCCTTGCAGACCTAGTCCCTCACTGCCACTGGTGGTTCCTTCTTCCATTCCTCCAAGCCATATATTTTGTGGTTTGGAGGACAGTGGCAGTGAGCCTGAGATGTCTCTACAAGGACAAAAAGGGGACAGAGAGTGATGGCAGTGCGGGTCTGAGCCGCGAGGAGCCCGAGCCCCAGCAGAGCTGGGCAGAGTGGTGCCGGAGCCGATGCCGGTGCCAGAGGCAGCTGTGTGCAGTCAAACCACTGGAGTGGAGTGGCCCGAGGTGCTGGCATGGTGCAACAGGGATAATTGAGCTTTCCAAGGATTTTGCTTGCCCTAGGTCCTTGTTGGATTTTTTTGGACTGGGAAGGGAGAGGACATTAAGCCACAGAAACACTTGTTCGCCCTGTTGGGAAGAATGTTTGTTTGTTCAGTGGTGAATACACTTTTGTGCAGAAATGACCACAAAATGTGCATCTTTTCACACTTTTTGTTGTTAATATTATTGGGATTATTGCAATTTTCAGTAAGTTGCTGTTTCAACTTTTAATCTTTACTAGTGTTCCTCCATTACCAGAAGGAGTGGAGGGAAAGGGAGCAGCTTGAGTGGGTTTAATTTTTTAGCTCAGTTTTAAAAATAGCACAAAAAGCTGCGTTAAATACAATGACCTTTTAAAGTCAATGGCTATTTCCTTTGTTTCCTTTGTTTTCTTGATCCTTTTTACCTTTTTACAGAAGTATTTGGGCAGAGTAGATTGGCTGGATTTCTATTGGAACAAAAGGAAAATTCCTCAAAACCACAAAGCATAACAGACTTCATAAGACTTTGCTAATTCAAATAAATACTTTTCTTATTCTGAAGCATATTTCTCTACTCTCACTTTCCTGGAAGTTATATAGCAGAATGTAGGCCTACTGCAGTCAATGAAGCTGGCAAATATGTATCAGACTTTATGAACTTTATGCAATACCCTCTTTTTCTCTTCTCAGACATATATGAGAAGGAATTGTCCTTCTGTCCGTATTAAAGATGTGACATACCCTGAGATCTGTACTTCACGTGTCTGTGTTGCTCAGCCAATCATCCTGTAATTCAGAAGTGGCAAGATCACCTTTGCTCTGAGACTAACCACAGGCATTCTACACATCTGCAGAACATTTTACATGATGTCAGGTCAGACCTCCTGGGAAGGACCTGCCCAACATTAATGGTGCAATGTTGCTGCAAGGGCTGATAGAAGACAGTGAAGATCTCTGCACTGTGTTCAGCACCACCAGCCTCATTCACAGAACAGAAACAGACCTGGGTACATGCAGGCAGGTGAATAAGCTTCATCCTTCTCCTCAGCCAAGTATTGGAGTTCAAATGCAGACCTTCACTGAAGAATTTTTGACAAAAAAACACTGCATTGATCCCACGCCTGACTCACTCTAAGATGTATGACCACCTTCCTAAATAAAACAACTCTAGGACAAAACTTGAGTAATGCCAGTCTGCTCTGTGTCTTCATTGTTTAGCTGTTGGCTCCTTCTCTGGTTCTATTGCGGTCTGCTCCAAGAAGTTCCCCTCAAAATAACACCCAAGCAGAGAATAGGGAATAGGTAATCTTAGGGATATCTCTCAAAAGACTGTCCAGGATAAGTCTATCTCATATGGGGCTCTCTCCAGCCATAGTTGTTCTTCAGCTTTATCCCCAGGGGACTTTGCACCTTCAGCAATGCTCTCACACCCCATCCAATAAAATATAGCACAGTTTCTTCAGTTTCCTACTCTGGGAAAATGAGCCACTTCACTGAGCTGCAGCAAAGCCCTTGCACTGTTTAAAACAGTTTAAGCTGTCAAGACATACAAAACACAAGGATTAGTGTCAGACCAATAGGAGCACCACACCAGGTAGGGAGGAACTCCAGAACAGAGTGCTCCATGGTGTGGACACAACACATTTGCTTATCCTAAGTACTATAGTTACAAGAGTCTTCAGTCTGTTTGTCTGCTGGGATGGGTATAGGTTCTTTGGCTTATTTTACTTAGCAGTATTGATCTAACCAGACTGTGAATCGGGCACTTCAGTTTTGAACATCGTTGATAAAGGATATCCTGAACCGCTAAAATAATGTAGGAAAGAAAGCCCAAGCTCATATGACTTTTCTATGCAGGAAGCAGAAGAAGGCAGAATAATCGGAGCTGGAATTCACAAAGAGTGTCACTGCTTTAGGCAATATTCACAGAATAGGAGATGGCATGCACTAGTAAGCAGAAAGAGCACTCAGAAGGCCTGCACCACAACTGTGCTTCTTCTTCCACTGTGGATTCTGTGTTAATGTTTTCCTTTCCTTCTCATTTGAAAGCAAAGAGGACAAACTACTCAGTAGCATCACGTAACTCTTCCTATCTAATAAAGGCACTGCACAGTATCTTTATGCCTTTTTTGAGTAATGTGTGTACTATCTCTGAGAATTATGAAATTACCATTTCAACAGAATTCAACGCTGCTGCCATGAAAAGTTTGTAAGCGTGACAGTTCATGCTGAAATTAATGCAAATGGCTTTTGTGTTTGTTTTGGAGATCTCTCTATCTTAATTAATATATCAAAGTTTGGTGATTGTTGCATCCATCAGGCATTCCTCAGTGCTTTTCAAACCTTCAGAGAAGTCTAACAACATAACTAACTTAAAATTTAAGTCATTAAGGTGGGAACATGTAAGGAAAAACACATTTTGAGCTATAAGTATTGAAAAAGTGTTTTAAGTAAATGGAAGTAAATAAATAAATAAATAAGAAGATTTTGTTTCAAATAAAAAAAATAATACATTCCAAAAAACCAAATCATAATAATTCCACAAGTAGTGGATTACTGCCAAAAATCTTTTAGCTCTTGTTGGCAAAAGATAATAATGATGAAATTGCGATTAGAAAGAGACGAATTTCACTGTAAGGTTTTATTGGTGGACTTACGCCAGCAATTGGCCAATTGAAAGTACTTCATCAGCAGCAACATTCAGTATTCCAAAACCACTTGAAACAAAAATAGCTCTCCGTATGGAAGAGAATAATTCTGACACCACAGGTGCTGGATTGTAAATTTGTGTTTTTTGTGAATAAAGAATTAGTGACAACCCTCCTTATCCAAGAGAGACAATCCTGATCCTATAGGTAATACTGTGTCATAATGCCACTCATAGACATACCTAAGCAAGTTTGTAATTGACTGGCTGGTGTATAATTAGCTTTTTGTCATACAGAGCTCAACACTGGCTGTAAAACTGACCAGGAGCCTGCATAAGTGAGTTTCTAGCCCGTAGCCAGAGACTGCAGTGAAGTACTTGTCTGAGAGCTGCAAGACAAACAAGGGTGGAAATAAAAATTCTGGTTTACAGGAAGACTGTTTAGAAGGCACATAACCTTCTGAAGATGCAATTGTTTAATCCAATGAGGGAAGCCAGGATTCTCATAGAACATAAATATCATTCTGCAAAATTTCTTAGAATTTTAGTGTATATCCATCTCTATCATGGTTGTTCTAGAAATTCAGTGTACAAAATCCACTTCTAAATAAAGCAGTGAGTGCCTAGAAATGCTCCTATGCCAGTTAAAGTAGTCTCTGACAAGATTGGCTAATAGAGCAAGCAACTTACAAATAGGATTTTATTTTAAGTGTAAGGGACCATTTCCAAAGGACTGCTTGCAAACATCAAGACTCCTTGGGAGAAAATCCCTACCTCCATCTTCTTAGCACAGATATGGCTGTTCCCTGCTAGACAGCCGGGGAACTTTACTAGATGGTCATAACCTGGACTGGACTAGAGTAAAAGGTCACCTAAGAAGTTTGTGCCAGAGCCAGTGATTATGCCATATCTTAGACTACCTACCTCAAAAATATTAATTATACAATAAAATCAAAATAAAATTACTTCCAAAAGTACAGCAATTTTTAATACTATTCTCCAACCGTTAGAATAAAAGGGAAAATGTAGACAGTACATGCAGAAGACACACAAAGAAAGGCCTTGTGATTAATAGAGAAACATTGCGTAAAGAAGTTTCAAAATACCATTTCTACAGGTGCACTTATCACAGACAAGGAGGGTAGAATGAAAATAGAAAACGTTGGAATCCATTTATTTAAGTGCCTGCAGTTATCATTTCAAGGCAAATGAAGCAATAATAAATACAGAGCATTTGAAAGAAAGATAATCTGATTCCACCTCATTTTAATAAGCAGTAATCACAAAAATCAATGCGGGCACATTGGATCTGCTTTTCTATTAGTTTTCCTATTACTGTTCTCTCTTTCTGTTCTTTCACCTCCCTTTTCTATCTAATACTTAATGGAATGATCTGTAGTCCCTATTGTTTTACTGTCTGAAGTTTTGTCTTTATTTTTCTTTCATAAGCTGGGTTTTAAACTTAAAAATTAATTTCCTCACTTGAATTATCAATACTACCAGTCCTAACACCTAGCAGACAGTATATCTCTTAATTTGTTTTCTTTTTGTAATCAATAGGTCAGTACTGCTTCTTGCTAATTTTAATCAGTATTAGGGTGACTGAGAAGGATGATGCTTCCCACCACGAAGTCTGGGAAGGAGAAACCGGATCAGTAAAAAAAGTCAGATAAGTTTATTTTGAAAGTATTATCTGTCACCAGTCCATTTAAAAATGCCGCTAAGTATGTATAAGGTCAAATCTTACAGATATTTAGCAAAAACATTATTATTTTTCCAGGCAATAGAAAAAGTTAGCAAAATCAACATTTTTTGGAAAGTACAAATACTGTCTTCTCATACAAACATGATTTTATATCAGAGAACCACTGATCTTTAAGCACATTACAAATATTTAGAGAAATTATGAAAAAAAAATTAGTCTTATTTAATGCACATTTTTTATACGAATGTAGAAACGAGGAAAAAATTGGCCACTGGGTAGAAAATAACACTAGAATAAAATTATAAACAGTTATTTTCAGTCAAATAGGTTTCTGATTTAAAGAGTGAGCTAGGTGTCTCCAGAAGAAATTTGTTGCATCCTGAAGCAGATGCTTAAGTAGGAATGATTGAATCATCTTCTGGACATGTCTGTCTCTCTCTCTTTACTACAGAGGACGCAGTTCTTGATATTTCCTCTTATACAGATTGAGCCATGTAGGCGAATCCTATTCTACAGAACAGAAGTAGGATATAGGAACAACAAATAAAGTGAAGGATGATAATTTGCCCTCTCAGCCACTGGCCCATAAGAGGGTTTTCCTGGAAATTGCACAGGATACTTCTCCTTGTGTCAGGTAACAAGTGTCCTAAGGCCATTGCAAACCTGAATATTCCTTAAGAAAATACATCTGGGACAGCTCAGAGTCGTTTTAACCTTAAATCTACCTTTGTAGCTAACATATTCATTTTCACATTATTTACTATGATGTTACCAGAGGATGAGGTAAAAATGGGAACTATATGTTCTGGACACTGTACAAAATAGCAAATGGATCTTCTCCAAAGGACTTTCAGTCTTAGTAATAGATGGACAAAATGAGGAAAAGGGTTACGACCCACAAACGAAGCCAAGAATAATATTAATTCCTAAACTTACTTGATGGAATTTTTTTTTTTTTGCTTTAGCTGAAAGAGAAGAGTCTAAAATACAAGCAGACTAGAATGGGAAAAAAAGTTTGGTGGAAACCATTCAATGAAAACACTAAGAATGGTTGAATAGAAATGCTGACTTGGTTTAGAAAAGCAACTCCACACCAAGACATTTTGTGACCCACTGGCTCATCTATTTGTTTGATTACTTTTTAAAATTATTTCCTGTAAGTTATGTGAAAGTATTGAAAAAGAATGACAACAGAGATTTGAGTGCCCCCAGAATATTTGTCAGAGATTTTCCCGATAAACACCTCCATTTAAAAGGAGATCTAGATGAGGATGACACAAATGAGCCCCACTGTACATAGCCATTAGTGCAAAACTTTGAGTTTCATGTGTCTTTGTAGCTGCATCAGATTCAACTTCTATATGTTAGTTTGTACTCCATGCTGATATTTCAACAAATGACCTGAATCACAGCTGTGGTAGGCAGATTTCTACATATAAATTAACACTGTTAATGTCAAGTAGTCAAGGTTCAGCGCTGACCATCATTTTATATTATGTCATGTAAGGACTGCAAATATCATGTCCCTATGTTGCCTGTTTTTACTGACAACCAAGCATCCTAAACACTGTAGCATTTTGTCAGTTCAGCAGATCCAAAGCCATCCATCACTGCTGCTATTTCTGTCATACACATTTAACTTCAGCATCAGCCAGCAGTCTGCAGTCTTGGTTACTGATCAGTATCATCACAACTGTCAGATGGGGAGAGAATTCTTTCTCTCTCCAAAAGTAGGTTCATGTAATGTTTGATATAGATACTTTGCTTAACAAGTTTTCTGAGCCATGTTTGATATTTGAGTATGGGAATGTTTCCATTGTGATCTTTCATAATTTATTTACATTTGTAACATCTTTGTGAACATTTTAGGCATCAATATTGACTGTTCCAAGGATGTATGTTTTCTTCTTCCCAACAGCCACAGTCTGAAACCCACGAGCTTCCAAGTATCAAGGGAAGGGGTTCAAGAAATCCTACAGTCTTAAACACAGCTGATTTCAAAGATATGTAATAAAACTAAGGAAATTTCATTGAAGTATTGATATGACAGTTTATTTTGATTTCAAAGTAAAGATTTTTTTTTTTCATTTTTCTGTGAAGATGAATGAAAGATTAAGGGAAGTACCCAAAGAAAGGATAAAATCCCATTGATCTCAGATTGTGATGTAGTAATATTCTGGAATAAGGTAGAAACACTCTGATTAACAAATAGTTTGAACTACTGCTTATCTTTTATCTTTTTACAAAAGCGTCCTCTTCAAACTCTTCTGAAAGCAATCAAATGAAATTTTAAAAGGGAGGACTGTCTCAGATCACAGATCAACTGGACTTATTTACAGAGGTAACTTTAAATTAAGGCAAAAAACTCTCAGGGACTAGGGTGGTTCTCCTGCAGCAGTATGATGACACAAAATCTGAGCATTATAATCTTCACATATTAAAAAATAAAAATGTTATCTAATATCTTGTGATTTAAATAAGTGTAATGATTTAAGAGTTTCTTCTCGTCATTGACAACACAATTTTTTTCTTTTAATAGTTGAATTCTTGCAAGTGAAAATTTATTCAAATAATCCAGTCATTTACAACCTTTGTCGTAACATCAGCAACAATAATTCCAATTGGAATTATTGTCAATGTTGCAAATGAAACAGTGATATGGCCCATACCTGAAGAACCTGTGTGTATGTGTGCATGTATGGATGCATACATCCAGGCACAAATCAATACTGCATAATCATAGATATTTGAAATTTGGAGCAAAAAGCAAAAAAGCACACATCATGAATACTGAAGACTTAGCTTCTTAACTACGGTTAGGTCAAACAAGTAATGAAGATGACTGCTCACTAGACAGATATATTTATTTACTGTATATATGCATCTCATAAATTGTTGATATTTTTCTTTTTTTATACGATAACAGAATTTAATTATACGTTAAATATATTTAATATAATAATATAATTTAAATTTTTCTTATGTTCTTCATTACAACCTTGGAGAAGTCGAGAACTATTAATTTTCTTAGTAGACAGCTATTACTTCTTAGTAGCGTGATTGGACTGTGATATTTGCCATTTTAAAAAATCATTAATACAAGCTGAAAATGAAAGAAACTAGGGAAATAAAATGAAATTACTTCAGATCCCTGCATTTCTCTCCCTAGATTCATTTTTTAATATGGTAAAATATAAAATTATTTTCAAAGAAAAATAATAGGAAAAAGTCCCTGAATCCTTCTTCATAGTTACTTCTAATGCTATAATAATTAACTCTAAAATAATGGTGCATTAGTTAATCACCATATTGCAATGGAATTTCCATGGATACACATATAATGTGGATATTAATAATAGGCTAGTTCATCATAATTCATCTTTTAACAATTAATATGAAGTGAATGAATGAATGACCGATTAGTCATTTATTAGCAAAGGAAGATGTGCAATTATGTCCTTTCTGTACTAAACACTTTTTGTTAAAAGATATTTTTCGTCTATAGTAACAGAAAAGATGATAGGAAAAGGTTAATGCCATGAATACTCCTTTTTCAAATCGCCATCAGCTCTATTGGTACATATGAGAATACTGTAAGAGTTGTCACTTGTTTTAATTAGAAAGCAAAATTATTCATATGAAATAAGATGGACTCAATAGAGAGTGAAAAGCATACTTTTATACATTAAACTGAATTATTCCATTTGCCTTTTTTTCCCCCCCAAAAAATAGTGAAGTGGTTGGACTGGAAACCTGACAAACAGCTCATAGAAAGCAGTGCATACATGGTAGTTCTGATATTATTCCCCCAAAACCTGAATTATTTTAGGGCAGTTAGAAAATGTAAGTTATATAATTAATTGTTCTAATTGTCTAATATATGCAGGGCCATAGAAGGCCATAGGTGGCTAGGGTAGGCTTTAGTTAGAATGCAGGTTTTTGCGATCCATATTTTAGTACTAAAATCTATGTTTATCCACTGCTTAGCCTGGCTGCTCCACCCAGAGCTCAGGGCAGCTGATTGGGGAAAATTTACAGCTACACATGAAGGATACATCCGAGCTTCACACCAGTCTATTAATGCTGGTCTATTTATTGGAAGGAGTTGAATGCTAATATAACTGACCTCTGTGAATTACCTTAGTTGTGGGAACACTTCAGTGGAGAGGAAGCATTTCTACATCACTGCCTTGAGTGTCTTCCTGCTCTGGGAGTACCTAGCCTACTTGTCAGTATAGTTTGAGCAAAAAATGACTCCAGTGCTCTTCTTTTCACCTCTCCCAATGTCAATGTGTCTCATGGAGAACAGAGCTCTTACATATAAATAGCTCTTTTAATTTTTCTCTTCATTTCATATGCATACGGATAAAATAATTATATAAATCTGAATTTGTTTCTTTACTTTTAATCTTTGATAATAACAAGAAAAAATCTTTTGGGAAGTCATTTTAACCAGAGAAATTTCAAGTTCATCAAGGAAGTATATGTCCTGACAAGCAGAAACATTTGCACAGCAGCTTTTATAAATGTTTCAGCTTTGTGTGCATTCTGATACTAATAAGGAAGACAGTACTTCTGTGCAGGAGACTATAATATGCATCTTATGACCATATTTTTCTCCTTCAGCTTTTACAGGAGACAATATTCAGATTATTTATGAGTAGATAATTAATATTTACATTAATATATTTTAGTCTTATTTAAATAAATCAAGTGTCACAGTTCAATTTTCTAACAGTGACACAAGTTCCCCAGTGAGAAGAGGAATATGTTGACATTGACCTCAATGTTCAAATTGCCATGATACAGTCATAAAAAGTTAGAAAAATAATTTAAAAAATAAACAAATCTTTCTTTTTTTTCCTTTTTAATTTTTTTTGCTTGCTTCTTGTTGCTCTAGGATATGTCCCATCTGGTCCATATTTAGATGAATGATTATGTATGTCACTCAGTACCATGAAAAGAACCCTAGTAATTTCATTTGGTGTTTACTTTCCAAAGATGAATCACAGTTCTCAGCAATGGCTAGGGAATAGTGCCATGGAAGAAGAAATGTGTGTGTAGTTTATTTTCTGAAGTGTCTAATATGCTCTGTTTCATCTGAGCAAAAGCTAGAAAAATAGCAATTATGCAATGAGAAAAAGAAAACTGATAAACAACATAGAAGGAAAAGGAATCTGATGTATGTATATTAGAATAGTATTGAGTTTGCTTCAACAGCATTAGTCCATTTTTGACAGGTGAAGTATCATACTATCTATAAAAGTGCAATTGCTATTAATAATATCTTATATTCTTAGAGAAACTTCAATCTCAAGAACTCACATGAGCTTTATTAAGGCCAATTTATAGAATGACAAACTAAACTTTATAGAACTAAAATTTGCAAAATAATTTCCTATTTACCTGGTGATAATTTTTATTACTCCAGTAGCATAAACCAGTGTATGCCTTATCTGGAAATCAGTCCAGAAAAAGGCTGCAGAAGCAGAACAATCCAGTCTGTATTCTACATGAAATTTCAGGACTTTGGTTTCCAGCTCAAGTTTCTGTGGGACATTTAGGGATCGTGCATGCATTTCAGGAGCAAAGCCAGCTGCTCCTTTGTCACTAGGAGAATTTGGAAGGTATTAAGGATAGCCAGAATGACTGGAGAATGGTGAGCAAAGGGTAGGGTGAATTATTAACCCTAATTATCTTCAAATGTCTTAGTGAAGGTGTCAAGTACAGATCCCCTTTCACTGATAAGAACAGAAGCATAGGAGAGTCTGTGGATCATCCTGAGCTCTTTCACACACTGATCTTATCTGGTCACATCCAGGACAGCGTTTATTCAGACAGCTCAGAAGTGGTTTTTCATCTATTTAGGCATATAGTATGATTTTCCTGGTTGCAAACACTGAGGTAATAATTTAAAGCACGTCTTTAGTACCTCTGTGCTGTGTCCAGCTTTATGTGTCCTTTTCCAAGTCACTCTGTCAAATTTCCCAGGGAAATTGACAGTTAGCTCTTGGAGGTGATAAAATATGAGTCGACAAAGTCATCAGTGTTTGTGAGAAAAAGGTACTCAAGACAGACAGCAGTCTTACACAGACTATTATTATTTCAGTCAAACTTCTGGAATGCTTTGTGAATGGAAAGAGCAGTGAGGCAGCCTTGTCTTGAATTTTCTATTCTTTGTCAGTTCCCCTCTTTTTTTTGGTGTACAGATGCCCAGTCAGGTTTATCCTAGCAATTTTGAGGATTTCTGTCTGTTGGTACCAAAATTCTGTGTAAAATCTGAACGTATTTTCAGTGTAATCAGAGCAAAACTGAGAATTTAGGATTTTCAAAGACAAGAAAAATGGCTATATTAGGAACACTTAACCAAAATCTAAGATAAACTTTTCATGTGAGTGGGATGTCCTAGTTCTATCTATATTACTATAGCAACCAGCTAATTATTCCACTCCTCCTCCACTGCCCTTGTAAGCATGGAACCTTTTTTTTTTTCTTTTAGGATCTTTTCACCATCCAAGATATGTGGAGAGGTGATGGTGCAAACTTCTTGTTCTGAACTATTTTTGCAAACTGAAATTTCCCTTAAATCTTCATCATAAAGCAAATCAAAGGGTTTACAGATAAAAGAGACAAATCTGTTTGTTTTTTGGAGTACACGCTTAGAATGCTTTTTAAGATATTGCCTGAACTGGTAATGGTAATGACAGTAATGTACCTCCTGATTTTGCACAGAGCTTCATTTTTGCATCCCATTTTCAAAATCCTCAGGATTTTGAATGCCAGTGTTATCAGAAAAAGCAATAGTAATTTCAAATTTCCTTTTTTTAAATCAAAAGAAGGTTTGTTCTTTTATTCCCTCACTTTTTTGGAGTGGGAGAAAAAACCAGACTGAAAAAACAATAACCCCCCCACCAAAACCCCTCAAATCCACAACTCTTACCCCCTGTTGTGGATTTAGTGGAGGAAAGAGAAGGTGTTAGTGGGATTGACTGTTCCCTGGGAATTAGCTGCCTCTGCGGTTACCTGCAGAGCAGCTCTGCCTGGCACAGAGGTGACCTGCTAGGGCAGCAGAACCCACATGGCACTGCTCCTGGCCTGCCTGCACTGCACCCTTCAAAACTGCCCTGAGAAAAGAGTGCAGATGTTCTTAATGAGATATGTTTGGCATCCTGTGTGTACACAAGGAAGCAGAAAACTATGCAGCTTCCTGCTATCAATCGACAGGCAGCCTTGATAAAGCTACTGCAGAGAGGCTGGCTTACCCAGGCCTGCTCAGTGTCATAGAAGTGAAAGCCATTTTGTCACTGACTCTTTGTGAGCTCCCTTTAGAAGTCTTTTGGGACAAGATTGCTTCTTTTAATTTATTTTTATTAGCAGTTAAACTTGCGAAATATGATCAGATTTCCTCTTGATCAACTGCTTGGTGGACAGTTTCAATTTATTTTTCTTAAATATGAGTCACTGCAAAATATGATAAATAGAGTTAAGAATTGTATCTACCTGGAATAAATCAGAATTTAGCTTAAGATATAATTGTGTTTATGAAGAATTTCAAAATTATCCAACAGAACGAAGGGATTGCTGTTGCAATTCTCTAATTGGGAGCCCATATGGTTGACTGAGAGGTAGACAAGGAAAAGGAAAAGGAGTCTTGACTGAGAAATTGCCCTTTCTTTCCCCTTCCAGGCTCCCACTGGGGAAAGAGGAGAGGGAAAGGGAATACATACCCTATGTCTTATTTACATATAAGACTGGTGTTTGTTGGACAACATCCCTCCTCCTGGGATATCAATGTGAAGTGAGAAACAAATGTTCAATTGATTGTTTAACAGCCTTGTCTCTTCTCAGATGCCACTAACCAAAACGTGAAGCGAGAGCATAAATAGCACCAGAAAAGACTAAGTCATCTTCTACTTGTTGAAAAGGTCTAATATGTATTTACATTTTTTTTTTTTAGATTAAAATATTCAATCTTTTTCTCTCTATTGGATGCCACAAAGTAATAAGGTTCTCTCATTTACCAAGCTGACCTATCTGTTCCATGTGGGGCTCTAATTATAAGTCAGGGAGGGAGAGGAAAATGCTCTCCGTAGAAATTTGCTTCAGATTTTTTAATTTGGCTTTATAGATCTCTCTTATAATGCATTCCTGTGGTTTTGTTGGGTGAGATGATACTTAGTTTAAGAGTCTCATGCTAAGTTAGTGACATTTCCTTGAAGCTGACTGCCTCCCTGCACAGATAATGAAACATTTCATCAGCTTCCCCACAGGAAACTGATCTTAACTTTTAACCTTTTTTTTTTCCCCTGCTTGGACAAAGCAAAAAAGAAAACATCTTTAAAGTGTTTATTCAATCTAAACATTAGCTTGCATTTCTGAAAAGTTTCAGAGCTTTTGGCTTCACAGAATTCAGATTTGAAAGAGTAAAGGGTTTGAAATTCAGGGAAGGACAAGACAGTAACTGCTTCATGCTGCATTTGCACATGGGTAAAAACTGATTTCAGTGCTGTTGTTAATTATTTCCATGCTATCTGTAGATAGTTTTGCTTTCACCTAGTATTTACATGAAACGTTCTGTGATTCACTAGATTATATTGCTGTATCATTTGCTTCCTAATGTGAGTGGATCTCCATAAACAAATGGAACAATTTGATTAGTGGAAAGCTAGAGTTACATCCATGTAACGTAACAATTATATTTGGTACATGATGATGCATATATTTTATCAGCAAGAACTTTCCAATAAAGAGAATGTGTTTAAAAATCTACCTCATTGGCCAAACTGGTGGCTACCAGCTCAGTGAGTGTTGGTCAGTTTAGATTACCATAGCAGTTTCTTATGACCTTAAAATTTATTGATCCAGAGATTTATGCAGTCATAGATGATCTAGAAAACTCAACAAATTACTTTTACTCAGATGAGATATACTCATTCCTCGATCATACCAAGTAAATTAGAATGACTTAAATTAAAAATCCTTTATGTCAGTTTACTTTATAACTGCCCTGAACTGAATTTATGCCACAAAAGTAAAGGAAAGTAACTATGAGCAGACTTAAAGGTTGTCTTGATAGATTTCTTTCCCTCACCCTCCCTTGATGCATTGTATTTGTTTTTCTCCAGCTGTACTATTATTCACTGTTGAATTGACAGAGAGTGGCTGCTGGACTTGTAATTCTGGATGTTGGCTCTTTTTGTGTTCAGAGACAGAGTGAAAACAGACATAGCAGACAGGCACTTTGAGACCATTAAGACTTATATGTTCTATTTCCATCTTGGTTCTAATAATTATGAGATTATTATGTCATTCTTGTTATTCATCTGGCTTTTGACACTATAGTAGAGCTGCCACATTCTTACTAAAACCCAAGGTGTTCTTTTAGTTAATGACACGAAAGCAGTAACTATATAGTGTGCAGCTTCATTTCTATTGTTTCTGGTTTTTGTTGTTTGTTTTAGTAACTTTTGCAGTGTCTTATTCAGTCTGATTTTTTATTTCTTGATTTTTCATTTTTGACCTGCTAGGAATATTTTACAATTCTTCTGTTTACTTCTTGTTTTCTGCATTTTCTTGATATCTCTCTTAAAATATGTAGTCATGTCAGTAGGTCAAGCTTATTCTACTTCAAATTCATGAGCCTTCCCAAAGTGATACCAAGTCTTTTCCCTGTTTTCATCCCCTAAGTCTTCAGACCTATTGGTAGTACTAATATTTTTCTGAACTTTATGTGGGAAATATCTCCTATTGAAATCCTTGTTTTTACCGGTCCATTTTTATTTGTCTTTCAACTTAATTGACAGAATGAATTTATGATTACTTCACACACATTCTAGACCTGCTATTCTATCACATACTAATTAGTTTCAATTTTGCATGTAAAATAGAAAGACCTCTTGCTGATCCATTTGCTACTTGGTGAATAAATTTGCTAGCTATCATGTAAAAAAATGGCTGATATCTGGTGATATTTTCCAGTTTTGATACAGGAAATACATTTTTCTTATAATATAGCTATTGGTAATATTTATATCTCCAGCAAAGATCATACAGGTAAATCAGTTCATGCAAGCCTACAGCAAAACCCCAACAAATACCTGGTAGAATATATTTTTAACTTTTGCTTAAGTAAACTTTGAATAAATAAAATTGAATTATAAAATATTTATCAAGTGTTAATTAATCTTGGAAACTATGACACTTAATCTGTTCATTTCAGAACTTATCCATACATGCAAGATATATTTTATATATTTCAGAGTTGTGAGTCATGGGAAAGAGAAAACTGTCCTAAGCTAAGGTTTCAAAGTATTCCATAGCCTGGGTAATATTTTAAGACAGTCACTGCTGCTTTTCCTGTTAATAAAAGTATAGCTTCTTTGTGAAAAATGTAACATATGATCCAATATAAATAGAAAATCACCTGAAAGATCCCCGGTGCAGTCTCATCAAATGTGATAGGAACATATTTAGTGAGTTGTCAGCATTTTCAAATGACATTTAAGTTTTCATGTGACAAACTTAGAAAACTACTGAGTCCACAGAACAGAATTTGATAACCATTGCCTTGTCCTTTTGCTTGCAGCTTCAAACAAAATACTCAGTGCTAGTATGGATTTCATAAAAGCTTTATTGTTGTTTTCTTTTTGTTTAATAAGATGTTTAATAAGATGCACCTATTTTTCCAAATAAATACATACCGATTAACACAAATGCCAATGCTGTTTTAGGAATTGTCCTAGTTTCTTATGAGTTTGAATTTATCACAGCAATTTAGATAAAATTAATCTGGTTGTTTACAGACAAACTACAATCCCACAAAATATCCTGCATTCTTTTTGCTTTCTTTTTCCATCTCCAGAAAATAAACCTTATGCTTAACAATTGAGTTTATTTTTTATTGCTGTGCCCAAGGCAAAATCTCAGATTGGGGTTTGCAATCTCAGAAGACAGACAGATTTAATATATTTGTCACTACCTTGACAGGGGAAAAAATTGCTTAAATTCAGGTGTGAGAGATAAGCCTTTGTGTAACAGATGTAATCCTCACAATGAAATGTTTTTCAGACACTCAGTCGTCCACGTTCTGATTAGAAGACATGAACCTTTGTTCTAATTGGCCTAACTGTAGTCACTATTTTTATTCAGATACTTCAATTTTCCTTACATTACCCAGTTCAAGCCTCTGTGGATATTGTACCCTATTTACCAAATTCATGTATTTCTAAATAATTACAATATTTTTCTCAAACATAAAAATGCACTTTAAAAGACTGGAAATGGAAAGGATAACATTCTTAACCACAGTAAATGGCAGTAATAAAATGATAGCTGTAGGCTGATAAAAATGGAGTCTTTTTGAAGATCAAACATAGTGTCATATTCGTGAGTATCAGGTGAGGTGTCCAGGGCTTCAGTTTAGAAATACATCTGTAATTGTCTTTTGTCTTTACTTTCTAATTCATATTTAGGGGCTTTAAAGATCTGTTGTAACAGGACTCCTGTTACATTTAATAAGTGCCATGTTGATTGGCGTACTCTAAGTAGGCTTTTCAGTTTGCCTGTGGGGAAATTTAATATAAAAACATTCAACATTCTTTTATTAGTGTTTTTTACTATTCCCAGTCCCATCAGACCTTTGGTGCAAGCAGTGTATTATTGAAAAGCTTATCTGTAAGAAGTGAGCCAAGGGGAAATTCAGCCTTTATTAATATTGACATCATGTTCCTGCACAATGGTTGTCTAAAGAAACTTTTCAATTGGATTTCAACTGCTTTGATGCTGTATAAATGGAAACAACTGAATGCATGATTTAACAGAGAACAGTGAAAAACGTTGCAGCCTCTATGCTCTAACATAAAGCATGTGTTCAAAGATACTACGTGGCTGTATTCTGCAATGTTTTCAGTCAACTTTTAGTTAGGAAATCAGAAAAAAGAACTCCTTTGCTTCAAGACAGACTCCATTTAGAATGAAATTACTTTTTTGCATTTTTAACAATTAAGTCTTGTGATTTTAGGTCTTGGACCCTGGTCAAAGGATTCTAGACGTGTCACTCTTAAATACACTGTGCAAATTTGGCCTAATTGTTTAATGGACCAGATGTCCTGGCAAGGCAAAGATTTTAGAGGATTTGGAGTTAGGAAGCCTCATTTTCTAGACTAGGCTCTAGTTTCAACCAAAAATCCCTGAAAACTACACATTTCCTGACAGCAAATCTTTAAGACATCTAGCCATATATACTCTCTGCAATATTTTCATAAAGATACTCATACTATTACAAATTACAGGTGGAATACATACTGCATGCACCTGGTCAGCAGTGTTTTTTAATTTGAAAAGAGCAATGGAGAGATAGAAGATTCAATTGCATCTGAACAGGATAAGGGAGATCTAATCCAGTTATTTTCTCATGTTGAAGAAGAAAGGATGGAAGAGTTAAAACTGAATTCTCACACTGGCACAATGCATGGGCAGTGTGACCTACAACCCTTCTGCTGAAGGTAAGTCACTGTTCAATAATGAATTTAAGGTTTTCTGGGCCAGAGATAGAGGATGTAATAAAGCCTGACTCTATAGACAGCTCACTAAAGCGCTCATTCAGAAGTGCTTGGCCTCCCCAAATCTGTAGCTATTTCAATTCATTATTATCTAATAAATAGTGTCCTTAGTAGGCATTCTTTTTCATTTCAGGCTTGGGCCATTTTAGGTTCTTGTCCTGGCTTCTGCTGCAATAGATTTAATTTTCTTCATAGTAGGGGGTACAGCGCTCTGCTTTGGATTTGGTTTGAGAATAAAGGTGATAAGAAACTAATGGTTTAGTTGTTGCTGAGTCATGTTTATACTAAGATCTTTTCTCTCATCCCAGCCCACCAGAGAGGAGGCTGGGGGTGCACAAGAAGTTGAGAGGGAATGCAATCAGCACAGCTGACCCCAGCTGACCGAGGGGATACCCCACACCATACAGCTCAGCATACAAAGCTGGGGGAAGCAGGATGAAATGGGGAATGTTTGGAATGATGGCGTTTGTCTTCCCATGTCACCATTAGCTGTGGTAGAGCCCTGCTTTCCTGGAGAAGTCAGAACGCCTGTCTGCCCATGGGAAGAGGTGAATGAACTCCTTGTTCTACTTTGTTTGCATGCATGGCTTTTGCTTTACTTATTAAACTGTTTTTATCTCAACTCATGAGTTGCCTCATTATTTCTCTTTCAGTTCTCTCCCCTGTGCTGCCAGAGGAGAGTGAGCGAGCGGCTAAGATGTTGGCCAGAGTTAAACCATGGCATCTAAAATGTTTCTGTTTTTATCTCTTTTCTTTCTGTTAATAAGAACAATAGTGCTTGAAAAATCTGTCTTCCAAATAAGAGTTTTTCATTGTACTCCAAAAGGAAATGTTTTACACTGGTACCTCCTGGCAACTGTGTACATTGTAGCAGAGTAATCATAAATGCTTTGTCTCAAATGTTTTTTAAGTTTTCCCTGTATAAAATGTGTATCACTAAGGACTTCAGCTATGCATCATAGGTGAAGATCAGGTAGATGGTGGTATTGAGTGTTGCAGACACACAGGCAGGTTTTGATGGTGGGACCACATTATAAAATGTTTCCATTACAGTAAAAACAGGCCCATGAGGAAGGGCTGTTATTAGGTACTGAATATATTAAAGATTATTCTGTATGATTCACAGAGCTGGGTTTAGATGCTATTCCCTTCCCTCCTACTTACTTCTGCTGCTTTTTCATCGCAATAGCTTTTTCAGTGGTCTCATAAGATGGCCTCTGAGATGTGGTTGTCTCAGAACAGTCACATGCTTTGTGAAAAAATTAAGTACTTCATGTTCTGAATTTCAAAATATTTAAGAGATTATGTCATTGGGCCTAGGGGAAGTGGAGACCACTCAACATGATAAGCAATCTTTTCCTGACTTTAAACTTTTTTTTTGTTTAGTAGACTCACAAGTCTCTGAGTCAGGGTAATTTAAGCTAATGAAGAGTCCGAGAGGATAGCAACAAAATGAACAGGGCATCAAGGAATAGCAATAAAAATTATTAAGTCAGTTTAGTCTCATGAAGAGACAAAGCAATGATGACAACTGTAATTTATGCAACCTATACAATATGCCAGATACAGGACATGTCATGGGGCAAATTCAAAGGTAAAATATGAAGGACGTAGATGCAGTTCTGATGTTAGTTTTGATTCCTAGAAGTATTACGCTTCTCTAGAAGTATTACATAAATTGGTATCAATTGAGATATCCGCTGAGGTATTTGTAGGAGCTTCTAGCCTACAAGATAGAAAAAAAAGGAGGTATTTAAAAATCAAAAGAAAGATTGATCTTTTTTGTCTTCTTTTAGTCTTAATTTTGTTTTAACCTAGGTAATAAGAATGAAAGAAAAATAATCATCTTCAATCCAGAATATTTTGTAAAGAATTGAGAAAATCTGAATGCTGCTCCAGGTTGGAGGTCTGTGAGCGTTTTTTTTTGTTGTGCCTGAGCAACAATGTCTTAGGGCCTATGCAATTAAACTTTTCATAGCCTTGGTTTCTTGATCTGAAAAAATTAGATACCTCTTGTGAGGAGGTGTTCTTATCTTCTTGGATCTTATTTCAGACTTCTTAAGGTAACCATCTAAAATAATTCGAATGAATCATGAGTTTTTTTGCAACTGTCTCCACTGTTTATACAGGGAGCCTAGGAAACTGGCTTAGGCTACGTGACTACATTTAGGCAGTGGAAGAGATATGTCAGGATAGATGCTTAGTTTTAAATGGCCAAAGATATATGAAAGGAATATCTGCCTAAACGTTCATTTAGTCAGCAAGTTGGTGAGGGGAGTAATCTCTTTAGCTGGGAAATAAAGACATGTTACTTTCAAATGCAGAAGCTTATTGACACAAGACTCTAAGCAGAGGAAACATATACTGTAAACAATAACTATGGAGACATGCAGTTGATATAATATTTTCTAAGGTCCAGCAGTTGTAGAAATACATTTATTTGTTGGGCAGTGATAAATACAAATGAAATTGGGGGAAGAAAAACATTATGCAAATGGCCTCCATAAGCAGCAACAATACTTCATGTGAAACTTGGCAGGAGCCATTATCAAACAGATTGGTTCTAAAGCCAAAGAACATTTAAAATTAGGTATTATTCTGTTAAGTCTCCTAAATAATTCCTCCCCTTTTCAGAGGTCATTTAGTTTACAAGCTTAAGATATAATAAACAATAGAATATCTTTTATTTTTTCTAAGTATTGTCTCAGTGTCTCCAATTTTTTCCCCCAGGGCAGAGTCCCAGCAGCTCGGCTACCTGCTCTGACTGACTCGCTTGCTATCCCAGTGCACTGTTTTAGACACTAACACACTCTAGCAGGAGTGATAAAGGGACCCTGCTCTGAAAGATGAAACTTGAATTCCTTTTACCGGAGCCAGCTCGAGTTGTCACAGTTGTGCTGAGCTGCAGTTAAAGGGAGTAATGAAGCAGAGTCTGCTACTAAATAGAAGTCAGCCTGGGAATGACCCAAGGACCAGGTTGAAGGGACCCACTGTGGTAAAGTTGCTGAAGGCTGACTCCACCCTAGACACTAAAACCCACTTTTTTTTTGAAAAGGACAAGATGAAGCCCTCTGGAAAAAATCCAGGGAACAAAATAACAATTAAACAATGTGAATAAACAGGGACCAGTGCTTCAGCACTCTCTCCAATCTTCTTATCAGTGTAGACATACCAAGTAAGCTCTCATCAACATTAATAAACTATTAGCAGTGCATCACTCTCCTTTCTACCTCTAGTTTTGGGAACATTCATTCTGAATGTTCATTCATTCATGCTGAAACATTCATTCTGGCTAGCACAGGATCAGCTTAAATTACAGGAGTTTGTTTCATTTCTCTGCCGTATGAAGGATACTAGACTCTATTTGGATCTAAGCTGGCTTTGGCAGCAGCATAATCATATTTGCATTTGGGCCTGAGCTAATAAATCCAGCTAGATCCATGCTGCCTCTGAGCAGAGTCAGCCAGAGTTGTGGCAGTTCACAGCATGACTAGTTCATAAAGCAGATACCTGAAAAATGGCTGTGACTGTAAAAAAAAATGTTTGTACCTTCTGGCCTTACATTGCATTATTACTTTACAGGCGGCAATTTTTGCTTGCAAAGAACAAAACAAAAGAGCCCCACCCTGAGATGAGTACACTTGGTTTCTGAGAATAAACATAATTACTGCTGTGTATTTTAGACAACAGTAAATTAAAAATAGAACATTAGTATCTCACAGGAGAATTCTGCCTTTTACAGTACGAATGATGATTATATACACTCCAGGTATTTTAAAACATAGTTCACATAGTGTGAAAGAAAAAAATGTTTCTACCCTTAATAGAGTAGGCTGCACACTACGTTAAGGAGCTGTATGATTTCACTCTTGAGTTTTTGATAATCTCCAGATAAACTTATTTTATAAAGTGGCAGAGTGTATTGCCATGAGGGATCTCTAAAAACTTCACAATACAGTTATTATATAAATAGTAGCTATGAGAAATCAGTCAAGTTTTTGGAGTGACACATGAGATTCAGCAGGCTTATGGTCCACAGAATTTAAATTAAGGCAATTCAAATTCTGGCCTTTGTGCTAGTTCCACAAAAGGATGACAGGGATTTTTATTTGTCTTGGGACTTTCCCAGCTTTGCCTTGTGTCCAGTCACAAAAAAAACTTTTTCAGGTAAAGTCTACCTTTAGCAGATCTAAATTGAAAGCAGATTGTTGGCATATGCAGGAACAAACAAGGAAAGGAGGAAGGGCAGCTGAAGGCCGGTTTGGAACTGGCAGCAGCAAGCTGACAGGGATGGAAAAGGAAAAGTGCCTGAAATTGCCTCCAAAGCTCAGTGCAAACCTTGACCCAAGTAAACCCAAGTGCCCAAGTAAACCTTCTTCCACCAGCAGGCTCTGGCTGCAAAGGTAAGCAGTGAGCACATGTCAGTGTGCAGCTCTGCACAGAGAGGGTGGATGCTCCTCAGCAAAAAGGCTGTAATCCTGCCTCGGTGTGTTTTCTGTTGCGTGGCAATTCTTTCAGTAAGGCACGCCAGACCTGCTCTTTTGGCTATGGCTTTAAAAATGTCAGCAGGACCCTGAAATTCCTTGTTTTCCACTGATTGTCTGACCCAACTTCAGGGAAAAAGATCAAGCTCTGCTGGACACCAAAAATGACAGAATTCCTTAAAAAGAAAATACATGCAATTATGTGAATCCTGTCATAAGATGAGAGGGGGGAAAAGGGGCAAATTGAGAAAAGCACAAAAGAAGAAAACTACAAATAAAGATGAGTATTGTTACTTATTTAGCAAAACATTGGTTTTGCCCTGTCTCCCCTTCTGTCAAATAAGAAAAGTTAATTTAATTAACAAAGATAAAAAAATTAAAAGAGAGAGCTAAAAATTTTGCAGGTATGTATTCAAGCTGTAGGTCCCTGTACTGCAAAAGGGAGAATGGAAACTTTTCAGGAGGAGATTTTTCCTGCCTTGAAAGACTTCTGCAAAGCAAAATCAAAATCTGACATTGAAAACAAATACACACTCATAAAAACATTGAAACTCATGGCATTTCTTATGATTAATAAATACCAAAACATACAAAGAACAGAGTGCACTGTGTCTCTTACAATAGAAAATACTGTTTCATAAAAAGGGACATTTTAATGACAATCTCAAAACCTTACTATTTTACAGTGCTACTTTCCCCAGGAATTTAAACCATCATGGTTTCTCAGCTCTAAACTCCAACAAAATTCTGTTAATTTAAAGTTCGGTCTTGTGAACAACAAACATATAAGATTGATAAGGCTCACACAGAAAGCTACTAATGAGGGTGTTAAAGTTTCCAGCAAATTATCCTAAAGATATTTTATTATACATGGAAACATTCTGCTAACATGTTATGATATCTTGGAAGAGTGTTTTTTACATACCTGAAAACAAAACAAAACATTAGCTAAAAAACTAGAAAGCTTAAGAAGTATTACAGTTCATCATAAAGCAGACGTGGATAAAATAGGTTAGCTCGTAAATCAGAATTATAGAATTGACTGCAGGATAACTAAAACAGCGGAAGCAGTACTATTTGCAAAGGAACTACAACTCCAAACAATGCATCTAACCAATAGAAAACAAACACATTAAAAGAAAGGAAATTAGTGAAGTCATTACACAAACCCAGCTGGGAACCCAGCTGTTTAAAGATGAAGCAAGCACTCTAATTCTTGATCTTTGGGAGTGTCTAATTAGAAAACAAACCCGAGTTTTTCTCCAAGACAATATTAAAATAAAAATAAAAAGAAAGCTTTCTTTCAAAATCAGGTTCGTCGGCTGTGACAGTGCAGGATTTAGGAAGGCTGAATAACCATGCAAAATATAAGCATTACTACTGCAGAGTTATGGTAATCATGTAATCATGCTTAAATAAGGGCTTCAACCTGCCCAAGCATAATTCCATGACTACTTATGAAGCGTTTTTGTTTTGCAACTTACCTGTTTTGCTTTTACTCTGCTGTTTAAAACATTAAACAGATAATTTGGAAGCCTACAGTGCTAATCACCTGCTTGAACAAACCAATCAGGGAAGTACTGCACTGTTGAGGACATAATGGCAAATTGTACTTCAGACCATAGGCCATGTACCTCCGTCCAGGGCCATTTCACTTGCAGGAGATGCAGCAAAGCATTCTCATTTTATTATAGAATTGCAATCCCTACTTTGCACTTCTTCATTTTCATGGCACTACTGCTTTGATAACGTTAGCGCACAAAGGAATAAGAAGGTTATTGCAAGCATAGGAATCAGATTGTCAGAAACAGGCAGGAGAGGATAAAGGAGACTGGATTTGAAATAATACAGATAAGGATACACTAACTGTGGGATAAGTGTAGCATTACTTCTGACCATATGTATCTAGCAGCTTTAAGATATCCAAGAAGATAAATGTGAAGATAAAGAGATTTTCTGAAAGAGATGACCTATGTAATCGCTCTTCTATTTCTGGATAATTGTCATTAGACTCAGTGTGAAAGCTGAAAGAATTTGAGACCCTTTTCCCAGCCAATTTAAAAACATGTTGTCCTCACAATTCTCTGAAACAGATTTTTCTTTAACTTTCTTTTTTCCAGTGTGTTGCATCACTCCTTATGCTCCTTAAAACTTCAAAATCTCTTCACTGTTATTACTCTTACCTACTGTTGTTATGACCTTATCTACTATAAAGACATAATTTATGTCAATATAATGGTTGTGTTTAAGCTGCAGTAGTAAAATAATTTCCCCAGTATGATTTGGTTCTAGGATGTCATCCACTGAAATGCTAATACTATCAGCCAGAATCCAGTAGCAGACAAGGTGAGGTTTGAATTTTCCGAGAATTTAGTGAAAGGAAAGGATTTTGAGGCATCAAGAATGGTATAAAAACAAGAATGGTATAAATAATTACATGAAGCATCACTGTGCAGTGAAATTGTTTTAATGTGCACTGACTTTTTAAGAATGCTATGTGTATGCCAAACATTAAGCCAATACTTGAAGATATTGGTGTTAATCTTTCAGAGTATCTCTTTTTACATTATATTAATAAAACTTCAAATTGTTGTTATAAAAAAGTGTGAGGGTTCACTTTTACAAAAATGTATTATCCATCACTAACCAGTTATTCTGCAGGCTAAATTAATTGAAGCTATTAAAAAAAAAATACCTTAACAGTATGTAGTATTTTCACTCCTCCATTGGTTCAGACATTCATTAAATTAAAATCTATCTTCCTTCTGAGTTTTCAGCCTACCTTCTCACCTGGATTGCAGCCACATGACAAAGATTTAAGTTTGGAGAAAGTCCTCTAGGATTCAAAGATGTGGGAGCCTGCTACTTTCCTTTTCCATTACATCTGTAATGTTCAAGCTGTTAAGATTGCTTTTTCAGTTCCCCCCTCTGATGCCTGGTCATCTTCCCTGTCAAGAGACATGATATACAAATAACCTTCCTAGCAGTTAGACAGATGCCTGTGATTGTGTAGTGGCCATTTTCCAAATTTCAAGATGGATAATTATGAGCAAGAAATGAATGTTGGAGGAACTCAGGAAAAATGTCTCCTGAGATGGCCCATCACAGAACAGTCTGCCTGACGGTTCTCCAGAAGCAGTTCAGTCAAGGAAGGTCTCACTCTGAGTCTTTCCTTTTTAAATGTCTCCTGAGCAATTCTGTTAAATGCACTGATTTAGAAATATTGAGATCATGGTGTAGAGGACTTCTACTTGGGGATTTAAGAAAGTGTTGGTCATTAACATTAATTAACATCACTTAAAATAAGCAGTGTACTTGGTGGGCAGCTGATAGGAGACCTATCTTGACATTATTCTAGCAAAGAGGTATGTTTCTGTTTTGAATCTATTCACTGACCTCTTCTTTGAAAGAACTCAATGCTTAATAGAAAAAACAAATTGGAATTTAAAACCACATGTAAATATTTAGTATGTACACAGACAATAAATGCTCAAGTATTTGATATTTTTTTTGGATGAGGATCAGCTCTTCTTGTAAACTTTCAATCAACTTTTTAGTAAACTGATTCTGCCAGGTGAAAAATGAAATATGTCATCTCAAAATATTTTGTAAACTTAAATGGACTGTTAAAAATTAAGTTTCTTAGCAATTATGTAGTTCAAGGGCCACAAGTGCGCTTGGAATTTGGACAACGTGCAGAGGGTTTCTGTACCATTCTGCACAAACAAGCAATCTCATGACTGAGTATGATTCCTAGATTATCCCTTCAACTTGCCATTCCATCTTTTCCCCCAACTTTACAGTTCTTGGTTTTAAATACCTCAGTTTTTCTCTTTTCTTTTCTTCTACCTGTTTTAACTTGCCTTGCATTTGTTTGTCATGTCTTATTAAGAATGAAGTCTCTCCAGGGCAGGGAACTTGTCTTATTTATTTTTATAGAATTCAGAAGAAATATATGGTATTATGTAAATGATTTTAATTTAAAAATAATAATAATTTCCTATCAAGTCTCATTTTGAGGTCTGTGTTCAATTTTTCTCTAGTAGGTTGTTGCCAAGTTAAGTATTTTTCTCATGCATATTTAAATGCTTACCTTTCCTTATTGAGTGCCTAAATTAATTTACTTTACTTAAGCAGCTGGTTTTCCTATGAGAAGTCCTAATTTCAGGGGGCAAATTCATAGACCCACTGGAGGTATTAAGAATTTTACCATTTACTTCACCAGGAACAAGATTTCAACTAAACCTCAGCTGTCTATGTGCCATTAACTGCTATTAAAATGACTACAAGGTAAACTGATTCCAGCTGCCACTGAAAGGGGGAGAAGTTACAGATTATTTCCCCTTTCATTCATTTAATTGTGTAAAACAATTTCTGAGTGATATTCAGCATCACTTTCTTTGACTTTATTTTTCTTTATGGTATCTTCCTTTTACTTTAGTTGTGCTCACTCTTTAGTGAGAAGATTGTTTCTGCATGATGTTCACCCTTCAGCAAATGAGCATCTGTTGATGCTCTGAGCTCCACTTTTCTTATGCCTTCTTTACCCTCTGTTTTCTTTGGGTTGTGTTCCCCCTCTCACCCCTTTCAGTGAGCTCAGCCTTTCCCAAAATTTTTCTTTTTTTCCTTCTAGTTCTTCCACATCTACTCCACTAGCCCCACGTTGTCTAATAGTAGCATTCTTTTTCTTTATGTTCACTAGTGAAAAGCAAAGTCTTATCACGTGAAGAAGCAAAATATTATTATTAATACCCTTACTTTTCAAACAGGAAAGCAAAACAGAAAAACAGTGAATAGCCAAAACAAGAGAAGGAATCAATGTTTAGATCTGGGATTAGCACACAGAAGGCAATCTACAGTTTGTCCCATGGATGAGATTTTCTCCCAGTATTAGGATATTCATCTGGTGGCCATGGGATTGTATTTCCTGCTAAACTGAAGCAGGCAACAGCCACACTGTCATTTTGCAGAAACTTGGGCTGTTTCCCCTCTTTGCAGCTCACAGAAGAGCACCTATGAAGTCAGGGATTAAGTATAAATTGCACTGAATAGACTGAGATTAGTTTTGGGAGTCACAGCATCCAGAAACTCAAGAAGGCCCAAGCTTTACAGACATATGAGTGTGTCTGATACACAGACCTAACACTCAATGTATCCTGGAAGTCTCTGCACAGACTATATTGTATCTTTCTTTGAGAGGAAAAAACCAACTCAAATCATCCCAAGCAAAAATAAATAACAAAAATGAAGCCATTCTCCTAATTAATTTCTTAATGTGTGATTACTTATAGGAATACTTTCACCCTGTTTTGTTAATTCTTGAAACAAGGGCTAAAGTATTTCTACTGGTGATGTATTTACATTATATTAGCACAGGTATAGAATGCTTCAGAAGGAAAATGAAGAATAACCAGTGAATGTATTTGTTTCTTTTAAACATTATACACAGCTGTTGTAGCATTGGCAAAGATGCATGCCAGAGAGCTACATATCTGATAGTACAAACTGTTTCACACTTTATTCAGTAACAGCTGGTAAAATGGTATTTAAGAAGAGTTTTGATTTAATCTAATGAGGAACTAAGTTGCAATGTACTGTACTGCCTGCAGAAAATAATAGGACAAACATTGATTTTTATGTTGCTATAATAGTTTCATTTTCGATAAATAAGAATTTATATGCACAGTTATTTGCTATCATTCCCCTCTCCATGTACAGGCTACCAAACCAAACCAAACCAAACTGTCTTGAAATGAAGTTTAGCCACTCGAGAGCTTCCAGAACAGGAAAAGATGTCCCTTAATATATGTTTTATACTCCACTAACATAAGACCAAGCTGGTGTCAAAGGGAACCAGACCGTGGGACCTAGAGAGAGGTAGAAAGAAATTAGGGCACACCAATGAAAGGAGCATAAACAGAAAACAGTGCATGGAGAGTAGTGTGAATTCAATTCCAGTTTCATATATACACCAAGTATTTGAATTATTAAATATCTTATTTACGTATTTTAAGAATGACATAGTTCTTAAATACACTAAGACAAGGCAGCAGACAAAATGCAGCACCCACAAGAGCTCTGACTTAAAGCAGCTCTTTTCTTCCATTAATATGAACACTATTAGAATTTTGCTTATTTTACATCAGTGTAAATCAAGGTCAGAATCAGGTCCAAAAGTATGTGTTTACTGTGAAATGAAGCAAGCAATGGGCTGGACACCCAATAATTCACACTAACTAAGTGTTACTTACCATTTTGCACTACAACTGCCTCTATCAAAGGCAGGGCACACATCTGAAAATAACTCACTCAGTGGACCTTACCTGAGTGTCCAAACCACTCAAGATATTATCCCTTCTCCCTCAAAAGCCTCCTAGTTGGTCCCAAGAGACCTTTCATTCCTGAGCACCCTCACTTATCTTCAGCCACACAATTCCCCTCAGCTTTATGTTATACATCTTTAATCTTGTAGATGGAAACACGAGCCCTCGCATAGATTCAGACCCTTAGAACTGAAAATACACACATAGAAAAACTAAAATGTCGAAAATGTAGTGTAAGAGCCACAGGGAGACCTTCTGGGAGAGAAATGTGGCCAGCCAATTGGGGACCATCAGAGAAACTGGCCCAAACCAATGTGGTGATGAATCAGTATGTACTTCTTGGACTGGTTGTCAGGGATCACTCTGTAGATCCTTGCCATGTAGACAAGGGTGCCGCCAAGAAGACAAAATTCTGCTTTGAGTTATAACTGGAAGTGCAATTGCCAGTGAAGCAATCATTGGCATGAGAAGACCAGGGTCTTACATGATTCTTCTGAGAGTGATTTAAATCTGTACATATTCCAGAATTTCTTGAAAGTTATTTTATAGTGGATGGCTTAGTAATGCACACTATCAGCTATTTCTAAACAGTTTTACATATTTCCAAGCAGGCTTTTTCTCCACATATTAAGAATGAGCCCTGTCAAGTAGTCATCCTTTGGATGATTACAACTTCAATTTAAGTTTATTGGGACTTTTGAGTATGACTCTAATACAGGATGAAAAGCACTCATGACATCTGATACCTATTAATTTGGGAATTCACAATTTAATACCTTCAGTGTTATGAGTGTCTTACTTATTTGCAAATACATTTCAAAGTGTGTTTACTTGTGCTTATAATGACATTATGCTGAGAATATTTCCCCCTCAAAGGAATTTATCATATTTTGTTTGCTATTACTAACATGTTTTTTGAGCTGTTAGTCTGAAACAAATATTTAGACAAGTGAAGGAAGTAGTATTATTATTTCTCCCACTGCACATTAGTAAAATGTAAAGTACTGTGCACCTAGATTGTTATCTGTTTCTGATGAAGCTTGTGATTATATTTTCTGGGTTTAGTTTGAAAGCTAAGACATCTGTTTATCTGGTGCATACAGAATAACTCTCATGTCTCTTCATCTCTTAAATTTTCAAAGGCTTTCATTCTGTTTTAAATCCTTTGAAGAAGCAGTAATCAAAGACAAAAATTATCAGAGGTACATTTTTGTTTTCCAAACAATGAAAATAACAACGCTCATCATACTCCGATTTCAGGCACTTGCAATGAAACTTCAAACCTGGAGATTTGCCACAGAAATCAAAAGTAATATGGGTAGCAGCAAACTCCAAAGTGCTGGCTGGATTACAGTTAATATGGGTATACCCCCCCTAGACTTCAATTCATCATATAAATTTAAACCAGGCATTTAAATAATAAAGACCAATAAGGCAATGCAAAGACATCAAAAAACATATCCCATCACAGCATGACAATGCATCAAAGTTTTTTTTCTTCTCCTTTTTTTTATTCAGATAAAGAAACCAGGGAGAATAATGGTGAAATGCCTTTGTAGCACAAAAGCATTCTGAAAACAGAACATTGAACAAACAATATTTTGCCATTCAAAACTGATTTTCAATTTCAAAACTTAGATTGAAGCAATATTTTGCAAGGAGGAATCAATACATTCATGTAAAGAAATTGGCATTGCAGTTGAACTGTTTTAAGTAAGATTTTTTTCCTTGCCAAATCTATGCAAATTATAGTTTTACTTAGCACTTGAGGGGAAAACTAACAGAGGTCTTTCTTGAAAACCTGAAAAGTTTTCTATTTATTTTTCATTCATTTATTACTTCTACATACACCCCCACTATGATCATGCCATTTGGAATAATTTTAAGATTAATCAGAAGAATTAGCAGATTTAGTCAAGTTAAGAATAGCAGGAATATGGGAAATGTTTTTTTCAAAAACTGTAATTAATTTGTGGCAGATTTGAATGCCATGGGTAAAAGCCTACACAAACTTGAAGTCAAACATGATCTTTAAAAATTTGACTATTGTCTTTTATTTTATTAGAGATTAGCATGATGAGGATGATAGTCAAGAACAAATTCTGCAGTCAATGATAGGATTCCCGCTGCCCGGATTTAGATCCCTGTGCTGTATGTAATTGCCTACTTTATTAATCATCCTTTACAGTCAATGCAGAGAAACACATTTTGGTGGTCCTACATATAAACTGTAGAAAAGGAAGGAAGGAAGGAAGGAAGGAAGGAAGGAAGGAAGGAAGGAAGGAAGGAAGGAAGGAAGGAAGGAAGGAAGGAAGGAAGGAAGGAAGGAAGGAAGGAAGGAAGGAAGGGAATTAACATTTACTTTTCTGAACTGGGCACAATTTTCACCTTAAAGACACGTTCCTCATTTGACTCATCAGTATTCCTACAGCTGCCCAGCCACAGAAATTAGGCTGAGGACATATTGGAATAAAAGAAAGAATGTAATACAGCATCATTCTGGTCCTCAGCCTTTCTCTGGAGTGCACAGCAGACATCACACAGGGTCAGAGTCCTACAGGTTCAACAGGTTCAGCTCTACACTCTGCACTCTGCTCAATGAATTGGGTTACTGTGCTAAGACTGTGCAGCCTTGTCCTGCCTCTCACCACTTTGGATACCAGTTGTACAAATAGCATGCAAATCCTGCCTTCACAGTTGCATTGAACTGAAGGTATTTTTTGCTGTGCTGGGAAGCAGAGAAGAACTTTCAAAGATGCCAAGCTTTTTGACATGGGACCTTTGTTTGGTTTGTTACTGATGTGTAGCACATAGATATCTAGCATGGAGAATTAAAAAACCAATTATCTATCACTCAAAAGTAGGTAGGAAACGGTATTCCTGTATATTTCTTTTGACAACATTAGTTTCCCTATCCCTACATTCTCTTTTTAAACAAGTGTAGTTTGATTAGATCAATAATGAACAATGATCAATGATCAACCGAAGCAACTTTCAGTTAATTTGATAACTATGACACCTGAGTCTTTTGTCCCCCAAGGCACACACACACATACACACACATAAACATAAAAAAAGAAAGAAAGAAAAAAAAAGGCATGAGAGTTTTCTAATTTTAATAATTTGAAATCGTTGTTCTCACTTGTTTTAAAAAGCTCATTTTGCTATCACAATTCATCTTGGAGATTGCAATGTAGTTTACATCAGTTTGACTAGTCTTAAAATAACTACAGCAAGTGCTAAAAGTGGAAGCTTTCCTCCATGTTATCCTAGGACTACATATTTGCTGTCTGTGAAGAGCAGTGCTAGCTTTCAGTCCTGTTGGCTCAGGGCTTCACTCACAGCCCTGTGGGCAACTCAGACTGTGGCTTACAATGCCTATGAGATGACTTAAACCTAAACTACTACTGAAAGTGCTCATTCCCCCAATTCTTTCTCTGCCCACATATTCCACGCCCACACCTCCCATTAGCATTTAGCAAAAGGAACTGATCCAACCCAAAAGTTTTATTACTTGGGAAGCTGGGTGTTGGAACAATTCCCAGATCTCTCTTACAAGGTAGCCATACGATCTCATGTGCTGGCACAAGGGAAAAGGTGGGAACAGAGAGACAGAGAGGCTGGAGGGATCATCTTCTTTAGCAGCATTTTGTACTTAAGTTAAATTAAAGTGTTCACGAAAGCACCTAATTTAACTCACATTTCCAAGTTTCTCAGTGTTTCCAAGATAGATGAGCGACTGTCACACTCTCTGACTCTCAGTTCTACCTCCCTCCCCTCCATCTGGGAACAAACTCAAGATGCTATCATCACAGCAGCAAAAGAGCCCTCAAAAGCATATTTGCCTGTCAGCTGGGTAGTTGACTTCAATTAGAAGTGTGAGGAGTTTTGTCCTATAGGTCGCAGGTAGATTTTCCCAGACAGATTGAGTTGGTTAACAAATCTATTTGGGTCCTTTGCCTTTACTTGCATGATTTGATTTTTTGGGGAGGAGAAATAAAATAGGGTCAGCTATACATGTCTTATGACCTTGATCTAAATGGAAAACATAGAATTAAAGTAAAAACCTAAGCAATTATTATGAGGAAAATTAAGATTTTTCAAGCTGCAGTTACAAAAAATGATAAATAGAAAACGTGAGGGAAATCAAAAGTAAAGAAGATAAAGAAAACTAAATATATAGTAATTTTAATATACTAGCATAGTGAAAATGGTGTCATGAAACATGGAAAATGTATTGGCCTTCTTCTTCAAATGGACAGAAATTCTTTTAAAATACAAGAATAATTGTGTCTTAATAAAACTCATTTCAGTGTGAATTTCAAAAATATTAAGAGAGCAACTTTTGTATGCATTTGAATATTGAAAGCCTATCTGTTATAAACCAATATGCTAGTAAATATTCCAGAGTGACAGGAAAAAAAGACCCAAACAACTGATGCCTTTGCTGAATATAGGTCTAAGATGGTACATGGCTTAATTATTTTCATTTTCCACAGAAAATTATCATCTTGCCTCTTGGTTTTCAAGAAGTCTTGCTCCCTCTTCTGCCCTGGATATTTGCTCCCCTCCCCAGCTGGAAGAATATCCTACTGCTCAGTTACAATGTACATGTGCAAATCATTGGCCCAAGTACCAAGTCAGTATACTTGGCCACGCTTTAAGGAACAGAATGCCTGGGACTGTAAGATAAGGTAAAACAGGTATTTTTAAAAGTTATTTTAAAAAATTAGAAGAGGTTGTGTTCAGAAGACAGAGTTAATAAGTAATATCTAGAACTGATTTAGGACCCTGCACTTGAGAGAACTTTGAAGTGCAATCCACCCTGCCTCTTATCCTCTCTACCATTTCTAAATGAGCATCTCAGGAAGGGAAAGCCCAATTTGTTTAAGCATCCCCCAGTGTCAATCATTCAGTGTTAATAAAACATCCCATTGCAGACAATGTCTGTTAGCAGCAGGCTTTCCTGAAATGCTACTGAGCAATTCCGAGCTGCATGTGGAGGTGAGGAAAAGGCATTTTCAGCAATGGGCTTGCATGTACATGGGGTTAGATCCTGTTCTGAACAAGCAGATGAAAATGAAGAAGGAATTCAACTGCCTAGTGTGTCTGGTGTAGTTTAAATGCCTTAGGCTATGTCTGCATTAGGAGCTCATGAAATCCAAGAGGAGCACTCTTGCAGTGCTCACAACTCCATGTCCACACCACACTCATCTCACATTTTTTCACTCTGGACTATTTGTAGTCTGGTTCGAGAGGGTCAACTTGGTGTGTTCAAATGGAAAGCATTTTCCAGTTTAGCTTACAATCTCCCAAACCTGGTTCACTGGCTTTGGAACTGCTTTAGAAAAGGGAACCTGTAGGAGATTCTTTCAGAAATGCACTCCTGTTGCAAACATCTGAAAGGTATCTGAGACATTTAAGCAGTCAGATAAGCCAGAGATTGTAGAAGACCTGGAAGGCCTTTTTGGAGGAATATTTAGAAGGTAGGCAAGACACTCTACTATGTCTAAAACAGCAGTAATACCCCTGCCACTCCCTAAGGGGAAAGGAAATTGGATGAATACACCTGATGGTATAATGAAAGCAAATCTGATCCCTGTGTATATTCTGACCAAAGCAAACAATCCCCTTAATATTCCCATTTGTGAACACAGACCTCTGTGACAGTAAATGAGGTATTTATATATATTTGCACAGAATCTTCTTTCTTTTATCTTCTCTGTTTGTATAGTCCTATGAACCTCTGAGAATTATCTGTATTTATCTGCCTGAATCCTCCCATTTGGTTTTGTATCTCTTCAGTTCTATCTTTTCTTTATTTCCAGAAGTCCACATGGCAGCTTTCCAATTGTATTTATCCACTCCGACTAATTGAGTCACATAAATGTAAGTAATTTGAAACATTATTGTGAGAGATTTCTGTTTGCCTCTTTAATTAAGCAGTTGTTCACAGGTGCATACAGTTACAACAAAATTAATTGATAGCTCTATATTGCAGTTCTTGAGTCTGCTGCTCTTTGGTGTTTGCAAACAGAGCCATTACATATGTCTTACATTGTTCATAGGGAACATTTCTCATTTTCCTTCAGAAAAGGTTAGGACAGATTGACCTATATATTGGAAAATCTATGCAAGCAGTAAAGGTAATTTTCCTAAGAAGGAAACTGAACAAATGTTTATTTGTGGAATAGTTTATTACCAATGGGAAGAGCTGCAACCCTGCTCTATTTTTCTGCATCCTTAGAAAGTATCTTGAATGCCAAAAATCATTGCTAGGGGAAGCTAATCACTTCTTGTGGAAATTGTGGGCACCTTATTTATTGTTGCCATGGACTTAATTACCTTAACCATACAGGATTATTATAGGATTATTAATAAAATTTCTTTTAAGAGTCCATTTTTTGGTTAATATAAACATTAAAAACAGTACGTGCAAAAGGATTTTTAGCAACGATGTGGGAAAACTTTAGAAGAATAAGCATGTAAGTCTCATCCTGTAGAACTCTCATACCTTACTTCGGGCTACCAGTAGTCTAAATGGAAAAAGATAGGCATAAGGATGATGGTAATTAATAGAATAATAGGATCATGGAATATCTCAGGTAGAAAGGGTCCAACAGGGATCACTGAGTCCAACTGCCTGCTCCTCACAGGAGCATAACTGCACATAACTTTAGAGAACTGCAAAAGATTTCAATTTGGTTTTAAATAATCTTAATTTTTTAATTATGACAATAGATTGGATCAATCAATGCAGTGCTAAGAAGCTATGCACAGCAAGCCAACATGAATGTTATTTCCCAATGTATCTGCTGAATCTCCTATGATCCGAGGCTATGGATTTCAGTTTTTGGCACTGGATTCCAACAAATCTTAAGCTTAATTTATTTTTGTTACTATGTAAGGTGATGCATCATTATCGTGATGATTCTAAAGCATGATTTTCTTTGGGCTGACTTTGTACTTTCCAGCAGATGGACTTATACCTAAAATACGACTAACTTCTCGCCTACTCATTTTCTGTTCAAATCCTGCTTTTTAGTTTGACAAAAGACTGGAATTTGAAATCCCCTTTGCTGTCTCTGTAATTGCCTGCTCCAATGGTTTCCCAATGTAGAAAGAATAACGACCTTGCTTTTGTCTTAATGCTTTCTGTTACCTTCTTACTTCTTCTATTGCCACTTATTTTTTGCCAATTGCCATTAGCAATTCATCTCACCCAGCAGAAGAGCATTCCAAGAGCATTCCTCTTCTGCTTCTGCAAATCCAACAGTTCAGCTTATCTAAGTTAGAATTGCCATGTGGAAGTGACTATTTCTTTTTTTATGTATTTGGTGTCAATTTACATAGAATGAATTTAGGCTACAGGATTGCTTTTATAACCTACAGTATTCCTGAAATATCTTTATTTTCTATTTTCTATCAAGGTCTTAATTTAAGACCAAAATGCATGTTCAAGTTCCTAGGCAAATACTCTTGTTTAGGGTGAATAAATATGTAGATAAGAGTCTGTCTCTCTGTTTAAACTCTTCTTGGCAAGATTCTTATTCCTTGCAACAAAAATAAGATGAAGTGATAATAGAGTAATGAATAAACAGATAATAATTTACCATTAACTGAGATGGGAGCAATAAAAGGAATATATTTTCTTCTACATTTAGACAAACCCTAACTACTACCATATGCTTTTCCTATAGGCTATACCAGTGACTGCAATAATACAAGCTCTTCCCTAAAGTTGTTTAGTATATAATAATTTCATACAGAGCAAACTCCGCTTAGTAGAGTCAAATGCAAACTTACTCCATCTAGAAATAGAGCAGAAAGGTCAAACTTAAATGAAAACAAATTTTGTCTTGTGACTGAAAAAGTATTAGAGGTTAGAGCAGGGAGGTGACTTGATGATCCTTATGGGTCTCTTCCAGCTTGAGTTATTCTGTGGTTCTGTGAATTGCTGCCTTCCATTGTGATAATTTGAGAGCTAATCTGGAGAGTTCTCATATAATTTTCATGACACTGTTAAAACAGCTGATGTATTGTTGTGCCTGGGCCAGAAGACAGTAATTGGCAGCCTTATTTTACTCCATTTACAAAACAGGGTAGTGTGCATGATGAGCAGCTGTGTTTCAGGAGCAGGAGGCAGAAGCTTCCAGCTGAGGGATAGAGCATGTCATGAGGTTCGTCTGAGCATGAAATCCCCAAACATTTCAGAAGTAGGGTGCCGAGAAGCAAGTGTGATTCTTTTAGCTACATTGAAAAAAATGTAATAGAAGAATAATGTGCCCAGATTTTCTGTTATACTTGACAGCTGCAAGAGAAATCTGAGAGAAGTTCTGAAAGGAGCTACAAAAGAGATTAAGTTGAAGAGTGGTAAACTTAAAAAATTTAAGTTGTTTCATTTCCCTAGAAGAGAAATCCTCAATATGGCTGTAATGAATATTTATCTCATTTGGAGAGAAGGCTTTTGCAAGTAGAAAAGATTCTTAATACAGAAGGAAAGTGAAGAGACAGAAAAAAGATCCAATAGCAGAAACCTGAAGGTAGAAAAGATTCAGTTGTGAAACATAGTGTCCTTCTCCAAGAGAGAACTTGACAAGGATCTTTTGTATTTCCATTATCACTTCAGTTCTCTGTATTAGTTTTGGGTATCCTTACTAAAATCTATTTGGCAGGTTATTTAGAAATTATGAAATTCTCCCTGAATAGTTGACTGAAATTCTGTGTTTGGAGTAATCTAGAACTAAACTGTTACAGCCGTTGAGTTGTGAGTTTATTAGTAGTGAGCATGTAGGTAACTGACTGAATAGCATATAAACCAGGAGATGGCATGATTTTCCTTCCTCTCACAAACTCAAATACAGTTCAAATACTGCTGTACAACTGTCCATATCACTCTTCATTCTCCATAAGATGAATCTGAACACTGGTGATCACCATTCAGTTGGGACATCTTTAGAGCTTATCAAGATCTCACCTCCTGGCACTTAAGCAAAATTGCATACATTCAAGACATTCTGTTCAGTGTGGTCTAAACTGTTAGAAGAATGCCATGCAGAAGTTAATGCTGTTGGTGTTCTGTCTTGAACTTTTACATAGCATCCATCACTACCTTACGTATAGACTTCAGGCAGAGCTGGGCAATAAAACTAAGGAAGTAATCTTTATTCAAGAGAAAGTCTGCCCTGATTTGTTACCATAATTGTCTACTGGAATAGAATATTATGAATGTCTTCTCATCTATCGTTATGTCTAGATTTGTTCTTTCAGTGGGCAAAGACAATTTCCTCGATGCAAATACAATAGCACATTCCCTAGCTTTCTTCAAACTTTTTAGGAAGTTTACCAGACTCATCAGAAAGTTTGCTTAAGTCTATAACATATCACGGAATTGCAGAATCATTTATGTTGGAAAAGCTGAGATCATAAAGTCCAACTTTTACATGACCACCACATTTTCAAATAGACCATGGGACTAATGCCGTGTCCAGTCGTTTCTTGAATGCCTCCAGGAATGGGAACTCCACCATCTCCCTATGAAGTCCATTAAAATGTTCAATAACCCTTTCTGTGAATAAATTCCTCCTGATATCCAGCCTGAACCTCCACTGATGCTGCTAGAGGCAATTTCCTTTTGTCCTGTAGCTGCTGGCCTGGGAGTAGAGACCGACCCCTGACCTCCTTTCAGGTAGTTGTAGAGAGTGATAAAGTCACTCTTAAAACTCCTTTTCTCCAGGCTAAACAACCCCAGCTCACTCAGCCATTACTCACAGGACTTGTGCTCCACACCCTTCTCCAGCTCCATTGCCCTTCTCTGGACACTCTCCAGCCCCTCAATCTCTTTGTTGCACAGAGTGGCCCTGAACTGGACACAGCACTTGAGGTGTGGCCTCCCCAGTGCTGAGCACAGGGGGACAATTCCTGCCCTGGTCCTGCTGGCCACACTGCTGCTGATACAGGCCAGGATGCCACTGGCCTTCTTGGCCACCTTGGCACAGACTGTCTCGTGTTCCCTGTCCACCAGCTCTCCCAGATTCTTTTCTACTGGGTAACTCTCCAGTCACTTTGTCCCCAGACTGTAGCACTGCATGGAACTGTTGTGACCTCATGTAGTTGGTCTGGGCCCATTGATCCAGCCTGTCCAGATCCCTCTGCAGAGCCTTCCTCAAAGATTTACGAATCATGTGGCAAATGATCATCCTGGACTGATTTATAGAGCTACTTTTGTTGATGAGGAGGAAACAAATTCTAAAATGAAATATTGCAAAAATGCACAGTGGAGTTCTCTGTTTGCTCTGTCAGTGAATTTACATTAGTTTTACTCAGACTGGACGCAAAAATGTTTTTCTTTTTAACTGCCAGCAATGAAAACCTTGTACTGGGATCTGAAAATCACTGTCAACAATAAAGTTTTCTCTGGCCAAATTGTTACAATTGAGTAGACACCTTGTCTCCAGCAGGTTTGTGAAAGTACAAATAAGGGAGGCATTTGGCATTCCAGAGGGAAACTTGGAGATAGAATAGCTTTGCAGATGACATATGAGATTGACTAGCATCCAGTTTACTCTTCCAGAGCTGTTGGGTCTGGTAATAAAAAGAAGAAGAGAGTTACAAATCAAAGTCAAAGCATAGAATTGTTTCTGAAGCAGACATATATGACTCACAGGCAACCTATCAGTTGAGCATGAAGCTGCCTTTCCTTTGAGCCACCTTAAGCATGTGTCCATTTGACATGGTCTAGCATTTACAACCTAACAGAATATAAAATAAGTATATATAGCCAGGTACAACGAATCAGTTGAAAATTTTCAGGGCTGGTGAGTCATGGTTAGGAGGTTTGCTTGCACATGAATTACTTTCCCAACCTGCTTAGGCACCTGTACAGTTTTTGAGTCAGGATTCACAGGCATTTGGTATGGCTCTTCAATGGATGAGGATATCAACTGTTGTGTATTCCAGTTCAGATGCCAATCTCCTTTGGATGCTGAAACCAGCCTGATAAACTTTGCCCTTTGTCTCTTCAGTCCTTGACTTTTTGTCTTTCCCATTCTCTATTTCTCTGTACCTCAACGTGGATGTTAGCCTGTCAGCAACTATTTTCCATTTGTTACATCTCCAGTTACTACCATTCCAGCTGAGCTTATTTCATGTTCTGAGATAAAAACTGCAGCATTTCATGAGCTGCAAATTTGGGAAATAAATGATGAATTTCAGGTTTTAGCAACAACAACTGAGTAACAGGAATTTGCTCCCAGATGGACCTCAGGGAAAAAAAAAAAAACCCTGATTGAATTACTGCCCTGTTTAAAGCCCAATGTTATATGCAATATTGGCCATGCAAAATGGTCTCATCACTTGTAGAATGAGGTACAGCAAGAGAGAAATTATGGTCAGCTTCCCCAGGGAGGTACAGATTCAAGTGCAGGGGTGAAAAGATTTATTTTTAATCAAGTGGATAATCCTCTTCACTGTGCAATGGGAATTACCTCAGGTATAAACATTAACCATTGTAACTATTAAGTATGAGGGGATATTAGATTAATTATTCTGTAGATGTGAAATAAACTGCTGCAGCTTTTGCAGTATGTAAAAAGGACAACGAGTTGAGAGTCTAAATTGGGTATTTAGCTCAATACACAGAAAGATACTTTGATTTAGTGATCATGTGATTTAGTGATAACAGTTACAAATTCAAGGTCTAGGGTATTGAATCATGTTGAATAATACTCACTTGTTCCATTTAACAATATTTAATGCAGTGATTGGAAATTCCACAATGGGCAAAAGGAGCTGGGCTGACATCTCACCATGTTTTTTATTATGATTTGTCTACCTAAGTCCTCTGGAATAATTTAAGAGTACAGATACCATTGTTTTCAGTGATAACTATGTAAAATTGGTGTTCAATATTTTTATTTTTATTAAGTTTTATGTTTATTGGGGTTTTTTTTTTGTTTTATACTTGTTTGGGGGAAAATAATGAAATGAAAAATGATCATGTATGAACATGGAGATAAATATCTGATTGTGATGTCAACCTTTGCCCAGAGAAATAAATTTCTTTTTTCTTCCGTTACAAAAAAGAATAATAACAAGTTCTAATATATTAATTTAATTTGACATAGAATACAGCACATCACAAGGGTTTTAAAAGTAGTTTTGAAAAGATAATTTGCAAAATCTTCAGTACATACTGCAGTGATATCTCTGTATTACAAGTTAACAAGAGAAAACTGCACATAATACTTCACTGAATTCAGTTGCAATACTCTGGAACAAAATTCTGGTTTTATACCATGGCTATATCAATGGGTTTACACAGGATTTTCACAAAACATAAAGAGATCAGGACAACACATTTCTTACACAGGTTAACTATTTTTCAGTATGTATAAATATTATTTTGTGTCTCTACTTAGATTAAAGCTAATATTTTTGAAATATCTACATCTGCTTTTCTTCTCCCTGTGATGTTTACCACCTAATAAAAATGCTGAAGTTACAGAGAAAAGATGTTTAATTTGTTCTTGCTGCTCAGTTGCATGTTGCATCCTATTTTGTAGTAAATGGCACAATGTCCCAAGTGGGCTGCCATACTGTCAGATACATTATTTATACATAACATTACTGGTTAATCAATGAACAAAAATGCAGGATTCTTTTTTTCCCCTTTTCCCGTGACATCTTTAAAGCTACAGTAGAGAAGAACAATTTTGCAACGTATTACACTATTACTCACTTTTAAATATAGCTTCAGGAGTTTCCTGGCGCAGTTTGCACCATGCATCTGATTAAATTGAATGTGATTGTTAGACAAATGCAGTAACAATTTGTGCAGTGCAGAAGAGTAATTTATTTAACTATATAGGCTATCCTTTCCAGTTAAAAGTAAACAAAATGTATTCCGGCAATTGTTTTTAACAGATCTTTTTAAAATCCAAAATGAAACCTGAATATCCAGCCCATTATGATTTTTCATGTGTATTTACAAAAGAGACAGAATTTTTAAAGTCACTTGAAAACTCAGCAATTTTAGAAGTTCCCCCTGCATTAAACAGAAAGCAGAATTTATAAGTGAACGAAGAACGGAAATATGAAAATATATATATGCAAACGAGAGATGCAGCTGTACTGTGTCATAGTACTACAGGGGATTTTTGTTTCTACTTCAGCTTATTCTGTCGTATTTTGTTCATAGACATTTCAGATCAATACAAAATATTCAGCTCTGTTCCAGTGATTGAATATGAATACATTATGTGCATACAAAAATAGTGATAATCTATGTTGATACAATAGTTCATTTTGCATTAGTGTCCTAGATGGGACAATGTTAAGAAGCAATTTAAATGAAATTCATTTAAATGTCAGCTCTCATGCTTGCGATTTTTCTATAATTGGTTATTTAATTAAAATAATTCTCATAGTCATTAATTTAGACTAAAACTTGCTGTGCACTGACATGTTTTAATTACATGGTATTAACAAAATTGATATGCTTTAAAAAAGCATGGTTAAATTTTAAACAAGAATAAATTAGAAATCTCATAGATCATCCTACTTAGAGTATTAGTAGAGAAAAAATCAGTCATTTAAAATGTTTATTATAAACAAAGTCCCAACATTATTGTGCATGCATCATATTTGGTTCCTGCTTCGGTGTGAGGAGACTTTTATGTTAAAACAGCACCTCCATCTTCGAATTCCTTTAACCAACACACAATAAATAAGGTAATGAACCAAATTAAATATTAATAGAAATCCACATAAACCACAGAAGACAGACACAGAACTGACGTTTGAATTATACTATACCTTTGATATCATTAGGACAACATATTAATGAAGTTTTAAAGGGTTGAATCTTTATCTACTGTTCATGAAGACAAAAAGGATTATATGAGCTTCCTTATAAAATGCAGATAAGGAATGAAAAAAAATTAAGTATTCTAGTAAAACTACCTGTACAGCATAGAAGAACTAAAGTCTTAGACCCTGATTGTGCAAGGTAATCCATAGACAAGGAGCCACATTCCTTTATGAAGTACCCTGATGTCAAAGGAATTACTTCCATAAATGAAGTAGGTACTTTGTTTTCAGGACTGGACCATACTGAAAAGTGAGAATCAGGATTTTATTTCATTGTCTATTAATTAGGCTATATCTATATTACTTTGACCTTTTTAATATTCTATGATTTAATTGGATGATCAGTCTACCTCAGCCTATGATTGCCAATCATTCTGCATAATATACTTCTACTCTTTCTTACCTTGACATGTGCAGATCAGACTCTTATTAACATGAAATAATGATTTTATTGTGGATTTCAGGGGCCAAAAAGTATGTATACAGAAATGTAGAAATTTATTGATTCCATAATACTATAAATTAACAGTGTTGCTTTTTCTGGCAGCCAGCGTAGGAAGGATTTATACCTCTTTTAAACCTTTCCCTTTTGATCTTCAAATTCCACACAGCACATCCCAGAGCATAAAATGCTTCTCAAGATTGAGTGTCTTGAGTGTCACACTGCTCACCAATCTGACTTACAAAACATATTGTAGCAACAAAATGCTGCCAAGAAGCAGCTCTTGCATGTGGAGAGTGCTCCATGTTCACTTACAGTCTGGATTCATCTAAGTGTGGATGTCTAGAAGTGAGCTAATGATTGTAGGCTCTTTATAGTCAGTAGATAGCAATAGAGCAGAATATCTTACTCCAAAGGAGTTTGAAGTTTGGTTAGATGAACTGTGCTCTAGAGGTGGCTATAGTTCTGCATTTATTATAAAGAAAACCTAGGACAAGGTCAGAGATTTAAGGTTCAGCTAGCTGAAATCCCCCCTTTCTGACTGTATAGATTCATGTGCTTTATCTCTAGTCTTCTTTGGTTCTGATTCATGCATAATGACGTATTTTTTTATATGCTTTATGAATATCCATGTTCTGTAGAATCATAAATTCCATGTGTCTCTCAGTCGTTAGAGTCTTTATCCTCCATATGTATGTGAAGAAGGGAAGACCTGTTATTTCTGTAAGATAATGGGAAAACTACTAGTTTACCAAGAGAGCATGGGATGTTTGCAGCAGAGCCAGGAACAAATCCACCATCTAAGCTCCAGGCAGCAGCAGAGTGACCCATACTTCATATATTCCTGAGTGTGATTCCTTTCTGCTTTGTTGCTGCACTGATACATATTTTCATGCAAGCAGTAGCACAGTTGTCTTATCTTGTGAGCTGATGGGGATTCTGACTTCTCAGCTGGATCATCCTGTCTTACAGCCTTTGCAATGTTACAGCCCTGGCTATAGGATACCTCTCTTATAGCAGATTAAAGTGTGATTGTGGCATGTGTTAACTAAATGTGAGTAACACAATTACACCATCAGCAAAAAAGAGGAGAGTAATTTATGGTATGCCAGCAATCTGATATTGGTGTATATCATAATGATTCTTAGTCAGTTGTACTCCAACTTCGAGCATGTAAAAATACTATCTTGACTTTTCTACTGTTCTCTCCATGAAGCAGATCAGCTACAAGGTTATATCTGATAATTATATTTTCTTTTCTCACTGTCAACACGCTTCATGAACTATAAGTAATCCATATTTACATTGTAGAAAATCATAGAGTCATTTAATTCAGGAATTATCTGCTATCACTCCTCTTTAGCAATGAAGTTCATGGGATATAGGATCCAGTTGTGTACTTGCTAACTCATTTTCACAGTAAGTGAAACTTGTGAAAGAAAAGTTTGCTGATGCTAGAGCAGGACCTCATTTACCCTCAGACTTTTTTCCAGGACTTCTTCAATGTGAAAGTATCTTCAAGTGTATGTAAATATAATTTATTGATAGCCCTCGTGGAAGATTTCCATCAGAGGTAGCTTCAAGACTGAGAGCAGTACATTTTCAGTTTAAAATCTATATGCAACTTTAGCAGTGAACCTTGAAATTCAAGCTGAATAAGATCGACTCTGTCAGCTTAATAAATTGTTTTAATTGGGAATATTCTCTGACTGGATATTTAAAAGGAAAGAAAAAGAAAAAGGAAAGGTAGCAGTAACCTACGGCTTTGTTGTATGGAATGTTAAAAATAAAAATCTTGCTCCTGAGATTGCAAATATTTTCTGCCTTTACAACAGAAGGACAGAATAAAATCTGCAGCACTTACAAGACAGTGTAACGTGTAGCATCACAGCTGTGCATCAGACCTAGATGTGGGCTTAGTAACTTGTTCCCAACTATGACGAAAAAAAGAGAGAAAGAGAGAGAGAGAAAAGATAGATAGAGCAATTAAAAACACCCCCTCGCCCTCACTGATAATTAACTTAATGCTAAAAAAGCTTTGGGTTTTTTTTATTTATTTATTTTTTTAAATATTTGTTTCTTGCTGTATTTTGTCACACCCTCTGTATTGATATCCAAGTCCTAAATCGCATACATAATTTTCAAGACTGTAGCCTATGGAGATGCTAAACATACTGGTGTATTTTAGGAAATGCATAAATGTAAAGATAAGATATGTGATATCACACATTCTGTAATTCCATCACAATTTGTTGATGTGTTGCCAACAAATCTGTTTCAATTTCAGGTTCAGAACCGATGTTTTCTCTTGGAAGCTGGTCACTGCTATACAAATGTGTTAGCCCCACTTCAAGCTTAATGCTGAAAAGAATTCAGAAATAGCCCTGGGAACATTTAATATTTCCTTGAAAAAGCTGTGGATTGTCATTAACTGACAAACAGTCCGCTGCCAAGTTCTTGCAAGAATTGTATTTGTTGTCTGATGCCAAACAGCCTCTTTAAATGCTAATGAACAAAGTATGGCATGCATTCTGTTCTTGATGGATTATGCCTATACCTTCTGTGGTCAACAGAAGGGGAATTCCCGGCCCATATGATTTCCATTCTGGCACGCAACTCTTTTCTCTGCTTACAAGGCAGTAAGCACTCAAATAGATTAGTCAATCTTATTTTTAAATTAAGTATAGCCTCCGCACCCTAATTCACATGTATGAAATCTGGAGGAACTCTGCCAGGCTGCCTACGCACTGTATGAGTTTTGTTTTCTTTAGAGGATTAAGCTTCTGACTTAGTATCAGTGATGCTCACTGTATACTGATACGCCTGTTAAATTCAAACATGAATGTTTCATAAACAGCTGATTTACATGTTTGTCTTTACCTCTTTGGAGACAGATTTAAGGAATTAGGTTTTTTAATTGTCTTCTTTTGTGGTTTTCATAATTTCCTGAAACAGAAAGAGCTGGCTTGATACAGAAATACATTAAAGAACAGTACCTTACTGCCATGTGTACATGAGGTTTTACAGCCAGTAGGAGGTCCAGATTTGTGTATATCAATATCTTTGATTACACCTTCAAGCCCAGCTTTCCAAGAAGACTAAATTATGCAGGAAATAGCAAGCTTGGGAGTTGTGCACTGAATAATTTTTGTGTGATATCATATTTTAATTTGTTTAATTATAATTCAGTAACTGCTGTTAGTCAGATGATCCTCTCTAACTTGTTTATGATCTGCTGAAAAGGAAGAAAAAGCTCTTGTAGACAACAGCAACCTACAAGCTATGGGCACAATACAATTCATCTTTAGTTAAAATGCACAACTACGAAATATAAACTATGCTATTAATAGAAATCAAGAGTAATAAAAGTGGACAGGAAAAAATTACAATAGTATTTTTTTGAATCACCATGAAGGAATTTTTCCTTTCAGATGAACCACAATTAATTTCTCTGAAACTGACATTTGAAGCTGAATCCAGGTGATTCCAATATGGAACTAACTTAACTGTTTCTGTTCTTACTGCAACTTTACAAATAGCTTTGCTAGATAATATGAAATAAAAATTTAATTAGCTCATTCTGGAAGTAGAGCTTTCAATAAAATATGAGTTTTCAGGGGAAAAAAAGCCTCTATCTACCTATACACATAGTAGGAATATTTATTTTTCTCTATTACATGGACCCATCAAGGCTAGGTCGGATGAGGCTTTGAGCAACAGGGTCTTGTGGAAATTGTCCCTGCCAATGGCAGAGAATTGGAACTAGATGGTCTTTAAGGTCCCTTCCAACCCAAAGCATTCTCTGATTCCAAGAGCACTGGAAATTGTGTTTCTGCATGGAGAAAGCATGTTTCTGAGTTAGTGAGAAGTTTGTTCAAAGCTTTTCCCTCTTTATGGAGAAAAAAAGTCTTCAATGCCTTTTGAATGAAATTCCCATAGATAAAAGGAGGAAAAAAAAAAGAAAAGTAGAAAAAGTATCCTGTGTCCTGTGTCTCTAATTTACTGGAAAAGCTGGAAAATAAAGATCTCCTGTAATCTTATATTCAGAATCATTTATTAAATGGATAACCATGCTTATAGGTATTAATTTTACAAGAAAACAATTTTTTATAGCCTCACTCTCTTTTGAAATGAGCAATTTCTTCTGGTCTTCCAGCTATTTATAGTAAGACCTTTATAAGCTCAAACTAATTAATAAACGAGATCAATTTCAAGATTTTTTTTTTCCTTGTTCAAAACCACATAATCATTCATTTCAGTAACATTTTAAAGGCCATGTCTAAAATAGATTTGCACCCATGTCCCCAGTGTGAATTTTTCACTCTTTGGCAGCATGCAATAGGTAGTGTATAATGACCTTTTCTCTGTTTGGAACAGGGATTAGAATAATATATTTGACCCTTTTTACTCACCTGGGAGTGATGCTAGTCTCCATGTTCAATGAAGTAAAATATGTCTCTAGTGTCCCAAGGTTAAGGCCATGACTTTAAACTATTTAACACAAGCTATCAGGCTGATTCACCTCAGTCAGGCTCTACAAAGTGGTTGGTTTTCGTTTTTCTTCTTTCTTTTTTCTTTTTTCTCTTTTCTATTAGGCTGCATTATATATACTTCATCACAACTATTTCTTATCCACAATGCAATTAAGGGAAATATTTTGCATTACAAACAAAGCAAGTTAACCTGGTCACATTGTGCATTATAACAAAATTTATGGCTGCATAAATGGCAGTGTAAACTTACAGAAAGACTGGTAATTATAGTGCCATTGATGGTCTTTGTTGCTTTAATTCTGAAGCAGCCAGAATGATTAAACTGAATCTTAATCGACTTCTCCATTAAAAATGCTGGCAGAGAAGCTCCCTTAACCTTTCTCATTGATTGAACACAACAATCACCATTCAATTATAATGCAAAAGGACATTTGTTATAATGTACGAAAGATGCATGAGCCATTTCCTTTTACTCAAGACAATCAATGAGATGACTCCTACCTCAAAGAAGGTAAGGTGAAGCTACTGTACCTGGAAGAGCATTAAAGTCAAAGCAGAACTCAGATAACTGCAAACACTACAGTTTTCAGGGAATGGCAGATTACTTAAGTGAAAATAAAGCAAGCAGTTCCTCACTCTACAAAAAGTAAATACCCTCAATAAAAGAGAGATAAGAATACAGAATTGCAAGTAAGTTCCTATTTTATAAAACTAAGTGAAACTCTCATGTGAAAAGAACTAGAAGTCACACATGGATGTTTACTTTTAAGGATTTTTAAATATCTTCATTTCTTGTTTAGGAGGAATATTTTGTGTATTTAAGTGGTTACAATTGAGAAGGAATAGAGCACAGGAGTCACAGAATCACAGAATGGGTCGGAAAGGACCACAGTGGGTCATCTTGTCCAACCTCCCTGCTCAAGCAGGGTCATCCTATACAACAGTGCCCAGGGTTCTTGAATAATATTCTTGAATATTTCCAGTCAGGGAGACTCCATAACCTCTCTGGACAATCTGACCTAGTGCATGTCAATTGCACAATAAAGTTCTTCCTCATATTCAGGGGAAAGTCCCTGTGCATCAGTTTCTGCCCATTGCCTCTTGTCCTACTGCTCATCATCACTGAGAAGAGCCTGGCTCCATCCTCTGGACACTGTCCCTTTAGATAGTTGTTAATATTGATGAGATCTCCTCTCAATTGTCTCTAACAGGCCCAGCTCCCTCAGCCTTTCCTCATAAGAGTTTTAAATCATCCCTGTTGCTCTCTGCTGGACCTGCTCCAGGAGCTCCATGTCTGTCTTGTCCTGAGGAGCCCAGAACTGGACACAGCACTCCAGATGTGCCTCACCAGGGCTGAGTAGAGGGGCAGGATCACTTCCCTTGACCTGCTGGCAATGCTTTTCCCAATGCACCCCAGGATACCTTTGTCCTCCTTGGCCCCCTGGGAACTCTGCTGACTCATGGACAGCTTGTTGTCCACCAGGACCCCCATGTCCTTCTCTGCAGAGCTGCTTTCCAGCAGGTCAGCTCCCAGCCTCTACTGGTGGGTTATTCTTCTCCAGGTACAGGGTCCTGCATTTGCCTTTGTTGAATTTCAGACAGCTCTTCTCTACCCATCTCTCCAGCCTGCCAAGATCCCTCTGAAGGGCTGCACAGCTCTCTGGGCCACTCCTCCCAGCTTTGTGTCACCAGTGCACTTGCTGAGGAGGATCTGTCCCTTCACCCAAGCCATTGTTGGGCAAGTCAAACAATACTGGTCCCAGTATTGAACCTTGGGGGACACACTAGTGACAGGCTTCTGGTTATTTTGTGTCACTGATAACGATCATTTGGGATCCTCTGCAATATCACATGCTGAATATGAACACTTCAATTACTCGCAAACAGCACTGCTTCTGCACTTGGAAACTAAGAGATAACATTTCAGAAAGCTTGTGGTTTTCACTGGAACAATTGCCTCAATTACATCTTTTTTTCCTCAAGTAAACTGGAAGAAAAAGGATCCTAGATAGTTAACACCTCACAGACATTTAGAAAGATTACTCTTAAACAGGTTTTATAAGCTTTCCAGTGAGATAAACTTCTAAAATCTGGCATATCCTATTCTGAAAATATTCAGTTGTTTTGTTGAACACTTCAGTTCAAAAAAATATCATTGTGGAATTGATGTAGAAGCTCTTATGGCACTTTTGATATCATTGAGAGACTGGAAACCTATGGTGGATAGAGAGAGGACCACCCAGGCCTCTACTACTGCAAATGCCACTTGCAGAGGTGGAGTTGCCTCTGCTTCAGTTTGCACAAAGTCAGATCAGCCCCTGGGCTGCTGGAACTCATCAAAACGAGCTCTACTTTCACAGCAAAATGTGCAGGAGCTGGACACACAATACTAGGTTTTCCTCTGTAGTCCATAAATTGTTGGGGTTGTGTTCATCACTAGATTTTGAGCAAGAGAAACCCATTCAAATATTTCCTTTAGTCTCTTGATCATTTTGAACCTTTTTTTTTGCCTTCTCCAACAAATCACTGCTTTCAGACTGCCTAATGGACAGGGTGAGTACTACCTCAAAGTTATGCATACACTGCATTGTTTCCAATCTTGCTTTCTATCTCTATTGAAACATTGAGATATAGTTCAACATCCATTTTCTGAGAGATGTTGGTGCTGCCGTCCAATTTTAAAAGCCCCATAATACAGTACTCATTCTCTGAATCCTCACATGCTTTCCCCAAAGAAATCACCATATGTTGTTTTCTGCCTGAGAAATTATTTATTCTCCTGCTTAGCCTTTTTCTCATTACTCCAGTTTCTTCTTTGATGTAAAACGCATCCTTTTTACTGGCTGTTAAGTCAATTGATAAGGGCAATGTTCACCAGAATCAAGAATAGCCAAAAGGTTTGGAGGGCTGGGAAAACTATTCTGTATCATCTAAAACCCAGAAGAGGTACTCCAAAACTTGATATTCACTCTTCTAATCTAAAATCCCTACTAATCAAACTAAAATAACAACAGGAAATTAAGGCAAGGGAAATACACTGTAATGGTTATGTACTACTGGATTACCCAGGGAATGTTGGTTTTCCTTTATCTTTTTAGCCTTACAGGACAGTTCCCGTATCCAACTCTTTCTTATAGATTGATAAGCAGTTTTCTGACATAACATCAATTAATTGTTAATAACAACCAGAAGATGAGTACTTTCTGCTTCAATATAATAGTTCTGCTTATAAGAAATGCTCTTCTCCAAATTTTCTGTGATGCTGTGATGACCACAGTTATGGCATAAATTGCTGTATAAGATATGAATGTGTTCTTGATAATTGACATGGCAAAAACATTAATTTTGAAATTTTCTAAATTTCTATCAGCTCCCATAAAATTTTATTGTGAAGAATATAATTTTCTCAATGTTGTTGACTATGTTTGCAAATTCAAAATACAAATAAAAATAAAATAAAATCTACTTTTCTGAATGGTGGAAAGTTGAATATTTACTCTCAACATAAAATATTATACAATACAATGCACTGTGATTACACTGTAATTTACAATACAAGATATGCTAAAACTCTGGACACATGTTAAATCCATGAATAGCACTGCAAGCAGAGCCCAAAGTTTCGATCATTACCACTATTAAGGTGGTTTTATCAATCTCCTCCTCCCCAAGCTTTACATACTCGTGCTTTGGAGGTGAGAAAGTGAGAAATGCGAGATGTGAACTCTCCTTCTCCATTGTGGAATATTTATTCCCTTTAAAAAAGTGAGCAGTAGGATCAAACACTGTTGTTCAAACAGAGGGAGACTAGAATTCTCTATCTTTTAAGGCTGGACGAATTGCTACTTCCAAGAGTAACAACCATGATATCTTTCCCAGTCTCAGCCTGTCTGTTCCTTTTTCCCCACCTACTGCCTTTCTTTCCTTTAATTTGATCATAGTCAAATAGGGAATTGATTCACCATTTCTCACATTTGGTAATCCAAAGCAAAGTTGAGGGAACAAAAGGACTGACACAATGAAGTACAAACACACTCAAACATATCAGCCCCTAGCAGAATAGCCCTCTGTTTTGACAAAAGCATGTCAGCTTTAGAGCAATCCAGCTGACAGCTGCTTGTTTCTGTACCTGCTGCTTTATCCTCTCATTTATACAGAACCAGCTGTTTGTGTGCCATCCTTTCTTGGGAAAGAGATCTCCGGCTTTAGGGCAGAAATAGAGATCTTTCTTACTTTTCAAATATTGATTACTGATTTTATTTGCAAGACAGTAACCAGCAAGCTTGTTGCTAGCTGACAGCCACAGTGCACAGGAAGGTGAGCTCCCTGGCTGCCATCTGTCCAACCTGTCCTGGTTGCTCACAAGTAGCCACGGAGCCCTGAGCTGCCAGCACTACCTCTGCCCCTTCAGCAGCCCAGAGGGGATGAAAGCTCATGGACAGGGAGCCTGCCTTTGTGGACATCAGTACAGGCAGGGTTTGGAAATAAAACTACTGGTAGAAGACTGCATTTTCATTGAAAGGCAGTAGTTTTGCTTCCCCTGACTTAGGCGAGAGTCTACTTATATTAAAAGGCAGCCTTGCTCTGATGGAATTAAACCTCACAAAGGAAATATAACTCTAGGGAAAAAAGTATATATATTTGAGTGATTAGACAACAAATCAGAAATATACAGCATAAATTTTATGTCAGTCAAAATTATCACATTCCTTCATGAACCCTGTAGAATTTTTCTTGCCTTCTGTTGCCCAGAATGAAAATCTGTTAGTTTGATTGGTCCTGCCCAGCATTACTGACAACTGCATGTTCAGTTTTATAAAATTTTATTTTGGAGTCAGATGCACAGCAGAGAACTCATCTGGTATATCCCACTGCAGCACAATTTCTTGACACTGCAAAGGGAAAAGAAAAAGTGAAACATTTGTTTTCATAAACTGGATATCAAAAGTAATCTAAAATGCACAATGTGAAAGAGATCTCATTAAAATTATTTCCAGGCTTAAGGTGAGATGCTTTGTAAATATAATTTGTCTTATACTGTAAAAGCTGCTACTAAGAAGTAAGTTATTCTTAGTAAATGTCATATTTTATATCCAGTGGCTTTACCTCATCCTCAGTGTTATACAAGCCTTTTATTTTTTTTTGTTAGTAGATTTCTCTTGTTCATTACAAGAGAAAGCAAACACACTGAAGAATGCTGCCACAGAGAACTAGTGTTAATATAGTGGTGACTAAATTCAACGGTTCAAGCACTTTAACAGTTCTCACTGACAGACAAATTGTAGGATATTCATGTGAATACATGGGGAACAAAAATACTGGAAGTCTTGTTAGAATAGTCTTTCAAGCTACTTGGAGTATCTATATTCTATCTGGACCAAAACCTAATGAGACAGATTTGCTTATGGTATGTTGGTACTCCTGTTTCTTTCCTCATTGGTTGTAAATATTCATGTGGAAAATAAAAAAAAAAAAACAACAGGTAAGCTGTTATGAAATTCACATATGTTTCAATTGCTGAATATTAATTTCGGAAAATTTTACTGGTCCCATGTCCCTTCTCCCCTACTTTGGGATATGGCAATGATGCAAAAATAAAACATAACCCTTAATATAATGATTTTGTATTTAATGTCTACAACACACCATTAAAATGCTCTTGGGATCTTCCAGTTTGTTGTATTTAGTACTAGAATATGACTAGTAGTAAACTGCTGGAAATGCCTGAATGAGAGCTGAAGATGTGACCAGGAAGGAAATTATATGACATAGTGTTTTTAATTTGAAGAAATTGAAAAGAAAGCTGTTTCAGTTTTACTTTAAACAAAGATGGGTTTCATATGCAAGTAGTATTTATTGGAATTACTGCCAGTCAATCCACAAATATTATGTTCTTACATTCCTATCACAAGAAACAAGAAAGAAGAATGTAATTTCCGAATTTTTGTCTTTGGGCATAGCTTTATCTTTACTGAGCTCCCTGGCTATCATTAGCACCTAGAAGCAAATTAGTTATTACCTAGTGAAAACAAAATAACCAGAAGTGTACAAATATCTTGCATAGTTTAAGGAAACATTGCAATAAAGTGTATTTTAGTAAAACTAAAACAAATGCACATTGCCTGCACTGAAACTATATTTTCACGCAATCCCATAAATGACAGAAATAAAATGTAGAAATATCTGAAATAATTTTAAAGAAGCTTACTTGAAAATGATGACAGCCCAGGATTTAATGAAGACTGAAGATGAGAGTAAATTAAAGAAGATTTCTGTTTTATTGTGGTTAGCTGCCATTGGTACTCAGGGTAGCTGGTATGAGGCAGCTGAACTCTAAGCTACTCCCACCTCTGTTATTTGATGTCTGCTGCTGTGCCATTTAATCTGTGTATGTGTGAACAACATGGGGGGAATAAGGCCTCCAAATAACAATAGAAAGGAGTGATCCACAGTGACTCAAAAAAATAAAATATGAGAAGGGAAATGAGATTAAATCCTCATGACCATACTGATTATGATCATATTGATTTTAAAACAAAATTTGATGTCAAAGAACATTGTTAAGGAGTACCACATTGATAGTTTGACTGAAGAAAACAGTGTCATGTATAAAAATTGCCTCTGTGGGAAGACCATGTAGAGAAGAAAGGGGCAATTTTCATTTGCAGTTAGGTAGGAAGATTTTGAGTGAGTCTGAAAATCATCTAGAGCTCAAATTCTAAGAAATAAAATAATCTTCCAAATGGATATGTAAAGGGGAAGGGAAATAAGGAAGGGGAAGAAAAGGAAATTCTGAAGGAGGCAACATTCAGAGGAAGAATTCCTTTTCTGGATAATGTTTAGAGAACTGTTTGAGATAAAGTTGTTACCTTCAGTAGGGCATCCCTTCTGCATAGAGCTGACATTGCAATCTGGTTATATTGCTGCAATGCACTGTAATCTAACCAGTGAGAGATCATTATTTGTTTATTGACTAGAAACAGACAAAGAAAGCATATCTATATTCTTAGAACCCCTTAACTATCACTTTGAAACACTGAAATGATTTTATCATGCTTACAGGCAGAAAATGTTTCGTCATTTGAGATAAAGTAGGATGGCAATTGGTTGAGATAAAGTGGAGTGCAATAAAATAAAATGTATTAGATCCATGTACAAGCTCCTTTATTATAGCATGTTTTAAATCATTATTGAAGAGCCATTCAAGAAAAGTGCATAAGAAACACCTGCACTGCACTTATTAAAACATACTTTTGCCTGTAACTCACAAAATTATATGATACAACCAGCCTGAGACTTTGTGGTTAGATTAGCTGACTTCTAAGTCTCGTTGCAGCCTCCAAACTTCTTTTATGAGAGTTTCTTTTTCTTTAATAAGACAGTTGTTTTCACTAACCAGTAATCATTTTTCATAAGCACAGCAGCATGTGTGTGACATTCTGTGGAGAAAATGTCGTGGTGGTAATTGAGCAATATTATACCAGAAAATTGTCATATAAGATCAGTTGAAGGTATTTGACAAATTAAAACAAAACTACGTTGCAGTATCATTCTTACACCTCATTGTTAGGGGAAAATAAGAAAAAAATTATAAAAAATTTGCCAAATATTTGATATATGTATGCTTTAATTGGTTTATGCATGAGGCCTCTAATTCAGGTGCTGGATTCATCATGCCCCCAAAATTTAGCTTGCAAAGTTAAATTCAAACTTGTGGATACTTGTATTGAAGTTTTTATGGGAACTGTACTGTCATTGTTACCAAGCAGCAGTTTTTTTGCAACAACTGAATACACCAGAAGATAGATTAAATATTTCTCTGTAGTGGTGATGCAGGAACACTGTCAATTTACGAGTTATGCAAGCATTTGTTTTAATAAAAAAAAAGTCTAACTTATACTGCAATACAAAGCTGCTTGTACATTACATTTCTGATTAAATGTATCTCAACATGATGTAGAATCCATTAAAGGTCACACAGAAAGGAGGTTTATGGAAGTGGTAAACTTTAATAATTGCATGTGGCTTAATCAGATAGTCATCAGGGTCAGGTTGATAATGCTGAACCCTGGATAGAAAAGTTGCATTTCTGTCATGTCAAGTAGTATTTTAAAAGTACCAAAAAAGAAAATTTTCAAGTTTTGACTCAGTATCTACTTTCTCAAATAAGCAGCTCAAGCAATGTTGTAATTCACATAGTCAATTTTGCTCTTGTGTGCTCATACTAAAGGATATTATATTCCCATTTTCTCCTAAAGGTCTCCAGGTCCTCATACTCTACAGCCTCATACCCATTCTCTTGCTGAAGGCCTCTGATTTCTGTATACCCTTATTTCTGATTTTATGGGCAAAATATGAGTGTTAGATTTACCAATAGATAAGGTTTACCCTAAATTTGTATTTTGGTCCTTGTTCTAAGAAGAATATGTTTCAGGAACTCTAGGTTACAGGAGGGAAAACAACATATTTATCTCCTTGATATGCCCTATAGATAGGTAAGTTTCTTAGAGTAAGGAGCTTGTCCAGCTGAGAAAGAAAAGGGAAAAAGAGAAACCTTTGATACTGCATGGTTAATACTTAGGCAGTAAAATGCTGAAGATCAAACTGCATGCTCCTTACCCACTGTCTGTGTACACATTTGCACTGTAGTATAGTCTCCAGCTGTGTAACAATTGAACTTTATTAAGATCCTCATTCTGTTTCTTGCTTAATTTCTTCCTCTTTCTATTTGAACTTACTTCTAATTATGGATAAAATTCCTGACAGCAAACCATTCCTTTGACTACACACATTGTGGTACGTATGTGCTTTATAGTACTCACAGGAGCTGAACTAGGTCTACTAAAATGTTGCTAGAATGTCTGTGGACTATTTCTGCTTAACACAGAATTTTTATTGAAAAAAAATTGGTGAAGAACTTAATTTGCTGATACCTTCCAGCCAGACTTTACCTTCAAACAAATTCCAACATATTTTTCCATTTTAAAAATTTGACTTTTGGAAGAGTTCTTCTGCTCTTCTCTTTGAGTTTTATCAGTAGAGTAACTCTGTCCTTCTAGCCTGAGATCTCACCTAGCTATCTGTGTTTTCTAGAAACATTTTGAGGAAGTTAACTGAAGGCTACAAAATGGCTATTTCGAAAAATATAATCCTGAATCTGTAGACTTTGTATAGGCTATGTCAACCCGACAATGTACATTTTAAAGATATCATTATTTTACACAAGGTGTCAAATTTCAGCATTGTGCCATCAATCCATCAAAAATTTTTCTAATGCTAATGTTTAGATTCATATGTGTTTTGATAAATAGTATCTTTTGTATTTATCCTTATTTTGTCTGGTTACAGGCTTTTGTTTCCTGGACTTCAGTTTTGCCAATTTACTTTTTGTTTTTCCTAGACATATTCTCATTACTGCAACCATCTGGAAAAACTTCCTTTTCTGCAAATATACATAACCTCTGTGACAAAATTGATACTAAGCAAGGACCTTATCTATATTTTTAAAATAAATGCCTGCTTTACTCAAGAAAGTCCAAAATAGCAACAAGTGACCTTGGCAGGAGAACTCTCACAACAAACAGTTTGATAAATGGTTGAAAAATTAATCACTGGGAATAAGTAGAGGGTTTTATGCCATTTTATTTCTAGAATGAACAGCATATGCAGAGCATGAGCTGTGATTTATAGAAATAGATAAATTCCTTTTGAATCTATGAGAGATTAAACTAGGATATATCTGGAAGAGATTACTTTAGGAAACACAACATTGAATGAAGTTATTAGATATAACACATTAATGATTAATCATTGCTTAAATATATTTCTTTTGACATTGGATATGTTCCTCTCAATTATACCCAGACCAAATGACAGTGCACCACACAAAAAATTTTTTGAAGATTTGTGAAACAATGATTAACAGGAAAGTAAGGAGAAGAACTGATTTTGATTCAGATAAATGTTTAAGATATTCTGGAGAAAAAAAGAAAGGAAAAGAAAAAAGAAAAGAGAAGAGAAGAGAAGAGAAGAGAAGAGAAGAGAAGAGAAGAGAAGAGAAGAAAAGAAAAGAAAAGAAAAGAAAAGAAAAGAAAAGAAAAGAAAAGAAAAGAAAAGAAAAGAAAAGAAAAGAAAAGAAAAGAAAAGAAAAGAAAAGAAAAGAAAAGAAAAGGAAAGGAAAGGAAAGGAAAGGAAAGGAAAGAAAAGAAAAGAAAAGAAAAGAAAAGAAAAGAAAAGAAAAGAAAAGAAAAGAAAAGAAAAGAAAAGAAAAGAAAAGAAAAGAAAAGAAAAGAAAAGAAAAGGAAAGGAAAGGAAAGGAAAGAAAAGAAAAGAAAAGAAAAGAAAAGAAAAGAAAAGAAAAGAAAAGAAAAGAAAAGAAAAGAAAAGAAAAGAAAAGAAAAGAAAAGAAAAGAAAAGAAAAGAAAAGAAAAGAAAAGAAAAGAAAAGAAAAGAAAAGAGGAGGTACTTAAATTTGGTAGGATTTTTTTTTTTAACTTAAGTACTTAATACTTAACACATCTTAAATTTAACCAATCCTAAACTAAAAAGATGTGCCAGATCATAGAAAACATCAAGATATGTTCAAATGCAGACAGACTTGGTGAATCCCAGTTTTAGGAGTCCTTTATAGAACTCCAGCAGGTTAAGTGAGGCAGTGTTTCCTTTGCAGCCTTTGGCAATATTTCACACAAAGCAGCTCTAAAACTATTTTGCAGGGACCAGGACATCAGCAGTGCCTCTGTAGTACTCCAAAGCAGACACCTAAACATTGGGAACACTACAAATCTACTGCTCTTCAATGTTAACAGAAGCAATGACACTTAAAATATAATTCTAGAATAGCCATGAATTTAAAGGCAAGGACCCCACAAATCCCAATTTATAATGACATCTCTCTTAATCCCTCTCTAACAATTATGCAAATTTACAATTTACTAATCCCCTCAATCATTTCTTTAATCTGCAGACAAATAAATAGCTGAGAGAAAATAAAGAGGAGAGCATCCCAAGCCTGGAGAATGTAGAAAGTTGAATCAACACTTGGTATCACTCTCAGCAGATGATTATATCACTCTAATTTTTTTCCATATCCTTCTTTTGGCTTCCACAAGGAGACTGTAAGGTAGTAGCTAGGCTACTGGGATATGAGCTACTATCAGGTTTCTAAATCAGTGTAGATGCATCTCTGCGAAACTTCATCACAGTTAAAGTTATCAAGTCCATTGATAACTGTATTTAGATCCTTGCCATGAAGGAAAGCACATGACAGAGTGCTACTGAAACGGTAAATGCTGGGTTAGTGATAAATTCAGTAACATTTAAATTTCTCTCTGAATTTTTATTGATAATTGTTAAAGTAACAAAAATGAAAACAGAAGCCAGGTTCCCTGAACATTTTCATTTTCTGTGTAGTACCAGACCACAAGTATTCTCCAGACACATCAGCTGAATTTTACCACATTGTGCCACTAAAATAACATGGAATTTTTCTTAGACATATAAATGTCTGTATCTATGTGCTGGCATCTACCATAATCAAACCCATGTTGCTCATCTTCAGAAGAGCCCAGAAAATTATCTCTGAACTATATGTAAAAACTCATTTGTTTCACCTTCTTTTAAAACTTTGTAGTAGTTCATCACTTTTCTGGTGATCTTTATTCATTAGTTAAAGAAATTGAAGGTGCTGTTAGCTGACATCACACCATGAGTTCAATAACTGAAAGAGAAAATATTTGCTCTGCAAGTAAAACATTGGAAAGAACTCACTAAGTTCGATATTATTAACATGAAAGACAAGACACTTAAAGGTTGCTTTTCTTTCCTATTTCAGCTACCCAGTGCCTAGTCTTCCCTCTAATGCACTCTACACAGTGCTTTAAAAACTAACTTCTAATTTATATAAAGTTTATTGGAGAAAGGTGATTTTCACACTTTCGTTTCTGAACATCTCATCATAGAGCGTGAATAAGGAGAAATAACCTGGTTTTCATCATGTTCTGTGTAAACAGAGAAGACTTAGTTATAGCCTAGGTATAGCTGAGGTAAATCTTATGCTGAATCCTTAACATCTGAACATTTCGAAATGCAATGAAAAAGTCTCAGATTCTACTAATGCTATTTGTTTTTAGCGTGAGAAACAATTTGAAGTTTTAGGTACCTAACCTGACACACTGAGACTGATTTGTTGTAAGGCTCTGGTCTATAATCCAAGCTCTTGAAATGAAGGTTATTTTTAAGAATATTAGATACTGCAATTATAAAAAACCTCATTGAAGATAAAATTTTGCTCCTTTTTTCCAATACAAACATACAATGCTTTTTACATGTTAAATCTGATGAATAACCAGCAATAACAGTATCATTGTCTTCTTCCTGAAAATAGCTGTTGCTCCGTGTATCCACATATATTTGTGGCAGAGATTTTCTTTCCTTATTCCAAAACACATAGTGATTAGAAGGTATTTTTAATTAAAATAATGGCTGTTGTGGTTATGTTATTGAGCAATATTTTGGGATAAATACATTCACTGTTAGAAGTGTAATTCTACTTTTCATCTTCATACTAAGTAATATTTATATAGTTCATCTTTAAATTGTGTAAAGTTGGATTTGATCCCAGCTGCTAGAAGGTGTTGTTTTTAAAACAAGGCTAAGCAAGCACAGAAGTTTATATGAAGATAGAGATTTGATTACCATTCAGACAAACAAGTTCAGCCAGGCTGGCTTGTGCAGTCATTCCAGTCTGACTCGAGTGACTTTCCACTGTGTAGACCTTTCAAAGAGGGACTGTATTTTGTTACAACCTATAGTGCTTTTGAAAGGAAGAAATACTTAGGGTGACAGGATACAGTGCAGGTCACAATGGTTAATAACATGCATTAAGCAATCTCTTATAGACATCTGCATTAGAGCCAATTCATTAACAGTCACAACAGAGTTTAGTAGAGATAAAGAAAAGCATTAACAATCACACCCCTGTGAGGTTGTCTCTTGTGCAACACCAGTCTCTAGAAATATTCAGAATATTCAATTTAGTGCCTTCCTTTTTGAAAGGCAGTATGCTTAAGCAGTGATACAGGAATTCATATAAATCTCCACTGGGTCAAAGATTAGGCAATAAGTAGTATTTATAGCATTAATTTGGCATTTTCATAATATCTGAAAAAAATCTCTGTTTCAACAGAAAAAACAGGCTTCATGCAGAATACTGCACATTCTGCTATTAATAGCTCAACATATAGAAAATTATGTGAACAAAAACAACTGGGCAAACAAAATATAGGTAACTCAGTGGATACCAAAAAATCTCAATAATGCTCCTTTCAAAAATAATGAAGATAGTCCCAAAATATACCATGTGAAAAAAGCCCAAGCCATTTAAAACCAAGAACTTTAAGTTGCCTGTCAAAGGTGCAGAAAGCCACCTGTGCCAGCTTCTCATCTGTTTGAGATTAATCATTACAAATGTCAGAGTCTAATCCTGCCAGATGAAGCATCAGACAGCACATACTATCTTAGTGTGATTCAAAAGGACTTCTTTGCCCAGAAAGAGTCAATCTAATGTAAAACAATAACTGGGTTTGGTTTGGGGGTTTTTTTTGAGTCCAAGTGGAAGCTACAGAGAATTATGCCATTGTACTCTTTGATAAGTTCAAACTGGCAGAATAAAAGACAAATTTCAATAATGATTACTGCAAGGGTCTCACCCAGAGGTAAAAAGACATAGAAGAGATGAATCCATTATTTTCTTTTCATCTGTCAACTACTGCCTTTTCTTCCCACCTGGCCTTTCAAAAGTCTGTGGCAAACAATGCTTTCCTAACTCATTGCTTTGACCTTGCAATTGATTTGTTGGCCTGTTGAATTCTGTTCAGTTAGATGTATTGCACCAGGCCCAGAAGCCCTAAGAACACATCAGAACTGCACTGTTAGTGCTAAAGAAATATAAACCAGGGACTTGAGTGGGTTTTATCTTTCTAATTTAGGCATTTAAGATCTAAACGTGTTGTCTGCCTTGGTCATCTGTCACGATCAAAGGAGAGAAACTATGCTGAAATAGGATCTCATATTTAGATGATACTTCAAAATAGTCTGTTGACTAAATTTTCTAATTTCTCACCATTTACAGGAAACCAGAATACACTCCTTTATTACAGGTGTTTATACTTAGGTCCTTTTATATGCTCTTCTCTCAAAGAGCTCATAACCTATGCACCACCCCCAGAAACTAAACAGGACGCCACTAAGAGAAAAAATGGAGGAACATAAGATGACATTCTAGAATGAAAATCTCTTCAGTTGCACGTTGCCCACTTTTGAAAACTTTTATTTCTTTTATTCTGCTATTAGTATTTCCCACAGAGATGGCAGATTGTTCAATCAGTTATGCAATAGCATTTCTTTCCAATGACTAACTAGGTGGGTGGGGTGATGGTTTGATGGGTTCTTTTTTCTGGAGTTTGGGATCATGCTGTCCATATGTCTTCGTGAATAGTCGTTATTGCATAATTTACTAAATAAGTATACAGTAGATGCTATCTAAACAATTTTGGTACTTGTTTCTTTCTGATTCTACAGGCTTATGACTTTCAGTTTTTTATATGCTCTTCCACTTTTCCCCTAAGCAAAGCTTCCATATTTTGATGGTTAATATTTGACATTTACAGCATACTATTTCCATCACTGGCCTAAAACTTCCTTAGCCTCTGACTGAAAGGAACGATTTCTGGTCTCAGTCATGCCAGTTTTAGTATAATGTTGATAGTGCTCTTCCCCCTACACGTTGATTTTAATGTGCTAACACTACTAATATCGAAGTTTCTTTTCTCTTGTTAGATTCTTATCTGCTGATGCTTGCCTCTCCATAATCCTTTGCTTCTCTCTCTTCACTGTCTATGTTTCTTTTGTTTTGCTGCTTCCTAGAAAATCTAGTTGTATTTCTTCTGTCATCTTTCTTCATCTCTGTGTCAATTTCTTGTAACTCTTTCATTGTCAACAGAGGCACAAGCTCTAGGATGGGCTTAAAAGTTTGTTCAGGAATGTTGCATGATCCAGTAGACTGTATGAAAAAGGGTTTCTGGTTTAGAGTTACCTCTTTAAACCTCTTTTTAATTTTTTTTTTTAATTTTTTTTTCTTTTTTATGCTTATCATGACTTGACCATGTTGTTTCTGCATAAAATAACAGAAATAGGTGAGTAGGTCAAATGGGGCCTGCTGAGTTGCTCTATACATTTGTGGCACTTCTTTTCTGTATCAACCTTTCTGCATATTTAGAGCCATGTCTTGCATCCTGTTGACTTTGATTGCTCCTGGTTGATGGTGGCACAAAAAGACTTCTGCTCTCACTGCCATGATTTGCTGTGGGTGCATAGATCTTTGCATATCTAGAAAACAAATAAAACTTCATACCCTTCACGGATCCTTTTACTGAAATCCTTGTTCTTCCTGTCTTCTTTTGAGTTTTTTATAAGCTACAATGTCTCCATAAAATCAGAGGAAAATATGAATTGTTCCTTGAGAGCAAACCATGAATATCAATAAAATATCCATGGTAAACTCTAGAAGATTTTTTCTGTGGTTCAGCCATAAAAAGTCATTCAAGACCACAACAGTACAGCACAACACAGCACTAGCAGCTACAATCTGTCTACTGCCTTCTTGATTTGGTACAGACAAAAAACAAATTTAGATCAATACACACCATTTGGCATCAATATCCCAATTTCTATCAAGACTTCAGCAGTAATAATCTTACTGTGCAGAGAATTCAAAATATTCTCTCCAAAAGCACTATTGACAAAAGAGTGGGACATAATAAGAAATCAAATGAAGCTGAATAAATACTTGCGTTGAATGTTTGATATCAAGAATCCATTAGCTGGAAACAATAAGCAAAAGAAACAAAAATATGTTTGGGCAACCACCTCAGAAAGCTCATAAAGCTCATAAAGTTGCATCATTAATTTGTGTGCCTTGGGTGCTGCAGTGCTAAACATGGAGAAAGGCACTGGGCCTCTCAGCTCTGGAAATGGGAGGGGCATGGATACCCAGCTTGTGTCATTGTCGGATTGTTTAATTTTTGCATGGACATTTTGTCAGTTTAGAGGGACAGCAAACTCAGCATGCCCATTGTGACTAGTATTTTCTAAATTTTCTGTGTTCTAGTGTTAGCTGTTTTAAAAAAAGAAAAGGTCAAGGACTTCTGGGCACCAAGAGGAAGAGATTAGAACAGAGTAGCATCAGGGAATGAAAACTGTTTGAGTTTCACAATTATCCAATAGCATATGCTGAGGATGCAGGTTGAGTAGGCAGATTAACTGGATTTTAAAATAATTTCCTGAGGTATGCGTGCTGAGATAAATACTTTTTGTTACTGTAGAAATGCATATTGAAATGAAGAAATGAATTCTACAAAGGCTTGAGCAGTGGAAAATTGCAGTCATTAGCTCAACGCCATTCCTTTGTGCTTACTTGTTCTAAGCCTTCTTACCATCATCATTATTTAAATTTCATGTTGTGCATTGCTAAGGGGCATCACTTTGCAACACTTATAACTATAAATATCTGCTGTTGTATGTTTTAAGATACCTTTTAACCTTATTTTTTTCCTATATTATAGGGGAAAACTACAGGTTTGTAGGATGTTATAAGAATAGGAAAAAAGCTGTTGTAACAAGGAGGGGAGCACCACCATATCACCGTTCTGAGGTTATCATGTATTTATTTTAATGAGCACTTCTAATGTTAGGAGCTCTTTACCTGTATTTCTTGTATATGTGGGAATATTCTCTGTTTAAAAAGCAAAACAGCAATTTTAACAGCGTACAGTCAGATGGCAAAGAGCTGAAGTCTGCATATTACAGGCCTGATTCATTTGTGCTGTTCCAACCCATGCTCCAGGGTCCCAACAAGAGAACTAACCACAATTGACCTTGTGAGAGTAAAAGCTTTTAAATTGCAATGCTTTGGCAGGCAGGTGTGAATCTATGGGATAGCTATACAAACAACTACTCAACTTCCCAGTTTGGTGGTTGTATTATGATCACTTAGTAAGATTGCTTGGGCTCCTGGTGTCTCCTTTTAAGCCTGGATCTTTGGGGCAAAAAGAGATTTATCTTTTTGTCATGGCAGTGTCTCTGCATTTTTGTGTTCCATTAGTCCATCCAAAGCATAGACATGCACCCCAGTTCCCTAATAATTTTCTTTCTCAGAAAAATGAAGCAACAGAGTCGCTTCCCTAGCCTGTGCTCAACCAGCACAGTGGATTTTGAAATACTTATTTAAAATGTAATGTTTGTAGAAAAATGCCTTTAAGTAGATGGAGGAAGACATTAGAGACTGGAACAGGATGAACTGCTAAATTAAATAAATCTTCTGGGTTTAGAGAATGTAAATCAACAGCTTGTTGCAAGAACAGTCCCCAAGTCAGCAATTTTGTGTTTGTCTGCATCTCTTATTCAGCACCTGTTGTTTCTAAGCCATTTCTAAACTTTTTAATAATTATGTAATTCTTCTAATCTTAAACACATTTTTTGATTCCCAAAGTTTATTGTATTCCCAAGTCCTTGTATTTTCATCATATATACTGATGATTTATTTCATTTGTCTTAGGCATTTACAGTTTAATTGCTTAAACTGATCAGTTTACAGTCCACAGAGAATAATAGAAGGCAGAATTAGTAACTTAGACCAGTGCTATATGTAGACCTAACAACATCCATGTCTGCTCCTGAAGACTCTGTTAGTGACTGCATTTATTCGGTCATTCACTTTCAGGAGGTTCACTTTCACATTGGTCATGGGTAGAATCACTTGAAGCAGCTGGTTTCCATCCAAAGTGACCCCTTATCCCTGTCTATTACACCCACCAAACGAGAACATTAATTGTTGTATTTTTGTTTCATCTATTTCAAAGTGTTTGAAATTACGTGAAACTTGTGTTGCAGGTTAGTATGATGATGTGTTTATAACACAAAACTGAGGGTACATTTCATACCCTGAGGCCTGACTGGAGGATGTAAAGCAGTGTTTGAGAAAAAGTTTTGGAGCTGTATATGACAGAGAAAGGCAAGGCTAGCTCAGTTTTGCCTATTCTGTCTTTTGGGAATGATTAGTGGAACAAACCATCAACAAAACCAAGCCGGCGTTATTTTGGGGGGAGCAAAGAAACCAAATCAAACAGCTGAGGAGTGAAACAATAAATAGACTAGGGAACTGAAACTCAAGAATGAGCTAAGAAGCTAAGTTATATAATTGTGTGCATGTTTTTTAAGAAAATAATTTTTAAATGTCTAAGGTAGAGTAAGGTGAATCCCATTCTTGATTTCTTATCTAATTTCACAGGTGAACAGACATAAACTTCCTTTTGTCTAGAAAAATCTTTACATGTAGGAGCACCAGTAGGAGAACCTTCAATGTTGTACTTTTATGCTGTTAATTTTGGAGTTTGATCCTACCTTGATTCTACCTATCCACATTTGTACCTTGTAAAAAAATGTTCGAGGGATGCAAGTATTCTCATGGGACAAATAAGTTAAGGCAACATTTCAGGATTGTGAGGACCAAACTGGTCATCTATATCCAAAAATATTTACTGCCTAAAATTATTCTTTATTTTTCATTCCATTTTCTTTTAAGCCAAATAGAAAACCTTAGACTTCCTAGATAACATTGAAAGACTTGAACTATTTAACACTTTAAATCATGATATTGTGTTTAAATAATTTGGATGGTTTTAAAATTTTATGCATGGTTTTTGACCCAGAGATTAGACACAATACTCCTAAAATTTAGAAAATTATAAGAGCTGGTTTTCTAAGAGCTACACCAGCATTGTTAAGAATTTTTTTTCTTTTTACATTTGCATCCAGTCTTTCCTGCATGTGAGGCACATACAAAGATATAACCCTGTACACAAAGATAAAATTCAGGCAATATCTTAATATCCTGAGCTGCTATTCTGTTTCACCACTATCTGTATAGTTATTATTTATTTTCTGGTGCCCTACTTCTGACAAATTTCTGCTTGATGGGTGCCTTTAGGGTATAGATTTATAGTTTTCACTCACTTGATGAAAATCATTTTCTTTTATTGAATGAGATTGTGATTGCTTTATTTTTCTAAATATTTCCTCTCATAAGAGGTAACTCAAATGGCTTGGCCTGTAAAATGCTAACTATATATTCAGTGCTATTTCTAGATACATGTTTTTCTTAGATTGCAAGGTCCTTGAGATAAAATTCTGCAAACCTACTCAAAAGTTAGCAATTGAAATGATCCTAGTTAGTACTCTTAGACACAAATGTACCAATTGTAATAGTAGATGCTGAAAAATAGATGGTTTAATCACTGTTTTGAAGCAAAAAAGCCCCTGCATCAAGACCTGAGATTGACCCAGTTTAACCCCATAACAGCTGACCCTGTTTTGTGTAGAAGATTGGACTAAATGATCTCCTGAATTCCCCTGAAACATGAATTATCCTATAATGTTATGAACTTCAACTGCTACATTTCATTGTTATTTTGTCTCTCCTGGAAAAAAATCAGAAAAATAGAATTTTTACTGTAAATTATTTTTATGCATAGATGTATGTTTTATATATATATATATATATATATATATATATATATATATATATATATGTGTGTGTGTGTGTGTGTGTGTGTGTGTATAAACACAGATGTACAAATACTGGCCTCTTGCTATTCTTAGAGCTTTCTAAAATGAAATCACACCTTTTTCAAATTTATTTGGTGCTTCTAGTCTCACAGAAATAAATTTGTTTTAGTAAGGGAAACCAAAATGAAACTCACTGAAAATGTTACTTTAAGAAGCCAGTCAATGCATTCATAGGGAAATGTTATCCATTCCTCAGCAGAATATTTTTAACTTATGATTGTTGTTGCTGCTTTTTAGAGAGGTTCAATTCTTCTAGGTCATATATTTTTCACTGATAACAAGGGCTGCAAGGTACTTTCAGTTTAGAGTCACATTCTCTCTCTGGCATCAGTGAAAACATTCAAACTCCTTCTTCTTTTCCATTCCTTTCTTTCCTGTGTCAAAACTAGATCAAATTTTGAGTACATTTTCTTGTGGGATTGAAGAGAACAATTTTATGTTTGAAATATAAAATCAATCTTGATGTTAAAATTGAGCTATATGGGGTTTTTTAATATTTGAGTGCAATCATATTCTCTGAGGAATCTGTGTACAAACTCAGATCCGAAAGAAAATGGTAGTGTTTTTACAGTATGTGAACACAACCATCTGATTTATAGTTCAATCTGTTAATGCACTCTGTTATTAGGCCACCTGGCAGTTTTATGCATTGTGAATTTAAAGAGGAGCTCAATGTAACATAAGCTTTACAAGCTGGGGAAATATTATTGAAATGAAACATGAATGAGAACCATTTAAACAATAAAATAATGTGTGTAGACTATATATTTTTTCATTTTAGTAAATGCACAGCCCAGGTTTTATTTGCTGAAGTTAGATGAGTTTCTGAGAGACTCCAATGATCAAAGTTTGAATGAGCTTCTTCTTATAATACTGACAGTCTTGTAGTTTTTGGTGCTCACATCAGTAAAACCAAACACACATCTCCCTATTGCACCAGGAAAATGCAATTTGGAGAAATATTTTCACAGTTTTCTTAAGGCAGCATTTAATTATTGTATGGGTTGCAGTTCATTCCTCAAGAGAAAAGAAAAAATGTATATGTCGACCAAAAAGATTGATAGACACAGTTTTACCCGTACACACTGTAAATGGTCATGAGCAAAGGCCTTACAGAAAACAAGGACCATCATAATAAGATGGAGTTAGTTTTAGCTATGTGTGTGTGTGTATATATATGTCTATAAGTAATTTACACATACATACAAATATTAACCTTATCTCTCCTTTTGCTTTGGTTTTATGTCTTTAAAATGCTTGTTTTCAAGTTCCTGTAAAATTCCAGAAACTTCCTTTTTCTGTTTAAAATTAAATCCGAGCACATTCATATGACCTCAGGGCTGGCATTTTAAGTGCAAGAAGAGTTGGCAGAACTGCAAATACAAGCATTCCATTATTCTATGTTATAACCTCTCCTCACCTGGCACAGAACCCTGGAGGCACCTAAATTTTCCTAGGTGCTCATGGGCACGTCTACATTCTGAGCTGTGTTTCAATTAAATGTTTGCTAATTTGCCCAGTACCCACAGGAGACCATTTTCATTGGAGTTAAGAATCAAAATGAAACCTTATCTGTCATTTGTTGCTTTCTTTACAATGTTAAAATAAAGAGATATTTTGCATGCAGTAGAAACACCCAGTGAATAAAATGGGCAGAGTGCCTTTTTATCTTGCCTAGGTAGTTACTTAAGGCACTTCAGAACTCCTGTATTTTATTTGCCCTCAACTACAGGGACAGGATTGGAATTATTTGGGAATTTGTCTTCTCAGAACTTTACTGGTCCTGAGCTGGGAAGGCTGGTTTAAGCTCTAAAAAAAGCACAACAAAAGAGAAATTCAAGGGAATGATTACAAGCTTGAGTCACAGCTCTTTCCCCATGGCAGTGCAGATAAGCACCTTCCCTTTATTCGATACAAGAAGTGAAGTGAAACACTTTATATAGGAAATCTTGCAAGTGTGTTTATTAATATAAATTTATTAGCACCTCCATGCTTCAAAAGGCACAGAGTAAAGAGGTGTGATTCAACAAGGAAATAGTGCACGGTTAAAAGACCTGTGTGTATCTCCCTGCAACCTTGGCCATGGTATTTAAAGCATATACAAGACTTTGTCACTAACTGTGAAATACAGAACCTTAAAGTCTTGCCTCGATTGGAGTTTATTCACATCTGGAAGATCCAATTGCCTCGTTTGAAATCAGAGAAGAAGGCTTGAATCCACGTTGTTCACATCTTGGATGAATGCTCTAATCAAAGAACTGCAGAATAGTTGAGGTTGGAAGTTTGCTCTGAAGGTCATCTTGTCCAAACCCTCTTCTCAACCAGGGACACCTAGAGCCAGTTGCCCAGAACTACGTCCAGAGAGCTTTTGATTGTCTCTAAAGACAGAGGCTCCACAACCTCTCTGGACAGCCTGTGCCAAGGCTCAGTCACCATGAAAATAAAAAACATTTCCCAGTGTTCAGAAAGGACCTGTGTTTCAGTTTGTGTTCATTGCTTGTCAAGAGGTGCCACTGTACGCCACTGTAAAGAGACTGGATCCTTCCTCTTTATACTTTCAGGTTATTTATACACATTTCTACACATCCCCCCTGAGCCCTCTCTGCTTCAGGCTAAACAGCCTCAGCTCTCTAAGCCTTTCCTCATAGATGAGATGCTCCACCTAAGTGCACCTTCCCTAGACTGTCTCCATGTCTCTCTTGTACTGAGGAGCTCAGAAAAGGACACAGCATTCCAGGTGTGGCCTCACCAGTGCTGAGTAGAGGGAAAGGACCACCTCACTTAACTTGCTGGGAATTCTTAGCCTAATATAATCCAAGATGTCATTCGCCTTCTTTGCACCAAGGGCATACCGCTAGTTCACGTGATCTTGGTGCCCAGTAGAACGCCCTGGTCCTTTTCTGCCAAGATGCTTTCCAGTTGGATGGCTCCCAGCACACACCAATGCATAGGGTTATTTCTCCCCAGATGTAGGGCTTTGCAATTCTCCTTCCTGAACTTTTGTAAGGATCCTGTCCTGCCCATTCCACCACTCTGCTGAGTTCCCTCTTGATGGCAGCATGGCCCTCTTGAGTAGCAGCTATTCTCTTAGTTCTGTGTCATCTGAAAGCTTGCTGAAGGTACACTCTGATGCATCAGAGTAGTAATAATGATGATGAGGAAACAATATGGATTACTGGAATACACTGCTAGTTACTGGCCTCCAACTAGGCTTGTGCCTCTGATCACCACCTTCCAGGCTCAGTACACTCAGTTTTCAACTCACCTCACTGCTGATGCAGCCCATACATCAACAGCTTGTCTGTGAAGCTTTAGTGGGAGACTGTTAGAGGGCTTACTGAAGTCTGGGTATCAATCATAAGGTATTAGGCAAAAATGCTACTACTAATTGTCTAAATTTGTCATAGGATGGAGAGAAGTAGACAGATGTTCAATGCTTCTACAATAAGAATAATTTTTTGCACTACCTGTAGCACTTTCACTGACTATAGATGGAGTGTGGGATTACTCAGTGTGATGCAGAGAGCAAACAATGGGCATAAGTTTTGCTTTTGTGAGTCCTTAGGTGAGATGGAAATCTTTATGCCATGATCAGGGAACTAAGGTGAGAAGCTGTGTTTATTACTCTTCTCACATTTCATTATATCAAGCACAAGGATAGCATATTTGCTAACTGGCTCCTCTTAGAAATGGTTCTAAATTCCATCATCACCAGATGATTTTCAGATGGTGTACCCTCGAATTTATTTGTCTAAATTAGGTGTCATTATTTAAGGGATCTGTCTGATATTTTGTTGTAGGTAATGGAGAGCTACTCAAAGAGATCACAAAATGGCTCAATTCTTTACCAAACCTGAAATCACTAGTACCATTTGAAATTACTTGACCTCTCCACCCAGTGTCTGACACTCCAAGAAAGTGTGTTTGCCACAGGTTCTTTGCCTTGTATAACAGCACATGAGACTGTCTTAAATAGTCTTGAGACATGTTAAATAGTACTAGACACTAATGTTTTGTCAACTTTTGCTTTTGGCCACTTTTAAAATTCTATCAATTGCTTTGGCAGACATTAAGCTCACACATAATCATGCATTTTTGCACACCTAAATATAGGTGTTACTGGTGGGGGCAAATCCGGTTTCAGTGAAAGAGTTCTATTAAATGTTTGTAAAACATATATTTTGAGGAGAAATACACCACATATATATTTTGAGAAGTTTTTCACCACTGCTCATAAACTGTCTAGTGCTCTTTCAAAGCACTAGTACACTATAAGGTTGCAAATAGCCAGGTTTTTAATCAGTAAGTCTTGAAAATACTTGAATGCCATCTGAATCCAAAGTGTCAGGGCATGGAGTAAAAATAAAGTAGTTTCTATTCTGCTTCATTTTTTTAGTCATGATGATCACAACAGAAAGCTATATTCTTATTTCTTTAAAATTAACAAAAGATTAAAAAATCTTTTAACAATATTAATAAATGTCATAAATTTGAGTTTTTAAAATAAGTCTCCAGACTTAATCTAATGTGTAGTGACTTTCACCCTACAAGTCAGGGCAGCAGGAGACTAATTTGTTTGTGTTAGTTGTGAGACTATTTTTGCACAGATGGAAGGCTTGGCAGATTCATTTCTATTCTACTTCTATTTCTAGTCTGCTTCAGTTCTGTTAATCATGATTATCACAACAAGAAAGCTATATTCTTATTTCTTTAAAATAAAGAATATTGAAAAATCTTTTATCTTTACAAATATCATTAATTTGTGGCTTTTTATAAGTCTCCAAACAGCCTAAAGTGGAGAAACTTTCATCCTAGGAATGACCTTACAGGATCAAGTTTGAAGTACATGTGAAAACATGAGGAAGCAGACAATGACTAACTGCCAGTGTAATATTGAAAGAAGGAATGCAAAGTTACAGCATCTCCTCTGTGAAAACAGGGCAATACAGTTTCTGCAGCTGTCTGCTAGTCACCTTTCACAAGCAGAAAATTCACTCCACAAGGTTTTTTAAAATTTTTCTTTCCTTGTAGCAAAGCTGAGCTTAGAAATTTGAAATCAATGCCTTGTAAAAAAAAAGCCAAGTGGGTGGCATTTTCCAACCATGAGACATGTCATTACCATTGACCTCACCACTCTTCTTAAATAGCCAGAGAAGGGCAACAAAATTGTCAATTAGATTTGCAGTGAGCAGGAGTCAGCTTTACTTAACTTGTGCTTGCCTGCATAATCATGCATATCTCTCCTCTATATCAGGAGTTGTTCAAGCCTATAATAACTAGGGTTCAACAAGTCTGAACTACCTTCCTTTGCTGATGATATTGAAGTCGCTGATTTGCTACAGATTATTCGGTATTTTTTGTAGCCTTGACGGATTGTCACATTTTAAATTCCACCTCTCAGAGTTTCTGCTGCAGCTACCAAATAGGAAATAGTGGAAGTGCAATATTAGGCAAAACATGATTGTGTTTTCACTTTTTAAAGACTGTAGCAGGTTTCTTTGTTACTCTGCACATTGTAAAGCAAGCACACTAAATTTGGCATGATGTTGAGTCTCATCCTAGGACACGGTAAGAGACAGACAGTGCTGAAGGTGAGAGCTAAGCACCATTTTCAGAGTTATATGCAGACAGTGGGTGAAATGTGGCAGCATTATGACTTCCTTAGCCATAAAATCCCACTGCCATAAAAGCAAAATATTTACTCAAGTGTTTTTAAAAAGTTTAAGCAGGTTAGTTTTAAAGTTGATGAATATGCTTGTCAGCATTAATAGCTGTGCAATGTTTCTTCAGTTGGTAGAAAGGATGCTTTTTAAAAATTAGTAATTTTTCCTGCAAAGTTGATACCTAGTTGTTTCACAGAAGAGAAACTCTCTTTAAACAATATATTCTTCCAAGATTTTCTTATAACACAATATAGCCTGTCTCTTCACCTAATCCTGACACTGCACTTCCCTGTTTTATAAAAGCATCCTAAAGCTGTGCTACTCTAACAGATTCCCACTGACTCCAGTTTAAGTCTGTGGTTTCACATCCCAAGTTATGTTCTGGATACACCAAGGCTAGAAAGTTTTTGTGTGCTGAAAACAGGTGCACAGTAGTCCTGTTAAGCAGTAACAGTTATGCTTATCAGCCTTTTGTAAAATGATATTAATCTCAACTACATGCACATACTCTGTAGAGGATGGGGATTTCATATGGATCAAATATACCATTCATGAGCAATTCTATGCAGCCACTAGATTAGGCACCCATGAGGGACATATAATATTCTGCTTTACTTCAGTGATGTAAAGATTCCATGTGTTAGAGATGTGGCTAGTCTTGAGCAGGATTTGGACCCCCTTCCCATGTACTTTTTTCCTTTAATATCCATCCTGGAGGTTTTCTACCTTGTCCATTTTTCAGATGGTTGATAGTCCTGTTAAACACTGGTCTTCATCTTCATTGAATAGCTCCAAGTAAAACATGTTGATTCCTGCTTTATTACATGGCACACCTTATACATGTGAGGACCTTGCCAGGAACATCCACAAAGACACCTCAGAGATCTCTCTTCCTGCCCTCCACGGTACGCACACAGTGGATGTGCAGTATCTGCTGCTTGTTGTTAACTTATGTGCCTCGTTTGTTCACTTCCTCATCTTTTGACACTCAAAGGTTCAGAAGACATCGATTTACATTCAAAACTGAATTCTGGACCCTTCTTCCACTAAAAAAACTTAATTTAGATGTTTCATACAGAAAAAAAATGAGACAATCTTCTCCTTTCCTCTAACTGTTTTCAGTTTACACATTTCTGCCATATCTCCCTCTACTTTGCCATGCTCACCCTGGAATTTTTAATGCTGTAAGGCCTGATTTGCTGCAGAGACTAACATTTTTCAAGTGTTATTCCACTCAATTCATCACATTTACTTAAAATACATATAGGAGAACATAAACCATAACAAAATTAGTCTTAGTTATTTAAAAGTGTAGAGCTGTAAACTACTACATCACTGGAAGAAATCTCAATTAAGCAGAATTGCCATCCACATTAAGCAGTAGTCATTGCCATTAAGTATCATTGGACTTAAATTGTTCCCAGAGAGACGTCCTGATTAAGCGGACTTCCTAGTCTAAGTGTATCTCAATTAAAGAGAATGTGCTGCATCAGCATTTCATTTTATGAATGCTCTGAGAAGACATTTGATTAGGATTTTGAAATGGTTTGTCTGATTGCTATCATTATTGAAAATTTAGATGGGAATGTGAAAAGAACTTAGGGGAATCAGTATTTACGGCAATTAGGCACCTAGCTCTTGGGCCTTTTAACAACGACCAGTTAGAGGTTTTGGGTGGTTTGTACACACTAGTTTCGTTCTCTGTTGACGTGGTTACTTGTGCTTAAAGGGATTAACCAGTAAATCTCAGGGTAAGTATGTGCCTGGTCTTGAAGGCTTAAAAATTTTATTTCTCTTTCTAAAGTTTTTGGGCTCCAAGGAGCTGTTTATCTGCACATGTAACTTTAAGATTTTTAATGCTTATTTAGAACTTGTCATGTCTTCTTACATCTTTATATCTGATCTCTCTCATATTTAAATATCAGATGGAAACATTCTGTATTTTGAGCCTGATGTGAAGTCATAATCCAGAAAGTTTCATTTGCATCCAATCAACCCATATTTCCAGAATAAGACTTTCTCTTCTGAATTTTTTATAGACATTTCTTTAAAATATCTAGGTTCTTATTGAAACAATTTTCACCTGCCCGAGCCAAATAAATATGGATCCGGAGTAAAACAAAGAGCAAATGAGGGAAACAGAGTCATTCTTTCAGGAAAGAAAAACTACAATGGAATAAATGACTCATTCTGTAACTTCTATTTCATGAGATTTTACTCTGAAATAGTTATTTTATGACAATAGGAGTCAAAAGAAACCCATTTTTCATTAATATTGTTAATATGAGAAAGAAATTAGGAACAACTGAAAGTCATAAATGTCTCTAGGTACATTATCTAGCTGAAAAAGATCATGCAACTTAACAATGTTTGCTTTTGGGTTTGTGTAAGCCTAACAATCTTTTGAAAGCTACTGACAGATTATTCCAATGAGATAATCAGAATAAAAGGATAAATACATTGCAGATGTTTTATTCTTCTCCTCTGTATATGGGCACTGCTCCTATCTTGCCATGGGCAATCATGTCTCAGCTGCAAAGAGATGAAGTCTCTGTCACCTTAAAAAATGTAAGTCCACTTATCCACAATGCAAGAAGGTATTTATCTGCTTAATTCCCATTAGCATTAATGGGAGTTACATGCCTAATGCTGCTCAACATTCGTGAGAAATACACCTTAAATTTTCAGCTGCTTGAAATAGCAACCTCTGCAACCACACATAAGAGATTATAAATAAAGAAACAATAGAAACAAAGCAGGCTCCTAAGAGGTACCAGCAGCATATAGATAGAAACAGACAATTTTCCCCTCAACAAGCTTTTTTGCTTAAATCATTTTAGTAAATAAATATTTAACAAGTGACAGAACTTAATTGATGTTTATATTTACACGGCACTTAATTTATATTCTGCTAAAGCTGAACCTCCATCCACAATAATGCTTTATATCCCTCTGTGGTGGCAGACACCCAAACAGCACAGTTGTGTTTTTGAAGAAAAACATAACAACAACAAAAAATACACTACTCAAATACTATATAAGTCATTACATTTTTTTCCTCTCTTCAGCTGTCAGATGCATTGCATTATATTATCAGATTGATAGATCTAGTGTTATTTCAACATTTACCATTTTACAACAACAAATAGAAAACATATAAGGAAGCTTTGGTAACAAATCTTTCTTAATATGTATGTGAAGTAGACAGTTAGTCCAAGAAAAAATATAACTGATGACAGATTTTATTTCAATCTGCTGGTGCTTATTAAGATGTCTACAAAGAAAAAAGCTGCATATGAATACATCTCTTCGTGCAAACAAAGGGAACTTTTAATTGCTTTAATCAGCATTTGCTTTGTCTTTGCAGTGACATAGAAAAACAAGTCAGGTACAATCAGTAAATGTTTTCTAAAGGAAATTTGTAAGCAGAGACTTCAGATGATTTTTATTATTTGTGTTTAGAACATGATTAAGTCTATGTTACAGGTGCGACACCTTAAATTTGCTTTATAAAACAGATTTGTACAAGATTTTATTTTATATCGTTTTAGCATGTGGAAAAGAAGCTGAAATAAATCTGATCAAAACTGTCTCCCACAAAACCCTACAGCAAGAACTGTAGAAACTATATCAGATTTTAGAAATCAGAGCACAGCCCAAGGAAACAAGCTGCATGTTGACAAAGATGTGTAGCTCAAAAGATAATAATTTGACAAAATCCATGTCAGCCAACAGGGTTTAGAGAAAGCGATCCATTACTTCTTTCAGCTCATAAGCTCTTGATTCTATATCCTGATGGGCCTGTAGCTCAGTCCTTCTCAACAGAAAGAAGGGCCAAAGAATTCTCTTCCTTCTATTAAAAACAAAACAAAACAAAACAAAACAAAACAAAACAAAACAAAACAAAACAAAACAACGAAAAAAAACCCCAAAGAACCAAAAAACCAAAAAAACCCCAACACCCAAATCTCTATCAAGCAGAAAATAGGAGTTAGTGCTTGCTTGCAGAAAATACTCAGCACTTTCTAAATCAGGTCCCACAAGGGAATTAGTTTTCCAAATTTCTAAACTGGTTAGATAAAGCCATGCTGAAGGGATGGACCATTCACCTACCCAGAGGAATCTCAGAATCACAGAATGGGTGAGGTTGGAAGGGACCATAATGTGTTGTCTGGTTCAACCTCCCTGCTCAAGCAGGGTCGTTCCAGAGCATGTGGCATAGGATCATGTCCAGATGGGTCTTGAATATCTTCAGTGAGGGAGACTCCAAGACTTTTCTGAGCAATCTGATCCAGGACTCAGTCAATTGCACAGTAAAGAAGTTCTTATATTCAGGTGAAACTTCTTGTGCATCATCGTCTGCTGGTCTCTTGTCCTGTTCCTTAGCACCACCAAGAAGAGCTTGGCTCCATCCTCTGGACACCCTGCCTTCAGATACTTGTATACATCGATTAGATCCCTTCTCTGTTGTCTTTTCCTGACCAGGTACAGCTCATTCAGCCTTTCCGCATAAACGAGATGTTCCAGTTTTTTAAACATCCCTGTTGCTCTCTAATGGACCTGCTCCAGGAGCTCCATGTCTTTCTTGTCCTGAGGAGCCCAGAACTGGACACAGCACTCCAGATGTGCCTCACCAGGGCTGAGTAGAGGGGCAGGATCACTTCCCTTGACCTGCTGGCAATGCTCTTCCCAATGCACCCCAGGATACCTTTGTCCTCCTTGGCCCCCTGGGAACTCTGCTGACTCATGGACAGCTTGTTGTCCACCAGGACCCCCATGTCCTTCTCTGCAGAGCTGCTTTCCAGCAGGTCAGCTCCCAGCCTCTACTGGTGGGTTATTCTTCTCCAGGTACAGGATCCTGCATTTGCCTTTGTTGAATTTCAGACAGCTCTTCTCTACCCATCTCTCCAGCCTGCCAAGATCCCTCTGAAGGGCTGCACAGCTCTCTGGGCCACTCCTCCCAGCTTTGTGTCACCAGTGCACTTGCTGAGGAGGATCTGTCCCTTCATCCAAGCCACTGATGGGCAAGTCAAACAATACTGGTCCCAGTATTGAACTTTGGGGGACACACTAGTGACAGGCTTCCAGTTAGACTCTGTGTCACTGATAAAAACCCTTTGTGATCTGCTGTTCAGCCAGTTCTCAATCCACCTCACTGTCCACTCATCCAGTGCACACTTCCTGACTTTGTCTATGAGGATATTGTGAGGGACAGTGCTGAAAGCCTTGCTGGAGACACTTAGATAATAATACACACATACATAATATTGAAGACAATATTACTGCTCTCATCCATCCAGTTAGCTCTTTCATCATAGAAGGCAATCAGGTAGATCAAGTATGATTTACCTTTAGTGAATCCATGCTGTTGACTCCTGATTACATTTTTTTCCTTCCCATGGATAGGGATGAGATGCAGGATGAGCCATTCCATCACCTTTCCAGGGCCTCAGGTGAGGCTGACTCTCTGGTAGTTTTCTATATCCTCTTTTTTGCCCTTTTTGAGCACTGGGGAAGACATTTCCTTTCTCCCAGTCCTCAGGCACCTTTCCTGATTGCCACGACCTTCCAAAGATGATCATAAGCGACTTTGCTATGGTATCCACCGGCTCTCTCAGCACTCATGGATGAATCCTGTCAGGGCTCATGGACTTGTGGATGTCCAGCTTGCCTATGTGTTCTCTAAACCAAACTCCCTGACCATGGGAAAGTCTTACCTGATCTGCTCCAGTCATTCCTGAGGACTGGTCTAGTCAGTGAAGATGAGAAGAAGGTGTTAAGTAATTCTGCCTTCTCTGCCCTTTCTTTTACCAAGGTCCTCCCTCTATTTTGCAATGTGCCTACATTATCCTTAGTTTTCTAAGCATGGTTTCACTTAGTGTCTGCAATATTTTACTCTTGTAAATACAGAACTGTTGTTCATCACAGAGGAAGAGTGATAGAGATGAATCTTGCCTTTGTCCCTTTTGGCATCTAAAATAGTATTGTTCAGTGTTAAGACCCTTATGAGTAGTTCTTTACTGTGGTCCCGTGGAACATTATCAGATATTTCAAGCATTGTCAGTATCTGATATCTGAAAGCCTCTGTCCAGTTATGCCTCCTACTGCATACAGGTTGCATTTGCAGTGATATATGTTTTAAATGAATACTGATTTTATGTGCCTCTGGGCACTGAATTCCTTCAACAAGCCTCAGTATGAGAGGTGATTGTTGCACTATCGTTGTTTACTGTTTGTCAGATCAGTAGCAGCCTAAGTGAACATTTAGTTTCTGCGTAACTGGTATGACTGTCTCTCTTTATTGTAAATACACACATCAAAATGCTTTTTTTGGAATGTCTTCAATATACCAGAGGAAAAGAGGCCTCACCAGCCTCACCAGCCTCACCAGCTGTTACTCTGAGCATATCGTGGAGCTCTGTGTCATGGCATCCCTTGGACTGCTAAGTAAAAAAATTGGATTAAGAAGAAAAAAATTAATTTAGCTTCTCCAGGTCTTTCTCTCTTTGGCTGCAAAAATTTTCTCAGCCTTAGCTGAAAATATTAACTACTCCTGTTCTGAAGCTACCACAAGGACCTGCCCCTATCTGCTCTGAGGATGGATCTTTGCGTGCCATGGGACTTCCCTCAATACACAGCCAAAATTCCCTGCCTGAGTTTACTGTTTCTGTGGTCCAACCTCAGCATTTAGCTGAAGTCTGTGATCTTCTGAGGCTTGCTGCATGTTCAAAAAACATGAAGAGAAATATGTTGCTTCAGAAGAGACCTTGAGAAAAGAGATTAATGTAGGTGCTCTGAATTATCCTCTCGAGAGGACTGTGACTCCCATCTCTCTCTCCCTGACCCAAACAGAATTTAGGAAGCTCAGTCTGGGCCTGTGTCTTTTGCATTTAAAATTGGGCAAAGTGTGTTTGGGCCTCAGTAAACAGCTGATCCCCCCAAAAAGCTCTCATAATACAGGTTAGCATTAGATAAAGCTAATCAACAAAAATAATTTTGGTGGAAGATCAATGTCAAAGTCATACTGACTTCAACAGGGCCAGTATTTCATCCTATGTGATTTTTAACTAGCCACAAAATGGACAGTACTGTGCTACTGACATTGGAGCTATCATTTTATCCCTAATACAGACAGTAAACATTTCACTTGCTAGCTATAAGATGGACAGACTCATACAGAATAACCCTTCAAGGATAAACACCCTTTTTAAATCACTGAAGAATTTGTGTGGACCTTAATCACTAGCACAGACTGGCAGGTCATTTTTCTGACACTTGCACACAATTTTGAAAACCAGCCAGAACTGACAGGTGCAAAGTTTCCACACTCCTGTTAAACACAATAATTCAGAAGTAAATGGTTATATGTGTCCTATATATAAATATAGATATAGATTTATATAGATATATCCAGACATGTTTTGGTAGTAACTGGTGCCCAATAATGGAGGAATATAGTACACAATTGTGCTTAAATAAAGCAGTAGAGAAAAATATAAGATATCTAGATTTCTTAAAATTTAGTATGTTTACTCTTTGAATTTTCCTATAACATTACATGGTTTACCACCATTGGAAGATCTGAAAATGAAAAAACATTTTTAAAAGAGTATTGAAGGTTCCACTGTTTGTGTGAAAAAGCCATTCCTCAGAAAGCTTAATATTGAAAACCTTTGCAAGCAAGATACATTTATGAAATTTAGTCAGGAAGCATATAATTATATGTTGAATCACAGTCTAAATCAGCAATGCGTAATACAGAGGTCATCCAGGAGCGAGCAGCTCGAAGCAAAGGTCTTCCAGGGAAATCCTCTTGTCCTCCAACCTTCACCTCCTCTTTAAACTTACTGCTGTCCCCTGCAGAGCTCTTGAGAGACCAGGAATGGCACTTGTCCCCCACCCTCTATTTAATAAAGTACTGAAATAGTGTATTATTATTTTATTGACATTTTAACTTTTACATATCATAATTGCATGATCAACATTTTGCGTGATTAATGAGAGAAATCAAAAAGATTGGTGAATTTTTTTTTTTTAGTACAAGCTACTGACCAAATTCCCTACACATATCTGAACATGCTTGTTAGATAACAGAATTAATAATCAGCAAAACAATTAAACTGAAAAAATCCTCTACTCGTGCCAGTATTTCTCACAAACACTGTTGTCTGCATCCAAAACAAAGTCCAGCAAAAATCCTTGTAAAAGCCTTACAAAGGGATCAAGGATGTTGGAAGATGCTGCTCTACTCAATGTAGAGCTCTTAGACACAAGTTCCCTTGCTGAAAATATCACAGTATCAAAATCAGATCCTCGCTGCCTTTGGGCTCTTCTTTTGATACAACAACCAACATATTTTTGCTCTAATATTCTATCTCAGTTTCCCAGCCATTAAAATGGGTGAAATGAAAATGATTTGTGTTGATATTCTGAGTACTTTTAAAAGGAAAATCAAGTCCATTCATTTAAAATACTGTATTGTGGTTACTGTTTCATACAAGGTGGGTTGTATCAGACCTTGGTGCCAGAATCTCAGGTCTCTGTTTCTAGATATGACACTGAAAGCATGTTTATGTTTTATTAAAACATGATTTTTGTTGCACCAGTGCCCTGTAGAATGTACAGTATGAATATTAAATCATGAAAATTACTACTTTTTTTAATAACTTGGCAAAACAGAGAAAATAATAGAAAAATCTTTCATGTTTGTCATAAGCATGCCATTAACTCTACTTCATTTAACAGAAATACATATTAGTTTCAACTGTGTTAAAAACATTTATCTAATCAGAGGGTTTTAATATTTTCCGTTCTAATCTAATAACTAGTGTAATCATTATCCCAGCAACCATTGCATATCCTCTGACAGAGTAAATCTTATTAAAGGTGGACAGGTTATACTAAATCTCATCTGTCACTTCCCTGAATATTTGATTCTTTTTCTAAACATAGTATTAAAGACCCTTGCATATTTGTATATTAAGTCCAGAAATGCAGTTGTTCAACAGATGTTAAAAGTCTAAAATTCCATAAAAGAAGATGAAATATTTTCATTAGATAAGATTTTTTGTCAATAAACATTGGTAACAAAGGGGTAATCGGTTCTTTCTTTCTCTAATTCTATATTTTAAGATAAAACTGAAGGATTAAAATAAGAGCAACAAACATGTTATCATCATATTATTATGAAGTGTATCTAAGTTATGCTGAACTATAAGAAATAAATGACAGGAAAAATAATCTACTTAGTTGGAATAAGTGTCATACAATACTTCATATAAAAATAAAAAAACATTCAGGATAGAAATCCCCAAATTATTATTATTATACTAAATATTTAACAAATATCACTTGAAAAATGTAAGCTATTCACTAAACAAACCAAAATATACAAAGAAAAACAAAGGAGGATAACATTTCATACAACTCTTAATTTTATTTATTTAATCTTGTCTCAGGCGCGTATAATATTACAATGTTACACAATTACCACAGTATAAAGCACTTGAAACAAAACTCAAAAAGCTGATATCTAGCCAAGACAGCATCAATCAAAGGTCCTATCAAAAGAAATCAATTGCTCAGAGGCACAAAGAATAGGAAAAAAGAGAATAGCAGAAATGAATTACACAGTGGGGAGGGCAAAGAGTGGTCAAGAATAAGCCATCCCAAATCACAATGACTTTTACAGTACTGTAGGTGTTCACAGCACTTCAGATACCAAACCCTCTGTAACTCTGTAGCAGTAGTTTTCAAGTATAAATACTGCTACATCTGCAAGAACAGTGACAGGACAGGACAGGATCCCCAAATAAAGTTAAGCATAGCTAAACCCCCTCACATTATAGTAAATGCTAGCACATTCTGTTTAGAATATTTACCTTTTAAGAATGAGACTATAAACATGGAATGAGGTCAGAAAAGGATTTTCTTTTTTTTAAAGCATGACACATATAATACATAACCCAGATAATCTTCTCACAGACATTTGAGAATTGACCATAAAGTGAATAAGCCTTGCAGCGTGGCAGAAGTGAATAGCTCATTGTTCTCCAGAAGTACAAATGAGAGGTAGGATCTCCATGAGATCCTGCATCTTCCAGGTCAAGGAGTTCTATTCAGGGTCAAACTGTGACTAGGTTACGTTTAGTAAAAGGCAGAGACAAATATCATAGTACTTACCTTTAGCAATGTCCCTAGAACAGAAATTGTAACATCATATTAGTTCTGAGATACCCTCCTCTCTCAAAGAAGGATGTCCAGAATAGCTAAAACTGGCTAAATGAGTAACACCAGCAAGACAGGTTAGCTAAAGTCCCATGCCTTCTTTAAGATGACATATCTCCTTGGGACTTTGGAATGACACTTTGCCACTTAGGAATCCACACCACAAAAATTACTTTTGAAGGAAAGCCTCTCCATACCTTTTTTCCCCCCGAAGAAATTAATAATGTTTTTACTTCCAATTAAAAGAAAAAGATGCCACTGTGTAGCCACAGACATAGCAGTCTTCTCAAACCTACTTCTCACAGTGAAGCACTGCAGCCAGTTTGGGTGTATCTATACTAGCAAAAAAGGGCCAGGAATCAGTCTTTGGCTTGTTGCCACAAGACCATCTGACTGACAGATTTTATACTCCTTAGGACTAGTCTCCTATAGAGGGATTTACCCTGCAGTCAGCATAAGAAGGGTATCAACTAAGAGTTAAGCAGTGTGGACAGCATGGATTCAGTGCTGAAGTCTGCTCTGCTGTTGTCTTTTATTTAGAGAATTCTCCCCCCACTACTCTAGGAAAGGAGTATTGTTTTCTCTCCCTAAGAAATTATGCAAGAAAAAAGCAACATTTGTAAAAAAGGATAACAGAATATATTACACTGGTTGACAGAAATTGGGGAAAAATATGCTTTTGGGACACAAACTTTTTTACATTTCTGTCATAGAAGCTTCAGTGTTGAAAGCTAAATACATGTTGGAAGGAATTACTCTTGTTCTAAACTGTTTATAAGATATGCCTTACTATGACAAGTTGAATTTGAGATTTGTTGGGCCAGAAAGAAGAAGCTGGGAATATGGCTTTCTAGTCTGGTGATGCTGGCTGCTTAGTGATTCCAGGTTCTGTTCCCCAAAAATATCTGGCATATTGGAATATAAGCCACTAATAGTTGAATGCAAAAGTCGGCAATATGATTGCAAGGAGGAGCATGAAACACAGGGCTCTCCTTCTAAAACAGATGCCCTAAACCTTCTTACTCAGTGGAGGTGTTCATAAACAGTTACTGTCCTAGTGACTAGAACCTTTTCCCAGGAGGATGTGATGGAACAGGGACTGCCTGTATGGACGTTCTAGCCACTGGACATGTGAAAAAAACTGCATTATTTTTCAGGGAGAAAGAAAAATTTCCCTTGTATTTCATAGGCAGCTTGATAGTGCTGGAATGAAATCAGTAAGAAAAGCCACTGTGTGGAGCCCCAGTGAAGCTTAAATAAAGAAAGGCTCAATTTCCGAAATGGAAAGGAATATTAGGCAAGAACTAGGGCATCTTAGTGTGCCTCCTGGTGTTCTTGGAAAGTGACAAATCGAGGTGCCCAGTAGGCAACAAATATTTCCAAGGATGCTCTTTTGATCTAGTTTCCTTCCGAGTCTCAAATTAGGTGCCTAAATCTATTATTGGAAACAGTAATGCTCTAAAGGTATGGTCATCCAAGGTGAAATACGTCTATGCATTTGCAGTGGCACACACATATCTGCTTTCTTCTGTAATCTCTGTTATCAGCTTAGACAAAATCATTGAGGAAATCACATTAATGTTGTCCCCTATCATTACCTAGCTTAGGTGTTATGACTACACATTACCACTGAGAGGACAGAAAAAAGTGTAGATTTGGCAGGGCCGAGATGGTAGACAGGCTTTCTTGAATTTAGATGCTAGTCACTGTGACTGAGTAACCTGAATAATGTCTGGCTTAATTAATCATTTACAAAATAGGGAATTGATACCAAGCTCTGCAAAGAGGGGCAAAGAGATGTATGATGAAGCAGACAAAAATAACTAAATTCGTGCCAAATACTATTGCAATTTCATGAATGGCAGCTAGGTACTGACCACTACCCACCTGCCTTTTCTTTACCAGTCCAGAGGACCATAGTTTCTGATGCATTTCTTCTAGCTTTTGATCCTGTTTTGAGTCAAGTTTCAGGCTCTGAGCCAGAAACCTAAAAATTATACTGGGACAAATATCTTTCTATAATGCCATTCCTCTGGCAGATGAGATACTTTCCTCATCAGTGAAAAATTAAATTTATGCAATAGAAAAGTGTTGCCCATTTTAGCAGTGAGATATTGAGTTTACTCATGAAGGTGCCAGGCCAATTGTGTCAGTGCTAAACAGACAAAGAGGTGGGAAAAGGTGTGTCATCTTTGTGTACTCAAGCAAGTTGAACTCTCGACCCTGAATTTCTAATTTACTCCTGAAAGTTTGTTTCCATGTTTACTTTGATGTCCTGTCTAAATGCATCATTGCACAAGCAAAGAAATAAATACTCAAGATGTTTAAATGACTGAAAAGCAGTAAAAGGAAAAAAACACACCAACCATGGAAGTCAAAACTTTGTTTTAGCTCTTTCTTGGAATGGATCTGAATAAGTGCAATGTTAAAAACAGTATCTCCAACAATGCTATGCATGTCAAGACTGCTTAGATTACAATAAAACATGGCCACAGTTGTGGTAAAAATGGTGTTCTAGCCATGCCTGAATTTAATGTACATAATATTACCATATTCTTGGCAAATTCCTTCATAAGGCTGGGACTGAGGTGATTCCATGTGCTAATGCTCACCAGATCCTTCATACAGATAATCTATATTGGTACTTCCCTTAATATGACCTTATTACTGATTTTGTGACCTTCTGAGTAATGCAAGTGTGTTATGCAAACATATAGTACAGCCTCTTTTTTTTTCCTTTTTTTTTTTTTTTTTTTTTTTTTTGCTAGAGGATTTTTATTTTATTTATTTATTTCAGCATAAAGCACTATCTTGAATCCTGAGAAGGGCTTGTTACATGATTCTACATTGTACCACAAAATTGTATCACTTGTAAAATGGGATCATTTTATTTTGCCCTTCTGGTAAATGGCTTTGGGGTTTGCAGAAGAAACAGGCGCATTTATTTTAACTGTTGGATGTTAGTCTCTGCATGAAGTCATAGTAATTATATCTTTTACTATGCCTCTATTTAAGCACACAGTATATATGTATATAAATAAAATGGAATGTAAATTTGGCCTTTAAGTCTTGGCTCTGGCATGTTGTATTACTTACTTTATGTCATTCCTGTGTAATATGATACAGATCTGCATTCTGGAATCACTAGTTTGGTCAGAACCAGTGTTTGTTTTACCATCTTACAAAAGCAATAACTCTTACAGCTGTCCAGATAGATACAAATCTCACCTGAAACATTCAGAATGAATCCTAAGATGGTTTGCTGGCAGCCAGAGGGGAAACTGTAGTGCTCTTGCTCCTTTCTTCTACCGTGGGCTGAACACTGAGAAAAACAATATTTACAATCGAGTGAGTTTCCAAACTGCCTAACTTTTCAGATGTGTGTTTTTTATATGTTAAATATGGTTCAGAAGATTAAAGTCTTCATTTTAGGCAAAGAAAGGAAATAATGTTTCCTGTCCCATTTGCCAAGCTAAGTGAACAACTGTTCCAGCACAATTAGAATTGTTAATTGATTTGAAAACATAGGGCTTTGAAGGTGGAAAACTGCTGACATTATTTCAATGGGGAAATGCACTCCTGAGAGAGAGCACTGCAGTACAATTTCTCTCCTTGTTTTGTTGAATATACATCTATAAAAACACTGTGAATCATGCAGTAAAAACTGCTGTGCTGATATCATAAATCTCTGATAATAAAAATTTCATTGTTGAAACAATAAAATAGACTTTTATTATAACACAGAGTATCCACCTAAACATTGTCCTTTTAGCTTCTTTGAGTTAAATGTATGCACAGTTTTACAGTCTATAAACAGATCTGGAATAAAAGTTAATAAATGTCAAAATTTGCATTTCAAAAAATTCTTGCTGCATTTTAGGGAAGATCAATCTATGAACCTTTCAACATTATGTCAAATGAAATGCTAATTGTACCTTTAGGAATTTCAGAGACAGTGACAAGAAACTAAATGCTCTGTTCCTTTGCATCAGCAAGTCGAGGATAATTGTATATCTACTCTTGTGAACTTCTAAGAAAAAAAGAGAAATGCTAAGGAAAAAGGATTTTCTATTCTTTAACTCAGGAGGGTAAACTCCTTCAGCCATCCTTCATCAATCTACCTTCAAATAAATTGTGTTAACATGTTGACAATGGACAAATCACACAGAGCTACATTTATTCATTTTATAATAGGTTTGTCAAATGAACTTCAACTAGAGATTTAAGAGTGAGAAACATTTCCATCCAGGAGCAACTGACTTTTCCTATCCAAGTTTCTAGAACAGTTTTCAGCATTACTTTCTTTTTTTGGGAACAACTATCTTTATCATCTCTCAAATATTAGTAAAGTACTACTTCTTCTAAGGGTAAAAACACTAAATACATAAAGGAGACATGTAAGAGGATTTTTATTACCTCTCTAGACAAATGCATAATGCATCCGTTGTTTTGTTTAGGAATCAATCTTAGCAGTTTATCTCTAAGCAGTACAAATTGTATGCCATAGTGGTAAGTGCAAGAACACACTCATGAAATAAGGAAAAGTAGCTGCAAAGTAGCACCTTATTCAGGTTTGCAGGGCTGTCCCTGGTATTATCCTACCCTTGCTATATTGAATATATATCCTACAGCTACACAGAGACTGTTGAAACATTCACTTGCTGTGTGAAAATTGAGAGACAGAATAAACCCGGGGAAATGTTTATGCTCACGTTAACCTATTCAGTCAGCTTTATCCTGCTCAGGCCTGGTCTAGGCATCTTCTAACTCTTTAAATGCTTTTACAGCAAACAGTTTGTGGTTTCCAAAACAGAGACCAGTCTGAGCCTGCCTTTCTGGCTTATGTTATACAGGCTCACATTTGTGCATTTCAGGTTGTTCACCGTAAAAACATTCCAAACTATATTTCATCTAGGAGCTCTATAACTCAGATGTGCTTCAGAACTAGAATTCATACTGGACGATATAGTTCTATTTGTGTTGCTGCTATATATCTGAAAAGGAAGCTTCAGATCCTACAGACATGTATTTGAGTGAAATCCTGTTTTCATTTAAGTCAAAGACAATTTTGTCTTTGGTGTAAATAGGAATTAGGTGGAATTCCTTTTATTCATAGGTCCACAAGAATACATAACGACTGACATATTTCTAATTTTCACTAAATAAATATTAAAGGGATAGAAGATATAGAAGGGATATATTTGAGTAATTTCAGCCCTGTATCTCTCTCACTTCTACAACACAAGCTACTCAATGGTTCAAATTTGATATCCAGCAATTTTCTTCCAAGAAAGCTAAACTCTAGGCCAACTCCATGCCATACAATAGCTAGATAATCAGGAAATGTGGTAGACATGGACCTTTCCTACCTAGTAGATTTTTTTATGGCAACTATTTCAAAACGCATGATTTCTCTGTTCTTCAGTAAAACTAATTCCTGATCCTTTTTTCTAATAAAATGGTATTCAGCTTTATAGCCACCATGGGTATACTGGAACAAGAAGCAGTACACATTAGAAATAAAAGATTACAGGAAAAATATTTTTTTTTAAAAGTGGCATAATCTGCATAATTTATTACATATTCCATGTAATTAATAACTATCCTATGTAGCAAACAGCATTGTACTATAACTTTTCGGAATAAGTTACAGTATTTCAGCATGCCAGTGAAACTTTTAACATTAATTACAAAACAAATTGAAGACAATTCACTGGGGCCCTTTCTCCACCAGTATTTCTTTCACAACTATAAAGTTTGCAATAAGGCGGATATTTATCTATTTTTTTTATTTTATGTAGGTATGAAGTGAAATGAAAATAAGGAACAGATAGGAAACAGACAGAACTTTCTTAACCACAATGTTCATCTCTCTCTTTTTTTTTTTTTTTTTTTGAGAGTCAAATCTGCAGGCTAATAAAGACCATTTAAAATAAAAGGGACCATTACTCCTCAGTTTTATATGAGCTTACATGCTTTCATTGTGCAAAGTGTGTTATTAATTTAACATGCCAGATTCATAGGTTTCTGCAATATCAGGTTTGATGTATTCATTATCGGCACTCAGTACATTAATTCACGCTGAAGTCCGGTAAATCAAAATTATACCATCTGGCTTCCTGTTCTTAATGATGAATTTGATGTAGGGGTGATTAAGATTGTTAGGCTTTTGAATTTTAATGTAAAAATTAGGGGATTAAAAAGGCATTTAGAAATGACCAATAGTTAGAATAAACTTACTGACAGGATCTAATTTGTGTACTTGCTAGTAAAGCTCCATTTTAATTAGCAGCCACAGTCTTTCAGCACAAGCTCAAAGAGACAGAAGTTTAGTGATTAAGAAGATGAAGCTGTTAAATTGATAAATTGACCTTGAAATACTTGTAACTGTGGGGGATGGCCTAGTAGTTGTATGGTTGGTATGTTGTGCTACCACATGGGGGAAAGGGTTCCACGATTGACCCTGTAATTCTGCCTTTTAGATGATTGACCATCTGGGGATGGGACAAATCACAGAGGTGACCCCCTCAATGTCTAAATTCAATTGCTCAATTTGTAAGCAAACAAATTCCATTATTATTCAGCACTTGCTGGCAGATAGCCTGAAATACCACCTCAGTTCCTCAACATCTTACTCACTTCCTTTGCCAGAGAGAGGTGCTAAAACAAGGTAGAAAAGATAATGGGGTTGAAACGACATCATAAGGTGAATGATGACCTGTCAGCTTCTATTGAGAGCAGAACAGTCAGGGACAAATTTGGCTCTCACTTGTCAAATGTTCTTGACAGTGTCCAAGCAGTCAAATCTTTGACAAGACAATTCCATCGTATCTATGATATTTTATTAATCTCAAACAAAGACATTGCATACTGTTGCAGTGAAATCGCAAGAAATCTTTAACAAGGCAGATAAAATATGTAAGAGCTATAGCATGCAAGGGAAAGACAGCTCTGCTTAGGGTGTTTGAGCTTGTTAGAGCTTCATGACATCATGTGGAATCATATTAGTGCCAACAAGCTAAGGCAACTCAAATTCACACACATAGTAAAATTGAAATAATAATAATAAATGCTATTGCTCCTATGCTTTGGCAAAGTTCCAGTTATTTGTACCATCTCAGAGAAATGTGATAATATGTTAGATCTCACCTTCCCATTAAAATTCCTAAAGGTAGTCACTAATATTGGTACACTGTGGCAGGTATAACTTACAAGAGAAAACGAGTACATTTGTACATATCAACAGTTTGAAGGATTCTTATTCCTTGGCAAGTCAGGGAATATTTTAAGTCTTATATTTTAGAGGAAATCGAATCTTGACTAACCACTGCAATTTATGTCATTTAAAATAAGATATATTTGAATAAGTATATTTTTCATGCCCTAAAAAGACTGATGTCTTCTTTTATAAGCTCATCCTGTGACACACTTGAGTAGGTAGGTATATTGATTTTTTTCTTTTTCTGATGGCAATGAAGTGTAAATGGAAAATATCAGACTTGGCAATCACTTAAACCATGTGAAAATTTCAGAGTGAAGGCTATTAGAGTCACTTTGTGATCTCCCTAGATGACCAAGGAAAAAAACATTTCTACATTTCTTCAGATCCTTTGTGTGACAGCTAAGGAGAATAACATTTTTTCTAATATGCCAGTTTTAGTCTCTAGTTGAGAATAACCTCAGTGCTTTCTTATGTCACTAGCTGAGAGAAGATGAAAGACCCAGCCTTGTGTAAATGGCTTTGTCTAACCATCAGTCTTTAGCTCTGCATGGCAGCTGTACTATTGACATTAGCTTGTGCACTGGGTGAAATTGAAGTGAGTTAAATGTGACCTTGGCTTAGTTGTTGAAGTAGAAATGAACTCTACTGGGAGTGAAAAAAAATAAGACCAGTTTCTCTAACTTCATTTTTTCTTTAATGAGTTTAACAGCACTCTTAGGATTTGATACGTTTTATAAAAACGCTTTTATTTCCTTTTCTATTATACAGTGAGTAATCACCATTAGTAAGGTTAGCTTGCCCTTTCAGTATAAAATCCTGATTTTAGGTGTTTATATCCCAATTACTATAAAAAGCAGATCTCTCTCAGAAAAAAATCCAGTCTTTTCTCTATGCTGTCTGCTGGACCATTTCACAAAAACCTGTTACCACACTTATTAATTATAGTTGATTACTAAAAAAACTGCCAAATGCTCAGTGTTTATAGTGACTTTGCATTGTCTTTAAGTTAAATTGAAATTCACTAGCACTTTCTGGTAAAATATGAGTTCAATATGAGAAACATGCAGATAAATGATGATGGCTTGGAGTCAACCCAGGATTTTAATTTTATTTATATTCTGCATTTCTTTCATGTGCACAAGGCACGTGAGATATCTGAGGATGGGCACAAGAACAACTAATTACATTCTCTACATCCAGATCTTCAGTGTATTTCGTATAGGGTTTCAACTGAGGATCATAGAATCATAAAATAGTTTGGGTTGGAAGAGATCTTAAAGATCATCTTGTTACAGTCTCCCTGCCATGGGTACAGATCCCAGCCATTAGATCACATTGCTCTGGGCCCCAATCAGGCCTTGAACACGCCCAGGGATAAGGCATCCACAAATTCCCTGAGCAACCTGTTCCTGTGCCTCACCGACCTTACCTAAATTTTCTCCTAAAGGAAATCTCTCTTCTTTTAGCTGAAAATTATCCCACCTTGTCTGATCACTATCAGCCCGTGTAAAAGGCCAGCCTCCTTTTTTATAAGCCCCCTTTAAGTGCTTGAACACCACAATGGGATCTTCCCAGAATCTTCTCTTCTCCATGCTAAGCAACCAGGGTTCTCTGAGCCTGTCTTTGTGGAAGAGATGGTCTATTACTCTTTGTGGCCATCCTCTGTACCCACACTAACACATCCAGGTCTTTCTTATGCTGAGAACCTCGGAGCTGGATGCAGTACTCCTGGTGGGGTCTCAAGAAGGCAGAGTAGATGGGGAGAATCACTGCTGAAGGTTGCAAGCACACATTGCCATCTTCTCATCCAACATCTCTGCAGTGCTGCTGTCAGTGTACTCTTGTCTGGGATTGCCCCAACCCTGGTGCAGCACCTTGCACTTGGGCTTTTTGAAGTTTGTTTTGGACCCACTTTTCAAGTTTGCCCAAGTCCCTTTGGAAGGTATTCCTTCCTTCTGTTGTGTCAACTGCACCACTCAGCTTCATGCTATTTACAAACTTGCTGAAGGTGCACTTGCAGTGTACCTTGGTTTTCTCCATATCTGTTGTCACTAGGAATGTATTGGGATAGATGCATCAGATACTTGCACCAGTCCACAAGACAATCTCAGTAAAATCAAACAGAAGTGTAAAACTTGCATTCACTGTTGGGGTAATAAACTAGGCATATTTCATAGAAAAGGATTTCAGAGGAAGCTGGATAGCTTACCAGTGAACTGGAAGAGGAACCATTCTGAGGCTCTGTGACCCCAGGACCATTACAGGAAGAAGGAGGTGAGAAATTTTGAAAGAAAAAAACAGTCACAGAGAAACAAATCTTTGCCTACCTTCAGGGAGACACATTTCCTGCCTGCTGTTGAGACATCTGTGCTCTGCTGCTCAGACTGAAGGCAGAGTGCTCTGATCTGGGATAACCTAGTCCTGGGTTCAGCAGTCTCAAAACTGAACATACCTCTGGAGGAAGAACTTGTTCTTGGTGGGAGATCTACACCAAAAATACAATGATAACATTTTGGGAAGATTAGACATGGTGTTGGATGCAGCCATTTATCAAGAGGCTATCCATTTTTCTGGGCATTGGGGCAAGTATTTTTTTCCTGGAAGGTGAACTTCACTGAACTTACATTCACAGAATTGAGCAGTATATTATGATAAATTACGTGAGGTCTTTGTTAAACAGAATGTTTACTAAAACCAAGTGAAAGCCATTTGGTTTATGTCAGATTTTTTTGGTATATATATATATATTCAGAAACTTGTTAATTTCAATGAAATCTCTCCCAAGAATTTAGTCCTTATCGAAATTTCCTTCATTATTATATTCAATATTTGTAACCCTTTACTTGTGGATGTTATGCCAAATAAAACACTATTTTCCTAGTCCCATTTCTACACCAGTCAAATAATACCCACTCGATTACATTTCCAAAGTCCTCTTATGTGGCCCTAGTTTCAGTTTCTTACAATTTACTGCTTATAAGCAATAGGTCAAAGGTTTACGTGATATATTCCACTACACCGAGATTTTCTCTATTGCTGTTTGAAAATTGAAAATCTTTCCTTTCATCTTCAGTGTCTTTCTCTTATATTTTTCTGAATTATGCCATAACCATATATCTATCCTTGGTCTTAGCCTTTCCAACTGCTCTTTATTTTAGTGTCCACCTCATTCACTTTGACTTATTTTCCAGTTTTGTGCAGTCATCAAATTTCAGCCTGTTACTGCACATTCTGTGTTTCAAGTTACTTTTATATAAGGTGAATAAAATCTGTCTTAATAGTGATACTTTGGCCTTACACTTGTCTGATACTTTCCTCATTCACAACTGTTCGAACTTATAAGTACCCTTTATAATATATATGTCAATCCTTAGGACATTAATGTAACATACTGCCTGTACCATAGATCACCAGGCCTGCAGCAAACTTCTCTTGAGTTCTCTGAAAAAAACTTTGCAATGAACTCTAGAGATAATTTTTCCATAGCCTTTGTCAGTGTTAATCCATTTGAATTTCTTTAAAACCTTTTTTGCAAACTAAGCAAAGTATCTCAATTCTGTAGTTGTCATAGTTTCTTTTTGTTGAATTTAATTAAGTTCATAAGACTTCTGGATTAGAGGATTATATCATAAGAAAATCCTTTGATAAAATCAGGAATGAGTGGAAACTTCAGCGAGCTGGTATTTTCAGAGGGTTAAAAATCATATGCAGGGGCAGATTTATGTTTTTTAAAAAAAGCTGTCAAGCAACAGAAGTTGTGGGCTAGAAATTGCAGCCATTTCAAAAATCCTGTAGTGTGCAGTGCAGGGCTAAGATATTCTGGACTGCAGAGAAAATGCCTGGCAATGTCAGATTCTGCCTTTAAAAAGCACATGGTCAGAAGCAGAGACACAGATAACTCCCTGGAATATCAAAAGCATATCCATCATATAGAAAAGAAAATATATGGTTGTGTGTATTAGTGAGCATTTTCTCAGTATCTCCAAATGAATATAGATTTCCATAACTCACTGAAGAACATTGCAAATGACAGAATCACAGAGTCATAGAATAAGCTGAGTTGGAAGGCACCCACAAAGATTATTAAGTCCAGCTCCTGGACCTATACAGGACCACACTCAAGAGTCAAGCCATGTGCCTGAGAGCATTGTCCAAAGACTTCTTGAACGTTGTCAGACCACTTCCCTGGGGAGCCTCTTCCAGTGTCCAACCACCCTCTGGATGAATAATTTTTTTCTAATATCCGACCTAAACCTCCCCTGACACAACTTCAGGCCACTCCCTCAGGTCCTGTCACTGGTATCCAGAAAGAAGAGATCAGTGCCTGCCCCTCCTCTTCCCCTAGTGAGGAAGTTGTAGAGTGAAATGAAGTCTCCCCTCAGTCTCCTCTTCTCCAGGCTGAACAGACCAAGTGACCTCAGCTGCTCCTCATATGGCTGCCCATTAAGGCCCTTCACCATCCTCATGGCCCTCCTTTGCACACTCTCTAACAACCTAATGTCTTGTATTGTGGTGACAATGTGGAGATCTGCCTTCAACACTCAAGGTGAGGCTGCTCAGAGCAGGGCAGGACAATCCCCTCCCTTATCCCACTGGCCATGCTGTGCCTGATGCCCCCAGGACAGGGTTGGCCCTCCAGGCTGCCAGGGCACTCCTGACTCATATTCAATTTGCCACCCATCAGGACCCCCAGGTCCCTTTCTGCAGCACTTCTTCCCATCATCTCCTTCCCAAGTCTCTCCGTACATCCAGGGTTGCACTATCCTAGATGTGGGATCCAGAACTTGCCCTTGCAGAACTTCATGTGGTTGGTGATTGCCCAATCCTCTGATTTATCAAGGTCTCTTTGCAGGGTCTCCCTACCTTCAAGGGAGACAACAGCTCCTACCAGTCTTGCAAATGAACCAATTCATGATAGAATAGAATTATAGAACAGATCAAGTTTGAAAGAACCTTGAAACATCATCTGGTTGAACTTTTCATGGGAAAGAGAGCCTAGATGAGATTAATTTGCATCCTGTCTAATTGCACTTCCAGGAATGAGGGCTTCACTTGCAGTGCCTGATTCTTCTCACCATAAAATATATTCTTTTTGTATCAAGACCAGACCTCTCCTAATGAAACATGAACCTGTTGCCACTTATCTTCTCTGTGTGCTTCTTTGTGAAGGGAGAGTCTCCACCTTCTTTGCACCTGCCTTTTAAGTGTTAGAATACTGTGACAAGGTCACCCTGAGTCTTCTCTTCACCAAGGAGAAAAGACTGAACACCTTCAGTCTTTCCTCATAGGACAAGTTTTCCAGCTCTTTGATCTCTTTGTGGCCTTTCTTTGAGTTAACTTCTTTCTGGGACCCAGTCCTGCCGGAGTCATTAAATCACAAATAAATGGTGGTACTTCTTCAGAATGGAAAGTCTAAGGCTTGAAATTTAGTCTTGTTCCTTTTTTCCTTTTTCTCTCAGAGTACATGATACAATTCTTTCAATGTCTTTTTATTGCTAGAATTTCATGGAAAAGTCTCCAGCATTCACACACATTCCTAGTGATCACCTGTCATTATATAGAGCTCATTAAAGTAAATATACAGAAAGAGTACCAGAAGTAAGAAACACAGAACTTAAAAATATTAATAGATAAACAACAATTCATATGATTTTAAGCTAGAAATGCACTTCTGAGTAATTCTGAAATTCGCACATGTGGCCTTGTACAGCTTTCGAAAATCCATGTAATTAATTGATGTCTTTACCTTTTAAAGTATTTGGTTCACCTTTTATCTTAGAAGTCAAGCTTTCTAGATTTTAGCTAGATCACTTCTTAAATATGTGCTACTTTGCCCTTTTCAATTCCAAAGGGATTATAAATAAACTTGCTAAAGGTTTGCCTATCTCTTTTGGGACGCTTCATCAAATGTGTACCTTCTGGTCCTTTAGTTTTGTCAGTCTTTAAATGTTCTAATTTCTAGGTCACCTCTTCTGGCACGATCTTGAGTTTCTTCAATATGCTTTCCACCTCTGCTGTTAAATTTATGTCTGTTTCTGGCATCTGTTCCCAATCCTCCTTTGTGAACACTGAGGCTCAGAATTCATTAAAATTTTTAGCAATGCTTACCTAGGCTGTCAATAAATTACTTTCACTGTCTTTTTGAGGCCTTATTGTGTCTTTCAGTGATGTCTTGCTCTTATTAGTCAATTTATCCTAACTTTTTCCTGACTTCTTCTTTCTCTTACAACAATGTAACTCAAAAGTCACTGTGTTGAAAATTATTATGGAACCTTTTAACATTTGTTTTGTCTTAGTCCTCCTTTTTCCTCCATATTGTTGCCTATTTTGTGTTTGTAAACAAGTGAATTGCCTTTAGGCACATAACTTTTCTAATACTACCCAAAGACGTTATGCCTTCCAAAGATATAGTAGATTGGATTCTAATATACTCTGTACTTAGTCAATTATTTTAATTAATGTAAATGAAATGCAAAGAACCATAGAAAAAGCTATTGAAGCACTCACATTGCCTGAGTATCAACATTTATCAGACAGAGATCAAATCCATTGTATCAGTGAAGCTGTTCTAGGCTGGCATCCATTTTCTTTCTCTCAGTGTTGAGATTTTTGAGGGAAAATACCTACATCAAAAATCAATTCAGAAGTTTGGTGTTTGAAGGAAATTTAGACCACTGAAAACTGAATGAAGATATTGTCAACTAGTAACAGCTGCAAATCTACTTAACTATGGTTATCTATACAAGGGCTTTGCATAATGTGAACTAAATGTTAAAGATACCATTAATGTTTGTATAATATCAATAAAATCAGTACAGCTTTGTGCATGGATGCTTTTATGCCTGTTTAAAAATACTGTAGATCAATTAAGATTGTACCAATGTATTTGTATAACTATTTTTAAAATGTCTAAGGAGCACCTAAAAAGAATTGGGTATTTGTACCTTTCATTTTGAGGTCATCTATAATTCTAATCACAGTTGTACACCACAGTCATTAACCTGTTTGAGACCCTGATAAATTCAGAGCTATAATAGTTATGACAACTGATGCTGTCCTTGCCATGCATCTTTGCATACACACATCTTAGAAAAACCCATGAACCCTCATTTTATTCTCAAAAGTTTTCATATTACTGTTTTTCTCTCCAAGTATAGGGAATTTTTCCTTCCTTCTCCCCCCTGGAGTCTGGAATTTTGTTGTGTATTTTGTTGTTTGATATTATTGTCACTCTGTCCATCCATCTGCTTCTTCAGGCTATTTCTTTCCTCATTTTTGACAGTGCCTGTATAATGTTTCTCACACATCTGGTTTCTCTCCTATATACTGGCTTAAGCCCTCCCTCATGTTTCTGTGTATCCTCTTAGCATCTGGTAGATCACTGCCTGTTTGAGGAACTGCCTATTCAGAAAGCAACTTTCTGCTGCAATGTTGTGAAACTCCAGGTAGGCTAGGGTGAAGCTACAGTAGAAAATAATTATTATTCAGTGACTGATGCAAAAGTTCTTTACATAATGAAAGAGCCTATTGTTATGCATATACTCATGAGGATAGTTGGAGGGTTTCTGAAGAAACCTTTGGTTTAAATATTTCAGTTAAAATCTCATTCTTAATGTTACATCAGTACAACTTTTTATTTAATAAAAAATGCAGTAAGCTTTGAAAGTATCATTTTTTATAATAATTATCCTGCTTATTTGTTCAAACTACTCCAAGAATGCTTCTATTTACATACTTTCACAACCCCAACCACCTAGGGCTAATTAACAAGGACATAAGATCAGGCAGCCTTACCCAGACTAACACATCTGCCCTCTGCTCTTTTTCCCTGAGTATTTTTTTCCCTCCACAAACAGACATTTCTTCTTTCTATTTCTTGAACTCATAGATGCTCCTTGCTCTCCCCCGATCACTGGCCCTGTACAACCCCTCAGTTACTCTGTGCTGACAGATTTGTGCAATTTTTCTTATTGGTGGAGCACTGGTATAATACCATCCTGGTTCACATTTACTCCAAATACACATTATATTTTTGTATTTATGCTTGGTTTCAAGACTTTTCTTATGTCTTACAGGAAAATACTTGTACAGAAGTGAGCCCTGCACAAAATCAAGTGGAAGAGCTTTGCAGAGCCCCATTTGGAGGGAGTCAGACAATCTTTCAGCCATGCTATGGACACTCTCTCCCCCTGCTCCATGCACTAATAACCATGCAGGCTTTGCATTTCTATTTGCCTGCAGACACATTGCTTGCCTCACGGCTTTGGTGGCACAGCTTTCCTTTGACTCAGACCCACTTTTTCTTCCTCATTCCTTGCTCCTGGGAAGAACTGTGATGCCTATCATTGCTCTGTGGTACACAAAGGAAGCTGGGGGAAGCACCCTCTGTTAGTCACTGTTTGTCTGACATTAAAATCTCTGACAGCTTAGAAGACTTGTTTGTCTTTGTTAAAATAACTGTTTATCTCTCATCATAAGTGCTACCTTGGCCCAACAGTGCAGGCACAACAGCTCTAAATTCTATCTGTGTGGTCATCCTTGCCAGGTCTATACACTTCCTGCCCTATGCAGAGTGGAGTAAGCACAAAAATGGATTCATTCACTGTTTGGTTTCCCTTTTTGTAGTCATGCACACCATCCAGTCTGGGAGATACAGAGGAATAGTCTTCCAATTTGCTTTTAATTTGAGTATTTAATCCACTTTTTACTTCTTCAATAGGATGAAACATCCCTGTTAATGTATCTTTTTGTATTCTGTTATTATACCTGTGTTTTGTCCATTTCTGTATAACTTTTTTTTCATTCCATGATGGTACCTAAGTAATTTATCTCTGGTATAGAAACTTGTTAGTTATTTTTTAAAATTCTATGTATAGTACATGCATTGAATTTCTCTTATCTATCATGGTAGTAATGTATATAAGTGTGAACTCTCTACCCAATTCCACACTGATTATAGCTGTTTCAAGAAGAAGTCTTTCATTTAAAAAATGGAAGGTGGCTCTGAATATTTTAATTAAAGAAATTAGTTAAATTCTAATTTCTTAGGTTGCCTCTCTTTCCCTTTAATAATTAGTAGTTTTAGAACTCTTTACTTCTATTTCTAAGAATTAGAAAACCTTTTTTAGGAAATTTTAGGAAATTTCTTCGGAAGGAAAGAAAAAGTGATTTTACTGCAATAACGGTGACAAATTTAGTTGGACAGAGCATCTAAAAATATTTCACTAGTGTTATGTAAATAGCAAATGCTGTTGGAAATAATTTGATGCAAACCTAGCAAGAAACCTGTTATCTGGCTCACTATTCCTGCTTGAGTTAATGCCTCTATATCAGGAAAAATATGAAGAAATACCAGGATTTTTCTTGCTCCTCCACGCTTTTAAGCTATTCCCCATGGAAAGAAGTTACATTGTATTAGCAGCACCTATATTAGTAAAAATAGAAATGCTTTGCCTATAAGTAGGGTCTTACAGTATGCCCTGAAATTGGCAAATTATCTTTGCCCAATTTTGATAAATTAATATCTTTGCTGTATCTTGATTGCTTATGCTCTTTCTCGAGGCTTCTTTGACTGGTAATGTCAAAAATGTGCAGTCCACTGATGTGGCACACACTTGAACTACTTTGGATGCCTAAAACATCCCAGCTGTATTTATTCTGTTATTACTTGCTTAGAACCAGCTGAATGCTGTTGGAGGCAATGGTGTTACATGGGAGTAAGTCTGACACATGTGAAAGGAGTCAGACCCATCATCAGCTATTCTGCTGAATATTGTGTTGAACTGTTGCAAATGACATCTAGAGCTGAACTGAAGACAACCACATTTTATAGTGAAATATTATTGTGTTTCTAAGTGGGGCATGCTCCTTATGCCCAAATGCCAGAACTGTTACTGAGAAATGTTTCTTGATGTGGAAGGAAAGATGAGATGATTGGAGGGAACAAGGAGAACAATATAACACAATTTTAAGGAGAGACAGAGCAGCATATTGGGGTAAAATTACAGCCAAAACGTGTCATGATGAAGAGTAGAGAAACAAAAACAATTTGCATTTTGTGCAGCACCTTTTAGTCAAGAATATCAACATACTTTTCAGCTTAGCTTAATTTTGTCTATTGCTATAAATAAGTACTAGTAACCCATCCTATGAATGGCATGTGGAAAACAGTAAGTGGCTTCCCTAAAGAGCAAGTCCACAAGAAAGTTGAATGCCCTGTTCTGACTCCTTCTGACTTAGCCAATAAAATATACACCTCTGAAGGACATGGAAACATAAAGCAATAAAAAATGGAAGAAACAAAATGATGCAATAAGTCTGGAATACAGCCTTCACCCTCGACTTTCATGAAAGCTTGTGTTTGTTCTGTCTCTGTTGCTCTTACAGTACAGCCATAATTCCCAGCACTACTGGGATTTGACTTCTAAGGTTTCCTTTGATATTTCAATCTGGAATACAGTGACTAGAGGAACAGACAAGGAAGACAATTACTTCTAACTTGCATTCTTGCTTTTCTATCCATGTCACTATCCATGAGAAAGTAATTTAATGTTAATGGTCGGGTCCTTGAATTCCAACTCAAAATCATGGTTACCAACATGACTATGGAAGAATATGTGCATCATATAGACCTTCCAGAAAATATTTGTGTTCACCAGGAATCTCATTTGTGTTCACTGGAAATCCAGAGACAGAACTTACTTCAGAAAAGCAGTGTCACTGTCTTTTCTCTCAAGGAGTTAAGGACAACACACTTTTCTTTCTGTATACAACTGGTAGCAGGTACGATTTCACCTTACAGTCGAGTGGCTGCAGGATTCACCAGGGAGGCAATAGTCTTAAGCACTCACTGCTTCAGTTTGAAGAGGTACAGAATAAGGATACCAGGATTGTTATTTTGCTTTGTAAGCACAACTGGCAATCAGACTCAAAGAAATCAAGAAAAATACATTCTTCTCACCTTCTCCCAAAAGGATTTCTTTCTTAGTGAGGGAACTGTCACACAAACAATTCATCTGTTAGCCTAAGTGGTAGACTGAAGCCTGACTGGACAAGGAAAAGAACAGGAAGCTGGAGGAGTGACAAAATGTCCTGAGGTGGATCTGCTACTTATGGAAACATTTATTTAATCATCAGCCAAAACACCTCAGGAGTCCTCCTTCTTCCTCTCCACCTAATTCTTTTCCCTGTCCCATGACTCCTTCAACAGTTTTTTGCTTCCACAGTTGAATGAAATGCTGAGTCTGCCGGCTTTGTGTGAGGGGAAAGAAATTCTTGTAGGGACTGGGAACAGGCATTTGTGAATGGGTGTAGGAGTATGAGCCTGTTACACAAAAACAAAAGAGTAACTTGATTAACATTTAACAAGCTCAGTTCAAAGATGTATCACCCATTTTTCCCAGAAAGAGCCCTAACCAGGAGGTCTGAGACTGCTGTGGGTGGGAATGTTCTCTGCTTTCCAGTTCTCTGCTTTTCTTTGGTGCTGCAAACCGTTCAGTAACTGAAACAGAGAGATGTACCTAAAAAACCCAAACAAAACATGTTTGTGAATGTTGTCATTAATGGCAGTGTGCCATTTATACATTAAGTAACTCATGATTATGAATGTCTGCAGTGTCAGTGTCAGAGTAATGATCTAATCAATGCACTTCCTTAAAATATGTGCACATGGAGGATTCTTTGATTTCTTGTGAACCAACCAACCTCAGGCCTTGCTGCTTTTGGGTATGAGTTGTTTATATTTTTGTTCTAAGCTAACATCATTTTGCATATTTCCAGGGAAGTCCTGTTCCATGGATTTTGGACTCACATATAGTTCCTGGTATCTTTTTCTGACTCTGTGCACAGAAAAGCATTCACTGAAAGGTATGAAATCTACCTTAGATCCACATTTATGTCAGTAGGAAAGAGTGCTCTACTGGGGGTAAGACTGCCAAATATATTTTTTAGTTTTGTGTTCATGGAGCACTTTGGCCCATCCAGAACCCTGACTCAAAAATTGCTGGTAAAGGTATCAGGGAACAAAATTTTAAAAAAAGAAGAAAATTAGAAAATGTCAGAATCAGCACCTGAGTGCTTTCACATGCAGTTCAAGGCACTTATCTATTTAATATTATATACCTCAAATTGGACATATATTTATCTATGAGGCTTTTTATAGGAAAAACCAGTAGAATCTGTAGGAGGCAAATTAAAATGATATCTTGAAAAGCATGCTGCCATAACAACAAAGAAGAACAGAAAACAACACTTCTGCAGTGATGTACAGATAAAAGAAGGGCGATGGAGTGTCAATGTGAACTGCTAAATTTTCCTTCCAAAAATAAAAGCAAATAGTAAAAATCTGAACTCATTTATATTAAAGTAAATTGATTGACTTTAGCTGGTGGAATTGTTCTAAATGCAACAGAGATTAAAATCTAAATTAATGGTTTCTTCCTATGATCAGACCTAATTTAACTGTAGGAACTACACAGAACTTAAATGTGATCTGAAATTACACAGTGCAGTAAACTTTAGTAGTGAAAGGATAGAGCAACCTGACTAGCATTTCTCTCTCTGCTGCTCTGGCTTTGATGAGTATTATAGAAACAACAATCTTGAGCCTTAGTTCCAGTGAGGATAGTGTGTACGAAATCTGACTTGCCACATCTTACAGAAAATTTTCTGCATGGTGACCTTTTGCCAAAACAAATTGTATGAAGTTGCTAGCGTTTGCAGGTAGTTGGCAGTTTGCTGTCCAAAGCAAATATAAGAAATTCAATGTGCAGTGACAGTTATGAAAACTGTTGTGTCTAAACAAACTAATCAGAACACAGATCCCGAGACACAGTGCTTTATAAATTATTTGTTTAAGGAGTGAGCTTATGGAAAGAAACATTGCATAACTCAGTCATAAAATTGGAAGAATCTGTGCTTAAATACGACTACATACTTCTCCTAAATAAGTCTTGAAAAAATCATATAGTCATATAAATAAATACACATGTATACAGTAATGCCTTATGCAACATTGTTTTTCTTGTGGAGATGATACCATGGACAAAATCATGTCCCTAACTCAGACAAAGTAACATTTCACATTAACAAGGACAAGATTTTTAAAAAATTTTTGATGGGTTTTAGTGCTTTTGGGTAGAACTAGTATTTTAATTAAAAAGAATGATGTACTGGCATAAGTCCCAGTAAGACCTAAGTGACTTATAGACCATTTACTAGTATAACAAGTGAAGATCTCCCCAATATCCCATTTATTTTCAGCAAAAAGCTTACAATGGGTTCTCAGTATTTTACTTATCCCGAAAGTCCATCCTTAATTTTTCATAGAGAAGAAACAAGGTATAGCAATTGGATATAAATCAGTATTTCCCACTATATTTCTAACTCCAAATGCAGGCGCTCAGTGTGTCATCCAGACTCCATTTACAATTTTAAACTTCTTTCAGCTTGTGGATCTCACATGTATTCCGAAAGCAGTATGAATCCTTCTGTCAGTATTTCTGCTGGCAATAGTCTTGGGGTTTTTATTTGCCTTCCCCAGATCAAAAGTTGAGAGCCACCTATCTCTTCATTAGTCTGTGAAGAGTTACTTCTACACACTACTAGAGGATAATTCATCCAACCACCCATCGTAGGCTGAGATGAATCACTCTCCAAAGACACCTATCATTTTCACTGTAACTGTAGATGAGTTTACTAATAAATGTATGTGGAGAAAAATCCCACCAGGAGCATCAAAATCATAAAAAGAAGCCAGATTATTTTTTTAAGTATCCAGTGTTTTAAGTTGCTAAATTTACACATTAAGTAGTCTTAGCTGACATTATTTTTTGTTTATTCTGGTTTACATTAGGGTAAAATGTGATCATAACCATAAGAGCAGGTATGTTTATAGTAAGAGACTCAGACTATAGCACCGTGCTAACAGACCTTACCCCTAGGAAAATGATACATAATCTCATATCAAACACTTGAAAAAACAATCAGAATACTGTTGTAGAGATCCACAACAAAGATTTAACATTATTTTGGATACTTTAAACTGAAACACACCCATATATCAGTGCTATGTAGTTCAGGCACACCAGTCTGTTTGAGAAAGACCAGCAGTGGGGATGTCAGGTAATCTGCAATACTTATCAAAGAATCCCTCCTGGCCTTTCTTCTTTCAAAATACAGATGCATCTCCCATTGTCCATCCCAGGTTTTGAATGTTCCGCAGTGGAGAAAGGTCAGGAGTTCTGAGGATTCCTCTCCCACTGGGAAGGCTGTCAAACTATCTAGAAAATTTTTTCAAATAAAATTTAGGAATAGATTAACCAACTGAGAAACCAGCAAATGAGGGACTGTGGTTTTAAGAATATTTCTGAAATCCCACTTGTTAGATTTCTATACAGGAAATAACAGCTTGCAGGATGAACCATGATTTTGCATTTTGGGGAAAAATGAGAAAGACATTCTGCTTATAATATGGACACTTACAGATGTATATAGGACACTTCTTGCCAGAAAAAGAGCTTGTTGAATAGCTCCAGAATGGCTACATTCAGACACTAAGGTAACTTCTTTCTTTGAAATCAAAGTTGTTCCCTTCATTTTCCCCCACATTTTCCTACTGAACTTCTAACAGAGTATCTTAGTAAGCAGATGATTCTTACTACACAAAGCCCAAGGATATCCAGGGCTTATATAATGCAAGAGAAACAATTGAGCTGAATCTAATAGATAACTGAGGTATGCAATGCTAGATTTTATCTATCTTGTAGCCTCATCAAAATAAATTTTCAAGCTTTAAATATTTAAAGAAAAGAAAAAAAAAAGAAAAAACCAACCCTGTAGAGAGAAATCAGTTTGAATAGTTTTTGTTTCTGTGAAACAGAAAAGAGCCCAGATATCCATATGGCTCCAAAGTGTCACTTAAAGATTGATGGAAAAATACCTTCAGTTGATTCCCTAATGTCAGAGAGAAGTTGCTTCAATTTCTTTTCTGTGGGGAAAAGGGTGGCACTCAACAACCAGTTAGGTTGATGACAGCTGATTATTTCTTATAGGTATATCAGGAGTTATTCTATTGATCCATTGTCAATTTTCCTAATTTGAAGAAAATTATTTGACTTTAGGGGAGCACTACAAACTTCTTGAACTCCACACTTTTTTGGTGTGTGTGGCTCTTATTTATTTATGTTTAGCACTTTTAGCAGTTTCCACTAATCAGCTGCAGAATGCAAACAGAATTCCAGCTGGCCTTGGCAAGAGACTCTGCTGGGAAGTAACCCCAGACAGCTTCACAGTGGCAATTAAGCACTCATTCATTAGTAGTGTGAAAAGATAAAGGCTGCTGGAGGAAAACAGACATATATAACATCCAAACTTTTGAAGGAAGGATATTTGTGTTAATTTCACAGATTCGGTTGCCCCAAAGCAATTTATTTCAACCCTGCAAGAAGGTTGCTTGAACTGCAAACAGTGATTTGTGAAATTTATTTTCTTTCTTTCTAATGAAAAATTTCACCAAGTAACCCTCAGGAACAGACAAGGTCCACACTTCTGATCTATACACAGTCTTCTTCATAATTTCCATGAACACTTTATGATGGGAATTAATCTAATATCATAGGCACACTGGACCAGCTGCTGCTGCAAATTGCTCATGCTGTGATTCAGAATTAAACTACAACTTAGAGAAATTTGCAATTTTTGGTGGCACTTGTGTGTACAGCTCTAAGGTTAACCCTCTAAGCCTATGTAGGAAAAAATAATTTACAGAGGACTGAGGGATAAGGTATAACCGAGGTGCTGGAGTGAATCAGTGTCACTGAGTGCAATTTTGTTGTCAGCTATTGTTCAGTAGAGAGTCTGACTGTATTCTTAAGAAGACTATGATGGGAACCAAATGGGTTCCATTTGTAATCACTTTTATGCTTTGACTTAGAAGATGATTCATCTTGCAGACTTTAAAGAGAAGTTAAATGCAACTACTGCCAAATGTTCAACACTGAAGACATTCATGGATTCAGATGTTGTCTGGCAGAGAACTTATATCTATTCTAAGGGAAGGCAGTGAAAGGAATCCTAGCAAGGCTGAACTATTTTCCATTGCATCCATTACTGATAGAAAATAGTGGAAGGGCAACAACTAAGACCTGGTTAAGATTCTTTATTTTCTGAAATACCTTAAAGTAAGTTGTGGTTATACTAGCTGGCATATAGAGCCAACAGCCCATTAGCCAGATGAAAATTGCTGCAATGTGACAGATGTTTGACTCCATTTCTGCCTGGAGGCTGGTGTAAACCAGTAACTTTAGTTCTTTGCCAGCTGGATAATATTCCTACACTAGATATTATTTCTTGCTCAGGTAATTCAGTGACTGTCCATTCTTTGTTAGAAATGAAGGAAAAGATCAGCCCAGGCAAAAGGTAATTAATCTTATTAAAACATACCAAAACAAAACAACTGGAACTCATTACACTAAAACAAGATTGAACTTCTGGTCTCAGTTTAATTCCTTGAAGATAAATGCCCAGAAGTAAGCACTTTTATCCCTGTGGCACATTTATTAAAACTCTTAAAAGAGAATCAACAATTGAGAATCAGCAAAAAAGTCAAAATAGCTAATTTGAACCATGCAGAAGTATTCTAGGTCACAACTAATGAATCTGACAAGGTAGGGTGTAGAAAATTGTGATAAAGTGTATTTGTTCTATATTAAACCAACAGTCCACTCAGTAACAATTATTTGGGGATATATCTCAAGTCAAATATACTTTACTTGAAATAGCAAAATAAAGCTAATAACATACAAATGTTTTTATTTACACATATCAATTTTCTGAGCAACCTCCTATATTAGTATCTTGCACCTCAGTCTTTTGGTGGTCAATTACCTTTGGTAGTTACATTAAAAAGCAAAATTCTTATTTTTTACTATAGCCACCCACTTGTCTATATAAAATCAGTAACTATTATTTATGATAGTTGTCAAACTCTGCCTTTAGTATCTGGCTAGTACCTTATTTATATCACAAACACATTCCAGCAACTCAGTTATAACAAAATGTCGGAAACTTTATTTTACTGAATTCTGCTGTAACAAACCAACAGAAAAAAACCTCCTCTCCCTTCCCCAGAAACCATCTAGATTAAATACTTTTTCAACCTAATTCTAGGTGATATGCCTCCCAAGTTAACAAAATATTTACTGGCATATGCACTCAAAAGTAGCTTTTGTTCACTGGTACAGAACCAGAGCCATTTTCAGACTACCAGGAACATGTGCAACTACATAAGCTATGCAATTATAAAGATGTTCTTAGGAAAGTAATATTTGAAGAGTAACAAAACTCATAGTTTATTCGACCTGCATATAAAACCGTTGAAGTATAATACATTTATCACATTAAAAATGCATCATTAAAATTTAAAAGCAGGTGCAGTTACTCAATAAGCTAATGGTATAGTCTGAAGACTCCACTCAAGATTGTATTGTTGAATTCCCATTGGGATAAAACAGAGAGAGAAAAACAGGGAAGGAATTGGAGTGACCTTGCACCAAGGTGTTAGTGCCTGATCCTATGTTTCTGGTAGACTGTGGTTGAGCTCCACTCTGAGGATCTTTAAAGCACTGCATTTTCTCTGCTGTGAGTGGATGTGTGCTACAAGTAAGCATGAAGAAAAGCAACAGCCAAACTCTGTGGAGAGGTACCTGTGGATGACTCTGCATGACAATAAGCCAGAGGTAGTCTGATGAAGAAAAAGAATTAATACATATAAACAGGAAAATAATAAAAATTGAAGCAAGTGACATTTTCCCCCAACATTTTGAAGACCACATATATTCATAAAATGAACTTGTGCAATTCCTGGAGAAGGTAAGTGAGGGGATTTCCACTTTACATAGTACAGAAATTTGTGGCCTTCTCAAAGAGGCATCTGCGCTCTCAAGAAGTTCTGCCTTAAGAGTTCCAAGACAAATTTATTTCGTTTAACTAAAAGTTTAAATTCAAAATCCATTCTAATTTTGTAAAACAACCATTTGTTTGGCTTCACAGATATGAGACTTTTGTCAGATGGAAGACTTCAGAACTCCCTTTAGTCAGGGAGTGTATGAGCATGTATATAGATCACAGCTAATTTTGCAGGCAGCTGCATTCTTTTCAGGAAAAAAAAAAAGCTGAAAGACTGTGTGGACTTAAAATCTGCATTTCAGTTCAGCCTGTGTGCAAAGTATTGGTATGTAAATGCCCATGTGGTTTTGAGGTCTGCTTTGTTTAGGATAGAACTGCAAGGATGCAGGCCACATAGTGCCAGGTAACATTAATGGGTTTATTCACAGATGAAGTTTATAAATAATCACAAAATCATTTAGATTGAAAAAGATGTGTAAGATCATCAAATCCAACCAGTAACACAGCACTGCCAAGTCCACTTCTAAACCTCCAACCACCTCTAACAAGTCCACCACTCAACCATATTTGTAAGTGCCACATCAACATGGTTTTTAAATGCCTCCAGGGATATGACTTCACCACTTCCCTGGGCAGCTTTTTCTAATGCTTTACTCCCCTTTCCATGAAGAAATTTTTCCTAATACCTAGTCTAAACCTCTTCTGTCACCTTGAAGCCATTTCCTCTTTTCCTATCACTGGGAGAAGACACTGACCCCCAACTTGCTGCAACTTCTAGTGGTTGTAGACAGTGGTAAGATCTCCAATTCCCACAGCTCATGTTCAGCCAGCTGTCAACCAGCACTTGCTGGTCCTTTTCCTCCAGGCAACTTCCCAACCACTCATCCCCCAGCCTGTAGTACTGCATGGGATTGTTGTGACCCAAGGGCAGGACCCGGCACTTGGCGTTGTTGCACCTCATATGATTGGCCTTGGCCCATGGATCCAGCCTGTCCAGACTCCTCTGCAGAACATTCCTGCCCTCCACAGATCAACATTTCCACCCAAGTTGGTGCTGTCTGCAAACTGACTGAAGATGCACTCCATCCTCTTTTCCAGATCATTGATAAAAATATTCACCCTGAGTCCTGGCAAACCCCACTTATGACCAGCCACCAGCTGGATGTACTTCCATTCCCCACAACTCCCTGGCCCCAGCCATCCAGACAGATTTTTACCCTGAAAAGAGTATACCTGTCCAAGCCACGAGTGCCCAGGTTCTTCAGGAGAATGCTGTGGGAAAAGGTGTCAAAATCTTCAGTAAAGTCTGGGTAGACAACACCCTACAGCTTTTCCCTCAGCTACTAAGTAATTCACCTTACCATAGAAGGAGAGCGGGTCAGTCAGACGGGATCTGCCTTTCATGAACACATGCAGGCTGGACCTGATATCCTGGCTGTCCTGTACACACAGTGTGATGGCACTCAAGCTGCTCCATGACCTTCCACGGCACTAAGGTCGAACTGGTCCATCCTTCCCTGCATCCCTTCAGGCTCTTCTTGGAGATGTGTGTCACATTTGCCAACTTCCAGTAAACTGGGACTTCCCCACTTAGGCAGAACTTCTGATAATCATTGAAAGTGACTTGGTGAGCTCTTTTGCCAGTTCCCTTATTACCCTTGGGTGGACCTCTGGCCTCATAGACTTGTGTGGGTCTGTGTGCTGTAGCAGATTGCTGACTATGTTCCCTTGGGTTCTGTAAAATTCATCCTGCTCCCCATCCCTGGCTTCCAGCTCAGTGGGTTGGGAACCCCAAGAACAGCTGGTCTGACTAATAGTCAAGACTAAGGTAAAGTAGGCGTGAAATGCCTCAGCCTTTTTCTCACCCTTTTTCACTATGTCTCCTCCTGCGTTCACTAATGAGAGTCTCTTCAGCCCTCCTTTACTAGCCCAGTTCTTTATAGAAACATTTTAAAATGTTTCTTATGTCAGTAACCAGATTAAGTTCTAGCTGGGCTTCGGATCTTCTGGTTTTCTCTCTGCATAATTTCACAATATCTTTGTAGTCCTCCTGAACGACCTACCCCTTCTTCCAAAGTTCATACTCTCTCCTTTTTTTTTCCTGGTTTCCAGACAAACACTCTGTTTAGCCAGGTCAGTGTTCTTCCTTGCTGGCTGATCTTTCAGCACGTGGGTATGGCCTGCTCCTGCAATTTTAAGATTTCCTTCTTGAAGAAAATCCAGCTTTCCTGGACTGCTTTGTTCTTCAGGACTGCCTCCTAGGGGACTCCACCCACCAGACTCCTAAACTAGCCAATGTTTACTCTCTGTAAGTGGCAGTTCTACTGAACCCCCTCCTCACATCACCCACCAGTCCTTCTCTGTTTGCAAATACCAGATCCACTCAGGCACCCTCCCTAGTTGTGCCAGGAAGTTATCTTCCACATACTTCTGGGACCTCCTAATGAAGTGGCCAGCTCTAAAAAGAATTAAGAACTCTGTTTATCTTTTGTTTTTTTTTTTTTTTTTCAGTTGGCATCTGATAAAAATAAAGAAAAATAAATGCTACTGTTGACAAAAAGGAAGTGAAGAGAAAAGAGGAAAAAAAAGAATTTTAAAATATTGCTTCAGTCCTTCTGCAGATTATTGGGCATTTTGTCAGTGATCACTAAAATTTTATGACCCCCCACAATATTGGCTAAAAATGCTTTGCAAGGTCTGTAAGGCATTATGAAATGTGAAAGTTTTATGAAACATCAAACTCTCACAGCTTTCAGACACACTTAAATAGTGGGGCATTGCTGTGGAAGTCAGAAACCTCTCTAGGAAACGTGCAAGGAGCTTTTGAGAAAAAACAGCACATCACTATAGGACAGTTCACTGGGTGATAGGAAAATGTGTGTCCCTCTCCTGCCTCTTCTGAATGTAGGCCACACAGCATCAGGTTATACTGCTTGCAGCACCATCTCACTGTGTAAAGAGACTAAAACCAGGCAAGGTGTCACAGACTCAAATTGTACTGCTGAAACGTGGCATGCTAAATGCTGCTTTACTGAAACATAACCCCAAGGCCTGCAAAGAAAAATATTTTTGAGGTATAAATTTCTTAAACATAGTTGGCACACGTGCCCCAAACATGAAAATATCTGAGGTATACACACCTGAAGTATACATAACCTTACGGCACATTGGTGCCTGTGCTCTTTCTCCATATGAAAGTATCATGCAAGCTTCAAACTAAATGATGCAATGCATTTGAATATCTCAATAAACTCACACTTTTAAAAGAATACAGTTAACATATCTAGAAGCAGATAACTCCCAGTATAATTAGAAGTTCAGAAAGATCACTGTGATTCAATGTTGCATTTTTCTTCAATTTCGCTGGCAAAGTACACTGCAAATTGGCCCAGAACTCATTATCAGTTTGGAATTTGAAATTGTCATTCATTTCTGCTGATCAAACGAGGAAACTTAGTTTGGTATGCTCTTAAGTTTTCTATCAACATAAATGAAATAGTTAATTTTTCAGTATTTGTTGTTCATTATTCACTAAGGAAAATTATCTGTTTTATAATTTATCATTGATGTTCTATTTATGTACCGTGAGTGGTTGTCATAGTTTGTTTTTCATCTTTCAAAAATTAAAGATGAACTAGTTCTTTTGTTTTTATCCACAAATGAAAGAAATGGTAACTTGTTCTTCAGGTTCTAAATCTATATGCTGGCACTAACAATATATTCTCTCAAGAAAAGTCACCTTCACTGTGAACTTTGCCCTGTTCCTGGTTTATTGGTTAATATATTAAATAGCATATTTAGGGGAACACTAAGTAACTTACTCTTTCATTCAGAAAATTTGCATTATGTCATTAATTCAATCATGTTGCATATTTAACAATTTTTAAATATTTTCATCAATACTTCTCCAAAGTAGAAGCATAGACAGATACCTTTATTCCCAACTCAGTTTTTTTTAAATTGCGACTCCTGTTGACTTTTGAGTCTTGTCCTTACAACAGTTAATTGTGAAAAAAAATCCACCAGGTGTTCAAATTCGTAAACACAGATAAATTTTGCAGCGCATACAGAAAAAGCTGATGAATATTCTTACCACAAGCTCATGCCCATATGTTTAGACTCTCTGCAGCTACAGTACTTTATATATAGGAAGATCAAGTTTGAGCATAGTCTCTTCTATGGATGACATTGCAGTGCCTATTCAGGGGCATAAGCATATACAGCCAGGGAAATCTTCACTATCCTAAATTATAGATTGTCCACACAAAGTTGGCAGACATGATGCAGAAAGTGCAGACCACATTCTTTCTGACCAGTAGCCAGAGGAAGGGATGATCCAAGGAACTAAAAAAGCATCATCTGCAGCTGTCATTAGGAAAAAAATCTTTCCTCTCATAGTCAAAACACATCATATAGAGTACTTTGCCTACAAACTGCACTTCAACTTCCTAAAACTCTACTGAAGAAGAGTTTTGGGAAGATGTGCAAAGTTTTCAAGTGTTTAAAAAATGCCCACACATACTTGAGTTTAGTGAAGAACAATGATGCCAAGATCAGCTGTGAATTTGTCTTCCGGTGACCTACTTTAAATGTATGCAAGTTCTAAATTGCATCATGCCTGTCTTTTGTGTAGGTGTTATGATCACTGAATCCCAAGGGTAAGGTCAGCCATGTCCACCATGATCGTCTTGCTACAACCCAACTGTCTGATAACCTGTAGTGGTGCAGGGGAATGCTCAGACAGGAGAGCCTGAGTGGATCCATGTCAGAATTCCTGTTAAAAAGACTGTTAGGAGATTCCATGCAATGAGAAGCCAGCCCATGTGCTTGTATGGCTCCCTGATGTCTCAAATAACTTTTTTTCATTGATGAGGTGTGAGACTGGGCAGTGATTGACAAGCACTTGGAGTAACAAATGATATTTTGAGAATAGCATTGAGAGAATGATTTAGAAGTGTTTGACATTATATTTAACTATGGTTGATAACTGGTGATAACAATTGGTGATAACATTACCAACATGCCTCTTTTCTTTAAGCACTCAAGATGTATAGGAGTTAGGCATGTAAGTGACTTGTTTCAGGAAATACAGACAAAAGTGGACGTCTCAAGCAGAAAGTGAGTTGACCCCACAGGGAAAAACAATCTGTTAAGAACCCAAAACTCCTGGCAGGCAGCCCAGACACATATCTTTTCTCAGATAAAATTCTTCACAACGTACAAATGAAGAGAATGTTAAAGGAAATGAAAAACCTGGATTGTGATACTAAAGCTTTTTATTTGAATTCCCAACTAATTGCTTACAGACATTGTAGTAACAAGTCAGGGCATTTACCTGTGTTTCAGTAAACAGTACAACAGCCACAAGAATAGCATATTCATTAGTCTCTGGGGTAGTAAAATATTATTATCTTCAATTTCAGTGTGCATCATTTACAAAACAATTGTGTAGTACAGACACAAGAATAATTTTGGAAGGCGTAGAATTCCTTCTTGAAAAATCACAGTATTTACTCCCCCATGCTTAAGGAACTGGTTTGACTGGTACAGAAAATGTTTCACAACATGGATACTTAAAAAAATAAATTTAAAAGCTCAAGGACATCAAATTCCATGCCACAAGTGTCAAATAAGTTTTAGAATGTCACAACACAAGATCAAGAGTGAACTCAGCACAAATTCTGTGAATGCACCAATAGCAGAGTCATCTTTCCCATAAAAATAATTGGCAACAAATGCATCCTAGCTGGTCACACAATCCCCACACAACAGAAGGAACTATTTGGATTGGAAGTATTGTGTAGTAACTGGGGCACACCCTGTGTATTTATCTGAGATTTCTACACTTACTCACACAATAGATTTTTCTCTGCATAATTATTCAGTAATATTTACTTCAAGGATGGCTTTTCCTTAGGTTTCAAACAGCTTTTGGTAGACCAAATATCAATATGTTCTGATATATACAATTTCCTCCAAAGGGATGCAGTTACAAATCATAATGAAATAGAGTTACAGACTCTGTTAAGCCCCAGTGGGCTGAACATGGATTGTCCTGTCCCATTTTACAGTTAAACAATGACTGGACTCCCTGCTAATGAGATTTTGGAACACTTTATTTTGTTTTCAAAATAGTTTGCATTCTACAAATTTGTAGTTTTGATGACTACTATAGGCTTTTTTGTATTGAAAAATACATTTTCACAGTTAAGGGTTTTTGGTTTTTTTCATGTATGTAAATTAATCAGTAGTAGTAAATTCTACAGTATAGTTTTGAAAAACGTCTGCAGTGGATTTTAAAAAACAGACAAAGAAGAAAATATCCTAAGTAATTTTTGTGTTGATTTTAACTTGCGTGATATATGTCCATTTTTAATAAAACTACTGATAACCTCCAGTTCTACAAGTGAGAGAAACTAATGTACTTGCTAACTCCTCTTTCTAAAACTCTGGAGATGAGAAGTGAGGGAGCAAGCAGTACACCTGAAATTTAAGTTGCTCTTTTGCAAATATCGGCTACTCAGATACTCTTTTGTTTCAGCTAGAGCCTTATAATGTTTTTGTACTTATAGTGACAAGCAAAGACAAATCATTGCTTCTGTGATATAAATGGGGAATTTAGGCGAAGAGAGGAATAGAGGGATTTGTTCAAGGTCACTCGAGCACTCTAAAATAATGCTGGAAAATGAATTTTTCTACTCCCAAGCTAACAAGTTATTAAATCACATTTCCTCTCAGTGTGGTATTATACTCCAATTTGAATTTGAGGGGGTTTTATAGACTACTTTTGCTATTTGTAGCTGAAGGCATGCAGAAGGATGGAAAGGAATGGGAGATGTTAACAATGAAAGGTCTTTTCTTACTGCTAGAGTGAAAAAATATGCTATAAACAAGTTTCATTTCAATAGAGAGAAGGCAAAGCTATCTCATGGCACAAAGTTTCTGTATACAACAGAAAAATATTAATGCCCATTCTCTCAATGTGTATCAGTTTACTACCTCATATGAAGCAAATTTCCTTTCAGTCTAGCATTTATTTATCAGTGTTAGCCTAACTGTATCAGTGATCCCTGTTCAAAACAAGGAAGTAAGTTATGGCAAAAAGATAACATGATTGCTACCTAATAATGAGGTATTGAAACACAGCAGAGCACTTGGAAACATGTAGGTGTAAATTCACTGAGAAGAGGGGCAGACCTGTGTTCATTCCATACCTGTTCCCTCCCTTCACAGGAATGAGGACCCACCACCAGACTGACAGTACACGGGCACAGTGATCCCAAAACCTAAACCCCTTTATTCTTCAGAGAATCCAAAGCTTAATCAAAGCACACACAAACTTTCTTTTGGCACTTAGTGACGTATTTGCAACAAACATGTGGGAAGCTTTGGATTTGGGAGGAGGAGAAAAGATGTGCAGCCTTGTACATTAAATATTTGAATATGTTTGCCTTTCCTTTGTCCTCTTACCTTACATATGTCATTTGTTTTCTGACAATGTGAACTTTATTTGAGGTCTTATCAAGCCCTGCATGTGTTTTTACAGAGAGAAAACGATGTGGACACAAACGGGGTCCGTGGATGCATCAAGAGGGATTGAGAGGGAGACTGTTTCTTCTCTTTTCCTTGGAGGAGAAACTGCACCTATATACTTCAGGTTTGGTTTAGTGATTTAGAGCTAACTTCTATATTTGAAGAACAGGAGGGGAAAAAAAGGAAAGAAAAATAATTTAGTTCAGTTCTATGAATAACTGGGCACTTATAATTTAACAGCCCAGTTCTGATCCGAGTAAAACAGTAATTCCCTTGAAGTTGGTGAAATGGTGCTGGATTTACCTCAGGGCAGAATTTGGCCCCCCGCTAGTGATCCAACTATTAATAGCTTTGCATTGAGAAAAATCATTGAATAAAATAATTACCTGTCTTGTCAGTGGAACTGTTCTTTTTTTTTTTTAATGTCCTACATAAAATCCTTAGACCAAAATTCAAAGCAATGTAGAATAAATTAATTAATTGGGGAATTAATTGGGCCATGTTGCCTTTTTTAAAACTAAGCTGTGTTTTAGTTATATTTTGTTATGTGCCCAAAGGCTCCTGGGCATGGATGGCCTATAAATACAAATGGATAACAGATCATTAAGAATAAAGCTACCACAAAATAGTTTCTCTGTTTTCTCAACACAGGTCTGAAAGCAATAACAGTGGAACAGTAGTGGAGAAACAGCTGGGGCTGTGAGAAGATGCTATGGAGAAGATTGTTTTGCCAACAGAGATGACTATGTTTCAACTCATTGCTCTTTCCCACCTCCTCCTCCTTCTGCCTCCTCCCTAGTCCTTCACTGACTTTTCATCTTTGTTCATGGCTGGCAGCATAAGGTAGCTCCCATTTCCATCCTGCTCACATTCACTCTGATGTGATTCCTGCAGGAGCTGATCTCAGGCAGCTCCTCCTTTCCAGTTGTTCTCTTCTCTTAGACCTGAAACCCTTCCTGTCTACTTTGTTTAACCTCAGCTCCACTATACCCACAAGTGCTGAGTAGAGCAAAACCCCAAAAATCTTCAAGCTGTATCTTTATTTTTCAGGCTACCCTCTCTATTTCAGCAATATGTTATATTGTTTTTTCAGGCAGTATGAAAATATATCTTACATTAAAAAAAAAATACTTAAAAAGAATCTCTTGACTTTACCAATTCTTGATGTAAAAACCCACCTGGCATTTTGACAGCAAATGATTAAAAGCCTTTCTCAGTATTTTACAAGCAAATATGAATTTTAACAAGATAACTAAACTTACAGAAATGAAATATTCTATTGTTGTCTAATGCTAAACTAGCTGTCAAGTTTGAGACACTTGCAGTTACTGTTAGGAATGATTAGAATGAAGATATGTTAAAAAGAAATACAGGCCAGGTTTTGCTCATGTCTTGCAGATATAAAATTCAGATTTATAGACTCTTCGGATGACACCAGCAATAAAGTGGTGATTTTGTTCTGGGGTTTTACATTCTGCTCCACAGATTAGTATATATCATGTGCCTACATTTGTGTTTTAAACATACCAGTTCTCAAAGTACTTTCAAGTTAAGGTTTGAGGGAACTTTGCTAAGAACGAGTTGTCAGGAATGCTGGAGTAATTAACTGAAAAAATGTTTTTTATAAACTTACAAGAAGAGAAAAGGTAGGCTTGAAGTGCCAGCAGGGAGAGAGAGAGACAGAGAGGTCAGGAACCCGACCAGCTTTCTGAGGAGATGTGAGCAAGGAGTGAGAGGGATGGACCACTCTTTGAAGATACATATGAAAGGAATAAAGCTCATGATTAAATGTAAGGACCTGGATGAACTGTCTGAGGTACACTGAAATAGTAAGAGACAGTGAAATCTCTTCACCTAAACACATGGAACAATGACAGAATATGGCTGAAATAGCATTGATATTCTTCCCTCACAATTGCTCCCTTTTTATGTGCTTTCTAATCACTGTGAAGAGTACTGTCACCCTATCTGCCAGTCAGGCCCACAGTCCCAATGTCACTGATGGCTGAGGCATCATTAACCTTCCAGCAAAGCCTTCAACAAGTCATGCCATTCTCAGCATGCACATCTTCCACTCACTTGTGTAGCCAGGTACACACTCCTGAGGAGTGGCTGAGGGAACTGGTGCTGTCCAATCTGGAGAAAAGCAGTCTCAGGGAACACCTTATCACTCTCTACAATTGCTGAAAGGAGGTTGTAGCGACGTACGGGTCAGTCTCTTCTCCCAGGTAACAAATGATGCAGCAAGAGGAAATGGCTTCAAGTTGTGCCAGGGGAAGTTTAGGTTTCATATTAAGGAAAAATTTCTTCACTGAAAGAGTGGTCAAGCATTGGAACAGACTATCCAGGGAAGTGGCAGAGTCCCCATCCCTTGGAGGTATTTAAAATATGTGTAGATGTAGCATTAAATATGAATTGGTGGGCTTGGCAGTGCTGGATTAACAGCTAGACACAGTGATCAGTTGGACATAATGATCTTAGAGGTCTTTTCCAACCTAAAAATTCTGTGATCCTACACCAGAACCTATTTCTGGGACCTACCAGAAGACAGATTGTCCTCAGGATGTGTTAACTTTCCTGTAGTGCTCATTTAGTACCGCTTCTCTTATTTTGGTGCTGTCTTTTTGGCTTGTGAATAGCACTGTCTCAATGCCAGTGAAAAAAGAATGATGTGGACTGGAAGTTTACCTAGATTTATCAATATTAAAGTGTTGTTTTACAACAGTTTGATTGAACTAAAGTTTGCAAACAGATAGTCAGCACTTACAACTCTCTATATATATTAGTTGTGATTACTCTGAATGCACCTTCTTACCATGTGATATTTTGAATCGTATGTTTTCATATATGTTTCATATTCAAATGCCAGTCTTGAACAATCTAAGAAGTTTGGGGATAATATTGCATTTCCCAAGCTGTGACACTAGTATACAACACAGAGCTTTGAATGTTCTTACTTTCTGCACAATCATATAAGCTTATCTTCCCAACCAAGTTTGGCAACTAGTCCAAACGTGAAAAGCTGTGAGTAAAACATGTTCTGTATGCATGGATATGGCAAAATGTCATCTGTGAAGGTCAATGTGTTCTCTTTGTGAGCATGGAAAATCCACTGCTATGTTTATGACCAAAAATATAAAAACATCTTCGTATATTGGACTTTCAGTTTTTCATGTGTGGTATTGGAATTCCCATGATGAAGACAGCAAAATGAAGACATTGGGATGCTGAATGAGTACATGGCTTAAATACACAGAAGCTGGGGGGAGGGAGGTTTCAATCATATAAGCAAGCAAAGCTTTAGCCAACTCCACCAACATTGTTCATGAACTTGTATTCAAACTACCTCTAAAACTTAGGCCAAGTTCACAAATCTGAGGAAAATTTGCAAATTTTACCCTAAGAACAATTAGAATCATATATCTCTCTACAGCACCCTTCCCCAACAATACCTCTCTGGCTCTAACTTAAGAGCTGCTGATACTATCCCATATCAAAGGAGGCCAAAATGAAAGAGAAAAAAAGAGAACAAGGAAATAAAATGTCTCAGTGCTCTTGTCTTTGCTGGAATGTGCACATCAGCCATTAATATGTATTTCTGTACAACACCTGTGATTTTTTTTCTGTTTGGGAAAGACTAAGACCTGTGTAAGAGGAATGTGAGGCACTGTCTTCAGACTAGGTTTAAATTCACGATTGGCCTAATTTTAATCTACAAAATTCCTTTGAGAAACTAAAATTTAATATAAGAAGGTGTGTATAATGTAACTGTTATAAAGAAAATTAGACATTACTTCGGTATCCTGTAAGACAGGTTTCTGAATTAAGCTGAATGCATGCAATAAAAATGTAACCAAAATGATTAGCATAAGTAACTGAAAAAATCTGATTATAAGAAGGCAAAGTAGTTTAACACATGACCACATTCACAAGTATGAAATATTATAATTCTATTGTCTATTCTTTCTGTGAAAAGTTAGCTCCTTCAGGAATGTCTTAATGAATAATAAAACTGACTTGATTTTCCCACTGCAGTCAACTTTGCTGTCAGGCTATTAATGATTCATAATGACTGTATGTTTAATAGTTTTATGCCAGATAAAAGCCGTCCAACAGAAGCAAGTAGCCAATGTCACTTCTGCAGCTCGTCTCTTGATATTTTCAGTAATATTGGTAAAAACAATCTCTAAAAATGCAGAACAGCTGAGTTACAGTGGGAAAATGGTTTTAAATCACCCAATAACATCAGTGCTGAAGTCATATAAAATTCTTTATTACATTACCTCTGCTGTAGAAGAAAACACAGAGGACAAGATTGCACACGGTTCATAAAAAATAGCATATTTTCCTATTCATATAATTTCATATTCTTGTATATTTTACTTTCATAATGCAGCGATTTGGATAACACAACTAGCCAATGCTTAAATGAGAATAAAATGTGTGTTCTGAGAATAGCTGAGAAGAATAACACTCAAATCAGTTCTGCACAAGATGATAAACGCCCAGACTGCTCTGAAGCTGCAGGAGTTTATCTACTGTATATGTAAATGTTTTTCTTTTCTTTGAGGAAAGCCTTTGCAAGAACAATGTCCTTTAACAAAGGTCTAAAAATGCATGTGAAAACCAAACATAATAACACTGTTATTCTGCCACTTATTAACAGAACAACAGGTCTTACAACAATTAGATATGAATATTGCAAACTGAATTTAATATTAAGCTGTCTTTGAAATGCCACTTTGCAGCAGGTTTTCAAATGCTTAAAGCACAGCGGGAGGCTAACTCCATCTTCAAATATTAAATCAAACCCTTTTTTTAACCTGATAAATCTTTCTGAAGGCAAGTTCTCCTATTCAAGAGAGAATTATTAAACTATCAGGCAAGGAAACTAAACCTTGCAGCCTATTCTTGGCACATGGTGTGTACCCACAATGATTAAAAACAATAATGAAAAGGATTAATAACATCTTAGAATAGTGTCTGAGAACATTCTTAACCAAACACAGGGTATAAACTGCTAATAACTCCAGTGAGTTGGAAACAGTACATACTCAAACATGATCCCACTTTCTCAGCTAGAAATCTCACCTTAAATACAAGTCAGTTAGAAATGCTTCCTACAGCCAGTTATGTGCCATTGAAAAGACCAAAGATCTCTAGAAAATGGTAAATGCAAGGACATCTCACTGAAGAACACCATAGAAGAATCACAGAGACACATTCTGTGCTTGAATACCTGCTCCTAATAGCAGCTGGAACTGTATGCAGTCTTGATATATTTGGCCCATATTAGTGACAGAAACCATATATTAAGTCATATAAAACAATACATCTCAGAGAATTCTGTCCAATCCACTTTTTAATGTCCCAAGTGAAAAAGCTTTACTTGGAAGATAGCGTAATAGTGACAATTGGCAGGAAATAGACCTGGTTATTTTGCCTGCATTTATCTACTATATTTTTCTTTTCAGCCTTAGCTCAGTTGTGCCAGGACTTGTATCAGACAATTCTTTTCCAGCCCTGACAGTTCCAGGGCATTTTCAATGTGTTATGCTCTTCCTTTAAACATTGTTATGCAAGTTTTCACATTTAGTTTATTAATTCTCCTCCCCTCCAACCAATGTCAACAATTTCTTGTTTCCTAATTACTCTGGCACTTTCCAAACTGCAATCCTGATAAGGAGATATCCAGGAAGGAATGCAGTACTGTGGATGGGATCACACAGAGTCCTAGTGAAAAGGACTGCTCTCTTCATACTGTGTAGTGAGGTGCTTCAGTCCAAAATGGATGGCATTTTTTTGTTATTGCTTCACATCACAGGTCAATTTCTATTTAATAATGCTTTATTCACCACATGGAAATCCTTCCAGTTTCTGTGTGGTTTTAGTATTTCAGATTATTTTGTTTGTTAACTCACACCAGCTCAGCATGTCACTGACTTCACTGTTTTCTATCCTAATCTCTCTAGGATGCCTTTTATTGCTCTTCTATCTTTGTAATTAATCCTCTCATTGAATTTACTACCTTCCAAATTATTAAAGGTTAGATAGAAGACTGAACCTAAGCCCCACTGATATTCTTTAAGATGCTTCTTCATGTGAGAAAAAAAATGACATCAATTATTTGTCACATACATAATTTTCATGTTGGTCATTCACATGATAAAGGCCCTGGCTGAAAATATTTTAGTGCTGGGGTTTTTTTGTGTGCATATGAAACCAAAATTTGCACGCATTTCATCTACTGATCTCTTTCTTTTCCTTTGGACTACTTCCACAGCACCACAATATTTCTCGGTGATTACTCTGCATGTGTGACCTCAAGTAACCTACCATTGTTGTCTCCAAATTAGGAAACAGGCAGGCACATGTCCTGGAGGAGGGGAGCAGGCTCTGGATTTGCCTCTCAGCAGGTATCTGCCTCCTCCCAAGTGAGATGGAGCCAACCAAGAGGTTTTTGTTTTGTTTCAGAGGAGTTTTTTGTGCAAGGAAGCACAGTCTCAGCTGCACCACTGTGCTTTTTGTGGCCACATCCTGGGCCACCCTGCTGTGAGGTTGTGTGAGGGCTTCTCCAAGTCTGCTTCAGATTTTAAGCTCACCTGCTTGATTTCAGGCTGGAGTAGAAAAGATGCTCCAACAGCCCACTGTGATTTCATCTGAAGAAACTGGAAACAAGCAGTATGTTTTATATCCCAGGTCACACTGAATAACTATCAAGACACAATTCAGCCAATTTTCATGTGATAGAGCTCTTTTGAGAGTAGAGGTCTGAGAGCCCCCAGGATTCTAGAAGAGGTACAATATTCTCAGGACTTATGGCTACACTTGAAGTTCATATACACTGATATAGACTCATGCAATGCCTGTCCCCTAATAATATTTGGAATTTATAAAATTCGGCGACCTGACTTCACTCCCAGTGTCAGTGCTAACAAGAATATCTGGCTGTAAAAATATTGAATCCCTTCTGATTACAGTATTGCATGCTTATGGATAGGTACAGAGGCTGGTAGGATGTATCTTTCCCTCAAGTATCCTCTACTTTCTCCATAAATTGTTAGCATCTCTTATCATAGTATCCTTAGCAAACACTTTGCGTTGTTTTTGACATTCCCTGACTCATATAAACATATTGCATATATTGTTTTTACCTCTCCTTTTAATGTTCTTGTAAATGTCCTGGACAGTCTCTCAAGAGCTAAGCTTGCATTTTTAAGTTCTTTGTCTCCTTTTGTGTGCTGATCTGCAGCAGGAGTTCATTCAAATTATTTCTTTTTATTTATTAATTACTAATAACTTTATGCACAAAAAGTTGCTGCACAGCAGTTTTCCAACCTGAAACTGTGCCATTGGCACTGTATTTTTACATATGATCTTACTCTCCAGCATCGTCTTTTTTCACCTCTCCACTTGAGGAAACACCTGAGGTTTTATTTCACTTACAACAATCACTCAAGACAATTTCAGCTGTGCCCACCATTTCCGAATTAATAAATGCATTGCATTTGTCGTCTACTTTTTCAAAATATCTCTAAGCACTCCAGTTCTTTGATACTTTACATATTTCCATGTATTTCCATCTTCCTCCACTGTATGAGAGTGGATGCACTATGATTCCTCGTAAAATTCAGATCTGATTTTAAGAGTACTATGCCATTTCTTCCTACAATCAAACTCAGCAAAAGCAACTCAAACCGAATAAAAGAACATTCTCAGAAATCCTAGATTTGAATGAGTTTATTGTTTACTTATTTGCTTAAATTAAAGCCTAAATAAAGCAAGCAAGTTTCTTACTCCTCCATAAATATTTTCATGACCTTTTATGCTGATCTATCTTTTTACCCACTCTTAATATGGGAAGGAAATCATGCTATCATTAGGATTTGTCTATTTTCAGATCTATTTTAGAATTCCTGAACTTGTTCTCAGTATATTCCATAAAGTAAGGTCAAGTGTGTCTGAGTAGTTCTGGAAATTCCCTGGCTTTATTTAGGACACCTCTCATTTTTATTATAACATCATTAGATGGATATCTGGAAGTGGATGACGCTAATCTTTCCTGCCTGAAGCCCAAATATTTTTTTATATTCAGAAGTGCCAGCAAAAGGATTGAATATCTATTTTCTCTTTTAGCGTTTCTCTTCCAATTATTTTGGGGATTCTAATGTCTTACAGGGTTGTCTTAATGCCATTACCTTTTCAATGGCAAAATACTTAAGTTTAAAATGTTCTGTCTGTGATCTCTTAATTTCCCTTTTCTAGATCTGCCATCTCTTATTTCTTGACTCACCTGCCTTTTGGTCCTCATGCCATTTGCCTGGTTTGCCTGCCTGCATTCTTCAAACAGTCTTGTAAGTCTCTAAACCACTGTCTCAAAGGAAACCAAATAACAGACACAAGTGAGGTTGAAATTCATGTGATTTAACTCATCAAAAAGTTAGGTGTTTGGCCCAGGTGAACTGTCTTAACTTCCTCTGTTGTCAATCCAGAGAGAATGGTACTTCCAGCCTGTGATATAATCCATATAAATTTCTAAACAAGGTGAATAAATCATCTCTGGGGAGATTTGCTCTGGACATGTCCAGTTCTTTCCATTACTTTTGGGAAAGAATGGATACTGGCTATCTATTTGCCTCCAATTCAGACAGCTGAATTTAGAAGAGAAATTTTTATACTCTCCAGGTTCCCTAAAAGCTGAAATCAGCCATACCTACTGTATCAAGAAACATACATGTGCTCTTGTGCCTTTGAGATCAACTATCATTTGATAAAGGTTTTTAAAAAAGCTACACACTAGAGGTGCTATCTGCCAGATGAACACAAGCATTCATTAATTCACCTTTGGAGTTTTCATTATTTTTGTCACTTCTAAAACCCACTGCCTGTCTCCTGGAAGTAGGACATCTGTCAAAGAAGTGGGAATGTTAAATCCAGTGTCACACACTGGGTGAACCAAACTAGTAGATGAATGGGGGTATATCAGTTAACATGCTTTGTGTCATTTGAGGTTATGGTATCACCTAAATTGGAGCATGTGAACTCAGAGTTCCTAAGGAGTTTAGTATTTGGCAATTGTTGGCTGAGAGGGATTTGACTCAGGCACCAGTGGTGCAATTTACCTGACTGGGAGACATGAGTTGCAGCACTCTGGAACAGAGAGATCTTAAAGCATAAATCCTCTGTATCATGGATGATATTTTAACAGTCTGATTATCATATATACATGGGAAGCACTATAACACTTTTTTAAAAAAAACTAAAATAGTGATTCAATTGTCTGTAAGTGCTTCTCATAGTGTATAACTGTAACCATTTAAGAGTTGAAGACGACATGAATAGATTAGTCTAAATGTCCTCTTGCAGTGAACAGAAAAAAACATCCAAAACACAGTTCTCTGCAGATGCAGCACATGCAAAGTGAGATGAATCATCTTCCAGCGATTCTTTGTCCATCAAATATGGAAAAATCCAACTTTTAAATACTCTGAATTAGAGGGAATAAATACCATACTACAAAAAAACCACAAACAACCCCACGAAACAAAACCAACAAACAAACAAAGAAGAACTAGATGTCCTAACAGGGCGGCTAGTTTTGTACCTATTGCTGGTTTCATGTACATATGCTTTTCAAGACTGTGAAAAGGCCCTTAAATTAGAAGAAAATTAAGATTTCACATCTCTTTCCCATGTTGTCTGCTGGCTGCCCTGGCAATCTTCCTTCACAGTGGTTTTATCACGGGACTCTTCCAGTACAATCTTCATCAAGTCTCTTCTCCTGCCTAGGTGCAGACCCTGAAGCTTTGGGCCTTATAGAACCCAACAGAAAAAAACACATAATGCTCTGCATAAGCAAATTGAAAGGTTAAATAGTCATTAGGTAGTGAAGCAAGCCTGTTACAAAGTTCGTGAATATTTCAACAATGCCACTCTATCCAAGAGGATCCTCTGTTCAGCCCAGGTCAGCTGCCAGCAACCACAAACCACATAAAGGGAGGAACCTGCAGCAATCAAGTATCATATAAGGACAGCCACTGGGAAAGAAAGTCCTCACTTGCCATGATCACAAGCCCTACTGAGGTTAGCACCACTGATCAGCACAAATTCTCTCTTTCTCTTTTCTAGTGTATCTCCTCTGGATCACAGCTACTCCAAACACTGTGCTACTGGTGGAAAAACGCAGGTGCTTAAGAAAGGAGTGAGCATCAATACAGACATCTGTTTGGTTTGGTCTCCTGGAACCACTTGGAACACACAGCCAAGCCTTGAGCAAACATTTCCCTGAGGCAGCTAAGAGATGTCTAGAGATTCAGTACATTGGACTGAGAAATATCCTTACCTCAGCAACATTTGTTTATAACTTAGGCATAATGTATGATGCAGCTTCTGAGCTGTGTGATTTATCCAAACATCTAAAAGAAAGACATAACATTGCCAGAAGCTTATTCTGGGGTGTCAAAGCAGATTCAGGTTTTTGCATCAATGGCTGACAATCCTGGCTCTTCGGCTGAAGACGCTGTCAGTGCTTTTCAGAACACATTCTTTAAAAAAAAAATCTCTGCACCAGGGGAAACGTCTTTAAAGCAGTTACAGAGAATTTTCATGGAGTTTCAAAAATAACACATATTGCGAAATGCTGTTCACAAGAGCACTGAAAATTAGCACTGCTCTGTATAGTGTTTCTTGAGAAAATCACATAATGTGATTACATACCTCTTGATAGGAGGTGTCAGCTCCTGTGTTATGGCCAAATTCTAACCTGTATAATTACCTTCTGCTTATCTAAATTCCCCTCACAATTTCAGCTGAATAAGAGCTATTGTTTCACTTCACACCCTAAAATGTTGAGAAGTGCAGTATTAGTGTACTTCTAACCAGAGGTGGCTGCATCTTGGTCTTTGGTTTTGCAAGAATTTTCACTTTCAGAGAATATCAGACAATTTATCACTGTATGGAAACTTAATGTAGAATTTTTTTTAACATTGGAAGTGAGAGACCTTGTAGCTCAAAGAAGTCACTATGAAGTAGAGAGCCTAAAACACTTGATGGCTCTGAAATACAAAGGTTACATATATATACACACACAAATTAATAATTCATATATGATATAGCCTATATATCATATATTCTATATGCATTCAGAACAGAATCAAATGTATTCGTTTATAAAACCTTTTGCCTGAAGCAGGCTAAAAATTAATAAGGAAACTTCTATGTTTTTTCACTCTATCAAAATTTACAGCTCATATGCGCAAAATTTGCAAAGCCTTTCAGAGTCTTCTGCTGCTATACAGTTGGCTAACTCAGAAATGAACAGATGAAACTGGTAAGACCTATACTTCACCAGCAGTCATGTCAATTAATTTTTTATATACTGCTGGGCTTAATGTAGAACTTTCTAAACTAAGCAGGCGTTTATTTTTATCAGCAAGAATGCCAAGATTACTTATAGCTGTTTGTAGCCCTTCACCTTTTTTTTTCCCCTGAGATGATATATTTTGCAGAAGCTTAATTTGTGGTATTGATTTGAAGTAAGCATAAGTAAATACAAATCCTTCAGATAAATAAAAAATTTGATTTCTTAATGTTATTAAAAATAAAAAAGGAAGAGAGTGTGCAATGGAATCTGGTAGAAAACAATAAACAAACAAACTTGGTTTTGTAGTCATGTCATGTACCCTGGGTCAGGTCTTTTTTCTCCAGTCAGTCCAGTCTTTTGACATCTGGCAACAAATTCCATTTATATATACTTTCGTACTTCTTCCCATTTTCTTTCAAAATCAGCATTTATTCTTCTGTTCAAGTTCAGAAAGTCAGAGGCTATCAGATGAAAAAGATGAAGGAGAAAGAAGGTCATCAATCATGGAAGTTAAAATCCTTATGTAAAAAGAGACTTTAGAATGCAAAAATGCCTTTGTTTAGTAATTTAAGAGCTTGACTTCATTTTTAGCCATTGCTTTCATATATTTTTGAACTATTGCACACGTTGTATGGAATCAACCCTTTTTAATGCATAAAACCAACCTATGTTTTCCTTGGAGGAAAGTAGCCACACAAAGTTTTGGAAACTGAAGTAATTACCTAACATCTACCTTAATGCATTTAACACAATGGGAGACAACCTCAGAATCTGAGGTTTAACCTCAAAATTGCTTCAAAGTTCAAAACACATGAACTTTCCTTCTCACACAAGTTGTGGGCACCACTGTTCTGGGACAGAATTAATGTTATGTAAACTTCATTTTGCCTAACTACATTACCCAAATCAAATTAAGTCAAGTCTCTAAAGAGAAATTTAAAACTTGACACATATTCCTCACTTGACTTTGTTACACAGTTGCATTTGTTAGTAATTAAATGCCGACAGGAACATCCAATTTAAATGCAAAGGACAAGCATGTAAGTAGACACCAAAAATGCAAAAAGAGAAAGAAAAAAATTATTTACGTACATGTAAAGATATTAATTTAGGAAAAAAATGAGCTAATATATGAAGGCCATTGCCCTATAAGTTTCTGCCTCTCGCAGAAACTAATAAATCTGCAATATTGTTTTGTGATATTGTGTCACAGTGCAATCCCTCCCATTTCTTCCCAGAAAATTCAAGTGATAGGTTTGGTTTCCTGATTACACCTTCCCAAGACACCATAATAATGCAGCCATAGAGTGGAAGTTCTTACTAATTTGTAGCTTATTCTTAAAGGACTATACAGCATAGATAGAGCCCATTGACTTTCCAAAATATACACCTGCTGAGATAATTCAAAAGGGACCTTCTCAGATTCTTCCAGTATCATAGAATCATAGAATAGTTTGAGCTGGAAGGGACCTTAAATATAATCTAGTTCAAATCCTCCTGCCATGAGCAAGGAACCTTCCAGTAAACCAGGATGCTCATTGGTCCATCCAACCTGGCCTTGAACATTTCCAGGGATGGGCATCCACAACTTCTCTGAGTAATCTGTTCCAGTGCCTAGCCACCGTCACAGTAAAGAATTTCTTCATAGTATCCATTATAAACCTACTCTCAGTTTAAAGCTATTCCCCCTTGTCCTGTAACTACCTACCTCTGTAAACAGTCCCTCTCCAATTGTTGTAGGTCACCTTTAGGCATTGAAAGGCCTCAATTAGCTCTCTTCTCCAAGCTGAATACTCCAAATTCTCACAGCTTTTCATCATAGGCGAGCTGTTCCATCCCTCTAAACATCTTGGTGGCCTCGTCTGGGCTCACTCCAGCAGGTCCATGTCCTTCCTGTGCTGGGACCCCAGAGCTGATGCAGCCCTGCAGGTGGGGTCTCACAGACAGAGCAGAGGGGCAGAATCCCCTCCCTGCCCTGCTGCCCACGCTGCTTTGGATGCAGCCCAGGACACGTTTGGCTCTTTGGCCTGCAAGAGCAGTAGAGAAGTTCTTCAGTGCATTCTCTGCTCCACACTAAATTTTGACAAAGGAGTTTTCCTAAAATCCTCTAACAATAACAAAAATAACACTGCCCACTAGAGCCCATGTTCCTAACTGGCCATTGATTAGGTTCCAGATCCTGGCTTTTCCTTCACACACCTGACTGTGTGAGTTAATGAAAGTTAATGATGTTACTGCTAGGCCAAACAGGTCAAGTCATTTTATCTAAATTCAGTTTGCAAGCTCTAACATATATCTTTACTTTACTGGAAATATTACGATGATAAATTAATTTAAAATTTGTGCAATGCTGAGAATGTGCACTGATGAATTCCAAAGAAACAAAGAAAAAGCAATTAAATAAAGAATCTGTGCGTATGAACCACTGATCAGTGTTTCTTATAGCACTCAAATACCACCTCAGGACAGAAAATAGAGCTGGACTACAGGTAAGGAATTCTGTGTGCAAGATACCCTTTGCTGCTCAGCAAATCTCTTAGGCTCCTGTGAGTGTTCTCATTCCCACAGTCTCTGTAAGGTCACAGTGGTTGTGCACAATTCTTGATGACAATTTCCTAACCAAAGCAACCTCCTTAGTATCTCAGACTGATGGGTGGGTTGTGATTTAGTAGTTATGGGTTTCAGCAGCACCTAAGTCAAACACTGTTTATTGCTTACAGTTGCTTTTCTGTTAAATGGAAAATTATACTCTCCCAAAAAGACTTAAGTTACTGGCTTTATTTCAACATGGTGCTGACTGACATATGCCAATTTACTTGTCATCATATTCAACATGCCAGTATTAACATTTTCCTAACTGATTCAGATTTTTTATCACAAAACAACTTTTAATAGCAGCTCCTTAAGGCTATGAACATGTTTTTATTACGGTAGGATAAAAAAAATTAAATTAAAATCCATATTTATTCATTATCATATATATAATTTATGTTGGGTAAACTGGAAAATGCTTTCAAGAATCAAATAACATGAAAAGCATATTTGATAAACATGAATCCTTTTTATAATTTATATTCTATTTTTCCATGTTTCTGCAATATGTACTGACTTATATCAGACTTTGTTATGATTTAAATATAAAGATTTTTTTAAAACTAATAGTACAAAACTCTATCAAATGAGACTCTAAAATGACAAGAAGTCATTTAAATACAGAACTGGAAATATTCCGAACTTTAGCTAAAAGCACAGGTTGTGGAAAGTGGATATACACTGTTTCAGGGTTTTAAAATTGGAAAAGGAGGACTTAATAAATGCAGTTTCCAATTTGTCTGCCACATGCTCAGTGCCGCAGATACTCAGTGCATCAGAAAGTTGTTAAACTACTATCTTCCAACTGCTTTTAACTTAAGACCAACAGAAATTTAGAAGCCTCAGTTTAATTTCTTTTTTAATATGGAAGCAATACACAACAGTTTTTAAACCCCTGAAAAATACAAAAACAAAAGAAGAATGAAAGCACTAGCAAAAAGCTTGCATATTATAATTCTTGTAAGTGCTTCATAATTTGTGGAAACGGAAGTCTTGATACTTTGTTCATACCTAGGAAGAGAATGAGCACTTCCTTGTCTTTAGCAGTCCTTAGGAGTGGCATTAACCCACTTGGGTTCCTGGGCTTTATGTCAGGTTAGTGGAACACTTGGAAGCGGCCATGCCAAAGCCCCTGGATTGGCTGCTCAGTGTAACCTCACACTCAGCACACCTCACTGTGCAGGCTGCCAATGACCAGGCAAAATATTAGCAAGGTCATAGTCGTGTAACACACTCCTATATCTCAGAGATTACAGAAGACATTAAAATTCTGATGCCCCATTCATAAGGAAAAGATTGTAATGAGAGCAGAGAATGGCACAACATTAATTCATTGTGTGACAAAGAATATAATGAGAATGGGAAATAGTACAAACATAACTCATTCTTGTTACAGCTTTAAGATTGTAATGTCATGGTTCATATCACATACTTAGGAGGAAAGGTTTGGTAGAAGAAGAGTTGCAATATTAAACATAGCTAATCTGAATGCAGTACACATTACTATAAATGCAATACAATAAAAAAATTTGAAACATTACTTAGAAATGGTTTGCTAAAAGTGTTATAATTTCTTTGTACACTTTTTAAAACAATTTATTAATCCTGTTGATATGAAGGGCTGCAGTGTGTGTGTGCATTTATTAACAGAGCTGTCCTCAAAATCTTTTTACTTTTATATGTCTTTGGAAATCAATTAGAATTAAAAATAAAAATATTGAGGGCAGTATCTGTGTCTCTTGTGACACACATTATGAATCTGCAAAGACACAGGCAGTCATGTTCAGTCACTTTGTCTGATATAGTGGAAAGAAATAAAGCCATAAAACAAGTAATGCATTTACCTCCTGAACTTATTGAATAACTTTTGTTATTGCTCATCTACCACTCATTCGGTGATATGTAATATCCTACCTAATGTAGTAGACTTTATTGAAACATGTAACTGATATGAGATCAAAAAATCTTTGACCATCCATCTGAGAGTTTGACAAAGCCCAAAGCAACTTGTGTCATTCATTAAGCTCTATGCAAGATCACCAAATCAATGCATTTTATTTTGCTTTTAAACGTAAAACGTTATCTCTGTGCTTATTTCTGTTAAATATGAAAAGGGGAAACATTCTCAAAGACACTACAAAAACATTGAAACTTCAGGGAATGTTTCTCTGGAGATCATCTTGTCCAACTCCCCAGCTTGAGCAGGATGACCTAGAGCCAGTAGTTCAGTGTGTGCCTGTCACCTCTTGTCCTATGACTGGGCACTGAAACAAGCCTGGCTCTGTCCTTCTTGCACCCTTTATTCGCTCAGGTATTTATGTACATTGATAAGTTTCCCTTCCCAATTTCTTCAGGCCAAACAGGCCCAGCTCTCTCACGCCTTCCTCATGGGAAAGATGCTCTAGTCCCTTCATCATCTTCTTGGTCCTTCACTGAACCCTCTCCAATGCCTCCATATCTCTAAGCACAGTACCCCAAGTGTGACCTTGCCAGTGCTGAGTAGAGTTTACCAGTACTAAGTAGAAAAAATATCAAAAAGAATTTGCGCTTGAATTAGGAAAAAAATAAGAAAAAAAAATCATCAAAATATTTTACTCCTGAATTAGAAGATCTACCACTTTTCAGCTAAAAAGGTTAAGACTTTGAACTAGATCAGGGATCAGTATGACCCACTTACAATATTATTGGCAAATTTAGACAGAGACATCTTTTAAAAAAACCAAAACCGAAGTTATTTTTCTCTCTTCCAAAGTAAGAGGGAAAATATTAAAAAAGAAAAAAGTAAAATTGTGCTATGTGGATTAAACTTAGTTTCTTAATTTGTTCAAAAGACAATTTCTTCTTGAAAATCATAGCTCTGTTTCCAGTAATTTGGTTAAAAAAGGAAATTATTTTATGTGGTTGCTGCTTTTTCTAATCTAGATGGATTTCTTTGATTCTGTATTTGCATAAATAAGCAAATTCCAAAAAGTAGCAAATGTGTTTTTATGGTGTTAGTTACATTTTAGTATCCATATTACTTCCAGGCTCATTGTCAAAATGAGGTAGGTGTAAAGACCATGAGCAGAGGAAAAAATGTGATTGTATGAGGGATGCTATGACAGTTCTGTATGCATAATACATGCATCCCAGGAGGCAATTCTGCATCTGTTACATATATTTATGTATTTTTGCTTGTAGTTTTGGAGATATTTAAGATTTATGGTGATAGATTCGATCCCCTTAAAGACAATAAAAGGAAACATGCAACAAGGGTACTATTTTGTTAGTGAGTGAAATGAGCTGGGTGTGAAAGTTGTGCACCTGGTAAGCTCTGTGAAGGTTAAGGATTTTCTATTCTCTACACTTAGCAGCATTTCTACAGTGGTTTTCAAAATACTTTCAAAACAAACCTCTAATAGATTTGATCTATGTGCAGCTAAAGTATGTTTCTGTTCATTACAATGACTGAAAGAGGGTAAGAAAACAATTGCTAGATGTTAAAGACTAACACAGGAATGATGAAGACATTTTGTGAGTGAAAAGAAAAATCCCGAAGTCTCAGGGAATGATGAAAGTGATGATAAATGAAGACAACAACACAAGGGTAAAAAGACAGAAAAGATAAAATGGCTAAAGAGACAGACAATTTTATACAACTAACTGTTTGAAGAAACAACTCACTGTGTTGTACTGTAATGACATTTCCTGACCATTGAATTTTCTATGAAGAGATAGATGAGCCTTCTACTGCCTTCCATTACACAGCAGGTATTTCTTAGTCTCTATTATACAGGAGATTTCAAAAACCATTTTCATCGAAAATTCCTGGATATACTTGGAGGACTGAGGATAATACTTTTACAGCTTAATTTTGACTCTTTGATGCAGTGACTTTTGCCAGCCTTCTTTGAGCATTAGAAGACCCTTTACAGAAAGAAACAAATAGAAAGGTGTGTCTTAGGGCACAAACCAGACAGAGGCTTCACCATTCAAATGTATGTAATTCTATTGTTGCCCTCTGATATGGTTTTGAAGCTTCTTTGAAGGCATCTTGTATGTGTCCCTCTCAGACACAGGCTGCTATATACCACGTGAACTCCTTGTCTTTCCTGGTATTTCAATTATTATATATAAATTAAGAAAAATCCCAAACACAAAACTTTAAAAATAGGAATGGAGGAAACCCATAACTGAAAATATAAATCTGACAATATCTTCTCCCAACTATAATATTTCAAAGCCATTTTCATTTACATGAAGAGCAGAAGAAATGGAAATTCTTTATGGAATATAATATATACCACAAAATTTAGCAAAGAAGCTATTGCTACTAACTAGGTGATAAAAGCATATATAATAACAATAAAAAGCATCTCAGAACTCATATATGCCTTCATTGAAATGAAGAAGTCAAACAGTTATCAAATCGCACACTGTAAACTAAATAAAGTTTGTAAAAGAGATTTATAGTAAGACATAGCATAAAACATCATTAATGTTATAGTGAAATAAAAAATTACATTTACAAAGAATATGTGAATATCATGCATTTATTGAGCTCGAGGAGCTTCAGAGTTGGATCTGTGTGAACTTCATGAGTTTCAATTAGGCCAAGTGCAAGATTCTGCTCCTGGATCAGTGCAACTCCCAGGGCCAATACAGGCTGGAGATAAAGGGAGAAGAGCTTGAGGAATATTGGTGGATGAAAAATCTGGACATGAATCCAGACAGCAAATTGTACCCTGGCTGCATCAAAAGAAGCATGACTAGCAGGTCAGGGGAGGTGATGCTGCCCTTCTGCTCCAAGCTCGTGCGACCTCACCCGGAGTACTGCATCCAGCTCTGGGGTCCTCAATATAAGGAGCACATGGACCTGTTGAACTGGATCCAGAGCAAAGCCAAAACAAGTGATCAGGGTAATGGAGCTCCTCTTCTATGGAGCCAGACTGAGAGAAACGGGGTTGTTCAGTCTGGAGAAGAGAAGGCTCCAGAACAACCTTATTGCACACTTCCAATTCTTAGAGGGGATCTATAGGAAAGATAGGGACAAACATTTTAGGAGGTCCTGTTGCAAGAGGATAAATGGCAATGCTTTTAAACTAAATGAGGATAGATTTAGACTAATGGAGAATATTTCTTTTATGATGAAGGTGGTGAAACACTGAAACAGGCTGACCAGAGAGGTGGTATATGTACCACCCCTGGAAATATTCAAAGTCAGGTTGGACAGAGTGCTGAAAAACCTGATGAAATTGAAGATGTCTCTGTTCACTGTAGGAAGGTTGTACTAGGTGAACTTTAAAGACCATCTCCAATGCAAAATATTCTATGACCCTATGATTATCAGTTCAAATTTCCCATACCGATCTACCTTAGTTACTCAAAAAATTAGATGCAAACAGAATTTAAATAAGAAATAATATATAATATTGCAAATAAGAAAATGCTTGGGACTACAAAAATAAAAATACCAACATTAGATAGCCAAAACACATTAGTTACATCTGTGAGCCATACACTGGTATGTTATTTTCAGTTGAGATAGAAATTTACTTGCAGTTTTTGCAAGCTGCAGGTCCTAGATATTGACACACATCTAGTCCAGTGTAATTTTATAGTTACTAATAGATTTATGTCAATGTTTATTTTATCAAAACAGGTAAACTCACAAATATTTGATGTGAAAAGTTGTGGGAGAAGAGTGGAGAGAGAGAAACACATCTTTACAGATACCTCTTAATGAAATTTCTACTCTCCTTAAAAACGTAAGTTCTACTAGGATGCTTAGGCAAGTTTCAGCAGAAGCCCTAGTAAGTCAAATATCTTTACACAAAGTATTTTCATGGCAATAAGAGTTTAGGTCAGCTTATGGTAACTGAACAATAGGGATAATAAAGGTTTATGTCTTTACAGATTTTCTGTGCAAGTATTTTGTTTGTTGGTTTTGGTTTGGTTTTTCTTTGCTTTGGTCATATTACAAAAGAACAGAATTTTCTGAAAGTCCAACATGTTTTATTGTAGGTGGGTGGAAAGACTGCTTTTACCTATGATAGTAACTCTATAAGCAAATTAGAGTTAATTTTGTTACTTTTCACACTTTTATTTTTCCTTTTATTGTTCCATTCACCAGTAGAAGATAAATTATTGCGTTAAAGTTGAAGACAGCTATTTAAGTGGTATAAAACTTAGGCTTTAATTGGCATGCTAAAAGTTAAAGTGTCAGAGTCAACTCCAGTACGTAAAAATGTAGAAGCACACAAATTATGGCACTCTGTTCCACGGCTCAAGAGGCATCATGCCATCCACTTCATTAATCAAGGGTATGCCCCAACTTTCAACACTTGATGATTTACAGTCATCCTTCGTACATGCTCAACTATAAGAAGATACAGGTCTCTCTGCAGTGGATCAAACTTAGCACAGAGATTTTGAGACTAATTTAATAAGCCCTTTTTCTTATTTTAGTAGATGCATGGTTTCTTATCCTAATCAAGAATAGGGCTGCTACTTCTGATATAGTTCAAGCCAGAGCTGAGAAATGTAATTCTAGTACTTAGAATAATTTTATCTTTATTATAGTCAACAGTGTCAATTATGAATGGCTCCTTATGAAGGAAGACACCTATTCTTTAGAAAATGGATTAACACTGCACCTGATTAGGAATCAGTGCATTATTCAGGAGATAGTAAACAGAAATAAATTACTGTGTATTCCTAGGTTGAAATCTACTGGTGCCTCAGGGGTGAAAGGCTCTCTGAAGGAAAAGCTGAACAACAATGGAGAGTTCTAATAAGAAAGAGAGAAAGAGATCAGGGAAAATGGGGAGGAGAATGAAGAAAAGAGGGAAGAAGGGAGAGGAAGAGAAAAAGAAAGAATTTTCACATCTGTTCCTTTTAAATTTTCCCCAGGATATATAATCTCGTTCAACAAATGCTATTTTTTAATTAAAGGGCCATAAATCACTTCCAAACTCTTTTATTCGTGTTTGTATCATCAAGTGTTCAGAATTCTCTAAGAAGAAAGTAAAGAATTATTCCCCTTCCTCAGTGTCCATGGCAAGATAAGAAGTGTAGCATACTATAGTCAGGAGTAGGAGAGTCAATAGGTGGTCCATGGAACTTTAGTTTCCAGTTCCAGTGAAAAACATCCTGCCATAGACTAGCTAGTCGCTAAGTCAGAACTATAACAGATGTATATATGTGCTATACTATAACACATTTATATATGAGCTAAGCATATGCTTTATTTTCCAGCCTATACAGTATCCTGATGATACTCTTCTTCCTCTTGCAGAAGCTGTACAGTTTTCTTTGCACTCTCACTGTTGAGAGAGAGAATTTACGCAGAGGAATAGAGATCTTTGCTATGGCACAAGGCAGACAAGGGTGATATCTTTCATCTGGTCAGGAAGTTCCCTAGCTACTGGATATATATGTCCTAAAAGAAACATGATGTTTTTTAAGTAAAAACTAGGTTACCATCACAAATATGGGTTTCAGATGTCTGAAAGAGGTAACATCAGTCTAATCTAATAATTAGGCACTGAATCACTTGTTAGACTGTTGAAGTATTTTATTTCATAACTATCTCACACAGAAATAGTCTTTAGAGCTTTAACCACTAGTCTTGATTCCCTGGTCTTGTCCAACAAAACCTATTTTCTTAGGAGTTTGGCATTACTCTCCTTGTGAGTTTAATTTTATGGTGATTTCTGTTTTACCTGCGCTATGTGGGTAGATTAAATCTGAATGCCTGGTCTCGGGGATCTGGAGATCTTAGGTGCACTGAGGACCAAGTAAAATGGACAAGTTTTCAGAGGTGAACTGCCACCAGAGCAAAGGCAGAACTAGTTGTTTGACATTCATAACTCACGTGGCCTGTTGCTTTCCATCTGGATTGACAAACTGACCACAGTTTGTAAACTGCAAAAACTGCATTGAAAGTGGCAAGCACTGCTGCAATTAGGAAAATACCAAGCAGTGCAGCAATCTCTGAGCAGCTACTGAGTGAATTCTGGGGCTAATATAAGTCCCAGAATCAGAAGTCTTCTTAAAATCCATTACCATAGAATTCCCCTTGGAACTGTGGTTGGTTTCATCAATTCATGGCTTTATGAGTGGCCAATTAATATGAGTGATATCCTAACTTCCGCTCATAAAAACAATCTCTCTCTAATGCTAGTATAATTTGGAGATATAATACTCAAAGAAGTAACTTTCTGAACAGTGAGGATGATGCTCTACAAGAGCTCATATGCCATTATGCAAAGCCTGGATCAACAAGGCTATAAATGCTCTTTTTGAAGACATGCACTGAATAGCACACACCCAAAATATGTAACAAATACTTAAAGTACATACAAGAATCGGCATCTGGTAAAATATTTGATGAATTGTTTTCTTCAGACTCAATAAAAAAGTAATAACAGTGATCTCCGGTTTCTCTAAATGTTGCCATCATATTTTATGCATAGTCTGTTACAGAGGACCATATTAGTTCCAAAGGCAGATATATTAACTTCAATGAGTCATGTCTATTTATTCCAGAATTGAATATGATATTGAGTTATTCAAATCAACAAAGGTATAAAATTATAGTTGTTTCAATTGAAGCCCTAGATATGATACTCACAGATCTTTTAGAATACATGTTAATTATATTGTCATTGTTTCTCATAGCTTCCATTTATATTGTGAGGGATCTCATAGTGGGGCAGAGATCAAAGCTATTTGAATATCAATACCAATCAGCATTGCTGATTCTTTCTGTTTACTTGACCTTTAAAGTAAGTAAGATTTCCTTGAAAAAAGTAGAAATTCTCATATCATTAGGGAGATTCAGTGGTTTTAGTTTTGTTGAATTTCCTCTGTTTATTTATTTGATATAACTTAAAAGTAAGGACAATCATAGCCTGAAGTGATTTTTGAATTTTTCCTTGGTGTTTTTTTGTATTTGGTTTTTTTGATGCTTTTTTGTTTGTTTTTGTTAATTCCATTTGGTTAAAAGTCATTGTTCTTCCTTGAGATGATAGCTTAGTTATTTTGATTTGGGGGATAATACCAACCTTGACATTAGAACATAACTTGTAAAGGAGAAATAAATATAATGAAAAGGAAATAAGCATCTGCATCTTTAAAATATAATATGCACGCTATTGTGCCATGGACATTCTTTTTAAGAAAAACCATTAAAAATATCAGATATTTTTCTCCACCTGATTATTTTGAACTTGACACATATAGGTGCACAGATTTATTTAATTTTTTTTTGTATAATGGTTTCATCAAAAGCAGTGACACATACGCCTAGGCATTATTTGGAGTGTCTTTACCCTATCATCTTTAATAGGACTTTTAATACTGATTATCCCCTGTCATTCTTTAATGGAGGTCCTGATGACAGGCGGGATTCAGGGACACTGCATACCTAGCCTCAGTACCTCTGACACATGAAGCCTGGGGAGGTGGTTAACACCTTTAGTTGTTTGTATGATTTCATACAATACCAGACAGTTGCATTAATCCAACTATGGAGCAGGATATGTAGTTGGAGAGGTATTTCAGGATAGCCACTACACTCCAGAGAGGTATTACACCTTTGGTTTAAAGGTCAGCCACTGAGATTGTAAAAGAAACATATTTTAATGATTGCTTCCACCAGACTCGGAATCAGACCAGGAAGCCTTTGGATCCCACATGTAGGGATCCAGCTATCTTCAAAATCCATCCTTCATTTAGTGGCAAATTAATTAACTTTTAGACAAATTAATCCTGGACAATGAAACCCGAAACCTTCCAAAATTCAATTTCTATGTGAAATTTCTATTTCAAGTTCAGCCTGTAGCTATCCGTGGGTTCTAATTTTAGATTATGGAAGTCTGATGAAGTTAAACTTCAGAATTAAGGAGCTGGTTTGGTTTGTAAAAATTTAGCTGGGCTTATATAGTGTAAGTAGGTAACAGATGGGACAGTTTGTCCAAAAATATCTGTAGTCATTAGAGGTCAAAACATAGGAGAGAAAATCTATTTCAAAAAAGAGGCAATGGAGCTTCATCATAACAAAAAAAAAGCACCACATAAAATAAATATCCTGCAGATGAAAAAAGCTATAGAACTGTCAGCAAATGGACTCACGTACACCTAATTTTCTATCTATAAATTTCTGTATTAAGTTCCATCCTTCTCCTATTTTAGGAAATACTATGCTCGAGGAATCCAAACATCTTTGTAATTTTGTCAGGGCAGAGAGGCTTCTGATTCATAACTTCTGAAACAGAGATAACGGGAGACAAAATATGTAAGAATGCCAGCAAGTATTTTTTGTTTGCTTTCTGGGTTTGTTTTGAAAAACAGAAACCTGTTATCAAGGTCTGAGTAATTCCTGTACTTGGCCACATCACTTTCAGTTTCTCACACAGCTGCATTTTATTTATATACACACATAAATATGTTGTGCTATTCATTAATTTTGTCATACATACCTAATGTGCATTGATAGCAGAGAACTCAATTCTTGCATGCAAAGGATGTGAAGTGAGAGACTGATTTTCCCTCCTTCTCAGTGAGATTTTTCTCACATGAATGGATTTAGTGTTTAGAGGGGTTGCATAAGCACAGATATATACACTGACGTCTTAACAAATTAGCACTTTTAATTTTTCTTATATTCACAGGAAGTTACATCTTCCTGCTTGCCTATTCCCTATCTACTCATTTGATTTTCAGACCTGTCTGGTCTGGTCCATGTGGGAATCACCAGAGACACCACAGCAGCTTCTCAGCCTCTAGGGAATCTGCTTACTTCTTTTTCTTATGCTAGTTCACTTTGTCCTCCAAGTAAGAATTCAAATGTCAATCATTTTTTGTTCAATTTCATGGGGTAGAATCACAAAAATGGCAACCAATCCAATTGCAAATTACTTGATGAATCTTCTTTGAAGAGTTGCCAATAATGCTAATCATCAAATGGTTGAATTCAGCTCTGTAGAAATGCATTTGTGAAGAACAGCAATCTCTGTGACTTTGACAAAGGAACTGCTGACTTGCCTCACTGTTTGTCTTTTGATGTGAAAGAGCAAATCGATTTATAGAGCTTTTGCTTGCAGATGTAGGATATGATTAGTATGCAGAAAGACCTTTCTACAGTGTCATTTGTTTATTTAGCTGTCTCTGCACTCAACCCTGATTGTGTATACTTAATTAATGTATACAAAGCTAAAAGAAATAAAATCCTGGAACCATGATCATAGAATACTGTACTACATGTCATTCGTCACCGTGAAAATGCTATTTATATTTTATTGGCTACAAGGAAGGGAAGTGCATACATTTAGGAAACTGTTTCAAAAAGTCCTTATGTTTGCCAAAAGCAGCCAGTTATATTTACACCAAAAAAAGAGTCAATGAAAGTGGTTCAATTTAAGTAGAAGGTTCTTTTATTCCCAGTGTTTAAATTTTTATTCCAAACAGTTGTTGAGTCTTTATAAAAAGGTACCTCTGATGCCTTCCTGAGGTCAAAGTACTCTGTAAAACATCCTAAGAGACCTGAATCATCCCATTCTTCAAGGCCTTCTGGTTCTGTTGTTTGGAAATTTTAGCTGAGAAAGAGTTTAAAGAGGAAAGGAGAGACACTAGAGACCTTCATGTCAATAATGAATGATCAATAGAAGTCACACACTAGAAAATTGACATTCAGTCAGCAATTCCGTGTTATTCATGCACATTTTACATTGTCTGTTCAGGTTTGTTGTGGGGAAAGTAGATACAGAAAGGCAGAAAAATTTAGAAATCACCAGAATACCAAATAATGGAATCCAGAGTGACATCTAGTGACATGCTGCATAAGAACCATGAACATATAATTACTGAAATATACTGATTTTACTAGTCATATTAATTACAGCTTTCCAGAGAAATTCCTTTAAAAATGTTACAGAAGTGTTTTTAAAATGCATTTCATAAGCATATGAGACCATTCACAGTTCAAATTACTGAAATGTTTGCTTTTGTCTCTTGTGAGCAGCAATTAATGTTGAAACAAATTTTCTACAGAAACATTTTAGAAGTTTATTTGTGCTGAAGCTATAACTAGTTTGTCATTATGTATTCACCTTATAAATAACTTCATGAACTCATCTGCAAGACCTTAAACTCTTATGTTCTTCAGCCATGAGCACTGAGTCAAAATCATAAGCTAATTAATCTAATTCAGGCTTCTGTACCATATTTTTCAAGATGGCAGATTGCTATCTACTGGAGCAAATTGTGTTTGACCTTCTGTTTTAAACTTTTTCATGGTATTAACTGCAGAATTCTCGTCGTGAAAAGTGCTGTAAGGAGGAAGATTGCTATTAGAATGTTGAAATCCAGAATACCCTGTTCACAACTCAGTGTCCATGAAGTACTGACACAGATCATAATGCCCTTTATTTCTATGGCATGAACAAGCAAGAGAAATTCATGTTATTAAAAGAATGAGATTATCTGCAAAGATCGTGGAATAATGAAATGCTGTAAAAAATAATATAGAATTCTCTAGGTATATCTCTTAAATAATATAGAAATACCTTTGAAAAGCCACTTGCAAATTATGTTGATGATACTATGCTTCTGTAAATAATAAAGAGAAGAAATCCCTCCCTGGGACTAAAATAAGTTTGTGGGTTGTAATAGATTAATATAGAAGTTACTTTAATCAAATTTGCTCCTTTAAATCATATCTTTGTTCATTTTTCAACTTCAATGTAAAAGAAATGTTTGTCATTTTCATATTTTCACGAAAATCATTGCAGCACAGAGAGGAGGCGAGAGAAGAGATAACACATATTAGACTGATTAAGCTTCCATGTCAGTAACTTTAAATCAACAAATCAATTAATGGGAGAGAAAAAAAGAACACTTAAAATATTTGGAAAATAAGTCTGTATTTGTCTCTGGGGCCATCTTCTTTCTAGATAAGGAACTAGGGTAAATTATCTTATAAGTATATTGCATTTATGTCATAACAGCCATATAACAGAGATGTTTTAGATTTAGAATGGGTTGATTGTATTGAGACCTCCATCATTATAGGTACTAGATTTCTTTCTGTGTTTTTTTAATATGTTTTCTCCTTGCCATACATACTTGAACTTTTAAAACTTCCTTTTGGAGGCAATTGCCACTTTACTCGGGTGCTCATCACAAATATCCTCTTGAAAATATAGATGAAAATACACCTCTAGGCTACATTTTCCTGAAAATGCTCAATTCTACAAATAATAAGCCTCAGATACTAATTTCTAAGAGGGAAATATTAAGTGGTAGATTTAATTTCAATGCAGAATGTACCAGTCTCTTCTTTTTTCCTTTTCCACTTGTAGAAATTCAAGATTATTGAGAGCATCAAAGTCTTTTTTGTCCTCTCCCTTGTTTATGCTCTTCTAGAGAAGTGTAGAATGTGATATATTGGCCAGGTAAACTGAATCCAACTGGTTTTCTTAATTGACATGAAAGAAAGCAGATTATGCATACAGTGAATTTTCACTTTTTGTCTTCCTTCCACAGAACCCTCCATTCTGTGCCTATATACAGTAATTTTATTTCTTCTATCCCTTGATAGATCCTTGTCCCCATACTCTACACAGCAGTTTCTCTCAATTTCTTCTCTCTACCTTTTCCTGTGTTTTTCCCTTCCTCACACTTAAAATCCCTTCCAAAATTTTTCTTTTATATCCTCACTGCTTAGATTAGTTCATCTTTTACATTAGCAGAAACAAACGAAATTACCAACCAACAAACTAGACAAGTGTGTCACAAAAACTCAAGTGATAACCCTCAAAAGAGGGCATCTCTTTTAAAAGTCTAATTGTTTTCAGTGCTATGACATCAGCACAAAATTAATAGGACTACCTTCCAACATATTTTTTCCCAACAAGCTTATGAAAAAGTTGTCTTCTTTCACAGTCCAAAGGAAGGGAACTATGAAGTTATATCAAGAAACAAGGCAAAAAAAAAGTTATTTTCAAAAATCAAGGTATAATTTTTTTAAAAAATTGGAAAATGAATTTTGAAATTGAACTTCTCTCATAGTTTTAACAAAACCATTTTGACTTTCTACACAAGTTAAAACAGCTGCAGTTCTGTTTCTACTGAACACCACATTTGTTGAAATCTTCTTAGCACATAAAATCTTTCACTTCCAGACTGAGAAGTGGGAAAGTTGTCAAACCTGTGGAAACACAGCAGCAGTACTCACTACTTTTCATTTGAAAATCCCAACTTTTCAGGCGTTACACATCACTTAAACCCTTTTCGTTTTTCTTTCATTTTTTTTCCTTCCCTGAACTGCTCAAAACTCTCCTCCATCCTCTTTGCTCCTTTTCCATTTCCATCATCTCCACTGCATTTCATTACCTGGGGGCAATTCCTCCAGTTTTGTCCCTGGTAGTTGGTCTCCCTCTTGCTGTGATCAATGCTCATATAAAACAAGGTACCTCTAGCACAAAAAAAGACCAACAAGTGCAACATGGCAATTGAGCTCCAGTACACATAAGATAGCAGTAACAGTGACAATTAGATTGTACCATGAAATCTGAGACCCTCAGAAGGTGTTCCTTTAATTAAATAGAGTTAATTCAAATATGTCATGCCTTGCACATTCTCTGGAGCTGCTGGTGCATTATTTTCCTAAGAATGATGACCTAATTAAATAGATTTTGGCATAGACTCATGAAATCTGCTCTTATTTCATTCACTCAGAAAAGAGTATAATTCTTTCATAACTGCAGGAGAAAAACTATTTCTCCATACCTCTTCAGTGCATAATGAACATTAAACAGGAAATACCAGCACAATGTACCTTTATTATTTTTCAGATGTTGAAAAGGTATAGACCAAGACAAGGATTTATTCATGGATTTGGGTGCCTAATGGCCCTAGGCTTTTTTCAAAAACACAAGCCAGGAGAGAGATGTTCTCAGCATGTTTGCACAACAATCTGATGGAATAATTTCTTCTATTTTAATCATAGTCTTCAGATAAATGGATGGCACAAGAGTGTGTACATTTCTTGGACGGGTTTTCTAGTTCTCATTTTGGTATCACTACTATTAATGTTCTTTTAATTTTTGCTATTCTCATTAACTTTGATAATCTCTCTCTGATCTCAGAAGTTTTTATGTCTTGATTCATTCTTCACCAACAATGCTATAAATCTTTCAAGAAAAACTTGATTACCTAATTGTATGAGAGAAAGGGGAACCACAGTCTCTTTCTCTGACCCCAATTTTAACCAAAGAGGTTGCTGCTTTCCTTCTCTGTTTTAAGAGGATGTGTGTATGTGAGCACACATGTTAAATTTGTTGTGAGAATGTCTACCCAACTGAGATGGAAAAATGACATGGCTGAGACTGCTGAAAAATACTGGGTAAAAACGTGGAAAGCAAACAAATAAAACCCCCCAAACTTCACTGGTTTGCAAAAGCAGTAGACAGTTTTAAGCATAGACACAAACTTGCCCTTTGATATCTCTCCTTTGATCCTTCCTCAGTCCTTTTAACAAAGGGGTAGGAGTAACCTTTAGGTAAACTAGTGCTCATTTTGAATCATTGTCCAAATTATCAAACACTGGATACAGACAGACTATATTATTACAAATATCTTCCTTTTGCACACAATGAGGATAAACAATTTAAAAGAAACAATCATGCAAATACAGTCATGCAAACACAGTCAGGCAAACACAAACATTAGGGAGCATATAGGTCAGGGTTCTAGTGCCAACTGTGTTTAGATTGGAGAGGGGAGAGAGTGATGGACACGTTACTATTCCAGCAAAAAAGATCATGTAAGTCACAATGCACTTACACTGCTGCTCTTCCAGATCTACAAAGGCCGATGTTGATCCATAACCAGAGACTTGCAGAACAGCTTCTGTCTTATATTTTGTTTTGTGAGATGATAATTTTGAAAATCGAGTTAGAAATCTTCTGTCTAAGCCTGCTATTAATGTTTCACAATACTACTCTTTGACTTCAACCAAAACAAATACTAGACTTATTATTCTGAAATTAGATATAATTAAAAGAAACCTGTAAATAGACTTGTGTTGTAAAACACAGAAGAACAAAAAACTGTTGAAGTTTTTAAATCCAGTGCTGCAAAAGTGGTGCATATGATTGCAAGGCTAGGCTCACCTGCTGTGGTTTCCAATGCCCTGTGAGCACCCTGAGTGTGGTGCTTTGCAGGCTGCCTTTGGGAGCTGTAATAATTGTAGATTGTAATGGGGGAACCAAGTGTGGAAGCATTTATAGCCCCTTAAGGGCTTGATTTTGTACTCTCCCTGACACAGCCATAAAGGAACAGCTCCTCTGACATAACATCTTTGGGAAATTTTCAGTTCAGATGGTGTCTCCATACAAGAAAATGGAGATTTTTCAGGTTTTGCAAAGACAAGGAAAGAAATTACAAAGAAGTTGCATCAGATGGGAAGAAAAACTACACAGATTCTAATTTAATTTCTCATATCAGGGTCAGACACATCCAATAATCTGCATGCAAGTTTGGGGGTTCATTTTCTCCCAGAGGCACTTGGATCTTGGTGCTGACCTTTTCTCCAGCACTGGCTTGACTCAGCCTTTTCATCCTTGACTAAAAAAGAATTTATACTTTCTCTGCATACCCAGTCCATATTTTTTCAAAAGCAAGTCCAAGAAAAATTACAGCAATAGAAAATTACACATCAGTCAGAGCATTTCCACCAACCAGACAAATGCTTCCTTGGAATTACCTGACTGGCATCAATATGGAGAGACTGGATGAAATTTACCTTCTGGCATGCCAATGAGAAAAACAATTTTCAATGTAATATCTGATTGTCCTGCTGACGGTCAATTTCCATTTGACCGTTTTATCTCACAAATGATAAAATAAAATTATATAGTACTGTATTTAAGAGGAAGGCAAGCCAAGCTAAAGTGGAATGTTTTATATAGAAGGATTGACAGAATAGGTGACTCTTATAGGACACTTTCAAAGGAACAGAATTCCAAATAAAGAATTTTTCGTTTAAAAATGCTAAACACAAGCAAATTTAAGACAGAAAAAACATGTAAAAAATAAGTTCAAGCACATTGCTAAATAAGTAGAAGTTTTTCTTTTCCCCTATCCTATAAAAGTCCTATTCCAATTTTGGTGATTTTTAAGGGAAGATCTTACTATATCTGAAAATCTCTCCAGGACTCCTACAGTTGCCACAGGATATTGTATGCCCCAAGTGCAAGAGGAGGATAGTGACTTCAGAAAAAACATTGTGTAGTGTAATGGTGCCCTCACTCCTTAGCCTATATTATAATTCATTTCTACTTCTAAATGTATATAATTACATTTAAAGATGTTCCTTAGATGAAGCCTCGTGTAATTGCTATGATCCTGCTTAATAATGAATGCTTTGAGAAACAAAACAACAGATCCAAATAAAATATCCCTCCTTAAAGTGTAAGTCAAAGGCTATCCACATGGAAGACTGAAAAATAATCAGATTTTGCATTCCATCCTTTCAACAATACAACTGCACTTTCAAATATGCTTTGTTGTTTTCTTTTAATTCACAAAAATTAATCTTATAGATGTAGATGCCAGATTTGCATTAATTAAAACTCCACTGTAGAAGCCAGGCTTAATTGCAATCAAATTTGCTTAATTATGCATGGCGAGAGATTCCCAATTGAGAAAGGTTTTAGTAAGGATTTTTGTTTTTTATACTGACAAAATAAATTGAAATTGTCATTTTTTGTGTTTTATGTAACACTTGTAAATAATTTGTGGAGCACCTTAAGTCTTCTATGTAAAGCAATGTTATTGCTTAAGTAATTATAACAATCTGCATTTTTCATTGTTAATTGTGGGTGTCAGCCTCATTAATTTTAATTTACAGCCTGTAATGAAATTAAGAAAATTTTGTGCTGATCTGCTGAAACTTGTCTTATAGAAAGTTACTTAATAAAACTGAAGTTCAGAAAAGTAAGGAATTTGTTCATACATTGTCAAGACAAGTAACAAATCTTCATTTTTCTCAGAACTTTGCTTCTAATTTTAAATCAATATGTAGTAAAGCAATTTGTGTCAGAAAGTTTGAGAAAGTTCAATCTGCAAATTTTTCACTTCAAAGAGTAATTACATAGAATGTACACATAATATGTAGTTTTATTTATAACAGATAATATGTCACTGCACTGAAAAAATTTGTTGTAACTCTATTCTATTGTTCGTCTCACAGGACCAATTTTTTTCCTTTGCAAAAACATTGGAGTTTTTTTCTGCACGTTTCTGAAACTTCCATAAACTGTAATATTCCTAAAATGAAGCATAATAACCTATTCAAAAGCCTATGCTCACATTGTCTATGTGCTCCTTACTTTGAGTTTCATTTTAATGTACTCAGTCTTCTGCTTTTCAAACTTCAGCCCTTCAGAACTACATCCTCCCCTTCCTCTGTTCTGCTGAGCTTGCATCAGCCCCAGCCATGCAAGAAAACAGAAAGATATGGCTTAATTACTCTGCAACTTTATTAATATAATTTATCTGGGGACTATCCAGCAGCAATTTCTATCATACAGGTAATAAATTTTTCATTAATTATTTTCACTTGTAGGAGGGCTGCCATTAGCTCTCATTCTCTCTGGTAGCAGGTTCTTGGCCCTCTGTGTGTGATCCACCACCATTGTGAGATGATGGATAGGAAGGATGGCTTCTCATCTTGACACACAAGACTTCGAGATTCCTGCTTCCAGTACCCACCTCCGTTCGAGGAGGCTTTTGGATTTTGCCCTTTTCTAGTGCAGGTTTTCTGAGGAAGCAGATCCTCTCTGAGTATCTGAGATGGATTTTACTTGGAGAGGCAGATGGCAGGAGCAGTGGGCTACACAGTCTGTTACATCCCCTTCACAGATTAACAGGGCCAGTTAGTTGACCTGAGCTCCATTGACCTGCCAAACTATCCACAGAACATTTTTCCATCTCAGTGACTGACTCCCCAAACCTGTGAAGGAAGGTGATGCTTAAAGGAGTTACAACTCTTTTTCCTAAATAGTCTGCTAAAACAAGAAAGGATCAAATTTTTACATTGTGTATCTCATCTCAGAAGCTCCACTTGGCTCCTTTTAATATATCCTGTGCTATTTCATTTTTACCAAAAACTCTCTCATTTTCACTAGATTTATTTGTCTCTTTTTTTTTTTTTTTTTTAAATTGGTGTTGAGAAGCATTTATTGTGATGATCCTGCACACACTTGCACAATGCTTTGGCTGGAAAAGCATCATATGATTCCATGAAATTAAATGCAAGGAATTTGAAGGAACATGAATGGCAATAGGCAAGTTGTGGGGAAAGGCTGTTATTTTTCTAATATACAAAGAGTCTTCTCAAATATCTACACATATAATAAATTCATAAAATTAGAAAAATTATAATATGCAATATTTATTATGTATAATATTAGATAAGGTATAAAATAACTTAAATATAAAGCTTTTTTATATTTACCTGCCTATAATAATTTCATTCTGAACAAGTGGAAGCTAGCAGGATAGAGGGAAGAAATAATAAACCCATGACTGTGAGGATGTGAGAAAACCCGCTGAGCTTTGTTCTGCTCTTTGCTGTTACTTTTTGGTTACATAGCTTGCTACTTTAGCTAAACGTGAAAATGGAAAGCATAGTCTTCTAAAACAGATGATTACCAGAACAAACTGCATGATCTGGCGTATGCTTGACCCACCACAGCAGTACAGGTGAGACAGAAAAACAGTGAAGCATATAACTATTTCATTATATCAGAGATAGAATATTTTTAAATTTCTGAGGTGATACTCCTCTAGAGAAAATAAGGGGAGTGCTTGATTTTTTCTTCTTTTTTTTTTTTTTTTTTATATTACCCTGCAATTAAACCGTTGTCAATGTGCATTTCAATATGAGCTAAAAATGTATAGCAAAGTCTTCCCAAGATTTTCCAGAGATGATAGCTGAAGTCCAAAGAAGATTGCCACTCCTGCGTTTGAACTAAGATTTGGTGGTCATAACGATTGATGGTCTTTTAGTGTGCAATAAAACTGAGAACATAATTGAACTGATGTGTTATAAAAATGTACAGAATTAAAACCAAGCAGTAATAATCTACGTTTCTAATATCTAGCACCTAAGCAGTTTTTCCTGTTTAAATGAATGACAACTGCTTCTTATGAACTTAAATGGTCTCCTGAATTTTGACACTGCTTCTGAGGGCTGTCTTCAGAGCCATGTCAATAGGAAGCGATTTCCAAACTACATGCAACTCTAATTTCAGTGCCACTCATGACCTTCATAACATCTTCTGATAATAAATGTTACTTCTGAGAGCCAGACTAACCATGAAGTACAAAATAAGCTGTGCTCTTTAAAAGATTGAAAAATATTGCAAATTCTAAGGATATCTACAGATCTCAGTCTTCTGATCATGAATGTCTGCTACTCCCCAGTGTTCTAGTGAGCTGCCAAGATATAGAGATGAGGTGTGATAGGAAAGGTATGGCATTAACAGTAAAAAAAAAGCATCTTTTTTAAATGATGAGGCATTTAACGTGGCATAGCATATAATTTTAAATTTTAAAGCTAGTGTGAGTACAGGGTCAGGGGCCAATGAGGATGGTCATTAGCAGCTTCTGGGCTGGTTGTACCAGGCGCTTCCACAGGCATTACATCATCCTTCCATTTTTGCCATCATCCCAGTGACAGCAGTTTTAATTTTGGGATAGCCTTTAATGTTTTTTTCTTTGTGGATTTCCACCGTATCAGTGTCCTTTCTTTATTGTCCTCCACCCCTTTGTTTTCTGAGCAAGAACAGGTTCAGCTGCTCCTTTCTGAGACAGCCAGATTCCATTTTGCCTTCCTGCCTATGACAAATCTTGTCAGCTTTGCATAGACAGGATGTATTTAATCTCTTACAAAACTGATAATCTCTAATCTTTTCAAGTACACCCGAATGCTTACCTGATAATTTTAGTGTTCTGCTGAGGTACACAGCAGCAGCACGCATCCCAAATTACCAAGGGTACTTCTGAAACCCTGTATGCAAAGTTCTCCTCACATTTTTGCAGGTACAGCTGTGGTGGAAAAAACACATTCTTTGCTCATTGTAGAATCACAGAATGGTTTGGGTTGGAAGGGACTCTAGAGATCATCTGGTTCTAATGCTTTTTCCATGGGCAAGGACACGTTTCACCATACCAGGTTTTTCAGAGCCTCCTCCGTGTGATCTTGAACACTTTCAAGGATGAGACATCCACAGCTTATGTGACCAACGTGTGCCAGGGATTTTTTTTTTTTTTTGTGACATTTTCACATGTTCTGTATGAGACAGCATAGCAGAGTACCCGTTTGTCCTGTTGTCAACAAATTTGTGTACAGTTCAGCTAGTATTTAATCATATTTTACTGTACTTTTTATTTCTCTTCTCAGGCAGGAACACATAAATGAAAAGTGAATGAATAGCAGAAAAAAAATTAGTAACAGAGGAAAAGAAAATGAAAGAAAAAACTAAGAGAAGAGAAGAAGTAAAAAAAAAGGAAAAATCTTGTTTGCAAAGGAAGTACTTTGGCATTCTTATTTAATTATCAGTGGATACACAGGATGGAGTAAAAAGCTCTATTTCAAAACTGTGACTTAATGACAAGTTGATGTGTAATATTTTGCCTGAAGACCCAGACAACATCGTTAAGAGAGAGACAAGTAAATTGTAGGTAAGAAATAAAAATAAATGTTTCCACACCTCTGACATAATTGTAAAAGTTAAAAGGCTACTGATAAATTTGAGACAAATGACTATTGTTCTGGCAAAATAAGGAATCTTAACTCATTTTTGGATAAAAATATTGCCAACTCTTGCAATTTTATTATTAGCCTCGTGATATTTGATGCCTCTCCTAAAGACCTAGCTGCTAGATTTATACTAATTAGGAGGCTATTAACTTCCATTAAAAAATCATGTTTCCAGTGCTGATATCTAAGCAGAAGAAAAACCCCCAAATCATTTCCTAAAACTTTGAAAGATAGAAGTCAAACAAGGAGAACCCCAAACAGGTAGTTAAAAAGCCCACAAACCAACCCAAACATATAAATTCTGGAAGCCTTACTCAAGATTTCTCAGTATTTGACAACACTATATTAACTATAATTAAGCTGGAGATTTATTAGGTATTAAAAATGGAAAAGTTGATAAGAAGCTTCTGCAATGAAAAAGCAGAATGTGCTGAAAATGAGCCAAAAAAAAGGTGAAATTAAAAAATATTTCAATTTGAGGTGTAAACTTCTACCTTTTTAGTTACTTCCAACAAACAATTCTGCATAGTTTTTCATTAGAAAAAATGTGACTAATTTCAAAATCTAGTTTTCAGAACCTGGCTTGTTCTACTGGCAACAAACCCAACCTACTATCATAATTTTCCCATCTTAGAGATGTGTAAATATTGCTGAATTCCTGTTCAGCACTATTTTAATCTTCTCAGACTCCAGTAATTTGATATTGTTTAGATGACATGAGATCATACTGCTAGCAAGGTGACTTGAGTAGACAGCTCTATTTTTTTTTCTGTGAGTTACACAGTTTTTAGGAAGTGTGTAATTTAGGAATCATACTCAGCTAATAGGCAAAAAGCAATAAGTTACCATGATTTCAAACACTCTCTGGTAAAAGACAAGAACTGAAATATTGGGCCATATGAACCAACTCTGCCTTCCTGCAGCACAGTCCATCACATCACGGGGGTGGATTTCTGAATGCTTATTCAAATGTTGGGCAAGTTATGAAGAGCTCCATCCACATTGTTTAGACAAAGCATATAAGTCCCAGAGGGAAACTATATGAAGTCCAATGATAAATAAATAAAGAATATGATCTCAATTGTGCGTGCAGGCCTATCATTTCTAAGAAATAACAAAAATGACCAGGTGCCATTATACACTGAAAAAAAACCCAAGGAGATTCCTAGATTCTTATCTGTCAAATGGATATTTTTTTATGGTGCTGTCCCTCTTCTAATATTTTGAGGAAAAATTATTTCTGTCTATGTTTAAATTTGTAATTTAAATTGATCGTGTACTCCTTCACCACTATCTGAGTGTCCAGATCTTACCTACAAGGGCACTACTCCAGGATTCACTGTGTACAACCACTTTTGCTGTAGTGAAACCACAGTTGTTCCTTAACTCCTGACTTCTTGGATATGATGGACACAGTATAATTCCTCCAAGTCTATTTGTCTCCCAGTGCCTGAAAGCCCTACCAGATTTGAACCTGGCAGATATAATTCCAGGAACAGAAACATCAGCCTGACCAAAAATGTCATTATTGTCAAATTTTGACAGCTAAGTCAGAACTTCAGTCCCATAGTCTGCTGCAGTAATGCTTTCAATTGAGTATTGCTGAGAAGATTCAAATACCAAATATGAGTAATATATTCGGTATAGAGAAACCTGTATATTCTGGCTGCTGTCTGGAACACTCAGTTCCAGTATGATAGTGTCTAGGGGAGTTGTAACAACTGCTGAATGAACTTTGGCTTCCTGTCCCAGTAGCTCCTGCATCCTGCTCTGGTCTCACGCTGTTGTGGATGGAGTGGGAGCTTCAGACAAAGTTTACTAGAGAAGCCCTCCTTCTCAGAGAGGAGTCTAGGTGTCATTGGGTCCAATCTTAGCCCTAGATTTTGTCAATAATTTAAACAACTTTGTCCCACAGGATCGAAAGGTCTGGCAAATCAGGTATATTTACATTAAATGAATTATTTTTTATGGCAAATGATCTTAATCAGAATTTTTTTATTACACAGTATAAAAGCTAAAACTACTAGTAGTATATAGCATAGGATATGATAATGCACTATATGGACGCAATTATATTAAAAGCAATTATAATAAAACTATCAAAAATAAACCATTATTAAGTAGAGATTGATGTAACTCACCACACCAACACTCATGGGCAGATCTCTTTCCCTCAATTTCGAGGAGTATCCACGATGGGCATCTGTAGCCATGGAAAGGGGTATTAACCCTTTAGATGTGGTGGAAATAAAACACACAGCTACATGGTCTTCTTTCATGATAGGAAAGAGAGACAAATTTTATTCAGAAACACACTTGTTTTTATAGCTTGACTTGCACCTCCAAGGGCAGAAAAAAGATGATTGGTTCAGAGAAGAGCCTTCAGCTGGACCAGCTTATCAGGCTGGGAGCAGAGCTGAGAAGCTCCAGCCTGGAATATTTTTCAGGCTGTAATTTTCTAGCTCTCTCAAGTGTATGTCCACAGGCGTCCTCTTACCCAAGGGAGGAAACTTCATGTGCACACTCCAAGAAGGAATATGTAGAGGAACTCAGCTGTAGGATTTTACAGAGTATAGTGATAGACTGACAGTCATATGTCTCCATGTCTCTCTCAGCTTAGCAGCTTAGTTGCCAAGTGTTTTCCTCGCTATCAGGACATTGATTTGGGATTAGTTGCCAGACTGGTTTTAATTTAATTCAAGACAAAAACCAGCATATGGGCCTCCTCTTGGTCCAGCACTAATGGATTTGCAAGTAGGATATTGAGTTGTTTTACCATCTTCCAGGGCACAGCATCCAGGGCATCCTGCTACACACTGTAAGTGTGACTTGAGACCCAGCTCTCCTTGAGCTTTTTACCAGACGACACTTGCCTGCAATGGCTTGTCTACATGTCCATATTTCTGTGACAGACTGAGGATATCTGCATCTCTGAGGTCCTTATCTTTCAAGGAAAGGACAATTTTTTCTTCTGGCTATGTACAGTTCTTAGTTCTGTGCAATTCTGTCCCAAATTCAATCCCTGATGTCTACATTCAGACATAAGAAGAGAGGAAGGACTCTGCATTTTCCATGTTCCCTCTTTGACAGAACATCTTTTTGAAGTCATTACAACACTACCCAGGAACTTCTCATTTGACCTACCTGCAGATTCACTGTTTGGCTATTGCTGCTGGGTCCTAGTGGCTGCCCTGGATCTAGAGTCAAATAACTTTCCTTGAGGTGAACAAACCATCATAAAGTCTCCTGTTTCTTTCTCCCTTCCATCAGTGTTCTCCTGACCAAGGGGAAAGGCTTAGGTGAGTAACATTTAGCTCTACCTCTCACATAGGAAAAAGACCCTCAGGATACACTGGCAACTTTGGAAGGGATAAAGTACTAAAACAGTGATGGGTGAGGAGTGATGGGTGAGTCCTCTGACGTAATTTTTAAAATGGAAGATTTTCAGAATAATTATTTTCTTTGGTTTCTTGGTGCGTATCACTGAAGAAGTGGGGATAATGAATAAAAGATTTGGCTAAGAATGTATGTGTGTATTTCAGCACAACTGAAGAAATAAGATGATAAAGCTCCTCTTTTTGAAGCTGTGTTTTTAAATAAATAAACAGGTTGCTTTGGAACTGAATCTTCACAGAAAGTTTTGGAGCCATCCTTGAAATAATTTGACTGACTGAGTAGCTTAATAACAAATTACACTATACCCTTACCAATCACCATGCTTCCTGAGACCTGGAAAGTCATTAGCATGATTTTTTATTTTTTAAGGATTTAGGGGATGTCTTGAGAGTTACAGTTTGTTACAATGACTGAAAATTAAATAGTAGTGCAACATTTAGGGAATTGTAATATATATGGCAAGGGAAAAACCAACAACCTTTCTGTAACTGAGAATTGTGCCTCTCTAATGTGTTAGAAGGTTCTGAAAATATTAATAAGGCAGTAGATGAACATGACCCAATGGACATAATTTACTTGGATTTCAAAAAGCTTTAGAAAAGGTCCCTCATAAAAGAATATTAAAGATAATAAATAACAATGAAGTAAGGGGCAAAGGCTTGTCATGGATTAAAAAGTGATTAAATGATAGGAAATAAATAGTTATAACCTCAAAGAAGAGATATATTAATAATGGAGTGTCTCAGGGGTCAGTACTATGATCAAGTTGTTTAATATATTTTTTTAATAATTTGAAGTAAGAGGATTGCAAGGTGGCAGAGTTTGCTGATGACTCTGTACTATTGAACAAGTAGCCACTTGCATAACCTCCTACTCATTACAGTAGCCTAAAAATCTACATATACTGCTCTGAGAATCGCTGGCAACAGGAATCCCTGTGAATAACAGTAAGGGACAAATTTTCCTTTATGTCCCCTGTTCAGCTCCGTCTCAAGTTGGACACAGTGAATCATTACATTCTGGAAAACCTAAAGTAGGAACTGAGACAGAAGAGAGTATACAGTTGGCCTTCCCTATAAAAATGTTTGTAAGACATGCCTTCAGTACATTTCCTTCAGTAAAATCAACAATATTTCTGCATAATTGAAGAAAATTGAAATCATATCTAGAGCATGCAATAACCAAACTCTGTTAATCCTTCCAACAGAAACTTTGTTTTATTCCTTTCTAAATTATGGATAGGTTTGAATGGTTATGGGTTTGTCTCCTAGAGGATGCCATATTTTAAAAAGACAGATCAGGCTTCATCACAAGGATATATTTATCCACAGTGGAACTGAAAGTTTGTGACACAGAAAAGGAGAAGTTATATTCCACAGTTTCTTCCTAAAATTTGAAGTAACATCAAAAAAGCTCTGGTCAAACACAGTCCCAGCCCTTCACACAAATTACATCCCTTCAGAACCCTGTTTTACTCATAAGCACGGACATGAAGATTTATCACAACTTTGCCTCTTGTTGCTACCTTTGCAGAAAAAAGATATTTTATCCTGATATTAGGTGACTGAGGAAACAAGAGGAGATAATATATGCAGACCAAAAAAGTGCTATTATCGAAGTACAGTGCTAATCCACACTTTTTTAGAGGCCAGTAAGCATTTGGACAAACACAATTTTTATATTCCGCAATATCAAATAATGCCAAATAAGCCTTATAATTTAGGATACCAAATTATGGCTACTCAAATTGCAAAGTAGTTGTTTCATTATGTCTAAAGTGCAAAATTATCTGATTGTTTGGGACATAACCTGAAGTATTTGACAATGGCTTCATTTGCAAGCAGATCACTAACTTTGAGAGTCTAGCCATTTAATCCATTATATGGTTCTCCATTATTCCAAATATCATGGGAGAAATTCAGTCTATGCACAGGTTGAAACAACTTGCAGCAACTTAGGTGGTAGTTAAAGCCACTCAGCAAGGGACTTGCCTTTGGCTCAAGTGTTTTACATGTCTGATGAAAAGTATAGCTTTAACTGCATTAAGTTTAATCAGGCAATTGATTTCTGAATTTGCAAAAAATAAATTAAGGGATCTCCATGTCAGTCTTTGTTTTTATTTTTAACAAGACGTTAGATAAAAATTCTTGTTCATTGTCAGCTGGTTGAGAATTACAGTATGTTGCAGTATAATCACAAACAAATATAATTACAAATATCAAGGGAAATTTAGGCCATAAGGCAAAATGAAAAAAGAATTTGACTGCGGAAAATTAAATTAATAAAACATTAAGGTACTAAAACGAAACCTATTGCGTCTTATAACTAAATTGTTTGCATAGCTAAAATAAAGAAACAATCCCAGTGTTTGCATTTATGAATGTTACATGGCAGTCAGCAGGTAAAGGAGAGAAAAAGTACAGTTAAGGCTATTGTCTCCTATACATTTCTCCTGCATAGCTGAACACTGAATATAATTTAATCCCTAACATTTTTATTTAAAGCAATGAAATTATGAATTTATTACCTTACTTATAGTTTCTAAGAGACAACACACCAATAGGTTCCAAATACAGACATGATATTCCATGTCATGGCACATGCTGGGAATTATTTTTATGTAGAAGTCAATGACAGCAGAATTAGACCAATGTTAAAAGTTCATGAGAAATCATTCCCAGGATGACTTTCTCAACATCAAATAGTAAGTCTCTAGCAGAACTGGGACTGGACTTGCATTCAGATCATCTAAGTCCCAGTTAAGTGCCTTCATCACATGACTTACTGGAGCTCCCTTAAATGAATTCATACATGTTCCCATCAGTTCTTCACCTGTAGACCCAGTAATTCTGGTCAAAAGCAATCTGAGGTAGCTGCAGTTATGAGTCATCTCCCTGTCAGCTCTCATCTGCCAAATATGTACATGAACTGACCCCCATAATTCCAAAAGGAGGGAAACAAATTCAAGTGGAATCCACCAGAATATTGAAATCAAATTCCTTAAGAGACACTAGCTCATCTAGAAGGATTGTGGTTTTTTTCCTGTTAGTGTCTTATCAGTCAAATGCACAATTAATTTTCATGACTGTTTGGTTTCATGTGGAAGAGGAGAACAAAAAATTACAGAAGTACTAGCTTCAATGCAAAATCATCTTTCTAAGAAGAAAAAGATTCACAGAAAGACAAAGCTTCAAGGACATTTTTTGTGAAAGTTTGAGAGCCACCCAGACCAGCTGTGACATCTGTACTAATTGAAAAAGCAAACGAGGCCACAAAGGACTGTTCTTTGACCATTTAATCAATTTTCCACTCAATGCATTGTTCATTCTTAGAGACTTTAATGCTAGAATTGATTTTAACAGCCATTACCGAAATACGTAAGTCAAAGGTCTCTCAACCTTTTTTAAGTTTGACCAATGGGAATAAAAGATTATGGAAACGCGAATAAATCAGTGGCCATGATTCAAATGCCTTACTAAAAAACAGCGTGTGAATCAGTCTGCCTGTGTCCTGGTGGTCACATGGGCTGGTTAGAACACAATGGGAGAAATAGCAAGATGGTGATCTCTGACAGAGTCTGGTCTGGACTCTGAAATTGCCTCTTAAACTTCCAGTAATGCAGAGCTCACATAGCTCCCTTCAATCCAGGGTTTTACAGCTCTCTTCAATGCAGGGAGAGGTCAGTCTTCAAATGTTTGTAAATACTTTTGGAAATTGCATATTTTACTCAAGCAAGCAGAGGGGACCAGAAAGATGAAGAATATTAAGATCACTTGTTAAGATGCTTTTAGGTATAGCTAGTGGATATATGCCCTGCAAAACAGAGGAAAAGGAAATATGGAAATATGCCTCGCAGTTATACATTCATCCATAGAGAGGAAAAGACAGAAAAAATAATGCTTAAATAATTTTTCTTTCATTTTGAGCAACTTCCTTTAAAGAGAAAAATATACCTAACCTACCATTTGCATGCTATTGGCCAGAGCTAGTATAGATTTAAGAAAAAGAGGTGAGCTCTAGTGAAAACAAAGCACACTAAACTAGATCTGGATTAATACTCCCAAACTGCTATTATTGTACTACTTCTGGATTTAAGGAAGTTTTTGTCTTCAGTAACAAATATTAGAATGTAGAATTTCTATCTCAGAGAAGAAAATCTGTGAAAGTGAAAAGGTGCTTAATAACATTCTTTTTCACAGTACAAATATACAGCAAAAGGCAGCAATGGCTGTAGGTGTTATGTGTAGGCAGTGACTTTATCATCTCTGTAACATCTCTGTAACATCAGCAATTCCCTCGTGTGCTGCCTTCTCCTTCTTCCGTGTTTGGTCCTAATGAAACAAATTTACAGTATGACCTTTGCATACATGCATGATATATTGTGATGACAGTCACTCCACTGTGAAATATGATGCTATGATCTTTCAGTTGTTTCCTTTTGGAAGATGAGCCTTACATGATTAGATTGATAAGCATCAATGTATCAGAAATTGTGCCAAAGCAGCAGCTACTGGCATGTTGTACTGTAGGAACTTTAAGGGTATTGACATAGTTCTAGAAAAGCAACCTTAAGGACAAGCTGAGCCACAAAAATCAAATAACGTAATTGACAGGTTATTTGATGCAGTTCCTGGTGGAAACTTTCCTGCTTTACTGAGATACACTGACTTACAAAAGACCTTTGACACTCCACTGAAAAGTGTATGAATGCTTTAAGATTTTTCATCATTATCATGCGTGCCTGAAATTTGTTTATGCTGTCAGGAGTTTGTCATGGAGTCCTCAATATTGTTGTAGTATAAAAGGGCATCCATCAGACACATTAAATACCATGTCTTCTCCTTAAGGAGATTACCTGTATCTGTGATATGTTGCACTATTGACACACACATGACATCCAATTTAGCAGTCTGTATTTACCCAGAGATTTGCATGCACCATAAAGCAGAGCTTTAATTTAGTTTTTCTTCTCAACTGGGGAACAAAGGAAGTGGGAAAAGGGTGCTGATTTTTGCCATCCATATTCAATGACACTGTTGAGTGTTATTCATCCATCTGAATGTTCATGTTGGTTTAACTCTTATTTTAATTTATAAAGGTCAAAGCCAAGATGGGCCAAACTGATGCAGTTGCAATACAGAAGTAAATAAAATATCAATCATTCCCTCAAAAAGCTCTAAGGAGTCAAAACATAACTGGTGGATGAGACAGAAAGGCAGGTTAAGGTAGATTGTAAAAGATGAGTCAAGAAAAAAGAACAGAATGTGCACCTGTGTATCCTAAGTTCTTTTCACATGCCTTAATCCTTACAAAATTTACCTTTCAGCTCCATCCTGATAACAGTCTAAGCTAAAGTTTCTGCATTACTTCTAAACTTTCCAGGTCTCTATGTGGTCTCAGAGTATTTGATGACATAAACATCTATACTACTTCTGAATGCAGTGTAATACAAATTACCTATGTCTTATTTTGTGCAAAACAGTTCTTATGACATCTAATGTGTTACAATCTATAAACAAAACACAGAATAGTTTTCATGTTTGAATTTTTTGGTGAAACATGTAGCTGCAAACTGAAAAAAGCCAGGGTGCTGTCCTGAGTACAGACACAAGATGATGTATTTTATTTGCTTTTTGGGGAAGTGCATATCACAGCTTCAAAATGGGGCAAATTATGCTGTTTCATAGTGTCCCTGCCCATGGCTTTGAGATTAATGTGGACCAAGGAATATTTCAGCACGTTCTTTAGAGGTGACCAGTCTGTTCTGAGAGGTGCAAAAAGTTTGGCTGTATAGATATGGGTTGTGTCATGAGAGGGTTTTTTATTAAAACAGATACAGCTGTAATGCTGGGCAGTATGTCCATCCTATCTCTAGATTTGTAGAAGATGTTTCAGTGAACAATGATTTTAAAAAATGGACAAGGTATCAAAAATAATAATATTTATATGGATTAGCTTGAAATGGAGGTCCAACTCATTGTTCAAATTAACTGTTAAATATTGGCATGAAAATACACCTAAATATGCAGACACTAAGACATCTAGAAAGTTCTTCGGCTTTCCCATCTCTAGTGAATGTCTTGAGGTCTCATTAGAGTGAGTGATTACTCCTTGTTGAAATGTAAGTAGTTGAAAGATAATGCAGCAAGCTCAGTTCTTAAATTTCCTGGTGAAATTCGAGTACACTTTTTGAATAAACCTAACCTTAGTTTGAAAGATTTCATCATAAAATGAAGTGTGTGAACTCATAAGAAGGGAGAGCAAACAACCCCACCTAAACTCAACACCAGCACACATTTCCATAGCTGCCTTTTAAAGTTTTCAGTCTCTCCAGTGTTCAGTTACTGTTATTGACTTCAGGATACAGTTTCATTTGGAGAGGGGAGAAAATATAAACAGAAAAAAAAAAAAAAATTTATTAGTTATAGAAGAACAACTTTTGAGAAAATATCAGAAAAGACCTTGACCTTTCGGTCTGGATTCTTATAATTACGATGACAGTCTCTGTACCATGCAAATCAGTATTTCATTATTTCATTTTCTTAAGTACCTTGCTAACTTTTAAAATTTTCAACAAGTCTAGATAACTGAAGGTGCAATCAATTATGGGGTTTTGATACATTTCTGGGATACAGGCTATCATTAAAAAGGGTCGTCTAATTATCTGTTTCGTTGTGACTGAAATTCTTTCAGCGCCCGCATCTCAGTGGAATCAGTTAACTATGGTATGAATCTGATATATTTTAGACATCAATAATGCTTTCTTTGCTTGTCTTCCCATAAATATCAACATTTTGGGGGTAGAAAAAGGATTTAAACTGTTTCAGTTGTGCTATTATTACAACTCTGACCTTGCTAAAGACTCTCGGCAAATTGATTAGCTCTGAAAAGCTGCCATCCATCTGCAGAGCGAGAATAATCTGTAAATAAAGCTACAGAGAGGTCTGTTGGAAAAAATATTTCACTCTTGCTGGTTGCTAAAATATCCCTTCAGAAAAGGACAATTTACCTCCACCTGAGGAAGCATGTTGGCTGCTTGCACTGATACAGAGCAGTGTCAGCATACTGGCAAAAAAAGGAGAGAAAATCTGCTGCTCTTTTCATTTTGTGAGATAAACCCCAGGGCTTATTAGGAGAAATAGAATAGGAAGTGGTACACAGTTATGCCACTTTGAGGTAAAACAGAAAAAAAAAAAAAAAAAGGAAAAAAAGAGAAAGTAAACAAAACTTAAAAGCAGAAACCATAGTTGCTGTATGAAATGGCCATTTCTATGCTCCCAAGTGCAGTCTTTGTATTCAGGGGAGCTCTGAATCTACTTCTGAGTAATCAGGCACTACTGGAATTGACACAGAAAACAAAATGTTCCTGATCTTAGTCCTAATCTGCTTTATAGTTTTTACAGTCTATTTAATTTTGTAGCTGTATTTAATACTGAAGGTGTCTCAGGATGTCATTTTTAATGAAACATTATATAAAATGCTGCATTGGCACTATATCAATTAAAGTTCGGAATAATTATGTTAGTTCTCCATTTCTGTTGGAGGCATTACACACACCACTGGACAAAAGTCCAGTCCTTGTCCCACACAACTTTCATGCTAAACTGACCACCTTGGAGTCACTCATTTGCAACATGATTGGGTAAAGAAACAAAAGCCTCATGTAAACCAAAGGGATGCAGAGGTGTGTCAGCTGACAAGAATTTCATGAAAACACCAGGTTGCTTTTCAATTGTTTTTCTCCCTTTCATTTTGAGCTTTTCAAAAAGTTAATTTAAATATTTCTAAAAAACTAAAGACATCTGAATGACTGAAAATTAAGGAAGAAAGGTTCTCATCTCCTCTAACAGGATATATGAGGAAGGGCACTAAGGCAAGGATAATGGAAAGATAAAAAAAGAAAATGGGCAAAGAGACTTGTATTAACTGAGTCAGTCGAAATGAAGAGGAAGTGACCATAATAAGGCAGAGATATGCAGAGTTTTTAAAGGACAGATCAGATGCTATGCAGCAAATCCAAGGCTTCCACATTAGAGCAAACAATCATACTAGGGTTGGTAATGTGCATTTTATCTTAATGTCAGAGATAATTTTTTCCATCCTTTGAGCTTTACTCAAGATTTTTTAATGAGTTTTTCTAATTTATAAAAAAAAGAAAAGGGTATTTGGATAATAAACATGAATATTAAAACAAAAAGAAGTATAGCTTATGGAAGTTCACTGCCCAAATGTCTAAGCCCTCTATTGTGAAGCAAAAGTATTCATCTGCTCTTTCAATTGCTTGGTTAAAATGCTAAATTATTCCTGGTGCTTTGTAGCAGATCAGTTAACATTACTTTTAGCTTTATTCAGACAGCACGTTCTAGTTCTTCTTTGTATACAAGGCACTGGCAGCTTGACCTTCCTGTTTATTCCTTTATAAGACCATTATCATCAAAGTTCTGTGGCAGACAATTCACAATTTTCAAATGTTAATGTTTAAAGACCTAGATTTCTGACTGATGTCAAGCTTTATTTACACATTTTGAAAAGAAAAAAAGAAGTTTCTTATCACACTTTGAATTAATAAGCTCTAGATAAATAGTGAAATACAGCTTGAAATGTTTCTGTATCACATTTTTGAGAACAAGATCACAACAGATGCTATCCAGATTTTATACTGGGGAATAGAATCTAGGTAAGATGTATGCTGGGAATCCATACTGTGAGAGCCAAATGACAGTACATTTTAATTTTGTTCTTGCAAAACTATTTGACGACAGGATTTTAAAAGTTCCATTGAAGGGCTCCTCAAAAGCAGTGCCTCTTTGTGTGGATTCAGATCCTAGCCTCACATACAGCATTAGTGGTGCTAACCAGACTGAGCAAGTAATTAGTGGAAAACAACTCAATGATGAATTCAGCCTTTTATGCTGTAAATGCTATAATACATGTGATCAGGCAACAATTATTTGAAACGTACTCCAAATTCCCAAATAGCTTTCACCTGTAACTTTTAGTCACAACTTCCTCTGAGTTTTCAGAGCTTATATCTCTGTAGCTGTGATGGGTGCAACAAAACACACAGCAGTGTTTGTCTCTACTTGATCACTGCTTGAGATGCTTCGTGGCCAAAAATACTATTCCAGGGCATGGAAAGTGTGCCTTCCATGGCTCGTCTGCACATGTGGGTTTGGCATTCACCTGTGATGGCAAAGAGTTATGCCCTCATGCCAGCACCCAAACATCACTTCTGGTGACAGTGGTGGTGGAGCCATCTTCAACTCAGAACAGGGATGAGGAACTAAGGAAAAGTTTTATTAACAATCTGGAGTTCACTGTTCCCAGCACTCTGTCAAAGAGACAGTTATATCAATTTGTATGCTATTAAAACCTATGCAGTTTATGTATGTTATTCTGTTGCCATGTTTAATGAAAGTAATTTGACAGTGGAATGTTCCATAAATGTAACCTGGTTGGCATATCTAGGGACCAAAATTATATTGATTTATTTGTGGCTCAAACTAAAAGCTGAAGAGGTAGATGCTGACTTTAAAAAAATCATATTCAGTGCAGAGCTGATACACAACCCTTATTTACCACACCATATATTCAGCTTTAATTTTTTGTTGTTTATCCTTTTTCTCTGCAAGCTGCAGCACTTGCACAGAATATAACAGTGAAATAGTGGGTAAACAGGCAGTGTTATTCAGTTTTGCTGGCTGTTCTAAGTGATGAAACTATAATTCTCTGGGTGATAGATAACAGAAGGTAATTTTATGGTTACTAAGAATGAGTTTGCATTTGTTGGGATAGTTACTACATAAATTTATAGATCTATTTTGTATGTACCGCATTTTAAATTTTAGTGGCAGCACAAGGAACAGTATGAGAGTAACACAAGTAGTCCTGTCATGAACTCCTAGTTTAGCAGCCACTTGTAAAGGTATACTGTAATTCAACATGAAATAGCTTCAGAATGTTCTCACAATCTTGTTATAAATCATGGTCTTTGGAAGGGAAGGTGTTATTAAGTTTGTTTTTTGATTTTCTTTTGCCCTTCCTCCATCATCTTATCTAGGGAGAGTGTTGAAAGGTAGGAAAGGCAATTCTGTACAGGAGGTCCTTTTAAGTGCTGGATTTAAGTGCCCTTTCAGGATTTAGCACTTTTCTAAGCTTAACTGACAGGTCACTTTGCCCTTGTTATCTGGGCAGATAGACCCTGGGACCCTACAAAGACAATAAGATTAATTGTGGGGCAGGCAGTAGGATACTACAGCTTCAGATCACAAAATTCAGACAAGGCTCAACACCTGTCAAGCTATTATGACGTTTACATTCAATAAATATAATGTCTCCAGAGAACCAGAACTGTTTTTGTTTAAAGATGGAGATTGGGCCCCAGGGAAGCCATTTTGTTAAACACGCCATTCTGTGGTGAAGAAATACCAGCTTTTGTCAAAGATTTAATTGTTGGAAGACCCATTAAGATTTCAGTTCAGGTTACAAATCTGAAGGAAGCCTAGACTGACAGAGGGGTGCTTGATTTGATGATCATGGGAGCAGAAGAGGAATGGAGGTGGTAGATGTGCTAAATTTGCATTTAAAAAGCTCACCTAGGAACATAGCAATTAGACTTTTAAATATAAAAATATAACTTCAGAGCATCCCAGAAGTATTCCAAAGTACTGAATTATGTAATGGCCGAACCAAGGACATTCCTTGAAAGTTAGGTTATCTGCAAAGTACTGTAAGGAAAGTGTCAGAATTCTGAAATGATCTTCAGGAGTTCGAACTGAAGATCCCATTATAAAATTAAAATGGACAGTGTTAAGAAATTATTTTTCCGCCGTGTTTCCAAAGAAAATGCTTCTATTCAATTGTAGTGTACCCACAAACAGCAAAATGCATCTGGAAAAAGATAGAACAATTGGGGAAAGAAATTGAGTGCTGTCCAATAAAAATGTTATTTCAAATCTTCCTTTACCAAAGCAGATTGAAGTGATGGCATTGGCTGTTATAACTTATGGGAATAACTTGGGATCTTCACAGAAGAAATACTAGATGACCCAAGATAGCCTTATATAGTCATTAATAGTGATCATCAAAATCCTTGATAAGCAAAATAATGCGGACAATAATGCAGAAAATTTTTAACAAGACATGTTTTAATGCCTCAGAGACAGCATGGACAAAGAGCTGGAGCAGCATTTGCTTCTGGCTCCTAAAAATATTCAATTGCTTTTCTTCTTTTCAGAGCAATGGGGAGGTACTCTGTGTTTGTATCCTAATTGTGAAAGTGGAGGAAGGCAATTTAGTGGCTAGAGGAGCACACATTGATGGAGAAAATGAATGGAAGCCGGATGCTCTGAGGTCTGCACTCCCGGCAGCCGCAGCTGTCACAGGAGAGCTGCTGCCTCACCCAAGCGTGCAGGTACACGGGCAAGGGGAAGAGCCAGCAGCAGCTCCTTGCTCTGAGAAAGATTTCATGCTCTGCTTCACTTCAGCATTTAATCAACCACAAAAAGTTTATTGCTGTGTATACTCCAGTGCCAGAAACATTATCGCCTAATTAAATTGTTTCATTGTTTTGCTATATCTAGCAACATGTCTCTTTAACTCTCTGTTTTATTTAGCAGTGAGATTGCTTTAATGTCCTCAGAATGGGATATTAAATTGAAGGGGTGGCTGTTTAAATTCAAGTTCAAATCAATAATACAGGTAGACTTTTGCTGCCAAAGTCTAACTTAGGGCCTTTCACTTTGCTGCAGTCCTGTGTTCACATTTGATTTATGGCTGTTCCTTTTGGTGGGACATATATTTCAAGGCCTTTTCACTGTTTAAGCTTTCTGTAATCACTGGAATTTCTCTCTTCTGCAGTTCTTTTGGATATACTGCCATGATGAGTTTCATTATTAATTTCAGGTGTCAAAAAGCCAAATATTTAGATATGCCTGGCCCTCACAAAACCTGAAATTCTAAATACACATCTTGGACCCCTCTAAATAGTGAATTTATTATAAATACCTAGATTCACTTTGTGTTTATCCTTTATTAGTTTTAAGAGCTCTAAATGGATGACACTTAAGTGTTCAAATGCTCTCAAGGTTATTCCGGATATTCTGAGATGGTTCAAGCCATAAGGTTCTCATTCCTGTAACTATAAATCATTAGCTATGTTATTATTTCATTTGCATAATGAAAATTACTATATAAATAACATTGCAAAAAAGGCTTTATATCACAGTATAAATAATTACTACGTATTTAAGGGGAAGAAAAATGGAATTTTGTCGCCTAATGGCTCCTAAAAAATGTTGTAATTCCCTTGTTTGTAGTTGAAAAGTTTGTTGTGTCCAGTAAAATTTAGTTACATAGATGGAAGGAAAAGAGGAAGTAGATAAAAGTTGTTTGTCACGAGATTTTATTAGGAAGATTATTTGAGGGAGAAAATGCATGCTAATGCATGACTGGTCAAACTCTGACTGTGAGCTGAAGTGTGGGGTATTATCAGAAAAAGCAACCTCTTCCACTTCTGCCAGCAAACCCAGCAACTGAGGAATTCAGGATCCCTGTCAGAAATGCAGAGGTCTGTCCCTGAGCTCAGCATCCTTCAGGCTGGTAGAGGAGCCATGGGTCACATTGGTCCCCCCTTCCCTCCTACACAGACACCTATGGCAATGATGCTGCAGCACCAAGAGGAGCAAAATGTTTCTCTTGCATAGTGGAGAGCATCTTCAGCAAGCACAAGCAAAGGACTCTTTTGGGTGTACAGAAATCTGCAATATATCCATATTTAAATTTACTTATCACATCTTCATATTAGCTGATGAGAATTAACTGATAAAATTTTGCTTTCTGCTCATAACCCTTGTAAAAAGTAACTGCTTCCCATGACCTTTTCACTGAGTGTTCACTTCTCCCCCATTAAAGAAATAAAAATTATGCTATATTGTAATTTCTTTCACTCTGTTTAATTTGTCCTCCATTTGTACAAAATGATAGACCAGCTATCTTATTTGTTAAAATGTAAGAACTGTGGCTTGGAGATAGTCCAGTCAGTTTCTAAATGCACTAAAGTTATAAAAATAATCTCACATCTAAATTCGCTTTTTAAAGTCTTTGAATACTAAAGATAGCTCTTGGCCCTGATGTCTCAGAAATAGGAATAAGATGCAAAATTCTTACGAGAATCCCAGATGTTTCTAAATTGTTTAGGTGCTGGAAAGTAACCTTCTTTACAAATGTTAAGCAAATGTTAAAAAGGGGAATGCAAAGTCAACAGAAAAGAAAGCAGTTTGAATCACATGTAACCTTGTTTCCCTTTTTTAACCTTTTCTTATGCCAAACAATGATTATGCTTAGTGAGCATAAAATAAAGTATTTGTAATGAAAGGGTTATTTATCATTACCTTTTCATTCTGGTATTCAAACAATCAATGGCTAAAAACCAGAAATCTTGACATGAAAGTTCTAGCTACAAGTAAGAATTTCTGAGTTAATTTCCATGATAAGGGGAGTTAATAATCCATCTATGGTTTGAATGGATTGGCCTTTAATGGACATTATTGGATCTTGGGTCAAAGTCAAACTCTGCTTGGGGAGGAGAGGAGAGGAGAGGAGAGGAGAGGAGAGGAGAGGAGAGGAGAGGAGAGGAGAGGAGAGGAGAGGAGAGGAGAGGAGAGGAGAGGAGAGGAGAGGAGAGGAGAGGAGAGGAGAGGAGAGGAGAGGAGAGGAGAGGAGAGGAGAGGAGAGGAGAGGAGAGGAGAGGAGAGGAGAGGAGAGGAGAGGAGAGGAGAGGAGAGGAGAGGAGAGGAGAGGAGAGGAGAGGAGAGGAGAGGAGAGGAGAGGAGAGGAGAGGAGAGGAGAGGGCTGAGAAAAATTCCAAGTTTTTTATCAGACATCACAGAAGGTTATCAGAGTGGTCCCACTGGATTTGCAAGCTAGGAGGAAACAATAGTTCAGTATGCTGTGATAAAGTAATAAAAATTGCTAAAAAATTGCATAAAACATATTTTGTGCTTTTTAAAATGATTTTGACAGTGTACCTAATATTTGCAGAAAATACAACCTCATTTAAAAATGGGCCATAATCACAAAATTTAGCTGTATACTAGATGGGCTAAGCCACACCTACTTCAATGGACAAATAAAAAAAAAATGTTTAAAAACCACGCCGAATGAAAAAATGTAGATTCATTGCCTTATGACTGAAAAAGGACTCACAAGTCTCTATTTCTTGTATTTCCGAATTTCTATTTGTAAGGAAGGGAAATAACCTTTACTGTATTGTTGGAATAAAAGGAACTAGATGATTCATCTCTGTGAATCTGCTTGTTGAATTTGATGGATCATTCTTAAAAGCGACGTTGCTAATCTTCAGGTTTTCTTTTTTAGGTTATTCACAGATCAGTGGGTTTTCCGGCTAATACAGGTCCTGATGCTCTTCTGTCTTCACACATGGTATTCATCATATCTTGACAAGAAAAGACCTTCAGTCTACAAATAACCTTCACTGAAGTAAGACATGTAAGTGGGTTTCTATATGAAAGATAGATTTTATGGCTGAATAAAAAACAACTGTAGTTAAAAAGTGTCATTGCATGGCCCTATATGAAGATTTTTCCTCAAAAGAACTTTTAGTGTTTGTTGTTAAAAATCTCTTAGAGACAAAAAAAAAATTGAATTATTTTATCATTAGCCACAAATTCAACAGGAAAGGAAGATCAGTTGAGTATTTTATCATTCTGAAATGTGCAGCCTTTAAAATATTTAAGTATCCACATTAGTTCTTGTCAAACTAGCACAAAGCAGTGCATAATATGACCTATGTGTAGAAGCAGAACAAGATAAGAGGCTTTGGTAAGGGTGAAACATTCACAGTATGGTTACTTTATGCAACAGTTAATAATTTGGTTTCCTAACACTATTATTATTATTATTATTATTATGCTATTATTATTATTATTATTATTATTATTATTATTATTATTATTATTATTATTATTATTATTATTATTATTATTATTGTTATATTTCTCAACAAAGTGACAAAAATAAAACATTTCTTCCTCTGTTAGGCAATTCAGCATCAATACTACTAAAAAATAATGAATGCTTGTCAGTGACAGCAAACTTCAGCACAGCAAAAACTTGATTAAATTTTGTTGACCTGTACTTCAGAATCAATTTAGTTTTGTATCAGAAAGATTGGTCAAATTTTACTATTTGCCACACACCAAAATCCTAGTGAAGCCAACAGATCTCTGACACTGCAGATTAAAACTAATTCTTTCTCAAGTGATTTACTGATTTTAAAGGATGTATAAGGAAAGAATTTGTCTCTCTTCAAAGGATACATTAAAAAAAATCTAAAAAAATAGACGAACTAGAACTAGATCTAATGAAATTTAATTTCAAACATCTGTCACATACCAGTCCTATGAGGTGTACTAAAGGATGTAACGATATACTTTCCTCCTCATGAGGAAAGTTTTCCTCATATCCTGATGAGAAACACTAAGAATTCCCTTGTTTGAGACACACTCTTTTCATGCAGCATGTGGAAGCTTAATATCTTAATGACATCCATTCCTAATAAGTCAGCTGGAAAATGGTCACTGGTTTCCAAGAAGTGGGTGGGAGAAAAGGCATTGCTGATAGGGAGACTTATTGAGGCAGAGGGATTTATCTGAAACTCTCTCTCCTACAAACACATAACAGCACACCTTGTCTGTGAGCATACTAGAGCAGAACATTTCTGTTTTCATGCTGAGTTAATAAGGAAGTAAAATTTATTCTAACAACAAATATCACAACATGACCCTTGAAGAGGTAAATTCAATATTAATATTTAATTGATAAAATTGTTGAGCAGAAAGGTAAAACGCAACAAAATAAAATCTGACAAAACTAGGATCATGGATTTTGATCATTTTCACAGGGAATTTCATATTATTATCTTTGTTGTAGATATCTGAAACAGAGTAAGAGAATGAAAACAATGTTTTTAAGGTGGTCTGAAAAAATTCTGTTATACCAAGAGCTACTAAGAATGAACAGCAAACATCTATCTCTAAATGCTTCAAGCTACAAGTACAGATCTAAGTGGGATCAAAAGTGTGTGGATCCAGCTATAAGCATAATGCATTCAGATAGTAGCCCAACAGATCTTATGTTTTTTACTTTGTCTGTTTTCTTGTTCTTTTTAAGTTATCGGACTTAACTATATCTTATATGTTTGCATCTATTTGAGTTGAAAAATTGTATTTTATATAACCTCAAGTATCCTTACCAGAGAACCGGTAAATACAAAGTACCATAACTTCTCTATTCAAAGCAGAGAGTGGTTTAAAAATATTTTAAGATATGGATACGTAAACAATTGAAAATTCTTAATAGGTTTGTACACATAAGTTCTTACGCAAAACCATCATATAACAGTTAGTTCTGACTGACTAGAGAAGAACATCATGGACTTGGAAATTTCTTGGAAATTGCTTCACCTTTCTCAGAAAATGTCCAATAATATAATGCCATTTCCAATTTCAGAGTTGAAGCGTTAAGATATGAGAAATGTACTCCTTATGTGGATGCTGTATGAATTTTTTTCTTGAGAGTCTTTTGAAAGAATCAGAAATCTGGAATCACATTTGAAATTTAGTATTTCAAATTTCAAAGCCAAAGTCATATTTTACTGAAGACTGATTGAAATGTCTAAAGAACTAAATGTTATTCTTCCTACCTTTAGAAAACTCGTGTGAAACTCAGTAATCAGTGTTAGTGGAAATTTGGGATGTTATCATTGTCTTCACACTGTATTTTTTTTTAGTTTAAAATTTATTTACAACAAATCAGAACAAAAATACTCCAAATTAAATTTGATAGTGGTGTGTTGCAAATTTAGTTGAAAATTATTTTCTCATCAAAAAACCAACAAAAACATAACCATTTATTGTGCTGGAGCATAAGCCCACGACATGCTATTACAGTAAAAGCTAGGCATTATTTCCATCTGGCTTTGAGCACACAGGATATTGTACAAACTACCAGAAGAGCTCTATTTCACTGTAATTAAAATTTAGTGTTACACTTAAGCAATAAGGCAACTCCAGGAGATGTGATTATCATGAGATAATGACCTTGGGGTGTTACAAGGCAAGGAAGCAACCAAATGCCTCTAATCCTCCAGGGGGTATGATTATTTCGGAATAACCACACCCCCCGAGGTTGTGTGATTAGTATCAGAGACAAAGTCTGTACTGAGAATACAAATATGATTTTGTAGGGAAATGTTGGGGGGCTGGTCTAAGTAAAGTTGGTAATGAGGAGTGCTGAAACAGCAGTTTTAGATGAGTTGTGTTTCTCACGTGCTGATTCTAAAGTGTCTTTAAGAACTCTCAGGACACATATAGAGCTGACAATGATGTCATACCTGTATAAGTAATCCTCCATAAATGCACAGATCTAATCTTTTCATCCTATTTTGATTTCATAATTTCCATTTCATAATAGCAATAAACTGTGGTAAGCAATGCATTTCTGGGGGATTATTCCACTTCTCAGGTGGCTGAAGTCACTCAACCTTTAGCCTCGTATCTTTCAAGACATCTGAGAAGTGCAATAACTCCCCAGAAATGCACTGCCTGTCATGTCTTATTGCTTAATTACTTTGTACTTATCAAGTAGTCGCTCTTTAAATGAATGCAGAAGCACAGTATGTTTTACAATTATGGTGTGTATAGGAGCAGTATAACACTGTTATGGCAAAACATAAAATAAGTAATTGTTACAGCAGAAGTACAAATTGAGGCTGCAGTACAAACTATGGTGCAAACTATGATGTCTGTAGAACACTCTACTGTTCTGATAAGTATCTTCTGTATGATTAAGTAATGTCACATGCTTAGCTTTAATAAGGATGCAAAACAAGGGCCAGAAGTAAAAAATACAATAGATAAAGCAAAACCAAACTCTAATTGCAGAGTTTATATTCCTGTTGCTATTGATAGCTTTGGGAATATGTCAACATTTCTGAAACTAGTGAAATCATACTAGTAGTCATTCTAGTTATTAAAAAACAAGTCAAACCAGTGCGTGCAAACAAGGAGGAGAGGCCACATATTGCTATTGATCTATCAGAAAAGAAAGTGCCCAAAACTGGGACATGATGAATAAAACACAGCTTTTACTTGCAGTAAAAGGAAATCCTGTTTGATTTTTCATGAAATCCTTACAACTAAGACGTTATTCATAGTTGTGAGTCACGGGAAAGGATGTGTGAATTTGCACAATTCCTGTGAGAACTATTGTTGAAACCATCACAGCTAGTCACTGTAAGATCTCACTGCAGTTTCTTACTGGACTGGTTTCCATCCTTCCTTTCCTACAGCTCAAACTGGTTTCTCTGTAAGTAAGTATTTATCTTAATGTGTGAAGGAAAAAAAGAAGCCAAGAGAAAGCTGCTCAGACTTCAAAGGCTAGGTTTTACATGTTTGACTATCTACACAGGTTTACAATCTACTTCTAAGCTACAGAAGGCCAGAAATGAAAGAATTAAAAAATATTGGGAGCATGGCTATGGATGTAATGAGCTCAATATATGACTGAACACATCTACTTATGACAGAAACCACCTTCCCCTCCTGGTGGTGTTAAAAATAATGTCCATCATTTTAAAAGCAGGAAGTATATGAACACACATAACAAATTTTTGCCATATTTATCTACAGAGTTTGGAGCCCTAGATGTCTAGGAGGAGCCACACACAAATATTCAGCCAGCCCAGGAATTCTGTTGCAGTTCAGTATTTCAAAAACAAGGAAACAACTTGGCTGCTTTCATTCAAGGATACTAAGCTCAAGGACAGCCCAAATACAAAAAGATACATTTAGCAATGTAACAAAATAATGTTTATTCACAACTGGTTTTGTCTGAGTTGTCTGCACCATGTAAATAAACTATTATAGAGAATAGATATGATTGCTAATACTGATTGTCTCATTTAAAAGTGGATTTTTATGCTAATGTAATATATTTCAGTAACAGAACTATAATGATTCATTAAAGGAAAAATGGCTGAAATTAAATTTTACTTTATACTTACCAAATATCTGTCTTACATTGCCTCATTTTGGCTTGCTGGCCAAATCAACACTTGGGCCTGCTCAAGGAGATGCTCCTCCTCTTCAGAGAAGGCACCCCCCTCAAAGCAGCACTACAAAAATGACCAACTGACAGACGTATGGCAGACATACAGATGCAACTACAACACCTCAGTGCTTCACAGAATATTTTCCTTCATATGGTACACAAAGAAGAAAATTCCTTTGGGAGGAAAAAGCTGAATTTGGTCAAAATGAAAGCAAAATCTCCCTCATTACCCTGATAATATATGATTCAAGAAAACTATACTATATAACACACATCATTGGTGAATCTGTAGTATATTACTGTGAACCTGAAAGAAAAGATACTTGAGAATTTCCACCCAAACTCATAATGTAGCACTAACTCTGTTCAGTGCTGTAGGAAGGTTAATTCATGTTCTAACAAGCTCCTTCATATTCTGCCTCCACTTTGATGCTAGGAACTTATCTATTAATGCTGAATACTCATAGTGAGAAATTTTAATACTCTGCCAGAGTAGAAAAAAGACTTGCCATGCTAGCATCCTAATTTTCTCAATAGTTACTGTCACAGCAACCCTTAATTTAGAGCGCAGAAGTGGCACGATGGTAAATTACGGCACTCCTCAAAAGCTTCACCTTCCAACCCCAGCACTGTGATTGTGTCAGAATTTGAAAGAAGAAGAAGAGTTTATTTCTCAGTGAGTGTGATGTCACATTGAGCAAGAAGAAACGCATGAAGTGAGGAGATTTGCAATGCCAGTGTACTAGTTCAGAGCTCGTCACTGACATGAATTTCTGGAGCATTGTTCTTGGTAATTTTTAAAACTTGCCACTTCAAAACTTCTTGAAACCAGCTAATAAGGGGGCTGCAATCTTGAATGTCATTTAGATGTAGATATATTTGCTTTTCCTATTTAGACGTCATCTGTGTTTCAAAGAAAGAATATTGCATACAGAAGAGCACTAAGAAGGGATTTTCTTCCTAACTGCTAGGGGATTTATTCTCAACTGACTTGGATGGTGATGGCTTTTCATGCCATGGGTAAAGATATGGAAGGCAGGTCAGAGATGAAGCTATGTAAAAACTTCGAGTTGTTTTTCAAAGACTAAGATAAAAATTGTTAAAGTACTTCATGAATATTGTTTGATCAACAACAAGTTCCAGAAATATTAAAAATCCACTCTGGGGCCATGTATAAAGGCAGTCACAGAGGCAAAGAAGCATGATATATTATCCCAGAGGATGGTATCATTTGTATGTTCCCTGTGGACCTGAAAGGTCTTGTAACCCCCAGTATAAAAATGTTTAATTAATTAACCTACCTGAATTCCTCTCAGCCAGAGCCAAGGCTTTAATATACAGCCAGTGAGTGACACAGACTATATTAAACCAAGGAATTTCAGAAGCAAGAACCCTAGGCTGTCTTCTGACCAAGACATACCAGCACCTTTCTACTTCTTCAACACAGAAAGGGGATTCATTGCTCTCTCAGAGAAAGAAAAGCATGCCAGGATGAGTGGGGAGGATCAGGGCTTTGGCATGCACAGCAGCACATTTCTGCAAATGGACTGTGGCTGTCTCACAGCACTACCTTTTTCTCCTGGCCTGTCAAGGGGCAGAACAGTTTTTTGGTCCACCTGGCAGTTGGGGGCTAAGAGAGAGGCAGGGGAACAGGCGAGATGGGTCTCCCAATCAGTCAGCATTTACATAATTCAGTTCATCTGGCACAAGAGCCCATGTTCCTCCCAGCCCAGTTTGTGGATTAGAGAGGAAACTGGAGAAAGGAGGGGAATAGTATCTCTGGAGTACTGCAAGAAGGTAACAAGCATTGAAGTGGAAGAAGAAAGGGATATCTGGGAGATATTTTGTTGGCACAGGGTTACTCGGGGTGCTAAGATAAGAGAGACTTAAAAGTGTGGAGGAAACTAGGGAATAAAAGGGCCTAGCAAAAAAGTAGGTCGAGCAGCTGGTGTAGAGGGAGCAGGCAAACTGAACCCTTTAACAGCTCAGTTCAAAGCATGTGATGCTTCTAGGACTAACACAGTTTTAACATTTCTGATATGAGTTTTGGATAAAATAACTTGTCTACAGACAAAAATATTATTTCTGGGAAAGTGGCTATAATATCTTCCAATATGATGAATTAATTTCATTTTATTTTCTACAGCCAAACGCTGAATGGAACTACCTCTGATCAGGAGCATCATGATCAGGATGAGGAATGGTGCAGTCAAATTTTAAAAAAACCAATACAACTGAGGAACAGACAAAGATGAGGGAAAAGCTGAGTGAAATCAAATGTTGAAGTATTCATGGAAGATAAATAAATGAAGAATAAAAATTGTACCTTGAGGAATTTGCTACAATATGGTAATTTGTACATTGAAAACTCCTCTACTGCAAACTGGAACATCCTTCATCTCACTTGTGAGGCATGTTACAGTAATTTTATTTAACTTTTTCCTCATTAATTCAGTACAGCATTTGTAAGCACTACAGAAAACTACCTTGTTGCATAGTAAAATAAGTATACCAGTCTGAAAATCACAAAGAATGGTAATTTTTGTTTTCTTAATGGTAGAGAGAAAGAAAATCTTGCTAAAATATTCTGTATGTAAGAGTAGAAACCTATTATCATTCTTGATGCTTCTAACCCAGAGGAATTCATGTTTTATAAATGAAATGTTAGATCTTATTTCTTTATTGACTGGCAAAAGCCAGGTAAATCCCAGAAGAATACCTACAGTAGATTTTTTTTGACATGGGGCAATTGGCTGTTTCATTACAGGGAAATCAAACCAGATGTAACTTGATTCTTTATTACCTTCTTGTAGGGCAGAAATGGATCAATCTTTGGAAACTACTATGGACAATAATTTAGATGTTAGCTTGAAGAAAGCATATTTTAGTGTTTAAGGCCAGACAAAATCAGGAAATTTTGCTTTAGAACATTGAAAACTTTGTGAAAAGCACTGCTGCACTTAAAATATAGGGACATTTTGTCAATACTTGTAAAATAAATTTTCACAACACTTTATTTCATTATTACTTTAAAAACACTTCATGGTGCGAGGGCTGGGAAACATTTAAAATTATATACAGGATTGTTATCTAAAAGATAAATCCATGTGTATTTCATCCCTGTTAGGTAAGAATGACAACACTTCCAGATTCCCTCATTTAGAGTGACCACTTCTCATTTCTCTGTAGTCAATAAATACTGCTCATGCAAATTCCATCTGTAGTCAGTTGAGAAAAATAGGATTTCCAGATAGTGAGTCAATATATGTGTTTTAAATGTATTTCTATGGATGGAATGAAACTTGCTTCAGAGAGCTTAATTTTCTCTAATCCTTCCTTAGACAGACTCACCAAAGTTTATAATTAAGATTGAAAAGTGGACTGTATAGAAGAAATTAATCAATATTTAAGTAAGAAATAACCCAATTTTTACTGATTCATTTCTAATTACACAAACATATAGATAAAATACATGAAGTGATATTTACTATGTACTGACTGATACAACATTCAGCACTACCCAAGTAAAATGTGACATATTAGCAGTTGGATTAGGTGCTAAAGCTTAATCATTAGAAAAGTATAATAAACTTTGCTAAAAGGAATCTCAAGAAATTCAACAAAAGGAAATACAAAGTCTTACACTGAGAAACATCTGGAGTAATGGAGCCAATACTGGGCTTTCCTAAGTCTGGAGTATGAACTTACTGAAGTGCAGGAGGTGATGGGAACAAGAAAAAGTATTCTTTTGCTGAAGTGGTGGTGAAACACTGTATGAGATTGCCCAAAGAGGCCGTGGAGTCTCCATCCTTGGACAAAATACAAACCTGACTCTACACAATCCTGGACATCTGCTCTAGCCCACCCTACTCGGGTAGGCTGGACTGGATGATTTTCACAGCTGTCCTCGAACCTCAGCCATTCTTCAATTCTCTGTTATAAAACCTGAATGTATTCATTCATGTTTTTCCCTGACCCCCAAAGATGTGAATAAGAACCAAATCATATAAAAAATCAGAAAGGAGCACTGTGTCTCACTGAGTGGCCTAATCTCTATATATGATAACCCAGGAGAAAATACACAGCCGATATCAAATATGTATCTTACACATTATTGTCAAAGCTCCTCTAGTGTCCCAAACACTAAAGGAATAAAGATGGAATCCATTAGATAAACCTCTTTCTTCAACAAGATATTTGGCAACAATTCACTAAACAATGTTGTTAACAATTACCAAAAAGTTACAAAGCGTATGCTTTCTAATCAAATCATGCTGACAAAATAAACTTATCCTGACTGGAAAGTAAAATTAAATGCAGAATAGGAACACGTTAAAATTTAATCTAGACCTTTCTTTTCCTCTGAGAACAGACCATACTTGCCAGAAGTCTATTTAATTTACCCTTTAAAACATCCAGGTAAAGGGATTCTAGAACACCCATGTCTAATTTGTTTCAAAGAGTTTCACTACCTTCCAGAGATAGAAAACTCTTCCTTATACCAAAGTTCACCTCTAGAACTCTTTACAGTATTCTTATATATTGGCAAACAATGATGATAGATACAGCCACTCATTAGTCTTTGTCTTAAAGAAACAAGCATCCCAAACATCCAACCATTTTCCTTAATGAAATGTTTTTCACAAGAGCTGTCATCAGGTAACCTTATGGAGGTCTACAACATCTCAAACGTCACTCATATATGACTTAAATATTGCAATGAGAAGGAGAGACAATAGAGAAATGACTGCTAAGCCACAGAAAGGGATGTAGATGCATTAGGCTGCAGTCTAAAAGACTTAGAGAATCAGCACAAGGGGAGAATGGAGGAAGAACAAATTTTACAGAAAGCAGTTGCAACTTGCAGGTAGTTTTCAATGTGCATCTTGTCTTGATAACAGCAAATGCAAGACCTAAAACCTGGCACGGTACTTTCTCAACTTTTCTCAGCTGTGGTGCATTAAGGTATTTGCTATACTTTTTCTAATAGCTAAAGGTCATCCAAGATTTATGCTTGCCAAAATAAAAAGCTGTGTTGAAAAAACGCAGTAGCTAATGTAGCCAGGCTCACTATGCCTGTTCATTTTCAGTTCATTTAACAGAAGTCATGAATCCCATGTAAAATGAGCAAAACAACCAAAAATAATGTGTATTTTTGTGGAATGTAGTACAGCATTAGAAGCACGTCGTACTCCAGTATTTCAAACCTGAATTTTTCAGAAAAGTTCTTAAGAGACAGATTCTTCAGTGCTTGGTGAATGGAAAATTTTCATTTAAAAAGTAGGATGTAAGCATATATTCTACATCTGAATTAGTATACATATGAATAATTTGCTTAAGAATAGACTCAGGTATTTCCAGGGTTTTTTTTTTAAACAAACCACAATATAAATGAAGTCAGCATTCTGCTAATTGTTGCAAAGAACACAAATAACAGACTTATTTCTCTATGATATTTTTCTGAGACCAATAATCTCATATTCTCTGGCAGCATAAAAACCTTCGATGTGATATTGAATTAAGAGCTACCTTTCGACAGCCATTTTTGTGTAATATCCAAACCCCTTTTTACTGTCATAGTACAATGCATGCCTGAGATCTCTGCTTGAAGAAAGTGGAAAAGTTGATTCATACCTTTGTTGTGTCTAGGTTTGGCTACAGAAATTTATTATATTAGACAAGTCAAGTGAAAATGCCTGTTAAAATGCATCTCCAATTTTGTTAAAACATCAATTGCTACAAATCTGCACAAACTCAATATTGTTTATCAACCCAGTTCTATAAGTGGTTCCATTTACTTCTGGTGAAATATTACATTTATTTTAAAGAAAAGATTTCATCTGGAGAACCATACTAGTCTTGCTAATTTGCGTGTTTATTTAACAGAATAAATTTTGAAAGAGGCTTTCAAATATGTAGTCATAAGCATTCACATGTGCAAGTAATAGAGTTTACACTTGCAAAACTCATTTTGACAAAAGGGATTTGCTTCAGAAAATTCTATCCCGTATGTAGGTAAGTGCTAGATCCATCATATGCAGGCAGAGATGACAATGTTTTAAAATATATAAATAAACAGAAAAAAGTTTTCAGTACACCTATGGAGTCAGGAGTTTCAGAATTTAGGTTAAATTTGGAGTGGATTTGCTCTGGAAGGAACACATTCTCCTGGAGAAATTTACTTTCCATGGCTTGGATGGATGCACTGTAAACTGGGTAAAGAACTGTCTGGATGGCTGAGCCTGAAGTGGTGGGGAATGGAGCTAAATCCAGCTGGCAGCCAGACACAAGTATGAGGCTCAACAAGGCAAAGTGCTGGATCCTGCACTTGGTCACAGCAACCCCAGGCAGCGCTGCAGGCAAGGGGCAGCGTGGCTGGAAAAGGATCTGTGGATGCTGATCAACAGCTGCTCAACATGAGCCAGCGTGTGTGCCCAGGTGGCCAAGAAGGCCAATGGCATCCTGGCCTGTGTCAGCAGGACCAGGCCAGCAGGAGCAGGGCAGGGATCTTTTCCCTGTACTCCACACTGGTGAGGCCACACCTCAAACCATGCGTTCAGTTTTTGGCCCTTCACTACAAGAGCAGTGTTGAGGGGCTGGAGCACACCCAGAGAAGGGCAGCGGGGCTGAGGAAGGGTCTGGAGCACAAGTCCCGTGAGGAGCAATTGAAGGAGCTGGGGGTGCTTAGCCTGAAGGAAAGGAAGGTCGGGGAATCTTGTTCTCTCTGACTACTTGAAAGGAGGCTGTAGCCAGGTGGGGGTTGGTCTCTTCAAGTGTTCCCAGCTTGCCCCAGAGAAGGTTTAGATTAGATATTAGGGGAAATTTCTTAATTATTAGATTTGCTCAACATCAAAACAGGACATCCAGGATAGTGTTGGAATCCCCATCCCTGGAGATATTTAAAAGATGTGCAGATGTGATGCTTAGGGACATGACTTAGTGGTGTACTTGACACTAGTGGGTTAACAGTTGGTCTCAATGATCTTAGAGGTCTTTTCCAATCTAAACAATTCTATGATTCTTTGATTGTTAATGCAGCAATTTCAGGACAATACTGTCACAGCTCACTTCCTGTTTTAGTGGTTTTGAGGGAAACAATCTGGTAGTTTGTCTCAATTATTTTTTTTTTCTCATAACCTTACTTACCATAAATTGCTAAGAACAGAAGTGGAAACTGTGCTAATCTAAACCAATTTTCTGCATGAAAACTGTAGATTTCTACTCCTTATTTGTTCATATAACCTAATAAAGTGTTATTGAAATAGATTGTTTCTTTTAGAAAGACACCTGACATTGATAAAAGGACTCCAAGTGATGAGGAATTTACCATATTCTTCAGTAATCCATTGCAAAGCTGATTGCCCTCACTGTTATAAATGTATATCTTGCATCTACTCTTTCAACTGAAATCCCTTGCGGCTGCACGTTGGTTCAAGCAAGATGCCATGACTTGTGTAAGAGCTTAATACATCAATGACTGCTCCAAGTGCTGACAATACAAAATGAGTGAGCTTTCTCCAACCATCAGATCAGATACAATAATCTTGTTACAGAACATTTATGCTTAAATTTAAATTTATAAAGCATTGCACAGGATTTTAACCATGCTATTTCACTGACCATAATGGAAATTGTCTGACTGCATGCCCTACAAGCTGCTGATAAAATGTATGTGTTAGACACTGAGGGCAAGATATATGAAATGAATTGGGTGCTGCTGTGCTGGGATTTGTAATGCTTAAACTTTTAAGCGGCTTGACTTCCTTTCTGCTATCAAGGTCCCAGATTAGATGGCCAAGACTCAGTGGGAATAACAGCATAAATCAGTGGGAGCACATAGCTGCCTCTCAGCAGCCAGCAAGTTTTGTAGGAAGCCTCTTAATTCTACACATGAAAAAGCTTTAGCTATTGCTAAGGAGGAAATATATATTAAATAACATTTCTGGCCATGGTTTAGCAGCTTATTCTGCAAATAAAAGGCATTGAAGATACCTTTTGTGCTTCCAGATCATGTGTCCAAGCAGTAAATATACTTATTTCCATCTGTTTGAGGGGCTAGGGTAGAAGAAACAATTCAAGAGAGGGCATTAAGGGTGATAGCTCTTTTACACAGGGGGACCTAAGCAAAGCTTCTTTGCAGCATGTATGAAATTAAAAATCACCTGCTTCCTACCCCTGAAATAATTATATCCCCACCACCTGAATCTAAATACAGCAGACGTCATCAAATTATTTTCTGAACTGCACTACAAAGTTGCATATAACAATCAAACTTCAAACTAATTTCCTAAGCCAGGTTAATTTCCTAAGCATGATGTTTCTGGCATCACTATTCTCTAACCTGGCATTCCTAAATAAAGATTTAGATACTCCATTCGACATGCCTCTCAGCCTTTCACAGGATCACTAAATGATTGAGGTTGGAAGGGAGCTCTGGCAGTTACCTGGTTTAACTTCCATTGCAAAAACAGGGACTGGTTGCCCAGGACCATGTCCAAATAGCTTTTGAGAAGGGGGATTCCATAGCCTCTCTGGGCAACCTGTGCCAGTGGTCAGCTCTCACAGTGAAAGAGTGTTTCCAGATGTTCAGAGGAAGCATCCTGTGTTTCAGTTTGAGCCTATTGTCTCTGCTCCTGTCACTGAAAAGAGCCTGGCTCCATGCTTTTTTCACACTCCGTGCAGATATTTATATACACTGACAACTTTCCCCCCGAGCCTTCTCTTCTCCAAGCCAAACAGTCCCGCTCTCTCAGCCTTTCCTCATGGGAGAGATACGTCAACCCTTTCATGCTGGACTCTCTCTGGTGTGTCTGGAGAACTGTCCCGTACTGTCTGCCACTCTCCAGGACTGAGAAGTTCAGGATTCGAGAGAGCACTTCAGGAATGACCTCACCAGTGCTGAGCAGAGGAAAAGGATCACCTCCCTTGCCCCAGAGGCAACCACAAGAATCGATCCAGGATGCCACTGACCTTCCCTGTGGTAAGGGCACCAGCTGCTTCACGTTGAGTTTAGTGTCCACCAGGATTCCCAGGTACTATTCTGCAAAGCAGCTTTCCAGGTGGGCAGTCCCCAGTGTGTGCACTGCACTGCAAGTCTGCTGTTCCCAAATGTCCCATTTCCCAACCTCTTGCATCATATACAAATAAGATATTTTTGATCCTCATTGCCTGAGGCCTTACCTTTGAACTGTATGTGTTACAGGAGGCAGCTATGACCTCTTGTTCTGGTGGGATGAGAGGAAGTGGGGAGAAGAAATGGGCAGAGGTAAGGAGAAGAAGACAAGAGTAATGATCTACCACATTCAGCTGGACTGTTGGACAGGGAGACACAACTTATGCGCTTCACATAATAAATTACCAGGACTGCAAGTAATTTCATGCAATAAGTGCCACATTTCTATTATTTTTTGACTCCTCCATTAACCATCAAATTTAATGCCAGATTATTCTATAAAAATAATTTTTAAATAGATGTCAATTTATGTATTACACAGCAAATTACTTTTTGTTATAAAAAAATCAAACATCCCTGAACAGTGATCATTACTGGAATCAAAACTATGTTTACTCCTTTCACCACAATTGCCACTTACAAAAAGAACAAGAAAAAAGAGTGATCATGCCCAAATTTATAATATAAACACTGGATAAGAGGGTACTTTCAGATTTGAATCACACAGAGGTAAATAAACAATTACAGTCCTGAGACAGAAACAGAGTTTCAAGTCCCTTGTCCCATGCCCCAAGTGTCTCATTTATTATTGCATATATGATATTAGTCATACAGTTAAATTATAATTCAAAAGTGTGATCTAGTTAGGAGCAGCCAGGGCAGAAGTTAGGAGACCTCTTTGCTATTTCACATTCCATAATTTCTTTCCAAGTGAGCAAATCCCAAAACATGTTTGTCTCAGGAATAGAATTATGTATATCTATTTTTATTTATTAATAAATGAGATGTTACATGGTCAATAATTTACTAATTATAAATATTGTTGGTATTAGCAAGAAATCAAGACGTATCCTGATTTCATGATTTACATTTTGTGATAATCCTTTCAATGACTTCATTGCACTGAGTGTTTAACAAATAAGCATTCAGAGTGTGCTACAACATTCATGGCTGCAGTTTAGGACCTGCTGACATGAACTGAATAATACATATGTAATGCTGATCTAAAATATAATACATGTGCTCTTGAATCATGAGTTTTCAGGCTGCTCTGTTAGTCCCCTGGCTGGAGACCTAGAAGTTTTTACACAAATTTCATTGTCACCTTATAGACCTTTGCTGTTGGATGTAGAAACTTATGTTACTTTTTCTGTTTTGCACCTAAAAAAAAAATAGTTAAAATATGAAAGGTTAACTTTTCTTGCTCTCGTTGTATCTGGAGTGTGATTTTCACCCTTGCAAGCAGGGAAGGGGATTCATTCAGCGTTCAACTCTGTGTAACTTTACCAAATCTCTTACCTTTTTAACGTGAAAAAACAGTTGTTCACTCAAGACAGTGATAAGTGCTTATGAAAGAGAGGTACCTTCTGAAGAATGTGGATTGTAGAATTTCTGCATTTGTTTTTGCATAGTCTTGAGATTCTAAATATTCCTCATGGGATATGGCAAAGGAAAAATTGAAGGTTGTTCCATGAAAGTACACAAAATGCTTAATAAATCATGAGGACTGTATTATGGCGCACCAACTTTTAACATACCTGGGGAATGAGAGACCTCAAACAGCATCTCCAAAATCTATCATTAAGCTCATCTTTATATCACGATGTTACAAAACAGCTGAGGGAACTCATTTTCCCTGTTTGTTAGTAATCAAACAAAGCATTTCTGTGTCTCTCAACACTTAATGTTCAATTTCTTAAATGTCACAGAAGAAAAATTAAATTAAAAAGACATCAGTTCATAACGGATTCTTTAAAGTTTCATCATCCCGTGACTCCATCTTTCTCCATATTGACCTAATTTGCCACGACAGGAACATGGTCTGTGTTTTAGAATACTCCAAGTGTAGAAATTACTAAATCTTTGTGAGAATTGTATGCTAGTTTAGCAAACATAGCCATCTTTATTGGCATTAATTTCACCATTCATATTAAAGATACATAATTAAGCAGACACAACTGTACTAAGAGAAACATAATTTATTTAGGTGCCTAACATTTTAATTGTCAAAATTAGGGGGTGATCCTTCTTCATATGGCACTTGGATATTCTTTCTATGTCACACCTCAGTGTAGTTAGTTAGTATCTTGCAAGACTAGTGGTAAATTCAGATTTTTTGTTAGGACTGTCTCTAAACAAGAGTTTAGAGTGTTAGGACACTCTAAACAAATCTGACAATATGAAACCTTCAACTAGAATTGGACAAGTAAGCTATAAGGTTAAAATAAATACATCTATATCTGTTATGAATGAAAGTCGTTATGTACTGACAGGAGAGGCTGCTGCAGGAGTTTCAGTCATGGTGGACAGAAGACCACATCACAAAATCATAAATACAAGTAGTCTAATCCTGTAGCCTTTAAAGATCTAAAGTGGGAAGAACTGAGGAGTTGATAAAATTAACCTTCTCTTTCACCTTCAGGGCAGCCATCCTAAAACAATACTGAGACATTCTGGCACTATTGTCAGCAAGGTTCTATTTCCATGTTTAATAATTCTGTGAATGCAAACGGTTCTATAACAGTCATTGCTATTAGGTGCCAACTCAGAAATATGAGAATTCAGAAAATGGAGGGGTAGGATGAGCAAAGTGGTGAAGATTTAGGTTAGATGTCAGATTGGAACATTCTGCTGAAATTATTGCAAAATACTTGCTGGCAGAGAATAATAAATCTGACCAACTACATTTATTAAAAGTATTCTCTATGCATTATTTATTTACAAATAATCACTTTCTAGATATTTAAGTATTAGAGAGACTCTGTTTTTTCCTAGAAAATTAATTAATTTAGCTATCCCAGTATAACCCCATTTATCCAATTTACCTACTTTTTTATTCTACAAGCTACCCGTAATTTGAGCTGTCACATTAATATATAGTGACTCTAGTGCACTTAATCAGGACAACTCTAAAATGAAAAAATGGAGGGAAATGCATAAACATTTACAAGGTCATCTGCAAGCATATAATTTCATGAGTGAAAGTATCTTATGAGGTACACCTTAACCTTAAAAGACAAGGTCAACATGAGTTTATGTATTTGTTTATTCCTAAATAAACTGGCACCAGTTTCCTTTGTTTAGTGACAACATAGGGAAAATCCAGGAAAACTAGTGGCATGGCATATCCCAGATATTGACTATATGCAACTCCCTAATTTTCCTTTTATTTCCCTTTTTTCCCCCTTGTTTCTTTTTCTTCTTCTTTTTTTTTTTTTTTTTTTTTTTTTTTTTAATTTCTAGTTAAGTTAAGCAAGAAGTAGAGCAATGTGTGCAATGATGGACTCATGGAATACAGGTGACAGAAATTAAGATCAATAATTTTAAATTATTTTTAAAATAATTGAAAACCAAAAGTATGAAGAATTAATCACCTGTGGTTACTGTGTTAAAAAGAGAGAGAAAGGACAGCAACACACATGGACCTCTTTAGGGAAAAAAGGCCAACTTTATTGTATGGACAGCCCGTATTTAAAGTGTGTTACATGCAGCTAGGACAGGACAGTAGCTCATTGGACAATTGGGACAAACATCCCTGGGACAGTACCTCAGGATGTATCCCACAGGAAAGACACCAGGCGTTAATCTTTGTTATGAATTCCACTCTGTTTTTCACCATATTATCACCCTGGGAGACTTCCTCCCTAACTGAAGCTGTAGTCAGCTTGTCAGCCTGGGAATGGACCTGAGAGTCAGGAGAAATCCAGGCCTAAAAAAAAATTTCCAAGCTGTAATTCCCTAGATCTCTAAATGTGTGTGTCCACAGTCACCTATTACCACTACTTATAGAGACTAAAGTTTCCAGCACAAGATTCTTGGTTAGTTTCCAGTTAGATTCTTGGTTACTTCAACATTTATTCAGCATCACTTTCAGCCAAAAGAGGTCTTTTCTCACTCAACATATTCACATCTTTGTTCTTTAGGACTAAACCGTTCCTGTAGGAACCCAGAGCTTTATCACTTCCAGGTTCAATCACAGTGTACGACTTTACTCAGAACTACCCAAACAAGCAGAATTTGGGGAGTCTCCTTATTAAGGGACCTACCTGAAGGAATATGTGCACCTTGGCTTCACTTGCTCTGAAATGACAAGAGCAAATTTTTGCATCAGTCTCTTGGAAGCATAAAATTCCGAATAGACATTTCTGAGAGATACCTTGTTCCTCACTCTTTGATATCACCATGGCAAATCACAAGAATTTGCACTTACACTGCTGTGCCATTAAAAACAACATTTTCTTACAAGAGTTAATGTATATTTGAGTTTTCAAAACTGTAACTATATTATTAGTTACTAATTCTAATTAATAGAATATTAGTAACACAGACTTTAGTTCCTCAGCCTATTCAGCATTAGGCCACAAACCAGACTTTAGCATCACAAGAAACAAACTTCTCTTTTAGGCAAAATTTGTAATTGCTTCTGTTAAAAGAACAGATGTAGATGTGCCTTGACATCTACTTTGTTCTGAGAGTTCCTTTCTCTCTTGATTAGACAGAATCTTGTTATCTTCAACCATTTATTCTTCCAGGCTTTTTTAAAAACAGATTGCTCATGGAGCTGTGAGGGTTTTACAGAATTCCTCTTTTCAATCTTTTTTTTTTTAATGCATATTTCTTTAAGATATAGTTTTAAAATTGTGTATTGCATTTAGAGCATGAATGCTTATATGGAAAACCCTTTAATACATAAAGGAATAGCTTATCCTGAAAGCTTTGTAATTCCACATCTTGATACAGTAGTTTCACACTGTGGATGCAGTCCAGCTGGTAAATCAGTGAGAAACTATAACTGCCATAATTCACAATTACCATTTTTAACCAAGGTAGGTTTTAAATTTTTTTTACAGCTATAAACCAAACATTGATATTTACCATCAAGTCTTTTCATGCTATGTTTCAACCCATCTTGTCAATCAATACCTAATACAGTGTTAGACTAATTAGATACATACAATGTAATTATATATACAATGTAATTATATTGTAAGTAGAAATCCTCCTATTGAACATAACAATGCTTTAGACATGGGTAGACTAAAGAAACAAAGCTCTACAGAGTTGTGTACAATTATTATTATCTAAACAAAGAGCTGAAATGTCATATGAAGATGGAGCACAATAAAAGTGATTGATATGTCATTTTTTGTATTAGTTAAGATATTGTATGCTGACTGATCTACAATGCACTCTAGATACAAAAAAGTGTGTCACTATGCGGCTTGAAGACATATATATATATTTCTTTTATTGATCTAGCCTGTTTAAATTACACTATTGTTTTCAAGGAAAGCTTATAATCCTTTTTAGATGAGTGACATGTTTTCTTTTTAGCTTTAGTGCTTTACAGAAGAAAAGATGAAGCAGAGAGAGCATCAGATCTAGGAAGCACGTGCATCAGCTATTATCAGTCACGTAGCTCATACCTGTCTCCTTAATGTGGTTTCAGAAGGTCAGACCTGTAGCAGATGTATTACTCAGGTGACAACAGGAACATCAGCACTGATGCATATCACTCACAGAAGTAAAACCTCTCTGCTTGGGCCACTGCTATCCTATCAGGACTCCATCGCAATGAACAAATTGTTACTTAGTCTTATAAATGTATATTAAAAGAATCTGCCATCAGTGTACTTCCTTCAGGCCTGGGGAATAGATCTCCTCAGATGCAGACAAAAGAGTACTTTTACAGAGATGGGGGAAAAACATGCATATATACTCCAGGTTGGTGATACCATATGATGACTGAAAGACTGGTGAATTTCCAAAGCTGGAATTTGTCAACAACGAACACAGTGGATAAACATTCTCAACACTATTCAGTGTAGGGTGCAAATCTCAGTTTACTTGTCAAAACATCTGTACCTGTAAGTAAATTAAGAGCCTAAGCTCCTTTGGTCAGTTGACTTTGGTTAGACAGGAGGTGCCCACCAAGCTGCTCTATCCTTGCCCTTTTCAGATGGAGAGAAAAAAAAAATAAGATGGAAAAAATCTTGTAGGTTGAGACGAAGCAGTTTACTAAAGCAAAAAATGAAAGGCTACACATGCACAATAAAAGAAAAAAAATCCCAAATGTATTATTGTCTCCTTTCCATCACCAAGTGATATCTGGCCACTTCCTGGCACTCAAGGCATCAGCACATATAGGGGCTGCTCTGGAAGGCAAATATAGCAAATTCACTCCTTCCTGCTCCTTTCTCTTAGCTTTTATATGTGAGCTGACATCACGTGATACAGAACCCCCCTTTGGTCAGTTTGGGTCACCTGTCCTGGCTGTGTCCCCTCACAGGATTTTGCCCACTCCCATCCTACTGGTGAGGGTGAAACGCTGGAGGGAGGGCACGGAGGCAGTGCCAGCGCTGCTCAGCAGTGGCCAAAGCCCTGGGCTGTCATCAGCACCTCTCCAGCTACCAATGCAAAGCTCAGCACTGGGAGGGCTGCTCTGGGAAAATGAGCTCCATCTCAGCCAGACCCAATACACCTCCCATTATGGTCAGCTAAATGTTAGTCAAAACAAGCAAGGCTATGCATCTGACTATCACTGTCTACTATCTATCAATATCATTAGCTACTTTGGGGCAATTTTAAGAACTCTCATCTTCTATTAATTTTATTGACTAGGTGAAAGCTTGGGTACCTAACTCACATGTTGGTGCTTGCATTTAGAAACCTAAATATAGATTTTAGAATCCAAAGCTGATAATCTCCACAGGTACCTTCCAACCTTGGCCACTCTTGTAATCCCGTGGTTTCTCAGTTCCCCATGCCTACTCAGCAGAAAATTCTGAAATGATAAAACATTTTGAATAATTCAACCTTCTGAAAACTTGGAAATCATAATAATTTCCACATATTGCACAAGACTATTTAGAAATTTGCATTGCAACAGAGGTTTAGCATAAGCACAGGAACAACCTTGACAAACGTAAATCAAAATTTAAAGCAACAGTGACTTTCATATTCATTGCCTTTTTTGTTTCTCTCTTCAAGCTTTAATTTCCAAGTTCTTTTATATTTATTTTATCATTAAATTTCAAAAAGCTATGCAAGATGAGTAACTAGATCCTCTTGTGTGTATCATAGTTGCCAGTTCATAGTTAGTGACTCGAGAAGGGACATAGCCTTTAAGTTTAAGTAACCTTAAAGCACTAGTTTAGTGTGGTTCACCCATCTACAAAGCACACTCAGAAAACTGAGATCACTTCTAACCCATGATGTACCACTCTCAGCTGGGGTGCTATCCTTCTCCTCCACTTTCATTTATATCTTCAGCTCTCTGCTTCCTTCGAGGCTATGCAGCATTTCTTGGAGGTGCACCTTGGTCCACCTTGCACAAAATAGCTTACACCCAAGTCACCTACCGAATATATTCAAACATTGCTTTGAAAATGTAATCCTGTATTTTAAAGTAAGGTGTATTTTCATTTAAAGCTGAAGCAAAATTTAGAGGAGATCAATGAACCCTCCCTCAGCTGATACAAAACAGATTTTTTTACACTTTAGAATAATCAAAGAGTTAACCTGGTTTCATTCCTTCATGAGTAAAACTCACTGGTAGGCTTTTATTATGTTAATTTTCCAAGCTTGCAAAGCAAAAACTCAGTAAACTGAAGGTAACCAAAGGGGCTGTTTGGTAGAGACAGAAATGAACTGTGTCTTTTGAAGTGTTCTAGAGAAAATGTGTTCAGAATATTTAAGTCTCAAGTGAGTTACCAAAGGTTATTCATTCACAAGTGAGATAAATTCATACCTGTCAAATTGTCTGGATCCTCTGTGTGATCACTAGGGCCTCAAATCATTTATTTTTTTCCCCAGTGAAAGTTCAAGATTTTCACATATCCAAATTTAGTAGCATTTCCTGTGTCTGAAAGTAAATGAATTCATTTTCCTTTCATCTCACTTTCCACTTTTACAAGACTAGTGTGAAGAATAAAAATAAATCCAGGTTGGCTGGCATAAATTGTTTTAAAGTACAATTTCACAGTGCAAACAGCCTGCAACCCCCTTAAAACAGACACTATATTTTTAAACAATCTTTCCAGAAAAAAATCCTATGGCTGGCAGTGATTTAAAATAAGAGTGTAAAATATAATTTCAAACCAATTCAAGACCTGCATAGACCTTGAAGAGTTCTCTATGGCTTAAAGCACTGGATGTGCAAAAAAAGCATTTGCTTCTCCTGCACTTTGATACTTAATCCAAATGGAATTACTACAATCAGCCTAAACTTGTATTATTGTAATAACATGAATCACTGCCTCCATCATGCAAAGTGTGGACTGTGTTTGGAATCAGTCCTGTGGGTTGGTGAAAATTCCACAGAGTGGGGTTAAGGAAGGAACTGGGAACTCAGTAAAAATAGCGAAAAATCTCACATTTTCAATGAAAAAAGAAATGGTCAGGTCAGGCAACAGAAAAACTCTTTGCTCAGGAAACCAGAACTTTAAAAATGGTGGACAGAAGCACTGACCAAGAAACACATTACTGGGGGACACAGAAAGTCAGAGACTGATACTGTGGATGTTTCCTATCTTTTCCTGAACTGTTCATACTAATATTTATTGAACATAACAGCAATTCAAAATGTCGGTGGGTTCAAGGTCACACACACTGCATATTCAAACTTTTGTAAAAGAATATTTATATTTTGCATTTCTGACTGCATGGCAAATAGCTTAATTTTATTTAATTTCAGAAAGAAAGAAAATGTGGGAAAAAGTAATTTTTTTTTCACATTCTTTTTGCTAGCTAAGTCAACATTTAAAAGAAACCAGTATATAAAGGTTCTGAAATGGCAACTAAGGTTTGTGTTTTTATGTTCTGTAATTTTTACCTTGTTTTTTTATGAAGTGTTATATTTCACAGCATTTATGCCCTAACTTTTGCTGCATTTGGCATCTCTGTGCATTGAAATACAAATATATTTTAAATAAGACAGTAGAGCAAAAATTTGGAAAACCTGCCTCCTGCCTAGATACACAATTTCAGAATTGTTACTTTTCCATATAGTGTAATTAGATCTTAGAGACAGTAAAATACCCTAAACAATATATCATTCTATTCAATTTACATATTTCTGGATAAAAAATAAAATTCTTCTGTCCAGTCACACTGTTATGGTTGATACAAATTTATTTATTTATTTATTTATTTGTTTGTTTGTTTGTTTATTTAAATCCCATGAATATTTTTTAGTTTCAAATCTAAGTATTTCCCTTCCCTTATGATATGTTGGTTCTGAAAAATGCAGCCCATATGTTGTCTACTGTTTCAGTGATGCTTGATTCATGATGGGAAACAGCTATTTGTGGAGAATTAAAACAATTACATAGTCAATCAAAGGAAAAGAAAACTACTCAGTCTCCTAAAACTGGTAAAGTTAAGTATCCCATGCTTGTACCTTGAATATGACTATATGCTTCTTTGGATAGCATTTTTTATATTATATAGGTAAGTTATAATACTAATAGCATGCCAATGAAATATAAAAGATTATTATTATTGTTGTTGTTGTTTGTTGTTGTTATCAGAAAATGGCTCCTTTATTTGATCACCCATTATATGTGTACAAAACTTCAAAACATTATTTTCAGGGTTCTGATAGCACTTTTAGTGTACTAGCTACACTATTTTTATCCACTACTGCAGAATGTACAAAGCCGAACTATTTTGATCGTACCAAGGGGAGAACCTGACCCAATGGGGTCAGAGGAGAATGTAGCAGCATATGTATATTGTATAAATACAAATAAAATAGATCACAAGGTACTCAGAAAATGACAGACACTTTAATTCTTAAAAGGCTTAGACTTTCAACTCCTTTAGAAATTATGAAATGAAGAATAACAAAAAAACAACCCCCCATTATTATCCAAGCAGAAGTGGTATAAGATCATTTATCTTGATGGATGTCACCTTAGAGCACATATTATCCCTATCTCTCAAAGTGTTTTTTCCCCCTTATTTCATCTCTGACATTCATTGTAAATTTAATGATCCACATACGATTTGCTGGTGTCTCAGTCTGGTGTTTTGAATCATGAAACTAGTACTAAATTTATGGCACTGCAGTACCACTTAGTGAATCATTAAGCAGTACAGTGATTTTAACGATTTGGATCATACTGGACCTCATCACTGTATAATGAGGTTCCATTTAGTGTAAATTTTATGTAAAAATTCAATTTGCAAACCAACAACATGAAACTACAACATTTTTTTTAACCTGACATTGCATTTATTTATTGTGATTTCCATCAGTGTTTCACATGGGAAAGGAAAATACTACCTCATTACAAAAATAATTTTTTACAGTCCTTGCACCACTGAAAAATATATACTTTCAGAGTGGTATTTTTGCAGAAATCTATTCTTAAAAATAAAAAAACCTCTAGAGGGCTCAGATGTGGTTATTAGAATATACTGAATTAGACAGTGGTATTACTGATGTGGCTGAGCACTTGGAGAAATGATTTTTCAAAGGGCTCCAAACCCTTCTCTGCTGCCCAAAAGTATCCACCAGCACAGAGGGGAACATTCCTTACTGACCAGCTCAACAACATTGGCTTACCTATTTATTATAAACCCCGTTTCTCAAATCAAAAACTTTTGATGCTGAATTGCTTCTCTAAAATACAGTGAAGGACTATCTAGCTGTATGTAACCAACCCAAACACAGATTCCTCATCATGAGGAGTTCTGCACCGTAGAAACTGAGCAGGGTACAATGGAGATAATGTACTGTTCGCACAGCTAGCAGCTCCTATAGAAAGTTTTCAGTTGTCAAACTGGCAATTTCATACATTGCTTTCAGTAAAGTTTGCTTCTCAATTCGGTTTTCATAAAAAAGCAATCTAAAACATTTAGAGATAATAACTGGATCATAGTGTCTAAGTCCATTTCATCTGCTCTCTTGGCAGTATTAACTAATCTGGTTGGTCCAGGGTCCTAAAACAGAAAAATTTTAATGGAAAGGAAGCGCAGTTCTTGAAAGGAATGATGCTTTTTCATTCTTCATTCCAGATTATACGTATTTATGGAACTTGAGATTTAATTAATTCACTGAAGCACTGCAGTATTTTTGAGGAGGTGTAAAACAATGGGGATTTACTAAAATCTTTAAATTAATTGATTTGCTAGTTCAACAGCACATGACAGCTCAGACTCAGTATTTTAGAGATGCCAAGGGTAACAAAAGACATGAGTAGGATGAGACTGGAGTTTTTCCCTCCAAAGGAAGATCAAAGAAATGCAGCAAATCAAATGCACATAATTGGTAAATAAGAAAATTAGCACAATGATTTTAACAAATTTTTAGAAAAGCTTGTACTACTAAACATCCTAAAATGATGCAAGCACTTTTCTTCATGCCTATCCAAATCAGCACCAGAGTTCTAGACATAAACCATCAAAACTTTCTGTTAAATAACCTCAGTGGCTAAGAAGTACATGATACTACTTACCTGTGCATTTTTAAATGGATAGTAATACACTAGAGAGAGAAGCTCCTCTCAACCTTTTAGATTTCTTTTCCGTGGTGCAGTAGTAGGTGTAATATTTAATGAAACCAGGAACATTCAGTAATCTGACTTGAGCAACAATAAATGTTGCTGTATTGAGTTGTGCTGCTGAGGGGGAGTTAGAAAGAATAGTAGATGAAACGCAACATAAGATCTCTAGAAAATGAAACGCATATTTAAAAAACTTTACAATTGTATCCATACTTGTAACAGTGTTTAGGAAAAAACAAGACTTGCTTTCATCTAGCTGAAGGAATAGGCATGTGCACTCTCTCACATATGACAGATTTAATAGCATTCTCATTCACAGGTTAGTGAGTACTAGAGCTAAACAAACTGAGTTTCCTATGGATTTGTATGGCACAGCTGATACTTTCTCCTACATACATAGTCCTACAGATGCTACATTTCCTGCTCAGAGAAAGCACATCTGCTTTGTGCAGATTCTCTGATGTCTAATGACGGTTGAACAGTGGTTGCAATATTTTCTTCAGCTGGGTCACTAATGGGGTCCCTCTCTCCAACTTTGCAATCTACATCACTCATTGCCTCTGATCTGTGATCCATGAAACCTATAGTCTACTGTGAAATTTGGTCAAAACTAACTAAAGGGTATTGGGAGGAGAGGTTAAGAAAATAACTGAACAGACCTAGGCCAAGATGGTATAAATGCAGAACTTTTTCCTTTTTAATCAAAATTAAAAAGAATCAAAAAGCCCAGAAACCTAGGATAGCAGTTTCACAAAGGCTACCTTTTGCTTAAATTGGATGGAATATTTTAATTTACTCTTGACATGATCTCAAAACTTTATAAGATTTCTAATATGATGTATGAACTCACCACATTCAGAACATTCAAATTAATTGACCTGCAATTTTTCTATAAAGTGCATGCAGCAAAACCACAGAAAGCCTTTGGAATCTCAGAGGGATGTTTTTGTTATAGCATGAGCCAGAATAAAAACTTTTCAAAGAGAAAAAGAATAAGATTTACCACGTGAGACAGAGCAAACTATAAGGGTTGGCTAAAGCACCCCAACATTCACCTGTGCCTAACAGACTGCACACACGAGCTGCTTGTGCTGGTTTCCTAATGAAAAAAAAGTGGTTTGTGAATGAATAAAGGACTACTCATCCATCAGACCTGATCAGCTCCTGGCCATTGATAAAATCCTGATCCATTTTAGCCAGGCTTGATAAAGTAATAGAAGAGCCAAAGTCTTTTGAGAATTTGCAGATGGGCTACGAATGGTCTCCATAAGTAGCCATGACCCTGCTGCACTAACCCGCTTGTGCTGATGGCCTGCTGGCACCTGTGCAACCTGGAATCAGTGAGCCCTCTGTGGCCACTTTCCCAGCCAGGAGGCCAAGTGGATGGGAAGTGACTGTGGGCACTGCAGGAAGAGGAAAGGAATTTAGAGGAGGCGTGAAAGAGAATTGAAGGTGGTGCAGTAGCAAATTAAATTATTTCATTAATTTATTAGATGGAAGATTTGCATCCACGGGTGACAAAAAAACTCCGCAACTCAATGAAAACCTATTTCCTCTTTTTCTGATGTCTTACCAAATTAACTCTTCCTAATTAGAGTGTAAGTTATAGTGTACGCTTTAGAAAAGAGGAGCTAATGATAGCAGCAGCACCAGTTATTTTATTATGATTTTCTCAGGTGATTCAGACTACCTAAGGCATCTGGACCACTCAAACGGTGTGACCAAAGCAAGCAGCATTCTTGACAAAAAACACCTTGAGCCATTCCTCAGTAAAGGTCTGTTAACCAACAAAGTAGGGCGACAGCTTTTTGCTGGTTTCCCAAACAGCTTTGCTCCCACTCACATGGAGCACACAGTTCATCCAACACAGACATTAGACATCTGAATACATACCAAATAAAACTTCAAGGCAGATGACACTATTAAGAAAAAGATTGAATTATTTTTGTAGCATTGGTCTGTGACAAGGCAACGGTGTTTAGAAAAAACCTTACTACTATTGTCAAAGAAGACTTGTGATTCTGGCCAACAACCTAAAACATCTCAAAGGTTAATGTATATTTCAAAATATTTCATGTAAAACAGAAATTTTAAAGGCAATTTGAATTATCCATCTCATAAATCACCATTTTTTAAAATGTTGGCTGGAATCTCTCTCGAGTTTGAATTATTTCTCTTATGAACTATAAATCAGTCATGCATAGTCTTTAAGGGTAAAATGAACATTAAAAAGTTTCAAAAATGCAGTTTCTAAAGGTGGAAATATAGTTTTTGTGACTGTTATTTGCAAAAAAATAGCTAACCAAATCTAACCTTGAAAAAAAAAAAAGACACTCTTCTCTACACATACACACACACCCATACACCCATCCAGGGTTTGTCACAGATGAGCTGAGGAAAGAATGCATTTGAATACTTGAAAATCTGTATTCTTTCAGCTAGCTTTTTGCCAACTGCACATTTAAGCATTCAGAAAAAAACCAAGCAGGTACAGCTGACTTGTTTTTGGCATCATACCCACAATATGACTAGATAAACTTGTAGTTGTCTAAGTTTTCATTCAGTCATTTGTTGCAATAACAAGTAATTCTTCTGCTTAAAATTTAGGTTGTATGCTGCTACATTTTTAAAGCACTGTGTAATGTTTTGCAGCAGTTATCTGGGACTATCTGTATATCAGGGCAGCCAGTATCAGGATTTTATTCTAGATCATAATATGCTTGGCAAGATAAGGTTTATTTATTTATTATTTTTAATTGGGCATTTAATTCCTGTGTAATAAAAAATCTACATCATAAAACCAAATAAAACTTTCCCATGGGAAGAATTTCTATATTTTTGGTCACACAGTTTTTCAGCATGTTTCTCTTTTCCACACAGAACAGCACCAACCCCCTTATGTACAGTGGTATCCTCTTATAATACAGTCTTAATTTTATGTTTTGGCAGCAACTAATCATATAAAAACAAATAAAAAGAAAAAATTCGTTTGACAATGGCACAACCAATATCACAAGAAAGCCTGTATGAAAATGACAAAGAAAAGCAGGATCTTGCTAAAGGATATCACCATTAGCCCAGCAATCCAAGGAGGTTTAGCTAAAGCAAGAGATTTAAAGCTCTTATTTATAAGAACATGTGGACTTCAGAAGACATATTAACCTTATTAATTCCTAGGCATTAAATGAAGTTCCTGTACTTAAAGGCCTCATATTTTTCCATTTACAGATATTTGGTTTTTACAATGCTTTTAGTTCAGGTACTTCTGCTCCCTCCTTCCTCTGTGCAACCCTCCATGATATTAATGAAAAGTAGCAATACAGACATATATTGTGTGGTTTTGGCACACATGTATATGTGCTTGCATTTAGTCTATTTTATTGAAATGGTAATGGTGAAAAGCTTTTGGAGATAGTCCAGTTTTTATGGAAACCTCACGGAGCCTTAACCTAATGGACAAGATAATATAGTTAAAGAAATTGGTTTTTATAGTTTTGCTAGTTATTTACTTTTATACTGAGTTCTAAAATATTCTTTTTAACATTAAGAAACCTTAGATACAAGATGATTTTCTTTAAAACTCTGAAGTTTATTGGCAGCCCATTGTTGATCTTATCATTCAGATTTTAAAACATCTGATCAGGGATTTTTTCTGCTCCAACAGTTTTAATTTTGCAAGCCACTGGACCTTAATGTGAGCTAATCTCTACACCTATTTTGTAGGGGGAGTGGGGAATCTAAGCAGGCTTTTTTGTTTAAAATAACGACTTTATGTGCATGCACAGCAATTACTGACATTTCATAAAGTTCATATGGCTGATCTATACATCTCAAATGTCTGTATCAGGGCTGTATCAAGGAAAGAAAACACTTTGAAAAGACAGCCGGAAATGAGATGCTAAAGTAATACAGGAGTAATACATTTTAATACCAGAGTTTTTGCTTTATTGCATTGTGTTCTGAACATAATTGTTTTCCCTTTTCCTCCCCTTTTACACAGTTTAACCACAGCCAGAAACCAATCCCCACACAACCATTCACTCCTCCATCAGTGGGATAAAAGATAGAATTGGAAGGGAAAAAGTGAGAAAACTCACGGATTGAGATAAAGACATTTTATTAGGGAAAGCAAAAGTCATGCAAGCAGAACAAAACAAGGAATTAATTCACACTTCCCATGGGCAGGCAGTTGTTTAGCCATCTCCAGGAGAGCAGGACCTATCATACCTAACAGTGACTTGGGAAGACAAACACCAATACTCCAAACATCCCCCCCCTTCCCTCTTCTTTCCCTCACCTTTATATACTGAGCATGATGCCAGAAGGTCTGGAATATCCCTCTGGCCAGTTCAGGTCGCCTGTCCCAGCTGTGTCACCTCCCAGCCTCCATGCATTCCCAGCTCCCTCACCAGTGTGTCAGTATAAAAAGCAGAAAAGGCCTTGGCTCTGTGCAAGCCCTGCTCAGCAATAACAAAACAGCTCTATATTATCAACCCTGTGCTCAGCACAAATCTAAAACACAGCCCCATACCAGCCATTGGGAAGAAAATTGACTCTACCACAGCTGAAACCAGCACACTGTGCTGAGGAAAGAAAATAACCTTTCTTGTACTATGTGCAGGAACTATAGGAAGAGTTGCAACAGCAGAGAAGAGTGATATGTGTCCAAAGAATTATTAAAATAAGAGGAATATAAGTGGATTTATTCCTAAAAAGCTGTTAAAAACCAGAGAAGAGTGAAAGTAGAAAGTGTAGAAATATTACAGAAAACAGTGATGCTCTTAATGTATGAAATGGTTTATATATATATATATACATATATATACACATATATATATGGTATCAAGCTGTATCTGGAGTTTGTATTGAACTCTGACTTCTACACAGTTGATCATGTTTTTGAGAGTTGCAATTGAATCTTGTACACTGTTAACTATAATCTTACCTAGGTTAGTTCACATACTTTGGACCATAAAGGACTGCATTGGTTTCCATGGTTTAACGCTGTGTACTCAGAACTAAATGATGAACCAAAATCTCTCTAGTGGACAGAAAATGAGAATTTTGAAACTGCAAAATAAGACTGAATTTTAAAAATACAAAAACGTGCTGCAAAAGAAATAATCATAATAGCAACTGTAGTAATGGCAAACTAAAGCCTGGGCTCTAAGCTGTTTTTCATGGGATCTTGAAAAGCTTGAAATCACGGTTTCAAATGTCATCCTAAAATACTTCTGATATATTCTAATTGTGTATCAGAAAGGGGAATGTTCAACTATTTATAAACGTAATTAACCTACTTGCACTTTATCTACCTTCATGATTTTGTGAATTTCAGCTTTATCACCTTTAACTTTCTCCTCTACAAACTGAATATCTCCTCATAAATCTGCTACTCTGCCTCCTAATTCCCTATACTCCTAAAATTCTTTATGTTCATCCATGGAGAGTCCCAAACTACCCACAATACTCAAGATGTTGAGCTAAGTAAGTCTTAGACTGTAAGAAAATGAGAGTTTCTGTTTTTCCCTTCCTTCTCTTCTTTGAGATGACCAGCTTTGAGATGACCAGATTTTGAAGGCTTCTTTGGACTTCCCCACCCACTAAACCAATGATTTAAGGACTGACTCTTTCCACGGATGTGACTTAGAAGTTAATGTTCAAATTTTAATTTTTCCTAGAGGCTTTAAACTTACCAACATTAAACTTCATTTGCCATGCTTTTGCCTGCTAACAGATTTTTAAGGTTGTTCTGGAGTTCCCTGCCAGCAGTAACATTTTACTGAAATATCTACAAACTAAGAGATTCCTTGGTCTAGTCCCTTCTCTGGGTTGCTAATGAAGATTCCAATAAAACTGATCCAACCATTTTTCTGTGTAGTAATTCAGCATGGATTTATCTCTGTTCCAAAAAGGGGCTAGTAAGGTCTGTTCTTTGTTTAATATCCTTTAAACAGCTTTCATAAAGGAACCTTTCTTCCTATCCTGTATCAACTCAGCTTCGTTAATTGGTGAAAAGACTCATCAGAAATGTTTGAATATAGAAAACTTCCAAGACCTCTGTAACAAAGCTGATGTATATTTAATTTAAATAGCTATTGTAGATTCCAGAGGTCTGAGGGTGTTTTTAAAATAGTTTTTGTCAAAAACTATAATCTTGGCAATTTTCCCAGAAGACCAAAAGAGAGACCAAAGTTTCCTACATTAGAAACTGTTGCCACAAATAAAAGAATTGAGTGGAATGTCATTCTTTTATTTTAAATGCACCACATATTGTCTAATACCTATGCACAATAGGGTGCAAGTTTAATGACTTGCTTATTGTGCCCCTGTTGTAATTAGATATTAGAGGACATATGGCATGGTGAAGACTTAGCAGAGAATTTTCTTGTTTTGATTGTTTTCTGCTACAGGCATAACATTACTTCAGTGATGATATTGTTGAACAAATTAATTTACATGTTGACTTCTAGGTTTACAAACTGAAATTCCTTCCAGATTATACAAAAAACAAACATGTAACTAGTATCAACAAGTGAATGATCAATAAAACAGGGTATAATCACTTCAAAGGGTGTAATTTTAGACGTTATTGTGAATGCTTCATTTATGCTTCAAATTTTGATCAGGATTCAGCATTCATTGGTGAAGGAGTGGCTTCTCTTTCCCTTTCAGTATCTTCCCCTTTTACATATATACATGCTCCCCAAATGAGCATCCAGCCTCACATCTTTCTTCCTCAGTTCTGCCTCTCTTACTCAAGACTCTGAGTTCTGTCACCTTTGGTATCTCTTGTCTTTACTCAATGAGTCTGACTGGGCACAGGCATTTTTCATTTTTTATTACAAGAATTTATGGTTAACCATTTTCTGGTACAGGGATGATACAATCCTTTAAAAGAAAGTATTATTTTTGTAGATATAAGCAAACTATATATGGATAAGGTATTTAAAATATTTTTAAAAGAATCTCAACATTACATACATACACAAAAAAGATTGGAATAAATGAAGTCGGACTGTTCTATACACATTCTAAAAACTGTTCTATACATTATTGTTGTAATGTAATTCTCAACTAATTCTACAAAATTTATTAATAAAGATGGCATGTAAGCATGGTGGGGAGATTGGGGTTTTTTATATGCCTGGTATCAGACCACATAACCAAGTGCTTTTTACTTGCAGTTCTTCTGGCAAGATAAATTTGCCATGTGTTTTAGAGGACATATGGTATCTCAGTAATTCATACTGCACTAACATCCTAAACACATTAAAACATTTCTTCTTGCATGACAAAGCTGACATTCTGTTTCCTCAGCTGGTAGTCTGGGGGACATTACCAACACACAGCAGTAGGAAACTATCAGCAGCACGTGATATTTCAGTAATACACACAACAGGCACCAGTTTTGCCAAGAGTCATGTTTTTATCATGAATCTTGCAATAGTTAATTTTTTACCCAAAGTACTCATTCTTGAACAGTGTAAATAAATTAGAATCTTAGCTTGTGTGTAGTTTATGAATATGCCACTATCTTTTCCAGGGGCACTGAGAACATGTTCCAAATGCCTCTGAAGAGCTCAACATGCAAAGAGGAACATTTTTTTTCATTTTTATATTATCTCGTGTTATTTACTGCAGTTTAATATCCATGGAAGAAATGATACAAAAATATGGGGATTGGCATCATTTTGAGGAATCACAGTGCTGCAAATCAATATGATCTTAATTTTAAAAAAAACCCAAACATTAAATTTCTTCAAAATTACCGTACTCTACCAAAAATATAATGGGAAAAGTCAAGGAAGAGAGAGCAAACACTGAAATCTGTAAAGTATTGTCATTGCTTCTTTTGATCGACGTCAGTTTCAAGAGTGGCATTAATGTTTTTATGCATCTTTTCAATTTTCCTTTTAGAGAGAGTTCTGCAAATAACTATCCTAAGGGGTACAGAAATGTTAGAAAATTTACATTAAAAACGCTATACAAGTATCCTACACTTGATATTGAATTTGTCAGGTAGACGTTGCAGAATTGTTGGGTCAGCACTACATTTCTTCACTAAGAGATTATCTCATCACAGAGAACTTCTACAAGTCCCCATTCTCAGTAGCAGTTGCAGTTGTTTGCCCCTGTCCCAGTGAGCACTGGGAGTAGATCACAGTGTAGTGAACCTCCCAAATGAGCCATGAAGATTGATAAAATACAATCTCAAGTAGCTGCTGGCACCTCCCTGTCAAGCTTACTAATGAGTGCTGTGTTACTGCTCGAGTCAACTGTCACATTATCTCCAGGCTAATAAACGGATCCAGTGACAAACAATACACAAACCAAAAGGAGCTGATAGAGGATCTTTCCTTTTAATTCCTTTTCTGCATGTCCCTAGGACACAATCAAATTGTTGGCAGAGGTGATTTCATGTTGCAGAAGGAAGTTTTTCATTGTTCGCTGCTTTATGCATTTATTTATTTTTAGTTATGAGCAGCAGAAGCCAGATAAGTAAATATATTGTGGGTCTTTGTTTAAAAGTTTAATCCAGTGAATATGCAATACTTTAGAAAGTCAACTATTTCACAAACCAATTTTCATGGTTCCCACTGTTTCCTGTTTGTAGTGATAGCTGGAAAGAGATATGCCAAATCTCAGGATGAAAATCTTAGCTGAGGTATTCCCTGCACTAGAGAAAACAACAGAAAGGATAATTACCTGCAAAAATTGGGTCACAGAAAAAATTAATTTCTGAAGACTCATGTCAAATTTAAGGAATGGCAGAGTACCTGCATAACCTTAATTCAGCACCTTAGTGAGGGCCATTAAATAGTTTGAACATTAGCAATTCCCTAAGTTCTCCTCCTGATACTACCCAGCAATCAATGGACTTCTGTAACATCAAATATTAGAGGAAAGTAAATTTCTAAGCAGCTTTTGATGTCACTTGAAAATCTCTAGAACTTAGTAATGTTAATTTTGGAAGTTACTATATCTGTAAAAAGCTGTATTATGTATTTCTTTCTGCATAGATTATACACTAAAGAAATTTATCACAAATTTATTACTGCCTAAATATGCAGTTTCCCAGGTAAACAAAAAAATTAAACAAGAGAAAAAATGAAGAAGAAGAAGAAGAAATAACTAATGAGCAATGTCAGAAAACACACTATAAAAGCCATGAAAGTGAAAACAAATTCCACTTCCTTGTGACCTAGGCTCCAGAGGGGGTAAGATGCTTGTTTTCCAGTTGTTCAGCCATGTCCCATGCAACTGAGGGGTTGCAACTCAGCTACTCTGTTCAAGGCTCTGGAGAGAAGTGTCTGTTTAATGCTTGCAAGCTTTCCTTCCCCATCCTCTGTAAAGTCCCAGCACAGCTTTGTCCTGCTTTGCCCATGCCAATCCTTTCTCTCTTTATTGCTATTAATCTCTTCTTCCTTTGTCCAGCCCTGCACAGGTTCCCTTCAGCCTGCTCTTCCACAGTTCTTATTCTGTCTCTTCTGCAGTGATTCAGACCACTTCATAAATTTGAAAATGTTGGAACATTTGACAAAGAACAAATGTGACCTTCCAGAAGGTTAATTTTTGATATTAAATGCAAGTTTAAAAAACCAACACTTTTTGTTACATGTATCAGGAGTGGTCTCACATTCACTTAAGCACAAGAAGTAATGATGCTTTTTTCAATCCAAGAAACATCAAATTCTTTCCTATAGATGTATTTAAAAATACTGCTTTTGAGTACACATCACATGGAATACCGAATTGTCTGAAGATGTTTTAGAATTTACACCCAGCAAGAAATAGAGGAATATTGGTTTCCTTGGTTTTTCATTGTCATGTAACATCTACTGGAGTGACTATTTCGGGAAATTAAGGTCATTTTACTGCAATTATCATGCGTGATTTTTTGGTAGACTTTTACTCTTCTTCAAATCACTTGGACATCTCATACAGCAGAAAAGAAGAATTTGAACACTAAGGGAGTTCAACAAAGGCACCAAAGATGCAAAAGAATTTTTGCTACTGGCATCCCTTTATATTTATTGCAGGCAGAAAAGGTTAATATAGAAGAATAAATCAAATTCCCTTGCCCTTGAATTCATAGCTTACCAATCTAGACAGAAACTCAAAATACAATTTAAACTTACAACACAGTATGTTGTGTGACACTTCATAAGCAACATTATTACCAGAGATGCTTTAATGTATGCATATCAGTTCATGAACACTCATGTACCTACAAGTGGCTGCCTTCTAAATCCAGGCCCTCTTCTCCACAAAAAGGCTAATGAACTGTATTTTAAGACTGAAGTGGAATAATGAATGGAATAATGTGATAGTTGAGTCATTCACATAACAACATTGCACATAATCCTATGTACTCATCATACTCAGTGTTAAGGGAAATCTCTTATGAAAGGGCAGTTTCTTCAGTTCTTAAGGCACACTATTCCTTTAATATTGCTCTTACCTGTGCTGTAATCACAAATATCAGAGATAAAATACCAAAAGAAAATGGTGCTGTTTATGCTGTCATATAATTCTTCACATTGATTACAGCACTGACAAAATTCTTACAGTACAGATAAAGGAAAGTTATTCTACATAGTAATCAATACAATTTTGTGTTTCCTCATCCTTAAATGCTGCTAGTTCAGGCTATTTGTATAGATTACCTATAGATTTATGGACTGAAATAAATTTGTCTAAGCTTACTTGCATTTTGCCAGGGGTATAAGTCAGTGGGTGGTTGTTACAAACCTCCACCTGCAAGTTATCACTACACTTCTGTTTCCAAGCTGTAATTCCTGAAAGTAAGTTCTCCTCCAACAGCTTGCAGATATCTGTGTTAGCTGCTCAATTCAGTTCAATATATGTTCGATCTCAATTCAGTTCCTACCAGCTATGTCAGGAAAGAGGTTGTCGGCATGGTTCATCTTTAAATATTTTCTGGATGTTTCAGCATGATAAAACTTGGAAAAGTCACAATTTTAGTCCCCTGAAAAACATTTTCCAAAATTGCAGTCAGACACACTTTGCAACACAGTGGGAAACAGTACCATTGTTCTAGACGTGATTCCAACACTTCAATTTTCAACTATTTTATGTTTCTCAAAAAGAATACATGCAATACAGCAAATAAATAGGTATGTACCTAAATATTCGTGAACAGAAGACTAGAGCTTCATCCATTTTCCCTCTGGAGAGCTTTGGTTTTATAAAAAAAAAGCCATGAAAGCCAGGCTGCTTCTGTAAATATGATGCCACAACAAATAGTACTGTTGGCTATCTCTGCTTTGGTTTTATGTCCTGCAGAGAGTGACATCTGTGTGCAAATTAACAACAGATTTGTGCAAGCTAGCTCTGAACGCAGTATTTGGGGGGCGGGGGGGGGGGGGGGGGAAGAAGAAACTTACCTATAAAATAATGAATGTAATAATAATGTGATTTAATTTGATTTAAAAACACTCTTGTTACCTTCTAGGTGTGTACGTTGTTAAAAAAAACCAAAGTGTTAATTACTAACTTCAAGTCTTATACTTGGGTTTTTACTGTCTAAAGATACCCTTTCTTTGACCTGCACACAATGTTTTTGGAGCTAAATGGCTGCTGCTGAGGACCTGACATACACAGAAATGTTTGGGGGGAATTTACAATGAACTTCTAATCTGGTACGCAAGATGAAAATAAATTAGCAGCTGGAACTCTTTTGGTGGCTCCTAGATTATATTCTTTGTGCTAATTTCATCTCAAAGGGAATCCAATTCATGCACTCTTAAATTTGCTCTGCAATACCAACCACAACATGGAAAGTGGGAAAAATTTGGTTACTGATCTTAAAACATACTCCTGATCTGAATTCAAACCTTAATGCAGTCACATCCATTAAAGTCAGACAAATCAAAATATCATCCATTCCCAGACACAGAAAAAGTTTCTTCAAAATATAAGACTGTGAATGTAATCTTCCCAAAAACGGTGATAATATTTTCATTTGCATTTTTAAAAGTCCTGGAAGGTTAGAAATACAAGCTATTTCCATGAGGGTGTCTTATCCTACTTGATATTAACATGAAATCAGCTTGTCTTAAATGTGTAAATGGTGTGTGGAGCAGAGGCTGGGAAGTAATCCCACTTTTTTGTCTGGTTAAAGCCCTGCCCATGACATTAGGGAATTTTGTTCCCTCTTCTGCTCAGTTAAAAAGTCATCATTTATTTAATGCAGAACTTCATCTAGAGAGCTTGTGTCACTACAAAGCCCATTATCTCACTCAATCATGAGCAACCAAAAGCTAGGAATCTTCGTTGGGATTCAGCATTTGAAGGCTTTCAGAGGCATACAGGGCTAGCAGAAGTAGCATAGGAAGGGGCAGCAGCTATTGCTGTAGTTTGTAGTTTTGGTAGAGACTGACCTTCACCTGTTAAAAACGTCCAGTGATGCAACTCCTCTTGGAGAATATGGAGACAGGGAAGTTCAATTTATCGATCCAAACAAAACTTAAATATGAAACAAATAAAAGACATCCCATTCTGACAAAAGCGAGGCAGCCAAGAACCTGAGTTGGAACCATTAACATGTCTCTCCCACTCAAGTCTGAGGCAAAAAATAACTTCTTTAAGACTCAGAGATGGCAGAAGGCAAATGTGAGTAGGACCAGGAGAATTAAGGTTTCTGATTGAGCTGACTAGCTTTCTCATGCTCCCTTTTCTAGCTTTTCAAACTTTAGCTGTTCCTCATTTACTGCCAAAAACACCAGAGGTGTGTGCAGGAATGTGGTAGATAATCATCAGGCAAAGCATGGCTCCCAGATTTCATCTTTACTAAGCCCTCTACCCCTAGATTTTTATATTCTCCTGAGTGTAACTTGCTCACCTCTCTTGTTGTGCTTTTTAAACATCTTTTCATTATTTTGCCCTTCACAATTAGCTGTGAAATAATAATTTGGAGGTGAGTTCTTTCTTCATTTGAAATATCTAAACCTTTGACAATTATGAATGCACACACAGGAGCAAAGGGATACTTATTCATGGTGGCATGGTACAGCTACTAATGATACTCAAAGCACTGAAAATTACCATTTCAGACGTGTTCAGAGCAGTAAACTGGTAAACAAGTCTGCAGTTAGTGCTATGGATGGTTTAAATCAACAAGGGTGAAAAGATTTGGTTACTCTGTGTATTAGTGTTAATAGGAATAGATTATAGAGGAATATTTGTGATGTGACCTTCTGTGCACTAATTGAAATAGTATTCAGAGTCAGCAGTGGAGTAATCAAGTTAAACACTGAATCATAAATCATCATGAAAAGTGCTGTCACAACTTAGCCATTAATGCCCTGTATTGCTGGGCAGCCTTACGAAAATATCTGCTATGCCGATCTTTAGGTTAATAGGAACAGAAATGGCATTTAAAGACTATTTGGATCAAATCTGCTCTGAGGTTGAAAGTGTTACTCTGTTAATTTACTGGTAATTTGAAGTGATGTAGTTGGGGTTAGAAGCAACACAGCTGAGCCCCACACAGCTAAACAAAGAGTAGTGGGAGTTTGTCTAATATTTATTTAATTGATATAAAATGTAACACACAACTTTAATATATCTATAAGTGTGTACCTTCCCTTTGTCCATCAGTTAGCATTTGGTATGGAGGTCAAAATGAAAACACATAAAAGCTTATCTTCATGATATGATTAAGTTACCAAAGCAGTTTAAGGATAGACTTCTACGTGTTTTGTAAATAAATTGAAATACCTGATTTTACTGTTATTATGAAAGCTATTTTAACAAAGGATTTTACAAAACAAAGTACTTTGCATTATTTTTTTTTAATGTAGAGATCTTTTAATCTTGTATTTGCAGAAAGGAGAAATAAAGTCTAGCCTCCAGAATCAAAGATAAATAGTTTTCAAAGGCAGTAAATTTCTTTAGAGTAATTTTGTGGTTCAAGCCTGATCAAAATAATAATCATAAGAAATATCACATCTGGAATGATGTATACTTTTTCTAATAAAGACCTATGTCTAAACACTGGCAAAGCTTGTGCTAATTTGATTACCTAGACAACTAGATGCATAATGTTGGGGGGGCATCTATTTATCATTATTTGCTTCAAATATTGTTAATTAACATTAACATAAATTACACCAGGCATCTGGTACAAAGTAACTAATTTTAAACAATGAGCAAAGGCAGTCCATAAAAAAAATTCTAGATTTCTGTTTCAAGAAACCATCAAAAATGTACATTTATATAAATATGTGCCAAATGCTGCTATGACATACTGAAATCTGGAAACAACAGCATTCTATACACAATTTTTTCATACAAGATCAGCAAGCATGTCTTTCTATAAAATATATCTATTAATGAACAATGAAGAACAGTGGACAAAGTTTAAGTCTAATAATAGACTGTAAAATGAACCCAAGTGTTTCACCAACTGCAGTTCATTTTCATGCATTTATTTTTTCCTGGCATATGCCTATGAAGTTCTTCATATTTTTGAGATTAAATTCTGTCCTCCAGTTTACTGTTGTAAATTAGATTGTTATCCCAGAAATTCCCAAGTAAACTGATGACAATATTCAGTCATAAAGTTCTAGGAGTTTGTCTTTTTAGTGATAAGTGATAAAAAAAGGGAGTTAATATGACAGCTACAAATGAATAAAAACATACAGTGCATTTCTAAACAAATTGACAGGAAGCACCTGCTAAATAAAGCCACCATAAAATCTGAGTTGCAAGAACCTGACATTGTTTTGTGCACAGTCAAGGAGATTTCGACAACTGATTTATTCTTGAGTGTCAAATCATATTGGAATTTGGTGCATTTCCAACATTTGCTTGAGCATTTTCATTCTTTTCAAGTTCAGATCTCAGATACAGTAAAATAAAAGATAGATGTGTTACAGGAGGATGTCTCAAATGTCTGCATCTTCCTGGGCCAAGAGCTGAGGTACTGATGTGATGAGCTCTAGGAATCACACCTGGAGGTGTACGAGGTTCCTCACGGAATCTCACATGATGTTAGACTCCTCTGAGTAAGCAACTAAATCATATCCCTGCTCTGGTGTGATGCATTTCACACAGAAGTTTGAAACGGGTTTTCTGCAAACAGGTGTGACAGCATACTACTGGGAGAATTACATTAAATTAAAATTGGTAGGAGAGAAAAAGGTACTCTTTCTACTAGCAAAGCAATGAAATTTGGTCAAGCTAGGTACTGCTTCACTAGTCAAAAATCAATCTTTAGTTGCCCAAAATTATAAGTGAAGATCAATTATCTTGTATTCTTTCACCACATTATTATTTGCTTTGCTCTATTCTTTCAAATGTAACTTTTAAGACACATTAGCATCTTTTCAAGTACCTGGCCATGTGATGTGTAAAACCGCAATGTTTATGTTTCACCTCATTTAATATGACATCTTCCAGAATTTGCCTCCACAAATGTTTATGAAAATTTCCAGGGCATTGTCTAAAAAGCCAAACAGCTGTTCCCAATTTGGATACAGTGTAAGCCTAAATAAAATTACCAGGAAGAGCCTACTGCCTCATAGAAAATAAATTTCAAAGCTGTATCTGAAAACCTTCTTGACATTTTCAATATATTTTAATTTAGTAGCATGAAGTTTATTTCAATACTAAATTTTGACCACAAAAACGAAATTAAAAGATCGCTGAAATCTAGTCCTCAGGATCACACTGCTGCAGAGAAGTATTATACTTGCTTCATGGTAATAGATCTGGTGGACAATGAGAAATCAATGTTTGGAACAATTCTGCAGGTTTGGGCAACAGAAGCTCAGCCTTCATTCCTGCAAGTCAGCTCAGCTGGCCAGTGAGACAAAAATTGACTTACCACAACATAAACTTCAAGGAAAACTGTCCTCTGTGGCCTTGAATGATCTTAAGGCTATACTGCAAGAGTATTTTTTTCGGTATATGATCGCTTCCACCCAGAAAGTAATTTCTAGATCGCTTGCCATCTGGGTGATACTAACAAATTATACCTGATACAGTAAAACATAATTTTTTAGAACTTTAAGTAATAGGAAATTCCAGGCTATTTATTTCTCAGAGTTTTATGAGAAATTGCAATTTATTGCATTTTTAGATATGTTCATTTTTAGCAGTTATTGCTAAATTCAGCCTCGGTATAAAAGGGTATAATTCTGTTGAAGTCAGTGGTGGTATATCAGTGCTGCATATTCCCTAGTTGGACAATGAAGCTGTAAATAACCAAATACATCAAAAATAAAAATTGATTACTCTGTTTTATAGTCTCTTAGACTGAATAAGTTTATGATTTAAAGCTGTGTCATAATAAAACCATGCTGGGAGGAAATCAGAAAGAGAATATAACATAATGGGCCAAATCCAGTGTTCAGCCAGAACAATTACATTAACTTCCATAGAATTGTGCTCATTTCAGAGTTTGATTTAAAAACATGGGGATATGTACCACTGGTTTGCCTTCTTGTTTGCCTATGAAATAATATTCTGTATTTTCAATGGTATTCTGTATATGCTCTAAATTTAAGCTTAATTCATAATAAAAATCAATTAATAAAATTAGCAAGTTATAACAATAAGTAATATTTTCCAAGCATTTTGTGTACTTGTAACAGTCAGTATATTAGAAGCTCAGACTTGCTTTAGGAACACTTTAGAATAATGAGATCTTTTGTCCAGAGAGGAGCCATGGACAGAAAAAGCCAGTTGTGTTTCCAGAATAACCATCAAGATTTCAGAGGTACAGAAAGTGGAAAGCTGCCATCTACTAAGAGCACTTGTCATCGCTAAGTGTCCATGGTGGCTTTTTATTGTTTGATTAAGATTTTTGATGGATTTTTTTAACTACTGTTCTCTTTTTCTCAACGTGTAGTATTTAAAAAATTCATTATTGTGTTTATTGAATTTAATTATATTTATATTCTTTGTGTTTGCCTACTACTCAGTTGCCAGTACAACCTGTATCACCAGGTAGGTTCATTAGAACATGAGCAAGTGCCTGGCTTCAAAGGCATTGAAAATTGCTCTAAATTATTCACACAGTTCTAACAGGAAATCATTCATATATATTTATGCACACAAGTGTGTGTGTTTCTACATATAAATAAAAACAAAATAAATAAAAAGTCAATGCAATATAGATTACAGCTCAATGTTCTGCTTGGTTATAATCTTATATAAATCCAGCTTGCACAAATTTAGCAGGTGCTTTGAAATTTATATATATATAAATGTAAATTGTGTATTATTATGCACACACAAATTACATTTTCACATACTTTGCAGTTTACCTCAGTTGATGATGAAAAATAAACAATTTCATTCAAGGTAATGATAAAGAAAAAAGGTAAGGACGTGTATGTTCATTTAAATTGTTAAAGCTGATTTTTTTTTAAAGTCTGAATTAAAAATCTACTGTAGTGACCCTGTCTCGCACACTATAATATCCTAAAACTTCTAAGTCACTCAGTGATAAGAGGCTGATCTAAATGCTTCCACTGCATTAATCAAATACCAGGTCTAATTAAAAGAGCCATGCACAAAGCTTTTTCAAAATGTTGCTCAGGTATTGCAATAATTTCTGATCACCCAAGCCTGGAAGACAAATAATTAGAGCTGCCAGAGCATTCTGATGAGTGATGTCAGCATCTCCAAGTGACCTTCCCTCCACTAATTAATTTTCATCTTAAGAAAAGAGACCCTGTTGTTGCACATTATTAATTGAGTTCACTAAAAGATGCGCCTGATTAATTTTTGTTGATAATACTTGTCATTCTATGCAGCGGCTGTAATCATTCTATTGGGTTTTATTTTTTTAACTTGATCTAGGTCTTTTACAATGTGACTGATACAGTATCTTCCATACAGAATATTGTGCATAAGGGCATAGTCTATAATGTGAGTACACAGCTTTCATTGTTGCTGAAAGTTTAGGTCAAGTGGAACTTTGTTGTTTAGTTTGCAATTCATTTCCAGTTGAGTTGATAAAAAATTTTCCCTGCTGCCTTCTGGGACTTCCTTCAGTTTCCCAATTTAAGGGATTCTTACTTTTTTCCACATACTCCTCATCTCTCCCCCTTTTTGCCAGCCAAAGAGCAGAGCGTGGCTGACTCAGCAGAAATCCTCAGGAACCCAGTTGGTCCAGGACAAAAGCAGTGGTCAGAAGGATGACAGTGGATGGAGCCAGAGCACAAGGCTCAGCCTTATCCACCACAAATCATCCAAATGACAGGTTTGGTCTGTCCCAAGCAGAGTTCTCCCAAGCAATGATCTCATTTGTTTTCTGAGGCCACGGACCTCTGTACAAACATGGTCACCGTGGGGTTTAGGGTTCGGGGGGAAGCAGGAGATATGTATTTCCAGGTGGATAGTAATCATGATGCAACATCAGCTTCATCCATTAATTTAGATGTGGCTACAGGTGGTGCAATGAACACACTCTCCCAAAGTAAGTGAATAACAAAGCTATCAATGCATAACCAAGTCTTCTATTTCCTGATCTCAATTGTATTAGCTACGCCAAAATTTGGATCTCTCAAACTCTTCTGAAACCCGTCTAGTTTACATAATTAAGCATTTGTAGGGCTAGGGAGAGACAAACATGAGAACAACCCACAATTAACATATTTCTGTCATTTCTTTAGGTCAGACTTCACAAGTTCATGTAATTTCTTACAGTGCACATGAAGAGATTCATAAACACCCAAATATGTTGGGGATCTTAATTCCTTGGGAATCCCATACCTATAAGGAACACAACTGAGCATAATGATGTGTAGGAATTTGCAGAGCATTACGAAGAATTTTTGCAGGAGGTGAAACCGATTTCCTTTTAAATTATCTTAAAATATATAGGCAATGTAAGCCATGAAAGTATATATATATTTCCCTACTTTGAAGAGTATTTTAATCATGTTTCAATCAAGAAAACCATGATTACCAATTTATCAAATACCAATTTAACAACAAAGATTATGGAAATTTTCCCCCAGCCAGTGAACAAAATATGATTAAAAGAGTTCTTCAGAGCACTGTGATGAAAATATGCATAACTCTATTCTTCAGCTATGTTCTAGCACATGAAGGGATCAACATATTGTAAAAGCAGTAGGCTACCTAGTTATATTAAAAAAAGGAGAGTTATAAGTTGCAGTAAAAATAATTATTTTACAACAGATTTGAAGGTGTCTTTTCTTAGACATTCAAGCTTGGATTGCATGTTCTGCACCTCAGATTGTGATGAAAGCAACACTATACCTTTATTTATCCTTGAAAACGTTCTTTACTGAGCAGTGTGGTTCTAAATTTTGATTGACATTAAGTAATAAAATTATCTGAATCTGGGGAAATGTTTATTACCCTGGGAATTTTTATGTCCCCAAGTAGAAGTACTGAATAATACTGAATAGTACTGAATTTTAAATCTGTGATTGTTCTGCCTAAAATCTTCTCCAAAAATAAACACTGATTTCTTTTTGTTCTTTTGCTTCCCCAAAAGCACTATTACCACAGCTGCAATAGCAGCTTTGATTTTTCATTAAAGAAGATATGATACATAAGCGAAGACATTAGCAGAGACATTGGATTCATCTAATTTCCTTTGGCTTTTTTACTTTCTTTGGTTGGAAACACAAACACAGATCCCAATGATTAGATCCCTTTTGCTACATCAAATCGCTTTTCATTTATTCAGGATTACTTTGATATTTTCTTCCAACAAATTCACAAAACATTTAAAAGACGAAACAATCATTTTAACATAACTAAGCTACTTGCCCCAAGACCTGGAAGGAAGATGGAGAAAAAAAATATGTTTTCTTGTTTGTATTCTTAAATGCTTTGCCAGAATGAGAATGAGATCAAATGCAGAAAAGATAGCTTCACAGAACAGATTGGAAATATTCTTAAACTACAAAAATATATTTTCTATATATATATAGAAATATAAAAAATATTATATATAAATATATAATATATTTAATATTTATTTGAAGTTTAAAATCGTTAATTTAAAAAAATACATTTGTTTTAAAGATTTTTTTTCATAACGCACATATCTGATGATATGATCACCAGGCAAAAGTAGTGGGTTCAAGCATTTCTACATTGATTCTGAAGTGTGCACACACACACACACATACACACACTCTCACTCTAGTTTACTCAACAACCTGTGGAAAAATAAATATCTTCCTTATCATCCCCAGGAGGTAGTGCTTCCATCATGATACATACTGACAGTGCGTAAAACAAAGAACAAATCTGGTAAAACATAACTATATATATGCAATAGCTTTACCTAGTTGTTATAAGCTGCTTTTCCTGTGTTCCAATGCCTTTAGGCCAATGCTAGCATTACAATTATGCCAAACAAGTCCAAAAGGCTGCAGGAAAGTCTCCAGTTTCCTTTTCTTTCTTTTTGTTCACCTGGATAAGCAAGTGGCTGCAGGACGTGCTGATTCACTGAATGGTGTTCAAGTGCAAAACTAACTCTGAAAAACACAGGTTTTTTTTTTTTTTAAATGCAGGGTTTTGTCCTCTCAGCCTGCTGAACTAATTCATCTTACTGATACAGACATTTGATTCACTGAAATGAAAAAGGAGAAGTCCATGGCACAATGAGGGCAAGAGAACAAGGACTGCCCCTTTCAGAGGCAACTTGACATTGCATTACTCACAGTGGATCACATCCTCAGTTTTACTGTAAATTTTGCTCATGTAAATATCACTGAGTGATGTTTCTTTGACAACCGCACTACACTCACTTTTGGCTTTGGACTCTGTAACTGGGAAATTTCCAACCCCGCTTCTAGCTCCAAGAAAACCGGTTTTCCATATGAGATACCTGAGGTGGAAATCAGGTCCCACCTGTAGCCACCTAAATTAGGTATCTACATGTGAACTAGGTGTCAAAACTCCAAATATATTTAGTGGAGGGCAAGGATTTATTCAATTCCTCCAACAAAGGTGTTTGGGGACACCATACAAAGCTCAAGACAACTGTTGGGCATAATAGGAGCTTAAACATCTCACTCCTGTTTGGCTACATTTAGGTATCAAGTTGTGGGCTGAAACCAACCCCACTTTGTCAGCTTTAAACTGGTAAATTTCTCCAAAAGCTTTTCTCCAAACTCCTTTTGTGGCATCCTCTCTAATTAAAACACCAGGTTAGCGTGGTGTAAGCAAGTTATATAATACTGATGCCATCTAGCTCAATTTTTATATTTTACACCTCAGGGTCTTACAAGTTACTGCTGGTTCCATCTTCTTGTTTCATCCAGTACTACCCCTGGCTTCTGTCATCAAACTAGCTATTAAATACTTTTTTGCCTTTCACAATTGTTAGCCAGTGAAGAGAATTTCAGCAGATAGTATTTAGCTCTGTTTACTTCATTTTAATAAGCAGAAAACCTGCCACTGCGAAAAGTCAAATTGACTTGACCTATGAGAAACTGACCCGAGTCCCTCAAAACCAGGTAGACCAATAGACTGATCTCCCCTCTCTGTTGACCTTATCTCCCCAGAACTAAATCTGGAGTGTAATTACCAGCAATATTCTTTGGAGGGCTTAAAGGAACAACCTCATGAGATTGCAGACCCATATATCAGCCTGAGTTGGAAGCCACTGAAACTCACCATTACTTCCACCTGAGAGTAACCAATTCCCTCCATACATTTCCCCTTGTATTAAATGACAGGAAAAACCACGCTTACAGACCAGAGAAAGCCTACACAAAATCAAGAGATTCAATCTCTCCCACAGCACTTTGCCAGTATACATCTAGCCTTGCAAAATGGGCGGTTTTCATTTCAATGTCAAAAAAGCCAGTCTATTTAATCATGTGTGCCAACATGAGTCTTCACTCCCTGGGCCCCTAGATGTTTGAAGCCACTGAAAGTTTCAATCAAATATAATCTGGTAAGATCCTCAAGTTTACATTCAGGCGGAAAATAATCAGAATTAAGGTCTGCATTCGAGTTAATTTTATGAAAGTAAATTTATCTCCATCAAAAATCAGAGACTACACACTGGAGACACCTGCAAGGATTGCTCCAGCCCAAGTAAAGCAGCTCCTAAGTTGCTGGATCTCAAAGTATCTAGGCTGGATCCATAGGTTTGCAGAGGGTTGGCTTCACAGGGTTTGTCCTGACTGCAGCTGTGGATGCCACACCTCAGCTGCTTTATTTGTGTGGTCCCTCTGACTCTGGTGATATTACCCACATCCTCAGTGGGTGAGCCCAGCAGGGTCTCATTGGTGATGGGGTTATTTTGTGTGAACAAAAAAACATCATCAACTCATTGTATGCTATCATAGACTCTTGTCAAGTGATGATTTTTGCCGCAGCTGACCTGAGCTGATTGAAGCTATGAGTTATGGATGAGAGACTTTGCTGTCTATTACAGATCCCCAGAGTTTCTCAGTCCTTCAAATAATGTCCAGCATTAACACTAGGCCAATGACACACAATGATAAACTTTTATTGCTATTGTAGACTTTTCCAATTTAGAGTATTCTGAGAGTCATCTTCATGTGTAACTTTATGCCAGCTATGCACGTACATACACATAGTATATGTGTAATTGTTTTGGATGATATAAGATTCCATCAGAAAGAAGATGAGCGGAAATTACCAAATGTGTTTTCATCAATGACCTCCTATTAGGCTCAAGACTCACTGGGTTAAATGTCAATGATCTGATATCTATCCTGTAGCAGAGCCATCTCTTTATTCACAGAATATCTACTATGAAACCAAGTAAAAATCAGAGCAACTGTTTTCCCATTTATGAGATTTATACACCCATTTAAAGAATTTTTTCTCATGAAATCACTGATAATATCATCTCAATAATAAAGTGAATGGCTTGAATCAAATTTCTTCCAAGTAAGTTTTGTGTGTCAGCAGGAACTTTCAGAATATGCTGGCTTATAGAAATGAAGATAAATATAGGCATATTAAACCTGTCTTTTTCCAAAGAATGATTCAAACCTCCTATCAAGTTTTCATGTTACCTTGGAGGAGAGAGAGGGTAAAATAACACCAGTACCACATCCAGACACACACACAAAAAAGCCAAACAATCAAAATCCTCCAAAAAAATAAGCACCCCCAAACTCCCAAGCTAAAGCAGTCCCAGCAGAACTGAGGAAAGTACTCTTTGTCCACTTGTCTTTTTTTTTCAGAACTATACTTACAAAGTCCTCAAGATGAAAGAGAAGGCCAGACCTCCCAGCAGACTGTGAAATAGTTTGACTGTCCAGCTGATGATTCCCATTTCATCCAAAGCTGGTTCCCTTCCTCCTGCTGATCACTGCCTCACAACTATGAGACTCCTGCTGCTCATCTCTTCTACTCTCCTATTTAGAAACAGAAAAATGTGCCCTGCCAATGGCCTTTTGCACTTCTGCCTTTGCTTGTCTTCTTGCTGTGGTGTGTGCAGTGGTCTTTGTGACCCCTACTCTTTATTTATTTTCCTTTACCTCTCTCTCAAAGATGTTATGAGAAACAGAGAACACAACATGTGCTTGACATCCTGAACTGCTTCTGCTTCTCTACCTTTAAGGATGACATTGTCAAGCCAACAATGGCTCTGTTGGCCTCTCTTTAACTCCCTGGGATAAAGACTCATTTGAATTTCTTGCATTCATGAGCTTCCTATTACTTCCTCTGCAGAGTTCATCACATACAAAACTCTTCCTATTCTCATTCTGGGAGGTATTAATCTTCTTTCCCAGAGTAAGAGAGTTCACCATTACTATATAATGTATTCCCTCTCCTGGGCACAATAGATAAATATTCCAAACATTTTTTTTAAAACTGACAATGAAAATATGTTAAGAGCAGAATCAACTAACACTCGATGGCAGTCTCATTAAGGTCTCAGAGCGAAAATGGAAATGTAGGGAGAAAGAATGTTAAAAAACTCCAGATATTAATAAATAAAGGTTCCAGACAAGTCCCTTGTGCCTTTGTCACTTATTATGTTGCAATCACATGTGTGAGGAACAAGCTCATCTACGCATACTGGGTTTACAGTCATGAGAAGATGAGGACTGTAATTAGCTACACTTTTAATAATAATAGAAGGATTCTATATATCTGTTATAAAATTGTTTCTCCTCCTCCACACCTTCTGGTTCTATGCAGCATGCTGGGTGCTCATAATGCTGGTTTTGCTGTTCATTTGGGGTTTTTTTCCAGTCTCATTTCCCAATTGATTTCCATTTGTTTCATTTTCTTTTGATGTATCAGAAATCATCAATCACATAATTTAAAAGGAGCTGAAGAATCATGATTAATTACTATCTAGAGCAAAGGAATGTTAAATTCCCACAACAATTGAGTAGCTTCTGTAAAGGGCTGAATACCTCTCCAAAAATCCAGCTTAACTGGTTATACCAGCTTCACCTGCTTCAGAGGCAATGTTTAGAGGGATGTTTTTCCTGTCATAAATTTTACTTCAGAGTCGTAAAGAGAAATAATCAAAAGTCAAAGAATTAATAATGAATAAGCCATTGTTTCTTTTGGCATCCTTGTTTTAATTAGTCATTTATTTTACAATTGCACAATATATTTCCATAGGAAAAATCACCACATTTTGTCTGTAAGATGGACAAGGTTCTGTGAATGAGACAGCTGTTCTGTGTTTTCTGCTAGCATCATATTTCAGCACACATTCCCATACCTCATTTACCAAGCAATGTCCGAGCCCCACTTTAAAATAAGTATCTTTTCCTTTATAGGATTTGTTTTTATGACACATCTAAAAGGCATCAGAAAACCTCACAAGCATTAATAGATGCATATGTGTTTACAAAACTTTGAGAGGCAGGAATGCAATCTGAATTTTCAGTTGTTTGCTCCATAAAAACACAGCATCTGCTCTATTTCAGGTGATCCTTTCAAGAACAAGTACAAGGAAGAGCCTTCCTTCACAATGCTGCAGCTGCATTCTTCATGTCTGCGCATTTTTCAGTGGTCAAAGATGTAGCAGAACTTACAAACTTCCCCAGATGCTGCACATGTTTACTAATAAAGCATTTGTAGCAAAAAACAAGAAGTACACTTTGAAGATACCAAAAAGCCACAAAGTGTGACTTGTTCCTTTTCAAATATCAGCTCCTCCCTTACTAACATAAGACATCAGTCTGCAGATATTGTAAGATTTGAACTTACATGAATTGTTAAAGTATTGTAAGGTACCCCCGCCCCCCCCCCAACTATCCGGATTTTTTACGATATTGGAACTTTTTCTGTTTAGCATCTCAGAAAAACACTTCTGGGCAAAGAGCAGCCCAGCAAACTCAGGCCTAGTATAATAATCAAATGAAAATTGTAAGTTAGAATTGGACAAAGGTATAAAGTAGAAACAATAAGATTTGCTAGAGTGAAGTGTGGGTTCAATGATGCCCATTAATAACAACTTTGTCCGGGGAAAATTAGAGACCTCTGCAAGGCATTTAATCTCCACAGAAGTATGTGAAAATGTTCGCTGAACAGACTATTTAACTAAATTCACTCAGAAACGTTGGTCCAGTTACCTTAAAATACAAAATCTCCAGAACTGAACTAAGTGGCAGAGCCAGGACATAATGAATCTTGCCTCATCCCACAGTCCACAATGAGACATTAATTAGCATTTTCAGTCCACTGCCCATGGCTATGTTGTTAATTTTACAGGCTTTTGAGTAACTCCTCTGCATCAGTTCTGGGTGGTAATGTATCTCATGGAGAGACACAGAGTCAAGAATTTTTTTTAATCTAGAGTTTGCAGAAGAACCTAGCTCAGAAGACAAGTTACCTTTTCAGTTTACAAATACTGGATACAAAAAACATAGAACTACCCAGAAACACAGAAAACACTGAAACTGTGCCAAAGCAAACACTGATGTTTAGACACTTTTGTACCCCAGAGATGCAAAAGGAGCACCTATTTCAAACACGTGAAAGATGGTAAATGGACTTAACTTCTAAGAGAATTAAAGAGATGTTTATGAGAAAGGAAAAGCAGTGACAGGGTGTTTGACCAGCACGCTAAAAAGTGTTGCTATGGTTACAGACATCTAGTTCCATAACTCAGTGTTGATTTTATACTCCCCAGAAACAGACAAGTGCAACATATGTGAATTAACTTTCTCTGATATCTGGAACCACTCTTTTAAACTCAACTTACATTTAGTATATAAAATATTCCCTAAAATATTCCCTAAGTCATGCAACTTTATTATCATTACCTGGGTAGTGCTTTTCAAACTCACAAAATGATCTGTGTGTTAAAACTATCAGACAATCTCCTAAAGTTGATTGTTGTCCAGAGTGGTTTTATCAGATCTGAAGTCACCAATTTGAACACATCATTTTACTTACCATCTTCTGCTCCAGACAATCTCAGCAAGCTTCAGGGGTTTTCCACACTGGATGCTTTGTATATTTCGATTTTGGTGGATTCCTTGTTTGCAAATAGAAATTGACAATACTTCATATTGTTAGAGTACTTCATTGTGTGCACAACTAGAAGAAACGACAAAGAAACAAGCTTCAACAAAAATAATTCCTGAAAACATTGTATATTAGCTTTCTTACAGTTGTACTATAGAGATGGGTAATAGAAGAGGTCTGTACATCCATAAATTATATTTTTTTCACAATTTATTATGTTTTCAATCTAATTTTTATATTTGTATGGGTATTTTTAAGTTAATTGTGAAAATCAGATGCCAGGTATTAATTAGAATATTTTATAAGCAATTCTTTAAAAATAGTGTGAAATTTAATATCTTCTGCACATTTCTAATTGTGACCTAAATGAATAATTGTATAATTAAATTTACATAATTTGATTTATATAATGACCTCTACTATTTTCTACTGTTAAGCATTTACAGCAATACTGTAGGATATTGTATTAACCTACTAATGTGATTTTTTTTCTTTTTTTTTTCTTTTTTTTCTTTTGACCTTTGTGGACTACATTAAAATGTCTGTTAAAGGGTAGAATGTGATTACAGTTATGGTGTTGTAAATTTGGGACAATCATTTGAGTGACAGTGAAGTTTAACTGAGTACTCGATATCACTGTAAGAAAAAAAGCCCAATTATAGTAATAGGGTATACAATATAACTAAAACATGGCAAGAGCTGAGACAAGCCCAGCTGCTTAAAGCTCATTTCTCTTCTTCTCATGCAAGCAGATCATTAGAGAATCCTAGTCAGTGCCACAATTTTATCTCACACATCAACTCTCTGATTAAAACATATATATGGGCTTTGGCATCCGACTCAAATAAGGCTATTCTTGCACTCTCATAGAAGGAACACAGGCACCATGGGGGTGAAAATACAAGAGAGAATGAGAAAGGACATGATCCATCAATATAGGAAAATGGGCAAGGATGTGTAGCCTAAAATGAAAGGGTCTCACTAACTCCAAAAGTCCTATGTGAGTCTATGAGATGAGAGACATCTTCTATGCCATTTACTAGGGCGTCATTTGAAAGAATGCACTGCACAGGGTTCCTCGTTATTCATTAGGGCTGAATCGTCATTCATTCTCCTTTATATGCCATTCTGAATCTGCCCTACAGAGTCTTTTACAGGGAAATAACAATAAACTCTCTTATCAACAGCTTGTTGTAGCAGATACAATACATGGGGTACTGAGATCAAAAAGAGCATGAAAAGCATTTCTGCCAACATCGTACAAAATATTGAACATCTGCTATATCTGGGATCCTGGGAGTTGTAATTATAATTTTTGAAATCTGCACACAAGAGTTATAAATATTAGAACTGTAGCCTGTGAAAGCCATGAAATATTTAAGTTGTTTGGCAGGCTTAAGAAAAGCTCATAAACTTAATTTAAGCAGCCAAACACTGTATTTTTACAGGTTTTACATCTTTCATGTCATTAGTCATATAAATTAAAGCAACCACGGAACAGCACAGAAGTTGCAACAGCAAGTCCTGCGGGTGAAAAAAAAGGTCAGTTTGAGATTTAAGACTTTCACCAACACTTCACCTTTCCACTCACCCTGTATTTCAATTCTTGTATTGAATTTGTCATAGGTATTTTTAACACATCCATTATTTTATTGTCTGTTAATTCTCAGCAGTGTGCCCGATGCTGACCATGTGCATAAACACAGTGGGTCGGATGCACTGGTTACTTGGCATCAGTCTAGCGATGCAAAATACTCCTTAACCCATCCTCTTTATCCTTTCCAGCAAGGCTAATGGTTCTCTAGGCTAGTGGTGAGATGCTCAGGGTCTTGCCCACCCTTCCTGCTCTAAAGAAGAAGGAGACAGGACAAGTACAACATCCAAATGGCGATCAAACCTTAAGGAGACGCAGGTAGCTTACACAAATCAGTGATGAAAGGCATTGAGGAAGGAGACAAGCTTCACAGGAGACAAGGAAAAGGCACTGTCACACCTAAAAGGTTTCATAAACCAGAAAAACATGATAGTAGAGAAGGAGGAGTAGGAAGAGGAACAAGAGTCATAAAGTTGTGCACAGGGGATATTCAGTTTGTAACAGTCTTTTAAACTAGTTCAGACACATCAGAAATGTGCTGGATTAAGATAAGTAAAAAAAAAAAAAACAAACCCAAGTTTAAAATAGCAAATTAGTAAAAAATGCAACAGCCAGATTCACAGAAGCTAAAGTATGAAAAAGACCCAAAGGCAAATTCTCATTTGTACAGTGTCTGCTCCACCTGTTAGATAGCCATATGCTACTAGGGAAAATGGAGCTCTGCAGAAGGATTCAGGGATCGCCAACTGTGCCATCAAAAGTGAAGCAAGAAGTTCCTTGCAAACAAGTAAAGCAGAAAATGTGAGAATGAAGGCCCCAAATTTTGCTCTCCATAAATCCACTGTTTAGCAGAGAACACTGCTGTACAAGAAAATCATCTGACATCAGAGATGTTACAATGGATCAGTGTAGGGGAAACAAAAGAGAATGTGTCACAAGGGGCATAAATATATACAACACATTCCCAGAAATTCTTCTTTGAACTACTGAACTATGAGTAAACAGAAAATCACGTCCCCATTCTTGACTTATCTAATAAAAAATGAATCTAAGTGCCAGATGCCATGAGACTATGTGATGTTAGGGTAGCTATTAGTTAATTTAATGAACCTAATTATGATCTCACTTGTTCATATTTTACACCAGCATAAGACCATTTGATCCATTCAGGAAAGCCATTCATGAACTGCACCTTTGTGCTGCACTTGCCAGCAGATTGCTTTTTCAAAGGCGCTGTAACCAGACTGAGGTACACCATAGTTAGGGAGGGATCTCTGTGGTTTAGAGGCTTTCATCTAAACTCTTTTCCTGGCTGCCATTTTAAGATTAGAGGGAAAGGTATGCTTTCAGTATTCCCCATGATACAAAGGTGATGCTTCTTTCATACAGACAGAGTCTAAGAGGTTTTTTCATGTTACATAGGAGTGTAGCTACTTTGGCCAAGGAAAGTACTGAGGGACTCTCTAGCTTCTTTCATTGATGGTATGGAATCCGGTTTCTGAATAAGGTTTGGCACTTAGTGAAGCTCTGCTACTGATTTTGCTCTGAAGAGCAGCCCGGGTAGTCACAGTGTGTCTGTGAATCTGGAAGTACTGAAAGTACTCCACAAAGAAAGTATTTTACAAGAATCTTCTTAAAACCAATTCGTTCCAAAGAAATAATTTCAAAAAATGTCATTTCCTGACCCATTTTTTCATGCACTCATTAACAATATTTGTGTTACAGACTAGTCCACAAAGAGCTTTCATGCTCATTTTCACACGAAACACTGAAAAGAGATTTCCTGTTATTCTCAGCAAAGGCAGTTGTAAGTATAATCATACCCCTGGTGTACAAGTGTTTTAGGAAGAAGGCATGTCCAATTTCCCTGATAAACAAATACACACATGCAGAACTCTATCCAAAAATGAATACATCAGCAAGGCGTCACCCACTCTGTTATCATGCTCATTTTCTCTTCCTAAGTCCTTTCTCCCACAGCTGGGGTTTTTTCCCTGTCTCATAGGTGTGCCATTGAAGACAAGCTGAGAGAACACTAGCAAGGAGTTTATGCTTTCCTATTTTCTACTTCTTTCTTCAATTTTTTTGGCATCTACAGGAAAGAGGAATAAGAAGCCACAAAAGTTAGTGCCTATCAGAATGGAAAACCTACAGAAGACCCTAAAAGGCCTTAAGAGACCTGGAGATAATAACAAGGTATTTACATCTCTGAATTTTCTAAGCTACATATTCATTTGAGGCCATGCTCTCTAGCCAATCTCTGGCAGAGAGACAAAGCCAGTGTTTTTCAATCATACGCCAGTATTGAATTCCCACCTCCACTTTAATGCTGAAAAATTTCTTCAACAATGTTTTTATTAAAAATTAAGGTCAGGTGAAAAAAAAATTCATAAGATTAGCAGTAACTTATTTCTAAGAGAAAGAATAGAATACAATACAAAATAAGAAAAGAATCCTTCTGTTCTCCTGCCTAAAAGTGTACAAGAAGTTGGAAACCTCACTGTGAGGCTTTTCAGACAGTAGTAGAGTGTTCTATTTCAAATGGTAAAGAGCTGTATTTCTAGAAAATTAGTTTCTCAGATTTGCCACAAATATTAGTAGGACGATAACTATGGTGTCTGCATCAGTCACATCTGAATCTTATTAACTCCTATTTTCACCTACATTTCTACAGCATTGCCACAAGGTATTTGCAAATACTAATGATAAAGATGTTAGGACCACCTGCAACATCCCTAGGAGTTCAGACAAGCTTCTATTGACCTTAACTGGACCACAGGTTTTAGTAAAAATATATATAAGCAAACAAGGGTACCATATTGACAGCTAATTCATATTTTTCAAAAAAAAATTACAATTAAAAGGAGATAATTCATATCCACTTTGATGTGACAGTGTTACCTGGGTCAAAAATTAACCCAAAATGTACTGAATAGAGTATAAGGCCCATATGGACTCTTTTAAAATAGCAGCCACATCTTAAGTAGTCGATATTTGTCCATTTTTATCTATTTTAAAGTGAAAAAAAAAATCCCATCCCCAAAGGATAGGTTTTTCTATGTAAATAGCAATGTAGAGTGGACTGGACTGTCAGGTGTGTTGAAAATCGGCTGTTCTGCCATACCCAAAGGGTAGTGATCAATGATTCAACATATGGCTGCTATCCTGGAACAAGCACAGTACCCCAGGGGTCAGTACTGGGGCTCATATTTTTCAACATCTTCATTATCAACATGGATGATGACACAGATTGCATCCTCAGCAAATCTGCAGACAACACAGAATTTAAAGAGGGGCTGACACAAATGAATGGCTGAGCTCTGGTCCAGAGGCATTTTGAGAAGTTCGAGGACTGGACCAACAAAAAGCTCATGAAACTCATCAAGGAAACTGCAAAGTTGTGTGTCCAGGTGAGTAACCCCAGGTGCTTGTGCAAGTTGGGATGCAGCAACCCTCTGGACAGCTCCACAGGTGTGCAATGCTGAGTTTGTTTCCAGGAAATACCTCTAACACAAGGCAGCAGCACAGTTCAGCACGGGTACAGTGTGTGAGGAGGAGCATGCCCTGCACTGTTTAACCATGAACAGAGGAATGAATGTCAGCTACAATTTAGGGAGACAGGAGCAAGAACAGAAAACTTTCACTCACACTGGCATGTCCACGTGACTTGTGGAGCAAGTTGTTTCTGTCCTCTGCATCAATAATCTGGCATCTCTGCAGGGACCACGGGCACATAGTACACATGCACAGCATGTATGTACATCTGAGGTCTCATGTAATACTCTTAGTCACAACAAAGCCATGGGAGATCAAAATTAACAACCCAGTTACAACAGCGAGGACAGAAGCAGCAAACTGGCAAAGAGCAAAGGCAGAAAACCCTGTACACACTGCAAGCCTTAAAAAAAGAGCCTTTCATAGCACATAGTAAGCAGGCAAATACAGACACATGCACACACAAATTCCCTTCTGAGCAGGTTAGATTGAATGAGAGTAATCATTTTAAGTGCCCAAATTGCCTGACACCACATGGTGCTATCAAAAGCATTTCCATTTTTATCCAAATCAATGTCACCATTTTTCTGTAAAAATCAATGTGGAAAATAGAAGCAGGGATAGAGGAAGATGCAGTTTCTGAGCCCAGTGGAAGCCATCACATGGCAGAATGGCTGTAGGAACTCAAGACAGTTGACTTTAGCAGCTAAGGCATGTCCAGCAACTTCTGATGAGGGGTACTCAACAGCTAGAGAGAAATTCTGGGTTTGCACATGGATTAGGAAAACTGGTGTTTCCTTATTTTTACAATTATTATCTCTCTTTCCCCCAGTCTCGTACCTAAAAGCATAACTATCAGTCTTCTGAATATCTTTCCTTCATATACCCCTAACTTGTATTAGACAAAAAAAGCAATTCTAAGTGAAAATTCAGTAAGTGTCTATCTTAAAATGCATGTAAACAACAGATAAACAGGAGCACACTTGGTGCCAGTGTGCAGAGTTTCTGTGAGAGTACATACTCTGAAATTCTGGGAAGGAAATACCCTTCAACCTGTACCCCTGCCTGTTAAAAGATGAAAACTGAGGCCCCCTCTGCAGACTCATAGTGTGACTTATGGAAACTGTGAAAATACATTAAGAAATTACCTTTTCAAAGACGTTTGTTGCAAACCTGACCTTCTAACATAAGGAAAACATCTAAGGTATCTTTTCAGAGCCTCTATATTCTTTCTCCATCTGGATTTCCTTAGAAAATAATTTTAAAGTTTCCCTTTTTGGAGAAGAAATGCATGTGAACACATCTTTATTGAGGACTTCCCTTCTCATTTTCAGCAAGACCTCCTAGAAGGATGAACACAGACTCATCAGAAGCAGTCAGGAATATATAGACTTCTCCCAGAAGTCCCAGCCAATGCAGCTGGCATCCCCGGACCACATCACACAGTCACTTTCCAGCTGCATGACAGCTATAACTGACTGATTGGGGGCCATTATAAACCCTTAAGAAATTCACTTTGACTTAATCAAAAGCCAGATTTCTCTTCCCCTCAGCAGTACATCCTCATGGCATTTTTTGACATGTTTCAAAGAAAAACTGACATTGAATATACAGCAAAATATCCAAATCATAAGAAATTTTCCTGTCACAACCCAATGATTCTTAATTAGAATACCCACATGATTTTGGGTTAAAATACCTGTGAGTACATGCAAACAATACTCCACCATCATTGCCTTGCAGGTAGATCAGAATATCCTGCTGCAATTTAGGCTTCTCAGATGAACAATCTAAATTCTCCAGATATCTTCCCCATTAGGGGATTGGTGTTGCAAATCTATGTAACCGAATAAGGTTATTAAAGGAGCACTACGTTTTGATAACAAAATCCTTTGTGATGATTACCTAATAGCCAGCATTTGTTCAAACACTTTTAATAGACCCTTTTTATCACATGCAAAAAGAATTTCAGTGCTAGTTCAGTCTCCTGTTTCATTCTGTCATGAATCACTTTGTAGAGACATTTAGAAGTCAATAATCCACTGTAGCTTTGATGACAGGTGATTAATTTCTACATTTTAGAGACATAATAAGATTTAGCAATAAAAAGGCCTTGAAGTAACCTACCAAACAGCTTTAATCTCAGCCTTGGGACTGTTGCTAAATATGAATGCTTGTACACAAATGCAGATGATTTAAGTTAGGAGGTTTTATTGCAGACTTCTTGCCTTTGGTATTAATCTTGCTTTACAATCAGGCTATCTGTACAATCACTTTGTACTGAATATTGTTTCTAATGCAGTACTTGAGGAAGGAAAGTACAATTATTTACCCACAAGGGCTATATTCTACCTAAAAACTAGTTTTACATGCTTTCCATTATGTGGCTTACCAACACTCTTTGTGTGGCAAGGCTGGATGGGTAAAAAAAGAATTAACAGACACACAACTAGTCAGTACCGGTCTGCACAACCACGCAGAGCCCTCGGGGCTCAATCCATCACTCAGTGAAACTGGTGGGAGTATTTTGTTAACGTCAGTTGGCAGATTGCTGTAACAGACACTTGAATAAAGGACCAAATCCCAAACTCTCCAGAAGCTCTGGCAGTAAATACAGAATACCTGTGTAGGTCCTGATCTGGCTTTTCTGAGGTCTCCCAAACACTGCTTGGATTCTCATCTTTCAAAAGTGGTTTTCTGCTGAAAACAGTATCTGAGAAAACTGAAAAATTGCTCTTTTAAACTCTCAGTCTCCTGTGTTTTCTTTACACCTGTTCAGGAATGCTTCATTTTTCTACTCAAAGTACTTCAGTCAGAAACCTTTGTCTATAAAATACTAAATCTTTGCTAAAATTCCTTCAGCCAGGAATCTCAAGATAAATTCACAAAATGATTCTATGGCCTACTTCCTTTGACGAGAAGAAAATACACTGCAGTAGCAACTGCTTTAGAAAACCCATTTGCTAATCCCAAATTGAGAAGACTTTCTTAAATTAAGTGGGGCCTAAGTTACTATTTGTTAGTGATCATATGCTTTCCTGTGTAAAAGTAGACTAACAAAAATCACAAACAGCTCTGGTAGCTGGAGAGACAAAGGAAGTCAAGGAACTTCTTTCTTCTTGCAGTGTCTAAATTTTGTAATGATTAGTCCTTGGGAGAAAAGGTAATAGAAGAACTGAATTTCTCACATCTGAGGGCAGCATTAAAATTCTGAAGAATATTACATGTATTGTGCTGCTCCTGCTCTGTGTTTTGTGAAGGGCAAAGCATTAGCAGAGAAGGGATGGGTTCTTCTTTTCTGTCTCTCAATGCCTTTGGAGACGGATGAAGTAGAAGGACAGAACTTCCACTCCTGAAGAAGTGACACCCTCAAATATCATCTAAGCAAGCCCTAAAGATGGGAAAACTAAAAAAAAAAGGCAAAACAAAACACATGTGACAGAATCAAAGGCAGCAGTAACACCTCCTTCTTGTCAGCAGACTTTGGGGAGGAGGAACAGAGGCTTTAGCAATAATGACAAATGGTGTTTTATCAAAGACAAATGGTAGCAATATTGCATTTCACTAGCATCTATTAAGAAGCCATTTGAATTTTAAACTCATTTGAAGTAAAGGAGATTTCAATGTCAGGAGATGTGGATGAAGATGTTTAGGATAAGTGCTAGGTGTGGGGGAAATTGGAAGGCTGGGAGGCATGGGTGAGACAGTGATGGTGGCGGTGAACATGACAGAAAGAATTCTATTTGAGAGTATAAGTGTTCATATTTGGCTAAGCTAAAAAGTGGAATCTGTGAGAAATCTATCTCCTAGCCATATTCCAAACCTATATGAAGGCAAGACATGAGTGTATATGTTTTTCTCCTTTCTTTTCCAGTGAGCTTAGGTTTCTGCTGGAAGAAGTCCTAGGCAGCTTTGTTGGAAGGCACTGCAATATGGTCTGAGTACATAGTTCCATTCTAGATGATCAGGAACAAGGACACCTTGGCCTAAATATATCTCTCAGCTTTCTTTACAAACTTCAGGAATATACCTTCTTTATGTTGAAAATGTCAGTTTTAATCCAGATTCATAAGTGCTGAAATCTTACTCTTACTTTCTTCATATTTCTTGTTAAGTAACAGGAATGAAAATTCAGTTTTGCTCATAAGAGCTTGAATATAGGAAACTGATGGTTAGGAAGTCTTAATTACCACAAAAGTTGTGCTAAAAAGAAAATAAACATTTTCCAGACCTATAAAGGAAACAATATTTGGAACAGCAAAAGTGGATAATGAGGGCAACAGAAGGAAAACAAGCATATGCAAGTATAATCTGAAGGCAAAGAAAACTCAATCCATGATTGAAGGCAATGTTGAGACATGGTATAAAACTAGAAGGAGAAATGAAAATCATAGATACCCAAACAGGATGAAATAAACATAAACCTTCTATGCATTTATGATGTGTAAAATCCTAACTGTTCTCACAAGCACAGAATATACTGATTAATTTCAGTATTTCAGAATATAACTTTTGCACTTCAGACTTCCCAATATTTGTATCTCAGTAGAGGAAAGAGCTGCTTCTACATGTAAAGTAGCAAAATTGTGTGTGAGGACAAACACATATTGAGGAAATGAATCATAGCAAGAGACTGGACAGTTGAGGCAGATTAGATATATCAGACAGCAAATGGCAGAGTGAGGTACCGCAGTGGAGCTGCCTTCGCTGCAGAGCACAGGAAGAATTATGACATTTATGCATTTTCATTTCTACAGGTGGGGACCTCAAATCATTCCATGGGATAGGCTCCTGGTATCTCTAATATGGTCCTGCTGTGGCACACAGTTGATATACTTCCAGGTTGTCAAAAAAATGCACAAGACACACTTAAATCTCTTCATGGCCCTAGCATGAGACATTGAGCTGCTTGTGAATCCAATAGTTCTTTCAGAATTTTATGTCCCAAGCAACAAATTAAATTTTCACTTTCAAAACTTAATTTCTCTTTATAGACTGTGATCTTTAATTCCTATGTATATTTCTTATTTAGACCTTCAATGTGAAGTAGATTATTTGAACTACTGTGAGAAGGCATTTCTTGTCAATTACTCTGCTGAATCAAATGCTTTATGATAAAAATTACCCCAATTTTTTTTCTTTTTAGATCTAAGGGATCAAATCCTTATTCTATTCTAGTAAAAGAAGATGTAAAATGGCCTTTTTAGCTGTTAAAAATTCAGTATATTCACCTTGATTTTGGGATCTCTCCTTTTTCGCAAATAAAATTACTAATCACAGAAAACAACCCAACAGCTTGGCGGCTAAGTAATTTTTCAAGGAATTGAAATTCCAATCTGCACCTTAACCCGGTGACATTCTTTTATAGAGGAACATCCTACCTATTCTGCTCACTGCCATTAGCTGGGAGTCTCTTTCACAAAAGTTTTCTGCAGTTTCAGTTTTCTGCAGTCGGTTCTGCAGTTTCAGTTTCAGTTTTTTTAGAAAAATCTGAACTGGCTCAAGCCCTCTTACGAAAACAAGCAGTCAGAGAATACATTTCAGTGAGTTATGTAACTTTGTTAAAGATATGCCATTTTAAATAGTTATTTCCACTGCTTGTGATCACTACTAGCTATTCCTGCTTGCTGAGCTCGACACAACTGTTCCAGACTACATCTGCTGAAGGCTGCTAGGCCACCTCAGTACTTTTGGTATGTGCACTATGATGTACACATGGTTTTGCTGCAAACAACTATTTCCTCTCTCTTTTACAGAACACTATTGCAAAAAAAAATGTTTACTCAATTCTTCCTCAGACCGAGGATGTAAGCAACCCCTTAATGTATGTTCTAGTCATGACAGACAGCCCTGTTTTGCCTGTGTTCTCTCCAACATGACTGTAAATCTTACTGTGTTTCTATGTTTATAGTCCAGTTATTTTTAATAGAACACATCCCAAAAAAATTAAAGACATAGGTGAAAATAAAGATTATTTAGATCTCCCCATTTCAGCTTTCTAGTTTTATCTCTGCCCAGCAAAATCAGACACATTTCCTGTTTCACAATCATACCAGGCCTTCATCCTTCTTAAGTTTCTAGGAAAAGCAAAAATAAAAATTTAGGAAAATTTCCAGTCCTCTATTATTCATGGATGGTTTCTGCTTTGAGAATCCTACAAGTAAGCACACCTTCGATGTTGTGCTTCTTCCATGGCACTATGGATAGTAAAAACTGTCAGGATGGGCAGGCCCAGGGTGCTGTGGATGCAAGCACGTCCAGCTGGCAATTGGTCACTAGTGGTGTTCCCCAAGGCTCAGTGCTGGGGCCAGCCCTGTTTAATTACTTTATTCACTATCTGGAGGAAGGGAGAGAGTGCACCTTCAGTGAGTTTGCAGGCAACACCAGGTTGGGTGGGAGTGCTGATCTTCTGTGGATAGAAGCCAGAGTCCTCCACCAGGAAAAGCACACAAGGCAAACCACAGAGCAGGCTGGTACCGACTCCAAAAGGTGCTGCAAGTGCTTGTTAGGAAGCACTGATCACAAAGTGTGTGCAGTCCTCCTCACTCTGCTGTGCTCAGCATCTCCAAACTAAGCCCAGTGTCACCCTTGACTCTGTGAATCAGAAATAAGTGCATGCTCAAAATGAATGACGTGGCTGAGCAGAAGCTAAAGCAATGAGATACCAACTCCAGAATACATTTTCTTTTTATTGGAATTTTTAACACGGATGTTTACACATCCAACATACCAACTTGCGTATAAAAGCAAATTTTTCAAACAATTTCATACTTAATTTATTGCCACCTAACATTCCTTGATTTCCTTGCATGTTATTTGCCAAGGGCTAAGTTTCAGCTGAGTTGATTAAGTGGCAAAGCTCCCACAGAATTCAGCATTCTTAGAATTTTATCCAAACTATCCTCTTATCTGTGCATTCTAGACTATTTCTTTTTATATTTCAGATTTTTTTCAAGATTAATTTAATTTTATCTCCTGATTATACTTAAACCACTATAACATTCTTTATCATCTGTATCATTCTAATTTTCACATGCCATCTCAATTCTGTGATATCTGTGAAATCTATGTGTTTCTATGCCTTTAGAAGCATCAGAAGTTAAAGGCAAAATAAGACATTGTTGCAATAATATAATATTGTAATCTATCATATCAGTAGCAAATTACAAAGGAACAACTTGTTAGACTTGTTAAAAACTAGACTTCTAGAATGAAGTCCATTCTAGTCCATGGTAAAACAATTTTAATTTTCAGTTAGATGTGATAGCAGGCTGAGCCTGTCACTGGAACAAGCAGGCATATAGAATTTTGGTAAGCTGAGAAATTGCTGTATGAAGAAGTTTAATACATACATCTGCTGCTGAAGCAAATGACAGTGGCTTCTCTGCAGGCCAAGTCTAGAAAAGCTAATGTTAGCAAGATGTGCAAAACTAAATAACAGGCATCAGGGTCACGCATCTTATTAAAATCAGTATTTTAAAAACTGCTTGCTTTAAACATTTACTTTGACATTGTAGATTATCTTTAATACCAAGCCAGCTCTTCTTCAGTTGACCTCTATTTGAAGCAGCTAAATCCCAAATATATGATTGATTTTTGGTCTTCTCTATTCAAAGAAAAGTATGAAGCAAAAATAAAGCTTCAATATATTTAAAATTTATGCTTGCAGAGACAGACTGGTGAAATTCATACAGCTTCATTTTGTGCTGAACAAGATGAGAAGACTGGACAAGATACATTTTGAGAGGACCTTTACCAACAGGTAACCTAGATGGTTATAATTAACAATTTAGCCATTTCAAATATTTAATACAATTCACATTTCCAGGGTTCTTTTTGACTTGGTGGTGCTATTTAAACTGCTGATGTTCTCTGCAATACCCACCTTCGAGATAATACTATCTTCTTTGTAATTGTTGTCAAAGTTGACATGAAAAGGGAAACAGGATTCATGTGGAAATCTCTTAATTTAGTAATAAGAATTACATAAAGATAATTTAATTTCAGCTCCTTGATTGTCCAGTTCTGTAACATTTTCCTGCACCCAGAATTTGGACACACTGGGAAGCCAAAAGAAAAGCACAAAAATTATATACCTCTTGTAAAAGGGTGGTTGTCCGAACCCTGAAGTTTCTCTTGATATCAGGTAGCAGTACAACAAAATTCTTACTCAAAACAACTGTCAGTACAACAAAAGAAAATTGTCAGCCATGAGTCCATTGTCTTCCCTTTCCAGTCAGTTCAAATGACAGTTCAAGCAGAAAAACTGCCATGAGAGCAAAAGAAAAGTGAGCAACCTAAAAATTTCAGCATAATATTTTAACAAAGTTTACTTTTTTGTCTTTTGGTTACTATTGAGCTCTTGATGCTCACTAATAAAACTTCAGTAATATCAGCACTAAAGTTTCGTTTTACCTGTCAGCAGATAAGTAATAGTTTAGTAATGCCTCAGGGTGATTGATGGCAACGTAGCAAAAAAATAGCTAGTACTATAAACCCTATTTACAACATGTGAGAAGAACCTTGAAAAGATAATACAATGGATTACCTTTGTGTTATTTTCTATACTTGTTATAAAATTTGTCACGGGTTCTTTAATTGTCTCATTTTCCATTTTTTATGGTCTTTGTCATGACAATAAGTTTTCACATAACTCACTGTCTGCTAGATTGCTTCAAACTGTGCAGAAGTCTGAATGCATTGGAGATGCTGTAGCATGATCATCCAGCTCTTCAACCCTTGTTCACCTAGTTATAAAATTTGTGAATGAAGAGCAATAGAAAATTTTATGCCCTCCAAATGAGAAGCCATTCCCTACCTGTTATTTTCACAATTTTATCCCTTCTCTTTCCCTGGGCTGTCCACTCAAGGACTTGACCACAGAGGAGTTGGACACATGCAGGCCCCTTTGTAGTGCCAGTGAACCCCACATTTTTCACTATGGCTTCCAGAACTCTGGGTTTTTCTCATATTATCACAAAATAATCAAATTCTCCATTTTCTTTTGAGGAAATCCAACAACCTTGAAAAAAGCTAATGGAAGGTGAATCATGAAACAAGCCAGAAGCTAAGTAAGATCCATAAACCCTATTTCCCCCCATGTATTATAATTTTTAAGTCCATTCCAAGTTGTTTTGGGGTATGACTCAAGATTTTTTTAAATGCTCATGGTTGGCATTGTGGATGATTATTGAAAAGGGTTGATGGAAGATACTAAAAATCTTGTATTCTAACACATATAATGATGGCTCCTAGTGCAGCCCGAGGAAAGCTTCCTTAGAGCCCATCTGGCAAAGCTCATGGAAAATGCTTTCTTCCCTCTCCAGCTGGCTCAATGACGCCATTTTATCCTAGAAAATTGTAGCTTGGCCTCAATTATTCACATTTCTCACATTTTGCCATCATGTTGTTTTAAAGCAACATGATATTTGTGTATAAAGACTTCAAAACCTAAGTCCTAAAGGTGTGTAACCACACGTTACAAATTACTTATATTACACAGATAACTGTAAACACATTTTATTTTTCTGCTGTCTCTACTTTATTGTTTTCAGATTTAAATACATTAAAATTCCAAGTAAAGCAGAAAGTTGATGATATTTTTCTTCTTCAGCACAATTGAAATTTCAAACTTCCTTAAACATAAGTAAAACTTCATTTTTCAGAAGACTTTGGGCAGTTCCAGAATCATAAAACTACATCCACAGAAAGGAGAACGGGCAGAATTTCTCATTCTTCAGTCAAATGTGAGGTCAGAAATCCTACACAGAAATGATCCTGTGTGGAACTGGCAATGGGGAAATGTAGTCATTGTCTTAGGAAATGGAGCAGATACTGACCAAAACCATAGGCTGCACCAGCAGGACAAAATGCTTTGCTGTCTGTGGCCAATGCAGTTATTAGCTCTTAAGAGAATTATAGTTCTAGAACTTCCACTTGTGAAAAAAGCCTGCAAATATGATACAGAAGCAGCTTTTGTATCTCCAGCAAACAAGCTCTTTAATGTTCAGTGCACAATCATCAGATTAAGTTGAAAATAATATAAGTAATAATAACAATATTCTATACAAAAAGAACAGATTAGTGATGATCATCTGACACTTGCTGCATGTTTACACAGGAAGGCAAGGAACCAATGTCATCCCTTCCTCCCCTGTGCTGGCTAGTATGATCAGCATTTAGGTCAGTAATGAGAAAGGAGGTGAAGTGCAGTTGGAGTGGATGGAAATTAGACATTTAACAGCAAGTCTTACATTTAATTGCCATTATTTTTATCAACATAAAGACACATTTTAAGGGTCTTCTAAGAGAGCAGAATGATGTTTAAACAAAAGATCCCATGTTCTAAGTTACAATAAAAATTGAGCTTTCAGAAGTGCCATGGATACTGAGGAAAGAGGTCAAGAAAATGGGGTACATGTGTCATGAGTACAGGTACCAACACCTGGAGTGGGGTCTGTGCTAAATGGAATGATCAAGTTGCACAGCCTGTGGCTCTGCCCTGCCCTGGAGTCCAGGTCCTTCTGGTGACACCATGCAGAAGAAGGTTGTGCAGCAATCTTAAAGCAGGGAAACTTCTGCAGTTGGGTTCCTTTGGCTGAATAAAGCAGAAATGTCAAGATCTTAAATCACCTGTGCTAAAACGTAACTCTGTGAAGGCATTTGTGGGGTGGAATGGCAAATTAAATAAAATAAACAGTATTTGGGTGCCAAGAGGAGGTCAGGGAACTCTTTCAAAAGGAAGAAGGGGAAGAAGCTCCTCAACTTTTACCCTTACCGTACAACTCCCAAGATTTGCACACCGAACTTGGATGTTACAAAGGAGAAAGAAATCCTTAGCATGACAAGCAGCAATTTACATAAATTTGATCTCCCAAGAGCTGACTTTGAGAAAATATTGCTACATCTATTTCTCATCTATGTTCACTGTAGAAACTGCACTCAGTGTTCCCAGATAAAACGTAGCAATCCAGGACCATAATGAAGGGGGTGGGGGGAAGAAAACAAAGCCCCTTAGATAATAAAGTATGCACTCCTCTGTTTCATTCTTGAATATTCAAAAGCACATTGGAAAAAAATATATATATAGCTTTTGTTTTAATTTATATTTAGCAGTGTTAGGTTTTATTTGGCAGTGTATATTGGCAAAAGTTTATCAAGCCATTTACCCAACCAGCAAATCCCTTATCTTAAACACAGCCTCAACTTCTTACTTCATTATTTTGTTCCCGTCAAGAAGATGGGAGTTTTAGTTTGTTGTACATTTCACATTTCACATACTGTAATAGGTCTGTTTAACAGAGGGGAAAAAACACAAGGAAAATATATTTTAAATGATACAATGAAGCATTGTTCCCTTAGTGTCATTGAACAGGACCCAACTATACCATTCAGGGGTAAATACAGAGCTCTGACATTTAACTGATATTACAGACCAATGTTTTCGAAGAGTCACATGCTCAGTAACTGCAGCACATTTGCAATTGTCTTTGAAGTTTTAATCTCAGTTCATGGTACTAAAGTACCATGAAGGTTTATTTTTAACTTGTTATATAAAATGTCTTTTTAAAAAAATAATTCAAGGAAACATCTCCAAGTATGAAATATGTCAAACTGAAAGCTCCTAATTGTGTAATTTCAGTATAGTGGGTTTTTTGAAGTTAGGGGTTTTTTTTGTTTTTTATGCAAGAGAAAAAGTGCTTCTTGGTTTATAGTAGTTTTCAGGTTTTATTTTTAAGTTGTTGTAAGGGAAGTAGGAATTTTGAGTGTATCTATAGTGAAATATAAATAAGACTAGAACAGATGATCCCACTAAGCCTAATTTTCTCAATAAAGCTCTGAAAAAAAAATTATAGTGAAATTATAAAGAGAAAGGATAATGTACTATTAGTGAATTGCTAGCACATTCCAGTATTTCAGTATTTGATTAAGAAAACCCATTTTCCTAACATCATATACACCTTAGACAAATGAATTTCACTTAGGTTTGCTGTGGGATCAGCTTCTAAACAGAGCAAAGTCAGTTGCAGCCTGCTGTGACAGAAATTACTGTGTGTTGCTACCCAAACGTAACCACATCTAATGCTTCCATTGAACTTCTGCAAAGTGTAGTCACCACTGCTGAAACTCCTCACACCCTCTGCCTCCCACTCATCCCTACTTGGCATTGCTCTTCATCTCTAACCTCACCAAATAGTGTGTTTACAGCCAGTATTGAGAATTTTCTTTCACATCCATGTTAGATCTCTAAAATTGCCTTCTGCTGAAACTCCTTTTCTTCTTGCCTCAGATTCCTCACTGGCAGAGTTCACATTCAGTCTTTGTTTATTCCTCTAACATTTTCAAATCAAGTCTTCCCTTGATCATCCAGGTTGCTGTCCCAGTCCTCTTACTTCTTTGTTGTATTTCTGACTATTTTTTTATTTAGTTGGGTGTTTGTTTGTTTGTGGGAGTTGTGGGAGATTTTTGTTTGTTTGTTTTTTGAGTTTCACAGTTTTTTTTAGAGTCTCTCATTCAGCCTCTAACTTTGGGAGTGGAGAACGGTTATGAAGGCATACCCCACTTTAACTTTAAGAAAATCTCACACACACAAATGCAAATTCAGTCATGAGGTTTATGCTGTTAAGTCCTAGCCATTGCATCTGGCAAGTAAGTGGCCAGTAAAACAGATTTTCTTCTTTTCAACACCATTTTCTAACTTTCTAGTCAGCAGGGCTAACATATCCTTGTTCTTTCTTTGATATTCCATTTCAGCTTCTCTGGACAGTACTTTAGTACATATGTCGAATACCATGCTTATCACTCTGGTGGAAGCTATAATTAAATTATGTAGATTTTCTATGTGTATCTTCTTAAACACACAGCCTTTTTTACATATTCAAACAGGCAGGAATTTTTGCCCAGTGTTTCTGGGTCTTTGATCATGGCAACATTTCATGACAAAGGCAAGCCTTCCATTTTCCTAGACTGTTGTTTAGACCATATAATCTTTTTTTTAGAAATCTTTCCCCTAGCTACATGGTTTACCACCCAGGCCCTTCATGGTCTAGCCCCCACACTATTTTTTCCCTCTGTATTTCAGAGTTTCAGCTCCCAACACCAGCCGGTGAGTCATGCCCTGCCCATGACTCATTTGCTGCATCCTCAAACACTCCCTTTGATGCTACCCTTCGTTCTTGGGAGCTCTCCATGAACATCCACCTTCATTTGCTGCAAGGCCTCTGAAAGGCCTGGCAGCAGTTAGGTTGGTAGTGCTGGCAAAATTTCTCATCACACTGACTTACAGTTTCCTGCTACTCCCTCATCTGTCTAGATCAATCTGCTGTGGTTTTATAGTTTGAAATTCAAAATTTGATGTATCCATCACCAACTTTTGTTCTGGTTTTTTTCAGCACCTAGGGCAACTGGGACATGGTTCATGACAATTCAAATAATTGGGACAGAACAGCTTTTTCACATCTCTGAGAACAAGTTTAAATTCTATTTCATATATTTCCTATGAGATTATAAACATCCTATTTTCAGGTTACAGAACACACATGCTAACGTCTCCAGGCATGGAAAACAGACTAAAGCTTCTGGCTCTCAATCCAGCTTGGTATCTTGGTGAACCATCCTACTAGTTAAATCTGTAGGACTGTTTCTGGTAGTTGTAAGGTACCAAATGGTGCTGATTGAGATGAACGAGTGTGTCAGTCACTGAGGGATGGTCTCAAAGGTCTCTGTCTCTGCAGAGTTATTAAGAAACATTGTGCACTATGATAAAAACTATTGGGCAGAAGTTTGGTGGCAAAACACATGCTAGAGAAGTAAGATTTCTCTGAGATAAACTTTGTTCAAGAGAACCACCTAAAGTGGAATCATCAGATTTATTTTACCACATTCTGAGATTAGATCACATTCTTTCAATGGATATGAGCATTTGCAGGTCAAAATGGAAGTTAAAGTTTGACCTTTTCTTTCTTTTTACCATTTTGAAACACAAAATCTCATGAAGAGGTGGGTAGCCTTAGGTATTACATGAGAGACAGAAGAGAGTAGCAACCAGAGTATAACAGTTATTTCTAACAAGTGCATCTGCTTACTTCCTTGTTACAAAGAGACTCAACAAGATTAAAGTTCTCTGCAGTTTCCCAAACATTTTGATCCAAGCTGCAGCATTAACTTACTGTTTTCCTCTTTTTTCCTAAAAACTAAGAGCATTTTCCTACTTAATTATGTACATGAACAAAGTTAATTGCATTATTAAGTCTTATTAATATGCAATTCACTCTGAAATTTGAGGATATGGTTTAGCTTTACTTTTTGCATTCTATGTATATGAAATATTCTATTCTAAGAATATGAAATAAAATTGAACATTTGTGAGAACAGGCATTTTCCATTTGAGTTTGTATATAAGAAATACAAACTTGTCAGGCTAGGAAATGGGTTAAAAACATGCTCATAGCACAGTATTTTCATTCAGGAGTTTGTAACCCTTAGAAAGGTAGACCTAAATAACGTAAATCTGATGAAGAAGATAATTATGAGGGAAAAGGGCCAAAAAGTTAGGAGGAGAAGAAGAAATATCATTGATTTGACAACGATGGCTGCCAGAACAGCTTGCAAATCATGGATCTATGCGGGGACGAAAAGTTGACTCTAAATTATGGTGAGACTGGGTCTCTCTAAATCACTGGGGAACAAAATTATTTCAGCAGACCTTTAATTTTCAGTTATTGAAAGTCAACATCATGGCAAATAGCTGCAATGTTTTACAGCAGACCATCATGAAAGTATTTTATTTTTCACTTCCCAAAAAATGTATGAAATTTTCAAACACAGGTGAAAATCAATCATCTCACCAATCATACAAAAAGCAGCTCCCTTCCCAAGTGAGGAATGGATTTACAGAATAATGGAGATGCTCAAAGTCATCTGCTCAGAATATCTTGCGCTCCTAGTGCCTTTATCCAAGGACTCCGAAGTGCTCTACCAGTCATAAAGATGTTTTGCTCTAGCAAATCCAGCAGCAGAACAATAAGGAAGGAATATTCATTAAAAAGAGCAACCCATTTCATGCCTTACCTCCGCCTCTCCACCCCTTCCCCCCATCCCACTCCAATGTCACTTTCTGAATACAGAATTTCCTTCTTGGTCAGGTAACTGTAGGGTCTTGCACCAAAATAATCAATAGCAACCCAATAATATTTTTGCAGTACCACATGGCACAAAATTCCTTCTGCTTTTCACCTTCTCTCTCCAGATATACAGAATCCTACCTAGAACTATGTCTCTAGTCCCCAAAACAGCAATAAATACTAGGCATAAAGGTGAGAATAAAGTTTTGCTTTTTACCACAGCATGTAAAAATATCTTAGGTCTGTGGGCATTGGCTGTTTAGAGCCCAAAATCTTTCCTGAGAACATTGTCCTATCTTTTGCAAAATTTCCCTTGTGTATCTAACCAGAGAAAAAGCTGAAGACAGTAATGCTGCCCCCCTTCAAAATTCAGCTTTGACACAGAGAGACGGGATTTATTCTGCTAGTGAATAAAATGGAGCCAACACAAAAGCTCAAAAATTTTCCCATGATTTTTCAGATTGTCTGTTGCCATACACTCTGTCTCCTTCCAGACTCTGGATTGGTCTCAAGGACAACATGCAAGAATAGCATTTACAAGGAAGCATTTTCAGTATTATTTTGGCTGAGGTCACCCTTTCTTAGAGGCAGAGAAATAAGAATATTCCAAATTACTTTCGCCTTTTGGGACATTTGAAATGCTACTAGCAGTAAATGACAGAATTAGGAGCTGAATCTTGCAAGTCTTAGTCATGTTAACCTGCCAAAATGTCCCTGGCTTGCTCTAGAGCAACCTCTCAAGCCAAGCCAAAAGCTAAGCCTTTGTATTTGCTTAGTCCTTGACCAGATTGGTTGGCCAGATTGGCATGAAAATGCCAACAGAGTGTTTTGGAGAAATATATACTGTCCAGATTGGGGAGAAGTGACCTTCAGATACCTTTGATCACTTCAATGTGGAAACAATTCCTAGTTTCTATGAGATAGGACTCAGTTTTGACTTGTAACTAGATCTATGCAAATGATTTTGGCTCAATAGGTTCAAGCTCCAATTTTTATCCTCTTAATTCTCTTTTTAAAAAGTCTTTCATTTTTCTTTTTTTACTAGAAACAATTCTCATCCTAAAGGATAATAAGAATAGCATTTTTTTAAACATTTTTTTGGTTGTTTCAGTTTCATTCACAAAATTAGAAAACAGTATTTTCATTTTCTCAGAGAATTTATTATTGTCCAAAATTATTCTGTTTGAATTTTGCATATTTCCAAAGATAATGTCTCCTTATTTTCCTGAATTCTACATTTTTTTCAGAAGAGGACGTGTTGTATTATGAAACATGATGCAACAAAAACTAAAATTCTGCTAGTAATTCTCAGGCACTGTCAATGCCATGAGCATGATTTCTTTATGCTACTATTCTCAGTGACATCATCTTTACATTTATATACAACCCACAAATGATCAGATAATATAGACTATTTAGACAGCAAAATAGGGAAGGAAAATTAAATATCTGCTTTTCAAAAGAGCAAGATTGTGTGGAAAAACTCAAGAGAGGCACAGAAATGTGGTATATGGAGACAGAAAGGACCATTCTCCTTCAAAATATATGTTGGAACCTCAAGGCAGAAGAACTTGTTTTCGCAATCCATAATATATTTCCAGGATGGCAACGTACATTAAAGGGCACAGGATGATCTTTTGTCCTGGTTTAACTCTAAGTCCAGACATTTTAAAGCTGCTGATTTTTGGGGGAGGTTTATTTGTTTATTTGTTGATTGATTGATTTTTGGCATCTGGGTTTGTTGTTTTTTTTTTTTTTTTTTTGCAATGAAAGCCCAAAAAATAGTACAAAAGAAATTTTGTGAACAAAAAGAAGACAAAAAACTACTAGGATGTCCAAAAGCAAAATAATAGGTCACTGCTGACAAAATCTTATTGCCATCTCCCAATTCACATCCCTTAACCGAATCTTCACAGTGTTTTAGTTCCCTTCCTACTTTATATAAAAATATGAAGAAGGAATGGTCCTAACTAGACCACACTCTTCAATACTTCAAATCCCTCTATTGGATATAAGGACTCTTCAAAGAGGATAACCATAATACAAAATGAGGTTGTTTTGGATCCAGTTCAAGAGAATGAGCCAAGCATGATTAGCACCATAAGGCTGCATCTACAGAACATCTTGTACAAACAGTATTAGAAATATTAAGTCAGGAGGACACAATGTGTACAAGAAAATACAAGCACAGTGATTTTAGGGAAGCTGACATTGATGAGAATTAACTACTACAGAACATACTGATTCAAATTTCAGAACAGTGTTACAGATAAGAATAATAAAATTCCATAGGTCAAATCTACTTCCCCAGATTTGGAAATGCCTACAAAAGCAACAACAACAATAAAGCCAGGAGAGAAGAATTAGTGACCAATAGGGCTGAAAGGACAAGTGACAGAGGTTCTCAACCTCTTTCTTCACCTCTGTCCTTACCAGCACTGTTGGACCCTTGGCCCTTGGCACAAAAACTCAGGTTGATGCAAGCACAAATCCACCGTCAGTGAAGGAAGAGTTGGTCTGTGAACTGTCTCAGGAGCTTGAAACACTGTCCCCTCAAAAAAAAAAAAAAAAAAAAAAAAAAAAAAAAAAAAAAAGATGGAGATTATCTGTTTACAAGGGGACATGTGGGAAAGATGAGGCTTAATGGATACAAGTTACTCATGGGGAGATTCTAATTGGATACAAGAGAAAAATTTTTCACAATGTGAACAATCATCCATTGGAATGATTTCTCCAGGGAAGTGGTGGATTCTCCTACACTAGACACTTTAAAGAGTCAGCTGGACAGGGTGTGGAGTCGACATGTCTGTGGTTTTACTAAGAAAATTTGGACCAGATGATCCTTGAGGTTCCTCCCAGCCTGGTGTTCTCTGACTCGATTAAAAAAATTTAAAAAGTAAAATAATAGAAAAATATTAGGTAGGTTTTGACAGATACTGCCATTTGCCAGGAGCCATAGTTGAAGAGTTTGCCATTTATTTTAGTACATTGTGAAGTTCACTGTGTTTGAAGTCAAAGAACATTTCAAAACTTATCTAGTAGGAAATTGATCTTTTAACTTAAATGATTTTTGAATACTTGAGAATTAAAAACTATTCCGTATTACTGGCAATTAAAACAACAATGTGGAGTTACTGACCAAAAGCAAAATATCAAGGGAAGTCAAAGTATTGTGTGCTGCATGCCTGTCACCGGTGCTGGGGGCCCTCTGAGAGCCCCCAAAACTGCCCAAGCAGTTCTCGGCGACAAGGCACATTTGCAAGCCTTGCCCAGATAGAATTTTGCTTGCAAAGTGCCTTCTGAGCCAGCAGAGATAAGAGATCGGGATAAGCAGACAGGAAAGTTCCATAAAGTTTATTCTATGGAGGGATCCAGTCTAGCAAATCCAGTGGGTGGGGTTTCTAAGGGGTTTTTATCTATTTTGAGTTTTACATTTTGCACCAATTACCAAGGTAATTCTAAAACTAACCAATCTACGAAGGACTTTAGATGAGAAACTAACCAATATAGTAAGAGGAAAATGAACCACTAATATTACAGAAAGATAACACAGGGTTCTGCAAGGGGGGGGGCAAAATACTTATTGGTATTAGTCACTCTAAGCAAGCAGCAATTTCTTATCTTTCAAGTATTGTGTTCCATGGGGCCCCTTCCAGTGGCTTGGAGAGGGTTTCTGCTTCAGAATTGGTTTCTGATCCCTCCACACATGCCAATTGCAGAAGAAGCTTGGTGTCACTTAGATATAAAAAAAAAAAATAACTGTCAGTGACCAATTGATAGAGCTGACCTCCCAAGAAATGGTGGTTGAACACACTCCTCAAGAGCAAGTGAGTGGGCATGAACTTCTGCATCAGCATGAGACACCTACAGCAACCTGTCTTTTGGGAAGGATGCTTCTCAGCTAGCTTCAGAAATTGGACAAGTAGTTACAACTAGTCATCAGTGTACGGAGAGAAAAAGCTCCAGAGAAAAATTCATCTTCTGCTCAAACACCCACAACCACATTCCTCCAGGGAGTTCTCTCCAAGGACTGCAGAGGGAGTCAACATGACCTGCTTAGGCTGGGCAGGTGAGCTGGGACAGTCTCAGGCTCTGCCAACTCTGCTTTATAATAAAAATGCCCTTTCCTCTCTGCCTTCTGGCTAGAAAGGTTTCCCACACACAGCTGGCAGCCCTGCTCACCTTTCTTACATTTCTACCAGTTCTGTCCTCTACCAGTAGCTGCTGTAACACGTGACAATGACAATCTTTACACAGAAGATACCAGAACCTCCACTTTTATGTGTCTTGCTCCACTTTGTACAAAATTATGCTATGTCAACATATATATTTCAGTGAAGCAAAGCTATTAAAAATTAACATTGTTTTATCTATTGAATGAAAATATTTCTTACATTAAATGTTTAAATAGCCAGTGAAATTAAGCTCAACATTTATACTAAGATGTTTTTAAAGCTTCAAACACAAACAATCATAATAAAAAATGTTCTTGTTTAATCTACAAAATAAGTACATTTGATTTTAATTATCTGGATAATGACCAAGCAAGTACATCAGACACATCTCTTCCAAGATATAATGAAAGGAACAGAGGAACAAACAATATCCCTGAGAATAGACCAACACATTCTGACTCTAAAGACGACTCCAGTAATGAAAATCTGTCTGCTGCAAATGACTCATCTTCTGAGGGCTGCACTGAAGATGTTGAAAATCAGGATGATGCATGTGAAAATAAAATTATCAATATGATGATGAGGAACAGCAGTGTATCACTGAAGAGCTATTTGATAATAATGAAATTGAGGAAACAGCTAGTGGTACAGAAACAAATGAAAGCAGAGGAAATGTCAACGATTATACTGAATCAGTAACTACTTCTTTAAATGCAAGAGGAAGAAATAGAAGACAGTGAGGAAATACACTAGACAATGATGTTCCTGACTAGGTAATGAACTGGAAGGACTAAAAATGCTAAATTAGAAATAAATAAATAAATAGGAACCCAACAAAAAACCTTGTTAATGAACGAAGACTGTTAGCCCACTGCATTCAGGTCTACACAGCAATGCAGTGACATTATTAATATGCCAGATCCTGAGAGGGTCTGAAAAGAATGAATCAATGGGCAGTGTAGGTGCTTAGGTCCTCTTGGGATTTCATTCTTCATTTTCACTGAAATTAAGACTTATATTGACTATACAAGGAAATAATTTTCTTCTCATCTTAATTTTCATATTAGCTGATGGTACTAGCAACAGTACTGATGAAAATGTACCTGATGTAACACCACCACATGAAACTAATGATCGTAATGAATCCCCTTCTGCTGCTGAAGTACAAAGATGCTAGAACATACATTTGTTTAAAAATAAAACCAAACAACAAACATGCAAAACCTAAAAGTATATTTTTAAAATACAAACAAGTATTTTTATTACCAGTGTCTTCCTGCTTTATACATTTACTTGTGGTCCTTTTTCCCCCCTCTTTAGATACATTTTTCATAAAGAACCTTTAAAAATATTAATCTGTTTCTATCCCTCATTGTCATACCTCCACAGAGACTTCCAAAGATTTTCCCTTTCTACTATCTCTGTCTAATTGTCATCGTGTGATGGCTGATTAATATCTTTCTTTATTTTTCATCTAAAGATAATCAGTGGTTAACTGGTATAAAATATCAGTTCCTGAAGCAGATAATGCTCTGTCAGACCTACTTTTAGAAGTGTTTAACCTGACCATAAATGATCGCCTTCATCTGATTTTTACCTAGAATTATTATTTACTATATTCTGGTAGAAAATTTTAAGAAGCAAAATAACACAAAATATTTACTGAACTTTTAACCAAATGTGTCCTTCATAATTTCATAGCAAGTGGTTTTTTTCTTCTAGGCTAAATCCTCGTTGAATTTTTAGTCCTTATTTTATTTTTTAGACAACAAGACAAAAAATAATCATAAAAGGAAGTGTTATTTTACTTTTGAACATTAATGTTGCAGACAAAGCCAGCAACTGAAGAGTCAATGCATACACAGGACTCTATGCTAATGGTCTCTAATGACATGCAAAGTGCGTAAATACTAAAGAGAATTCGCTCTTGTAAAGCAAGAATTTTGTCTCCAGATGGAAACAAGTAGGTTGGCTTTTTTTTTTTTTTTAGAGGAAAGAGAAGATTCTCCAGACTTGAACAAGGTTTTGACTCAGCATAAATAATGAACTAACAGTTGAAAGGGTCAAGAAAGGCCAGAAAGTTGAAGTTGTAATTGAGGAGGTGTCTAATAGTGATTGAAGCAGCAAGGATATCTAGGGGTATAGAACCAACTTAGAAGCCAAACCTATGGAGACAGTCAAAAAAAGTGGAGATGAACAAAAGTTACTCTTGTAGGTGTAAACAATGTCACTGAACATAAATGAGAGACAGTGTGAGCAGAGGAATGAAGAGTCACAACAGCCATAAATGTGGCGTTCAACACATGGGTTTATATGGGGAGAAGGGAGATAAATGTTTGCTGAGAGATATGTACAGGTAGTTGATTTCAGAAAACCTTACTTCTCCCCTAGGATGAGGAGATAGAAAATGATACAAATGGATAGAAGAAACCACATGGAGATTGCAAGAAGATGCTGAGAATCTACAGATGACAACAAATCTGTGAGGCCAAGACCGACGACCTTATAAACTGGAAATTTGAACAGATCATAAAATAAGACAGAGAAGAGAAGAAATGCCACCAGAAGAAAAAGAGAAAAACTAAAATGAAAGGAGATCCTGGCATGCACCTTTTTTTTTTTAACTTTTTTTTTTGTAAGCTACTGTAGAAAGATAGATGTAGCACCAAAAGTTCAAGGAGGAAACATCAAGCCTATGATTAGCAAAACTGACTGCTTTGATACCTTTCCTCTTCCCAAATAATGAAAATATTTAAAAGATACTGCCAGCTTCTTTACACTGTTGTCTGAAGTTCTGAGGGAAAAACAAGTATTAATTTTTCCTTTTACTTTAAAAATATCAAGAAGCAAAAGGAGCCAGGAAGAAGCTCTCAATCAATTTTTCAAAATCTCATGAGAATGCAAAAATAACAGATTCTCTATTTCTGGACAAGTCAAAATCTGAGGCAAAAAGAAAGGATAGAGACTTTCACATTCATGTATAGCAAAAGCACTGATGTAAATTGATGCTACCTGGTTACTGTGTGGGGAAGCATGCTGTATTTCGGAGTATTATCTGTATCATAATTCAGGTCAAAGAACGCATTTAAGGTAGCTTTTATGATTCTTGGGCAAACTTAGATGAATAAAGAATGAGCTGAGTAGTTTTTGATACTACAGATGTGTAAAAATCAAAGGAAAAGAGCTTGCATTCACTCCTTTGAGCTTTCAGAATGCCTTTAGGTCTTTCCATTAGAAGACAGAAGTCCCTTAGAAAGATCAGAAAACAATATGCCATTGGGAGCAATTTGATATCTGTAGTACAGTTCACCTTTAAAAAAACCCCCAAACTTTATTGATGAACAAATTTAATGCAAAAACACTTAAGATAAAAAAGCATTTTAGATCTCTTATCTTTGCAAAGTCAAGTATACAAGTATGTTTTATTTGAAATAATGCAAATTATCTTACATTATCTAACCATCTTGGCTATGTAACCAAGAACTCCAAGGGCTTGTCTGACTATTACAGAGAGGAATGGAACAGAAAAATTGTCAGTGCTACCCCACAGTTTAACAGAATGCAAGCAAACGAAAACTATTCATGCCACTGTTGAACACTGCTATTTAAACTAAGCCCTCTTTAATATACAGAGGACTCATGCAAAGATTGCAAATCAATCCACACTTAGTAGGTGTTTAAACATAACTAATATGTGCTTCATTAAAGAGGCATCAGTTCAGTAGTGCTGAGGCAGCTGCCTGGTTTTGGGAACACAGGACTAGGGGAACAAGTAGATCTCTAGTCCCAGGTGCCAGCAGTTGTGAGCCGCAGATGTTCAAGGAGGTCTGCTGAACATCCACTCCAAAACCACCACACCAAGGGGGCACAGAGCAATTCTCTGCCCCATGTCATAAACTGTAAAACTAAAATGTAACCTGAGCTATAACGTGTCCAAGACAGACGGTGAGAGTCCCCAGAGTTCTGGGCCTCTCCAAAAAAACAGGGACATGGCCAATTTAACTGCCTACATGCTCGTAGATACTCGGCTGCAAAACTTGTGCAGAGAAGTACAAAATAACCCATCTCGAGAAAAAAAAATCAGTTGTTTTTCTTAAATCCAGCAGTAGATTTGGCCCTAAATATTTTAAATATGCACAGAGTCCAAGTACAGAAGATATTTTAAACACCTTATAAGAACAAGCAGATTCTGTTCTACAGCTGTGATGGAGTTTTAGATTGCATAAAATTTTAAATTTTAAAGTTTAAAATTTTAAAATAGCCTTCCTGCAGTAAGACACTGTTGTTGCTTAGCACCTGCTTTGCAGCTGTGAAAGAAGATGACTGTCTTCAGGAAAAAGAAGAAAGATCCTGCTAATGTTTCTGGCAGACACATTACACTGTTACTACTGTCTCAGTTTTGTCTTTACTTTCCTTTGTTTCCTCCACGACAGTAGGACAGTTTCTCTGTCCTGAAATGTAAAAAGGGAACTTTTGAAAGTACTTTGCTGAGAACAATTGATTTGACATTGCAGTTTTGCCTCTTCCAGCTTGGTACTGCTGAAAGGGTTTATTTCAGCTAACTTCAGCTATGTAAAAAATTAAATCTCTCATCTGAGGTGGCTGTCCAGCACCTTCTCATTAACTATAAGGAAGAACAGCACATTCATAGAGTAAGGTACCCTAAAATAAATGCAAAGTGTAGGTAAAAAAGGAGACTCTTTGAGAACAATCTTAAAGAGGACAAAATTTTTGGCCATCTGCTGAGTAGTGCTGGACGCCAGGGTCTTGCAGCACGTTTAGAAATTTGAAGGGGTGGTGGAGAAGGGGAGAAATCCCTCTGTCATATTGTTTTATTCAGACACACACACACATGTAGATGCAAACACAGGGTAGCTTATTGCGCTCATCAAACACAAGACTGCAAATGACTTTGACCGTAATTATTCAGCAATACATTACTGGCAGGAGATAAGGAGAATGGCTGTAACTGAATTTAAATGGACTTACCACCTGACTTTTGAACACCAATGAAACACTGAGCAGTTCTCTGAATATTGCTGAGGCACCATTTACCATGAGGTGTTACATTCCTCTTCCCCTACCCCTCACAGATAAAATTATGCTTCATCTCCTCTCATAGCCTAAGACCTGTTGTTGGAAAAAGAGGTAATCTTAGCATTTCCAGATCCAGTAGTGAGTGTTGGAAGGGAATCAGAGCGATGGTGAGTGCTGTTCTGGGATTGGTGCCTGTACAGAGCAGTTATAAACATCTTGTTCTTTCCCCTAACTTTTTTTCCTTTTATTTTCCTTTCTTTCTTTTTTTTTTTTTTTTTTTTTCTCTCTCTCCCCCCCAGTACCCACTGGAAGTTTGACATCAAATGGCTGAGAAGCCAAGTCTGAAAACTTTAGTGCTGCTCCCTATTTAACTTCTGCCTCAAGACCACTGAAGTAGAATAGGAAGGGGAAACAGGAATTTCCCCTTCGAAGCCTTGCTTTAGTGATCCTGCCATGACAGCACTTCAAAGAGAAGCTGTTCCTTCCCCTCCCAGGCCAGCTTCCACCCTCAGCAACTCTACAGAGCAGCTGGGCTCATTAAAGCCCTAACAGCACAGGAAATGGCATAAAGAACTAAATGAAGTTAAGCACTTAATTTATTTATTTTGATGTATGAATTAAACAACATTGTCATAAATCTCATAGCAAATCCTGGCCACATCAGAAACAGAAGCCAGCAAACATTTCCGAGGGAAAATTGAAAGTCCCTTTAGTTCTCCAGATAAGAGTTTTTATTTGTCAGACTCCATCCCAAAATCTGCTTTACAACAGGCTGATTTAGATCTAGGCAAAACTACAGAGAGGAAAATCCCTATGGAGAAGAGCCCAAATCCTTTTTGGGTTCCAAAGCCAGACAATAGGCTAACAAAAGGATGCTGCCTCTTTAAATAGGAGTTTTAACTCATCCCTTTCTAATTATTCATGTAAATTGAATTCTACAAGTGAAGAAAAATTCATAAAAGTCCTACTTATTCATCTCAGAGGGAGATCTGGCATATGAATAGTGCCCATAACCTCAGAAGGTGAAATGTAGAAAATATCACAGGCAACTCCCACCTCAAGTTAACTGAACCAAAAAAAGGGAGAATCTTGATGTGAAGGAGACTTGAAGGAGATCCTCCCTAATCGCTTCTTAATAGACTCACAGTCCTGACACAGGAAACAAATCAGAAATTCTGAGGACATGTAATTGTTAATCACTAGCATTCACTATCAAATTCAGTCAGAACTTAGAAGCACAGACAATGAACATTATCACTCTGAAAAATAAGAGTTATTGCTAAGGGTATTCACAGACTTCTATAGTGTACTAAAGCAAAAGCTCCAGCCATGACAATGCCATTGTACTTCCATAGTTATTTATTTGCCTCCAGTGAAGAGAGGGTGGAAAAATCATTATCAGTTGTAATCAATATATTTCATAAGCAATTTTTTTCTGTAGGATTTAGCAATACTAGATTTATAGTTCTAACCTGTTCAAAATACTTATTAGACTTTCAAAAGATGAAACAGACTGAGCTTCCTTGGGAAACAAAAAAAAGACCATGAGAAAGAAATTGAATTAATAGCTCTTACCACACCACCACACTCTGTATTAATGAACATTGTGTCAGAATGACATTGCAACTCAGAAAACTGAAATTCAATATTTTTTCATATTTCATCTCCTAGAAAAAGAACAGTGGGGTTTACAAACAGAGTTTTAGAAATCAGCCAGAGTGTCTGTGGAATAAGCCACGTAATTTGATACAAAAATGGTTAAAAGTATGAGGGGAATATTAAGGATAATTAGGCACGTGTTTATTCAGTGCCAAACCAGCAGACCCATACATGCCTCCTTTTCATTAAACCTTCCTGTCCAGAGGCATGAAAGAATCCCACACTGGGTTTTCTCTGCCCAGAAAAGCTACACTAGCAGAAGTGGTGCAACCCCTGGTGAGGTTTCCAGATCATGTATGGTTTGTTATTTTATTCCACTAAGCCTTTCCAGTATATATAGAGCTTACCCTGACAAAGCAGTACTTTGCTTGCTAAAACTTCCTAAGCCAGGTCTTCAAACCGGAACTCTATTAGTGAATGCGGGGTTTTGTTCTTTGGTGTTGTTGCTGCCTCTGCTCTTCACCTTCTGTCAATATTGAAATAACGGTGAAAAGTAAAATTCCATCCTGGACAGCAGAAAATACAAGCAAAAATTGCTAGTATAGCCCTCACCCTGGTGTGAATACAATCAGAATATATATATCCATGTGTGTGTGTGCATACCAGCAGAGCTTCACTCTTACCGAACGCAAAGAGATTACCCTTGTACAGAACTTTCATATCTATACCTGCACCTGTCTATCTAACTATTTCATACACATGTAGATGTAAAAACACACATTTACCATATGTGGATATGTAACTGTGTCCATAGCTAAACTGCATCAGTGTTAAGTGTATTAGCACAAAATAAAGATTACCCCTCCACCAGGTAACAGAACAAAACAGATTCTGAGTGCAAGCAGAGCCTAACACTATACCAGATTACAATGTTAGTCAGAGATGAAAGTTCCCAGAAACATCTTTCCCTTTAATTGGGCCAGTTACTGGTTCCCCTTCAGTGAGTTTCCTGACAGGAGCCCCTATCCTCAGAAGGTTTGCTGCTTACAATTGCCTGCTTCAGCCTCTCCTTGCATCTAATTGCCAGCTTTCTTGTGTTGCAGATAGAAAGACTGATTGCCAGGTGTGAGGGATGGGATGGAATTTTCCCCTATGAACAAACTTCTCTGTGTATTTTGGGGGTTGGGATTTTTTGGTTTTTTTTTGTTTGTTTGTTTGGTTGGCTTTTTGGGAGCTGGTTTGCTTTTTGTTTTGTTTCTTTTTATGTTCTAGTGGTCTGATTTTTTTTGTATTTAAATGAGCATTCCTGCAACCTTGGGTAGCTCTGTGTGTGAGGAAGCTGGAAGGGTCCAAAGGGCTCTGCATCCCAGTAAGACACCAGCAGGTGAATGTGTGTGTGTGTGTGTGTATAAATATATGTATATATATCAGGACAAGGAATGTGTTACTGCACCATGGCTAGTTCATGTCTCACTGTGTCTTCTGTCCCTGCAGAGTCCCCTGTGATGGATCAGAAGAAGTATGTCTGTTACTAGATACCACATTAGAACTTATTATTCCCGAGTGAGATCCAGCTTTGCCAGCAACATTATCTGGTTTTACTCCAGGGAGATTAACAGCTATTAAATACAGCTATAGCATCCTCATTTAGCCAGGAGCAAAGTCTCTTACCAGGTACAGGCTCGGGGCTGGCTCTGCTCACACAAATACAAATTCATAACACATTTCTTTTGGAATTTCAGGGGATATTGAAGGTTTTTCTGTGACACTGCTATTCTGAACTCATTTCTGGAAGACTTATTTAGCCCTTCTGTTCCACGGTTGTGAAGTATTACTCTCTACAAAGACAGGTAGATCATGCAGGAGAATAACCCACCCTCTGGAGTCTGGGTGCTTGTGTTCTTGGAGTCTTGCAGAAACTTGTACAAAATCCTCTAAATATTGCTAGTGAAATGCTGAAATTCCCCTCCCTATGATTGATAGATTTAATAGGCTCTCCAAAACTCATTCAGAACTGGCTAAACCTATCCAACAGCAACAACATTAACGTGACATGCTTTCCCAGCACAGAGATAAGCAACATTTCTGAGAGGTCAACAAGGGAGAAAAAAAATTTCAACACTAAAATACTAAATGTTGCAACAGCCACAAAACTTCACAAAATTTTTTCCAACCATACCATATAGATTAAGTTTCTATTGCAGGGATTTATTCCAGTATAGTTAGATGAGAGATCAAAACTGGCCTTACAGCTCCAAGCTAGTTACAAACTTAACTACGATGACACTAGTGTGCTTCCATAATTAGCCCATCAAATAGGGAATGTACTTGTCAGCCTGTGAATGCATATACAATTATTCAGCAATGTTTAAAGGAGCAAAGGAATAAACATGATCAAAGAGCATCCAAGAATTAAGGATATATCATTTTAATCTCTGAAAATTGCGCTTCACATCAAATGCATGACAAATAGAATAAATAACAGACAAATCTGATTTATGAAGTTTGAATACCACCTAGGGGTTATGGTGACATCATGCAACAAAAAAAAGAAACTGAATTTAAGATTAAATTTCACCTTCAAATTTCACCAACTTTTACTTTCTATGCCTTGAAATGGATCTCAAAACTGTGTCTTTCACACCCCTCTGTCTCCTTTGTATGTTTTCATTAACTGTTCATATCCCTCACTCTGGGCTTCCAAGCTGTTGAAGAAAGCCATAACCTATTGTATTTTTAGTTGATCACAAAACTATGGTTACTCTCCCTTATCACTGAAACTTAGCTACATTTAGCAGAATTCCTTCCAGACTTTTTAGGTACATGTAAAACACGGTAAATATATGAGTGATTTCTATTCTGTTTGATCATACAGGGCAAGCAGTTCTCAAACCTCACAACACTCATCTGCTCCAAGAGCTCATACCTCTGCACAGGTGAGATAAGCTGGTGCAGTCTCTGTGGGTCCATTTCCTTGCAGCTACACTGGTTCCTGGCTTGTGCCACGTGGTATCAGCCTCTAGCATCTACAGATATGAAAGACTCACACAACAATTCTCCATCTTATCAGGTGTTTGGATCTTGAGCTGTTCGATTGAATTACATCAACCACGGTGTATTTACACCAGCCGGATACCAAGGCATTTGGGTATTTTTTTGAGTCACAGAAATGTAAAAAGAACAAAGAGGGCAATCCTCAATGCAGACTGGTTCAAAAGCAAAAACACTTGCATGCTCTTTATGTTTGTTGTTATGCATGTCAAAGCAAAACAACCAGCAGGCAAAAAGCGTGTCTAGACTCTGCCTCGATTTTCTATTTCATGCTGATTAAGATGTGGCTGTCACTTGTCCCTCCTACTCTTGCTTTATGTGGGATGAAGCAACTCAAAACCTGGTTTGTACTATATGTCTCCAGGTGCCAGGTGGGGCAGGAGATCCATGCAGCCAGAAAGGAAAGTCTAGATGAAACAAGAGGATAGGACAGTGCAGCTTCTGTACAGTGCCATCATCAGAGTTTTACACATAATGCTATTTATGGACCCAAAGTCCTGCCCTTGTGAAGCTTCTGTGCAGCAAGACTGCATGTAAACATTCACATAAACAAAAGTCTACAGTTAAAGAAGAAAGATGTTGACATATCATTGTGTAATGGATATCTGCCCCTCCTAACCAACATCCTAACATCCCTGATACAGGACCCCAACTCACCCAGTCTTTCAGCTGAATCTTCATAAGCCCTTAGCTTTCATCTTAAAAATAAATAAATAAATAAATCCTCCAAACCCAAAATCTCAGGTTTTTTTGAAATAAAATCACTGAAAATTACAGAGAATAGAAATGAAAGTGTTAATAAGCCACTCTCCTCCTTGCCCACTGGCAAGATGTGCTATTTTCTTCAGGCTTGTATTTAGCCAACAGCTTTTCTATTGTAGCAAGTTCTGTGAGTCTTCCCAGATCCTTGGGAGAGGCTGGGTGAGTTTCCCCACTTCAGTGCTCTGGCTGTTTGTCAGCTTCCTGCTTTCCATGGGCATTCACCATCCCAAGCACCCCACAACTTCCGTCCCCGTGTGCCTCTCCCTCCCTCCCTGCCAATGGCAACACCTGGGAAAATTCTCCCAGAACTTGCTCCCAGGGATGAGCCAAGGTCTCTCTGTTCTTTAAATTGTATCCCACAACTCTCATGCATCTACCAAAATAATGGAAAGAAATGCCTTCTTTTAGGCTGCCTTCCTTGGCTACCTCTTTAAAAGGAAGATGACATACATTGATGAAAAACTAGCCAGAAAACACATCAACCAGGTGCCATCTATCACAGGTCTCCCTATCCTCAAGTAACTGACAATTCAGCTTTATTCCCCCTCCTGCCCTGCAGCTCACCGTGTGCCTCAAAGCTCTCTGAAAACAAGTATTGATCCAAGACGCTGCAAGGACAGAGCCTTTTGAGCAGCTCTGTGCCATCATTTTTCCTGAGGATCTGAAGATACAGAAAGGCTGGGTCAGCTCAGGCTGAGCCTGGACTTAACCCGGGCAGGTGCAGGAGTGGCAGTGTCTGCCCCAGCTGAATACATGCAGGACAGTTTCTTTGAAGACTTACTGGCATGAAACATTTGCTCTCTGCAAAGGTGTATTTTTTATTGCTCAGCCACCCTCAACTAGATTAAGGTTTTTTTATTACCTTCATCAGCTTAGTATCTGTCACTTTCAATTTTACTGACTCATATTTAAGAATAATGTTAATTATTTTAATGTGTTTGCTGTAAATCTAGCCTATGCTAAGAGCTATAATGCAAATCATTTGCAACCTGAATCTTGAATTATAATTTAAAACAAATGCTTTGTATTGTTTGTATTTCCTTAGTGTTCACAAACTGCTAAGGGTTGGGATGTGGCTGCAGAAGAATTACATCAAACACATAAGAAGACTGGCTTCCTATTGCTAATTAAAACAAAAAAAAAATATTAACAAATGGATTGAAATTATGACAGGTCCTGAATTGTTTTTTCAGACATCTCTTCTATCAGACATGCAACATTAAACAAGGAAAAGGAAAAACCATCAACATAAAACGGCTAATATAGATAATTTTCCTAGTGGTTTGGGGTTTTTTCCAAATAAATATATCTCATATAAAACTATCAACTCTTAGCATCTACTTACTTTTTGGGGTGCAGGGGCACAGAGACCAGACATTTCATAAACATTTCAGAAAATGAAAAGCTCTTGAATTTAGGAAAAAAATAATTCCATTCTCTTCAGATTTTCCAGAAGTATTTAATCTAGACTTACATTTTTCACCTTCAAAGTTTCAAATATAAAATATTACTCCCTGGGTTAAAAAGAGATAAAGTGACTAAAATCTGCCTTCTAAAGAAAAAGATATTGCAGCCAATTTATAGAGAGATTAATAGTGTGTGCAGTTACACCAGATTCTCAGAATAAGGCAAACTAAGAACTAAACATATATCATTTACTTACAAGCTGGAAAGCACCAGCTTAAAAATAGCAGGTTAGAATGAGATACCAGTGACACCAAGTCACAAAATGGCCATAAGACAAACTATTTCCATGATGTTTTAGGGCCTGAGTTGTAGAAATGAGCAGTTGGAAAAACATTCTATAAAATCTTAAGACAGCAAGAAAGAGTAGTCAAGAATAAATAGATAACTGTGGGCAGGATTTTGCCATCACTGAGGAATTAAATACAAGGACCAATAGCATAGAAGTCCTGCTTTCCCTACTCATGGTGTCATCCAGCTGAGGACCTCACAGCTATGGCTTGGTCCAGAACTCTGGTGCTTGTTGTTATCACTTTTTTCACTAATTTTGATTTAAAGACTCATTTTCAGTGAGACATAGGGGATCACAACTGGGCCCTTCTCTTACACAGCTGTTTGTAATGTGTCATTCTCTACCTCTTAGACTACAGAGAAGTGACCTGACTTACTGTCTTACAGTAAGTTTATGTGATAAAAGAAATCAAAATATTCTTACAAGGAAAATAGAAAGCAAGTAGCACTTTGATATGTAGAGCAATAAAGCAGTGTTTTTCTATTCGTCACATTTACCAAGGGACATATTTTTGGGTTGGATATATATCTGTACAGCTGTATTATCATTCCCAAGCCTGTGTGATCTGTTGAGACAGTCATGTGTGTGACACCATGTGCAGATGTGCATCTCAGGAAGCTCTAATCTCTAGACTTTTATTGTCTGAGAAAGATCTTATCCACTAATTACTCATAAATCACGTTACTTTTGGCAAAAAATTGCTTGAAAGTATTTTAATCTTCTTTTGAAACTAGTGTATAGCTTAATTTTCCATCCTGCTCTTACAGCCCTAAATCTGGAAGACAATTCCTACCTCATTTTTATATTTCTTGGAGAAAGAAATATTAAGAAAATGCCTGTGACAGTGTCCCCAAACAGAGACGTTCTGGGAGCAACTCACTTGATTCAGAATTTCAGACAATGGGACCTCAGAGGCAAGCTCACTGCCTGAAGAGTGAAGGGGAAGAATAGGCAGGATATCCAGTCAAAATAATTTTGTGGGTTTCGTGTCAGATTCATTATAGTGGTGTGGTCCAAAGTGTTTTTCCATGCCAGGCTGGTAACAATGCCAGTGTTCACTTTTACAAATATAAAAGTTTCAGGTGGATAGTCAATAGAGGTTACTGCTGATAAATCCTGTTTGAACTGGGTATTGACATCAAATACTTTCTTGTCATCCTGATAAAGGTGGGGGACACCTGAAGTGCAAGCCTGAATCTCCCCAAGTGCAGGCTAACTAGCACATTACCTTGCCCTGTACAGCCCTACCACACAGAAGTGCTTTTGACAAGGAATCCCTAACAATTTGCTATTCCTTGTGGCTAAAAACTGCAGTGACCTCACCAAATCTGCTTTCTTGTCTAACCAACCTCATATTGCAGAGCAGTCAAGGTCAGTCACTGTGTCCTCAATGAAGCCTTAGAAGAGAAGAAGCAATAGCCTCTCTTTCCTTATTCCTTCCTCCTCTATTCCCTTTTCTGTTTTCACCCCTCATGAGTGCTGGGGTATACATGATTTGTTACTTCCAATGTACAGCACAGTCTCCTTTTGTTTCTTTATCCCGCAATCAATCAGCCTGTGAAAATAATTCTGCTTCTAGACCAACACAAAATTACTAGAGTAATTAATCTTGTTTCAAATTCTGGCCATCTGTACAGAATCTCAAAAGACAGGTGCTTAAAATTGTCTTTGAGAATACCTGTGGAAAAAAATACTGATCATCCAGCTATTTGCATACCTACCACATTAAACACAGAGAGGGGGAGCTTTGAAAATTCTGGCATAGATTTCAATGCTCTCTGCAATAATCTTAGATAAATTGCATTCTGCCTGTGCTTCAAAACCCCACTTCAAACACTTGTGCCAGCAAAATGCTGCCATTTTAATTCTGAGCAAACAGTGGATCACCTGCTGAGTCCAATGTTAGGTCTAAAGTTTTCTGTCATTTAAAAGCGGTCTTCTGACTTAAATATAAAATCAGTGGCTTACACAGTGAATCATTATAAATCTCTTACAAGCTTTTAAATCAATCAGTCAAGCTTAGAAAGCAGTGATTTGGAGAATCATAGCTCTGAGGCTTTGGGGTCTTTTTGCCTTTTTGTACAACAGTAATAAAAGTAAACCATTTTGTAGCTTTTACGTATAGTGGTTAGTTTGCTTTTTACTTCCCAAGGACTACCCAGGTTTGACTAAGTAGATTTACCACAGTATTTGGGGGAAAAAATACATTTTTTAATATTTTTAAACTGTAAAAGAGAGACTAAAACACAGAAAAATAATTTTTGTTCTGCTTAAACATAAAACTTGATCTAAAATGATACTTTATGCAGAAGATGTGTTATTTTCTGGCTGATCATTAAGACTGAAAATCCTAAATGCTTTTCAGTGCAAGGCTAGACAGCTAATTACTACACTGGTGGCAAAAGAACTGTCACCTAGAATTAAGGATGCTTAGCACTTTCCATAAATACAACACTATTTCCAGCTGCTCTAAACTTTGGAAAAGCTGAATTATGAAGTTGTAATTTTTATGCCTCTACCTGGCTATAGCATGTTTGTCAGAGAGAAGCAGAAATTCAGCAGAGGAATTTGGGAACTTTTCAGAATAAGATTAGGGAAAACATTTTATTCATGAAAACTGTATTTGACTTCATACAGCTTCCACAAATGTTCCCATTTGTCTAAGGACCATTGGACACTAATTGTGTTTTTTAGTTACCATCATAACTGCTAGGTGGTGGATGAAAAATGTATCTTTGTGACAAGAGGTACGTTTGTTTTGCTCTGTCTCTTCCTAATTTTGTGTATGCTTAAACATATATATTTATGTGTCTACATTATTTATATATATATATGCATATGTATAGGCAAATATATATACAAATAATACCTATGTATGTGTGTGTATTTTTTTTCTTTTATTCTGTTATGAAAGTTGTGCCTAAGCATTAGAAAGGAAGGCTGGCTGTTCATTTTTTTCTGTCATCTCCACTCTGGCAGAGGTGAACCTTCTGAAAAGAGAGAACTACATCTTTCCTGAGAATGAGATTTCTTCCCAGGGGAAGTTTTGGAAGCAGTTAAAGGTGGGAAGACAGAGATATATGCAGAGTGGCTGGAAGGCTAAGGAGCAAAGTAGCTGGTTGCAGTGGGGAGGGTGAGGGAAATCACATCCAACCTTTAGGGCTGACAAAAAGCAGGATATTTTTCATGACCAGAGGGGTGGCATGGAATCTGTGTAGCTTTATGAGGAAAATAATCTTGCCACTCTGGAAAACCATGATGAAGAAAACTAAGAACCAACCCAGAAAGATATAACATGAAGAGTGATATTTCTTTTACTTTAAATGGTGCCACTGAACATACTTACTAAGGGCAGATTTCTTTTGTGGGGCTGTTGTTATCTGTTTTAACTAAACCAAACTTTACTGACTAGAAGCCCAAGGGTGCATCCTGGCACCTTGCTGTGCTGCGGTCTCACCACAAGATCCAGTTGATCCAGGTCTTGTTGACCTTCACACCCAAAGGCCAGAGATTTTGCTGTGGTCTGGGATCTGCATCTGGCCCTCAGCTGCTGGCAGAGCTATCGGTTTCTCAATTTAGGTGCCCAGCTGGCTCTCTGTAATACAAAAGAAGGAAGAGAGAGACTTTAGGGATCTGTGAGTCATTTTCCTCTGCTCAACAACACAAAGCGCCTTTGGCTGTGGACCTGGAGTTCATGCTTGGTGCCATATCCCTCATGGGTATGTCTCAGGAGGGAAAGAGGCACCAAGAACAAAAATCACAGACAATTGTTTAATATTTGCTGTGATTTTTCCTGATGTGTTGTTTGTGATGATGTGAGGAAACCACTACAGTGCAGGAGAAGCTACAAACCATCAGCGCAGTATTCCATCCATTTGAGTCATATGCCTTTGATAACATCTGCCACTGGTTAAATCAAGACATAAACTCAGTAAAAGAAAGTAACAAAATTTCCTCTGGAAAAGACACTTTTCTGCCATCTCTGATGACTTGTATACAGTTAAACTATAAAATGGATAGGGACAGACACTCTAAAATTATTTTATCAAACTCAACAGTGCACGTAGTCATTTTGTGCAAATATGCTTTTAAGTTGCATTCTTTCAACAGATACCAGTTGCTTGGCTCCTGCCTACTCTTAAGATAATGTGTTTCACATATTGATTATGCCTTGTATAAAATAAATTTCCTTTGATCCATTTTGCTCTTCAACTGCATGGAGAGCTGCTTTGTCCTTGTGCAGTGCAAGGTAGAGGAACAGACAGCCCCTCACCTGAACTTCTGGCTTCAGTGAGACTGAGAAGTGCTCAGCCCCCTTGAAAACAAAAAGGCTTATTATGTGACTTCTTGTGGATTTAGGAGCCCAAACACACATGTTCTAAACAATGGTGAAATTACGAATAACCTATGATTTTCTTTTGCAATGACTGGACCCTTCCTGATTTCACATCATCGGAAGCTATTCTTGCTATTGTTACACTATTGCTTAAGTTATGAATGAAATTTATAATTTATCAATATAAAACTTATTTTTTTACATAATGGCCCATAATGTGTATAATTGATGGAAAGAATATCTCTACTTTTGGTCATCTTCAGATCAGTCCTAATGTTCATTTTGTTCCTAACACACTTTGTTCCAGCAAATTTTGCTTGTAATTCCCTGAGCTTTGTGCCTTTCTGCCTATGGTACTGCATTAACATACTTTTATTGAATTATATTTCTCATTCATGTTAACCGAAAAAAATTAAGAGCTTGCAGCAAACTAAATTCAGGTAGATATAACATCATAGGAGCAGTGTTTGAATAGAAACATGAATCAGGTAATAAATAGCTCTCTTTGATCATTGTTTTTAAAATCTCTTGAACCATACTTTGATTAGTTCTATTTAATATTTAACATCTGGTTAGTCAATTTCAATCTGCAACGAGCGCTGCTGGAAAAATTCTATGCTGACTAAATACATTTATAATACTACAAAGCTGACATGTAATTGATTTTAGTTCCCATAAAAGGATTATGTTAACATTTCTTAATCCATATATTAGGATTTCGTGAAGTCCAGTGAATTCACACTAGGGATACTAAGTGTTTATTCCTTATCAATATTTTATGTAAAAATGATAGGACTATATTTTAGCCTAAGTACTGCTTGCTAGCTTTTCCTCTGGAAAAAAGCTAAAATGCAGAAAATTGCTGCTATAGCATTGGTGCAGTGAAGGATTATTTGGTGTTTTCTGGTTTTAGTCCAACAAAATCCTACTGCTAGGAAACCTAGTATAGCAGTAAACTACCAAAGATTGTTTCTCCTTCTGCTAAAGGAGTATGATGGATATTTGGGTTTTTTAAATGTTCATAATTGAACAAAATGTATCAAATTCTTACGCAGTCTTTTGATTTAGCAAACACAGCATTTCAGGTCAATGTGAGCTTAGGAAGCCATGAAAACTGCCAGTAGCTGCTGCTGGCTGTACTCATGTGCTCAATTTGGTAGTCATGTTTATCGCCAGTCTGACAGAAAAAGTACTATATTAATAACAAATTTAATGTCCTTACTGTCTCCAAAAAAATACAGAATTCTTAAATACAAAACTGAAGGTCTTTGCCTGTCTGAGGAGAATTTATTTTATAAAAATTTCCCTGTTTATCTGATCAAGATCGTGTGCATTGCTGTTCAAAACCATAACTAGAAGTATGAGATCAGGCAGTGTGAGTTTCTGACTAATATCCTCTTTGAACAGTAAACCCATCCCTAATCTAGAACAGTAAATCAAAAAGGGCTTAATCCAAATATTGTTTCTAAAGTGAGGACCAGTTTTGGATCAACCCACTATATCCATCCCACTACATAATATTGGGTCAGGAACCAATATTTTGCTCCAAGGCCAAGTGCCAAGGACCATTTAATCTTCATCCCTTCACAAGAAATTATCTTAGAGAGGTAGTTGATATGGTCTAATTTAGAGTGGGGGGCAACAGTATGTTAATCACAGTAGAATCTACAAAATTTTCAAAACTGATGGTCATTTATCATTCTCTTGCATAAAATTCACATTTGCTTCCCCTGCAATACTAAATAAATCACAGCAGCTTAAAATCACTAAGAAAAATTAAAAACACTTTTGCCATTTCTACGTAAAAATGGAAACACAGTCTTTTTTCTCCTTACACCAGCTGTACTGCAGTGAATCTGGATTTCCATTTCTCATAAAGTATTCTGTTATATTTTCCTAGTTATTCCACTAGATTAAGACTAGTTTACACATAGAAGTGTTATAAATAGAGAGGGATTTGGTAAAGAGAAACCTGGAAAGGTTAATTGTGAATCCCAAGGTTATGAACTGAGATCTCAGTGCAGGCAAGGAGGTACCTTTGGCACTCAGAAGCAAGGTTGCCTAAATTACTTTAGTGGCATGTACACATAAACTTTCAAGCACTAAATAGTGGTCTTGTGCCTCCTTCTCTAGGATTTGAACACCTGCTTTCCACCAGAGCCCTTCAAAAGGCAATAGATATTTTTTTTAATCTTGTGCCTTGCCCTCTGTGTTCCTCACAGGGAAAAAACAGGCATCTGCTTGCAATCAAGAAATGAATTTCTGAGGCAAAAAATTACTAAGCAATAAGGACAATCCAGAAATTAGTGCTTCCTACAATCATAGATCCTATTTTATGTTTCCATAAATTATTTTTCTCTGTTCTTTTATCTTCACAAGAATACAGATTTACAGCTTAATAGTAATATTTATATGAACTAGTAGGCAACTGCACTTAAAACCACTTGTTGATGTAAGTCTTCACCTCAAACTACTCAGACTAATAAAAAGGGGAAGGCTTTCACTTTGGTTTGTCCAGGGGATCCAGAAATTCCCTCTGCTTAACACATAAGCAAAAATGTATCTGTTTGGGCCACACTTATAAATGAGTGTTGCACAGGGAAAAAAACAAAATGTCCATTCCATTATGCTAACTGTTGGCTGTAACCCAACACAGGAGCTATTATCTATGATACACAAAATTTACATTATTTGCACTATTAAGAACACTTCAGCAATGCTGAGGCATTTGTTTTGGAACTAGGACCCTTCATCCCTGAAAAGGGTAGTTAATAATGGAAAGAGTTTATTCCTTAGCAGCAATACTACATTGCTAGCTCTGAACACTCCTTTTTCGAAGTTAGCATATGGCATATAAATGATATATGACTTCAGGGTGTATTTCCGTGGAAAAAAAATCTATTCCAGCCTCTATTCTACCTTGAAATATCATCCCATTATAAATTTAGAGAATTGAAATATAAATATATGATTAAATGTCTCTGTACATTGTTCTCTTACTAGTGTTACCCTTTCAAGTCCTTAGTGTAAGATATGGACAGATTTCTATTGTTTTTATTGAACTCCAAGTAGCCAGTCTGAACAGATCCAGTGTGGTTGCAGTGTAAGGCACCCAAGCCCCCTGCAGAAAGTCCTTCCCCCACTTGTGCAGAAAAAGAGCCCCTGAACTGAAAGAAAACCCCTAGGAGGGATATTTAAATCCTAAGTAAGTGGTCAGGTAAGTGCCTGCAGAAGCGAGAGGACAGATAGCATATTTGGTATGCTAATAGAAACCTATTTACTGGAGGAAGTGACAAAAACATCAATCAAATCAGAAAGGGCTATTAAGAACCGTTAACTCCCTTTCATATGAGCAATGATTTCCATTGGGAAGTAAATAAATATTCATGACAGGGAGCAGTGACAGAAATTTCACCAAAATTACACTCTGGCAAGGTTTCCACCCTAGACGAATCTTTAGGAGAGGCAGTTGGCCTGCATGTTGGAAGAGGATTGAGTATTTAAAGAAACCCACATGTCCCAGGAAATCTATTTCTATATTCTCTTTTCCTTCCATGGAAATCTGCTGTAGATATTGTATTTCAATATTGCCCAGTAAATCATCCAAATCTGAGATTTTTAAGGATTTATAGACCTCTTTGAAATCATTAGAAGCCCCCATCTCCTCATACTTTCGGTACTCTCTCAAAAATATCTTTTCATTTTTCCAAATATAAAAAATGTTGCAGAATAGATAGATAGTAGATCCTGTTATCTTACACTATTCGAAAACAACTTGGAGCCAAAATCTATTTGAAAACAAGGTTTCCATCAGTTCAGGAGCTTTTTATGCAGATAGTTCTGTCCACAGAGCTCTAAATTTATCAACAATACAAAGTAATAAAAGGTTATCATGCATTTAAAATATCCCATAACAAGACTGGAAAACAAGCACCTGCTGTCTTTTACTATATTTCTGTAAGAAAGAAATAAATCTTTGACTCTTATTTCCTCCTTTTTAGACTGGGACATGGGGAGGCAAATTCTAGCTTGGTGGAAAATCTCCCTTTTCCACCTGTTCAGAAAAGGAATAATTTTGTCCTTTTCTTAAAAAAAAAAAAAAAAAAAAAAAAATCAATGCAAGTTAATAAATATAACAGCTCACGTTGCATTAGTGCATTAGTAATGTAGCCTGAAATGAAATAACCTACTTACAAATATGGCAGCCTTCCATGCCAAGTTTCAGCCTGGAGCAAATTTTTATGGTTAAGTTATGAACCTCTAAAATGATGACATGTCCTTAATACGCAATCTTAACTGTCTCCATCTTTACAATTTACTCTTTCTTTTTGTATCAATTAAGGGATATTTTTCAGATGTCTTTTCAGATTGGTTTCTTGCAGGGAGTTAGCTGGTAAGAATAAATGCTTATGCCTTGTCTCAGTGAATGGAAGAGATTTTTGCATAGAAAAGCAGAATATTTTGCCTGGGATCTTAAGTGGAAAGAAGAAAAGGATACCCTGGCTCATTTCCTTAAAAGCCATTTCCTCCTTTATCAAGATTGTATGTCAAAGGCACAGGAGGAAAAGATTTCTTCACCTCTTTCTGCTGAGAAAAGTAGCAATTTGAGGAATAAAGAATTTTTTTTTTCCTGTGAAGATTCTCTGATGTTGTAAAAGGTTCTAGGAGATGTTTAATTTTATACTTTTTTCCTTTCTAGATGCATTGTAGGGGTTCAGATGTAAATGTCTAAGACTGGTGCCTAAAACGTGAAAATATTTGTAAAACCTGTAGACTTTCATTTCATCATGTTGCTGGTATATAACAAAGGTCAGGGACTCAAAGAAGCAAAACTAGGACTAAGGAAAAAGGTGGTGATTTTTATAGACTAAAGGAAAAAAAGGTTTAACACCAAGGGTCCAACACCATTTAGTCATTCAAGGTAGGCACCACGAGTCTCCTGAGATACCACTTAGAAAGCTTACAGGCATGATAGGGATGACAAAAAGAAAATTATGGAAAGCCCAAGCTGGATGTACAGTTAGAGACTAAGCAGAAAACCCAGGCTACCTCATGTGACAGCAGTCTCATGCTCAAGCAGCTAAATCTTTGCTAGCAAGGTAGGATTCAGTTGGAGATCAGATCTTCATCTTTCAGTGTCTATGTCCTAAGTGAGGAGGTTGATTCAGCTCAGTCTAAATGTCAGTATTCAGTACCATTTGAACTGTCTCTGTGCTGGAAAACCCAGATGCTCTTCCAGAGGTGCTCATGTCTCCCTTGGGTCCCATGTCACATTTGCCAGCTCTGTGTGCATACCAAGGATGTCTTAAATGGCATGAGATGAGCTCTCTGTAGAGTCAGCATAGGTGTATCATATAGAAACTGAAGAGCTATTTGGTTTACTCTAAAATAAACATGCTAGGTGAAATTCAGTTACCTAAAGAAAGGCACTTGTGGCCATTTCAGAGGTTCTCATGGATCAGAGATATGCTCACAAGGCTGCTAGATATGACACACAACTTTTGGGAGACCTGTAGCCTCTCAGGACAGCAACTAGAATTTGATGAAATACCTCACAGTATAAACCTGCTTTAAGGCATGAATCTCATCATAAGCCTGTGAATCAGTGGCAGCCTAGACACTGTACCCTATGGACACCACAGACGTGGCTTAGCTGCTCACTCATAGGCACCCTTTTGAGGTGTCCTTGGCATGCTGAAGATTGACATAGGATGACAGAAATTACACAGAACCTATAGGAAAACCACATCCTTCTGCCTGAGTCCAAGTACTCAGGTAAATGTTGGGATATCTCATGTAAATGCACACCCGTGTGGGGGCTTCTGATCCTGGTTCTAAATCTCTGCAGGCTGCTAAGGGCTTCTGGAGGAGACGCCTGGGCGTTTTGTGTGTTTGTTTCTTTGTTGGTATTAGTTTTGGTTTTTTTTACTATCTACAAGAATAAAATCAAGGCAAGGATAGGGGAACTGAATCTTAGTAGCAAGAATCACCCTGAATACTGATTATATGCTAGGGAGCAGGCAGGCTATGTAAAGGGAGTTCAAGAAAACCTCTGCCTCTCAGATTTGGAGATGAAGAGACATTAACTGCTGCCTATTCAGTGAATTTGAAAATTACTATAAGTGCATCTACCCATTTTAAAACTTCAACCTCAAGCATCTGCTTTTTTTTTGTGTTCTCCTAGGCAGCAATTGGTATTCACATGGGGTATATAATCCAGTTCAACTGTGGCAGCTGCACAAAACACTGCAAATCTGATTTGGATGACAGTCTAACACCAGTTGTGCCATGTGGTTCCAACACAGCATCATCACACCTCGGTGAAAAACTGCACCATGCATGCAAGTACTTAAAGGTATGAACCAAAGCACATGAATTTGCATACAGTGGTATCATCAACTTTGCCCCTAGAACTGGCATTATATCCAACTTGATCTTCAATTTGCTGGTCATTACCAGCACTACAGTCACAGTATGGTTGCCAAATATATAATGTACCTGTATGTAACTACTTTACTGCAGTTTATCTTACCCTAATGGACAAAAAGGCAGATTCAAGTGCTACCATCTGATCTCCTTTGCATCCGCTTCTGTTTTGTAAAAAGATGTTGTCTCAAACACTGTGTAACTGATAAATCATTACTTGGAGGAAGGCACCTAGTCTCATGTCTGTTTATTGTCCTTATCAATATGCACTTTCAGGCAAGAGATAGAGTTACTTGATGTCAGCTAAACATCAATACCATGTCACAAAACAGCACTTCTAATTGTGGTGCTGCATTAAACTAGTATTGAAATTTCCCTGCATTTCTTTGAATAATATATTGTGAAAGCTCTCAAAAGTAAAGTGGTATTTTATGAGATCACCAGTCATGTAAAATTTCTTCATTCTAAACCCAGTAATATGTGGGCTTCAGGGAATGACAGCCAATGCTGATGTGTGACTGAAGTTTGTGCCTAATGATTGTGGTTGCCAAGAATCCCTGTTCTTTTCACTGTGACAGTCTATATCAAGACAAGAGCTGACTCACTAGTCAAAGGCAGCCACATTTGCCTTTTGACCACTCTACAGTTCAGCCTTTTTTGTTATGGAAGCTGTGAGATGAGATTAGATTGTTGCTTCTCATAACATAAATAAATAATGTACAGCTATCAAATGTATCAGCTTCATCTTCATTCAAAGGTCTGAAAAATATTATAGTTACTGTAAGGTTTTAATAATGTAGGTTTTTGGACCCTTTCTTTACAAATACCTACCTTTGAAAATATAAATAAATGTAGACCAGCATATCAGGGTTGAAGTTTATCTCAGTTTTTACAGACATGACAATAGACATATGAATTGTAGGTACTTTTAAAGATTAGTATTCTCAGGACCTTTGGAAATGAAAGAAAAGAGAGTGCCTGGAGTGAAACTGTAAAGCTGGCTGCCAGAACTAAAGATATATAATTAAATCTATTATTTTTTAAACAAGTTCAAAAGGGACTAGTCTGGTCAGGAAATAAAACAACAAAAATTCAGTAAAACTTAACTATCTGATCAAATTCAAATATTGTTTACAAAGAGTGTAGGAGATTCAGTTGCATAGATAAGTCAATCAATAACTACTTCTTGCATCCATGAGTACTGCCTGAGAATGTTATCCATGTGAAAACCACTTAGATACACACCAGATCAGAATTTGTGACCATATTACATGATTGGAATCTATTTGGTTTTACAACCAAAGAGATTATTTCCTGTCTGGCTTTAGCCCAACCTAGGACAAGTCTGATATTTTTAATGGTTTGGTTATGAGAAATTATGTTTCCAATGTAACTTCAAACACCATTTCATGATCTTTCTTATTGTTGGCTTAGGGGAACATTTTTCACACAAGTGTTTACTCACCAATTTTAATAACTGAAAAATTAACCATGTTGTAGTCAAAACACACGGTGAAGATAATTTCTGCAAAAAGTACCTAGCTGTCCAAACTGTAGTGATCACAGCCTTTTATCAGCTTCTTTAGGAACCTAGCAGAACACCATTGTTTGGATCACTGTATGTAGCTGTAGTCATTCTTGTCCCCTCTGAGTTGTAGAGCCAAGACTGTCTCAGGTTTCTGAGCAGGAATGTGTGGGCACCACTGGAGCTCAGCTTTCCCACGTGGCTCAACATCTCTGCTCTTGCCATAAGATAAAATCAGGCTGATTTTTATTAGACTGAAATATCCTACAGGAGGGACTGGGTGACCTTCACTGCTGGAATACAAGAAATGGGCTGAAATGGATTACTGTGAAAAATGGAAGTTCACAAAACTAAGAACAACAAGAACTTGAATTCTGAGCTGGGAGCTTACAAATCAGAAATTACAGAGGAGAAAGGACAGGCTGTGTCAGTCAGTCACAGAATACTTATGTGGGCCTGTGTGTTTCATCTGCAAAAAGCCAGCTCCTAGAGCACATCACAGAATTTATGAAGATGTTTAAGAGCACAGGGCTGAGGGTGGAGCCCTATGGAACACTGCCAGTGACAGGTCCCCAGTCTGATGTCACCCCATTCCCTGTAACCCTTTGTGCACAACCTGTGAGCCAGTTGCTCACCCACCACATGATGTATTCATCCAACTGTGTGCTGGACATTTTGTCCAGGAGGATGCTGTGAGAGACAGTATCGAAAGTTTTACTGAAATCCAAAAAGATTACATTAACTGGCTTCCCTTGACCAAGGTGGGTTACCCTGTCATGAAAATAAATCAGGTTTGATAAGCAGGACCTTCCTCTCATGAAGCCATGCTGGCTGTGACCAATGACTATGCTGTCTTTCTGGTGTTTTTCAATACCTCCCAGAATAACCTTTTCCATAGTTTTATCCGACACTGAAGTGAAACTGAAAGGTCTGTAGTTTTTGGGGTCCTCCTTCTTGCCCTTCTTGAAAACTGATGTTTTCCTGATCTCAGCTGGGACGTCTCCAGATTCTCAAGACTGCTCAAAAACATCGAGAGAAATGTTGCTATGACATCAGCCAGTGTTTGAGAATTCTTGCATTAAATCCATCAGGCCCCATAGATATGCAGGAATCCAACTGGAGCAGCAGATCCAGCACAATTTCAGGGTCATCTGCAAGTTGATCATTAACCCAGTCATGGTCCTCCAGCTCAGGGCACTGGGACCCCCTTGGTCTGTCATCTGTGTTGCAGACAGAGGCAAGGAATGTGTCTAATACCTCTGCCTTGTGTCTCTCCCTGTTTGTGAGGTGACCATCCTCATCCTGTAATGGGCTGATATTATTTTCATACTGCCTTTTGCCATCAATATGTACTGGCAGCTTCAAATCCAGTTGAGCTTTGGCCACACAAATTTTCTGCCTACAGTGGCAAGCAGCATTTCTGTATTTTTCTCCTAACCTCGCTTCTACTGGGCATACACCTTCCCTTTTTTGCCTTAATTCCAAGAGAAAATTCCTGTTCAACGGAGCCTGCCTTCTGCCTTGCCTGCTTCACTTCCAAAATTTGGAAACAGTATAAATACTAGGGAAGGTGTATCCATCAAATATAGGAAAATATTAATATCATTACACACAATTCACATTTCACCTGGAATACTGTGTGTGGCTCTGCTTATTCAGGAAAGATTAATTCAGATGGGGGAAAAAATGTCTAGAAAAAGACTAATAGAATAGTCAGGGGAATGAGAAGGAGGGAGCAGAAAGGAGCCTAAAGCTGTGGTCACATGTCACTTCTGCCAGCAGCAACCCAGCCTGTGTGCTCCTGATTGTGCTGTTCCTGATTGCATATCTCTGCCCACTCCTGCCAGGGAACTTGGACATCCAGACCTGCCAGCTTATCTCCTTGGAATTCAGCCAGGGAAAAGAACAGTGTTAGGAAGTCTAACATTGAATCTGTACATGATTTAATTTGGGGAGAAGTTGAAAGATTTCTCCTGTACTGAGCTTTTGGAGTTGCTATCTTATAGAAGGAGTGGGGGAAAATTTTTTGCTAGTTCTCAAGGCAGCTATGGTAGGATAACAACTAATATTAGATGGCACAGTGCCCTTAAAAACAAGGAGATGGACAGGGGACTGCTGCTGTGCCTTTCAGTCCCATGTTCTTTTACCAGTCCCATACTTGTTTCTATGTATATTAAAGACTTCAGAGATGTATGTAATTTTTTATCTTTACTGCATTAAAAAAAAAAAAAAAAGAAAGTAATAGCAGAGATCTAGAAGAGAAATATTCCACCAAAGGAAGAAGAATGGATTCATAAAGCTTGGCAAATTACAGTCATTGACAAATTAACTCTCTCACTGAGAGATCGATATCAAGATTGTGCTGTGACTTGGGCTCCATTCCATGTGTCCCACAAAAGGGTAAAACCCCTGCTAAACCATTCCTTTTTATTGTCACTTTAAATAAATGAATGACAATTTTATCATTCAGAGGACCTAGGAGTAACTAATTGATATTTAGGTCTCTCCTTTTGTATGATTTCTCACGCTGAACACATAAATGTGTGCTCACATGGGTGTTTGTGTGTGAGAATAAACATGTATGAAGTTGAACTAGTCTTTGTTTCATGAGAATATTTGAGTATTTGTTTCATGAGAATAATTCCCCTTGATGCACAATTGCTATTCTACCAAAAAGCCAGCTTCCGTGTACTAGTTTCTGTAACAAATTTCTGTGATCATATTTATGAAAGCAATGTAGAAAGCCCCCGAAAATTTAAAGGGAAAAGTAGAAAGTGATTGAGTAATGGTGCATTGAATGTACCAGGGTTTAGCCCAGTACCTTTCCACTGCTTTTTCAGGCCAACCTAAATTTGCCAGATGTCACATTCTCGTCCACATCAGAGTTTCCTAGCATATACACCTATATATTTTTGCACCAATGTCATTTCTATCTTTCACTTTGCCAAAATATTCATCCACTATCAGAATAATGCCTATCATTAAATGCGCAAAATTCCTCACAGATCCCAATGTCAGAAGAGAAAAATTATCAGTCATCCTTTCAGCAAAGAGAAAAAGAACAGCCATACTTGATAGGAGCCTTCAGATGCTTTCGATGGCTGGTATTTTAAGTCAGTCATAAACTCAGCCTCACTGGCCTGTTAAAGAGGAATATGGCTGCTTTGCAACACCAAAGCAGTGCAAAATGGATAGAGCACATCAGTGGAAATGGTCCCAGATGTCTTAAATAATAAAATAATATACTAAATGCTTTGCAGTGCTAATGTGCCTTGTGCACACAGATCTCAAGGCACCTTACAGACATTAATGAATTAAGCCCTGTAAAGTGGGTAAGTATTATCCATATTATGCCCAAGGGGAAACTGAGAAACAAAGATGTAAGATGATGGTCCAGGAAGCCTGTGACAGACATGGGAATAGAACCCAGGTCTCCTGGTCCCCACTCCAGGGCTGAAGCAACAAAACGCTCTCTAAATTCATCTGTCAATTATTTTTTTAAGTAAATTTAGTCCTTATAAAATTGACAGCCTCAAAGAGCAAAGTGCTCAGTTAAACCTCAGGACAGGTACATCATCAGCACTGGCTGAGCACATCTTTCCCACACTGTCTCAATAATAGTCGTCAGCTGCACTTGTTTGGAGACTCTGGGCTGCTCCTTTTGCATTCTGCCCATTCAGCTCTCGGGTTTCTCAGTAGTATTGAGCTACATACAAGGAAGAGCTTTTTCCATGAGAGCTGGTAATAATAGCTAGTGACAAATATTATTTCTTATTTAAACTAAGGACTGAGAGAGATTCATCACCACTTTTTTACACTGTCCAGTCAATGTTTAGCAGGCTAGACTTTTACTCAGAACTACAAAAATCTTATGTCAAATACATCAAAACTCAGTAATATTATTAAGAAACGGGACTGTGGGGTTTATTTATCTCATCAAAGAGAGAACTCTCTCACAACTGGCAGCTAAATTAATGCCAACTTTACCAGCACTATCACAGGATCGTTTAAGTATGAAGACAGTACCAGATGTTTCTAGCCCATGCAACTGCTCAGAGTAGAAGTAGCTCTGACCAAGTTTCTCAGGAATTTATGCAGTCAGGTTTCAAGAATATCCAAGGTTAGAGACTGGATGGCCTCTCAGAGCAACCTGATCAAATGCTTGGCTCTTCTCAGAGTGCAATTTCTTTCCTCACACCTAGATAGAATTTCCTCTGCATCAGTTTATACCCTTTTCCCACCATATTCCTCTCTGAAGGGTCTGGCTCCATCCCTTCTAAAACCACCCATAGGCACCAGTGTGCTGTAAGGTGCTGCCCCTGCAGCTGCCTCTTTCCCAGGTTGAATAAATCCTAGTCCATCAGGCTCACCTTTGCAAAGCTAAACAACCTTCGTGGCCCTCCATGGAATTCACCTCAGCTTGTCAATGTCTGTCCTGTACTGGGCAGTCAAACCTGACTGCATCATTCTGGATGCAGGCTAGTGATTACTGAGAAGTCAGAGATTAATAATTTCCCTTTATCAGCTGTCTCCACTCCTGCTGCTGCTGCTGAGGATGTTCTTAGCCTCCATCATTGCCAGAGTACAACACTGGCTCAAATTTAGCCCCCTTGCTCAGCAGAAACCTCAGCTATGGGGTAGGATGTGATAGGAGCTCTACTCAATGCCTTTTGCCAGTTTCAAATCCATAGTGTTTCTGCACAATGTTTCTGTGTTCTTATTTGCACTCTGTCCTCATGAATCTTGCCTTTATGTTGCCTTTTGCACTGGAATTTAGTTATGAGTTCCAGGTTCAGCCAAGTCGGTCTCCTGATAAATCCACCAGCTTACCTGAGCATCAGAGTGGCCCATTCTTGAGCTTGAAGATGGTTTGTCTGAAAGATCTGCCAGCTGTACTAATCTCTTTTTTCCTTAAATGTTGCTTCCCACAAGATCTCACCCATCACTTTCCTGAGAAAACCAAAGTCTGGCCATTCTGACCCTATGGGCCGTACTCTGCCACTTTCCTTCCTTGCTCTCTTTAGGATGTTGTAGAGCATTGTTTAACACCAAAGACTGCCACTGACTGGCATATCCCCAACCACTCTGTCCAGAAGGGCAGCACCTCACTTAACATTTGTGCTGTCTCCAGAAATGTTCTGGATTGCTTCTTTCCTACTTGTAAGTTTCTACAAGTGAACTGATTAGGGTTTCTTAGACAGGATTTTCCAGTAGGCAGTGACTACACTGGAGTGTCCCAGACGAACAGCACAGACCAAAGGAGGTGAGTTTGTGGTTTGGGACTTGCACTTACAACCTTCCTTCTCAAAACCAATTCTAATTAGAAATATGGTACTTTTCAAACTGAGATTAATTAATAGCATCATTTCTTCAGAGATGTTGCTGACACACTATCATTTGAAAGTTTTACATTTAAATTAGACACTTTCTGAAAAAATCATTAGCTATCAAAAACTTATAAGTTTGATGTAAAAGCCACTTGGAAAAAAATTAAAACTTCTATTGTGTCAGACAAACATGCTCCAAATTAGAGGTTTATGCTTATAAGTATGTCTCACTGTCTGGAACACACAATTTATATATAAATCAATGGCACTCCTAAGAAAAATTAGTCTTTGCTGAGCTGGTTTGGATTAAAATCAGTGACCTATAGGTAGAAAACTTTGTACATCATTAGTGATTCCCCAGGGCAGCCTGGTAAACACTAATGTTATGCCTTCTAGAACGAAGCTTGTTTTCTGGAAAGATAAGCTTATTAATTCATTTTTTGACCTTTATTGAGCACTCAGGCAAGGTTGTCCACCCGTTGGACACAAAGGTAATATCTGTTGCATACATTGCTCTCAATGCCATACACGTTCTACAATTAAATATTTCACCCTCTTCCTAAAGAATCCACTTCCATGAAGTAGTAAACAAGCATTGAAAAACAATATTACCCTAGATTGCTTCCTGAATGTGCATTGCAAGTTAAAAATTCAATCAATTTTGCAAGGAATTAGTATTAATTTCTGGGGAGGCTGCACACAGACACACCAAAATATTTCGTCAGTCATAAAAGATTTTACTTTTTCAAACTTGAGAGGCACTGCAACTTCATGGAGACCTAGGAAGGAGAGCAGCAGTCTGCTCTGCTTCCCAGAAATATCCCCAGATTCTGGATCTTGGTTCTTCATGTTGCTGAACCATCAGAACAGATTTTTCTGTGGTTTTGGCCCAGGCCAAATAATCTTCTTCCAGACATTCCCAGGCATTATTTAGGAGCCAGTGAAGACCAAGGACCATGATTAAGTGGTAGCAATTTACATGTGGCTACCCCGGAGGGTAAGGATTTTAGCAACATAGATGTCAGCCATTCCATGTCAATTAGTCTTGGTGCCAGAGAGAAGTCCTAAAAATATTTAAAGTTCACTATTTTAGATCTGGTCTTGTGAAGACATAACACAGACCTCTCTTTTAAGGTTGCTAGAGTATTTAAAAGGCAGCAGAATTAATTTAAAAGGCAAAGACATTTCTGTTTTAATTTGGAAGCAAATTGAGGACTGGGGATAGCAGACTTAACAGGCAAGCTTGATCATCTGCAAAAATAAAACCTGAAGATTTGGGTTTAAAACCATACGTGCTCATGGTGGGTTTTTTTTCTATACACAATGGTTTACTCTGTTAACAAAAAGCTATGCAAACAGCTTAGTTTGTCAGCTTGTCTAAATCAACACACGTTGTTTCAAGGTAAAGGATGGAATAGGACGAGGATCTGAAGATCTGTGGGCTACAAAAGCACATTATTAGGTTTATTCCATTTTATATTAATTGCAGTACAGTCAATGGTATTTGGGTCTTCTATACTGCAAGGCATATTCAGTTTATAGATTTAATCCAGTGACATTGTCAAACTCTTATTTTTCTTATTTTTCAAATGTGTGAGCGATAGTTACCTAGAAAGATATCTAATAATAAAGATGATGGAGCACATAGAATTGAGTAAAATGCTCTTGGCCTGGAGCTCAGTGCAAGTCAACCTTGTGTGCAAATTAAGGGATGAGAAAGAGGCATTTTCATCCAGAATCAATTATCACAAATGATCCCACAGTCATGGCCAAAATCACATTACTCACAATAAATTAAAAATACCTGGTGATTCATTTTAAGTGCTTATAGTTTTAGATCTAGAAAAAAATAAAAAGAGTTCAAGTTCAATACAAGTAAGGAAGATTCCATCTTATTATGGCCTCTACTCTGCTCTACTTTCTTCCAGTCAGAGCCTCGGCCGGCTGTGTCCATGTCCCATAGCACCTTCCCTGCCCATTTTGGTGCCTCTGCTCCTTAAATGTTTCTTTCCTTCACTCTTCAGCACTCCTGTTTTGCCTTGCCGTTCCTCTATGTGCTCTTTTCTGTCAACCCTCCTCGTACTTAAGTTGAAGATTCAACAACAGATCTTCATCCTATTCCTTCTTTTACCTTGAAACAACATACACTGATTTATACAAGCCAAAAAACTAGGCTAAGAACTTTTAAATTGTTCCTGCAATTTTTTTCTCTGAAATTATATATAACACACAGCATGTAAACTTCCAGAGGTACTGATCTACATGAGGTGTAGGCAGTGATACTGGTCTCAGACAGGAGAATAATTCCTGACATAGTTACCCATACTGATTGCAGTTTCATAATACATAGCTGGGTCCAGAAGCAAATGCCAGAAAAATAATTCTGTGACCATTTGCAAAATTACATACACCATAAATAGACTTAATAGGCGCATATAATTCTTATATGTTCATGGAAAATAAACATGAGTTAAGAAGACTAATGCCAGTTTGCTTGTGTTAACACTTGAGGAAGAAGAGGTTTAAGCCCATATTAAGGATGCAAACATCTATAGCACAGATTATTCTCTACTGTTACTGTGTCAGGAGCCATAGGCTGGTAAATGCAAAATTAGTAAACTGGTAAGTGGAATACATTGATTGCTTTTACGTAACATAATACAAGTTAAAATAAACGGTCAGTGTCTTCATAAATCTTTGCTAGTGCTTTTCCACAAAGACAATTAAATAATATAACAACCCTTCACTGCTACAAGCGTGCACTCACGAGCAATGCCTTTGTGATGAAAGAACATCACATTTTAATTCTTCACACAGACACTAATTTTTAGTGGTCTACTTTCCTGTACGAATGACACTTTGAACAAGATAATAGCAAGACCAAAAATGGAAAGTTTCTGAAGTTTTCAGTCTTGCATACTTGATGACGGATTCAAAATCCTAGTGTTATTTTCAAGCCATCGTTTTGTATCTAGGACACAGGAACCAAGAGAGGGGAATATTGCCACATGAGCTACAGGATCAGTCTGCCATAAAACACAATTTGATTTTAGGCATGAACTTGCCAAAAACCTTTCCGAGTTAATTCAATAAGACCTTTCAAGTCACAAAGAATATTAAACAAGTTGAAAGATGTATCTTTGAAGAAATTGCAATGTAAATATTCCAGAAGAAAATGAAGCAATGTCCACAAATAAAATGAGTTGCTGAAAAATCACTTGCTTTAATTCTAATTAACACTGTTTCTGCTAGCTCATATACAACTGGGCAAGGAGGGAATAATATTGATGCAGACTGAAGTCCTGCAGTAAGAAAGTACTCCTGTACCATCTTGCTTAGCTAAAAATAAAAAGATACCTTCTTTTGTTTAGTTATTATTATTTCTCCATGAGAAATACACTGGAGAAAGGAAAGTTGTTTTTAGAACAGCACTGAGGCAGAAAGAATGGGAAAATGTAAGGCAACTGTTCTCTGATCTTCATGTACATCAATTGCATGCAATAAATTCCCTGCTGTTTGAGCACAGACAGAATCTCAAATGCACATATACTTTTGCTATTAGAAAGTATAAACCAAATAGTGATAAACAGTGACTATTTGTTGTTTAGATTTATTTTCTGAGTAATATAACTGGGTGAAAAAAAAAATAAAAAACAACCTAGTATTGAAGGATGTATCATTTTTAATCTCAGTGCTTTAGCTACTGCCAGCATCAGATAGAGTGTCGTATTGCAATAATTCAAGGATCTCTCTATTAGTTTCTCTAAGCCTTTAAAGTAAGGAAAGATGTTACAGCGGGAAATGTTAGGCACATTCTCTAATTCTCCTCAGGTCTGGGACTTAAATTTATTTTAAGGAGAAATTCAAGGTAAGCTGTATTTTACTTAAATGCATTAATCTTTTTAACTGTTATTGTTTGATACAATATCCAGTTGTGGGGCTTTTTTTTTCTTTTCAAAGCCTGCAATAAAATTTCCCTTCTGCAGTTCAGCTGTATTAGTAGCAGCATATTACAGCTCTGAGCTACTGCCTAACATCACCAACTTTGGGAAGTGATATTCTCTAATTGCTCACATCCAGCACTTACATGTACGTGGCACTCAAAAAGGGTTAAGCATCTGAATCCTCTGGAACAGTGTCTCCCAAGGAACAATAGAAAAATCATTAGTGTGTTAACTGAAACAATACCATACTTTTCTCTCTATTGTTTAACCTTTCGTCCACATCACAAATATCTCATTGTAGTTCTTATCTTTGACCTTGAGGGACTGTAGCTTTATCAGTGCTTCCGTTTAGATCACAGATGACCTTCAGCTGATATCATTGAGCCCTGACCTGCCTCAGTGATCTGCTCGCGCAGAATACATATGCTGAACAGTGCTGGTGTGTGCAGTAGGGGTAAGTGAATTATTTACAAAAATTTGAGTTGACACCTTTTATCAAATGTGGAAAGATGAAGACAAAACAGCTGCTATTGCTGTCGTAAGCAATCTGCTGGTGATTGAATAAAAGTGTCAAGAAAATGGCTGCTTGATGGCCTTTTGTTCTCTCTCATCCAGCTTGATGTTAGTTTGAGCTGTCAGTTAGGAATCACGGCACAGTGATTTATCAATAGGCTGAGTGACCTTCCCGTGCAGCCGGCGCTACCGCGGGCAGACAGCACCCTCTGCTGCGGGCCGGCTCCGCTTCCCGGCGGCAACGGCCGCCACAAGCAGCAGCCGCCTTTCCTGCTCTTCCCATTTCTTTCCTTTTCTCCTTAATTTTCTTCCTTTGTTTTGCTTTTATCAAATCTCGAAAGCTTAGCCGTGAATGTTAAAAAAATGAATTACATATTAAAAAAAAGGAGTACTATAAACTGCACTACGTATTTCCAGGCTTTCTTGTAACAAAAGGGAAAGTACCAAGCGAACCAGTCGCTGCTGTTTGGGCAAAACAAACTTGCTGCACTCAGGCAATGGGACGGGGGAAAGCTGTCAGACGAGACCCCTTTGTGACGCGGGTTTGAAACGCCGCGGTTTTCTCGCACCGCGTAATTCCCGTCTTTGTCCCAAAGCTCCCAGTTTTACAGCTCGCAGGTATTGTCACGCAATGAAGTCCTGGCTCCCACGCAGTCACACTGCTTTGTTGAACTTCTGCGGCTAAAGGAGCGCTCGGGGTGTTCCAATGCACACACCCCTCTCTATCCCTCTGCCACAGCCTGGCTCTCTTCCCACCCGGCGCGCCAGCTCAGGAGCATCTCTCTCCTCCCACCGACTCCCCAGGGGCAGCTGATCCCGGCGGGGCTCCGGAGCGAGCGGCAGGTCGGGCTGTGCCGGGGTAGCCCTCGCAGTGGCCCGGAGGCCGCCCCGCAGGCCGGGGAGCGGTGCGGGCGGGGCACGGGCAGCGCCGGCCCCGCTGCTGCCGCTGATGCTCACAGACCCCGCGGCACCTGCAGCCAGGGATGCAGCGCACCTGTGCTCGTTGGTACCCAATAACGATCGTCAGAGGCTTTCAAAGGCACTAGCATAACAAAATCGCTTTCTGGACCAATTTTCCCTCTTCGAGATTCTTTTAGCGTGTTTTTGTTAAGATTAAATTTTGCTCAGTTTTCTTTCACAGATTCGCAGATTTCCAGAATATTCTGACTTGAGAGAGACATCTAAATGACCTTTTTTTTTGCCTAGAGTTTCTGGGACCAATATTCCCATACTGAGTACTATAGCCTAAGCTCCATCTTTTGTTTCTGGAGATGTGATTTTTGCTGCAATTATCAGGTGAAACAGCAACTGTTGACACTTCTAAATTTTTAATTTTTTAAATTAAGGCTAAAGCAATGAGTGATTATCTTTTCAGAGGACTCATATACACAAGCATGCATACACAACACCCAGATTGTCTTTGCTTTTTTTTTCCTAGAAGTGGATTAAAAAGGAAACTAGCGACTTGGAAGGACTAGTTTATTTTCTCTATACATGCTGACTTGAAAAGTAATTCTGTGAAAAAAAAGTAATTCTGTGAAAAAAAGGTTTCCTTAAAAACTGCTGTAATAAAACAACTACTAAATATCCCAGCAGCTGTCACTGCTCAGAAACAAGTTTTTAATTTTTCTCTCTTCTGTTAGTTTTTCACAGCAGTTTCTTCTCATATTTATTTATTTGCTTCCTTTTAGAACTCACTAGTTAAGCCTGCTGATAGCCAAAGTGTCAGGTTCAGCTGAAGTTTAGTGAAGTTTGGTGAGTTTCGTGCATATTTGTCCAGGCCAGATTCTGTGATTAAGTCTGTGGCAGCAAGAAACTTCCACTGACACTAGGATCCAGATTCCAGGGCAGGCACCAAAGAAATTTAACTTCACCAAGGAGAGAGATCATCTTGGTGGCACACAGGTGACCAGCTGGCTGGTGAGGAGAATACAATTCAAAGGAGGATATCCTTGGAAATCCCTTTAGTATCCTAAACTGATGGAGTGCTAAGAAGAAATATTTTACTTCAAACGGACACAAATTTCCACATCTCTGTCCAAGGCAAGTGTAGTCAGTGGCTGTTCACACTCATGTAATTTCTTCACTCCTCTTCTGAAAAAAATAACCCTTTTTCCCCCAATTTATTTTTCATTGCAGTTTCACTCATTTTCCCTGCCTTGGTTTCATGGGCATGATTTCCTTTCTGTCACTATTGAGTTAGAGCCCACGCTCTGGAATAGTACAGTTATGCCAGTGCTAATCTGACAGAAGTAAAATCAGAATAATGGCCAACATTTCCTAGGAACAGAGCTGAAGCAGTCTTTGTGCTCACAACATGGCTACCATGCTGAGAAACACCTTGCTGGCTTGGATGAAGGTTACAGAACTGCGAGTTGTGCATGGGTCTTAAAAGCAAAGTTCTTTGGATCACGAGAGCCTGTAATAGGACATAAATGGACATTTCATCTATAAAATGCCTGCTCATACAGTGTCCTCACACCATAGCTAATGCATCAAAATCTGAAATGGGTTCTATGTGACAATTTATTCCCCTGGTTACAGAAAATAATGTCTTGTAATATCAGTAGATTTTCTGTAGTACTTATGTGTTCTATTAAGATGTCTTGCCAGCTTGTAGTGTGAGCTTTATCATCAGTTTATATTATTTCAACAAAACCTGTTATTTTAGTTGCATTTTTCTGCGTTCAAATGTTTATTCATTTAATTTTCTTGTTGCTTAGGTGCTCACTTTATTTCTCTCAATAGCTGGGGGAAAAAAGGTGTGTTAAATGCTCCAGTTGTAAAGATCAGCAAAAGTATAGAGGGCATTCTTTGGTGTTTTGGGGTCATTTTCATAGGGATAGTGTCCATATTTTTAATGAATATGGTGGTTATTTGCATAAATCCTACGTGGCATCTTTTTTAAAGGATCTGATACAATTTTGAAACCATTCAATAAGCACAGCTTCCTGAGGAGATGAGGACTTTGTAGATGGCATGGTGGTACAATCTGTTAAGAAGGCTGCCCAGAACTTCTCCAATCAAGATACTGTTTTGCTTGCAAAAATTTTTAGGGTGAAAATTTTGGTGCCAAGCATCTTCTTCTCACCCTTACTGTGTTTTATTCCTTTCCTTTCAGCTCACATCTTCCCAATGTAGCAGCACAGCTCTGGATAATGTAAAGAAACTCTCCTATGTCTTTGGGACATGACATAGGTGTTCTCAAAGACTGTCAGAAACGCATTTCTGCACTGGATAGGCGAACTGTGTGAAACTTATCCCTTGCAGACTGAGGCTGTTGTTGGGGACTGTAAGACACAGCCTGCAGGGACATGGTACAGCAGTCTTGAGGTGGGGTGAAGAGAGGACTGTTTCAAGCACACTCCCAAACAGACACTTCTGGGAGCATTTACAGAGCAATTAAAGTCCAATTTACCATTGCAGAGGGGATTATCCCCTCTGTAAGCCTACCTCAAAATTGAGTGTATTTCAAATCTCTGAAGCTATGCAAAATGTGCTTCTAAGTGACTAAAATTTACCAGATTAATTCCTAAGAGATTCTACCCATGTTAGGCATGCGCCATCACAACTGCAAATGGCTTTATTGCAACTGGAACTGAAATTCAGGTTATCTAAATGTAGGTATCTACACTGCAGCCATGCCTGTGTAAGTAAGTGTGTTGGAAAAGGAAACATGGAGATAAATGGGCTATGGGCTATGGACTATGTGAAAAAGCATTTGGAGGGGGGCTGAGTAGATCTCAGGATAGAGATGCTGGGCAGGCACTTTGGAAGAAGAGTTTGGACAAGAAGCTGTATGGTGGAAAAACGGGGTTTATGCGTCTGTTGAAAACCCTGAGTGAAAGAGACTGGGCGTGATTTGTGGAGAAAATGGAGGACTGGTGTTAAAATTTTGTAGAAAAGTGCAACTTGGAGGAAGAGGGTGACCTTAGTCCAAAGTGTGAAGCCATGTATAGTTTGTGCCCAGAAGTGCTGTTCTCCCAGAGAATGGCAGGAAGCCCAAAACTCCTAGGTCTGATGAGAGCCAGTGTCTAAGAAAACCACCACACTGTCCACACAAGGCATCTGCACTGTGAAGCTCTCTTTATTTGTATGCCCCACATAACTCATGATGTGTTCAGTGAAGAGGGTGAACCTGCTGCGCTAACAGCACAAACACAGTAATCTGGTATTCCTGCCCATTAACTCAAGTGGCTAATGTTTTCGTGATTGATGTCCAGCATCCAGAAAGCGCTACTGACGGCTGTTCATATGACACAAAGTGACAGTTCTGGGTGGGATTTCTTTCAATTTATTGTCTTAGAAATAAACCAAGATGTGGTAAAATAACTTCACGAGATTCTGTCAGTCAAGAACGGTGAAACATCAAAATTAAGGTTACCTCTGAGAACTTTAATTTGCTCCTGCACTGCATTTTAAGAATTCTTAAGTTGGCATCATCACATTCTATGTTTTCCCCTTGTTTCACTCAAATCATGTTAGGTCTAATGCTTAGTTAACAAACAAGTTTTCAATATTGTTGCTTCCTCACTGTTCAGCATATGAACCAGGGTCTTGCTGTACAAAAGTCAAATCCTGCTCTGAACACAGAATTATTTGTTTCCCCAAGGGCTTCTTTGTAAAACTTTCTTAACACCTTTGGGAGATGAGTGTCATTATTTCCATTTTACAATTGGGAATAATGGTACAAAGAATTTGGGCCCCAAAGTATTCACCAGTTTGCAATGTTCAGTTTAAGAACAACAAACCCAAGTATTTATGAGCATGTAGCATTCTACAATAAAATTACAATTTACTTCAATTTCAGTTGTGAATGCTTATTGCTTCTGTAAATCAGACTCCAGACACCCATAACACAAGAAACACACAATTATTGACCACCTGTTCAGTGACTTGCCAAGCATCCCACAGGAATTCCCTGACAGATGCACAGATAGAGTAAAATTCCCTATGGTTGCATTCAGCTCCCTTTACCATGACACCTTCTCTCCTATTTTTGCAATCTCTTATGTTGGCCACTACACATGGGATTACTTCATCAAATCTGAGCCACCTAGACGTTAGCCCCAAGCTGGCCATCCTGCCTCTCTCCTGACAAAAGGGAGATTGGCTGAACCACTAAACCACTGTAGGCATAAATTGGACAGGAGAGTAGGTGTCCATCCGTACTCCCTAGTTACAGAAAGATTCCAGACTAGCTTAATAATTAGCACCCAGCATTTAGAAGGCTAACTTATGGTAAAATATGCCCTTCCCAGTATTACTTTATTATCTGTAAGAAAATAAGTAGGCAGCATCATTCTTGACAAAAATCTGACAAACACCCAGTGCTCAGGTTCACTTTTAAAAATAAATACAGAAAAAATTATGCAGGTGGAGCATATAAATAAAAATAGTCTCATAACGCCTATGTCTAGTCAAGGTAAATTAAACCATCATTATTACTCGCCTTTATTACCCAACGTTATATCAGTCTATTCAACTTCTGAAGGTAGTTTAGTCACATTCTTGCAAAATTGGCTTTGCAAGTAAAACCCTGCTTAACTCAGGCAGGACATGTCCTTGTCTCAGTCCTCTTTTTCATCTCTTATGCGCATTACTGCCTGTATTATCATATTTTGTGATAACAATAAAGAGCCCATGTTCCGTATCCTAACAGAAGGTGGAATTTTCAATCCATAGAGAATCAGTTCGAATTCAAAGCCCAGGTCCAAGCCTTTGCTGAAGGAAATGTGATCAGCAACCCTTAGATAAAATAGGATAACAGCTTGAAGCCATATTTGTCGGGGGGGCGGGGGGGGGGTGGTCCTAGCAAATAAATTCTTTCATAAGTGACTCTGTCTAACTAATGGAGAGAAATAGATGGTCTTAAAGACCCTCAGAAAGCAACTTTGCCTACCTAAATCTAGGCATCTGGGTCTTACCTCTGGAGTCTGACTCCTAGAATAACAAAAAATAAAGTGATCTGGTCTTGATCCACTCTTCTCCAAGTGAAAATCATGTTAAGCCTATGATCTTGACACAACACTGAAATCTGTCAATAAATTCTGGTGTTTTGCAAAAGGCTGCCTCAAGATGCCATAGAATACCAACAAAGTCATGCAAATCAGTAGAGATGCCAGCACAGACTTTATAAGAGGTTACAGCTAATGTTTGGAATGAAAGAGCTACCCACCTTCCAACAAAAATCAGTGTGTACTGCTTATTTGTCCCTACCACTTCTCTATATAGATTTTGGAGCTCAGACAATTTACAGTTGCTGTATCAAGTGTCTTGGCCCCCCCCGCATGTATTGCCTTTGTACTTCTACTGGTATGAAATGATAGGGTCCTCTCCAACAGCAAGGTCTTGCAGCAGTGGCACAAATGCAGCAGAACAGCTGCTGGTGTGAACATCTGGATATCTCCAGATATCCACAACTGACTGCACAACAACCAGGTGCACAATATCAGCTGTACACCTGACGTGTATCAGTTATAGAAAGTGGTAACTGCAGCTGCTGCTATCTACTGTGGCAAAGAATGCATGTTCATCCCCCCAAAAAATAAGAATAATTAGGCAGAGAAAAAAAAGGTAGGACTGCTGGTACAATTTTCAGAGTGGGTTCCAGCTGAGTATTTGCAAACACAATGCACAGAAAAACTCATCAATTTCTCACTGGTGAAATCCCCCAGCCTGAGTCTTCATATATCCTATCAGTGCAAAACTTCATCAAACACAGGAACAGAGACAGGTAGGTCTTGTCAGGATTTACAAAAGACACAGGAATACAGCTAATATCCAATACAGCATTGTCTCTGTGTGCTCCATTTATTTTTTCTAAGACGTTGTTCAAAAAGGTGCAGCCAGAGTCATCCATTTCATGGATTAAAAAAGTGAATCTTTTCCAAACTGCAATATTTTTTATTTCCCATTGTCTTCAATCTCTAGTCTTCAATGTGCAGGGATAGTTGTCTGCCCTAAATCTCATGTACGTATGCATCATGACTTCTTCATAAAAGGACAGTAGAATGTTGAATAATATGTAAATTTTATGTTGTAATGAATTGGGTCCTAACATCTTTAAAGGTCAGACACCTGATATAATACATCATGTTCTTTAATATCAACTACAAAATAACTGTAATAAATTTTGCCAGTACCATATCCTCACACGCTGTTACCCACAAAGAAGCACCAAAGGAAATGTGTCATTTGTCAAAACATGTAGGGAAGGTGATGTGTGTACAAGTAATTTTAAAAGTATTGCTAAGGTTAGGCATAGTTATACAAGTTACAAGGTTGACTTTTCAGGGAAGTAGTACATTGTCAACAAGCCTGTTGCTTAAATTCCCTAGAAGATTCATAAAGCCACAAGGCTATTTCTTCTACAGTTAACTCACATCTAATGAAATGCCTGTGAATTAAAATTAGCTAGCAAAAGCGAGACACATGGCAAATCAAAATTATTGCTGTTGATGTAGAGTTAACAAAACATCAGTTTTGTTTTTAACTCACAAACCAGTTTATTTTGTCACAAATTCAGTAAAGCCTATAAGAGCACTCCTTAGGCCCAAAAGTTAAGCATATTTAAATACCTCGTTGAACAGGAAAATCATGGATATGTGTTTCAATTTAAGGACGTCCTTAAATGTTTAATATAAGAAGTACTGAGCAGTTAAGTTCAATGGGCATTTCCTCAGCAGAAGATCTCCTGGCAATACCGATGCTAACGGGAGGAGAGATACACAAAAATGTGAAATATACATAGATTTTGCATACTGTGATGACTGCACCCAAGATTCATTGGGCACACTGGAGTGTAAAAAGGATAGGGCAAGCACACAAAAAAGTATGTAGCTCTGTGATAAACTTTGGCAAAGATAGTGTGTGAGCCAATTTACTGCTTCATCACAGTCTGCACAAGTAGGCAGCAAAGCCAAGGACAAGCAGCACAGATACTCATTGCTTTCTTCTCTGGCTCAAATTGTGCCTGTGGTTCCTGTCTTTGAAATGTGAAGACAGTGAACTGGTTACAACCTATGTGAGTCGCCAAATCACCAAAATGTACTTAACAGAAAGAATAAAAAAAATATGAAGTGCCCCTGGCCTTCTAAAAGATAGCAAAAGGAAACTAAGGATCATGTCAGCACACAAAAAGACGTGTAATGCCACTGATAAAATTTTGACACTTAACCAAAGGGAACTTCTGTCTAAGCCAATAAATGGTTTGTTGTTGTACTATGCTCCCCATCATGCAGTTCTAGCAATACAGCACTCAGTCCTGGTCTTCCAATATGCTCCTCCTCGTATGGCTGCTCTTTCTCCCACACTCACAGGGTAGGATTGAGATTCTGCCCCACATTCATTCACATTTAGCCATATCCCATACAGTAGCTACTTGAGAGTTAGGTGTCCAAGTTTCCAGCTATAGTCAACAAAATGATCTGTGCCTTTATTAGTGGCTATGTTCCAACATATTAACAAGTAGTGGCCTCAGGGTTCCAACATGCCTTGATTCCTTTGCATGTGTGGCACCTTCTGGTACTGCCTGAGTCACTCTGAGGTATCCCAGTGAACCTCATGCTGCTGCTCCCAAAGCTCTCACCTGACACAGAACTGGGCAGGTGTGCACGGAGCATGAACGGTGCAGCTGACTGCCCTGTGAGCTTTAACACCAGCTCGTGAACAGATGTCTGCAATGCAGGCCTAGACATTTAGATAAGAGAGCTCTGAGGCACTCCCACACTTGCTGTTTTCCTTTGATAAGACCTACTTAGCCAAGATCAAACTGTCCACCATTTATAAATAATTGGCCTCCAGAGAGATTGTCTGTTGCTGGGAACATCTAGAACTCTGACTGCCAGGCTGGAGTGGTGAATGAATAGGCTTCATTTCAGCCCTAATGAACAACTGCTTTCTCATGAACCATAAAATGAAGCCCTGACAAGAAGCTCTTTAACTACTAAACCTAGGAGGAATGAATGTGGTTCTATTTTTATGCATTTCTTTGTTGCCACTCATAATGTATTGTAGTTCATATTATTTCTTTGGTTCTATGGAGTTGTAGGCATGGTCAATGGCAGAAAAATAGTCCCAAAAGAAAAAGCCTCTCTGAACAGGAAGTGTAGAAGGGAGGTTCCCTTTGGCCCTCTTGCAGACGGAACAGATAGACCTGAACAGAAACAGCATGAAAAACTGGGAATAATCAATGAGATTTCATTCTGTATATTTGGCAGATTATACTTACCTACCTTGTAAAAGTCTTTGGAAAATTACTGCTTAAGCCTGTGCAGCATTTTACAGGGGATGAAATGTGCAAATTGTTACTTTTATACATATTTCCTAAGGTACATTCTTCCTTTGATACCAGCACATAACCATCATGTATTAAAGAAATAAGATATTTCCCCATTAGTGTAAAACAGATGTATATTATAGGATTAGTACCTGAAGAATATAACTTTAATTTTGCCATTTCATGAAGAAGCCTTAATTCATAAATGTTAATGACACTGGGGAGTAACACTCTTTTCCCTGGAGAAAGATTAGACCTTATATCATGTTGTATATTACTGGATAGAGTTTCAACTTGGATTTTATTGTCGTGTGCATTTGATGATTTTTTTAAGCGTTTATTCCATTATGTAAAATATTTTCACTTACATGAAAATTTTAGATTTGAATATACATGGCATAAACATAATTTTTTAACCACTTAAACCATTTCTGTTAAGGCACCTCAGTTCACTCTCAAAGAGTGTGTCTATACAAAGCATTTTTTACTTACTAGTGTTGTTTACCCCTATGTGTGATGCACAATCTTCTAAAACTGTTTCCAACATTTTAAATTAATTCTAATATAGGTTTATCAGTTCCTTGTTATGGTGCAGAACTTATATTAAATTCTGTGATCCATAAAACCTTTTTTTGAATGACACATAGTTTAGTTTTTCATTTAGAGGCTATAAAAGTGTTCACAAAAGTTATGTTGGAAAAAAAATGATTGAAAGTGCTAAAACACTGTACAGAATATAAAATCCTTTCATAGACTTTTTATGACACATGAAACATGAGTCTTAAAGGTTTAATGTTACTGACTTTTATACAAGGCTTTTTAATTCTTGATTCCAGTTATGGTTCTGCAAATGAACTGTGACATTAAAAAGAATCAGGCTGGAACTGCCTTAGCTTTCTCTCTAGATGAGTTTCTCCTGGCCATGAAGGGTTCACATAATCTGCCCCACCCTGCCCACGTCTGGTTAGCACTAACTTGCTGTAGCAGCAGCCAAGTGTAAATCCTGCACTGCATTAAATCTGCCTAACACAACACATCCGACTCAAATTTGTCATTTAGGTTAGGTGGGCTTATAAATTGCTAAGAAGGGTGAAGTGTTACTTAATTTCCCTTTCTCTTAATATTTAATAGTGTGCTACAACAATTGGGCACGTGATTTAATTGACTGAATACAGAACCAGTGCTGATATATACTCAAATAAAGAGAGACAAAGCCAGTTACTGAATTATTTGCATGGGGTTGAAGAAGCTTATGCTGTTGGGACCAGTGGAGGAACAAGTTCTTACACCTTCTAACAGCTAAAGGAAGCCAAATATTCACACACAGACCAGTCTCCCAGCTCAGCAGATTTCAAGGACTCTCCAAAGGAGTAGTGTCACACATTCTCTGGGCCCTTCTGTGGGGGAAACTGTCTCTAGAAGACAATTGGACATGATCTGTTCCCAGCCAAATGTAGCCATGGCACAGCTGGAGGGCTTCCCCAGCACACCGGTGCAGTACATACACCACATCAGGGACTACTCATGGGGGAAGGAACTGCAGTCTTCTTGCTCTCCTGGAACCCAGCTCTGCACCTTGGACAATCCCATTTTGCCTGAAAAGCAGATCAGCTCCATTGCCCCAAGGATTTAGGGAGGCCTGAGAATGACTGAACCTGGGTTTTCTTTGACCTGGACATTTGCAACTGCCTGCTTCAACAGGTTTATCTGAGCAACTTATCTGAGCAAGTTTTCTATAAAATCAACCGAAAGAAAAAGGATGTGACTAACCCCATCTTGAAATAAGTATCTTACACCATTAGAAATGCCTATTTCTATGCCCAAAGGCAGCTAGGATAAATGAGTCAGGTGTAGATTTATATATTGGATCTTGGCCTTAGAGTCACTGACAGCAGCCAGTCGAGAGACCACTGCAGTAGCTGACCATGCCATGCAAGGGCTGTGTCTTGCAGTTATTCCCTACTGTTGGCATCTATACAACTAAAATTCTTTTATCTCAAAGTACAATACCCCTGTCTCTACTTCTTACTGAGAAAAGCCCTCAGCTCATGCAGAATTCTGCCCAGCTATCATTAAAGATACACATGAGGGCCCAAGTTCTTGTGGCTCCTGATTTGCCACAACTAATTTGGACAAGATGGGTGATTCTGGACTGTGCTTAAGGCCAGGCCCCAAACCTGTTTAGTTTACTTGTACAGGTACAGTCAAAAGCTGCAGGGGAAGAGAGCCTTTAGCTTGTTAGCTGTAATATTATCAGTAGATGAAATGGTTGGCTGGAACTAAGTACCAATTGACTTTGGGGCTTGATGGAATCAAAAAACTTGCAGTAGATTCTTGTTCATGCTTGCTTTATATTTCATTACACAATTATTAGCTGTAGTATGTTCACTTAACAAATTTCAAAGTATGCTATATTGTAAATTATTGAAAGGGAACCTCACTATTCTCTACAGGGATCAAAAACCTCAATAAAAGTTTTCCGGCTTTCTTTTTTCTTTTTAAATCAAATTACCAAGTGACAAAAACACATTTACAGCAAAAGTTAATAGCGCATGATTGTGAAGCAACAATCTAGTTCATGAGCACTCTGTCCAGCAAATGTTATGAGCAGTGTGATTCAGCTGCTGATGAAGAAAAAATTCAATGCTTTTACCACAGTACATTGATTTATTCTGAACTAATTTCACAATTCCAGGGTTTGCATTGGTTGCTCTTGAAGATTTGACAAGCATATTAAGGGCAGACAGAAAAAAAAATTATTGTACAAAACATTAGCATCCAAACTTTTTCATTTTACCTTTTTAAGGTTTTTTATTTAGATTTCACCTAGAGAACATGTTTGAGTTGCATTTGTTGGAAGACATATTATCTCTACAGTGTGGAGGAGAAGAAAAGAAAAATAAAGCTGTAAAGTGCCATGAAAAGCCGTCTGCTACAAGAGCAGTATTTCTCTCCTGACAGAAAAGCTCCATGTTCTTTTTCCAAAACCCCTCACTAAACTCAGAAACATTGATCCAGACATTTCTATTGCTTCCTTGCTCCACAGGTTGATTATATACCTCACAAAAACTCAGAGCTGTTGTAAATTTTCAAACAAGAGAAAGCATACCACTTATCCACCCTGCAGTAGGATGGCATTTTCACTGTCCTTATAGCTTCCCCATCCACCATTTCCATTCGGTCTCAGGACAGATTAAAGTATTAAATTACGTTAAGCTGTAATGTAATGTAATGTAAATACAAATTAGAAGTAAGGTCTTGCTCTCAAATATCTGTAAAAACAGTCCAGTAATTAGAAGACTTCTTTTTCATGGTATATCACAAAAAGTGACAATATTGTGCTGAAAGAATGAAGGTCAAATTCTGGATTATTTTTTAGCGTTTTTTTTTTGTTTAGTTGGTTGTTTTTTTGGTTTTTTTTTTTTTGGGGGGGGGGGGTCAGTGTTTGGATACAAGTTTCAGTGCCCAATTTCAGGTGGAGGTATACTGGAGAAGGGAGTAATTTTCTTCCAGTGGGTCATCTTACAGTCTCAGGTCTCCCTTTAATCCTTTCTCTTTCTTCAAGACTTCCCCACTTCAATACAGCCTTTTTGGAGCTTCTCTCTGTAAACTGTCCATTTAGTCAGAACTCATTCCTTTTTCCTTATTCTCAATGTTGTTCTAATAACTCCTGAGGTCAGAAAAGATATTTTCTCAAGTATTTTGAGGAAGGGAACGTTAGAAATGAAAATAGCACCTAGATAAGCATCATCTCTTGGGCAAATGTTTTTTACTAAAGAGACAAGGTTTTTTTTCCTCAAAAAATCCAAAATATCAGAATCAAAATAATTGTTTACTACAGTTAAAAATGTTAAAAGCAATTGTAACCGAGTGGACTATATGGGAGAGGCTGGAGTGGAACAAAAGAAGACATTTTCTTAAGCTATTGAATTAAGGTAGTGATAAGGGATAGGAGGAAGAGTGAAAAGATGCAGAATTACAAGATAGCAAAGAAATTTTTGCATAGGAAGAAATGAGTTAGTTTAACTCCTTGCCAAAATTTAGTAAAGGTACCTAACCCGGATGAATGCTGAAAATAAACGGGGGTTTACTATTTACATCCACATGGATGTAAAGCAGAGCAAGAGAGAAACAACATTAAAGTAGGAATAACAGCACTAGTAAGGAAAGCAGAGCTGGAAGGAATGACACAAGTTAAGCACAATTTTCTGCTATACCAGGTGTAGGTACTTGCTACTGGCTCCCATGCTTTCAGAATTCACTTTCATTCTGTGTTTCTTTCTCTGAAAATTTCTTTTGCCTCTCATTTACATTTTCTGCTTGTCCCTAAAATTCTTTTCAAGATATATAATTTCTCCTTGTTGCATTGGGTGGTTTTTCTAGATGTCTCTTCACTCTCTTTGCATAGAAACTCTAGTTCATATATTTTTAACTAATGGAAATTCCAAATTTCTTGTAGATTTGACTATCTAAATCCACATGTAGGTGAATTCATTACCATACATGAAATTATTAATTCACCTTTTTATTATTATTATTAAGATACTCAGTTACAGATATACTTCAGCTTTTCTTTCCATTGGATTCAATTTGAATCAAGTTGTGATTGCTTGATCCAAGACCAACTCTTCTATTTTTATCTGAAAAAAAGTGTAAACTAGCACTGCCTTAGTTCAGGAAGAGTTGGGGAAAGGTGTGCTGGGCATGTATCATTGCATGTAGATTTCTAGGCACTTGCTGTTGTCTCTGTTGGGACTGGGCTAATGGGAATTCTGTTTGAGTGTGATAAAGTCATTCTTATATTGCTATTAGCACCACTTAGTCTAGTACAGCCTGGCTTTCCTCTACAATGGGAAAGAAACTAAGTCTTACTGACTGGACTGCTAGGAGTTTCCTTCTCTCTTACTGCAATAGAGGATTGCACACAACTCAAAACAGAAGAAACACGTTTATAGCTGACTCCTAACCCTAGACCAGGACTTCCTTTATCTTTGTTTTTTATGATTCTGGGTCAGATTCTTCCTTTTCCCTGGAAGCACTCTCTCCTGAGATATGCAAAGACATCTGCTTCATGTGGGAGGCTGGACCAGGAGGGTCACAGCTGTGGGAGCCAGCTAACAGAGACCAATAATTTCTTTGCCTGGACTGTGTACCATTCACTCTGCCTCCTCAATATAGATATTTTTCTAGATGGTATTTTAACTTACACGTATCATTGTGAATGCTTTGAAAACCCCTGCAAATATGTTATTAAATATGGAGCCTGTGAAAAGCTGCCCTTGGCTGGAAGGATTTGAATCTTGTCCATGGCGTTGATCTATTCTGCCTGCAGAGGGAATTAAATTAATGTCAAAGTCTCCTGGCCAATACATATCTACATCCACAAAATGGAAAGCATCTTGATTCTTGCAATAGTGGCACTGAGCTGACTAAAATAATATCCTTTTCACTGCCATTATACTAACACAATATAATTGGGGAATTGCTAGTGTCCCTATATTTAATTTTAGTGCCTCGGCAAATGATCCTAATAGCCTAATGGCTAGATGCTGCTGTTGCTAATGCTGTTCAATTGACTAGGTTTCAAAGTGCATCAATGAGTCTTTTAAGTATCCACTAGAGCTGTAAGGTTTCAGATTACAGCTCTTAAACTATATGTGATCTCTAATGAAAAAAGGGGAAAAAAAGGAATTGATAAAGCAAGCTAAGGCAGCAAAGTCAGCAAAAATTGTGCAGGCGATCTAACTTCACTCTATAACTGGGTGAGCACAGAAATTACATTTGGTCACTAAATAATGCACCTGGGAAAGTAAGAAACAATGCAAATAATAATCCATTTTTTAATAATTAAATCTTAGCTAGGTCACAACGATGATTTTTTTCATAGACTATAAATATAATCAGGGGATTTGTAAACAAAAAAAATTGCCTTGTAACTTTTTATGAAAATGAACGCATATCTAGTATTGATCCTGATTTGTGCATGTTAAAACAAATCTCTTTGGGTAAAATATTCTTAAAGTCAATAATATGCGGTAATCTCATGTGACACTAATAAAATAACACAAATGACAATTCATTTTTGTTTACTTGTCTCCTCTTTAATGGATTGATAAATTTTGTTAAAAAACCCAAACAACTAGATCTTGGTGCATAGTAGGCATATTTCTAAAACAGTTCTGATTGATTTTTTTAGTCATTTTTGAAGAAACAATCAATCTCGAGAATTCTTTCCTGAAACATATTTTAATAGCTGTTGATATATGTTGTGTATATCACAAACACCAAAAATGCTGTGCTGAAGGTCTTAATCCAGCAAACACTTTACACTTGCCTCCCCCAAGCATTTGATTTCTCCAAACATACAAGCAGCTCCAGTGAGGCACAGCTGATTTCACAGATTTCAAGTTAAGCATATGTGCTTGCAGATTCTAGCCTGAAAGAAGCTGAGATGTCACAGAAAACAATTCTGTCATAATCAGAGTTTATCCGTCTTCAATGCCAGCTGTATTTATTTCAAATTACCCCAAATTTAAATGGCAGCTATTACCATTCCTCAAGAAGCTGTACTTTGCAGCTTCTCGGAAAGAGAATAGGAAATGGTGAAAGTGCTGTCACAGTAGTGCTAAGAACTACATGTATTCACTGAGACAAAATGAGCAAAAGTGAAGCTATTCTTCTGCCAAAGACAGTATTCCATCTCCTCAGTTACTAGGGAGAGAGAGAAAAGAAAAAGCTAATTTAGTCCACCTGCACAAACTGCTAAAAGGAAGCAGGATTTCAAGGTGTTGCAATGCTTTTGAATTTTGTTGGTATGGGCAAATATTTTCAGAGTAGTCTCAGCTGATATTTTGTTGTTCACATAACAGAGCTAAGAGCTCACTAAATGGCAGAAAAATAAAGCCTGAATGGGGAAATGCCACCAACCTATCTTTTCAGAGTGGAGGTGGGTTTGGAAGAGTGTTCACTGGACCAGAATACAAAGTGCTGCTGTAGAAACATTCACAGATCCAATCTATGGATAAACTTGCTGCCCTTTTGCACTGACAACTCCAGACACCTAGTTTCCTATGACTGTGTATTTGGGCTGTCCTTACTCCCTAGCTACCGACTCTCCCCAGATTCAGGTGTGACTCAACAGCACTGAAATGAAAACAAGTTAACAAAGCCAAATTGTTTCCTCTTTTAAACAGAGCCTCCTGGAATTTTTTATTTTCTTTTTCTTTCTTTTTCCGTTCTTTATTTTTTCTTAAATTCTAGGAAGAATCCCTGTCTTATAGATTTTCTGGACCAGAAAGGATATTGTCAATGCCTGGTAATTTTTTACATAAAAAGCAGGAATTACTGCAAAAAAACAATATATTTATTACAAAATCAGAGTACTGCCATTTATTTTAGTTTATTGTTTATGAAGTAACCTAAGAAATTCTTCCTTGTCAACAAAACCAAACAAAAAATTTTTATATGTAAACCAAAGGAAAAAAATTATACATAAACCATATCAATTTAACAATATACATATCCTGAAAATTCCAGTTTAAACCAGGTAAATTCTCTGGCTAAACAAGTTTTTGGTGTCGTTACTCTGCTGTGTAAATACCTACTCCAGAGACAGACTAACCTTTATGCTTTCTGCTGCCTGTAGGTATGCATTGGCTGAAATACCTTCCTACCTCTTCCTAGTTCAATTCAAGGAAACAGATTACCTGAATTACGTTACCTATTAAGTCCCTTTGCTTTTTTTTGCCTTAAACAGCCCCACTTCTTGTCCTAAGCTCCCAGAAATTCCATCCGGCCCCCCAGTGCTCCTTAAAACAAACACTGCCTATTTTATTATTTGCAGTCCTGCCATCTCTCTGCTGAAACAAAAGGGTAGATTGTCTGCTGCAGGAGACACCTGGAAAGTGCACAAAGTACAAAGGCCAGAATTCAAAGGAGTTCCCAGTGTATTCAACAAGCAATTACTTCTGCTTCTGATGGGAGACTGTCATCTTCAAACACGAGGCATTCTTTGGAAAGATTAGTCTAAATTACATTTTATTACATTGGCCTTCTTGGACGGCCTAAACTTCATCTCGTTCTTATTCTAATGGAATTCAATCAAGGGTATTAATATATTGTTTATGACATGTTTGGAGTTCTTGTGTTATCAGCACACATTCATGAGAGGAGCTTCAAACAGTATCAGATAACAGTGAGCTGGATGTTGGATGTTGTACAGCACAGGGGATTTTATCATCTTGTTGAACCAGTGGCAGTGATTAAATTAAACTGTCTGAACAAAGCTTTTGCATGTCAGGCTGTTGAATGGCAAAATGAAAGAGTGACACACTTCAAAGATCAAGGAGAGAGAGAGCTGAAAAATCATACTTACGTAACTTCTTATTTAATATACTGATTAACTGAACCATTGGCTGCCTGAGCTTTCACTAAACAATAACCAGAACAAAATATTTTATGCATCCAAGCATCAGTACACTACATGTGAATGCCAAGGCGCATACAAAGTTTTCATATTGTTGTTCTCTCATGTCTGTGAGCACCACAGTGAATCTTACCAGTTTTTCCCTGCCACAATTTAAAAACATTTCCAGAAAATATGATTTACACTGGTTTCCATTACAGCTTACTTTTCTTATCTGTGAGGTCCAAAGGCAAAATTCTTACATCTTCTCTAAACGTGTAATACCATTATCCATGATTTCATAGACACCAGTAGGACTGCTTTTGGGAATAAAAAAGTATTCATTAAAGTAAGGGCTAAAATATCCCGACCCCAGTCTCTTGAAATGCAACATGGTAAATAACTTATGTTCTCTTATCATATAATTTAGAAGTAAAAGGGGAAAAAAAAAAAAAAAAAGAAAGAAAAAAGTCCTAATATGGAAAGACGGGTTGAAAGAGAAGTAAAAACAAATTAGCCTACTATTGTCTCAGACTGTCTAGTTTTTGAAAATAATGACTTTAGACAAATTTTGTTTGTATATGTGAGAGATTTTAATGTGTGCAGCATGATTTACAGTTTAGCATACAGATTGCTGGTATTTTTGGTATGAGCTCAGATATCTTCCTTCTGCCAAATCTTATGTAAAAAAAAATCCTGCTAGCATTTCATCTATTACACTGCAATCTTCCTAAAAAATGGCTTTCTTCTGAAATCCCAAATAAGAGAGTCCTAGATTTAAAATAAATAGGCTGAACCAAAAGGCAATTTCTGTTGCAAGGTTTAGCTGAATCTTCACCGAGGATGGATTATTGGTCAGGTATTCATTTTTTTAAATATTCATTGCTAGCATAAGTCAAATTTTAAGAAACATCAGAATGATTTTCTTTCAGTTACCTGAGAACCCAGAATAGGTCTTGACCTGGTGCACACTGTTAACGTAATAGGAATTATCATTTCTTTTCAATATTAATTTCATCTGATTACTTTACTTTGCACATTTAAACAAGCTTTAGTACATTTTCTGCATAAATAAATAAATTTCCTTTATTTATACAGCAAGATTAATTTGTTTTCATGGGCAAAAATGAATGCATCCTTATTTTTGTCAGAGCTGTGGCTTAAAAAACATCTTCTTCAAAACTTCCAGTATTTTTATTTGATAGTAATATTCTTCCTTCTTGTAGAGCCATAGTGCAATGACATCCATTAACATTCAAAACTAGAGAACACTTTCAAATTCAAATCCAGTTGAGATGGTACAGTAACAGAAATGGAGCCTGAGGGAAACAATTTTGAGAATAAACAGAGGACCAACCCATTAGAATATTCCACTGTATATATCAGTTTTTATAATTGGTGGTACATATGTGTGCATACATGTTTGTATTTCATTGCAGCTCTATGAATAAATCAAGATTTAATATTTATGGCAAACAGGCTAAATATTAGATGTTTCAGTGCACTACAGTGTTTATGCAATAGAACAAAGACACCTAATTATCTGGTGTAGATGTAAATATATCTATATGTGTGTGCTTCTTTAAGAAAAAAGACACAGTAACTTTCCAGAGATACTTGTTAATGTTAAGCATTTGAGGAATTACTATGATTTACTACATGTAGAATTCTTACTTTTTTTCCTTTCTCTTTTATCATCATTAAATACCACTGCATATGAAGAAAACTTAATAGCCAAATAACATAAAACGTTCTACTTGCTTGGTAAACGCAATTGCTTAATTTTCTTTGCAAAAAGTAAATATTACATATTAGCAACTTTTGAGGCATGGACAATCTAACTAAAATAATTGAAACCATTTTATTAAATAGCAATTCTATTTTATCATTTTCCCAATATTTTGATTTTTTTTACAAATAATTATACTTAAAATGCCTATATATCTAAAATGCCTATAAAAATGCTGGCTTTAGTATCATGCAGGTTCCTAACTTTGCTGAGATGAGCAGCATTATAGTAGAAGGAATCAAGAAAGCTCTTTTGTTTCATTTCAGTTCTGCTACTAGAAATGGCCTAAAAAGAAAAAAGGATTTCATTATTCGTGCGCATATCCATGTAAGACATGGAGAGTGTGACCCAGGTTCAATCTATAGACTAGAATAAAAAATGCATAGTAGTATGTACACAGGTACATATCTTTTGTATGTCCAAGCATCTGTACATATTTATATGTAGTGCTTTGAGGCTTTATTCTTTTTCTTGCCGAATGTAGTTGTGAGTGTAACTCACTATTAAGGAGGGTAAAAGAACTGAATAGCCTTCAGATTATAACAATAGTTTTGAATTTCCCCTGGTGTCTTTTAGTTACTCTGTGATTTACCGAGACTTCTCAAGTAAGCCAACTTTCAGATATTTGTAGTATAAGGCCGTCAGCATGTAGACATTTATTCATACAACCAGTTGCACTGCACTCAGCTAAAATACTATATGACTAATGGTACTTGTGTCTCCAAGAATGAAATTCATCTGATCGATAATAAAAGGCTGTGTCTAATTTAATCTAGATAATTAGCAAATTAATATAATTTGATTTATCCACAAAACAAGTCAGACTGTGCCCCAAAATTGCATCTCTCCATCAACAAACAACACGCCTAAGGCAACCAACTCAGCAGTAGACCTCATTACGGTAAATGTGAAGTTAGACAAGGTGAATCTTCAAGCTAAATATCTGCAAAGTCAGGTTATAGCATGTAGGAAGCAGGTCTCCATCACAAACTATTCAAGTGCTTGGGAATTCTATTGTAGCTTGTAAAAGAAAAATGCATATATTCAATACAGGATTGCAGCACAAAGCAGAAACAAGGTAAGTGCTTTCATGGGCTATATAGGTATGAAAGAGTACAGTAACATTCATCTGAGACATTCATTCTTTGTCATCAACTTTTGTTAAATAGATGAATTTCAAGTAATTGTAGCTTTCTAATTATGTTCTCAACAGCAAAATTCATACTGTGTTCATAGATCCAAAATAGAACAGTGTTGTTCTTTGATGGTATTATTCTCCATGGAAATGTGTCAGGAAAAATGACACCTGGTCTTCATTTCCTGTATTGCTAAAGACTTCCAAACCCTGGATAGATTCTGGGGAAAGCTGCTTGTGAATTCCTTTCCTTACCATGATATTCCCTACAAAGTCATGCAGACACAGCTTTAACAGTTCCATATTCCATATTGAAAGGAAAATCAGCAAAGATGGAGTGCTGTTTGTCCAGTAAAAGCCTCATTTAGAAAATAACTTTACAACATGACTTTCTGCGGCTGGAGGACACATTATTTCAACTAGAATTCCTGAGGAGTCCATTCCCATTTCTAATACCTAGGAATATATTTTTGTTCTTAAGCATGGCTATTAGAAGTGCTAGCACATCAATATAAAGCAAAGAAAAAGGTGGTTTATAGTGTACAAAAGGAGCAAGGCAATATTTTACTGCCTAAACTGTATGCTTGCATTAATACTTGTGGTCAGAATCCATCATCACGCATCAATGCATGCCAGGTTGTGTAGGAAGGAAGCAGTGCCCTGACTGGCAGCCATAGCATGGATCAAAAGACCAGAGTGATATGCTAATTTGCTTTAAGATGAATAAGCATGTCAGCCACAGCATTTTATGTAAAACAGAACTTGTGAAGTTTTGCAATCAGGTAGACACCAGAGAGGAATTACAATAATCCACGTGGAGGTGACAGAAGTACTGCATGGATTAACATTTTAGTTATGGCCTGAGAAAATATTATCCCCAACCCAGCAACAGCAGGCATATAAGTGAGCAAAAGGTGTAGTGAGGATGGCATGTAAATGGCCACTGGAGAACACAAATAGTAAGGTGACTATGATTAACTTTGGCAAGGGATATAGGGAAAAAATATAAAAAAATGTGTCTACAGGCAACTCAAGGAATTCATTGAAGTACTTACATGTGCCTTTTATCTCCACAGTATGTGAAAAACCTTTGTACCTTTATCTGAAAGCCCTTACTCATCAATGGATTTAAACTGGCAATTTGAGATACATCCAGGAAAGCTGGAAAACTCCAGCCAGTGCCTGGCAAGAGAGACAACGACCCCTACTACATGCAGCACAGGGCTGCAAAAGGTGTTAGCTCCTGAAATGCTCCTGAGAGGAATTGTCTTTTTTGTATATGGTTTAATACAGTGTGCTAATAACAGTTCTTACTTTTTTGCAGAAAGATTACCATCAACAAAAGGAGATGCAGCAAAATCAGTGGTGTGCAGCATGGCTGCATACTTAGAAATGGAAAATCATAGTGAGAGTGTGGTAAGCCAATGAACTTGGATTAAAGGAGTTATGAATAACCTTATAGAAGTGATTAAAATTCTTGTTTAACATTTCACTTTAAATGTTCGCACTCGAGGAAAAACTTGTATAAGACTGGCAGCTCTGGTTAGGCCTCCCACCTTTCAGTGAGAGAAACAGTACTTTATGCTGCTGAAAGGACATTTATTTTGGGCATGGCTTTAAAACACAAAGCCTGTGTTAAATGTATATACTGATGTTGCTGTGCTTCATTTTGTATGAACAAGGATCTGCTGAGTGCTGAAAAATCAAATTCTATTTATCCACTGAATTACTGTCCATGCTGGGAGTCTACTTTAAAACATGCAGACATATGTATATATATATGTATATCTGCTTAGCTGGGATAGGTTGCGCCTGGACAAGTGTTTTTATGGGGTTATTCTTATTCTATTGAATGCAATCAGGTATTTTAATTGAGAAAATTATTGTACATTCAGTGTCAAGTAGTTCAGTGGTGTTTAACCAGATGCTAAATAAGTGTCAAATACGAGGCTTCACACTTTGCATATGTACATTGCAAAGTAAAGATTAAGCGTGTACATGTACATTCACATAACCAGGCATAATCCTGGTACTGAGAAGCAAACAGACATAAGGCTTAAGTAGGACATAAAATAGTGAGCTGGATTCAGAGCTTCACTAACAGATGAAAATAATTTTACAGGAAATATGCAATCCAAACCCATCAAAGTAGCATGTATATCTGCCATGGTATTCAACATATTCCTGCAAGTTTTATTTGTTATGAATTTACTACAATGAGCAGTTTGATAAGCAAATGAGTGTAAGAGCTGTATGTGCTTCATTACACAGCCTCATTTTTTTTTTTGTCACTGTCATTGTCAGTCCTCTATCTTGCTACTCTTCTCTGGGTGTCAGATTTGAAACTGGCTTATGAAGTTTTTCAGAACTTCATCAGAAGCAGCATTAAATTTAGATAAGTTTATCACTCCCCTGTTTCTTCTTGATTTTGATAATGAAACATTATAAATGCCCCTACCATTCTGTCTCACTCAGAGAAGCACGTAACAGAATGTTTTCCCTCACATTTTTGTGGTTCAGGGCACTTTTTATGTTCCTATGCTGTGTAGGAGCTGCTTAAGCTTCTCACTCTCCAAAGGCTGACTCCTGCTTTCAAAAGACATTTTGGGCAATTGAAGAACGTCATAGTCTTGGCCACCACTCAGGCCACTTGTGAGATTTGTAATCTGTATTATGTTTAGCTTGTTCATAGGCAAAACTTTTGTACTATCACAAAGCCAGTGAAAAGAATATTTGGCTTGTGCCAGATTTCGGCTGGGCTACTGTAAGGGAAAAATAAATAACAACTAAGTATTTCTTTCAAGGCCTATTTGTTCATAGTCACCTCCAAGACAAAAGAATCAACAAGACACTTGCAACAGTGCCATCTGGTGACTCCCATACAGTTAGCCCTAAAACAGGATTCATTTGCAACAGCAACGAGTTTGCAGCAAAAAGATACCCACAGCAATCGGGAATGCCTTAATTTTCATTTTAACCAGTAAAACAAAAATTAATTTCCACACTTGAACACTGTGGTCAGAGAAGTGCGCCGTCTACTTTCTATATTTACAAACAGCGGATAAAAAAGTAGGACATACAAAACTGTAGAACACAGAAAAATTGAAATAATACATCATATATTAAGGTACTCATGTTTGGAGCTACAAAGGAGCTAGTTATGCACAGTTAAGGAAAATACTGGGATTAAGGAAAAAAGCAAAATACCTCGAGTCTAGTGTTCTGTATTTAAAACTCTGGAGAAATTAGATAATTCTTGAATTAGCACTTACATTGTACCATTCTTTTGAAAGGGAAACTGTGATGACCCAGGTAACTTAAAACCAGTAAGCATCACAAAAAAGCCAGGGAAAATTAATGGAAAAGCTAATAAGCTGATGTGGGATCCAATTAATACAAAATTGAAGGAATGAATGTAATTAATGATGGTCAACATGGTTTTGTAGAAAATAGGTCTTGTTAAATAAAACTTACTTCATTCTTTGATAGGATTATTAATTTGGTTTATAATCAAGTCACTACTCTATCTGTAATTGCATGCTTTGGACTTTCATGGGAGTTCTGACTTTAGAAAACATGACAGCCTTTTATTTTTTTTAATGGCTTGCATAGTCTCAATAAAAACTCCTTTCATGGGCTGCAGGAATGGATAAATCTTCCAAACATCAGTATTCAAAAGCAAAGACGGTGTTGAGACTTGATTTTAATAAGGAAAGGGCATACAAACAAGCACCATTGTGGCCATATTATATAATTCAAGATCACATACAAGCAGGAGCAACCATCCTGATTTTTGCAGGGTGCTACAAGGTTCTGTTGCTGAGCTGATGCTTTGTCATGGATAACTTGGAACTAAATGACAAAATTTTGGCTGATCTGATTTGTAGTTTACAAGAAAGCTGGCAGAGTAGTAAATGTAAAGAGAAGGCAGACAGAAAGAGGGTTTTGAACTGTTCAGTAAGGTGGACTGATTCGAATGAAAGGCATTTTAATGCAGTTATATGAAAAACTGGGCCATCCTTGAAAAGTGGAGGACCAACTTCTGTGAAACAGTAACTCCAGAAAGGACTTAAGGGGTTGCTGAGGAAGCAGTAGGCAAAAGGAACTGTGAGTGTGATATTGGATCAAATCAGATCGATCTTATCTCCACACGGCACAGGTGAGATTGTTATCAGACTGAAGGGAAGGGGAAAAGCCCACAGGTTGCAAAGAAGACCAGAGTGCGTACTGGAGAGAAAAAGGAAAATGTTTTACTGAAAGAAAAAATCCTTTCAATTTATCAAAAGGAAGATAGAATGGTGAGTTGATTATAATAGCTCCCTCAGGAGAAAATCCCACACACTAGAGGGTTCTTTAGTTAAGAAGGAAAAAGCATAACAAGCAGCTGTGTACTGAGCTCGAGCCAGATAAATTAAAACAAGAAATAAGGCACACAAAGTTTAACAGAGGAGATGATTAACTGTGGAACAAACCAACAAAGGAATCAGTGGATACACTATCTCTATTAATGTCTTCAACTAAAGAATAAATGTCTTGTTGGATATGCTTTATCTAAACACAAGTTATTGAACTCAATAGAGAGGTTGTTGGGTGAAATTCAAAGGCTTGTGAAATACAGGAAGTCAGAGTAGGTGATCTAATGGGAATATTTGCAAAGACTAATCTTAGCCTCAGGATACTAGTCTCCTTGGGTTACCTTTTCAGTCAATAGAGAGTTTCCTTTAGAGAGCAATTCAGAATAACTTTAGTGCTCTCTTTGCCCCTCTCCACTGAGAGCTTCCCTCTCTCCACTGACTGCAGAGAAAAACAGAGGTTAAAGGATAGTTGAAGTAATCTGGGGTTTGTTTTTCTTTTTCTACAAAAATACCACCACCATAAAGTATAAAATTGCAATTTTATTAAATATTTGGGAAAGGGCTTAGTGGGTGTGGAGAGTACTGGGACCGAGATGGGCACAGCTCTCTTTTCACTCATTAACTCTTGATAAACTAATCTGCTGATACTGGGAGCTACACCTTATTCCTGAAAGATTATCATCCATGAAGAGAAGCTGGAGATTAATATGGTGCTTCTACCCTACCCCCTTAAATATCCTACTTTAGGAAATCTGCATCCTGTCTCCATTTTCCTCTCTTTTTGGAGAACAAAGAGAAGAGATTCAGAAACATATTTGGTGGACAGGAGTTGTCTTAATTCTTATGTAACCTACCACATCTAATAAACTTGACTATTTATTTGGTGCTTATTTTAATCTCTGATGCTGCTATGGTATGGGTATATCCTTTGATATATCCTCAGCAGGGGAGGGATATCTTCCTACACTAATTAGTCTATGTGACACACTCAAAGTAAGGGTGCTTCTTGTCTTAAACACAGCAGATTGCTGAGTAACTGCCAGAAAGTACTTAAATACACCAAAAAAAGGCCAAAGTGGCTACGAACTACAATGGGTGACAGAACTTCCTTCAGTGCAGTTTCTAAGACAGTTTGTGTAAATTCTGTTACTCTGAATGAAAGGGAAAAGATGCCACTACCCATTGGCCATGCTGAACACTCTCTTCTGTGATCATTTTACTACTGCTACACCCCTTCTTAGTAAAATTTAAACACAAAAAATACAAAATGTTAAGTTCTTAAGCCTTAATTCTCTCTTTTGTGAGCCAAAGTCATGCAATCAATAGCACATTTTTTTATTCTTCCTTCTACTATTTAAAATGTTTTTTAAATAAATCAAAAGGTTAAATTGCACCAGTCCTTCATTAAACTGGAAATTGATCCTAAAATACTATTTATTAAAATCCATACAAAACTAATAGAGGGATATTTTACAACGCTGCAGCAGTGGTTGTAAATGTTTGCCTGCCATCTAGTGGAATATGCAACAGTTTCCAGTACTACTTCTATTTAGTCTCTTATTTTGTGTTTTACAAATGTTGGAAGGGCTTAAAAAATTACTGACATAAACACGAAAAACATGTATGATAATGGTACCCTCTCAATAAAATTATTAAGCAGCAAAGTTGAATTGTTGCACAGACAAAATAGTAATTTTTGTGGGTATCAAGGTATGTAGCACCAATCAGATTCTGTCTGCTGATCATCCCCGAAGTTGGGACAGATAAAGCCAAGGAAGTTGAAATTAGGGCAAAGAACTGCCTGTGGCTTTTTCCCTAAATTTTTTTTGCTAAAACTAAAAACAGATGCCAAATTTGACTTAGACACATCACAGGACAGCAATAGCAAAACACAAATAAAATATGTATTTTAGAAGAATGAACGATATCTCTGGTAATTATGTGATCTACACAAACAACACTGGCATACATATACCAATGCATTGGTTGCATATACTGCACGATATAACATTCTAAAAGTATTTTAGGGATACCTAAATAAAGAAGTCTGTGCACCAGAGCAGATTTGAACATACAGGATATTGCACAACTCCACTTTCTCTGATAGTTGTGCACATATGATGACCAATCAAAAAGTTCCATCAAAACCATTTCCAGCAGAAAAGTCAATCTCCAAGAAAACTATTATTGAATAGTGCCTGATTATCTTGAGGAAATATTGTAGAAATGAGTGCTGAGAAATTGGAAAACATTGAAGCCTGACTCTCTCTAACAAGAGAATTAAAATTGAGGGGAGAGGAGAGATGAAAATAATGAATTGTGGCAGATGTAGTTGTCAGAAAACCCAGCTCACAGAAAATAAATGGAAGCACAAGACAGAACAGCAAATTATAAAACGACACCAAAGGAAATCTTTGTAGTTTTAGTAAAATTATTTTCCTTTTTATTTCAATTATTGTTATTTTTCAATATTTAGATGAAGGAAAACAACTTGTTTTAACTAGTGTCCTCCCATGTGAAAACAAGAGGATTTTCCCAAACAAAATCATGTCTTTATTTCCCCCATCCAGCCACAGTTCAGATGGTCAAAGTCCATATTCCCTGTTGATTCATGTGCTCTATTGCTATTTTCACTAACTTTTGTAAAACTTCACAGGGTCAATGCTGAATTTGGCCCAACATGTCTAAAAATGGAACAGCTGCTGTGAAGCCATCTAATGAGAGCAGAGAGTCAGCCACAGATGGACAAAGACTGGTGGCTTTATTCCTGATATCATGCTTACCAGTGAAATGCACAGCCTGAAACACCATGCTAAAAATGCAGGCCAGATTAGCAGTCTGTGTGTGCACCAGAGTTATTTTTCTGCCTTCGATGAGTGCAATCATCACGGCATGGAATAAACAGCTGTGCACGTACCTTGAGTTGTTCCTTTATGCCTGTGACAGGGTTTACCTGAAGTGAAGCTAAACAAACATTCCTTTTTGATTTAGAAAAGCACTTGCTCTGTAAAGAGCCTGAGTTTTTCTTCAGTCTGTATCTCTGTATATCCAATATCTTACACAATTCAGAGTGTATCCTGAAGAAAATAACGAGGCTCCTCTTTACATATTCTAGGAAATGATTGTCCAGATGTTTTTGTATGTTTACTTCAAAATGTGCAAGACCAGTGTACGATTCTTCTTTAAATCCCTCATTGAATTTTATATGTGCTAGAGCATTGTATTTGCAGATTTTTAATATTTTTCCTTAACATTGATCTTGCACCACTTACGTACCAAAAAGTCTCAGTATTTATGTACATACTATTTTAACAACCTGGAGTTTTCACAGATGTGAATCACAAACAGTAAATAACTACCTGCTGCTTACTATAGGCTTTGAATTCAATACAAGTTTGCTGGTCACAGGAATGAGACTATTCCTCTGTCCTTCATTAGCTGTCCCCTCACAAAATTCCAATTAATCCTGTTCACAACCATAAACTGGTTTGGGAGCAAAACGAGAGTGTGTACAGAGCAGCTTTCTATGTAAGATGAAACGTCATGAGGAACTTTTCCAGTAGCCCAGGAAAGTGGGATGGAGTGAGAGCTGATAGCTCTTTCTAGTCACATCCTCACCAGCTACAACAGGCAGCAATGCAGGAGGGGTTGGCAACCTTATTGTCTTACCAGGTTCAAGGCCAAATGCTGAGGCAATGTGACCACCTAGGTCTCTCTTTCCTCTATCTCCGGTCCATTAAATAGGAAAATAACTGTTGGTATATTCAAATATATAATTTTGGATCTGGTATACAAATAAAATAATCATAAATAAATTCAAGTTGGGATGTCCCTCAGCCTCTTGACCCTCCTGAGGCCTCCTTCCCTACTAAGGGCTCCTCGTGGCTGCTTCCTTGGGCAACCACAGTACAGCCTGGCATCATCTTCTTTGCTCCTTCATTTCCCATCACCTTCACTGAAAGTTAAATTTGAGCATTAAACTCCCACTCGCATACATAATGAAACCACTAAACTCTTTCAGAGATCTATTTTCATGAGCTGGTCTCTTCTTACATGTAGAAATTGGAGGTAAAAAAATAAGAATATTTATAAAGTAATAATAAAAGTGCCTAGTCTCAATATATTCCAGATTTTCAGTGCAGATAATTAATAGTTGTGGTGTTTGGGTTTTTTATTTTGATCAAGGGAACATTTAAATATCTTGGAAACCAGGCTTCCATTTATCTTACTGACAGAAACATCACTGATAGTCATCCTAAATATTCCTAATTTTCTTCATATTACTTGGAGCTGTTTTACGCTGCCCTTCACAGACTCTGCAGTCAAAAGGAACTGCTATAGCCAGCCTCTCTGACACCCTGCAAAGAGGTATTGTAGACTTTGCCCCAGAAACTGGATTAAAGCATGTCTTTTAGAAGTATTTTAAATTTCATTTTAACAACATCAAGCAGTAGCCAGTTGTCATTTCCCTAATATGCCATGTCAAAGTTTACTTATTTTCACTCCTGGGACTCTGTGTCTTACTTTAAGGTTTGATTTCTCCAAAAACACCTACTGAATCTGGTTTTATCTGTAAGGTTAAAAAGATGTACCCACAAGACTTCCTTTATATTCAAGGGCATAACTAGGGTCATTATGTCTCTTCTCAGCTTCTCTTTGAGAACCTGCATACCCCCTGAATGCTTTGATACCTCTTCAGGCTTGCTCTCCCATTCCTAAAGTTTTATGGCTTCATTTAAATTAGCCTTGTGCTTTCTTGAAGTATAAACAGTGGGTCTGGAAGCAGCAAATAGACACCACTATTGTTTTACTTCACTATTTCTACTTGATGAAGCTATTTTCTGTAAATAACCATTCTCTAATAGCCATTTTCTCTCATTCCGTCTCTTGTACTTGACTTTTTTTATCTTTCATTCTTTGCTAATAAAATCCCAAATTTATCAGTTGGATGTTTGCTGCTATGTGAAGTGAATGGTCTGCAACTCTCTGTCCTTGCCCTCACTCTTTTTAAAGGTTGAAATTACTTTCATTCTTTGAAACTGTTTCAAAACTTTAATTAAACAGTAATATTTCTGGCTCAGAGTTGAATCTTCAAAGCAAAGTAACCTGCCAAAGTCCCTAGCTCAGATCACACATAGTAATGTAAAGTCCCTCTGTTCAGCATTAGATCTCTTTAAAGCAGGTTGTCTACAGCCATACTACATCACAGATCACTGCTGAGTCTTAAATTATTGCAATTTTTTATGCCTTTTAATTTACAGTATATTCAAATAATAAGGACTACAGTGTTCCTATAGCATGAAACTATGAGCATGTAAAAGCAGATGGGATGTTTGAAGGTAGAAGGTGTTGGGGAAGAACAGAGGCTCTGGTATGCAGCCTGCAACAGTGCACAAGTTAAACTCAAAAGCTGATGGGTTCAAAAAGCAAATTTAGGATTGAACCACTTATTTGCTCACCTAGAGAGCAGCAGGTGGGAAAGAATATTGGGGATCCTGATAGTTATCAAGCATGCCATGCTCTCTGCAGGGCTAGATTCACAATTATGCTTAAACTCACAGTAAGAGTTGCTTATGTGACACTGAAGACACTTGGTGTAAGAATCATGCATTTTATTCACAGTCACTGAAAAGGAATGAAAATAAATAATAAGCTCCTGCCCCAGGTCACCAGTTGTCCTTTTCAGTCTTTGATACATTGTGTGCTGCATGACTTGCTTATAATTAACCTCAAAAAAGGGATAAAACAACAAAATTTCCCAATGATAAAATTAGTGATGGTAGCAAGACTACTAGCAAACTGTGATGAACTGGAGAAACACACAGAAGATTGATTAGGAAAAAGTGGCAGATGGAATTCAGCACAAATAAATTATACATATGGATATAAATAACTATAGTTCTTACATATGAAAAAATAACCTCTGAGCTTATCACTCTACTAAAGAGCGAGATCTTGCAGTTACCATAGATAATGCCATGAAAACAGCTCAACATTCAGATCAAATTTAAAAAAGCAAGTCAAATATTAGGAAGTACTAGAGAAGTAATAAAGAACAAGAAAGTAATCAAGCAGGCCAGTACTTAACTTCACGGCTAATGTTGTGTGCAGTTTTGTTTTCCTTCTCAGAATCTAATATACGAGACCCAGAAAAGTTTCATTTGACAGTAAATACAGAAGCTCCTCCACACTTTTGGTCACTCAAATGCTAATGCATTTCAGTTTAGAAGATGAAATCTAAAAGTGACTTCCATATCTGCAGAACATGGCATGGTAGATAAAAGTTTACTGTGCAAGGGATATTAAATTAAATCAGTGAAAATCAGACTCAAAATGAACAAGAAGTGGCAATTTTTTATGCAACAGAAATCAATTGATAAAGGCTGCTACTATTCAGGAAGCATATACAGTCCAAAGGAAACTAGACAACTACTGGAAAAATAGCATTGAAAATTACTAAATAGACAAATCATATGATGTTCAGGAAAGCCTGGAATAGAAGACTTTTGGAAGCCAGGAGAACACAGAAGAAAAGCAACCAAATGTGCTTGCATTGTTCTTATCCTTCCTCAGGCAGCTGCCTTTGACTACAAAAGAAGCTATTGTGTTAGAAAAAACAACTTTGGTCAGGACCTGTATAGATATTCCTATGTTTATCTTCTCTGGAGTTCCAAGAGCACGTTAAGTAAAGAGCACAGAGGAAAAGCACGTGCTGTTTGCTCAGCTTCTTGCTTAAACGTAGTAGAAGGTGATGTGTGTTACAAATGCAGCCAAGACGTCTCAGTCATCAGTGCCAAGCCTCAGCACTCATGTTCACATAGTGGGGTGATAGACTTACCTTGCAGCACAAATATTTCCAGTATGAAACTTCCTACTAGAGGGATTTTCCTTTTCATTTCTCACCAGAAAGAAGAAAAAAAAAATCCTTATTGTATTTGTTATGGATGGTACCCCAAACGAAAAGCAGTCTGGAGTTCTCTTACACTTCTTTAACAGTATTTTCTCTCTTTAGTACATAAAGTAACCGATGTTACCATTTAGTTCCACATAACAATGAAAATAATGCACTTTTAGTTTTATATACACCAAAGTGAGGTTTTGAATGTCAAAGACATGCCCTTCTTCTGTAATTCTGCAGGACAAATGGTCTGCCAGAAAATACCTAAATGCATAAAAGCAGTAAGCTTACCAATGGTAAAACGGCAGATGCAATTTAATGGACAGCTCCAGAATTATATATAATTTTATAAATTACGTATAAACTGTCATATTGCAGTTGCAAGCTGGTCTTAAGCCTTTCAGGGACATTGTACCCAAACCAAAATCAAGCTACCAAGTTAGAAAAAGCCCTGGGAATATATAAAACTAATCAATAGAGTGACATTCAAGAGAAGTCATCAGACTTACTGTATTACTCAAAGATTTGGCTGTGGAAGAAAAGGAAATGCAGCAGCAAAACCATATATTCTAATAAAGTTTCATTATTATTTTGGGTACATTTGTTATAGTTTATAGAAAATTTTCAGAGTTTAAGTTTCACAAGGGAAATCTCATAGATTGAGATGTGACTCCTAAGACCAGCAAGAATGCTCCCCAAGCCTTCTCTCATTTTTGTCATGTAGTACTGATTCTAGAGAAAATTAAGCAAGAGAGCTAATTGCACATTTGTGCTTATCTGACCCGGACTTTTCATTATATTTTACTGAATTTTCAGATTTCCTAAGATAAATTTCATCGTTGATATCTTTTCATACAGTCAATATTTAGGTTATGAACATTTAAAGTCCTTTGTAAATTGATGCTATGAGTGTGCAACATGAAACCACTTAAAAATTCGCCAGTTTGGTTATTTACAGCATCTTCCCAGACTGACATTTTGGCCAGGCTAGCTGGAAATAAAGTGATTCAGTGCAACATAAGTATTTTTCTATTCTCTTTGTCAGCAGTCTGAAGTATTTAGCTTCCTTTATTGCCTTATGTAGAGCTATGGTCTGGAGCATGTGATATAAACTCTTCAAGTAAAAAGAACTTCTTATCTCTGTACAAATATAAATTTTGGCTTAACTAAGATTCCAGGTTCATTTCCAAATGTGCTTTGTCTTGTTTACCCTGCAGTTTCCTTTAGGTCCCATTAGTGCTACACTTTGAAAACAGCTTAACAAAATATCGGAAAACCTTTAAAAAACCCAAAAAACTTACACAGCAGCAGATGAAGAACACACAAGAAACCATTTTCTTATGAAGTAGAATTCCTAGGTGCACAGATACTTACTGGATATTAACACTTGTTTTGGCATCAGTGAAGGTTTCCAGTGCTAAATAAGAAGATATTTCTGTACCAAGCAGCTGTTTAAGATTTAACTGGTACTCATCAACCAAATCAGATGCTTCACATGTATGCATTGACAACTGTATTGCAGTAACAATACAGCCTTTAAATTTTTAGATCCTGCAGTCAGAAGAGGTGTAACACACGTAGCATCTGCTCTCCGTGAAACATGCCATGTTCTCTAGAATTTAAATTTATACACATATCTACATGGATAGCTGAAGAATTTTGTTATCTAAGTTAAACACTTTTCCCAGCAATTTGAATCAAAATCAAAAGCACAATTCATTACCCACATTATTAAAAAATGCTTTATTTATTACTTTCAGCTTGATACTTAAGTTAGTGCCCTTACTCTAAATTAAAGTCCATATGGGCTTCATTCCTATCTGGACCATAAAGCAAGACTAAAATTGCACACATAGTTTTTCATCAAAGCAAAAGATAAAACCCATGATATACTATCACTTCTAAAGGATGCATTAACAAAGCTACACTCATTACAACAAGATTTGCTGGTACACTCTAGTAAATTCAACGAATGTACAAGATCTAGCGTGATTTTAGATGTATAGGATGCCAAAGAAGAGCAATTGCACTACGTTCACAAACAGTTCACAAAAATACCAAGTAATAATATTACTGGTGAACTTTTTAAAGCTATTATATACACCATTCTTCTCAAAAGTATTACAGAAGTACTCTAAAACCTTCACATACACTTATTTCACTTTTTTTTTCCTTAATAGTGGCAATCTTCAGAGCTCCTGGTAAGTTTAATGTGGCATTCTTCTTATGCAGAGATCTTCTCCCATGTCAGCCTGTCATATTTTCAGCAGCCTAGAAAAAAAATTATTCCAAGTCACCAAAAGAGACATCATGTAGATTAAATTTAATCTTTTCTTGTAACTTTTTAAATTTATCTAGAGAACTTAAGGATCTAAAAAAAAAGCTACTTAGGAAATTTTTTCTAATGAACACTACTATTTTCTAAAAAAATAATGTCGTCAACTGCCATTACCCTTTACTAAAAGAGCCTATTTACTGCTGTTTGCTTGTGTTACATTTTGTATCTGAGCAGCTTTTATTTTGTACATTTTACCCTAACACTTTCAAGAAAGGCTCAAATGCATAAATAGAGTAACCTTTGGAGCTTACTTTATATAATTTATGGTAATTATTACCCCATCCATGCAGATAAGTTATTGACACAAAACTCAGAAGAATGACACTAATCACAACTGCATAAATCATACTATTAATTATTTGGTTAATAATATCAGTATTTTTGTTACTGAGTAACTCCAGTCAACAAGGCATAGTTGTTGAAGACTTACATTGGTAGATTTTAAACCAGTTATGCGACAAACAGGCAAAGGAGAGCAGGAAATGGGAAACCAGTGAAGGCAATGGAAGAAGTAAAACTACCCTCAATTATTTATATACACGGTTAAATGCATATGTAAGCACACATATAAGTACAGACAAAAATACAAAATATGCATGAGCATAGAAAAATGTTAAGTCAAAAATAAAGCATGAAGTCTTCCAAAACAGAAGCAAGATATAGGTTTCCCCTTTTAGCTCTCAAAAACAACCAAATATAAGATGCAGTAGTAAAAAATCCTGACAGATATTTAGGTAGACAGTAAAGAATGAAAATTCTTTAAAAAGCAAGTGAGTTTTTTTTTTAAACCATGGTTACTCTCTACTAATTAAAAAGGTAAATACACACATATGAAAAGCCCTATATATACACACATGACGAAATCCCCTCTTTTCTGGTCTTTGGAAAGGTTCAAAGTACATGGTAAGAGGGTAAAAGCAATATGTTAAGACGTTGTTAACAAGCTGCATGTACCTGTTTACAAGTTTACTGCTGCATACTGTTAGATCTGAGGCTGTAGAAATGAGGTGATATTGGCTAAAGGAGAAATCTATCAGTGATATTATGCACGTAAAGGGACAAATGGTGAGTATAATAAAAATTTGAGTCCTGGTTGTGGTTTTTTTCTTCAGTAGAGTTAGTCTTAGTTATTTTTTTTTCTATGAAACATGTTATTTGTACCACTTCCTGTTTCATGTTGAATTCAGTTGTATTCATTGCCTCCTCTATTGAACAGTTAATTTCCTTGATTTAAAAATGGGTCATATTAAAATACAATTTGCAAACGGAAGTCTAGCAAGTTGCATGTACATCTGACACTTAAAAACAAATGTATAAGGTTTTTAAGCTAGAGCATTACCTTTAGAGCTTCTGTAGCCTTACGCAGTTCTTTAATAACAGAAGATAATGCTTCTGGATTTATCCCTTGTTCACAAAGCCGCACACAAATAGACAATGTCTCCATATCCAAGCCAGTGTTTAATATTCTTGAAATCTCAAACAGAACTGCAACAGGAAAAATGAAAGCACTTTAGTCCCTACAGACTATGAAATTTCAATGATCAAGACTGTTCTTCATCAACGTTTAGATAATAGTGCATTTTCCATATCTGTTCTCAAAAGCCTTACTTCGTCTTTAAATCTGCCTGTTGTCCCTCCTGTCTAAATCATTCCTGCAGAAGTGGAAATAGGGAAGTTGTCAAGTACAGTTACCAGAACTCAGATTCTCTGTTCTTCCCAAAGAAGTCTCTCTCTACCTGCACAAAACGGTTTTACCCTCTTGCAGCATCAGAGGAACCACAACGATCCTGCTAGTCCTGCCTTGCCTCCAGCAGCAGGTCACAGCATGGAAATCAGTGGCTGAAATGCTAATTTTTACACTAGCTCAACTCATGAAGGTCTGTATTAAAAAGCCCTTTTATAACAGCAGCAGTAACTTCAAGAGAAGGGAAGATGCTAAGAAAATAAATTAATAGCACTATCCCTTGTACATTCTCCCTAGCCTCTACTCCCTGATTTGGGCATCTTCAGAGAAAGGCTTCACATTTAATAACCCCCAACAGACTGCGTGGCTGCGTTCCACCCTGCATATAAGCTTTTGGTATAGGCATTTTGTGGAATTCCAGAGTTTCACACTACACTGAGAAACAACTCCAAAACATGCCAGCTTTGATTCCTCATAGTCAGGCTGAAAGTGAGCACCGGATTTTCACTCACCTGCTCACATTTCTCACGGCTTATCAATCTGCAAAGTATTTCCCAGTACCCAGTTACAACAGTACCTGGGTTTGGGGCTTTTTTCTTTCCATATCAGAACCTATTTGAGTTCTGTAACACTGACTACTATCCTCGAAGCTTTTTCACCATGTTGTGGTTTGGGTTGTTTTGGGTTTTTTTGTTTTGGTTTTTTTTTTTTTTTTTCAGTTTACTTCGGTGTTCTGACATGAGCCACGAACAAGAACAGAACACCGGGGTTCCGAGATGGGTTCGGGTGCTGCCGCTGACAGCATCCCAGGGCCGGTCCTTCCCCGCTCTCCCCAGGCGCACTTCCAGCCCCCTGGCTTAAATCCAAGATGCACAGAGCCAGGTCACTTACATTAAACGTTACAAATAACGAGAAACGAGAGCAAATACCTATGTATATATGCACATATATAAGTAAATACAGACACTAAGAAACCCCCTAGTATTCTATGTTAAATACCTAGCTAAAAAAAACCCCCACAAAACAAAAAAAAAAATACAAAAAAAAAAAAGGAAAAGCCACATCAGGTCCAAAGACACTCGCTCTGCGGGGGTTGAACCGTTTCACGAAGTCACGCGAAGTAAAACAAAAACTGCTACGCGCTGCATCTTTCGGCAGCCACAACCCGCGCTCCTCTTCCCAAGAGAGGCACCCATGTGCATGGCCCACAGCGGGGCCAGGCGCTCCCTCTTCCTTGCAGCCTGCGCGTCCCTGCCCCGCGGCTGTCACGCACCGTCCATGGTCTCCCTCACGGCGTTCAGGCTGGCGGCGTTGCTCGCCATGGCGACCCCGCCGCGCCCGGAACCGGAACGCCCCGCGCACGCCCGGGCCCGCCGGCCCCACGTGACGGCCCGGCACAGCAGCGAGAGCGCGGCGGGGGCGGGCTTTCTTTGAATTCGTGCGGCGGCGCCGCTGGCGATTGGCCCGTTCGAGAGAGGGGCAGGCCTGCCATTGGCCCGGAGGAGCACACTGCTCCTCGTGATTGGTCACAGTCCGCAGAGAGGGCGGGGCCGATTAAAGGGCCGCCCGGCGCGGCGGGGGCGGGAGCGGCGCGGCGGCCGGATAACGGCGGCAGGTGGCTGTGTCCGCAGCCTCGGCATTCCCGGCTCACCCCGCATTCCCGGCATCGCCTCCTCGGCGGCGGGGCTTGGGAGAGTGGCGAGCTGCTCGGCGCGGTGGCACCGTCCCGGGGAGAAGTGTGAGAAGGGGCTCAGCGGGGTCGCTTCCCCCGGGGCTCCCGCCCCCTTTGCGGCCGGGGCCCACCCGGACGGTGCTCTCCTGGCGGAGCCCCGCGAGGGCCGGGGCTGCCCCCGGCCCGTTGAGGCGGGGGGCGGGCGGCGGGCGGGCGGTTTTAGCGTCCGGGCGGAGCGGGACCTGCCCGGGGCGTTATTGCTGCTGGCTCCGTGTGCCGGCAGGACGGCCGCTCGGTCTCTTCTGGTGCTTAGTTGGGGGGGGTTGTTTTTTGGGTTTTTGTCTTGTTTACTTGTTGTTTTGCCCTTGTTCGGGTGTTTGCTTGGTTTTTCTTAATCTCTCTCTTCGTGTTCTTTTTTAACTCCTTTTCATAGCTGCTGTTTGTAATTGTTCGTTTAAATAATTGCCCAGTTTATCAACTTTGTCATTAGGTCCAAGCTATAGCCGTCTTAGTTTGTGACATGTTGCTGGTGCCTTAAAATTATTCATTCTGGCTTCCCAAAGCCTTCAGAATGGCCCTAGAATGTCAAAAGTGTGATTTCATTGTTTTCCTTAATTTTGCTCTCCCTCTTTTTCAGGTATAGCTTAGTGTTATGGGTGATACAGCAGAAGCTAAAATGCAGATAACACCAGAAACTCCAGGACGAGTCACAATCCTGAATCCTTTTGAAAGTCCCAGTGATTATTATACTCTTCAGGAGCAGATTGTTTCCAGTCCATCTGTCTTTAAGTCAACGAAATCCTCATCTGTAAGATTTAATTGTGTAACTGTACAGATATAGTGCTAATATTTTTAATTTAAATGCATTAAAAAGGGTATTTTATTTAGTGTACTTCAACATATGTACCAAGCGAAAGAACTTGGGTGCCATTTGGAGTTTCTTCTCCTTACAGAACTATGCTGCTTTTAAATACTAACATTGACACTTAGTCTTCCTCCCTTCCTAAATTTGTTTTGTCTTTAGATATTAACGATTGAGTGCTAAATCCAGTAGAAAGTAGATAAAGACCAGTTGTTGGATGTGGTACTCTGGTCCCACTTAAAGTAGAGAAAACCAGTTTCTATTTAGATCCTAAGTAGGCTGATTGCAAATGAAACCTAATTGCACTTATGTTGTGAACTGTTTATGTATTCAAGTCAATGATTTTGTATATCTGTAACTTTCTTTTAGTTGCAGATTACATAATGACTTGCACTTGAAATTATTTTCTGATAAGCAGTAAAGATGAAACTGCTAATGAAACTGAAAAGACTGACTTCGTAGATAATTTTCCAAATATATTTGAACAGTAATTTGTAATTGTTTAATAAAGGGGTGAAGCTGTTTTATTTTTTGATTGGATTTTGTTGTGCCTTAAGTATGGCATTTATGAGGGAGACACTGCAGGATGTACATGACTTTGCAGCCCTGATCTTCTTAGAAATGGGAAGTGAAAGGAAGACCATTCTGTTACTTGGATAACTTGGGTTAGGATACTGGGTTTTTGTGGAACCACAGTTTCCATTATGGTAATCAAAAGCAATTTAAGTTCATTCCAAGTTAAGTATCTTTAGTAAATTTGTCCTTAGAAATTGAGAAGAAACTGACACCTCAGTTTGTAAATACCATCTGTGATCTTCCACTTAATATTATGTTGTAAATCATTGTAATACCACTACCAGCAGGATAAGAAGCCTGACTGACTTATTTTTTTTTTTTAGAGTAGATAATTTAAGTAGAAACACTTTTGATTGTTTTTGACAGAAACTATATGAACGCTGTGATTGTATTGTTCCATTGAGATTTGTCCTGTGGTTTTATTTTTGTCTTTTTAGAATAGCAAGCATTAAGATGCCTGTTTCTTTTTTCAGACACCGGGAAAATTCAGATGGTCTATTGATCAGCTTGCTTTAATAAATCCTGTGGAAATAGACTCGGAGGACATTAGACGCCAAGGAATGTATTTGAGCCATGCTAGGTAACTTAACAGTTTATGTAGCTAACTTAGCTCTAATACTAGAGCACTCGTTCATTTGCTTTATTCATTTTCAGCATAGCATTGAAAACTTTTTATTCAAATCTTTTAACACAATTTTTTACGTGATGTAGATATAATATGTAGATGACGCTACCTCTGTGTTGCTTCCTTTTAATGTTACAAGCTGCTGGTCCACTCTGCTTTTATCTGGCTGTCTTCCAAACTGCAATCAGTTAGTGGAAGCAAGAAAATGTCTTTCCAGTGATCATTACCGGGCTACCTCTTCTGCTCCTTGTTCCAACACAGTTTATCTTCTCAGAATGCTCTATGGTGAGGCGCCTTTGGTCTCTGGGGCTCCTGCAGAAGGGTAGACCTGGGAAAACTAGCTGAGGAAGTGAAGCCCTAGTGCTCTCTTTCAAAGGTATATAGGTTAGAGTTAATGTGAAGGAGGGGGCACCGGTGCTAGTTACTTGAAGGAGTTTGGGATCTTATCTCTACTTTTTTCCTTTCTCTGGAAATAACTTGCACGAGGAAAACGGGTGGGTAAAAGCTGTCTTGGTGTTTGGAATTTATCTTGAGGTTATCTTTTACATGCTGGTGGTAGAAAGTGGCATGCCAAGTGAAAGTAGCCAAGGGGAGGCCTTAATGGTGATTCCTGTAGATTCTCCTGTACATTTCTCAGATACAAACTTGCACGAAGAACTGCTCCTCATGGCACGAAGCACTGGAGGAATAGAATAATAAACCGATCCTGTCTAGATCAGGTTGCTCAGTCCCATCCAGCTTGATCTTGAATGTTTCCAGGGATGGGGCATCTGCTACCTCTCCAAGCAACCTGTTCCAGTATTTCAACGCCCTCATCATAAAAAAACTGTAGAGTAACTTACTGCTTTAGTGTCTGACTAGACCTACATCTCTCTTTTTGAATAATAAAAGCTATAGGACTATTACTGTCCCCAGCTGTATCTGAATCACCCGGTCTTAATGTTTCCTGTCCTTCCTCTAGCAGCCAGTAGGTTTCAGACTAATGCTTTTTAAACATTTCAAAGCCTTAAGCCTTTTGTTTTTAGTAAGTTAATTGCATTGTTTCTGAAAGCAAACTAGCTTTAAAATGACTTGGATGACAGTTCCGGTGATGATGAGTGACATGGCCCATAGATATAAACATGCATTGTCTCAGTGGGTCCTTTCAGTCTGTCCCACTGTTTCATAATCTCTGTGATTCTTTTCTTTTTAAATCATCTGGTGTGACTAGAAAGAGGCTAGTTTGACTCTATTTGCTGTGTCCATGCTTGCATGTTTCAGTGCATACATATACATAAATATACAGTGATTGTATGCTTGTTTTTTTGGTACAATAATTCTGCAAGTGCCTCCTTAGGTCAGTCACTTTAGCATCATCTAGGCAGGTGTAATTGAAGGTGGCATGTCCAAACATTGCAGATATATTCGAAATCTGATAAGCATAAAAGAGCTGTGAGACTTCGTGTATTTGGCACATTTATGCATGCTTATGTATCTAATAGCATCTTGTTATCTGACTGATTTAAAAAATTATGCAAGGGTAATTCAGATATATGAACTGTGAAAGTATTGGGGGGTTCAGCTAAGAAAATGATGAACATTTATAAGCTTCAAGAAATTTTACAATAAATTACATTGTAGTAACTGGAAGTCAGGCTTGAAGGTGACTGTTAGCGGAAATATAAATAGAGAATCTCACACATCATGAAGTAACTGCAATATTTCTTTAAAAACGAGGTTAAAAATCTGCATAAGGAAATACATTCATTGTTAGAAACTGAAATATGATACTGAAGTAACTATGGCAGACTGGATATTTGACTTGAGAGAACTCTGTTGGGAAAGTGGGCTGTGTCAGGAAATTGAGCGTGCAAATTCCAGGAGTGTTTTCAGTTGCCCTTTAATTCCTTACAGCTCATTTTTGTAGTGTGCTTCGTTTTATAGTGCAAGTCTAATGTTAATCTCATGTTTAACTTTAATAGCAAAATATATTCAGAGGACATTATTTTGGAAGATCAGTTATGATTGAGTTTTTGTCCAGGCATGCTGAGTAAAGAGAATATTTGCTATTATATACTTTTAAATGGTACAAATATTTTTCAAATCAACTGAATTGAGAAGTGCATTTATATTTCTAAATTTATAGTATCAGATTATTGCGTGTAAGAGTAAAAATATCATAAGATTTATAGTTTTGTGCCGTTTAATTTAAAATTTTTCTCTTGAGTATCTATAAATTATTATATGGCTGGACTTTACATCTTTTCCTACTTATGTGATGCTTTTGATAATCGAGTTATTTTTCGTTTGTTACTTAGAATTGATAAGGAGACAGAAGACAGAAGGCAAAAAGCTATTGAGGAGGTAATTAAACTTTGTTCTGTCAAATACTGATTTGCTTATAGAAAAGATTCACGTCTTTTGCAGGGTTTCAAAATCCAGAAGCCTATTGTACTTCAGTAAGAAAGTAATCTTGCACCCTTATCCCTTGCAGTTGTAGTTGGAATCCACACACTCCTTCTCTTCCCCTCTTCTTTCAGACACATGTAGGTCAAAACAACAGACTTTCTTCTTTCGTTTTTCTTGGCTAGTGGCAATGTAGCTGTAATATAGTTCTTATAGTTAACTTCAGGTTAAAAATGGTGATTGAGAAGTTGGGGGTTTACAGTAATTGTTGGAGTCATCCTGCATTTTTTGATATATTGAAGAATTTCTGTGATTTTTAAATTTCTTCCAGAGTCTGCTTAATTGGATGGAAGGCTTTATTCTGGTAGCTTGTATTTTTCCGTCCATTTTTCATTTTATTTTTCACTATTCATTTCGCTAGCAGAGAAGGAAAAGTGAAGTGTTTAAGATATTCACTATGGAAATTTTCAATGTTACTTCAATTAAAAAATAAAATAATCCTCTAATAGGAGGTCTTATCAGTTTGTCTCTACAAACAAGAAATGTTTTACGATTCCATAAAGGAGCTGTGTAGTTGACCTGCAGCTAAGATGCTCTGTTGTTCTAAATTTGCATTAAAAAAGGTATTTCCTCTTTATGAGATATAACCTAATGGATTATGTAGCTGAACAGCTTGAAACACTGTCTCTGATAAAAATTGTACCTTGAATAGTTGCGTGTTTCAGGCTGAGTTTTTTCATTTACTTTGAGTCTTGCATTAATTAGAGGACAGGATTTGCCCTGTGTTTCTTGAAGCTTTGTAATAGTGTTCATCTCCTCTGCATCAGGGTATTTCTCAGTGCAGCTTCTGGTTCACAGAAAAAGAATGAAGTGTCAGTACTCAAAAGTGTTTTACCACTAATCACTTTAGCCAAATACAGTAACACTAATAATGTTGCCAAAAGCCTTGGCTTATCGCTTTTACTGTTACTGCAGCGTCTTATCACTTCTGTGAAATAGCTCAATTGTCAAAATAAAACTTAACAAACTGAAAATTTAAAAATAATTTTTTTAAACTACTATGCAAGAAGCATGGTAGTGACAATTCAATTTCTAAGATGAGTAATTATTGTTAAATGAAACTTGGGTATAATTTTCACTCTGCAGACTTGAAAGATCTGAGGTGCTGTGTGTCACAGAGAACATAGGTCTTCAAATTGTTTTTTTCTTTAACCTACTCGGGCCTAAAATAATGAAGTGTTCTACATTTTTTTTTCTTGTTCAGGGTACTAGTCTAAATTTAAGTTGAAAATTTTAAAAAAAGTGCTGAGATGGTTTGTTTTTATTCTACTCCAGTTTTTCACAAAAAAACTCATAGTTCCTTCTCCTTGGACTGAACATGAAGGCAAGCAAGTTTCTCAATTTAATTCAACTAAAAGTAAGTTGCTTTTGTGTGTCCACCCAAAATAATACAGCTTTTGGAGAAATTATCAAGCATAATTTTTTAAATCTCAATTTCAATTTTAAGAACCAGTGATAAAATATGGCACAGCTAATTGATTTTTAGCTGTTGTACTCAAGTACTTTCTTTGTTTTAAAGTTATTGATATATTAATAATTTATTAATTGAAAGTCTTACATAGTTTTTCCTTTTTGTTATTCTTGGTATTTGTTCTTAAATTTTTCTGCTTTAATAATCTGTCTGCAACTATTTTAATTTACACACATATCTTTGTATGTATAACTATCACCTGTGTTGATACTGGTAATAGCCAAGTCTTCTGCTTCACTTTTTTCTATTTGCATGTCCTCTTACTCTGACTGCTTTCCTCACCATATAAACATATTGGAAATGAAATTCTGTGTTCTTTTACCCTTACTAGCAGCATAAATTCCTGTTGTCATCCTGCTAGCTCACTGCCACTAGTCGCGGGTTTTCTAAATTTGTTTCATTGATGCCACTGTTAGATTTTATTCTTAATGCTCTTATTGAAGTTTTATATATAAACAGCCAAATACAGAACAAATGGATTACAAGATGGAAAATGCAAGCTATAAAGTATTGTTTGCATGCCATGTTGTTTGGTGAAAGTCTTAAATAAGTGGGGGCTTTTGCAAGATTTGGAAAAGGCTAAGCTGTTAAATTTTTTTATCGAGGAGATACAGCTTGTCAATAGTGTATTTTTAATTGTCAGTTGTAAGATGGTCACTTTAAGGGTAGAGAATATAAGGCATAATCCAAAATCTGGTAAAGTGAATGGTGGAAGAAAATGGTCTAATATGATCTTCAGCTGCATAGAAAATGTTGAAATGTATCTTCACCTTTCTCCAGTCCAGACTGAATTATTTTCTGGAAATGTGTTTTACTTTAACACATCCTGTTTAGCTAAACGTGAACTAGTTTGTTTTAAGTCTCTGTCATGTAGAGACAGGAGGAGACAATGGGCAATGCTGATGCTACTTCACTAAACTTTTTTTTGAACAGAGACATGCTGAAATTCTCTTGATAGCTATAATGGTAACCTTTTCTCAGTACTCCTTTCTAATCTATTCCAAATATTGATGGAAAAATTTTGTTTGGCTGAATTAAGTATTCTAACTTAATGTTGCTGCATTTCAAAACTATACGCAGTGCATATTTAATTTAAGTTCTATGTTTTCCAGCCATAGATATAAATAACATTTCTCCGATTGGAAGACAGCTGAGCTTGCAGCCTGGGAAAAGCAATGGTGAGTAAAAGGCAATGCCTAAAATTACAGGCTTTCTCTGAAGAAAAATAACCCGGTTTTAATGGATATTTAATTTGTAAAGGAAATTATTTGTTTGTTAATGTTACTAAAGAAATAGTTTTTTCTTGAACTGTAGGGTACTATTGATTTTAATATTTATTTCTCATAGGAATGTAATTCTATTATACTCTGTTGTATTTTTTCAAGTAAAAAAATAAGTCTCCTATAGACTGTGGAGTGCATTTTTTCCAGCTAAGTGTCTGTACTTTTTCTGGATTAAAGAGTGAATGTGAGCGTCAGATTTACAAGTAAATTACAGTTTCAAAAAAACTTTAATATGTTGGATTGTTTTGGGCTAGAGAATTGTGGTTATTTTTTATGCCAAATAAATATCAGAAGTTTTAATACATCTTTTAAATTGCATCATTTTATATACATAGTTGCTGTTTTTCCCCAAAGTATTTTGATTTTTCTGCTACTTCCTTTTCGATTTTTCCTTTCCTCAGAGACATCTCATCTCAGTTAAAATAAAAGCCTATAGAGAGGCATTCTTAAAACTCTTTAGTTTTTAACTCTAAGCTTAGTGTTCTGCATGTAGTGTTGTCAAATCAGAATAATTCTTTAACACTTTTTTTCTTATTGCAACTGTAGTTTAGATAGCTCAACTACACTGCAATTTGAAAGTGAATGTTTGTTTCTACAGCTTTAGTAAAAGGTCACTGTAAGCTAATTTTGTTGGTTTTATTCATTGCAGCTGCTTGTCAGACAGTATTGTCTTTGCCAGTGGATTTTAATTTAGAGAAAATACTAGGTATGTCATGCAATATCTAAACTTAATTATGAATGCCTAAATAGAAAACTTGGTTTTGTGTTGTTGGCTGGATTTGTCTTGAGATACTGAAAACAAAATGTATGAATGCAAGTTTTAAGTATGCATTCTAAATAGACGGTTACTGCATGTCGCTCGGGACATGTGATTTACATGATATGGTTTGAGTGTGGATGTAAAGATAAAAAAGGAGGGATATGGAGGACAGCTGGAAATTGTTCAGCCTGCAGGTGATTGAGGGGAGACCTCATTGCCTTCTACAATTTCCTCATGAGGGGAAGAGAAGGGGCAGGCACTGATCTCTTTTCCCTCGTGCCCAGTGACAGGACCTATGGAAAGGGCCTGAAGTTGTGTCAGGAGAGGTTTAGGTTGGATATCAGGAAAAGGTTCTTCACCCAGAGGGTGGTTGGGCACTGGAAGAGGAAAAAAAAACCTAAAATAATCTGGTAAATGAGAGCATATTTTAATGGGTCTTAGTTTGTGCTTTCCTACTGTAAACAGCTAACTACTTGGAATTTCTTCAAGTCTAATCTGGTTTGCCTCTGGATGTATCATGAAGACCATCAAAGCATATGGGAGAGCTGAAAAAAAAGCCTAGGTTTGCTTGGGTAGCAAAATAATCTGTTTGACAGCTCAGTGTAAGGACTAATTCAATTCTGGGAAAAGATCAGTAAGTAGATAGAAGACAATATTTATTTTTTAAATTCAGACTTTAGTATTAAGGGATGATAGGCAGAAGTGGAATGAACCTTAGTAGACAGAGGTGACTTTTTATAGGGTTGACAAGCAGACCTTTGGGATAGGTGCCTGAAAAGATTAATGTGTTACTGTATCAGTAAATTAGATTAGATACTTTAATTTAATCATATGTCTCTGTAATGGAATGTATTTTTTTTCTGCATTTGCATTAGAAACAATTTTTCCCCCACATTTTTAGGTGAGTATTTTAGAACTGATGAATTTGCAGATCAGTCTCAGGAAAATCTGAGCTCTTCATCACTCAGAAGAAAGCTGTTCTTAGAAGAAAATGGGAACGTATCTGCATGTTTGTCCCCTTCTCTGCATAGTCCATGTGGTAGTCAGCCACTTGGAGTGCTCTGTTCAATTGAATTATCTCCAGTCCGGTGCAGAAGCCCCCTGGACACATCTAGTTCAGTAAGTACCCGGTTTTGTGGGCTAGGTGGGATGTACTTTATGAGAGAGTAGGTGTTAGACTAAAACTTCAGGGGTTTTATTTGTTGGGATTTTTTTTTTTTTTTTGCCAATTCCAAGTTCTGAAAAAAATATGTGAACAAAAGTCTTGAATATATTACTGACTTTTTATTATCTCAAATAATTTTCTTATGCTGCTATTCTCTTGTACTGGGAATGATGTTTTAGTTTTGTTATGAAAAGGAGGTAGGAATTAAAATATACAAAAGACTTGCTGAAAGCATGTTGAAACTTTTTTTTGTAAAATGTGTCTTAAAAACAAGTCCTGTTTAAATCCATGAATTGCTGCCTACAATAGCAGTTGATATCAACATGTGATATATTTCCTTTAAATTTCATAAACTCATTTATAGTGAAAGAAATGACTTGTGGATCTTTGAAGTGAGGTGCTAAATATGCCTTTTTCTTTCCCATTGGCCAGAGTTTTCAGATGAATAGACATTTATTAGAACACAGAACATAATGTCCATTTTTTAAATTAAGCAAGATGAACCTTATCCCCATGTGGACATAGCGCAGCTAAAGTGGTTTAGGTGATGTATTTTCATCTGTTTGGTGGTCTGAAGTCCATGGAAAAAGCCTACCTACACTAGGATAGCGTAGCTTAAAAAAAAGGTAACCTAGTAAAGAATTCTTACAGTATAATTTTAGTGCTGGGGGTGAGGGGGTGGGTTTTGGTCTGGGTTTTTTTTGTTGTTGTTTCGTTGTTTTGGATTTTTTTGTTTTGTTTGCATGTTAGTCTTAAGGTCATTCTCTTTTCTTAAAAAGAAACGCTTTTGTATCTGCTGCTGAATTAAGTAGATTGGATTACATTAAAATAGAAACAGTGGCTGAGTTTTCATCTGCAATGATATGAGTAAGAAATTTAGATTAAACACTTGACTAGATACACAGATAGCATTAATTCTCTATTTAGGTTTCTCATAGTTCTTAAATGTAGTGGATAAAATAGTCCTTGCTGGTATTATGTGACAGTCTGTGTCCATTGCTCTTTTCCCCTGTGTGGAGGTGTAAGGTCCAAGTGAAGTGCTGCAATTGGAATATTTAAACTAAACTAGAGATAGTCATTGTAAAGGATTAGTCTTTCCCAGTGCTGCCATATTAAACATCTTGATTAGAACAATTTTATATATACATATTAGCCACAGTTTACATTATGAAAATAATGCTCTGTGGGTTTGCTTTTTTTTTTTTTTTAATTCTGAAGGGTCAGTTTTCATCAAGTCCTATCCAGGGAGGAACAAGAGCATATAGTCTGGGAAGTATAACCAGTCCCCCGTTTTCAGAGGGGTCTCCTGCACATAATGGTTCTCCTGCTTTTTCACCAATTGCTTTTCACATAAGAAAAACACCACTCTCAGGTATGGTTTAATTGTATATGTATTACTATCTTGAGTAATATATTTTTATCGTAAAAACTTCTAAATTATTAGTGGAACCTTTTTCTGTTTGGAGATGAGTTCCTGTGCTTGGCAGACCAGCAGTCTCCTATATAACACATCTGCTGTTCAGCAGTGAAACATGTGAAACAATGAAATATATATCCTTGCAACTGATCAACTAGGGAGAATATTTTGGAAGAAGGCATTGAGATGCAACAAGAATGAAGAAGAGTTAAAAGCTTAATTAATTTCGCCTGGGAGGGGTTTTAAAGCCACATGCCTGAACTGAGTCAGGTTACAATTCTGATTTGGCCCAGCCTGAAGCATTTTAATGGTAAATGGGCAAAGAATGTTTTGCTTGAGCTTTCAAATCATGCCATGCCATCATGACAATAATCTGAAATTAAGTGACTAATGAAGAAATCACAAACACTTTGTGTCCTCATTGCTCTAGAAAATGTCACTGTTTCATGGTGTGTCCATATCTGGTAATGCTTAATGCCATGTTTATACATGATTATACACGTTTGGCATGATTATACATATTTATATGTTACTTTTACACATTTTGATCTGTGATATTTTTACTATTATATATGGATTTTGCACAGATGTTTTCTCACTTGTTTGATCTTAAACGTTGTCGCTACCAAAAAGTTAAATGCCTGTAGAGTGTGTATTGACATTTGTTTAAGAAAAAAAACATAGAACCAGCCTTCACTCATTTTCCTTTGAATACTGTATTAGTATTCAGTTATTTTTTGTATTAGATTCAATAGTATCCTTTGAATTACTGTATAGTAATGACATTTGAAAATGCAAGGTCTCCAATACAGCAAATCATGTCATAGAAATGCGGTGGAATAAAAACTTGCCTTTACCATGGTAACTGAAGTGTATGGGTGGTGGGATTGGTTTTTGGGGTTGCTTGTTTAGTTGAGTTGGGAGGCAACAGTCCATTCAATACTCTGTAGTTGGCTGTAAATTATTCAGTGGACTGCAGGGCCTTGAGAACTGAGGTTTTTTTCTATCAGATATCAGGTGGAGTTAAACTTTGCTCATTTTTTTTTTTTCAGACCAAAGAAAATTTACATTTCGTTCTCCAGATATTCCTTCTTCTGCAAATAGGATGACACCCCCAAGCACAAGAAGTCCCTACATAGATGGTTGTTCTCCAATTAAAAATTGCTCTCCTATGAGGCTTGGAGCGTGTAGAGGAACGGCCCAGTATCAGACTTCTGTCATTAGAATACCAATTGCAGTTGAGAATCATGATGAGGATGAGGAAGAAAAGGAAAACACTTCTCCAGCGGAAGCTCGGTTCCCAGAAATGGATAATGGCATAAACTTACATCAGGAAGACAGTGATACTTTTCCACATGGTACACATCTTGTGGTGACAACTGTGTCTATTGCACCAGATCACTCAGAAGGTTGTCATCAAAGATTGTCATCATTTCGAGATATAGAGGGCTTAAAGGAAAATAATACTGTAGACATGGCTGATGCAGCTGAAGTGTCAGAGGAAAACACTTGGATAAAAGAAACAATTGGCAGTAGCAATACACCAATGACCAGCTTTATGACAGGCATTACTTTCAGTATTGAAAGCTCTCGCATGTGCATGTCACCTCTTGCAGAAAGCAGTGCAATTCCTTGTGACAACAGTAGTATTCAGGTAAAAATATATTTGTTTCTCTATAAAACTGAGCTCAACATAACTTGGAATATATATACTAATCTGGAAGTAATTGTTATTTTTTCTTACTGGATATGGCATGCAGGTGGTATCATGACTTTTATCCCTTCTCTCCATCCCCTTTCGGTGGAGTTAGCATAGCAATTGTAGTTATTTTTGTGTTGCTATGTACATTAGTATATTTAACTTAATCCAAACTAATGGTGACTGACAGTACATTTTTTCAAGCCCTTTTTTGATTTCAGGTGGACAGTGGTTACAATACACAGACTTGTGGAAACAGCATTATGGATACTGTGGGGGCTGAAAACAGTTGCAGAGAAAATGATGTCATGTTTCAGAATAAATCTCAGCTGCTTAGAACAAAGGTAGGAATTGTGGTAAAGAAGTGATAAGCTTCCCATCTAAAGCATCTATTCCCCATTTTATTTGGTTTCAGGGAGCCTGAGGGGAGAGACTGTCAGATAATAAAGATGTTAATGTAGTGTCGTTTCAGAGACTATGTTGAATTAATGCAGAACAGATATTCATTTTACTGCCAGTTTAAGATACGTTTTATGATAAAAGCAAATGTTCTTTTGGAGGAAACTGAGGTTTATGCATGAGTAGTAGTAGTGAGGCTGCTCTTGACTATTGTAGTCTGACTCTTAATTTTTGTTTCTTCTGTTCTTGCTGCTTCACTTACTGCTAAGTTTTAAACATGTGCCTGTGGAGAAGGACATTTCTGGGGAAAAATTGTCTTCTCCTGGTTTTTTATAAACAAAGTGTCAAGTCTTAACCTGGCATGCTGACTTAGTGGGGAACTTTCTGCATGGGTAGTCTTCTGATCACAAGCCCTTTGAGGACCTATCTGAAAAACACATTGCGAAAGATAATACATATCTGGCAAAGCTCCTAAGCTCTTAGTCTTGTGACTGATAGGAAAGAGTTCTACTTCTTCCAGAGAATGGGAAGCAAGGCTAGTTTCTTTGGAGAAGAGAGCAAAGATCATCTCCTCTCAGTAATTAATGGTCACATGCTGCTAGAAATTTAGTAGTTTATGGTCTCTGCTATATCTTGAAAGCCCTTCAAGGGGAGACAGTACTGACCATTACACCAGATTACAAAAAAACCTCAAGTAAACCCATTAAGCCCTGATTTCACTTCTGGATGTGACATGCTAAAAAGTCACTTCTCTGCCAAGGAGAAGTGCAGACTGGCGGTGTCTTACAGACCACTGACATAAAACTTTAAACTCTATTCATTTAAGACCAGGACAAATGTGCCCTTGCAATAACAATAGATATTTTGTCATTAATTTCTAAAAATACTCATCTAAGATCCTGCTCCAGTCACTCTGTTGGACATGGATTTTATCTGTGCATGTACTTACCGGAATCAATTGTCTTGTATCAAACCTGTCCTAGAGGGACTTGCCAATGTCACGCAGCTGCCATTTCCCACTGTTAGTCTTTGAACTGCTAGGTCCTGACTAAACCAATTTTGCATTTTAGGTTAGGAGTCAAGTGTGAAGGCATTAAGTGCTTCATTCAGATCTTATAACTGAGAATCCCCAGGGAATGAAAAGAAAAAAGCACAGACATTGCTGGCTGAAAGATTCACGTCTGGCTCATTCAGATATTCGTGTGAGCCCTTGAAATGAGCTAGTTCTTGCAGACAGCATGTTTCAAAGATCTGTGTAGAGCAAATGTGTTAACATCATTTCTTAATCATTTTAGAAGGGTAGAGTTGGTACTTAAGGTACTATACTTGAAATTTGCACATAGTAAGCTTGGATCTTGTTTCTTTTTGAGTATTTCTGTTAAAAATGGTTTTAAAGCTAACTTTTTCTTATTCACCTAGGAGTGTTCTGTTTTAAGCCATAAGGACAATCAGTTGCTGAGAACAAAATCTCCAGAGAAGCAATCCTGTTTTCAAAAAGGAAAATCACATAGCACAGTGTTTGGTCAAAATGCAACTTGCAATATTTCTGCTTGGAAACATAAAAATGACTGTCAAGTTCAGGGATTTCACAAAAGCGGTATGTAGCTTTCTGATGGAGAATTTAAAGCTGTGGTTTCTAATAAATTTTTATACATATGACCTCAATTACTTGGATTATACATACTATTTTGCTTGTCTAATGCAAATGTAATAAACTGTTTAGTATATATTAAGGGAATTTTTAAATAATGTGAGATTTTTCAGGTCTTATTATGAAATTTATTATTGTCATTCAGTGATCCTTTTTGAAAATTAAGATGTCTGGATTTAGTACAGAGAAATAATAGGGTTTTTTTTCAGACTTGTATTCCTTCTGTGACTGGGGGAATTCCATGAGGAGCCTAGGATAACTTGCATAGGAACCAGTATAACTGCAAAATCACCTACCTTTTAAGATTTTTCCCTCCTAAAGGCATGAGGGACATCCTTTGTGGGAAGGAAAAAGTGAAGAGGCTATTAGTCTAGTTTTTGACTGCTTTTCTCCAATCAGATATACTGTGTGGCTTCATAAGTGCTACCACTAGTATCAAGACTAAGTCACTGGACAGTAGTGAACTGCTGGGGTGTGGTGAGAGCCAACACCAAGTTTAGTTCTCTTAGAAATATAAAATAAGCTTTATATCAAAAGAAGCTCTTTAGAAATTCTCTGAACAGCTTTTTCCTTGGTTTGACAGAAATCTGTAATGTCAGTTAGGTTTACCAAGTACTTAAGCAAAATGTATAATTGGTTACCTGAAAATTAAAAGATAGTGTTGTTGCTTTGGTAATTGTGTTAGTACTAAACTTGGAGTTGATCACCTGACACTACCAGTGTCTCTGAACACTTGTCTGAATTGATGCTCTGGTACTCTTTAGAAGGAACCTAAGAAGGTGTAATAGGATTCATTGGTCTCAGTAAATAATTAAGAAAATTGTGCAGCTTTCTTTCTATAAAAGTAAACCATTACACTTTTACTTCACTCTTATGTTTAATTCCTAGTATTATTATGTTGCTTACAGAAATTACCAAAATATTTAGATAAATAGTTAAAAATATAATTGTTTGCATGCCATTTATTACCAGAAGTATTAATACAAGCAAATTTTTGATCCTTTCAAGAAAACCATCAGTAAATTAAAATGATGGATTGAGGTGTGGGGTCAGAAGCCCAGAACTCCCTTTGTTTAATCAAATCTGATTTGGTTGAACTTGCTTGTATTTGTTTAAAATTCTGGAACTTATGAATGTGAATAAAAGGAAAAAAGTAATGGTAATCTTTTGGCCCTAGTGACCAAGAGGGAAGGAAGATAGAAGAGAGAGACTGGTATTTCTGGGCTCTGTTTATGTAGAGCTCTGGTAAACTTCGTTGGGTTAATGAAAAAGAGAAGTCCATTCTTAGGTGTTCCAGGTGAAGCAGTCTTCCTCTCTTTTCATAGCAAGGATGTCCCAGGATACTGGATGGAAGTTCTGCTTTCTGTTCTATTCCATAACCCACAGAAAAGCTTTTACCAAAGTGACAGACCATGGCTGATGAGCAACTATTGGCACACTAGGCCTGAAGCCTATTGGTCAGATGCAAATTTGAAGGCAAGACAGCATTTTAAAAAATTGTCAAAAGGTGAGGTGTGAACAGAATCTCTTGGCATTAAAATCAGTGAGTTAGACCTGAGAGTTGTGTGTTTGTTTGAATAGAACAGTTCTTGAAATAATTCCATTAATAATTTCCTAGTGAAAGCTTTCTGAAAAGCATACTTAAGAAAAAGGGAAATGTCTGTCTGCATCACTTGATTGTAGCTCCCACATGGCAAAAACAAGTATTAAAAAATTTAGAAATCTGATGAGCAAACATGATGTGCATTATTTTTACTTCTGTAGGAATTTAATCACTTTGTGTACTGCACGTGGGATTGACAGTAATTGAATCTAGTGTCATATATTAGCTATTTCATGATCTTCAAACATAGCCCTACTAGAAGCTGGAAATACACTGAATTAGTAACAGTTAAGGGATGAATTTTGTTAAAAAGTAGGAAATTTACTCAAGACTTTTATAGAATAGGGCCTTCAAAATGTTCTTAGCTTTAGCTTCTAAGTTCTGTCACTCAAAAGCAGGCTACAATTTGTCTGAGATGTAAAAGTTACATATGACCTTGTGTCATTTCTGTTTCTCATGATAATTTTCACAATAATTAATTGAAAGGACTGCACAAAGCATGCATTTTTGCAGTTGTGATTACTAAAATAGTCATGTAAGTTTAATGAACATTAAGCAGGGTAGCCCAAATCATGACCCGTTTCTGAATTTTTGAGTTACATGTATAACTAAGATTTGGTTTTGCTTTTTAACTAAATTTTTGATTGTTTTTAAAATATGTTCAATGACTGGAGGCTTTTGAAGTATTCACAAGTAAAAAAGCAATCCCTAAGTATTTAATTTCATCCTGTAATACATTTTCTTAAAGGTAATAAAAAAGAGCAGAAATGGGTGAATGTGAGAAGTGATTAAGGATTCCCCACTTGGATTGTCTGTATTTTTTGTCCTGTTTTGTAGTCTTCAGTTAGATGGGAAATATTTATTTTATGAAAACATGCCTATTTTTTTACTATGTTTGTGTAATTGATTTGTAGAAGAAACCTGCTGTGGAAATTATCATGGAAGTCACTTGACCATTCTCCTTCTGTAGTTGTTAATGCATTGGTTGGCACACATTGCACAAAACGGTCATTGTTTACATTAAATTAATATCAGTAGTTTTAACAAGAGTCCTTTAACATGTCTAACTGTAAATTGAGCAGTGAAACAGAATAAAGACATTTCTTTAATGCCTATATTGTTCAATTACTTCTTTCAGTTCTGAGGTGCTAAAGAGTGCACAGAAGTGCTGACTTCTATCAGACTCAAATCTTCCTTAAGGCTATTAACAAGAAACTCTACAATCATTTCTTCACTTTGCAGAAACATTTATTTTCACCCAAAGGACAAAGGTCTAGATATACATGATTTTAAAACTTGTTCTGCATTCATAGTCATAAAAAAGTAGCTTAAAAAAAATTCTTTACAAATTATTAAAATGCATATTTAAAAAGTAAACAAAACCTGCTTCTAGCATTTTTTGCCCATAGGGAAAAATATGTAAATGCAAGTACTTGTGATTCCTTCTTAACTTTTGTATCCAACTATTTTTGTAGCTTCTTTTTCTTTTTCTCTGGTTCATCCTTGCTGCTTGCCTCTGCAGAGAGACTTGCAGGCATATCATTTCCTAATATCTGCAGTAAGAAAAGAACAGAAGTCAGAATATTTTTATTCAAGTTTGCTATCCTGGTAAAACTTGAGTTTGCTTGTACAGACCTTTTGCAAACCCTGTGTCAACATCAGAAAATTCTGATTTAGATAATCACCTAAAAGAGGGTCTATCATCTAAGAACAATCACAGGTACATCACTCACCTGAAATAAAAGCTGAAAAATGCAAAGAGAAGCAGAAGCACCCCTCCTAACAAAATCAGCAGGTGTTACCATCCCAACCATCAGCTTGCATTAGCCTTACTTTTTGTCTCTTTTCAAAGTGTCCCTCAGACGGGAGTCATGGCCATAGCAATGTTCCTTAGTCATGCCCACAACAGAAGCTCTTGACAAGCTGGAGTTGTGATCGTGTGAATGCACAACAGCATACAAAAACTCCTCTCTGCTACACTTTGTCTGCTCCCAGTTTTTGAAATCGGAGGGGTTCACCTCAACACAGGTTGAGGGGTGGAGAGATCAGAGCAGCCCTGCCCAGAAGGGCTTGGGGGTGCTGGTGGATGAGAGGCTGGGCATGACCCAGCCATGGGCACTCCACACAGAAACCAAACGTGTCCTGGGCTGCATCCAAAGCAGCGTGGGCAGCAGGGCAGGGAGGGGATTCTGCCCCTCTGCTCTGCTCTGTGAGACCCCACCTGCAGGGCTGCATCAGCTCTGGGGTCCCAGCACAGGAGGGACATGGACCTGCTGGAGTGAGTCCAGGGGAGGGCCACAAAAATGATCAGAGGGCTGCATGAAGCAGCTCTGCTGTGGGAAAAGCTGATAGAGTTGGGGTCCAGCCCAGAGAAGAGATTCTAGGAAGACCTCTGAGCAGCCTTCCAGGACCTGAAAGGGGAGCCTACAAGAAGGCTGAAGAGGGACTTTATACAAGGGCATGCAGTGACAGGAAAAGGGAGAATGGCTTCCCCTGCCCCACCTGAAAGAGGGTAGGTTCAGTTTAGGTATTAGGAAAAAATGCTTTATTCTGAGTGATGAGGCACTGGAACAGGTTTCCCAGAGAAGATGTGGATGCTCCATCCCTGGAAATGTTCAAGGCCAGGTTGGATGGGGTTTTGAGCAACCTGATCTCATGAAAGCTGTCCCTGCCTATGGCAGGGGGTTGGAACTGGATGATCTTTAAAGGTCCTTGTGACCCAAACCATTCTATGGTTCAAGCTCATACAACAGCTTGAAGATCAGAATATATTTACATGTGTTTGGGAACATGATTTCTCAAGGAAAAAATGTAATCATGTTTCACTGTATAAACAGAAAATTTTGCTTTTTTTGGATTGTCATTTTCCTCTGTGATAAGGGATACTCAGTTGCTGCAATGATGTGTTTACCAAGAAAGTTACATGTAACTTACTCTTAAAAGCATGATTTTGTAATATCATGCAAAATACTTATCAGGCCTAAATTGTGAGAGCAAGTGAAAATCCCAGAAGGGATTTTCAATTCAGATTTGACAAAGAAGCTAGAACTGAAAAGTCTGGAGACTAGAGAGAGCTATTAAGACATTACAGTTCTTAAAACATAATCAAGAGAGAATTTTTATGTTGTGGGAGTTTTAAGACAGAACTGCCATTGACACTCAGCAATGACACAGAGCTGAGCCACCCATCATAGTTACATTGTAATTCACTGGAGTAAAGAGAATATCTACCAAATTTTGTCAGATTTTCAGAGGGACATTTGGTCACAGAACTGTAAAATTCAATAAATTACTTCAGCAAACGATCATCGTTCCCAACCGTGGAAATATCCTGATGGGCCCAGAAGGGAAGTTTAATTTAGAGGGCTCTATTTTTTTCAACAGCCAGTGAAGGCAGACCTGTGTTTTATTGAGTGAGTATGAAACTATCATTACAAGCTGCTGCTAAATTATGTTTCTTCTTCTGGGTAAAATTTCAATTTTACCACATGATGATTTTTTAACTTTACCAAAGGATAATATGGTTCTAAGATTTTTGGGCCTTACCTTGGGTTCTACCAAGACCATCCGCATTTTCTGATGTTGGATGTTGGAATCATCTAACGTAATGTTTACTTTAACTTTATCAAATACATGTAATGTTGTGTCTTCCACAGTAAGTGATGGCACCTGAAAGTTCAAATTTTGTATAAATACTCACTATTTGCAACAGCTTATGCAAATAAATATGCTTGTATGAAAATATCACTTTTACATGTAAATAAAAATAACCAAAAATTACTGTAGTGAATATTCAGTGTTGTAACGTGGTTATATGCGTTTTTTGCAGTAATTAATCAGATAATTAGATGTCAGTACTATTTATTAAAGAAACAAATTCCTGTTAGAACCTACTTATTTAGATTTACAAAGACTATAGTGACATTCATTACTACTAGAGATTAATGAACTTGCCTCTCTTACCCTTCTAAATCCAGCTAGAATAGATTTTAGTCATTCTGTTTGCTTACCAAATAAAAAAATAAAGGTGTTTAATAACAAACCTTAAGAGTAATAGTAAGAACATACCTCACTGTTGTATTCCAGTTTTGGTGTTGGTTTGTCTTTTTCTTCAAAGAAGACTGTTCCTTCTAATCCATACTTGGGAATCAGAACCACAATCGCATTTTTTCTTACAAATAATATATATGCATCTTCATTTACTACTCCCTTGGTTTTGAAGAACAGCTGTAACAAAAGTAGTACAGACAAATAAGAAAAAAAACGCACTAGAACATTCTCTGCTGAATTACAAATACACTATCTCAGAAAAATAAAACATTCAAATAGACATCTATACTTAGTGATAATTACACAGCATATCTTGAGAGCAGATTTTTGAAAGTCACATAAACCATTTATAACATTACTGTAGGAGTAAGCATTCATATTTATAAAAGCACAAAATTAAAAGAATCCTCAAGATGCCATTCTGAATTTCTCAGAACAAGCAAAGTAATGTTTTAAGCTTCTTGTCAGAAGCATCCCTCAGCCTTTATAATTTCTGCTCTCTCACTTGGTTTTGGCCTAGCAGTGTCCATAGTTCAGCATAACATCTCAGAACTATTTACCTGTGTATGGAATGCCACAGAGGCTCTTTGTGCATATTGTGCCATTTTATGTCGGTAATTGAGATTTTTACACATCTCTGCCAGTTTGTGTTTATCTGTGAGTTCTGGGTAAGTACTGTCTGCTCCTATGGCCACTGCCAAAAGCCGATGGACTATGATATCAGCATACCTGCAAATATGAGGATAAAATAATCAATGACACAGTAAAACGTAGATTTTCAAAATTAATAAAAAAGCTTTTGATCATACGTTTTTGTGAATCTTACAGATGTAAGTTTTTGTAATAGTGACGGTCTGCTGGCAACTCCCTCTCTTAATTCAGCATCCATCTCTTTGCAGACCAAAAATGCACTGCAGAGCCAGAATACTGTTATAATGTTTACTAAGATAAATTCTTTATTGTGCCAGAAAAAGAAACCAAGTTGTATTTTTTGTTTACAAAGTTGTACATTCTAAAGAATGATCTTTCACCATGGCATTTTAAGCCAATCCTTCTTCCCTTTCACATGAAATTAAGACAAATTTAGTGCAGAATAGTATTTCAGTGCCATAGATCTGCAAAGCATAATCACATTTGAACTTCTTGTTACATAACTTATTAGAACTTCAGTGAGGAATTTTTTAATACATCTGGTAAGAACTAAAATTTACTATTAGGACTCCTAGAAGTTCCACAAATTATCCATATAAATGCATAGGAATTTTAATCCACATATAAGAGATTTCACTTGAAATGTTTCTAAGGAGCATGATAACAATTATTTTCCTCAAAACTCAGTGCTTCTTGGTCAGACAAAAAAACTAACATACTTTTCCAAGAAGTATGATATCATTGCATGCAACAGTTGCTAATAGCAAGTTCCCAGTTATCAGTGTTTTCATTGGAAAATAGAGTCTCCTCTAAATTTAAAGTTTCCATCTCAAAAATGACTGAGCAAACTCCACCTCAGTCTCTGGCTAAGACTAATGCTGACTGACCCTGAAGTGCACTTCTATGCCAGACGTGTATCAGAGATGTATTCCTACAGTTTTTGGCTTTTTAAATGTTACTAAACCCTAGGAGTTGTGGACAGTAAACCTGAAAGTGTACATGAGGATGGACCACCATTTAAGCCACTGCTGTTTCAACTGAAATCTAACGTTGAACAGAAACTTTTTTTTAAATGGAAAACCACAATTTCTTCACAAATAAATCACTTATTTCTTTTCTCGGAAACTTCCATAAAATACAAGTACCTTCTAATAGGTGAGGTAAAGTGAGTATAAATAGGTGAGGCTAAACCATAGTGATGAAAATCATTATCCATTCCCGAGCAGAAATAAACAGCTTGCATCATGCAGCGAGTGGTCAAAATTCGCAGCAGTGTATTTAGGTAGGGGAATGTAGGAGATTCAGCTTTGTCTAATGATTCAGCTAAAGCCTTTGCTGAATCTGTCTTAATTTCCAAATTCTGAAAGGAGAGAAGAAAAGAAACAAAAAAGGTCAGGTATTACTAGCAAATATTAAGAATATAGGATAATGTTAGCAACTGGCACAGATATAACACCTAATAACATGACGAAATGCTACTACTACAAAAGCAAACAAAATCCATCCATGCACAGGTCCCTCCCTCATTATTACTAGTGCTCTATGCAAGAAACAAAATGCTGAGTCAGAAGCCTAGGAATTCAGGAAAGACACCCATTCTGAGCTAAGAAATACTTTATGCCAATATTAACGAGATTTTATTTCATTTGGTTTGATTATTCTATCCTTTAATATATCAGAAAGAATGTAAAAAAACCTCAGGTATTTATGCCACATCAAGATTCTTATCCAAACACAAGGTAAGCATTTTACTTTATGGTATTTCCTCTGCAAAATTATTGTAATGTATACTTGGAAAAGTGAAATATAAAACTAGTACTGTGTATGACATTTTTTTCCCTGTTTGCCAGTGCTCTCTGATAAAAACTCAGGTAGTGTGAAAATACATAATGCATTTTTAATTTCCAGAAATACAAGGTAAATTTCATCACATGATCAGCTGAATGCTCTTTCTGTCACATACAGCACTGGCAATAAAGTATGATCCAGAGATCAAATTATGCTTGTATTATGGTAAGATAATTGCATTTTTCTTAAGGAAGTATAAATATAGCATATTAATACCTAATTGTGCTGGTTGTGTAGTAAAAAAGCCACTTTGATTTATTTGAAAGAATGTTTACCTATGTACAGAAATTTAGCTTTCCAAATAAAACAGTACTTTAACAATAATTTTCAGAACACAAATGAAATCATTATCATTATCGCAGTTTTATAGGAACATTAAATGGGCTAGGTTTAGGCTTGTCTTTATGTCAAACTGCGACAATCTGCGAGGTTCTCTCTTCACCTTTATAAAAAAAAAAAAGGGGATGGGGAAAGAGTTGAAGGGAAAGGAAATATGAATGTACATCACAGTAAACACAAAATTACAAGTTTAGCTCAAATAAAAGATCCTGAAACTGGAATAGTAATTTTTTCTTTTCAGATTCCTTAATTAAATTAGACTTGTTTCAGGCTAAATAAACCTCTAGCTGATCTATGGAGAAGATGGAAACTATAAACAGACTTTCTTATTTCCTGACTTTAAGAGAAACATGTTATGTGATGTGACTGATAAATTTTTAAGTACATCAACAATGTATGTGATCCAAAGCCAAAAACTGTCTCAAAATCACATGTGACTTGGAGAGGAGAAAGAAACATTTACAGCTCACAAGTGCTACCATGCAACATTTAAGAGAGTGGTATGTTTTCTTTATCTAAGAAAGGTTTTAAAAAGCATGAGATCCTTCCTTGGACCTAGACGTACAATTATCCTGCTGCAAATACCAGGGATTTCAAAGTGTAGCTGATACACTTTTAAAATACCGCTTTCCAGCCTTTATTCTTAGGTAAGTGGCCAACCAGAGAGAAAATAAAGGTTTTAATAATTAATTCACTTAATTAGCATGGCAGAAACTTGCCTTGGACTTTGCAGCCTTCACAAGGATGTCGTAATTTGATGGGGGAGGAGCGGGATGTTTCCGGAGCAAGGCAAACTCTGGGAACTCGTCATAAATTTTTTGTGCTACAGAAATATTGGCAAGCAACATGAACTCTTCAACCATGGAATTTGTCTCTCTATCAAGATAAATATTTTATATTGTTAGAGAAGCATTAGACATTTACTTTGAGTGCTTAACAAAGAAACATTCCACCATTCTAACAATGTATTATAGTATTAACTACTGGTTTTGAACATTTATACAAGTAGGCAAGCAATTTTAAGACTAAAAACAATGCTTGTTAAGCTCCAAGTACTGATTCAGAAGAAAAAAAACCCTGAAATATTCTAAAACATCAAATTAATGAAAAATTAAAATGCCTGAAAAGACCAACAGGTAAACCTCGTGATTTCTTCCTAGGAAGTTCACACAGGAAGCATAGAGTTCAAGACTTGCTAAATAAATACTGCAGTAAAATAGAGGAATTATCTTTCTGAGGATCAGCTTGACTAAAGAAGTTGTGGATGCTCTGTCATTGGAAGTGTTCAAGCCCAGGCTGGGTGGGGCTTTAAGCAACCTCATCTAGTGAGAAGTGTCTGGGCCCATGGCAGGGGGGTTAGAACCAGCTAGGCTTTCAAGATCCCTTCCACCTCAAACCATCCTCTAATTCTATGACTGTCCTGCACTATTACAGGAACTTTGTACTCTATTCACTAAATGTTACTAGTTAAACACGTTTTCAATTCCATCCCTACCCTGAATTAACTAATAAATAAAATGCATACTTGAGCTCCTTAGTCTGCAGATCAATAGGATCATGAGTTTCACTGTCCATGTGGAAACGAACTTCTGGTGATGCAAGTGTCAAGGCTCTGCAAGACAGTAAGTGGTATTAAAAATTACAGTAAAGCAGACAGAGTAGCTGAGCTGCAAGCCTGTAATATCATCTGGGGCTACCGTAACACTGTAATTTAAAATCAGCAGAAATGGAAAAGCATTAAAAATTTTGGAATTAATGTTCAAATTTGCAGGAAATGTCATGAAAATACACACTATATAAGCTCCTAAAATTTCAAACACTACTCCTCTAGTTGTGCATTTATAATTCTGTGAGATCCACATTGACTGATCTTGTGAAGAAAAAGTTAATATCCCAAGTTTATGTATTTTGGGAAATAAGGATAAGCATTCTTATGCAAAGCAAACTGGCAAAATACTTCTCTTTCACAAGATTTTCACTGGAAAAATGGACACAGAACCATAATATATTTTGACAGCAAAAGCAGTCAGAAAAAAAGGTGGGGAAATAGGTAGCAGGTACACTGAGTGGCTTACCCATTATCAATTCTTTTCTTCTTCAGAATTTTTGCTAATTTGTTTAGCTCACGTAGGCTGACAGTAATATCATCATTCATAGTTGCTGAATCGATTCTCATCTGTGCTTCAGCATATGTAAGAGAAGCCTTGAAGAGGTTAAAAAAAAAAAGACATAATGACACATAACTGAATACTTGAAAAAAAAACAAAACAGTTCTTTCTGTCTTGCAGAACATGCAGCTTGCTGTAACTTGCTTCAGAGTAATAAAAAGCTTTACATTTAATACGTTATTCACGAAGAATAATGGACACATGTGGACAGATCTATGCAAGATATTAAGATATACCAGGCATTTACAGTGGGCTTTGGGGTTTTTTTGCTGATCACATGTGTTTTATAAATTGAAAATGTAATTTTCAGAAATGTATTAACATCAAGATAATCCATTGAATTTAATTGATTAGCTGGTACGTATCAGCCATGTCCTATATGCATGATACACACAGTAACTGCACACATAAACACTGCAGCCTGCAAGGCTGTGAAGAACTGAAGAATCAAACATTTTCTTTATTTTTAGTATTTCAGCACCGTTTTCTAGTTCTAATAAAATATAAATCATTAATAAGAAAACTTTATTATCAAGTCTGTTGATCATTGTTTTTATCATACAGTTTACAGCTTTTTATTTCAGTATTATAGTAATATCTACATGACTTACCTTGGAATTGATAATACTCTTTGTAAACCTAGTTTTTAGAATTTCAGCTTTATGGTTCATTTCCCATATGCATGAAAATGCAAGCCTATGAGAGAGAGTAAGAAGGAGGGGAAAATCTGTTAAAGTCCCTACATAAACAACTGTAGTTTCTTGCCAGGATCAAAGTATGGATCATATACATGTACCTGTCCACATTAGATCTCAGAGAGCATAAGTTGGAACTAAGTAGCTCTGGAACCATATCAATCCTCTGCAAAGAAAAGAATAAAAATCAGTACTTTATAGGTTAGTAGTTTAACTTCCTAATTTTTAATATAATAAAAGCTTAGAGATAGTGGGGGTTTTTTTGCCAAGAAAGCTCAGATTACTGAAAGAAAAGTAAGCTACTTTAAGAAAACTAATTCCAAGATTCATTTTAGTTACCATCTTTTTAGTAACAGCGATTTCTGAAAAGAAATCATGGTCTGGAAGAAATAACCAGGACTAAGTCTACAGTGTTAATGAATACAAATTATAGGAACCTTCATAAATTTAGCAATCACGAAAAACACAAAAACCAATGGAAAAGGCACAACCAGGCCACTTCTACAATTTCAGATTGGAATTAAAACAGTATTCCAGTTTCAGAACCACATGCTAATAATGCTTCAAACTAGAGTTGAATGGGATATTGTCCAGATAGTGGCTTTTAAAAGATAAAACAGAAAATAAAATTGTCTTAGTCAAATAGTCTACTTCTTTTCCTCCTTAGTTCAGAGAGAATGTCTCCATTCCCAAGAATTAAGAGGAAAGCAATGAAAATCCAACCACTTAATCGAGTAAGAAGCTGTAGAAAACAATTACTTTTTCACACAGATACACTGTTGTTCCTCTTTTTGATGACTCCTCATCCAAAGCATTTCCTGGGCGAATAAAATGACTAACATCTGCGATATGTACACCGACCTAAAAAACAATCACCACATTATCACCTCATGAAACAGAAACAGCTCCCAGAGTGAAAGTAACTTTCTCACATTTTTACAAACTAATTTATCCATTTCCAGTTCCTTTCAGCAGCTCCCATATTCGCAATGAAAATAATTAAAACCTCTCATACTGATATTAAAAAAGTGAACAGTTGCAGCAATTATTCAAAAAAAGGGCATTTGTACATTTAGGGGAAAGTTATATTCATGACCAATGCAACTTTTCTTTGAGGGCCCATATAACATCTTTCATGTTCTTCAAGACTCACTGCAAATTAATTTTTTCTTTTCTGTTTACTAGACCTTCCATTCTGACACACCCTGCTATTACAATTCCAAATTAATTTCTAGAGAAGAAAATCTGACTGAATCAGATATAAGGGAGTAGAGAGCTGGTGTTAAGCCTACAGCTTTTTACTGCCTTTTTGAAAACAAAATAACTCCACAGGCATTACAGCAGTAGCTTAACTTTTCCTTTTTTTTTTCACAGTTGCTTATCTTAGCTGTAAATACCCTTATTTATAATACTTAGCTAAAGCAGTAAATAAATTTTATGTTAAATTCTCATGCCAAATGAAGATAAATCAGGGTGAATTTTAAAGACACTAAATTCTCGCTTTTGACACTGATCTGATGCAAATCAAGTCCCTTTTTTTACTACCATCCTGCAGCTGTGCAAACGCCATTAATTTATTTATAACAGATCTGGAGCTTTGCACGTGCCATTTACCACTACTGCACTGTTTGTAAAATAAAGGAAGAAGTAAGTAAATAAACTACTAGACTGATACAATACCTCTAGATTTCCATTTCCTATTTCTCTACAATGTAATGCATCATCAATATCTGTGCAACCAGGAGGATCAACACTACAAACGGTCAGATGCCTTAAGTCCTCTCTGTGTTTCATATCCTAAAATTTAAGAGAAACAAAAAATTGTTTTCAAGAACACCTTCCTTCTCCAAGTAAAAATAATCATTTGAGAAAGGCACATTACATAAGATTTTCCCCAGCAACCAAGTATTTTAAAATGTATATTTTGTTTTGGGTGATTTGTTTTACAACAAGATCAAAACAGATATGCAGAAACTACAATGATAGAAAAAACAACACAGAAGATTAAGTACTATTTTCTTTCTTTGTTTTACAGAAATGAGGAAGAGAATCAGAACACAACCATAGTTTCATCATGATCTTAGAATTAGCAGGATGAGGAACTGAGATTTTTTTAAGCGAAATTTTGACTAATGTCCTGCTGAATGACTTGTCTTGTATATGACAGCTCTCAAGTCTAGCTTTCTAAGGCTATATAATTGAAAGGAACAAAAGAGGCCAAAGGAGGTCTTGTTTCCAAAGGAAATTCAGCTGAAGGTTCTCACTAAGACAGAACGGTCCTGGACAACATTTCTCATCTATTTCTGGTGCGTTGAGATAGGCATCAAGAATGTCACAGTTTGCATTGAAGGGGAAGGCACAGTAATTACTACAATAATTTACAAATTATTACCTCTTCTGTAATGCTCCATGGCATTTTTGGTAGGAAACTAAGGACCGCCTGGGAAAAAGCCTGGTGAGGGACATCATGTTCAAGGAGAAGAACTTCTGTCTCTGTCTCTCTATCTCCAGCGCTTCCCAAATTCTTTACAAAATGACCCTGAGGAATAATATAGGTACATGCACACACATACATATCAAGCAATACCATTTGTCCAAAAAATAAGTATTTAAGAACATTAACCCTTAGGTTATTTTTGTACTAAACTGCACAATAGAAACAATCTTTTTAAATTTGCTTAACTCTCTCATCTTTAAGAGAAATTTAATTTTAAACATTTATTTGATCCAGTAAGTCTGAACTAAGTCCATCCAGACTCTTTTCTTAGAATGGCTCTAAATTCTTCACAATTAAGACTCCAAAACTTATAAATGTGATATCATTTTTGCAGGAAGGAAAAGCCACTGCTGCAAAAGCAGCAGAACTAATACACCCTTATTTCTCTATGGGTTTGCCTTGTGCCACACATCTCACACCCTAACACCACATCAACTCTGCCTTCTTCCTCAGTTTTCTGCAGTAACGCTGTCTTTGTCTTAATGCTTCTTCCATATATTCCACTATTTCTCTAAACTAGCAGGAGACACCTGTGCTCTGCTTCAAAACAAGCTGTGCATTCCCGCACAAGTCACTAGAACACTCTTCAAAACCTGGCTAGTGTTCAATATAAATGGAAAGCAGTGCCCTCAGTTTCTCATACAACCTGTGTTATTTACGCTGAACTTTTAACTACTTTTACCCTACTGGCAATTTGACTGCATTGGTGCATTTGTCAAATATCTGCTAGAACAGTGATTGGTATGTGTGAATGAGCAAAATATTTGTGTTTCCAGAAACACAGACTAAAGTTCCTGGTTAATCTATATAAAGTACCATAAGTAGCACATACATGTTCACTGCAGACCTGGATGAGTAAATTTTTAAAGTATGACAACCCCTGGCGGTAAGTGCAAATTAAATCATTTAGGGACTTCCTTAATTTGCACCATCAAATGGCACCCAAAGAATTTAAACCTCATGTCAACACTGCAGTTACTCAGTATTGCAACTAATAAATATTTTACCTAAGAAACACAAAAAAATCAGATAGTTAAAAGTTAGAAGAAAATGCCTAAACTTACATTAGGATACCTGGAATTCCTGGGCCAACCGTCAATAGCAACAATTATTCTTTGCCCTTCCAATGTATCTGCTTGTCTGGTTTCTATTCGAATGCGAGGAATTCTGCGATCAGCTGGTGTAAACAAATGGCGCCTTGCCTATGAACGATCAGAAAAGAAATAATTAATTTCCAAATAAAGAAAACAACCCAACCCTGCATTTATAGAATAAGTGGATTACTTCCTCACCTCTTTAATCTGTGACTTGGAAAGCATCCCACAATACGGCCGCCAGTTTCGCTTTATAATGCCCACTACTCTTCCTGTAGGCCTCAGCATGTCCTTGTTAATGGAAGTCTTCAGCTGGTAGAACACAAGAAAAAATACAAAATTGTATTAACTCATGTTCAACTACAGTAGGTAACAAAAAACTTAGTAACAACATTTAGTATATAGTAATAATAGTAGTAACGCATTATAAGCACATAAATTCTATAAATAGAACCTCCTGTGCCTCCCAGTGCTTTGCATGACTTTCAATATTTTCAGTATATGACATGACTGAAATCACATCAGTATGTGATGCAACATAGGAAAGACGGGGGAGAACACAATGTTCTGCAGTCTTTTTCTACTGCTCTTCATTTTTCTGAAAGGATGTCCACTAAGAAAACCCAAACAAATAACATTTTCCTTATTATTTTACAATCTATTATTTTAACTTTTTTGAATCCTTTTATGCTGCTTGAAAATTCTCCAGTAATTCTCCACAAGATTATTAAAAAGCATTCCCATGAAATTCAGTGAAAAGATAATTTTTGAAAAAATTATCTTCTTGTACAGGGCATACATACACATGCGTTGCATGCACATTAAGTGGAATTACTACAAGACCCAAAAGTATTTTACAACAGGTTCTAAATGTATGTTTCATTGCCTATGAAAGGTGACTCCCAGCATGATACAATACCTACTCTAACAAATCCTAATCTGCACATCAGTAAATAAAGATTTATATTATTACGTGACAACCATTCAGTAAGATTCATTAAGCTTAATAAAGTAACGTGGAAATTTCTAGTAGAGACTAATAGAAAATGATCCATTTTATACACCATCATGTATTTAATTAACACAACTGTACAACTACAATTAAGTTTTATAATTTCTGTATTCACAGATTATAAAGAGGATATATAAATCTAAAGCCTAACACTGTGAGAGTACCACAGATTTAATCTCTTTTGTAACACCACAGCTGAGTAAAATTATTTCTTTCTTACAGTGTTTTCTTTCTCCTCTTCATTTTCAATGTCCTCTTCATTCTGGCCATCATCTTGCAAGACCACTGAGGATGGTGCCACCCATTCATCTTTTGCTAAGAGCTCCACAGCTACAACATCTTCGTGAATTGCTCGGTTTAAATGTTTCAGTCCCTGTACAATTATCTGGATTTTTTTTAGAAAACAAAATGGAAATGCAAATATTCATGATGATGGAAACAGAAGACCCAAATCTAGGGCAGTGTAACAGAAGAGTAAACATGTATGACAGGCTCTATAGTCCAAAGAACATTTTAAAGTATGTTTATGATGCACTTTTTTCCTCTGCCAAGGTTTCTTATAGAACAGATGATCTTATTTCAAGATTACAAGTGCTTCTGTAAGACATACGTTTTCCTCCTGTGTTTTTTTTTTTGTTTCGTTATTTTAATTAAGTCAGACAATCCTATTTTTGCAGGATAGAGGATTCCACATACTGCTGAGAAAGAGGAATAAAAGAGAGACAGGAGAAGTACCTCCAGCTGCCACAAATAGGGAGGGAGGAGACAACTGCTACTGCTTGGAAACTGTTTGTGCAACTGCACAAACTGAGAATCCAGCAGGCAGACAGATGGATTAACTGCTGGTGGGAAACAGCCCACCTAACCCTCACGAGGCAGAAAAATAGCACTGGGAAACAAAGCAGGAGAACCAGGGCTCATGGCTGGGTTTTTTTCTGAAAATCTTCCTACACACTTGTTCCTTTGTCTTTCACCATATATTTCAAGCTGATTTTAAAAACTGTTAAGAGGTCAATTGAAAAACTAGTAACAATCAAGATTCATCTCTATTTTACCAATTACTTTATCAAACTTCAACTTTAAATACATTATTCTTTTTCCAAAAAGAGCACAGTCAGCATTTCAGCAGTCTATATCCATAAAAATAAAAAATAAAAATATCAGCACATACATCAGAAAAAAATCAGAAGAGCAAAATATTACTAATATGCTCCATTTTACCAAAAAATTTAAGGCTAGCTAAAATTTACAGCATGGAGGTAAAATTAAAACTCACCTCTTTGTTTTCCTCAGCATCTCCATGAACCCAAACAGTAGCTTCAAGATAATTCTCCCTGTTTGCTCTGTAAGTTCCTTGGAGGTAAATACCAGATTTTATTCCTTGCTGCAATTTGCTAAGAGGAATATGTTCTGGGAATATGATTTTTCCACCTTCTATTTCTTTCTTTAGGAAAAAAGAAAAATAGGAGAGGAAACTTTCAGTATTTTATATGCATGTTAATTTCAAAACTGAGCTCGGGAACTCAACATACTCAAGCTAACAAACTCCCTAATTGTAACTGTGTGTAGGTACGAATATGCACAATAATGAAAATCTATTATTAAGCAGTACTTTTTCTAATGAAGCATGAAAAGCATAAAAATGTGGTAATTCTAGGAACTTTTCTTGTTTTCCTGCAGTTACTTAAAAACATACTGCACAATTTTATGTTGATTTGGATGTAATGACTAAACAGACGCTTAACAAATAAAATATTAGCGTATATATACTGTAAGCTACAGGAAACATTATGAAAATACATTACTGTGACCAAACTTTGGAGCAGTATGACAATTGCTTACACCTGAATGACCTACAATTAAGTGCTAAGAATGCCTGAGCCCTCCACTTTCTTCCCACTCTTGCACAGAGCTCTATTCTGTTAAAACTAACTCTGGTGAAATTAACTTTTCCATTTTTGTGGTGAGTATTCAGCTATATCAGTTGCATGTGAACCTGTAAGTCTTGATTCTGATAAACACAAAGCACAAGGAAATAGAAGAGGATGTGGCACATCTTTGAGCTGCAGCCTGCATTTATGTCAACTTAACTAATCACGAAATGAAAATGCTTTTGATCAATAACTTAACATAGATTTTCCAGCAGATTTGGAACAAAGATCTAAACGGTTTGCAATATATTTTGTTTTCATTTTGTTCCAACTGTTTCTCATTAATACACTTCATTTAAGCAATTGTTATTATTCTTATCTGCACAATATTCGTAAGTTATGTAAAGCAACCGGCTTTTTACAGATAACAAGATACATACTAACAGGCATATAAGCAGAACTGAAAATGGTTGCAATATTTCCTTTATACTTTTCAGTTGTCAAAAAGTTAAATTGCCAAAATGGTAATAAAGTCCAGACTCCTTGTATTCTAAAATGATGCCAGTGCCCTGATACACAGTATGCAACATTATACTGCAAGCCATTTGAGATCAATTTATTTTATGAAAAGAAAAGAAACACATACCCCTTCATCAGATACACAAGCAAGACGATCTACAAGCTCAGGATTAGCTGCCAAGCTTTTTATATACTCCTCACCTACAAAAGCACACACATAAATATTATGCAAGATATGCATGGGATTTAGGTATGAAGTGACTGCTCGGTATATTTGAGCAATAAATTAAACATACATACTACTTCACTTACATGTATAAGCAGTTATTCCTTCCTCCAGAGCTTTCTCTTTATTAGTTCTGTCATTTGTTAAAAAGATAACTTGAATCTTTTCCTCATCCTCTATTTTCTTCAAGTGTTCATTGTACCATTTCACTGCTACCCGAATGGCTCTGTCATTGCGGTCGTTGGAAGTTTCTCCCCGCTTCTGCTCTATGTACGTTTCTCTAAATAAATTTTTTAAAAAAAGGGGGTGTTTGACAAACCAAAATGAATTCCAGCATCTGTCTACAATTAACATTTTCAGACAAACAAGATCAAAGCTGTTAAGGATCATTCTTATAGCCATTTTTATAACGTGTAACACTCATTAGGCCACTGAAGGGCCAGAAGACATGGATAAAGGAAAACAGGAAGGAAGTGTTAATTTCTAACACAACTTTCTCACAGACAATTGAAGAGGTTTGCATTAAGCTGCTAAAACTATGGATTCAAGATTCCTAGAACTATGATACTGAAGTACTGGAAACTAATTGTAAGCACAAATAAAGGCAAAATAATTGCCAATAATTTCTATTTGTTAGAGCTTTTTGTCACTAACTTAACGGATTATTGAATTCTGCTACAGACTAAGCTTACAATATTGAAAAAGTATTGGAATATGTTCAAAAGGGACACTAAAATGGAAAATCAGTACCCTATTACTCAAGATAACAATGCTGTCTGTAAAGCTTACTCAATATTCTAACCCCTTTTCATAGCGTATATAGATTTATGCTAACTAGAAGCAGAAACGCTCCTGGAACACCAACTACTTCCCAACAGATTTCCTTAGAAATATATAGTTCTATGACACTAATTTTTCTTCCAGTCCACATGTTCCAGTTTTGTTCCCACTTTCTCTTACTGGATATCAGCACAACTTTGTTATACCCCATTCCACCTCTTACCTGTGATGCTCATTGGTGAAAGAATAGAAATGTTTTTCTGGGTTTTGAATCACGTCCCTAATTCGTTTGTACACTGGCGCACTCCGATGCCTGACTTCTTGTAGGACTGTCTGCAGCACGATGACATTCTTAATAACAGGATCTTCAAGGATATCAATCTGAGGAACAAAATGGAAATGAATCAAAATCGTTATCTAATTCTATCTAATAACAGGACTTGAAATGTTTCCTTGGCTACTACATAAAAAGCTAACATGAATAATGAGAGGCACTCCTTCTGCCTTTTTCTCTCATCACTGAGAAACTGAACAGTGTATTAAGTTGCTTTCCCCTCCTTGAAGGAAAAAAGGTCAAATAGGATTTTTCAGCCTCTCTGTGACCTGAATTGAAGATAAGGACTTATTCTGACTTCTAACAAATGAATCTCCAGTGTGTGCAGGATTCCAAACAAATGCAAGGCCGAGTGTACGTTACCAATTTTTCTTATATAAAATGGGTTCCTATTAAAATCTACCCTTAGTAAATAAAATGCAACTATGCACAATCTGACAGAAATCTGATCTCATTTACAGCCTGTCTGCCTTTGTGAGTAATGCAAACCATAAAATGGTACCCAACCACTCTTACACATCTGACGTGCCTATGCACGTGTAGGCTTGAGTTCTCCAGAAACAATCCCACTCTTAAACTAAAATTTTAATTTCCATGGAGTCGAATCAATGGGCATTCTGCGAGCTGCTCTTTCCTTTTGAAAGATCCTTTTCTTTTTTAAGGAATTTTGTTAAAATTTTTCAGCACTTTTCTTTGCCAACTCCTGACATCAAGACAGAGAAATATACACCAGAAATCCATGCAATCTTTTGGGAGAAAAAGATGGAAGCGTCACTTCATAACCTTGTCGCAAGAATTTGTGAAAACCCACCTGCAAAATGAGACAGCAGTAAGGCTCTAGAGAGCATAGCTAAAAGAATTAAAAGCAACACCAGACCAAACTCCTGTGAATCTGATGTTTACATGACCTGAGAGATTTAGAGCCATGTTCACAAGGGAGGAAATCCAGCATTATTCTATGCATAAGCCGAGGTACTAGGCCAAGTCTTACTGTGGCAAAACAGTTTCAGTTTGCAGTGCTCACCTGGTGCAGGAGCAGGTTGGTGTCGGGCAGCAGGAAGTGCGGCCCGGGGCAGAGGCTGCTGGCGGCGCCGCTGGGCCGCGCCTCCAGCCCGGGCGCGCTCCCGCTGCCGCTGCCGGGCGCGGGCGCGGCGGGGGTGCAGAGGCGGCACGCGGCGGCGCCGCACGCGATGTCGTCGCGCAGGTAATGCTCGCGCACCACCTTCACGACCGCGCCCGCCCGCGTGCGCTTCACGAACGTCCGCGAGGTCAGCATGGCGCGGGGCCGGCGGGAAGCGGCGCGGGAAGCCGCAAGCGGGAAGCGGCGCGGGAAGCGGGACGGGAAGCGGGACGGGCGCAGGAAGCGGCGCCCTGGTCGCCGCGATGATGGCGTAGCGCGCGGCCCCGCCCCCGGCGCGCTAAGGGGCGGCGGAAGCGCGCGCGGGTTGTCGCCGGTGCCCGAGGTGTGTGGGGCAGACCCCAGGACTGACCTGACCCGACCCGACCCGGTCAAAGCCGCTACCCCCCAACTCCCGCTGCTGCCGAGTTACCGCTGAGCATCTCTGCGGGACGAACAGTGTCCCCTTTTCCCGAGCTGCCCCCGGCTGCTGTGGGGAAGGAAGGCGGTGGTGGCCGCCCCGGAGGGCAGCGCGGCTCCGAGCGCGGCATCCCCTTGCCCTGCTGGGCTCTGAGCAGCGCCGTCTGTAAGTAGCAGCCGTGGTCTGTGCCAGGCGCTTGTAAAAGCCCGTGTGGCTGCTGGATTAACCAGCCTGGCAAAGAACAGTGCAGCTGCTGCTGCTGCTGAGAAGGCAAAGGGGGCAGCAAGGCTTGAAAGGAGCTTGTAGCCAGGTCGGGGCCGGGCTCTTCTCCCAGGCACCTAGGCACAGGATAAGAGGACAAAGCCTCAAGTTGCACCAGAGGAGTTTAAGGTTGGACATTAGGCGGATTTTCTAAACTGAAAAGGTGATGAGGCATTGGAATGCGCTGCCAAGGGGGCAAGTGGAGTCACCATCGCTGGAAGTGCTTAAGGAAAGACTGAATATGGCATTAAATGCCATGGTGTAGTTGACGAGGGGATATTCAGTCGTAGGTTGGACACGGCGATCTGGGAGGTCTTTGCCAACCTATGTGATTCTGTGATCAAAGTATTCTTCCAATAAGTCGTGTTATGCCTCTTATAGGGCGCTGTATATGCCTCGTGGGTCTCGGGAGTTTTCGGTGCATGTGCTTTTGGCATCGTGTATATCTTTATTTAACTATAGCGTCATACTAGTAAGCTAGATTCACGCTGATGATCACACTGGTGAGCTTATTGTAGTCAAAACGCTTGATAATGATTGTTCGGGAAGAGGGTCCTCAGCCGGCAGCCCTCCAGAGCCTCTCAAAGTGTTTTTCTTGGGTAAAAAAAAAGGTTCACGTGATACTGAGAAGCATCACTTGCTTGTAGTGGTTAGTTTTTCATAATGAAAACTCATAATTTCATTTAATTGTTTTGATTCTTGCAGTCGATTCTTCAGGGGGCTCATCTCAAAGTGCAGCTTAAAAAAACTTTGCGAATAGGGGAAGAAAATGTCACATAAAAGCTCTAAAGTAATCAAGAAAGTAAACATTTCTAGCTCCTTGGAATCTGAGGATATCAGCTTGGAAACCACAGTACCAACTGATGATGTTTCTTCCTCTGAAGAGAGAGAAGGTGCTGTAAAAATCACTAAGCAGCTGATTGAACGGAAGGAGTTGCTCCATAATCTTCAGCTTCTTAAAATAGAATTATCGCAGAAAAACTTGATGATTGACAACTTGAAAGTTGAATATTTGACCAAGGTGAGTAGTGTTTATCCTTTCATTATATAATTTTTTCTTGGTTTTGGTGCTTTTAGAGTATGATAGAAACTTCTGTTCTGAAAATAATTTTTTTGAATTACATGATGGAGATCTTCTTAGTTGGATTGGAGGTTGTCTTGGTCTGTTTTGTTTGTGTTCTTTAATGAGAAGGAGGGGAAACAAAGATACGGAAAACTTAGCTGACTTGTTCAAGTCATTTTACTTATAAATAAGCAAGGGAGGATCTAGTTAATTTTGCCTTTCCTAAATACAAAGAGAAAACACCTATTTTCTTCCCGAAATGAAAAATAATTTTGTCACTCATGTTAGTAGCATAATAGGGCTTTGAACCTGAACTTGTGGAGTATTAGAAAAGCTGATCTGAATACTCTTCAATGCTTTGTTAATGGAGATAGGGATAGAATATACCAACATGTTAACAGTAGATTTGGTGTGTACAATTTACATGAAGATGTGTGAAATTAAGAAAGGTGTAAAAACATTGCCACATGTGTGCAGTTTATTTTTACAACATACTATATGCTAACTGGTTTTTATTGGCTTTCTGTCCTGAGTTTAAGCATAACGTAAAAGTAGTTGAGCAAACAGATATTTGGCTGAAAAAGACCCATTTAAGAACTAAATATTTTTTTATTTTTAGCTCATTGGGACAAAGTCTGTATCATTCTGTGAAGCCCTAGTGTATTTAGAGGCCTTGTTAGACAGCCATTTTTGCGCTGTCCAGAGCACTAGGGTCTTAATAATTTTATTTGAACTTGTTGTTTTTGTAAAATATTTTTCAAAAATTAATGGTAATTTATCGTAACTTAATTTGTTTCTTTATATTTAGATTGAGGAGCTAGAGGAGAAGCTTAATGATGCAACCCATCAAAAGCAGCTGTTGTCTTTACGACTGGATAGTCAGTTGGCGTTACAGCAAGAAGATGCCAGGTATGATGGAAGTAAAATTAAGAACTTCATCTTTAACAAATTTGTGAATTAATTTGAATTTGTGTAAATAAGTTATTAACAGAAACAGATAATTATTAATTGCAGGAAAAGAAATTGCAAAATTTCTTTTATGGATTATATTAGTGTTTTCATTCTAAAAATTGAATTTGCGTATTTAATTTGCATGTAAGTAAATTTGAATTCAACTCTCACTGACTGAAATTTGTGGTTTGGTTTTATGTTACCTGAATTCGAAATTTAGTAGGAAGAGGTAGTAAAAGTTCTGAAAACCAGTAAAGAGCAAAAGGACTAGGCAGAGGTGACAGAATTTCCATCAATTTAAACAGAATTTTTAATAACTGCAGCATAGAAGATTTGGGAAAGGGTAAGTGCATAATGTTTAGCTTTTCCAATTAGTACTTCTTATTTGTCAGAAATGCTTTCAGTTGATGATGTAGAAACTCACTTTCCATGTTGTTTTTCTGAAATATTTGGAGTTAACATGAAAAATAGACTGGCTAGCAGGCTTCTCCAAACCACTTTGCCAATTGAGTATCTCCACACCTTTGAAGAAAGACCATTACTTACATTGTCTCATGTTAAAGTAGAGCTTATGGGATGTGACTACTCCCAAGTCTTATTATGCAGTAGGGCTAGAACAGGTTTAGGGATGTGGAGCCAGACCTGAGATGTGTTCCAGCAAAGTCTTTCAGCTGAGAGCAGCTTATTGTCAGGAGAACGTTTGTCACTGTGTGTGCTGAGATGCACCATGCTGGCCATGCTTGAGTTATCTAGGAAGTGCTCAGTAAAAAAGTGCTGATGTGCAAACTGTTATTAATAGGCGTAAAAAAGTTAAACTACTTTTCCCAATCATTTTATTAGTTTTCTTGTCAGTCTTTTACTCCACTTTTCATCCTCATGTAATACAATTGTACACACCATGGAGTGTGTCCTTGTGTGACTGCTTTGCTGACCTCAGACATCCTGTTATCTGTGCCCTACCTGTGGCGTAGATGTTGCCTTGTAGTGCTAATTAGCATTTTTTATTGCTTTTTAAGTAATGCAGAAATGACCATGTTTTAAACAGTGATTTGAATATGTTTTCAAGAGTTGCAGCTAAAAAATAATTTTAAAAAAGTAGGTTAGTTGTCTTTGATTTAAATAAAATACTTCTAAATGCCATTTACTGATGTGCAGTTTCTCTTGCTGTATAAAACCTTATCACTGATCATAATAGTAGTGATGGTGTTATAAGGCTGCTTGTTCTATTGTAGAAGTGGTTGGTTTGTTGCTGTTTGGTTTTTTTTTCATAAAGGACTCCACCTTTGTATCTTACAGTGGTTAGAAAAGTAAGGGTTGGTGTGACTGTGCATGTGCTGAAATGTTGTAGGACCCAAGTTGAAGTAATTTACCAGCTTCTTTGGGATTTGTGTGGAAATAGATTCTGCTTTTTTCATGTTTTTAACCTTTTAATTGGTAAATTAAGTTTCGTTCATAAATTTAAGTCAGCATATGTGGAGATTGTCTGTACTCAGATTCAGCTTTGTATTGTCAATAACTATGAAGTTCCTGGCTTTTTATATATACTGTATCTGATATGACTGTTTAACCATGGCACTAATTACGTATTCTTTGTAAACTTTTCCCTCTACAAAAGGAGCAGAACTCACTGCTTTGCCGAAGTATTGTGAAGCTTTGTCATTTGTGTTACTCACTACTTGATACCTTCTGTTTTCAAATCCATCTTAAAGGAAACATCAAGCTCTAATGAAGCAAGAAATGGAAACTATTTTATTGAGACAGAAGCAACTGGAGGAAACAAATCATCAGTTGAGAGAGAGGGCTGGAGATATCCGTCGTAGCTTGCGAGACTTGGAATTAACAGATGAATGCTATGAGAAGCTAAAGTCTCTTCCTGAAGATCAGCTTTCTATTCCTGAATATGTTTCAGTAAGTATTGGATTTTGTGCTGCTTTAAAATATGACCTATATCTTGGGTCTGGCTGGGATAGAGTTGACTTTCTTCATGGCAGTCTGAATCTTTCTGTGCTTTGCACTGGTGGCTAAAACAGTGTTTTGGCTATTGCTGGACAGTGCTTGCAAGCATCAAGGCTTTCTTTTTTCCCCATTCTGCCTTCCCCTGCCCCAGCAAGCTATGAATGGTCATGAGATTGATAGGGGACACGGCTGGACAGCTGACCTAAATTGGCCAAAGGAATATTCCATACCATAAAATGTCATACACAGCAGCATAAATAGGAGGTAGAGGAAGAAGGAGGAGGTGGGGATTGATAGCTTCCTAAGGTGGTTATTACTCAGGGACGGCTGGGGATCAGTTTTGATCAGTTTCCGCAGTTTCTGGGAGGTGGTTTTCTTTTTCACTTTTTAAGGTCACCTCTCTTTCCTTCACTAATTGTTCAGAAAACTTGACACCTGAGTTTTCTTGCTTTTTTTCGTTCTTCTCACTTTCTCCTCTCTCTGCTCCCAGGGGAGGCAGCACATGGGTGACCAGCTATATAGGCTGCTGGGCAGGCTCAACCCATCACAAGCTATAAATTATGGTGGGTTGTGGCTTTTTTCATCTCTAACTAGAAATAAAAGACCTTCAGAGGCAGATGTGTTCCTGATCAGTCTGTTGTGACTGGGTTCCAGTAAAGAGAGGAGCCTTTTAATCCCTGATTCTGTCATCTTGAAAGATAGTAGAACTGCTGATGTATTTTAAGGAGGTTAAGCAGATGGGATGTTACAATTAAAATGTGACCACACGTTGATGATATGAAATACAGCAGGCTGAAAAAAGGAATTTGAAACTTGATTTACCAGAACCACCAGCTGGGATTGCTCTTGCAAACATCCCTTATTTTTCTGTTATGCTTTCCATATGCCCCTTTCCTATTGGACTAAATGCAGGAGACAAAGTGTACCGTAAAGTGTACTCTAAAATTAATTTTTTTAATTTAAGATATTTGTTAATTTTGGCTTGTGGGTATGTGGACAGGCCACAGTATACTCTTGTTTGCAGTAAAAAGCCTGTGGGACGTGTCCAGAGCATTACAGCTTAATTATGAAAATGAAGAAGATTTAGACGTATAAGCCTAAATTCATTAAAATATTAGCATTGTACTTGTCTATAGAGCTTGTTATTAAGGAAGCTATAATGATACAATGTTAAAAACCTTAATGCATTTGTTGAGGTATAAATGCAACATGAAGGAATTCTCCAGATCAAAGTCATGCTTTACTGTGCTCTAGATATGTACAGAAAAGTAAAAATTGTCATCCTTATCTAAAGGATGTTCTTGTGAGCATCTTTTTAAAAGCTGGGCTTTTGAAAGTGCTAGGAATGTCGTAAGGCTCTGTGAGATGAACAAGAACATGTAACTTGGGTGGTATTAGGTTATCACCCCCATAGCTGTCTGCTATACCCACTGCCCTCTGCAAAAGTATTTGATGGAGTTTTGTTGATTCCTGCATCACCATGGTTTAAAAACCCAGATTTTTAGCAGAAACTTAAATCCGTGTCAGTATATCTACTGAAATTGACGTGCAGGAAGTTCAGGACTTCAGGAATTGATTTACAGTCAGTACAAAAGACTGTCGCAGGGTAGATACCAGGAGTTAGTAACCTTGTCAGCTGCTTTAAGTGAAGCTGTTGCAGCACAGTTTAGATTTAATTTGTGAGTGGAAAATGGCTGTCAAAAAGATGTGAAGTAGGAGAGATGAGTAGCAACCATCTTCTACCCTTAACCTTCTGTTCTTTTGCTCTTGTGTTCAACCAGTAAATCTTACTTTGATCTGTGACAAAAACACCTCTACTTAAATGTTCAGTGAAGCTCCTTTCTTCTTCATGCATTACTTTTGAAGAAGTAATTTTTAGACCTGTTCTTTTTCTAGATAAGGCATTCTAAAGATGTATTGTAGTAAAGTGCTGTTTCCTGCTATTTTCAAATTGTTTTAGCAGAGGATTGGTGTGAACCTAAAGGTATCAGTTAAGCTTGGTGGTTGTTTAGCATTACTTTGAGTTAGGCAGCTGATATTGTTCCTGGGAGGATACAGAACTGTTTTGCACATCCTGTCTTTGCATCCATTTGGCCTCCAAAGGCTGAGGAAAGGACTTTGAAGGGAATGCTGCTGCTTCCTGCTCTGCTTGCCTAAGGAGAAATTGTGCATTTCTGGGCAGTTAAAATTTCTGACTCCAGATCTCTTTGCAGACTATAATATAGCCTGTTGATATTAGGGTAAAATTTTCCTTATCAAGAAAGGGTCCTGCTTAGTCAACTTGAGCAAGAAATTTTCAGACTCCTTTTTTCCGTTTATCAGTTACAAAGTATTGCCTTGCAATTCTCCAGGATGGAAGTAAACATCTGTATAATGCTTAGAGTTTATTTGAAACCTGGTGTACTGGACAAACAGCAGGAAGAACTTAGATGCAGATTTTGAATATAGAGATACTGTAAGTTTAAAACACAGGAACTAAAGCAAATGTGAGATGTGTTTCACTGTTCTTCCACAAAGGGGTGCAACAGTGACATGTTAGAACAAACCCTAGGTAATGTTTAATGCTAATGATGACAAGTGAAAAATTGTATTTTACACATCTTTCTCTTAAAATCATACTTCTTTGTTTTGAACTTATATGTAAAAATTCAGATTTTTGTTTAGTAATTTCTAAGATGTTTTTAGAAACAGTATATGTGAAATTTGAAAGTACTTCAGGCTGCTAAATGATTTAGCTGCCAAGAACCAGTTCAGTTTGTTCAGTAAAGTGAACCTCTTGTATACTCCACTGTAAAAAAATTTTCAGCAATTTAAAAAAAATGGTATCTGCAGGTTCTGTTTGAACTGATTTTAATTGCCATGTCTTTCAGGTATATAATTTTGCTAACTGCACCTCAGTCACTGTTTGTTTAAGAAGGCAGTTAACTGATGCAACTGCTTTCACATAACTTTATTTAACAGAAGCCAACTTTTTCAGCTTCTTCACCCACCCATTTTTACTTAGTTCTAGTTTTGCATAAAGAATGGTGGGCACAGGCTAAGCCTTTTTTAAAAATGGCCTAGAATGTGGTAACTGTTTACAGCACGTAAATATGTATTTGTGATTTTTAAGGTACACAGTTGTTTCTGAAATCGCTTTTAGAGTAAGTTTTGTTTCTGCTGTATTGAATTCGCAAGAGGCTGTGCATGCTTTGACTGCTGAGTTACATGAATGTTTATTGGCTATCAAACCAAATAGCTATATCAAATAGAAACAACAGTTGAACTGCTGTAACCTCACCCTCATCTGCTGCATTCATTTGGACTTTCTTATTACCATGCAATGATCTTTTCTTGGGAAGGCTGTGCAAATACATTTATCCTTGATGCCTGTATCCCATATAATCTTAGTTTCTACTGGGAAATCTATTTTAAGGTTGTTGTGTTTTGGGAAATAATTGTGGTGTGATAGCACAAGTTTACTAGGTTTCCTAGGGATATTGCAGTAAAAATACAAGAACTTACTGGAGAAGCAGGTGTGGTTTTAGAAAAAATCACAATGCTTTAAATGGTTATCAATTACTGATAATCAAGGTTTCTTTTTCTTAAGAAATGACCAATTGAATCATCAGATGCTATAGTTAAAAATACTAATCTTTCAGACGTGTTGCACGCTTGCCTTAATGTATAAAGCATACTGCACCTGTGTTTACATTGCAAATTTCCGTGGCTTCTGTGTTTTTTAGAACTGTATGCTGTCAATTATATGAAATATACCTGGAACTTTTCTTTGTCTTCTGCTGTTTACAGGCAGCAAAACAGAGATCTTTCTTCCTTCTGCATGGAAGTGCTGTACAGCTTGCTCTTGAATGCTTACTTAATCTGTGCTTTCTTGTCTGTATTTCTTCTTTAATCATATATCAAAGAAAGCATTAGGGATGGAAGGTATGCAATAGCTTTTGCATGAAAACAGTGCCTACTTATTTATTCTTTTCACACACACCCCCAAATGCAACTTTTTAAGGTATCGAGTTAATCTGGGAATAATAACCTCTGTGTACGTGTATGTGGGTGTGTATCAAAAAAGCTCTTTCTTCTTTGTTTTGTCTCTTTGTTTTTTAATACTGACTTTGTGGTTTTACTACTGTGTTTTTTAGTCTTTTTTTTCTTGATCAGAAGAAAAGTTCTGAAAAACTTTTATGGATGTGAGACTTACTTGCCTGAGACAATGCCTATGACTAGCGTGGGGGGAGAGAGAGGAGTATGTGTTACAGATTTTAAATTTTTTTAGTCCTGTTAGAAGGCTGGATTTTTTTGGTGTTAATTTAGCAGAATCAAGTCTTTTGGAGCCTTAGTTTCCTGATGCAATTGAATCCATATACCAGCATGTTACTGCTGAAGATGTGGATGGAGGGGGTGTCATGGTTTTTCCTGGTTTTGTGCTGTTCCTGCTCCCTGTGCTTGCTCTTGCATTTTTCTTGGTGCAAATTCAGCACACTGAGCTGGCAGAAGACAAAACAAAACAAATCTTTCCATTTCTACACACCCCATAAAATTTTATATTGGCTTGGGGGAAGTTAGCAAGTTGCATTGGTTATTACTAAGTAGGTTTTTGGTTTCTTTGGGGTTGTGTTTGGTTTTGAGGGATTTTTTTTCTCTTTTTGCACTGTTAATCAAATGGACTCTAGGTTTGGCACAAGGAAGTGCATGGGGCCATGTGTCTATTAGCAACTGAATTTTTTGATTGGTCAGCCTGAGTGGGATCTGCCTTTTTTGTACAGCAATATAATCTTTACTGCATGCTTAGAAAGACTTTGGTAAATTATTGTCATAAAATATTGAGCTGATGTGTTTTCTAGTTTGTAGTTGCAATTTTGCTAGTTTCAACTTTGATATCTGTCTTGTTCTTCTAGATCCGATTCTATGAAGTAGTCCATTCCTTAAGAAGAGAGCTAAGTGATCTACAGATGAAAAAGGAGAGTCTAACAGAAGAACTAAGTGGGTACAGATCCCAGCTGAAGTGTCTGGCAGAGGTCTGTGCTCCTTAATTACCTCAGTTCAGAAACTCTGAATACATGTGTACATATGTATTTTCTGAATACATATGTATTCTGAAAATCTCATTCTCTAAAACATTATTCATGTATACATATAAAAGCCTTTTTTGCTGTATAAAAATTCAGGTTTCAGGGTGGTCTCTTTACAGCTGTGTTATGCTTTCTGAGGGCAAGATTTGAAGGTGAGAGATCTGCCCAGCAGCAGCTGAAGACACCACGGTGGTTCAGTGCATAGTTTTTGAGATGGGGATGTCTTGGTAGTAGTTTGCTTCAGTTTTTGTTTTAATGTTATAAAAATACATTTTTTAAAGTCCTTTGGAATTGCATCTTCTCTGTTATGCTTTTCTACTCTTTGTATTTTAATTTTCCTGTTTGTTTCTATATAAAGAAAAAGGTAATTTGATTTCAGGTAAGGTATAAATATAAACACCAGAAGTAGAGAAATAAATTATACAAATATTTTTAACTTTTATTTGTAAAGAGCTAAGGAATTGAAACAGTATAAAGAGCATGTTTTTTCTAATGTATTTGCCAATATTTACATTATTCTTGGCATGTATATAGCTAGGGTGACTTGTATTTTAGTTTAGTTCTGCATAAATCTGGAATTGGGACAACAGTTTCATATACTCAAAGTGCATTTATCCAGGCCATGGCTAGTACAGACTTGAATGACACTGTCATTTTACTGCTTCTGAGTATATGTCTTAGTTATTGCCTTTTTTCCCTGTGAATTTGCTTACAGAATAATCAGGTGTAAGGAAAAATTCTTTATACAGAGTTTATCTTTTGAAATTCATATACTTTCATTTCTCATTCTGATTGAATTAGATAAAGTAGTCAATAAAATTTATGCATTTATGTGCTTCAGCATTATTTTATGTCACCATCTCTGGTCGTAATTGAGATTAAACTAATCCTGTTAGTTTTTGTCTTGCATAAGCATTTTCCTTCATTGTACATTTAATGTGCTTTGATTTAATAAAATTGTACAGGAGGATTTCAGCCTTTGAGATTTGACCAACAAAAATTAACATTTGCTGAAGCAAATTAACAAGATAGTCGATAACAATAATTAAAGTTGTGCTAGAAACAGTTTTCTTGGGACATTGACCTTTCTTTGATACAGACTTCTAATTTTGTTCTTTTTGCACCACACGGTGGCAGTATCCACCTTTCCCACTGATCTGTTTCTCAAAGTTCGAAGTGCGCTGTGCTTTTCTTTTACGGAGAGGCTTAAGCGTCTCTGTGTTTTGATTCTGGCAAGTTCAAGTTTTACCTTGTGACTAGCTGAGTGTCACTGTAACACTGTAACAGGGTACCTCAGAAAATAAGGCGAGAGGCACATCATCAGGATCTGAGAGTACTTTAGAATCTCTAATGTGCTTGGTGCACAGGAGTTGACATACCTATTCATCTCTTGTAGTTTATGAAAAAGTGATTTCAAGGTGTACTTCAGGGGTAACTTTTTTGAGCTCTTCACTAAGGCCAAGCTTTTTTGCAAGGAAATTTATCAGTAGGAAATAAAGTTTGGTTCAGAGCCTTACCTAAGGTCTTACACTTTTCTGCTGGATTTTTTTTTTGTATTCCAGTAGTTCTTGTTTTTCCAGGTACATGAAATATAGTTGCTGAAGTTTCTTGCCTGTTATTTAATATTTTATAATCTGCAAATCCTCCTTTTCGGTTTCCATCCAGTATTCTGTAAATTTTAAGTTTTCTCTAATCATTGCAATATTTCTGTTCTTTGTGTAATTTATAAACAAACTCTATTCTGAGATTAAAACTTCTTTAGGAAACTAGTAATACAGAAGTTTGAAATACAGTCATCACTGAAGTTAAGACAATTGTTTTTTGGGTTTTTTCTTTTTTCTTTTGTGAGAATAAGCTACTTCCTACAGTAAGCATTCTTTCTTTTTTCTACCCTTGCAGATAATTAAGGCTCTTCTTAATGAGTTTCCACATGGGTTTCTTCCTTCTTTTTGGGACATAGAAAGGAACAAAAAAATATGCTTAGGCCAAATCTTGGGGGAGGAGGATTTTGTTGGCTTTTCTGGTTGTTTGTGGCTGGCAGACTAGATTTGAGCAGGTTTTATACTCGTATGTATTCACCCTGAAATAAAGTAGTAAAAAATATGAGACAATTTGTTCTAGACTCATAGGAAAGATTATCTAGCCAACCAAGAATTGAAAAAGTTTAAAGGAGAATTTGAACTTGTCTTAATAGGTTGTCAACTTTAGTAAAATTTAAGTGTGAAATGAATTCATCAAATAAGACAACCATTCTGACTACAAAACTGTAAACTTCTCTTGTGCAGCTGCTCTTAGCTCTTAAAGGCTGCTGAATCTGTACCACAGATCTGGTAGGGTAGGGAGCTGTTTCTGACAACTGGTAGCAGAAAATGGCTTGTGAAGACTGATTTCTAGCACTGGAACGTGATCTGATAAAACGTATTTGTTCTGCTGCTTTCTGTTTTTAAAGTGGTCAGTGTAAGTGGTTGTGCCTTATAGATAAATTAGTGGCTCTTTGTACACAATTGTTGCATCTGTGATTTAGATCAGTGCAGTTCCTCTGGTTCCAGGTACAGCAGCCACAGAACGGGGGGAGGTGGTGGAACTGGTGAAAGCCATGTTCTTGTACTGCTGACTGACTTGTTACTAAATGTATGGTACAGGCTTGTTTTAGTCCTCCTTTTACAGTGCTCAATACTTCAGGTATAAATAACGTTGGCACCACCAGCTTTGGAGGTAAAGATAGAGGAGGAAGTCCAACTATAGTGGTGCATTACTGGGAGCTTCCCAGAAATAAAACCAGCTTCTGATGTGTGCATTCCCATGCTGAACATCAGTTTACTATTTTCAGAGTTGTTTGTTTCCAAAGTGGTTAGAACCTTCCCTCAAACAGATGTAATTTACTACTAGTGGGTTTCTCTCCAGGCTGGGAGAGTGTCTGGGAAGGAAATCTTGCTTTTCTTTGTACCTCCAGTAGATTAAGTATTGCTTTCTTCTTCTGGCTGGGAGTTTCTTGGCAATGTTTTCTTGGAATTTGGTATTGATACGGTTTTATCAGGGCTCCCTTTTCTTCAGTTATTTTTTATATAAAGTTGCCTTCAGGATTTGCAATAAAATTTATAGCATGAGAGTATCTGAAAGCTGTGGTTATCCTAAAGACAAAGCTGGTTATGTGTATGACAAAGATCTTTTCTAAGACTTCATCTCTGAATCAGGATTAGTAGCTGTCAGGTTTTGCTAGACATAACTAACAATTTTCCATGTGATAATGTTTTCCAGCTGGAGGGAAAACACATCTATAGTCTTCAAAGAATGAACTAAGCTTTTGTACTCCAAGGATCACTTGGCACTAGATGTGACTGAATATTAGAAAACGAGGCTGTTGTTGCTACTCCAAGAGGACTGGAGTCCCTAAGATTTCTCCTAAAGTTTGCATATCTGTAAAGACTGTACTCTGGAACCTTTCCCCAGTCCCCTGACACACTTCTTTCAAGCAGTGCCTTGATCGTTTGGTCTCCACAATTCTCTTTAGACAGATGAGGTCTTGGTCTTAGGTGAAATATGTGCATATATTTTTTTTTGCTGTTGTTAATACTGTTCAGGAGAACAGCTGCAAAGATGATACTCTACCAGTAACTGTGAGCTTGAGGCAGCAGTTTAATATTCACAAGACTTAAGGAAATTTCATATCTATGAAAGTTCCCTTTTCTATCCAATACCTTTCTGCTCTTTCGATACATAGCTATGGCTGCATGGACTGCTAGCTGTGGTTCAAAAGTATGAGATGGTTTAATTATACTGCTCTGTAATGATCTCAAGGATCCTTTTCACCTGGGGATATTTCACTGAAAATTCTAGTAAGCTCAGATCCAGAGACATAAACTTACTATTCTTCCACTTCCTTTTGCTATAGAAGCACTTATTCCAAAGCTGTTCTTTCATATGTTCCTTGCAGAGTTTCTCTGCTTTGGAGTAGCTCAGCATTTTTGTTTATAATTTTTACTGGCAAGTAGTGATCTATTCAGATTACCAATTTCATATCTACAAGCAGAGTACCAATTTCATAGCACGTTACTAAAGAGGTATCTTATTTATCCAATTATGTGTAGCTTCTTCCTGACATTTGGGCAGTTGCATTCCAATAAATAATGTATTGACCAGTAATTTTTGAGTGCAGAGTATGTAAAACATCAAATGTCATCTTTACAAAGAAGCAGCACCTCAATCAAATAACTGGAGGGAATTGTTTTCACTTCACAATAGTTCAGTAACTTTACATTTGTTTAGGGCCTTTAGGATATGAACACATGCTGGCTTTTGTAAGTGATTCTTCAAAGATGAAGATCTTTGAAAAAAAAAGCAGGATCACTTTCTTTCACAGGCTTATCTCTAGATGGTGTAAAGAAATCGTGCTGCATCTGCTTGATTGGCTGATTAGTCTATTCCCTGCATTTCTGTTTTATCTTCTTATCTCCAAAGGCTTTTTGAAACATCAGCTAATCCCTATCATGTATTACATGTCACAAACTTAGTTCAAAAATATGTCACCTGGATTTTGCACTTGAAATTCAGATAGGTGTTTATTTCCGTGACTGCTATAAACTGCTGCTCATTCTAGATTGAGGATAGCAGTGAAGATTAATATCATTAAACTGAGGTCTGCCATTAGATCTTTAGTTTCTCTATCAGTTTGGGGTTTTAAGTGTTGCAGATCAGGCAAACTGAGAATATTCTTGCTTGAAACATCATCTGCGGGCAGTGTTTGTAAACCAAACGAAAGCACTTCTTAGCTGATGCCCTGTAGAAACCACCTATACTGGCTCATACTGGTTTTATTAGGCAGCTCTGTCAAGAATTTATTTAGGCATTGGTTACCTATCTGTCTCACATAGGACAAGTTCCATTTTTCACTTGTCTTAACCATCTCATCAGTCAGTTTATGCTCTCTGCAGAAGCAAAAATTAGTAAGAGGCTGAAGAAAAGCCATGAGGTGTTTGGAGTATTATGGCCAACACATTTAGTGTAAGGAAGTTCTGTTTGTCTTTTAATTATTTTAAGGTTTGTGGGCTTACTTAAGCTAATATTATTTATTGGCATTATTTCCAGGACCTCATTTCCGTCCTTGTAAGAGATCTGTATCTTGATTCTTCTAAAAGCCCCCTTTTTGCTGTAGCAGGACAAAGCTGTTCATCAAGATATTCTAACTATCTTTTGAAGATAAATGGAAAGATAAAGCTGTTCCATTGCAGAGATCTTAAAATCAGTTCAACGTTTATGGACATTGTTAGAAACTAAATTAATTTCATCACATGCAAACCAAGGATTCTTCTGCCTAAGCACAGGCAGCTTGGTTGTATGTCTTCAAAATGTATTGCTGTGGAAGTCCAGAAGCTTGTGTCTGTGCTACCTGGAGATGTGCATACCACATAGGGGGTTTTGTGTGTTAGCCTATTTACACCCTAGACACTGGGTATCAGCTTGCTTTGTCGTGTTTCTTCATATGTTTAAAATACTACTTTGACACCTTAAGAATAGGTAGGTGAAAATCAGTGTCCTGTGCAGTATAATTACTGTTTCTTCAGGAATTATATTAAATCTTAAAAAACCAAACATGCCAAACCCCTCTTAAAGTAGGTCTTAGTATCACTTTTCCAGAGCAGAATTTAACTTTCATTCCCTGGAATTGCCACATTGTTACATGACATTAATAACTGATTTATTAAATACAATTCAAAAGTAAGCTTAGGTCGCAGATATTAGAAGCTGATTTTGCAGATACTTAGCTATTCTGTTAATTGGTGCTTTAATTGGTGTTGTCTGTGACAACTTTTTCCAGAGGTTAACCAATTTAATTTTACACTTCTGGTAGTTGTCTTCTAGCTGCCAAATAGATAAAAGTGTAGGAGCTTCAGTAGCCCACTCAATGAAGGGTGTGTGAATTCCAGCATGGTATTAGCAGCAGAATAGCGTGGGATATCCACAGAACTGTATTCTGAACTTAATCTTTCAATTTGCACTTAAAAGTTAAGTGCCCTTACCAACATTTCCTGTTGCAAGATGAGTCATGTTTGCACTGCATAACAGGGTACTTGCACCAGTATGTTACATATTTGAAACTTCAGCTAACTTGTGCACAGCACCTTTGAAAAGTATGTGACAGGGACTACTGTTATAATAATGTCATCTTTATAAATAATGACATGTAAACTGATTAAAGAAGAGAATGTTTTATAGTTTACCTTAAATAATGGATATACATTAAGCAAACATATACCATATATACCAGTATGCGTTAGGATGAATAACAGTCATTTCTTTACGTGATGTATTTTTAATGGTAGACCATGCAGAATCCTCTTAAAAACTTTCTTGGTGTTGTGATTTTTGTGATTTGTGACCTAAAATGGCTTTAATAAAAGTGAAGATAAGTAGGTATGTGAAATATAAAACAATTCTTTTTTATCAACAGAATAGTTACAGTATATTACAGGCTAGTAGATTAGGGAGCTTTTCTGTATTGTCTTACAAGTATATAGGTGTGTCTTTTCAGGAAGGCATTCTATCAGTCTTTCAGCTCAGCTGATGATGTCAGTGAAGTTTATCACTGTCCTTCTGGCTTATACTTGGTATATGCTGTTGCCCTAAACTTTCCTTGTATATTACAAACTAGCTAGACAGTTATCTTCCTATAACTGTATAAAGCATAGCTTTCAGCAATGTTGAAAAATTTATGCACTCATACAGTGTCTCTTACTGCAAAATAAATGTAATTTGCAGATGCTAAATGCTTGGTTTAGTAATGACATCTTAAGGCTGTGCTCACCTTCACTTAATAATATTGTGATGTCCATTCATAATAACCAGATGGAATAATTGTTTACCAAGCATCCGTTATTGAGCTTGCCATCAATCACAGCAGTAAAAAACTGAACACAGCAGTATCCTGGGAAGTAGGATATGGAAAAAATCTAGATGCCCAGAGGTATTCTCAAATTTTTAAAGAGCAACTCTTTTTGTAGTCCATCAGCTTTACCTTGTGTTAGTGAATGAGCATTATTATTTTGGTTGTTCTTGTGAATAAATTGCTAAGTAGTACAATATTTAGGACAAGTAGGTAAGGTAAGTTTGTGAAAATAGTACCTAATACGTAATAGAAAATAGTGCCTAGTATGTAATAGAAAACTGGAAAATGGTGTCTGGATTGGGGATTAAGGTGTAAAAGTTGGCTGTTCCTGTAGAGAGTTGGAGGGAATGAGTATGATTAGGAAATCTGTTCATCTTCAAGAATACCTAGTATTTTTTTAATATTAATACTCTCTGTATGTTCTCTTGCTTTGCTTTTGTTGTTTTAGTTTCCAGGATAATCTGTAAAAGTATGTGAGGAGGAAAAAGAAGGGAAAGTGGAAATTAATGCTGATGGACCATTAAGTTAACTTTTTTATTTTGTCTTTTCTTCCACCAAAGTTTCCCATGATATGACTCAGCAAACATAGGTTGCCAGATACAATAGCTACAATTTGGGAGTAACTGGCTGAAATCTTTCAGATAATGACAGATGTTGCTAAACTTGATGAACAGACCACTTTCTTTTTTTTTTTTCAAATTAACTAACAAGTATCTTCTCAACTATCTTCACTTGTTTGAAACTGTTGTAAAGTTGGTGTGACTTTGGTGCTCCTAGTATAGGTTCGCAGACCACTAGCTGTGTATATGGGGGTTACTGGTCTTGGAAGTTGTGCTAATGGACAAATGCATTGGAAAATATAGGTACATTTAATCAAGTATTTGTAATTAGATGAGTACTGATATAGCTAGTTACTTTGTGATGTGCTAGATTTCCAAATACTGAGACAAATTAAAGCATTACGACCTGAATATTCATAAGAGGTTTTCACAAAACTTAGTTGGTGATTACTTTAAGTAGATATCAGTGCAGGTGTGATAATTTCAAAATGTCTCACTTCCTAGAGCTATGAAGATGAGAGGAGGAGTCGGTCAGAGCTTGAGGTCAGATGCCAGCGTTTAACACTGGAACTGGCTGATACTAAGCAGTTGATTCAGCAGGGTGATTACAGACAACAGAACTATGATAAAGTAAAATGGTAAGTATTTCTATAATTCAAGTGTTTAACTAACATACAAATGTTAATAAAGATTAGCCTTGATTGACCAGACTTCTTAGTTTTGACTTATGCACACCACAGATACCATTCCTTACTTCATACACTAATGGGTCAATTACCTCCTTTGGTATATTGCAGACATAAAATGAACAACATTCTGAAAACCAGTGTATCAAATTATCTTCCTAAAAGTTTTTATTTTCAGATTTACTGTGTTTTCAGGAGTGCCTAGCAGTCTCATTGCAGCTAAGGAAGTGGGAGCTGTTGATGGCAAGCATCTTGGAACAAGTACTCTTTTTTTATTCATAGTTTAAAAGCAATGATCTAACAAAAGGCCCTATGCTCTACTCTGTGCTGCTTACAGAATGAGTTAGGAGGGCAGGACCTTGGGAATTAATATTTACAACTTAAGATATCCTTGAAACCATAAATTTGAAAGGGCTATTATGAGAACTCTGGCAGATAATCTTAGGATTACCTTAGTGAATTGGTTTAACTGCAGAAAGTTCCAGTGTCTAGCTTTTTTAAAATACAGATTGTGCTGTTATAGCCAATGTTTTGAATATCTGTCTTGCAAAAAGCAATTGCAAAATAGTGAAAATGGACTTCTTATAAATATACTCATAGATGTATGCTTCACAGTCCAGCTTCCAAATAGCTTTTTCAGTGTGCTCTCAAGTACAAGAAATCTGGTCTTTGCTGCATTTGTTGAGAAATGGATTCAAAAACGGGGATTATGAATAGAAAAGACCCTGTCAGCTCCTTAGTTGTTCATATGGAATGAACTCGGGCGTAGTTACTGACACAAATGACTTTGCCCAGTAAATCATTTGAAGGGGAATCTGTCTTCTGGATTCACAGCATTTTTGCTTTGCAGCTATATGTACAAAACTTTAGAATCTGTCTGGCATCTTGTTGCAAGTAGGATGGACTGGTGCTATGGTTTGCTTCCTATGTGCGACTGCATCTTAATAAGTGGATTGTAATAACTTTCATGTGAATGGCCCCAGTGTTTAACAGTGAGCATTTAAAATAGTCTTGAGCTGAGAAAGGCATGAATGAACGTGCCAAAACTGTGTTTGAGAGAGTAGGTTGTATTCAGCTGGGTAAGCATAGACGAAGGGGAGGGGAGAGCTCTGTTGGCATAACTGCAGGAGGATATTTGGGAGCACTGCAGGAGTAAATCACTTCCAGACTTGTTTCTGCCTTTAAAAAACACTATGTCAAATCTAGTTCTGCAATACTATCAGTTATCTCAATTTTAAAGGGATGCTATGCTTAATATAATATTAGTTAGCTTTTTTCTAAACTGCAAGCTCATACTGGCTCATTCATTTCACTGTTCTGACAGGCTGAGAGTGGAGACACAGCGATGCTTCTTTGAGCATGCAGAAAGCACTTTTGCTTAGGATGCCAGCACAGGTTTTGCAGCTGTGTCATGTATATTTTAAACATGACAACCCATTCTCATATCAAGGCTGTATGCAGGGGAGATTGCCTCTGAGGAAAGTATATATTGCTTTCTGCTTTGTTAGGAAGATGGAAATGAAGTTGCTTCACTTTTTCATTGTATTTCCATGTCTGCAGAAGATTCAAGAGAATGTCATGGGATATAGCATCAGAAGCTTGATAAAGCTAAAACAATGGATAAGGGTACTTACAGAGCATTGCTAAGAGAAGAAATTTATAGCCCAAAGTTACGCTAAAGAAGAGTAAACAGAGGTGAATGAAATAATTTAGGATGGGAGTTTGAGTATGTAGAACTACTTTTGTTTCTGAGTATTTAAATAGTCCTCCATTGTTTCATGTAAAATGATACTGTTGCAGGTGTTAACAACTATAAGAGGTTAAGATTATGACCAGTTTCTCTGAGAGTGACCAGTTGGAAGAAGTCAGTGTAATGAACTGGAAGAAGGCTGAGGAGTTAAACAGGCACAGGAGCTTTGTTCATTTCACTTTACGCATCTAATAGTTTAACTTTGCTTTCACAGTGAACGTGATGTATTTGAGCATGAATTGTCAGAACTCAGAAGAAACTGTGAAATACTGGAGGTGTCATACAAGGCACAAATGAAAGAAAGAAATGACTTAGCAAAAGAGGTAAACATAAATACCTTAGTAATTGTGTATTTCTTCATCTTGGGAATTTGATTCTTTGTCTAATCAAGTTTGTCAGGATCATGGAATAATTTAATTAGAATGGTCCCAAGAGACCAGCTGCTCCAACCCACCCACGCAGGACAGAGCAAGATTAGGTCAAGTTGCTTAGGGCTTTGTCAAGTTTTTAATGTCTCCAACAATTGAGATTCCACAGCCTCTTGGACAATCTGTTCCAGTGTTTGTCTGCCCTCTTGAGAAGATGCATTTGTAAAAACTAATCGGTTGTTACAGCTTTTTTTCTGTTGCATCTTGTCCTGTCACTATGTACGGCCAAGAATTGTTGGATTTGGATAGGTGAAGATAACAATAGTATTTTCCCCAGCTAGATTTCTCTTCTGAAGGCTGAAAAAAGTTCCAAGTATTTCTCTTAACCCCTTGTGCATTATATGCTGCAGTTCATGACCATCTTGGTAGAGTTCTTCTGGTCCTACTTCAATATATTAATGCATGTCTTTAGGACATGCATGTCATGGGAGATAGCACTCCAAATATAGTCTCGCAAGTGTGGAACACAGGGTAATAATTTTCTTTAACCCACTGGATGGACTGTTGCTAATATAGCCTTGTAGCCACTTGATCTTCTTTGCTGTCAGGGCACATTTCTGTCCCATGTTCAGTTTGTTCAACTGATGTTTGTCTGATCTGTATTTTGCCAGTTTTTCCATATAGCTGTTACGGGAGGTGGCTGAAAGTAAATTAGATGGACAGTGGTCCCCTCCTCCACAGACCTAACTTTTTTGTCAGGTTTGCTAGGTTTGGCCTTGGTAAATTCCTGCTAGTTTTTCCATCACCTTCTCGTTCATATGCATGATACAGCTTCCAGGGGAATTTACTTCATCATCCTTGCAGGGACTGAGATTAGATTTACCAACCCAACCGAGTGCTCCTCCTTGAAGGAAGACTCTGGTAATCAGAAGCCTTGATCACTTGCTATGATCCTTTAAATGGCTGGTCAGCCTCACAGCAACATAGGCTATCTCCCTCAACACTGGTCAAGTGCTTCCCATTTTTTCCTAGGCATTATATGCATGCCATTTTCCTAGGTATGTAACCTAAAAGGCTGAAGCAAAGACAGACTGAACTCTGCCAAATAAGCTCAGGAGCCTGGGAGGCCCCAGGGGAAAATTTACCAGTGGAAGATGAATGCTGTGAGTACACTTGATATGATTTAACCCCAAGTGGCAACTAAGCCCCACACAGCTGTTTGCCCATCCCAGTGGGATGGGGGATAGAATTAGAAGAATAAAAGTCAAAAAAACTCACGGGTTGAAATAGCAACAATTTAACAGCACACACACAAGCAAAGCAAATCAAAGAATTCATTCCAAACTTCCCATGGGCAGGCAAGGGTTCAGCCAAGGAAGCAGAGCCCTGCAAGAATAGTATGGAAGATCTTTGTGTGTTAACACTTTAGCAGCTGAATAAATGTGACAGACTACTCTTGAGAAAATTCAGGGGAGATGGTGTTCCTTAGTGTCTCTGTGTAAATAACAAGTTACAGACAAAATAGTGGCTAAAACTGCCAATTTTAAAGATATGATTGTTCTGCCTAATTTTACAGGTAACTGTGGAAATTATCAGAAACATTAGGGAAAAAAACTGATCTTCTATTAGAAAATACCTCCTTGGTAACAGTCTGAAGGTTTTGTTACTCTTTTTATTCCTCAGTCTAGACTTGTAAGAGGACACCAAAAGTCGGGTTTATTCTCAGCATACAACAGTGGCCAAAAACGTATTGTCCTATACATCAAGTTTTTACATATATATGAAGTACTGCAGAATAGCAGCAACAATGTCTTTTTTCATGAACTCATACTAAATTATTCAGAATGAATAAAAGTAGCACTACTTTAAACTGAAATATCGCTTCAAACTGTTTATGACTTAAATCTCCTGGAAGGTTTGTGCTCGTTTTTGTGTATACTGATACAGTATCAAGTCCCGGATTGGAAAAACATCCAATTGGAAGTTTTTACACAGTACTTGTTCCAGAGGAGGAGTAATTATAGGAGCAGTAGCTGCTTGCTTTCTTTGTGTAGTAGTCCATGATATCTGTTCACAATGGATATACATATAACATATTGCTTGGAGAGAGACCACGTTTACCTTTTTTTTTCTTAAATCAAGTATAGAACAGGCATTTATACCTCACCCTGAGTGTGGTTCTCAGCAAGTGGGCTGATGGAGAGGAGCATGCCTCTGAGAGCACTGTTTGCATATAAATTTTCATCTGTTTAACTAATTGCTCTATGTCTTTGTCTCCAGTATCTTCTTTAAGTAACCTTGAGTCCTTCTATGACTTAGGAAAGGTGAATTCTGTCTAAACCATGTACATGATGTCTTTACAGCTGTAGGAGACATGTTTCTGATAAGTTATTAGTTTATCATTCTTTGAACTTAGTATGTGAAATCCTCAGGAGTTTAAATGGCAAAATTCTTAAAGGTGATGAAACTGTGTTTTGTTATCATGATTATGGACTTGGGCCACCTTGCAACAGTGCCCTTATGCTCTTTGGCTGTTCTCTAACTATGTTCACCTTGAATGGATGGAGACTCTCTGACACTACTTGCTGTAGGAAACGTGGCTGATCTGATGACAAAGGCGGCTGTTCTCATCATATTCTTCTTCCTGCTTTGGCATCAGTTCAGCCTTCCGTAGCAGCACCATCTCTTTGCCCTTGGGGTGAGCCTGAAGCACTGCCTTGTCCACAACAATCATACCTTACATCAGCCCCAGAACTATCAGTTTTACCACTTCTTTATGGATTAGTAATCACCCTGGTGCCCTTAAACATTTCACTGCTGTTCCTGAGAATGTTGTAGTCAGTATGATAGGTTGGCACTAAGATTCTCCATCAGTATTTCTGACATAGCACTATTCAGTACCACCACTGTTCAGTACTTAGCACTATTTAGATACTGATGTAGATGAAAGGACCTCTTTTTCAGGTGCCAACTACTGGAAATAAATAATGAAAGCTCATAAAATTGTAATGTTATTTAAGTCTTTTTTTCGGCTTAAAGCTCTGTCAGCTTACTTAAACCTAAGTGAAAATAGAGTCTTTTGGTTGAGGTGACTTCACAGAAGAGAGTTATAATTAAATTGCAAATATGTGTACATAGGGTAAATACTTACCTTTAAATTCGTGTTAAAGTGTTCTTTTTAATACCTCTTATAGCTGGCAACCGTACAACAATCCCTCAACTTGTTGCAAAAAGATAAAGATTATCTTAATCGCCAGAACATGGAGCTTAGTGTTCGCTGTGCACATGAGGAAGATCGTCTTGAGAGACTACAGATTCAGCTAGAAGATGCCAAAAAAGCTAGGGAAGAAATGTATGAAAAATATGTGGCATCCAGGCAAGTTATTGTCTGTTCATTTCTATCAGTAGATAGGTTATTTAACTGTTTTCCCTTGTTCCTTGCACAAATGCCATTTAATTAATTTTCTTTTTCAGAAGGCTAACCCGCATTTATGTAACTAGAAGCAGAACACTTTTCTTGGGCATAATATGTATCACAAACACTTTTTTAAAGCCTTTATAAGACCATAGTAGTGGAAGTAAGCTTTCACCATTAGGAGTTGACAGCAATTATTCTTGTAGGTTTACTCAGTTAATTATAAAACAAACGTTTTGTTTTCAATGTATATCCATAAATCTTGTGTCCTGTATAACTAAAAAGTGTGCTAATATGACTCTCCTGATAGATAACTAAAACAAAAATTGTTACCTAAATGAAAATAGAAGGGCATTCTTGAAATGATCAGTTATGGAGCTCCAGCCCATATCAGAAGAGTTTTAAATATTATTTTTCCTTTCAGTGCAGTCACTCAAAAATGTTTAAATTTGTTTTGCATGTTTGTATCTCAGAATTATGTTCTCCCTGAATTTCTGTATTTTAAGCAAAATGTTGAGTCTTACTTTAAAATGGTGTTTTAAGAAATCATGTTCTTTTTGGATTTTTTATGATAAACCCCTTTATTTTGTAAAAGGTCTTCTTACAGTATTTGCTATAGTGTGGCACAGTTGAAGAAGAAATAAGTTTACTTTTATCTTGGAAGGTCGACCAAAATACAGTGTCTCAATAAAAAGAAAACCTGGAAAGTTTTCTTTATACAAGGAAAAAGAAATAAAATAAAAGGAAAACCTGGACAGAAATTATTTTCCATTTTAATATTTTGAGGTTTTTAGGTAATGTGAGGGAGTTTTTGACCAGCTCAAGTACTGATTTCTAAGAATTACAGGCTATCACATGATTGGAAATGAAATTAAATCTAAAACCTTTTACAGTTGTAAATGCACATATCTTCATAATATGCTTTTATTTCCAAACATGTGATTTTTACCAGTTTCTTCACTGCTGATTGATTATTATTGAACATTAATGCTATAAAATTTTGACATTCCTTAGCTGTTAAGTGCTTACAACATAACCCTATTTTTGTAGGAGAGATTCTTTATGAAATTCCTTACAATCTGTCACGAGCTTCAAAAATTACAAAAAAAGTCAATGTTTCTCTGAAATGAAATTATTTTATCTTGATATCTTCTGATATCTGTTGCATAAAAGCTTTGTGTTTTAAATAATTTATATGTTATATTGACAGGATAAATTCCCAAATCTTGGGGTTTTTTGACTTCACAAATCTCCATTTAATCTTCAATGTTTCTTGTGATGTTTTTTCCCTCGTATGAGGTGCAGATAGTACACAAAGAAGTAGTGGTATGGCAGTATTGCAAGTCAATAAATGAATCAATCCTTATCCAGTGATGAAGAAAGTGAGAAGTGGTTACTTAATATATGCACTCGAGTAGAGGCTGACAGAGAAGTTCTGGAAGAATGTTAATATTATGTAATTAATCAGTATTAAATTACTTTAAAAAGTTTAAATCTGCATGCAAAAAAACTTCTGTTTATTCTCAGTTAAATATTATTTATTCCTGGTTGAGTTTCATTTAGTTTATGTAGCAACTTAGGCTGATCAGTGTTTGAAGTCATTGAGAGGTAAATGAGTAAAGATGGAAATAAAATCTAAGATCAAGAAGAACTCTGCTCTTGCAAAGCTGTACCTGAAGTTTTGGTATTTTGACTAGTGCAATATATTTGTTTATTTACAGAGACCACTATAAAGCAGAATATGAAAAGAGACTCCATGAAGAGTTGGAACAAATAAGGCTGAAAACAAATCAAGAAATTGAGCAACTAAGAAACACCTCAAAAGAGATGTATGAACGTGAAAACAGGTAGGTAAGGTGTAGGCAGTAACCTAACAGGGACAGAAATGACCAAGCACTGTTTTGTGCTTAGGTATAATCCTTGCTGACTGACTCTTTGAGAGCTGTTCGAAATGTAAGAATTCAGTTGTAAAACTGATGGGAATCTCGTAAAAACTAAAATGAAATTATACTTGTACAGTAAGTGTATGTTGTTACATTTATTATTAAATGATGGACAGCCGACATTATCACCTGAAAAGGATTATTAAAATTCATGTTCTTCATGAACTTTGGCAATCTGAAGTTTGTTCAGGTGTATAGTATTATATATAGTATTGTATAGGATGACAGTTTACCTGTCATGCTCTAGGTGCAATCTTGAAACTGTTCTGGGAATCCAGAAAATAAGATGTTAATACAGAAAATCAGACAGAAAAAACCCAAAAGAGACAAGACTTAGGCCTGTATGAAATAAATCTACTTGAGTTTTTTTAGAGCACTGTGATTCAGAAAAAAGGATTGATTTCCTGTAAATTATTGTAAAATTCTCTTTTGAAGAAGATAGTAGTCCTGCAAAGACTTGCATGATGAGTTTGTATGTGTGCCATCTAGTTGAATACCAAGGAATTACATGCACATGCATAAGCCTTTTAGGGACTTAGAGATTTGGACCTTTGGCACCGAATTCCTTTTTTAACTTGTTTTTTCCCATTTTATTGCTTTAAAATGGGAGGAGTGCTTAATAACTTAACTTCACTGTAGATGTGAAAGTGTTGTGTGGAGAAGGAAATTATGGTAGTAAAAAGATATTTGTGGCATCAGCATCTGTTCCTCTAATAGGTAGTTTTATTTCTGCCAGGAAGAGTGGAAAAAGAACATGACTTCTGCTGTCTTTTAGTCAACTGAAAGGTTCTAATTAAAAAACAATTACATCATTGTGTAGTTTTGCAAGTGTGAGTAAAATGCATGCACACACATATACATCTACACCACTTCCTGTATGCAAATCTATTTTGAATTACAAAGTATGAATTTAAACATGCACTCCTTGTGGAGATTTGACAAGAGTCTGTATCATTGAGAAAGCTACTGAGAGATACTTCATTTGTATCTGGAACTGCTTTACAGAAGTTTTGTTCCTCATTTTGAAATAATTACTTCTGAAATGCAAATCCCTTAGATTTGCCTACATGTTTGGCAAAAACAAAATTTAAAAAGACTTTCAAGCATATGTTCTTTCTATAAAATACTGAAAAATCCACCATAAGGCAGTCTGCCTCAATGGTAAGACAAATGAAATCTCAAATTGTGAGCAAAACAATTTGCAGTAAATTTGTGTAATGTGATGAGATGCTGTTGTGGCTGAAAATGAAGTTAAGATGCTGGTTTCATCTTCCTGCTCAAAGCATGGAATGATATTACAGCTAAGCTAATCCAATATTCCGTTGCTGGTATTCTTTTCCACTTTGCCAAGCCTGATGTGCCTGATCGTTCCTTTGAATTTACTGGCACTTATTATACACTTAGATGAAACTAAAATGGGAGGGGACCACTGAAAAAAAGGTGATGATTTCATGCCTAATTTTTTTGGCATCAGTTTCACCTGAATGATTGTTGTAAGCACGGGCTATGTTTGCATTAGCAAGCGTGACTGAATTCACAGGACATGTGAATGTCTGCAAGAAGTTTGACACTGGATTACCTGTAGTCTGTTCCCATAAGTGAAACACAATTTAGAGAAGTTGAGCATGTGAGATGATTTCACTGAGCACCTTTTCTGACATGAGCAAATCTGACTGGATTCCAGTTTTTGCATTCTAGAACAGTTTGAGAGTGTGACAAAGTGCAGTAAATGGCAGTTGCCAAGAGGTTTGTTTGAAAACCTAATAAAGATGCCCATGAGCTGCTGCCTCCCGTCCCCATCCCACCTTTTTTTCCCCCCATGCCCGTTCTTGATCCTCCAGATAGTATTTCTGTCCCATTTCAGAAGGTTACTTTTCAATTGTGTGATAGGTTGGCTAGATGCCTCATAAGGCCCCAATATGCAGCCGTTTGGGTAGGTGCTTCACCTCCTTGAAATGACGGTCACACAACTGACAACTGCCAGTGGCACTGGTGTGTCTCCTGGCTCTCTAAAGAGTATTTCAACAGAAGTTGCATCACATCTGTGGTTGTGGTCATGTTAGTTGAATAGTACCTCACTTGTGTCTTTTTTTCCTCCTATTGCATTTGAAGTTGATTAATTGTTCAGCTAAGCAAAATAGTTCATTTTCTAAGTGAGTTTCTGTATCTCTCCTACTGTTTAATTTTTATCCCACTTCCACTACTCTGGTCTTAAGGATACAGCTCTGGACTGTATAATATGCTTGATCTTAATGCTATAATGTATTGCCATGTTCCCATGTTTTCATGAGAGTCACTTTTAAAGAATCTATTCTTAAGGTGAGTCCCTGAATTTCTGTGCTAAATTCTGTAGGGTAGTAAGTAACTCAATTTTTAAAGAAAATGTTGGTGCCTTTCTCTAATAGCCAGTTAACTACTACGTAATTCTGATGTTAATTTTTTCTAAGTAAATGTTTGCTGTTCATATGAATTACTTTGAATTCAGAAAAGTGCCACTGATAACATTTATTTTAGGAAATAGTCTTGAAACCAAAAATTATATACCTTTAGTGTGATACAATGACCTAGGTTAACATTTACATGAGTGTAGTAATTTTCTGTTTTCCTTTGTATCCTGACTTTTCACTTCTCTTCAAAACTTGCCTGAGACTTTAATTTCACTTTGCCTTTAGTCAGAAAGTTGATGTAGGGAGAGGGAAAAAAAACAACTTCAGTAGGAAGATCTTGGTTGCATCCACATTAGCAGTTCAGTTCAGATGAAGAATATGGCGTTGAAGTGAAATCCCGTAGTCATTGCTGCTAGCCATGGTTTTAGCTTGCCTTGCAACTGTGCTTGGATCTGCTCACATTTGTAGCATATGAATAGGATTCCTTTTAGATAAAACAAAATTGAAAGGAATCTTTAAGATCATCTAATGTGTTCCAAATGCTGGTTCATCATAGAATCAAACCCGCAGTAGAGTAAAATCCTTAAAAACAGTCATAACACAGATGTCTGATTCCTATCAACCACTGTTAGATCGGGCAAATTGGCTGGTGCTGTGTTACACTAAATATTGGGCATTGAGTTTATATACAGTCTCTAAGCAGTGCTTCCCCTCAGTACAGTCTACTGCAGTGTTAATCTGTAGCCTGCTGGCCACATAACAGACTATTAATGACTAATTCCAATTTTTAAACACAAATACCATATGTTTTATTCTTAATATCATGCTGTTCTCATTTGTGTTGGTGAAATAATAATTGAGGTAGTTTGAACATTGTGACCGAACCTTGGTTATAAAAAGAACTATCAATTGATTGTAATAAAACGTTAATCTATGTTTCTTTGCAGATCAAAAATATTGCCAGCAATAAAACCCAAAAGGAGATACCAATGATATGCAATAACCTATACATCGCAGTAACTAGACTATTAGTTGTATGTGGAAGTAGGATTTCTATGCTTAGCTAAACTTTTCTTGCTCTATCAGAAGTTGTGAATCATCTCAGCTAAATAGACAGCATTCCTGCAGTTATTCCCAAAGCACCAAGGAAAATAATTGGAATTTATTTAATTCCTGCAAAAAATTAAATCATTTTTAGTACTAGTATTCTAGAATAATTAGAGTTATAGGTTTCCACGTGATTTGATAATTGTTTTTTACAATTTCAGAACTGGAAGGTTTGCTGGTATCTATGAAAATAACCTGAAGTAAAGCCTCTGTTATAAGTAGGTGAATGGATAGATCCTTCTGTCATTCTATGAGAGTTGAAGAAGGTAGCATTGAAGTTCAGATCAGAGAGCAGTAATTAATGAAGCAAAGCAGTCTTGTTTCTAACATATTCTTAACAGAATAATTTTTGTTTCCTTCAGAAATTTGAGAGAAGCAAGAGATAATGCTGTTGCTGAAAAAGAGAGAGCAGTTATTGCTGAAAAGGATTCTTTAAGAAAATACGATCAACTCTTAGAACAGTAAGTGTTTTAAAAATACATATAAAAAACTAAAGGTATAAGAGTGTTTATATCTAGAAGGTGTAAGTAGGAGGAATTACTAGCTTTCTGCTTACAAAGAACAAATTGAATTACAAACTTTGTTTAAATGAAGTTGCAGAATTAATTCTGCTAGTAAATTCTTTCCGTTATCAATGCAGTAATAAGATGAAAGCTTGGTATTTTTCCTACCATACTGTAGAGACAAACAAACATTCATTTCATAGCAAGAATGTGGATTTTATACTGTACAATAGCAGTGGTCAAACTCTGAACCTGTTTGTGAGGTTTTTTTCTTTAGTTGAAAGTAGAAAATCATCTTTTAAGATGACTTCAATTAATAGTTTTTATGAAGTTTGTATAGAGAGCAGAAGTCATGAACAGTTATGTTTGCTACATGTTTCTCTTCTTACTGCTGTCTCTTCTCATTCTTTCATACTCTATATGTAAAATGTATTGTCTATACCAATGTACAGTTCCATTCAACAGAGACAGAAGTTATGGTTGATTTTTTGCCTGTTTACAAGCAGTCTTACTTTATGTTCCGTAACACCTTTTCCTTACTTTTTGTCAATTTAAAAAATACACTGTGGTAAACTATGAGGCAATATAAAACTAAGGACAGTAATCAAAGTTGTTCAGGTTAAGTTTGTCATGTGTCTTTAATTTTGGATTTAATTAATTGTTTAATACAAATATTTTTTTCTAAAATGAAGAGATCAGTTCATTAAGTGACTGTGCTACCTAGTCATCTACGCAAAGGAAGCACTAGATGAGCCTTCTTTTCTCTAAATAATTTCTAATTGCAGTTAAAATGTTGTTAACTTAAGCATAGGAACAAATTTATTAAAGCTTTTAATTTTTATGTATAACTCCTAAATTGCAGTGGTGCTACTACTGAAGAAATAGCATTTTCTAAGAATTGAAAAAGTTTATTTTTTATTTGGTGATGTGAAACAATAGGGGTAGGTCTAGAGCAAATGAGATGGGTCAGAGGAACTTGATATCCACAGTGAGTTTAAGGGGCTTGATTTCAGATTAATTCTAGTTCAGCTGAATGAGCCCAAGGATGCTGAATGCCTTTTAGTGGTTAGAGCACATTGGAGGAGTTGTTGGGTTGTCAGTAGGAATTCAGTTTGCAAACTCTGAGATGATATTTTCACAGTGCAGAAATCAAAGCTGTTTGAGTAGGGAGGACCAGGAAACTTGGGTCAAAACTGATCTCTAAAATAAAATGCTAATGCGAGTTAACACAGATTTCTTTCTAATGAGACTCCTGCCTTTCCCTGTGGTAAGATTTATTGAGACATAGGGATTTCACATATAACTAGAAACTCATCTTGAAAATCAGTCTCGCATGTCATAATTTTGCACTTTTAATTAATAAAAATACTGACTTTGCAATTCTTCTATATTTATTTTTAAACTTAACAGCTGCGAAGAAAATGCTTTTCTGTCCAGCTGTATTCCCACTCATATAATGTGTTCTTTTTTCATCGTGTTGCTCTATTTTGAGGAGGGATGTTCCACTGCGATTAGAAACATAAGAATCTTACTTGATGCACTTACGCTTCTGTGCTCTTACAGCTTTTTCTAGTGATAAGCCTTCCAATTAAGTAAAACTCTCCTTCTGTTAGATAAATCAATAAGTTGATTAGGGCTGGGTTTTTGAGTTCTAAGAAGTAAATTGTTCCTCGGAAGATTATTTTCTGCTTGGGAAGATGGAAAACCCATACTAGTCTTTTTGGAAATGTAGATGTCTCTCTTTAAAAGTACCTCACTTCTAACCATGTAACAGATGTCAAGACCGTGACTTTCTCCACATTCCAAATTATCTACCTAAGTGAACTGCAAAGTAACTAACTGGCATATTGAGATGGTATAAATACCTTAACTTGAAAGACCTCAAATTCTGAATTTACTGTGGACTCACATGTGACAGATCTGTGGAACAAAGAAATTTCCTAATACCTCTAGAAACTCCTAAGATGAAAAAGGAATACCTGTGTTGTCCAGTTCTGTATTTAAGTGATCATAACAGCTTGTTCTACTTTAGTAAAGACAAGGTGAGTCATCATAGTTACCACTGGTATCATAATCTCTATAAACAAACATGTTTGAAAGCTTCATAAGTATGTGGAATGTTGACTGGCCTGAATGGTGGTTAAATAAAGCCCCTGGCAAATCTTGTGATCAGAAGTGTAACTAATACCCAATTTTCTAGTCAAGTGCAGTTGTTTTCATGTTTTTTACTCATGTTTGTGATCGTTTGCTGTGAATAGCTATTTACAAATGCCAAGAAAATATCAAAGTGATAATATTAATAAAAGAGTTATATTGATAAAGGATCTGTTGTTTCATTCTTAAAGTAGATCACTGTAATGTCAGGATGTAAGTTTTGTTGCTCTCTTTGCCATTATACAGTTTTAATTTCAGTCTGAGAATCCGTACTTCATTTGCATATTTCATTATGACAATGACAAAAAACATAAAATATTTATATTGGATTAAACTATTGTCAATGTCACACATGTTCTAAAAAAATATATAACCAAAGGGAAACATTTTCACTTGTTAGGACTTTTTTTCCAATTTCAAAGCTGTATTACTCAATTGATCTTGTCTGAGGTTAGAATGAGGAAGCAATTACATAAAAGCTCCATCATCTGCACAGCTCAGTGTAAATGCTAAATATGTTCCAGCTTTTCCTTTTTTTGAATAGTCCTGGAGTGTTACTTTCACCTGCTGACTGTTAATCTGTTACTTCTTCTTGCTGAAAAAAAAAAATCTAACTCATCCAAACACCATTACAAAAAACCCCAAACAAAACAAGACAAACAAACAAAAAACAAACAAAAACAACAACAACAAAAAAGTAGACGTTTATTGTGGTTTGCTATTGGGTTTTTTGCTGATGGTTAAATTTTCTAGTTTCCTATAAGATTCAAACTTGAATGGTTCCTTTTCTTAAAGTAGGCTCAGAGGTCTAATATGGAGTGAATTCATACTAGAGCACTTCTACAAGAGCTGTCTCTTGCCTTTGATTGTTGACTTCATTTAAATTTCCTCTAAAAGAAGTATAATATCTTTTTCCAAGACTCAGCTATATCAGTGGAAATTCGTTTAATAATTCTAGAATTATTGGGAATGATGCAAGGGAAATTCATACAAAACCTTTTTTTCTTAGTGACAAAAAAAATTATACTCTTTAACAGCCAGTTGCTGCTCACATGATGTACTTGAGGTGATTTTTCTTTTCCTGTCTTTATAATGATAAAGGGAGAAATGCAGAATAATGAAGAGAAACAAGCTAGGTATGCAGCAAACAGAAGACAAGTATTCAAGGAAATTGTGTTATGGCAATGCTGAATTCCTTCAATTTTGCGGTGGACACTTCATAAAAATCCTCAGTTTTGGAAAAGCTAGTGAGAGGTGTAATTTCCTGCCTCTGTCCATTAGGTAATAGGATGTTTTAAAGTACGTACTTATTTTTTCTTATTTCAATATGCACAGATGTGCAGATGATGAATTTTAAACCATGTTTCTGTTGTTGTGTTAAGCCAGGGTGATGACTACAGAAATTGTTTAGAGCCTTAGGTTTGTTCCATAAAGATTTCAAAGTATTTTGTATTATTATTATTTAAACATTTCTGGATTGATGTACATAGCTCAGTTTTCTAAAATTATTAAATTTATAATGGATGATCTGCTACAGGTAAAAATACCTTTAAGAGTATTTCTAGTGTTTCTGTTTAGAAATGCTTTTCTCAAATTAAAAACAGAATAAAGGTCATTGCGATTTCTTTTCATTTTTCTCTGCTTCCTAGCTTAAGGAAAGTATGCAAAAAGTTGTCTGCATGTTTGCGTTTACAAATGTATTGCTTTTCTTTCCAGTCAGCTGCAAGCTGACTCTACAACTGAGAGACTTATTTTAGTCTTGCCATAGTCTTTTTAATTTGAATTTATTTTATCGCTTTTTTGTTTTCTTCATAATTGTGGTACATTTTAGAATCCATCTGGAGTGAGATTGATGCTATCTGATATTAAGATATTAAGCTGTCTTAAACTTGTTAGGTGATGGAGAGAGGGGATCAATTCTGTTTATCAAATGGGTTTTTTAATTAGATGAAATTAAGATCCCTAGATCTTGTTTTTAATTGCACACAAGCTTAGAGGACTATCTTAGGTGAGAAGATAATTGGATAAATTTACTGAATAAATAAATGTTAGAATGCATTTAGAATCTCTGTGTAGCATACAGGAATCTCATAATTAGATTTTCATTTATTATATTATGCTTTCATTGTTAACAGAAACATTAAAACTAATTATTTTCCTCTTCTGTTAGCATATTTTTATAATCTGGATATTGCTGACTGCAGTGAGAGGATTCTAATATTAAAATTATTAACTCAATGTGTATGCTGGAGTTACTACTAATATTTAAATAGGGGCATATTATCTCTTCAAGAATATTTGTATCAAATGAAGGTTTCAATAACAAATTTTTAAAAGTCCGTACTGAAAACTGCTGGCCAAATTACTTCTTGGGCAAAGCTGCCATCACCGTGTGATAAAAACTTCTGTCAGAACTTTAAACTCCCTACACATGGCTGCTACGTTTGTATATGAAATACTTTGTAATCCCTTGAATTGAAGAGCTATGTAGGTCTTGAAAATCACTACCCCTTTAAATCTTCAGTTTCAATTGACTTTGTTAGTGCTTTCCAAAATGGTTTTTTGGTAATAATAATTTGCTGCTACTGTATTCGTTTAAGACTTCTCTTGTATGATGTGTATGCCTCATTTTTTAACACTTAGAATTTATATCAGAATAAAGCCAAGCTCTTCAATGGCATTATTAGCCCTTGTTTAGATTTCAGCCTTAGCCAAAGTAACTACTGTACATTTCCCATAAAACTACCTTCATCTTTTTGTCCTGATGAGAAAGTTAAATACAAGGTACAAGTAAAAGAGTACAATTCATGAATGTCATGGAAATTGCTGAAAGGCACCCTTGGAAATTCTGAATAAATGCAAAGAAGTCAGTGAAAGAAGCAAGCGCAATAATATGATGGAGAAGCAAAAGTCCATTTCCCAGGTCACTGAGTCTAGTTTATTTCCAAGCTGTAGAAGCAGCACTGAAATCGATAACAGAAAAAGTCTACATATGCTATATTTCAACTGAAATGACTAGGGAGGCTCCTACTCTCTTCCTTTTCTTGAGGATATGTTTATTTGAACTTTATATCTTAATGGATAATTCTAGGATGCATTTTAATAAACAGAAGGAGAAAACCTACTTAACTGATTTGATGAAATACATTAATAATAGTGTTAGGAAGACAGCACACTTACTAAGGCATGCCTAGTTGGTTTTGGTTCTCAGATTCCTAATCAGGATCTTAAAATTTTACATTCTTAGCTAAGATAGTGTTCTTGCAGAATGAATGTTTTGAGCCCTGTAACCAGTCACTTCATAACTGTAACTGTCTTGATGTTGAAGAATTATCTACATCAAGACTCATAGGAATGCTGTTAGTCTGATGTCTGACCTTTCTGAGCTTCATTACATCTGGAACACAGGCTTTGAAGTTTGTTCTCTTACTGGGCAAAAAATGTTTAATGATTATATTTATAGCTCTAAAAATCTTTTATTTCAGTTGCTCTTGCTCCAGCTCATAAGAAATAATTCTCACAAAATATTTTCAGCCTCTGAGGGATGCTTTGGAAAAGTTGTAATATCATCATATCATCATATCGTCATATCACAAAGATTTTCCATTAGTCTTGTTGTTCTTATTTTACTTGTTATTTTGTGCTAGCCAAAATGTTTTAATCTTAAAACATCTTGATTAGTAGAGGCAAATTATTAAAATGGTGCAATGGCTATTCTGAGTACCTAAGAAACTGTTTATTTACTCTTTTAAGTCCTTAGGGTATTTTTGCTAGCCTGGAAACATTGAAATATATCATGTCCTTTGAGAACAAATTCAAAAGCAGTTGCAAATTCCTTCAAAGAAGGATTCTGCATTATAAGGGTGCTGCTGCTTATATATATTTCTTAAATTATTGGGTTGAAATTTCCACTGCAGTCCATGATTTTGCTATGGTTGTTAGTATTCCTGAAATACACACCCATTTTTGTGACTCACTGCACCCAGCTTCTCATTAATGGTGAGCACTGCCAGGATGAAATAATAGGAATCCTTTGTAACTCCTACCAGTCATGTTGCAGGTACAAAATTTTACTTGGGTTCAAAATGAGATTGGAAAAGCTCAAGATAAATTTGAAAGGCCCTTTGGAGGTAGAAAACACATTGCCTTTCAGGAAATGTTCAAGTGAGAAGTAGTTGAACACTAGTGGCAGAGGTGACAGAGGCTTAGGGAGAGATACAGAATATGCAGAACTTTTCCTTATTTTTATCAAAACACACTCTTGGCTGTAGTTGGAGCCAGCTTTATCAGGCTACATATGCCTTTTGTGTGATACACCACAGCCATTCTATGTAGAACAGGACCTATGAAACACAGGGGAATTTCCAGTGTTTTTACTACGTGTGCCTTGGGTCCCTTTGAAAAGGGGACATTACAGTGCATGTAATGACAAGATAAAAATGAAAGCTTTTGTCTGAAGAAATAGTTAATCTGGGGGGTTTTGTGTTTTTCCAAAGATTGTTACATACATCAGGTTATCTATGCAAATACTATTTGTTTCTGGAGCGTTTCTAACCATCTGGGCTTGAAGGACTAAATGTGTGTGTGAAGTCCCTACCAGCATTAAGTAACCCACAGTATTAATGCTTCAATGACATGCGAGAAAAGAACCTGTATAGGAAACTCCCAAATATATCTTTTTTAGAATACAGAAGTAAAACAGATCACAAACAACACCATGACCATAGATATAGTCAGGGAATGTTGACTGAATGTTTACCAGAACAGTGTATTACAATGCTAATTCAAAGTCTAAATTCTTCAAAGCAGGAATATTGTATTTTCTGTGTGTCTGTACAAAAATTTTGATCTTCAGATTATGGCTATTTGTGTAATATTATATTTAAGACTAATAAAGCCACAAAAGTTGTCTTTGACTAGTAATTAGCTTCTGTAATTACTTTCTCAGTCTGTGACTACCCTCTGGAAAATGAGTTGAAATCATTCTAATTACCTCCTGGAAAAGGATGCGATGCTTTACTCATTTCCAGATACCAGACTTTGGAAGATTAGTGTCCCATAGGTGCTTGTGTGGTGTGAGAAGGAAGTTATAGCTTTATGATGTTAAAACCTCATCATAAATTCTGAAATGTTGGACATGAAGACTTAATACTGATAAGTGAGAGCTTTGTGCTAAGTGTTGGGTAGAGTTTGTCTTCTGCAACAGAATCACATTGGAATTGTTGAGAGAATGCTAGATATAACTGAAGAAGGCATTAGACTGGTCCTCATTTTCATGGTGGTGACACTCGTTTCATGTGAGTAACTCTTACAAACAGGAAAAATGGTGGTATGTGCTTCTGGAATAGAGGATAGGTTGTTAATTTGTAAATGAAAGAATGAAGAACTGTGATTAAATGAAGGACCATCATAGTATGTTCATACACAGGCACCCAGAATAGTGTACATCAGTGAGCCAAGGTACTTTCATGCCATAAACCACAAGGAGCTGTCTGCCTTGGATATTAGTCCATCCAGCATTGAATATGCCTAATTAATCACATCAAGGACTTCCCAAAAGAGAATGATGTATGATATTTATGTGTAGTGCTCATGGCTGGTGAGTCCACTGTTCACAGCTGATGGAAAAACCATGCAAGTCCTTGGCAGCTGTTTTGTTGCTTTCTCTCTTCATGAGATTGGCATGTCTGGTGAGCAGTGCCTTGATGAGGAAAGAGATGAAAGACCAGGATTGGAGGGCTGATATCCCTTTCGTGTTTTCTTATTACTAGATAAGCTTGCCTCGAGACTGTATCCCAGACTTTGTCATGGTTGACTCAGAAAGTTGTTTACATTCAAGGACACCAGTAAATTTTTTTGAAACTGTATGTGTTCAGTGCTGAAGTATTGCATCACATATTGGATACAGGGAAGGCCATGTCCTTCAGTTTACTCAATGCAAAGCTATTTAGATAATTTTTACAGCAATTTGTGTTTGTAGCTGAATGATCTAAAGGCACAATTGTGCCTACTTATATGACTGTATGGGTAAGTGTGCGTATATTCTGTGAAACCAGCAAAATGAAATGTGCAATTAATGTTCAAGGCATAGTTGGCCAGAGTTCAAGAGCTTCCTAAGGAATAGCCTGATCTGGGTAGCTGTAGGGTGCAGTATGAGATATCAGGACATTTTTACCAAACATCATTTAGCCATAGTGACACTGAGCTGTGACATGACACTTGAATCATGGGGATACCAAGAGGGTGGTACTACTTTTGAGCTATTTATGATAACAGTGAGGGGGAGCTAGTTTAGATTAAAAGAAACCCAAAAAGTAGCTTAGAACCTTAGCAAAACCAATAGGTTCTCCAGTCGGAGATGGGAACATTTGTTCTGGATGGGCCGCCAAGGGGAGCACAGTGTGAAAGTAGATATGCTGGTCTGTTCCAGAGGGTGGCTGCTGGTGATTAGGGACAGGATTTGTAATTCTGTGGGAGAAGTGTGGTGAGAGGCAGTAAGGACACAGAACCTGGGGACTGAATAAACCCAACCAAGATGGAATGGAGAGGTGCATATGAAACACTAAATCAGGGGGTTTTATGACTAGCAGTAAAGGGCTCTTTTAGTTCTTACCACTGGGCAGAATCAATAAAGATCCTATTCATGTCTCTATACTGCCAACCCTTTCTGGTGAGCCCTGTTTAATAGTAGGTTTTTGTACTAGCAAAGAAACAAATGTTGCCAAGTCAAGACATTACTGCAAAGACCCCTCTATTGACTCATCAAGCCAAGGATAATGTACAGAGGTTAGGGTTAGGTGTGTGTCCTTTGAGAAAAATTGACATAGATTATGCAGCTTCGCACACATGGAATAAACAAAATTACGAAACTTTCTCTTAAGAGGAAGTAAAATTTTTCTGTCAAGTGGCAGTATTGTTATAGGAATAAACGTAACTAGAAATAGGTTCCTTTGAGATGAAGCTTGGGCACTACATAAAACCTTTAACCTGTCAGGCACTTCGTCTTTATATGAAATGTTGGATTTCATAATAGACATGTAAAGTGTACATACTTGTACTTACAAACCTATTTGTGCATCTCTTCTAAAATCTAAGTATTGGACATGTTGTCAAAATGCTGCAGCTCTTAGCTAACATTTTAATATAAATTCTACTGCGTGTGTATGTATATAATCTAGTGTAAGCTTTGATGTGGAACTTGTCATCTGGAATTGTTTTTGTAGATATTTTAATTGTTTCATGGAAAGTGTTGCCATGGATAAACAGATATAGAAGTGCACTGATTCATCCCTTCTGAAATTTTGCTTAATGTTTGCTCTGATTTTTCTAAGATTATCATTGTTTCCATTCCAGAAATGTAATCTAAATCTTAAGTTTCAAAATGCTTCAAAAAGCTAAATCTTCCAGTTTTACCTTGGATACATAACTGGGATCACTAGAACTGGTTGTGGGTTATAGAAAGTGGAAGAATTTGTCCCACTCAAAACTATGGGAAGGGGAGAAGGTTTTATGTTTGCAAAATGGCACTGTAAGTAGATGAAAATAATTAGAAACCATAGTCCTTCCTTTGTCTTTATAAGCTGTTCACTTCAGATCATTAACTGACTCCTGAATCTCTGAGTACACTCGTGATACAGGGTTTCTCTGAATGGTAAAGGGCAACCAAAGTGTGATTAATGAAAATCCTATGACCCTGTGAAATGCCCAGTATTAGGTGGAATGGAGACTTTATTGATAACTCATTTCAAAGAATTTTAAACCTAAAACCAGGTGAGGAAATACTGTATCTTTATTGTCTGTTGCATGTTCTTCTAGAACATTTTTGTTTTTACAGTTACTTTATAGAAGTTAGTGAGGCTGGTTTTTTTTTTATTTTAGATTTGTCCTTTATGACACTGTTCCCAGTCATAAGTTGTGAAATCTGGGTCTGATTTTCAGTGTCAGAGTTCTTTTTTTCTGTTTTCAAAGTATTCTATATTCAGAGATAAATGGGGTACATTTCAGGTTTATTTTCTCCATGCCAGATGACTTCTTTTCAAAGAAAAAAAACTTTTTAAAGTAGTGCATTTTGTGTAAGGTAGTTGTATTACTAAAATGTGCAGATCTAAAAAATAGTTGACATGCACCAAGTTAGAAAAGCGCAACCTTACAGTAATTTGTTTGCCTGCCAGGGCTGTCCCCTCGCCCTGCATTTTCTTACTTTGTAAAATAATCAAATCTTCCTTTTTTCCTTCATCTCAAATGATTATCTATTTATACTGAACAACTGTACTAAACAGCTTTAGTTTAATCATTAGAGTAAGAAAAACATTGGAATCTTTTTTTATTGCTAAATTGATATCTTTTGGCAGAATTACTAATTATTTTTGAAGACAGTTTTACATTTATCTTTGCAAGTCTCTTTTGTTATGCCAGCTGTCTAAATCTTTTCATAAACTTCAGTTAAAAGAACATATTTTCCGTGATTATTTTAAAATATAATGTTTACTGGAAGGGAAGTCTAGTGAATTCCCACAGATGAAGTGTGAGTATATTTCTCCCACTTGTAAATGAGTTCTTATTTCCTACAGTATGTATTCTGGTACCACAATGAGTCATTTTCAACATGTTTTAGTTTAGCTTCTAAAACATTTAAAAACTTGGCAGATACATATAAATGAATGTTACATCTAGTTTTAGAAACTGCTTCCAAAGAGTATTTTACTAAAATGAAGACTGTGAATAGACCTTTCAGAATGCAGAAGTGTCCTTTGTGATAAGCCTGAAGTAATTTGTAGAGGTTTTTTGGTTTGGTTTGTTTGTGAACGTTTAGGGATTTTTTTCCTCACCTTTAGCAGGTTTTGATTTAACCTTCCTGTAAAATAGGGAGAATAATTTTGTGAAAAAGCCTTAAAGTTTGCACACAATGTGTTGTTAATTGGATATTTTAGCCAGGCAAGTAATACATTTCTTCAGTATGTTAACTGAATTTTGCAAATTTTCATGCTATTTTATTTTAAAAGTTTTCAATTTTATAACTTTTTCAAAATGACTGTAGTTCACCTCTGCTTTAATGTGATTTAATATGTTTAAGATTATATATGCCACGCCCTACTTAAATGTATTTCCTGATGCTACCTTAACAGTATTAGAAAAAACCTCTAGACTAAGTAGTTTATATGATTAAAACAGACTGAGGAGTTACACGGGTGAAGTGCAAGTGGGGGGAAAATGGGGGAGACCAACGCTGTTTAGATTCAAAAGGAAAAAAAAAAAAACAACCAAAAAAACTACCCCAAACAAACAAAATCTCCAATACAAAATGACCAGTGTTCCATTTCTGAGAAAGTTATATCTATTGTTTAAAGAATATTTCATATTTTAGGTTCAGTGTCCTGGCTTCCTAGCATCTGGAACATTTAATATAAGGGGACCTCAGATACTTTGTGAGACCTGTGCTTATATACGCGCATATTTCTGGATTTGAATACAACCCTAAATATTTTCCAATTCTTGGCAACATTTGTATTGTCAGTTATGGTATGAATAACTTTGCAACTCTCTGATTATTCTGTTCCAGCTTTAACCATCTGCATGTTGTCCATGATGCAACACCATGTTATCAGTAAGGTCTTACTGTAATTATCACCCATAAAAATTTCTGTAGCTTTTTATTAGACTCAGAAGGAGACGGGGAAAACATATAAAACTTGGATCAGTATGTCCTTCATTGAAATATTTCCTGGAATCACTTTTCACTTAGTTACGTGGTATAAAATATAAAGGATATAAAGGAAACCTGTTTCAAAGCCCTTCTCCATCTGCCCCCCTCTGACTGGTCCTACATACGGTAAATTTTCATCAGGGACAAAATCAGAAAAAGGAGGGGAAGTGTAGAGAGCCTGGTGCAGGAATAGCTGGAAGAAAAAGGCCATAGTCAGATCAACTTAGTAAAGCTAGCAAAGTGGGCCTCAGTCTCACGGATACAGTGTCCTTGAGATAAGGAAGACACGCAGAATTGAGAAAAACATGAATGCCGAAGTGCTTAGCTAAGCCGCACAGCTAGACCAATGATGAGCTCAGATTTTGCACTATGCATGAGCTAATTAAGCACTGTATTTAATCGCCACTCTGCGTATCAATAAACGAGACTTTGCTGATGACCGAATTGGTGTCCGCGTCTCCCTTCTCCGACATTTGGTGAACCCCGACGTGCCTCCGTCGCTGAAAAGAAAACGGTTTCAGAAAACGGGGGAGAACGCGCCACGGTCGGTGAAGTAGAGTTGGGGCCTGCTGCAACCGGGTCGGTGTCAAACGACGTAGGGAAGACACCCCCAGGAGCCATAAAGGTGGTCCTGGGCCATACGTGCTGCCGAAGCCGGAGAGTTGCAACAGCGCTGACGACGAAAAATGGACAGGCAAGCAGCATATGATTTATTTATAGCACATATAGATAAGTTAGGGTTAAAAGAGATTAATCCCAGGAAGGATATACCGGGGTTGTTAGTCTGGGGTTATGCTAAAGGTTTATTCTCTAATCCTCACACCGTGCATGATTTAAATGAGTGGCGTAAGTTAGGGGATGCACTGTGGGAGGCGGTATTAGAGGATGATAAAACAGCAAAAAAGCTGGGAAAGATCTGGCGGGTAGTTCATAATGCGCTGCTAAAGCAGCAAGCAGAGAGAAGGGCGGCTCGGGAGGCAGTAGAGGCATATAAAAGGAATGCTCAGTATGGTGATAATGAGCCCCGAGCACCCAGCACGACCAGAGTAGAAATACCTATCTCTGGGGAGGCGGCAGGAATGACAGACATGGCTAGCTGCGCTTGGCCCTCGGCACCCCCCCCCTTAGAAGAGCTTGAGGAGGATTCCGCCGCGGCGGCGGAGACAATTGCAGAAGGCGGAGTAACCCCGCCTTCCGACAGCGAAGGGCCCCAGACCGGCGGCGAAAAATCCCCTTGCCAGTCTGAGCCTACCGCCCCTAAGCCCACCGTGGAGCCAGCTCCGGTCCCTAGGGCGGAAAGCGACCTGTGGGAGGAGATGGCAAGACGGCGGGGGGAGGCGTGGAGTATGCTAGCCAGACACGGCTTGGAGATTGGGGACGAAAGCGCTGTTGACGCAGCGAAAACCTGGGTTTTCCCCGTCACGTATACACAGGGAATAAACCAACAAGGACAAGCCGTCCAAGTGGGAGCATACTCGCCTCCCGACTGGAAGCTGCTAGCCCAGCTAAGACAGACAGTGAGTCAGTTTGGTTTCCGGAGTGAGCCAGCTAAGCAAATGCTAGATTTCTTGTTCGATACATACCTGCTGTTGCCAAATGATATGAGAAGTATAGTGAAACTGATTTTCACGCAACATCAGCAGTTGCTATTTAACGCCCACTGGCAAGCCCTTGTTCAGGAGTCAGTTGCAACACAGAGGGGCCCGGGAGATCCGTTAGCTGGAATTACCATAGACGAACTGATGGGATTGGGTCAATACCGCAGGACAGAAGCTCAAATGATTTCGGGACCCGACAAGGTTAGGGAAGCCATGCGTCTAGTAAGGAGTGCCATCGGTCAGGTCAAAGATAGCTCAGGCATACCCATGTATATGGGGATAAAACAGGGAAGAAATGAATCCTTTGGGGACTTTGTAGATAAGGCTGCTGCTGCTATTGAAAAGGCAGGAGTCCCAGAGTATATGAGAGGGGCGCTACTAAAGCAATGTGCGCTGCAGAATAGCAATGAGGCAACAAAAAGGGTATTATCAACTTTAGGAGCCAATTGGTCGATAGAAGAGGCATTGGAAAGGATGGCTTTACAGCCGACAGGGGCACAGGTTTTCTTAGTTAATGCACTAAAAGAAATAGGCTTAGGGCTACAGAAACAAGCCGAGTCCACACAGTCACAGGTGCTAGCCGCTCTTGCTCCTCTCCGTGCTTCCACAGCGGCCCCAGCCACGTCGAGTGATCACCGACCTCCCTCAGCGCGCTGCTACAGATGCGGAGCAAGAGGCCACTTCCGACGTGAGTGCCGTGCCCCAGGAGTATGGTGCCAAAACTGCCAGAACAACACGCATAACACATCAGCTTGTCGCCGCAAGTCGGAAAACTCCCAGCGAAGCGCGCCCGACAGCCGCGCCCGAACACAAGTAGCCGCCGTGACATCAGCGCCATCTCCTGTCTACAGCCAGCCACAACAGGGAGCCTGAGACTCGACCTAACAGCCGCAGTAAAAACATCTTTGATGACAGCTCGCTCCGTCAAAGTCCCAACTGGAGTTTATGGCCCAATAAATATCAAAGGACAAGCTCATGGAGGACTAATAGTGGGACGCTCGTCGAGCTCCATTGTAGGACTGTTTGTGCTACCAGGTGTCATCGATGCAGACTACACGGGAGAAATACAAATAATGGTTTATACTCCTTTTCCTCCTCTGACAATTGAGGCAGGTCAGCGTATTGCTCAATTTATTCCACTTCCACAGTTGAGCCGGGGTGTTCAACCACAAAGACAAACCCCACGTGGAGACCAAGGATTCGGATCATCAGGTATTGCTATGCTCACAATGGATCTCCATACCAGACCCAAAAAGAAGGTGAAACTAACCTATGCAGGAGAGACAATAGAAATGATAGGACTCCTAGACACTGGGGCAGATACCAGCATTGTCTCACCAGAAAAATGGCCCCACAACTGGCCATCAATGCAAACTACGGATACCGTGACAGGCGTCGGAGGATTCACCCTTGCCAGAAAAACTCCTCCAATAAGGGTCACTATAGATGGGCAAAATTTGGTGACTGTGTTGTCCGTAGTTGCATTACCACCATCGGTACATTGCCTAATTGGAAGGGACATTTTGGCTCAGATGGAGGTCGTTTTATCCAACGAGCACCCTTTGGGGTAATTGCCATTGCTTGGACTTTCCCAATCCCAATCACCTGGACTACCAATGAACCGGTAATGGTTAAGCAATGGCCTCTAAAAAGGGAAAGTCTAATACAAGCACATCAACTCGTAAAAGAACAATTCCAACAAGGACATTTAAAACTCTCAACAAGCCCATGGAACACGCCAATTTTTGTGATCAAAAAGAAGTCAGGAAAATATCGTCTTCTACATGATTTAAGAGCAGTAAATAATCAGGTGGAGGCAATGGGGGCATTACAGCCAGGCCTCCCCAACCCAGCAATGCTCCCACAGCATTGGCCTCTTCTAATCATTGATCTAAAAGACTGCTTCTTCACTATTGCCTTACACCCTCAAGATACTAAAAGATTTGCGTTCACCCTACCAGCAATAAACAGAGAAGAACCTGATAAACGGTATGAATGGACTGTTCTTCCACAAGGAATGAAAAACTCGCCTACCCTGTGCCAACTGTATGTTGATGCCGCATTACAACCATTGAGGATACAGTGGCCCAACACAATTATTTATCATTATATGGATGATATCCTCTTTGCTCAAGAATCAGCATTTACAGACACTCAGATGCAGGAAATTCAAAGCACCCTAGCAAAGGCATCCCTCATAATAGCTCAAGAAAAAATACAGCGATCCACACCATGGAGGTACTTGGGGTGGTCTATCACAGACCAAATCGTACGGCCGCAGAAGCTCCAGCTTACAACAAAAATCACCACTCTAAATGAGGCACAGCGACTGCTAGGAGATCTGCAATGGCTCAAGCCGATTGTTAGGATACCCAACTCCTTGCTAGACTCCCACAGGCCACTACTTAAAGGAACTGACCCAACCGCACCCGTAACCGTAACCCCGCAACAACAGGAAGCCCTCAAGGGTATTATACGCTACATCGATGAGGGGTTTGTCTCCCGCCGAAATATCTCCTCGCCCATCGATCTTACCATCTGGAGTACTGCCAACCACCTACTCGGTGCACTCACACAGCTACAAAAGAAAACACGGGAGACACGGGTACTAGAAAGAACAGCCTCTCAGCAGCCGTCCTTGTTGTGCGTGTGGGGGGTCATGGTGTGAAGCCTGGGTAGCCCTAAAGTGCGGGGGCTGTGGGGACTGCTCGTGGGTGGAACAGAGAACAGTGTTTAATCTGTGGTGCTGGAGGTGTCAAAGTGACGACCTAAGAAATTCAAATTGGGGTCGGGCCCTAGAAAAAGAAGCAGGAGTGCCATATGCCCAAGTACGAAACCTATACGAGACACCAGAACAGCTCCTGTTAGCTTGGGCCCGGTGGGAACTTACCAACTGGATTAAGAGGCAGCACATCTATGCAAATTCGCACATTATCGCTGCAAGGTGCAGACATAAAGTCCCACACCTGCCTTGGCCTCAGGTAGGACCAATTAAGCCCGGTACAGACCCAGAGGAGGTATTAAATCAAAGTATAGAAGAGGTAAAACAACTGCAGATAACAGGGAGCAATACAGGGCGTAAAAAGAATAGGCCGCCAAAGAAATCAAAATGATGATCATTACACTGCTTATGCTTGCTAACTTTGCTCACACAAAATCTTTTCCAATGCAGCATGCGCCTCGGGAAAACGTATAGGTAACATTCACTAACATAACAAGACAAGAATCAATCTGCTTAAGTCTAGGAGGAGTACAAAATCCTTTTAAAACCTGTCTAGTAAGGTTGCCAGTATGGTTGCAAGAAGTTCAAGGGAATGTGCTGCATGAATTTATCTAACCACTCTGAGTCCATCCACAAAAAGATACAAAACACGCAGCAGAAATTACACAACCTAAAAGAAAAAGATGGTTGGGGCATTGACGAGTGGTTAAAAAGCCTAGGTCTTAGGGGATGGATTCAAACCATTATTAAGTATGCTATTATGGTGTTAGATATATTCTTGTGCTTAGCTTTATTGCTACCTTGCTTGATAACTCGCTTACAAAATTTTATTCAAAAGACTGTCAGCAAAGCTTGGCATGCCACTCTTCTAGCTCAAAAAGAAAACGGGGGAAGTGTAGAGAGCCTGGTGCAGGAATAGCTGGAAGAAAAAGGCCATAGTCAGATCAACTTAGTAAAGCTAGCAAAGTGGGCCTCAGTCTCACGGATACAGTGTCCTTGAGATAAGGAAGACACGCAGAATTGAGAAAAACATGAATGCCGAAGTGCTTAGCTAAGCCGCACAGCTAGACCAATGATGAGCTCAGATTTTGCACTATGCATGAGCTAATTAAGCACTGTATTTAATCGCCACTCTGCGTATCAATAAACGAGACTTTGCTGATGACCGAATTGGTGTCCGCGTCTCCCTTCTCCGACAGGGAAGAAGTTATTTTAGGGGATTGAGAATCTTAATTGTTTTATCAGACAAAAGCATTTTTCTCCTTCCATTATGTCTACATTGTGAAACTTGTGGAGGATTGATGATAGGCAAAAAAGTAAAGGAAATAAAGATGAGAGGTGGGGAAAGGAATAGTGTAAATAAAAGATTAAAAAATAGCAGTCATGAAAGCTTCACTGAGTGTGAATCATCTGAATGTAAACAATATGGTGCAGTTTCCCAGTCTTTCCTTTTAGAAGAGTAGTCTAAGACAGTTTAAGTCTTTTTTAAAGACAAAACAGTTGCATGAAGGGATTGGGTAAGTGGAAGTCAGTGCGTTGGGATTGATGGCAGAGTCCATTTCTTTGTTTCTGCCCATCCAGTTACCTTTGTACAGCTATTTGTAGAGATGCAAACTTTGATGTTATTTTTGTTGGTACAAGGTAAACATCTCCTTCCAGTTCTAACACTGAAAACCTTTGAACATCATATTCATAGATCTTAGTTCTGTTCATACCACTGTTTCAGAATTTTGTGATTTTTTGGAAGTATTTTTAAAATGTAATATACTGTTAGGCTTTGGGTGAGTTCAGACATTAGTTTCTGAGCAAAGTAAGTAAAATGCAGCATGGATTTTAGTACAGTATTTACTGTGGCTGTCATCAGTCTTGTCTAATTTTAAATGCCTGTGCTGGGATGGAATCATGTTTGTAAGGTACCTGTTTCTGTTTCTTTCCACTGACTTGTAAAGGGAGTCTGCACAACAGGCTCAGGTGTAGGTAACCACCCCATAAACAGCAGAAATGACACAACTCAAGTCCCACATGACTTTTCTGAGTAAAAGGAGTTCAGCATAGACTATTCAGAAATTCATAGGTTTTGGAGCTTTTATATCTTACCATCAGTCCTCCTCCAATGCAGAATTGTCAAGCCTTTAAGCATTTCTCCAATGCTGGTCATAAAATTGAATGTTTTCATTATGAAGTGCTATATGCCTTACATGCTGCTTTTTTGGCCCTTTTTTAATGAACTCTGCTGTCTTCCATGATTGGAAGTATTTTGATCGACAGAAATTCAATCAATGTAAGTCTAGATACCTGGTTAATGAAACTCTGGAAGGTAGGAAGATACCATACTCCTTCAGAATTTTCAGTTCTTAGCTACCTTGCAGTAATTCAAAAAGAGTTGCCAAACCCAAATGAAGAGGAAAATTGCATTTGTTTTTTTAGAGAAAAGTGTATAAAGGACAGAAAAGATCTGTGGTATGGCAGAGATCCCCCTGTTGCCCATGGAAGGGGTGGTGATTGTCCTAAGGAAGTTGTGACCGTGTCAGAAGCCCGTGGTGGAGCAGGTTTGCTGTCAGGACTTGTGATCTCTCAGGGACCCACACTGGAGCAGTCTGTTCCTGAAGGCCTGCACCCATGGGAAGGACCCACACTGGAGAAGTTTGTGGGTGCTGTCTCCCATGGGAGGGATCCCCATGCTGGATCAGGGGAAGAGTGTGAAAAGTCCTCCCCTGAGGAGGAAGGATTGGCAGGAATGTGGGATGAACTGACCACAGCCTCCATTCCCTGTCCTTCTGCACTACTGGGAGGATGGAAGTAGAGAAAATTGGGAGTCAAGTTAAATTCAAGAAGAACGGAGGGATGGGGGGAATGTGTTTTATTTTAGGATTTGGATTTGTTTCTCATTATCCTTTTTTGATTTGATTGCTAATAAATTAATTTTTCCCCAAGTCAAGTCTATTTTGCCCATGACGGTAACTGGGGACTCATCTCTCCCTGTCCGTATCTTGACCCATGAGTCTTCTGTTATATTTCTTCTGCCCTGTCCAGATGCAGAGGGGAGAGATAAAGTGGCTTTGTGGGCACCTGGGATCCAGCCAGTGGTAATCCACCACACTGTACTCAAAATATAATGTATGGTTGATAAGTACAGGTTTTGCGCATGTTAGTGACTTTCCAGCAGGTTGCCATAGTGACATCCGGGGGTAGATTTTCCCTGACTAGATTCCAGTGAAGTCTTACCAATACCTCCTGTTCTCAAGCACCACCTAACCTCAGAGGCAGTTAAAATCATTCCAAGTTGGAGCACATTTAGGTAGAGGTCCTCGTGCATGCTCGGAAGTCTCCTGCTTTGGAAAGCTAAGTGCTTATTTTGATGTGGGTAGGAGGTGCTTGAACTCTGTTCAAGTCCCTGAAGGGCCTGTTTTTATTAGAACATGGCTAACTCATTCAAAATCATTGAGGTCACTCCAGAGCACTGTTAGAAGAAGAGGTAATGGCTAAACTTTGCCTCTTTTGTAACATGATTTGAGCACTCCCCCAGAAACTTTAAGTATCTTGTCCTTTTTCTCTCAGTCTCCTTAATTATTTAAAGAGCTTTTGGTGTTACTTGCAAGGTTTATGTCAATTTGTCCAGAGCTACTGGCAACAAGTCTTGATATACATGATTCATGAGTTTAGCAAAATGCTACAAAAGGGGAAAAATGAACAAATTTGGGTTTTTTTGGTGAAAGACAAATTCTCAAAAAATTATAAAAATGCAATTAAAAGATAATTTTCAGAATCTTTTAGCTATGTAATTGTCTTTTTTATACTTCTTTTTCCATTATTAAATCAAGAAAAAAACGAAAATCTACAAATGTGGATACTGGCAATATAGTAGTTACGTATAAGATTTATAAACATCATTTTTAGAGTAAGCCTTTTGGATCATTGATTATTTTGTCATTTCATGTAACCATCTTTTCAGAAATTAAACTCTGAACTGTATCATTCCTAGTGGAAGACATGCTAGTTGTTATGTTCAGATGGGCTTTTAATTTCCATTTCAAGATTATTTTCCCTTGATTTATATAACAGCGTTCCGAAGATAGCATTAGTCAAATTTATCTATTGTTTTGTCCTCTTAAAATCTTAGTCAGACTTTGTTTTTCTAGATTGTAGCTTATTTGACTTCTCTTGGGATAGATTCCTTGTTCTCTTGGACATCTGAGTATAATTTCTCTTAATCCTGACCTCACTTTAACACAGATAACTGGAATTCTGTGTAATGTTTCAGATAATTTCCTGCTCTACCTCTTATGATACCATAATTTTCACTAGATGTACCTTAGTGATTCCTGGAACTTTGCGTCTTTTGCATGGCTGGGTCATTTTAGCAGTTTAGTTATCTTAATCTCATGTAACAAGTCTAGATCCTTCTCCTTAGTCTGCTCTGTCTTGTAGGAGTCTGGAAGAATGGAACCATCGCCTTAAGTTTCCTAGCCCCACTCTAAGTCTTCCATCCATATATACATTCTTACTAGTTTTGTGCTTATGCTACATTATTATCATTCTGTGAGAATCCCACTCTGCGTCATTTCAGAGAAGCTCATCACTAGAAGTGCAGCCATTTTTGCTGCAAATACTCAACATGAGATACAATTCAACCTAATGAACCTGTGCTGAGTACACTTACAAAGGAGCTGCGAACATCTGTATTATTATCATTCCTCAAGTATGTTTTTAGTCTTCATTTCACATCTTTAGCTATTCCGTGTTGTGTCAATAGGATAAAAATTGGAATTGCTAAAAAAAGGAAAGGAAGTAGGTTTCAAAAGTTGTAATTTTAGCTCTGGTATATGCTGCTAATCAAGTTGAACTTGAATTACTGAGTTGTGGGGGGGCAGCAGCCAACAGCGGGAAGAATAACATTTTTGAAAAGAGCAAATACTTGCAAGTTGTTTCTTTGTTCTTATCATTTAACAGTTTAACTATACAAACCTGTCAGGGCAAGGTTTTGTTTCCTGTATTAGTTATGAAAAATCCTAAAACACTGATTTCTCTGTAATTTTTTTACTTCTCTAAGTTTTAACTTTTCTGTACACGTTATTTAGCAGCTACCAGGTTAAGGTGTTATAGAAACGCTAAGTAATATTCCCTTTTTGGCATTTAGAAATAGATACATAGATTTTAGTGATATTTGTTTCTCTAATTACTAGTCAGATGGACTATCTTTTTGTGTCCTATTAAACAGAAAATATTTGATCTGTAAGAATGCCTTTTTACTACACTCTGGGTTTAAGGAAGTGAATAGTGTAAATTATGCTACAGTTCAAATAACATACTTAGCTTTCACTTGCCTGCAACACTTTAAGATTTTATTTATTATTTATAATTTATTTTATTGTAGCTCATATATGAAGTGAATAGACATGCTTAGGCATCACCTAAATCCTGAAATTCTCTCATCATATTAGTAGTTGTTATTTTTCCATAATGTTTGCAATTCAAGCAGCTTTTATGCTTGCTCGTATTGGCCTTCCTACTCCAGTTACCAGCCTACAAAATAAATCCTGGTATATTCAAATTGATGCCAAGATGCCAGCAGTACAAACTATAATGCATGATTCATAATGCAAACTCTCAGAGCATTTACTCATGTACAAGTACATTCCTATGAAATGACAGTCAGATAACTTTATATATGTAAATGTAGGATCACTGAAAAGAGATTCTTTGTTGAGCTTACATGTATGCATATTTCATATCAATTCAGTGATCTTAAAGATGGTTAGAAAGTAGTAATTTTCTATTACTCCCGTTTTATGCTAAAATAGGAAATGAACCACTTTAAAATAATCTTCTAAATTGAATTTGTTTTTGAAAAATAGAACTGTAGTTTCCAAAGTTAAAACTTAAGTTTGTGGAAGGAATATAATGAAGGAGAATCTCCTAAAATGAGGAGATAAAAAAGATACTGAAATGCAGTTGTTCCAAAGAAAGAAGAATAGGATTTGCCAATACAGCACTGATGCTTATAAATAGTTTTGTAGTCTTCACAAAAATTTAAGTTCTATCCCTACCAACTTAATTGTGCTCAAGACCTCTTCTTTTTACCATTTTCACAAATGTTTTTCAAATAACATTTTCAGAAACTGCATATTAATAATGATAATACTTTGAGAGCTAATTATACTTATAGAAGTAACAATATTTGAAAAAAAAAATAGAAAAAAAGTCTACATGGCACACACAGAAAATTTTGCTATTGAAACTCCTTAGCAAAACTCTTGAACACAAAGAGTGAAAGAAACATATTTTAAATAGTACTGTAGAAAGGTTTCTCTTCTTGAGTCTCTTCAATGCCAAATGGTCTGTCTTCTTCCTTTTTTTCTTTCTTTTAACTTTATTTTGCTGTTTAATATGGTTTTGAACAGCCTTAAGGTGTGCATTTCTTATTTTTGAAGCTGCATAAACTAATTTGAAGTCAGTGAGAAATGCAAAATGAGAACCGTAAATGCCACTAGAGCTGGAGAAATGGAAATTCATAGGAGAATAATACTAAAGCACTAAGTATTGTTGCTTTTATTACTGCAATTTAAAGTATAAAATCTGACCAAAATATTTGCAATAGCAATAGACTATGCTTTCTTAAGTACTATATATTCACAAATAAGTGAATATGCAAGTTATAATTCTGCTTCTAGTGTATATTTTAATTACTTTTCTGTCCACAAATGTTATGTCTTTGTAAGAGTACTTCAGTCTGCTGTTTATTAATCATATTGCATGCTGTATTTGATCATGATCTGAGAGATGCATTGAATTACTTTAAACACATGCTTTAGATTCCTATAGATCCATCATACAGTTGCTGAACATACCCTGCATTTCTAAAGAAGCAAAAAAAGATTGCTCACATTCATACAAGGGCTTGTTTCCACGCCAAGAATGACAGATGCTGTTACAGCTGAGAAACTTAGTGTTTTAAGAAAACACTCAAACAGTAGTTATCTTAGGCCAAAGTAAAAAAAAATTAATTTAAGATGCCTTAAACTAAACTGGAATTAAAGGCACTTGCAGCATAGATGTTGGTTGTACAGACTAGCAAGGCTTATGTTCCAGTTCAGTAAATCTGCAGTATCTGAATGAACAAAATAGTTTTCTTTGCTGCCTTTAATAATTTCACATGTACCTAATTATTGTGTTTCTCATTTTAAGTAAATATATTTGCAAGAATTTTTTAATTGTTTCTATTTTGTGTTGTAGAGTGTGTGTAAATGATAGTATACCAAGGAATGGTGAAGAGGGGAGTTGTCTGTGCATAATCCAAACTTTTGTGGCTTGTATTTGACTTCACTGTGCCAAAGTGACATATTTGTCCTATTTTAATGTTCACATGATTAGCCAGAGTCTTTAAATTCATTCCATGTGCTACAGAGAATAATTAACATGAGAGATTGGTTCTCATGTTTAGCAAGAATATAAGTTAACAGAGTAAATAGAAATTTGGAAAGTAATAGAAAAGTGTCAGTAAAACAGAAGTACCAAATTATATAGCATTCTATATAATGATGCCACAGTTCTAGAAACACAAGAGTGGTAATGGCACAAATACAAAAGTTTAGCACTTAATGGACTAAAAGTCCTGACACACACTATTCCACTTGTGTGTGACAATTTTGCTTCGTACAATGCTAAAAATGCATATGACTTTACGTAAATAAGGAAAATATTTGTTCCGGTTTTTTTTAATGATGGCATAGAAATAACAACTTCTGAATTCTGTCAAAATCATTAACTTCACAAAACTATAGGTAATTTTTTGCAGTCCAGCAAGGCAACTTGGAAAAGGTACTTCTTATTACTGAACACAAAAAAAATAAAAATAGCTATAATTGGTGGGAAGGATACCTGTTGTAAAAAGTTGTAAAAAGTTTTACTCCTTCATTAATTTATAATGATATGTGTCATGGAAAGTGACAAATAACCAATACTTCATTTGCTTTCAGAAAGAGGGAAATACTTGTATTTTATAGAAACAAGCAAGTTCTGTTGATTTGTGTTACCTTCTGTGGCTAGGGAACAGAGATTTCAAAAGAACATTTTCTTCTATTTCGAAGAAGCAATTTAAGGTGGGATAAAATGCTTACTATTCTGTCTCTTTCCAATGTTGGTGTTACAGCCAGTGTTGAATTAGCTTGAAACTTCTTATTACTCTGAAAGAGAGAATATCCCTTGAAAGTTCAAAGAAAAAAGAAAAATTTTTTAAGAAAAAGAAAGAAAATTGTTTTAAAAGAAAATTGTTTAAACAGTTCAAGCCACAGGCCACAATCAGAATGATCCCTGGTTGGAACTTGACATGTATCTAAAATATTGTTCCTCTCAGAGCAGATATTCTTTACTCTTACCAACATACTTGAATTCAAACGAGAATTCAGGAAAGTCATTTACATTGTGTGGGTCAAACAAGCTAATCCCTGTGGTTACTTTTGGCTGTATCTAAGACTATGTATATGGTTTATTGTATTTTTGCATTAATCTGATCTGGTTTTATACTAGTCTGCACATACACTGTTACTAACTTGATCACAGAGCTAAGTGAAGACTAATTTACTGATGTCCTTACCTTACATATTGAGTGAAGTCTTTGAAAATGCCCTTCACCGTTGAAAGCCCAGACATCTGTTAGAAACCCTGCTGTGGCCAATTGGATTTCAAATCTTAGCCCTATTCATCTAGAAGTAACATCTTTTTAATGAAATACAATTCCCTTAGGTATTTGTCTCCACATTTGAACATTCATACACTCAAGTCTAATGACAATTTCCCTTCTTGAGCAATATTCATGCATGTCACCTACAATCCACAGTCCTACTGTACGTTACTTGATTTTTCAACACAAAGCAGAAAATAGACACAAGGTCCAGAACTATACTGTGATTCCTGCTTTATCTTCACTTCTCCAGGGTGTCACCGACTTGGTAGCTTTCTCACTGATGGTAATTCTCAAATTTGACACTAATGTTTTTTGTTTACTCTGCTTTAAAGAGGAACATTTCATGCAAGGTCCAAAACATCAACGAGAAAAGCTATTATTAAAAAATCCAGAAAGAATCTCATCTGAAAGAGTCTGTGAACTCCTTGACAAAAACAGGAAGCTTGGGTGGAGGTCCTATTTTGAGTAAAAGTGTTTTTGATCTTAACTTCCTTAAACCTTCACTCCCATGACAGAGACCTTTTACCTCATCTAAGGAATTAATTCCAGTAATCTGCTGATGTAAGGCTTAAGCTTCACTCTGGAGGACAGTTTATGCTTCCATATCCCTGGAACTTAAGAAAAAGAAAACGTATTCTGTCCTCTGCTTGTAAGTTCAGAATCATTATATGATTAATGATGGGGTGACACTATTCTCATATCATTTGCTAAAAATAGGCAAAATGAGATCTCCTCACTTAGGAATAACTGATCAAGTTCATAATGCGATAGGAGTGTTGAGTGAATGAGTAACTAGCATGCTTTGCTCCCAGCTGAAAAATAACTGAAGTGAAAAGTGATGATTTAAGACCTGTTTTCAAAGAACTTGGAGATAACACAAGATTAGACACCAACAGAAAGTAAATGTAATTATTTCTCTTCAAATTGTAATGAATCAGAGTTGAATTTGAGGGTTTTTTTAACTTTCTAGCTGGGAAAGCTGCAGAATGTTTTTCCTATGTTGCTTTTGCAATCAGAATCATCTGTACAGTAAATCCCCGACATCCTGTAACAATGGGGATTCAGCAAATGGAAATATAATTAATCAAGTTCTTCGTAGTGTTCTCCCTATCAGGAGTTCTGCTGGATTGTCAGTTTTCCTACTCAGCATAGTCACTGGATAGTCTGATATGAGGAAGTGTTTTTCAATGTGACTGTGTCTGAGTCAAATCAGATTCTTGACTTACTTTTGGTTAGGTCACTGTAGCAACTACTTCATTACATATTGCAGTTTGAAGTGTTTGGCCCTCTAACTCTATCAGGCAGCAAGAATAATTTTTTTCCATTTATTCTTCTGTGGGGAAGTTCTACACTGCTTTTATAGCTGACATGCTTTCATTTGATATTAATAGACTTCAAACCTTTAAATACTTTTTAGCATGTGGCAGAGTGATCCTAGGGAACCTCAACGCCTCAAGAGCTTTTTCACTGGATGAAAAACGTCTAGTACTTATAATCATAATGTAGTAGAGCCTGTGTCACTGTGATGGTTCCCAGCGCAAGTTCACCCCTGAGATTTGCATTGCAAATCACAAACTTTAACTCATGAAACCCTTATGCTTTATGTTGCTTTCAGGATTGTAATTCTGCAGTTTCTATTGAAGATTCCTAACCCATACTCATGGTGTTTTTGTGAGGAATACATATTGGAGTAACTAACACTCTGGATGTGCTGAAGCAATTTACCTGTAACTGTTCCTTAAAGTATGATCACTATATGCACATTTGCAATGTACATTGTTTATTGCTTGCCTTTGAACATCTGTTTATGATTACCAGGAATTCTGAGGTTGGAAAGAAGTGAAAATATGGGCCAAACTCCAGCCCATTTATATAACGGTAGTCAAACTATTAGACAGTGTATCCTGTTAATATTTCTAAGACAAGTGTGCTTTAGTGTTATGTACCTATAAACACTGCATCTCCAAGAACAGCTGATGTACGCAGATTTTCTTGTTTTCTGACAGATTGACTCTATTTTGAATTGAGGCAAATTGAGGTATTACCCTATTAAGGGGTTTCAGATTAAGCCTGAAGTCTGGTTCTAACTTGGTTCAGACTTTAACAGCAGAAGAATGGAATGCTAAGAATGGAGCTCAGAGTGGAATTGCGTTTAAATTGCTTCAGAAAAAATATTAAACACCTTCACCTACTGAAGCCTTCTCGTAATAAACAAAGGAAAAGTATTGCAGATCACACAAAATAAGGTTAACTGAAGTGCAGGGTAACTAGACTGTTTTTCAGTCGTGACCTAAGTATTCATACAGAATTGGTAAATAGCATGGCCAGACTGAAGCTGAACAGTTCATTCTTCCAATTTTAAAAGGAAATTAATTTCTTCTATCAATATTTAGGTCCCCATTCAGTGGAAGTCTTGTAAACCACAAGAATACAAAGAGTTAAAGCCATGTTTTAACATACTGGTTATTGATTGCGTTCCTTTATTGAAGGAGTTAATGTTAACAATATGAGATGTCAGAAGAAACTTTCCATTTGCTCTTCAGTTGAGTATAAGAATTGCATCTGCAGTTGCTTCCTTAGTTGCATCACAGATGGAGCTGTATTCTAGGGCTCCTAGAAAAATGGATAATGACAGGGATGAAATGTTAAAAGCACTACACACACAGAGTAGTAAGAGTCTTCCACAATAAAAAGATGCTGACTTTAATATACTACTCAGATGGGACAGGGAATGTTTGGAGATCAGGAGTGTCTTTGTCCACAAGCCCCATTAGGGAAAAAAATTCAAAAAAACAAACATTTGTTTTCAAATCCTCTACAAGAAGAAAGAAAATTATACTTCTTAGGTGTGGTTATTGCAGACATTGTGATGGTTCAGCTGAAGAAGGAATTGTTGAAATGGTGAGAGAGAACAGAGCAAATTGGAGGAAAATAGAAAAATTAAGACAGATACGTAGGAAGAGACAAGAGAGCTGGGCATAATTAGAGGAAGCAGAGAAACAGAAAATTGAGTATGATATGCACTAAAATAAATGAATTTCAGTGCTTTTTGCTTTTGTGCCTCAGGAGAAAAGTGATGTTTCTATCACATCTAAGACTCCTTCTAGAATGTATGCATGAAACTTGTATTGCAGAGCCTGTTAGTATCCCAATAATTCATGAATCCTACTTTCCTTTTCTTCTTTACAAACCTGGATTTTGTTTTCTTTATTTTCAACTGCTTTTCACAATACTGCGCTTCTCAAATTAATAACTTAAGTTGTAAAGGCAAAGTTGGATCTTTCTATAAAAATTTTGTTGAACTTGTCAGATGACTGATAAAATACAGAAAAGTATGTTGTGAAAGTAAATATGCTCAAGAATGGAGACAGCTTGGAGTTAACTCATTATTTTTCACAATAGTTACTGCATTTTTTAAGTATTTTCATTTCTCACATGCCTCAGCAGGTAATACAGAATAATATGATAACTGAAGAATTTATTGGGATAGGCTGCTTTATAGAGAGCTTAGATTCACTTGACCTGTTTAATGTTTGCAGATGAAGAGAAATTAGATTGTTTCATTAGTGTCATAAGCACCTTGGTGATGTATCTGTTCAGGATTAATTTACAACTCCAAGCTTTTATAAGCATGGATAAGGTGACTACCTTATCTCGTTCCTTTTGTTTTGGGCTGTAAAAGTATCTTCCATATTCTCTTGTGCTATTGATACCATTGTCTGTGTGTTTATTGCTCCTACAAAGACTAACTGATTTGAAAGACTTGTACAGTTCAGGAAAATAATTTTTAGAACAAATATATGTTTCATATCTGGATAACGACACACAGAAATATCTACACTTTAGCACTTGTAATAAACCAGCCAGTATACAACACTTTATTATTTGGCACTTGTCTCTAGAGCTGAAATGAGGTCGATGAGCTTTTTTGGTTTTTAAGTCATGCTTATGAAGAGAGGTCTTCACACTGTCTGCTTTGTTTTCCTGTTAATGGTAATGTGATTCTAGTTACTCTAACTGCTTGGGAAAGGACATTTTGCATATCTTAGATTTGAAACAAGACAGATCCAATTGTGCTCCCCTACGCACTGTTTGTCTGTCAGTCATTTTAGTATCCTTTGATGATCATCTCTGCTGTTGCCATTACCATGTCTTTCCATCCTTTGCTCTTCTAACAAAATCTCCCCTGAGCTGCCCAGTTGTACTGAAGCATGCCTGATGGCCTGCAGGCAGCTTAATGGAAGTTCCTTTAAGTGCTGAGAAACAGATGGAAAGTCATGTATTTTTCTAGTATCATACTTAGTTTAAAACAACTGCTGGAAGTACATTTATAGCAGTCTTTGGTATGCGAATTTTAATATATTAATAGTTTTTATGTAGCATTCGGTTGCTAATAAGGAAATAGAGATTATCTTGTGTGGGATCATCCTTCTTGTCTTTGAAGAGAACAAATGTTTTTTGTAAACAGCAAGCTCAGTATTAGCCAACAGTATGCTCTCATAAAATCCTGAGCTGTATTATCAGAAGTATAGTCAAAACATCAAGAAAAGTCCAGTTTTGGGGTATCCAATACAAGCAACGTAGTGATAAACTGGAGTGAATGTAGAGGAGAGCCACCAGAATGATCAGGACTGGAGCACTTGCCCCAGGAGAAGGGACTGGGGTAGTGTGTTCAGCCTGATCTCTGGGGCTCCCAACACCAGTATCCCCAGTGCCTCTGGACAGGTCACTGGGAAGATGGAGCCAGGCCCTTCACAGCAGGGCATGGAAGAGGGATGAGAGAGTGTCAGTTGAAAAAGAAGATTCTGACTTGGTCTAAAGAAAATCTTTTTCACTACAAGCATCACTGTGAGCAGTCTCCATCCTTGAGTTTTCAAGTGGCTAAAGCTTTGAAAAATCTGATCTGATTTCAGATGACCGGGCTCTGAACAGGATGTTGGACTAGATACTCCCTGAAATCCCATCCAACCTCAATTATTTTATAATTGGTTTGTATTTATATCATTGAGATCTTATTTTTAAGGCGTAATTTCACTGAAGAATAAATGGAATATTATGCAGCAATATGCTGGCCTTTCATAAGTGATTGCAAACACCAAGACCATCCATTACATTAATTATTAGGGAGAAAGGTAGTTTGCTCTCCTTCATTGCTAACTGTAGCACTTTTAGGAACATGTCCTTGAAAGATAACAAGGTATGCCTGTACCTTGAACTCTGCTTATCAGGAAATCAAACCTGTTGTATGTGATATAAAGGACATACCAATCCTTTGCTAAATTATGGCAGTTTGAACCCTAACCTTCTGACCTATTCTGCCAGATTCTCTGTGGGGAAAATGGAGGGGATTAAGCAGTCTCTCTGCTGGCACAGCAGTTACCAGCTTTGTCTGATGGTCTCCAAGTTAGCCCTACCTCAAAAGATTTGTCCCTACCTTCTCATTTCTCTCCCTGTCCTTTTCCAGGAAGCTTCAGTGATAACCCCTCCTTTTCTTATTTTTTCCTTGCTGATCATCCAATTTTTTATTATTATAAAACAGAATAGTTCTGTATAAAACAGAGTAAAACAGAGTTTTATTTTTTATATTACTGGTTTCATAAAAGTTGCATTTACAGAATTAAGAACTTAAATATTTGTATGTTTATTTTTTTAAGGAGGTGCATGGCATTCCAAACATTTTTCTTCTTGTAGTCTGTAGTTGTATTGCTCTTTAGATTTTATTTGTTAAAAGGAAACATTTAGTTACTGCTCTTGTCATTTATGTAACTGCTGTTCTGTCAGTCATTTCACATTGGCTTTCTCCCTCTTTGCGTTATTGGAATTAAAAATCATACAGTAATGATCTTTTGTTAAGTATAGATATAATACATCTAAAAGTATCTTAATGAATTTTCTATTAAATCAGAGGAACAGGAGCATATGCATCCAGAAATGAGGAATGCTGTTTAAGCTAGCAAGTGGTAATCATATTATTAATAATATGTAATAATAAATAATTAATAATCAAATACCATAAATATTTATATTTATGTATTTATTATTATTGATGTATATATATACATATATATGTATTTATTATTATTTATGTATTATTATTATTTATTAAATATACATATTTATGTATATATTTATGTAACTGTTTATTTGATTAATATAAACTCTGACTAATGGAGGGGAGCATTTAAAGAGGCAAATTTTTGTATATTTTATCCAAGAGGAAAAAACAATTCAGACAACAGATTCAGAGTCTTTCTGTAACTGTTGACTCCAATCTCTTAATTTTCTTGAGCACTGAACAACAATGTTTGTAATGTTTATAGTGCAATAATGATAACGTAATGAACAATTTCTGTACCTTCCAGTATCAGATCTGTTCAGGTATGTTTTATATGCTACAACAGTAATTTATTACAATTATTTTCCAGACACCCAAGTACTATTACAATTAGAAAATATTTTAATAAAGTAGTAGAATCTCTGGAAAAGCTAATACTTGATTTAAGGAGGTAAATTCTGGAATCATTATCAAAATTGTACAGTATCTTGAAAAAATTACTATGAACAGCAGAAAAAATTATCAATTATCAGACAATTCCAAATGAATGCTACAAACTTGAAACTTAGTGTAGAGAAGTATTAAAAGTCAATGCTTTCATTTTTTAATGTTAAATATCAAGAACATTGCTGGCGTTTTCTTCATTCAGATCTATTTTATATTTCTCATATCAAAACCCCTCACAGTTAGGATTTCAATTAATTATTTCCTCATTAATCAGTATACGTTATTGGGGGTTAAGTCTCTGTACTATTCCTTGACATTTTGTTGCTTTAGTACAAAATTCAGCTTTGTTAGCATGGCATTTTTTGCAAGGAATCAAGTAAACCATGAAATGAAAATATTGGTTTAATAAAGTTAATGGTTTGGGATGCCATGAGAAATCAAATAGAGAAAATTATACATGGAAAATATGATCTTTTAATAAATATACTTTGGGTTCTTTGCTGTTGGATTAAAATATGTACAATAGATAAAACCATATTGCATTGCAGGGATCCTTTTCAATCTGTCACTTCAAAGTGATTTTTTTTTAAATGAAGTATTTATTTTTTGAGAAAATATGTTGATTAGGCAATGAGAAATTTAATCATGCTTATTCTGCTGCACATCCACCTCAGTTCAGCATTTCTCATACTTCCAACATCCATGACTTTTGCCGTTTTATGTGCTAGTGCATACAGATGCAAAAGATAACTTTGTGCAGTGTATTGAGGCTGTGCCAGACACAATAGAACTGTTCAGTTTCTTCTGACTTATTTTGGCTTGAGGTGCTGGTGTCTGCACCCTTTAGCTTGGCTATGTTTCCCTTTTGGGTTGTTGTTCTGAATTTAAGAGACTTTTATGAAGCTATTTCCTCTGGTATCTCTTCACAGCTTCAGAGAAGTCATTTCATAGCCTTCCTGTTTGAAAAAGAGGAATCTTTAATCTTTCTTTGGGCTTATTTTCAAGCTTCATTCAAGAGATCTTGTGAGGCGGTAATTTACATTTTTGGATTCCCAAACTAGATATCTCTGTGCCTACATCTCCTGAAATGCCTGATCTGGTAGGTATTCTCAGATCAGCCATGTGTTTCATGCTTGTATATTTTTAATCACCAGAAACATAAATGAGAACACAAGGTTATACATCTTGACTAATTTGTATAGGCAAAGAGAAAAGCAACTGCCATTAGACTCCTAAAAATTACTGAGGTGACTCTGTTCTATTTATGAATCTAAAAACAAGTTTTGAGGGGGAAACAGTGAAATAATATCACATCCTTTATTATATGCTCAGTTGTTTCTTCAGGTCCTTTCTTTTTAAGGATGCTGTCACATAATAAGTGTATACTGGTAAAGTTCACTTAGGTTATTTGAACATCTTTTTCATTTATTTCATTGAAACACATAACAAAAGAGTCAATAAATATGCTGATTACATAAACCAAGTAATAAGTCTAGGTAAGTGAGCAAACTAAGTATGTATTGGCAGCACTGTGCTGTTGCAGAGTAGCAATTGCACGCTGCTTCATTTTTTTAAGAGAGGCATGTCAGGAGCTGCTCCTCTTTTTTTTTTACAGGGTCCCAAAATAGAGAATGCTCTTTCAGTAAGTGAAAGGCTAGATTTGATGCCCATCAGAGCTCCAGGATTGAGAGAAAACTCCCTAGTGAAGTTTTATTAGGAAATTCTCATACTGAAGTATGACTCCCAGGCACAGGCTTGGCAGAAGCAGTCTCTACCCGCTTGAAGCTGTGTCTTGGTGCAAGAAAGAATCTTATGTTTCACAGAGTCAGAGTCAAATAAAAGAAAGTACAACTGCATAGTCCAGAGACAAAGAAACAAAGATGGATTTCTGTCCCTGTCAGTCAGCATGATTCTGCAGATACATTTAAGGCACAGAAATCTTTCACATTGTTCATTCCTGTACACTAATGTACACTGGGCATTAGTATAGTTAGGATAGAAAGAATGTCTGGGTCCTGAATGCTGAAGAACTCCTATTTATTGTGTAAGTGATTTTGTGTTTAGGTGTCCTGAAGCTACAAGGAGTGTAAACCAAGTGTTTATCTTGCTGAGTGTGGATGTTTGGAGCTAGCACTTCCTACAAACTGCAAAATAGTATGTGGAAGTTTATTTTGACAGAATGAGGATCAGAGGCCAATACGAAATAAATTCTTAGAATGCTGCAAAACACAAAAATCTGCTTTGAAGCAAGCAGCTTTAAACAAAGCTTCTAAGCTTTCTCTCTCAGATTTTACTGAACCACATGCAAAAGTGCTATATGTTTAATTACTTGATACGAAGCAAATGTAACATCTGGTAAGAACTTGAATGTTAAATCAAGTTTACCCTTCAGTGTCTGAGCTATACGTTTCTGGATTTACTTTTTTTTTTTTAATTTTTTTTAAATTACAACCAGGAATATTGTCCTGAAAAAAATCTCAGCATGTTGTTTGGGGGAAAAAGAATTTAAGTGAAAATTATTTCAACAAACAAAATTTTAATTGCTTAAATTTGTAGATGACATGCTTCATCTTGTGTTTAATCATTATACTTAGAGCTTTTGTTTTGTTGTTGGAAGCATTTAAATTTGTTGTTACAAAGTGCATTGTTATTTTAGACCAGATTAGAAATAGTTTAATGTATTTGATAGATATGTATGAAGTAAATAAATACTACAATAAACTGAAAATGCCTGTAAAGTTGGTATAAAAACTTCATTAAACATGTATTTTTAAGTGAATGACAGATTTCTTACCCATTTTCTAGTAAATCTTGAAACAGACTTTCATTTTGTGAAATCAGCCAGACACATGACTAAACAGACTTCATCTGAGTGCTGCAAAAGCTGAACAATGAAAGCATTTGAAAACTAAAGATCTGAGTTCTTACATTTTTAGTTATTTAGTGAGTAGCATGTGAACACAAATCATGGGATATTTTTGATTGCTCAGAAAAAAGCCAACCAGTTTTTAGTACCAAGAATCAAAAAGAGAACCAGTAGAAACAAGATCCCATGTTTGAACTGGAGTCTGGCAGTTTGTTGCATGTACGGACAGGATTAGTGCAGTCTGTAACAGACTGAATTTAATTGGGGTCTATCTAGACCACTGTTACTCCTTCTGTGACTCAAATTGGCACAAAGGGGAGTAAGGAAAACTCATTTGTGTACTTTTATGCTTAGGGTGGGGCTCTTTGGAAGTGAGGAGGCAGACTCAGTTGCAGAAGGTGAGAAAGTTAAACTGGGATTTAAAGCTCAAATGGCAAGAAGTATGTATGGGTAGGATTTGAGGAAGGATGCCAAACTACAAGGGTGACATAGAAGTAGAGAGAAATCCAGAATGCAGAGAGTAGGGCTATAAGGTAGGAATGGATGCTTAATAGGCTGTGAACATAGATAAGAAGAAAAACAGATGTCCTGGGAATAAAGAATGAAAATGGAATTCAGGAGACGTCTGGGCCAGTGCTGGGATGGAGAGGGAGAAGGTCAGGAACATTAGGGAACATGTTGGGGCTGGAAGTGGGAGGTTTGCAAGAGGACAGGTTAGGGAGGAAATGTATGTAGCATTTAGGTTTCTCTACAAATTTGGCACTGAACCAAAGTACAGACCTACAAATATGAGAGTATATTCTAATTGCTTTAAAGATCTTAGATCTGGAACTGGCCCAACTTTGGGCTCAGGGTGATTTCACAACTTACAGGGGTGTTTTTTCCATTTTTAAACTTGAAAATAATTCCTAAAATATATCCCACAAAGCTTTAGGTTGATATAGTCTGGTTTACAAAATTATGAAATTACAAAAATGGATTTTCATTTTGTATCATTTTGGTAGGACTTTCTTTGTAAGAGATATTATTTTTATTTACTTGCTTGGCATTTTTTCTTATTAACAAGTTTAATTCTAGGATTTGCCACTTCTTGAAAGGGTAATTTTACAAATACGTTGTCTTCTAGTGTACTTCATTGCTCAATTATCTTTTGAAGGAGTAGTGCTGTACATCTCAGGTTCTGTAGATGGGCAGTTAATAGTTCCTCCATTCAAAAAAACAGTTGGTTGCCATATTTTCTTCAGTGTCCAGACTACATGATTTTACCATTAAATCTTTATATTTGCTCTCTGGTATGCATATTTTGACATGTTATTATATCATCATCCACTGCTTGAAAAACAAGCTCCTGTGATTAAAAAAATCTTTAAACATTACAAAAGAGGGTTCAAGTCCCTGAGTCTGAGTCAAGTCTGAGTATTCCTTCTCCTTTACTCTAGAAATAATTTTTTGATAACCATTATGTCACTGCTTTAGCAAACTTCAGGCATCAGCTGGTCAACCTGATGGCAGAGAGACATAAAGGAATTGAGACCTCATTCTACATGATTCTTACATGTGGGATTTTTTTCATTGGCTCAAGCTGTAGTTTCTCTTTGATTCTCATTCTTCTGTGAGATTAAGACTATTCTTTCATTACATCAAGTTTGCTAAAATTTGTCAACGGAGAAAAATCCTGCAGACCCACATTCCACTGGTTTGTTTTTTTCCATAATAGTAGTATTAAAGCATAGGGTGTTTCTGGGTTGTTTTGTTTTGTTTTGTTTTCCCTCAGAGACCATCTAGGCAGATAAAGGAATGTATTTCAGCACATTGTGTTACATGACTGTACATACATGCACACACACTTGTGCTTGAAATAGTAACCAAGAAAGCAGAGATACTATCTGGCCGAATAAAAGCAAATATGACAAAGAAACTCTGAATGATGCTATGGTGAAGGAGTTACTAGTGAGACCAACAGTGTAGTAAGATTAAAAGAATACTGGCCTGTCATAACCTTGGCAGTGCAAAACAGATCACGTTCATGTAAACTGCTTCAAATTTCCAAAACAAAGGATAAAATTTCTTTCTGAAGTTGCTGCTCATGATTGGGTTGAGAAGCATGCTCTGAAAGCACCCAGTTGATTGAGTAGAATCATCAGAGAACTACAGACTTCTCCACCAAGTATAGAAAGTAGGTAGAGAGAAGTATGGATTGTCTCTGTTCATGCATGTTTCTAGTGTGTCAGCTCAGTACAGTACAGATCATTGAAGCTCAGAGTGGTTGAAGGTCTGAAGCTGTGTGCAGGAAGGCATTGCTGTTTGTTTTGTGTTGAGGTGGAAGGTGCAAATTTGTTGTTGAGAGTCAATAAATATAACTAATAATTCGTGTGTTTAATTGTTGGCTGAATGACATGTATCTTCATGAAGATATAACTCATTTTGGAACAAAACATTGTAAACAATGTGTATACCAGAACAGATTTAGTGTCATGTCTGCAGTCAGTCATGTGCAAAGTGTGGAGAATTCAAGAGTGCTGAAATATTTTTTGTGTGGTAAAATGAAAACAGGAACATAGAGCCAGGAAATAGTGATTAAAGTATCAGCACTTGAAAAGCATCCCTAATCAAAAATGACTGGAGTAGTTGATAGGTAACTGGCATTTAGCAGCTTGAGTGCAGTAACTCTGTTTGAGAACAGATGTCATACTATTTTTAAAAAATTGTTTTTAAAAGAAAAGTTTTTCGTAAGCTCAGTAAGCAGAACTTCCAAGCTCTGCTCATGCGGTGAGGAAACAATCGTATTCATGCATAGATGGACTTCTACAGAGTGATTATCAGGGACACTGTAAAGATACCTGTTTGTTCTGTTCAAATTAATTCCAGTGAAAATTGCTCTCTCTTTGTGCCTTAAAAACATTCCTACATCTGAAATCCTCAGGGAAAATATTTGAAGTAATCCCCTTGTTTTTGTTAAACACTCTCTATCCCACCTAAGGATTAGGTGCTAAATAGGGTGGAATTGTGTAGCAACTATTATTTGACAGATGACAGCTAGCACAAACAGCCATGCTGGGTTAGAGTGAAGACTTATCTGACAATCCAGCAATTTGTTGTGAAGTGGCTTCAGTGTGAGAAGTACCATCTTGTATTTAATGGTTCTCAAAGGACCTCTCTGCTGCAAATTGTTCAGTATTTTCTCAAATAAGTGTTAATTTTTAGCATTCACAGCATCTTATGGTAAGGAATTCCACAGCTTTCATGCATGAAGAGCGATTTATATTTGTTCTCATTGGCATCATTAGATGACATCTCATTCATCTGTTGGAAAATACAGTTGATTCCATTCTCCATTCTCCATTCTCCATTCTCCATTCTTACTATGTGACAGGCCCCTTATTTTTTGCTTTTCATTATACCATCTCTTTTCCAAGCTGTAGAGTCCTAGCTTGCTTAAGTGATTTAGTCCACACAGTGCAATTGTGTGATAGCGTGGTGTTACTGGATGTCAGAGGTAACCCTTCCTACCCTTCTCTGATGGTCTGACAGTTCTGTTCCTTGTGAGGTGAGGTACTAGAATGGTTGTCAGCGTTCAGTAATGCAGGTAACAACATGGAATTGCAAAGTGACACAGTGAGTTCTTTGTTATTTATTTCTTCCACAGTAATTTCCAAAATGTTTATTTTGACCATTAGTTAAAACGGAACCAAAGTTTTAATGGTTTTATCAAGTATAGTAAATCCCAAGATCTCACTTACAAATGAAAACAGTCAGCTAGGAGTTCATCATTTTATGTATATGATCAGGATCATTTTTAAAACCTGTGATTTACATTGCATATATCTCGTTTGAATTTCATACGTTATTTAATGCTAAGATTCATTAGATTTTCTCCTGTTCTTCACATCACCTAAATTTTCAACCATCTAATATTGTAGTATTCCATCAGCAAACTTTTTTACACCTCATTTTTGAGATTGCCTGTTAAGTAGAATGAATTAATAAAAGAGATGAAGTCCACTTCTAAGTGGAAAATTATTTGACACTTATAACTACATTATAGTGATTTTCTTAAAATTATACTTCATTTCTGCTTCTTGAGAAGGATCTGTGATTCTGAGTGACTGTGGAAACTATTACACCGGTGTGGTCTGACTTTATATCTTTGGGTATGGAAAAAAGCATTGTAGCTGATACCCATGATATCTCAAAAGAGTGCACCATTGATATCACTGATGTCTAATGCCACTTCTCCCTATCACATGTAAACACATGATGGTGAAGAGAGAGAACAACATTTCATTAATATCTCTCCAATAAGAGACTTCAGTGCATACATTTGTGTACCAAGAAGGAGATTCACATTGATCTAACACTTTAAGGAAAATAAGGTCTACTGTAAGGTCATTGTCATTTGATTCTGCATTAACAACATATTCAGAAAAGCCATTGACAGAGTTTTTTACCTCCTGTGTTCTATTGTCATTATAATATTAAATTTTCCTAGTGACATTTCAAATACAGGTTACAATAGTTACATAGATAACCATACTAATACCTATTAAGGTCTTCAAAATACAGTATTAATTTTTGAAATTTATACTTGTAATGAACAGAACTAGGATATATTCCAATTTTGCTTATTTTTGAATCATCTAAACTTATTTTTTAATTTTTCTTTTAGGTATAGACAAATGCAGCTTGGCACAGAAAGCAAAGTAGCTGAACTTCTTCACCAAAGTAAGTTAAAGTCCTTTGAAACAGAACATGTTCAACTCATGCAACAAGAAACAGCTAAGAATCTTTCACAGTGCCAAATGGAATGTGAAAAATACCAGAGAAAGCTGGAGGTATGTTATATAAAGAGACACTTTACAGGGCATTACATAGTTGTTTTCAGTTAGAATGTAAAGTGGAAAAGCTTGGGGGAAAAGTAACAACATGGCATGGCTGAATTAGTATCTTCGCCAAATTCTGCACAAGCAAGGTCTAATGACAAAGTTTAGTACGTTGGGTCAGTTTAATGGAACACAAGACCACAGGGAGAGGAAAAAGAAAAACAATCTCTCATGAGAAGATGTCAAAGACTACCTCATTGATGTGGGGTATGTTTATCTGCTTGTGTCACAAAGCTGCTTATGTCAGTCTGTGCGAGAATTGAAGGGAGAGAAGACAGTTTCACCAAAACAAGTACAGTGAATTCAGTATCATTACTTGCAATAAGAATCTGTAATAGCATTGTTACATAATAAAATACTTTTTATTGATACACAAATCTGGAATACGTTTTTTACAGCTAAAAAAGTCAAGGTGAGCATGATGTATACAGCACTGAAAAAGACCTAACCTTGCTAGTCCTAGCATGATGAGTTACCTTGGTGGGGTGCTAGACACCCACCCAGTCACTTGTTCCTCCTCCTGAAGAGGATGGAGGTGAGGTAAATAAGCTTATAAAGAGCATGGGTTGATATAAAGATAGGGAGATCACTTGCCAATTACCATCATGGGCAAAACAGATTTGACCTGGGGAAAACTAATTTCACCTAATACCCATTGATGTAGGTTGGATGGTGAGAAACAGACAAAAAGTAAAACATCTTTCCCCACACTGTTCTCTTTTATTTTAATTTCCCTCCTTCATTTTTGACTTGTACCTCCCCTTTCCAGAACACTGCAGGGAGGAATGGGAAATAGGGGTTCTAGTCTAGGGTTCAAGTCAGCCCATAACAGCTCCTCTCTGATGGTGTTTCCTCCTCACACTTTTTTATCCTGCTTCAGTGTGGATCCTACATGTCCTGCTGCTTCCTTCAGGGGAAATTCTCCTAGTTGGGCTCTCCACAGGTTGCAGTGCCTTCTGGGGATGTCCACCTGCTCCAGCATGGGGCCCTCTCCAGTGTGGACGTGTGCTTTGGTGTGGTCTTCCATGGTCTGCAAACGGGCAACCTTCCATGGGCTGCAGAGGGGATCTCTGCTCTGGCAGCTGGAGCACCTCCTCCCCTCCTTCTCTCACCTCAGTGTCAGCACCATGACTCTTTCTCTTTTTTTCCCTCATTCCTCACTGCCATGCAGCATTTTTAGTTTTATTAAATACAGTTTCCTTGAGGTGCAGCCCCCTTGGCTGAAGGACACAGCCTGGGCACCTGCAGCCAATGCACTTGTTTGTGTGGGCTTTAACCACTTCGGGCCCGTTTATCTCTACAAGCTTAGAATTTATTGTCTTTCAAGCATACATATCCTATCCTGTTCACTTATTTTAATCTTGGAAATGTGAGCATTCCACAGATAAAACTTAATTGAAAACAAAATTTCTTCACCTGTCCAAAGTTAGTCCCAAAAACATATCAGAGAGTCCTATTTATGAAATTTAAATGAGATCAGTAGTGTATGTTTCAAACGAATGTCAGGCTACAAACTGGACAGGACAGAAGAAAGTGATATCTATGGCAACCATTGTTTTTTGGGGGAAGGATGCCAGTCTTCAGGTCCCCTCATTTCTAGTGCTGGACCTGCCTTAGTTGTTTATGAAAAGGAACTATAGAGTGGAAACAGAATTAGAGAGCTTCAGATAGACTGTAATTTCTTGTTTTTTCTGTATTGGGACATTCAGATCCTGGCTGATGAGGTTAGTTGTGGTCACAAGCACTGGGAGTGCCACATTTGCTAAACTTAGAGGTTGCTAAATAGATTTTTAATTGCACAGACATGTCTAAACTTGGAGAATGTAGTTCGATTTGAGTTATATTTTCATTTTCTTGGTGGAAAGTTTTTGATCTGACAATAACTCAAATATTTGGCACTCAATTCTACTAACACTTGGCACTTCTTTTTCTCTTTAGAGAGACACTTTTAAATTCTTTCAATAAGAAATATGCACTGAAGTGCTCTTTCATTAAGAAATATTCTTGCAGAATTTAAATATTTGATGTCTGAAGCTTTTAATTTTATTCCTTTTGACTGAATTCCTGGGGGTTTAAATTTTTTTCTTACATATAGCATTAATGTACTAAGGTTTTTTCCTTATCATTACAGGACATTGGTCTTTATTAATAGTGTAGTCATTGGTATCTTGTGGCTCAGCTACAGCTTTCTGGACTCTTGCTTTTATTTAGGGCATAGAGTAGTTTCTTCTGCTAAACTAGGAAACAGATGTTTTATATGTTGCCCAGTTTTAACGTACACATTTATTTCTTCTGTGACAGTAGACTGAACTTTTCATATTCAAGTGGTTTGTTTCTTTAAGCATTGTGCATTTTTTCGTGGTTTCGACAGTGACCCTAGTGCTCTGCACACTGTGCATACATTTCTGTATCTCCAAATCTATATTGTCATTCTGAATGTGATTTTTACTTAGTATGAAATTTAACAGCAGTACCCTTTTGTTATTACTTTACACGTTTTGGTGGGATTTTTTCTGCAAAGTATGTAGATTGCTACTTTTCATACCAAGGATTTTCTTACTCAGTTTGGTGTGTATTTATTTGGTCAATGTTGTTTCATATTATCAAGCACTTTATCAAACTTAAATTATTATACAAGCCTTCATAGCTTTTACTTTTGAATATGAAGATTTTTTTCTTTAAGTTTAGTGGATTAAATATTTACATAATTCTTGAATGTTGGTGGCATATTACCTTTTATTGATAAGTAAGTAAGAAGACTGGTATAGCTTTAATGGCAAATTTTTATATTTACATTCTGCAAAGGAATCTTTGTACACTGATGACTGAAATCAGAATCCAGTTAAAGCAACAAAAATTATTACATTTACACTGTCTTGACTGCTGTGTGTGAATTTAGTTGTTACCTGGCTTTTCCTAAGTTTCCTTTAAAATTCTTGTAGCTTTTTCAGACAGCTGCTTAGAATTACTAAGGCACCAGCAGATAGGCCTAAGATCTGAGAGTTTAATCTGTGCAAGATAATATTATTGAAAGAATAACTGCTTTTTAAAGTATTTTAATCTTTGCTGTGCAAAACTTACATCAAATATCATACTGGTGCACATTTTACATGTAGTATATTTTGCCTCTTTCAAAAATCACTGTAATGCTAAATCCCTGATCTTTCCATTATTCATTCTCACAGGTGCTTACAAAGGAATTTTATAGTCTTCAGTCTTCTAGTGAAACCCGCATTATTGAGCTTCAAACACAGAATTCTGAGTTTCAAGCAAGACTAGATACTTATGAAAAACTTGAAAAAGAGCTTGATGAGATAATACTGCAGACAGCAGAAAGTAAGTTCTGTCACAAGTTGTTTTATCTGTAGATGTTTCTGGCATTACAATATTTTTTTTCTTGTGACGCTTGGAAAGTACCACAGTGCCTGTCATTCTTCATTGTGCCTGACAAGTAAAAGGCACTAATTATTTTGATAGAAAATAGTAATGGCAGGTTTCTAAGTGTACCTGTGAATGTGTATCAAACATCCATATGTCTAAGTTTGTGCTCATTGAAAATCATCTCAGTATTCAGTCATTTCTCTTTTCCTTATTCTAATTATCCATTATAATTAGATACAGTCTTTAGGAGTATTCTATTATTTAAGTACATTTTAAATGTCAGAAAGCCCTGTTTGTTTGCAGGCAAATACAGGTTTTATATTTCAGTACAGTGATTAATGTGAATTTTTTTTACAAATTGGAAGGAGGAAAAAACTCTTCCTTCTGTTGAATTAATAATAATTAGACATTAATAGTTTCTTGTGGCAGCTCAATCTGTTCCAACTACTAAACCATGGATTAAATTCATACCTGATTACTCTCGAAATTTTTTCTCACGTTCACAAAAATTAAAATGTTCCCAAACACAGCAAAATTTGTGTAAAATCTCTCTTCATTTGGTTCTCAGCCTAAATCAATCCATAAAGCAGTTAATATCTAATTTGAAACTCTGACTCTAATCTTGAAATCTTCTAGCCAGTGCGTAAACAGAATAGGACATTCTAAAATTTCAGACTAATTTAACTGTCCTCTTCTCCTTTTCTCCTTAACTCCTTCAAACAATACTCAGAATTTATATTCTGTATAGAAGATTATTGCATAAGCTTTATATATAAAGAGTGATGTCTAGCAAAGTGTGCATTACCAAGATGCAGTGATGTTAGGGTATCTTGCACATGCTTTATTGATTTTGGGCACTGCAGCCTGTACTTAGAATGGCCTGACTACCCAACAGTTCCAGTCTGACCGTAAGCATGTTTGCTGTATACATGCTTCTGTTTTAGTCAGTAACAGGTTTTTTGAAGTGTGTATATATAGAAACTTGCCTAAGGAGTGTTTATGTATTTACACAGAATTTTTGGACCTCACCCTCATTTTCTCCAAGGAGAAGGTAGGGTTAAGAACAGTGGATTTTGTTTACACTGGTTTACATTTTCTTACACATCTTGGGACAGCAGTAAAGTTTTTCACCAGATTATTCTTAACCTCTTCTTAAATATCTATTTTAATTACAGTGTACATTCTATGCTACAGAATGCTAAAGAAAGGAAAGTTTCCAAGTGAATTGTTCTTTTAAAATATAATGACTTTATTTTCTGATTTCCTTGGAGAAAGAAAGTTATAGCTTAATAATATTTCAGTATGATTTCTACTTAATAATGAACTTTCTTTTTCACTGTATTTTATATAGAAAGTTAAGATTAATACTAGTTATGTCTAGTATCTTAGGGAAAACAGAAGGAAAAAAGTATCAAAAAAAACCACTTTGAAGGAGGAGACAGATATACTTCCTCCTGTGTCTCAAAATTATATAACATATAAGTTATATGTCATAAAGAGCTAAAGGTAGAAAAATAACTGAAAGGAAATACAACTATTTTTCAAATAGAATGTGTTATGGAAATACTTCAGTCTGTCTATCAGGGAATATAATTTAGACTGAAGCATTGTGTGGAAGACAGTTAGGGTTTTCTACACAATTTAGTGATAATAAGGATTAATTTTCATTCCTGTGGTCACCTCTTTATATTTAAATAGCGTATAATGCTTTTCTTCATCCTGAGTCATGAGGCCTCTGCTGTTTACAGTATTTGGAGATGCCAGTGTGAGTTGGGTTTTCTGGACTTTCTAATAAACTGTGTATTTATTGTGAGATGGCTTTTGTTGAATCTTATATATATATGTAAAGTTTTTATTTTTTCCTTTGGAAAATATGCATGTGGAGGAGATCACTGAGTTTTTACTTTTTACTGTTACTCCCTGATCGTTACGCCTCACTTTATTAATATTGAAATGACATGAAACAGCCTATTCAGCAAGCTATCAAGAATTTATCTAGCCACTTCTTACAGTGACTAAGAGGTTAACTGTAGTAAATTTCCTTGACATTTGTCTATTCTTACTTTTCAGGGTATGGTCTTCACATTAGGATATTTTTTTGTTGTAGACTAGTTGTTTGATTTTTCTTGTTTCCATTGGTTAGTATCTTTCTTAGAAAAAGACTGAACCTATCTGTGTCCTTACAACAGCACGTCCTTGCTGAGTAGCATAGGAAACTGTTATTAATAAGTATCCCCTAGCTTGTAAAATGTATATTTCACAACACAAAGTCAGGTGAAGGGCCTAGAATGTTGTAAGAGAAGAGAAGTACACACTGATACAGAATATTTTTTGGTACCTACAACATCTTAAATTTTGTGTTTGACTTCATGATGTGACATTTACTGGACACTACAAACAGATCTGAATTTACAGGCCAGGATATTACTGATGTTTTTCTGAGACATGCAGCACTGAATACGTAACCAAAAAGAACGGTATTAACAGTGGCAGGTTAAATTATTCTTTATGTTTTTCTGAACCAGAGGTGTTTACAGCACTGAAGAATTGCCTGTAATATTTAAGACAGCTCTGAAGTGCTAGTGTCTTTGTAGTGCCACATTAGTAAACTTTTTCTGTCATAATTACTGAAATTTCTATATTGTTTTTAATGTAACTAGATATGTGACTTACCACAGATGCTCTTCTAGAGGCTTTTCTCTTTCTAAATATGTTTTAAGGATCATTGTTTAAAATAGCATTACAAGGGTATTAGACAAGTGAGAACAGAAGTTTCTCATTTTGCAAGTTGTTGAGAAATGAAGGTATTTCTGATTTTGAGGCACTTGGGCATTAAGAATGATGAGTCAGATAGGACTCACATAATTTCCTATATTTGTTTCTCCAGTTCCCAACTGTTTGATTCATCAAAGCTTTTGTGTGGTGCCTGGGCTGGTGTTTACTTGTTCTCTGTCCTTCTCTCACACCCCTGCCGCTCCCATTTTTCTCATTGTCCCCCTTTACCCCTCCTCTCTGTCCCCCTTTCTCTGCCTATTTCACACATACACTTGTTCTTTTTCTTTCTTTTTTTTTTTTTCTGACCCACTTCATCTTACAGGAGAGAGGAAACCTGAATTTCAGAACTTGAAATATGAACATATATATTTTAATCTTGCTGCTATTGGGATTTCTTTTCAAAGCAATTATAATCGTTATAAACCCTTAGAAATGCATTTTCAGAACTCAATCACCTATGGAGGCAGAGATTATTTTTAATATTTCTATTTTGCATATACATAATAATCTCTTTTTTACCCTTCTCTGAAGAAATGCATGGCATTTGTTTGCATCAAGTATGGTGAAATTTCTGATCACCACATCCTTTCAAAAACCATAGTGAGCAGCCTCACTGTGACATCCGTTACCTCAGCAACATCAGATGTCTCCCACTAACCCTTCTGGTCCCATGGACTTGGTTATCTCCCATCACCCTAAACACTCCCTAATTTTATCTTCCTCTACTTCCTCATATATGCACAGAAAATTAATTCTTTAGAATAAAAACTTAAGCAACCTAACCTTCTACTGCTGAATTAAACTTATACAAGTAGTATGTGTTTTGTGACCACACCAACAGTATGAATATTCAAGGCAATTGAACTATTTTCCTTTACTTTCATATTGCATAAGTCTTATGTTAATCGTAAAAATAAAAAGTGTTGTAAGCAATTAAAGTGTGTCACTAAATGTAATTCTAATGGTGAAAAAAACTGTTCCACTCAAGTTAAGAAGGTTGCACCAAATGAAAATTTTGCTTCTAGAAAAATGTTTTTGTATGTTGAGTTGTAAATAGAATTGCTTAGAAGTTTATAAGTTCTGGCACTGTTCTTCAACAGCACCTTTCTGCAATTTTTTGCAGTGGAAGATGAAGTTGAAGCTGAAAGGGTTCTCTTCTCATATGGATATGGCGCTAATGTTCCTACAACAGCCAAAAGACGACTAAAGCAAAGGTAAAGAGAAAGTATCTCTTGAATTTATGTGTTCAAAGAAACTAAATGCATTGTAACATCTTAGAATCCAGCCAGTTTGATTAACATAAAGAGGTTTTTTAATGATTTAAGTATACAGGAATAGATTGAGGACTAGGACCTGTTAATATGGTTGATGCATATGAATGAGCATATACATATTTTTCTAGGTCGTTTCAAAATCTCTGCTCATTGACTTTCATAAAGATTAATTATAATTGTATAAAACCAAGCAGCTGTAAAAACAGCTTAGCTACATTGTTTAGTTAGGATATGCATTATTAATGCCCTTAAAAATCATTGTGTTTAATAGTAATAAAAACATATCTGAGAGGATATTAAGAAGGATAATGGTTCAGATCACTATTTTACCTTCATTGATACAGGATGTGATTCCATTTGCACTTCTTCTAGTTTGCTCTGGTTTGGCCAATTTGAAAACGATCAATAGACTAAAATGATGCATAGGTGAAAAACATACCTCTTGATCATAGTCATTTTGAACTAATAAATTTATAATATGCATTGTCTTTAAGAAATAATAGTGACATTTGAATGGCTCATTGTGAGCCTGTGTGTTATGGCTGTGACTCACTTCTCCCATGAAGCTAACAAAGGGGTAAGAGGAAATGACATCAGGCTTGCCAGGAGAGGTTCAGTTTGTACAGTTTCTTCACAGAAGTGGTTGTCAAGCATTGGAATAGGCTGCCCAGGAAGGTGGTGGATTAACCATCCCTGGAAGGTCAGAAGTGTGCAAAAAACCTCCAAAACCCTGTTGCACATCTGATTTAGAAAACTGTTGAGACTTCTATAGCACCATTTCCTAAAGCTTCAGTTTTTTCCTCTTTTCTCAATAGGTTGGGGATCCTTCTAAGTTTCCACTTCGATCCTTCTTTTTCCTCACCTTATTAGATTCAGTTTAGATTATTTACATATATAAAAACTCTGTTAAATTTCCTTTGAATGCTATATCTGATGATCAATCCAGAATTTCAGATATGCTTGGAAGATACTTTCTGAACTTAGAAGCAGCTCTATTGAAATGACTCATACACTCCACTTTTGTTCCAAAAGGAGTTGACTAATAAACTGACTTAATCCTTCATAATAGTGCTGTAGAATTAATAGACTTTCTTTTTCTTTTAGAATTAAAAAGATTTAAAAGGCCATAAAATACTGTGTATGGTTTACCTGCTGTTTTGATTCAAGGAAAATTGCCATGCAGATAATGTTTGTGATGCCTTTGGCTGCCAGAGATTTTAAAAGCAAAGACTCTGACACTATCCTCTATGTTTAGCACCATTGAAGAAACACAGATAAATTTTCTGCTCTCTAGGATTGCTTAAGGAAAGAGAATCTATTACAACTGTGAATGATCTTCTTTCTGGAGTCCATTACCTGCTCTTTAATCCCAGACATATGGGATCTTAAATGAAGAACTCTTTTAAGTTCACATCATGCACTTCAGTCTCTCAAAGTTTGTACAAAACCGACCTTTTCAAGCAGTGTGGAGTCTATACTTCTGTGCCCACTTGGCAGAAACAACTCTTTCATTATTTCAGACATAGGCATTGTACACCCATAGTACTAAATTAAGCATGCCTGGGAATGCTCTGAAGTATCAAGAGCAAATGGCGTGTAGTAGCCCATTGCTGTAAAACAATTCTCAGTGTAGGTTAAGCTACATGTGAACAACATATTGACAATAATTTGCTTGCCTATGCTGACTTCTCAGCTATGCCTAGAAGCTGCTTGGAGAGTGTTAATGAGAGAGTGTAGAACACTACCAGGATGGCTTTGGTGGTTTACTAACAAGGAATTATCACATTCTTGAGCACTGCATAATTTTCTAGTATAGTTGGAATCAAATGTTTCCAGCATAAGATGTTTTTGCACATTGGTCCCTTTGTCTCTTTGCTTTCAATTTAAACTAGTCAAAGAACATGCTGACAAGTATATTTGAAAGATGTACCTGTGTTATCCTTAAATATTTTCAAATTCAGGCGAAGTTCACTGAATGGCTGTAGCTGGGAAAATTACAGTGAGCTGCATTCCTAAATTTACCACGGGAAGGTATCTAGGTTTTCCCTTACACTCTGATAGCTACTAGTCAAAGTGGTTCCTTTCTCTTTTGTACTAGATGAGATTAGTGCCTGAAAGAGTATGTTTATAATACAGATGAAGACTATTAAGACTTCTGCCAAATCTAGAAGTCTGTTACATTTTACTGAGGAAGAGGTAGAGGTTATGAGTGATCAAATTTTCATATAAACTTTGTACACTCATCTAGATTACGCACTCTTTAAGCCTGAGCTTCAGGGTAAATATACACTCCCTGTCAGTCTGCGTTAGTCCACTTGCCCTCTCAAAGATTCTGTATCGTAGTCAGGAACTGGTTGTGGAGTTACTCAGGAATCACCTGGATACAGTCCTTCACAACATGCATGAGGTTGGACCAGATGACCACTGTGGTCCTTTCCAACCTTGCCCATTCTGTCATTCATAGGAGTTTGGAAGTCTAGGTTAGATGTCTGCTGGTAGGCTCTGCAGTGCATAATGAATCTTCCTATTGCTGCCTATGCACCTGTGCTCTTGAATGGATAATAAACTCTTTGATTCTGGAAATGAGCCTTGCAAGAGGTTGAGGATCTAATTTTTTAACTAGGTTGTTTAAGTAGCTCAAATAATCCTTTCTCTTCGAAGTTAATCTGTGACTACATAACAGTTTATTTGAAACAAAATTGGAAATAACAATTTTTTAACATATTAAATGTCAGACAAAACAATTTTGCCTCTCTTTTGAAAGTGATAAAATACTACATTTTTCAGTGTTTTACTGCAAAACATATATTAATGAGCATTTTAAAATAATTACTTAAGTTAGAATTAAAGTGAGTCTATAAAGTTGTTAAAAAGTAAATAATCATAATTAGATGAAGGATTTTGACAGTATTTCTACAGTTGTATAGTATTGGGCAAATTGTATAGGTAATGACTTCGTATAAAATATTACAATAGCATGACTATGGGACTCGTATTTTAATACTGCTAAATTTTGTAATATTTTAACTGTTTTTCTAACTTTGACCATGCAGCATGTTTAACTATGTAGTTTATATATGCTAATATATATAAAATATATGTATATATTTAAAATATATATATAAAATATGTAAGCATTGGTAAAAAATTAAGGCAATCAAGTCCTGAAGCATAAATGTGAGAGCTTATTTTGCCTATTCTGGAAAAAAATCAAGTTGAACTTGCTTTTTATTGGCACAGTGTTCACTTGGCAAGAAGATTATTGCAGCTAGAAAAGCAAAACTCGATGCTTGTAAAAGATCTGGAACATCAGAAGGAACAAGTAACACAGATTTCACAAGAGGTAAATCATTATTACACAAAAATTCAAATATGTAGAAACATTGCAGAACAGCTGTTCATAAAATATTTGCTAAACAGTGTTTTTTTATCTATTTGATGTTAAAAAATGGCCTCATAATTAACCAAAACTCCATGATAGAAGTTTTCAAAGAAGTTTATATTGTGTTTTGCAACTAATATTGAAAGGAGGATTACTTTACAGGCTAAACAAGAATGTGAGCCAGACAGACAACGTTTTGATTTCTGAATAGAAAAACAGCCAGCCAAGCTAGTTCGTTCTGTTTGATACTAAATGGTTCAATGAATGCATTGCTACTTCTTACACAGCTGTTCTGTTAAATCACTTTTGAAGATATTTAACAAACCTCAGCTTGAAATGTCCCAGAATTAGGGCAAACTAATTTTTTAAAAAAATCTTTAAGATTCTCTTTTAATTTTTCTCATAGGAATGAAAGGACAACTAGGTTTGCTATTAGATGTTGCCACCATATGTAATTTGTAGGCTTACTGTTTCAGGAATACACTGTGGTTAACGGTTTGATTTTTAAAGCCACAGTAATTACAAATTGGAATTGCTACACCCAAGTACAGAATGTAAATACTTGAATTTCTGCATATTTTTAAATTACATGAATTTTATAAATTTTATATGTATATAGATGATTATATAGATTATTTCAGTGAAAGATACATGAGCAGGGAACTTTGGGAATTTTTTAACCAATACTATAATTTGTTATGTATTCTTAGTATATCATGGTAATTTCTATTTAACTAAAACATATTCTCTCAGATTCTTACTTGGAAGACATTAGGAAGTTGGTGCATCCATTGTTATGCTTGATATTTTTCCATATCACTATTCTTTATCTTAAATTTTTCTGTGTTTCACTTCAATACATTCATTACTCACAGTAATTTTATACTGGCTTCTAGATCACTGATGAAAGATTCAGTATCAGTGACCTTAGTTCAAATTCCTGCAACTTTCCACAGGAACATCTTCAGCTCATTTGTATCCTACCATTAAATTTTCCATCTTTTACCATGTAATTGTATAGTTTAAATTACAATACTATCCAGTACAAAGTTAAATCTTGGGTTTTTTTCTGTAAAGTTCTAAAACTTCTCTTTGCTGTCTTTACATAATTTTTACTCCAAGCTATTATCTTTCTGATTTTTATTATCTATCTGATTTTTTTTTTATTTAAGAACAAACCAGCGATCCTGTAGACTATAGCATGCTTAGGTAGCCCATTATTATCCTTTTGACTGACTGTTCAGTCATCTAAATGAAGTCTAGAACATGGATAAAAAGCTGATGCTAGTTACTTTGTCAGCTTTGGTTTAAACTTGGCTCAAATACTGCTACTTAAGTGCAGTATTTGTGTTACAACCTTTTCAGCTTTTCAAAGGAGGGAGGAAAAGACCACAATAAGTCGGTAAGATCATAAGCAGAGGCATTTACTCTACTCATTTTTTTAAATCAATGGAAGCTGCTATATTAAAACTCTTGAAAATGCAGATTAGGGATCATTATTGCAGTGAAAATAGCATACAATTAGAACAGAAAAGTGAGAAGATAATGTACCAGTTAGCAGTTTGAAGGTGGTGTGTTTCCTTTTTTGTGTGTGTAATAACAGATTTGGATTTTATATTAATATGTTATTGGTAAAAATCAATAATATCCAACAATAATTGAGTAATAATCAAGTAATTGTGCTTTATAAGTTAAAAAATTTATAGTAGTTCTCCCTTTTTTTTGCAGCTTGACAGAGCAAATTCTTTGTTGAACCAAGCACAACAGCCTTACAAATACCTCATTGAAACTGTGCAACAGAGAGAATCTCAAATAAGCCTACAGAAAGAACATATTGCACAACTTGAAAAAGATGTCAGGTAATTAAAATCACTGATTCTTGTTTTACTTTTTCTTAAACTGAAGGTAAAATCACTTATATTTTTATCATTAGAAAAAAATGTGCTATTGTCCACAAAGTTGAGATGTTAACACTCCATCATTGACCAACTCCAGTCTTCGTGCTGGAACTGTAGCACTTGTTATTTCTCTCACAATGTCAGAAAAGGGTACTTTAGGCTTGAAAAAGTAGCTGTGGTAGGTTTAAAATGAGTTTGGAGTTGAGAAGAGCTCTCATGAAGTAGAGGAGAGTTTAGAAGAGTCAAAGGAAAGAATGACACACCAGTTGAACAACAGTAAAAATAAAGAAAAAAACGTCAGAGAAAAATAATACAGTAGCCCACCAGTATGGGGTATTTCAGGCATCATTAGAGCATATATGCTCTGATGGAGACTCTGTGATGTGCTGCTATATCCAAGAGCTCTCTGACCGCTGAGCAGCTTCCCAGGATCAACTTGCCAGCAATTTCCCTAACATCTGATTCCCAGGTAAGCTGCTACAAAACAATGTCCCTTGATTTTCAAGGAAGTTGATAGCCAAGTCCCACTGCTCTACAGAAGAATTAGAATTTTAAGTATTTGGTGTTTATGTGGTGTCTTGGTTTAGGAAAAGCGAACAGTAACTATTAGGAGGCATTATTGTGATTCTGTTATGAAGCAATTACATGAAAAATACAGGGTTTTCCACTAATCTACTGAAGCAATTAAAATTAAAAAAAACAGGCTTCACCTTAGCTAATACTTAATCTTACATACCATCTTACATATGTATCTATTCAGAGTGTTTTGATGGTTTAGGATAGTATTTGCTATCCCTTGAGGAATACCTAAAAATGCTTATTATTCAAACAAATTTATATATGAATCAATAAGTTTATAAATAAAATGAAATATTCATCCATACTTCCTCAAAAGAGATATCTTTCACTGGGCTTAACTTTGAATTAGTAAGAATACGTCTTTTTTAATTCCAGAATCACGAGTTTTAGTATTTTCCTAGACTTGTTACATTATAAGAAACACTTCAAAGATAAATTATATTTTTCCAGGAAACAAAAAATCACAGTGTTCTCTATAGACAATGTCTTACTTTCCAATTGTGAAAAGTATGAAAGGATTGGTCACAAATTTTTAGATTATGGTAATAATAATGGAATGGTTTCATTATTCGCAATGTGGTCCAAAAGTCTCTTAAAAGGAAGATAAAAAGGGAGTAAATAGGTGAGGTCATTTCTGAAAGTGTATGCTTCATGCTTTAAAAGAACTTAAATGTGTTATTAACATTGATTTTCTTGAGTTAAATGGCTCATTGCCAATAATCTGTGTGCTTAGATATTCTTCTTAAATTTACCCTACAAATTAAGGTACCTAAATTAAGAGACTTAGGTCAATTTTCCTTAGTAGTTCATGGAGGAAGTAACATCTCCAAAAAGTAATTTAGATTTTGGGTGGAGTGAGTTATTTCCTAGAGATGCCTATTACTCTCCATTAACTGTAAAGGAATTTTTTTTCATCTTAAACGGCCTCAGGTTAACAAAGAAAAAGGATTCGCCCCACGGTATGAGCATTCATTGTAAACATACCAGTAGTACTCCACTGTAGGGAACTGGGGTGTGCTCACCATTAGTCTGTGTTTCTGTAAATGAAAGTGTGGCCTGACAAAAAAATTATAGCAAAAAAAAGTTCTTACTTTACACATCAAATATTTTGGTAGGATTTTTTTTCCTGTAGTTTCCAGTATTTCTTGTGAATTGAAAATAGATTTTGCTCCACTATCACAAGTTCTCTCCTAGTTTCATAGGCTAGAGAAATTCTTGGGAACAGCCTAATGTCTTAGGGCTTTTGGTGCATATTAGTAGTTCTTGCTAATTTTGCAATTCATATCTCCACATTTAAAACCAAGGTCCTAAATTGTTAACTGGAATTCTCTGGCATGCATGAGAAATCGTAATCTAGGATACAATTGTTAATGTTGGTCCTTTGCTTTCCCATAAGTGAGAGGTAGGTTAGAGGTAGAGATTTCTAACCAGAGAACTGTTACATTCAAGAAAATTTTTGTCATGAGGATAACCTTTTAGAATCTGCTGATGACAGTTTTAAATTAAAATATCCATTAGGTGATTTTAGATTACTCTCAGATATTCTAGAACTGAATTAGAATAAGATTTAAGTAAATTAATGGTAATCCCTACCAAATATATGCCAAGTGAAGCACTGCTGGATCAAAAGATTTAGCCCAGTATTTCTATCCCTCTTAGTTTATTAAACAACATTTTGTTGGTTTGTGCATGGAATATTTTTGAGAGGATGAATTCAGAGAATTAGTGCTCCTCAAGGAGAGCCTTAAATTCTGCAGATAATGTTGGTGCTATTAGAAAAGTATTACAGAAAACACTAAAATGGTTTATGAAGCCTGGTTCTGCTGTACCTCAGAACTGAGGGAAAATGTCGATATTTGTAAAACCATTTCAAAATGAAGTTGTTCTTTCAGCCCTTACGTATGATTAATAGTTAATACTACAATTCTGCAGCAGCCTCAAAGCTGAGGTTTAATTTGTGCTACAGTTACACAAGGTACATTATTTTCTAAAACAATCATGCATTAGTTTTATTTCTAAACAGCAATTTCACAAGAACCAGTGAAAAGAAAAAGAGTGCTTGAATTCTTGTTTTCAGACAGACCTTCAAAAACACTAGTGATTTTTTGGATACATTTTTTTTTATCTCATATTTGAGTACCAGATTGGAGACAAATTAATGTAGTATTGATAAGCCTGCACCCTGAGAATCAAGACTGAATATTTAATTTATGCTTACAGCTAGTCCATGCTTGATCATAATTTTCCTTCCTTCTTGTTTAGTGTGCAGATTCAGTGGTGGAGGGTTGTTCTTTCGTGTTCTTATCTGCTCATCAAGAGGGATGGTTCTGCATTATGTAAATCCTGGATTCCTCAAGCAGAACAGGCACATCTCTGTTATCGATGCCAGTGTTCTCTATCACTTCCCACTTAACTTGCGTGTGGAGGGATCAGCAAGGACTTATTTGCAAGTGAATTTACTTTTATAGTCTTAATCCGTAATTGCCTTCTGTATTGGCAGTGATCGTGGCCAATAGTCTTTTTAGAACATACTCCTGGGGCGATTTGGTTCCAGCTAATTTCCCAAGATGATGAATCAGTACTTTCTTACAACCTATAAATGTTTTGCAGCAACCTGCAGCACTTTGTATTTCCATTTCTATTGAGAAATTTGTTGATTGTACTGGATGTGCATTTGATTCTGTGATGAAACAGACTGTTTTCTGCTGTGAATCAGCACAAGTGGAAGACAAGCACAAGGAAGGCTATCTATGACAGAAATCTCATTTTGGATGTTCTTGGGCCATATCTTCATCAATTTTTCACAAAATGGTTTAAGTTTACTTACATAATGGTCCCTTAACAGTCAACAGATGTGTTCGGGATTCTCCACACTCTTAATTCTCTTAAAGTGTCATTTCTGACAGCAGCTATTTCTGCAAGAGGAATGGGAAAGATTCAGGCAGATCACTTTGATATAATATTTTTGACATGTCCTGCAGACTCGTCTAAGTCTCTTTCCAGCATGGTTTTCAAAAGTTAAGTTTAACTAGAGCAGCTTATCGGCCTTCATCCCTTAAGTGTCCCTATAGAGCTAAGGCTGTCTTTCAGAGCCTTCATATCAAAATGTCTTCCTCGCTTGGAAGGACTGTTCAAGTGGTGCTCAAGGTTGCCTGTGTCAGTAGCTGTCAGACTGAATCATAGAGTGGTTAGGATTGTAAGGAACCTTTAAAGATCACCCAGTTCTACCTCCCTGCCATGGGAGGTAGAACATCTTCCACTAGATCAGGTTGCTCAAAGCCCTATTCAACTTCTCACTGAAAGGAGAGAAACAGAATACTTAGCAGACAGAATAAAAGTCTTAAAGTAGTATATCCAGCAGAGCTGGAGTTACTTTGTTAGTTTGCTGAGAAGTGTGTCTGTTCTGGACATCTTTCACACAGCTCTGTGTGTCTTTAGCCGTACCTTCATAGGAGCTGCAAGAGCTGCTGTGGTTGGGGTAAATGCTCAGCTGGGCTGTGATTTGCATGAACAACTTAGGGTCCCACCACCAGGTTATTAAAGGTGTGCTGATACCACTGCTGAGGTTCGAGTGTGAAGGCACAAGCTTATTACCACTCAAAGAGAAGGAGAGGTTGTTTAGGAGTAATGGAGGCTCTGTCATGTGTTGCTCACATATGATGTTCACTCCCACTCTCATTCCTATCCCTTTAGGATTCCCTCAGGCAGGCCATAGGCTGTGATGTCACTTGGCCTCAAACAGGACTTGGCTCTGGGAGCAGAACACTTCATATGCTTCCGAACTGAGCCATGCACCTGCAGATATGTTTCGGATACAAAACCTTGGTATTGAGTGACAGGGCATCTGCAGGATGAATTTATATGTGGTCTGCATATCTCAAAATACTCCGTTAAGTAACTTCTTATTTATATTAGACCACATAGCACTCTCGTTAATAAAAGTAAATAGTGATGGTTAATAAGAGCAGTGCTGAGTGTGAGGATGACTCCTTGCTGCTGCTATAAAGAAATCTCTCTAGCATACAGTTCTTTAGCCAGAAATGAAAACATCACATTTAGCATCTTTTTGAAAAGAAATGCTTGTAACTATGTCATCCTGTGGGAAAACAAATCTCTAGAGTTTCATTCTCATGTGTGTAGTGAAGTAATTGTAGTTTTAGTACATAATTTTCTGCTAAAAACATCTAGGTTTATAAATAACTGGAGATGTTAAAAGGACTTCATTCATAAAGAGAAGGTATTTATTTTAAATGCAGTTACTCAAATTTCTCAGGACCAATGGCTGGTTTTAAAAGAGGTTCACTTACCAAAAGCATTACTCAAAAGCCTTAACTATGTGGCAAATCCAGAAGCCATATAAGGATTTTGCTCACTAAGAAGCTTTGTACTGAAATGTTCCTTACCTAAACATTTTGGGTTCTCTAATTGCCATCCAAACATAAAGCTCGGCATAGAGTGTTAGATGAGTTTTTCCTATTGCCCAAAGAATGGGCAATGAGCTTTTTATGAGAACATTACCATTCTGTAAGATATTCACCTTTATTCCAATAGTAGTGCAGCTTACCAGAGAAATGCTCCAAGCAAAATATATAGAAATGTGTCCTTTTTATACATTTTTTTGACCTGTAATGCAACTTTAAAAAGTTGTTTGGGTTTTTTTTCACAGTTTGAAAAAGTTATTTTAATTTGGATACTTCATTGGTAGGTTTTTAAACCTTATGAAACATTCTAATTAAAATCATTAAGCAATAATATTCTCTAAATCTGTTTAAAAATCTGAGCTGTGGTTATTTAGCTGCACAATGAGAGATCACTGATTTGTCATGTATTCTCTCTTTTAAGGAACTTTTGTTTGCAAAACATCTTATACCTTCCTTTCAAACTATGTCACTTAAGAACAGAATTTGACCTAGACTAATTAACTGCCTACTTTGAGCTATTCATCTGTAATTTGCAGACAAGGGATAGCTTCACTATATAGCTATATTATATATTCAGTTATATATACAAAACCTTTATATATACTATTTGTATTTTGTTTTTTCAATGGTAATACTGTTTCTGAATATAAAATGCAAAAAAAATTTAAACATTGGACTATTTAACTTCATGCTCTAAGGGCAAATTAACAGAAAGGCACAATCCATTTTCTTACAGCATCTGGAGTACACAGTTCACTGAAAAAGAAACATACTTTTTTTTAAGCTGAATAGAAGTAATAATAAAATCCAGTCCTATATAAAGCCATGTTTATTTTGTGTGTCTAGCATAAATATATTATTCAGAATATCTAATTATAGAAGCTTCTGAACAGGATAGTAACTAGTATATTTACACTTATGCATTAAAATGGTTTATTTGCCTAAATGGAAAAGAGTTTATAAGGCTGAAACTTTGGAAATGTTAGTATCCATTCTCCAGAAAATTCATGTTACCTAAAAATGTCTTACATACAATATCCAAGCTACCTTGGCTTTAGATCCTGAGTGAAGCAAGACAAAACAAGCCAGTGGTTGCTATGAGCAATGTGCGTCCATATGACAATATTTTATGGTAAGCCTGCATTCCTGGTACCTGGATTCATACCTGGCTAGGCTTTAAAAGCATGATGGAATGAAACTGGATATCCTCCCAGACAATTTGGTTTCTTCTGGAAAAGCACACAGAAAAAGCAGGACCTGCACTGCCTTTCAGTTAACTCTCTAACCTGGACTTTTGAGGCCACAGTTTTATGACATCTCACAATGGGCACCTTCTCCACATTCAGGGTGAGGCCATCTGTGACCAGGACTGTGGAGCACATCATGGTTTCATCTTTTTAGATGAAAGTTACAACCTTTAAGCTCCAGTGTGAAACTGGTTTGCCTAGACTCATAGATGGTGGTTTCAGAATCATAGCAAGGCACTTGAGGCACTCCATCACCAAATGGAGCAGCTCATCCTTTCCTTCAGTTGTAGGTCTCCGCAGTACACGGTAAATCAAGTTATTTTGGTGATCCATGTGTAAGATAACCTTTAAAAAGACTCCAGTGTCCATCCAGATCAGTGAAGGGACCTTCTTATAAGGTGACAAATTTTCTAGTACCAACAGAAAGAGTAGGTTACCAGGATGTGGTGAGGGAAGGATGATCCTTCAACAGTTCTCACTTGGTCAGCTAAAACAAATTATAAAGCTCCTCTCTGGTTTGTCACACTGCCAGTTAAACCTGGACTAGGTTAAACTACTCTTCAATGGGAGTTTAAGGTAGGTTAAAGTTAGAACCTCTTGGCTGCTATCCAAGATGCTGGTTCAGAACATTTTAAAACCAGAGACTGAAATGGTCAGTCTTCTTCCCAAGATGGAACTTTAGAAGGTATTTCTGTTTAACCTTGTTATATATTATCATTCTGTCTGGTAAGTGCTTTCTCACTGTTTAATGTGTATATGCCTCTTGCAGTATTCTTTCATGAGTACATTAATTATTCCCTTCTGTCTGCAGTGATGAAAAATGATAAGTATTGCAAAACTACGAAATCTAAAGTCTGCACATGCTTTGCTAATTCTATAGCAATGTGTATGACAGAAAACACACCAAGTGCTACTGAATTACTACTGATGTAGTAATCTGTGTCCTATATTTGACTATAAACAAAGAAAATTAGAAATGCTCTACCTAGATCACTCATGTCATAAAGGTATAAGGAGTATAAGTAGAATAGGTTCTGTTATGTAGATGAAACTGAACCTCAAACATGAACTTCTGGTTCAGTCATGAACACTGATGCTTATGCTTATTCAGTACACTACTTAAGTCATAAAGAAACTTGTATTATTGCTTCTCTAATAAGTTTGTGAGCCTCTAGAAGGATTAGTTTATGTTTTTAGGAAATACAGAAATCTAAGAAAAAGTGACATGCAAGTTACAACACATGAACCCAAGAAAAAGAAGATACATCAATTTCATCATGATGAAAAATGTGACAGAATATAAAACTCTTGAAAATCTTAAAATATTTTTATAGTTTTTTTAAATGTTATTCCTTTTCTTTTAAATAGTTGAAACAACTGAGCAATTTGGCAGAAGGATACATTTTTTTTCTGAAAATGAATGGCTAGAAGGAATTGACAGTCATAATTTACAATACAGAGCTTGTAAGGAACTGCCAGAAAATCTCTGGGGCAAAGGATGATGTTGCTTATTTGAAACAAGCGGATGATACACGGCCAATTAAAGATTGATTTATTTTGTTGATCATTTCTGGATCAAATATTGGACATATTATATAAATGTTGTTTGAAACATATGTAATTGCTCCATTTATAAAATTTTAATATATTTGCTTTTGAACTCCTGACCCGTTTGTGGTATTACATATTTGCATTCCATATGCAGAATTGCATTTTTCATAGTTGTTCATTTATGTTACAGTTTATATTGCACAACCTATTTAGTTAAGTCATGCTAATGGCATATATAACATGTCTTCCAAGAAAATCTCTGTGGCTGTTTTAACAAAATAGATTATATACTGGTATTATGCATGCATTAGTCTAAAATTTAATGTTAGAAACTGATGCTGTGTCTAAATAGGAAGATACATTTAATTATTATAGAACTGCTGCCTGGAACCACAATGTGTATGGTAAACATTTCAAATGTTCATGTTCTATAACTATGAAGATAAAGAATGATTCGAGTTAAACTTTACATTCTGCTATAAAGTCACATCTTCATGCTAATTCAGTTTTCATACTTGGTTCATAGGACAGACTTGATCCCATGCATTATCCTGGAATAAAAAAATATAAAATAACAAAAATACCTTTACAGTTTTTGCAGAAACTACACAGCTAAAGGGGGAGGAGCTGGATATTTTTCTTCCTTGTATTTGCTATTTTCAGAATTCTAAATACAGTAGTATAAAAAGAGTTCATACAGTGTGCTACTGCTAGTGACTAATACAACAAAGAAATCCACATTTGATACAGAAGTGTAGGTATAAGGAGGCTTACTTTGCTTATAAAATAATCTAATTTTGCCTAGAAGAAACCAGTAAATTATAGTAGAAGATTCTGATCATTCAAATTACCCTTTAGAGGAAAAAAAAACCAAAGAAAAGTATTTTTATGAAGGCTTTGAATAGTTTTTCTGTTTGACTAAAATAAGATGTGTGTATCAGTACATTTGGGCCCATTTATAAAAATTTCAGTGCTTGAATATAGAGAAGGATCATTTGATACAATTACTTGAGCAGATTTTTATTGTTGCTAGTATTTAGCTTTAGAAAATGCATGTTTCATCCAGAACACAAGATTAGAAGAGATTATCTGTTGCTATTACTGCATTTCCTATCCTCTTTTACCAGTCTTTTAAATAAAGAAAAGACAGCTTTACTGCGTGTCAAGAATCAAATGACAGCAGATTTGGAGAGACTTCTAAATGACCGTGAGGTAATCTTCCTTTTAGCAGTACTACCATAATTGCACTTTTTTGCTACTGGCCCTTAAACCATGGAGAAAAAAAATTGTTTACTTTGGTTTGATTTGTTGGGGTTTCAGTTGTACTCTCAGTTGTTAAATTCTCTCTGATGATTTATTGTCTCTGTTCTTTCTTTTCTTTTGCCTTGAATGGTGTTTGGCAATTGCAAGCATTTAAGAAGAATCTAGATAAAGACAATGAAATTGATATATATGGAATCTGTAAGGTCTGCATGTGCCACAGTATGCCTCAGGATCTCTCTGTGCTCCCCAATCCTTGCAGCCAAACATTGGACCAAAGCATTGTTCTATTTATTTCCCATACACTCTTTTGAATTCCTTTTCAACTCCAAAATAGAGGTTAGGGAGAGGAAACAAGATCATAGTTACATAGGTTTCCGAGAAGAGTCGGGTACTTTTTTGTATTTACCTGAGTTTCATCCGAGCAAGAGTCAGGGTGTTACTGGACTGGAATACACTCTCAAATCTCAAAGTATGCAAAATTGTGCCATTTAGGGAACTCCGAAGGCTCTTGCCAAGATTTTTATCTAAACAGTTTTCAGAGACTTATACGTCATGGCATATGAGAGAAAATCTGCAGATTAAAGGTCTGAAACAAAAGATGAAAATAAATGAAGTTTACTGCAAGAGTCTGAGAATGGGAATTAATATCACAGAATTTTCTGTAGCTGAAAAGTATTGAAGATAGAAAACCAAAATCTGACCTAAGCAACTTCTCCCAGAACTGCTGAATGCTTTGGCAAGGATTTGCAGAGAAAATACAACATTGGCAAATCAGGAATTACAAATATGAGGAAAAACAGAGCAAATTATAGCTAGAGTGATGGGACCTAGCTACCCACTTACCTGTTCAGAAGGTGATTGTAGAGGTGTATCAATAGTTCTCTGACAACATCTTTCTATTCTCTTACTGGTAAGAGAAAAGATGGATAGATTCCTTTCAAGGAAGCTACAAGTCCCCTAAATTATCCTGTCAGAGATTGGATTATCACTCATTTTAATACATTATTTTCATGGAAAACTGACTATCCACCTCCTGAAGTCTCATTCCACCTCCAAAATTGTTTTCCCATTTCTCCTGTTCATGCTATTCTTCACATTCCCTTCTTAGATCAGTAAATCAAAATCCATGTCATTAATTGGTCCAAATTAGTTTTGTCTCTCCCAAGCACTTAAAAAACTCCTTTTTGTTAGAATCGAAACAAAACAGCTTCACTGACAGCTGAGTCCAAGTGAGTCCCAACTTAAATGAAAACTACTAATTCTGTTTGTTGAGTTCCAAACCAATCAGATTTAAACATTTATAGATAGTTTATAAACCTTAGCATTATATTCATGCTTTATCATACTCTTACATTAATGATATGAAAAATACTCTGAGGAAACATGACGTGTTTGTATGGACATGTAGTGTTTTTTTCCAATATGATAGGCCCTTGGCCTAATTTCAAATTAATTTTCAAAATTTCCTATCCCTACTCTTTCTTTCCCAACCAGGGGTGCTGCCAACTAGTTATGCTCACAAAGCAGTCATACCTTGAGTGCCTAGTTTTAGTAGTGTCATATCAATGAGCATGCATTGCAGCTGATTAAAAACAGTAGAAAGTGATAAAAGAAAAATTTTGGCATGATTTCTAAGAAAACTATAACATTTTTAACTTAAAGCTATGCAACATTGTTCACATCCAAACTACATTAGCCCCTGTAGTACCCCCATAAACTATTCCTGATATGCATTAGTTTGCTTCTTTGTGTCATTTAACCATTTAAAATTTTAAACTGTGTCAAACTATCAAGGAAGGCTGACAGAGGAAGACTCGACTGAAAAAGAAAAGCAAATACTTGAGTCTGAAACAGACTTCTTCGATGTTCCTCATTTGTTGAATGTTAAGAAATTGAGCAAATATTTCCAAAATTAGTACTGTTTTCTCAAATTTCTTTTTACATCTGTAAAAAATAGGGCATATTAGTCATACTGTTTTTGTCAAACAGTGATAATGTTTTTTAAAGATACCTCTGCAGAAAAGATATAAATACTAAAAATGAAGTATTAGAAGTTACATGTTTGAGGGAAGAAAACTATGAAATGTGCCAGTACAAGGCACAAAAAAATCTCCTGAGAAACAAAATATAAGCTAAAATTGTTTCAGGAAAATGTTTGAAAAGAACAGGTAGCTTTTGTGGTTTTGTGTCAGTTTAACTTTTGTCACTTCTGTTTATTCTTAATGCAGCCTTTTATTTCTTATTTCAAATGCAAACTTCTTCCAGTAGTTTTACACTTTCTGAATTTCTCTAAAATGCAATTATCTCATGTATTGAAATCTTTGTACAGGATAGCAAGTTAGTCTTTGACTACACTTCTTTGCCATCTTAATGAAATATTTAAATAGGCAGTAACATCATGTTTTTCAGTAGTTATCCTTGCTGACAGAAATAAAGAATACAAATTTTCTCACTTTGGGTTAGTAAAGAGTTAACTGCATTTAAACAGTTTGTGATTTTAAATAAAACCGACATGCAACCTGTAAATACAGATTCATACAATTTGAAAAAAACAAAGATGAATTATGGGTTTATGTGTTTGGTACATGCTATCATGTAACAGGGTTACTATCAGCCTTGTTCAGTCATTGCACGTACTAAACAGTCATGTCTTGTTAGCAATTACCCTGTTGCTCTCATGTTTGCAAGTAGAAACATTAGAATTCTTGAATAGATAAACCAAAGATCTTCATAGTTAAGATAATATGAAGTTTAGGTATGTTAAAAGTAAGTGCTGAAAATACAAGCAAACTGCCAAAGCAATGTTAATGCTGGCTTCCAGCGAAGTGTTTCAATAGGTGTACAGTTTTGACTTAAAGTATTCCAGCCTGTGTGGTCTCAGACTGTATTAACTCTTTTTAATGGAATGTTAGAGTTTGAGGAGTTGGAAGATTTTTATTTTTTTTAATATCTCTTTGTGATATCAGCTACATTCATAATGCTGCTTTGGAGACAACTACGGCATTTTATACACTTTTTTAATAAAGAACTTATATTCATGATTAATCTTCTCTTTTCACAGTTTTTAATTTTAGAAGAAGAAAGCTGAAAGTTCTGCTTTGAATCTCGGAAGAATTTCTGTAGCATTCTTACATGAGCTCTTTTATTACAGGAAAAAATTACACTAAATGTTAATTTCATAAAATAGTTCATTATTTCAAATTATATAGACATCTAATTTATTGATGAATCTTATATTCTGCTGTGGGAAATCAAAGTGAAAATTGGTTATTTGATTATGCAAAGCCTTTAAAGCTTCTGTCCACCTATAAAAGAGAAAAAAGAATGTTGGGATTTTTTTCAGAACCAAATTCTGAATTGTTTTTTGGCCAGCTGCTTCCTTTTTTGTCTGAATTAATTAGTAAATGAATGTGGAAAACCTTTTAATCTAGTTTTTCATTTAGATCACTGAGAATCAGCTGCTAAGGTAGAATTTCTAGTGTTCTTCATGTGGTTAAATGCAAACTTTCCTGTTAGAGGAAGTTCAGTGGCATTAACGTGAATGATCAGTGTCTAGGATGATGCTGAGATCATGCTGAAGGTTCATAATAAAGCCTTCCCAGTGCCCCTTGTCTCTTTGACAAGGGTCTGGGATGCACAGTATTCTGATGCCATTTGTATACCCTTTAGTGCAAGACAGCAAGTTAATGCAGCCAGATTTTTCAGTTGATTTTGGAATAGGATATTTTATATGTTTTGTCAAGGTATTATTTAGTTGTTTCTCCAGATCCATCAGAAAAGCATGAAACATTGTTTGGCAGAACAATGGGGTCTCCCATTAATAATCTTCCAGTAAATAGTGTGGAGGTTTTTTAAAAAGGAATATTTCAGATCTCCAGATTAATTTTTTTAGGCATTATTATTTGTAGTCTGTGTTCTCATTTTAATCAGCTGAACTTTACACTGTCGACACTCTTAACTCGAATAAGCCAACCCCAGCTTGTAGTTTTAATTCTTCCCACTAACTAATTAACTGCATGATCTGTCCCTATCTTTGGAACTTACTGCCCACGTGTCTTTGTATAGTCAGGGAAGAATGAGTAAGAAAGTTGTTTCTTCAAAGTATAAATGCAGATAAAATTACACATCTTTCCTGAGTTGACCCAATAGCTGTAACAGTGCCTTACCACTTTGTTCCTTATTCTCTTCCTCCCTCCTCCCAGTTCTGACACACTACTAATGCTGCAGTAGGACCATTCAAATTGCTAAGCAGAAACCTAATCTGGCAAAAAAACCCCTACAAAAGTGTCTAAGTTACCAATTTGAATGATCTTTGGAAAGAGTCCAGCAAAGAAAAAAGACAAGTAAAAATATTTATATGTCAATATTACTTACCTGTGATAAAGAGGGCATTTTGTGTCCAAAGCTGTATAGAACACCAGCTTCTGTGCCATCCTTTATCTGCATCCAAATGTTATCCTTTTCTGCATATAACGGGCATCTATAACTTAAAGGCACTGAAATGCAGTTCTCTGTTAAGTGCTAAAGTTAAGTGGGATGAATCCACTAAATGGTTTTGGTGAAGCTCTTGATACATGATTCCTTTTATCTAGTTTTTTGATTTTTTTTTTTTATTCTTTCCAACAATCAACCTTCGACTAAAAGAAATATTTACCATGAGCTCTGTGATCCTGGCAATTCCATTGCCTTTCATGCTTGATGCAGTTGTTAGTATTTTGTAACATCAGAAGTGCAAATCTAGACTTTAACCATTGGGTTTCAAACTTCAGATGAAAACTTGGAAGGGCAGTCTGTCAGCACTCAGATGTTTGGCAAGAAGTTCTAGTAATAATTTCCTGAGGTTACATTTAAGAGGTTATAAATTTGCTATGCTTTGATGTATAGCATTGTACTATTTCTTCGGAAATTTAAGATGCAGATGTGTCATAATAAAGAAAACTAATAATGTGCACAATTAAATCTATTTTAGCTTTCCAATTCAAACAGTCTGTAGAAACTGAGTTCTAAAATCTTGAAAATTGACTAGCTGGGGTTTATATTAACGTAATTTATATTTAACGTGAAGTTCATAATCCACTGGGTTTTAGGGAGAAAAAAAACAGCAAGTAGAACAAATTGAGTTCTTTTTATGTTTCAAATAGAAATACTGTAGGAGACCTTAAAACAAAAAATGAGACAGTGGTGTAAGAGACACCAACAGAAGACTTTAATAGGTGTTCCTTCAAGTCCTAAGATTAGTTGCTGTTTGTATGAATATAAAGGACTTCATTTACACTATTTTTTTAACTGCTTGAAATCACCAGTATTGTGATACAGTCTGGCAATACAGTAATTTTCAGCCTAAAAAAGTAATACTATTAAATCATTGTCATAAGAAATAGAAGAATAATATATTCATGACATAAATTCTGCAAATTCAGGATGTTTACAATAGCCATTAATTTCCTACAATGCAATTGTTTATGCAGACATGATTCATTATCAGCCCATGAATATTATACACCAGGTAAGAAGATATGGCAACCTGCTGATATTTTGTCTGCTTTACACATCTGTGCACTCCCTGTACATTAGCAGCTGTGCATACAAGTGCTAGAATGTAAACTTGCTAAACTAGTCACCTGCCTTATTGACACATTCATGTGTTGCTGTGCCAAAGCTCTTCAAGTGAAGTTAGCAACTAGAAACCAGGCTCTGGCTGTCTGCTGGGGACAAAGTAGAAAACATGTAGTAGTAGTTTAAATAAACCTGATTGATATCAATCAGTTATATGGCTACAGAAACATGGAGTTTGATTGCTATTTGTTGACTTAAATCTAGTTAGCTTCTGTCAGTAAATTTTTCTGTCACTCAAATTGAGTGTTAAATCTGTCTAAATATGTGTACCTGAATTGGTAGGAATCTTCAACTAGGTCGGGTTAAAATTTATTTTGGTTAACCATTTCAAGCTCTAATTCTATTTAAAACATATTAAAGCATAAAAATTCTTAGTGAGCTGTTCTTGCTGAAAATAGGTCTGCCAGGTTAATATTAAAATGCTAATTGCCTGAGTGACTATCATGTTGAACTTACTTTCCAATTGGCGGGTGAAGAGCATTCCACATGTGATGTATAACTCACCATTTATGAATAACAAAATAATCCTGTTTATTAACTGAATATTTCTGTGGCCTTCACCAGTGTAACTGAACACCTGTCTCACAAATACTAAACCCACATGTTAAGCAGAAAACTATTACTATCTCTGTTTTGCAGAAGCAATAATCAAAATAAAAGAAATGGTGCTTTGTCCAAAACTCCCGTTTGTGGAAGAGGTTAAGAGTTCATGTGGCCTAATGCAGTATCTTACTCACAGCCGTTTTTTGTTTCTTACATGTTTCAGTTCAAAAGCCTGAAAAGAAAATCTCCTTTTGTTTATTTTTCCTAACTAGACACAAATTAACTCTTTTCTCTAAGTCTTCTTCTTATAGGAACTGATTGAATTTTGGAAGCAATTTTACAAACAATTACATTTTCATTTTGTATCATTCTGAGAATTTACATTCACTTTTTAATCAGTGTCTCCTGAAAAAGGACACTTTCCAATGTCCTGCTGGTATCTTAAAGATTAAATCTTAAAAACTGAAAATGTAAATTATAAAAAAGTTTTTATTTAATCTGTCGGATGGACAGTTTGTATTGTTATGCAGTATTTTCTGGGTGGAAAAAAAAGCGATAAATTTCACAACAGGCTGGACGTCTTATGTGAGTGAGATTAAAGGTCTAGCTTATTTTGTCCAAGCAAACAGAGGATGTGGTGGGATGCAAGAAAAGGAGATAAGGCAGAATTGTGTAGAGAAGAAGAATGTGTGAGAAAGATGAAGTTAAGAACAGAAAATAGTAATTTCATTATCTTTAAAATGTGAAAAATCTGACTTAGTTTTAGTTTTTGATAAATGGTTGCCAAATGCATTTTCCAGGTGTGTTTAAGATCGGAGAGTCCACATGATAAAGATGAGAAACAGTTGCTAATGAGTCATATTAGGATATGCAGCATTTGTGAAGGCCTCTAGGCAATTTTTAAAAGCTTCTATAAATTATCAGGCTAAGATTTCCAAGGATTTAGATAAATGTTTATGAATGTTAGATTTGAAACATGGCTGTATGAATTTCAGAATTCCATGACATTGTTCCAAAATTTTAATGTTCACAGTGTTTGAGAATCTAGTAGTCTCTCTGTTTGCATTCATCTTATGCCAGTATCCTGCACAAAATCCTAGTACTTCTCAATAGTTATCCTGATTTTTTGCCCACAAGAGTGAAAGAAAAGTCAGATGTTTTTATTATTTTTTTCTTCTTTTGTGGAAATGCAGGATGTCCTGAAGTATCTTTGCTTTACCTTACTTTGACCATTCCACTTTATATTACCAGGTTTGTCCTTCTTACTTTAATATTGCCTTTGGGGACTGCTCCTCACTGCTAAATCCTCTGTGCACAGATTTTAATTCCATCTCAGCAATGACCTTGAGAATTCCAGATGAGTTTTCAGCATTTCATTATTAGTCATACTTTAAAGTCTGGCTAATACTATACTTAGCTGTAATTAAGTTATGCTGAAGAAGATTGACTAGGAATAACCTAGGACAGAAAGCCAATATGTTGGATTTAAGAACCTGGAGAGTAGCAACAGCTGCCATCTGCAAAAAAACAGAGGTGGAGAGAAGTTCAGACACTCATAAAAAGCTTTGGAGTCATAAGGGGGAGGGCAGTACGTGTTTAATCAGGGATGGAAGCTTAGTGGATAAAAGGAAAAAACTGCTTTGTTGGGGAGAGGGGAAGGAAGGGGTATCTGCAGGGGTTGGGAAGACACGAATGAAAAGATGTGATTGGTAACAGGTGCCTTCAAACAATCTCTGCCTCTTCCCCCTCTTTTCTGTGCAAAAAGATTATACACGATAATGTCAAAAGTATTTGTTTCTAAAGTGAATGACTTCCTGCTCATCTATGTGCTGCAACTTGTTTTATATAAAAAAAATGCTGATGTACAATGCTTAGCTCTCTTTTTAAATGTTAAGCCACAGAGTAATTATCATTTTTCTTATGCTACGTTTATGTTCCAAGATTCTAGTTTCTATTAATGTTCTGCATGTTTTCTAAGTAGATTACAGGAACATTTCTGCATCACAAGTAAGCCCCGGAGCTATTCTCAGCTTTAAGCTTGGAGAAACAAAGTGACATTTACATTGCTAAATGAGTGTAGAGAAGCTTCTGGCTCATTTTTTACAAAGAAAAATATGCTCCTAAGCAGTATTTCTCATCTTTTTATTATCTATTTTGTTACTGTCAAGCTTTAATAAAACTTGAATTCCAAATAATACTGAATATAGGAAGAGGAAGTACTTAACAGCACTGATTCTTTTTGAGCTCAGAATGTATTCAGAATGTATTTCTATTTTTCATATATATTCTTGCAAGAATTATCTTTCTATTCACAGTGGTATACAGTAAGCTATTGTGTACTAAACAGGAGGTTTCATAGGCAAAATGCAACATATATATGGATTATGGGATGGATTGGCATATGTATTTTAAATTAGATGGTTTTGAGAAAGCTATAATCAATTAAAGGGATAAACTTTTAAACAAGCAATTGTTAATTGTTGATTAATCTGAAATTGTTCCGATTTTCTCAACATGTATCCCATGTTATTATATTCTTTTTTTCCTGTATTGGCTGAGTATATTTCTGTCTCATTCTACTGCATATCCAGTTGTGTAAAAATTTTACTTTTGTTCACTTAATGTTAGCATTTGACTATTGCCAAGTGAAAAGTGAATTTAAATACTCTGTAAAAAACAGTAAAGACAGGGAGAATTAAACTAGAATATTACCTCTGAGAAAATACAGTTACTTCTTCTACATAATAATTTATGAAAATAAGGCTGTTTTAACACATTAGCATGTTACCATCCATTTCCTGTTAGGTGAACTTAACTCAAGAAAGTATATTTTTTTATTAAATATTGAGTAAATGAATGTCACAATGGCTCAGATTAAAAAAAAGAAGTATTTGGCAAATTAGTCCTAGTTACAATTACAAATGTATTTTTATAATACAAAAGTGAAAAAAACTTAAGAATTTAACATGCTAGTTCTGATTATGAGACAAATTATTTCCTATTTTTGTTAAGAAGTTAGAAAGATTAAACTGTTAAGAACAAATTTAAGATACAGCTGAAATAGGCCAAGATTTTTATCTATCTAAAAAGACAGAGGCTGTTCTCTGCAGTTGCAGTGACTGGGACATTTTATTGTTGCCACAGTTCTAATGCGTTCACCTTGTAAAACTAGAAGTAGTTTGTAGATCCATATAGTCACAGATCTGTCAGTTCATTTTAAGGTTTTTATATATACTGGGATATAGAGAACTAGTGAATTAAGTAGTGCAGAGAAGCTATCAAATTCTGCATATGGTCTGGCATCTTTCCACTACCCAGTTATCAGGTTCATTTGTTTTACTGGGACATTTCATACTGTCTTCCAGTTTCCAGCTTTACAGTGTGTATCCATGTGCCTTAGATGACCATATGTGCAATTCTCACACTGGAATTCTTGCTGACTTCTTGTATTTCCAGCACAGCTGCAATTAGGATGCAACTATGTCAAATACACTCTGCCTTATTTGAAGGATTGTACAATGACTTGTGATGTTTTCTTGATTTCACTGCAGTTGTTAAAGTCTTCTTTGAGCTCTATTATGGATGTAGATTCTACTCCTGATAGGCACAAGTTCAAGGAGTTCCACTTTTGAAGCTGAGTTTGCACCAGCTGTGTTACTGCTTCCTGTCCATCTGCAGTCTTAAACAATGGAATGGACTGACTGACCATTTGCTTCATTTTGCTGTCATTTCAAAATGGCACTTCTGCAGTTTCTTTCTCCTATTTCACAACTTGTCATCATTAATGTTACTGTCCAGTGTTGTGAATTCATGCTTAATGGTGTTGGTCTTTTTTCTGCTTCCAGCCAAAAAAGGCAATGGATAATTCATTCCAGGCTATAGGCTTTCTTCTGCAGTATGTCTCCAGCAGAAATAAAACCCCTGAAGGACAGTTCTAAAATAGTTCTTTGTGTAAATTGTCAGCACTTCTGAAGAGGAGACATTGTAGGTACTACTTTTGCTTGAGAGTCTCATTCCTTGATAATGACACATATGTCTGCTTTCTCTAGTGCACTCCAAAGTTTGAGTACCATACTCAAACTTCAAAGTGCTGTATGAAAGTCATGGCATATGTTGAAAGGTGGAACCAGGTTCTGTTTCAGTCATCTAGTCTGTTGTTGTGCAGAAATATGTTTATGCCAACGATTCATACAGTGAACTTCGTTTGTTTACCTCTATTTTAACTGGTGAACTCCAGTGCTGTCAAAGAGTACTGCCAGTGTAAAGATCATCTGAGAAGTCACTTGTGACAAAGTGACAAGTGACTAACTAGCAGAGATGGATCTTGCCAAATTTTAAAAACATATCATGTAGGTATTTGCATAGGAAAATCATGTAGGGATTTGCAGTCAGAAAAAAAAATTCAGGGACTATTATGGTGTGATTTACCATAACCTCATTTAAAATAAGCAGAATTAATATTACTTTTGAATTACTCACCAACAGCAGTATAGAGGAATCAGACAAGCTAGTTTGCCTAGGTTTAAATATTATTACTGAAAATGTCTAAAGATACATGTGAGGAAGTCCAACCAAGTATCCAGTTATGTGTTCCAAAGCCAGAGTTTTATAACTCTGTAATCAGTGTTCTCACAAACATCCCTCTCCACCTTAGTATTAGCAATGAAATGATATAACTTTATTTTTAATATACTTTTACTTTCACAAAAGTTACAGTAGGCGTCTAAGAGAGATCCAAGTAAGGGACTGCACAGGGATTCATAGAGGGCAATATCCTTAGTATTTTCTCTACCATCACCTGATACGCCCATTAAGCTTGTCATAGTGAACACTTTGAGACTGACAACTGTGAAGATGGTTCCTTCTGAACCACCCTGCGCTGCCTTTTTCCAGATTAAGATCATTTTCCCTCAAGAAGGAGATTTAGAAGTATAATTTTTTTTCTCTGAATCTTCTCTTCAACATTTGGATATTGAACATGAACTTTTAATTCTTCAGAGACTGAGAAATCATTCCAGAATATGCTCTTTACAGAACTCTACCAAATGGGTATAACATTCTTAAATGCTGGTTTAAGTTTCTCAAATCAGTATTCTTTAACAAACCTGTAGCTTCAATTTCTGAACTCTGTTTTTCCCTGTGCAGACTTGTTTGAAGACTACAATAGCTGAATAACTAAGAAGAAACATGCATGTGAAGGTAGATTGCATTGACTTGCCATGAACATGTTCTTCATCCTAGTATGGCTATCTTCCCTCAGTTGTATTTTCTAATGTTTTTATTGTTAATGCGATTTTAGAAGTTAATGCAGCCATAATAGTCACCAGGCTGCTACATTCAAAGCTACTACTTGGCTTCCACATTGAGACTCTGGACAACTCTGGACTCAAGTTGTGGTGTGCTTTGTGAAACAGATTTTTGTTCAATCCCTTTCATACATGGGGAATGTACAGTCAAACTCCAGACTGGATACATATTTTATTTTGAGTTATAGTTTAACCACATGGGGACCATATGGCAGTTAAAGTGAAGAATACCAGCTTTCCAGGGGAGATCCTGACCATACATGCTTTGCTCTCACAGTACACGAGACTTACGGATTGGGAGTGAGAATACACATCTAAAATCATCACCTTAGTGCTTGACTCACAGATTTTGAGAGACCATAACTTTTGATCAGCATCTCTGAGGGAGGAGACCTCTAGTTTTATCCCTCTTTCAGCTGTTTTTTCTGATTTTAACAGTGAAATTGGTTTTCTCTGCTATTCTTTTATGCTGTGTTCTTCTCTGGGAACACTTGTCAGTCATCAAAATTCAGTGGTTCTGCCAGAACCTGATATATTTTCTAGGGCAGACATCTCTTGTTCAGCTTCCACAACATGAGTTCTCTGCTTCAAAATGGAATTACAATCTAAGGTAAAGTTTGCAATTGTAAATTCATAAATATATGCAGTTGTAAATTGCATATAGAATTCCTAAATTCTATATGCAGAGCTAAAAGTAGAATTCCACTTGACATGATAAAGGTTCAGTTAACTGGACATACTGTTATCGGGGTTGCTTTTGCTTTAGAGAACATTTACCTGTGTACAGTAAACATGAGCTTAACTGCTCATAAGGAAAGAGTCAGATGGATCTGACACCCATTGGCTTATTCTGTGATTTTAATGATATAAAAAAGCCATTAAATTTATCGTTAGAACAAGCTGTCTTGAGACTATATAGGTATATATCTCTTCCTACTTGAGGAGTTCCAACTGTTTGGTTTGATCTACATAAAGCCTCTTTTCAAGATCACTGTACGGAGATTATTCGAGGTGAAAGACTTCCCTGCTGTGATAACCTAAGAATTTACATGTATGTGATTGATTCCTGTTAGTCAGTTACTTTTTCTTGAGACTGTTATTTTGCATCTGTTTCCAGAGTATGATATATAGGTATGTCTCATTAACTGCTTATATAAATTTACATAGTTACTATAACTATATATATACATATATAATATTAAGTGCTACTGCAAGCTTTTGAGTGCACACAGAGGATTCCTTCTTCCTTTAATTATAGTTAAATGACAGAGATAAAAAGAAAAAAAATTTATACTGTTGACAATTCACTGAAAAAAAATGAAATTACTATCTTGATACTATACTTGATTACAATGCTTAATGTAGGCATTTCTCTCACATACTTCATCAATTACATGGTAAAAGACCACCTTTTTATGCCACAGTCATTTCTCACATAAGACAGTTCTTTTTCATTTTGCTTTGACAATGTAAGTCGTGGTTTTGTTATAATACTTAATATTCTATTAATTTTGAATTAGGAAGATGTAAGCTGCTGTCTTTGAGCATGTATCAAGGACATCAAAACCAATATTAATAGAATTCCCTTTATAGTATCTAATTCAAAATACATAGATATTTTATATGATTGCATGCCTTATTTTTGCATTTGCTTATCTTCTAGTTGCATTGCTAGTTAAAGGAATCAAATTTTATCCCTTGTATTAACTGATCTCCTGATCTGTTATACAAAACTAATAGGTACTATTTCAGTTATCCATAACAGACAGGTAAAATCTATTTTAAAAACCTACAGCTTATTTTTTACTTTTACTTTAAGTTCAAAAATCATTAAAAAGTCTCTGAATTTTCTGAAGTATGAGTAATATGAGCAGGTAATGCTCTTTTTTACTTTACCTTTTAAAAATTTCTTGCACTTCTTTGGTTTGGTTCCTTTAACACTATTTTAAAGCTTGGTGATTTTCAGTTAGTTCCACTGCACCAGCATTTAGCCTAACAAATTAGCAAGGTAGAATTTGGGAAATATGCCAAACCAGAAAACATTTTAATTAATGGACACTGTGGAAAAGACTGCTGTCTATCCTTTGTCTGTATATTTTTCAAAATAAAGAGTCATAGAAACACTAAAGTTGGAAAAGACCTCTAAGATCATTGAGTAGAACATTTATATCTCCTTCTCTGCTTGTATATTGGCACACAAAATTGCTTTTGCTATTTTTAACTAAGGTTGTTGGACATAACTTACCAAAAATAAATGGAAATAAGCAAGTAGTTTCTCCTGATACTATTTACAATGCAATACATGTTACCTTACTTCACCTCCTGCTACGTCACTCTCAGTGTTCTCAATCCATTCATTCTAAGCATCTGCTTTCAATTCCAACTCCTTTCTGGTTAGGTATGCAGAATTTTCAAATAATTCTTTTATAGTTCAAGTAATCTTTACTAAATATGAATTGATATCCATAAGTAAGATACAGAGTGTTAGATTGTCCTAAAGTATGAATCTCTGTATGTTTTAGAAAACTTGGCAAGTAGATAATCTGTGGTGTGAAAGCTTGTTCAAAACACACAGTTCTTTTTAAGAAAATAATTTGATACTTCAAATCTGTGTGCAAGGGGAATTATTATTGCACACTGGCTATTCAGGATGGAAGTTGTTTTAGGCGAAATAGAAGCCTGAGAAAAGTAAATGATAAGGAGAGTGAGGTGAGAAATGGATTCAGCTTATCACAACTAAATTTAGGTATCAAAATGAAGGTGTCTGTAGTATCTTTTTGAGCTTTATAGTTAACAGCAGCCTAATCAGCAAGGCTAATGTTGCAACACCAATAGTGTCCCACTTCTGAATGGAGTCACTTTCCAAGCTACATTGTCCATAATGGAATGTTAGATTCTTAGCTTGTGGTTAGATAGTGATGTTAAGATAACAGCAATTTAGGTGTTCTAAATTTGAGTAAAATCCCACTAAATGTGTCACATAGCTCATTACTTAGATTTTTGGGACTTGTGCTGGTACACAGAACAACATCCTTAACAAAAATTCATCAGGTAGCTGTGGACAGACTTTCAAAATATTTAATAATATAGTCCTGATACTTGTTTGTATGAGTGGCACTAATTATATACAAGCACTATTTTTGTGCCAGCTGCATAGGTTACTTTTTCCCTTGTGTCATCTTAACCCACCTTTTTTTGCCAACTGCATTGTTTTCCATGTATCCGTACTGCCACGTCCCCACAGAATGTTGCGTAAGTGGTGAATGGGTGCTTGTGTTCCCGTAGTTTGTGACAGTGAGACCAAAGGTGTAAAGCCAGCCCAGGGAGGAGCTGTGTGAATCCACTCAGAGGTGCTGGTACTTATAATCCTCCCAAGAAGGATTGCTGTCTGGCTCACCAAAGCCCTCAGACCTGGAAGCCTCAACACAGTGACACACAGCTTGCGTAGCATGGCTTATATGCCCAGGAGCCAGCATGGCAAAGACCAAATACTTACCCAGAGAAACTGGGAAATGCAGAGCTTTAGCAACACTGTTTTCTACAGTGCATCGAGTAACTGAAGGTAATATTGTAAGTAAACAATTTGCACAGCTCTGCCTGGACATAGAAACATGGACTTGACACAGTAAAAAATAGAAGAATTTTAATTATCCATTTCTCTTCACATATTCCTCTACTTAGCTTATCCTGAAACTAGTGCGTGTCCTTCTCCACAAAAGATTCTTCCCACCTCCTTTAAACCGTCTGCCTATTTTCCTCTTCTTTTATAAGGTCTTTTTCCCACTGGAACAATTCACATATTTCTGCTAAGTACAATCTCCAGAGCTGCTGTTTCCTTGCTAGCTTTCTAGACCAACTTGCTGGATTTTAGGATTGGAAAATAATACTCATAGAATCAAGATAGCATGCCAGCAGTAGCAGGTACTCATGACTGTTGGTTTGGACCTTAAAAGTAAGTAAGAATTAAGAAAATTAAAATTAAAAGAAAGTAAGAATTAAGATTGTGTTCAGGAGCAGGGAAATCTAAAGAGATGGTTAAAATTACTGCAGTTCAAGACAGAGCTTTGTTTTCAGTATTTCATTTGTTGAAAACAGCAAATCTCTTGCAAATATGTCGGGGCAATTTTCTTTCCATGTTTAGCTGCACACATATAAGTAATTCTATTAGATTCAGTATTTCTTGTGCTATTTATTTTGCCAATTTTCTTAAGGTCTTTCTTAAATGTGGAGGGGGTTCAGAACAAATATTAAGGCATCCTTAGCTAAATCTTCATGATAAATTTGGCTGTGATGTCAAAATAGTTTCTTCGTTGTGGACTAATTTTTAATCCCCCACTCCCTGTCATTCCTTGCTATAGCTTCACATTAGAGAATCCTCCTGTCACAAGGGAAGCCTGTGTGAGAGCTGACTCTCCAGAGCTTATTCCAAGTCTGAAAACAGACAGTGCTGTCAAGCACAGGACAGATTCTATTAAGTAGAGAAGACTTTAAACTGCCAAGTGGATCTTGACACAAGAGAATTTGACCCTACACATACAAGTTTCAACTCTGTTTCTGAAATAAATCTGTGTGACAGTTTTTGCGTTTTGCCTTGTTCAAACGTGCAGCTATTTGGTCCACAGAATAACACAGTTTAAGTATAGGAACACCATTTGCTAATGTCAAAACATTGTTTATGTACAATTTAATCTCCTGTGATGGTGTATTTATTTGCTGTATACTTGCTTGAGTTATTTTCATCAAGAAATTCTGTCTATGTGTTGCTTTGGCAACATCTTTGCAGAGTTTACAACTTTGAAAAACATGTTGGCATCAGTTATGCAGTCCTTTTAAACAGCTGCTCTGCAGTCATGCTGTTTCAACATGCCACCACACATGGCTGAATTATGCAAATAGTTAATATTAAATGACTGAGATACAAGAACAATTTGTACACTCGACAAAGCTGGTCTGTGGAGTGTGACTTCCATTCATGTAACTGAGTTAGTGTTCAACAATTTAAAGGCTTCAGCATGTTTCTTTTGACTTTGTTTCTTGTATTAAAGGAAGGAGTGGACATAGCGAAGGTATATGGCAGGAGTATTTTAAATGGCTGAGGGGATATTTATAGATCAATACTCATAATTCAGTGAAAATATTATGTGCATCAATATAATTTTCCAGCAGGTATTAAATAGGTAAGATTTAACAAATATTTGTTGTTCAGCTATAAACACAAATTACCCTTTTCTGGTTGAGAGATGAGACAGAATGTTAATGATGTATAAGGCTAATACAGTAACAGTGTTGTTTATTGAAGACAACTTCATTTGTAAAATGCAAACAAACAAAAATATTAATATTTTAAAGATGTAAAATTGTCTTAAAATTTACATTGAAAGACTTTTCTACTGATCTTGCTTTTCTAATTCTACTACAATGAATGTTCTAAATAATACTACTAATAGTAATAATAATAATAATAGTTAATGCTTTAAATTCTGTAACTTATTTTATATTCATCATACCTATTACATGGGGTGGAGGGGGAACATTAGGAGGTAGGCGTGGTGAAAGATGACAAAAGAAGATGTCCAGTTGATGTCAGAAAATGCTATGGTTTCTCCTTTCTCACTCTACTGTACATTTTGAGTAATCTGTTTTGTTCAGCCAAATATTAAGGAAAGATTACATTTTTAATTCAAATTGTTTTCAAAGCAAATAACTAGGATATCCAAAAAAAGCTACATTTCTATATGTTGTCTTTCCTTTTTCCACACTGGAACTTTCATTTTTCACAAAACTTCTTTTCCATTCTGATCTTCTTTTTGCTGTACATGCTCTAAAGGTTCTTCATTGATTTTTTTTTTCCAATCTGGATATAAAGAAATATTTCTAGTAATGTATTTATAAAATTTCTGTACAAGACCTAGTGCTCAAAAGTGAAAGTCATCTCAGTCATTCAAATTAGATTTGTACACTCCCTCAGCCTGAAAAAAATAAATACAAAAGAATTCTTTTAAATGGAATGGAAGTCTAAGTTAAAAGAAATAATGTCCTTCTTACTGCACAGTAAATGTTCTCTTTTACAGCCTTTAAGCAAGACAAAATTTGAGTTGTATAAATCCTCTGTGCCTATTTTATTTTCTTACTTTGCTAGGATTAAAGTAGTAATATAATTAATTATAGAAAGTATATATTATTTTTTATATTTACCAATCCATGTTTAGTGATTATAAATTAATTATTAACAAATAAATATTTATAGGTTCAAATGTAATTTAACTGAATAACTTAGCATTGTTCTTTTGTGGTTTTATAGGAACTAGCCACAATGAAGCAGATTATTATTACTCTACATGGTAAACGCTATGAACAAAATCTACCTCAGTCTCATATTGATGTAAAAAGGGCAACTGGAAGAAGATCAAACCCTTTGGTAAAACTGCTGCCAGAACATGAAGAAGAAAATATATTTACACCTAAGCCAACATTATTTGTAAGTACTATGATAAGAGTAAGTGCCAAAACTTGTTATGGTTCTCTTCACTTCTTAAAAAGAAAAATGTAGATTTATCCTTCAGGGAGATGCATAATTAATTCATCTCTTTATGGAAACAGCCAATGTTGAGAAGAATTAGAGTTTGTGATGTTTTTTAGTAATTTGTTTACTTTCAAAATCTTAACTTCACAGCAAACCAGATCTATTTTTAAAAAAAATACCATTGTTGTATTACAATACTGAGTGGCTAGTAAGATTTTGGTAGTTGTAGGGATTCATAGACCATGTATACTAATTTAAATCTACTATGCCTGTAAGTGAGCTTTATGCATATCCATATTGAGAAGCAGGAGTGAAGAAATAGGTGTATTTCTGCGTACTTTACTTGATGTATATTAATTTGTATGTGCATATGTATCTAAATATAGATTAAAAATAGATCACCAGTATTGATATATCTTCTGCTACGAAAGCCTGATGTTATGAAACCATTATAAAACCCTGTTTTATTCCTTCAGAAACTAAAAGCTTGGATTTTAATATTTGAAGCGGCCCACTTCAGATTTAGTGCTTCTGGAAAGCTTCATGAAAATGGTTTAGAAGTTTCTGACTATGGCTGTGTCTGAACTGATAGATTCAAGACAGCCAAGTTGCAATGCTGAATCACAAAACAAATCATGACTTATTTACAAACTTCAGGATGCTACCTTTCTCTGAGGTGGACTGGGTGTATCCACACTGCATAACATATGTGCTGATTTGGTCCAAAGAGAAATCTTTTTTCTTCTTTTGTCCTTTTTTCTTTCTTTCCTGGTGGAGACTTTAACATACAGTGTCTTAAATGATACAAGGTTTGTAGTGTAGCTCACCACATACTGGGTTTATAACAGAAAGCAGGAAACGGTAGCATCTCTGGGACATGATGTGAGGAGATTGGGGGATTTTAAGAATCAAATTTTTAGTTCAAATTTTGCTTGAATTGCATTATTATACTAAACACAGGCTTATCCAGTGCTGTGTCATCCATATTCCTTTTGGTAGTGCTAAATCATAGTGCCCAAACTTTGTTTTTGATTGAACTATTCACTGATCCAAAACATAAGCAAACAGTTTGTGCAGATGATCTGGGATTTCAGTGCATAATCTGTCTTGTATTACTTAGGGATATAGAAACTATGTAGGAATCCAGAAAAACTCCATTTACATTAAGAAATTGTAACCAATTTATCTGTAAAAAACTCTAGCCTTTGCAAACTTTGGAGTAGGGAATTGAAAATGGGCAGATGGCACAGGTTTTCTTCTTAGACGGGAAAAAAAAATCAGTACTATGAAAATCCTGCCAGTTTAGGTCAATTTCCAGAATTCTAAAAGCTTGTACAAATAGAGCAGATTTGTTTTTCTAACTGAAATCTTCAAAATTAATAAAGCAGATTTTCAAATTGTATGCTTTTTAAGTCTTGAAGGAAAGAATGAATAGAGAGCAGTCAGAAAATGGAACTAGAAAGGAACAAGCTGAAGGACAACAGAGACAGTGCTCACTAACTCAAGAGATTATACCCAGCCCTGGAAGGAGAATAGTCCTTACCTTGTTCCACCTCCGCTTGATTCATCTTTTTTCTATTAAAACTTAAGCTATTTTATTTTATTCAAACCACTGAATTTGCCACAAGCAATCCTGACTGTGTAGCAGTAACCCATAGGATTATGAAGGCAAAGAAAAGTTGCTCAAAGATAATTCTCTGCAATTAAAATATTTTCTACAGAGTTAGAAAACCACTGTTTTCTTTTATTTTCAATTTTTAAAAAAATTTTTTAAGAACTATATTTTTGCATAAAGTGTTGGTCAGTTTTGGCACACCTAAGGTCTCTTTTCCAAGATCCATTCATTTCTCAGCTGGAAAACACAGATGATGTTACTTCAAATGAAATCTATTTCTGGCACAGTTGATGCTTGTTTTCATTGTGACAGGTATTTTTTAAATTATTTTGTTTTCACCGTATAATCTGCTTTTTATAACCTGGAAATAGGAAGGTTTTATTACTGGTATGTTGTAATAGTAACTTTAAATGCGTAGTCTTGTTTTTGATATTTGCATTTAAGCAAAGAACTCAACTGTGAACTACATAGGAAGGGGGAAGACTTGTGTCAATTATTTAAATTGTGTAGATTGCATGCTTTTCATCTGTTCACTATCTCACAACTAAATATTCTTTCTTTTACAGACAAATAAAGAGGCACCTGTATGGTACAAAAAACTGCAGAAGAAAACATCACCATAGGATTTTTCCAAAGTTATTCAAAACAATTCTTTAGGGAGCTTTTCATTAAAGAAAGTTATTTTCACCATAATGATACCCATTTTACATTTAGTTAAAACCCTTTTTGGTTTTCACTGTTTCTTTTTTAACTGTCAAATAATCTTGGGCTTCATAAAATAATTTCTAGATCTGTCATGTGAATAAAATATGTGAAAATGATGCATGCAATAATTTTACTAACATTTATTTGAATTCTAAAAGATAAATAAACATTAGTGTATTGTACACATTATAAAACTGGGCAGTTAAAGGATGTGTTATTCAGAGTGTTCAAATAAACGTATGTTTCAGCCTTTTTATATTGTTTTTCCTGGACCCTGTGTTTCATGCCACATTCCTTGCAACTATTTTGGCTAATGGAAATTTTCAAAATATACATGCATTAGTATCAAACTATATCATACTTTCTATGAAGGAAATTCATGTCAGCTGGGAAAAAACATTCTTACTGGCCTTGATTTGTAGTTTATCACTTGATGACATTTGTATAACCAAACAGGCATTAAAAATACTTTAAAGAAGCAATAAAATACATCTTAATTATCAGCACTGATACTTAAGGGGCTAGACAGTAGTGTAGTTACATCAATGTAATAATAAAAATAGAACCATGATGGGTGAGGACTGTAGTGTGTAATGGGAAACGGGTAACTTACTATATTTAATTGTATGAAAATAAGACCCAAAATCCAAGAACACATTCTGCTTTTTTATTCCACTCCCCCATCTATTCTGACAATACAAAAGTTCTCTAATTTTTCAAAGCATTCTTGACTGCATATGGTACATTTCTATGTATAACGTAAATATAGATCTTTTAAGTACTGCCTACTGAAAATATTGTTCAGATTTCATTTAAGAGAAAGTTCCTTCTTAGCACCTTTTTCCTAGACAACGTCTCTTAAATTGATTATTTTTTCTAGCCTGAACATGAACAATAAATATTTACTATATAATACTGAGCTATATCAAGCTTATGATTCTCAGATACATTTTTTCCATTTTCCAAACAGTTGAAGCACAGTAATAATTCTTTCCTCCAGGAAAGCTTCCGTTTCCTTTTTTTCTTTCCTTTTCATGTTCTGAGAGACCAAGGTAAAAATGCTGGCATTGCACATTACAGGTTTAAAATTATCATTCTGTGAATGAGGGAGGCCAAGTGCATAAACAAGAGGTGATAATCTTTTATTAGACTAACTGCTGTTCACTGCGGAAAAAATCACACAAACTTTTGGGCTCACAAACCTTCAGTACAGTAATTTCTGGGTAACTGGTTTCCTGAAGTCTAGGTTTTATCTAACATATATTTTTCTGTGACTAGAATCCTTAACTTTATCTCTTATGAAACAGCTCACATATGCAAATACTAATTTTGTGGGTTGTAATAGATAATTTATATTATTCAGGCCATAACTGAACATCCCATACTATTCTGTTTGTCTGTTATCAATGAATAATTAATAAATTGTATTATCTAGAAGGACTCTGAGCTATTAGGCCAGATACTAGTTGGAATCTTCAGTATTTACAATTTGTTTTCCCATGGTGTCTTTATAGACAAATTGGTGAGATAGACTGTAAGGTAGGTGATATACCCACCTGAACAAAACATGAACCACAATGCCATGTCCTACTGGAATAGTCCCTTGGCAACTTCACAGGCAATACTAGATTTGAGGGAGTAGTCTATACACTGGAAGGAAAGGTCTCAGAGGATCTCAACAGGCAGGAAATTGGGTCAACACAAACTATATGAAGTTCAACAAAAGCAATTGCAGCCCCACATCCAGAGTGTAATAACCCCATATGCCAATACTGCTGCAAAGCAGCTTAACAGAAACAGACAAGGTCCTAGTGGACAAGAAATGAAATATGAGTCAGTAATGTGCTAGCCAGCCACATCTTGGGTGGTTATTACCAACAGGATAGCCAGCAGATGCAGGGAAGTGATCCTTCCCTTCTGTTCGCCACATGAGATGTCACATCTGGAGTCTTGCATCCAGTTCTGGGCTTGTTCAAGAAAGGCATTGACATATTGCAGTGTAGCAGAGGTGCACCAAGATGGTCAGGGGCTGAAAGACCTGATGTAGAAGGGGAGATGGAAAGAACTGGACTTGTACAGCATTAATATTAGAGGACTTACAGGAGGAACTTGTAGTCTCCAACTACCAAATGGGATGGTACAGAGACAACAGAGCCTGATTGAGCTCAGAGGTGCACAGCAATAGCGTAAGAGACAATGAACACCAGATGGAGCACTGGAAAACTCAATTAGCTATTATGAAAAATGCTTTTAACTGTAAGGATGGTCAAATACTGGAACAGGTTGCCTAGAGAGGTGGTGGAATATTCATCCTTGGAGATGTTCAGAACTCAACAAACTCCTGAGCAAACTGGTATAATTGGACCTGACTTAGAAATGGAATAGATGACTGCTTTTCAGAATTAAAATTAAATTACTCTTTGATGTTATTCCTAAATAATCTGATTTCAAATAGTGACATTAATTTACTTTGTACCATCCAAAAGGCAAAATTCTGTTAAATTCTTCCATGGAAATGCAATGTACAGGAACATTTTTACTCTTAGAGAATAACTGTGCATTATAGATTTCTGTGTCCTCCAGGCAGCCTGATTTTCTAAGAAGGCTGACAGAAAATTGATCTGATTTTGTGGCAAAATTTTATTGATATTTAAACAGTTCTTCAGATGACAAAGTTACTTATTCTATCAAATGGTTGTGGTTTTTAGGGTTTTTTTGTAATTATTAACAAGGTCCATCTTTAAAGATATATATATAAATATATATATAAATTATTATATATTTATTATATAAATAAAAGTAATTTATTAGAATATACTGATAAGACACAATGCTGTTGGTAAATTATTGTAATACATGTGGTCCTTGTGCAGATCCCCTCAATACACTGGGGTTTTTTTAGTTGAAGACTGTATTTTTCCTGTGATTCTTCACTAGGCGCAAGACTATAATTAATTATCTAGGAGGAGACCTTCTAAGCTTCTCATGAGAAAGAATATATAATTATTCAAACGTGAGATACCCGACATCAAAAATTAATGAAGCTTTTTGCTCTTCATGTAATGAAAAGGCTGCAGTACCTGTACAGCACTTTTACTGATGTTCTTTCCCACAAACATAGCTGTCAAATGAATTATTTCAAAATCATTCTTCATGGTCTTTGCAGTCTCCTATTGTCACAGGCCTTGTGTCAATGATGTGTGAGTCAAAAATAATGAAGTAAAGAGAAATTTCGAAGGGTAGTCATGCATGTAAGCAACTTGTGACTGAAGTGCCCAACCCACATAATCATCTTCAGTTCCTCTTTTTCAAACCAAAGGGAGCAAAGCCAAAAAAAATTTCTATCCGCTATTACATTTCTTGGTACATTAAGTAGGTGTTACTTAAGTGATAAGTTTCGTAAATACATGGGTTGAACAGGAAAGAAAGAAAGACAGTGCTTTAGAACAGGTTAGGATTTTAGGGGTTTTTTAACACTGTAATTGCTTTCTCAACTTTCTGTCCCTTGTCTGAAGCCAAGAAGCTGTAGTGCATCAAAGTAATCTCTTGTTTGAGGAAAAAATTGAAAAAATAATTGCTTTTTTTAATAAGGACCTAAAATTTTAAGGCTTACTGCTGAGTCCTGTGGTCATAATTCACTGGCACTGTAGTTTCTAAATATTTCCTGTACAAAGAAACAACATACCTTTTTGATTTGTAGTCTTCATTCCCTTCAAGACTTTATGTACAAAACAGCAATGAAACCTTTTAAAAGAGTAACATCTATGAATTCAGATATCAGTTGAGAATTTCAGTATCACTGGGATACAATTTCCTACCTCTTACACATTAGCTGTTATTTTCTGTTTCAGTTACACTTTTTTTCCAGTGAAAAAAGAGGAACACTTAAGTCTATTAAACCTCTGACATCTGCAAGATAGTCAGAGTTCTTTTACTCCTGGTAGGCATTCATTAACTTCCATGTCTTTGAAAGAAGTGACTCAGAGAGCATGACATTGTGGAAACAAATTACTACCTTTTAAATAAGTATTTATGTTATTATGTGTATGTGTCTCAATTGTCAGTCTGTAGCACATCTACAAGAAAACATTTATACACAGCATTTGAGTCTGTAGCATCCTGTCATCCTTCAGGGTTGTGCTTATTAGGGAGGTCTACCGAGGAAAGCACTTCTCTCCCTGTTAACATTACATTTAATAGATCATATGCCAGACTTCTTACTGAGTCAAAGAAATATATCCCTGGTATTTTCTTATACCAAAGAATATCAAGAATCTGTATTCATTCTCGACCTTTGAAAATGAAACAAGTATCTCTAGAAGATCAAGTTTTGCTTAGTGTCTTTGGGCAATATTATCCCCTTCTTAAATTCCTAGGATTGATTGGGAACTCTTGACCTTTAAAACACATACTTCCGCAGCTTAATTAAGGCAGTTACACTTAGGGTATTTCAGACTGAAGCTGGGCAGCAATTGGCAGCAGCCGAGGGTGCCAGCACTCAGGGGGACGGCATCATGAGCGGAAATGGACAGCACTTGGGAATTGTGGAAGAGTGAGTGGCGAGTACTGCAGAAGCTTTTAGCAGTAGAAGAAGAAGTAGGTACAGCTCTTCATAGATGTTAGACCCTCTGCAGCTCTTTTAAGCCCTCTGCTGACAGCAGAACCACAAACTTTTTTCAGAGGTCATTTTGTGGAGTTCCCTGTGTTTCTTTCCTCACTGATAAGTTTTCCATATCAGTAAATACCTGTGGTTTTTGTTTCTTGGGTTTCTTTTGGAGAGCAAAAGAGTTCTTTTTCTCAGGACGTTTGAACTAGGTTAAAAAAACTGTGTATTTCAATCAGCTTACCCTTTAAAGGATGAAGGGGACAATAACTCCCAGCAAATGTCATCCTCATGAAAGGAGCAAATGGCTCCTAAATAAAAAGTTTTAAATGTAAGAAGTTAGGATTGATCATGGAAATAGCCTTTACTCAAAAACTTACATGTTTTCACAGACTGTGCCCTTTTTGAAGATACTACAGAAATAACCACAGTAAAAGAGAATGCCGCTTTGACTGTAGCAATAGAATCAACTTTGTTTGACCATGAATAATTGAAGTCTTTGTGTTAATGCTCCTTTTAAGGGAGTAGTGGATCAGTAAATGTAACTTAATTGCAGGAAAAGTCTTATGGATGGAATTTATGACTGTATTTCAATGCAAGTCTTTTCATTTTTCCTTTTGGTTCAATAGAAAAAGGATTACTTAGATTATTCAGTGTTGCAGCTGAAACTGTTAGCAATTCCCAGTGGTCCTGTTTTTTGTGATTTTAGAGATACATATTGTGGCATGCAAGACTTGCTTTCTTATTCAGTTCTTTAAAATAATTCTTTCTTTGTGCATTATTGTTAGGTAATGCTTGACTTCTACGAGGGAATTTACGTATGCAGTGGGTTTTAAACAGGACTGTTACCTAAGTGCAGTGGTCCTTTTTAGAAAAAAGAGTTTAAAAAATATTCCCTATGAGTTCTCTCTGAGACCTTGAGAGAGGGTTGATTCTGTGCCCAAGCTTTCTCACGCTCCCCATTGCTGGTACAGGGCTGCAGATACAGACCTGTCACTCTGTTTCACAGGACTGTGGTTTCCAAGCAGTGTAAACACAGATTCACACGTTGTCATCCACAGCTACATGTAAGACGTTCACAAAAAAAAATAATATTACTCATCTCCTTCGTGGTACTGTGGGAAGTCTAAGCAAGGGAAAAATGCAATAGTTTGGTGCAGCCCATTCACTTGCCACCTTTTGCTTCCTGGTTAGCATATAAATAACATTTACAAGTCTTCATTTTTGGACATTGAAACGGAAGCAGTTTGCAAGTCCTGCAAGGATGGCTAACTCCTTTTTTTCATATACTTCATCACACACGTTCTGTGTTCAAAAGAGCTTCCAAAAGAGCATTGGGCATCACTTCTTTCACATTAATCTTTGTTTTATAATTTATTATTTAAATACTAAGTCCCCAAAATCCACTCAGTATTTATGAGTAAAAGACTACGTGCCTGAAAGTAACAACAAGCAATAAAAGGACTAATATGTCAGTGACTTGAGTCTTACTGAATTAGCACATTCCTTGTCATTTTGTGTCATTTCTTTCATTATTGCAGTAATTAACGTTGCAGAATTGCATTTGTGCCATTCAGCAGAGAATGGAGAACAATAACAGTGTTTACCAGCAGCAGGAGGGAGCTTACCTTTCTTTCTCAACCCCGTAAAATCTCTGCAGGCTAATCTCTGCGCAGCCAGGGTGCCCTCCTACACAATGGAGACTGTCTGAAACCTCCCTTAGGGAAACCGGAGTGAGCTGATTAGATCTCTTGTCCAAGAAAGCCAAATACCCAATCCTATGAAATATAGCGGTTTTTCATTCTGACGCACCATTTCACATCTGGGCAGGCTGAAACCTTTGTCAAACAGATTTACACCATGATAGTAATTCTGAGATAGCTGAGTGATTTAAAAACAAGTACAGAGTATTTTCAATCCATTAAACCATGAGAAATTACAAAGAAACAAACTATGTAAAGTTCTTATGTTTCCAGCTGCAGAATCAAGAATTTTTCATAATATGCTATTACTACTTTGTAGCTGTAAACTGAAATATTATATAAAAATACATATGCATTTTTAACATTAGAAGTTAAATTACTTGGATTTGATTATCTTTAATTCAAATCAAAATATTTTTCTGTGAACATCCATGTTTTAAGGTGTTTTTGGTAAGGAGTTAGATGCCAATAAAGTATATTGAAATTAATTTTATTTTAAAATATATTACTCTATTACATCATCTTCATGGACTTGTCTGATCTACTGTACTGGCTCCAAGAATTGTCAGATTCATGACAGAAAGGTGCAAACTCCTCATGGGTCAACAGTGGACAGCACCACATTTGCTGATTTAAATGACAGTCCTGATTTTCATAAAAATATATAGTATCTTTGATAAGCAAGCTTCCAGATTCACTGGAAACAGGATTACCTGATCCACCTTCTCAGCTTTGTTTGCTGCTGTTCTTTCATGTAAGAGGTCTTCTGTGTTCTTATCAGTTCTATGTAATTTCTGAAAACATAAAGATGTAACTATAAGGTTCTCCTGCTCGGGTGCCCCTCAGCCATGGAGGCACCAAAAGCAGAGATGTGCTGGCATTCTCAGGAATCACCTTGTCTTGTCCTAGTGATGACACCACAAAGCCCTACTCTACACAGGGAGACAACAGCTCTAACATTGCCTCACTCTTAGGAAATAACAGTTGTTGGGTTTGGAATAGGAACAAGTGTGATCCTGAACACGGATTTATTGGAGCAAAAAATGGAACTCCATCTGAACAAATTAGCAAAAAGGCTGTTGGCTTAGCTTTATAGCTTCATAGCTGTTATACTGCTTCCATAGGAAACTGAGTATCTACCATTTTCCCCAGGTGATGGGTAGGATTTAATGTGCTCATCCCTGCTAAGTATTCACAGAAGTTCCCTTTGAGTAAGATGATAACAGGGGCATTTCTGAAGAAAGGAGTGAAAGTTTCAGATTTGGAAAGAAACTGACAAATGATCAACAGACAAATGAGATAACATTCAGAGTTTCCAGTCTACTGGCTTGAGGCACCTTCTACAGACTGCATAAAGCTCCTCAGTATGGTTACAATACTGAACTTAATATACACCTTTTCCTTCTTCATTTTCTGATGTCTACTTTAAAAATACCAGTTTTCTAGTTTTCATTTATCCCATTCTTAAGCAGCTGACTCTATGAAATAGTAAGAAACCTTTGGCAAATATTGGAGAGTAAGAATACTGTGACTACTTGAACACTTGACTTTGCCAAGGGTAGAACTTTTCAGCTGTATGTTGCCAGTTAGGTGCATTTAATCCAATAAAACAAATTAGGGCCATAGCAGTTGATGGAGGGTGGATATTTAAAAAATACAATGTTTTACTATTTAACTAATTGTAGAGAGGAATTCCTTAGTTGCATGATTCAACGTGAACATAAAACTTCTTTGCCTGTTTGGTTATTACTTAGCTTTCTGTGAGGACTGTTTTCACTCCTCCATTCAGAGCAGAGGGAAGTGGCCATGGCATCACCTTGTGTCTCAGTGTGATATCTTTGAGAAAACACTTACATGAGACTAGTTTAACAGTACCACAATGTCCGTGGGATAAAGAACATAGAGCTGGTTTTTATATTCTTAAATTAGATACCAGGAAAGTTAATTGCCACTGCTTCATACTATAAATAATGTCACCTGGATTGGAAGTGCTGCAATGGATCATTGCAAAATGCTTCTGTTGATAGAACACAGTGGACCAAGCTGGTTTAACCTACTATGATTAATTAGCTCATAGGTGAATTTCACTATCTTCAAATAGTTGTTTTAATATAAGATTTAAAACAGCTGTGATGGATGCAGATGGTATTGATGAAAGACAGTTTGTGCATTTGCAACCTGCTGTATTCACATGGTCTGGCATGTGAAGCAAAAGGAAACCATGAACATGAAGCAAAGGGAAAAGAGGTAATTTCTTTGTCCCTTCCACTTCTTTCATTTGTCAGTGAAGTCATATCTGAATGCATAACTTAAAACTTGAAAAACTGTAATACCGCATGGTAAAACACTTTAAAACATGTAGAACAAGATGTTTATCCTGGTCATGACTAAATAATACTAGTTTGTTTTCTCCTGTGCACTAAAATGCAGATCTTTTTTCCACATTACATGTAGTTATGTCGTATCTTATGGTGATTTGTACCCAATACCGTGTTCCAGATTTATGAATCATTAGGCCTACTCTTGAAGTGCACAGAAACAAAGTTCTAATCATTAAAAGAAGCTTTGTATTTTGTTACTCTACAAAGTTATCAATATGCAATCTAGAGAGAAAGAAGCCTTATTTTGTCAAAAGATTGAATCAACTTTTCCTCTCCTTTATCTTATTTATATCTTTCAGGCAGCACAGGGATTAAGACATGTTGTTGAAGTCTTGCCTCATCCCACTTGCCACATTACCTCCGAGCTCGTGCGTAAGCGGGCTCTGTAGCTTAACTAAGCATGTTGTGAACCGGTCCAGTAAACGCGTCTGAGATGAGCTGTACGTTCATGAACAGCAGTTTTCCACACCACAACACAACAGCCATACACCAAACTTCCATTAAGTCACCCAGCAAGAATACTACTTACAGGTCAAATGTGACCATCCTACTACCTTTTTTTTTTTTTTTTTTTTTTTTAAATCTAGAGCTGTTCTACTTAAAAAAAAAAGAAATTAACAAACATCATTAAAATGGAGAAAGGTTTTTATACTGGTCTCTTGTTCTGGTAGCATTTCTTTTTTATTTATTTTCTTTTTGAATAATTCAAAAAGCACTTTCAAAAACAAATTATGAAAAAAACTTTTAGAAAAATATTACTGGAAACTAGCTAAGCTGGTTGTAACATATGATTGTAAATTAAACGTCTCATTTTGAAAAGCAGTATCCTTTGTTACCTAAATAAATTAATATCCTTAAACTAGGTGCAGAATAAAGCTGTTTGAATATTGTACTGAATATTTTGTTGCATGCTTTTCCAGCATATTTTGTAGAAAATAATCTGGCACTTGAAGCTGAAGCTATTGAGTATCAATATAGTAACAAAGTGCTGCATGTTTTCCACCCCGAAAAATTATTTATTTCGGTTAATCAGGTTCTAAATATTTTCAAAAAGGCAAAAAATAATGCGGAGGGGGGAAAGTAACATTGTATTAACTAAGTGTTTAACTATATTGAATATGATTTACCATAATCTATTACTTAATCTACATCTGAGAAATTAAAAACATTCTAAAGCATTTTGAATGCATCTGCAGCTCCTGTGAATAGTATAGTTAGCAAAACCAGGCTAAGATATGTAATACTGTCCTATGTCATTAGATATTTCCTCTTCTGTAACATTTGATTTGACTTTTTAATGGACATCTTATGTGACTTATTTGAGAAGGCAGATATTTCTCTGTGCCAGCATTCTGATAGATGTATGTCACTTCTAAGTCCTTACTGTGAACAGACATTTGAGCCATCACCAATAGCCACTGTCATTTTTCACCTATCATCTTATTTCTAGATTGTTGCAGTGTTGGCAAATCTGTCATTTTTGGGCTATGCCTTACCTAGAGTAAATGAAACTAAACAAACTGTGTTGCTTCCTTGATGGAATGAGTTCCTCATGAGGCAAACAGAAACCTCGAAGGCGGACACAGCTGTGCATTTTCATTACACTACACAGTTAGAAATGCAGACATTTCCTCATCCAGCAAGATGAATGTTGTCACCAATTCTGTAAGCCCCCAAGTGAACAGGAGATAGGACTTACGTGCAGCCACATTTTATCACGGCTGATCAGCTCCCTTGTAGGGGAGAACTGAAGTCTCTGAGGTTGGCATCCTTTGGTTCATTCATCTTTCTTATTAGTCAGCTTGTAATGGGCACTAAACACAACAGATATTCTGATGAGTTTTTAGCTTCAGTAGTGAGTTCAGATACATTCTTGATTTCTGGAGTTTTGATGATAATAATTTTAAACATTTTCATCACAAAATGTTAAGTGTGTACTGTAAATCCTTTTTGATGGAGTGACTGGGATGGAGAATCAAGCACACCTTCATAAGTTTTCTTGGGAAGCACCTTTCCAACTACTGATTCGCCCTTCTACTGCAACCTGAGGTACGTTTTTATAATCTCTACTTTGCCGTTATCACTCCTGACAAGTGACATCCAGTTAGCCAGCTCACTTATGGAAAGATGTTTAATGTGTCTTCACACATTAAGTGACGTCAAACCTCACTTAGTCTTGAGGCAGATGCATAGAAAATCAGTACTTGTTATTGACAGTTTTTAAAATTACTTGTTCATTCCTAAACTTCTATTCAAAATATGTCAGTTGATTACCAGAGTATTTTGAAAAATGTTAATGGTCACCTGAGTTACTACCCTTATTATTAAGCAAGTGAGAATCCTGTGGTAATATTAATATCCTCTGACTGACTGAAAATCCTACTTTTGCTGCTGCAGCAGCTGTTTCTGATTGCAAAAAGGCTGGTCCCTTTCTGCAATCATTCAGGATTTTCTTCCCCAGGGGCAGACTGTTTAGATAGAGAGGAGATGCTACCTAATTCTTTCAGCTCCTTTGAGCTAAGGTATCTTCTCTGCACGGATCATGGAAATGAAGCAACAAAACTGCATTGCCTGGTTACTTTAATTGGGAATTCCTGAGCCATGCTGCACATGCCATCAAGTATTCTGTAAGTTGCATCTGAATGATTCACAAATACTACCAAGAAAGATCCATCAGACCACAAACAATGATAAGTGAAGCAACCTCACCATAGGAGTCTGATCAAGATTGAAATTGTCTAGATTTAACTCCAGTCACTCAACCTCCAGCCTCAATGGATCTTTATACAATAGCTCAAATAATCCATTTTCAGTTTCTGCTCTATGTAGGCATCCATACTGCACGTAAGATTTAAATGTGTGCTGTAAAAGTCCTTCTAAACAGCTGTCAGTCTATGAGCTTGTGCTCTTGAACTACTAGGACTTCTCAAAATGTAACCAAGAAAAACAAGTTTGCTGGTGCCAAGTTTAAATTAATTATACAAGTTTTTGTCTTGAGTTTTTTCTATTACGATTATTAATTTTTTAACAAAAAATAAAAGGGGGCATAAAGAGGGGGTAATAAGTAGGAAAGACTGAAAACTGCGTTCTTAAAATGAGCACCTCAGTTTGCTGCATGGTCCATCCAAAATTCGGGTGTTCCCAAGCAAGCAGTGTCTGCCTCCATCTTGAAGCACTCACTCCTCTGGCTACACAACAAATATTCCAATAGATACTGCAAGTGCATGCAGGCTCAGCAGCTGAAGTGTGAGGGACTCACTGCACCCCAACTTGAGCTATGGATGCTAAAAAAGATTGAGCACTTCAGTGAAAGAACCCTGCAAGTTACAGCATAACAGCTCTACAAGGTTCACCTTAGATGTTTAGACACCTAAGATTCACATCTTTCTTGGCCATCTCAGGAATCTAGCTAGCTATACCTAATTAAGCCATGAACTTTTTCATGTCTTCATTTGTATCTCTACTAAAAGATGTATAGTTTAGAAGCATCCCACATACCAAGGAATCTAGGGATTTGTTGTTTCAGTAGACAGATTTCCCACCATTATTTATTTTTTCCCCACACTTAATACAATTGATCAACTATTATGTTTTCTTTTAGAAAGCAAACAGCTTATTGTTAAAAACCAATCAGTGCCTCCGCATGAGCCCTTATACACCAGCCTGGCAATATTCCATTTGAAAAAAAGTTGAGACATGTCAGTTAGGAATTTCAGTCAAAAATGTTGAGCTGAATCCAGTGATATACTTTACAAAAACGTGTTTTTCATAAACTCTGTTATATTCTGTGATCAACTTTATGCAAAGGTAATTCAACAAAATCTTTTCATTAGCACATACTGAGTGACATAAATACTACTATTTATTTGAATAGATTCACGTACTGACTGTTCACATTAAGCTGCTGAAATTAATGTCACAGTGCAAGTTCATTATTAGCTACATCATTTAATTTACATTTTCTAAGTATTGGTTCTAACTCTAGCTTTCTTAACAGAATTCTGGAACATGTCTAATCAAACAATTACTGAAAAACAATCCTGAAAGCTCACTGACCATCTCTTTTAAGATTCCTAGTGTGAAGTTTTCCAGACATGCTCATGTAAGATCATAAATAGTAGCTGGTTTAATATGCTCTTGAATTACTGTTGAAATGTAAAGTATTTTGTCATTATATGATACGAATATATTTCCTTCTCTTTCCCCAAATGCAGCACAGAAATATCTAGCATGTGTTTTTTCCTTTTGCTTATCAACAATTCTACATCATTTATCTAAAACCAGACAATTTTAAGAGTTCTTAATACATTTAATGGACCTTTTTAAAATGTTTTTTCAATGCAGGTTGTTGACATCTTAGGCATCTTTCTTTCTCCATGTTATTTTTCCATAATAACTGCCATCCAAGTTATATTTGCTGTTACTAGTTCTTTTCCCAGCTGTTGAGTGTCTATAATTATAACTGCTTTACAAAATGCCCTGTAAAGAGGCAGAGGCAAGGGCTTGTTCTTTTGAGGAAGAGGTGTTTTGACTTCCATGGGACTGTAGACTTTCAGGACTGCACTCACCTCACTCAGCTTACAGTTTATTTCAGCTTTGTCTAATGCAAAATCTGCCTACCCCAGATGTGACACTGTTTAAGTACAGATATGGCTTAGTTTTAGGAATTGTGCAGATGTTGGCCCTAACAGCATGAACTCTCCTGCCTCACCCCTAAGGGCAGAGCTCCATGGCACAGTGGAATTTAGGTTTCTACACTTCTCTGAGTGGGGCAGTTCAGGTCCCACAGGGAACATAACCACACAGGCTCGTTAGCTCCTCTGGATAGCCAAAGCTGTCCCTCAGGGCCTCTGCACTTCCCCAGGATCACAGTGAGCAGCACACTGTACCCTGCAGATATTGTCCTCTAAGGGCCCCAGAATCTTCTCCAAGCACCTCATAGGCAACTGATTAAGGAGCTTATCCTTTCGTCCCCTACTTGAAAGGACACAGCATAAGAAGTGAAGGAATTTTTTCTGACCACATCCCTTAATTATTTTTTCTCTCAACATCCTGATTTAATTCCAAATGAGCATTCATTGCCTGACCTCATTATGCTCCTAGGGATTGTTAACCTAGCAGTTCATTGCTTTAATGCCCTCCTAGCTTGTCCAGCCAGACCATCCCCTTTGCCATGTCCAAGCCTGTATAGGCTCCATCTCCCACCTGGAAGACCAGTATTTCACAAGACCCAAACCACTCTCTGCTATGTTATTTCTCTAATCAGGAGATTTGAGCCAAATGCACAATTACGGCAGCTTTACAGTTAGCATTTGTTAACAGATCCTCAGCATAAACATTCTGGAGTAAAAAAGTGCTATCTTTAGTAGTAAAAAATGTGGGTTTGTCTCATATATTCAAGCAGTTAAAACACCACATAAGACCACCTACTGCTAACAAGCATTGCCATCACCGTTTCCTCTTTCAAAGCAGGCAGCCTCCACATCGGACAGGGGAGGTGGAAGTAAAGAATGGTGATGGTTCCCACTAAACCTCCAGAAACTGCGAATGTTATTTTTAAAGTACATTAGCATTTTAATTAATCTTATCTAATTACCCCGCTTGTACAGATTTCCATCTGCTCTAATAGTACATAAATAATTAAATGACACGCTGAAGGAGCATGTCATTGTCATTTCTGACCCTTCCGTGCAACAAGTCAGAGCTGAGCAGCTGAATGACAACAGATGAAAATACAGGAAAGACTCATCTCCTAAAGCTGAGTCAGTGACCTGTTGTTCTCAAAAAGACCTGTTGTAATAAACAGCCTGCAGTTCAGACATACACTGAACATACAGAGGCCAAAGAAACCCCCAAAACTTGTAACAATAAATTATTTTTCTGTATTTTTTTCTCATCAGATGGGCTGAAAATACTTGAACTGTGCCCGAAACCTAAGTGATATGAGGCTGTTTACCTGAAGTTAAGACTTCTTAAAATCTGACTAAAGATTGGGTTTAGCTACTGAGTGAGATGTCTTGTTCCCTCCAGACAGGTTGATGATTCTTAATCCAAGAATTCAAGTAATGAGCAGTTGAAGTTTCCATCTTGAAACATCTGTTCGGCCAAGTCAGCACTGGCCTTGATAAATAGCAAATCAGACTGATACTTGCAAGTGTATACACACATGCTCAAGTTAAACTTGAGGGAAAATACTTGAACAGACCTCTGCATAGACAGATTTATATAATTAATCTGTAATTAGGCTCTGTACAGCGCAGACTGACTCAGGTTAAAACACAGAAAATGCAGACATGGTAGGATCTTTACCTGTTGCTGCAAAAAGTTTTTCAAAGGTTGTTTGTGGGTAAGTTTACATACCTTTATTTAGTTGTCACAAACCTTCACTGCTATTTTAACTTACTCATCTTACAGTGGAAGAAAAATATGTTTAGCTAAAGGATAAAAACAAACCACAAGTACAACTGCATCTGCGTACTTTTAGTAATCTCAGCAAACTTCAAACATAACTTTAAAAGTTTGCTTAATTTTTAACTGTGCAAAATAAAACTTCGTGTACACCTCTCCTTTTGTGAAGTCTGTACCGAGTTTTGCAATGGTGATGCTCCCTGAGCCTGCAGAAAAAAGGAATAATTTCTTTTTGCAGGTTTGTTACAGTCTTTATAGCCTAAAAAACTGTCAAATCCAGTTCTGGAGTCACTCTGTTGAGAAGGCTGCTACCTGATATGGTGTGCCAATTCAATTCCATTAACAAAAATGCCAAGCTAGTTCAGGAAGGTACACATTTCACTCCCAGCAGAGCAGCAAAGAAAGCCTGAGGAACTCTACTGGAAATGGGAAGGTTTGACACAACTGTCCTCTAGAGTATACAGGGGATGTTGGCAAAACGAAATCTCACTTTCTGTACATCCTTCAAAACGAAGCCTTGTGTGAGTGGAAACAGAGGTATTTTCCTGATTGTAAGGCTTTGCATACTAGACCAGAGGGGAACGGGATGACTACTGAAATGTCATGAGGGGAAAGAAGTCAAGATGAAATGTGTTTTTACTCAAATGCCAGGCTGAAATAATTAAGGAGTGCCATTTGTTATTTCAGCAAGAATATCCTTCTCTCCATATGGTCTATCACAGTATTTCTGGTAAAATGAAATGAAAAACGGGAACCGGGCTTGCCTTTCATAAGCAAAAGGAACACTGTAAGGTAATCTTGTACCAGCAAGAGATAAAGGTACACAGGAATAGACTGTCATTTCATGATTTCCCGCATTCGCTTTAACAGAAAGTCACCCTGCTACATTCCTCGGTGTGGTGGTGCTGGATTATACAGCACGAGTGGCATTCACAAAGCCTGTCATGAGATGAGATGGTACCTCATGGCTGGGGCAAGCCTGTCTTCAGAGGAAAGTTAGCACCAGAAAAATAATGACTTTCTTAAAGTAAAAGGATTGTGCTGCCTCTCTTTTGAAAGTTAGAAGTAAAAGGAAAAAACATTTCTTCCCTTGGGGAGATGGAGTCTAATGAGTGGCCAAAAGTACAGACAGCTACTATTTTGCAAGAAGAAAGTTCATGTCTGCTTCTCTAGTAAAAAATGAGGTGAGTATTTGTTGAATCTGAAAAGGTGTCTCTATGTGCTAAAAGCTCCTGAAATTATAATCAGACATCTTCCTGTGACTTTCAAGCCTGGCTTAGTTCAGCTGAGATCCTTGGTCTTCCCCCACCTCATCATTATGAAACAACTTGTCCATGTCTTTCCAGTCCTTCCCTACACCTCCAAACAACACGTGCAAGTCCCCATAACTGCGGCCCTACTCCTCCCAGCAGGACAGCGGGACACAAGTACCTTTCCTAAGAGTTATGTCTTGTGGAGCGATGAGTTAGGAAACCAGAGAGCCTGTCTCCATCCTGGCCCCCCCTGCTGAACTCCTGTGCTCCCAACCCCAGTCCCACAAGGCAGTGCTCTGCTCCTCCACTGCCAAGCTCCCAACTGCCTGGGACTTGACATTTGTTCTTGTTTTCTCCTGTCTCCCCTAATGGGCATAGCACTACTAAGCGAATAGGAATGTACAGAACAAGAGAGTTCAAAGTAATTGAGTCTACATTCATTCAGAAAGCCTGGATCCTTGCCCACTCAGAACCTGCAGCATTGACATAGTTTCAGAAAGTTTAACCCTTTTCCCCTGAACCTGCTAAAGCTCTTAGGAGCGCAGAGCATTGCACTTCTCCTGCCACTGATCATGGACACTGAAAACTGTCCTTCACATACGTAGCTCTAGGTGTTTATCAATCAATGCTTCATTCCTCCCTTTTTTTTCTCTGTAGGACAATAACTAAAGACCTTGAACTGGCATTTTTAGAAGATGCCCGGGGACTTGTGTTGCAGAAGAATGATCACTTACCAAAACTACTAAATATGTCTTCCTGAAGTCTTACTTACACAAACAGGGCTGTACTGGGTTGAAAACAGTTCACTCAGTTTTCTGCTGCAAATTCATCTGTTAAGGTATAAACTCACTTCTACCTCAGTCTGCAAAATCAGTGAAGAAACAGAAAACATTCCAAAATTATTACAGCTGTAAACTCATTTTTTTAATGATGATTAATTTTGAACAAACTCATTTCAATTTAATTTAGGAGATGACATTAGTTGGCAGCTTATTATTGACTTTAAATTTGTAAACAAAAATTATTTGTTCCAAGAAGAGTAAAATCTAAAAACAATGGGAATTCTTGAAATAGTCTATCAAATAATTTTTCTGTCTGGATCTGAAAGTGCATCTAGACTATCTGTAAACTAAATAGTGCAGCAATATGTAGGTCAGATAAGCAGTGAACCTGAGTAGGAACAAGAGTCTATCTGACCTTCCTGTTTAATTGTTAGTGATAATAGAAAAGTCAAAATAAAAAATTGCTCTTTAAAAATTATATGGTCTTCAGTAATCTTCCACTGATGGTTGCTTCACAAAAGACTGTAGGACCTAGACCATCAGTAGCACAAAAACACAGTGATGAGATTGGATTTATGTATCTGCAGTTCAGACCTAATTATATCCTTTCTAAAAAAAATGAAAACACATTCAGAGAGGCTTCTGAAAATGTTTAAAGTACACACAGAGCTTTATTTTGTGATACCATTCTAATTAACCTGCCAAAGCTTTTGCCAGGGTAGGCCCCTTATAAATGCGCATATATAAAACAAAGCAAAACAAACAAAAATAGCCCAAACAAACAAACAAAATTTTTGAAGTTATCTGTTTATCATTCATTAAATCAGATGGAGAGAAAACATGCAAATGAGGCATGCAAGTCTCAGAAACACTTCAGTTACTACAGCCACGGGGTTCACATAAATGTCGGAAAGTTACCAGTACATGCACAACATGGGATGCTGCCTAGTCCTATGTTGTGCCTGATCTATAAGAATTATTTTCCAGACAGCAAAGTGTAGTATTGCTACTTTTGCACTTTTAAAGCTGTTCGAGAGCAGTTTATATTAAACTTGTCTGTCACTTCAGATAGTCAAAAACATAGTTTGAAGCCTAACAGGCTTGACATAGGGGACGTATTGGATATTCAAAAAGCATAATTTGAAGTTAAACCCTAAACTAGGGTTATGAGAAGGGCACTCACAGAAAACAAGACATGATTTTAAAATATGATGGTTAAAACACCTGTTCCTAGGCTTGAGTGGGGAAAGAAATGCCAGCCATGAGTCTTCAGTAAAGGACACAGAAGTTGCATATTGCCTAAACGGGAATACGTGTTGGTGTCGGATGGAAATGAGCCTGCACGGCTTTAAATGCTGCGCTGACGGGAGTAGCCGGATCTACGTTAGTAATAACAGGCATAAAGAGGCTACATATTGCTAAACAGACAGTTCGTATAAAGAAATGTTATGCTGAGCTCTTCCCTCGTTCTGTAATTAGCCTTCTGCATGCAGGCTCTGAGACATCCTACTCGCTGTGGACTGGGCGGCAAAGGGGAGGAGTGCCACGCTGACCAGGAAAAAAAATGCTTTTTTTATGTTTTAAAAAAGAACCTTGTCTGTAAATGATAGGAGATAAATACGGGGAGGGGGAGGTTGCCAACTTCTCTGTGGATTCCCAGACTCTCTCCCTGCAAACCGAAGGCGCAGAGCTGACAGGGCTAGGAGAAAGGTGGTAAGTTTGTGCTTTTTTCCAAAGCTCCACTACATGCTGTACTTTTCCCATACGACTTTGAGCCGGTCGGTGTTGCACGAAAGGACAGCGTCCCTTCTTTTTCTGCTTCAGCGAAACATGCGGTAGCTTAGCTCACCGTCCTGTGGCTACGGAGAAATATGCTTTGCGTCGAAACCACACCTCAAAACAAGTAAATAGAAACTTGCCTCATTTCGGTGGGGGGGCCGGGGAGTAGGGGGGAAGAGAAGATTCAATCGTCGCTACCTCTTTTCCTCTACCCGTCTTCCTTGTCCTCTGCGCTAATTCTGTAAAATGCTGAAAAACTTCATTTTCACAGTGTACGAGGGAGGGCGGGTGGATGCATACTGCCGGGCTGATATTTATTAGCAGCAGGTTTCGAGTACGAGTTGCCTTCAGGACAAAAAACAATAAATCTGAACGACTGCCTTTAAAACCCTTTAAAAGATGAAAGGTAGGACAAGACAGTTGTTTTAAAGCGCCCACATTAGCAGTGCTTCTTTACAAGACTGTAAATAATAGTAAAAGCACGAGAGAAGCCTCGGCGGAGCGCCGCACTTGCTGAAAACCCGCTTCCACTCCGGGGCGAGCGCCGCGCCGGCCGCTCCTTTCCAGAGACTCTGCGCTGGGGACCGCTCCCCGGCTGCTGGGCCGGGCGGTACCGCCCTGCCGGACCGGCACCGGCACCGGGACCGCTCCGCCATCAGCACCGCGCTCGCCGGTGCCGCCGCTGCGGGGCAGGGCCGGAGCGGGCCGGGCCGGAGCGGGCGGCGGGGAGGAGCTGCCCGCGCTCCCCGTAGGCAGGGCGGGCGGCAGGGCCGGCCCCCTCTCCGGGCTGGGTGGGGTAGAGGGGGGGCTGGGGGTGGAGTAGGGTGAAATAGAGGCGGGCGTGTGTCACCGGGTAGATACCCGCGGCCAGGTACAGGCGGAGGCACTGACGATACGGGAGTGGATGCGCTCTGGGCTGGTGCTCCTGGGGAGTGAGCACACGAGTAGCCACCGCCCGCCCGCCCGGAGCCGCCCGCAGCCGCCCGCGGGTCACTCGCCCTGCGCCGGGGCGGGCAGCCCGTCCGCGCCGCGCCCGCCGCCAGCCCCATGGCCACCAGGGTGCTGACCATGACCGCCCGCCTGGGGCCCGTGCAGCAGCCCGACGAGCCGGTGTTTGCGCAGCTGAAGCCCGTGCTGGGCGCCCGGGAGGCAGCGATCTTCCCCGGAGAGGACCTGAAGCAGCAGCAGCAGCCGCCGCCGCCGCAGCAGCAGCACCCGGGAGGCGGCGGCGGGGGCGGCGGTGCGAACCTGCCGGCGGAGGAGATGGTGCAGGTAGGCAGCGGGCACCGCTCACGGCCCGCCGGTGGGCACTCGGTGCCCGCACAGCCCCCGGCCACCGCGCCTCGCCCCGGCCAGGGCGGCCGCTGCGGAGCGGGCGGGACTGGGTGGGGCCGGTCCGCGGGCGAGGGCGGCGGACACCGAAGTCGGGGGCCGTGGCGGCAGAATGTATGTGTGTGTGTATACGTGTGTGTAAGTGTATATGTGTGTGTGTGCGGGGGAGCGGGCACGCCGCCCATCCCGCCCGTGCGGAGCTCCGCGGAGCGGGGAGCGCTCCCGTGTTCCGCCGGCGGAGCGCGGCGAGCCGGCCGGGGCCGAGGCGGGGCGCGGCTCCGGAGGCAGCGGCCGGGCCGTCCCGGGGCGGCGGGGGGAGCGGGGCTGCCCCCGCGGGTGTGTTGAAAGCTACAGCTGCTGCCTTCGCACTTGCCCGGCGGCAGAATTAGAGCGGCCGCCTGTCCTCCTCGCCCACGCAAGGAGTCATGTTCGGGGGGCGGGGGGGGAGAGCACACGACTCACTGCTAAGGGGGGACTTCCCAGGACTTTGTGCCTGTCCCAAGAGCCTGTTTGGGAGCGGATCCGCAGGCAAACAGCTGGAGGAGCTAAAAGCGGGAAGGTGCCAACCGCAGCCGGGCTCCAGCCCGCGGACGGTGCCGGCTCCAGGGGCGGCTCCCCGCGGGGAGGGAGCCCCGGTGCCGGGCAGCGCTCCGTCGGGCGCTGACTTTCCGTGGTGTCTTCTCTAACGAGTAAATAACTCCGCGTCTTCAAAGCGGGCTGCCTTCTACTCGTAAACAAGAGCTGGAAAAAGTAGCCTGGCATGTCGGGGCAGATCCAGATCAAAGGGACGGGAAGGCGGCTGTGTTTGTTTGTGGTGTTTACCGGGGGTCTTTGAAGAAAGGTCCTCTAAAATCCACTTTCGGGCAGAGTTGCTGTTTGTCAGCTGCTTTCGCTTGCGGGGTGCTAAACGGGTCTGGTATGAGCGCTCTCTTGACAGGGCAGGGGGGAATGTAGCATTTGCCCACTGGAGAGTGCATGATAAATGTTTTGCCGATGACTGTACACCAGTAATGTATAGGGCTCCAGCCACCCACGGATTCTCTCGCACTACTGTGCTAAGAGGATGATTTTCCAGTAATTAAAGAGCTCTCCGAGAACCGAGGCATGGATAGGGACATGTTTATCACGCTGTTAGACAATTATACACTGCATAGATTATTATTGGTTTAAGCGTAGTCCTGGAGACACTTTACACATAGAGTACTCTGATGTAGTCAACCGTCTCCTTTTTATTCGATGTTATTAATAACTTTACACTTTGGCGTTTGTATTTCTAATTAAATCCTGTTTTTCTAAGAGATGAAAAATCATGGAAGTATGGAATATATATATATATATATATATATATATATATATATATATATAAACATTATTTGAAGTATTAGTATTCAAACAGTCAGCTGAGGATGTGGCTTTTGCAGTTAGCATTTCAAAGAGAAGCGGGTGAAACAGATAGGCAGTCACCCTGCTCGAGCAGTGAATTCCAGAGCAGGAGATCTGCAGATTAGGCAGAGTGCCTGTCACTTCTGCGCCTCGCACTGTCTTTTAGGCATAAAAGATGAAAGTTTGTGTATGCTGAAACATCAGATCTGTCTTAATGTGTAAACACTTTGTACTGTGACTTTATCTCCTTGTCCTTGATGATGTTGATCAGTGTGCTGATTGTAAAATCAAGCCGGTTTTCATTAGTGTGAGCATTCGTAACTTCCTCTGTAGGTGTCCTGCAGCTGGATGAACAGTATAGCCTTTTATTTGTAAAGCCTCACATGACTTGGATGCCATCATCTTTTTTAGCTGGTAAAAAATCATATGGATTATGGTCTGTTTTGTCTTTGTAGACGAGATGTGAAATGGAGAAATACCTGGCACCTCAGCTCCCACCCGTTTCCGTCATCCCTGAACACAAGAAATACAGAAGAGACAGTGCCTCGGTTGTAGACCAGTTTTTCACTGACAGCGAAGGGTTGCCTTACAGCATCAACATGAACGTCTTCCTGCCCGACATCAGCCACCTGAGAACTGGCCTGTACAAATCTCAGCGACCCTGTGTAACCCACATCAAGACAGAGCCGGGCAGCATGTTCAGCCACCAGAACGAAACTACTGCCCCTGCCCCTGCTCCCACTCAGGCCCTCCCAGAATTTACCAGCATCTTCAGCTCCCACCAGACTCCTGATGTGAACAACATTTTCATCAAGCAGGAGCTTCCTACTCCAGATGTCCATCTTTCCATCACGCCCCAGCAAGGCCAGTTGTATCAGCTCTTGAGCTCACCGGATTTAGACATGCCCAGCGCCGCTCCTCAGGCAGCCGTGATGGACTCCCTTAGCAATGTCTCCATGCCCTCAGCCATGGCGGGCCTTAACACGCTCTCCTCGGCTGTTCCACAGACTGCGATGAAACAGTTCCAGGGCATCCCCCCCTGTACCTACACCATGCCAAACCAGTTTCTGCAGCAGCAGGCCACTTACTTCCCTCCTTCACCCCCGAGCTCAGAGCCTGGAAGTCCAGACAGACAAGCAGAGATGCTGCAGAATTTAACCCCTCCTCCATCATACGCCGCAACTATAGCTTCCAAGCTGGCAATTCACAACCCAAATTTACCAGCGACTCTGCCCATAACCCCCCAGAACATCCAACCTGTCAGATACAACAGGAGAAGTAACCCAGATTTGGAGAAAAGACGTATCCACTACTGTGACTACCCAGGTAAGCAATCTGTGCAAAAAAATCCCAGTTGTTGCAATAAAAAAATAGTGTGAATAATCATGAATGAAGTATAAGTGGTTTTCTTTAGCTGTGGTCTACACCTAGGGACAACCAAATAGTTTTTTGTCCAAGTAGAATTTGTCTTTGTCATTGTTTTATTTTGAGTGGAACACTCTCACATTCTCTTGAGCTCATTTTCCCATGTTACAAAGTATGGACTCTGTAGAAAATAAAAACTAAAAATTTTGGCCTTTGCTGGTCTAAATCAGTGTGACTATCCAATATTCGTGATGGAGCAGGGGCTCAGTTTGTCCAGTGCAGTACAGCTCTGTTTGAATTTTCTGGCACTGCAAGAATAATTTCAGCTCCCAGTAGCCAAGGCCATGACCATTCTTCCCTGTTATGAACAGAAGATTCAGCTGCCCTCATAAATCCATTAAAACCATCTCTGAAAATTGTCTGCAGATGGATTGCCTTCTGCACTGAAGGGGAAGAGGGACCTGACTGGGAAGCGTGCCTCCACATAGTACGTGACCCCAGATACAGGGCGTGCAAACCCATTGTAGTGTAGAGAGAAATTGCTGCTCCCCCTTCACCAGCTCTTGGTGCCACATCACCCATTCGGTGTGCCATAAAATAAATGCCCAGTGGAAGAGTTGTGTTGAGCCCTGTGTGATGATGACACGGAGTCTGTCTTGATCAGGTCCTCTTGGAAATTTAAAAAAGAAAGAAGCCCTGCTAAGTTGTTGACTTACGTAGCAGGTGTTACTGTACATAGACTGTAGCAGCTATTGGCCTATGTACTACATTACAAAGCAGTAAGTCAGCCAGAAGCATACATGTTTTTGTCTTTTCCCTGTAAAGCAGCATATCTCTAGGAATTTTCTATATAAAATTTTGCTTCTGAATGGCAAAAATTATGCTAGAGAGCAGTAAACTTAAATGTGTCCAGATAGTACCCCGGCACTGAATGAGGAAGTTTAAACAGAGTTTTTCTGTTCTCCCTACTGAAGCCTCTTTGCTTTTTTTTTGTTTAGGCTGCACAAAAGTTTATACAAAGTCTTCTCACTTAAAAGCGCACCTGAGAACTCACACAGGTATGTATCTGCTCACTCTCTTGCTCTCTCTCCTTCGTCCGTGGCTGAAGCGTTTTCTGACAAAGCAAGCACGCTGGGTCTGCCAGCTTCTCCCTGTTTTCTCTAGAGTGGTGGGGACAGACTGGCAATTCAGCTACGAAATATTTGAGGATTGGTCACTGAGAAGTAAAATTTGTTCTATTAATGCAGTTTTGTTAAACCTCAGTGGAACTCAAAATAGCTGACAATAAAGTAGATGGAAACTTTCCTTTTCAGTCTAAAATGCCATTAAAATGTTTTAAAAAATCATTTTTCCTCCTGGAATAGTGAATTAAACATAGTAAAGATGTTCTAGTTTTGAAGATTTGTCTGAGTAGATAGAAGTTTTTGGCTTTGGCTTTCTTCATGACCTTTTAGATTATTTAATCTTAGAATTTTTCACAAACGTCGTGAAAATTCTCAAGATGTGTCCACTTACTTTGTCCTTGGCATTAAGGGGCTTTATTATTTTTTTGAAAGACAGGTGTTTTCCATATTTATTTTTTTTTTTTAAAAAAAAGACATAATTTCGATTTTTAAAAAAATTTTATTATGTCAAGGAAAGACATTAAAATGAGGAAAATTAAAAGTGTCAGTGTGTCACAGTTGTCTTTTGTACCCGGATCAAGCTCTGCTCACAGCTACAGAGGCAGTCCCTGTTCCTGGGCCTGAGATGAGCGGGGCTGGGGACAGTGTTGGTTGTGTGTGTGAGGAGCTGTGAGTGCCCAGGAAAGTGGTTGGGAGGTGGAACTGCCCCAGATGCTCTTCCCAAGTGTTCACCTGCTGAGGCAGGGGGAAAAAGGACAGAGGGAGAGAAGGAAAAAAAACATAGATCACTACCAGCACATCTGAAACTCTTTAGGACAGTTCTTTGCTGGGATATTGGTACAGAACCACTCGTGCTAAATCAGTGAAAAGCACATGACTGAATTTGTAAAAAAAACAAATGAAAGGACCGTGACTCCTGATTTTAGAAGTCCGTGTGAACCCCGGTTCTTTTATGCATGGACTTAGAATTAGGGCAGAACACAAGTCACAGTTCAAGCAACTTTGTTATTGAAGCGAGCTGTCAGGGCTACGGCTGTGCCGTTCAAGGAGTGAATTTTCACCTAAGCTTAAATCAAAACTTGTCCTGAGCTATGGTCTAACAAAATGTTTCACTATCTCTATGGAAACAAGGTCGCCTGTTCAGCAGCTATTTTAAATGGATTGTTAGATTATTGTGAAGAAGTTGAGTGTGTCCTGACTAAGTGTTACTAAGGAAATCTTGTGTTGTACAGTGAAAAATGAAAAGCAGGTTTAAAAGATTATTGTTTTGCATTAGTGACAAACTAAACACCAAGGCTGTTAAAATTATTCTTAATATATATGATCACTCAGTAGCAGTAAGTTTAGTAAGAAAGGAATATTTTCATGAGGCTGTAAATCTGAGTAGTGTCAGAGAGTAGAATCCCCGTTTAATAATAATCTGTAAATTTAAGTGTACGATTTCCACTTCCTCACTTCAGGAACTAAATAGCAGTTTTAAATATCTTGATTGCTATTATAAAATAACTAGGAAGAGAGATAAAAGCAAAGCTTTAGTCTAAACATTAACACTACATAGTCAGCGTTTGAAATGAACGCTTTTCCTTTTTTAAATCAATGTATATCTTTTTTTGTACCTTGAGTAGTAATGACTTAAGGGTTTACAAAGTTAATTCTTGTATGCATAGAAATACATACCTCGTTGCTAGCATATATTGCTTAGGGTCACTAATGTTTATTGTTGCCTTCACTTTTTTACCTAGAAATGTGGATAAATGTGCAAAGGTCAGAGGAGCTGATGTATTCATGGAAACAAGAATGTTGTTTTAGATAAAAATCTAGTGAACTTAAGCAGGTCTGTAATACAAAGGGTCTTCTAGGGAGGTGAATGAAGGGATAAACTGTCAAAAGCGTGCATTACATGCAAGAATGTGAGTCCGTATCCTGTTACCTGCAGTATTTCAGAGTTTGGATTAGTTTAACTCTCCTGAATATTCACTTCATACTTGAAGATTTCCAGCAGCGATTCTGATCTCTGCCTTAACATACGGTTGAAGTGTGTTTTAAGAGCCAGATCTCTGACTTAACGTTTGGTCGATTAAGGAATGCTAAAGTAAAGGCGTGCAAACTCAGGGAAACCTGTGAAGTTGCTCAGCCTTCCCCAAGAGTGCAAGGGAATCTCGCTATTGATCTCCAAAGGGATCAATGCCGAGACCTAAACTAGGAGATGTGCCTCTGTTCATCCCATCCCCCCAGAACTGTGAGTTCATACAGCACTAATCAGCTTTGATTTCTTAGTTTTAAAACATTTTTATAGGACTCTGTGAAGCTTTTACCTTCAAAGTCTAAAGCAAATGTCACGTAAGCCGTTTTAATAAAGTTGTGTGTGATATTCTTTCAAATCCCTTCAGGGATAGCAGACCTGTTTATCTGGCTAAACCCGTTCTTTAGTAATCATGGACCACTGAAGTTGTTCTCTCCTTATTCTTAGTTTCTTAACAATACCTTTTAAAATTGGCTGCAGTCTCTCTCTCATCCCAACCAGTCCCCGCCCTTCTCAGCAATCTGTCATCTTAAAATAAAAGAGCCTGCAGCAAAGTTTGTCTGCCATTAAAAGTCAGACCTCATGGTTTTCCTTTTGTATTGGAAAATCTCAGCCTTTCCACAGTATTTATTTAGCAGTCTTTCTCTTCTGAAAGGCTTTCCCTGGGTTTAATAGATGTTCTTTGAGAACAAACCTAAGGGGAATGTTACTTTTGATAGATGGAATGTAGGCTGTAGTCTATTTTTTTTCAGTTCAGATATGAGCACACAGATTTTATAAATTACAACTAAACAAAATTATAGGAAACAGGTAAGAGGAAAATCCCATATATTTTTCTTCTTAGGTGTTGCCAAGCTGTTTACCTTACACTAAGTCAGGTGGTATAAAGTGATACAGTTATGCTGATTTAATGCAGTTACACTGTTCTCTTGGTATTGATCAGGAATCCAGTATTCCTGTTAAGAGTTAAGATAGGTTATGTATTTTTGTCAGTTGCTGAAGTAGGCACAAGTTTTTCTTTCCCTGCGTAATGCTTTAGCATTTGTTCATGATGAAATGAATTTTAGTTGGTAAACTGGCAATTCCAAAACAGCATATGAACAAAGGTTCGAGTGTTGAAAAGATACAGAACACTTTTCATCCGTTTCCATGCAGTTATGGAGCAGATGTGTGGTTCAATTTGTTACCTTAAACCGCTTCAGTATGATACCTGAATTTGATGTTAGTTGCTTCTGAAGCAGGTAAAAATGTGCTTTAAAACTCTGTTTTAAAGTACCTATTGGAACATCTTTCAAAACAGGTTGGATTTTTGATCTTTTGAAGCAGGGAGTTTCTTTTAAAATAATGTTACCTGTTCGTCATGGAACGAGTTTTGTTTTGTACCCAGCATTGTGCAACTGCGGTATCTAATGTGTGAGGGGGTTGTGCATTTATCATGGGCTGTTCAGCAGCAAAGCCATCTGAAAGCTCTGTATGTCCAAACTGAAATGTGTGCCAAATCTCAGGGAAAGGCAGTTACTTGTGTATTGCAGATAAACTTCATTCAGTTCTTCTTCTGGCATCCAAGTATATACATATATATCAAGTAATCATTTAGAAACAGCGTTCCTATAACGTATCCTTTTAGGTTTCTTTATATGCCAAACATTTGGATTGTGGATATTGACTGTTGGCTGTGCAGGCACCTGGGATACTGTTACCTGTATGCTACCTGTAATGCTGCAGAACAGCTGCCTATGGGGCTGGGGAGGGGTGTTAATTATTTCTGTGAGCAGCTGCACACTTCAGAATTGTGTGTGTTTTTAAGAGGAGAATCTGTGATTGTTTTGAACACATCAAGGCACGCACATTGAGGACATTTTCCAGCTGCGTACTGGTTTTCCGAATACAGAGTCTTTGTACAGGCATGTTCTCTGGTCACATGGTGGGCTTGCCATTAATAGTTTCTAGCATTAGCTGCAGAACTATTTCATCTCTATCTATAGATCTAGCTTGTATTTGGTGATGGGAAGTGGAAGCCGAGATAACTCAAGAGAAATGGCATTTCTCTAATGGGATGCACTCAAAATACTTCCACTGTCCCTGGTTATTCCAAATGTTTATATAGGCATGGAACAGCTGCTGACTTGTGCGGTACCTCAAGGTGTTAAAACATTTTATTTTATTTTAGATCTCTGCCTCAATAGATTCAGAATTAGACCGATGGTACATCAGACTTAGAACCAGTTGTAAGTAATAGACTTGGCAGTCCCTGGGACCTGGTGCTCTCAGTTCACCATACCTGTGTTAGGGACACTTGTTAAGGGTGGTGCCATCTACCCGGGAATTCAGGATGCTCCCTCCCTCTTCAGAAGGGAAGACAGTAGCTGTGCTCCTGCTGGAAGAAATGCACATTGGGGAAACGTATGAATTCAAATCATACCAAGACTTTGGTGAGGGATTTCGCTCATGGTGTACCGATGACAAATAGAGTCCCCAAAATACTACGCCTTGCTCACGGTTGCAACCATAGCAAACCTCATCCTGAAATAGTGAAAACAGCAATTAAGTAATATTTCTGTGCAGATCCAGCTTCTTTGACCTGTTAAATGGGTCAGTTGCATAGATTACACTTTAAGGAGCTGTCAGTAAATGCCATCATTGATAGAGACCATAAGGAAAAGTGGAAGAGAGTTAAATAAAACTGTTGACGAAGTGCATTAAAGTATAGTGTTGCTAGACACTGCTGAAGAGTATGGTAGTATCTTTTATTTATGAATTCTGCTAAATCCATTAGTTGCCTGTGTGAGAAATGGAAGTACATTATTTTCCTTTGCAAACCACAATTTAAGGGAAAATAATGCATTTTTTTCAAACGCTTCATGAATGATCACAGGCCTTGGAAATAGTTGATCTGGTTCTTTATCTACAGTCATAAGCTGAATGGGAAGTGTTTGAATGTGTTGCTCAAAAGAGGTTGAAATCTTAGCAGCATAAACCTAAATTTTATTTACATATTACTGATCATTCTCACCGGCATCCAGCATACAACTTACATGAAGCAGGAATTAAATTCCGAGGTGTCAGGTGAGGGTATTCCTGTTAGATTTTAGATACTGAAAAGAAAAGCCTAATATTTTCTTTTTGATTAAAAGCCTAGAAAGTCCCTCTAAGCATGAAAGCTTAAAAAAACTGTTGTTTCTGTCAATTGCTCCCTGAGAGGATTAAACTTCAGTTCCAGGATATTTGATTCTTGATAAAGAAACTGTTGACCTAAGAGACCAGCTTTAAATATAGTTCATTTTGAGACCGCCCTACATAGGCTAATATATTCCCAAGATTCACAGCAATTGCCAGTGATTATGATTAAAACTTTCCATTATTTGATCAGACATTCCTTATTGTAATTAATTTGAGGCTTGACTGGGACGATTGACTCCTGGTTTCAGCCAGGATAGTGTGTTGCTTGTTGTTTGTTAGATGACCTGCACCTCCCATTGGTGAAAGATTAGAAACATTTAAGTAATGTCCTAGTTTAGTCTGAGTATCTTGGTAGCAGCATTCCTGTCCTGTCAGGCTGCATTATTTATATTCAGGGATCTCTAACAACTCTGATTAAGGACATATTAAAACCTTTGATTTTAGCAAGTGTACAGCGCTTTGCTTTGAGTTAAAATACCTTTAATGTATTGCTTTAATTTTTTTTTTCTTTTGGTGTGTGTGTGCATACAGTAGATGGAAATCTGGAAGTCTACAGTATGTGTTTAATAAATTCCATTTTAAGAGCACCTCTTATCTGACCGTACAAAAGCCGCTGTTACTGGTGAGAGAGCTAAAGAGCAGTTCTTGTACCAAAGGCTTAGGTGAGGAAATGTGTTCTTCAGCACAGGATGTGTAGACACAGCCGTGCACCCCAAATGGCATGGTTTTCTTATAAACCTACTTTAAAAAAATTCCTTCCCTCTGTGTTTGCATATCTCCTTGAAGAGAGACCACCTCTGTTAAGACAGAATGTTATACCAGAAAGAAAATAAACCATTGCACAGGGCAGTCAAGATTCCCCACTAATCCTTGAACTGCGTAAGACAACACTTAGCAAAATAAGTGTGCTTCTAGCACTGGTGGGAGTGCTGAGAAGGTAATGCCTTCTGCACCTCTGTAGTCAGGCAGTGAATTCCTTTCACTGTCCTCTTTGATCACCATCTTTTATTCCCGTTCATGCTTCATTTATCAGTGATTGGACTTTGTGCTGAGCTCAAAGCTCTCTGTTACAAAATATCTTAAAATGCTGTTTCATTGTGAAGTAGTATTTAATGGTACCCCTTTAGCCGCTACAATAGTAGGCAGAGACTTTATTGCATTTAAAAGTGTGCAGCATATATTGCTCATTCATACCATTTGTGGATGGATATTTCAAGGACTAAATTTTTTTTGTCACTCACAGAATAAGGTGGATGTACCTGGCTTGCTGTCAGCCCTCTCATCCATCTCCATCTTGGACAACTGAGAATTTTAGTGCACTAAAGATCTTTTAAACGCCTGAGGGATTATTTATTTTGAAAATCCAGCTTTCTGTTCTCAGAAAAAAACAACCCAAAACTAAGCCAAAAAGCTGCTTTTAATGATGACTACAGCACTTAGCACTTAGTCAATAAGAGAAACAAGATCTGACTTTAGGTAAATGTTGGGAGCAAAAAACTTCTGAATGCTTGCAGACATACACCCCAGTAACTACTTTCAGGTATGATCACCCAGTTAGAGTTTAAAACTATGGTGCTGTGATCTAGAGAAACACTGCTTCGAGCAAACTAAAACAGGAAAAACATATAATTTGTTCATATTTTTTTCTAAAATTTGAGGCTATAGCATGTTAGGAAATAAAGACAACTGATGTTAACATGTGAAAAATTTGAAAACAAATGCACCAGAAAGCTTTGAGACAACAAAAATCTTTTAAATAATCTGTTTTAAAGCTGAAGATGATAAAGGTTAGGTACATAACTGATGCAGTTTTGGTACAGAAACTTCTGCTGTGCCTGCCACAATTTTATTACACCTACATGAATATTTTTTAAGGCCAGCTACTTGCCACTAGAAATAGTTCCATAATAATCACAAGTAATATTAAAAGGATGGCAAGACTGGAGGGGGGGAGGGGGCTGTGTTTATACTTTTATACCCCTGTGAACTGTAATCAGGTGTTGTAATTTTGGAGTCTGAAAAGTGTACTATTTGTTGTTCCTTAAGGAAGCTCGAAACTCGCTGCTCTGACAGAAATTTCTGATAGGAAACAAGTAAAGTTTCAGGCATTGGCTGTTGTAATATCTGTATTTGGATTTCTGCATACCAATAGAGTTACCTAACTTTAGGTTTGAAAATCCAGCCCTTGCTGTTTACAACTTTATTTTTAAAGAAAGCCGTCCTAGCAGTGAATTGCAGAAATAAGGTCATAAAACTCTTCGGTGAAAAAAGGAAGCTTATTTTCTTGTTAATGGGGAGAGTCATCAATAATGGAGTCTGTCAGTGACTTGTTTTTTCTGAACGATTTTAAACAGAAACATGTTCTTGAACAGAGGCTGCGTGTTGAAGATAGAGGGTGTCTCCAAAATGACCGTCTCCCCCCCACTGGTGGCACTGTGCCTTACCCAAATGAGCATGGCCATGAGGGCCACTGCCAGCAACTAGAATTAAATGTTAGGAAAGCAACTGGTGCGTTTTGACACAACTTAATCAGAAGATAAATTAAAGGGAGAAGAGGCAACGCAGTGTGTGTGCTTTACTGGTCCAGACCACTGCCTTGTGGTGTTGATAAGAAACCCAAACCATGGGATCTGCTGGGGGAGATTTTATCTGTTGAAGTGACTGGTTAGCGTAGCATATTATATGTGTGAACATCTAAACGTCCTTTTGACATCCTTGTAATCTCACAGCATTATGAATAATTTTTTTATAACAAATAGGCACTTTGGAAGCAAAATAGTCTCCTTTCAGGTTAAACTCCCTTATCTCTTGCTGCGTGCTTTCTTTAAAATACCTTCCAATCTAAACATTAAGGCTTAAAATTTCTGTGCTCAAATACAAGTCTCATTCTCATGCTCCACAAATGTATTTTTTTTAAAACTGGAGAATGGATACATATTAAGAGCTCAGGAACTTAAAAATATATTTTGCGATGTATAAGCCTAGCAAAATATTATAAACCATTGATACTGGAAGGAGGTTGTGCAGAAATCCAATTAAACTTATGAAATCCCTATCCTGTTGAAGTATAATTTAAAGGAAAGCAGTTCTGTTTCCCAGAAGTGCTGTGTATAATATTTCTGGCTTGGGAAGAAAGGGTTGGAGTGTGCTATTTGGCTGGAAATCGGTACCAGCTTCCTCCATGGTGTTTTAGTTGAACAGTGTTGACATTCTAACAAATCCCGTGGAAGCTCCCCTGAAGTGGAGGAGTTAGCTGTTTTCTTGCTTTTACAGTGAAATATCTGTTTGATACCGTGATCGTGTTCCAGTAACTGAGCCGTACTGCCCTCGTGTTTGATGGCCAGTGGCATTCTTGGTTTAACACCCTATAGAAGCCCTAAATTGCTGGAGGAAAACCAAATACTTCTGAAACTTTACAGCTACTGTATTTCGCACAATCATTAAAGTAAACAAATCTTACATTACTATGTAGCCAACGAAAACAGTGGATAAAGAGTTCAGTGTCCCCTGTTGTGTATACCTGCTTTTTAAAAACATAAGTCTTCAACCCAGATTTCTCAGAGATTTAAAGTCAGCACAGCAAAGTAGCAGGATCACTTCAGAAAATATGTGAGACTCTTTTTCCTTTGCTTGCAGGAACTTTAACCAAGTTCTTACTTCTGCTAAATGACAAAAAGCGTGTGTATAGGTTGATAGAGAGAAAATACTACCAGCTGGTTGTTCTTCTGCTTGCTCTAAAGGAGTGAAAATTAATCTCCACCTACTTTTTTTTACCCCCCCTTCCTCCTTGCCCAAAAGGAAAACATTTGAAATTGATTCAGTTCTTAAATAGAACTTTCCAACGGAAACTAGCATTACAAACATAGATATTCAGTATTTTACCCCTAGGATTTATTCAAAATAATCTGGGCCTCTACACTGGCACTAAAAATACATTTTCCAGTTCTCACTGTTGGCCAAAGCAGGGGTTAAAAGCAGCGTTCCGGCTTTAATTTCCAGTACATAAAAGTAACACTATTAAAACAATCTGAGTAAGGCACCAGCTCGTTGCCTCTGCTCATCCCCTGAGCAGTGCTTGGTTTAGCTCGGGTCTGCAGAAGTTGCCAGCAAGGAGGAGCAGTGCTGTTCTGCATGGCACTGCCCGAGCTTCTCCCCGGAGCAGCGCTGTTGCCCAGGAGGATCTGAGGCTGTGGCAGGCAGTGATGTGACCACGACAGTGTGGTGAGCGTCTCTACAAAGCCGAGTGCCCTGGAGTTTCATGGGGCTTCTGGCTATGGGATTCAGCATTGCCGGGGACGCTGTGGCACCCAGGGATCGCCGCTGCCCAGGCTGCCGGCACGCTGGCACTTCCTCTGCCAGGAGCCTTCCCAACACCTGCTGAGGCTGCTCGCGTGTTAGGAAAAGCTTTAATGGGGACAGCTTTTTTTGTTGTTGTTTGGACTCTGACAGGGTCAGGTGTCACCTACACAGGACAACTTTGAGGCTGTTTGTACAGTGCAGCACGATCCGACACTCAGTGTACTTCATACCTCCTCAGTGCCAGACTTGGAAACAGATCTTTATCTCCAGGTCCCCATTCCGGTCCGGTCTGGATATTCCTAGGCTTTTGTTTATTAGTGCTGTTTTCCTGCCCTCTGTCATTCCCTGTATAATTCTGCAAAGCACAAGAAGAAGCATTTGTAGATAAAGGCGTGACTGTATATGCTCTCCCTGGACGGGGAGGGTGTCACTCTCACAGCACTGTGAGTTCAGTGTCAAGTATAATATGGCAGTTTTGAGTGAAGGCTTTCAAGGAAGAATTTAAAGCAAACGGAAAAAAGGAGAAAGAAAGGAGGAAAATAAATAAATACACTATCTCTAAATGACATTTCAAATACAGGAGTAATACTTTTGTGTAACCTCTGTGTCTGCACATGTGCTTTAACACAAAGTGTTCAAAGATTATCTCCCTGGTGCTGTGCCTTTGGATCAGCAACAGAGGCTTTTACAGCCTCCACTGTTGACCCAGTTAAAATACACTGAGGATCATCTATAGTGGAGCAAAAGATCCCTCACTGAATAGGGACCTTTCCTGCCATTCTACTGTGAAGACCAAATGTGTTCTCACCTAGCTTCACTGTTATTAGAAAAGTTTTAGGCACTGGTTTGAATGAAAGGTGTATTTTAGCTTACAGTTATGTGTTGCACGGAGCAAAAAAGAACCCTATATGATAGATCATTCCCGTCTTCCATCAGCATCAGAATTTACTCAGAGTTAATTCAGCTGTGACAGAAATCTGTGATGATTTCTCTTCTGATTTGTGGTCCACCAAATAATTACAGATTCTGTGAGAGGTGATGCTAGGCTCTTGTTTTTCCTAAGGGCTATGTTTCCACCATGATTTCAACAAATCCCTGTTGCTGTTGATGCAAAGAGATTGTTGGGTGGGTGGGTGGTTAGTTTTTCTTGAAAAGGCCTAGTTCTGGTTGTGACAACACCTACCAGTACAAAGTCAAATCCCCATTATGAGCAAAAGGCTGGTTCTACTCTCAGTAGTAGATGAAAAGTTTCTAGTTGATCAGACAAAGCAGTAGAAACTCCCAGACAAAAGCAGTTTCATAATTTCATCTGCATGATAAATAAGTGCCTCTGAAGTAATGTTTTGGAGTTTCTCAGATGGTGTTACCTGCATAACTGATGTAGAATAAACACTCTTAACTGGAGGATCCTGGCCCCTCTCTTCTATGTGCACATATAGTATAAAACTGGGAAAAGTAGGAGGCACTTCACTCTGCAGTAGGATTGAGACTGTCCATGTAAAGGTTTGGGGCCAGTGTAGACCTAGAAGATCTGTAAAGTGGATTAGAAAGAACTGTTTGAAAAGCTCAGCTTTGGTCAGTTTCTGCTCCAGATGAAGGTACTGCCAAGTGCTTTGATACCCTCGGTTTTCTTTCTCTTCTTGCCAAATGGGTCAAATGACTACAAAATATATAGATAACAATTCACTCTCACAACTGTAAGGTGTTTTTGTCAAACAACATCAAACATTAACCTCTTTATTTGTATGAAGCTTGCTTGTATGGTGACATCATGCCCACACAAGCTGCTAGGCAGGTGTGTTCTTACCCATGTAAAATTCTGGTTTCACACAGAAGTCATTATATTTCTCCCATTTCAACAAACACCTGTAAATTGTAGGCATGCTTAAAATACCGTGTTTCTGGTTCTAAAATGGATGAATGTGAACATTTCAGGTGCCTGGGCCAGTTTATTCAAGACTAGGTGAATATTTTGAAGTTGCTGTAACACAGCAAGTTTTCAGATGCCATGTTCCTTCTATGTCAGTATAGACTGCTGAAGACAGCAAGCACTTGACACCTGAAAATACGGCAATTTAAGCACCTGATTAAAGACATTTCATTCTGAAAATGGGTGCTTTGAACTTGGAGGTGCTTTCTCCTATTTATAGCTAGCCCTAGCCACAAGTTTTTATTGGTTGCAGCATTTTAGAAAATACTATCTCCATTGTGTTTGTGGCACACTGTGCCCCTTTCTTCACATATCAGAAGCTCTTGAACAGATCTGCACACTGCAAAGAAGTCTTCTTTCCCATTTCAGACCTCTTAAAAAAAGCACTATGTAACTTAAATTACCCATTTTTGAAAGGTGCAAGTGTAAATTATAAGCCAGGCTAGATTGTCACAAGAATGCTTTTTTTCCCCCGCTCCCTCTCATACTGTGATGAGTGTAAAGGAGCATGTTTTCGTGTCATGCAGACTTTTTAACTCTCCATTTCTGTACTGTAGCTCTCTCCAATGTGCGTGCTCGGAAGTTTTGTACATTTTAATGAGTTATTAAATCCCGCTTTCAAGTGCAAAATTTGCTGAAGAAAAAAGGGGCTGTTAGTTTGGGGTGTGATGAGTAGAGCTGCGAATAATTAGGATATGTCAGCTCTTTGTAATCGAAGAGCAGTGCCGTTCGGTGTGGGCTCACATCAGTTTTCTGCTGAGGAGTGGCAGCTGACAGTTGCATGTTTCCGTGCTGTGTTCCAGGTGAGAAGCCCTACAAGTGCACGTGGGAAGGCTGCGACTGGAGGTTCGCGCGCTCGGATGAACTGACGCGCCACTACAGGAAGCACACGGGGGCCAAGCCCTTCCAGTGCGCCGTCTGCAACCGCAGCTTCTCCCGCTCCGACCACCTGGCGCTCCACATGAAGAGGCATCAGAACTGAGAGCTGGGCTGCTCCTTGGGGCTGTTCCGTATCTATGCAATTTCCTATTGACTCTCGACATGCAACTGAAATTAGTTGAATTTTTGAGTATATCCATTTAAAAGAGATCTTAAAAGGAACTGGAAGTGTATATTTTGTATATTTATGCAGAAAAAGGGAAGACACTGTATCACAATTACCAGAGTGTTCAGTCGTTTGTTTGCTTTCATGATGTATATGGCTTTAGTCAGCAGGTTTCATCTCTTTACAAGTATTATATCTCGACACGTTGCAGCTTTATACTTTTTTTTTTTCCTCTTGCAGTGTTTTGACCAAAGCACTGTCATTGTGACAATGTTTAATAAACAAATTAACGAGAGGATGCAGATGAATGCACACAGTGGAAAAGCCATGAACTGTAATCTGCCAGGTTTTCACTGGACATACTTAAGTACATGTGGGTTGTTTTGTTTTTTTTTAATGTTAAGCCATTCTGTGGATATAAAATACGTAGAAAAATTCATAAACAGCCATAGAACAAAGCATTTTGTTCTGTGTGTTGCATGTTTGCTATGACAAAGATTTTGTAAATACGCAAATCAGCTTTTTAGGTTTAATACAGAAGTTTTCTAAGAAACATCTGATAAAAGCAGTTGTTTTACATTTGATAACATGGCACATTTATAAAAAAAATTACTTAAATACCTCTCAAAATAGTATCAATTTAGTCAGATGTTTTGTACCTGTTAACTCAATGGTGTGCACTGAATATTCAAAGCAGGAGTTTGTTTTCAAATTGCGTAAAAGGGCAAAACATTCAGAATGAACTGTAAAGTCAAATGTTGGAAGCTGAAATAGCGGGGATAGTTAAAATGAACACAGAATGTTAAACCTCTTACTATAAGCTAAACGTAGTATCCCTTTAAAAAGAAGGATTTAGGATGCAGTTTTCATACATAGACATGTAAAGCTGGTTCAGCACCAGTATGATCTAGTTTCATGTGGATATTGGATGTAATTTACTCGAAGGTAAATGATACAGTAATTTCTTTTTTAATTACAGTGCAGTTTAGTTAATCCACTGTTCAGATTGACACACACAGGGAAAAATTTACTGCTGATAGAAGTAGCTGAAACTCCACTGAAGTCAATGAAATGGTGCCCTTTTATGCTAACAATGACTTTGATCCACCGTGCTCAGCCTTGAAATCATAGATGAAGGGCCAAAGATGAGGTTAGACCAGGTAGGATTTGGCCAGACAACAGGAAAAAACCAAACAAACCCAGTAAGTGTCTGAACTTCACAAGCCGTAATATTAAGCTGTCAACCAAAGGCTAGAATAGACAATCAAAATACCAAAAAAAGGGTCTTGCAGGAAAACCTAGCTTTGTTAAAACTGTTGTTTGTCTTTATTTATTTGTGGTATATGATAGACTCTTTTTTTTTAAGACAATTTTATGTATACTTGATAAATTATAGTTTTGTTTGTTATAGTTAGAAATGTTGCTCTCAATGTAAATAGTTGACAAACGATGTAAATAATTTTGTAAGGCTTCAAATGTTTATACGTCGAAACACATGCAGAAATTGGTTGCTGTTTTGCTTCTTTTGCCTCCCCTCACCTTATTTTTGTATTGTGGTATTTCCTATGCAAATGATGGAGCAAACAGCTGTATAGTTGTAGAATGTTTTGAGAGAGAATGAAATCGTTTATATATAAAGACTTTTTTTTTTTTTTTGCAAAATAAAACAAAGTGCCTAATGTGTGTGTACGTGTATGTGCTCTCTCTAGCTTTTGACAGTGAAAGTTCTGTGTTTTGCAGTGGAAGCTGGAAATGATGACAGTATTAAGCCAAGAATGTCTGTTCTCCATAGAGACTGCCTCTTTGGAAAGTACCTGGCACTTCTTCATCCTGTCCTGATGAAAATAATAAATGTGAAGGGATAAGAGTTGGTGCTTTTCTGCCATCTGAACATAAAGTGACTGGTTGCCTGAAAACAGTTGCAGTTGTCCATCCACAGTAGCATGATGGGAAATCAAAGGTACCTGTTGAGTGTAGAGGAGTATACAAATTCCTTCCCACTTTCAAAATGGTTAAAACCTATTCACACTCATTGAGAGTGTTGCCCAAAAGAAATTGCTCTCCAAAAAGGTCCTTTCATGCCCTAGAAAGGCAGGAAGGTCCCACAGCAGCACTATGCAATGCCTTCCACATCAGTGTCTTCTTTTCAGTATTTCTCCCTTGGAAGTGGAATTACAGTTCACATGAAAAATTCATGTGGTTGTATATGTTCAGTTCTGAGGGTACATCTCTTTTCTTTTTTCCAAGCTTCAAGAGAAAAGGCATGCTGGGCTTTTTAAAAGAAATTTATCTTAAAACCAATGAAAGAGTCAGTTTAAATATAGTTTGCTAGCAAATGTTAATATTCAAACCAACCATTTATTCAAAAGTCCATTATTGTCTCATAAGCTCTGATTCCTAAATCCTTTCTTGAAATTCTATGTTCTTTACAATCAAACTTTGATTTTTCTTCAATTGATTCTTCTCTCTTAATTATTGTCTCTCTCATGTCATCTAATCCTTCCTTTTGCAAAATAGCTAGGATGGCATTACCAAGTTAGTGAAGACCCAGTTAACTACTGAGAAAATCTCCCTGCATCTCACTTAACTGCACAACTGCAAAAGTAAGCGCAATGTTTTGGAGCACAGGAGAGAGAGCTCCCAGAAGTGTTGCTGTGCCATTACCCTTCCCTGGTCCAGTCATTAAAAACACCCAATTTCTCTGAGGCATTTCTGCTCGAAGAAGAAGCTGGAAATGAATTGGGCAATTGTCCATGTCATGGGGAAAGAGCTACTAGAGGTGATTGTGCTGAGTACCAGCGGCAATGGGGGCATAAAGATTGGCAAGCTCCCCTGTTTAGCTCAGCCTTGGTCTGAGCTGGACTGGTGGTGGGTTTGGTGGCCCCTCTCTCCTCTTTGCTGAGTTTTGTCTCAAGTCAGTGGATGAAGGCAGTGCTCACTCCTGTGTTTCCCATGCCTTTTCACAATGGAAGCCTGCTGATTGCATGGTTTCAGTCTCTAACATTGCCTCATACTTGTTTTAGATGTTTCTATTGCTCAGCTACAGGGTTGCATAAACCAGCCTAATGGCTTCATATTAATCTTGAATGAAAGGCCATAATTAGGCCTGTCTACTTCAGCAGCATTTAACCTAATGCAAACAGAGAGAGAGAACAGACCCATGCACGAGAATATGTTACAAAACCTGAAGTAGAGGGGCCTTCTTTTCTGGCAAGCACTATGGCTGCGGAGCACAGCATTAATACAGGAGTTCAACAGCTTGCCTGGTCTGAAAATCTGCAAGAAAAAGCACTGTTACCAGAGCCCCTGCTCAGTTCCTTTACAGCAGTTAGCACAGAGTCCCCCAGGGTACCAAGGCCACCCTCAAGTTCAACTCTCCAATTATCCGTCAGAACATGAATTATCATTCCATGTGAAGAGAGAAAATCCAGTGGGCCAACTGGTTTTTCTGTGACCACATGAACACCTCGTCCTCCACTTGACTGGGTGCTGAGTCCCTTTGATGGTTTTTGATGTGACTACAGCCTGATCATCCACAGAGGTGCCTCTGCCCACTTGGGAACCTTGTTACCTTCATCACAGAGGATCCTTGCAGGGATCCTCGTTTTAATCTGGTGGGTAATGAGGCTCTGTCATGCTCTGCAGCTACCATTGTGGTGTTGCTATTGACCTTCATGGACAAAGTCCAGCTCAACAACTTACTATTAGCCAAAATAATGTGGTTGATACTCACGTGCTGAATAATGTATCCTGGCACTTTGAGTGTGTTAGGACAGAGGGAATTTATTGGCCACTGTAAGTAGCAGAAGCAGCCCAATGGGTATGCTTTTAATAAAGTGACTTGCATACTTTGCTTTTGTTTACTAACTCCTCTTCTCCTGCACTAACCATCAGGTTGTTGTTGTCATCAACAGTGTATCCAGCACCCTCACCAATGCTTCTTGTTTGGAATTTGGTATTTGGGATTTGAGCAGACTCAGGCCACTGGAGAGCCCGTGGCAGTTCTACAGCAAAGGCCAATCCACGGCAAATGAAGAGCACCTTTGTTCATCAGATTCCTTTGATGTTGTTATTGTCCTTTCTAAAAGTAGTTGCTGTTTATGTATATAAATACATATTGGGGTGTGTGTGTGCACGTTAATTTGCACATTCTGTTCAGTTCTGGATCCTGGCAAATACTTGCTTTTGGTGACCTGTCACAGCAGCAAGCTCCACAGGTTAGCTGAGGAGAAAATGGGTGCTTCCTAGTGTCCACTCCAAATTTTCAAGCAGCTGGGGAAATTTAAAACTCTGTGTTCCCTGTTATGTGTACTGGATTGAGAAAGACATGTTACAATGAATTTCTGTTTCCAAGGAGTAGATAATTTCTTTATTTTGGAGTCTCCTAAATAGGGGGGGATGAGGGGACGAAGGGGAAGAGGGAGGGAGATATGGGGAAAGGGAAGGGGTATTACAGAGACAAAGTGAATTCACACTGAAAAAGAAAGTAACTTCAGCTATGAAGGTTAAAAATGTGAGTTATTTCTGCAGGAGAACCTGTTCAGGTGGCAGCAGACAGCACCCTGAAATGAGGTCTCAAGGGTAGCTTATTAAAGCAGGCTTCCTTTCACCCCTTTCCCTTCCTGGTTGCTGCCCTGTTCTGTTGCTGCTGCCCATCAGTCTCAGGTTTAATTTGTATTTCTGATTGCTCCCACAGCTCCAGCTCCTGCTGTTGCTCCTTCCTACTCAACTGGGCATCTGCAGTGATGGGCTTGGGCCACTGCTCCCCAGCCCAGCCCTGCTCTGCCTGCCTGTGGCCCAGTGCCACACCAGTGCTGGCTGGGGCACCCTTTTCACGTGCCTCGGGTTTGAATTCGTGGCATAAACAATAACAACGTGGTTTGTTTGTGTTCTGCCAGTCTCCCTGTGCTTGTAACAGGGGCAAATGTTTTCCTGTATGTGCAGTGCTTGTGTCAATACATGAGACATGCTGTGACTACTTTTGCACTTGGTGTGATCTTTATCCCACACAGGGCTCAGGAAGCTGATTGGAACCTTCTCCTGGGATCAAGCAAAGATATGCTGTGCCAAGGATGATTCTCTACTTTTGAGGCAGCAACTTAGAAAGGCTTCAGAGTGGAGTCATGGGGTATCCAACCTTTGTTTTTGTGCTGATCTCCCCATTTTCCCATCTCACTCTTTTTTACTGTAGCAGAGTCAGTTCAACAGCTTTGTCTACAGGAAAAATGTGGTTTGTCTCTTTCTCAAGAAACAAGGAGTCACACTGGCTGATTTGCCATCTCCTCTGCCTGGGAAATCAAAGTCTCAAGTAATCAAAGTCTCAAGTCTCTTCAAAATAATATCCCCAAAGGCCATTTCTCTTCCCAGCCTCAGTTGTTGTTTCTGTTTATACTTGTTTTGTTTAGCTGGCTATTGTTATTGTGGTTTGTCATTATTTCCAACCCATTGGGGTGGATCACTAGACCAAAAAAAGGACATAGACCCCTCAGAGGGACCAGAGTCCCAGTCTCCCAGGTCAGTACCCTCGTTGAGAGGATGCAGACTCATCGTTCTCTTTTTCCAGTCCCATGAATCCGCTTGTCTTGGCTGCTTGAGGAGGATGAATGCAAATGCAGTGAGCTCTCACTGTGCCCCTGAGTAGTCGATGGAGTGCTGGATATCCTGGGAAGTTGGGGATGTGTGCTTTTGGCTTTCTCAAGGCCTGGAGGAGCCAGTACTGCATCTCCAGGCCACTGGAGCACTATCCTGCTCCATAGGTTACTCCATGAGAGAAGGGAGCCATCACCAAATTCCTTCAAGCCAGTGGCTTAGCAAAGATAAACAGCAGCAGATTGTGAAAAGTTTCACTCTGTGGGCATGTAGAAAGTGATCCAGAAGTGTGCCTTTGACATTAAGATCTCAAGAGGATTTCAGCAGGGCAGCACCTTGTTTCTGGATCCTGAAAGGGGATGAGCATCGAGTCCTTAACAGCATGAAGCCTTAGGCTCTGCTACAAATCTACAAAAGCACAGCTCCAGGGCCCCATAAGGAATTTTAAACTCACAAATTTATCAAATTTACGCTGTAGGGTCAAACATTGGCAGTATGAATGTTTTCTGGATTGTGTGCTTACATTACACCCTACCACAGGTGCTAAATCCCTTTTAGGTGGATCAGATGTTTTGCTTCTGTGAGAAGAAATGTGCAGCTTCAGTAACTCACATGACTGGAGCAGGCTTGAGAAATCTGTTTCTGCAGGCTGTGTTGGCACCAGAGACAGCTCTGAGGTCTGGGTCTGTGGGAGCAGCCTTCTTCCTTGGTGGTGCTGGTGCAGAGCTGGCACTCAGTGAGCACTGCCACCACCTTGTAGGTGACTCTGTGCATCCTGTACACTTTGGGCTCGACTGGACAACCACCATCACTGATTGAAATGATATGCTGAAATAGGTTTAATTTGATATATCAGCTGTATTTAAGAATGACAGAAAAGAAGACCTAAAGTCCAAGTGTATTGCTCTTGGGGAGTTTTCACAACAAATTTCTGGAGGCCAATCTTTTAATCTGCAGTGTCTCCTGGGGCTGGATCCAGATTTGATCCGTTAAAAGATATTTATTTTCCAGTTTTATTTGAATACAGTGAGATTTCTACTGCAGAAGATGGCAGAATTGTTGCCTGATTAGCACCTCTGCTGCCCATTATCAGTCAGTAAGACCCTTACGTGGTCCAAACTTTTCCCCTCAGCCCATCTGTGATGAATCCCTTGAATTAACACTCAAATTCATAAAGCGTGGGTAAGAAAAAGCAATAGAAATGTGTTCAAATACGCTTGAAGTTGAAATCGGTTTGGCTTTTTTTTTCATTCTCTGTGTTCTCACGTAAGTAATGAAATAACAGTAGTTTTCTTATACAAATATTTATGCAGTATTACTAAATTTACCGGTGGTTTTCCCTCCACCCAAAAAAATTAATACATCGCTGTTTTCCTAATACTGTGTTTGGTTTTTCTCCTGTGCTGTTATCAGGCCAGAACTAAGAGTCATTCCTCCTTTGAAGAAGCTCAGACAAATGGGTAAGCCAGGCTCAATGTCCCCGGGGGAAAACTTACTTCATTTCTGAAACATTAACAACAGCAATCAAATGAAATGTGAGTATTTTCAGAGTACATTCTGTGCCTTAGGACATTTAAGCTAATTTCTTGAATAAAGGAACTTTTCAGTAACCTTAAAGAAGCATGCCCTGAAAGACAGTTCTGAATACCAGCTATTTCTGACATATACCATCTGCAGACAAATTAGTCTCAGGGAACCCACATGTTCCTGTTTTATCATCTTTGGGAGATTATTCTGTGTGTTTATGTTGTGTAGCTTGCATATAGTGGCTAGTAGATGATCCTTTATTTGCTTGTGTCTGGGATTGCTGTTTTGTGATGGTCCCTTAAAGGCAACTTCTGCTGTTTCTTCTGCCTGTTGCTCACTTTGTCCCCAAAGTGGGGAAAAGGGTTTTATCTGTGGTCTGGTGACTCAAAAGAGGATGATCGCCTGACCTGTCTTCAACTTGTTTCCAAGCAGGTATTCTTTCCATGCAAATACCACCAGCCACTGCTACCATAAGGTGTGTGGGTTGGTGCACCTTACTATGCCTGGAGAATCATCTGGGACTGCCACATTTGCAGATAAAGCCAAATTACTTTGAATTGTATGCTATTTGCACAACTGTGGTTGAGGATGGTTTGGCCCATGCCTGGCAGACACCTGATTTGAATTGTTTTCCAGCGCTCAGTGTAAGTGCAGAAAGTTTCTATCTGCTCCATCTCAGACTTTTAATTCTTAATGCCATTGGAGAATTGGCAAAATGAACAGATATTTTGGGGTTTTTTTCCACCTGAGCATCTCATCCTTGTTTAAGCCAGAACATCTGAAAAAAACCATGCTTAGCAATTAATGGAAACAAATCAGTCTTACAGCCAAGGCAATGCATACAATCAGTCTACAAGCAAATATATATGTTTGTGCTGGCAAAACGGATAAGCAGCTTTCTCCTTGCAACAGCACAGTTGTACAAGTCTTGTTTGAGCAATGGGAGCTGTGTCTGTACTCGTAAATTAAACCCGCTTGGGACCGTGCCTGGTGCTGAGACCAGGGGAGATGGAAACAGTGCATCCACGTTTCCGACCTCCTCTCTCCTCCTTGCTCTGCACACAAGCCCCCTGTTGAGAGTGGCCCCAGCCCATGCCAGCTGTTAGCCTGCGCTTGGGAATTGTTTGGGAAAGTTGGCCCTGGCTCTGCTGTGCCAGGCACTGCGCTAACAATTAAACAGCACAGACAATTGCCTTCAGCGCCTGGGAACACTCCCCAGAGCTGCTTCATTTACCAGGATGGGCATTAGCTTTGGATTCAAGCTTTGGCAGATTCAGCTTGGCTTCCCCCTGACTTTAAAAGGAATGAAGGAAACAAACAAAACCCCATGGCATTCAGGGGAGCAGTTCTGCTGCATGTGGTCCTTCTTAGAGCATGAGAAATATGCAAATACACAGGCTCTATTGATTTGCTTCAAATTGCTCTGCATTGACAATAGAATAAAGACAAAAAGCAGAAATTACCCAGAAAATTGCCTCACTATAATGAAAAGGGAAAAAGCATATTTTAGTTTAGTTTAATTTAGTTTAGTTTAGTTTTCTTCGGTTTGGTTTGGTTGAGTTTGGTGAGTGACAGAGCTTGAGGAAGAAGTCTAGTTGCAGGGTTCAGTGGGGAGGCTCTGCAGGGAGCTATATAGAAAACAGAGGAGGAAATATTCAGAAAGGTTTCTTTTAAAAAGGGAGACAGAGAGGAGAAAAAAGGTCTAATCCCTTTGAAGCTTGCAGTTTTATGAGAGCTATGTCCTTGGGAACCGTGCACCAAAGATGACTAGAGCCGCTTCAGGCTTTGCAAAATTACTACAAACATAAGGTAAGTGGCTTTATCATAAAATTGGAGTGGCCATTAAAACTTCAAAGGAGAGGTATGACCTGAATTTTACCTGTCACAGTCTGGAGTATTTATTAGAGGAAGATTTGATTCCTTTCTTTAGTTAACAACCTGATACTCACGTGAGGTCATGAGCCAGATTATAGTTTTCATTGGTGGTATGACAGATTAGATGTTAATATTTTATTGCTCCTGAGTTTGGGGATCCATGAACCATTGGACAGGTGAGAGGTGAAGAAAACTTAAAGTGTCTCCTTTAGGAATGAGAGCATATTTCTAATACCTGAATGTGGCTGTAGTGGTAGCTATCCATTGACTAGCTCACAACTTGGCTGGCTTTGACAGAATATGTACCTCAGAGGATGTTAAGGATTGTAGTGCTTGCTTTAGGAGCCTTGCCAAGCAGTGACACTGCCCCTTTACTCAAAAACCTTGAAATTAGAACACCTCAAAGGAGGAACAGATTCAGCAGTCATAATGGTATTGAAAGACCCTGTGATAAAGCCACCTTTGTCCAGGAACACCCATGTGTTTTTCAAACCTTGGTCCTTCCTCCTAAATGTGCTGCAGGTTGCTTTGCTTGAGCCAGAGTGTTTTAACATCTTGTCATCTCACAGGCACAGGTGGCACCTTCCTTTCATTCTTGACAGCGCTGTCAAGTTGGTCACCTCTTCTACTGCCTTGGTTCTTTCTCATTTTTAACCTTCTCTTTTCCTTACTTTGAAACTCTTCCCCTAGAGACAGGTCTGCCTGTGGCTTCCCACCTTCCCTTCCAGTATTTTCTGTTATTCTTCTGCCCGCCCCCAATAAGTGCTTTTAATGTCCCTTTTAAATGAGCTATTGCCACATAGACCTTTGGCATCCCAGTCTGCCTGCATTGCATCCTAGCATGCACTTGTGGGAATATTCTTGCCTGCAGCTGTGCTTGTAAATGATCAGAATAGTTTTACTAATATTTGCATTAGACTGAGATGCCTATTGCTTTAAGAGAACACAGTAACAGCATTTTAACAGTATGCACGTGGGATCCTCTGTAAAACTTAATCTGTACATTTCAAAGTTAGTGAAGTAACTTCTGCAGTGTCCTGTCTGAGGAAACAGAAGTACTATGAGCTACCTTGGCCGAGGCTCTGTTGAGAGCAGAACCTGCAGGTGTGCATCCTGAGAAAAGTACTAGCCCTTGTAACTATCTGCAAATAGTTTGCTAGATATAGATTTAAAATTGAGGTTCCAGTGGTCTCTAGGTGCCGAATCCTGGACAATTGTCAAGATGGCAAGCTTGATAGAACTTCTAAAGGCAACTGTATGATCAGCTTAAGAACCGTGGTCCTTTTGCTTACTAGGAGTAATGATGGTGGTAGTCGGCATTTGCATCAAAAGCTTATTACAGGATTACTTTTCCAAGGACTGAGAGGTCCACAAGATATTTTACATTATCCTCCTGTTGAGATGCCACCAGCATGGCATCTCTGGTAGCCTAGTCATGGCAGAAAGGGAAGGGTACAGGAACTCCTTGAAAAGGAAGACTGTAAGAAGGGAAAACTGGATTTGTGTCAGCAAACCAATTTCTAAGCCAGTGATTGTTATAGTGCATAGAAGTAAAGTAGACATATACAGTCTAGAAGTTATTATTTTAAATGCAAAATTGTCTACAGACAGCCCTATGACAGGACTGGCTCAGACCTCTTCCAACAGCATGATTAAACTTGCAGATAAGGTTGTAATCTTTGAAATAAAAAAAACAAACTACAACAACAAAGGAAAATGACAACAAAACAAGCCCAACCCAATTCAAAAGAAAAATCAGCAATCTGGAGGTGCAAGCCTGTTTCCCTGGCTGAAAACTAGACTGTGTCCAGCTGAAGTGACCGAGAATTGCAGCTCTGCTGAGTCTTCAACCAAGATGTCTTTATCTAGTCTCTTCACCTCCTCTTTAGTGACCTAAAAACTGTCACCTCATCTTCCTTGCTCTGAATCATCCTCTTTCCCTCATCTTGCCTTGTTATCTCCCAGTCCTAGCACCAGGTTATCCCAACGATTCATGGCGTATCTTTTCTTTCTTCCTTTCTCCTCCCTGTTGGAGCTGTGGTCAGTCTGGCTGGTGGCATGGCTGGATGTCCACCTCAGCTGAGGTCATCTCACCATGCTGCTACAAGGAAGATCATTCCTCTTCCAAGATTGCAAGAGAGTGATTTATCTTATTCCTCACCACAGCAGGCTCAGCGCATTCCCTTTGCTTTCTCCTACCACACCAGTACCCCAATCCCCTCACATAAGGAAAACCTGGGATTAAAGTGTTCCACCACAGCTATAAACCACAGCAAAACTGGCCTAACTGGTAGGAGACCAGCCAAATAGCAATACAGTGGATCATGGGTACTTACAGAAATGAAATGTCACAGCACTCAAATAGGGAAGGAAGACTTGGTCCCAGGCCATGAGGTGTAAAAAAGCTCTGCTGGAATTTTTGCCAGTTGAAATTGATCATAAACTGCTTATTGCCACTACTAAAAGAGGCCTGGCAAGCATCTAGTTGGGAAACAATTTTTTTTCAGTTACAAATATGAGTTGCAAACTGGATGTCATCCTGAGCAAGATTTGTGAAGCAAATATACTCTTTTGAGCACCTCAGGAAAGAATGACGCAGAATAAAGTCCAGAGGTGCGTTATTTATGTTGGAGTTTTATTGAAAAGCCTGTCTGAGACAAAATCTGCACTGTGGATCTCATCTAGAAGGATGTAATCCCCAAAAAAGGAGCTGAAACTTTCAGCATAATGTTTCTGGGAAGGTTTATTTCCAGTTTCTATCATCAGTGTTAAAAGAAGCTTTTAAGACTAGTAGAATTTTGGTTTAAGTGGTCAGGAGAAAGAGCCTTAAAATGTTATAATAAAGATGAGTGTTTTAAAGAACAATGTGAGTAGCAGGGAAGCAATCTAAGAAAGGTGACAGAGACTGACTTTAGGAAAATAGAGAAATCTCTAAAGGTTTGACCTATGTTTTTGATAGGTAAAAAAAAATTCAGTATTTCAGGCTAGCACTAGAAACAGGCTAGGCTCCTAGACCCAAACGATCATAATAGATGTAAAGGCATGCATTTATTTAGAAGAAAAGTTCTACTTGAAAGTACCACAATCAGACAGAGCATATCAAGTATCTTTTTACAGGACAGGGTGCATCATAGTCCAATTGTGTGCCACAAGTCAGGCAAGAACTAAGAAACAGGATAAAATGGGCAGTGGATAGTGTCTGAAGTAGGCACCAGCTGCATCCAGCCTCTCTCCTGATGTCTGATTCCCTGCAGAGCTAGTACCAGCCCACTGTGAGGACTTGCTACAAGAACTCCTGGTCACACTAGTGTAGCCTCTTAGGCTTTGACAGGCCAAGTGCACTTGGTTTTTCCGTGCCACTACACCATGTCCACTCCATTCCTGTGCTTCCCCAGCCCTGCTTCCCATTCCCAAGATTTTGCTTGAAGAGTCCTCCAGTTCCAGCACTCTGTCTTGTCTTTTCGTATCCCGACCAGTCTTTTCTCATGCCCAAACTTCTCGTTTCCATTATTAAACCATGGTCACGTAGCTGTTGTCTTTCTCTTTCTCAAGCTTCTTATCTGGACTTGCCGTCTGTGTTTACACCATTGGGCCCAAGAGTGCTTCCCAATTCCCATGTCTGGATGTGTGGTTAGTCATGCCCCAGCTCTATGCTGAGATGGAAACCTGGACATGTGCGCTGGATGGGAGCTGTAGCGTGTCTTAACAGGCCAAGCCATTCAGATGACCAGGAAATGAGGGCCCCAAGATATGCTGCAGAGCAAGTAAGTACAGATGCAGCCACTGTTTCTCAGCTATCTGGCTCTTCAGTCCCAAGTCTCAGTCCAATTTTCCATACTCAGTCATCACTCCTGTCTCCACACCCAGCCAGCATAGGTTTCTGTTCCCTGCTTTAGGACAAATTCTCAAAACTCATCCTCTGAGTGGATCCAATTCTGATGCCCTGGTCTGACTTTGATGTCTCACCCTTCAAACCACATCTCTGCTTCCTCCTCCCCCTGCTGTCTTGTTTCTTGCTCTTGGTTCATGTACATGATCCCTTCTCACTCCTAACCATTGCTGACAGCCACTAAGCCATGAAGAAAGCCTGCTTTGCTTCAGCCTAGCTGCTTTGTGGGGGCACTCAGGGCATGGTTCCCCAGGGGTCGATGCTTCCACCTCTGGTCTGTAAAGGATCCTGTAGTCATTAAAGTCATTAAAGGTTTGATGCCAAGTGCCTTGGACATAGTGTTGACCACAGTGTGAGCAAAGACCTTGGTTTTTCATGCACAGTGTGACCAGAGTCCTGCATGGGAGATTTAGAAAGAGATACCTGCCCAGACTTGCATGCCCTGCCTGGGACCATATTTGTGCAGTGCAGTCACATGTAGGAACTTGTGAGAAATGTAGAGTTCAGTGATGCTGAAGTAATTTAGCCTGAACAGGTTTATTAAATTTATCTGAACAGGTTAAAACACCTGTTCAGATAAACCCTGAGCAGGTGCAGACCTCAAATTTTAAAACTTTTCAACTTCCTGAATTTATGTAGATTTTCATAGGGGCAGGGAAAGGCACAGAACTAGGTTTGCCATTATTGTTGGACTTCCAAGATCTGACCAGAAAACATGGGAACCCAGGGCTGTTTAACAGAAGAGCCCAAGAATTTCTTTGCAGGCCAAATTGCCAAAAATTATTTCAGAAATAGCAGGTAAACAAAAAGAAAACTCTGCAGGAGATAGACAGACACTTGTAAAATTTTGGGTTATATTGTTAGATTTTGATAGATTACATGCAATCTTACCTCAGCTGGGAAGTGCCTACATTTGTATGCTAAAGGGCTCTAGATGGGTGGGAGTAGAAGACAGAAGGTGAAGAACAAGGTGTGCAAAGTCCAGAGATCTCAAAAGGGCAGCACTCTGTGGGACTTGTGCTGTCCTGCACTCCAACTGGAGGCCAGAGCCCTTAGATCATAAATGGTTTCAGTTGGAAAGGGTATTCAACCACCTCCCTGCCATGGGCAAGGGCACCTTCCCCAAGACCAGGTTGCTCAGGGCATCTTCCAGCCTGCCCTTAAATACTTCCAGGACTGGAGCATTAGTACAGGCACCGGAGTCTCAACACTTAACCCTGCCTGCTGAGGGGCAGTCTTGGGCTGTGGTATCTCACATTGAGCTCTGCTGGGGTGCTGCTGGGGCTGCCCAAGCAGCCAGAAACCAGCGTGCATCCCTGTTTTACCCCTTTCTGGAATCATGATGTATACCCAGACCTAGGAGCTCAGAGAGCAGCCACACCTCTTAGGGATCTGCCAAATGGCTGATGTTTGCTGAGGGTCAGCTGCTGTCTTATTCTCTTGGTGCAGTTTTATTGTTCCCACTTCAGTATTTTCCTTTCCCCCAGCACACCTCTTCCCTGGCTCCTTGCATTCAGTCTTCTTACACTTCAAATTCTCTTGGTGGTTCCTTGCCTCCTTTGAGACATGCATGGAAGTTGATGGAGGTATTGAAGTCTCCCAGCTGATTGACACAAAACACCATGAAACGGCCCAGGTCACATAACACATCCAAGTCAGCCTAAACCTAACAATCCACAAGCCTTTGTACTCCTTTGGCCAGTACAGCCAAGAAGAGCTGTGACTTTCAGGTAGACTTGTCATACCAAACTCAAGCAATTTGCAGCCTCTTTGTTCCACAGCTGTGTCAGGTTCTAGTCTGACTTGAATGGGAGAGGTATTCTAAAAACTGCTTTTGTTTATTTATTTTCAGATGTGCATACCACAAAAATTAGATTATGGTTGGATTTTGTCACGGCTGTCTCCTGCAAAGACTGATTCTGTCTGTAGCAAATATTTTCTGGAGGGTTTCTTCTATTAATTATATGCTGCCACCCACTTGTTTCCTTAAGGCAGATTTTGCATCTGTGATTTCCCTATGAAGTTTCCTTTCTTTAAGGTAGCACGTCTCTAAGGTGGGCAGACCAACAGTGTAGAAAAGGCTTTTACAATCCCGGGACCAAATATTTTTCTTCTGCTACATCAAGGGATAAAAAGTGCAGAGGCTGTGTGACAGACAGTATTATTTACCCTGTGCTAATGCTGTAAGCAATTGCAAACTAAGGACACAGTGGAGAATCCAGCATTGCCTTCATCCTGCAATCCCACATATGCTTGACATTTGTAAACAAGGAGAAGCGTAAGATATACACAAAATGTTACGGAGATGATAATTTGGATTTGTTAACATAATTTGAGGGTTTTTTACAGTTAAATGGCAGAGTGGTTGAAGCATCTTGCTGTGTATGGAGACCCAGCTATTTAGGCTGGAAAGTCAGAGATTGAGGCTGACTACCAGAATAGCTGCATTGTGTAAACCTCACACAGGCCAGCCACACACAGAGACATCTCTAATATCAGAGTGTAAGTGTTACGTATTGTGATGCAGCATCTCTCTGGTGATGCATTGAACAGTACTTGACACACAGAAGGACTTCCAGCGTACTGTTACTCTATCTTTTCATGGGAAAATGTGGGAAACCTGAAAAGTATGGTTCTGTGATAACTGGAGGTGATCATAACCTCTAATGAGTTTGTCACTGCTCTTTTATGACAGATTTGCTGATGCAGGAAATTTTAGGGTATTCATCTCTCTCTCCTGCTTGGCAGCCCTTGCTTGCCATAGCCCTGTCTTTTCTTTTGTTTCCATTTATCTTCCTGTCCCTGGATTAATGAATATTTATTTATTCTGTTCAACATGGAGCCATTCCTGAGGGAAGGATCAGAGAGCCCATCTGCATACCACGGGTATCCCTGGCTGATGGCAGGGATGCCAGGCAGAAGGTGTGAGAGGTGTATCCTCCCTTCTCTTCTTCTGTCTCACAAAAGGATGGAAGCAGCCTCTTTAATCTTGAGCAAGGGCTTTAAATGTGAGGTACTGAATAGAGAATAATTTGCCACCGTGTCCCTTCTCAGCCAGTCAGGCTTGGTGTTCATGGTCTTGCCTTCTCTGTGTGCCCAGAGCACTGCAGGTAAACCATGGATGGCATGTGTACATCCTGTGGAGGCTTTTACTGCCAGGCTGCTTCACACAGCCCTGCCTGAGGCTTTCACCACCTTGGGTGCAAATATATGACTTACAGGTTCTGTCTCTTGAGCATCTCATAACCCCCTGAAAACCATCTTTTCCTTCTCCCTTTCAGGTACTCTGAGTGTAAACTGGAGTGAAAGCTCAGCCCTTTCACCCTTTGTAGGATGTTGACAGAAAAACCAGAAAAGTTTTAGATTTCACTTTAGTTCTCTGTCCCTGCTCTCATCTGCCCTTTAGTTGTGTCAAAGGTTTGTTTGGAGTAGTTGTGGTTTAGTACTGGAGAAGGAAATATACTGCTTTGGCAAACCTTGCAGCAGAAAATCTCCTGCAACTTGGTTGTTAGATTATGTTTTGTAACTTTATTTGCAAATACAGCTCAAGAAATAGAAACTGAGTAATGCACATTTTGACAAACACATTAACCCAACCCCTCTTTGAGAGGAATGATTTTTAATTTTCCTGAGTCCTTTTCCAAACTCAAGAACTTATGAACTCAGTTCCTTTTTATTTTCTGGGTGTATAAGTTGTACTTCTTCCTGTATACTGACTACTGACTTCACAAATTGTACCAAATCACACTGCCTGTCACTTGGAGAAATAAGGAGTGGAGAATAACATTATTACATTTCTAATGTACTCAAACTATGGGAGTTTTCTTCAGACTTTTGATACAGGAGACTGTTGGTAAAACCACAAGAAGCTATACCTACAACACTTGCCTTTCCTTTTTTTTTTTTTTGGTCCCCAGATTGCACAGCCGGCCTTGGTTGATAGAAACCCTCTTCCCAATAGCACAAACAAAGCCCAAATCCCAACGTGATAATTTGAGCCTGACACCTCCACACTTAAAAATGTTCACCCCTTTAGAGTAATTTCACGTTTTTTAATAGATAAAAGTATGAATTATATGTATTACATGTATTATAAAATATGAATATACTATATGCTTTAGCATAACTTACAGTTCTCCACTTTCTAAATCTACACAGGGACTCTGATGCAAGTTATCAATGAACAAGATTTTTAGCTCTCCTAAGCATACTAACATGACAACCACGTTTGCTAAGAAAGCCCAAACGCTCCTTTAAATAAAACTGAAAGGAAACTGTGGCACCCCTGCTTAACAATAGCAAACAGAAAACAGTGAGAGAGCACTTGATGTTGAAAATCTAATTTTCGTCACCATGTATTTATCTGAGCTTAGTTCCCATTCTTGGCTGATAAGGAATAACTAATCATGATTTAAGCATTTCTTCAAACCTAGCAACCTGTTGAACAGCTTCTTAATGTGCCTATCAATCATTTGGAGATAAGGATAGTTTGCACTCATAATAGCTAGTTGTAAAAATAAACAGAAGTTACTATAACTAGTTCAATCAACAATGGGATCTTTGAGGTCAGAGTGGAAATAATCAAACAGTAAGTATGAATAGGCTGTAATTTTTCTGATTAACAAATGTTTTGCTTGTCATGTGATCTTGAGAGCTGCTCTTAGCTCTTTAGAGGACTAAAATACATTTCAGAATGTATGTATTTACATTAGGGGGTTAAACAAATGTATGCACATACCAGTTATTTTCTAAAGCTATCTGTTCATGTAAAGCTTTTCTTTTTTCTTTTTAATTTGAAAAAGTGTCTTTGTCCTAAAGTTGAATTCTCAACTGGCCACTCTACAAAGCATCTTGGATAAAAAACGGAAATCTAGTAACACACAGAAAGTACTGTGGAATGCAAACTATAAATTACTGACATACAAAATAAACATATTACTCACATCTCTCCAACACAGCTGAAAATATAACAGCCAACAGGAACATATTACATCTCAGCACCAGTTGCTGATCAAAATAACAATCTCCATATATAACTACTAGCTGTGTGAAAGGAGTGAAAGAGCTGCGTCTCTGTCTGTATGTACATCCAAATCAATGACATTCACAACCTGGAGACTGACGGGACATTGATCATAGTTATGTGAATCCAAAATAGATGCTCTGATCACCTTCTGGAGGCACCTATCTTTGTCAAGATTATATAAAGATCATAAGCCCCTCTCTTTATTTTAAATTGCACCTGTGGTGCATACCTAAAATATAAATGTAGATGATGTGGATATTGCTTTCTTCTGTCCTCGCATTGCCTGTACAAAAATACAACCTTCCTCTCTACCCTGGGGTAATCACTGCAGTGAGTTCAGATAAAGGTAGATACCTCTGTAGCTCATAGTCTGTACTAAGATGTGCAGACAACCTGGAAATGTGTCCTCTGAAAAGATACGAGTCACGGAATCACTCAGACAGGAAGAGACCTCGGGAGACCTCTCATCCTACCTCCTGCCCAGGGCAGGGTATGACACAAACTCCGACCAAGCTGCTAGGGCTTTAATCCAGTATGTCTTGAAAACTTCCAAGGAGCTGTTATCTTCATAGTGATTTCATTTTTTTTTTTTTTTCTTATAACCACTATGAACCCCCCCCCCCTTCTCAGTTTAAGGTCACTACCTCTTGTTTTCCTGTCACATCACACTGAAGGATCTGGCTCCATCTCTTTGCTGGTCTCCCTGCAGATTCTGGGGGCTGCTGTTGGGGGCCCGAGCAGCTGCCTCTTCTCCAGGCTAAACAAGCCCCACTCCCTCACCCTCTCCTCACCATAGGAGTGCTCCAAGTGGAATTAAATTACTGATGAACATGCCTGTGTTGTCAAGAAACCACAGCATATCTGCTCTATCAGTTTGTTTCTTCTAACCTTATTCATTCAATCATGAAAGGAGTGACAGACAGCACTTGACAACTCTCTGGGATCTTACACAGTAAATTCATGTCAGCCTTTCCTAGAATACAAAATTTGGCCTTATTTTGAAAGGCAATGAGGACTCAAAACTTCTGTATGTCTAACACCTCCCAGCAGCCAGCCCTTTGTTAAATACAGCAAGGGTGTCGGCAATTTGGTTATTTTGGTATTCAAAAGGAAAAACCAGTAAAGAGGGAAGAAACTACAAAGGAGCATTCTAAAGGAAAATTTGCTTAAAGACCACAGAAAGCATGAGATTCACTGATGTCTAGGAGGAAGAAGCAGGACTTCAAATACCATGGAGTTATTCTGAAAAAAACTCGCCTTTCTGGAACACCTGATGGTGTGGAACTCACTTAATTTAGCATACAAGATCTGAATCGGTTTTGTTTAAGGAAAAAAGATGTTCTAATTGAGATGCTGTGACTGCTTATCCATCAGCCACTTTGATCTCTTTTGAGTCATCTCTTTTAATTTGAACACAACATAAGAATACAGCTATAGCAGCCTCTTCAGGACTTGATTAAAGAAAACAGAATATAACAAAGAGATGAGCAAATCTTCAGCATCACAGACAGTTCAGTTGGGATGTGTCTTTTCAGAGAAAGATCCGGTAGATTGTAGATTGTTCCACTGGTCTGTCTATTCTCTGAACACAGAGGTTAGTTCAAATGTGTTCATTCAAAGGGTCCAAACCAGATACTTAGATGAATTTTTGAAGTTATTGTGGGAGTCTTCGGGTGTGTGTTTGATTTAAGCTCAAGTCTTTCACTGTACACTTTGATTTTCTTTCATAAACTTAATAAGACCTATAAGTAAACTGAGAGGGAAATAATGAATATTCTACTGAGGACATCCATATATTCAACCATTGGCTTAAAATAATGAGACCGTTGGAAACCATGCTGAGCAAATTTATATAAGACACTCAGATCCCCAGTAACAGAATTCTAAAAATGTCTTCCCTCAAGTAAATGGCATAGTGAGAAATCCTGCATTTTTCTAACTTGATAAAAATTCATTTTTATTTGTTTCTGAGACTGCAGTAAGGGCTTATTTGTGTTGCCAGCAATGGCTGCAGAGCAACAGTTCTTATTTTAGTGTAGCAGGCAAGCATCTGTGATGTTTGCAATCGTATCAATTGCAAGTCTAAAAGTTTAAAGCTTTCCCATAAATGCTAGTCATGAGGAAATGGATTAAAGAAATAAAATATAGAACTCGTAGAACTTGTATCTATTTTAAACTGGAAGGATTGTATCCGAGAAAGCCTTTTGTTTTAAAGTAGCCATCTCAACATCAGCTAGAACAGATTGAGTTACTTAAAGGGCCCCTGACAACTCTGGAGAAACAAACCCTGTGACTTAAGACAGGATCCTTCAGCACCTGTACTGTGTGCTGAGTATCTGCTGCTTTTGTTCATTCCTTGCTCTCTCATCCCATTGCCTTTACAAGTCTGTGATTCAATCAAAGAAGACATGGAATAAGAAGGAAGGAGAAATGCCCTTCCCATCATTTCCACCCTGGTTAGGGAGTTCCCCAGTGGAGAAGAGTGTGGCTGCCTGGGGAGCGATGCTGTGCAGCCCAGACCTGTGCTGCTGGGGAGCCACATGGCTGGGGCATGGAGCCCTTCTGCACCACTGGCTGAAAACATGGCAGGGCAACTTAAGAAATCAAACTACAGTTAAAAAAAAAAAATTAAAAAATAATTTTGAAGAGGAAAAAGTGGGTGGTTAGGAAATCATTGTCTGAGCAAAGGCCACAAAACTGAGAGAATATCAGCTAATGGACGAGATTATGCAATCTGGCTGGTTATTTTGCCTTTCAAACATCTCCTCCAGCCAAGACAGTGCCTCACTGATAAAGGCTGTGTCTGTGGAAGCTGAGGGCTCGAGTCAGGTGTGTGAGCTTTGATGAGCATTTCACGTGTGGTGACATTCAGTTTTTTAGTGCAGACAGGGCAATTGCATAGCTGCTGGGACAGGGATAGGGCAGAGGTTTTGGAGGCCATGTGAAATACTCTGGAAGTATCTTGTGTGAAGTGCCAAGACCAGAGTCCAGGGTCTGAACTGAGGCCTATATGAGAGTCTGAAGGGGTGGCACTCAGCTCCAAGCTGTAGACACCAAAATTTAGGTCTCCTTGCAGGCACAACATGGGAACCAAGTGCCTCAGGAACCGGCAGGGTCAGTGGAGTTTTAGCCAACACAGTTAGTGGAGTCCAGAGCTTCATGGTAGGTCTTCCAACATGATAGATAGGTCATTCTTGCTATGAGCTGAAAAACTTTCTGCACCCCAGCCAAGGGACTGTACAGTCCAGTTTTTATAGATGAGTGGTTATACAGTATTGAATGAACTGCCCGGGATGACACTGAATATAAGGGAAAAAAATGTAAAAAGCCAAAACTTATCTACAATTATCTGCGCAGGGAACTGAGCAAATCTGAGGCAATCTCTGTTTTTTAATGAGCTGAAACCAAACTATTAATTTCACTCTTTTGTGAAATGTAGATGGCACTTGAAGAAAGTATCTCCATTTTTTTTCTTTTTAACTCAAATCTAGTTACTCACAGTAAGGACACATTCAGTGTGCAAGTCCTGCACAGCAGCTGGGAATCCCATCCTCTTGTTTCCCTCCACAGGACTCACAGTGATGTGCATCCAGCTCAAGTTCTCACTTCTGGACAGTAGCACTGATTTATTGGGGAGAAAAAGAAATATCCAACTCCTGATCTTCTTCTTCCCTGCTGGTTGCCCAAGTTCTCTGTGGAACAGAAAGCCACATCTTCTTGCTGGTCCCTTTCCTTGTATGAAAGGAAATACTTGGGTTTGCCAGGTAATGTATTGGTCTGACAGCTGAAATCAAATGGAAAAACAAAAATCCTTTAATTTCTGTTTTCAGAATCTTGGGCCTTACTTATTGATACTTTATGCCTTGTTGAAAGTCAGTCTTCCTATGCAGGAGGCAATGCAGTTAATAGAATTTTTACTTTGGTAACAAAATTTATCTTTATCCTTGGAGAAGAAAGAAAAAAGGAAAACTTTCAAACCATATTATTACTTAATGTAGACTTCAGGGTTTGCCTTGCCAACTCAGTCAAGACAAAAAGAACAAAATACAGTCTTCTAGCTTATTTGTGTCTTGTGGTCTTATCCATGAATGCTTGGGTTGTGACCCTGGCATCTGGATTTCCAAAGTTCTTCCTATTAGAGTTTTGCCACAGGGTCAGTTTTGCTTGGGTGCCTTCTATCCAATGCCTTCTGGCAGTTATGACAGAGGTGTCATCAATATTAGCTGTCAAACTATGATTCCCAGTCAGAACCAAAAGAAACAACTGATCCGTGAATTTATCAAAAGACAAAATGTTTATTTAAGTGATTCAGATAAATAGTTCATCTGCAGGACACAGCTATCCAGGCCATGTTGAAAGCCAGGTTTTCCTACTATTTCAAAAACTGGAAAACTGAAGTCTAGTTTTTTACATTTCTGTCCTTGATGAAGATGTGTCTGAACCATTTTCAGAAATAAGCACAAGAAATGCAGCACCTTGACCAATTTCATGTTTTAATTTTACTTTAAGGACTAGGAGGTTATATCTTATACAGCATTGTGTTACTATGGGGACAGGATCCTTAAAATATCTATAAAATAGGAATTTGATTGTCTGGTTACAATGAGGAGACAGCAGTTTGTCTTTTACAAACCATGAAACACAAAAATATTTTCCTACTATCATTACTTTTTCTAGGTTTTTTGGTTGCACATAGAGGTAGAAAAAGGTCTTGTACTGTTATCTAGGTACTAAACAAATTCAGTGTAGGAAGATTATATGTAAAATTTTTTATGGAGATTTGACAGCATATATTAGAAAAACTCAGGCACTCTGTGTTGTCAGAAGAGGGTACTAATAATTTTATCCCACATGAAGAATACAGGAAATGCTCAAGGAGTAGCCAAGGGTTTCCTGATTTTTTAAAAGTGCTGACATCCTATGCTTTAATAAAGTGTGCATGTATATATACCTGAAAAGACACTAAATTCTCTCAATAACACAATTGTTTCCATACATTCTGGTCATATTGGTCCCAAGGAACCAAAACACCCAGCCCTCCACATCTGCAAGCGTGGAAAAGACCTTGTTGAGGCAGCCAATTGCTCAGGAGGCTGTGGCATATCCACAGCTGGGGCCAGCTACTGCTCTGCTCTAGGAGACTGATGAGAGCATGGGTGGCACGTCAGCAGTAGCATCTAATGACAGATTGGCTTTTCTGGAGAAATGGGTTGAGATAGGTTATGGCTGCTATTCTCAATTTTCTATTGCTTTGTTGTATACGGCTGAAGGTTCTCTATTAATAAACACTGTGTTTTGACAAAATGTCTCAGCAGAAATCAATGACTTGGGACTGCATATGAATCCACATATCTTTCTTTTGATAAAATCAGTTTTGGAAACAATTTGCTCTCAGGCTTTAACTGAAGATATACCAAAAATCTTACAGCAGCCCACACAGTTCAGTGAAATGAACTGCATTAGAATCAACCTGTTCTCCTGGCTTCCTCTAGTCTTTTTTAGATAAAAAGATATGTGAAAGATGTGCAAAATATATGAAACAAGACCAAAAGATAGAGTCAAAAATATGCCTTTATGCTAAATCTCCCCACTTCTAAATTTAAATTAATATTTCCAAAATACATTTCTGAATATATTTCTTATTTAAAGCGAAGAAAAATCCCCTCTATGGATAGGCTTCAAAACTCCCTAATTATTCCTGAGTCTTGTTATAATCTGTCAGATAATTGTTTGATCTTCTACTCTTTTAAGTCAGCGTCAAAACTCTTACTCAGTTTAATGGGTTTAGAACTCAGACTGAAGTAGGGAATTTTAAAAATACAGACTCTTGGCACCAGGTACCATAACATTTTTGAAGGTGTATAATCTTAAAAAGGTTTTTTACTGAGCAGCAAAATTAATTTCTTTGAAGTTTTACAGTGTATTGGGCATATGAAAGTACAAGCACGCAGGATGTTTGCCCATTGAGGACTCTTGGAAAGTTTTAAATAATGAAAATTTCAACTGCTGTAAATGATGATTGAAACCCTTGTTTGCTTTCATGGTTCTAAATATCCAGAGTTTTCACAAAAACTAGTGCACAGTTCCCTCCTGAGTGTGGAGCTGCATCTGTGTTATGGTGACAGCTCCATTCTTTATCCGCTCTCTGAGTTCAGACATCAGTTCTTTGTTGCTTTGAGAAGTTATTTTGCTAAGTGCAACTGGCTGAAATATAACTTTCAGCAGAAATAGTCAAGAACTACCTCCACATTGCTATCTTGGCATAGCAATGGATGATTTTTTCCTTACCAGACATGAAATCAAATTTGCAGACAGAACTTGCTAGGGGCTTTTTGTCCTTGCAATTGCCTCCTTGGTAGCCCATGACGGCCTGCAGAAGGAGGTGCTTGTAGTCGGTGGGTCTGTCTACTTTAGCTGCTGGCAGTGTGGATGCAGGGCAGCTGCAAAAGGAGGAAAGCATGTCTTCCCTGTGTCCTGCAGAGGATTATGCCAGCAGCCTCCAGATAGTCTGGGGGGGCTGTGCAGAGAGATACTTTCCATTGCATTGCCTACTGGGTACAGATGCTCATAGGACCAAGGTGGTTCAAATCAAATCAAACACTGCTCCTTCTTTTCCTTGCACCTCACCAGCTGGTAATATGAATGCCCACAATGTGGTAACTCACTTGAGAAATACAGCATGTGGCTGGTCTACTTGTCTGCTAGTGTTTAATTTATCTCTTTGGTTCCGTGGGGCAAAGATCTTATCTCCCTCTACAGAGAAAATACTGTGGGGTTCTCTGTTGAGCAACCTCAGTTCTCATTTAGTTATCTCACAAATTACACATTTTACTGGACTGAAACGTTGACACTTGCCATGAGGATATCCCAAGTCAAAAACATAGGCAGATCCAGCACCGTATTCACCTAAACACCAAAGTATAAATAATGCATAAAATGGATTGCAGAATCATGTAGTGTGTCTGAATTTATTCCTGGAGTAGAGTGCTAGGCATTATTACACTCAGGATACTGTAGTGGCTTGTATGTTAACTGAAATCCTGTGCAAATTAATAAAGAAAGCTTAAAATTGAAACGAGCAAATTAGACCTGCTTAGTTGCCAGGAAAACAGCTTTAATGGAAGGTGTGTCTTTAGAAAAAGGAATCTGAACTGGAATCTTTGGATGTGAAACAGCAGCTCATCAAACTGCAAGCAGGAATGAGGGCCATGGTCAAGACTTGGTGGTGAGACTGTGCTGGGTTGTGCTGCCAATTTTGTCCAGGAATCTAAGCTTCATACTGCTGAAATCACTAAGATAACTGATCTTAGTTTTCGGTTTGTTTTGATGGGGTTTTTTCCTAAAAAAATAAAAAGAAGGCAATTAAAATCTCTTTTCTAAAATGTTGTAAGCCCAACTTTAACCTGTGACTGATTTGCCTGGTCAGAGGGAAGCCACAGTGTTTGCTTCGGTAATGGAAATATCAAACTGCATGACAGACCCTTCCATGGAGAGGGCAGAGAGATGCACAGTAAATGCACAAGTGCCGTATCTGCTGCAGATTCGGAGGGTGTGCATTGTTTGGAAAAGGAGGATAGCTAATGTGTCTGCATGGCACAAAGCACTGCTTTGCAAAGCTACCTCTAAATGAGTCGGAAATAGTCTATCTTCATGCAGCTTTCTCCTCAGGCTAGTGAACTCTGCCTCTTGGCAGGGCTAGTTAACCCATATGAAGTGCTATGCTAATACAGCTAAATTGTGTTTGTTACCCACATTACAAGGTTTCAGGTCAGGTTGGCTATCTCTGCATTCAACTGCAGCTCGGCAGTGCCAAGCACATCAAAATCCCTGCAAATGTGACTCTCTGAGCTTGACTCTGCCCATCCTCCTCAGAGCAAGTTCTTATTGCAGGCAGTGGGAATTTAGCCCAAGGAGCCCATGACTGGGCCTTTAAACATTCAAGACCAACATTTTGAATAATTGACTCTCTAGTTTGCCTTAGGATATTGTGATACTTTTCAAAGGCTGGTTCCAATATAGCAATAAGCCACAACAACGTGTGTGTTAGTATGAAATCGGTGCATGCCTCCAGTGCATTGGCATGGAGCCTGTACCACCCAAGAAGCATTCCCAAAGTGATCCAAAGCCTACTGAAATCTGTGGAAAACTTTCTATTGACTTCAGTTAACTTAGATTTCCATTGACTTCAGTGGGCTTTGGATCAGTCCCAGAGATTCTCATGCCTCATATGAGGACTGTTTACATGAAATAATCATTAGCTAAAATATACAAACAATTCTTGGAACAAGGACCAGCACCTAGGATTCTTCTCCTTTGTGATGGATGCAGAGTCATATCCTTTCTTGCTTTCTTTCTCTCTGGGTCTTGGTGTTTGTTTTTGCTGCAGTCTGGCAACTTCAACACAGTGGTGGCTGGAGCACTCCCTGGGGACTTGGAAGCTAAACCTCTCCAGATGAGAAACTACCATAAGCTCCATAATCTCCCATGTTCTTCAGGAACGCCCTAACTGCTAAGTTGTTGTATACAAAGCAGTTGTTGTCAGCTCTTCCATTGTCTAGGTTTTACAAAATGTGTTATGAGACACTCTTTTGTCTATCTAGGTCTTTCAAGTTAGTGCCTTTGGCAGTCACATCTGGGTACATACTTAGTTTTGTTTATCCTCCTGTTTAAGACAAATGCAGATGGAAACCTCCAAATAAAAGGTCCCAGATTGAGGGTTATCAGGAGGATTTATTCAGGTATTACTCTGGCACCAACTTTTTTTATTGTGGAGTGGAAACTTCTTGATGAGTAAACTTTGATAATTGGTTCTGCAAAGGCTGTAGAAGTGATGATAAGATCTGAGGTTATAGGAATGTACTAGGCTCTTTGGTGATCATACAAGTAGAGTGGTATTTCCACAGTCATATTAGTTAAAATATTCCCAGTAGGGAAGGAATTTAAATGCTCACAATTCTTTAATCAGTATCCTCACAGAATAATAAATTAGTACATTTATTTCTGAGATAAAGATGAGAGATTTTTTCAAATCATTTAATCTACAGGCATATTGATTAATGTATTAATGGAAAAGCAATAATCTAATAAAGTGTTTAGGTAATGTGTTGTTAACAACGAATGTGCTGTTAATAATAGTTAATGTATACTGTTTAGTTAAATGTACACTCATTAATCAAAACAGAGCAAGCTCTGACAGTGTTAAGTATTACTCTATCAGTGTATTGTCAGCTTGGACAGTACTGTTAATTACAGGCCAGATGTTGATAATCTTGCTCAGCTCAAGGAGTTGCTTTTCCCATCAGTAGCCTCAGGGGATGTTTCTACATTCACTCTGAGATGCTCCCTGAGGCTGCTCCCAAGACCACATGCACTGAGTCTTACTCTCCACCAGTAAATTAAATGGTGCCAAGGCACTGGAATTTAAGTCATCAGAGCAGTTGCTGACATGATTTTGGCCTGGGCCACCAAGAAATTCCCGAAACAATTCCCTGGCATGACTGGGGACTCAGCAGAGGCCAGAGACTGTTCCCTGGTGGTCATACAAGTCTGGCCACCCTGGTTTGGGAAGTAAGAGAATTTAATACTAATGACATGGTACACTGTGAGTTGGCCAGTTTTGATGTTGGAGAATGGTCCCATACAAGTGTCATTCATTTGTGCAGCTGGGCTGCACAAAGAGCAAAATCTGCAAGCACAGTCCCAACTGTGGCTGAAATCAATCTTTGCAGAGTCCCAGAGACTCATGCTCAGTTCACAATCCTGTGGTGCACCCCACAGGCCCCCGTCCCAAAGACAGCTCATCAGGCACAAGCAGGAACCAGGGGCATCAAGGGCAGCCCTCTTCCCCAGACACATGGGCATCTCTGTGGGTTCTCATAGGTGCTTCTGGAGTGCCACAGCTACTGCTAGTTGCATGCAGGCACTTTTCATTTTTTGTTTGTTGCAAACAATAGATTATAGAGGTTCAGGTACTTGAAACAACACCAACGGAGGCCCATCTAAAAAGGATGCAGGTGCATCTGTGGCACCCTCTTGTAGTTTACAGGGATATTGACTGCCAGTCCATCTGGTGTGTTCAGTGTGCTCACTCATCTGTGAAAAGTCAGTTGTGATCATAGTGTTCTGCAAAACTGAGCCTGAGGTAACCAAACTAAATATTGTCTCTTACTTCAAGCAGTATATACATATATACAGAGATATTGCTGACTTGTAGCAATTGTTGATAGGGCAAGTTCTGATGCTGCAGTTAAATTGCGCTGAGTCATTAATCAGTGGCCCTACTTTATTGTTTTTGACATCACTTTCTACAGGTTGAAGAAGTTTGCCTTTATAAGAAGCAGAAAGTTGACAGATATAGTAGATAATTCTGTTATGCCTGTTTAGAAATGATTAATGTGAAACTTTTGAACAGGTCTGCCTTGAAAAGGAAATGTCACCTGTTCAAATGCAGCTTTGTATGTTCTCCTGTGGTAATGTATTCAGTGCTTATCAACATGCTGATCTACTGCTAGTTTCAGGGAGTAAATGTGAGTTTCAGCAAGTGAAGCCTGATCCTGCAGGTGCATGTTTAGGCAAAACTACCATTAGTTTTAATGAGAGTTTGTCTTATTCAAAAGTGCCCGATGAAGCCAGCAATTGGATAATGAAATATGTGAGCACAAGGGTGGGTTTTTGTTGCTCAAAATACATGTATGTGTCTTTGAGACTTCCATTCTAAAGTGTTTGGAGTTTGCTTGAATTTTTCATGCAAAACCAGTCATCGGAACATTTTTATGTTTTATTAAATTCTCATTATATTTCACTCCCTTCCGGCTGCTTAATAAAGAGTTTCCAGCTGTTTGTAGTTCCCCTTGGTAGAAAAAGTAGACCTTTATTTTGCAAAGCACTTAAGAACATTTATAACTTAAAGTGTGTGAATGGTATCCTCTGAAGGCGATTAACTATCAGTGAGCTTGAAAATAGTGACTAAAAATATAGATGCAGGCCAATGGGGTTTTTAAGAGTGTTTAAACATGTTCATCACTTGCTCTGTAATGATTTTTTAGTACTCCATGCAATGATTACAGAGCAATTGCAGAGTCCACTTGCACAGTAATGTGTTTCAACAAATTGCAGTTTCTGTATTATGGAGAATTAGAAAAAACAGGTTAAATTTAGCAGAAATGCAAGAAATAAAGAGAGAGAAAATGGTTGCAATACATGAAGGTAATTTCCTCTCTGCAGTTATGTTAACTGTCTACAGGTTTATTCCCACATCACCTCTCAGATGTACTAGGATCCCACTCTTTCTGGTACTAAGCAAAATAAGAGTTTTTATGATCTATCATATTGTTTGAAGAACTACAACTGTTTCATCTCTTCATGATTTGCCTATGAGCTGTTTACGTTTTCCATGAATTTGTCCATTGTTTGGATTTGTATGAAATTTATTTTCTGGGAAAAGCCTATTAATTAACTAACCAAGTAACCAAAGACTGGGGCCAAAGGGCCAGATTTTCAAGCACTCACTAGGGAGAGTTCTGTTTATACATATTTCATGGGAGGGGTTATAATTTCAAAAATAATTGTGGTGGTTTGGAATTTATAAATGCTTTGGGTGGATATTGTTACATATTAAGTTTTTGTAGTAACTGACATTCAAAAGACATTCTTAGTCATTTAACTATTCAGTATTTGAGCTTCTCCTTAGAAAGTAGTTTGACAAACACCAACACCATGGAAACTGTAATATTTATGTACCGATCGAATACAAATATCACATTTCCCCAGCCACTTATCTTTGTACAGGGTAGACAGTTCCTCATTCCAGATCTGTCCCTCTGTCTATCTATCTATGTATCTATCTATTAAACTTGCCATATTCAATTCTTAATGCATATTATGAGAATTGTCTCAATAAAATATAACATTTTTGTTGTACACATTCTGTCATTGATCTGTTTGTATATCAATAATGCATTGATAGTTCATTTGATCCTTCAAGTTTGTCACAGCTGAAACTGCAATTCAGTATGTCTCCTTTTCTCTGCTGTAAAGCTGCCTGCAAACCTTACAGGGTCAGAGGATGAAAGAGCCACTGGAGTTTCGTACATCCAGTGTCACTCTGCAGAAAAAATTCAGCAGGAAATGGAAAGCTTGTGGGAGAAATTTTTTTGGTTATTTTCTTCTTTGTCATGTGCCTTACTACAGTAATGGAGAAAGATACAGCTCTTCTCAGCTGCAAGAAGAATGCACTCTCCACCTGGTTTTTTGTATCATCTTGTCCCTCATGTGATACAACAGCACCATTGCCACTGTTGACTTTCCACTGCTCTCCTGCAAAAGCCCACAGAACTCCCAGGGTATGCAAGTAACAGTCTGGTTTACATCCTGTCCCCCTGTAACACTGAGTGGAGCTGCATACCCTGTCTGAAGAATAGAAATCATTATTGTAATCACAAATCACTAACTGGTCATGCACCATACACAAGCATAAGTTATTATCAAATCTAAATTATTTATCAGGTTAAAATGTATTGCCTTTCACAGCACACTGAAATAAGAATGTTTTCAAAGAATTGCCCAAAAATATCTTTTTAATGCATGAATTGCCAAATCCTGAAATGTCATTTGTGACATTGATTAAAGTAAAAACTAAAACATAGTGGTTGTTAATGACAACCTCTATAATGATGCCCAAAGTTTTTGTTTCTTCGCTTGTTCTGTGTACCAATATGGACCTAGTGTAAACAGAAACATGAGCTTTCATTACCTTGTATTCAAGCAGCTGCAATAAAAACTGCTAATGGAAGAGGAGGAAAGAAGAGAGAAAAGATCAAATACCCTAACAGATATTTACACAACATAAGAGTTTTTTGGCCATGAGATACTATTCTGAAGTTACAGGGGGTGAAGAAAGAAACTGCACTTTCAGAAAACTTTGTGACAAGAATAGGTGGGAAAATAATTATGTTGCATGACTAACCTTTTCTTTGTACAGACACATTATATGGCAGATGCCAAAGCAAACAGTTTATAAGTGAAGCGTAAGTTTTACTCATTTACTGTCTGATCAGAAGTATTTATAAATGCCTGTAGTATGAGTGTGTTTAGTGTACTTTTTCTTTTTTTAACATGCAAAGTTTGTTAAATCACTGATAGAAAAGTTCAGGCATTTATTTTAAAAATTGTTTTACTTTAGAATTTTGTTTAGAATGGAAGGATAACTTAATGTTTCAGCATGAAAATATTACAGTAATTTGCCCTTTTCCTTTTTGGAGTGAATAACTAACCTACTGAAGGGTGGGTGAACAGTGGATAAATATTTGGTGAGAATTTTCTGACACTTTATTTCATGATGTTGTGAGCAAAGCAAGGAAAAACAGCCTACAGGAAATAATTGGGCAGAAGGACAGCCTGAAACAACTTAGTTAAAGAGTAAGCACTCACTGCAAAATTGTGAAGTCCTCGAGTAGGGTCCTTGCAGACTTTCATCTTCATCCCAGCCTTAATCTGTTTTTTCAGCCTGCTAGAGAGAACACACACACACACACACACACACACACACACACACTCACACTCACAGTTAATTTGCAGATGGCACAGATAGGATGATACTCCAAGCACTTTGGAGATCTTCACAGATCAAAAGGGTAAAGTGGGAGAATGGCCTGAAATTCACAGAGAGAAACTAAGCAGGGGGAAATGCAGAGAACTGCAGTTTAGAAGGAAAAATCAAACACACAAATAAAATAGAGACAAATGAGAGTTACAACAGCACAACAGGAAAGGATTTCTACAGAGCACAAGTCAAGTCAGCAATCTGAGGCTATTGTGAATAGGAAAAATTCATCCTGATGTGATCAAGAACGTCGTCTCTAAGAGATAGGAGTTGACTGCTTATCTCTGTTTGGCATTGATGAAACCTCAGCTGGAAAACTCTGCCTGCTTTTGGGTGCTGTACTTGAACAAAGATATAGGCAAATTCCAAGAGGGGATAAGAAAACAGGACATACAAAACAAGAGCCACGGAAAGAGAATTATTTGGTCTAAAAGAACTGAAGAGGGGATGCAAAAGTCTGCTACAGTAAGGAGATTACCATAAAAAGATGGATTCACTTGAGGGAATTGAAAATCTCCTTTTTTGGATGGGCTAGAAAAATGTGTGTAGGGGTGATTTGGGAACACAGCAACCTCTTAAGGTCATTTCCAGCCTTATTCCTTTGATTCATTGACCTACCACATAAAACTGTTTCTGAAATCAAACATCTATTTAAAAATTGATTATTAGGAGACTTATTTGATTAGTATATTTTTAGCATTGCATTGTACTACTTTTTGTCTGCAAAAAAAAATATTGTAATTCTGATGTCAATTTTTTCTTATTACTTGATGATTTTCATGAATATTAATGAACATTCATATTGAAGCTTTAAATTTTGTAAATCATAATTATATTTCAAAGGGTTTTGCTGTAGTGTTGTGGAAATTTGTTAGATGGCAAATACCTCTTTAATCTGTTTCCTCCCATATAGTTAATCCCAAGGGGTAAAGTTTTAATCTCTCTCTCATAACAGTTGTAACATTTGTATTTAATGTACATACTGACATTTAGTTGTAAAAAACATGTTTCCACTTGCTTTTTATTTGTCTAGATTCTCATTTCCAAACCCTATCTCAGTATTTTTTACTGGCACTAGGGATGTTCATTTGCATCACATTTGTTTCATTTGCATCACTTTGCATTGTTTTTTGTTTCAGAACACTTGTCCTTTAGAAATAAACCAACAAGTAGTGACCTCTGGATGTTGCCCTCAGTATACTCAACAAGAAAAGTTTGTGAGAATAATTGGGTTTTTTGTTATCTTGGTAATATTTTGTTGCCATGAATGTCTTGAATTGATTGAGAAGAAAATGTGCTGCACAGATTTCAAGTTGAATTTAGCATTCTGCTTAGAAGAAAGCCAAAATGCTTCATTTATTTTTGCATCAGAGAAAACGGAGAGGCAGTTTTCCTTTAGAAGAAAAGCTGTGAATGTGACAGTAATTTTAAAAATATTTTGTCTTAAATCCACATTTCTTTCAACAAAAGTACTTGTGTCCTGTCAATAGCACTCATTACGAGATCCATTTGTTAGCAAAGAGGCACACACAATTTAATGGCTGATAGAGCACAAGGTTGTGCTCACTGTAACAATAAAGCAGGCTCTGCTGTGTGGAGAGTGAGGTGACACACCATCAGCTTTAAGGCACACTAAGAATCAGACACTGCTGCAGCTGATGCAAGCGATGTATCGTGTGTTACAGATTCATGGACAGCACAGATTCTGTAGTCACAGTCAATCCTTTTAACCTAGGATTTAGTTGGGGGTTTAGTGCATTCTTTGTGGGCTGCACATTAATGCGCACAAAAGGCTTCTCCTATGATAACTACAATACAGTTAGTGTTCATCTTCTGTGCAGTAGTGAGATGTCTGTGTCCTCCTTCCTCCCACAGGGGTGGCTGCAGGTTGTCTGGAACAGAGCTCCAGCCCCATAGGCCATGGATGCCTGGCCCAGCTGAAAAGGGAAATGTTTTCCTGTAGGGATGTGGCAGTGGAGAAAGCATTGCAGCCCTGGGGCAGGAGCGAGGCAGGTGCCTGGCAGGAAAGCTGTCAGGTCTCTGAGGCATGAACTCACCGAAACCCCACCACGGCTGTCCCAGCCACTGGTGGGTTCTGTGTGTCTGCTGCCTCATGCCATCAGCAGGCCTGCACAGGATGCCCAGAAAGACTACCAGGTGTTCCATGGAAATTCTCTCTCCAGCAACCCAAAGGTGACTCTTTCTTGGTAAGAGTTCATGGACAGTTCCACACAGCTGCAGGGATCTCAGGAGACCGGCTCGCTATTCCAGCCCGTTCACCTGGGAAGGTGTGTGTACACCAAGGGTGCACCTTCTGTGGTTATTTTCCCTTTGAGGCGAGGGTGAGGGAGGTGAAATTATTTGCCTTGCATATATTTCTTTATATGTGGTAATGGGCAAACACCTTTTTCTTGCTTTTGGCTTTCCTTGATTGAACCTGCAAAGCTACACATCTTTGCTATGTATTTATCCAGCCTGTAGGGCACCATATTCTAGTTTAATTCTTCAGGTTTCCTTGAAGCCAACGAGGCAGGACTGTCTTTTGGAAGTGCAGAGGCTGGCATACAACCCATATTTATACTGTGTTGTGCCATAGCTGTCCAGGTTATGTCAAAGGATACATCAAGAGTAACATAGACATTAACTCACTTCTCTTACTTCTAAAATCAGCAAGATTTTTTTTTATATTATTGCATGGATTTTTATCCAGCTGTTAATCCCAAATTTTTAGCAACATATTTCTGTTAATAATTTGAAGTCAAGCCTTGCCATATCATGGAGTTGAGTAAAGGAAAATAAAAAATTCTTGCTTTATTATTTCTGCTTGAAAATTTGCAGAGATTGTCCACTACTTTCAAATCAGACTAATGCTTTCCTGCAAGAAGGCAGAAGACCATGATCAGGTCTGAACAAAATACAGAGATATGTAATCTGTGCTTGCAGCTGTCCACATAGCTTCAAGCATAGGGTATAGAAATATATGTCTAGAATATAGAAATTCTTTACTATAAGGATAGTGAGGCACTGGAAGAGGTTGCACAGAGAGGTTGTGGATGCTCATTCCTGGAGGTGCTCGAGACCAGGCTGAGGGGTTGAAACTAGGTGATATTTATTGGTCCCTTCCAACACAAACCACATTAAAATTCCTCTGGAATACCTTGCTGGTGTAAAAGTAGTCAGCATAGACAGGCCTCCTACTGGAGTGCCCCTATTTTCAAAAACCTGGAAATCCCCTGTGTAGTGACAGCACTATTCCAGGAGAAATGCAGAACACAGACCAAGCCCTGGTTGTCCAGGTGACTCTAGTGTTGCACTGAGGATATGTTGAGGAAAAGATCAGCTCTGAGAAAAGGAGAATGAGCTTAACATAAGGAATGGGAGGGTTGAGCAAAATATTAAAACAAGGGCCAAAACCTCACACACATGCACTCAGAATCAAGCATAAACAATTTCTGGGACAAAGCACTGACAAAACATGAACAGTCAGACATCCTGCATAATTGAGAGGTAGCATACCTTCTTGCTCCTTGGCTGGTGTATATAACACATTCCTTCCACTATTGCAACAACTTGCTGCGTCTCATTTGTGTACTTCATTCTCCTTTTCCTGATCCTTCTGGCAGAGCCATGTTTTCCATGGTTACCCTGTCTCATGGGCACAGCATTATGATTATTTCTGTGGCACCAATTGCTTCAGGTGCTACAACCTCTGCATTGCTAGAGTCCTGACATTTTCTGGAGAAGCATTTTTATTATTGTCAATAAGAAGATAGTCAGATGAACTCTTGAAACTGGTGATCTTTGAACTGTAGTACCTGGTATCTGAGATAGCACTAGAAGGTGAAGGTAAATTTAGGAGCAAGAATCTGCCTTTTTTTTTCATAATTTGTATGCCAGCTGCATCTACTGTGTTTATCATAACATTTTTAGTATACAACAAAGAATTGTGATGGTGAGTTTGAAGCTGTTCTCTATACTCCACTGGTATTTCACTGAGGGCAGACACATGGTGCTGATTTCTCTGTTGTCAACTGCTAAACTGTAGCAAGTCTCTGGTAAAGAAAAGCATAAATATTTTCCAATAACAGTATTTGCCACTGGAATTTGGAAGGGGAATGAATTCAGTTCATGCCAGCTTTCCTCCAGACAGGTAAGTGGATATGTCCACCTTGGATAGACAGCTGGTATCAACTTCACTTCCAGAAGCAATGTGCTGTGAAATAGATCCACAGCATTACAGCTCTTCTATAGTGAATTGCACCACATTATGACTTCACTATGATGAGCTGATCCAAGTCAAGCCCTGGTTGTTCCTTTTTTTGGAAAGGCCTCTGTGGTAGTTACTATAGATGCTAGTAGTACAGTTACTACTCACTGAGAAATTATTTTTGATCCAATGTATTTGCTGTCCATGTGCTGCAGTCCAAACATCCACAAGTGGCTTCAATGGTTGGGTAACCTGATGTTTCCAGAAAAATGAAATGGAACACAAACTGCCCGTTTGACTGTAGTTAAGACATCATCCCTTTAGTAACAACCATTTTGATTATGAAGCAATGATCCCATTTATTAATATTATTACACTAGAGACAACAAAGACTAGTTCTAACATTATGAATAATTTCATGTACCTGCACAGCTCTGGTTGTTATTGTCTGTTAAAGCACCTTCTGTTGTTGCCAGAGATGCTTTGGTTTAGATCCTCTTGCAAGACGTCTTCTACCCTAGGCCTCTCTTCTTTCCCTTCTTCCTTTTTTTGTTTTTTTTAAACATCTTTCACATTTGGAACCTTCTCCTTTTCTTGTCTCCTGTCTATTGTGATAGAAACTGTCCCTCTAACAGCTCTATGGCTGCATCTTGGACTGGGGAAGAATGCCTCTGTCTCCTGATCATTACTTGCCTGGCTATGACACATGTACAAAAACATCTCTACAAGAGGTTGTGTTGATTGCCTTATTTGAGTAACTCGTGCATTACTTATCAAGAAATAAGTAACAGTAAAAAAAGATGCCAAAAGTCTTGTCCATCTACATCTAAGCCTTAGTCCTTGTGTGTTTTCTGCATGTTCTTCTCAGTCCTGTTGCCCTTCTCTTCTCTTAGAAGACACCAATGCCCAGAAGCTGCTGCTTGTTTCCAGCCTTTCTCTTCAGGCTGCCTTTTAACAAGTTTTAAGTTTCTTTGATCCTGACCTTGGAAACATCCATCTGTAACCTACCTGGACCCAGATGGTAGACATTTCACTGTTAACAGTCCCTGTTCTGAAAGTCTTCTAGGTATTGCCTCTGAAAAACATTGATCTTTGTCATGATTCCATTTAGTATTTTTTTTTCTTAACAGTCTTCTTTAATTCCGTACAATTGAAGAAAAATTTTCAAACAGATAAAATGAAGCACCAATGATAGTCATGAAAATTATAGCTATATCTCATTCTTTACAACAATCAAATGAATATGAGGTGTTTCACACACTGTAACCTTGCAAGCTGGATATTACACAAGTAAAAATAAATGCACACACCCATAAAACTAGTAAAACTGGCTGTTGCAGCTACACATAGTTCCTTGTGTTCATTAAAATTCTATCTTTATTGAGTTTATCTAGATTGGCATGCAGATCAAAGTGAAAATCTAATAAATAAAAGAATATACATAATGGAATCCATGGAAAGAAGCTATTCAGAAGATAATTCCAGTAGGTGAATCGCAATGAAGTTTTAAAAACAAGAGTGCAGAAGCATTTGAAACACAACACGTCATACGGTGTTGAAGGGCTGGATCCTGAGGCCATTACTCACATGCATAGACACACTGACTTCAAAAGAATTACTCACTATGAGTAAAGATAGTTGGAATACGACTAAACAACAGAGCATTGGCTCCTTTGGCGCAGCTGTGTAGCTGAACAACATCTCTGTGTAAGCATGATCCTGCCAGTGATATCCAGCTCAGTCCATAATGGCAGCTCCAAACCCCCTCTGGAATGTGCCAAGCACCTGCATAAGCCAGAGGATCCTTGACCAGATGGAAAGTGGGAACACAAATACTCATAAGAATGACATGACTATGTTTTCCTCCAGTTGTGCTCACCTGTGTTGCTTATGAAAATAATTTTCTTACTTCCCTAGCTCGGACTGGCCTTGCACAGCCCATACATGGAAAAGTGAGCTGGATCGGCCTTGTCTCATCCATTATTAAGCAAATAGTTGTACTTTACTGAACTGGGCCTCAGATTTCCAAAGCTGAATCTTTATAGCTGTTTAAATGTATGGAGAAAGAGCAGTTTGACTTTCAGATATCAAGGATGAATTTTTAGGGAAAGCAACAAAGAACAAAAATTTTTTTTACACCTTAAACTGCTAACTCAAGTATTTTGAGACAGTCATAGGACATGAACACAATGTTATTTTGTTGAAATTTTTATTGGCACAATTACACAAGTGAGATAAAGGAGGATTTACAAGGTTAGTCACAAAAGGTGAACAAGACAGAAACTAGATGACAGATTGTAGTCAACAGAAACTAAAAGACAAAGTCTGCATATCATGGGATATTGACAAGAGTTCAATTCAGAGTATGAGAGAATATGCAAAAAAAACAAAGGAGGAGACTAAGAGAAAGCTTTCTTAAATAAATTAGGAAACCTAACTGGCGGCAATGGCTGCCATTCACATCCCCTGTTTCAGCATCTAGAAGCAACAGAAAGACCTGGGTATGCCAGATTTTGCTTTTCTGGAATGTAAAATTGAGAGAAATTTCTCCTGCTTTGGTCTCTCATCCCTTTTATGTTCAAGCATTCTTATTACGTACAAAGCATAACCAAGAATTAGCCAGGCTGTCGTGCCATAAGGATGAGTTTCAACAGAGAAAAACATTTGTCTGTGGTTGCAGACTGGCTCTCTGGGAAAAAAAACAAAACAAAAACTGGTTGCGGCAGTACATACTGGAACTTCTAAAAGCAAAGCATGAGGCTGAGTTTACCTGTCTGCCTACCACTGCCTAGAGTGTTTTCCCAGGTCTCAGCTAGTTTATAACACATGGTTACCTGCAGTCATGTGAAAGTGTTTTCAACCAGCCTGCTGTCTTATTGGCAGCCACTGTTATTTAATGTAAAAAACATTGAATGTTATTTTGAAGTAGTAGGAGGCAGTCCCCTTCCTCAAAACATTAATAGATCTTTTGAGCCAAATCCATCCCACCTCTTTGACCTAATTTTATGTTTATGTGATTTAATCGATCCCAGCAATATTACATCCATGTGTCATTTTGGAATAAAACACTCTAGTGAATCAGTACCCTTTGCCCCTTTCCACATTTTTCCACTGCCACCATGAGAGATTCAAGGAAATTTTCCACATCTGGGACCTTTCTGAGTAATAAGATATTGGCATCCATAAAACCCTCACAAGCATCTCAAGAGATTATGATGTCTACAATACTGAAAAACTGCCACCCAGGTTATTTCTTGTTTATATTTTGTGAGCAAAACTGAATCAGACTCAAACAGATGAGTGGAGCCTTCTCTGTAAAGGAAAGAGTGTACCCAGCTCACTGAAACTCCTAACTAACTGACACGGAAGTTAGCTGCATTATGTGGGCTTCAGGCCATCCTCAGCACAATCAGTCCTCTTCAAGCTGAAACTTGCTGTGTTTAGGCAGGTTGGGATTTCTGAACAGGTTGTTCAGCCCTATTTTCTATGCTCAGTTGCCCAAGGATTTGTTTTCTTCCAAGAGCAACAACAAAGTATTTAGCTTACAAAAGTTTTGAAAGAGTCTATAATTTTGAGAGAATTTTCTAGCCTTAAAATGTGCAGTTCCACTAGGACAGACACCACGTTTTCAAGATGGAATGGCTCAGCAAATTACAAAGGCTGGAGGACTGATACCTCTGGCTTTTCTACTGACCTTTCAATTATGCTCTGACATAACAGCAGTTTGTCAGGGTCTAGAGGTCTAAGTGAGGACTTTTCAGGACTCTGAGGAAATATTCATCTCAAGTATTAGCATAATTTTATTTGATCATATTCATTAATAAGGAGCTTAGAACCTAGAAAGAGCATGACTGTCAAATCCAGATCAGTAAGACTAAATATACTTTCATGTAGTGTTTATATTTGTTTCTTCTTGAAAAGAAAAAAGAAAAAAGAAAAAGAAAAAAGAAGACCCAAGCCCTACAGAGGATGTAAACTAAATGGTCTGACAGCATGTCTTCCAAAGCAGTGAGTAATAGTCTGTGCAAGGTAGAGTTACTTCTAATGAAGGAAAAACCCTAAACCAAGCATAAATTCATGTAAATTAGCTAAAAATGAAATGAGTCCAACTCAACTGTCATCATGAATCAATATGATATAGATCATGCAAAGCTTTCTTTTGCTGTTTGTCCTGTCCATGCTAGCGATTGATCTTAGTGTAAGGCATTGAAATACACATTTAAACAGCACTGTATGAATAAAAGATACATTTCCAACTTATTCAACTTAGGAGTTATCTTTACTGGTGGAGTCAGCCTTGTACTTGTAGAGTCCTACAAAGCTCTATGCTGCCTTCACAAGCTTTATGCTACTGCTTCATGCTACTGCAGTAGCTCAAAGGAGAAGAAATTAAAACCCTAGAGTTTTTATATAGAGGTTTCAAAACCTACCAGTAGCACTTACAGTGTTTCTATTGGTAGTAATAGACTCAGATATTCAGATCTCCACAAGTCTGTGGTAGTCTGCATACAGCAAACATCCTATCTGTTGGATATGTCATGCCAGTTGTAATGTGTTTTTCTAGCTTCAAATTCCAAATAAGAGAAAAATCTGGAGGTGTTAAATGCTACATGGAGTGCCTAGAAAGAGACAGTCCTCATTGTAAAATGTTTTTGAGGCTGCAAATAAAGAAGAAAGAAAGTACCGTTATTCCTGTTTTATAAGTACAGGCATCAAGAGATGAAAAGATCTGCCTCTGTTATTCATGGAAAGATTATCATTGACTTCAGTGGGTGTAGTATCAGCCCTATAGCGGTATGAAACTTGGCTCCTAATTACATCAGGCCCACGTAGACTTAGTTTCAGCCACAGTTCATTTTATCGCCAGGTTGTTAACCTGTAAACCAAAGGTATTTCAACTGCTGACAGAGTCTGACTTGCGGTTCTGGGCTCCCAGGATGCCTGACTAAGAGAAACCCATGTCCAGTCACGTTTCGTTTGTGCTCCAAGTGTTTGGCTTCCATCAATGGCTTGGGATGGCCTGTTCTCTGCAGATTAAGAGGAAATAATATATGACGCACAGGCTTGTCTCCTTCACTTCAAAGTGTGAGCAACAATGACTCACCCACCTCCACAGACATCTTTAAACCTTGTGCTGAGTTTCCTATTTTTCTTCTTGTGTCATAGATAGCATTGCTGTCTTTTGTTTTCTCCAGCCTACCTTCACCAGCTTTGCAGAATTTTGAATCCAATCTGGCAATGAGGTTGAGCTTTTTTTTTCTTACGGTTCTTTTGGATTTCCATATTCTTTCATGATTTACTTAACCAAACAGCATGTGTTTAAGTTTCTCAGTATACTCCAAGTGTTACCAAATAAGAATAATCTGCATAATATCTACGTGAAAAGGAGGCTTGTTATTCACACTTTGTTATCATCCTGTCCCACAGACAGCTGCTGTCACTGTTTGCCCTTTTCAGTGGCAGTGGGCTAAATTCATCCTAGTCACAGACGGGGGTAGGTGGCTGTGGTGCAGTCGCTATCCACATGGAATATGACACGCTGGATTGAGTTATTTTTTCACAGAGCAGAGAAGCTTCTTCAACAGAAAAGGTTAATTAACCTGACTGCAGGCCTAACTGGGGCAGGAAAAATGCCCATAACTTCTTCAAAATATACTTCATTAGGAAAACCATGAAAAAACTCAGTAATTACCTTATTATAAAAGGTATGTTGCCAGATAACACCATGGCTTTACCAGGAAGGATTTGAATTCTCTTGTACTTGCAGTCAGAATGCAATATACTTGATGCCAGAATTCGATGAACCTGGGTCATCCATGGTTGTGTGGACAGTCAATCCTCTAGGCTAGTATGCAAAAAGTGGATTCCTCCACCACCACCACTGCTTCTCCTACACCAGTGTTTTTGAATTAAAGTGACAGTAGAAACTCTGCCCTGTGTTGAACCTAGTGCTGCTGATATGCATTAGGCAGGGTCTAAGCATGCCCAAAAATGAGGGATCCTTGGGGGTCTTCGACAGTGAAATACCTACTCTGTAAATCCCAAATGCACTCCAGGAAATGGCAGTCTATGTGTTTAGTTCGGCAAGGTGTCAGTGGTGTAATTTTAAGCATGAAAGTAAATTTAATAATGGAAGTTTCGAGTACATTAGTGGGGCAAATGTTTTAGGGAAAATCACTTTTTCTTTGACAGAATTCTCCTTGTTTGCACCATAAGTGCTTAGGTGTTTTATTTGAATCTTGCTGAAGGCACCTGCCTGTCTGAGCTTCAGCTCTTCTGGGTGTCCACAGCACAGCTTTGGCACATGCCCAGAACAGTTTAAGCAGCTTGATAGCTATCTCCCACCTATGAATCAAGGCATTCGTCTGCTGAAGTCTCCTGGAGAGCTCAAACCTGCAGACATTCTCAAAAAAACACCCAACACACACCCAGAAAGCTCCTTGGAAAATGATTTGTGGGTGATTTTTAGAACAGACTGTGGAGGAAGGTCTGCCACCCACCTTTCATACAAAATTCTTTGGTTAAGTCATTTGCTTCGGAAGTTAGGCTCAGATTCAACACTTTGCTCTGACTAAAGGGGTTGAAACCAACGTTTTTCCAAGGAAAATGTCCTCTTCTCAGGGATTACATTGGTAAAAAAAGGAAGAGGTTTCATTCACAGCCTACTTTTTCTCTTCAAGTTGTATTAATGTGTAGCAAAAAACGTCAGAAGTCAATAGACAGGCACCTCCACAGAGGTACATCATTCTGCAGACTGCACAAAGTAGTTTTGGGTTGAAACCTGATTATACACTTTATGGTCAACACCCTTTCAATTCAACTCAGACAAGCAGGACATTTGATACTTGAAAGACTGGAAGAAATTAAATTCTACTTTGGGATTTTAAATCCCACCTTGTCCTCTACAATTTTACTCAATAGATTAAATAGACAGAAACATTTCCATCACCAGCCCATTTTAGAAGTATGCTAACTTGAAGAAGAGATGTAGACACCTTCTTCCAGGTTCTGATCTGCAAATGTGAAGGAAGACACATCTTCATACTTGTATTTGCATTTTCAGTGCAAAGTGGCTGCATGCTCTTGACTGATGGGTCGAGTGAAAAGGTAGATTTCAATCCTATCTTGGATGCTTGACCTTCCTTATGCTGTGCATGTACAGCCCCATCCACAGGTTCTGTTTTCTGCCCCCATGCCCAGCTACACAGGCTAAAACTGCACTCTTTTTTTCTATTCTTGGTAAGACTCAGTAATGCTGATTTGAGTTCTTTTCCATCTTAATCAACAACCCAGCAGTTTTTTCATCTGGTTATATAATTTTGCTGTTTTCTAGGTCAAATTTCTTTCTGGACCCATCTATTTCTCATTTAACCTTCATTATAGGTGATTTGTTTTGTAACAATGACTTTAAATTATTCACAATTATTCACAATGAGTGAGGGCAAGAAGATTATATTCTACTGTATCTATGGATTCTGTCTTTTCTCTTTTTCATGGAAGTAAACACTAAGCAAACACCAAAGTGCATTCTTGGTGAAGAATGTGATGTCTTTGGATTCCTTTCAAAGCAGAAAAACCCTGGAGAAATCCAGAAAGTAGGAAGAGTTAAGGCCGAGAATGATCTCATATTATATTCTGTGGAAGCTGTGTCTCTGAAATGATGGTGACAGCAGAAGATGGCAACAGCATGGGAGAGTCACCTCTGTGTGGGGAAAGGAAGGGTTGGCAGGAGACAGAAAGCTTGAGCAAGGGAGTCCAGGTGAGGGAAAGTGAGTGAAAGCTCAAATTAGATGGACAGTAAAAATTGGATCTCTAAGTTTCTGGGAGTTAGGGATTAATCTGGAGGGACAGGAGAGGGCACGTGGGAAGCTGAAGTGGGAGGGATTTTTCTGCAGAAGAGTGGAGAGAGGGTTAGAAGTCAGGACATAATAGACATTTAGAAGAACCAAGTGTAAGATCTGGGAATTTTACCAGGGGAGGAAATTTTCCTTCAGGAAAAAGACACATCAGATTAATTGTGAGTTGGTGTAGTCCTCTGAAGAAATACAACCACATAGATCTGAAAGGTCTGGAGGAAAAGAGATTCTGAGATCAAACTGAGTGGAACTAAGGGAGTGGGGGCAGTCTCTCATCTTTCCCACCTTCCTGCTTCTACCTCCAGGGTCCTCCAAACTCTTGCATGGGAACAGTGATGCAACAACAACCTCTTTCTCCATCCTTCATCAATCTTTGATTTTGGAAAGATAGGGTGGAAAGTATTAACCATATGATAACCATTTATGTTTCTGGGTGATTTACTTTACAAAAACTACAGCAGCTTCAGAATTTGCAGTAATTCCATTTTGAGCTGGGAGTTGATGTAGAAGAACCTCCAGAGTTAATTTCCTACAGAAATGGCTCATAGTTCTAGGAATCTAGAAAACTTTTAGGCATAGAGGCTTCCTTATCTTTGACACCTTATATTATATCCTCGTTCCATTGCCCTTAATTTTTGCTTGAGATAACAGGTATATGTATCTGCAATAGCCCTCAATGTTGGTATTCTAATAGGCTTGCAATAAAATATTCTGAGTTCTCATTTCTGTAACAACAAACAACTTAATTCAGAGAAAACAAAGAAGACCACCTAAGGGATCTATGTATCTCTTGCTAAATTCATCTGGCAGTTCAGGTGTCTTTCTAATCTTCCCATTTTGGCCCTCAAAATCATCACTTCTGCTTGACCTGTCTGTGGGCCAAAGAGCAAGTTGACTTGGATCTTTCCAGATCCTGTTAAAGCCTATTTCTGAAGTCATAAATAGTTTGATGAAGAATGAAAGCACACCCTTTCCTCCATGAATTGGTAATACAGCTCTTTTGTGCTGCTCACAGCTAAAGCTGATGGGAAAATTTGGAGCAAATGCACTTTGCTTTCTAATGATGTAGAAGTTTTTGTGAAATCAGAAAGATTTTACTTATTTTTCCTACCAAAGAAAACCCCTCCCCAAAATAAATTACGAAGTAGGAATAATTACACTATTTCATTGATTTGTTTTGGAAAGCAGGAGGTATGAGGTAGTGCCTGAACCTGCACTTGGCTCCACCACTGAGGTACCAGCGTTACAGCCCAGCCACTCTGGCTCTCTCCATTCTTGTGGAGCCACCAAGTCTCCCTGCCACCCTGAGAAAGTGCCCATCATCCTCCTGCGACATTAGAGGGAGTCTGAGATGACTAACCCCTTAATTTACATGCCTTACATGGGTGATTAACGTTAGGTAGGATGAATTGTGACTGCAGTGTATCATTGAAACATCTTACCTTATTTTCCAGATCAAAGTATCTCGTGTTTTTGTCTGATGAAACAGTTTGGTACTTAACAAGAGAAGCACGTAAACATTCAACATACAAATTAGAGAAGCCAGCTGTTTACTGTATCTTTCCATTATCCTGCAATTCTGGTTCAAATAATATGTTATGGCATGTGGTTTATTATGGACTTCCACAATGAAGCCATAAAAATAAACAAATATCTCTAACTGTTACTAACAATGAGAAATTTTGGGTTGAAATGCAAATTGCCCTCCAAGTCAACTTTTTTTTAAAAAAAGGTAAAATTTTTATTCTGTTTTTAAAATAATTGGTTCAGTTGTGACTCAGCACCGAAACAAATTCTGAAATTGTATTTAACATGAACCATGTTCCTAACTTTAACCAGCTTTTCTGTTTCACCAACAAGAGGGCCATTCAGCTACTAGTTCTCAAAGACTGAGTGAATGTTTGGAAAGCAATGAGAAATTCCAGTGATCTTGTTGGTAGTGGGTCAATGGGATAGTGCATTACCACTAACTGCTGGATACTACCCAAGTAATCTGGCTTTAAGATGCAAAAATAAGCTAGCTGTTTAAGGATATGATGAATGCTCTTCAGAAAAGTTCAAGGTCAACAAAGTCTAAATGGATATTAAGTATAGCTGTTTACCGAAGTGTTTTCTAACAATAGTAAGAAAGTAACCAGAGACTTATTCAACCTTAAAAAGGAAAAAAAAAAAAAAACCAACAACAGAAATAAATTAAAAACCTTACATTTCTTTGATTAGAATGTGAGCTGAAGAACACGCACACACAAAATTCATTCACGATACTGTTTAACTATGCACTGTGCAACTAAAAATGTTAGAGCATCTACCATTAAACTAAACAGAAGCATGCTGTGACTTGATTGACCTATGCATCATTGCATGCCAATCTATTTGAGTTGTTTCACAGTTTGGAAACGTTCTCACATAATCCTACATGTACGCTCACTGCACTTGTTTTTGGAGTTAACTTGCCCTTCTTTTGAATAGTACACATAATCTTCAAAGCTCAGCTGGGAAAACAATTTATACACTGTGATAGTAAAAAAAGTATCTCTGATGCTTCTTGTTGGTGGCATGGGGCTGGTACTGATTTCACTGCATTTCTTGTAAAAGTCCACTTTACCTGATTAGCAAGAAATGTCTTATGTGATGGTAAGAAGAGATGTCATAGTGCTATTACAGATAACACATTCGAGTCAGCAGTGGACTGTGGTCAGGGCTATGTAATCAAGGTGGTTTGTAAGTTGAGACACGTTCCAGCCGGATGCAGAGGAGGTGGCTTGGCATTTGCCAGAAATATCCATCCTGCAACTGTCAAATCCACAAACACAATCCATCATGCAGAATAATGGTTTCCTCCTTCCTGTCCACTCCACAGTCCGAGTGTGATTATTCATCTTGAACGCAACCAGTCTTTCACATATGCTTTATTTTATTGCACACAAAGCTATCCTTAGAAAGTAAATATTTATTAATCTTCATTAGCAGAAATTCTCTCTGTATTGGTATATGATACTTGAAAGTAACCATCTGTTTTACATGTTATGGTATGACAACAGATGACAATGGTTGATTTTTCAACAATGGTCACCAATAGAGCAAATAAGTACAAGGTGATGAGATAATCCTTACTCTTACTCACTTCTCTGTGGTAGGCAAGGCCTGAAAAATCAGGAAAAAATGTAGAATTCCATTTCAGGGTTTCTCAATAAGTATTCAAGGTATTCCTGAGAAAGTCTGCAGCCATAATGAAACAGTAACTTTCATTTGTAACTCATCAGAAAAATTTCACCTGCTGTCTAAAAGTGTTTTAAATATTATATGTTCTCAGTAACAAATATATTAATATAATCTATTCTTTTTGTATTTTTTTACCTATAATAGCAATAGGTAGCCTTTAGTAAACCCTTTCAGAAACTGCCTTAAAAAGAAACCCTTAGTATACCAGAGATTCTTAGCCAAATGAGAGCTCAGAAAGATGAATGAATTTATCAGCAATCTCCAGGGAGTTAATTTTATGCTGAGTTAGAAAGCAATGATAAAGTAAATCAGTGCTTTCTTTTGCTTTTTATGCTTAAACACCTGTTTTGTTTATTTGTTTTCTTATTTTTATGATTTTGGGCTTGGAAACAGGATTTCTCCTAGACACTTGCAAATTGAAGTCTGAAGGAGAATTAGGAAACAAACGTGTTTACTGAGTAAGATTAAGCCATGAGCATAAGCATGAGCAGGGGAACAGGAAGGATCATAAACCAGAGAGACCAGTTCAAACCAATTTTCACACAGCTCCTCCCTTCAGTTACATTACTGTAAGTTACAAATATTACATCATCAGAACAAATGATTATTTGCTAATCCATGATTCAGAAGGACAACCATTGTTAAACAGCAGCCTTTGGAAACTGCTTAACCCTTCATCCCCCCTTTGCTCTATCACCACATGTAAAACAAGCAAGCTATGAATGAAGTGAGGTGAGAATACAGTGACTTATGAAATTGGTAAAGCACTTACACACTCCTTTATACAGAGAAATGGCAAAAGGTGGCAAGTATTCAATGTGGCAAGAGAAGCCATTCTTACAGTCATACAGTCATACAGTGCTGACAATTCATTTTCTGGAGATTGGGCTGAACTTCGCCTGAAGAATGATGCTTACAATAACTTCTTTGATGTAAATCTGTAATTTGGGTAATGGACTTGGGCAACCACAAACATATCTTACAATGACACTGATATCCACATCTGCTCAGACCTCTAATTTTTTTCTTTCCCAATGAATACTTCTGTCAGAGGACAGAAATGTCTCTGGAGATTAGTGAATATATCCAGTGAACAGCAATCAGAGCTTACTACCAAAATCAGAAGATAGGAGAAGGAGATGTTTAAGGACAGGTCTCTATTAGTGTTTTAGTTTAGGTTGGGAGTGCTACTTTGAGGGGAATCTCCTGACTGCCCCTAGCTAGTATAGAAGCATAGAATCATAGACTGGTTTGGGTTGGAAGGGACTTTTGAATTCATCTAGCCCAAACTCCTGCAGCAAGCAGGGACATTGTCAACCAGATCAGGTTGCTCAGGCCTCATCCAACATGGCCTTGAATGTTTCCAGGGTTGGAATATCCACCACCCCTCTGGGCAGCGTTTTCCAGAGCTTCACCCCTCTTTTCATAAAACCCTTGTTCCTTGTATCTACTCTCTTTTAGTTTAAAACCATTACCCTTTGTCTTATCACAAAAGGCCGACAAAAAGTGTGTCCTTGTCTTTCTTATAATCAATCCCCCTTTAAGCAGTAAAAGGTTACAATAAAATTTCCCTGGAGCTTCTCTTCTCCAGACTGGACGATCCCAATCCTCTTAGCTTTTGTTCATAGGAGAGGTGGTCCGATCATTTTTATGGCCCTCCTCTGGTTCTATTCCAACAGGTCCATGTTCTTCCCCTACTGAGGATGCAGCACTCCAGGTGGAGTCTCACCAGGACAAAGTGAAGGGACAGAATCACCTCCCTCGACCTGCTGGCCAATTAAGCGTTGGTTTGCATCATGGCATCTTAAAAGATGGAAGATACATTCCTTTTGGATGACACTAACTTAAAAATTTGCTCCAAAAAACTACCTAACACCCTTCCATTGCAATGGAACTTCAGTCAACAGGACCAACCTAGAGCTAGCCTGATGTCAAAGCCCAGAAATGTGAGCAGAGTACCCAGCATTCCTCAGCACCTCTTCCCACTAGTCTGGATTTGCTAGAGCAGCTGGAGGCTTAGATAACTCAGGTTTTGAGACACTCACTGCAGAGCTCTGGGAGGAGTTCATATATGATCCAGAACACCTCATTGCAATTTGCAGCTATCCTATTTGTCTGCAATATGAGTGACATTTAAAATTTTGTCTGCTGTAGTAGATACTTTGTTCTCAGAGTCCTGAGAGCCTTTAGGAATGACCATTTTTTTTGGTCACTTCTGGGTGAGTATTCTCCTGTGCGCTCTTAAATGTAACTAGGCTACAGATGGGGCTGATTGTGGTATGAAAAAGAGTGTTTATAGAGGAAGTTCTTATGGATAATTGAACATTAGCTGATTTCCTTGGGGCAGAGTTCACACTCTGTGTGCAGATGATCCTCTTGACTTTGTGTTTTGCTGGCTGTTTTATCATGATTGTTGACGTAGTCATGGATTACAATGATGTAAATGGCTGCATAAAAGATGTAAATTACTTTCACTTTCTGTCTACAAGTAGTAGGGAATTTTTCAGTCTATGTGTAAGAATTTTGGGTATAATTGTAAAGGAAAAAGCACCTCATGGGAAGAATGTCTGAATTCAGAAGAGTTCCAAATTAGGCAAGATAGGTCAGAGAAATCTTCACAAACCCCCAAAAGGATGAGTGTCTATTTTCCTCAGGTCTGAGTGCGCAGGATTCAGCTCAGCCTAATTTATGGTGTCTGCAGTGTAGATATCTGCACCTCAATTAGGTGTTAAGCTCCTATTAAAATTAATGGAGAGCTTGAAGGTTGCCTAAGCACAGACTTCTAGTGTCATTTGAGATGCCATCAAGAATAGAAGATATCTGCATAAGGCCTGAAGATAACACCCAAGACCTAGGGGTGACCCATGCTCTTCTGGAGCAGCCTAAGGGTGACAACACATAGCATCTAACACTTCAATATGACTTCTCTGTCTAGGAAACGGGCTTGGATATGAGCTTTCCCTTGACTCTGAGGGGAACTTGTTCAAGACCAGATACAGACACCTGTGATCCATAGCTTAAATTCAGGCAAGATGAACTCTTCTCAGTATTTCATAATGAATGCAATGGAAGTGGTAAACACGTGCTGGGAGTGGGAAGAATAGCCCTGTTCATAGGGAAGAAAAGGCAGAGGTATGTTGTGGTACTATTAATGAAAACAAGTGGCATATTTATGTGTCCTGGAAATAGAACTGTGCAAATAATGGATTTTTGGGTTTGGTGGTTGGACTGAAAGTTATACAGTAAATTCCTTTTAGTTAACCTGAAATAGGTTTTTTTGCCCATGCGTGTGTGTGTGTGTGTTTTTAATATAAGGAACATGCGTCTCATCTGCTTTGGTAATGACAAGGAACTAAACTTCTATGTAGCTGCAGCCATGGGTTAGGCATGGTGGCCTATGGCAGTGGATTAAAGACCTTAGAAAGGATGCTAGGTGGGATCATGAACTGAAAATTGCCACACAATGATATAAGAGGAAAGAATAAATAATCTTTGTTGCAGTATGACTGGAAAGCTTATCTGCCATATTACGTATTTTATGGGTTCTACTCTGCAACTTTTGCTTTAGATTGTGTTCACTGGAAGTGCCACAATACTTATTCACCTATGTAAGTGAGCAAAAGTGATTCATCAGGCAAAAAGATTGTGAAACCAGGAAGTATATCTTATGTATCTATGTTTTCACCCGTCTCTAAAATAATCTTACAAACCCCATCATTTGGGGGATATATGAGCCAGATTCTTGTGCTCTGACATCAGATTAAGACCTGAAAGCTTTTCTGGTTTAATTATATTGTTAAACTGGTAAAATATGTCAATTTAAATGATGCTATTACAGCTTTGGAAGTACTGAAACTGCTGCAGGTTATGCTCACTCAGAATCTAGAATAAATTATAACGGCATTAAAACTTACATCCCAACATGACTGTGTTGCAAGAGAGTATATACCTGTGCTTGCAAAGCTGCTAGATTTTACCTACTCAAATGTGAATTCTCAGGAATATATAAGTTGAATTTTTCAAAGAAGACACATGTTGATACTTCAAATTATGGAAAGTTGTGCAGTTGGCAGCAAAACCTGCTTTTCCTTAAAAAAAAGAGTTATATTAATATTTACTTGATTGCCTGATAAAAGTAATACTACAGAAGAATATTGCAAAACCTTGGAGGCTTGGCATGCTTTTCTATGTGGGTGGAAAAATGTTGTGCCGAAGCCAAGCTGGAATGAATCATGAAACTGTAGCATAAAAAACATACTAGATCTACTTTTTTTTTTAAGAAAAAAAAAAGAAAGATGACAGCTAGAATAATAAAACTGTGGGCCTTACGAGTATATGCAATGTAAACATGTTGCTGAAATGACATTGAAGAGTACATAATGCAGGACAGACTTTGATTGTAAGGAGAGCAGTAGGGTTTTGGCCTTCATTCACAACTTTGAGCTCTGAACTGAGAAGTTCCCATCACCCAAGACATTCTCTATGGAAACTCAAGAGGGATGGAATACCATGTGCCCTAAAAGTTCCAATATTAAGGGGCATATACAGAAATATAACCTCATTTATATCAGTATCTTCTATATTAATGATAAATGCTAAAATAATACCCCACAGGTTCGTGCAGCAGAGGATGGCAAGTAGGCAGGTTTCTTTAGCCTTTATGCCTCTGGTGTCTCAACACTTATGGGACGACTTCAGGGAAAGGCATGCAAAATTTGATTGCTATGCTGACACCCCATCCATCTTCATATCAACCTAATGCCATAATTAGCAGGTTGAAATAAAGACATGTGTAATGCCAGGTAAAAAGAAGAGTGTGTTAATCTGATGTGTGAGCATCAGCACATGTCTATGAAATGGTGCTGGCTAAAGCAAGGGTAGGGACCCTGCCCTGACCTGGAGGCCAAGTGATGTTTGATGCCTTGCATCAGTCCTTTCTACACATGACTCATCCCAGAGACTGCATGGAGGGACAATCTTCAGGACAAGGCCAAGAAGTGAGCTAAGACTCAAGCAGTGTGACCATCAAGAGTCTGGTGAATAAGATCTCTAACAGACTGTCTGTATAAATGTACCCATTGTGGTTTATCACAAGGCAACAGTCATTGCAGGCAATCCTATTCTAGTTATTAAAGTCATGTAAATGTATCATACAGACATACTCCATTGACTGTTGTAGTCCTGTGTTTCTTTTTTATAAAACAATCATTTAAACATATTCACCAACTGACAAACAAGAGACTATGCTTGAAGCATTTATTTAAAAAATTTAATGATATTTTTTGAATTCAAGCCAAAGCTCTACTTTGGATGGACCAGCTAAAGAAACAAAGAAGCAGAAATATCAAATGCATGGAGAATTATCTTCATGGGCTGTCCAGGTTGTGATGGTTTTTAAAAAAAATTAGGTGAAGTACTATTGAAACTTCTTCAAGGAATTTGCCTTTAAGTTTTCACTCAGAAGAGAGTAATTTAGAACAGAATAAAAAAGTATAGTCCTTTTTGAAAGGACCAAAACATCATAAAGAGAAGAGAGATCCACGCCCAAGTGGGAGTATGCTCAGAAGCACGTGAGAATGGGAGGAGTGGGAGAGTGGGATGCGCTTGTGCCTTATAGATGCTACTTGCAGCTACGTTCTCCCTGCCTCATGCATACGTGTGAATAAAATCCCAGGGCTCTTATCACTCACCTCATCTGGATTTGAGGCCGCTCCTTAGGCAGGCAAATTTGTCAGGAGCTTTGGCCAGGCATTATGATCTGCATTTGGCCTCCAGGTCTTCACATGAGGAAGCTTGCTTCAAGGTCCAAATTCTGCCACTCTCACTGTCATCACAGTCCCTTATTTCCCAATCCATTCACTATCTCTCAGGTCTCAGTTTGGCCCTCAATTAGCACCACAGATAAGGTATCATATACATTACACTGAGATTTTTATTAGCATCAGAGAAATTCATTCTGCATGACATCTCCATCTGCTACCGCTAACAAATCAATGAATGAATATTTGTGTAGGGGCAGGGAAAACTGAAGAAGAAACCCCTGAATTCCATCCTTGCCTTCCAAACCAAAGTACAACATGCCCTGCTCTGATGCTTTTGTGCTTATGCTTCCACATAAATATTTTAACTTATTTTACCATTGATTGTTATTATTATTATTAGTTGTACAATTCTATAATCATGAGCTCAGTTCAAAACACATGGCCACTATAAATAAAAGTTTTAAGATTTGCAGAGCTTATAGACATATTCAATATAATATATATATTGCAGAGCTTATGTATATATTCTAGATAATATATATGTATATAATATATAGACCCTTTTCTCTCTATTTTTTTCACTTCACATGAAGCCAGGAAACATGTTTCCTATCAAGAGTTTTTATAAGAAAAGGAAACACATTTCAAATATATATATTCAAATTACATTAAAAAGAAAATGTATGATTTACAAATGTAAAAATGTACAAAAATGTATGAAAGTATGAAACACTTTCTCTAAGAGCTAGAGAAAGTAACTCATCACAGTATTTCTGCCAAACAATCTTTTTTGTCAGCTGTACTCAGTCAACACAAGATACAAAACTAAAGACAAGAAAGTGTATGAATAAGTAGAGGCTATTGTCTGTAGTAGCCAAGCAGTAAATATAACTGTACACCAGTACAGTACTATAATCAACTGCTTCTTTCATCACTCACTGTAACATTTTTTCTACAGAAGCAATGTCTCCATGTTCCCTCAGGAAATTTCCACAGGATTTTCTGATAATTTTAATTCTCCATATTAGAAATTTCATACTGTATTTTTTCTGAAACTTTGATTTTCTCTTCCGTATTTGTAGCATATTTAGCAGCAGATGAGGTTTTACACTTTCATTAGAAAGCAATCCTACCCAAATAGCTCAGACAATTTTTCAGAGCTTGATGTTTCCTATACCATTGAAAGACAGAATGTGAAGTTCAACTTTTCACATCTCTCCCAGAACCCAGGATCAACAAGCAGCTGACCAGCAAGTGAAATAGTTTGTGTTTGCCTGTGTCTGAATGAACCTCATCAAATATTGCCGTTGATTATTCTAATAGAAAGAGTATAGAGCAAGAACTCAGAGTTCTGATAAGGAGGGTCTTGGATATGCCTCTGCATACAAAGGGCTTTGTGGCAACATGCATATATTACCTGACATGATAGTGACTCAGGAGTAGGTACTGACAAGGCAAATTAATCTCCCCACGTGACAGAATGAGAGGCTACTGCCAAAACCCCACTGAATTCCAATCAAAAGTATTCAACAGTTTGAAGTTCTGTAGGTCATCGGGGAGAAATGTAGAGTGCAAAAAGAGCACAGAAATGTAACACAATGAACCTTCCTAAATAACTCATTTATGCAGTGCTATAATTATGATAAAAACTTCCTTCCACATCCACTTTTGTCAGTGGTTTCAGGGGGATAAGAGCATGAGAAATGCCGGGCCAAATATGACAAATATCCCCACAGCTCTGTCTTTGATACCACCCAGGAACAGTTGCTTAGAATGCATTCCTATAAATGAGTAGGGTATCTATTTTTAAATTAATTTTCTGGATTTTTATGATTAAAAAAGTTTGGAGTTGTATCCAAGTCATGGTACAACTCCAGTATATAACAGTCACTGATGAACTCTTCTGCCATGTTTGTCTAATTTCCACTTTGAACCCATTCATACTTTTGTATCTGCATTATACACAGGGATTATGTAGTCATTGTATGAAAAATTCTGTAACCCCTCCACTAGTCCCTTCATTAAGCAATCTCCGTTTTATGAGTTTTGTGGGAATTGTGCTTCTCTAACAGTTATAGAGATCTGTATAAATTCTGTTCTTCACTAACTGTTCCTTAAAGAGAAGAATCCTTTGTTCTGTAGTTGCAGTAAGTGGTAAGGAACACAAAGAAGAATATATAATAATTACAGATGTAGGATCTGGAAGTATGATGAATGCTCCAAATGTTGTACTTATTAGTCATCCATTAAAATTAAAACCAGCCAACTCTTAAGCCCCAAACAGATAAATTTGATGCCTTGGTCCTATTTTTTCAGAGGAGAACCAGATTCTGAGAGGATTTTACAAGGTTTCTTTCTTGTGGTCTTGTCCATCAAAACCTGAACACTGGACCTTAATCTAAAGCAAGGACTTAAATTTCTTGTACAGTCAGATGACTATGGAGTCAGTGGCAATGGAGTAGAATTTTAAAGGGACATCTAACTTAGATTAGGTTAGTCATGTGTCCATACTTTTTTTAATGTTTTAGGTATTGTTATATTAGTGGCTGCTGCATGTGCAATTAATAGTGCCTAACTTCTGCACACATCATGTAAGACACATAGAAGTGTATAACTTCTGCTCCAAGAACCAGAAACAATAAATTAATTAGATCACTTAAATATCAAGTATTTTTTCATTTTGTTTCCATGTAATTTTATTTCCAAGAAAGCATTAGTATTCCAGTATGACGCCTGTGCCAGTAGGTCCATCAGGAGTCAATCTAAAGTAAAGCTAAATTTGCATATTTAACTGTACTTGCAATCATGGGAAGCTATTTCTTTTCCAATGACAGAACTATATGATACACTCTTTTTCGAAAGTAAACATTAAAATATATTGCCTTACAAAATGCTAGCAGCCTTAGTGTTAATAGGGAAGAGCTCCACTGATTTACTTTTTCTAATTGTGGTGGGCCTGTCCCCAAAAAGAGTGAGCTTGGCACCCATTGTTAGTACTGGCCTTTTAAACTACATCTGGACTGTGACTGCCCTTATACCTCACTGAAACTTACAAGAGATAGAGCTGGAGCAAATTTGCCTTGAGTCTTGCCTGTGACTCTGTGTTTGCCAGATAGAAGCCCCTGGCAGCATCCTCTACTCTAGAGCAGGAATTTTTTTTCTTCCAGTAAGTACTTAGTTATGTGTTTCTCTAGCTAGAGTGTAGCATTCTGTTCATCACTTCAAGGACAGCAAGAACAGCAAAAACAGTTTTTGTAATGTTAGGTTAGGGAAATGTTTTTTCCAGTGTTGTTGATGAGTGTTTTATAACTGAACTTAGCATTCTCATTTCTAGAACTACCTCTTTCACCTTTAGTGTTGCTAAAACAATGTTCTACAGAAGCTCTTTCTGCTCTTCAGAAAAAGCACATTCCGGAAGGATGTTGTTTCCCATTTCTTCCTCTAAAGGTCATAGGAAGCTGAAGATTATTGCTGCAAACATTTCCTTTCAGTTTAGGAGTGCTGGAATCCTTGTTCCACTCCAAAGTTTGTCAGAGACCCAGCCCTTTTTAGGAGTCTTGAGATTTGGCTCAGACAAGGCTCCTGTGTGCCTTCTACTAAGAAGGTTTCAGGGCACCAGAAAAGCAGCCAAGTCCTCCTTCACACAATGTCCTGACTGTGGTTAGAAAAAACATTTTTTCTCAAGGTACTGAAAGGGTGGATTGCATTCCTTGGCCTCTGGAAGGGAAACGCTTCATGTAATTCTCAAAAAGTAGCTCATGGCTCATACTTTGAAGAAGAGCTATAGGCAAAAATAGTGGCAGCAGCAGTAGCAGCCTTCCCCTGGAGCAGGTTTTTTGGTAGAGGACCATTGATAACACGTCGCTTTGGACAGATAAAAGACTTTGACCCCAAGTGGATTTTCACACTTGCATCCCCTGCTGCAATGCTGGGTCATGAAGCTGCCCTGGCAGAGCCAACTTGCCTCTTCTAGCACGTGCATGAGATGTATGAGATGCAACTAAATAATGAGCCTTTTCTAAGTGCTGAAAGGAGCACCTCATTCAGCCTGCTGAATTCCTCTGGACTGAACAAACTTATTTTCTCTGAGATTATATTCACTTCAGGAGATAGTTCACTGACGTCAATATGGACACCTCTCCATCAAATAGTTTCCTTCTGCCTTCCTCATCTCTCCAAAAACATGCCCCAATCTTCCCCAAGTGAATATGTGCCACCTAGCAAGACACATAACTTGTAAGGCACTTCTCCTATATTGCAGATTGGCTGTAGTGCAATCTTCCTATCAGACACATTGAACTTAAAATATGCACATTAAAATGATTAGTATGTGTACTGGTTTTGGCTGGGACACAGTTAATTTTCTTCCAAGTAGGTAGCAGGTGCCATGCTGAAAACTATGGCTATGAGCTGTAAACAGTGTTGATAACACAGGGGTATTTTAGCTACTGCTGAGCAGTGCTTTCACAAAGTCTTTTTGTTCCTCACCCCACCCCACTAGAGACAAGGCTGGGGCTGCACAAAAAGTTGGGAGAGGACACAGCTGGAACATTTAGCTGACCCTAATTGACTAAAGGGATAACCCACACCATATGGCATCATTCTCAGCATATAAAACTGGGGGAAAATGGAGGAAGGGAAGAACATTTAGAGTGATGGCATTTGTCATCCTAAGTCAGCATTAAGCATGATGGAGCCCTGCTTTCCTTGAGAGTGCTGAACACCTGCCTGCCTCTGGGAAGGGGTGAACTAATTCCTTGGTTATGTTTTCATGTGTGGCTTTTACTTTATCTACTGAACTCTTTTTATCTCAACCCACAAGTTTTATTACTTTTACTCTTCCAATACTTTCCTTCATCCTACTGGGGAAAAGTGAGTGAGCAACTGTGTGGGGCTGAGTTGACATCTAGAGGTTAAATCATGATATTATGCCTTAGAACTTCTAGGAAGCTGTGGTGTTCCCACTTCATGCAAAAGAGATCCAAGCATGACCATAAGACACCCTGCAGTACTTGGATTGGTGGGCCACAGATCTCTTTTGAGAGTATGGCTTTGGCAGATGTGTCCCATGAGCCCCTAACTCATCCTCTTGTTAGCCTCAAAAGAAGTAAATTCTTAAACCCTTAATTTTAGCAAGACAAATAGAAAATATCTCAGGATTCCTTTCTTCAGACACAGATACTAAGAAATTCCTAAAAACAGCACAGAGAGAACCACATTTCACTTATACTTGAATATTTTCATATACTACAGGTATTTCATTGGTTAGCAAAGGAAGCTAGTGAGAAATGTGTATTGGATGGTGACAAATGTAATACTAACCTCTAAACCAGATACTGTTAAGAAACCATTATGAAACTCTTGAGTTTTTATCTTTTCCTTTGTCCATGAAACAAGGAAAGGCTGGCATGGTAACACCACTAAATTCCATAAAGACAGAGTCATGTTTATGTCTCATGTTAGAGCTTTTACATACCATGGTCTCATCATTACCTTTGCACCAGATTACTTATTTGATTATTCTTTTTCAAAACCTGACTCTAACATGGTGAAGCCAGATTGTATATTCTGGATTTACATAGAGGTGTTTTTAAAATCATGATAGGACCAAAGTTTTCAGATACCCCAATGTTGTTTGCCAGTTTCACAGATAGGACAGAAAGTCAGACAGTTAGCCAGAGGCTATTTTAAGTGGGTGTCTAATTGCATGAAGTTTGTTATGAGCTAACCAGATTAGATCTACCAATTCAGGCTAAAGATCATGCCACCACCAGAGTACGGCGGCCTTTGGGGCTTCCCTGAGACATTCGCCTATCTCTGAAATCTGGAGAAGATTGGGGATCAGGCCATAGATTTACACATCATTTTTCTTTGGTCAAAAAAATAAAACCTGAAGTTTGTGTTCACTGAGCTGTCCCATAGCCATTATTTAAGGTAGTCTCCAATAATCTTACCTCCTACACATCAGGTCATTGCTTGTGAGTCATGGCAACAGAAAGCATAAGGATGTCAAGGAAGGATGTCAGCTATGGAAATTTCCATTACTAGGGTTTCCTTTTGGCATAATAGACTGTCTGCAGTAACCATGAGGATTCTCTGAGATGTTGCCCAACCACTCTCCTCACTACTGGGGAGTTTTACAATGCCTGAATTCTGTAATGGCATAAGAAAATTCAGTCTTGATGAAATAGGTGGGGGAGCTTTAGTGTGCAGGTGCAGGCCTGGTGAATGAGGCTGGGAAAGCATAGATATGAGAAATTCAGGCATTCCAAGAGAGAAATGCAGACAGACAATGCATTTGAAACAACCATGGCTACTACAGGGTAAGTAATGAGTCCTACTAGCCAAAGGGAAATCCTACTCCCTGCAGTTTTCCATAGCCTTCATCATTTCTTGACATTGTGAGAGCTGTGCGAGCTCTAAGGAATAATGATTGCATGGTGAACCTTTGATTTTATTATCTGTTGTTTGCCATAGGAATTTGAAACCTAGGTGTTGACAATGACGTACAATAGAATCAACTGACTTGACCAGTCTGGTCTCACTTGTAAGCCTGCTGAAAGGAACATGAAGTTTAAATGATGCAATCAGCAACAGGAAATCAAATGGTAAAGTGAAAACTGCCCCCTTGTTTTTTCCCAGACTAAGATGAAAATTAGTTGCTAACCCGACTGACAGCAAATAATGGTTTCTGCATTTTTCTTAGATGTTGTGTTGTTACTGGATGTATTTTCAATGCACTGTATGAGGTAATGCTTAATGTTTCTTAATAAATAAGCCTGAGGCATGTTCATAGTTGGCATAGTGGATAATATTTTTAGTGGAAGAGGGTGGTAGTGTGCTGATGATGTACCTGATAAGATAAAGAGAGAAAAAGTACATTTTTCTGCATGTTTAAACTTCTTAAATTAGCAAATGTGATCAGCTCAGTGTGATGATTCACTTGGAAAACAACACCAGGAAACCAGGCCTAATTTATAAATTGACTTGGCTTTTCTACTGCCACTCCCATAAAATACAGGTAAATAGAATGTGCATTACATCTTCTGAGACAAACTATTCTTCCTCTTTCTATTCTGCCAGTGTGAAATTTCATGTATTTCAGCCATGCCATTGCTAGATCTAAAGGGAAAGCAAGAGTAGATAGGAAACTCTTCAGGAAATGAATTGTGCAGAAGGAAGTGATGCTGATGAATCACCAGATTGTACTTTTTGTTCTGAGTCAGAACCAGGCTGGTGCTTGGCAAGCTTATGATGGTGCATTTTTGGTTGAATTGCAACATTTGGGGTGAAGAGCCTATGTTGTAGTGCTGTTCACAGTAGTGGTTTCTGTGAACTCCCAGTCTGGGGAGTACATTTAGCTTTTCCTCCTTAAAGTTCTCCTGCAGCTTGAAATGAACATTGTCAACATCTCCTCAATTCCTCTCCTCTTTTATCATGTCATGCCATTCCGTGCCTAGCACTAATTGCCCTCTTTTTCACTGTTCTTGCATGACATCTATGATTCAGAGACTGCTGGAGTCAATCAAGAGCCTGTAATGACTTCAGCAGCTTGTGGCATGGGTCTGAAAAATTTTGCCAAATGACAAAAGAAAATACTTTAGTTCTCAGATTCCTTTTTCACACTACAGTGTCATCTTTGAGACAAAGACCTTAAAGTAACACTTGAATTCCAAAATCATGTTACCTAGGCAAAAGGTTGCCCCTGATGATCCATGCAGCCCTGTTGACATAGGTTTGTGTTCAGACACTGATTAACTTCTCTCAGCATCTCTTTCTGTGACACACTTTCCAAAGCCAGTGAGATTCTCTCATTTATTTATATCTCCCTATGTGTTTATATGCTTGACAGTTACTGAAGTGGATATATGAACGTCTTCATTACCATTCTACCCATAAAGGCATATTTTATGGTAACACAGACAATATTACTTCTCAGTTTCAGCACCTATCATGAAATTGTTATCTCTCCTTTTCCTGACAATTTCTTACTGCATCAAAATGAAGTTCAACATTGTTACTTAGACTTCTGGGTAACATAGATTACATTGACTTTTCCATTCTTACCAGAAATTGTTGCTAAGTTTAACAAAACACATATAACCTTCAAACATACAGTTGCATGCCACCTGCTTCAGATAGGTTATGACTGGACAAAATTATGTTTGCATTTTGATAGCAGAGGTGACTTACTGTCCTTTCCTGGATACTTGGTGTTCAGACAAGTTGTTCAAGTTATTTTATATGTATTGTATACACACTATGTATTTATATAAACATGATTTCCTTCAATCTATCACACAGTTCGTCATGGTGAGTATAAAGAAAACCTGTTCTCCCAGCTCTGCAGATGGCAGAGAGAGGCATAACAGAGGTTAGAGCAATATCAATATTGCGATCGTATTTAAACAGTTTGAGCCACACAGATGGTAAGCCTCGACTGGGCCTTTTAGTTCTTTTAAACCACAGTCAATATGGGTTTTATCAGTAAAGGGAAACAATGAAAGGTCTTTCTTTAACCTCAGTGCAACCATCATTCTGGGGGGAGATAGCAGTGTCATTTACAGTACAAAACTCTGTTCTCTCGGAAGTTTGCATGTTCTTTGCATCAAGAGCAAACTCTCTGTGGATCTGCAGCTAAAATGCTTTACTCTGGCACTTCGAGCCAACAATCATATGAAGGCAATTTCTTACAGAAATTGACTCAAAATTTTATCACCATACAAAGGATTCAGTTGTCCAGGCATAGCTGCCTCATGTTATATGAGGCACACTCAGACCCTAATGCATCTGGATATCCAAGGCACCTGCATGGCACTCACAGATACAGGGTACCCAGCAGTAAAGCTGCTGACAGGGCAGGGTAACATACTGTGTTCAAATGGTGCTAAATGGCAATGTTTAAGCAGTTAAGGTCAGTCCCAGGGGCAGGATTCCCATCACAGGCTCAGATTACTGAAGGCAGGTGTCTTCTCACAGGTGTCCATGTGGAAGCCTGGTGGTTGAGTCAAGGTAGGTCAGTCTGGCTGCTCACAGGCAGGACATTGGAAATCACGTGCAGATATCTTGAACACCACAGGGCATCTGGTGTTCTTCGAGGCCCAGTGGCTATGCCTGTGTATGGATAGATGAGACAGGACTGTACTCTAGACCTGAGGGCTAATGTCAATATGTGGCTTACAAGCAGCTTAAAGGTCCTCCATCCACAAAACAAAGTAATTGTATCCATAATTTCCTTAAGGGAACATTCCTTGGCCCATGTTATCCTCTAAACCATGTCTATGCTCCTTCTGACAGGTTACCAGCCTACACCAAAACCAGCCTAGGGTGGATCTTAAAGCATAGAACAATAAGGATACTCACAAGGCAGCAACAGAGCCTGTATATGAACTGCTTTTGAACCTTCAGAAGACAAGAAAGTTGTTTCAAGTAAATCTGGCTTTTTTTTATCTCCCACAAAAAAGTATAAAATTTATTTCCACTTAAAAACCTGAAGATATTAATGTCTAATGCATTTAATTCTTATTTTTGGCATTTTCTCAGTTCGAAAGCTTTAAGAAAGCTATGGAAATTTTGCCATATAAATACAGCTATGATTATTTCTGTAGCACCACAAAACATAATAGAATACAATAGTCCTTAATGATAGTATTTTCTAAATCTTATTTTTAAAATAACACAATTTATGTTTCTAGCCCTCAAATCATTATGTGTTTACATATTATTTTATTTCTATACAAAAAGAATTAAAATTTGTAAGTTATTCGATAATCTATTCTAGTTACTTTTCAGGTGTATCTCTAACGCTCAATGGCCACATTTCAGAGATGCAGTTCCCAGTAAATGTCATGTCTTTAAATCCTGTGAACAGGTACTCTTCAGACTTAATAGCTACCTCAGTGAACTAGCAGTCAGAATAGGAATAGGCACCCATACTAATTCAGTCTACCCCTGAACAGATATTATTAGATTATAAGTGGCTTTGCATTATTATAATCATAGATATTTTCCACTTCTAAAGTGATCTTGGAGAGGATGAGGGAGTCTTTGTATAATATTCCATTACGTCATGTAGCTAGACTTCTAGAATCGGTTACAAATTAAAATTTGGAGTAATTTGGGCATTTTATCATCTAAAAATAGTGCAACTAAACGGAAACTGAGGTCACTATTCTCTTAAATTAAAAAATATTTACTCCTCTCTGTTCTGAAAATGGCTATTTGTTGCTATATCTCAAGATTTTATTATGAAACCTTGTGATAATCAATATTTTTCTTCAAACTTCAGGTCCTTGAAGTATTGTACTTACAGAACAGTCTCAGCTTTTGTTTCAAATAAAGTAGGATTGCAGAAATGCTTGAAAATGTGAACACTGTATAACTCAAATGTGGCTGATCTAGGTAAAGGGGAATTTTCACCGCCATTAAAATATATCATTCAATTTTTCAACAGCTTTGTGTAGTTCTGACACAGCGAGAGAAAGGAAAAATTTATTTCAGTGTAAGATTTTGACAATATAATAACCTGATGGAGGTATTAGCATCAAAAAGTTACTGAAATCCTAATTTCTGACAGACAATTAGTAATAATTGACATATACAATGATTTATTGCCAGCCAGGGACATAGTTTATTAACAGATGTAACTGACAGTAGCTGCAAGAAGTTATGCATGAAATCCTGATTTAATTCCAAAAGTTACACCTACTAACGTGAAGTGGGTTATTACTTGCTTCTCTAAGAAAAGGCAAAGGTACAAGAGACTGTCCTGTTTTCATCTCCTTCGTAATTATGTGGTTTACTGATGTGCTCATCACACTGGCACGCCAAAATGGTGGCTGCGTAATGAGATGCTCCAGCAAAAATACACATTTTATATAACTGCAAATGCATGAATCAATCTCTCAGTTCAAAGAATTTCCCCCCATTATTTTCAAAAAGCAAGCCCATCTAATTCTGCTCGAGGCAGAGATGTGTTGCTGGGCACAGTAAAACCGTGTGTTGTTTTCCCCATGCAACTGACTCACGAGCCAAGGCACCGAAGGGCACATTTCTGGAGCCTCCAAGGGCTCCCAGTCATACTGGCAGCAGACTGGCCTTTCTGAGGGAGGTGTCTAGTCTGCATCTCCCAGCCAGTCTCACCTACAGTGTTTGTCTGCCTCTCACAGACTGCTTGGTGTTGGCATCCACCCCCTACACAGCTATGCCAGAAGAGTGAATAAACACTGGGATACCCTGGCAGTGGGAAGCATTCTCTTAATGATGAAAAATGAGGATTCCACAGAATGTGTGACTCAAGTTCTCTCTTCAAAGATGAATTAGCTGAAGTCTTTGCTATGGCCAGATGATGCCTAACCCTGTGTGAGAGCAGTGGGGGTTGAGGGCAAAGGCAGCTTGCTCTTTGCCTCTCAGCACAGTCTGGAATAGAGGTGGCTCACTGCCAGTATAGCTATCCTGTTTGCTTACAGCTGGGAACAACTAAACACAATATTTTGGATAAAGAGAACCAGCCAAGATGCCCTACTCCCTACACAGAGAAAATCAGGCAGCAGTCCCTTTTGGAGACCAAGAGGCTCGGCATCAACCTCCCACCTACTCACTTGAGATTTTTTTTCCCAACCTTTAGCCAAAGTGTCTGAATGATACAATCTCTACCTGAAAGAGTGGCAAAACTGTTGGAATGTTTAGTTAAGTGTCTTGACTCGCAAGGGACTGGATATCAGAAATGGGAGTCTTTTGCTAAAAGCAATTGCATGGATTAATTATCTAAAAGAAAAATATTTTCTCTCTTTCTATGGAGTTGTGGAGGAGAAAACATTATTAACATGCATGTTTTATTTACTAAAGTTAGATGAGATCAAGACACATAGCATGTAATTTTGTTTACCAGTTGGGAAACCATGTTCTACTGCACCTGCACTTACCTTTGAAGCTGATTTACATTACTCTAGACAGGTAGGAGTAGAAACAGAGAAGGATATCTGATGTGGTAGCCTGGAAGTGTGGTGTCTGGTGCTTGGCTCCTAAATATTTAGGTGCACCATTTCACCCATAGTTTACATGGTTATACTAATTTTTACTGCAGCCCTGTAATGGCTGCTTAGTTTTGCGAAAAAGTGTAATCTACGACTGACATTAAATAAACTCAGTTATCTTTAAGATAACATGCCTTAGAGAGCATCTCAAAGTAAAAATATTTGAAATGTGTATGATAAAACAACAGACAAAGATCATGATAATAAAAAGAAATTAATTTTGTGGTTCTGGTGATTAATTATTTTAACTCAACTCTGGAGGTTTATGGCATTCCTGAATTTCAAATAGTGAATTACAGCTTTCTCTTGTACAAAGAAAGATTTTACAAATTATGTAAGTGAGAAGCTTTTGTATTCTTGTATTCCAAGGACGATTTCAGGAACTAAAGAAATTGAAATTGAAACTGGGCTTCACATATTTCAGAGAAATTAGTTTGCATAACAGGAAAGAATGAAACTGGGTGCCCAGGCAACAATATCATTATGTACTACATAGCACACATGAAATGAGCAGCTTCATATTCCTTGTGACACAATTTCAGTGAGTTTTTTTCCACTTTGTTTACCTCAGTATTATCTGGAACTCTTTTCAGAAAGAAGAAAATCTGCCTTGCCTGCAAATGTTGTTATTCCATGTGATTTTCAATACTAGAATGTGGGAGTATTAGAAGTGTGATAGAAAAACACATAGATATAATGCTCCCTCTCTGGCTTCCTCTGGGTAAGGAGTGAGTAGGAAAGAAAGAGAGACAGAGCCTCTAAACAGAAAGAATGCATTACAGTGGGTGCAGGGTCACAGCAAGGTTCATCATTATCATCATCATCATCATCATCATCATCACCATCCACAATAAGGGTACTGGAGAGATGCATGTTTTGGTCCTGTGGGTCATCCCACCACCAAGCAGCTCTGTGGTGTGTGCCTGAGGCTCCATGCAGGGAGCCCATGGCAAACCACAGCTGAGCCCTTGGAGCAGTCCTTGGCTGATGCCTGGCAGCATGATGTCCTGCACGTACCCCATTTTGTTGAAAGGGCAGAGTTAATGAATGTTTAGGTTTGTCTGAACAAACACATTTGCCATGCTCTAAACCCTGTGAATATTACTGCCACCACCACTCCATGAGTGGAAGAGCAGCCCATGTCCAACTGTAGGTGCCTACAAGGAGACCAACATGTTAATGCCAGTCGGGCTCAGGTCCTGCTCTCTCCTGCTTCTCCATGCATACTTCCTGGTGGCCTGATGGTGTGTGACTCAGAGCTGCTGACTGTAGGTGCCTAGTGTCTGTTTGTCTAAAGGTAATCTGCTTGTTTTGTCCTTTAGTGGAGTGAAACAGGCATGTTCAGCTGGTGATTCAACTGCCTGTTCTAGATTCCTGTCCTACACTGGGGTGATTTGCCTGTCTCCTGCCATTCACTGAAGATAGCACCTGATCAGCTAACTTCTGAACTTTTAGAGGTATAATGTTAAAAGAGATTCATCCATGCCTAGATTCTTACTTGTGAACTATTTGATTACAGATCACAAAGTGGAACAAGTGTTACTAGAAGAAATAAAATCCAGGTACACACTAAAATGACTTTACGTTGAGTTTTGTTGTCATAAGTGTGCAATATATCCTGCTAATAAAAAATGAAAAGAAGGTTTTTATGTGCACCTGTGCATATGTTCACATAGACAAAAAAATTAAGGTGCCTTGTGAAACTGTTTTAGCTGAATAAATGGGACAAAATTCCAGGCACTCAAAAACTTTTAGTTTTTCATATGTGTGTATATATATACACACAAAAACATCTAAAGTCCATGTACACACTCTGTGTTCTTTAATTACATGCCATAACATTACATGCAGTCCCTTCAAAATCTCCCTTTTTCGAAAAAAACAATTGAATACACATACTTGCATATACTCTAGTTCTGAGTCAAGTTTAGTTAGTTTGGCATATTAGCTATTTGACAGAGCAGAGATAAACAGAGATGTACACTTGTATGTGGCTGTGGCTGATTGTCCACACAGCTACGTGCAATGTCAGCACTGGTTTGTCAAACCTGTGGAGCTTGCTGCACACTTCAGTGCTCGATCAGGCTGCTTTGCAACTAGGAAACAGCTTTGAAGACTTCACTTGGCCTAAGATGGTGAAAGGCATGGTAAGAACCTCTAAACTCCTTTCTGTTCACTTTGCTGCTGGTGTTTACAAGAGGGCAGGAGAGAGGGCATGGCTGCTCTATCACATTGACAAAGAATGTGCCCCCAAGCCACAGAGAGATGTGAACTTAAAATCAGCCCAGGTGCTCAGTGAGATCGATCCCATCCCAGGACTGGCACAGTGACAATGTCATTTCAAACAAGCTAAGCACAGCTGGGGATAGGCCTCATCAATGACAAGTAAAAGGAAAAGAGAGGTAAAATAAGAGTGTGCCAGCCATAAAATAATTTATTTGGAATATGTTCCTAAATTTTGTAGATTTAAAATATTCTTTGCTATGATGTTTATTTTATGCACACATTTGCTGTGTTGTGACTAATGAGCTGATGTCAAGAGCAAGAAATCAATGAGTTGCAGAGATCAAAATCTATGTTTTAATGAAAAAATAATATCTACGCAGTAGTCTCTTAACTTCTTTTCATGTAATAATATCGGTAATCCTTAATGTCTAAGTCATAAATATTATTAATTTGAAAAATAAATTAGCTCTTTTCCCAGCTGTAGCTCTTGTATTCTATTTCAATTACTTCTGAAAATACATCTCAGGGCCAAACATTGCCCTTACCTGTATTTGTCTCTGAAGTCAAGGGAAACTGTGTCTGTAGGTCTGAAAGAGTGGAATGGTTGGGTTTTTTCTTCTACCCTGCCCACATAAATCCCATCTATGGACCTTATCCAAAATCTTCTGAAATCAAAGGAAGTTTGTAACGACTTCAATGGATTTTGAAGCAGAATTAAATTATTATGAAATGGTTTTAATGAGAAGAAAAAAAAATGTAGTTCTTCAAAGCCAAAACTTTTCATTTTCATAAGTAATAGCTATTTTTTATATATTCAGAGTCTTGAAAATCATTTGGATTAAAATGAAAAAAGAAAGAGCTGTTTTTCCTCTTCATTTCTTATTTAGAAATATTGACTGCAATAACAATTACGTTGTTCACATAGGATTTTAAAGCAAACATTTGCTTATTATCAAACTAAAAATATCAAAGTATCTGAGCTCTGTTCTTTTCTTTACTTTCAAAAATATGATTAAATTTGAGATCTTCCTCCTCATGCCTAGATGGATTTTTTTTAAGTATGAAGAAAATTTCAATGGACAAAGTTTGTGAAGAACTTCCCTTTGGCCCAGGCCTTTAAGAGCAGGATAACAGGTGAATAAGTTCATGCTTCATGATAGTGCCAGCTGTAATTTCCTTTACACTGAATTAGGCCCACTAAAATAAGACAGAGCTTGTTGAGCTTAAAAAAAAGAAATTTGGAAAAAAACCCAAACAATTTGTCTCTTCCCAACCCTGCAAGCCACCCCCAACAACATATTTTCTGTCACCGGAGGAGAGAAGTGTTGATAACTTGAATCTGTCAGCTCTTGTCTTCTAGGTTGCTAATGAGTCTCAACATTCAGCTGCTAAGTGAAATTGTGATGGACAGACCTTCTAGTCTCTTCATTGCATTACAGAATAAAGGAGGTCTTCCTAATGTGACTAAACATTGCCTGAAACACCTCAGCACAATAACTGGTAAAGTGATTACTGAAAAATGTTCTACTCTTGTAGAATTCCTAGTCTTTATGGAAATACATTAATAAATAGATTTATGGTATATCTTATTAAACTGAAATGAGGTACTGTCTTGAGCAATAGAAGTTCAATCAGAAACTACTACAAAAACTACTAAAGGAATGATAACTATTAACTGTTTCAAAATGCAGATTTTTTTTGCCAGCAAGCCTTAATTTGAATGAATATTGCGGTCAATTGTGAAATTAGAAAACAACACAAAAATCCAAGCAAAAAAAAAAAAAAATTAAAAAATAGAAACAATGTCCTGTGCAATTGAGAATTGAGAAGGAATGGCAATAATCAGAAATAACTTCCAGGGTGGTTTGACTGCTAGAGCCAAACCTTTGAGTTGGGAATGGTCACATACAGTGATATGCACTGACTGTATTGTGGATGTGCCTAGAGATAGGCATTTGTGTTGTGTGCTAATCTGAGTTTAAAATTCAAACTCTGTAGAATATGAAATGTTCAGACACATGATCTACTTATTGTTCATTGAGTGGACCTCACTGCCTCCCTACACATAACCTCTTAACTCATCAGAACTAGCGTGATTCGCAGTCTGGTCTGCAAAGGAGAGGAGATGAAGTTGAGACACATTATTTGGCAGTTCTCCAACCTATCCCAGCATGCAATTACTTGCTGCACAATACAACCATGCAAAGGTTTGGATGTGGTACAATATTCGATTTGTATGTCCACTGAAAATCAATTCCAGTGTTATGGAGACAGCACAATTATCTGTAGGACATGAAATCAGCCACCCAGCTCTGTGTTTGTTACAACAACATGGAGGAGTTATTTTGCCAACATTTTTATAATGTGTGCTAATGTCATGCAACTGCACTTGATATCATGTCTAGGAATAGGCATTTGACGTTTTTCCAGAGAATTTTCAAAACCTTCTCTTTAACAGATATCTACATGATATAAGGAAGTGTTCTTTTTTTATTTCTTTTTTTTTTTTTTTCAGAAGTCAGCTTACAAGCTTTAAAATCAGGCTTGCAAACTTCTCTCTGTGTACAAAAACCCTGAGAAATCCAGGGGATTTCAGAACTGCTGTCTTTTAAAAAGACATGTCTGTTACATTCAGCCAGTTTTTTGAATCTGGCCTCCTATTTTAGAATGCAAAACTGCAAAGAGAGGTGCTTTGACCTCTTGATCAGATGTAATGTTGACTCTGGAGAAACCAATTAGGAAAGAGGACCAAGAATACCACGGCTTAAGTCCTGAAAAGCAGAGTGAAGAATTTATGTGAATTCTTGGGATGATGTGTACAGGAATAGATAGAATGCTATCAAGTAACCAGAAAATTAAGATAGATTATTCATCTGACTTGGCTGAGAAATTTTTAAATTAGGAAAATGATGCCTGATATTTTTTTCAACTAGGACAAAAGGCTGTAAAATTAGGTATGTGCCAACTCCAATCTTTGCATTGGCTCAACATAATAGACTTGGTGCAGTACTTGAGACTCACAATATTTGAAAGGACTGCATGAAATTTATATCTTGAAAAAATTGCATTCATAGCTCCATTCAAATCCATTTCTCCCCATGCATAAATGATAGACTAAATAGCATTGTCCATTGCAAAAACTCACTTTGGATCAGGTGAAGAGTGAGACTGAAGCAGTATTTGAAATCTAGGTTTGGAGTCCTATACTGTACATCACTTGTTTTACATGAAGTATTTCCAAGGTGATAGGTAGAAAAAGGAGATGCTTTCTGTGTAAGGTATATACTTATTTGTCGAACCTGCATCAACCATTTTTAATATCTCTCAGGCTACATTTACACTACCAAACACCTTAGGTCCCCAGTTAATTCCTGGGTTTCTGCTCCCTCACAGTACATGGTACATGAATTTTCATTTGCTGTTAAGCTATTATTCTAAGAGATCTCAAATTGTATTATAATGCTGGCTACAGACAGATAGATAAAATGCTATCTGTATTTAAGGGCTATGGCAGTACCATGAGATGCTCTATGCTACATCAGACCAGAAGTGTCAAGCTTTCCCTGAAAGGGGCTCCACTGGAGCAGTGCAGATGCATTCTGCATCACTTGGCTGAGGATCCTGCTGTCAGTCTCTGTGCTGGTATCACACGATGCAATGCTTTGCAGAAATAGCTCATCTGGCTCTTAATAAACCCTGTTTTGACAGAAGAGTGAGGTGATATCACAGAGATTAATGACTTCTTCACTTAGATATTTAGTAAAAAAAAGTCACATCTTTTCATTCTGGAAAGTGTGAAAAATGAAAACGGGAAGACCAGGCTTTGTTATTTATCTCTATTTTTCTTCCCATCAGATATAGGAACTATCATATCCCCTGCAAGATTTTCGTTAACATGGCTAGCAAAAGCATAGTGAGTGATACCAATGAGGAATGTACATCTTTCAGTAAGAAGTCCATTAATTAATCAGGACCATAGCAATGACTCACAGTGTTTCAAATTTTTCAGAGCAAAACTATTTCACTAGAATTTCCACAATCCTAGATAAAGTGAAAGGCCTGATCTTTGATAAAAACATAGAAGTTAACAACTTCCAGGTTCAAGTAAGGGAAGATACAAATTTGAGAACATTATGTACTAAGAGTTGAAAATGTAGATGAAAACTATGCCCTTACTGATCTAGGAATAATTTCCTATATGTGTAAATGTTGCATTTTATAGCTTGCCCAGAATACACACTGGACAACTTCATGTCTCTCTGGATTGAATAATTTCACTCTGAAATCAATACTTTCAGAAGCTATGAATCAATCTACCTTCCCAGAACAGTTGTCCTTTAATTTTTTCTTTTTATTCCTTTTTATTCTTTTTTTGTTTGTTTTGTTTTATTTTGTTTTGTTTGGATAATGCTTCCCTATTCATAAAGTGCTATGTCAGTGCTGAATATCTAACTTTTATGGGAGTAAGATATTTATTAGGTAGTTAAACTAGGTGAGCAAGGTACAGGACTGTAAGAGAAATGTAAACAAGAACTTTGAGAAAGGCTGTTTCCAGTGTGCTGTATTTAATTCAGAATTCTAATTTGCAACTGAAACAGTAATTATTGCTCATCTGGATACTGAAGAAAGATTGATCTTGACAAACACATTCATCAGTGCCAAGGTGGACTTAACTAAAGAGAGACATTTTTGAGGTAGAGGTTTCCACCTGAGCTAAGGCCAGACTTACCGGTAGAGGTTGAAATTTTATTAGGTCAATTGTTATAACTTGGAAAGGAAGACAGGACTTCAAACCTATAAGCCCTTTTCCAAACAAGGGCTATTTGAAAATATAGAAAGACTACATATAGTCTTTCTATATATTAGAAAGACTGAAAAGCCCAGACGTTTTTCTACTTTTACCGACACTAATGGTTGTTCAAATAGATATTTCTTCGACCTACAAACTTTGCTTCACCTTTGCCCTTTAGACAATTAAGTTTACAGCAATATCCACTTTGTAGTTAGTGGTGACAAACAGGAACTTATTTCAAATTCCTTTTCCTATATCTACAAAAGTTTGAAATTAACCTTTTACTTATATTGCCTTATGTTTCTTATCTTATATTAAGAGATGACAATGATTGACTTAAATAGAAATGTCTGAAGTTCACTCTTATCAATCCTATCTGATGCCTCTACATTGCAATGTATTTCTAAGCAATCTAAAATGCTAGACATATTGTAATTAAGGTAAAATGGAATTCAGTGGAAATTCATTTATCCTATGAAATTAGCCTTTAGATAGCTAGCATTAAGAATACAAATTTACTAATCAGAATAACCTGATGGAAATAATAATTTAATGTGCTAAAGGATGCTGTGGAAATAACTGACTAGTGTGATGTGCTTTGTGACTATTGGAACAAGGAAGATCTAAAACTAAATAATTGTAAAAAGGGCTTTTAAATTCATTGCCAGCTGTATTGAATATTGTATGTTTCTAAGAGCTTTCTATGAGTCATCTTCTCTTGGAAAAGACTTCCTCTTCTTCATACTTTATCACAAGTGAAGGAAAATTCTGAGTTCAAAGGGCTTTTAGGTTACTGAGAGTTTATAAAAAACAATTTTAGTTCTTGTTTGTACATAGAAGTACTGCAGCTTTTTATTATTATTTATTATTTTAAATTCTTTTCTTTTACATACCAATTGGTAGTTGAGTGCTCTGTGAAAAAATGCACACATTATTTCAGTGCCAGTCCAAGAGCTGAGAATTCAAGATAACTCTTTCGGCAGGCTTCCTCGGGCACACAGCTTAAGCCTGTTTTTCAAAGGTATTTAGGCATTGCTCCAGTCAGTGTTGCAATGATTCTGTAATCTATCAAAGCTGTTACATGAACTAATAGCTCTAAGTTAAGTCAACATAGCTTAAGCATAAAATAAGATGAAGTTTTTCACAAGGCTAATTAACCCTTGTTAGCAACAGACTATACACACAACAAATTCTCCAGATCCCCAAAGCAAGGTGGGAAATCTTTCCAGAGGATATCTCTACTTTAGTAATGTTATAAAACATTGTCACTGTGCTTTGGGGCCTATGAACTTAAGAGGGTCACACTATTTGCCATGGTCTCTTTCAGCTTCAAAATCTACCTATTTTAGTTTATCTTTCTGCTATTACCTACCTGCTTCTGCAAGGCACTATATGGTCCTGTCTTTATGTCAACTTTTGAGGTCTTCATCTTCATTGAAAACCTCTGAAACAGAGAGGTATTGCACTCTATGGCTTCCCTATAAGATATTTTTAGGATTTACTCAGATTCAGTGTCACAGTTTTTCCTTTACCAATGGCATGTCTATGCTCCAGAGTGATGCAGTAGCAGGGGCCCTCGGCCAAATTAACAGGCTTAATGAGATGCAGAGGTTTCTTACAAAGCATCCCCCAAATATGACATGCACTTAGTTCGTGGGAGAGTGAAGCTGATGCCTTCCCTGCTGGAAGAGAACTGAAGCCTCCAGTCATTCCTGAGACATGATCTTGGAAAGTGGGAGAGGAGCTGGGAACTGCACACCACAAGCCCTAAACGATCCTTTATTGCTACTGAATGGAACTTAAATTTCAAAATCAACTGCTTCTACAGTATCTCATAATGAGCTCTGGCTTTTTAATTAGCGACCTGATGGAAGCCTGTGGCAGGCAGATGGATATTGCTGTGAGATAGTGCAGCCCCAAAGGCTGCGCAGCAAAGACTGAGCAGTGCTATGAGATTGTGGGCATGACTTTCATCTGATTTCACAAGGCATATTTTCTAAATCGCAGATCTCTGTTGTATGTGTCCTCACCTGGTTTACTACATCCACTTCAGTGAGGGCAGCAGAATTAGATACATGAAACATGACTTCTCAATGTCACAAACACCAGTTACGCTGCTGGCCAACTCCAGCTTAAAAAAAATCTACTTGTGTAACTGAAAAATGGCTTAGTTTACTTTTGCAGCAACGTGCATTGGGAATCATGTTCAGGTGATTCTGGACATTGATCTCTGTGTTTTTTCTAGTGTCACTGCTTTCTTAATTGAAGTCATCCGGAAAACGTGACTAACCTTTTTTTTTATCTTTCCTATGGCTGTATGACAATTAGTGTCGCTAGATTAAATGTAGTCCTCTGCTGCACTTGATTTTGAGTTTAAAGATTTTGAAACTAGGTTAAAGGTTCTATATGCTTTTGGTTGTTTAATGACTATAAATTTATTACAAGGATCAGAGTGCAGTTTTGCTTCCATTTGCCTAAATCTGTCCACCTTCTATTTCTCTATCATATTATCAGCATTCAAGGAGACACATGGGAGCTGATGTACAACTATTGCTTGTAAGTCACATTCCTACTGCAAGATAATAAACTTGTGTATGTATAAATATTAGTATACCCTTTGCACAATTTGTTTTGTTCTTCTGAGTATATTGTTGATAAAATCCCAAGTGAAAAAACCAAACTGTTACTGAGGCTGCAGTTTCAGGGCACACTAGCTATAGGGCAATACCACAGTTAAAAAGTTTGTCTCTTCTGCCCCCTGCCCTCCTGCCCAGCTCTCATCCCAGAGCAGAGGCTGTGTCATTTGTGCTGACTGACTGCTCCCAAAGCTACAGTGTACATCTAGCTTCTGAAATGGCCTGGGCTGAAGAAAAGTCCTGATTAAATGGAGTTCAGAGCCCCATTTGTCAAACAGTTGTGCTGATAAAGTGCAGAGCACTGCAGCACTGGGAAGAAGGAAAAGGATTTGGAGGAGGAGAAGAAAGAGAAGGAAAAGCAGGAAGAGGAGGAGCAGGAGCAGGAGAAGGAAGAAGAATTAATAGCTGAAGCTGGGTGGGATGGGAATTCCCAAAACTAGCACTGCCACTGAGTCTGTCTCCTGACAGACCACAGCCAGAGCCTGAAGGATGAAAGCACCTTGAAAAACCCAAGGATAACAAGTTTGTAATCCTTTTTCTGAAATGTTGGTTATTCTCCTGTCCTTACTGTTAGGAGAAGTAATGAATGCTCCAATACCTTTCAGGGGTTTTTGTATATGAAATATTTTCCCTGGTTCAGTTTGTGGGAATGACTCACAGTTTTGAGCTCTTCCTCCATGCTCTTTGCCCTTTTCATACGCAGACATGATTTCTCCGGTATAGATTTGATGCAGATCAATGTGCGTGCTGGCATCTGGGAACAAGACAGATAACTTTTTTCTCCCAGTTTCCTGTTTAATTTCATAAGGTGATAGTTCCAGTTAGTCTCAAAAGGCATAATATCCTGTATTTTCTTCATAGTGAAAGAAGTTGTCTTTTTTCTGGCATACAATAGTCTTCAAAAAAACTTCAAACTACTTTAGTTAAGAAAAACGTGACTTCTCTGTTCTTAAGAACTAGGGGTGGCATTTTTTGATTGGTGCTGAACATGACAATATAAGCAAATAATACCTGGATTCTTAGCTCACAAAATATTTCTTTTCTGTTTTGAAGCTGGTATTTTGTTTTAATGTAGTTTTTCACATAACCGAGCTGTCATCACTTGCAGACAAGGACTGAAGGTACACGTCAAGTTTGAACATGTTGCTTTATACAAGGTCTCACAGAGATCCTGACGGTGTGAAATATTCCTGAAACAATGTTTTGACTTTCACTCAATACTTAAGTCTATTTAGTCACGTCAAGGATTTTGCCAGTGGTCTGAGATGTGTTATCAATCCTATAGACTGTCTACTTTCATACACAGGCAGAAAATACGCAGGTGCACAAGACTACCCAGACTTGGCCTTCACATCTGCCTTTAACAGTTCTCATCTTATCTCAGTGATAAGGAATTTCCACGATAAAATGATTAGGTAGAAGCAATTTGACTAGATATTAAGCAATTGCTGTAGATATACTAATCTTTATTAGTTCATTGGGGAGTGACTAAGATTTTGAAAGAGATCTTGGTGACATAAAAATGAAGCGGCAAATAACTCAATTTAAAAAAATATGGAAGACATAAATTTTTTTGTGTATGAAAGCATGAGAGAGCTAAGGAAGTATTTTCATTACATTTGTTATTCAACAAGGACCTACATCTGTTTCCAGTTTGCACTGATTATTGACACATCTGGCTATTTGGCCCTAGGAACTACAAGTTGCTGTTGTGGCATTATTCTCTGAATCAACTTTTTAGACCACCCGGAAAATAATATAGCAAGTGCTGTGAGAAGGCTGTGTTATTTGTAATAAGATTACCTTTTGGCATCTAGATGTATTGTACAAATGGGATTCTGTCATCTTCTGTTTTATAAATTACAGTTTTGCATTTTTTACACCTGTGGGGAAAATAAGCCTCTAGCCAAAGGGCTTACTAGTCGACAGAAATAAATCAGGATGACCTGATAGAGTCTCAAGTAGATGCCAGATACAGTAGTAACAACTTGCCTTACATGGAAAAATACCTTGTTTCATTAGAAACAAAATACAGCAAAAATCACACAACTGAGAAAGATGTTTCTTTAACCTATGGTGAGATGTATTTTTTATGATTAATATCCCACTGTTAGAAGTGAATACTGTCCAAGTCCTTGACCCTTCAAAGTTTTTTTTTCTGTAACAAATAGTTAAATTTTCTCCATCAGCAGTTTGAGAGTAGCAATCTAGTCCAAGAGTGTGAAAGATATATTTTGTGAAGTATGTGGTAAAGACTTTGAAAAGTCTAAGGCTAAGATCACAGGAGAGAAGGGACCACCTAGATTATCAAGACCAGTCTTTTCCAATTGCACGCAAAAGATAGGATAGTCCTGAAGGATTCACAAAACATCTACTCCAAACACCCACTCAAACCACAGGCCAAAAACCAGTTCCAATACTCTGTCACGGATTTAAAACATAATAGTAAAAGACTAAGTCACAGCTTCCATGTGCCACAGGAAGGAACATGATGAAACACTTATTTGTTTTATTACAAATACTTTTAGACTCCGGTAATTTGTTGTTTTTTAAATAATGATCTAGATAATCTATATGGCCACATGAAGCTGCAACACAGCTTCACTTGCTGCATTGAATTACATGCGGAATTAATTTGATCTTCCACATAAAACTAACACAAGCCTTGAAGATGCATAGAATAAAGATATATAAGAAATAATTTGCTGGGTTTTGATGAATTGCAGGTTTGTAAATGGTTTTGTGTGCTTTCTCTGAGGAAGTTTAGACAGCCTCAACAGTTATTTCCACTCCTTCAGATTAAGGCTGCAGTTTTTAATGTGCATTATTGAATTTTTAATTCCTTTAATAGCTAAAGAATAAAAAGTACAGAGGGCAATCACTGGGAGGCAAGAGCAGAGGATGAATACTGTATTCTTTGCAGTGCTGTACTATACTCTGCTATTCTCTTTAGGCTTGCTCTTTGTCCTTTTTGACATTGTGTCCCTCTGAGTGGTCTGATTGCTCTTGTTTTCTCCTTAGGATAAGAATCTGAGGGCAGCCTTTGTGGTAGGGAATTGTCACATCCTGCCAGGCACGATGCCATACAGATCATCAACCTTGTCCTGTCTTCTGTGCACTTTCATGGCAAGGATGATGATGATGATGTCTTTCGCTAGCTGCCTGGCCAGCCTAAGTGTCCGCAATTGCATAGAGCATACCCAGTTAGGAAATGTCTGCGCTAGTGCACAGTTTTCCAGCAATCAAGAATGACTGAGGCAAAACAAATATGTAAAAATAGAAACTACTCTGGGTGATTTTCTTTTTCATGTGCATTTAGTGGACTTAGGACTTCTGCAAGACCTTTGAAAAGTGATTTAGAGCTAGTTTGATAACACCTGGTTTGAACTTTATCTTTGCAGTGCCTACAAAGTTTATGCCCGGTGCTCAGGGAATTAAGTCAAAACACTTAAATCAGGTGTTTAGGCATCCTAATCAGTGAAGTAAGAAAGTTCAGCATCTTGATAGGATGATTCAGTATCCCACATGCTGGACAACAACTTGCCCAGATTTCTGAGGCCTCACAGTTAGTGCTCTCTGCAGGGAGCAGGGTCCCCTGCAGATACGTCTGCCTGGTTCCCCTCCCAGATATGTTTATGCAGTTTGCATGTGGGAGATTTAGAAGAAAGTAGAGGCTGGGATCAGGACCTGAACCAGGTCTCTCCCCCTCCCAGCTGAGTGACCTACTCAAGAGGTTCCCGAATTATTTGTTGTTCTCCTCCTCGCAGTAAGAGAATGATCTGTCTTAAACCTGAATCTTGCTTAAATAAACAAAGCCTCAACAGGAGGGAAATAGAGTGAGTAGCTGCTCTACAGCATGGAGTTTAGGACACAGCTCAAGCTAAAAAGGTTCAGACATCTAAACTTCCTGCATCCTTCAAGAGTGTTTAAGCCTTAAAACTGATATGAAGAGGCAGACTGTATTTAGAAAAGCAAGCTCTGCTTTTGTGAGTGCCTAATCTCAAATAGGGTATAAGAGCCTGAAACTTATGTAATTAGCAATGCCTCTCCCCAAATCCTGGGTTACCTGCCTCAGTTCTGGAGAAGGGACAGGTCAATACTGTCTTCTGCTGGCTGGATCCCAGCCATTTTCTTGTCAGGAGGGCTCATTCATGTAGTGCAAGCATCTCCTTTTATCTACTGATTGCATTAATCAACTCAGAAGTCAAGCAGACATCTCCAAATCCCTTGGGATCATTCCTTGCAAAATCAAGAGTGTGTTCCAACTCCTATGAGACTCAGAGTTACCATTCATGGATACTCAAACTGTTGAGGTACTAAGATTCTTCAAGTGGTAGATAGGATTTTCAGGTAATAGGCAAACACATGCTTGAAATTTGGACCTGGTCTGTCAAGCTACTCTGCTGCTGTAGAACAAATTTTCTTCTTTCTTCTTTTTCTTTCTTTAGAGGCAATCCCTCAACGAGTCAAATGTGCCTAAATGTGAAGTAAGAGGAGATTGAGTTACTTTTGGGGACTATTTTGATGTCACTCTTTTGGGTGCTGTCAAATATGTGCTCTCTTTTATTCTTTGGCTAGAAATGCTAAAGATAATGCCTAAAAAGTTAACATTTTCAGTCAGATGGCAAAAGTTTGAAGTTGATTTAACATATATCAGGACACAGATATCCTACTGGGATCGCATGCCAAAATTGCTTTAGTCAGGATACAATAAACAGTTGGGAACAAAGTGCTGTAAAAACCTTCAAACAGAAATTCTTATTTACACAGTTCTTGGAAATAGGATCCGTCTCTTTTCCTCTGAATTCAGCTCCTGAAGCACTCTGTTAACCATCTGGTATCTTCCAGGAAAGGAAAAATGTAAATTACATCTGTCTTTTGCATGGTATGGGGGACGGGAGACAGGGTGGCAACAGCTATATTCATATCCAACAAAGAAGAGACTCATTTCAACTTTGGTGAAAGCTTTGTGCCTCTCAAACTGTTACTTGCATAGCAAAAATTCTCTATGAATTATTCTTATATGCAGTTCATTTCCGTGTAATCTACTGATCTACATGTAATCTACTGATATGCAAAAAAAACCTTGCAGACTTTCTTACTTAAAAAGTTCATCCTGGATCAAACTATTTGAGATGTGAGGTCATTCATTTGTGTTCATGCAACTTCTAATGCTCCTGATTCAGTGTACAATTCTCTACTGCATCTTGGGGGGTCTTGAGGCTTCCATGCCAGCATTAGTCCCAGATGCAAATGTACAAAAATTAATGGTGTAAGGATAGTTGTTCTCTGATGATGAATAGGTGCACTGTGTATGAAGAGTGGGTGAGATTTATATTATAATCAACTGTAAAGAATTCAATATGTGATGGGACCCTAGGGCTTTGCTCAGTAAAGAAGGAAATCCAATAATGTATTTCCTTTTATTCAGCATATATTTTAAGTTTTTTCCCCTTCATTCTGCCTAAGAACTGCCTTTCTGAAGGCTGAATGTCACGTCACTTCTGTTTTCATTTCTCATTAGTTTTGCCTGGAACTTCTATGCTTTATTGCCAACATTTGGTTTAGTCCAGAAAGAAATTGTTTCATGGCATCACAGGAATAGGATTCTATGAGGATCTCCATTGAAGTCACACCTTTTTTTAATAGGACAGCTCTGCTCCAACCTCCTACCCCTCCAACACAGATGTGCTCCAAAGGACAAAGGATCTGTCAGTGACCTCCCTGAATCTACCCAAATAAGTGGTTTGTAGTGCTAGCATCCAGCTAGGGGGCAAGAAGAACAGTGGAAGACAACTTGGGAGTGTTAGTAGATGGGAAAGTGAGCAGGAAGCAATGCTTCTGAAGTGTGCTGGGGTCACCGGAGTGGTGGTAGGTTTCCACCTACCTCAGCAGTGCTGGCTGAGCAAAAAGAATTTAAAGGGATCAGAGGGGGAGACACATATGATGAACATACCTCATGAAAGGGGGTGGAATGAGTGGGAAGATACAGCATGTGCTGTAGGGGTGGATGGTAGTAAATCTGTGCTTTCATAATCACTTGTGACTGTGCACTGAGGGTGGGATTCATTTCACGAAAAGTTGATGTTTTTATCCTAGCTGCTCACACTGTGCCTCTCACAGGCAGTGGAGAGAGGTGAGTGTTTTTTAAAACATTACTTTGTCATTTTGCTGCTTTATTGGTAAAGAAAGAAGAGTTAGTTTTCCACATAACACAAAACTTTTGTCCAATCCCTAAAGAAAGGATTTATTACTACTTTGGCAGGGAGCTGTGCTGGAAACTCTCCCACTTCAGTTCCCTGGACAATGTCCTCCCCTGAAATATGGTTTGACTGTTCTGAACAGTGCATTGCAAATTTGCACACAGTGATATTGACATCTGGCTTTAGCATATGGGATACAGATAGTCCTTGATTGCTGAACAGCTGTGATGCTTTGAAAAGAAACAATTGCATTTGAAGAATATGGGATATAAAGTAGACCTTGTCTTATCCCACACATCTTGCTTACATTTCTTTTTCTAAATTACCACTCTGTTTATTAAATTTCCACAGTATAAAACCACCAAAATTTAGAAAAGATTGAAGTAGATGGTAATATTGTCAGATATGCCAGCAAACAATCCACTGACAACACGTGTTAGGAATCAGTCCATTACAATTAGTCAAGGACAATGCCAGAAGATGATGGGACTGAGTAAGAACAAACAAACAAGCACAAAAGAAGGAACAGGGAAGTATTGAATGTTCAGAAAATGTTCCCATCAATTCTGTATGTAAAAATCCCATTTTGGTGAAGAGTTTTTGCAGCAATCTCAGCAATGTCAGCAACTGTATATAGTGAGCTCATTTACACAGCAACAGAGTTTTGCTCTCAGCTGAGTATCAGCTGTCAATTTGTCAGGAAATGGTCCTCCAAAGCAGAGTGAAATGCACTTATATAGCAAAGGGGAGCAAACATTTGCAACCCAAATTTAACTGAAGAAAACCCAAAATCTTGATGTATCTTGTTCCAAATTCTGCTGTATATAAAACATTACAAATTGAAGTTGGTTGCCCAAACTTTGCTTTATTTTTCAGCCCACTAGTTTATATCCCAGTGTGATTTGGTGATTACAGGACTGCATATACTATTTTTACACTTTTCATATACTTTTCACCTTGTAAAAGTTCTTGTAGCCAGGCTACCTGTAGACACTTTCCTATCAGTCCTATACCTTATGCCATAATTTCTGGGTGCTAGGATTTGAGGGTGATAAATGTCATAATGAATGTCAAGTCTGCCCAATGTCTGACAGTTTCACGAATAAGTTTCGTAGCAGAGACAGTATCTGTGTGAAAGGTAGTGCATCTTTAAAAATAGGTATTTAGCACTAATTTAAAGACTTCAGGACCTGAAATTATCCTGCCTAACTGCGGTGCCTATAGCAGTCATTTCAGCCTTTCTCAGTATTGAGTGAAATGAGAATAGGAAGTGTTGTGGTGAATCAAACTGAATGTAACTTTTGAAGGTGTCTCTTGCATACTCAGGAAGCTGTTTACCTCCTATATCAGTTATGTGCTTGAAACCTGAATGGGAAAAATCTAGGACTACGTGGGCCAAAGTTATTGTAGACAAAGTTCTAACAAAAAAGAAAATAAAGTGGAATGTTTTGGAATAATGCATTGGCTATAAAAAAAAAACCCTCCTGGCAACACAACCCTGTGAAAATAACTGAAACTGGCTTGCAATACAGAAAAGTGAGGAAATGTTGGACAGAGGAATAATAGTGATTTTTTCACAGGAAAAGAAATGAATGCCATTTATTCAATTCAGGGTAATGTGAATGAGAGCATATTTGTACTGTTCTAGCAGGTCAGTTTATGATCAAAGCCCTTTAATGCACCAGATCTCTTCACAAAATTTATTTGTACTAAAAAACTAATGTGACAAAGAAAGCAGCCAAATAAACTAAAGATGTATTTTCAAAGTATTTTAGATATATTTTCAAGGTCTTTTATCTTCTTACATTTTCACTCCCCAGTAGATAACCATTTTCTCATACCTCTGTCAAGTTCATGCAAGACATATTCGTTCATTTCATCTTTATTTGTTATTAGATTTTCCTAAAATTTGTCTTTTGTTTTCAGTCTTTTTAGAAGCTCCTTATTGTACACTTTAAATACACGAGGCACATCCTTTCCAAGTCTTTCCCTGGTCTGGGCAAAAGAAGAGTAGCAAGTTGCAGCAAAAATGCTAAATGTCTCTTTCATATCATATTCTGGGAAGAAATGCCATCAGTAGCTCAACCTCCACATCCACAGCCTCTTTGATTGATTTGGCACTTGGTCTCCCAGTTCTCTCTTTTCATTGAAGAATATATGGTCTAAGTAGTTTTAAAATCTGACATGCATTCTTGCAAATTCAGTACTGCACTGTGGTACAGTAAACAACTATGATCCAAGATGCATTACAGGTTTTTTTACAGATTGCAAATACAGGAATATACAAGAAGAAGTAGGAAAAAAACCAAAAACCCTACAACAAAAGCAAACAAAGAAAGGCACAATATCCTACAGCCCAGACTGCACTTTTTAGAGCATTGAAATTCTTTCTACTCAGAATCTGAACACTTCCCTACTAGTCTGCATGATTCATGGCTGTGTTGCTCTGGTTTTTGTTTTGACACTTGGCTGGCCCATTTTAAGATACTCTGAGAATGTACCATGATCTCTGATTTTGCTGAAACGTCACAGGATGTACAAAGGCCAAAGCAAGAGATTGCCTATGAGAAGCTCCGTGTTCAGCTACTTCACTTATCTCAGCACTTATACCCTGTTCCCTTTTCCCCACCTCATATTAGTGATCAGGTCTCTCTGATGAGCTAAGCAATTCCTCAATCACAAGAATTAACACTGAAGGAACTGTGCACAAATGAAGATTTATAAGAAATAATAAATATTCCTACAAATAATTACTAGGGTTGACTTGAAAAGCTTTTTTAAGTCTAGATGCTGATAGGTGCTTAAGCTGTTTAAGTTCAAGTCAAAGCAGAAATCTCAGAGTAGGGGTATCATGGGTCTGACCCTGCAAACATGGCCAGAGTGCAGCAAAAAGTATAGGCAGGGAATGCTTTTCTCCTTCACACTAAAAATGAAGCTGATCTGAGAGGTGAGTGTGAAAGAGGCCCTCTCCTGACAGACAGAGAGGCTGGATTCAGGCCATCCATGTACCTATTCTGCTGCATTCCTTGGTTTCAGCTCCCCTTGTCACAACTATTTCGTTTGGTATAAAAGTATTCTGAAGTGTACCTGACTGTCCCATTCCTTAGGCAAATTGTCTCACCAGTAACTTGGAAAAACATTTTCTATTTTGGTCTTAAGCAGATAGTGAGTGACTCTAAATTACAATAATTTCCAGAATCTCACTGTCTTTTGATTGATGGGCTAATTACATGAAACCTATTCTGTATTAAGGAATTGCAGAATAAAAACTTCAATTTCCCAGGAACACATACTTCTCTTCATTTCCTCAGTTTGGCTTTCTTTGGACCTTCTGGGACATTCAAGACGTGTGAAGGCAAATTCAGTAGTCTCTTTGATAGAGATGGACATTAGTGAGGGGGTCTCATAGAAATTCATGTCCAAACCATTCCGATTTTAAAGGATGACAGTCACTTACTGCTTCACTTCAGATTTTTTAAAAATCCTAATCCTATTTAGGAGTGGGCAACATTTTAGAGGAGATTTAACGAAGACTCTGAGAATAAGAGGTCATGGCATTGTCTGTATTGCAAGGTCAAAGCAGAAGTTATTAAAAGTAGGAATTTTATTTAGGGACTGGATGGCATATATTTTTAAGTGATAAGCCCATAGGATGTTAAATATGTCCTCCTGGAAATTTAAAAAATGTAAACTATCATTACTGTGTTCTGTTCTGCAGTTGCAAGTGCTGGTGCCAGAATTTTTGTATGCCTATGGTAACAAAATCTCTCTCCCTTTGCCCTTAGCCAGCCTTTCCAAGCCAGAAATTGCAACTGATTTTAGGAAGAGGCATTTTACACGAGGTGCCTATACACTTGTGCATACAGATACAGAAATCCCTACACAACGTGGGGGTTGTTTGGGCTGTTTGGTCTTCAAAGTCCTCCTCTGAGCAAATGGACAAGAATGTCCTCCATGAAAAGATGACGTTTTAAAATACTGAAGAAGCAAGTTTGCTTTAGAAATAAAGGAAGATCTGAATTTTTCCTCTTCACAGTGAGTTATTCCTTCTTTACATAATTCTTCTGCTTGCATTCTGTATGGCAAAATGTCCTTGTCGTCAACACAAGCACCATATCCTCATATGGCAATGGGAAAGGAATGCTGGCAAATGACTATTTCTCATATGTAGATTTTATTACTCCTTTTTAGTTATGTAAAATTTCAAAACCCCATTTTAATACTCACTGCAGTCAATGGGAAGACAGTTGTTGACTTCCACGGACTTCAGATCAAGACACAGTTTTGGGAAATGGGTGTACCCATTAGGACAGATTTTTTTTTTTTAACTTGGCATTTTTAAACCCTCTTGTCTTTGTTTTGTGAGCCACATAGTTTGTGATCAATAAAAAGACATTATGTTGTTGTACATGCTGTAACTGAACCAACCACTTAAGTTGCACTGTAACTAAGTCACAACCTTTGGACAAATTACAAGGAAAATGTATTTGCTTTATTGATTTTTAGTCTCTTCTATGCTGATTGATCATTTACTTTAAATACAAAGACTGAAACTAGGATATGCAAATGAGTAGTTCTTTAGTCTCACTTAATGTCATATGCAACAAAATCTTCTGTGATTTCACATAAGAAGCAATTTAATTTAATCCTTTACTATCACTGTTTGCAAATACTTTAAAATAGGAATAGTGAGAAACTAGATTAATTAATATTTTTGCTGAAGAATCAGACAGGGGCATTCTCTGATGTTTTTACTATTTTCTAACAAAAATAGCCTGTATTTTACCAGCCAGGAGTCTGAAGCAGACTACGGGAAAAGGTGTCACAGGTATGTTACAGACTTCTTGGGAAAGAGTTCCTTGTTCTGGTAACAGTGCAGTCTAAATTAGGATAGTTCCATTGACTACATCTTTGTTGTCTTTGTTCTCTACAAAATTGTTCTCTAATTTTATTGAGATTAAACATATGGTGGTGCTTCTGCTGTCTGATTAACTGCAACATTTTTGAAGAGAAGAGAAATCAAAGAGATTTCAAATTAGCTTTGAAAATGCTTGCCCTGCAATTCTTGAACAGAAATTTGAACAAACTTTTATAAGGAATTTGAAGGAAATTATATTATGTGTTTCTTTAGGCACTGTCATCAATCCAAAACAATAATCTTAGGAAAATCTGTAGAGTCATATATATTGCTCTTTAACTGAGAGACGGAGCCTATCTCCGTGATGAGGACTGCTGTGCAAGAAAGGGAATTTTACAGAATCACAGAATATGCTGATTTGGAAGGGACCTATCCCAGGAATCACATCATGTGCCTGAGAACATTGTCCAAATGCTTCTTGAACTCTTGTTAGGCTTGATGCTGTGACGACTTCCCTCCGGGAGTCTCTTCCAGTATCCAAACACCCTATGAGTGAAGAACCTTTTTCCTTATATCCAGTCTAAACCTCCCCTGATTATTTTAGCTCAGGAGCACTCCAGGTGAAGAACTGGCTGGCACTCAGCTTGCCCTTGGTCTCAACAGAGAATCTCAGGGCTTTTTTGTGTGTCCATATAAACATACACACACATACCACATGTGGAAAATTGTCTGAAAAGGACTGCTGGTCAAGCATGGACTAGAAAATAATAAATTGCTGCTCTCAGAAAACCCTTTTACAGGCAGCACTTTTGCAATACCTATAAGTAATGTGTCATTATTATTTGATAGCAGTTTATGGACATTGAACAGATGTGTGTGCCTTTAAAATCTAGTATAAAACATTCTAATAATAGTTAGAAATGAAAAAACAAAAGTCATCCTACGTTTTGTTCTTATCGCCAAACCCAACATTAAGACATCATGTAAATAGCTGATTTAGAGGGAAGTTAAGCTCAAATGGCAAGTTGCATGAAGGGACTCAGAAATGGTATTTGTTTGAACTCATAACTATCCATCCTTCTTTAGGGTAGATAAGGCATTGGCAAGAAAAACATTAAAGGAAAAATAAAAGGCATAAGCTCCTTCCCAGTGCACTCTTGTTCTCAGGTGCTCTTTACTCTGAGTGATTGTGTACTGTGCTCCTGATAATCAGGCTTACTACTGCTGTGTCTATCTAGCAACTATTTGTTGAAATGCATGTTACTTGAAAAGCACTGACACATATTCATTTCTTTATATGCATACATGTCAAAAGGGGTGTATTTTTAGAACTAAACAAAGGCAAGCTTACTGGATGCTTTTACGTACTGAAATAAAGCATTACTCTCGTCTTCCCAAGATACTTCTTCATTAAAATCTTCTTTACTATTCTTCACACTTTTCTTATTATCTCACACAAATGTTTGCACATTTTCCCTGCTTCAAGAAATGAAATATAAATAAATAAATAAACAAATAAACAAATAAACAAATATATCCTTCAGAATGCAAACAACAAGATAACCACAGCTTCTTACTATCAAGGGACTGAACTTATGAAGTTTGAATCAATAAACTGGTATTGTAGATTAGGAAGGAAAAGCAGGAAAATATATAAGATATGGAAAATAGGAAAGAAATTGGACAAGTGCTTTTGTGGCCATTTTAAAGAGTAAAATATATGCAAATAAATTTTGGTAGCCATAACGTTTGTTTAGATCAGAACTTTCTATGGTCTAACAGTCTCACCTGTCTTGCATATGCAGTATTTGAGACTTCTTGGCTTATATAATAAAATTGCAGAAATTCTTATGTAGTAAAAAGGATTCTAATCCATTCTAATTTTCATATTATAATGTTACAGTTATTACTTGTTGAATGAACATACTTACACTGTTATTTTAGTCTTATTATACAGAGAACTTTTCAAACTATGCATGCAGCTCAGCCCTCTCTGGTTACTGACTCATGTATGAACTTACCCTCTTTCTCTTCAGAATTGTTCCGTTCTGTAAAGAAAGAAAAACAAAGGGAGTGGTGGAAAACTTTAATTTCAGACTACATGTTGTTCACGAGCTGTTTGTTTAACTCTGTTTGTATTGGTTGGGTTGATATCTGTGTCACATGATAATTTCTTCCCTTCATGATCGGAAGCTAAAAATGAATCACAAAACAATCACTAGTGACTAACAGCAATCACTCTCATTTTTATTATCTAGTCACAGCAGCAGCTGGGAAACATTTTAGTCCCAAATATTTTCAGAGTAACCTGGCAATTGTTGGCATTCTCAGAATAGAGAATGTGATTGAGAATGACCTGCGCTGTCCGTGTCCATTCACACGCACATTTGCTCATACAAAGATCTGTTCGCCCCTGAATGATTTTTCACAGCTTTCCCACCTCACCTATTTCACCACCAGTAATCTACAAGTGCAATTGGGTGACGTTCTCATATACAGTAAAATGACGTAAGTTATAGGTCCAAGTCCTGTTTGCACAAGGAAATCCTGCAGAAGAGAATTTACACCAGTGACAATGCAAAATCCATTGTCCCTTGGCTTCTGCGAGTGGAAACCCCCTGGGTAGTTGGTCCTGAATGATTTTCTGTTAATTATCTCTTATTTATCCTTTCTATCTAGAGTCACACAGTGACTATTGTGTGTCTCTGGTAAACATCCCAGCAGAAGATCATTATGAGAACCTGAAGATGCCCTGTGCTGAGAAACAGATCGTGACACGGGTGAATGAGTGCCCCAGCTCTTCTGGCACTATGAATCTTTTAGGAAGGCTGTCTAAAATCTGATTTCAAGCCATGTATGCTGCATTTTTTTAATATATATTTGTGGCTCTGCCCTCACAAATCTATGATTCATGACAGGAATGTAGCTTGGATCTCTTGCAATGTAAGCAGCTGCAGATACTTCAAATACTTGGGTGCATGTGATCCAGCAGCTTGCTATAAATTTGCCCCTAAAAATAAAGTAACAAGTGATTGAACAGTGATAGGAATTAAACACGGCAGTGAGTGAATGGAATGCATAAGTCCTTACCTCAGAAACTTTTATTAAGGCAATTGCTATAATTAAAACCAAAACGAAAAAAGAAACACTCTAGAACACTATCTTTGAACAAACTTGCCCAAGATTCCTTTAAAGGTTTCTTTTTAAAATATCGTTGGACACTGAAATAAAGGGTTTGCTGGTATGCCATGTCATTGAGCATGAAATTTATATTGTTACATCATCTGAGAGTCAATCGTATTTACATTTTCCATGAGTTACTGAACTAATTTGGTTTCAAATTTCCACTAACCTTTTACCATGTGAACAAAATAGGCAAGTAACAGGCCTGAGCTTTTGATACCAAAAGGATTTTTTGCTGTATGATTTATCTGGAAGCTGACTGAAAGATTTCAGGCTAAACAGAAGAACTCCCACTGACAACAATCAGCTTTGAACCTGTCTCTGATAAGTGAAAGTCACAGTTCATGTGGCCTCTTATATTTGTATTTCTCATTCATTTGGCCTCATTTTAAGGCCGACACTTCTGTGTTCAGCAAGGCATACAGGATAAAACAGCATGTCAGCATTTCTGTGAGCTGATGCTTCCATGTCATCCCTGTTTTCACATGCAGTTTTAATATAGAACCTTGGAGAACATGGAAAAATTTAGAAGAGAGATTTCATGGTCAGATCATATAATTAGATTCTACTAGGAAGTCTCAGAGTAGCTAACTAGGGATTTTGTTGAGAATTTCAACCTAGAGGCAGAAGAGTAAATGGCAATTTGGTTTAGCTACACTGCAAACCTCAATTCAAGAAGAACTAGGGTTTTTTTCTAAGAGACCCACCTGTGGATCTGTACAGCCTCCTGCATACATGCTTCCTCTTCTGCAAGCATATTTTTCCTGCTGATCTCAGTTTCCTTTCTTACCCATGCACAACAAGAACAAAAGTGCAAAACTTGATTTGAAAGGGGATATAACAGACATAGATTTTTCAAGCACTTTTGTGACTCCCTGTAATAAAAAAAAGCTGAAGACTAACTCCTAACTTTCTTTGTCTGAAGGCTGGGCATTGGCTCTGAACTCATCTCCCAGGCTTCCTCATCATCAAGAGAAAGATGAAGGCATCTCCAAAAGGGACAAGTGCATTGGGGATTGGATCAGGGAAGAATGCCAATGGAAAAGTTGACTGAATGTTATAAAACATTGCAATTTCCTGACATCTCTGTTGAGTTAATTGTAACTCAGCCCTTACACTGACAAAACTAATAATGAAGTTGATTTGTTTAAAAGCACATCTGCCTGGAAACAGCATTTCTGTTATTTTCCCTGACACTGTGTTCTTATCTCAGTAAAATCTATGTATTGCAGCACAGTAGCAGTATTGCAGTCTTGTTCAAATAAATGTAATATCATTTCTCTCTGAAGCACCCTGTGTGTATGTGTCTGTCAACTGTGCTTTGTGTCTCCCTCTTTAAATGTGGTAGGACGGGGGAAAAAACAGTGTTTATTTTGCCCTTGAATGCTGCACAAGCTGTTTAATATGTTTCTTATGAATTACCATTAAGAAAGGATTCCACATTTAAAAGGAAGCTTATGAGGATATAGGTACGTGTGAGTGTGGTCTTTTCAGAAGAATGTTTGATTGAAGACCTGTTTTTGGACATGAGGTAAGGAAAAAGATCACTTAACCTCACTTGAATAAGTGGAGATTAAAGGTTAAAAGCTTTAAAGCTTTAAAATGCATTAGCAACAGAACAGTAAATACAATCCATGGAGACATGGAGGAATTAGCAAAACAAATGTTAAACTAAGAAATGCACTCTAAGATTCGCTGGAATCTCCACACAAAGTCTGAATGCAGAGCACATTTAAATGCTTCACTGGTTGTTTTAAAATTGTCTTTGTATTCCTTATATTGGCTCTAATGGACATAATACTAAGCCTTGCCATGAATTATGCAAGCAACTTTTATGTAGATGTTTCCATGTTTTAGCCTGCCTGGAGTTCTGTAGTTTTAAAGGGCAAATTTTACCATACACCTCATTTAACCTATTGCTTATTTGCTTGGCATTTACTGCTGATGTATCAGTAATGTAGGCACAATCCTGTTCAAAAAATTCCTGTACAGTATTAAGGAAAACAAAGTTAGTGTCATCAGTGATGTAACCTTATTGTGTTGTAGACACAATATAATTTTTTATAAGTACAACATCTGCTTAATGACAGTATTTGACTTAGGTATCTATATTTTAACTTGTATCATGACTGCCTTCAACAAATGCTTTGCTTCTCTGTTTATTAATTATTACAGCTCAGTACATTCCACAAAACACAGAACACCTTCTGAAAACAGTTTCTCCACAAAATAGAGGGGTGATCCCAAGCAGGGCATTCTGCAACAGGCTAATTGTAAAGTAGGGAACCTGTCTATCAACAGAGCATATCTCGATGTGAGAAGGTAGAACAAAAAGCAAAATTGCAATTTTTAACTATTTCCACTACTGAAATAATGATATATAATATAATATAATATAATATAATATAATATAATATAATATAATATAATATAATATAATATAATATAATATAATATAATATAATATAATATAATATAATATAATATAATATAATATAATATAATATAATATAATTAATATATAAATAGTGGATATAATACAATACAATACAATCTAATATAAATGGTGGATATAATAGTGAACATTGTATAACACCTGAGGTTCTACCAGGAATCTCATACTGGCAGTCCCCAGAGAAGGCAGTCAAAATCAACACCTCTGCTTGATCTTCTGCATCCAGAGCAAGATATTTCCACACAGAGTGGAAATCTTGTGTTTGCATATCCAACAGGCATATACAAATGCATATGCAGATTTGACATTGTACCCGCAGGAGTCAGTGTAAAAATTTTGGTTTACTTCAACTAAGTGATGACTTGGTGCATAGGTAAGACTATAGGGGAGAAAACAATCAAATATTTAAAAACAGATTATATTCAATAATCTGCAAGTGTAATTATAACATATGACATTTAAAAGAATGGGAATTTTGAAATATGTGGTAGTTTTTTGCTAGTATGAGCCACACCTTTCTAAAATTTAACTTCTTAAATCTTCCAGTTAATATATAACAAATTGCTCTCATTGCAGAATGTTCAGATATAAGAGCTTCTGAAGAGTGACTGAACTTATTTTGAACTTTTATTTTCATTTAAACTCTCCATTAAGGAATTTGGGAGGGTGAGCAGGGTAGAAAGGCATTTGTTTAGATTCTGCTTTTAATAAAGTTTTAACACTTTGATATCAGTCTCTGATTAGATGCAGTATCCCGCATTCCAAAGTGAAGACAGGCTATTTGCTCCCTCTCTCCTCCGCCCAACACATATCTTACTTCTGTCTTTTAAGCAGAGCCTCTGATTCAGCCTAATTATTGTCATTAGAAGCAGTTTTCTGCAGAGCAGCATTCCTTGCTGTAGCCTCTCCTTTTCAACTCCATAAAGGATTATCCTAAAGCCCAGTCTATTAATCCTATTTCCAGTTACATTGTGAGGGGGAGGGTACCAGATTCCCTGTGCCCGTTCTGTGTTTGAAGCTTGGCCCCAAATAATGGATTTTCCTGGTGTTTATCTCTTTACTCTGTAAAATGCCTAAGGATGGGATTCATCTGCAGTGTAGATGCCTGCATCTAAGCAAGTCCTGGTTCCTTTTATAGTCAATAGATATCAATAGACACTCTGAGTGTGTGATTCATCCCATCTCAAGATAGACGTCTAATTTAGGTCAGGTGACTCACTCCCTGGAAGTACTTATTGACTATAAAGGGAATCTGAATGACTAACTCAAAGATTTTTAAAATGAGGTGAGGTGAAACTCATCCTACATGCTTCACATCTTCAATATCCTTCTCCTTGAACAGTTACTCTCACTGTATTTAACCCAGATGCTTCACAGAGCTTGCTACCATTTTCCAGCTCCCCTGTGAAGCCATCACCAGCTTTCATTTCAGTTCTTCCCACCTGGGAAGACAGTCCTTGCCAGTCTTCTTTTCTGTGGATACTTAATGACTCCATTATTAATCCTTCCTTGCCTGTTATCACCCAGGACTTCAGCCCTGATATCAAATACTGTTTCATGTTTTCATGCTTGCTTCCTGAGGCAAGTTCTTTTCCTTAGCTCTCTTTCAATTCAAAGAAAGAAAACCTGGGTTTTTTGCTTAATATTAGGAAATAGTATAGAATTTTGCAGTTCCATAATATTAAATCATTATTAATAAGAAATAATTGATTTGTTTGTTTTGCATTAAAGATTTTCATTGGCCATTTTAGTGGTTACAGCATGTAGCTTTCTTGCTATGTTAATTTAGCTCTACCTTCCTCTCTGGCTACACTTATTCATCAGGGAAATCCCAGTGAAGCCTCTAGTTGTATTTTCAAAAATAAATAAAAAGTTTGAATTTTGGCCAATGTCTTTCTCCTGTAGTGAGCAAGAGTTGCTGACTGAGAGTCTCTGTCTCTCATGTGGTCACATAAATTAGAGTCCTGATCAACGATGACAAGCATTCTGCTAGCTCGACAAACATTAATCTGGTTAACTCCCCTTCTTCCCACTCCTTCCTGACACAGAGGAAAGAAGTGCCTTTGGAGAAGGTTTGAGATGTGAAGTTTGATTTTATTGTACCTATAATGTGGCAAGGGGGCTTCAAGAAACTTCAGGAGTTTATGAAAATTCCAAGCAGAAAACTACACAAGCATAAGCTACACAAAGCATAAAAGGCTGAGGGCTTTACTTGCTTTCTTTTACAATAAACAATTACAATAATTATCAGATCTCAAACAAAAATTCCACATATTCAAGCAAATATTTAAAACTGAAAGTCTGAGATTCTCTCTTTTTTTTTAAATATAGCTTTTTCTGTAGAAAACAAACTTACTTGAACAATAAAATGAATTCCCATATTTAGGATTAGAATCTTACAGGGGTTTTTGTATTTGGTATGCAGTTCTTTCATACAGTTCTCTACATCCTATTCAGGATGCATTCCTAATATTTAATAAAATGATGCACAGCCTGTGGATAGCTTCTTGTAATTTAGGAGGCAGAGAGAACATCTGGAGGTGAAGTCACCTGAAGTCTTTTATCTATCAGGCATGAGTGTTTGTGATTGCTTCACTCCCTTTAAGGGTTCCACAAACTCCTTATCAGAGGTTCTATACACTATTGTCTTCATTACCAGTTGAAATCACAGTGATGCTGGTGCTCTATGAAATTCGAAGCCTAAAGAAGTATATTCTTCAGTCTATCCAATTTGTCACATATTTCTTTTTAACCTGGTTTTATAAATACCTTTCCCTCAAAGGGAAGAGGTTTTAAAAATTTTTTTAAGCAAGGGGAGTGTTTTGAAGATTCCATATACAGTTGACTTCAGGAATGAAAGTCTGTTGTTTTGATCCAGAAAGAGTTTATATAAGGGATAAGGAAAGGAAAATATTCTTGAAAAAACAACCCCCTCCTCTTAAGTTGATTTTTTTGGAGCATAAGGAAACATAATCAGGATCTTCTGTTTTGATTAGGAAAAAAAAAAGGCAAGACAAAGTTCATGGTATTTGTCTAATTTTCATAACTCATTACAGACATTATGCAAAACTGTGAGCTGCCAACAGCAAGTACTGTTTCTGCCCAGAAAATGTACAGACCCTATATTTTAAAAGACTAAGATATAAGGTCTTCTGTAGTATAAGGTTCAAAGTTATTTACATTTGACTGAGGCTATGAGTTAAAAAAAACCCAAACAAACAGCCTAAAAAAACAATTCAAGTCTATCCAAACTCAATACCCACAGCTTTCCATTATTCCATTCTGAAATATCATCTTATTTAATAATATTTCCCCTGTCTCCTTTTCCTCTTCTATAAAAACCAGAGAAATTACTGTCCCATTGATCCTATGTGCTGAACATCCTATGTAGTCTATGAAGGAATTGTTGCAAGCAGGGCCTTATTTATTGGATTATCCTGGGACACTTACCTGCTTGTGACTGCAGAACACTGTTGACAAACAGCTAATTTTCAGCCACTGAACAAGTTCTTTACCATCCTGAGAATATCAAACCCTAGTCATATAGTTCATGACAAAAACATGCTTTTATCCTACAGTTCAGGTGTTGTGGAGCAGTTTTACTAGAACTTGTGTAGGAGCTATAGCAATCTTATTCCTGTAAAAAAGAATAATTAAACCTCCACCAGCAGCACTACCACCAGTTGCTGCTATGCTTCAAGAGAAAGAAAGATCCATGTATTTGAATACTGAAAATTGCCACTTCAAAAGCCCACACTCAGCATCTTCACATTTATAGGTGGGCCAAAACTTCACGGATACCTTTGGTCAGCACCTTCAAAGTTCTGTTTACTTCCAAGTTCTACAGCTATGTACACACATGGAAAGTACCTCAGCCTTCATGGAGCAGAGCAGCTTGCTGCTTGTTCTTTCTTTTGCCTGGGCCACAGCCAAGCCTCAATCAATACACATCCTCAGGTGTGCTGGGTGGCATTATGTCCCCTTGTGGGTCCTAAATGAGCTGCTGCTTTCTTCTCAATCTTTAAACGAAAAGAGAGAGATTTTACTCTCCTTACTCATAGTTCCTTGCCTCTTTATTTTTAGGACCACATGGTTTATGGAATGCAGCCTTACTCACTTGCAGATCAGTGTACACAACCTCTATTTATTGCAAGAACGAAGTGTAAAACCAGCCCCACTGAATATGACCGTATATCTTTATAGTGCGGTATCCTGTCATAGACAGTGGCCAATTAAAAAAAAATCTGGAAGAAAACTATAAAGAACAGGGTAACCATTCATGGTGACAGACAGGAGAAAGGTCTTTTACATCCTGCTGGAAAGTACTAGGGGTTTTTATTTGATAAGTACAGGCATTGTGAAATTCATTGGGGAAGAGGGTAACAAAAAATAAACAGATCAGAAAGCAAAAATAAAAAGTACTTTATTCATTTTAAATAGTGCACTTGGGAAAGACTACAGGGCAAAAGCAAGTGTGCATGATGGCTGTGGAGAGGCCCAGCCCCTTTCTGAAAATGCCTTCCCTCTCTGGAGCCCTTCTTCAGTTAGCACACAGTGCTCTGCACCCGTATGATGCTCAAGATCTTCTCTGCAAGGGCAGAGGTGCAGGTACAGTTTGAGGTTTGTTTGGGTTTTTTATCTTTGGATTTATAAGCTGCGTCACTTAGTATGACTTTATGTCATATCCTCTTTAAGTACAAAAATCAATCACTTCATACATTGCTGAAGCCAATGCAATACTCTAGGCCTGAAATGTTAAAAACTGAAGAATTTTCAGGTGTTCAAAACAACTGAAAGTTTGAGTGCTCAGAGTGCACAATTTTTCTTCAGTGTTTTTTTGATTAGCTTTTGCTTTATTAGTTATTTCCATAATTTATTAATGCATGCATTGTTCCTGTCCCATGGAATAAGTGTATTGTTCAAAAGAAAATCCAATTAAAGTGGCTACCTGCAGCTGTGCATGTCACAAGTATACATGTTTCCAAGACAAAAATCTAAACTCCTTTGGTGTACAACTGATTAATGGCAAGCAAGTACTACTTTGTTTAGGAGAAGATATTTTGATGTGACCAGAAATTTATTAACTAGACAAAGAAACCAGCTTTTGTATTTCTTTCAGCATTTGCTTTTCATGGATTCCTTCCCAGTAGCATGGTTTTAGATTTATGGGATACTTAATATCTTTGTTTTACATTCCAGTAACAGAGAGCTGATATAAAACAGAGATTAAGATATAAAAAAACAAATTTTTTTACATTTTCTTTTTTTGCATAAACAACAACAGTCAAGAATTTAGTACAAATTGCAGTTGATTGCAGCAGATTTTTACAGTATTTATTTTTTAATTGCTTTGAACACCAGAGATTTATTAGTGATATCTCCGACTGGTCAGGGACTCTTCCAATGTAGCACAGTAAATTTTTATTCAGTAAGCTAACCTTCACTAGCATTATTTATTATCCCAGTTCCTTTGACTCAGGATAATTTTAAGATGCAGTTGAGCATAGCTGAAACAGCAGAGCACTTCAGCCAAAAAAAGTGCATTACCAAGTCACTGGTGTGTGATGGAAAGCTTAGCTGAGTGTGTCCACAGCATACAATGTACTGCACAATGCAGATGCTCGCCCAGGTTTTAAGCAGTGCAGCCACACTGACATCCTTCTACAGCTCTCTGGAGCTCAGGGCAAGCATGGGGTATGGCTTTGCTGTCTTGTATCATGAAGACAGGCCCCAGAGGCAAAGGGATTAGCAAGATGCATCTGTGCATAAGAGTGTGAGAAATACCACAGAGGCAGAGGAGATACAGAAAAACCAGAAAAGCTGCCAGAAGCAGCACTGGGAAATGGCTGGCAAAAGAGGCTCGGGACATGGTGCAGACCTACTGCCCTTATCGAATCATCCTGAGTGTAGGAAACAGCAGCCTGAGCATTTGCCACAAAGAGGAGTGAAATAGGAATGTGTGAAATGTTGGTTGTGTCTATCACTAATTCCTCATGAAGTGCAAAGAAGTGGCAAAATTTCTACAGCTGTTTCATTGATGGAGTCAACATTTTGCAGTTGAATTGCAAGGATGACACAAAGAGAAACCAGTCTCTTAGTTCAGCTTAAGATGCTCCTGCTAGTTGTATTTTTGAGAATTTTGTCAAAGAAAATGTCACCAATTATTTCCTATTTAACTACTGACATCACTTAAATCTTTTAGCTCATCATCACAATGGAGGTACCCCTCTCAGTTATTCTTTTTGACACCTATTTTAGAGGGTATTAATGCAAAAGAGAGTGGTAGAATAAAACATGCATGCCAAGCTGATTAGATCAGTGCTCAGCTCCATGAACTGCCATGTGGTTGTTCTGGTAATTAATCTAACTGTAAACCAAATTATCATGCATGTGTTCCTCCTTCAGGCCTGTGGACAGTCTGTGATGCCAGTTTTGTCTCTGGACAGTGGTCATGTTACAGGTAAGTCTTAGGGAGTTGGATAAGCTTCACCTGGAAGCCTGTGTAAGTATCCAGTGTAGCTCAGTTTGGGTTTGCTGCAGTTACAAGGGATGCCAGAACCTCTTCAGTCTTCCACAATGACACATTGAATTCCTCTCCTTAGGTGTGGTGGAGTGGTCAGAGAGAGCGAGTGATCTCCCACTGTCTTGTCTCCCTGTGCAAAGTTCAGCTCTCTCTTTGGGGGCACACTCACCTCTGCACAACGTGCTCCTGGTCAGCATCCACTGGCAGTTCAAAGGGTGCAGGATCAGAGACTCTTTATATGGGGGCTAAAACCCATTGATTATTAGTGGTCTCCTCCATATGAGCTGTTATGCTCTCCAAAAGACCAGTGTGTGTTCCAGGAAATGCTTTTTGAAAGAGGTCTAATAGTGCCTAAGTGGCACCATGATCTATTAAAAGGAGTAGTCTGACCTTTTTCTTTGGAAAGCCAGTCTTTGTCATTAGAAACAGAAGCTGAGAGGGATTCAAAGGCAGTGACATTATGGGAAATCCAAATGTTTCTCCCTTATTATTGAATTAAGCCATGCCCTTCATTTACTCCCCTCCAGACTTGCTGATTCGGTGTGAGGAAACCACATTCTTGTCTGCAGCCTCCAGGCCTTGGACTGCTCATTCCTTCCATGGGCCTTGCAGTCAGAGATTTGCCTCTTCTCCCATGGGAGTCAGGTGGTATTTGTCTCCCTGACCATTAATCACCTAAAAATTAAAGACCAAATCTAAATAATTTATCTTGGCTCTCTGCAGTCAATGGAAAGTATTAGATGCCTACAAAGGGCAGCTCATCTCCCTATCTTAGACAATTACAGGGGAGTAAGATGAATTGCTACTTCCCATTGACTTCCCCAGAGAGAATCAAGGTGACAAGTTTAGATAAGACAATTCATTTTTAGATGGCAAAAATAAGCAGAGGAATCTCACCCCGCCAGAGTCATGGCCTCCAGCAACCATATTTTAAAAAAAAAAATGTGCTTTCTGTTGTCAGTGACATTATTTTTTTCTTTTCCTGGTATAAGTCAGATGAAGTCAGAGTCACTGATAGACTGATATCCCAGCCAAACTATGCAGGATGAACATACAGTGGGCTTTCATGACTGGCCAAAACATGTTCTTCATATTAATATCTTTTTTTATTATGACTTTTCTATAGTCTTCTGTATATCAGTGTAAAAATTTCCAAATATATGCTTTGAAAATCTAGCTTGATTATTTTGTTTCTGTTCAGTTTTTCTCTCACAGATCTGATACAGCACAACAGTGCATGTGCAAGCATGCATTAATATAAATGTATATATAAAAACAATAAAAGACATATGCCTTCTGCTTTGCTGTGTTTGCAGTAGAAGTGGCTGCTGCCCTATTTCATGCAAGCAGTAATATGAGCTGAAACTATAAAAGTTAATGATTGTTTCTTTGCCACCAAAAAAAAATCTGTTAACAAAAGCTGAATTTCTAAATGAACTTTATTAATAGTAACCCGCACACTTTTTGAGTGGGGGTGCTGCTGGAACAATGATTGAGAGTGGAATAGAGAAGGTACTGGTAGATAAGGAATGTTTTGCTCTAGGATGGTTATAAATATAGCTGGAAAAAGGAAAAGCTATTCCTTGCAAAATGCTGGCTTAGTTTTCTGATGTTAAAATTGCCAGTAATTCTTCATTTCAAGATCTGTAATGTCAAAAGGACAGAGCTTCCTCGAAGTGGATGTCTAACAGCACAGATAATATGTATTGCTTTGCTCTTTTTGATGCTTGCCAGATTTTCAACAATACTTGAAAGGCCAAGCAGGATTTTTAGATTAACAGGGCCAAGATAAGGTTTGGAAATTCCATCATTTTGCTGATTTTTTTTTTTAACCACTGGCTAAGTGGATAAGTTGACTTGAGGGTACTTTTTTTCGCATGAGGTTTTTGCAGTGGCAACCACATAGGATTGGGATTTGAGAAGCTTTCAGGACCATAACAGCAAAAGATAGATTGGAGAGAAATCCCCATTCCCATTTCCTTTGGCAGCATATGATGTATTATTAAATAACTGCTGCTTTCTAAACATGATTGTACTTAATTGTAGTTAATCAGTTTCCATCACTTTTGTGTCAGAATTCTGTCAAGCATGCAAACCTTTATTTTGTGAATACATATTCAAGGCCATGTCATGTGTCCATTATTGATTGAGGGACCAGTAAGAGCCAAGCTTTACATATTTTGACACAGTAATGGTTTGTGATGTAATTCTATACTCAGGAATTTTTACATGATGGCAGATGTTGTCCAGGAACTCCTGATAATATATATTTTTTATTATATATTTTGAAAGCTCACATAAAACTATTCTCTTGTTCAAATGCACATTGCACAAGTTACACTTCTGATGGAGGAAGGAAGACAAAAAAAGCAGACACATTTTCCATATGAGGCTGGAGATCAGTGACTTGTCTTGGAATATTCTACAGATGAATTGAAATTCCTCTGCTTTAAAATATATATATAACGACATCTCATTCCAGTTACATGGCTATACACAAAATAGATTGGGTTTCTTCTCTTTCAACTGCACAGCCCAGCAGCAATCCACACATTAGTAATAAACAGAATTTAATCTACACGCTATAGGAATTCTGGGAGAGATCCTATATTTAGGCTGTACTCCACTTTCCATTACAAAAGATTATTGTGACCTTTTCATGAGAAGCCATAATGCCTCCTTTGTATGTAGTAGACTTTGACTTTTGGCAAGGGAAACAAATGCCTTTTCTGGAGAACTGGCTGGCTTTTACGCTACTAACATTTCCCACTTTCCTCCTGACTGAGCTCCTCAGGAATATGTTGGCTTCACAGCAAAGCAGCAGCAAGCTACACAGCCCCATCTAAAGCTGGGCTGGTGCCACCAGTGATGCAGCAGCAGTCTGGGCTGCACCAGGAATGCCTGAGAAGCATGGCTGGGAGGGGACCCAGGCTGCAGCCTTACTCCTTACCCAACATGTGCTCACCCTTCCACCCACCCAGCCTCTGACCAGCAATGCCACATGGAAAGCTCTGGAGAAGAAGAAGGGATATGGCAAACAGTGGAGATTTTCACAAATTTTTGAGCTGGAGATTTTCACAAATTTTTGATGGCCGACAGCAGGGATCGAAACCTTACCCAACAAAAATTTGGGAGTCAGGTTCTCAGCTTTGTAAAACCACAGCCACTCATATGAAGCAAAAAATGACCCAAATTATTTAAAGATATTCAGCCAGATTTTGGCGTGTGACCGAGCAAATCACTAACTCTGAAAAGAGTATTATTGAAGACTACGGACACAGTAATCTGCAGCTCATTCACTGGAACATGATGAAGCAATAAAGCTAAATGATTGTGTGTGCATGTGTAGTTATATATCTGAGTCCTCTGTGAGTAACATTTATGATAACAGTACCATGCGTTCAGACACAGCTTCCTGACCCAAAGCCTCACTGTCCTTTAGGAGTCTGCATTGATGGAGCCCCACAGCAGCCTTGGGAGGGAGGCCAGTTTTGTTATCCTAAAATTACAGGAGAGGAAAGAGAAGCACCAACAGTTCAAGTGACTTGTGCATGGTCCAAGCCAGGAACAGGAGCCAGGAAGCAAATGTACTTTGATTTAGGACGGGTGTGCCTCCAAGTGATTACAATTCATGTTGCTCCTGCCTACGCCTGGGGTGCTTGGCTCCCTGTTTTCTGATCCCGAATGGGGCTAAACCGCAAGACCATTCTTCGACATTTGAATGATAAAGAACAACAAGAGGAAAGACTTTCTGGTTAGGGTGCTAGCCAAAGCCTTTGCAAGACCTGGGTCTGATAACATTCTTCCATGCAGTTCCTGGCAGAAGTCCTCAAGACCTCGATGATCTTAGAGGTCTTTTCCAACCTTAAGGATTCTATGTAGGTGCCTCGGCTGGGACTTAGGGCAAGCATGCACTGGGTCCCAGGTGCCCGCCTAGGCAGCTCTCTAAATCCTGCTGCAGCAGCCTCCTAGGTGAATGCCTAGCTGTCTGGTTTTTGGTCAGTCCCAGAGTTACTCCAGAGTAGGTCTGTTTGCCCCCTCCTACACACACTTCTGGGCTTCCCTGCTCCTGCGGGTGCTGTGGCTCCTGTGTCACTCGTGTCTGTCGGTGCATGGAATATATGTTCAGTATGGGCACTATGTAATTCCAGGCGTAGCACGGTTTGAATGTCAGACGGCAAGTTGCTCGAGTGCACAGATATATACGGGGAGGCAAAAGGGAGGGGACATTCCATTTGCTTATTATTTTCTTGGTTGCTGAAGAAAGTGCTGTTTGCTAATTAATAGCACAGTTCTGTGCCGTATTTCACAACTTCCCTGTATTTATTTTAATGATGACTTCCTTGAATCACATCCTAGGCTTCAGTACACATTAACTTCCTAGTGTGCTTCTTTCCTGTGCTTACCCTCAGTAAAGCAGATGACTGGGAAAAAACTCCACAAAACAACCCATTAAAATTGCTGTCAAATCCATATGGAATAGATTAGGTTCTTAACCCAATTATAGTAAAGCTTCAAGTATAGGCATGATGGAAAAGCTAACAAGAAGTTAGGAGATTCATTCTGATGAGATTTGATATCCATCTGAATGGCAGCTTGGCTTTCAACCACAGTTTGGTTTTGGAATCCATTGAAGTTCTTGTAAATTTCAGTAAGACTGTGTTTGAGTCTTTGCATTTGGCCCACCCTGAGCAGTGACACAATTGTATGCTTCACAATTGTATGCACATTTCAATTCAAAATAGAATGGAGTATTGCTGGCATACACAGAGAAAATGATAGTATCAAAGGGTACTGAAATTGGTCTATTGTCTTTACAGTTACATAATTTAGAGAAAAAATGTTCACATATGTAAATGCTAAGAAATGGATTATCATGGAGGAAGGAGCCATTGTGAAAATGTAGGTTATGCTATTTGTAGCACCTTGACTTTCTTCAGAGCGAAGAACTACTGATTTACTTTCTCTGAAAGAAATAAAATAATATTGCTTCTGCTTTGGTTTGAGATTTTGCATGTTTAAAAATTTGGTGTGAATTTTTATTCTTCATAATTACATCTGAGCATACTAAAATTTCTGGGACATAAAAATTACTTCCATTCCTGGAAGTATTCAAGGCCAAGTTGGATGGGGCCCAGAGCAACCTGCTCTAGTAGGTGGCATGCCTTGCCCCATGGTGGGAGAGGTTGGAGCTTGATAATTTTAAAAGTCCCGTCCAACCCAAAGCATTCTATGATTCTGTGATTCTGTGATATACTGGCAGATGCTCTTTTGTCTGTCTCACACAGAAATAGTAAAGCTTCTCTGGCTCTGTGTGGGGTGAAATGGCTGATGCACCCAATCTAGGTAATGCATAATGTCTCTGGAATACACACCCTTGCCTGCAGTTGTTATGCCAGATTTAAGGATATATGTAAGACATAAATGCACCAGAACAGAGTTCTTTCAAAATAGGTACTGAAGTCAGGGAAGTAGTTTCTGAATGTACTTTGCTGCAGGATGAATATAAATAGAGTAGTGCTCAAAACATCCATGCAATGAAATTCTTTGGAAAGGATGAAGTGCATATATAAGGTTCTATAAGACACTGAAATATGCCTATTTCAGCATGTGTGTATGTTTGTAATACATAACAAGTGCCAGGGCTTTTTTATTTTAAGACTTCAAAACATTTTATATAACATGTTTACATTATCATTCCAGCAATCATCAGAAAAGAACATCATGATCTTTATACATAAATCATATTACAAATGTACCTATTTGATAAACTATACATGCATACAAGTTTGACAGAGCTGCAATTGTTTGCATTTTCCTCCTGGACCAATGAGTGACTATTTTGCTATCCCTCTTTTTATCCCTTTGTCCTAATTATTACATTGTGTTGCAGTACTGAAGGGAAAGACATGCTGATACTGAGACCTTTTCCAAGGAAGTGTAGTTCTATGGAAAAGCATTTCTTAAGGGAACCTCCAGCTTTTCTCAGAATGGGTGCTTAAAAGTGCACATCCTTTGTGGATACTGCTAGCAGTGCTCCCAATATTTCCCTTGCATGCCAGATCATGACTAAAGAACACCAGTTTTACTCCATGTCTGATTGAAGCCATGTATGCCATACACTTAGGCCAGCTGTTGCAAGAGAACAATTAAGATGGCCTGTGGCAATTTGCTTTTTTTTCTGGAAGACTTTTATGCAACCCAAGGCACATCAATACCACAAATTAATTCCATATAAGGAAGAGAATTCTTGAAAACGCAGGGGACAATTTCTGTAGACTCTGACACTGAGGTGTTCTTAGAAGCTGAAGGACCAGTTCACAAGAGTGAGAGGAAGAAGATTAAATCCTCCTATTTCTGTAATAACTGGAGTTCGGTTGTCAAAAAACAAGGTACATATGTGTAAATCTTCTCTAAATAGCAGTTCTGTGAATATTTAAGTGGGAATAAAAACAAACTAAAATTAAATTACACCTTGCATCTGGGAAAGGTTGAAAAAAATGTTTTAGAGTCCTCTGAGATATATCTTAACTATAGCATGATAATGAGGTAGACAGAAAGGAAGAAAAACCTAAAATTAAAATCAGTTATAGTAACTCAGTGGACTCCTAATGCCTTCTGCTTGTCCCTTGGCTGGGGAATCTCCCTTCTAAAAGCTGCTGCATCAGGTCCTACACATGTCCAGCTATTTTTAGGCTTGCAACAGGCTGTTTACAGGGGATTTGAAGTCTGGCAATCTAGATACTCTAGACACAGTTGGAATGCTCGCGCCTCTCCACAGGTTACACTTGGAATTAAAAACTGCGACGTGGCTCTGTCATTCAAACTTAATAGTGTCTGGCATTGGGTATCAAAAAAATCGTGATGAAATAGAGCACTGTGGTTTTAATTTAAACCACTTACTGCCAAAAATATTCATGGACAACTTGCTGGCCTGTGGGCAAGGAAAAAGTTTTTGGTGAGCTTCCATTTAAAGACTATAGTTTTGGTTCAGTCAGGAATCACAGGGTTTTGGGGTTTTTTTGTGTTTTGGTTTTTTGTTTTGTTTTATTTTGTTTTGGGTTTTGGCTTGTTTTTTTTTGGGGGGGGGAGTTTTTTGTGGGGTTTTTTTTGGTTTTTTGGGGGTTTTTGGGTTTTTTTGTTTGTTTTCTTTTTTTTTTTTTTTTTTTTAATTTGGCAACATCTTCCTTTTACAATAGTATTTCAGACATTCACATTCAGTATTTACCAGGCACTTCTTGAAAATTGGTATTCCATCCCTCCTCAAGCATGGATTTCAGCAAATTTCTCATTCTCCATTACATGTAATATTATACCCATCCACATGACCAGTGTATATGAACTGACAAGATCATCATAACAAGACATTTAAGTTCTCAGATACTCTTCACCATTATCTCTACAAGCTTTTCAAATGATACATCTCCACTATTTTGAAATACCTTAAAAATTAATTATATAGTATTTGTGACATTGAATTCATAAACTTCAAATTGTTCAAAGCATTTTATCATTGGATTTTCTTCTTCTTTAAATAACATACATTGTATGATTCTATGATCTATTGTAAATTTTTCCAAGTCATCAAAACAAATTATTTTTTTACCTTTTTGACCTATTTTTTTACTTTTCAACATTTTCATATTGTGGGAGTGGAATTTTTAAGGAATCCTGTCAGTTCCAATTTGAATTTGCTTATGTCATGTAGTCCACATATGCTTTAGCACTTGTAGGTGCAATTTGCTTCAGTAGTCATAGGAGAAAAGACTACATTACAGTGAAAGAATTTGGTGTTAGTTGTTCCTGTTGGATTTTCACCAGAAACACGAAGCAGATGTGATGTTGTTATTATTACCTGTCAAATACTCTACCTTGAATTCTGTCATCACTGTTTGATATGAATTGTAAGCTGGAAACAAATGGAAGTTTAATGTTGATTTTAGAGAGACCTGAGAAACTTGTTCGTATAGCTGGTTCCAAAATGCTGAAATTTGAAGCCTGATACCTTAAAGAGAGGTCAGTGGGAATTTAGCATCTGAATGTCTTTGAGGATCTGAGCTTTGGTGCTGTAAAAGTGGAGCTTTTTATTCCAAAGGTAGGCCTGAGGCCACTGTACTGATTTACAGATAGCCCCTTAACAGCTCTGATCTTAAAGCCAATTATGCCCTGTGAATGCCAGAATACAGCTTTAGGGTCCAACAGCACTTAGCACTGTTTGGAGATGTTGGGTTTTTTTATTCGGTTTCTAAAACTGCCACCTCTGTCAGAGGCAGTGGGTAGGATGGGAGCACATGTACTTTGCTTTGTTTTCCCTCCAACTTGAACTCTGTGTTGTGAAACACAATCAGTCTGGTCATGGTCTACACAGCTGAGCTTTCCTTAGAGGCAGGAACATTCCTCTGAAGGCAGCAAGCATGTAAGATGATGTAAGGGGGTTTCTGACCCCCGTGGGTCATGCTGGCAGAAAAAACGAGGCCTGAGAAATGCACTTACCTTTTCTGACTTTCCAGAAATCCAAGAGGAAAAGTCTAGTGGAACAAAGTCTGTAGTTGAAGGACACAAATAGTTTTAACGTGCAAGCACTTGTACAATATTGCTATCTCTTAGATACTCTCCTGCTGAGTATGAATGACATCTAGAGTGAATAAGGTGAAAATAACATCTTCTGGTAAGTGAGCTGCTCCATCCCCACCACGCATCTCTGACAGGGAGCTTGTTGCCTTGTGTAGCCTCATGCAATAACTTCAGCTTCTGCAGCTGTCCCTCTGTCATCCTCAGTCTGTGCCTCCTTCCCAGGTACTGATAGCACGTAGCTCATGCATGAGCTAACTACTCAAGTATTTTGTCAGCTTTTTGATCAGCCTTTGCACCTTGCCCAAAGTTCTCCGTTGTCACAGCTACATTTCTAGCTTTGCTTGAACTAATGAGCAGCTCTGGTATGTTTACCTGAGCTTTATCCCCCGAGACTTATCCTCTGTGTGTTCCTTGCTTTATTAATTCCTTTTTTAATGCACAGGGTCCCTGGCAGGCAGGCAGCTTAGACAGGTGCTGACACATGAGTTCCCTGTCCTCAACAGTGTTCTCCGTTCCCAGATGCTGCAATTATGGCTGCTGTAAGCACTTACTCTGAAAAGTCCAAATTGCTTTCTGGTTCACCCTTTCAAAGGCGGACATCAAGCTGGGGAGGACAGTCTCGACAGTCTGCCTTGTAGATAAAGCAAACAAAAGCCTAGCTTTAAGTGCCCTGAACCTGTTCAGGAGGGGTGGTGAACCTCATTAGACTAAAATTAGACTATCTGTGCACAGCCTTTATAACCTTGTGCAGTAGTTCCATCACTAGGTACCATGCACTTCTCATAGCTTTACCTGAAAAAAATCCCTGTTTCTCTTGACAGTCTTGTGTGCTGAGAAGGAGTAATCACAGCTTTGACATGAAAGCATATTCTTATCAATTAATCCTTTAAACAATTTCAGATGAGAGACATGACTGTCTCACCATGACAGAGTCTATCGGATCTTCCATGCCTACAGACTAGTGAGTGTAGGGATGCTTGAAATACCTGTGAGATTCTCCACACCCTACTGAAAGTGCCAGTGCAAGCTCCACACCACCTGTTTCAAGTAGTTCTGGGGAAAGGGTCTAGACTACTCCCATCAGAGAGAAGCGAGTTAAATTGTCTCCTACAGAGAGAGAGGCTAAAGCTATCATACATGTACCTGTAGCTGCCTTCATGCTGGCTGTCATGTTTTCATGTGACCAAATATCCAGAGAAGAAAAGAGGAGAAGGAGAACCCAAGGAGGAAAGAAGGAACTGAGGCAGTCTTGGTGATGCTTTCTTCCAGGCACAGTTGAGCCACAGTTATTCAACTGCTACAGGTATGCCGTCAAAAATACTTGTGGATCATCAAGAAACTGCCTGTGACCCCTGCCTGTAGGCATAGAGTTGGAAATGTCAGGCTGCATAAAAAGGCAATGATCTTTGCTCCTGGAAGAGAGCAGCAGAAGGGACCAAGCTTTTGTGTGAATCTACTGGAAGGCTCTGTAATGTCCACCTGAGGAATTAACAACACATGAGATCCATTACATTTTTGCTGCCTGTTTTCTGTGCTCCTCATTCTGCATTGTACTGGAGTTAATGAGTCCAACAGTGGTAGCATAAATGTATCAGTTCATTGTAATGGAGTGCAAGTATCCCCTAAAATAGCCTAGAAAATGCAGTCCAGTTCACCATAACAGGAAAGTAATAACCTTTATCCTTCAGATATCCAACCAAACTTGTTTCATCTCCATGATACATCAAGAGCTTGTTGTCTTCTGGGAGTGTTGCTTCAGCTGCCTTTTCTCAGCAGCAGCAGCATAGAGAGGGGGAAGAGGTGATTCTCGAAGTAAACACATGTCAAGCCTTCCAGGAGTTTATAGATTGAAAACAATACTCTCAGTCTGAAACAAGGAAGTTGTGATTACAGGTCTACAAAGAGGAAATGCTACAATTAATAAGGAGTGTGCTGCACCTTCAAAAAAATCAGTAGGCTTGGCTCTGAGAGGTCATAGGAGCAAGTTATGTGATGCCTCTGCAAGGAATGTACTGTTGCCTCTGTGACATGCTGAGGACACAGAGCAATGGTGATTCTCATAATTGATAGGAGAAGGGCAGTATGGAATATGGTAGGTGAGGTAGCTGCAAATGGTAGAGAGCTTCTGCAGTTCTCTAGATAGTTGCCACCTTCTTGAATTCATCTGGAGGAGTAAAGATTGGTCAGATGTAGAATTCAGGTCTTATGTTAACTCAGAACATGATGTCACCTAGAACTGAATGAAGTTATGCTACCTTTGTTGCTTGCAGAATTTAGACCAGTGACAGGTAATATACTCCTGGGTGACATCAAGTCATTTTCACTCTGATGAACATCATGCTGAATTTGCTGACAAGCTACTTTACCAGAATCCCAGAACCTCTTCAGATTAACAGGTTCCTTTTTCTGCCTGAAAAACTCAGGCTCACCAACACATGTTCTGAGTGTGCTGATAAGCACTGTCCAGACCACACTAAAATAGACATTTCTTGCCTTTCTGAGTTATTATAATTCTACAGAGAGAAAGTTGGTCTGTTTTTAATGAGTACTATTAATATCTCCTTTTGTGAGAATAAGTCATCTAATACCCTGAAGCCAGAGGCAGTTAAGTTCTTGCTTGAGAGACCATATCATCCTATTATCATTTTCATCTGGTAAGCAAATGCAAAGAGCTAGAATGAAAACAGTGGGTTAATTACACATTTTCAGTGTGATTCCTAATCTCATTGAAACTTTCTCAGACGGGACTGTAATGGTATGGCAACATCAGTTATTTGCTTCTCATTAATGAAAGTCAGACTCTCGAATCCCAAGGTCTCTGGAAAGAGGCAGTGCCTGGCTCAGGCTGCCTGGACTTCTTTGCTCAGGACACTGCAAGAGACAGACATGTCCATCCTGCTGTGTCCAGGTATCTGTTCTGTTTGTGTGAGGTTCCTTCTCCCTCCTGGTCTGGATTTGAGTTTTCAAGGTGACTGTCTTTCAGTGATAGTGGCTCCCTGTATTCATCCCACAGCTTTTACATTTTGTATGCTAAGTCTTGTTAAATGACTGTTTGGGAAAAGAGACGATTAAAATGAGGCAGGAGTTTGGTGCTCTTAAGGAAGTTCCATTAGGGGTCAGGCAGCTTGTGCTCAGGCAGTTATAAGTTTTGAAAGGAAAAGTAGAATCTGCATGCTTTCATGTAGCTTACGGTTTCATTTCCTTGCTTAGCCTTGATTTGGGTACATTGCATATGTAGCAGCCCTGTGAGCTTCACAAGCAAGATTTCTCTGTATAAATTATAACAACTTTATTATTTCCTGGATAATAACATTAAATTCTTAAAATGTCATCTGGATGCCAAACACTTAAAATTCAAGATGTAGTGCGTTTAAGAAAGACTCTTATCTTGTGTTACAGAAATTGTGCTTTTTCTTTAAGGCAAACAGTTATCCCTGAAGTCATTTACAAGTAGATATTTTCAGTTGCCTTAATCAAGCTTTTTAATATACATGCAAATCGAAGCTGCAAAATGTTTGGATACACAAAAGCAAGAAATAAGTGCACATACTGTCTTTCTAGATACTGTATAAGCAAACAGTGAATATTTTTATAAGTATCAGCATAAATGCATGAAAAACGTACTTAAAGGTAGTTTGTAAGATGAGTTAGGATTTAAAAACCTCATTCAAAGACAAGGTAAAAATGAAGACTAAAACCACCAAAGAACAGGGCACTGAACAATGGGATTAAGCATTTACAAAAAAAAGACATTCTGTAATTTCTTGTTTTGAATCTTTTTGTGGGTGGAATCCTGGCTCAACTGCAGTCAATGGGAGTTTTGGCATTGACTTCAATAGGCCTGAGTTTCACCCTGTGTTTTTAGGATAATTCTTCAAGGGATTTATAAGACATAATTTTAAATCATAACAGAAGACACCCACTAAGGAAGCTACTAAATATTTTTTTGGGAAGAAAAATTATTTTAAGATGGGAGCAATTTTAAATAGTCTTCCAACTAATTTTCATTTGCTCTTCTTGTTTAATGCAAGCTTGAGTTTTATACAACAATGGGAAAAGTAAAAGTCATGTGACTGTGTATGCACGAGGATTTTTCTCTTATGAGACTTCTAGAAAAGTTGCAGTGGCCAAATTTCTCAGTTTTATATTTGCTGAACTTTAATGAACTTAGTACCCTTACCTATTAGATAAGAACCACATCTCATCACTAGTCAGCCAGATAATTAATGGTTGCAACCGCTGTAATAAAAACTGATATTAATCCAACCTGCCATGGTCTGTTTGTTATTGTGAAGCAACTGGTGTATGACAAGCTGACAGCAAAATGTGGAAGAAGCAGAAAAGGTATTCATGCGGATGGTTTGTGTTGGTGAGTGACATTCTGCATTGGTTAACACTATCTGACACAAAGCAGGCAGCCATGTGTTTTCAAACGCCTGCTTGAAGATCTATGGTAGACAAATAGGAGCCTTTATGTCGACTTCCGTGTGCTTTGAAGTCACTAATGAGTATGCTTTTGAATAACACAGAGTGTGAAATCTCAGCTGAAGAAGTAAATACTTAGCATTAGGGCGACCATTTTCCATTCTTCCTCTTTCCCTCTACTTCCTATTTTTGCGGTTTTCTGATGCTGTGCTTTGTTGGTGATTACAGTATAAGATCTTGGAGACAAGGAGACTGTCTATTTATGTATACACATACATATGTGTGTCTGTGTACCTGTGTTTCTTTATGTGATATCTCATTTGTTCTGAGTCCTTTACACACTCCTGAACTTCTCAAAGCCTGGATAGATAGTCCTGGTGACAGTGTGCCTTCCTGTACCTCACTTATAAAAATACAGGTTTTTTATTAATAAGCACTTGTATTTTGTTTTAATGCCAGTTACATTAAAACGTGAATCCTGTGTGCTAGCTGAGATCAAGATAATTTTCAAGGAAGTGTTTGCTTAAGGGCCATGGAGTTGTACCAGGAGATTAATGCAGTGAAGAGTTCAGATCATCCTCTTCAACTGTTTGGTAATGCCATTCTTCTGCAGCTCTTACCAGAGGGGTTTGTTCATTGAGGTCAACATTTTCAGCCTAAGAATTAAATTTAGATTCTTCAGTCTATATTTATGCGTCTATATATAAATGGTTTCATTTTCAAAGGTGCAGATTACTCCCGACTGGTGCTGACAGCATCTATTCCCATCTTCCCTGCTAGAATTATTAGCAGGCACCTTCGTGCCCTGCTGTGCCAAGCAGGGATTCCTGACATGCAAACACATGTAAATACCATGAGTGCCATCTGACAAATGTAAAAGGACCAGGATGAGGAAGGTTGTATGGACCCACTTCAGGGGAATGAGTAAGTAAGCGCAGAAGCTGGGAAGATCAGAGCAAAGTCTGATTGTTAGATTTTTTTATAGCAATGAAGATCTGGTTAGACAACAAGTAAAAATGAGTCACTTGATCCAAACTAAATCTTGATTAATGGAGTGTGCAATTACCAACGCACCTTTTTAAGGAAATGTGTGCTCATGTCAGAGGAGAACTGCAAAAGGCAGTAGTTTTATTGACTTCAGTCTAGGAGAAAACGCTGAAGGACAAAGCTAATTGTCCACATTGAGTTCTATTGATGCATTTGCATGCAGACAGGTACAAAATACCTGATCTAACTGGAACTGCTCATCCTTTCCTTGTGTGGTATGAGTTGGTGAGAACCAAGAATCATTAGACTAAGTGTTCAACAACACTGGCAAATGCAGGTCAAGCCTCTTCTGAATGAAGTGTTATCACTGACTTTAAACAGAATAAATAACATTTATGCTGCTTATCTTGAGACAGCTAAAATATATATGTTCTTATACCTAACTGCCAGCACAGTCCAGATTTGCTTTTCATGTACACAGTAACTGACAATAAACAATTAAAATAAAATATTGGTTCTTCAAAGAAAGTTGGCCAGTTCAGGTAAAAACACTTTTAGTTCCAAACTCTTGTATATACATGTTATTGTTCAGGTTCACGGATCACGGACGCGTTTGTTACCATGCATCTTTGCACCACAAGTCTCCTCTTTCCTGCCACCACTCCCCAGTGTTAGTCGCTTTGTAAAGGTAGATTATGATACTCTTTGCCCCCCTAAATCTCTATTATTAAAAAAACAGTGCACGTTCATACTTCAGATGAATAGTTGTTAGCTGAAAAATGCTAGAGGTCTTGTAGTCTTTGAGGGTATTTGGAACAAACCATTACTGTTTGCAGACTAATTGTTTGGTGAGAATAAGGCAAGCTACTTTAATGACAGCTTGTGAAATAACAATCTATGATATAGTACTTGGATGTAGCAACGACTGTGTTTCAAGCCAAGTAAAGAAACTGTCAGTATCTTGTGCGTGAGAAGCTTGTAGATACCCTGAGGTGACTTCATATAATTCTAAACCAGCAGGTAGCTTCTTGCATAGCTAATCATGGCATCAGTGCCTGGAGCAAGTGGAGGTGGTTGACAATGTACTTTAGTTTTAGATGAATTCAGCTCCTTTTGAATATCATTTTAATTCCCTGTTCCAGTTTCTAAAGTAGGCATTTACATGCTTTATTTTTGCAAAACACAGAAGGTAACCTTGGGGAGGAGAAAGTGGAGCTTGTGTTAAAAAGCAAACAAAGGCAACCCAAAACTATTCCCCCCCCCCCAAACCCAAATCCGATTTTGATAACTCTTATTATTGCCTTTTAGATTTGGGAAAATAACAAAAAAAATTATTCTTTTTCTATCTTTGTGAAATATCTCTGAAATATTTCTGAAAAAACTCCAAGTAAGTCAGTTTGAGCACATAGGTTAATTCACAAACTACTTAAACTCTGCTGGAAACTATGCTGTCTGCCTAGTTGTGAAGTACATTGCTGTCTATTACCTCCTAGAATTACTGCCATTTTTATAAAACAAGAGGAATACAAGAGGTTTTAAGATGACTGTCCGAAAACTCTTCTTTAAAACAGATGGTCAGTCCTTAAAACAGCCTGTAAGAAATGTCAGATGCAGAGAGCTCTTTAATGGGATTAAAGATGGGTAAGCACTTAAATGGGTAAGCACTTAAATACTTACCTTTGAAAAATCCATTAATTCATACCTTTTAACACCTTTACAATCAAGGGCTTGAGACTTTTGTTTCTCAGCAATACTCTTGTTATGCCAAATAACAGCACATTAACAGTGCTTTGACACTTCATAGCAAAAATTAAGAGAAAACAATGGCTTGTTTTCATCTCCCTGAGAAATATTTAAAAACGTATCAAACTGGATGTTTTATTCAGTGAATGCTGGAAAAAAGCTTGACTCTTTAGTCTCCCTCTTCTATTGTCTTCACTACACCTAAACTGAGACATAGTCTAAATTCTGAAATGGTGTGCATGTAGCACAACTTGTGTACTCATGTAAAAGCAGGTAGCTTGCTAAAAACTTGGGTTCAGCACAGAGCTGACATTGCTGGGCAAGTTAAATTCCTCGGTTCGTACTCTGTTGCTTCATGCCATTGGCAAAGAGAATACAAATTATGAGAAAGACCGTCTTGCAGTCATGTTAAATCCACATGAAAATCGGTCTCAAAAATCAAGTCACGTAGACAAATAATTCACCAACAGCCTTTCCTTGCTGCACGGATGTCCTGATTTCCCCACTATGCTCGCAGAGATTTTCCAGAGCTCTACCTTCTTTCTTTTGTTTTTGTCTATCTCTAGCTTTACATCTCCTGAGAGCTATTTTCTCCTCATCTGCCCATTCGGAGCAGAATGGACAATGCAAAGGTTATCTGCTGCTAAGCTCTCCGCTGCAGACAGACTCGAAAGGTGCTCGTGACAAAGAGCAGCTCATCATTCGGGCTCATTATGCTCCCTTGTGCCTCTCTCGGGGGTCACTGGGGAAGTCAGGAGCTGGCTGAAACTTTCCGAAACTTTCCAGAAGCCTTCATGGGCTCTTTTGTCTCTGTGTCCTCAGCAATTTCGGATACAATGCTGGTGGAGCAAGCTGGTGTTCGGAAGGAGAAACAGGAGGGAAGGGTGTTTTCCACATAAATCTAGTTAAAACTTCATGCTTGAAGGGCTCGAGAAGTCTGCTGGAGTATAAATACCTGCAGAGACGTTTCCTTCCCTCTGGAACAGTATTGTCTGGCTGGTTAGGTGCAGCAGTTGAAAGCTTCTCTTCTGGGAACAGTATTAATGGTAAAAACTTTTACAGTGTGAATGTAAATTTAGCTTGCTTGAAAATGGAAAGCAAACACAGGAGCTGGATGAGATATCAGTGCTGGCTAGCCAAAAATCCTCAAGAAATAAGCCATTTTTTGGAGCAGAAAAGAACCTTTTTTTTGTTTGCCTTTGGCAATATAAGGAAATATGAGTCTGTCTTAAGAGACTATGAGTTACTAATTATAATTTGTTGTCATTTTCCTGAAGAAATATTGTGTTTATATAAAAAAGACACAAAAAAATTGAAAAACTTCTTCTGATCGAATACTTAATTTTTCAAAGGGTATTAAAACAGGAATATGGCCCTCTTCCTTCAACAATGTATCAGATTTCATTTATTGTCTTTTCCTCTCTCCCTGCATTTTCTCCCACTGAAAACATGAAGAATGCAAGGGAAAAGGGACTGAACAGACCAAACAGTGTTCTTGTAACAAGACTTTTTCTAGAATAAAGTACCAAAGGATTCAAAAGTTGAGAAATATATTTTCCAATCATTCAAAAAAATCGCTGATGATTTTTCCAGTGAACGAAGAGCATAAATATCCACCCCCAAAATTACAGGGAGAGATAGAAATATTAAAAGGAAAATCCTAACTAAAGCAAATCTTTTTTCCCATCAGAAACAAAACTTCACTCTAGAATTAAATGAAAACTGTCTAACTGGTTTTGAAAGCATAACATTTTAATCAGAGATCCTAAGAAATTGAGTCATTTGGCTCAGTTCATCACAGCCAGTCATAACTGTGAAGCAGAATAGCAGAGAAATAGTCAGGAAGTCACACAGGACAGATCATCTGCAGATAATCTGCAGGTCATGACTGAGGTCATTTAGTACAGAACAATCACGATTTTTTGTTGGCACTATGAGATCAACTCCCATAATATGATTTCTTCTTGGGCATGAGCAAGCACTTGTATATTTTTACGTGCTAAAATGAATGAATGTTTCAGACCTTGTGTGGTCAGAAATTTGGTGTGCCGATATGAAAAAGTTGTGGTGTGTGCAGAGGTGATAAGGCACAAATATTTCATTCATTATAAACAAATAAGCAAACAAAATTAAATAAGCAAAGCAGAAAGCCTTAGGATCACGTGTGATCTTATGTTATAAGGGTAGGAAAGGGGAGAGCATAATAACTGCATGCAAGTGTCGACACATAACCTGTAGAATAGATGTTCACATCTGAGTTAGTCCACGTGGCTCTCCTTAACAGTCACCAGAGTGAAAAAGGTGCTTGTAGTGTGTGATGTGTGTCTATCATAAGAGAGGCATAAAGTCAGTTCAGATGAAATATGTCCTGTACACTTATTCTTTTCATCAGTGATAACCAGCGTGACTAGATCAGGTGTAGATGTCTACATGGCACAAGGGCAAAATTAGGTGAGAAAGCTCCTTTCCCAAATAGCTCACCAGACCCCTATGGAACTTTGAAAAATTTGCTTAAGCATGTCTTGCAAAAGAGGGAATTGAGCAGGGCAAACAGTCAGAGGAACTGGGTCTGCCTGTGATCCTTTTTATTAATAGTAATATTAGTAATTAATAATGGTAATAATGTTTATAGTTCCCTCAAAGGAAGGAAAAAACACAGAACACTGCAACGGACACTGTTTTGATAATTCATGTATTGCTTGGGAAAAAATCTAAGGACTCCATAGATCAGTGTTAATCTGAGCTGGACCTTAATTCCAGCGTTAACTGTGGCTATGAGTGGTTGGAAAGGTCATTCACTTAAAATTTGTTTCTGGTCTTATTCCAGCACTCACATTAGAATGATTGCTGCCTGTTCAGTCTCTATTAGGACGTGCTTTTCTGGTGATAATGTAGCCAAGTAGCTTAATCCCCTCTTTAGTTGTTACCAACCGAAAACCACTGGCAATATTGTGCCTCTGTGATATGAGATATAGGAGGGGGCTTGTCAGAAACATTCAAGTTTGCTTCACTCTACTACCATTGCAATTACAGTGAAATGTCCATTTCTGGTTGTACTCTGACCTGCAGAAAGTGAAGGGGTCCTGTTTGTTTCTAGGTGTAACAATTACCATTGCTCTAGCGATGCAAAACAGTGGCTGAGGCTGAGCTTCGCCTGCAGCCCCATCACCCACCACCTGTCTTCTGCTCCGCACCTGTCACGGCTGCACATAACAAATTAAAGTTTCTTCAACACCTTCTCTGGTACTCCCAGCTGTGGCCAAGCTGTAGCCACAGAAAAGGCTACAGGGCTGCTCAGTGTGGCTGACAAGGAAGAGACAGACATGAAACATCATACATGAGCAGCAAAAGCTGGTGGGCAGCATGCAGACTGCTACCAGCATGTTAACCAGATAATTCTAGTGTGGTGGAGGGACTCCTGCTAGGGAAGGATGTTCCTGATTTGGAGCTACAGTCGACTGGCTGTTAGCTCAGCCCAGCTATTCAGTGTTTCTAAGCCCTCATCTGAAGTAAAAGAAAGGTCAAATAGCAAAATGTCTAGTGTGTTTTCTAAGCAAACAAATAATCACTCAAACAGAAAATCCAATCATCCCACAGAAATTTAATTAAAAAAGATAATTCAAAGATAGTTTAAAATTACTATGTCAGGTGATAGAGGCAAGCCCACTGTGCTCAGTAAATCAAGCATAGCTGAAACACTCGGTGGGTTTGGCTCCCTTGCCTCACATGAAGCAATTCACAATTAAATGTGAGTTTTCTTCTTTAAACAATTTCCATTGTTTGATTTTCTTTTTTTGTGGTTATTTGTTCCCTTGGAAGGTGTGCTAGTCATGTTGCTTTTGAACTAAAATTCAGCATACCCTATACTTTTTACTGGCATCAATGCAATTGCTTCTCTTTGGCCTCCAGAAGTCCCAGACCTCCAGACTAGAACTGGTGTGGAGTGCTGCTGGCACCTTTTCACAAGCTCAAAGTGCATCATCCTCACATTGAAGCAACAGTAACAGTTCCTTTTTGGTTTCAAGATCGAGTTCAAAACTCCCCTGGCTTTACAGACTTTTCAGGCACTTGCTTGAAGCAATTGTGCCTCACACATCTTGGGCTGGATCCACCTCTGGCTACAGAAGAACTGCCCGAATTGTGCAGCTCACTGCTCTCCCAGCTGGAGCAGCTGTGACCAGAGCAAGCTCCAGTGATCTCTGCTGTGCAATTCCCCTTCGAGAGAGGCTACTCTCCAACACACATTTAAACAGCCACAGGACTGCTAAATATGCAGATGATGACATGTTAGGAATCCAAAATCTTCTTTCCTGACACAGACCTATGATATGTGCTGGGGGAAGTAATTTTTCATGAGAAGGGATCCTCTTCACAGCAATTCTCAAAACTGCAGTGTGAACACTGTTTAGATTTTCACTTTTTTCTTTTAAATCCCCTGTTTTTCCTAAAGTCATGTTCTTCTCTGGACCTCCAGGTAACCAACAGCCAAGTGATGCCTGTTTTGTTCCCTTGGCTCCTACCACCTACAGTCCTCTGTTTCCATAACTCAGCACTGCTGACTACTAAGATTTTATCACAAGTCTCATAATATTTTGTATTTTTTATTTAAACCTCCACTGAACTCAGCTAACTACAAGAAAATTCTATCTCATTTTTCATGATGCTGATACATAATCCTTCCAAGTTGCAGAGAAAGGTTTGGGTCATGAAAATTTAAACTGTCAAAAGCTTCATGAAAACCTAAAGATTTTTACTTAATTTCATGGGTTTTATGGCTAACTTGGGAGTCTGGTTTATAATTTTTGAATGCTTATACAGTCTCATCAACATTTTACCCATTTTCATGGGATGACTGTGTGCTACCTCAGTTTACTTTGTGCTGAACCCTTGAAATTTGTATTGCTTTCAGGTCAAAGGTAGCATAGATGATTAATTATCAGTAATAAACTGTATATTCCTATAGTCATTCATCTACAGCTTGAGCAAAATGTAATTTCTTCAATAATAAGTTACATAGTATTCATATACATGTAAAGGAGACTATATTAGTAAGGAAATAAACACCCAAGCTAGGGTGACTTCTGTATTCAGCAGTAGAAACCTCTGGGTAAACTGTAGAGATCATTTTGTCTAAGTGGCAGGAAAAATTATGCCACAATATGTATTCTGAATGCGCAGTGTATGTTAGAGCAGAATCTTTAAAATGTATTTTACCAGAGGACACTGAAAAACTTAGCAAAGATGTGAGATGACTTGTGATTGTTCTCTATAAATATATTAGAGAGGTAAATACAGGGAAGTTGAAAAGCTATTAAAAATAAAGGATAAGGCTGGCACGAGAACAAATGGTATAAACTCACCATCAATAGATTGAAGGTGGAAATTAGAAGGAGGCTTGTAACCATTAGAGCAGTGAGGAAGTTTTGCCTGTTTTTACTGAGACTATGGTATGTAGCCTTGAAAATCACATGCCCTACTTAGCATGAATCCAACCTTTCAGGGGTCAAGAAGAACCATAAAAATCTTCAAAAATCTCTACTCCCAAGTATAAAAGTGTCACAATTCTGGGAGAAAATATTTATTGAAGGACCTCTTCAACTGAAAGCATTAATGTGAAGTTCTTGCATCTAGCTCTGCAGAGCTGTACATTTAAAAAAAATAGTTATTGAACACATGTTCTGCATAAGGTGCCTTTTAAATTCACCCCTCCATATGGCTGAATGTCACCTATTCTGAACATCCCTTTCTCTCTGCCATCACTGTGAGGGGAAATTTCAGTTCCAAGGCAAAGAAGGGAATGTTTTTCACTCTCTTTAAAATGGGTCCTGCTTTATTGTTAGATCCGTGAAATTCAAAAGTCAGAAAGTTATTTTCTGTTTTAAGAGAGAAAATCTGTCCATGTTTGAGGCCTGTAGGTATGTTATGCTAAACTATGATTAAAAAAATAAATTGGAAATTTTCTCAATACAAACAAATTATAGTTATTATATTGAAGGCATTCCCTGATCCCACTTTAAGGGTCCCACTACAAGAAAAACTTACATGGAATTGTGGTTAGAGTAATGAAATAATAAATTTGAGAGGATAGTTACCAACTTTTAATTATATTCTGTGAAAAATTCAAAACCCACCTCAGTTTGCTAAACTGGTGAATTCAAGCTCTACATCTGTAAGTTCCCCCAAATTAACTGAATTTTGCAGGTTATCACTTTAAAAGAGTATTTATATATATATTTTGTGTCAAATGATTGCATAGAATTAGACCCCATTTCAATCCAAATCCCAGAATAAATAATTCCAAATATTATTTCCTGCTGTGCTTGTACCTGGTTTCATCTCTTACCTAAATTCTGCCTATTCCAAGGCCACCATTTGCACTGGCTGAATCTGCAGTTCTGTGTTAGAAATCTGCCTCAGTTCCACCTTAAATTCAACTTGCTTTTGTCTTGATTGTCTTAAATTTTTGCAGCCACATAACAGTGATGGCTGCTGCACCTGACTGTGCCTAATTACCTCTGGAAAGCAATGCAAGTAGCTCTGGCTTTGCTCTGAAACTTTTCCTTGTTTCCTTGCTGGCTCCTTTGTTCATGCCATATTCATTTGCTAGTTCTGAAAATTCATGTTCAGACTCAGCCATGCATCCAACCCACTTTGTTTTTATTTATCAGCCACCTAGCAACATTTTCTTCAGACAGGATCCACAGTGACTACGTGCCATTCAAAAAGCAAGATAATTCAAAGATGTTGTGTAAGTGTTTGTAGCTGTTCAACCACCTCTCTTTTTGTACTGAAATTGTGTCTCACAGTACTCACTGTGAAAAAGACACATGATTTTTAATCTTTACAGAGAAGCCATACACATTTTTCTAGAAAAAAGCTTTCAAATTCTTACGTTATAAGCCCAGCCATGAATCTTAGTAAAGGTAAGAGGAATAGTGAAACCCGACTTTCCAAAGTAATTTGGTTACATGAGACTTTTAGGCTTCAGCTTTGCCTGGATTATAAGGGAGAGTTTAAATATGTGACTGAAATGTGCCTTGAAGGCTGAACCTGCTCCCACAACACAGAAAGTAAATTAGGGAAAAAAACGTCTAAAATATGTTTCATCTCTAAGTATCTTTGATATTTGGGCCAAGTTCATAATTATTAGCAGGTATGAAAGAAGAGTTTTGAGCATTTATGGCACCGAGACATCCTAGTCCAGAAGTAAATATTTTGTTTACATGTAACTTCAAACATTATAATGTAGACATCTGCATTGCTCTATACTCCCTTTATTGTCAGGGTAAAGAAACAAAGGCAGGCAGCCTCTTCATCTAACCTTTCACATATGCACCAGTGTGAGATGAAGAACATCCTGTCCATTACTTACTCTGCTGTATTGCACATAAGAGACCTGTTAATGACTGGATCACATCTGACATTGGGTAAAACCATCCTTCCTTCCTACCTTTATGGGGCTGTTATTCTTGTTGAAACAAAGGCACTTAGGCTGTAGTACTTCAGAATGTGAATCTGTTGCTTTTCAGATAGAATTACTTGTTTCATTTTGTATGAAATGAAATGAATGGGTTGATTGTTAGAGTCATAGAGGCAGCTTGGGAGAGAGATGCAGCCATGTTCTTCACAGCATGGGCTCTGGCTGCTCCATCTATGACAAGTATTCAGCTTTTTCCAGGTTCAGGGATTGCCAGTCTCCAGTTCTGCTGTTCTACACTGTTGTATTCAGTGTCACACTGGTCTGACTTCACTGTATCATTTTTCAGAGATAATACTGGCCTCAGAAATGGCTTGTGGTTCTCTGCACCAACTTTTATTCTAGTTGTAAACACGATCTTAGTCATGATCAGCTTCATGCTCTATAAATATTCCATTGATTCAGACAAGGGTTACACTACTATTCCTCCTCCATATGAATAAAGCTAACAAAGTACAGCCCAAATTAAATAAACGTGCACAAAACTCCAAAGCCCCAGCCTTGGCCACATAGCTGTGTCAATCTCAGCCAAACAGAAAGCTGTTTACATTTGCATTGCAGCATGTCATGGTGATTTCTCTGAAACCTTTTACAAACTGTCCTTCCCTTGTACCTGTATGCATTGGACTAATGCTCTGTCCAGGCCTGGGGTCTGGACATTTTTTCAATATAAAGCAGTAGCAGTATAACAATGATATACGAAACATCACTGCCAGTAACAGCTGAGGGACCTGGGCTTCACAAGATGCTGAAAGATTTCAAATTGCATCAACATGAATGAAAAATACTGTATCATTTTCAAAACCATAAATTTAAAGTACGTTATATGCATCTTTAAATGTCAATTGTTTTTACTTATAAGTAATTTTAACAAAGTCAGTAATAGCACTTATATCAGTAAGCACTTCGAAAATGGATATGAGAACTTGAAGACATTGTGTCATTGGCATTTTTGAAGTTGAAATGTGGCTTTTGACCACAATAAGAATTTTTAGACCATTCTGTCTGACGTTTCTATTCTTTTTTTTCTTTCCTTTTTAATGGAAAATCTGCAAACAAAATCTGTCCCTTAGTGACCTTTGGGGACTTTCAAAAGTAAACATTTCTCTTGAAATGCATTTTTGAAAACACTTTTCAGCTTTACAGTTACTTGAAGACACAAACGAAACGAAAAATGTATTATTTCACAAATGAAAATGTATTAAACATATTAAACCAAAATTCTCAGAAGTCATAATTTCTCAGCTAGATTTGCAGGATTGGGTTCCACAGTTTGGAACAAACCTGGTTCCCCTATGGTACACATTTATTATTGTAGACGCCTTCTAGACGTCCATTCTCAACAATTATTTCCTGTGTAAATGCTCTCATGGAAAGATAGACCTATCCTACCTAAATTTAGGCCTTTAGGCATTGAGGGAATTGAGAACACTGTCTGCCCATCAGTCTCTAGGTAATGGAAAGAGAGGTATTTCTGGAGGGCAATTGAGGCTTTAGCTGGGGGGTGTAGTGAGTGCCTCCCTCTCAGCCCTTCTGCAGGGGCTGTGTGGGTGCACCTTGGTGCATCTCCTTTCCTACCTGGAGATACCTGGAGAATCCCAGTTAAATCTTTAAATTTAGGAGGGCTATTGTGTGTTATGGCTCTGTGAAGCTTTGAGACAGAGGAGAGGGTAGGAACTTCTCCAGTAGTCAAACCAAAGTCCTTCTCCCTACAGCTGTCCTCCCCAGTGGCTGCAGGGACTGCTCCTGCCCTCCTCATGGAGGCAGGAGGTGTTTCCTGAGCCAGTGGTGGCAGCTTTGTGTTTAATAACCCTCAGAATGTTTGTGTATCTTGTGTTCCACCAATCTTGTGTTCCACCCATCTTGTGTGAACAAATTTAAGATCCCACATCTGCAGTATTTTGTGGGAAGGAATTCCACAGCTTAACTGTATGGAATAGAAGAAAGAAGTAGTCTCTTGAATTGGTAGAAGACGAGGAAGATGGGAGCCGTGAGACCAGTAGTGGTTACTCAGAGTGCACCAATGCAGAGGACCAGCCCTTCAGACCATGTACATCTCTATAAATATATAATACTGAAATGTTTGATATTCTTTTTTTCCTATTCTGATTCTTGGCAACAAATTGACTCTTAAACCATTGTAAATTACATGCTATATAAAATCCTGTGAAGTATCCTATCTGTTTGTTTGTGTACCTGTAAACTAGCTTAATGCCAATATCCCAAGTTTGGGTTGGGGACAGGGAGAAATTATTCAAGGTGCTTATTCAGACCTTTTCATATCATGCTACTCTTGGATACAGGTTGAGGTTGCCCTCTGTATTGTTCTCAAATATTCTTTATGGACTATGCCACTCAGGAGGATCACAGTTTGTTCTCACTGTACAGGACACACTATGCCCTTTATCTACGGGAACTTCATTCTTTGCAGAGAAATGTATTTTTCTTTTGTATCCATGGGAACTACCTTCAGCAAGGGTGGCTGTCCAAACACAGTGTTCAGTGCTGCCTCCATTTCCTCCCCCTTCCGTGGAGTGTGTTCTGATCTAAATAATTCCTGTCTCTACAGGTGTTGAGACAGGCAGATCTCACATAAAAAAAAAAAGAAAAAAAAAAGAAAAAAAAAGAAAAAAAAGAAAGAGAGAGAGAATAAAAAAGGAAAGCAAAATGATGACAAACAAGTTTACCTAGTAACCATCTGAAAAACTACCTCCTACCTCCATCTGTCTATAAAAGGAAATGTGTTTTATTCATTCTCTAATCACAAGGCTTCAATGAATGTACTGTAAGAGCACATTCAGAGCTATTCATCATTGCTAAGTCCTAAGATTTAGGATATGTGTGTGTTTGAATATCTTAGCCATAGAAACCTCAGAAACTGCTGTTAAAGTGCAGAAATCCTTTCTTTAGTATGCATAGGCATAACATCCATAATCCTTTATCTCTGGCAAAGCTGCTGGGCTTTTGCCAAGGGCATGTTTGGTGGTGTGTGGAATCTGAGGCTGCTGCATGACATTGCTGCTGAAGGTGCGCAGATTCCACGGTGATGGGAGCGATAGAGGTGCCTGGATGGATAGATGGATGGATGGATGTTTTCTTTACCCACTTGCCAGCATTTTGATTCAACAAGTCCAACCTGATTTTCCAGATTATTTAAGTGAGGAGGCTCAAGTACATCTGTTTGAGAAATCCTGGCAAAAAATCAAGCCCCATGCAATTCACCCTCACTGCCATCTCAAAATTAAAGGTAAACAGAGCAGCTCTCATGTAAATTTGAAGCATCTGATGCAGCCTTGATATTTTCTTTTTTTTTTCCTTTTTTTTTTTTTTTTAAGTTGCTGGAGAATAAAAACAACAGTTGAAGGAACTGCAGTCAGTAAAAAGGTTTCTCTGGTAAGGGGGCCAAACTAAATAATGACACCCAAAGCAAAAACATGCTTCACTGAAACTAAACTTTAGTCAATTCACTCTTTGAAACAAAGGATTTTTTGTAATTTCAAAAGTGAACATTGTACTTTTCTCTGGCAGCCATTTGTATGTTTTTCAATGATCTGATTATGTATAAATCCCAATTTAGTATGCCTTTCAGCACCTAAATCCTATGAGTGATTTGAAAACATTAATGAAGTTTTCTATAGACTACAGCTGTGCTTCTCTTTCTCTGAAACTTTTTTGAAATGCAAGCTTTAGTGACAGTGTTTTGATGTGCCTCATTTGTTGATGTGTATTTTCTTTCCTTTTTTCTAATTACTTTGTAAATATTTATGAAAGATACAAGATCTGTTTCACATTCATACAACAAGTCAATGCTTTTCCCTTCATTCCTCTCCTCTGTAATTGCTGTGCTTTCATGTGTGCTCTCAGACTTTTGATGAAACCTGTACTCCTTACACTTACAGCCATCATCAATGCAGTCTGAAACCTCGCATGAGTTCAAAGGTTGCTCACTCGGGGGATGAAGTCTCAGCTCCTACTCTGAGATGGAATAATCAAGCAGTTTGCAAGATTGGCTAGATTTCACTTCTGGCTTTTCTCTGGCTTTGTCTCCCTGTTTTTACAATTTGTAAAACATCTCTAGTCCCTGTTTGCAGTATAGTACACCTCCTTTAAACTAGCCTGAAGGGGTGCTGTAAATCTACCCCTCTCAGAATGATTTAAAATGCTGCAGGTGAAACTGTCTCCCCTCTGTCTTCTCACAGGCTCTCTGAAGGGGCTCCATGTCTGCACACAGACAGATGAAGGCATAAACCTTTGGTAGCTCTGGTGGTTGCACTCTACAGCTTGGGATAGCTCCCTTTTTCCTGAATCAAGTGCTTCCTACTGTTAGTGAGGTTTTTTGTGTCAAGGGGGCAGCTGGGATCATACCAACACTCCTGGTATACCTAAGTACTCTAAAATTACTTGTATATATCTGAAAAACTGTTTAAAAAGAAATAAATGTAGAGTCAATGAGAAGAAGATACTCAATTCTTAGCAGTTTTCCTACAGAGAAAGCTGTATTCTAGAAATTGTTGTGGATTCACTTTTTCTTCTTTTAAAAGTTAATTTTTCTCTACTTCTGTTTCCAAAGTTATGAGCAACAGAAAAACACATTTTGAAAATAATTCCTAAAAGCCTGTGGGTAGGAAAAAAACTGTTAAAACCAAATCTTTTCCAGGCTAAGTTTTCCCTTGACTGAATCATTATTTTCAGCTGAAAGTCTGAATTGTTGAAAATTCCTACTCAGCTCTATCCCTACTTACCCTGTACTTTTCCTGTAGGAGGAAAACCAAAACCTGAGTTACTGCGAATCATTTTCCTAAAAGTTATGTTTTCTTTTACTGAACTGAGAAATCATTTGTAATACCCTGAGTCCTCTTACTTCTTCAAAATAATCCCCTACCTTATACACATGAAGTAGTGTAACCACATTCCAACACAGTCATATTTATTAAAAGTTCAATGTCCCATGTATTTTAAGCAGAAGATGTTTTGGTTTAAGAAATAGTGGGAAATGTTAAAATAAATATTGTTCCAATCATTGCCCAACCAGTGCACTTAATTAATTTTACAACCAGGTGGTGAAAATGAACTTCCTATTAATTTTAGGGCAATTTGGCACTGCAGAACAAGGGCATGGTGTGATCAATACCACAAGTCCTACTATACAGGGCTATTACAGCTCTGGGTGAACCTGGTGACAGAGATTTTGTGCCTCACTCTTGTGACTTACCACCTTATATAAAATGGTCCTTCATTTCTGAACCCAGAAAAAAAAATCTGTGCTTTTCAGTACCACAGGTAAGTTGTCCCACTATCCTTGCTCTGAGTAAATTCTTAAGTCACTTTTCACTGTCGATCTCTTTCTGATGCTTTGGCATCCTAAGCGAATTGCTAAATGTTTTTTTTAGTGTCTCTTCCGGACATGAGCCTTCATTCCACAATCTCAGATAAAAAAGTGTAAGCTTGGGCAAATTCCAGACTGAAAGTGTTAATGGATTGCTGGATTCAAAAACACTAATTTGGTGGAGTTATTTCAGAATAATACCAGCATAACTGAGATTCAGATTAGATCTCGGTAGTATTAATAGATTTTTAGTTAAATACTCAAAATATCAAATTCACATGCAGCTCTACAAAATTAGAAATAAATAAATTGTACTGTTGGTGTCCCATTTCTGATGGATTTTTCCTCAGGGTTACTCTTTTCATGAGGATAAATATTTTTATTATTCTTCATTTGTGGAGTAATGAGTTTTGAAAACACTATCCAGAGGCACATGCAAATGCATGTGACTTTAAAGGATATTGAATTCACTCTACCTTGTTTATTCTGGAGCTAGAAAGGGGAGCTAGCACACATCACCCATCACCCAAGGAGCAAGGAGCAGGCAGGGCTTGGTGTTTTGTGCTGTCCACATTTAATTTGAGGGACATGAGAGTGCCGTGCTTCTTTAAGGACGTTCTTGCAACACACCTGCATTGTCTATGCCCATCAGTGACTCAAGGGTAGAGCACTCTGACTGAACAGATTTGATTAAACCTTTCTGGGAGTAGATCTATCACAATCCTGCTTCTTCATGTTGCATGATAACATCCGGCCCCAGGCAGACTTTTGATTAAAAGTTCCCCTGAAGATTTGTGGAGAAATTCTGTTTATTCCCACAACTCTGAGAGCATTGAGGTTATGTGCCTACATTTTGAAGTGCAAATTACATAAACTGCAAATTGGCAAGCATGTTTCTGGAGCTGGGAAACCAACTGGGGAGGCCTATGGTTGTTTTCCATTGGACTGCAATCAGGAAAAAAATGCCCATTTTAAAAAGATTTCTTTACTTTTTTTTAAGTTAGCCCACACAATCTTTAAAACTGGTAATAATGAGCAAAGAGAGGGACAGACGTTGGAGTAGAAGATGGGAACTGGAAGAACTTTAGAGAATAATTTTTCAAAGGAGAACCACATACTGAGGTCACAAGCAGACTCTTGAAATATTTTTCTTTTCTATTCAGCACTTGTTAGATTATTGCCTCTTCCTTTTTACCTTTGTTAGATAGATATCAAATAAGTAAACATTTTTTCTTGACTTTGGAAAGCTTTTTATTACTTTTAGAAGAATTTGAAAAGGTATTTACAGAGTAATTTTCTAACTGCATACCAACAGAGTGATTATTTAATACACTTCTCACTGTTTCAAGTACTTTGGTAATGAAAAATCAACTTGATTGTACAAGCTCAAACTCCTTTTCACTGTTTTTTTCCAACTGGACATTGGGTACGGGATAAGAAGAATTGGCCCATGAAAAATAAAATAACTTGAACTGTTAGTTGATAAGTTAAGAAGCAGAGACACAGACTGAAATATTTCATTGATAGTTTGACAGCTAACACTGCAGGGGATGACTCAAGGCTTTTTGTTCACTCTTCACTCAGACAGAACAATGATGATTTTTATCAAATTGAGAAGTGAGTAGAAATTGCTGACTAGATCTCTTTGTTGCCAGTGTCAGTTTAAATTCCAGATTTCTCTGAATTCCATACACCATGGAAAACACTTGAAATTATATGAAGACATTTAAATTGCAATGATACGATTTTCTGTGATGCTAGTCCCCCTAATCCCTCATGGGCACCACACTGAAGGGCCACTACAGACCTCCTTATGTGAGGCATTTTACAGATGAAGAGGGATATTGAGAGTTCCTGCTCTGCCCTCAGCCTCGGTGAGTTTGATGATCTGGGCCAGTATGGTGAGATGATTGACAGTGTCCCCATAAACACAGATCTGCTACTGAGCACAACAGTCACAAAGCACTGCGTGAGTTTCAGACATTCTGCTCCTGGTATCAAACTGTCTGGAAATACCTCTGGGTTGAAACACATCTGGTGTGTGATAGCAGCACCAAGCAGCAGCTCAGTACAGAAAGAAATGGACAGAGACTTCCGTCCCTGACATTAGTGAATACAGGCAGGCAGCATGTGATAAGGCAACTTTTAATTTTTCCAGATGTTTACGAAATCTTGGCATTCAGAATATCCCCCTGTGCTGTGCTGAGAGAACTGAGCAGCTGACACTGCTCTTGTTGTAGGTTGTTTGATTCACTAGGCTCCATGGATCAGGGGTTACTTTTTATCAGTTGCACAAGTAAAAGAGATAAAGACAAAGAGATAAAGGAAGCACGGATCTTCCCCCATCATCCTGGGTAATTTGCCTATCCCCAAAGGACTCGTTTACAATGAAAGAGATCAATAACAGTATACCAGTATAAGCAGGATTCCTTTCAAGAGTCTTTATCCATGCAATTATAAAACAGTCTCTTCCAGGTGACATATATACTTCACCTTTGATCTCAAAACAGCATGTTTAGCTATAACAGTCATGTTCACTATCTGTAGCATTTTGAATGTGTGATTCTTATCTATGTGTAGAGACTAAGCAAATGAATCCAAAACAGGCCTGTGATTATTCCCATTGAAATATTTTCCAGTCTCAGAAAAAAATGTGCAAAATTGTGTCAGATAAATTTCTAGTTAAATAATTGGCTAAAAAATCTGAAACAAATGGACAATTTCTAATGACTCAAGCACTGAACTATGGCACAAAACACAGAACCACTTAAGCGCAACAAATCTGTAAGTAAACAGTAAAATACAAACATTTATATGATACAGGCCATGCTACTATGTTAAAAATAAAGGAATATAGGTAACTGATCTGACATGTAAATAAACTGAAGTTGGCTGAACCTTGTTGTGATGGAGCTACTGAAATCAACAACAAACTTATGTATCCACATGAAGCTGCTTTACTTTTTAGGAAGATTCTGACAAGAATTCTTACCAATTTGCAAACATCACCCAAAGTATGTAAATACAGGAGTTAGACCACACCCCCCCAAAAAATACCCCAGTAAATTAGCTACTAAGATTAGATTTTCTACAAAAACTTTTTTCCTTTGCTAACCACCTCATCTCTTCAATTAGACACAAGAATAATCTTTTGCTGTGTTGCTACAGTATTTTTCATTTACAATCAAATCAATATTGACGTCAGGAGACATCTTCTTTGTTATATATTCTCACTCTCACTGGTTTTATAGGACTGTGGGGTCATAGCACTGGAGGACCCGGACAGACACTGCAAAAAATCTTTGGGCAGCCTGTGCCCTGTCTGACTGTCGTCACAGAGGAAAAGGTTTTCATTCAATAGCTTGTGGGAAGATGTGTATAAATAAGCTGTTGTTGTCAATGTTGTTATTATTATTTATTATTTCTCAATCAATATTTCATGAACCATCTGCTGGTGACAGTAGAATGAGTAACACTGGGCTACAGCATAAGGCCAGGGCTTCTCAAAATGGTTTCTTGGCTGCCTTTTTGTGCCAAACTTACCCTTTTTTCCAAAGAATTCTAAAAAATGTTCTAAAATTTATGATTAATGCAGAGATATATACAGTCAAAATACTAACTAAAACAGTCAAAAATACTCAGCTGGGGGAATTAAGTACCTGCCTGTGCTAGAGTGGTTCAGATGTCCAGCTGGAGGCAGCACGTAAAAGCATGTTGTCCAAATAAACAATTTTCAAAATTATACTAATTATCTGTACTAATAGCTGAGGAGCGAATGGGAAGGCTTGATAAGTATTTTGCTACAGAACTTGAAGCACAAATCCTTGCTGTTGTGAATGCATCCTTGAGTAATAATGGCAGAGACTAATGCAGTGCTATTTTTAGAACTTCTCAAAAATCTAAATATTAGTGTGTAGGGCAATAATAAGGCTGGAAAAGTCAGCTAAGGCCATTGACCAAGCTTGAGCATTAATAGTTCACAGTTTAATTGCTACTGGTCTCTGCTTGGGCTGGTCCAGTTGCTTTTGCCCAGAGGAAACCAGCTGTAGAGGCAGCCAGCTAGAGCAGAGGGGACATGAGGCAAATAGCATCACTTGACTTGGGAGCAGGTCCCAGATCTCTTCTGTTTGTTGGTGAAGACCACCTAGCCAGGCCCTGTGGGGCTCCATGAGAAAGCTGCTCAAGAGAATGCAGTCTGGCCTGTTATGTGCTCTTCTACCAGGGATTGTATGGCCTGAATTCCTCCCCCAAACACCTTTAGCTGAAGAATGCGAGCCACAAGCTGCATTGTTCCAGGCCCCCAGGGAGTCAGCAAAGAAAGTAAGACACCCCTGGAAGGTGATTCAGCATCCTGAAAAGTGTCTGGTTCTCCCTATTGACTGTTTAGGTCACATACACCTGTAGTGCATCTGTCTCAGATACCTTTAAAATTACTTCAGGATTAATTTAGGCTGCAATTAGTCAAAAAACATTGTGAAGAAAATCTCATGACAGCGCCTGCTAGAATTAGGCAGGACTGTTTAAGGACTCTGGGCATCTGGGTACTAAGTGAGCATGTTGCTCTGAAGCAATAAATTCAATCTATCAGACCTGCCAGAGTGACAGTGTATTGTGTGCATCCAGATGTACTTCAGGATGCAATGCAGACCCAGCATTTCTGGTCTGCATTGAAGGAACACTGAAACTGTGCTGAATGGTTATGCACAAAGCAGTGCATGTTTTCCTGGTACGTGAGGGAAATGGATGAGGCATTCATTTCCATATGCTGCACCCAGATTCAATAGTTCATCTAATTATGTGGTGTGTGTCTTCACAGCAGCTCTTAGTTCATATGACAGCACTGTCAACTTGGGGTTTGAGCTCCCAAATGAGCAGCTGAACAGAAATGCCAGACCATTTATCCCACTCATGTTTGATCAGTCAAGGAAGCTTATCTTTTTCAGACTGATGATTACAAGGTTATTTCACAGTATTTTTTGGTCTAGATTTTTTTGTTGTGGTTACCTCTTAGAGTGCACATATTGAATAACTTATGGACTGAAATATAAAAACAGTGATTTAAAGTGAATTGAATCATCCAGACCAAGTCTTTCTGCACAGCACGATGACCACTAAGCTATCCAGTTATGCTGCACAGCCTCCACTAGAGAATCTTTTGACATCTCCACATGAAGTCCACTCAAAAGCCATCATTCACTTAGTCCATCCACTCTTTCTCTGTTCAGTCAAAGCCTGGGAAAGCAGGCGCACCTCAGAGTTAATCCTGAAAGTAATAAATCTTAGCTGTCAAAACCATGGAACCTAGAAGAGCCTTGTGAAGTCCGAGATGATAGTCCATTCATCTGGCGAATTGCTGGGGACACTGCTGTCATAAACATGGCCAAAAATTAGTATTCATTGTCTTGTACAGAAGCCATAAACCGAAGTGGAAGAATAAAGGTCTGTTATGCATGTTGTAAAAACTGGAGTGATGAAGGAAACCTGCTGTGACCACTTGAACCCCTAGGCGAAATGTGCCTGGAAATTGCAGATATTTCATTGTCGTTGGTTTCATGCTATTCAGGGTGGTAGATGCATGGAAGAATTCCTGTTCCCTGTGGCTATTCCTCATACTGAGGTCAGGACAGATAAAGAAATTCTGTTCCTTGGGAGATATCTTTCTGTTTTCTTCATCACTTCTCCCAAGCATTTTACAGCATTTTTGCCACTATTGCTTAAGGTTTGCTGCAGGTAGGGTAAAACATTCTCTCTTCAGGGAATTCCCTCAGGTAATCTCTCACAGGGTGTGCCTATGCAGTTTTTTCAGTCACTGAGTGCTCTGCCCAGTGTTCAAAGAAGTCAAACTCCATGTGCATCCCATTAACGCCATACAAAGCCCAGGCTAACTGGTCTCCTTGCTGGGGCTCTCAGTGCCCTCAGATGGCTTCCAGCTATCTAAAAATTGGACACCTAAATGTGACCTAGTCAACCAAGGCTTCTTTTATAGTTAGTGTAGGAGAAAATAAACACCACCAGAGGCAAATTGTATGACCTATCTTGAATGCCTATCTTATGATGAGATGATTCACCTTCTGGAGATGTCTCTTTCTCTGCATCTATTTTATACAGAAAGGGCAATGTGTCTTAAATTCTCATTAAAAAAAAAAAAAAGATCTTTAGATAACCTTTTGTCTCAGAACTTGGACTTTGATGAAACATCAAATAGACAACTTGTCATGTGAGACAGAAATGCTGTGATCCTAATAGTAGGTCTCAACCTTGGTTTTAAAGTCTTCCAAGAAACTCTTTTAAATTTGCTTACAGCAGGGTGTCGTGTAATCACCCTGAAAATCTGACTCATCTTTGGTCCATTTTTCAGGCATGCTGTAGTAGCCTGAGGCTTGGACAAACCATGATCTCTCAGATCTGCCAGGGCAAGTATGCCTCCCCATGCCCTGCCGTGGTGACTTCTCTCTCCTCTCACCCAGGTTCCTCCACATTAGGAATTCAGGCAGGGCTAGTTCATTCAGTCCTTGAGGGAATAACATAAATGGAAGGATCACAGGTCCTGGTTTTTCAAGACTGCTCTTAATTGCTATGTAGGCTTATCCAACATCCTCTTCAAGTTGGCACAGTTAGAAATTTTGACCTCCTCATTAAAAGTTTCATTCTGTACTCATACTGTCTTGAAGAATTTAGACTGTTTACCTCTGTTCCTGTGGTGACTGCATGAAGTTCTCAGGTTTGCTTGTAATCATAAGAGTTGGGGCTAAACAGACTAAAAAGTTTATACTGGAAGTTTGGGCAACAGAGCAGTTAGAGTTCAAATAGGTGTTGGAGCCAAGGTTTATTAATGAAAACAATTGTGAACATGGGTTCACCCTCTTCTGAATCGTGGATTATGTCCCTTTCACAGTTGATGCATTATGACAATAAATCTAGGCCTCCATAGTTGCTAATGACAAATGGCTAGAGTTGTCATTTCAGTCCCACTAATTATATTTGTTAAAGCTATGTAATTCAGATAATAAGTTTCATTTTTCTTGGTAGTCATGCTTTCAGAAGCTGATAGATTCACCAACAGCACGTTTGTATTTTATACCCATCTACACACGTGTACATGCCGTGTGTACACAGCAGCAGCACAGAAGTATAAGCACAGATCCCTTGAGCTGAAGGTAACCATTAAGAAGAGTTTGTCCAAAGCAAGCCACAACACAGCAGCTCCAGACTGGAAAGGCTGGTTTCACACTGCTTAAATGCTATTCAACATAGCGTCCCTTCTTGTCAAAAGAGACACGTATCTCCAGAGGGAGATTTGTCTCACTCCAGAAATAATCTGTCCTTTGATGATGCTTCTTTCTTTTCACTGATGGCACCCTAAGTATTCAAAGTGTTACACACTCAGAAACAGTTTAGATTTGCTGAATGTAGGGTGGGTTTGCATTTGCTTGAGACAAAACAGTACTGCTCTTCCCAAAACACGTGGCCTGAAATAGAGTATGTAGAATTTGGGAGTCTATACGAATGGTTCTACAGTCTTGCTGAGACCTAGTCAATGTAGATCACTCTCAGGAAGACAACATGACAATGTTCATCTGGTCAGCTGAATTGTTTCCAAAACTCCACTAAATTTTTACCTATTAGAAATTTAGATAACTAGTTTGCATATAAGCACATTAAACAGCAAAAGCTAGGACAACCCACATCATTCTCCACTTACCATACCTGGCAGCTTCAGGTCGTGAGACTTTCTTACAATATCAAGATGCCTGCATAAGGAGAAAAGAAGACCAAGACATCTGAGAAAGCCAGAAAGATTTTGCAGTTTCCCTCCATAGCATAGTGGTTAAGTTACCAGACCCCTCAGAAAGACTTAGGTTTGGCTCTTACCATCAGTATTTAACTCACTTTGACCTCCCAAAAGAGTATCTTAGTGCCAAGATAGCAGCTATTCTGACAGAATAGGTCTCATTGTTTCTCATTTGGGCTGTCTCAGTTTCTCTGGAATTACTATGAAATAGATTACAGGAAAACAATTACCCTATGTTTGAGGATTGTACCTCAAAAATGGTTGGGCACAACTCATTGAAGCTTGCTGTATCATGTTGATCAATCAGAACATGGACAATCAAAAAGGTCTGTGGACTTTGGCAGCCCAGCTCTGGCTGATTTCTAAACAATGCATTATTTCCAGAACAAACTCCTACTGATTTTAATAATTATATTCTGCTGGCTGATCCATGCTTTAAAAAATCTTCAGCTCATGTCTCTATCTAAATCTTGGTCTATTTAGCTGACTTTAAAAATCTGCTGCTTTGAATTCAGGATTTGGGCTCCCAAGTCACTTATAAAGTGGCAGTTTTCCTTGCCAAAATGTGGACTATTACAAGATATCAGTTTTTGTTTTTTCTTTCTTTTCCTGTTCTTTCCCTCCCTTCCCTGCTGCAATTGGGATTTTTAACTCACTTGGTTCTAATAAGAAAAATCAAATAAAATATTACCATAGTTTTGGTCCAATGTTTAGTACAATTACCACAGATTGCTAATACTCTCAGTAAGGTCTCTTCTATTAATACTTAGATGCTAACATAAGTTTACTACTATGAATTGCATAGGAGTAATGGAGAAGGTTCATCCTAAAAAACTGAGTAATAACTTGGTGGTAAGGGTCCTTCCCAGAGATGTCTGAAATTACTAAAGCTAAATTATAACCAGTCTCTTTGGAAGCAGGGCTTTCTCATTTTTTAATTTGTTCATTATGAAAGTCTTCTGTTTCATTCCTACAGAAAATTAGAACACTTTCTTAAATCTTGAGAAAGCTTTGTATAGGAGCTTTGGGGTTTTCTTGCAGTCCTCAAGGCATAGACACATAGCACGGACTCCCATAAGAGGCTTCCAGAAAACTTTGGCTCCTGTCTATCTGACATGAATATACAAAAAACACATTAAACACAGCGTATCAATATATGCCTTTTTTCTTTTGTTGTTTTTTTTCTTTTTTTTTACCAGCAAAGAAAACAACGTGGATTTTTAATCCAACTATTCCAGTTTTAACATTTAAATTCCTCACTTCCCTGAATTAAAAGAGGAGAAAGCAGACTTGCACACACATGCAAGTTTCCTCTCTATCCCAAAACAGTTAATACAAATACATACTCCTATAATACAGCAGACAGGCAATATTTGGCAACTGCTAGACAGAGCCCATGACCTCTGGCCAAATTCTATTCTTCTTGATATGATGGTTTGGGTTCTCTTCACACACACTTCTTAATGACAGACTAGAGTTCTATTTGTAAATTCTCAGATCCAGAGGATTCTGACTCTACATGTCAAGGTTGTCCTGTTGTAGGTTAAATTTAGTTTTACAATGGTAATTGTGGATCATGAGTTCACATAATGTTGTACTTGATGTTAATAAGCAGATAAATGTATAATCGCTCAGTATTACAAGCAGTTCTAAGTGAAGGACCAAAAGACTTTGACATTTTGCTCCACCCTTTGTGAGTCAGTAAAACAGATTGGATTATAAAGAAGAACCAACATTTCACTGTGATGAAACTCATAAAAATAACCCATAAAATATCACTACATGTTGGCAGTTTATAAAAGGAGATTAACCAGTTTATCTATTAGTATTAACATATCTTTAATAACAGTAACCTTCTTTGCAAATTAAATCATTATTAATTAAAAATCCAGATATGCTTATATGCCCATGTAAATATAGGCACCTACCTACCCTGTTGAATTGACCTATATGGAAAGAACAAAGCTAATTTCTATGTTTTCAGCAGATTATGCATAGAATTTAAGACCAGTTGACTCTAACTTAATGCAAAGGGTAATATTTTGGGTCTCAAACTTTCCTTTTTACATCTACTAAAGTAAAAATCTTCATTGAAGTAGTGCCTGGAATAGTGGATTTTACAGTGCATCCTGGTTTTGATGTTTTGTGTTTGTGTGATTCCTGTGCTATAGGACAGTGCTATAGGACATTACAACAAAAGCAGATGAGATGGTCCACTGCACTGAGGAAAAAAAGTGTCACACATGTTCATCCACAGCTGCAGCAAGCACAGGTTAGAGGCACTGGAAAAGATGACACAGGCAGGAAAATTAGTTTAGAATTTCTTCCCATGTTTTATAAATACCAGTATTATATGTAATTAGAAATTTATTCACTGTGTTTATGACTTGAAAATGTACTCAGTTGGAAACTATTTTAGTGGTCTAAATATTCAGACTTGCTGTATTTAAGATGTGAGTTTGTTCAATATCATTTCAATATCTCTTCAGATCCTTTTTTCTTCAGGAAGAATCTATGTGTCAAAATTAGGCAATATAGTAGTCATAACTCAGAATTGCTAAAACAGTGACAGGACTTAAGGGTCAGATGTATCTGGATGAAGATGAAGTGACTGGTTTAAGGCACAGACAAGCAGAGAGAAATAATCTTATTAATTCCACTTCAAGATGAGATCTAAAGAATAGGTAGGAAAGGCTTTAGACCTGTAGAAGAAAACAAATGGGTCACTTTAAAAGATTGTATACTAAAGGAATCAAAGGATCCAGAGATGTGGATCCTAGAGAGTCACTAATTCTCCAGTGTTCTGACGTGTCCTGGCTCCCACTATCTCAAAAATCCAAAGTGACAGCTGATGTCCAGACAATGAGTAGTGTATTACCACTGTCTTTTTATTTTTGATAAAAGAAGATAAGAACTTATTTAAATTGTATCATGTTATTAACCTAAGATTTATTTGGACAGGGTTACATATAATGGGTTAAGAACTTTTAAGCTTTTTAAGAGGTACAAACGAAGACCCATGAAACCATCATTTTAGGTCAAGGCTTTGATTCTGCATCTCCTTGTACATTGGGCAGAGACCTGATACCCTTTTATGAACAGCTAACCCTAGTCAAAGTATTAAGCACAGGAGCCTTTTCCTAACTGTGTTGGAGTTCTGGATTTACTGAATTTTAGCTATCAGAGTCTAGTCTGGAGAACTAAAGAACAGCTGCTCCATATCCATTCATACTGTGCCTTAAATGACAGTCCTACATAGTAATGAAAGGAAACTATCTGCTTTGTGTCTGTTTAGCCCGCACAGAAGGAAGTTCTCAAAATGTGAATTCCCAGTGTCTTTCTTTTTTTTTTTCCCTTTGCAAAACATACACCTAAATACAGTTCTGTGCTAGGATTATGGATTCTTTTGTAATTGTGCCTTTTTCATTCACTGACTAGATGAAAAAAAATTGACTAAAGTTTCATACATATTTGAACTTACAACACAGGCATAAAATTAAATACCAGCCTACTCACCCCTCCTCCTGTCCCCTATACATTGATAGTATCTGAGCTACAAAAATTCACAAGTGTGACCCCTAAGTAATGAATTTTTTGTGATTTCCATCTGAATCCTGTTTTTTAAATTCTTGTTCCTTAGCAAGCATGTATTATTGTTGGCTTTTTCTTGGAATCTTAAAAACAGTTCTGAAAAAGTTCTTCTGTCCATAGGCCTCACACAATTCCTCACATCAGCATCACCCTTGTTCGTCTGCAGTGCCCAGAACATTCATGAATAACATGGATCTTCAGCTCTCTGCATGAATTGTGAAGGACTGTTGATGGAGAGAAGTGGGTGTCTCACCCTAACTATCCCTGATCTTCCGACAGTCTGAATTTCCCATTGGAGGTACCTGTTGCAATGTCTAGTTCGAGAGACACACCAGGCAACAAAGTTAGGCTTGGTTGACTCTGTCGGGAATCAATCGGGTTGTGGAAATTTAATGTGAACAAATCTAAGTATTTACACATGAGATGGGTGTGTGAGTTCTCATTTTGGTAAATAGCGATTCAAGGGTTTATTCGTCCATCTTTTCAGGAGTGCTGAGGAGATTATTCTAGGTACCTGGGACATAGTTTGAGGCTGACAGATAGATATGTATATGAGAACCCCAAACCCTTCTGGACTGGCAGCTGGGAGCCAGTCAGAATATTCTAGAACAGCTTATACGAATGGAATTTCTACATCTGTGTAGCTGAGCTGACTTGTGGTAGAACCGATAACATCTGGAGAGCCATTCAATTGCATCTACAGTGGAGGCCTAGATTTGGTCAGCTGAATTCACTGAACTGACTGGAGCTTAAATTGCTTTCACATCTTAGAGGGTGTGCCTATGTGTAGACACCTCCTTGCTGATGTCTGACTCTCACCCCAAAAGACAAGTTAACTGTCTGGGTCTCAAGTTGCATAAACACCAGCACCCAGTGTCACCACTAATATCCTAGATGATCTAAATCTAAAATATCTGACACTGAACAGAATCCAAATGTCTTGCACTCTTCTTATGAGACTTCTGAAGGTATGGTGCATCTAAGGAATCCAAGATGTCACTAGACTCATATACTGACTTGATGCCCTGGAGACAGGTGAGATAAATTAACATTGCTTGTACATTGCTTTCGAAAGAAATAATAAAGATGTCTTGACTAATTATTTAAGGATTCATTCTATTTTCTTCTATTCCTATGCAATTATTTTAACACAATTAAATGCAATCTCTACTGTTCCATACCAGCAGCATTTGGATGGCCATAGATATCAAATGGGTCTTTGCAATGAGAAAAAATATTTTCTTTTTAATGAAAAAAAATTTAACAAGCATACTGATAAAAGCATCTTATATTAATTTTCCGGCAACTGAAGTTCTTAAATTTTACATTAGTGAGGTACAAATATTTAGAACACTGAAACAAAATTATTTCACCAGAATACCCAATCTAACTGCCACCATACTGCTGAATGATACATTTTTGGCAACTACAGCAAATTTGCTGCTGGGGAAGTTTGAATGGAATGTTGCTGTGTAACCAAACTCCAAAAAGTGTCTTTAAAATAGTGATGAATGAGTGAAGTCCACAAATAGAGTTTTTTTCCCCGCCGCAAATGTAATGCTTACTAGCACCTCTTAATTGCATGAGTAACTGAATTGACAACAAAATAAATCTGACAAAGAATGTGAAAAGCTTCATATATCATATACCGTTGGGTGGAGGAGATTTCAGGGAGGCTCGAACTAGTTATTTGCTTAGAACAAAGTTATATTTGGTCTTATAATTGCAATTATGATTTCAAGGAGTTTCAAAATCAAGATGACAACAGCCTTCACACTTTGTGCAAAAATCTAGGTATGTTCTCTTAGTGGCCTAGAAATATGACTCAGACTGAAAGAGAAAGATTTAAGAGAAGCTGAAAGATTTACTGTTCTAATAGATTAACAAAATAATTGCTGTGAACACCTCGTTTGTAGGAAACTAAATTTTTCTAATATTGGAATTCCTATGTAGGACATTTTATGTCACTTTTTGTCTGTTTTACTTTTGTATGCTTTCTTAACATGCTTTGATGATTTTGTGTAAAATTTACACAGGTGATGATTCTCCCTGCTTTTGCTTGTAAAAAAAAGACATTCTAAATCCTTCTTCTTCCTAAACAACTAATTGCAATGATGTAATACTATTAAAATAATGGAACATTGATGGTGTTAACTCTCTTAATGTTCTCATTTTTTTTTAATGGCGTTTAAGCTGAGATTTTAGATGACATGAATACCCCAGCATATATCAAAATAATCCACAGCCACTGTGAACAATTTCAGTCAAACCAATTCATATTTGCCATTTCAAGTCTGAACTTCTGCCGTGTTCATAAATGCTCCAGTATGTCCTGGCTGGATTCTCTATTGAACTAGGAGCTCAGATCTCTGAAGACAATGGTTAGCATGTTATTCTTAGGGTGTACCAGACAAAGTATTTCAAGTAAAAGCAAAACCAAAAATATTAATATCATGGTACAGGCCATGGTGAGAGTCTCAGACACACTCCTCCCTCTGCCATGTCTTTTGGGGTTAGTTTAGGAGTCAGCATGTTGGTTCTTGCCAGTGAATGTCATTCCTAAGCATCAGGTTGTACCAAGTTCTTGGACAAAGAATTGAAATGCATCACATGGGATTTCCACTCTTGCATTCAAAGACCAAAACTTTGGCCTTAGCATGCTAAGTCCCCCAGTGTGGAACCAAGTCTACAGTTCCTCAACTAGTCAGACTGAAGGCTTAGAGGATAAATGAATGGTGTCTCCCTAAACTCAGGGGACAAACATAAGAAAGCAAAATAATTCTTTTAATAGAATAGAGCAGATAGTTAAAAATTAGTAACAAAGAGAGTTCAGAGTTGAAAATAAAAGAAGGATTCTAAGAAACAAATTCCCCTTTGCTTGAAATGTTCAAGGCTAGGCTGGATAAGGTCTTGAGTAATCTGGTTTGGGGAAGGTGTTCCTGTCTGCAGGGGGGCTGGAATGAGGTGATCTTTAAAGTCCTTTTCAACCCAAACCATTCTATGACTCTATGATTCCATGAAAAAGTTGTCAGTCTTACAAGAGAAGTTATGGAAGGAAGAAACCTAACCATTTAGAAAAGTCTTTGATGAGTTTATGACAAGTATTCTATAGTCTGTTTGCTCATGATAGCAAGGAAATGTGCATGGTGTTGGGATTTGCTCTTCACATGGCCTTTATTCTTAGCAATGTTAATTAGTAACACAGAATTTGAAGTCACATGAAGCTGAGTATCTCCTATCTTATGTCAAAGTATTTGTTGTGATTTATGATAAAGATACAAAAAGCCTCTTTCTCATTGTAGACTTATCTGGTAAGATCCTGAATGTGCTTGGAGTACCTTTATCTTCCAGTAAAACTGAAGAATATTCTTCAGCCTTTTCCTTATTCTACAAAACCAAATTCTTTCAGGTACTATAAGATAAATATACAGTGAATAATAATCTAACAAGATTGCTGTAACTAGCGAGGATATGAATGCAGGTGGAAATCATGATGGACTCCACAGAAGTTTTTGATTCAAACTATTTACTGGATTTGGAATGCGCATTTCAAATATTTAAGTGTGTCTTAAGCTGTACTTTTTTTCGTGCAGTGACTCTCAGAAAACTTGAGAGGGGATGATTCCTAATTTAATGAGCAGCCTGCCCTTTTCAGAAGCCTTTCCTCCAGAGGCAACTGTTATAAACAGTACTATTAATATTTTCAAATTTCAATGCCTACACTCTATTGGTACCTCCTTCTGAGATAATAATCCTTTATAATCAGTGAAAATAACCTATTATGCAAGGCTTGAGGAAGATTTCTGGTAAAAGCCAGATGTATAGGAATATAACTACTTCAAAAACAGACAGTTCAGCACAGGTCATATGAATTCTCCTACAAGGGTTTGCCGTTGTCTAGCTTAGGCAAGAAATTTTCAGGGATCTAGGGAATCATTACAGCAAGCACTGAAGTTCTCTGCACACTAAAAGAGAAAAGTAGGTGCCTGATTAGATATCTAAAATTAAATAGACAGTAATTCTTTTTGGATGACTTTGAAAGCACCTACATTCTTCTGTTGATGTTATAAGCACCTACGTAGAGAGAGTAAGTTCCCTAAGAACCTAAAATTAGTAGCATGTTAGATGTGTAAGCTAGACAAATAGGACTAATTTTTCACTGACATCTCCATCTAATGATGACACAAGAAGATTGACATAGCAGAAGGAAAGAGTGACTGAAAAGAACTTAGCCAAGATTCACCATATATTGATTCCTGACTACATACTGCAGTAAATTCTCGCCTACACACAGGCACATAATACTATAGATATGCAAGGAAAAGAGAGAAAAATAGATGAGATACCAAACTCCAGGCACTCCAAAAATATATAAGTAAAGAACAAGGTGAAGTTTTCAAAATAAAACTATTTTTAGTCAAAAAACCCTATTTTTCTTGCATCTGTGACCTTATTATTGTTATCCATTTAATTAAGTGACAATATTGAAAGAGGTAGATGGGAATAAGGAGGTATAGTGTTATCAAGATTTACTTAACCTAGAGAATTATTTTCTCTGTTAGGAGAACCAGAACTCCAATGATAGACAGCCTAATAACAAAGAGATTTGTCTCCAGAATTGATTCATCTTCATCTAATCTCCTATGGAAAAAAGCAGAAGTTCTATACTTAAAAGCAAAGCATAACATTTTAAAACAGCACACATGCCAGCTTTAAAATCACATATTTAACCACAGAAAAATATTTTCTGTATTTTTCTTTGCAAATTTCATCACCAGACACATTCAATATGCTTAACTTGTTAAAGTGCATCAAGTGTGCCATTTAAAAAGTAGCACTTGTGTTACTGTGCTTACTTTCACCATAAAAATAGAACTCCCAGAGAAGATGAAGAGAGCTTCAAAAATAAGTATTTTAACTCATGCCCTAGACACCTCTGAATCTGCTCTACACTTAGAGAAGAGCAGCCTGAGCATGGGAAGAAAAGCACTTGCCACTGTGCAGAAGCTGCTTTTAGGGAACTTGGCTCCTTTCAGAGCAATTAGAACTTAATGGACTTGAAAAAGAAATCCTAGTCTCGCATATTCATTAACTCTATCTTGTAAGACACAGCTCCTCTCTTCTTCATTCTTCTTTTCACACTCAAGGGCAAAAAGAGGGCAGTTTTGGACATAATTCAATTATCTTTTCTTATTTTTTAAATTTTTTTCCCTAAGAATGACCAGCAGATCTTTTTGGGTGCAGCTGAAAGCAGTAACTGGCTACTTACACCTCATCTTGCAAGGTATGATTTACCCAGGCAGGTGCAGGCAGACCTGAGCTCATTTTGCCTTTCCTCAGAGCTAGCTGACTGAGCAGGAGTGTGGATGAGATGAACTCAGGGCTGTCTGCACCCACCTGTGCAGACATGCTCCATAAATCATTAGTCACACCTCTGTGATTAATTCCCTTAACATTATCCATGTAAAAAGCTGGCTGCAGAAAGCCTGGTAGGTTCAGAGGGTCCCACTGTCATCAACCAAGAGTTGGGCAGCTCAGCTGGAAATTCCTTGTGCTGGATGGTGGGGTGATGAGTGTCCCTTTGAAAATGTTCTCCTTTTTTATTATCTAAGGGAACTGCAGTGATTATCTTAGACTTCTGTCTAACTTGGAGATGCTGGCATTAAGTAAGAGAAATCTGATTCCCTAAAGGTGAAAATGTGAGCACCTTCCCCAGAGTGGGCACAGCTCACAGGAGTCAGCAGCAGGACATCAGCCAATGTGACTGCTGTGGTCTCAGCCTGGCATTACAGACTGGATAAACCAAAGGCTTAATGTCCTTTTCTTTCAGAGTTTTGAAACAAAGCTAGACCATGGAAAACTAGATGTCCTTGTTCAGTTTTAAGTTGTTAGCAGGTCTAAACAGATTTATGTAGAAGTCATGGGCATTTGCATTTAGGAACCACAGACTATTTAAATCCTAATAAATATCTTCTGCTGAACTGTGTCAAAACAGAGTGCAAGAAACCTTGAGTGGGTGCCTTAAACAAATAATGTTTTAACTTACTTAAATGATGCCCTCCAGGTATTATACTGAAACACCTGTTTTCTTGAGCAACAGCTACTCCCATGGGAAATAAGTTCAAAGACAATATAGTAGCATACAAAATGTTTTTGACAGATACAAATGCTGCCTACATTCAGTATTGAAAAGTACATTTTTTTTCATCTTTCCTTTTTAACATAAGATCATTTATACAACAATTTATACATTTGTATGAAATAGATTATCCATGGAAATATTAAATTTAACTCTATTTTTAAAAGATCTTGTTGAGTTTAAAGGAAATAAAAAGTAAACCTTTTCACAAACTGAGTTTTAATATCAATCCAGAAGGGGGGGGGGGGGGGAGTTTTTGTGCCTCAGCAACAGTTTCCCTTTGGTCCTCCACAAGAATCTGAAACGAGAACTGTCCAAATGAATGAAAATATCCCAGTGCCCTTCAACGGGCTTTGGATAAGTATCAGCTCCTGCTCCCACTGATTTCAACAGTACACTACCTAAGCAGGGTGAAATTATCTAATGCTTATCTCTCTGTAAATCAAGATTACACAAAATCAATAGTAAATATAAAGTGAGATTATAATTAGGCCTTGATAATGCTGAGTTATTATTCAGAGTTAAAATCTAATTTGCAATGCATATTAGTTTTGGGAAGGATGACAGAAGTAGAGGAGAATAAAGGGGAAGCAAATAAAGGCTGCATTGGCAGTGTCATCTCTGCCTTTTAGCTGATAGCCCAGTTTTCTTCAGATAGGATAGGATTTTATCTGTTGCACTCCTTCTCTGAGGTTCATTTATGAATCATGGTGGTTAAGTCTTCTGAGCAAGTAGACAAGGATACACTTGATTATATTTCGAGACTTTTCCACTACTCTCATTTTTTCCATTAATTTCAGTAGAAGTTTGATTGAGCCCTTTACAAACACCAAAACCCACTGAGGGCTGGGCGTGAACATTTCCAGAATAAGTGGCAAATGAACATTTTCAAAAATAATGTTCTAGCTAAAACAATTTCCTAGTAAAGTATTCACAAGCAGCAGTCTTCCTGCAGTTCTTGGCTATGCAAAACAATTTAATCATACCTTAAAGCCAGCTGGAACGAAGTTGTCTAAGCCCTATAAACACAACCACTAACATTTCCAATGATCTTTCCTAATTCCTCTTGGAAAGAACTGTTACAGTGCTACCTAGCAGTTCAGTTTGCATTCTCTGGAAATCATCTCTAATGAGGTGATTACCTCAGAGCAATTAGAAGTTTAGAAATAAGCACAACTAAACAAACAGAAAGATGTGAAACATTTTTTCCGGGCTGACATTACCAAAGTCAAAGCAAATCAAATTCTTGGAAAAGGACTGATGTCTTTCTAGGCATTGATCAACATCCTTATTTTAAACACATCTGAGAAAAAGTTATTTCAGATATAGCTGGACTCTCCATACATGCCAACTGGTGTCCCAGTAGTACCTTCACTTTTGAAAAACCAGCTGGAGTGTATGGGCTCTCTCTACCTGCACACCCTTCTCACCTTTTATATGAACTTTATTGTCTGTGGCTTGAGCTTAGCAAAACTCAGCAATTTCTGCCAGGTTAGAGAAGTGGACTAAAACTCTTGAAGTAAGGGACATCTGAAATCAGTAAATTCGGCTTGCAGACAAAACTCCCACCAACCAATCAACCAACCAAACCAACCATTAAGCAGCCAGTTTCTTCCATATGACTTCAGAGACTTCATTGTCACGTCTAGCCTCCAGCTGTGGCTGACTTGGAGTGAGGCTGGCCTGATTCTTCTCTTGAGTTCTCTTTTGGTGTGACAATATGTGGGGAGAAGCACGTAAGGTACATTGCCACAGGTAGTGGGCTAGAGGAAGGTAAGGTGGGAAGCTCAGAAAATATATGGGTTAGCCCCTCCTTGTGTTCTGGGAGCATACATACTGAGACTAAACCTCACTTCTCAAGGCACTGAGAAAACTCTTTTTTCTTCTGGAAGAGGGAGAAATGAGGAATTCGGCAATGAGACATTATTACAGTAGCTATGGGTGAGAGAGGAGGACAAGCTGCTTTACCTGATTCATAAGATAGTGTACACGTGGCTGTTGGACTTATTTTTGCAAGGGAAAGCTTGCAAAATTATTTTTTGTGAGCTCAACTAAATTCAACTGTTCAAGTTATGTTATTGCTCAACTATATCCTTACATCAGTTCACAAATTAATATGATGAGTGTGTTTTCCTTGAGTCCAAGGAAAGGTTGAAAGCTTGATATTATCCAGATTCAAAGGAAAAATAATGGAAAGAGTAAATCTCATTGGTGAAAAAGAGGGCTCAGCCAGCCCTACAGCAGTTTGACCTGAAGATAGCCTCTCACAGCCACCAATGCAGCTGTCAGTGGAGTTTTCAATAGCCAGATGTTGTTACTGGAAAATACATTCCAGAGTTCATTGGAGCTACTTATAGTTCTAACCTTGTGTGACCAAGGCAGCTGATTCTGTAGCTAAAAAAAGGTATTGCAGATTAAGCTGAATGTGAAGCATCAGCTATAGAATTATGTGGTATTTGCTGGCAAAACTGTAATGACTAGAGCATGCATGTGCCTCTTCACTGTGCCAGCACAACTGCTTTCCTGTTTTTAACCTGTTCTGTATACCTCAGGAGATGAGCATATCATTCAAACAGTGGGTGGAGCTGATATATTTTCTTTCCTTCTTTTCACTTGGCTGGTTTACTCTCTTGAACCTTTAAGATCATTTTGTCCTTCAGTGTGAATATTATATGATAGCTGTAAAAATTTTTTGCAAAAAAATAATACAAAAAATGCCCTCCCATTCTGCAGAACAAGAAGGATTTTCAAGGTCCTGGAATATGCAGGTTTCTCAGCCACCCACGGAATGTGTGAAAAAATTAAATGCATTTGACATGTACAGTACATCATGTCATGTCTGCTGATGGGATCCAATAGAGAACTAAGAATTATTCAGTGCAGAGCTTATAGAACGAGAAAAGGAGATTATGATTGCTTAAAATGTACTCTAGTTTCTGAAACAGAACGGATCCACACACCTTGATTTCAGGGGAATGTTTCCTATTTCCTGTGTAGAAAATAAAATTCAGTTAGAAAGACTTACTTTTATTAACTTCATATAATGTTCACTGAAATGTGTGTTTGGGGGCTTAAAATTAAAATGGGCTTGCAGTATGAGATGTCCCTCTCTTTCCCTTTCTCCCTTTTCAGCAGTAAGACAGTAAAGGAAGTGGAAAATGGTATTCTGAATCAGACCCTGTAAACCAGGAACACTGATACTCTTACACAGTTATGGGTCTGCACCTGAAACACCAGTACAAGTGCTGAGCTACCATTCTCTGTATGTGCTGTAAGCTTGAGAAATCTCTATGAATCTGTAGATTATTCTACAATTTACCAGGTCACAGCAAATACTGGTGCTTTATTGCAGCTTGAAAACACCTGCACTGTTTTGATGGGAAGAAGCACAGTACTTACAATTCCCACATTGCACCTGCTGGATAGGTGTCCTGTGATACTAAAGTTTCATTATATTCTGTGCTAGGCATGGCCTGTGGGTTCAGGTAAAAGCATTGTTAAACTCGAAGTTCCTCCCTCCCTACTCACCATCTCCATTAAGCAGGAACAGATGACAGCAATCATTCCCACCACCGTCGCATTTTCCAGGTCTCTCATTTTCTGCAGGAATAGTGTCACTTCAGCTCCTGTTTCTTTAGTACAGGCTGTACTTTTGGCTTGCTTCAGGTTTTGCCATTGCAAATGCCAAACAATGCCTCTTCAGATATCATCTGTTTGGTGTGTTTAGGGGTCTATCAGAGGTGATCAGATCTTCACAGTATTGCATTTTTTGTACTACTGCAGACAGTCTGTGCATGTTACAGCTTCTCCATTACTTCTGCCTTCATTTTACTGCACACTAAATATTTCAGAATTACTAACAGCCGCCTTGTAAACCCCGCAGTTTTCTCTAGAATATGCTGTTGTTTTTCTGTAGTTTTTGTTGTATAGAAGAATATTTCAGTAGTGTCCCTGGGGACTTGACTTTTCTTGTCTTCCTAAATGCATGGAGGTGTCTGTACTATACTATTTCTCTTTATTCAGGTTCTTACATACAGTTTCCACTTTGACAATATTTAGATTGCCTATCAAATTTAAAATCACTCAGTACCATTTTAGGGTATGTTGATATTTGTACACATCAGAGGGATATTATATTAAAATGCACCTTTATGAAGAACAACAGAAGATCAGTTTTTGCAATTATGAATAATTCTTAGAGCATCTAATATGTGCTACTTCAATTAAAAAAAAAAAAAGAAAAATCAAAAGGAAGGAAAAGGATTCTTTTACATACTTTTTTTACTTTCTTCCATTACATAAAGATCTATGGTCCAAGAAACACAGTTTTGGCTGATTGTACTGAGCTATTATTAGCAGTAGAGATTTCAGCAGTTCACAGATAAAGGAAAAAAACAAACCAATTCATGAATCATTCAACCTAAGGTAAACTTTGGATCAACTCTGCATTAAACTCTATGATTAAATTCCATTTGGATATCTACGGCCTTTTTTACCTCTATACTTATTAATGATAAATTACCTTATTTGGCCATTTGAAACACATCAAAGTCTATTTAAATTACTGTGAAAGGAGGACTTTATGATGGCAATATCCTAGCTACAAATGTATGGAACAATTCCTGAAAGAAGAGTAGAGGCTCACGAGTTTCTTCCTTTCCTTTTTATTTTAATAGACACTGCTTACCTCACAGATTCCTGTGTGAAAATTAAAGGCTGACTTTATAAAATTACTAGCCCTACCCATGTCAGATCTTCTCCACATATTTCTAGCTGAAAAATTAGAGAGGAGACATTTAGCTTTATAGAAACCAACAATTATGAAGAAACAAATATGTGCAGAACCATTAGAGGTGCATTTGAAGGGAAATCTGTGAAAAAAAAAAAAAAGTTGATTACCAGACTTAAAATGACTGCAAAATTGCAAAGTGGTGGGGGATTTGACTCTGCAGACTCCCATCCCTAGGGAGACAGTTTTGGGACTAGGGCATATTGGGCTGTCTGGAATACACTGTCTCTGATCTTCTCTCAGCTAAATGGCTCTTACACAAATAATTATGTGTAGGACTGAGTTTTTATGGCACGTTGACACTGCTAAAAAGAAGGAGGCCAGGGACTGAGCTCTAACATGAGTCTCCTGATGTTCCAGCTCCTCACAGGGTGTAGCTTATTCCCTGGGTTTGGTCTGGAGCACTCCAGCTAGCTCCTCCCAAGGAAATTTGCTCATGGGATCCAGCACTAAGCAGCACACAGAGGAACCAAGCCTTGACCCGGGGTTTGGTCTGGAGGCTTTCATGGCATAGACACAGCCCCAGCACTTTGTATCCTTTTACCCCATTCCCAAGGTGTGCTGAGCCTCACAGAAGGAGTAGGAAAAAGGCAGCATTTTGCAGGCATATATACCCACAGGTTAGTCACTGTTTGTAAAGGAAAAGTGCAGTGGGATTGCAGTGCTGGGAAACTACACATGTACAATGGATCTTACTGTCGGCCTGCTTATAATAGCCACTTCATGTACAGAAATCAGACATCTTTCTGGTCAGATTGCTGGGGTTTTTGAAACATGAACTGCTAAAGCTGAAGCAGCCCTCCAAATACCCTTTTCCATTATGGTGATGGGATTTCATGGACAGATTTTGGAATCCTCGCTTCTTTCCACCCCACCCTCCTTTAAGGGACAAAGAAAAACCTCTGGACACTGCTTCTTTGTTGTGGGTGCCATCTAAGGCAAGGATACAGGCAAAAGAAAAATATCCCTCTCTGGCTTTAAGAGGTAACAACCTCCATCTATTTTCTTTCTCTGATAGCAAGGGAAAGAGAGACAGTGAGTAGAGAACAGAGGAGATCAGTTTGAGGCTACAGCTCCCTAGGTATAGGGGATATATATACACATATATACATATATATACATATATATACATACATACATATATATATATATATATATATATATATATATATATATATATATATATATGTATATATATATATCCCCTTGCTTCCCCCTGTCCTGAGAGTGGGTGGGAAGTAAGGCAGGTAGAAATATCCAGTTTGGTGGATCAGAAGAAGGCCTCTGAAGGACTGGTAGTGTATGGTGAGTCAGCAGGTTCTTCCTAGGGTTGCTTCCCTTTATCTTTGAGCAGAGCACAAAACCTGCCCAAGCGGAGGGGGCAAGATGGGTCCTACATCAAGATCAAAGAGTGCCTCCTCTTCTCTCATCAGGGTAGCCCCATTTTCCATTCTCAGAAAAAAGGGGGGAAAGTGCTGGTTCTGCAGAAGAGGAAGACTGAGAAGCTGGAGTTCAGAGAGCACAATACAGAAGTGAGATGAGGTTGTAGGCAGAGAAAGGTGAAAATAAAAAGCTGAGAGAAACTGAGGAAAAGTTTAGGACCACACATATAAGATAGCAGAGAAGAAAATGAAGTCAGAAATGCTGAAGAAAAAGAAAAATTATGTGTAAAAGCCATGTGTCACCTATCTCTGGTAGCAAATTCATGTTACAACCCTTAAATCCCTTTTCTTTTTCTCTCTGTTGTGTTGATAGAGAAGTGAGTTCTGAGGATTTTCTAGGCTGTATGGGTAGACAGAAATAACAAAAATAGGTCTCTGAGGCATCTCCAGAAGACAGTTATCCAACCATCTCTAATACTTATTTTTCAACAAAAATAAAACTGAACTACAAATGAAAATGAAAAGGCTTTCCATATACCTAGTGAAGAAAAATTAACAGGGGTGCATTATTCTTTCTCTGACTATATTTACATTTTCAGAAGGATAGTAGCTTAATGTGATGGTGTGTGTCTTAAAACAGGACCTCATGCTTGGCCATCTGTTAATCTCATTTTCATAGCCTAGTGTTTGTATCCCTCCAGCATATGTTCATTTCTTCATTTTTAATCAAGTATTAAAATACATAGGGAAACGGCCTATGAGACCCTGGGGAATAAAAAGTTCTTAATGTGGCCTAAGTGAACTTCAAAAAGTGAACAGAAAATTCTTTCTCTTTGTCACACAGTGTTATGACTTGACCTGTCTCTTTTGTCCTTTCAAATATGTAATAACAGCAATAGAATTTACACCTTTTAGAAGTTATAGTATTTTTATCAATTTAATTCAAAAGTAAAGCTTCATTTTATTCCAGTGTCACCTGACTCTTTTTTCTTTTGACAGGGAAAAATCTCAGACATAGTGTGCCATTTTTACTAAGACATTGAATTTTCCCTGACTAGTGTGGTGCAAAAAGCCTGGTACAGAAGATGACATGATAAATGAAATCTTTCAATATAAGTGAAAAAACACGTCTACAGGGAGGTCAATCTAAAAATCCTTGCACGATTTAGACATAGTGTGAATGCACTATCCATCTCCTGTAAAGAGATGAAATAAAGAACACATTTTGACTAAAAAAAGGCATCAAAAAATCAGCTCCTGATTTAAATTTTCAAATATATATAGGGATTTTTAACTGTTTCAGGTTGCTTAAGTAGCTAGCATATAAGATCTTGGTGCTAAAAGCACTTCCTGAAAATAAAGGTCCTTTAAAACTGTCTTTGACCGAGTGCTGAGACACCAAGGAGGGCAGAAGTCATGTTTCTCACACTTCTCTGAAGAAACACTTTATTTGGAATTCTGAAGTGTGTCAGCAGCTCCTACTAAACACTTGCACTTCTCAGGTTTTTTTTGAGACAGCTTGTGCAATGTGACATAGAAGTCAGAAAAATGAAAAGACATTTACATATGTATTTAATACATGTTGAAGAGACCCCAGGGTATGTATTAGACCAAATTAGGAGTTCAGTTGAGCTGGTTGAGATGTGTTCTCTGTGGCAAACCCTGATTTCAGCACCATTACTCAAGCTCCAGATAGATGCAAGAGGGACTTGCCTTGCCCTGCTGATGTGGAAATGTGACAGAAGTAAACAGCAGAAGGTAAAGGCTTTCTGTACCTTTTTCAGAGAGACGAAAACTTAAATATGGACCAACCACATCCTTATAAGAAGCCTTATCTAAAACAAGATCTCATGGAAATTGCCTCCTGCTGTACCTGTGTAGCTTATAGGAAGAGGTGAATATTGAGGTGCTTAAGGAGCAAGACTGAGTCTGCAAAAGCTTGCAGCACTTGGCTGGGCTGTAAGATTAAAGCCCGGGCTCAGTTCGGAGTGGAGCAGAGCCTCACAGCTTACCTCCACCATGAGATGCCCTCACTCACCTGCAGATGCCCTCTGATGGTGTTTTTTATTGTTTCCTCCCACCCAAAAGACACCAGAACTCGCCCCCAGAAGCAAACCACAGACCTTCAGAACCTCTGTGAACTGTTGGCATTGTCTTCTGGCCACCATTCAGGTGCAGGGCTGCCCTTGGCACTTGGCTTCCTCTCCACAGCATATCTGCTATTTCGGTTCCTCACCACCCTCCCTCCCTCCTTCCCTCCCTCCTTTCTCTTTACTACCAGTTGCATGCTTTCTACACTGAGCCTTCCTAAGAAAATGTCTGAAGCATGGGAATGCATAAAAGTTTTCAGTGAGCTGATGCTGCTTTTCTCTCTCTGATTTGGTCCCACTTCACTCTTAACCCTTTTTTTTTTTTTAACTTAATTTATGATTTTTTGTAGAAATATATTTCAGAAACAAAGAGAATGACAGCAAAATCATCCCATTTAAATTGTAAAAAGAAGCAATGTAGGTATGATTGCACTAGGAAGGAAGAAAATTATTTAGAACAAATGAAAGGCAATGATGAGAGTGCCATACAACAATCAGGGAAGAAACATTTGACATATGAAAGAGACACAACAACCTCTCCATAATCTAAGAAAGCAATCTGGGCAACGTGGAAATCAGTGGGACTCTTAAAAGAAAGCCTTATGTGTCTTTCAAAAATAAATGTATCTTATTTGTTACAGTAAGCATTAAAATTCATAACAATATGATGTTCTAATGCTACTCCCTGTGTTAAGCAATTGCAAGGCAGCCGAAAGCAGTGGGGGAGAAGGGAAACCTCCTCTGCACATCAGAAAGTGGCAGGATTCAGGTTGTTTAGCCTAGATTTTTTTAACCAGACAGCCCCCAGATCTTTTGCTAAGTCGTTAATGCTTTGTTATGAAAGGCAGCTATCAGCTGAAAAACTCCAGGCCTATTGCTCACCTTCCTGAAACCAGATTTGCCATCTGTTAGGATCCAGTATTTAAATAACGATGTCTAACATTTAGAACTGAAATTTCCCCGGCCCCTCAGAGGACCTTTTCCCTTACCATTATGGTGTGCCAAATTAAGCTGCTTTTCTACACAATCTCAAAGATATTTCTTCCTTCACATTGCATTGAGTATCTTCATAGTCTTCAAAGGCACCTGGCTCTAGTAAAGGCTGTGCAGTCAGCAAGTTTTCATGGAGGGCACATAGAAGAAGCAGCAGCACAGCAGTAGATGATGAGCATCCTCCCCCAAGGGCACCTACAGCCCATCTGTAGAGAGCAGATTCACCCAGCAGACCTGACAGCCTGATGCTCACCTCCCAGACCGTCCTGGGCTACAGTCAGCTCCGTCTGGGTGGCAGCTCCAAGCATGGCTGGGCTCAGTTCACCTTTGACTTTATTGTCTTCATAAGAGATCTCCCAGGTACAAACAAATATGGATAATGTGGGTTTTTTACATTTCTTTGAAATGCTGTACATGTCAAAACACTCTATAAATGTATGGATATCTGCTAATTTTTGAAGGTAAATATCCTCTAGCTCAAAAATTCCCTTGGAATTTTATCACAGAGAGAAAGTTTAATAAAGCAGAACTGCTTGCCAAAATCCTCAGTACAATATTAAGCTGTTTGTGTTGTCCATAATATCACAACCCAGGTCTACATGACAGCACACAAACTGGCCTGCCAGAAGTTTAACCTCTGATGGCAAAGAGGAGCAGCTCTTTCACCTTTCCCAGGCTGGAAAAACACCTCTCACCTCTCTCCTCTCTCCCTTCTGAGTACTCTTTGTACTAGGAAAAAATGATGAGCAACCTCATGCACCGAAAATTCCTGCATAATGCCGAAATGCTAAACAAGAGAACTTTTTTTTTCCTCTGCAAATATAAACACATTCCACTTGAAGGTACAGTTAAAAAATAGCAAAGATATGATTAAAGAATTCCATGTGGATTCATTACAAGCTTTCATTTCTGGTAAGCTAATAAAGCTTTCCAGCTCATTTAAAAAAATAATCTCCCAACATTACACAGGAAGAAAAAATTATTACTCTTTGGGTCTCTGATAGGATATTAGGAGCAAGGCAAAATATTATCTATGCCAGATATACAAGCCAATATCGCAGAAAAACTCATAAAGTATATCAAGTCCAGGCAAAAACATAACTAGCAAAAAGCAGAAAATTACTTGAACTGTAGCAAACTGATGGTAGACCCATAAATATAACTACTGTGCTCGCAGCCAAAGCTAAAACCTCAGAAACACATTTTCAGAGATATACAATTAAGACTGGGAGAAAAAAATAAAAGAGAGAGAGAAAATTAACAATAAGCCCAAAAGCTTTTTACAGACTGTAATGAAGCAGGAAAAGAACACAAGGTACAATAATAAACCAGATGAGGTAATAATATACCCAGAAAGAGCTGAGAAGAAGGAAAGTGGACAAAAGTAATTCCTAGTTTTCCTAGTTCATCTTGGTGGCAATTCAAAGAAGCAAGAAATGAGTACACGTACGTGTGTGTGTGTGTGTATATAAATACATATATATATAGATATATATAAACTTAAAAAATCTTCAAGAGCACTGCCAAGATTCCTTGTGGTGCTATTTCTGTGCACAGAAATACTCTTTCACAAATGCATGTGAGTAGCCACATGATGCAGGACATTGAATACAGCAAACAAGTCTTGTTTCCATTCACGGTCTTTGCATTTCTCTAATACTGGGTTTCAGAATGTGGTGGTCTAAGAAAGAATTTGCTCACTCATTTAGATTTTCCATAGTAACTTATAGAAAGGAAACAATATCAGTTATATTGCATGAATGTTACAGGAATGTTTCCCTCCTAAGTTCTGTGTATTTGGGGTTGGTGTATTGGCAGCCCAGTAGATAAATCAATGTTTCATACATTTCTTAGAGGCCATAATATTGAGCCTTTCAGTATACATTGAAACTCCCAGGATGTATTTTGCAAAGATCCAACAAGCTGAGTTTGAAATACATGTCTGGTAGGCTGTTTTCAAATCAGATTTATAATTTCATGTAGATTTTATTATTTTTCCACCCATAGTGGTACCTGTGGTGCAGATCTGTCCTGAAGGAACACCTTTTGACAGTGCTTTGAAAAAAACAAAATCAAAAGGTGGAACTGTAGAGGGAGAAAGAAAGCAAATTGTTCCCACACATTTATTGCCAAATAAAAAAAACATAAAGAGCTCTCTGGAGAGTTGTAGCCACAGTTGCAGATACATCTTGACCTGCTGGTCTGCTTTTTGTTTTGTAGTACTCAGAGGCAAATTGCATGGGGTTCACCTGGGCAAACACATAATCATCCAGCTGCAGATTCATCCTACTTTGCTTTGGGCTCCTACATAAAAGCCTGGGTGAGGAGCAGACCTATCTTACCCTCTTTGTACAGCTGGTGGAGAGGGAGCAATTTCCAGAAGACTCTGATGGTCTGGATCTAAACTGTCCCTAGAAGAGCTTCTGTCATATTGAGCATAAGCTAGTTTCACTTTTTACTTTGTGTTTCAGGGGCACTCTGGTATATGTTCTAAACTCATATTGGGAAAAAGGCTTCTTTTTAATCTTTCCTTTGTACCATTTTCTTTGCTTCCCTGCTTTTTGAGTTTATTGCTCCCCCTAGAAAGTGGGGCATAAAGAAAATAGCTTCACTTATTTAGATACTAAATAATAAAATGTTAAGCAGTGCTCTAATTTAGTGAGGAAGCCATTGGGGATAAGGCACTTAGTAGGAGTGGTTGAAAGGCTCAACCTTGTTAAAAAGGAGTTTGCAGACTTTGTAAACCTCAAATGCTGTGTTCTCAGTTCTCTGAAGATTCCCACTGTCTTGTGGTGTATTTTTGCTCTATTTCTTTTTTTCCACAGAGGAGAAGCAGCATCTTCTGGTAGGCTCTGCTGCTACTACAACTAATGCTTGTGTTGTTTTAAAATCCTGTTTAATCCACTGCATCCATTCGAGTCACAGTGTATTTCATCCTGTTTCCCCAAGTGCCTCCTTCCTGCTCCAGAGCATTTGCTAAAGCAAAGCTCATTCACTGCATTATACAACCTCAAATTACTCCAGGAATTAGGGCATTTCTGATCCTGCTGCTAATACTGGTGTTATACAACTGAGGCTCCCTCCAGATCTGCTCCCTCCCAAGGGTGGATAATAGAACTTGCTGAGAGGGACGTGCACTTTGCCAGGTCTGGGCTGCTGTCTGCTTCAGCTGGGGTCTGTTCCTCAACTTTGCAGCTGAGATCCATCCACCCTCTGGAGAAATCTGCTGTGTGGGGAGACAAGGAAGGCAGACTGGGCTCCAGCAATGCTCTGAGGCCAACTGAGCGTCACCAAAGTTTTAGAGATGGAAGGACTAATTTGAAGCACTCTGCTCTGGTAGAGAGCGAAGCTAGGTGCACAGTTGGCCTCTAGATGACCTTGTTTCCAAGGAAAGAGATTTTATGGGACCTCAAGGGATTTTCTAGATTGACCGAGTCTGGAAATACAAATCAGAGAAATCCAGCTGTGGCACAGACAGGATTTACTAAAAGTTGGGTTAGTGGTAGACTGAGGGCAAGCAGAGATCCCTGAAGTCCAAGGTCTCTGCCAGAGCTCTTAAATTTTTTTGTTTTCTTATCAGATATCCAAGACACAAAGGCAAATGTCTGGAGCAACACTGATTAACTTCGGACCTGAGAGACTCATGGCTTTTCTGCATATGAATAAGTAATGAAGGTGTTGGCAGCACAGTATTCAGTACATGTCCATGAGAGAGAAACAGAGAAAAGCAGACTGTCACAATCTCTCAGCCATATCTTATTTCTATATTGGAAAGAAAATAAGCTATAGTATTTGTGGTATTCTTTAAACTGATTTCAGTGTGTTACGTCTTAATTTACTCTTACCTCGGGAGTTAAGAAACAAACACTCCTTAAAATGCAGATTATAAAACACATACTTATGGCCATCTGGAGAAAACATACTGATTGATTAAAGTACAATCTATCTACTTTAAGACTAGCTCACAGTAACTGCAATGATTGCAATTCCAGCTATGAGCATTTTCTTCTTAAAACATTCTTTGCTCTTATCTGCTCAATTATTCAGCAGAACTTTCACTTATTTCATGTATTTCGGTGCCCAGGACATATCCGATAGTCTGGAGCACAGTTCTGCAGAGAGAAGAACAGGATTTTGTGCCTGGTGACTCAGAAGTGCTGAAGAGTTTAAAGGTCCAGGCTCTGTGGAAAAAACAGAGATACATTTGCATACCCCCCCTGTACCTTAGAGCAGTTGAGAAGATGATCCAAAATACTGACCACAGTTTAATTGCGTACTGACATGTTCTGCCTGGCTTTATATAATGTTCTTCTATTAATTTAATAATTAAGCAATTAGCCCCAAGGATATTTTGCAAAACAGCCTACCAGGATGCAAAACAAAATGTAAATTTTGTAAGTGTTCCACTTGCCTCTGACAAAAGAACAGTAAGTTATTTCAGTGCAGAAAGGTCACTGAAACTGTATACTTTTAGAATGTTAATCAAAAATGCATTTTGAAATCCAAAATGAAATGTAGAAATATTTTATGGCTACATTAGCAGAAGCTGGAAGTCTGTTCTTCTTGTATCATTAAGGGAAATTAGGCAATAGTATTTTACACATTTATTATGTGATGAGGTACATACACCTTGTTTGGAAAACTTCCAGAGATGTCACACACTTGGCCTGGACTTAGAGTGGGTCAGTGTTGCCCCACATCTCCCCATTATTTTCTCAATCCTGCATGAAATACTGTTGATTAAATAATGTATCTTTAATTTTTCTAATAGTTTATGGATACCTTGAAAAACACAACGTGAGCTCATTGAATATTATTCAGTGTGCATTCCCCAATTATTCTACCAGCACAGTCAGTTCCAAACCACTAGTAAATTTGCCATAATAAAATTTTCTATTGACTTTCCTTTATATACAGGTCGTGCCTCTACCATAACACTCTGAGCTCCTCCCAGATGGATTCTTTTGCTGCTGGCAGGAGCCAAATATTTCTCTTCTGTCTTCTCAGTATTTGATTCATGTAGTGTTTACCCTTTTTATTCAGTCTGTTAACTAGTGGAATACCAAGTCAAAGTAACAGCAGGACTCTATTCATGTAACATGGACGTTGACTATAAAGCAACTGATTTATCACATGGCATAGGTGTGCAGAAGAAGACGTGATAACAGATGGTAACTACAACTGCCAGGCATTAAAATCCTGATACTCAATTGAACTGTGTGATGTCCAGAAGGAAATCCAGATCTTAGACAGAGGAATCAGCCCCAAATTCTCTCCTTTCTTTTTGAAATGAGGTAAAGTATTTCTTCTGGTCTTTGTTGTTCCAGTTTTAGAAACCCACCATCTTTCAAAAAATCATGGGCAGGAGGGATAAGGCATAAGAAGAGATCTTGGAACACTGATCCCTTCCAACCTTACCCATTCTGTGATTCTGTGATTCTGTGAATTGCTGCGTAGAAAAACTATTGTAGTGGCAGCTTATCAGCACCTGTGTTTTACAAATGATTGGGGAAATTTCTTTTTAAGTATAAACAAGTATGTAGAAAATTAGTATTGAAAAAACAGAAGATTTTGGCCTGTCCTTACCTTGTTGGTTTAAATTGATTAATATATTCTCCTGTGATTTGCTTGTAAGTTCTCATTTAGATCACAATCTTGCTTAAGGGCTCATTTTGGTAGAAAACCTTTATCAATATGGTTATAACAGAAAACTTTTGTCAATATGTTTACAGTGGTTTGCAGCTGGGATAATGATCTGTCCATGGAAACATTTCAGTGCCTGGTGAGTCTCATTGATTTCACTGAGATTTTTTAATGGCCAGCAGCACTCTCTGTTAGCAGACATTAATAAAAAACTGAGGTTGTACCTCGGTTTGCAGTGGTAGCCCAGTGTGTTGGCACCATTGCCAGGCAGTTTTGGGGGGAGACAAACTAGATTCCTTCCAAGGAATCTAAACCAGAGTTTCTGCTTCAGCTGCACCCTGATGGTCTCTGCCCCAAGGCAGGGTGTAAAGGCTAAACCCAATGAGTGGCCCTTCACACAGTTTTGAACCATGAAACTTGCTGGCCTGTTCAGTCCAGAGCACTGCCTGAAGTAAGCATAGCTGCAAAACCTTTGCTGTTAAACACTGATCTGTCCTGCTGTGGTGAATTATTTATTAATACAAACCCAGTCTCAGTTAGACGTCTATGTTTTTTGGAGAGGATTTAATGTAATTAATTTTAGCCATCTTAAATTCATGCTCTTAATCCAAGCTAGTTGGTCTCCAGTCTTGCTTTACTCACCAGGTCAGAGCTTTAAATTCTTTGAATTTTAAGACTGATATAGAATATGGCATATCATATATCTGAGGTATGAGATGAGGACCTTTGGGAGCTGCTTCTCTTCTTCCAGGGGCTATCAAATCAGGTAAATTACATACTTTATACTGCCTGTCTAAATTTTAGGCAGGTAAAATTAATGATCTATCACAGTTTGAGATATGACATGGAGTTTCATGAGTAAACTCTTATGAAAAAAAGATAAGAACATCAATAGTCAGACGCAAATTAATTTTGGGGACATCAAAACTCAAACTTATGCTTAAGGAAACACACTTTAAAAGGCAAAACCACATATCCTGCCACCCATATAGTTCTGCTTGTGTTTAAGACTCAAAGAATGTTGTTCATTTGTTTTGTGCCTTTGATTTGTCTATGGAAATAAGCACCTTTATGTATTCTTATCTACTAGTTGATTTCATGTTCTGACAGCCGACAGCTTCTGAGCATATTTGGATAGAAATTTATAGTTACATTGGAAGAAAATACACAGGGACAATAATACTTCCCAAAATATACAATAATACTTTCATGCAAAACACTTCAAAGAAGGGTACATGAAAAGAAGAAAAGAGAGAAAGAAAATTGCCCCCAAGAAGTCAGCTGAGGGCTTTCCAACTGTGAGACTGTGCAAACTAAGATTTTTTTTTCCCCCAGTCTGAGGACCTGGTAATTTTTCTTGCTGTCAGAAATCCAGAGTTGGGGCACTCCGTACAAAGACCCTCCACAGCTGGCTCCCTCTGGTGAGAAGCATCAAGTCTCAGCCTGCCCTGGGAGCAGTTGCTCTTTAAGTTTGCATTTTCAGCATGATATATAACAGCCATAGGAACATCAACGCTATCTCAAGCGTGATTTTGTAAGAAATGTACCAGCACCTTCTCCCTGTCTGAGATACTGAGGATGAAAGAAGAATTTGCATAGCACAGTGCCTGAATACATGGTAATAATGTCCAGCTGAACTCAACTGGTTTGTCTTCATCTGATTATAGAAGCACTAGCCAAAGCACTAACACAACCCAAAAAACAGCCAGAGAATCCTCTCTGGTGCCTCTGTATCCATGTTTTCCAGCACCCTGAGGACCAGGAGAAATTCTTTAACTGGCTACAGAATGACTATACAAAGGTAACTCGGGTCAGGCAAGGCTAATAAACCCTGCTAGGCGTGAGCTGGTGGTGTAGCATGTGTCATATTTTTTACTTGTTTGGATCCCAGGAATATGAAGCAGGGGCGGCTGAGCTGGTTCTGCCCTGAATTAGTACATGTTTGGCAAGTTTTGTTAGTCTGGGTTATAGGACACACTGAAGTGGCTATGATGCTTCTGCACATGAGCCAGCCCTAAGATGCAACATATTCATGGTCAGGGACTGCCAACAGTGAGCTACTAAAGAAGATTTGACCTTTAATCAGTTTATATGACCCTGTGGTCTTGACCCACATAATCTGGGTACAACATGTGCAGATAACTGATAGTCACCTGAAATTTATTATTCTGGTGCATGTATCCTCCAGGGCTTCTCTGCCATCTTTATGGATTATGACAGTTTCTTGCTGCTCTGATTTTTTTCCTAAAAAAATTTTTTTTCTGAGGAGAAAGAGCAGCACCACAATGACAGCATCAATCGTGGTGAACCCAGATAGCCCTGCTTAGAGTGCTTGTGCAGACACTTTTCTTAAGAAAAGCTCTCTCTATGTTTACAAGCAACATATGTGCTGCGGAGCCACAGCTCCTCTCCAAGTGCCTCAGATGTATCTGCTTGTCACAAAAGATACTGGGCAAAGAACAGTCTTGCTTGGAAAGGAACAGTAACTCCTAAGAAACTTAAAGAACAAATTTCTAGTGGCTTCAGCTGAACAATTGAGTCTCTAGACTAGAAGTAGGCTCTAACATAACTGCTTTCACAGCTCCAAAATTCTTGGATGCCTGATTTTGCAGTGACCTGGCTTCAGTGCAAAAGTAGAAAACCAGATACTGGGCTCAAAAAGAACATCTCATTGTCTGCAAGCCTCAGGAGCTTACTCGATAAGCCTAAATCTTGTATGCTTAAAACTGAAATCTCTCCCTCTTTGTAAAGAGGAGGAAGAAATCTTGCAAAAAGGTGGAACTACCTGACATACATACAAACCACCAAGGACAACCCTTCTTAATGACACTGACTGAAGTTTTCACCACAAGAGAGAATTTTTTCAGGGAATACCGACAGCATTAAGATGTCTATTTACGTACAGGTAGAAGCAATTTACCAGGAACAGATGATCCTGACCACATGTAGATGACTAAACCTAAATGCCTTGTGACCTTTCAGGCAAATAGGAAAGAATCCAGAAAACTTAAGAACATACGATATTAAGCAGTTTTGAAAAGCAGGCAAGTTGAAGTTTCATCTTGGATGAGATTGGTGTTTGAGCAATAATGAGCTAAAGAGTTTAGGATGCTTTTTTCTACCCCTAACTGCAGCTAGATTCTTACTAATAGGTGGCAGATTTTGGAAAATAACCAGTTCTCAGTAAATGGTTTGGATCTGTTATGGGTAACAGTAAATCCCACGCAGCTCATTGGAGAGGCAAAAATAGAGCTGTGGTATGGCACAAGTGTGGCAAGGGAGAGTGTCCCACAGTTGGCTTTCCAAGGACTTCCTCACACTTAACACTGCACTATTTTACTTGCTGGCCAAAGAGTGTTGATCTCAGAAATGAGAGCAAACATGAAGTGTAATTAGCCTCAGTGCAAAGCCAAAGAATCCAAGGCAAAAAATTAGGCATGTCTTGCCCAGAACCACCAGGAGGGTAGCAGCAAAAACCACAAGTCCTGACATCTAGACTGGAATATTCCAAACTGTATCTTATGACTGCTTCATTTCACATACTGTCATTGCATTTGAAAATTATGGTAAATGAGTCACTTTGGGATAAACATACCAAGCTCTCTTTTGGCTACAGGGGGCCTGGAGGGGCTTCCCTCCGGGCAGGAGCAGAAGGAACAGCTGTCCTCTGCCCTAAGCTGGTGAGGAGCAGCCTCAGAATTCATGCATTGCAGGAGCTGTATTAGCACAGCACAGGGTCACAGGCAGCATGGGCTGCATCAGATGTTGCCCAGAGCTGCTGGGAGGGCCACAGAAATTCTGGACTGTCTCATAGTCATACCTGGCCATAAGCTGAGTGATTGTGTTTAACAACCCTGCCAGCAGGAATACTCCAAGATGGCAATTTTCTGCTGTCCACTGCTCTCTTCAGGCTAGTGAACATTTCTGGAGAACAGCCAAAAATTTGATTACCAGTGTAAATAAGAGAGAATAAATATAGTGCTTCTGGCTAGCCCAAAAAGCAAAGAAATTCTGTGATTCATCTTAATAGTTATAATGCATTTGAAAATATTTTGAAAGGGAATATATTCAGCACTTTGGAAATAAATATATTGTATGCAATTTGATTTTTAACCTGCCGTGGAATGTTAATGATGACAAAATATTTGTGTTATGCAGCCAGAATGTGGATATAAATATTTTCTTACTGAATTTTCTACAGTTTTATAGTGTTTGGGATGTGAATTTCTAAGGGAAATTAAATATATGTTTAGGTCTGGTCTTCAGAAACCATAATAAAAACTCTTTTCTGCAATGGAAAAAAAATCAGAACAGATTTCTAAGAGGCATTAAAATATTCCTGAAGAAGTTTGATTTTTATATTACTTATACTTAAAACCAGAAGTACAAAAATGTATTCCAAGTCACTTTAGAAACATAGGAGCCCATACTTCAATCCCAGGCATGTGATTAATTGCATTTGGTTAACAGGAGGAAGCATGTATGTAAAATTGATTCCACACATAACTGCCATCAGAAGCAGCCTCTAAGCAGAAATTGAGTATGTCCAAAAATCTGCAAAGCCAAATATGATTTTGGACTGGGGCTTTAACCTGCTGAACACACCAGTCAATGTGGCCAGAATCAATCCTCAGAGGAGCTTTTCCACCTCCTCACCTGCAAAACAGCCTGAATATCCTGTCCAGGTGTGATAAAGGTCTGAAGCATTCTGGTCTGTATTCTCTACCCCCCAAAAAAAAAATTTCCCTGATTTAAACCTATCAATGAAATATAGCAAAGGATAACACCTCAAAGCAGAACTATTTACCCAAAAGTAAACCATTCTGTAAAAGGAGCAACAACCAAAAAAACTATACTCCATCCAAGTAAAACTTCAGGTGATAACATATTTCAGTAAAACATAATTAGTGGGGTTGGAATTTGGCCAGGAGCCTCAGGTAAACATTCTTCTTAAAAATAGGAATTGGATATTGTTCTAATGAGTTTTTAAAACCAGTCTTAAATGTATGTACCTTCTCTAGATGCCTGGAATATTTCACATAGAGTTAAAGTTAAGCATAGGTACCACACACATTAAAATACTTGGTGCAAAGGAGAGCTTTTCAAAAAGGTGAAATTTCTATGTGATTAGTCATGCTCATTGTTACTGAGACATGCCTAGCAGAAGGGTACAAAGCTGGCACCTGTGCAAGAACAAGTGTAATACTCTAGAGTGGTAAGACTTGATTATTTCTTCTCACTGGGTGTAAAAACCAATTCAGAACCATTAATAACTTTTATTGTAGACTTTTTTTCTGCTTCAAGTTTGTGCCTTATATGACTCAGAAGTTTTCTGGTAGACAGTTCTCCTTAAGGTCATTTTTCTAAATGAAAGGGTTGAATTTACAGCCTAATATGGGTAACAGTCAGAGATTCATGTTACTTTATAAACAAAAAATCAGCACCCCTTTTGCACGTGTTCTTGAAAGATTTGGAAGTCTCAAGCAATTTCACATGTCACTAGCATCCCTGCATGATTATATAGCAACCATGGAAAATGTCTGCTTCCTGGTATTTTGAGGGTTTGCAATCCCATCTGTTACATTTCACAGTTCATCGCTAAGAATATGAGTTATATGATAAGTTGTGGAAAACACATAGCAAAGTCCTCTGACAGAAGCAAATGTAGTAAGATGAGGGTCAGGTGGGGGATATGACAGCTTCAGTAAGAGTCTGTCAGAAAGGTCTTCTGGAAAAGGTCTTGTCCATCTGCCAAGCATATGAGATAATTGACATCTTGGATGTTCCCACCAGCTGTCTCAACAGCTCAGGATCGAAGAGGGGCAATTCGCAGTCATCGAGAAGCAGAAATGCATGTTGTAATGCAGGAACTGGAAAACGTGACAGGTGATATTTGCTAACGACTGGTAATGATAGGGAAGAGATGTTAAGCGTTGTAGCTATAACCCAGCCGTTTTAAAAGACTGAAGGTGAAATATGAATTAATTTTAACACTTTCTAAAATTGCCCCGAGATGATCTATCATCACTCAAGAGCATTCCTTGTACATCCTCACTCAACGTCTAATGCTGACATGCTATCTTCTGGGCTACTGATAACTGCACAACTTGGACAATCACTGAGAATACAGAATAAAAATAGAAAGGGAGTAAACCTTCAAGATCTCTTTCTTTCTAGTAGATTTGGAATAACTACACCTTACAGAAACATCCAAAAATCTTGTATGTAACTTATTCTTAATGCATAAAAAAACAGAATAAGTCATTACATTTTCTTCCATTATATCATCTTATCATCCTCTGAAGAGGAAGCACTTTCTACCACACCAGTAACTAAGAAACTTAACAAATTGCATTTCTTCATATACAGACATACATTTCTTGAACAATAGTCTAGTAAAATGAAAAGATGAGGAGCAATCAGAAACATCTGTCACAATTTAACAGCACCAGACTTAATAACACTATCCCCCACCCAAGCATTCTGCCAACACTTCAAAAGGGTAATTGGAGTGACTTGATAATTATAGATGTGTCATCCTGATTTCAATACCGGCAAAATAATCCAGCAGGTGGACATGACTTTAATAAATAATTAAGGGGGAAACTCATGCAATTGAACTGAGTTGATATAGTTTGTGGAATATAAAACTTAACTTAAGCCACCATTACAGAAAATATGTATGTTCCACTTGTATGGAACACTCCAGCTTTAACATAAAGCCTGTCCTAGCTTTACTGTCACACTCAGAGCACCTTGCAGCAGAGGAACTTGCTACTCTCAGAAAGATTGTCCCTCTTGTCCTTCTATCAGCTCTTCTGCTGATGCAGCCTGCAGGGGCTCAGCTGACTTCAGAAGACCTGGAGCATAGGCTTTTTCACATCCCAAGTCCAGATTTAATATAAATTAAAATAATAGATAGATAGATAGATAGATAGATAGATAGATAGATAGATAGATAGATAAATGCATTCTTTCAGAAATTCGGTTAAGTAGAGCTGGGCTTGCTGATCTTTTTGCTGCTGCCAGTTTCTTGACCAATTTATTGAAATTGAAGTAAATATTTTGTAATAGTGGGGAGAGACCTGTGTTAAACCTCTTGATCTTCACTTTGTGCCAATGCTGTTCTTCATTTATAATCTGTTTCACTTTCCCATAATAGTTAAATTGTATGAAGTTTGGACAATGCCATATGTGTAGGAGGAGAGACAATTCAGAGTACTGTACAAGCTCAGAGAGCAGATCCTTTGGTGCTTCTAAAATACTGAAGCTCATTCAGTGTCCCAGGTGCATCAGATTGGATGAGGTGACGTAATGTTCAGCCTTAGATTGTGGGCAGTCCATGATGATGTATTAAGTGTTTCCCTTTATCATGATTGCTCATATGTAACCATTAAGTAGAACATTACCTCACGAAACACAAGAGCCAAAAATCTCTCATACTGACAGTATATATTTACTAAAGTGACATTCAGAAGACTCCAGCACTAGTACATTGAAGATTTTGACCTCTAAATCACAAGAGGAAATAATTCACTTACTTCCACCTCTACCAGTGGGTCTCTGTTCTTTATTCAGTCTTGCATAGCTGAAACAACATAGCAGAACAGGCCTGTATTAGAGTCAGACCACAGCTGTGCACTGTACTTCATCATAATTTGTGACTTTGAAATATTCCTAATTGGAGGTAGCTGGCAGACAGCATGGCAGATGATTACAGAATGATGGTATCAATTCATTGGCAATTTTGTTCAGGCTATTTGTATTAAAGACCCTAGTCCTCATGTCCTGTCCCAAAATGAGGGACAAAAATAAATAATTTAATTTAGAATGTGCTACAGTTGAATCAAGCAGTGTTAGAGATCCCACGGGTATGGAGCAGGAAAGCCCCAGTGATGCCTGCACCCACTCAAACTTGGTGATTTGTTGTGTCCTGAGCATGTGAGCAAGAGAGATCAAGCTGGTATCTGCTCCCCCTGAGAACACTGGTGGACAGCCCTCCCTCCAGCTGGGATGAAGCTGCACTGATTCAGAGGGAGGAAGAAGTGCATAAGCATAAAAATATATCTGGACACAGAATAAAAAGGAGGAGTGGGAAGTCATCCTCAGCAACCTACTGACAATGCAGCGTAAGAGATACACTCCAAGTCTCTGTCAGAAAGTTAACAAACAGGTAGCTCCCCATGACATGGGAGGTGGTGTGCATTCTCCAGAGGGACAAGAGGCCATGCAGAGGGATCTAGATAGACTGGAACTTTGAGCTGTGATTAATTTAAGTTTAACAAGTTCAAATTCTGAACAATGCACTTAGTAACAGGCTTTTAACTTTTGATCAGCCCTGAAGTGGTCAGGCAGTTGAACTAGATGATTGATGTAGGGTCTTGCCAACTGGAATTTATTCTATTTTATTTGATTAAATTAAATTAGATTCTGTTTTACTCTATTGTCTTGACCATTCTCCATAGAATATGCAGCAATGAAAAATATTTAATAATTTTGAAAAACTGAATCTCAGAGTATTCCTGTGACAAAACAGTGCCAGTGACCCTGAGAAATAAAATCGAGACTATCCCATCATAAAGGAGAATATCCCTTCAAGACTGGGAAATGCCAAGGCTGTCCACAGAGCCTTGACAAGACTGTTACTGTAATATAGATACCAAGCCTGTCTGAAATATCCATTTCAAGAAGAATGTGGAAATACCAGTGTGGCTATAAAGGAGACCAAAGAGTTAAGATGTACAACTTTCTAAATTCACTGAGGAGGGGTTGTTTATCCCATGTGCTAGTGTGAGTCCTGATAATGGCATGCTTTTCAATCTTGTTGCCAAAGACTTGACAAGAGGTAATGGCTTGAAGTTCAATTTAGGCAAACTGGCCTTGACATTAGATGCATTTTCCTAGAAGGTAAAAACTAGAAAAGCTTAACTAAGCTGAGAGTGGATTTAGAGTCCCTTGAATAGGGTCAGAAATATTGCTAAGGATGTGGTCCAATCCAGAAACTGGATTCAAGTGTGAGGGTCAGTCTGTTGACTTCCTGAGGTTAGAACCATCTGGTCTGTGGACTGTGTTTTTCCTTTCTTTCCTTTATGAACCATGGTGGAAAAAAAGGAAACTAGACACTTAGCTCAGCATGGAATAGAATAGAGTAGAATAGGGTAGAATCATTTCAGCTGGAAGGGTCATCAACAATCATCCAGTCCAACTGCCTGACCAATACAGGGCCAAACAAAAGATAAAGATTGTTATTAAGGTCATTGTCTTAAGGCCTTTTAGCCATTGACAAGCCTGGGACATTGACTACCTTTCTAGGAAGCCTGTTCCAGGATTTGATCACCCTCTCAGTAAAGAAATGCTTCCTAATGCCCAGTCTGATCGTCCCCTGGTGCAGCGTTGAACCCTTCCCACATATTCTGTCACTGGTTCCCTGGTTCACTGGTTCTTCTGGGAGAAGAGATCGCCACCTCCATTCCCACTTCCCCTCCATAGGAAGCTGTAGAACGAGCAATGAAGTCACCTCTCAGCTTCCTTTTCTCCAAACTAGACCTGGACAAAGTCCTCCACCGCTCCTCATAGGACATTCCTTCCAGCCCTTTCACCACTTCTGTGCACTCCTATGGATGCACCTGAGTACCTTCCCAACCTTAACTTGTGGGGCCCAGAACTGCACACATCTAAATGTATACCCTCTAACTATGGCTGCCTGATTGCCTGATCTAAGTTGGTCATAAAAGACTAAAAGACTAAATAATAATGGATTTACTAAAGACTTATAATCAAAAAATTAATGAACCCCCCATTCTGTGTAAGGAATTATTTCTAGAGGTCTTATGTATGTCTGTACTGAAATATTTTATGGAACTGTAACTGCTTAAGGAGACAGTTATGTTTATTCTGCCCTTATTTGTTATCTTCCGTATTATTTTAACCCAACAAACTTTGTATTGCCTAAGAACCCCACTTGAAAACACTTTGTGTGGTCATCAATGTTGTTAATGAAAACACTGAGCAGTGCCAGTTTAGAAGTCAGTGCTGGAAGCAGATCTGCTCTTCCATTGTGACAACTGCCTGAGGTCCTCCAGGAATCTCTTAATGACACACTTGTTATGTGTTATGCTGTGTTAATTCTACATAATTCACGTTTCTTACTCAAAACATAATTGATAGAAAGTCAAATGTCTTGGAGAAATCCAAGTATGTGACATCAGTATAGTTACCATTGTCTGCCAACTTAGAACAAAAGGCAACAAACAAAGCCTACCTTCCAAGCAAAATACTTACAGCTTTTAACCCTTTGTTCTGAAGCCCAAAACCCATGACTCTGTATTTTCTAACCAACACTGTCAAGATAATTATCTGATAGCTACCTGTGTCATTACCTTCATCATTTTCAAAAACCAAACCACTACCAAGAGTCCTGCTTTTAAATCTTCACAAATTCCCTCAGTTTTCTGGGATTTGCTAAAATTTACTGTGGGCCTTCAAAGATCTTGGCTAATTTCCTTATGACTTCTGGATGCACCAGCAGATGCTTCCATCCCTCTTCTGCAGTTAGAGATGATAACTTCTCTGTTCCATCCACCGTGTGGAATGTAATGGGCATAACCTAAAGCCTCAGATAGAGAAGAAAACCAGCTGTTGAGCACATCCAACCTGCTTCCTTCATGAGACACAGCTTCGTTATCTGCAAACAGCTATCATGTCTGATACAGGGATTCTTCTTCTCACAAACATGTATTTTCTTGTCTTGGCACCTCTTGTCTCAGATTAGAATATTTTACCCTTGGAATCTTTTTTATGATTTTTCTGAGTTGTGTCACAAATCTCCCCATAACAGGCTCAAAAGGCATAAGTTTTAAATCCTCTATTACAATTCAGCAGTGAAACAGAATAATGACTGGCTCAGTTGATCTGTTTTTTCTTATGATTACTCATAAGGCAAGTGCAGAATCATGGCACAGTTTCTGCTTCCTTCTACTTCCCTTGATAAAACAGAAGGGAGTTATTAAATTCAAACAGTGTGTTTGGCAAATATCAATCCACCATCAAAAGCTCTAAATGAAACTGCTAGACATGTACAAAGCAAGTTGCATTGCCACTAAAGTTTGGATGCTTGCATGAGGTGGCCCCTATCCCCTGCAATATTTATGACAATTGTTCCTGCTCTCTCACCTAATTGTCATTGCAGATACTTTACATGATTAGACAGTTTTCAGTCTGGGATTCTCTCACCCTGTAACTCAGTGTAACAAGACCCAGTAACTAAAGTAGTATCTGACCTGTTTGAGGAGACTATGACAACATTTCTGCATTTGTCCATACTTGATCCCTAGAGGAAGAAAAGGTATAATAAGCAAAATCTCAAACTTCTTGAAAGTTTTTAAAATTAGTTAATTAGTTATTATGTATTTATTTAATTATTCTTCTGGAATTTCCAGTTTGCAAGAAATTTCAAAAAATTAAGTTCTCAAGTAGCAAACACCCTCTGTTCTGATATTATGTCAAGTTTTTATACAAAATTTGAGTTCCATTTTTTGTCACCACAAAATATTGGGTAAATGCATGGTCTTGAGCAGTTTTTTGCCATTTTGCAAATTTCACCAAAATATGCCACAGTATAAAACATTTATTGAAATATGCAATTATTATAATTAATAATGCTGCTATTAACAAAAGGCATTTTCCTGCCAAAGCCTGAGGCCCTCTTCAAGTTGTTAAAAGGAATCACAATAAAAATCAAAGAAAATATACCGTCTAGTAGAACTTTGAGATGGAAAACAATTATTACATCACCCAGTTCATTCTCTCCTTGCCAGTGGAGGAATGTAGTACTAAGTACAAATTCATTCTTATTATTTGGATGCGGGTTTCCAACTTTTTTTGGGCACAGTAACAACTCTTTCAGCATAAGAGTAATGAAATCTTGGCACTCTGACCCTCAGTTTGAGAATCCCTCTGAAAGCCAAAGCTTGTCAGACTTTTCTATGTATTTGCTCAGATAAATGTAGTTAAATGGAATTGTTTACGCTGCTGTTTTTCCTATTGCACTTGTTCTTCAGCCAGAAGCCATATATGAGAAAGAGCACTTTGCATACACTGTTGCAAAATGGGACACCTTCATACAGCTAACACATTTTGATAGGGCAGAAAGTAATTCTGGGCATTTTTTCATTTGCTTGCAGCTGCCTGAATAAATTGTCATTATGTCCCAGCTGCTGACAATTTACATTTTCTATATGCATATATTGTAAATAAAACAATCATTTTTTAAGTGGAACAGATCTGGCTGAGGTTCTAGGTGATGCTTCCACGTGTAGCTCTTGAATGCTCCAGTTGCAGGCACCAAGGTCTAGGAGTCATAAGTGCTCATCCAGGTGATGAGAAAATGAGTGCCTGCTGTCAGCAGCACAAATATTAGACTTGTGTGTGGCAGCACCCTTTGAAACCTCTGGATCAGGACATTCTGCTCTGAGACTCTCAATCTCAGCATGTTTTAGACTGGAGCTAAGCCCCGAAACTACTCAGACCAGTGTTTTGGGACATGCTGGGGCAAGTGAAGACTAAGGCAACTTTCAGGTCAAACAGCAAATCAGTTCAGCAAGTCTGGTGAGCTCAATCAGGTTGGGCTGAGCAAGTGTGAGGCTTCTGTTTGTTTTTGGGTCAGATCCACCTAAACCATTTTCCCTCTTAGACTTCTCTTTTGTTTTTAATTTATAAAGTTTAATCAAAGTCACTTACTTGAATAAGGATGCATGGCCCTCTGAGAAGAACCTGATCTTCTGCTTAAATGTCCTCAATCCCTAGGAAAATGAGGCACACAACAGAAATTTCTGGTCTATTGCCTTCTTCCACCAAGCTGTAAAATAGAACTAGCAAATGAGAGGAAGAGAAGGACTCACTAAAATTTCTAGGTTGTTCTATTTGTCCTGTTTTCACCGTATTGACATTGACATTGATAACTTATTTTAGGAATGCAGGCCTATCAAGTCCACATCCCTGTTGATCAGATAGACAATACTTATAAGAACCTTATTTTTCCTAAATTGTGATTGTGAGTCACTTCCAGTGTGCTCAGTCTGGGGAGGCCCTCTTTGCAGGTGGAAACAAATTACAGATTTATTTACTCAGGCCTTAATTTTTGTTGTCCTATCAAAAATATAGACACCACAAATCTCCTCTTTACTTCAGAAACATAGGAGGAGAGGCACATACCTGAAGCTTTCAGCAGCTTTCACCTACCAAACCCTTAAGATCTTTTCTCAGTTCCAGTACCTTCACAGTCATGCAATGTCCTCCCTCAAAAAACAAAAAAACCCCAACCAAATAAACAAAAAAAGCATTAAGGATACAAACAGAGAAGTTGCTATTAATCTAAGTTGGCTAAAGAAAAAAAATAATTAAAAGGCCAATGATTGTTCCTCTGATGTAATTTTGAAGATCTGCACAATACATTCTCCACCTTGTTTATCCTGCTATGCACAAATATCTAAAATCTAGTTTTTAAGATTATTTACCTTTGTTTCATTCAGCAGTATCCTCTGGGTTTTCCCTGTGTACATGAATAGGATTTATTTTTTTATAGCTTCTTCTGCTACTTATAAGCTTACCCAGGTAACAGAATAAATTCAAAATCTAAATCACAGTGATTAACTAATTGCCAGTCACTTCCTCTTCCAACTGTCTAGAGGAGAAAAAAATGACATATTGAAGATGACTGTGTTTGCTATATAATACTACAGTCACTTGGATTTGGTTCAGATGGCTCTAATGAAAGCATTTGGAGCTCTCCTGAGGACTTGAGTAGATGCCACCTTAATCACCAGTGTCAGATTTTAGGACAGGAAAGTTTTCCCCTCCTGAAGCATTCCCTGCCTCTGTGGTAGCTAGTAAGAAGCTCGGGACTGCAGCAATTCATCCACGGCGTCTCAGGGACAGGGTGCTCAAGCACTTTGTGCCAGGAAATCCTTGCTTGCCTCAAGGAGTACTGTGGTTTCTTGCTGCCATCACTCTGCTGTGCTGAAGGCTCTGTGTGCTCGAAGTTAAAGAGGGACTCTCTAAGAGTCCCCTAAATGAATTTTAGATCCTAGTATAGGGGAGACAGGGAGAAGCCTTAGCCCAGGCTTTTAAACTCCAAAGGAAGCATCACTGTCTGCCTGGTCTACCCCCCCCCACTTCTACTGGAGAGAAGATGGCCACAAGGGCTGTGTAGTGTGGCTGTTTTTCAGTTCTTCACTGAGTCATTTATAAATGTCTTTGGTTTTCAGCTTCTTTTCAAGGCAGTGTGATTGCTCTTTTGTGTAGTCCTTCCAAAAGTACAATTGCACCATTAGCAAACAACATCAAGGAGCTTCTAAAGCCAGTGCTAAATCATACTGGCTGTTTTCCACAGAACTTTGCCTGCTCCACTGAATCAGAGCCCATTACTGCTTTGGTTATGCCTGTGACAAAGCAATTTATTAGACTCCTTCACTGTAATTTGTCTGCCCTAAGCTATGCATCCAAAATACAGGTAGACACCTCTCCCAGTTAAGTGTTGGCACTTAGATGCAAGAAAAGGTGCCTGCAGGAGACAGTTAATTCTTCCCTACACCCACTATCAACCACTGAGACATCAAGGTCTTCATCCTCAGTGGCTTCCTCAGATAGGACAGCAGATATTCCAGCTACTCCAGGCAAAGATTCCTTTAAGATTCAAGCCAGTACTTTGAACATAGGCAGACAACCCACGTGGGATCAGCAGCTGTGAAGCCTGGCCTGTGGGTGACCCTTCCCTTCGTGGAGAGGCAGCAGAGGCCAGGTGTGATACCCTAGGACATCTCTGGTTATACTAGATATGCATATTTAGATAAACACTTACACATCTTATCACTTCTGCCCACAACCACTTGCTGACAAGTTGCACATCACCCAGCCTGCAGATCTTTGTGCACAGCTCTCTGCCCATCACAAGTAGCTAATGAATTTAATTCAAAATTTCACAAGGAAAGAAAACAAAACCTCTCACTTTTGTTGTCTCCCTTCACAGCTATGTAAGCCCTTTCATATATGTCCTAACATATGGTTTACATATAATTTTTCACTCAGAGGGTGATTGAGCACTGAAACAGGCTCCCCAGGAAAGTGATATCCAAGCTTGTCAGAGTTCAAGAAACAGTTGCATAATGGTCTCAGGAACATTGTGTGATTTTTGGAATGTCCTGTGCAGAGCCAGGAGTTGGACTTTGATGATCCTAGTGCATCCCTTCCAACTCAGCATATTGTATGATTCTATGATATCCTAAATCTCAGAGTCCCAGCCCTTAGCAAGCCTCCAGTTTTCAATAAAGTGGGATTAAATAGAAACTGCCTCAACTTCTAAAAACACATGGATGAATCTACTGCTGAAATCATGAGCTACCAAGCTGCAAGAACTGAGCAGTTTCCCTACTACCTAATGGCACATTTATACATTAAAATCTACCCTGAAACCACCTGGCATTGATGCCAGCTGGCATGGGACACTTCTTGTCCACACTGTTCAACTCTCCTGGCCACAAAAACAGGACAGCAGCATCCAGCTGCCTGTTGGGAAGGGTCTGTGGACCATGCTAAGTTCTCAAGTATTTCCAGGAGTCTTTTGGAAGAATGTTAGCACAGGCCAGAGGCCACCCCAATGGTACAAGAGCACAGGTGATGGCACTGCCTGTCAGTGCTGCCCACCACTGCTTGACTTACAGGTGTGACTGCAGCCAGAGCAGATAGCTCAGTGCTTGACTCTTTCCTTAGTAGGGAGGATGAATTCAGTAACTAAACCACAAATTCCTCACAGGCTTGGTTGATTTCCATGGATTTGCAACCTCCTTACTTTTTTTTCCCCCCTGCAAGCCATACTCATGTCTCATGAACACTGTAGGGCATGTGATTCCCTGGATTCCTCTAAACCTCAGGCCTAATGGAGTGAGTTCCTGACAGACCAGGCACAGAAGAGGAAGGCCACCCAGCAGCCCACATTTGTCTATAAGCAGCATGTGTGCAGCCTACTGAGCAGCCCGAGGCACTGCTGAGGGTGGGACAGGTGATAGCCAGCAGCCCCCATGGAATCACTACCCAGCAGGTAAGAGAGACAAACTGCTGCAATGTCAGGCCATAATCCTGATGGTCAGGTTTCTGACTGGGAGGTGCATTTGATGGAAAAAAAGGGTTTTTTAATATATGCTCACTTCACCCTTCTGTCGTATTTCCTACTATTTTTAAATCTTAATAAATCCTGTGTTTTTCATAAATACAACATTATGGGGGCATGAGTATCCCTTTTAGGATCAACTGGTTGGTTATAGATGTGGTTATTTGCCACCACAGTCAGAGTATTCAGGGTTAGTCTCTTACTGGACTTGAAGCCAGGAGAGCAGTGGTAGAGCAGGGATGAGATAAACCAGTGGCAAACATTTGGGTGACTGAATCAGCCCAGCTACCTGAGATGGAGTAGGCAAATCCCACTCAAATGCAGCACCTCCTCAGAAAGACAAATAAGCTGTATTACAAAGCACTGGGGCAGATATCATGTAGATAGGGCACTGGCAGAGGAATTAGTGGGGCAATATTTCTCTTTGGGAAAAGAAATAAATCGTCACTGGCATCATCTCATGCTGCTTTTTATCTCTGTCTTCTCACTTTTCTAGTGGCATAGAGGCAGTTATCCGTTCTCCTTTATTGTGGTTATCTTTCATCCTTCCTCCTCTCTACTTAGAGTTTACCTCTTCATATCAATAAACCCACAACCTAAATTAATTTTGTGAACAAACTATATGACAATGAGCAGTGGTAGCATCTTTTTTACCAATATTTCTTATAATGACTTCCTCTCGAGTACATATTTCAGTTTCCTATAACATTGTTATTTGAGAATATATAAAAATCAAGATGCAAAATACAAGCTTCTTAATGACTGTCAGGTGCTTTTGACACTTTATCTTGAGTAATCTTTTCAAAAACTGCCTGTGAAGAACTTACTGTCTGGATTTCTTCTCAGAAAGTTTCTAATGTCTCTTGCACTGCATTCTTCAAAGAATGTTATCACGCATAGTCATTAAGACTAAGTCTCTTGATTTCACACTTCTACTAAAATCTGCATACTTTTCTAATGGTTAATCAGCATAAATTTATTTCATGATCAGTAAGAGGCAGCTGCTATTAAGAACAGTGAATGAAGAAATTTTTAGCATGGTGTCCTTTAAAGCACTTGAGCTTAGATTCAGGCAGTCTAAATTACATCTACTTCCCTACAACTTGTGTCTCCCCTTGGTCATCCCAGAGTCTGCAGGGACACAGGGCACACAAAGCATAGCAGATATACAGCAGGAGTCTGTATATTAAGTTTTCATTGTTTGAGCCTGTGCTTTGATGTCCAGATGTAAGCACCAATATCTCTCAAGTTACTTAACTACTTCTCAGCAAGTGGCCTGGTTGGTTGGTTGGTTGGTTGGTTGGTTGGTTGGTTAGTTGGTTGGGGTTTTGTTTGTCTTGGGGTTTTTTGTTTCTTTGTGGGGTTTTTTTGTTGTTGGTTTGGTTTGGTTGTTTTCATCCATTGTTGTTTTGCTGCTGCTGCTTATTGCTATATATCAGAGTTCAAAAGTTACCCAAAGTATCATGCAACATAGCTTCATATACACTTTTTATGAATATCTAAATGAGATTGTGGGTACTGATGGCAGAACTAGGGCTTCACTGATAAGATTTCAAGTCTTGCTCTGCACTTAATTCAATTCCTTCTTCTCCTGCAAGCTGCTTTCACTCTGTGCAACTTCAATGTGTACGTGGTTATGTGAGCTGAGATCTGACCTACATCTAACGCTGAACACATTGTTCCCTTTTGTGCTGCTGGCTGCAGAAACTTTGTATCTTAACCAGTCTTGCTGCAGCAGCCAACTGCTTTATCTTTGGCTTTGAACAGATTCTCAGTCTTGGATAAGGATGTGTTGCTGTCGGTCAGATAACACTGGCTTTTGAGGAGCTGTTGCAAGCAGCCACAGTCTTTGCCCTCTGCCTAGCTTTCAGTTAAATGTTGAGTAAGAGATTTACAAAGAAAGACATTTTCTTTATGCTCTTCTTGACCAGATCTTTCATAAGACTGTTGTATAGCTTTGAAAATCTTGCTCTAGAAAAGAAAACAGCAGATTGTCCATCACTGATTTCCCATAAAAAGGAAGATTGCTTCCATGGTCAACTTAATATGGCTGATGAGGAGAGAGATATCTAACAGGGAAAAGTCTGGCACAGTCTTGACTCATAGGTAAGACTGTATCTCAGGTACTTTAGCATAAAAAAAAGGCTTTGCTATAATATAGACTAATGCAGAAAGATTTACAGTTAACACTTGGAAACTGTGAGTGTTTAGCCCTGAATGTTCTCATAAAGGTCCTCAGACTAATTTTATCACAAACACATCTATTCTATCACAGCTTTACATTAAGTCATGTACAAAGTCTCATCCAATAGAAGTAAAGAGTCTTCTGGAAAAAAACCCTTAAAATGTTTACCTAGTCATAACTAATAGCTTTTGATTGTTCCTTAGTAAGCTTGGAAGCCATTATAGAAAGCTCAATTAAGAGTCTTGACATTTACTGTGCATTCCAGTTCAAATTTACTAATGGATACAATTCAATTCCTTTTTGCACCACACAATGCCACAAATTCAGCTTAGAGTAATGCAGACTTCCAAGGGTGAGCGGGGAATAATTACACAGAAGGTCAAAAGCCTCTTACCCTGCAATAAGTACCATTTCTGACAGGCTTGCTAGTTTGTTTAAATAGAACATTATAATCAAACAGATATTGGAAAATATCTCAAGGAGAGTACTTTTATACAATACAGAGTCCCCCTCATAAAGAAAGATATACCTAATTTTCAGTTCTGTGGAATGTCACCTAGAAAGAAAGGCCCTTTTAATAGCGAGGTGCGACTGCACTTTTGGTCATTGTGAGCTGCAATTCCTTTCCTGAAGTAGGATTTTGTTGCCAAACTTGGAAATAACAGTGTGTTGAACATCCGGCCCAGTGCAAACAGGCTCCATAAGTACCTTCAAATCAGCCTTCCTGCATGAAAGAAGCAATGCTTTTGTGAATGAAACCGGATACTAAAGAATTAGAAATGCAGGTACTCCTCTGGTCACTTTGCAGAGAAAGGATGGGGGAGGAGGAGTAGAAGAGATGTTGATTACAACATGTTGTCTATATAAACTAAACATGTGTGAAGGTGTGGGAACGTGCATATAAACCTTTTCCAGAGTTTGTTGTTTCATTAAAATAAAGAAAGCTCAAAGAGGTGTTCCTGCCTCTCCCTTCCCTCCACATAACAATTTTTGCTGAGCAAAGTATTAGACCTGGACAGGCACTGATGTAATAATTTTGACTGATATTCAAGTTCTTGTAGGAAAATAGCACAACTAATTCATCTGCATTTGAGAACAAAGGCTTGTAACACATGGATTTAGTCTCTTTAGGATCTCTGGGAAGTCCTCTGAGCAGCACAGACTTGCTGCAGGTTCAGGATACAGCTGGCTATGCTGAGAGAGGTACAGCAACAGGCAGACATCACCATGCTGAAAGTAGTCTTGGGAATCCTCAATACAAAGAGTGGCATTTTTCTCACTTCTTTGTTTTGTTTTATTTTATTTACTCCAAGTATCTGAGCTACTCCTAAAGCTTTTATTAAAAAGAAAAATTCCCTGATTTGATAAACAAACATCTTGTGAACTCCTGAAGCACTTCGACTTTAAAGGAAAACAAGTAGAAACTTCTGCCAGTTTGCTTGAAACTGCCATTCATTGTTAAGTTATTTTTATCAGAGAAGGAAGTTGGCTAAAAGCCCGAACAAAGAGATAGATCTTCATTCCCTTGTTGTACATGAGGAAGCTCAGGTTTAAGGTAGCAATTATCTGTCCTCTGCTACACCACACCCAGCCGTCCTTCTGCCCTTGTCACTGCAAGAGCACTGGGGGCACAGAAAAGACAGTGCTCATCAGCTGGTCTCTGGCTCACGTAGTGATCACCACATGATGCTTCATCTAGAGATGAACTGTGATATTCTCTCATCATCCTATTTTATTCAGAAGCCTTGCAGGCTCCTTGACTCATTGCCCCATTGAGCGTGTGCAGCCTATCTGGCCCGTGTGGGACAAGGATGATAGCTGTGGGATCTAGTCAGCGATCATGAGACCACAGCTGTTCTGCTGCAATAATCTCCCACTTGCAGCATGTGTCACAGCTGTGAACTGTTTGGCCTGTAAATCAACAGGTTTGATCTTGCCTTCCAATGATTCCTGAATAAGTTGATGAAAGGCTCTCAAGAGCACCTCCACCTCCTAAACCGGCGCCACCCTCTTTACTCACAGTGGGTTATGAGGAAGTTGCTGCCTTTTTTGCTGCTTAAGCTGACCTGTGAAAGACTATAAATGCATTTTATGCCATACATAAATTATTCAGCTTCTTGCAAGGCTCACAAAAAAAAGAGTACTTAGGTATGAACGTGATACCTTAAAGACACAGGTGAGGGTGTAGGCTGTGTTTGTTTCAGGGTTCAAAATGTGCACACAAACAGAGGGAGCTCAGTTGGATGCAGCAGTGTTGATGCACGGACCTTTAGAAATTATACTTCCAAATATAGAAATCATTCACTTGTGTTTCTGGTCACATCTGAATCAAATCTAAGAACCAGGATCATTTTTTGAATCTGATGCCATATTAAGGACAGATGGATTGACACAAGCCACATTTTTGAGGTGGATTAATCATAAACACGTACATTTTGACACAGCTGGTCAAGTGACTAATATTTCATACCTCAGCATTCCAAAGCGCTTACCTGCAATGGAAATGATTCCTTGATACAGTATTTTCTTCAGCTGCTTGAGCGAATGTGCTCTGTGTCTGTGCTCTTCATGTTTGTGGAACAAGATGCTCTTCAGTCCCAATTCCACTGGTCATTTTATTTAAATAAAGGGCCATAGATCTTACTTCCTTCCTGAATTAGCCACACATACATGTGCTCAGTGTTCTTCGGACAAGACATGCCACAGCTACATTTGTAGCTGTGAATACACAATCCCACCTCCTCTCCACCTGAGCTCCTCTTAAGCCACCTGCAAAAAGTCTGTCCAGCTCTGCTTGGCCTGACCTCCTCATGTGCACCCTGACCCTTGCATGGCATGATGAAGGATAATAAATGTGCTGGCAGTGCCTGAGCACATAAAACACTCAACTGCTCCAAAGGAAAGTCTTCGGTGCATCAACCTTGTGGTCTTCCAGACACTCAAGAGCAGATTTGTTTTTCAGATGGCCTCAGGTAACCCTTGAGATGTAGTGCACCTGCATCAATATACCTACATGTTCTTACCAAGCATAATTCTCTCTTGGCTTATACAATGGAAATTAGAAGTAGGTGTGCCAACATGTATCAGTAGGGAAAGACACCCTTAATCCACAAATGGTTGCTTTATAAAGACTGAAGTACTGTAAAAGCCATTCCTTTATGCAATGCAGCCTACAGATTATAAGACTCCAGAGACAAGGCATGGATTAAGTGCATTACCACACAATGAACATATGTCAGTTTAGTTTTTATCACTGTCAAACAAGCACTAGGAAAGAGTCATAAGGAAAATATTTATAGTAATAAATCCCACCTCAACATGATAACATTCAGACTGAACACTAAAAGAACTAAAGAATATAGAATGCAAAGTGACTCAGGTATTCCCGGTAACCCATGGCATACTGTCGAACAACCATTTTAATGCTTCTGGCTGGCTCATAAAAGTAGCAGGAAAAATTGTGTTTCATGAGTTTTGGATAAGAAACTAGAAGTGTCTGGTCTAGCTGCGTGTTCATCTTACTGCAGTTAAGTATAGACAACTTTTCTTAACTGTGCTACTTCACATCTTCCAAAAATGTAAGGAGCACAAATTATAACTTCTTTCAAAAGTCATATAACAAGGTGTGCACTGTTCTCCAGACTCGTATAATCACGGAAATATCATCACTGCAGTAGTTTGCCTCCCTCTGGATTTTTCCCCTTCACAGGTTTATGCTGACAGTTTGCTTTGCTTTACTTTATTCACTAATGTGGTTAAAATCCGTAAACCTCTTGATGACTGCCATGGTTACAGAGCACATCTCTTTCAACAGGTTCCTTTTTCCTGGCAGTAACACAACACCTCTGATTCATAGGCTGCAGGATAGTGGTGGTGAAATCAGTGGAGCTTACCATCCCTTGGCACTGGGGACCAGAGAGCTGGTGTAAGATGGGGATTACCACGGAGCATAGAATAACATCTCTAGCTTTGGCTTTGAAGATTCAGTTTCCTCATCAGTATTTTTCTCTTTTGTTGCCTTTCAGAAATGCAAGTGTTTTCCTATCACGTTGTATAATTTAGCAGAAGACCAATATTTGGTCTGGCAGCCTTTGTAGCCTGTATAGATGATTTCTTGCACCAAGCTTCCCCTTCCTTCTTCCCTCTCTCCCCCATCCCTCTGAGTTTAAGTCTGATGTTTTGAAAAGCAAATCTTTTTGACTACAAAGTCCTTTCCAGTCTTTAATATGTTAGGTATGGGTTAATAGGGCAAATATCTTCAGCTCCTCTTCATCTTGCTTTACCAAAGTCTGTTTTACTGAAAACACGCTCATTTGTATTGGCTGGAAGTGTTCCATCAAAGCTGAATTTTAATGAAAACATTCTTTAAAGAGAGTTTTCAGGGTGAAGAGTAGAGAAAGAGCGGGAAAGTTTTTTTGCTGTTGTTGTCGCTAAAAAAAGGTATTTGCATTCAGTAATGGATACTTTCCAAATTATAAAGCCTGGATGTGTAGATGCCAAGATGACTGCTTTGTGTTCCACAAAAATCTGTTTGTTTCTTAATTCTCCACTGTGAGCCAAATGTATTTTCTCATTGAGAAAAAGTTTAAGGAAAAGGTGAGCCTGACTTGAGCAGTGAAAAATCCAGAAATCTGTACTGGGGGGCCTGTTTTTTGGCAATTTCTCTCATCAGTGATATCTGTTTCCTTTCCAAATTAATTAGGATCCTGGAATACTCCCTTAATATCTTTTCTCAGGCATAGTCAATTAATTTTGCATGTAAAATATGCAACTTGTTGTATGTACAAGTTTTTTCCAGCCATGACTTACTAACCTCCTTTGGTCCATAAAATGAAATTTAAATAATGCTGCCATATTCCTCTTGACTGAATGAAGTGGAAATGTTGATCAAAGCTTCCATCAGCTTAAAATATCAGAAATTGAGACTGATGCTGCCAGAGAGATGGGTATTTAATATATGGCTCAGTACTTACGTGTTTTTCTCCTTTGTGTTTATCAGCGCATTAATTTCTTCTTGTTGCACCAGCATATTTTTATTATTTAAGCAAATTATCATGGCTAAAGTAAGTAGGGCAATTATTCTTTGTTAGCTGGCACACTGCCATTCCTTTCATGTCTTCAAGAGTCAGCCACGAATTACAAGGATATAATGTCCCTGATGGATTTAGTGGTGACATCATAAATTCTCACTCTGATGAAGACACTAATATGTGCTGTTGCCAGTAATTTGCTGACACCACTTAGAGTGAAGGGCACAAACAAAGATGTCTTTCTTGGCATAGTACCAAGGAAGCCAAAGCTACTGTGAAAGAAAACACCAGGTGAATTCAACTCCTTTGGAAATACATCTGTTAAATGGGGAACAAAGGACCCGCACAATGAATGATGTTCTTCTGTGTGCATGGTGTGCTTTGGAAACCATGGTCAGCTGAACATAAGAAAATAAAAAGGAAAAAAGAAAACAAAATATGTATTTGAGGGTTCTGCCAATAGTTTGTTAATTATTTCAGATTAGATAAAGCACTTCTGGAGTAGCCTGGGGTTCACCATGGTATCAGCATGTAGCTGAATTGGACCCAGCACAAAACCTGAAGTGGTTCCCTGTATGAGCTCTCTTCCTATCCTTTTCCCAGTGGGGACTCATGCCTTGCTCCTCTGGCTCCAGATTCTGATTAAGCACTGGTACCACATTCCATAGCTACAACCTAGTCAACATATCCACACGGGCTTTCAGGGCAAACTTTGGGAGCACTCTCAGGAGAAATGGTGACCTATCTCTCATAAAAGGACAGAGACAGTCATGATGGGACTGACGCCTGGCTTGTAGTGAGGTCCAGTGGCACAGATGAGTTTTTGGGTCTCTCTTTGTGTCATAGACTAGAATAGCAGACTGGCACAATCTACAGGCCACAGAGGAGGTTTGGCCTTGTCAATATGATGTGTGGCATTACCAATCCATCCCTTCACTCTGCCCGTCACTACTTCATTCTGCCTCAACTCTCCAAAAAGAAATTTGATTCACAGCACACATTCATAAAATACTGCTCGTCCTTTAAACCAGTTCCCTTAAACATACCCTAAAAATCACCACCACTGTTGCTCAAGAGACCCTTGCTCCAGGACCTTGAAAACTCTTAGTGTCTTTTTTAAAGTAGATTTAACAGGTCTCATAGTTTTTCTCACCCACCTCTGCCACTCAGACCTCCCTTTTCTCTAGTAAGATCCCATCCAGGTGCCTTAAGGTGACATGCTGAAATCCCACAACACCATCAGAAAGCTGAAGATTTTGGATTTTGCTTCAGGAACTGTATGTTGCTCTTGGGGAGCAATATGAAAATCTTTTCTGTAATAAAGTACACTAGGATATTAATTATTCCTGTTATTCCAATGTGTCAAGTAGCATTATTAATACCATTGTAAAAATCTTCATGTTATGGTTCAAGCTTTGAACTTTACTTAAAAACAATAATGGTGTAGAAATCTGTTCCTTCTCTTTGCCTTCTCTATTCTTGAGCAATTCCAATTTTTAGATTTTTTTTTTTCTGCCACCCCATGAATCATCTTTTTCGGTCCCAAGTACAAATGGGAGCTGCATCTCATGATGCCATGACTTCAGAAGCTGCAGCATTGAACAAAAGCCAAAATATTTGTCTTCTGAATATAAAGTGCACTTTATATCATCTTGGCAATGAATATGTTTGTGCATCGTATCAAGCAGTGCTTGGCTTCCCTATGGCACATGGTGCAGTTTGATTAATAGTATTGATTTTAATCTAATTTACCTGAAAGCTTTCAAACTTCCTGCTTCTGTAAAGTATCTGAAACACTAACCTACAGGTTATGATGCAGATCATACCTGTTTGAAGCACTCCACATGAATTTCCATCCAAATTCTATCTCTTTCCAAGATTGCTGGGTCCTGTCAGTGTTTCGCCTTTGTTCTTTTCTGGCAAAGCACTGATATGACATTTGTAAACGTTGCCAGATGAGTTGGTGGCCTGGGTTTGGTACAGAATTCAGAATTTCAGTTTTTCAAGACCTCTGAAGCAGCAGCCACTATCGGAGCCAAGTTTAACATTGTTAGTTGTATTAATTTATGTCAGTGGTTGAGTACATTTTTTTTTTACCACATTTCACAGAAAATCTCCTACCACCAGCAATTGATCAAATATGACAAGCTCCCACTTGGCTAATGCCTGTGATATGGACTACTTAACTCCTGTATTTCTTCTCAGAATGGGAACTGAGGCTTCTGGTGAAATAAAGGAGCTTCTGTTTCTCTGCCACTGTCAGAAATGGAAATTCAGACCAATATTTTCATCAGCCTGAAATGCCAGATCAGATTAAAATCTTCATGCCAAGGGGAAGGCATTTGCTTTGAGCTGCGGTTCTTAATGCTCCTCAGCCCACCACTTTGTAGGAGCATCTCGACCTTCCTGTTCCTCCACTCGCTGGGGCAGTGCTAAAGTGTCAAATCCTTAAGAGAGGATGAGGTCTCCTGGGAATACCCCACTAGGGTGAATTCAAGCCTGATACAGGGCTGCCAGGATAAGAGGGTTACTTCAAGGAGGAAAGCACACTGGTGGAGATGTAAACTCACAGGGCCCATGAATCCTACCTACCAATTTATGATTCCCATAAACTGGATGTTGCGGCCTCTCTGCTGGGGAGAGTGAGAGGGATGAGCTGCCCCAGGGAGCAGAGCCTTTGAATCACTAACTGATCTCTTAACCTTGGACATCCTAAAGTTTGTGACAATTGAGCTGGGCTCAGGTAACACAACACAGACCATCATGGCTGGCAGCTTGAGGAAGACATCTGTCCTGTTTGGACATGTTCTTGTTCCTAAACCTTCCCAGCATTTCACACATACACAGAGCCTGCTACGAAGTGTGCTGTTGTCATAATGAAATCGCAAGGAATCAGATGGAGAAATGTGTGTTTGAGCATTTAAAGCTAGACTCATACACCACAAAACAGACTTCACAAGTAGAGGTCAAGGTGGCACCAATTAAGACAAGATTATATTTAATGGAAAGTCACCTGGATTGAATTAAGTGTATTTTCTTGGACAGGCTGGAATCAGGATAAACAAACTTCTCCAGAATTCCTAGGTGACCTTCCAATAATTATGACCAAATCTGAGTTTCAAGTCTTCAGAGCCCCCAAATTATCTTTTATATAAGAACACACATTGCTACTCGGGAGGTCTGTTTGTTGTGATGAACAGAGCATAAAATAAATCCCTCACACACAATACTGCAGGTGGAGGCTGCAAAGCAGTTTCTCTGATCAATAGAGCTAATGGGCCTCCAGTGTAAAACGCATTTTTGTAACTCCCTTTCTTTAGACCTTCTTTTTCGTCAGAAACACAGTGCCAAAAGAACTTAATGGCTTTGTTTTCCAGTCCATAAACTGCTGATATGTCACTGGTGTTGCAGTTAAGCGTACACAATAAACCCACCCAAGTTCAAGCTCATGCTACAGTCAAGCACTGGGGCCCCCACCTTTGTTTAAATTATTATTATTATTATTATTTTTGGTTTTTTTAGTTTATTGCTGCTACATATTTAAAATATGATAATGTACCTCTACATGGAAACACAGAATAAAGGAATGATACTCACCCTTCTCAGTTTGGTAGGTTCAATCTGTGGTATCTTTGCCTCTTATGCAGACAGTATGCCCAGGAGAGGCATGGAAATCAGCCTTTAATTCCTGTTAGTTTGCCAGTCTTAGCCAGCAGTCTACTTGCTCACATTAAGATGAACACTGGTCAACAGTTTTTCACCATAAGAGAGTTTCTTTTGAATATGTGTTGGTTTACTGAGGACCACTGATCCAGCCAAGACATTTAAATGCCCGCTTAATGAGTCCATGCAGGTTTTCAGATATCTAATGGGTGTCAATTATTTGGACCCTAAGAATCCCTGGTAGCTTCTTACTGAATGCACACTCTTGCTAACTTTCACTATTTTCTGTTAGTGGTGGAAAAAAAAAAGAAAAGCTCGATATTTCCAGGCAGATACAAATAACTTTCCTGAAAGTTCACTAGAAATGTCTAAAATTTTTGGTTTGAGCTCACATTGGACTATAACATAATTTCAAATACAAAAACATTTCTTGTGGACCTAAAGTAATTTTATGTATGCTTTTCAAGAATCAGCCCAACTTCCAGTCTCTCATTTAACTTACAACACCTGTCCTAAAGAAGTAAGTGCCACTCTTGCTGTATTTGCTTCACTTAAAGCTGATTTGAACATTTAAGCTCATGGCCCATGGTCTTGCCCACTGTGATTGGAGATACTGGTTTTATACTACAAATAGATTGGGCCTAGATTTTCACAGAAGATATAAAATGCTTATACTTTCACTAATGAAAATGGAGGAAAATCTGATGCAATTAACATTTTGAGTGTTTTTGTACAAGTTTTTGAAGCGTGTGTTTCTGTATTCGTTTAGTTTGAATCTTGAGGGTAAGGAACCATATTGTAAAAGAGGAGAAATGCACTCAGCATCAGTAATTATTAACAAAGCTTGCAAAGACACTTCTAAACACCTTTATGTGGGATGTACACATAAAGGTGTAATGAAAGTATAAACGGTTATATTTGGAACTGTCTGATAAAAGTGTTTTGTATCTTAGTGCTGCTGCCACATGCTCTCTTCCCCTAACTATGACCCCTAGGATCATTGTATAACCATACTTCACCCTCATCTCAGCCCCAGGGTTTTTGATACTTTCTCTTGTCCTTTCATTCCTTTACCTGACTTCACATGTCACTTCAGCTTTAGTCCTTAGCTCATGCTACAGGTGCCTGACTACCTCTTCATACTGTAGTTGCCTTCTACCCCATGCCCACCACCCTCTGCCAGGCAGGAATTAAAGACCACAACCTCAAATAGACCCAGCTGAATCTCTGTACCTGGCCTGCAGAAAGGCCAGAAAATCAATCTGCTTGTGGTAAGAGGTGTGGTGTAAGGCTTGGTCACTCAGCTGGGAACCAGTGACTGGTGGTGCCTTCCGTGGCTGGGAGTAAAGCAGTAACGTTTGCAGAAGGATACTGCCAAAGCCTGAGTTCTGCATCTTGTGCTCCTTCCACATATGAAAACACCATCTCAGACTCCAGCTACTACAGAGAAAAAAGTACTTGGTTTCACAGACGCATAGAGTGGTTTGGGTTGGAAGGGACCTTAAAGATCATCTAATTCCAAGCCTCTTGCCGTGGGCAGGGACACCTTCCACTAGACCAGGTTGCTCAAAGCCCCATCCAACCTGGCCTTGGAACATTTACAGGGATGGGGCATCCACAGCTTCACTGGGAAACCTGTTCCAGTACCTCACCACCCTCACAGTAAAGAACTTCTTCCTAATAGCTAAACTAAATCTACTCTCTTTCAGTTGAAAGCTATTACCCTTTGTCATATCATCTTGTCAAAAGTCCCTCCCCAGCTTTCTTGTAACCCCTAAAAGTACTGGAAGGCTGCTATAGGATGTCCCTGGAGCTTTCTCTTCTCCAGTTATCCAGGAGATATATTCCCTCATATATTTATCAGGCCATTCCTGACTCCTATAGCAAGGTGTCACCTTCCACTATGTCTTTGATAAGTGGCTATTGATCTACTGGATATCATCATCACTCCTGCAAGTTACAGCCAGTGAACTAACATTTGCTCACTATTGGCCTGGTTGAAATCAAGCATGAAATTGCTATGAATGCCATCCTTACTTCCTACCAAAACCCTTTCTGCTAGGATAGTCAAGGAAAATATTTTAAGCCCTGAAAGCTCCTTAAAGTTTATGGATACATGGCCATACATGTGAATCAAACTAAAGCTGACAATCCCGAAGGGCCACATTAGTTTTCCCACAAAAACACATGAATTGTAGCACTTCTGTCCCACACTTGGCGGGTTATTCATTTATTTTCATTTGCAGCAACCGTGACTGAGTTACATTCATCTTCCCAGATGTTGTTAGTGATGAAAGCTGAAGGAACAAGTCTTTTCTGATGTTGATGTACTCTGTGCCAAACCTCATCTTGAGCCCCTGGCTCCTGCTGTACTTTTCTTGTCTCTGTACTGCTGCGTTGTGATAAATGAAACTTGCAGAATCACACGTACTGTGGTACAGGAACAAGCATCTTGTCTGGGGAGTGGTCAGTGCTGGAGGCTAAAAACTTGGGCTGTGTGTACATCTGCAGAGGCTCATGTAATAACTACAGTAAAGTTATTATAACTAAAGCAAAGGTGCTGAGGCTTTGATTACAAATGTCAAACAAAATGGGAAACAAAGCAAGCCTGAGGAAGGAAAAAGGCCCCAGCTCTGTGTTCTTCTCCCCCCACCTCATCACAACAAGCAGCTTTTCTGTCTTTGTTTTATTAGCTCCAAAAGCCTTCGCAGTCTTGCCTTCTTGGCACACTTGTAAAGTCCTGGGAAGCTCAGAGTTTTCTCTCAGTTACACTGAAAAGCCACAGATGGTCTAAATGATCGTTTGTAAATAAATGAATAATAAGAACAAAAAAAGCTCTGCAGAAACCCTCTTCCAGCCTTTTCTAATTTTTTACAAAACGCCTCAGAAGCAGATTGCATACTTCACCAGCAGACTGAAACAGCCATGTTACCAATTTGCGCAGATGGAGATCAATTTCATCTCGGCTAATTCAGGGTTTTCAATTTCCATGAAGCTCCTTCCAGCTGGAAGCAGTGAAGTACCAGACCTCTGTTTGCTGAATGAGAGATGGGCACCAAAGGAGCAGCTCCCATTTCCTGCTCACATCCCTTACCTGCAGCCTGGATGTGAGACAAACTCCCCAGCACAACTGAGGCTAAAGCTCTGCTTTCATGTCCCTGCTGTCCCCTGGGGCTCTGTCCATTCCTGGGTGCAGAGGTGATGGTGCTGTGTCCAGGAACCAGCCCAGGCTGTCCAGGTGACCTTGGACCCCTCTATCATGGGGGAAGCCACACTGTCTCCTACGGGATGCTCTTTGCAGTCCAGGCTTGGGGTGAACACCTGCTACCAGGGGATGAGGGGAGAACATGCCAGGTCTGGGGGCATGTGGGGCTTTAGAGCATCCTTTAAAGCACCAGCTCAGGTGAGGGGGACAGGCATAGAAGGAGTCTGAGCATTCATCTCCTCTCTTCACGTTTTATAGAATAATAAAATGGTTTGGGTTGGAAAACACCTTAAAGGTCATCTTGTTCCAAATGCCCTGCCTTGAGCAAGGGCACCTTCCACTAGGCCAAAGCCCCATCCAACTTGGCCTGTAACACTTCTAGGGATGTGGCACCCATTTCAGCTCTAACATCTCAAACTAAAGGGATTTAAAACTGCTACTCGGCTGCTGCATACCTACGTGAACACCTGGCTCCTAAATATATTCCCAGCAGTGCTCCTGGTGCCCCAACTACCTTTAGAAAGAGCTGGTCAGTACATACCTACATACACACACACAGAGCATGCATGTGTGCTGTATAAATACACATATATATGTACTAAGCAGATACATGCATGTACTTGCATGCCTATACGTGCTAGCAGTCAGAACTCAGATGTCAGTGTAGACAAAGCAGGATAAACAAGGAATTAAAGCAGCTTTATCTGCTGGATAAAGCGATAGCTGCATCCTGCTTCCCACATCAGCCAGTCCTTTGTTTTGGCAGCACACTTCCATGAGGCTGTGGACACAGGAGAGGAAGCCATTTACCAGCAAGTCTTCTGCTGTCCCAGCCTCGGCCACGAGCAGAGAAGCTCCCTGTCATCTTGCTGATGAAGGAATTTCACTGTCTCTCTCCCAAGTCTGCCAGCTCCTCAGAAATGGTGACAAGTTGTTGCAGCAGCCAGGGCTGGATTTGCCTCTGCTGAAATGGAATAGCACAGCAGGATGGCCATGATCATCCTGGTGGAAAAGATTGAGATTTTTTTCCACCTCAAAATCAGACACAGTGTCTTAGCTAAGCTGACACAATGGTTATTTTATTTATGCTATTTGCAGTAGATTCTCTTCTACATACATAACATATTCAGTGAATATGTTTAACTTTACTTTTCCAGCCAGAGACTGCTAGATGGAGACAGAAAACTCCTTTCCAGAGCTGCAAGCTTCTGTGTTTCCATCCAGTTCCAGTGAGGGTGTTCAGCCACGAGTGCTGCCGCACCTGCTATGCCACATGTGCCACATTTACAATCCAGTTGATCATGGAAGAGGGAGATTTAATAGCTCCTTAAAAGCTGCATACCAGAGTCTCTTCAGGGCATTGCATTTTAAAGAAACACAGAGGGGAGCCCATAATAAATGTTACAAGGGGAAATACCTGTGACTGATAAGAAGCTGAGCAGATGACAAATCACAAAAGCCTCCAGAGAACCCCTCAGGAGCAGATAACCTTGAGACGTACCTGTATATAAAGATTAAACAGCAACCCGAGCTCAGCAGAGATTTATAGCGCTTTGCAAGCGTCTTGGTTTCACTGTTTGCTTTTGCAGTAGTTTCTGGACTTTATTGTTAGTTTCTGTCTGTTAATATTCTGCATAAGCCCAAAAATACAGGTGTAGAGAAGTCACCCCAGAAAAACAAAGAATTTATTTGAAATATTTTACAAGGAGGTTTTATAGATCAATATCCCCAGCAAATGAGAAAGATAACCAGGAAAGGGCACAGTGCACCTGAGAGCAAGGTTGTGCAAAGATAGTAATGAAAACATAAAGGATAAAATGTATTGACATGTTTCAGCTTACTGGCTAAATCTGGTTATTCATTCCTTTGTAAGGGGCAGGTCTAGTTATTATGGGCTATATATTTTTGGTAAGACAAGTATGTGAGGCAGTAAATGCCTTTGTGAGTATGCTTCAACAGGAAGGGTATGGCTACTGCTGCTATTCGAGGCCTCTCACAGAAAATACCCACGGGTACAAAAACCATAGCCAGTTACAGACTGGGTCAAAACCTTAACCAGAGAGCCTGTTCTGCCTAATGGCCAAAGTGAGAGGGAGGGACTCCAAATGGTCAGGTGCTATTATGGATATCAGGAAACATTTTCTCACTGTAAGGATGGCTGACCCCTGGCACAGGTTGCCTAGCAAGGTTGTGGAGTCTTCATCCTTGCAGATTCTCAAAAGCCATCTGGACACCATCCTGTGGCCTTAGGTGTCCCTGTCTGAGCAGGGGGCTGGACCACAGGACCTCCAGAGGTCAACCTCAAACATTCTGCAATTCTGGCATTTTTTGGCTTAACTGCTGAGTCATTCCAGCTTCAGTCAAATGCCTTTGGCTCTTTGTCTATTTAAAGGGTTTAACTTTGCCTGGTTTGCTAGGATGGGAGGGTGGTTTAGGTTTCCACAGAGTGCACTGCAGGCACGGCTAAAGAGATCAATTATATCTGCGGCAGCCAGACCAGAGTGCTGGCTTCACTTTGGAAAGGACACCACCACGTTTTTCCCCTAGCACTGCCCTTTCAATTCCCAACCAAAATCTCATGCCACTGGGCCACAGTGCAGCGAGCAGATCTTTCAGACAGACCCCCTCATACGGATGAGCTTCCCTGTCAGAGGCTGGACATGAGGCCTTGCACTCTAAATCCATGGGTGAAAAAGTCTGCACTGCCAGAACTCCACCTGGGAGCCAGGCAATCTCCCTGGGTTCAAGGATGATGCCGATGCGATTTTCTCTGCACGCAGAGGGAGCTGTGCTTATCTGGTCAGTAAGTGAATGTGCAATGTCGAAGGTGGTCACCGGGGCCACTCCTTGTCACGCTCACAGAGAGCCAGACGTGCCCGTAAGATGTACTTGTAACACAACGTGCCAACCTTTCATTCCAAGTGCACTGTTCAACAACGAAGGGGGAAAAAAGGGGGAGGGATTAGATGACAATTGAGCAGTTGTTTGTGCAAGTGGAAGAAATAACTTTTCAGGAACAGAGCATGGGTCAGGGCAGAGGACGGTGTGGGCGTTCACTGAGGAGATCAGACTAAACAGGCAGTGATGCATTTCATACTTATGGCACTCTTGAGAGAAAAAATTAAATTAAACACACACAGGACACTGAGGAAGAACAAACAACTTATTGTGTGGAAAGCAGAAGTGCTTTGGAAGGGCCAACGTGACTATCTGATTTTTAAATTCATCATTGGTTTGAGAGATGGAAGATCTGTTATAGCACAGACTTGGTTGAGAAACACAGCTCTTCATAAGGCTCAAAGGTCTCCAAATCACTTTGTTTACTTGTTTCTCTGCCTGTAACCATGTAACACTATGGCTTTTACTAGATAAATGATCATACTGGTTAAAAGTAAGCCGATGGGAATCCAGGGGAAAGGGAAAATTAATTTTAAGGAGAAATTTCACCAATAAAGGTGATGTGCAGCTCCAAGCCTCTGACTTTACATCCAGTTGTCCTAGACTGCTCAAACATAAAGGAAGCTTTTTCATGGAATGGTCAGACACAAGGGAGAAGTCCATAGGCCTCAGTGTCCCTAGGAGCAATCACAAACACTAATTCTCTCCAACCAGGTAAGAACTTGCCATTTCCAGTGTGCCACTGCCCTCCTCCAGCAGCTGTTCCTTCACTTCAGGGGCATGCAGTGAACAAACATTCCTCTGGCTGCACAGGTCCCTTAGAGATGCTGCACAGCAACTGCACCAGCCTCCTCACACACAGGGAAAGGAGAGGGGCAGAAGCAAAGAGTTCCCCTTTTAAAGTACTCGGGGAACTCGGATTATATAATAAGGCAAAATATTTTTATATCATCCTAGGACATTTTTTGTTTATACTGCTGAGAGCTATTTTATTTGTTTCAGCTTTGCCATAGATGCACAAATTCTGTGAAAGGAGAAAGAATGTCTAGTCTCTATTGTGGCTTTTAAAAAAATCAGAAAAGCAAGTAAAATGCATTTCTTAAGCAAACATTCCATTAAAAAAATCACTATATGTTTATAGAAAACAAAGATTTAATTTTAAAAAGTTAATAACTAGGTATTCCAGAAGGTTTGAGTCATTGACAGTAATAATTAGGGGATTTGTTCCATACAAAATGCTTTATTTAACCTTCATGCCTCCATTCAGATAATTGTACAAATGCATACATTTAAAGGTTTAAACTCTATTTCAATTCACAGCTCAATTCATAGGAAAGTTGAATACAGAAAAGCAATGCACCAACAAAATATGTCTGAGACACCATTTAAAACGATAACACTTGTTCATTTAAATCTTTGAGAATAGAGTGGAATAATCATCCTCTGACAGAATTTCATTAGGGGACTCCCTTTACATTATCATAGGGCAAAAATCACCTTTTTACAGTAAGAGGAAAAAAAGCTCTGAGTATATTTACAATACATACACTATACATAAATACAAGAACAACACTTACATAATATTAATAAACTTATAACATAGGCATTGCCTAAACACTACATAGTATATAAATGCAGAGGAAACTATTGGGAAATTAGATCTTCAGAAGTTTACTTTAAGTTTTGAAGAAAAGTAATTTTTGTATTTAAAAGCTTTTGAAAAGAAGGCAAAAGAAAGTCTAAAAAACTAATATGTTTGCCTGCTAGCACTTGTATTTTTATTCCTTTTAAATGTAGGAGCTCTATTGACACTACTATCTCTATGGGGTTACCAATAATGGCCCTCCCTTCTGCATCTTATCTAGGAAAAAGATTGAGGTGCTGTACATACTAATTCCATTGCTGTGAAGCTTCAGTCCCAAATGAATCGCTTGGTAAACTACGGGATGTTTTTGTATTTTTACACAGGAGGATCAAATGAACACTCATTGGTACATACAACAGTAATGACCCGATTAGAAGGAACAATTTGGGGCCAAATACAATCCCATCCTTAGGTTTTCATTCAAATAACACCATGGGGGAATTTGCTTTGTCCATAAGTAACTTGCCAATAATTTTATTTTTCAGTATTGTTGTTTTTTTCCTGAACACAGCTGAAAGAACTTTCTGATTTAATGGTATTTTTGACCCCACATGTTGATAGCAGTGTCCAAATTTCTCTTTCCCTTGATGTGTATGAATGCATGTGCCTGTGTATGGGTTGAAGGTCTTAAGGCTGATGGTGCATGAAACTTAAGCAATTCATTACTATCTCTGTGTATATTCCACAAATGTGCAAATGGGAAATACAACTTTGTAAGGACAGACAGAAGGTCAAGAGAGCATATTGTGTAGGTGTTCAGTGAAGAACTTACATTACCAAGGAAGCCATGTATAGGACAATCAGGAAAGAAACCATGCATTTTAAAGATGGAAATGAGCAGTGAAAAAGTCTGAAACCAGAAATGACAACAATTCTGAATCGTGAAAAATATTAGTTCAGCCATGAAGATTTGGCTCAAGTTGTCTTTCCAAAGCTCTTTTATATCTAGAAATGCAGGGAGAGGGAGAAAAGTGGTATCTGAACCTATTTGTGTATTTCATGGTCCATGCATATGACAATCCATCAAAGCCATTGCCTGTGGTCCCATATCAGACACTGAATAACTGTTTTTTAAATGCTGAGGTCACAGCACAGAGCAAGGTTTAACAATGCGTGAACCACCTCTTCTTTTGTAACTGAGAGCACCTTGGCTCACTGAAACTTTTGACTCTGAATTGGGAAAGATGTTGAAGGTCATTCATATGGACAATGGGATCTCAAGGAAATTTTTTTATTCTTATTTTTGTAATAGATGAAATTCATATGCCCAGTTTTGTTTCTCTGGAGGACTGAAAAACTCTCTATTGAATAATGTAAAAGTTACCACAAGGGTAATTATTTCATAATTCAAAGTCAGTGAGCATGAGCTGCTATAGAATAATGCTGGCAAAGCAAAAAAAACCCCAACAAAACCAAACCCAAATAAAACAAAAAACCCCAAAAAGTAAAACCAAAACAAGACAGACTAAAAAAAGAAAAAAAAAAGGAAAAAAAAAAAAGAACCCTTACTCAGAGTTTGCTTTTCAGAATGAAGGGGGAAAAAAACTGTCTCATTTTGGGATGGTGAAGACAAGGTGCCCTTTCCTACTGAAGAACTAACACATGCAGGGCTGGAATCGGCCAAACCTTCCAACGTGGCAACTTTCTAAAGGTGCCCCCTCATAGTGTTGTTGCTCCAGAACAAAGAACTGAACACTCTTCTCCAAGAAGGGCTCAGGTACTGGGTAAGAAACTAGATTCCTTTGTCCTTCTGACAACACAGTCCCTGATGTTCTCCTGAAATCCCCAGCATGAGTTGCATTCTTCTATGTGCTTAATACCTGGAACTAAGCTCGGGACAACAGAATAAGTATATGTATATTCTGATGGGATTATTTTCACCAGCGGTTAACATTTAAATTTGTTACTGAATGAGCAACCTTGTCAAGTAATTAACTCATGTGCATGAATATCTAATTGTTACATGTGTGTCCACATGCACTCTTTTTTTTTGGGAGGGGGTTGTTTTTGCACCTGCACTTTCATCTGTGTACAAGACTCCAGCGACAACCCACTGATGGCAGCAGAAGTCTAGACGAAATGCAGAATTTTTGAAATACCGCATTTTGTCTAGATAAATGACAGGTAAAAATTCAGAAGATGAAAAGCAATCTTCCTTGGCAGAGGCATCAGGACAACCAATTACATTTTGATTTCCAATAAATTAATTTTTAAAAATAGAAGAAGCATGAGGGCTGGCATTACACTGCTATTTTAAGAATCCATTAGCAGTAGTTAATATTTACAAAAAAACTGAGAAAAAACAAGAGTGCACGAGTCACAGCTGGCCATTTTCTGGTAAGATCAATTAGTCTACTGATGCAAATGTTTAGGCCGCTCAATATAAAAATCTCCACACTTCATTTTAGGAATACTGACTTCTTGTTTTCTATTCAAATAATCTCTAGACTGAGAGTCCCCAATTTTTCACTCATTTGTCCCCAAAAGAAAGAGAAGTGATATATTTTGTCCACTCATGAAGTCAACCAAGATGGTAGTAAATACTATGAGCATTACATGATGAAGAGAAAGGAGACATAAGGTGAACTCTTGTGTTTCCAGAGTTCAATGCAGAGGATTTCTCAAGAGAATCCCTGTTCTACTATATTCCCTAAAAAAAGCTCCATTGGGCTTATTGCTGGTTTTGGATTACTTCACTAGAGAATACCCTGGATATACAGGCATATCCAACATAAATTGGGAAGAAATTCCCTAAAACACTGCTTTGACAATGACCTCCAATCACACCTACTGAGAATCGGTACAGCTACAAGTCATTTGTAAACTAAGATTTATTTTCTTCTTACAAATATATGACAGATGTTATCTGATAAAATAACTAAAACCTCTAACACAGTATCTCAACATGTGAACATACAAATGGCACTTTGTGTTTGTTTCTGTGCTGCATTATTGTTCTCCAAGTAAAATTTCATTTTCACCTTATTGTTAACAGAATCCCATTAAGTTATTGCTGTGTAAAAGTATAGGAACATCCCATCAGTTCTAGTTACAGGCACTTTCAGTTTCTGTTTCACCTTTAAAATAGATTTCAGGCTATCTCACTGAAGTGTATGTGTACTTTAAATGTCAGAACTGTCCTATTACAATGGATATTCTTGACATGTTACTGCACCTAGAAGACTAAACTCCCCTGGAATCAGCAAAAAGCAGCTGCCTATTTCAGCTCTGCAACCTTTAATCAGGATGCACTGTAGTTGGGGAAATACAAGAAGAAATAAAATCATATGAGTGTTTGCCATTCCTGTATCTGCAGTTCATTGTAAAATGTCAGAAGGAAAAAAGAAATCACAAACCGCCAAATCTTTCATATGGTTTTCATTTTGTTTAAGTGTTTTCTTCCTTTATTCAGTCAAAGACATAGAGCATTGACTTATTTGACACTGAAGGACTCAGTATAACTTTGCTATATCACACACCATCTGCAAAACAGCAAAGAAGTGGCCACTCCATTTTGCAGAGAAAACACACTCTGATAAAACAGAACAATTTACTTCTTGTGTTTTGTGTTTAAGCTTTGCAAGGCATTATCCTAACAGTCTTCCCAATGAAAATTGAAGGTAAGGATTGCTTAAAAATATATTTCATTTAAGCTACTTAACACCCCACATAAAACTATCAGTTGGAAAATACTTCTCCATTATCATGAATATTACAGAATATTTTAACCGTTACAAGTATAGTAAAATTCTTTCAAGTTACTTTGATTTGTAAAGATGCAGTATCCTTACAGTTACATTTTTATGCCAAAACTTGATTTATTGTGGAGAATTTAAGCCTTTTCAGTGTTCCAGTGGGCATGACTTCATAAGCATGCATTACACAGCAACTGCTACGCTACAGCAAAACTGTGAAAATACAACAATTTCTTTGTGCAATTCTCCAGTCATGTATCACAGGCAAAGGCATAACACAATAACATGAGCTGGTTTCTTAAGGTAGTATTTTCCATAACAGTGTTTACTTTAAATTCTTATTTTCCTGGGGGTTTTTTTGAGTTTTTTTCCCCTAAATTTTAAGTAAACTTGTTTATTACCTGCACATGGGTAGAGACACTTGGAAATGCTGGGGTTCACATGCATGAGTGTAAGGATGAGCCTGTGGGAATAGCATGGATTTACTGAACGATCTTAAGACTTGACTGCTGTGGAAGATGTAGTTTCATACAGTGACCTTTCCAAACCCAAATTCAAACTAAAAAGTAAGTGAGATATTATTAGTCACACTTACTCTGATTTTGAGATACCCACCTTCAATAAAGGAGAAAGAGATTTTTTTACATTAAACAGCATTTATTATCAGAAGATAAATTTATAAATGGCAACTAGATACATTTTCAATGTGGCTAATGGAAAATGAGACTTATGATCACTGTTATTCTCATTATTAAAGGGGAGAAAGGCTGTCCAGCTATTTGTCCATGCTCTGCACTGCAAGTTTACCAAATGTCAACATCACTGACGTAATTTTCAACACTGTTAATTTTGTTATACATTACTCCAGCAAATAATTATATATACAAGTCAGTCTAAAACTATTTAATTAATTATGTAAGCATGAGAGAGAATAAGGAATACTGCATCTTCATCCCCAAGTAAAAACTGCTGTTGCAATGAGCCAATTTTACAGTGCTGAATATAAGGGGCACTCAAAAAATAGTGACACAATTAAAATTTTTAAAAGTTCTGTATCAAAGCTTTTTCCTAATTACATTTTCCTAAAAAGTTGGCTTCTGAGGTTTCCTGACAAATCCGTTTAGAACTTTTGAAAGTACATGAAATCTGACAATTCACGACATAATTTCCCTTGCAAGCCGTAAGGTGCAATATCATGACATGGTGGACTGAAATCTCTGTCTGGGACACTGTATATTTGTATATTTGTGTATCCTCACTGTTCAACTAAGATGGACCTACTGGATTGTGTCAGGAAGAGATCTGGTATTTCTGCATGCTACACATGATGTAAGCCTTTGCCACAGCCATGAAATGTCAGAGACCTGTGGCGGGGTACCAGGATTTTTGAGGAAGCTACCCTGGAGCAATTGCCCATGGTCTTTGCATGAGCACAGCAACTTGGCAGGTCTGAACCACAGCCAATAAAGGCAAAGACACACTGAGTATCTGGGGGACACCAGCTCCACATTCAAACACCCCCATCCTACCAAATAACTTCTCTTAAAATACTTCTGAAGGGGACAAAAACCAGAAAACAACCCCACAGAGTAACTGGGATCAAAGCCTGCAGGTGCTGGTATGAATGAGAACCTCATCAAGAACCATACTGTGTACTTGAAACCCAGTGGTGGACTACTGCTGGTTGTGCAAGTCACCTACAGGTGACAGCAGCATGAGAAGCCCTTGAGCATGTGCTGGAGGTTGAGGACGTCATTCCTACCTGTGAAATAACAAAATGTAGCACACGCTCCTTTACCTTTTGGCTTCATTCTCCTACCACTGCCACACTCTGTGCCTGTGACCCCTGGCATTAGTGCTGTTTTAACCCTCTATCACTTTGGGGTTCTTTCAATAAAACCAGACCCTCTTTCTGTTGCAGTGTTTCCAACGCATAAAATAACAGGCAACCAGCTGAAAAACCAGGGATTCACACAGACCAACCTCAGCCTTGGGAGATGAGCCTCTCCAGGGTCTGTCACACATATGCTTCTCCACAGGCATTTCAAAGCTGAATGCTAAAATTTAAGGCCTCTCCATTTCTCTTGTTGTTTTTCTGTCTTCATTGACTACAGGGGAAGCCTAAAGAGGAACACTCATCTCTCCCAGTTGCACCCTGCCTTTAAGAGTAACATCACATCCTCCTGTATGCCGACAGAATGCCCAGTAAGAGTTTCTGCTCAAGCAAACATGATTTTCTATGAGAAGAAAAAAAAAATCACAGATCCCCAAAGGAATTCTGTATGCTATTGGTTCTTCAACTGAATTACTGCTATTCAAATAATTAGTTGGCAAAATATGCTTGGGCAGGAAAAAATTTTATCAATGGAGTTCTACCTGACCTGACTTCTTTCCCCAAATGCTAACAATGACAGATGCATTTAAGGGGATGATATTCAAGTACACAAAAAACAGACCTCAGACATAATCCATGAAACACCTCACACACAATACTTTGACAACCAGTTTTTTAAATCCACAGTAGTAATGCTGCTGGTAAAGACACAGTTCTGCTGCCCTGCAATGCCTAAGAAGCCCTGCTCTGTCCCTGATTTGGAGATGGGTTCTAGAATGTCATCGAATTTGGTGGAAGTACATCACTGACATGGCCAATGGGAATGGATAGAGGCATTTTTCCCACAACAGCTGTGAATAATTTGTGTTGAGTTTCTCTGCTGGCCATTCAGCAGTGGGAAGCCTGACCTTTAACAGTAGTAAGTTCTTTCAGAGAGCTGATAAACTACCCATACTGGGGAATTTTAAGGATATTTAAAGACAATCAAACTCCAGGGTCTTGTGAATGCTATTATAAGGTATTATCCCAGTCATATTAATCCTCAATTAACTGTAATTGCTTTTGTATCTGTATGAGTCCTCTGTGTTGTTTTTTCTTAAAGATTACCTTGATTTCAGAATTCCCCCAACATTACTACATTTACTTCAGGAATCTGATATTAACTGAGATAGTCAAACATTTAAAAACAAACAAGTGGCATCACAAATTTAATCTGTGCAGTTCATGGAACAAAATATTCATAATTAAATGCATTGCAAAAGACCTTTATGTTTACATCTTTCATCTCTAAGCTATGAAAATCTCAACACTTGGAAAATATTGCCAAGCCTCCCCTTTGTCAAATTTAGCTGAATAGGCAGATCCTTGTGAGGAAAGAAAACAGAAAAACACTATTCTGTTTGCATGAATAACTGATGACTAAGAGTTTCTCTCTTTCCTACATAATTCAATTAATACAAATTGGTTTGCAATTATAGGGCTGTATGGGAATGATCAAGAATTTTCTTTTATTTAATCTGAAAAGGCTTGGATTGAAAATCCCAGCAGAGGCAGCCACTGGTACCCATACAGAGGGCCATTTATATCCTACTAGACAGCTGGCAAAATCTTGTTATTCCCTAACTCCCAGGGAGAAATATAATGTCTTGCAGAGCACCACTGCAGAAATAATTCTCTGGCCTACTTACAGTTCATCTACTACCTCCTCAACAATCAACTCTTTCCTTTATCTATCCTGCTTTTCAGACACAAGTATGATGTTAAAGGAAAAAGAAGTACTTAATTGTGGCACCTAGCAGGTCAGTGAAACCAGCAAAAAGATTAACTTAAATGCTTAAATTTTTTATGCTGTTTCTGCATACCCCTCACTTCTGTTGGTGTGGAGTAAATTATTGTCTCAAGAGCCATTTTATTCATTATTGCTTTTTTTCTCTGCAAGAGATGCAGCCGTTTCTTCTCTGTTTTGTTTTGATGATACATTCAATTCCATTTCATGAATGGCTATACCACTAACCTTGGTACCAGCAAGTACAAGATCTGACTACTTCCTTGGGTTCAAATAATGGCTGTGGGGAAGAGGATACCTGCATGAAAGAAAACGGCACATTGAGAATAGGGTAGTAGTTTTTAGGTGGGCTCTTTCTACACAAATCAGAAAATGGATCTAAATAAGTCCATGGTAAAATACAGATACTTAATATATTTCAGCAGAGATGCTGCTGCCCTTTGCTTATTTTACAGACTTCAACAACAACAATAATGAAAGAAAAGAAGGGGGAAAAAAAAGATAAAAGAAAAAGGTTAAATGGCTGGTGTCCTCTAGGGCATAATGACAAATTGTGGTATGATATTAAAAATGCCACCATCATTATTGCAAAAGTCTGATCAAGCAACCCTCCAGCTCCAGCAGTGGGACCTCTCCAGCAGAATCTTCTTGCCTACTCACACGCAGCTTGTCTGTAGCACAGCTCCGGTGCAGTGTGGACACCGGCCAGATGGTACTGGAAACAAGGGGAAAAGATGGCATAATACAGATATAGCGGTCTTGCTCTCATCATCATCATCATTGTCATCATCATCATCATCATCATCAGTTTGTGATATCTATCCTCCAATCAGCAGTGATTTTTTTCAGGAACAAAATGTCTGGCAGCTGAGAAAACATACAAGCTATAAACATTTTTTGTCAAAGGATGCAGCATGTAAAATAATGCCCATTCCTGTAGCATCTCGGCTGCTATTTCCCAGGTGATTGTGATGACACTTTCAGGGGGTAGCCATGCTGAGGGGCAGACAGGGTTAACTTCAGATGGCGAGGAGAAGAGTGGCACTTCTTTTCCTGCTTTTTTAAAATTTCTGCTATTATTTCTTGTTACAGACATCAGGGAAAGCCCTGCCTGTTAACACTGTAGAGGGGGATTCAGCCCTGCTGAATTCACTGTGGGTAGTTAAGAGACCCAGCTCTTAAACTCGGCTGGAACAGGTAGCGTTTCTCAAACCAGCATGTGCCTGCGGCGGTGGAGCGCCAAGTGATCCGAGCGGGAGAAGCTGCGGTCACAGTCTGCACACTTGAATGGCTTCACTCCCGTGTGCTTGCGGTAATGCCTCGTCAGTTCATCGGATCGAGCAAACTTCCAGGTGCAGCCTTCCCAGGTACATTTGTAGGGTTTTTCTCCTGGGAGAAACAAAAGAAAGAGGGGAAGGGGGAAAAACAGGTTGTGACTTTCCCCTTGTTGCTATTAATCCCCACAATCCCCTCTGCATGCTTCCCGTGAACACGCACTGCTTAGGAGTTGCTTTAGGCCAAATTACACAATTATGAGGTACTAGGATCTGCTGAATATAAGGAAAAGAGCCTTGAGATTTATCATCCCTGTGGCATTCACATGACTAAGAAAATCAACAGGATTAAGGCAATAATATAGATCCTACCTTGCAGGGGTAATGCGAGGATTAACACCAGGACACAGGGCTGTGTAATTATTCTCATGATTACCATACAGGTTTGCAACCCCTATCTGGTCAGGCTATACTTTCTCCTCATATGACCAGATTACCTGATATTTCTGCAATTTACCATGGGCTGACACAGACTTCTCATTATTCTACTATGTTTATGAAGGTTTCTGATTATTTGTGTAAACAGCACTCCAAGACATTTCTTAGTAGGCTGGTAAAAATCAACTACAATTTCCCAATGAAACATAAAAATTATATCTGCAAAACCTCCTCTTTACTTACTGCACTTACGTTCAGTAAAATTAATTTTGCATAAGATGGTACTAGGAATGGTGTACAATTTTTAAATGTACTTAGCCATGAGACTTGCACAACACTGTTCATAAATACCCATTTACTTTAGTGAGCTCGGACTTGAGCTAATGCAGATTTTTGGAAAATCTAACCATCTTGCTTTATATTTAAGGGTAAGAATGATGTTGTATCATGTCAGAGGAGAAGATTAATACAGCCAAACTGGATTTTGTGCTTGCATAAAGCAATCTATTTAAAATACCACTTTTGCCATGTTTTTAGGCTAGACTTCTTTGTGACTTCTATCACTCACCTTCAGTGTCTATAGAAATGCTCTTGGCAGTTACCTTGATCCCACAGTTCAGCATAAACCAAAACTGAGGAAAGGAAACAGTGTGAGGTCCGTATTTATCTTTCTTTTGTTGCATCTAAAATTTTACTTCCTCTTCTGAAACCAGCTAATCAAAACGTGGACAGCAAAAGAGCATCTCTGCAACAACTGTTTCCTTTGTTAGGCACAACCATTCTTCAGTTATTTATTATCTCTCATGAATCATGAGCAGCTTGCAAGAAACTATTTCAATTATATGAACCACTGATGTAACACTTGCTTTCTCTCGTGGGCAGAACCTCCCTCCTTGCGTCTCTTCAAAAGTCAATAAATGCTTTGCGGAGAGCCCTTGGTTTCAAAAGAAAATCCTCAAGTAAGAGTATCATCACAAAGTTACAACAACTCTGAAAAATCCAGCTGAAATGGCCTCTGTAAGGAAACTCAGTGCTGTACAGACATCAGCACGACATGTCAGTGAGGTTGTCAGCAACATTTGAGCTCCCTGGGTTGGTACCTTCTGTGCACCATCTGGGCTGTGCTGCAGTTTTGATGTCAGACGTGGGTGGGAAACAGTTGCTGTGAGGAGAACCCAGCAATCAGGGCTCTGACCACAACCTGTAGTTGCACCAGCAACAACTCACCCTAGATAATTTTGTACTCCCCAACCAAGCACAGAGCACCAAATAATGCTCATTGTCACCGGGTGACCACAGTGTTGGGTATCTCAAATCCAGCAGTTGCTGGACAGGCAGGCAGAAGCTACATGGCAGATGGTGGAATGCACACTCTTGCCAATGACACAGTGCTACGAAATGTGCTCAAATTCACCACCAAACTGTCTTACATAGATATTCTTGCCACAAGCAGTTGGTGCAGAGCACTGTACAAATATAGCAGTACCCCTATCCAAACTCGGCAGGTTGATTCCAATGCACTCATCACACCAGATCAACATTTTCCAAGTGCAGCCCTTGTCCTTGTCCATCTCTCAACACACTTTTAAACTCTTTTGCTCACCAGATACTACCTTGGTTTGCTTCTTTGGCCACAGACACTTTCAGACAACAGATATTTCTTAGGCTCTGGATTCTTTCTTAAAAGCATCTGAAATTTTAAACATCTTCAGGAATGGAGACTCAACTACTTCACTGGACAACCAGGGTGAGGAATTTTTTCCTAATATCCAGTCTAAACCTACCTTAGTGCAACCTTGGTGTAACTGGAGGCCATTTCCTTTCGTCCTATCGCTTATTATCGGGGAGAAGAGACTGACCTCCACTTTTCAACAACTTCCTTTCAGGTTATTTGTAGAAAGCAAAGAGGTTCCCCCTGGCCCTCTTTTCCTCCAGGCTGAGGAACCTCACTTCTCTCAGCCATTCCTCATAAGACTTTTGCTCCAGACCCTCCAACAGCTCCACTGCCCTTCTCTGGACACACTCCAGCAGCTCAATGCCCTTCTTGTAGTGAGAAGGACAAAATTCAACACAGGATTCAAGGTTGGGCTCATCAGTGCCAAGTGCAAGGGGACAATCATTGCCCTGGTCCTACTGGCCATACTATTTTTGATACAGGCCAGAGGCCATTGGCTTTCTCAGCCACCTGGGCACTCTGCTGGCTCATGTTCAGTTGCTGTTGACCAGCACCCCCAGGTCCTTTTCTGCTGGGCAACTTTCCAGCCTCTCTTCCCCCAGCCTGTGGTGCTGCATGGGGTTTGTTGTGACACAAATGCAGGATCCAGAACTTGGCCTTGTTGGCTCTTAAACAACTGGCCTTGGCCCATAAATCCAGCCTGTCCAGACCCCTCTGCAGAGCCTTCCTACCCTCCAGTAGATCAACACTCCCCAATTTGGCATCATCTGCAAACTTACTAAGGGTGCACTCAATCCCCTTGTCCAGATCAGTAATAATGATATTAAAGATATCCAAGAAATCCTTCCCCTTGGTGCACAGAATTCTAGATCTTCCTTCCCTCAACAGAAAACAGGGTACCCAGCAGAAGGGGATACTTTACATGAGAAGTACCAGAAACAGTTTTTTTAGTTCATCCATTAAAACAGTATCATTTCAGGTAAGAAACGAAATCAGCTGTGGGAAGGATGTGAGTACAGATCACTCAGCTGGAGTTCCCACGTGTTGCTTCCAGCGTCCCTCCTCAGTGAGTCTTGCCTACCCAGCCCTCACGGAGCTATGTGAAATAGACAGGACTGGCAACATTCCTTGCAAGGTATTCACTCCACTGAAGGAGAATCAGTCTTACAAGCTCAACCTAAGAGTACCTCTTGTTGTTTTCAATTAAATATATACGTTCAGTGAAAGAAAGAAAAAACCAGCAGCATTAATATGAAGATATTCACTCACATGCATCTTAAAAAGGCCACTGTAAAGACAACTGTAAAAAGTATCACTATGGTTAATCAACATTTTATGCAAGTCTAATTTTTAGGGAAAGAATAGTACTACTACTTTTCTCTTAAACAGCTATATTACCTGTGCATGCTCGAGGGCTAGAAAAAAAATTTCCTTCATATACTCTTAAACTTATGTTTGGTGTCATCCCAGACATGAAGACTAACCACTGAGTTTGTCAAAACCAGAAGACCCAGGAGTTTAAATGATGGAGAAAGGACCAGCAGAAGCAGAATTGCTACAAGCTGAGCAGCTGGTGTCAGCTATCTCACACCAGCTTTGTCTGACGAGAGCGTGAGCGCTCCTGGTAGAAATCCTCAGTGCGACTAACAGGGATGAGCTGGGCCTAAGCAGGGCAACCCAGAGAGCAGTGCATGAGGAGGTGGACAAAACTGGAAGAACTTAACCACGGTGCATACGTATTTCTGTCTATCTATCTATCTATCTATCTATCTATCTATCTATCTGCATTTCAAGACTGGATTGCAGTGGAGTCGAAGTCAGACACTCAGCCATTCTGACTCAGACACTTCTGTCTCTTCTGTGCGAGCACTTGACTTTAAGTGTTTAAGAAACTCTTGGGCTTAAAGTACGGGCACGTTTTGACTCCTCATGCACTCAGACACTCAAATTCTCCTTCAGCTTTCAGGAGCAAATGCAGGCTGTGTGAGTTTTGCCTGGGGTGGTGGAAACACAGGAATGAAGAAGTCAAAACAGTAGACAGTTTTGGGAAACTGGAAGCAAGAAGAGCTGCAGAAAGAGACTAAAAACATGTGGCAATTAGGAGGAGGAGAAAAGGAAAACCAGAAGAAGATAAAATCCTGTGAGTTCAATATTCTGAATTTGTGAAGTTTTAAAGAGCCTATCAATTTAAAAATAGGTGCCTGAAGCAGTGGACATTTGCTGACCCTCTATTTTTGCAAGTGCCTTTGAGAGCTCTATTGTTTAGTCCTGAAACCTGGTAAAAATATCCCAAAATAGAAAAAATCCGATACTGTTCTGCAGCTTTGCCCTGCAATACATGGATAGTGGACCGCACACCATAACAGCCATTTACATGGATCAAGCAGGACCCTGGAGCATGAAAAAGTATTTCTAGACAGTTCTCTGTAGAAAATGAGTATTTTCTATTATTTGGGGGAGTTAATTACAAAGTTTTGAAGGGATGAGTCAACACTCCAAATTGGAATAGTAATTTTTCAGTCTTCTATTAACACATCTATTTCTGAAGTCCTCCAAAACCATGCCTTTTGTACTTCAGATGCAACAAACCAAATTAGTTTAATTACCATTACCATATTATTTTTCCTAACCTACCATGACTCCTCTTACTTAGGCACTTAAAAACATGGTTACAATTGCTGCTCATTAAATCCTCGAAAACTCTTCAAATATTGAATTAATAATGCTGAATAATGACTACTGTTCAGCCATTTAAAAAATTTTCACCCTTCACACAGCCCAACATCTGTCTTCCCATATCTTTATTCATGTACCCTGACATCTGGAAGACCATTCACCCAGGGAAATAAATCTCTTGAACTTTTACTTTATAACTCGATGACATTCACATATTCCTTATTAGAAAATCTCTGTGTAGGTACAAGCCCAAGATATGCCACATAACAGATGAAGGGAGCAGGGTCTGTTCTGTGCCATGCAGAACTTCCCACGTGGGATGTTTTTCAGCAGTTATCCTCTGCCCATCAACTAGCTGGTATCAACAGTATTTGATGCCAGACCAGATGTTTCAAAGACAGACACCACAAAACCACCACATAAATAGTTATGGGTTATTCTGCCAGCAGGGAAACTGTTCTGGAACTCCAGGAAACAGATCTGGGCTTATATTCATTCCTTAAGTGAGGAACCTTATTTACTGCAACTGCAGATGCTCCATGTACTCCCTGTGCACTTGCAGCTCCTTTCATTTATGTATTATTTAACTTCCATTTATCCAGCAGTTTAGCAGGCTCTTGGCAACCATGAGGTAACACTGTCTACTACCAGGACAGAAAACACCCCAGAGCTCAAGCTGTAAACATTTCTCTTCCTCTGGCATCAACTCCCCTCTCTTTCTGATATTACAGAAAAGTGCCATGTTCCTTCTTATTACATCCTCTTCACACATCCCTATCTATCCATTTTTTTCTGCACATGGAATTGTCACCATGGCTCTTGAATTATTATGTCACTTCTTTGCAGCTCCTTCCCGCAGTGGCACACAGCATTTTGAAACGTTGCTAACACTTTTATTCCAAATAAGAGACAATGAGGAAATAAACATAGGGGACTGTTCAGGGGTAAAGGTTTAGCAATCTAGTCAGATTTTTTCTATGCTTAAAGCTTTCATCACTCTATGAAAGACAAAGTTAGAAAGTACATGGAAACAAAACCTGATGTATATAGGTTTGTGTAGTAATTCCAGACAGGGAGGATGGGGGCATAGAGGACGTGACACCGCTTACTCCATTCATGAAATACAATGGGTTTCAGGGAAATTTGCATTTTAATAGGTGGAACATGCCCAATTCTGCTACATACATCTTTATGCCCCAAGTTTCTACTGTCATTATTTTGGAGAAGTATTTCCCCAAAAAAACCCAGAGTGAGGTCATAGGATTTAGCCCGAAACAAATTGGAAGAAAATAAATAAGCCAGCGAGCATGTCTCTGCCTATGTTTGATATGCTACATTTTCTAGTCAAAGTGAACAGATCTGCAGTTTTGCAGGGTTGAGGACATCTCCTGGTAATTCCTGGTTTGTTTTCTGCTACAGGATGTTATGCAATATATGTAATGTGTAGTATTTATGTCAGCTGTTTTCAGCTCCCATGAAAACACCAGAATTGTTCTGAAGCATACGCGACATTCCTACTGCACCCTTATTGACAGGGCTCTAGGAGAAGAAATCATACACTGAAAACCACAAATGGCTAATTAGATTTTGCATTTCTACTAAAAATAAGAAATTTCAGACAGAAAAGAATCTTTTAACAGCAAAACCACTATCTGATAATGAACATCCTCAGGCACTCCCAGAGGAAGAGGGGAGCTTAGCTTTCAGACATGGGGGAAAGGGAAAAATGACAATTCTTACATTTTGTGTGATATTTTTATTAGTATAATTTTTTAATGAAAAAAATAGAGCACTTATCAAGCACTTTACAACTTTGAAGTACATTATAATGCTTTTTTGAAAATGTAATCTCTCATAAAAGTCTCTCTTCATAGTAGTACTGTGTAACAAATATCAAGTCTATTCTGCAGGTAAGAAAACCAAAACAGTGAGCATTAGCCTTCCCAAAACTGCCAAGAGTGAACAGCAAAGCTATGACTTACACATTAGGAACACCTTACTTTCTGTAATGGAAGAGCTAGATCTTAGCTTAAACTCTTTAAAACTTTGAAATCTTTTCAATCATTTTGATGCAAAAATCTAATCCAATTATTCACTTAATGCATTACTAATTCACTCTCTCTCTCTTTGATGAACGTATGCAATTTGACTTTTATGTTTCAGTATTGTCAAAATATGCAAATAAAAAATAAAATATCTTTCCGGGAAGAGATTAGTTTCGTATCAGTTAAGCAAGTCTGGCAAAACAATTTCTACTAGCAGAACAGGAACATACTGTGCTGCCTGGGACACGTCTTGAAGTTCAGGTTTTTATTTCTTGTTCTCGGGCTGACTTAGGCAAAGCACAGGGACATGGTTTCTTCATGTGGAAACCAGGAACAAAACAATTTCTTCAGTTCAAATATACAGTGACAACCTTCATTCTAGAAGAAGAGACAGAACTTCATTACACTCTGGCAGCCCTTGAACTCATTATTTACAAACTCCACTTGTGATAATTCAGGTGGGAGTCCTTTTCTCACATCAAAACACACAAACACGTTTTCATTTCACTGCACTGATGAGCTTTGGTCCTGTTTGCCATGCTGGCCCTTCTTCTCACTCCCTCTGCAAGACCAGTACTACTTCAGCAACTCTACTACTTTCCTTCTACTACTGTTGTCCCACATGCTACTCTAGGTATAGAGCTGCCCCAGTCTGATACTATTTAAATTCAAATCCCAGCAAAAAAGCCTTTGGGACTAAAATCACAAAATTCAATTAGCTGTAATTTAAGAAGGCAAACCCATTATATCAGTCTCTGGTCTGTTCTGTAACCACATGCACAGAAAAGAAAGAAAGATGGGGAATCCAAGCAATTTCCACATTTTCTCTTTTTGGGGCTTCTGCAGAGACTTTGCTCCAGAACAGAATGGGCTCTACCAAGTACTATGTGATATATGACTGAATTAATGCTCAGGGACAAGGATTAGTTAAGTACATTGCCACAGGCGCTGCTGATGCAGTATGAAAAATTTTAACTCCTGTAAAAAAAGTGAATGTGAAAAATTTGGAAAAGTACAAGGCATCTCCTCCTGTGCACCTGAATCCAGGAGCCAGACCAAATCCCAACAGTTCATGAAAAATATAGTTTTATTCATCCTCCTGAAATTTGTTTCCTGTATGACATGGTGTGTATATGTAAGTTTTTAAGTATATGTCAAGTGCATATATATGTATATACACACACACACACTTAACATATAGATGATGACATGAAGTTTTCTTCACAACTGCCAGTGCAAATATATGGGGCTACTGAATTTCCAGTGCTGTGGGAAAAGACTGAGGTTTTCCTTCTTATAGCAGCCTTCACTCACTATAGTATTTGGGAAAGGTAATGCAAGAGATCCATATTTCCATCAGTAGCCAAGTGTATGGAGGGTGCCAGCAGACCTGCACATTTACTCTCCTCAGCTGGGGTGCTTCAGGCTTGGGCTTCAGTCTGGCCTTCCCCAAATAAAACAACTTTCCTTCACTGTGGTCTACAACTGCAAGGGAAACACCAAACAAGTCACACTTCCCTACCCTTCTGCCTTCAGTGCTGCTACTGTCACTCCTCCTGGCACTGCTCCATTGTGTTCATCAAGAGAAATACTCATATTTCTCAGTATTTATTAAAAAAACCCAAAAAAACCAAAAAACCCCCCCCAAACCAACAACAAAAACCTGCCAAAGAAATAATTAGAAAGAAGAAGAAGAAGAAGAAATAATTAAAAACCCAACAAACAAAAAACGTCCAAAAGGCTCCAAGGGATGAGCTTTGTCAGTTTACAGTTAAACAGTTTTGCACAACTGATTATGTGGTGTTTGCACTGTGCTAGAAGTCAGGCTCAAGCAGAGGATGGGCACTGGTGTGCTGAGCTGTGTATAGAAACAGAGCATTAAAAAACTCACTTCCCATTTAAGTGAGCTGGAAATGGAATTAAACTTTCCAAAAGAAGATATACCAATTTTTATAACAATAAAAATCAGATTAAATATATATAATACTAAAGAAAAATATTAACGGACAAAAATATGCATGGCAAGGGACAAGGGGAAAGCTCATTAATGTGATCAAAATACCACTATTTCATATCCTATGTGAAGAAAACACTGAAGTGCAGAAAATAACTCCTCATCCTACACAGGTTTCATCAGATCTTTTTACTTTCCCATGAAACAAGAACTTTTTGTAGAATTTACCCACATTTCTAACTGCTTATTTTCAAAAAAGTTAAGAGTGAAAACACTAATTTTCAGGATTTACCTCTTGTATGCTTTTATGTGCAAAAAATAAAAGAAAGCAGGAAAGAAGAAAACCTGAATAAGACATTTCAAAACAAGCTTTTATGACTCTTACTTGCAGTTTTGAGCATGCTGCACTCTCCAAGACTGTTTCCGATCGAAGGTTGCCCTGACAAGGACAGGATGGGCACGAGCAACTTCAGACACACTTCCCAAAAGACATGGAGTACCATCAGCAACAAATCATTGTTCCCTCTGCTGGGGACTGAGTGGGCTGCAAGAGTTGGAAACCCTGTACTGTGTATTTATTCCTCCAGGTCTGGGTGCAACATCTGGGAAAGTGTTTTGGAAGCAGTGGGAGTAAAGACATCTTTCTTGCCTTCATGGCACTTCAGGGCTACACATGGTAGACCACAATCATGCCAGAGACCTTAGATGAACTGCAGTTCTTTGGAGGTAGAGCATTAAGTACTAAATGGTTGGCTTAGAGAAAATCTTATTCTGCATAATGAAATTATCATTATTCCCTCGTGCCACACACAGACAAAACACATATGCACCCCATATTTACAAAGTCAAGGGGCACTGTTGAAAATATTTTTCATAACCTTGAGACTGAAAGTAATCACAGATGCAATTAGACTTGCTTTCCCATCAAAGTGCCTGGAATAACCACACGGGCACTCTTCCATATCGGCACAGCATCAGACCTACAATGCAGAGGAATGACTCCCTGTGTGTAAGGTGAATTCAGAGCTTGCAATATGTGCCAAAAATGAAATCATGTAACTTTCCACAGAGCAGCTATTGGAAGAGAACTGGATGTACAAGCTCTTTCTGGTACGGACACCTGCCTGTAACTAGCTGGACTCAGACAACTATCTCACTACACCCAGAGGTTCCCACTTCTGCATCACCTTCCTAGGCTGTGGTGGCTTTGGTGAGCCTGCCCTTACACCCCTGTACATACTGCACCGGGAGACATCTGCTCTTAAATATATTTCTGTTCTGAAGTATGAAGCCAGCCACATCAATGGGAGTATGCTAAGGTTTCACTTATTAAATAATCTGTTTATCTTCTAAAGAGAACCTGCATGGAGAAACAGCAGAAAGGCTAGAAAGGAAAACTTCTGTGAAATATACTCGTTTTCACATTGGAAAGCTCTACTGTTTATTGAAACTGGCAGTAAATTTTAAACACTAAAAGCAAGTATTTCTTAAAAAATAAAAGCATCTCCCAACACAAACAGAACCTCCTATTTTACTTAAAGTAAATTAATTTTTAAATTGGCTATGTTTATTTAAATTCCCAGTTTCTGAAACAGCATATGAACCTGCTGTTGGAAGATTTTCACCTGACAGATTTTCACAGTACAGGAAAGGCTCAGGGACAAGGAGAACATAGGACATGAGAAAGAAAAGCTGGGGGTTTGAAGAGTGAGTCTGGCGGGTAGGTAGCAAAGAGGTGTTAGAGACCAAAAATCTACACAGTTCAAGTAAAAGTCAGACAGATTATTTTTAAAAATGTTGCTTCTTCCCAGTATTTGTCTAAAGAAGGGATTACAAATCTGTAAATATCTCTCTGGAACTTATAGCTAGCAAAAGGCATTAAACAGACCTTAAGAAAACAACAGGTAATGAATGGAGTTTTAAAACCTACAGAACAAAAATAGCTTTTTGGTGCCTCTGACTTTTTAAGTCCACTCTGAAAGCGCTCAAAGGAAAATGTGAACAAAGACTAATGACAGGGGGCCCTTTCATATTAAAATAATATATGGAGCAACAGTGAGTGAGAGGAATGCAATGTTTGAAAAAGCACAGACTAAATAAAACACCCATGTACTCACTAGTCCTCTCTCTTCTAGGGTGGTGTCTCAATCCAGCTACAAAGGAACATCCTGGGGAGGGAACACTGTCATTTTCTCAGGTACAAATCTGTACTTCTGAGATGTTTACTGTCTCCATGTAAAACTGCTGAAGACCCCTTGACACTGACAAATAGGCTTCATTACGTCTGTGGCAAAGGTATTCGGTCTCATCTCTCAGGAATGATATAGGCGTTGATCAAGGACAAAGCACCAAACACTAAAAAATTCATTTGGCCTGGGGGCTATATTCAGCCTGGCTCTGTAAGAGCCTGAGAGAGCAGCCCCTCTACTGCAGCAGCAGCAGCACTGAGAAGGGTGATTCATACCCAGTGCCAACTGGGGCTCATGGACAAAGAGCAGCAGTTGCAGCCCAGTATCTTTTTTGTCCCACAGAAGTGCTCTGGTTACAGACCTTGGCCTCCTCCACTCCTCCGAGGCAGGAGCAAAACCATGCCTGTGGATATATGGTGCTACACCCATGGATTAAATCCATTCCCACTTCATGCCACCTGGAAAGTCCCAGGCTTTTGCAGCTGTTGACCCCAGAAAGCCGCACTGTCACGTTCTTCCAGAAATTTTTAACCAACAACTGAAATAAGGTTGTACAGAAATACAGAATGCACATTACTACTATAGTAAATGAAAATCCTGTGGAGGTGAGAGACAGGGAACAAGTATCTTGTGTTTCAGACACTAAAATTATGTCCTGCATAACCTCACAGCAGGTCTTCTTTCTTTGTTGACTTCTTCAGGATGATTCACACCATGTTTTAAACTCCTTGGGCTTCTCCATGTGGTAAGGGGGTAGCCATGATGAACTAGAACTGGAACCACGAGCAACTTCAGATATTCAGATGTTCATACAGTGGAAAGAACCAGTATTATTCAGTCTGTAGGACTCAGCTGTCCTACTGGAAGTGTTAATGGCAACCTTAGTAATGCCTAAAAGGACTGAAATAGCCACTACAGATCATAAAATAGCATTCTGACGTGTTTCCTTCTCCATCTTCAAAGTAAAAGCAGCAAAGTGAAGAAGGTGAGTCCCACCAGGGCTGCACAGGTGCAAACCCCTTGGAAACAGCAATTACACTCTCCCCATTCCCGAGGCCAACACCAGCACCTGTGCCAAGTGCAACATAGATGAACACAAACTGGGAATGCAACCCATGGCTGCTGGTTTTCTCATTTTTAAAGATTATTCCTTTGTGGAGTCACACATTAGTAATTTTCTTTAAGTTCTCTGAAGCAGAAGCTAACTCAATGCAAATCCAGTGAGCCAATTTCTCACAGTTTCTCCTTGCAGAAAGAGTTGATAAACCTGAGCTGTGAGATTGACTGTGAGCCCCCAAGGCTCTCCATCACACCTGATACCTACTGATAGCTTTATTTGATGATCTGGCAAAACAACAAGAAGCTGATACTAGAAAGAGAAATTTAATACCAGTGGTTGTGATTTATGCAATGTTCTATCTATCAGAGGTTTCCCTTGCAGTTTTCCCAGTCAGAGAGACAATACGTAATTCAAGTCCGCCCCCCAGTGGACTCCGTGCCCACTCCAGCACACCAAGTTTTGAGGACACTGGTGGCAAGTATTGAGGAGCTAGCTGACTGCCAGCATACTTAAAAAACCTAGGAGTTACTCCAAAACAATTAGACTCAACTGTTACCATCTATAATGTTCTGTTTCCGTTCTTCATTAGGATGAAAAGAAGTATACCGGAACCAACAAATCTGTTCATCCTGTCATAATACCACATGTTTTTCCTCCTGTGTCTAAACTACTGTGAATGTTTCAGTGGCTGTACACAGAAAATCATGTAGGTTGGAAAAGATCTTTAAGATCATCAAGTAAACGAAAAAAAAAGTTCTCAAACACGTACTGCTTACGTAAACAATTGTAAGCAAGATCAGCCTGCCTAAAAAAAATAAGGTACAGATTATGCAATGCTGAGTTTCTGTGATCTTTTCTCAGAAAGTTTCCTATTGAAACTTGCTCACTCTTGCGTGCATAGCTGTCATACTTCATTTATACTTATCCAAAACTGCACTAATTACCGTGGGTCATATGTGAATAATTAACTTCTTTTGCCTGAAGCAAAAGTAAAGGCCAAGATAAAAAACACGAGATTAGTACAGGGAGTATGCTCATGGCCAATGCTACATGTAAGTCTGATTATACCAACTTCTTATCAAGAACTCTGAAGGGTCCCGTAAAACATTTAATTTCAACTGCACAATACAGGTTTTCTCACTGGATTCACTGGCTAAATTCAGCATTGACCATTTTTCTAGACTACACTTCTTTCATCATACCTGCTGCAATGTCAATATAAAGCAGTTATCAGCTGACTACTTAATTAAGGTTTTTGATCCAAAGTTGTTTTTCTTTTTCCCTGAAGTAATAAACCAACTTCCAGTATGACTACAAAAAAACAGTTCAGGCAGTTGTATTTTGATGTGGGAATTAATTTCAGCCAACTCACAGCCTGGCAGGTATCCGGGCTTCTTCTGTACTCAGCAGTGAAAGAGAAGCACCTTTGCAAGCCAATCCCTGGGTATACCTGAAGAGGGAACAACATGCCCCAGAGGTGCCAATCCCTCTACTCTGACTACCCAGAGATCCCAGACAGATAGCATAGCCTTGACACTCAGCTGCCAGGGAAACACGGCTAGGGATATGGATCCTACAATTACAGCAGGTAGATAAACTCGTTTTATGATGGTGGAGAGCTACATATAGGATTAAACTGGGATTTACCTACATCCTCTCAAGCCTTCAGTGCCTACTTCTAAGCACCCTAAGTGCACAGCCTGAGATTCAGCAGTGTTGACTATCTAACACTGATTTGGGTGCATTACCTGCAAGCACTGGTCTGCCCCATGAAATCACCGAAGAATTACAGACATCTGACAAATGTACTTCTCAGTGTTTTAAAATGTGACAGAAGAAAAGAGCCTCTTCTGTTTCTGGGCTGACTTGGGTGTGACATTTCTGAGGCTGTCCACATCTAGTTTGGTAACTCACACGATGATTGCTTATACTCCTGGGCTGCTCGCCAGTCTGGCAGAGAAGAGTGACTTCCCTGTGGTGTAAGCAGATAAATGGTATTTTTGTTTCCAACCAAACACTCTAAGACTCTTCTCTGCTAGGCTCTCTTCCTTTAAATCTGTTACAGCCATGCAATGCTCAAAGGGCGATATGGGCAAGAAAAGAAACAATGCGGAAATCCAGGCAGGAAGAAGGAAAGGAACAGAGTAGGGTTAGACTGAGATAGAAGAGATAAAACAAGAAAAAGGTGACAGGGTAAAGGTATATAAGATATTAGAAGAGCAGGGATGAAAGACCACATTTAAGATGGAAAAGAAGAGGGAAAAAGAAAAAATAATTGAGACAAGACATGACAAGTAATGAGAGAGCAGAAGGCCCTTTTTAAAGGGAAGATGTGAGGAAACCAGGAAAATCGGCCTGGAAGCAAATGTAATGGAAATTGCCTGATCACCAGAACATTTCTGTTGCTTAATGAAGGAACTCAAACCTTATAGAAATTTTTTTAGTAGGGCATATTAGGATGGAGCCGTGTTCAGAACTCCTCTCAACAAAAGTCCTACCAACCAAAAGACATATTGGAAAGAGTGATGGAGATGTGGCCTCACCTGAAATGGACAAGTCTTCACTTAATTTTCTAAAATAGTATCTCATACTCTTTAGAGTACAACAGATCACAGAAAGTGCCAGCAGATTCTCAGCAAAGAACAACATTGTCCTATGTGCTGGATAAATACCATCTTTCCTCCACGGAGTTGCAGGAATGCTGAAGTCCATTAAGAGCAGAGAGATCAATAAATTTAATTTAAGCAAATCAGCATCAGAGTAAGGAACAGCACTGAGGCTCAGAACGTTCTGTCCACTGCCTTTCCAGCCATCCAATCAATGCCCTTTCAGACTTGCTCTTGATAACTTCAAATTGCTGCTCCTGAATTTATCCACAATAAAATTACAACTATTACACATCACTACTTCAGCTACCTTTCCATGCCAGTCATACAGACTAGTAACAGCCCATAAAGTTAATGAGGACGCCAGGTATTGATTCTGTGTTAAGTATGGTCACCCCTGAATGGGGCCCAGCTCCTCCAGGCACCTCTCTCACATCTCTGCTGTAGGCATCTGACTGGTTCTCCAACAGTTCAGTGATGACTTCCCTCTCCAGTATGGGCTAGGTGCCTCTGAAAGCCTCCAGAAAGACTGAGGACTTGAGTTTACCCTTGAATTGAACTGAAGGATTTCAGGAGCTCCTGGCATCCAAAGGCTACATCCATAAAAGCAAGTGGTTTCAAAAGAAACATCTGTAGAGTAAAAAAATGCACTCACAGACATCTCTGCTATTGAAAGGCCTGTGAATAACAGTAGAGGTCTTTGGCTCTTAATGTAGGATGACAAGCTCATTATACCCTAAACTGGAGAGAAAGGCACCTGCTTTTCTTAACCATGGCACACAGTGCCAGCAAATCTTACCTGTGTGCGTTCTCCGGTGAGCCTTCAGGTGGGAGCTTTTCGTGTACACTTTGTTGCATCCCTCAAAGTCACACCGATGGATGCGCCGCTTCCTGGAGTCTGGAGACTCAGACCTCCTCTGACGCCTTGTGCTCTCAATACTGAACGGTGAAATTGAACTGAAAAACAGAACAGAAGCCAAAAAATGAAGCAAGAGAGTGGTGTGTATCCCAGTCCCCAAAAAAATCAGCTATAACAGAACTGACTGTGCTAGAAGTGACATAAACAATGAATTAACTATTTCCCTTTCCACATTTTGACACAATTAGTGCTTGAACTAGAGCATATTTTGGAGTATGAAATAACTGAAGTCTTGATTTAGAAGTGCTTATTGCCCAAAAACCCACTATGATCCTTGAAATACTGCTCCAATAATAAAGCAGCCTGACTTTATCTGAGCTCTGTTTCTATTCGATATGTGTCCAGGTACAAGCTCACTGAACTGTTTTCTAAACAAGTTTATATATAGCCTCCATAACTTCTCTTTGACAAGTTTAAATAGATAAAAAGCCTGAAACCTTTTATAAAAAAGTGTTTCCAGTACTCAGATCTGAACTATGGATCCTTGCATTAGGCCAAACACCTGTTGTTTGCTTGAATACAGACTGCTAACAGATCCAGATCACCCTGTAGCAGCGATTTTTCCATTTTCTCATTTAACAACTCTCAATCTATCACATGCAAGCCAATGAAATTTATTTTCTTTCAGACCACTGATAAATGAAGTTTATTTGAACAAGGCTAGAGAACAATCCCCACAGAAACACATAAATGCTTATCAAAGATACTCCATTTACAGCAGTGTCCTAAGGCCTATCAGTTACCCTAATTTTAAGCAATTAAAAATACAGCATTGAAGTAATCTTGCATGAGTTTCTAAGTACAGTGTGTGCTGGACCTAATACTTGAAGAAAGCCTTGCTACAGCAATACATTTGGCTTGGTTAGATAAATTATCATGTCAGAAGGCCAAGACTCAAACCCTCATTGACTGCCAGTAATTATACTACCCAGCCATAAATCATTATTAACTGTTCATCCTATCAACCTCACTATGATTACATTGCACAGCAATCATGGCCACCCACAGCTACACCAGCCTGTTCAGTTAAGTACTAGAACAACTCTGCCTTTCATCAGATTTCTGGGGCTTCCCAGGTTTATTGACCTTTAAGGGAAATGGGCTACAGATTCATTAGCCTGCTCTGTTAGATTCTTAAGATCAATCTGAACGAAAAACATGAACTTTTGGGGAAGCTACAGTACTAAGGCAGGCATTTGAAAGGAGCACTGACATCGATGCATCTGCTGGGAAGCACCTCTATTAAAACAGACCTGCAAGCTCCTGTTAGAGGAGTTCCTGTACAGCTGTAACTGCTATGGCATACATTGAACTTGTACAGTTTTGCAGAACTTGCTGAAGACTATTTATACGGGGTTAGAAGTCTGCATAAAGCATCTCATACCATTAGCATGTGATTTCACTGATGTTCTAATTCTCTGCATACAAATCTCTAAATCTTGAATTAGTGGTAGTCCAAATTACGCATTTTTATTTTTAAGAACTTTCACAGTACAACCCTAATTTGAAGCACTAATGGGGAAAAAAGTACTTTCTTTCTGAACAGTAATTTTTAAATACATATTCGTATTTCACTTGCAGCAAGAGATTCTCCAGATTAATTATTTTTGCCTATAATATGATGCATGTAAACAGATGCACAGAGAGCTCCTAAAATGAAGGAAGAAGTGGACAGAGAGCTGTAGTAACAACATTAGCTGGCAAAAAGTTGTCCCCAAGAGAGTAAGAAACATTAGCACTTTAACTATATGACTGGAATATAAATATGTCTAGCTCTCACAGAAATGGCTTAGGAATTGCATTTAAGCATCTGAATCTCAGAACAAATAGAAGTCTTGGGTTAGATGATTCACTGAGAATGGTTTCACTACTCCAGATGCGGGTTTTTTTAAACATCCCACCAGCTGAAATAAAAGCAAATGTGTAAATAAAATGTTAAAGCTCAATACTGAACATACAAAATCTAGTGCCAAAACCAGGAAACACTGAAAAAAAAAAAAAAAATATCTATCTGTGCATCCTTTTTGCTGCAAGTAACTTATGAGTAACTTATGAGCTGTCTCAGAACCCTATTTTGTAAGAGTGTTCAGATCTGTTCAGATGGTACAGCTCATTTAAATACGAGGAGGATCAAGTTTAAAATGCTGGTGCAATTTCCAGCCCCGAGACAAAATGAACCTTGAGAAGAGTCAGCACCTCATAAAAAGCTATTTGTCACACACGAGAAAGTGATCTCACTGCTGGGAACTGCTCTGTGCTTTCCCAGATATTTATACAGAAGAGGATGGCACAGAGCACTGCCATGAAGGTGGCACACGATCAATGCTGCAGCTTTTTAATTGGATTGCTCCCTCTTTCTACAAAGTGTAGGATCCTACTTTATCCCACAGGAGGGAAAATAACTGAGTAAGCCACAGAAGGTGACAAATATTGTCACCATCCCCTGAGAGCTTCACAGTCATCGCTTGCTCAGCACACCAAGGAGAAAATCTACTGTCAGCTAGACCCAGCAAATGTCACTTCATGCCTTCCCTTTGCAGTCATGCAGCATAAATGACAAACTAACCAGCAGAGGAGACCACATGGCAAGTGAGAGCATATGTCCAAGGTGGTTTTCCTCTGCCACTTCAACTCCTGTGGCACAGGAGGACCCCCCGTGCAGAGATGTTCACTGGTGGAAAAGCAGCCAGAATCCACCTGACACTACCAACTTAATTTTAGCCTTACAAAAGTTGTGTGACCTTAAATGGAGACATCACCAAAGACCCTAAAAATACTACAAAATGCTTTTTTGAGCTTCCTCAGGAGGTTAGTCCCTCTCACAGTAAGGTCCAGATGATTTGCTGATGTTCTTTCCCTTTGCCATGCAAACAGGAAAGGGACATCTTTCTCAAGCAATTTCTATAAAATACCCTCACTGTCCAGACAGACAGAAGTCCTCAAAACCACATTTTGTACCTTTTGAAGGCCACAGGGGCTGTGCCAGGTGTCTCTGATCAGCACAGGGTTCCCAAAACTACTGTTTGATGGCACCATGGTAGACAACAACGTTGAAGTGGATGGGTCAGGGAATTCACAGACATTTATTTTTTCAACTAACTAAATTTTCCTTTTTATTTAAAATACATTTTAAAATTCTATAAAATAAATAAAGAAAAAACACCACAAAAAAAAGACCACAGTGCACCCCCCCCCCCAACCAAAATCCAAACAAACATTATTGTAGCAGTCTCTTTCAAGTTTAAGTTCCCCCTTCAGCGACTGCACCGAGGGAAGACCCGGAAACCTGTCTCCAGCCAAGAGCTATCAGGGTACCCTGAGAAAGAGCTGCCAATTCTTCTGTTAATGGCCATGATCTCAGGCAGCCTTTAAGGCTCAAGGTGGGCTTTTGCAGTAGGACTTTTGTCATACTTAACAGCTCAGCAGGATGTATTAAATTACTGCTGAAACGTGAACTTAGAAAGATAAATTAACAAAGAAGAAAAGTGGGTTCTGACCTGTCAGCTTGATGTTTATTTATTTGCAGCTTGTTATTTCAAAAACCACTGTAATTTCTACATTAGTGTAGAAATTTTTACACCTAATGGGAATCCTGGGAGACTGCTGGCTGCATCCATGAGCAGCTGCAACACTTGTAGTCAGTACGGTTGGTAGGGTGAAATGAATAAAACTAATGCAATCGTTTAGGGTGGTTTATAAAAATTCACCTGTGTTATTTCCAGTTAGAAGTGAAAACTTGCATCTTTACAACTCACACACAGCCAAGTTCTTGCCTCCGTGATACAAAGTCTGCAAAACCTAACACCCGCTGGGTATTCACCACTAGATGGCCATCAAGTTCTGCTGAACGTGATCTGCACTGCATGAGATGTGGATTATAACAACCCTGGTTGCAGGATTATTTTTCCTTTCTATGAATGCCGCCCATGACCTCCTAGGTGTCTTGCCTCTGTTCTGTGCTGACTGTGAATAGCCCTTGGCACAAGCAGTAGCACTGTTAAAAACCACATGTAATGGGTGTCTTTACATTGATCCTGTGTCTTCCGAGCAATATGCTGAGCAGAGCTGCCTGGGGAACACAGTTTATTAAAGCCCTGAACTGTGCTCCGTCTCACGACACACCACAAGTCCCTGCACGCTGGCTGCTCCCCACTCACAGTGTGCTCACCCTGTGGCAAACACACAGGGTTACCTTCGGCCACCCAAGCACGAGCTCCTGGTGCTGCTGGCACCCCTGTGAGCTGGCCAAGGGCTCGCTGACATGGCCAACAAGGAACCACGGACGTGCCGTGAGCCACGTTTTGCTCTTTGCTCTACAAACCCAAACAGTGTCCCAGTGTTGCTTCATCCTTGTGACTGGCAGTTTTACTCTTCCCTGGTTTCTCCGCTAAGAGCTCAGACTCTTTGGCTACACATCCTGCCTGCCTCCAAAGACCTCATGGAAAACATGTTGATCCAGGGCTAACAGGTCACATCAGTTTGTGCCAACATCCCTGTCACCTTACCTAAGTCTCTCCTCTACAGCAATCAGGCTGCCTTACCTTCCTCTCTAGCAGGCCCTGTAGTTAACTGAGAGACTTGAGGCTGCACTCTAATAATAGTCCATGGCTGCTCAAAGCAGATGCTCTCTTCCCCCTGGGGTGAGACTCGGGCTGTATCAGCCATGTCCCTCCACTCTGGCTACTATGGGAAGGAAAGGCAGATGGGGCTCAGGCCCGTGAAGCATCTGCTCAGCCTGGATGAGGGGCTCAGTGGGCCAGACTGGACGAGTTGTGGTCCTCTTGTGCTTCTGACAGCCCCTGGGTGCTGGAGCACAGGATTTGGCTGAGATGGCACATCAGGGCAGTCCCACTCCACAACTGTTTTCTGTTGTGTTGGCACCAGCACTTGCCTGATTCTGCAGCAAGCCAGTGCAGGACCCACAATGATGAAAATAAAATTCTGCCGGAAAAAATCTGAGCTTTTGGTAGCTTGACTCCCAGTAGGAGAGTCTGCCAAGTACCTGACATATGGCAGAGGACAGGAACCTGTGGCCATGGGTTAGGGGAGTGTCATCACTCCTTTTAGAGGCAACCAGCTGTGATTACGACAGCTTCCATGTAAATTTAGAATATGTGTGGAGAAATCAAGAACATGGACATAAGCAATCAACATCAGGAACAACTGGAAAATCCAGCATATGTTCCACAGGAAAGTTGCTTCTTGTAATATTTGAGTATAAAACATACTGAAAAAAAACCCACATACATAGATAGGCCGAAAACAAAAATTTGGAGATATGACCATGTTGAATAACTATGAGCTGACGATGTGCTTTGGCAATACATGATAGAATGAGTCATATCTCACCCTCAGTTCAATTCTAGACATTCAGATATTTAGAGGTTTCACGTTTTTAAAGGGAAAAATATGTCACTATACAATACTCAAATGTTCAAACAGTGTATAAATTCAGCAATGTGAATCTTTACTTTATGAGACATGCAAAGCTTCTGGGTCAGCCTGTAAGTTATAGTAATTAAAAGTGCAGGCAAATTAAACAAAAGCATAAAACTAGAGTACAACATGCCTGCATTTACAGGGTAATGAGCAGTTAAGAAAATCCTTGGATCTCTAGCATTTGTTCAGTGCTCAAAGGGAACCAATGCTGCAGAAAGAAGCATCATGGGTTTTGGCTGCTTAACATTTATAGAAACTAGAGCTGTCAAGTGACTAACTATAGACCTAATTTTTTTAAATCCTAGCATTTGGATTCAGTGTGGGATGGTACCCCCTGAGCACACTGAACAGCATCCTCACACACCCCCACGGCAGCTGTCACTCCTCCTTTGGTTCTCAGAGCAGCTCCCCATCAAGGACCCTCAGAAGCAGGGATGACCACAGGCCCAACACCTTTGCTTGGCTCCTCTGGCACTTTTCGGAATGAACACATCCACAGCAGCACACCACTCATTCATGGAGCTGATGTGACTTAAAACAAAGTATCTTTTATTAGTTAACACCTTAAGTTTCACACGCTAATAGACATGCGGATACTCTGTGCCTTTTTGAAAAGCAGTTTTGAATCATATTTCCCAGACTCCAGCTCTCTACTTTATTTTGCAGCAGCTTTTCACATAATGTAATTTCATTTTCTGGTAGTAATGTAATGTTACCGTTCCACTCAGGATAGTGATAACACTACAGACTTCACCATGAAGAAATATGACATGGATTATTTCTCATTACAGTTTATAAAACTTCTTCTAGTAGTCAGATGCCAAAATCCTACGATATAAAAACATAGTAGGTTTTTTGCTATAAAATGCTTAAATATCAGTGCCATCTCCTGATAAAAATCTTCACTCACTCAAATACTGATTTTTCTTTTTTAAATACAAATTTGTTACTGTCCCTGTTCATAAACAGATGCACATGCGTATGTACACATGTATTTTTTTCCTCTTTGATTCTCGGATTCTAATTAATGTTTCATGAAAGGCAAACAGCTGCCTTAGGAATGTGAGACATTAAAACATATCAAGCAGTACTTAAAGCGACCATAAAAGGAAAATATGTGCTACTCTTTTATTAGCAGTAGCTACTTCAATCACTGTACTTTAAGGTGATGTTATACTGGAAATTATACTTTTTGTCAAGAAAGAAAGGAGGAATTTGGCAGCATACACAAACAGCACACATATTAAATGGGAAAACTACATGGATAAACGAGACAGAGACAAAAGATGGTTTGAATACATTTGGTTCAGAAAGTGCTTGAGCTGGAGCAAAGCTGCACTAGGAGCAGATGGGAGTAGGAGCACAGAAGTTTCTCCTGTTATGCTCTGAACTAGATGCCTGACGCTGGCTGCTGCCAGAAGCAGTGCCCTGGTAGAGAGGATCCTCTGCTCCAGCTCCATATGGCCATTCCCATGCTGTTATATCCCTGACCTGGGCAGTCAGCAAACAAAACATCCTGCACATCTTTAACCTTGACTTTATCCGCAGCATTTACTGCTGAGACCAGATAAAGGTACCTGAACTGCTGAGCTGCCCTACAAGACCTGAGTGTCTCACAGCATTGCTCTGGCTGGGGTGGAAGCACAAATACACATGGAATAAACTTCTGGCAAAAGGGAAGAACTTTGGGGCCTGCTATTAATCACTTCGTTATTAGCTGTGTTAAGTTGAGGCATGAGACATTTGTCTGATCATCCTGATCTATATTCATCCAGGAGCACTTTCCAGCTCTTAGAATTTTGTGTTCTGAGGTGTGTCTCAGCTCCACAGTGGGCTGAGACCCAAATACACACCCTATTCTCCTCTTTCACGCTGCTTCTCTCTTCTGGGTTTCTAAGGAAAGGAAGCTGGGCCAGCAAGCACCTATGACATGCTCCAGCATGCCCCTCAGATCTGGTGACTGGAGGACTGTAAAGCACTTTTGACAGAGAAAACCCATGAATCAAATCTATGATGAACTCTGAAATGTCACAGGAAAAAAACCCCACCAAAACCTTTCCATCTATTTTACCCTTATTAACCGACAAAGGTTTCACTTAGAGAGCTACTGTGCAAAACAGCAAAGGAATTACATGCTAACTACCTTGTACTTAGACATTGCCTACACTACTAAAATGCTTCTTCATGGTTTTGAGGAAGTTCATGGCTGTATGACAACTTGCACCACTACATCCAGCAGTACCCAAACCTGAACAACAGCAACTCCCAGACCAGCCCTACTGAATTACCGAGATGCTCCTCAACAAGAATAAATTTCATGTTTCTCCTAACATGCCAGGGCATACAGAGTTTTTTCTACCTGTAAAGGTTTTAGAAACATTTGAGAAGAAGGTTATCATGTTTTACACACAGACTTAACATTTTCAGTAATATTAAACATAATTCTGTTTTACTGTCCTGCCTTTCCCTTGGTTTGGACAGATGGACTCATATTAAGTGAGACAAGTGTCCTTAGATTTTGTCAGAGATTCTGAGGTGACATATGACAGCAGTTTACATATGTTTAGAAGTATTTTTTCTAACATGTGCATGTTACAGAGGATGCACAACTGCAATATTGACCCTTCCAGCTCATCAGGATGGCTGAACACAGTGCAAAGGCTGCTCCGGATGTTGAAGCTCATGTTAACACCTCTTTTTGTAACATGGTGTATTATCACAGAATAAACACTAACAGAAAAACTCATCTGTGGAGGGAACTATAAATTTTCTGCTCAGCAAGGTTTCTCAGAGGTAGACCAAACTGTTCATAGTATTGTTCTTTTTAAGACTGAAAATGTTCGAAGACAGGAAAAAAAACAAAAAAAAGCATTTATCTGGGCAATGAGTTCCAGTGCTTAAGCATACATTCTAAAGAGAGTTTCTAATGAATACTTGTTTTTCTAAATAGTTCCTACAAAGTGTTTATATTCATAAGTACATGTATCTACACGTTATAATGAAAGACTACTAAGTGACCATGAGCTAACATAAACCTTCACTTTTCTTAGAAAAACCTCCAAAATTAGCTTACTTTGCTTTGGCCTGATGTTTTTCTGAACTGGAGTGAAAATTAATGAGAAAAAGGAAACCTCAAGCAGTGAGGAAACGTATCTTCTCAATGAACTTGCAAGTGGGCTAAAGTGCATTGTATAATCTTCTTGAAATTAGGCATAATTCCTGAAATCCTGTATTCCACACATGTTTGATGCATCCTAGTTCACATTTGGGAGTTGAACCTGCTCCCAAGGTCTAGCAGAGAAAAAGCATCTTATTTCATCCCCTCCTTTCAGAGCTGGCAGAACAGCAGTGATCATTCACAGGGTCTCCAGCATCAGCCTCACTAACTCTCACTCTAGACAGAGCCTGCATCAATGCCATGTCTGTTCTTTCTTTTTGTTTCCTTCTAGACAGAGCAGAAAATTGGGTAACTGAGCACCTACAACTCAGCTTTGAGATCACAGGGCCCTGCTTTCTACCTCTCCTGTTTCTGATTCATACTTTTTCTTCATACTTTTCTGGCAACACATATTGCAAACAAGCCCTGACAATACTGGTAACCTCAGCAGAAAAATATTTAAAAAGAGAAATAAAAATGACTGTTGCAGACATAAGATGAGCTGAAATTTTCATCATGGAAATGAGTATGTACATATATGCATGTCTTTCACCATTGTTCTGGTTATTTGTTCAAAGAGCACAGACTCTCCACTTTCTTGTGCAGGACTCCCTGAATATTCTACCTTGCTCCCCAGATTTCACATTTTTCTATCTCTAATTCTGATTCTTCACAGTGTACAACACAGTAGTGAGTCCCAGTGACTGTACAACAATGATTCTTGACTGCACATCCACCTCCTCTTTTTAGAGTAACAAACGCGGAACAGATCACTAGAGCGGTGATTAAAAATTCTCTATTCTGTATCCTTAGCTGACAAAATTGCCACTAACATCTTGCCAAGTCAGTGATATTAAATGAGGACATTGTTTCCACTGGGACTGAAGCTCATGTGAATGACCTTTACTTTCTTCCTGTTCAGAAGGGTTATTATTGATAAGTTAAATATTTGATTACCCTTGATACCTATGTGTAATGCAATTATGGGTGGTCATCTGTCATACTGTATGTCATCAAGCAGATTTTGTTAACTACTAAATGGTTGACCACACTGAAGTGCACATTTTGGTGTTTATATATATGTAAAGACAGCCTGCCACTCAGAACAGAAAGTCATCTCAGAAGACCAGTTTTTTTATGCCCCACTGCCCTTTACAAGCTCCTATGTGAGAGTATATATTGCCAAGTATTCATCTATAACTGAGATTATGTAACCATCATACCTATTTGATCTGTCTAGGAAAAAACAGACTAAGTAATTTAATTCATTCGGGGGACAAAAAAGTTACTGAGTGCAAGATCATACTTCAGGAACTTGGGTTTCTTTTCCTATCACACTTTCTAATCAATAAATTCTGAGATTTATAATTTCGCTTGTTTTGTGCTTCCAGAGCACCCTCTCCCCTACTGAGAGGAATTTTTAATAAAAGAACAAGAGAAAAAAAAAGTCTTATAAATCTAAACTGTACCCTTCAGGGGCCATACAGATTGTGTTACTAAGCAGTTTTGCTGACGAGGAATCCTGATATATTTATTTTATAGAAGTCAGCTTTTGTGTTCAATGTGCTACCTTGGACCTGGCTTTACAGCCACACGTATCAATGATGTATTCCTTCATTTGGATTACGAGATCCTTGCCACATCTTTATGGCTGTTTTGTGTTTGCAAAACAAAGTACAGTGAGGTTCCAGTACATGAACAGAGTACTAATACACACTGCAGTATTAATGCCTCGAGGAGCTGAAGCAGAGGCTACACAGAGTTAAGGGGAATAAAATAGACATTTATTGAGAGGCCTCCAAAGGCCACACCCTGACAGTACCAGTGCCAGAGTTGTGGCCCCTGCCTGGATGGCTCTAAGGTGGAAGCAAAAGAGGGCTTGGTCACGAGATCTCACATCTTTATAGGTTTTAGTCCATTTGCATGCAGGAGTCAACTGTGCAATTAATAGTCTCAAATCATGAAGTTTCATCCTCCTTGCTTGCTTGCCCGCCCTCTACTTTTCCCGTTGTTTATTCTTAGGGTCTGAAGTCTGAAGAAATTGTCCTTGAGTCCCCATCTGGAATAGGACTGTTTTGTTTTCACCACCCAAGCACATCAGAAAAGCACACCCAAGAAGAACAGAAAAACTTAAGGCATCAATCCACTATGTCTCTTTGCATCTGTGGTTTTCCACACCTATTTATAGCAATAGTCTCACCTGAAGCAATGTTCTGGGCTTCACCAGGCCCAACTTCCAATAGTCCTTTCCCAAGGACTGCCACTTCTTTTCATTAATTTCTCCCCTCTTCCCCCAGACTTAGTTGTAGTTTCTGTATTTGCTAGTATTTGAAAGATTTCAGGTGGCTTCATCTGTACCCTGGGATGGAAAGCATCCATGAAAGCTGCAGAAACCACTGAGACATAGAACCTCTGAAAGAGGGGAACTCATGTCTACCATCTGTGAGCTGGAAGAGTTACTGCATTTTCTTACTAGCCTTGCACAGATTTGTTGCATCATGTGGGCAACATTCCTTTTCTTCTCTCTATTATTAAAATCAACCTGATTTTCACCCAGCAAACAGTCAGGCTGTGGTAAGTAGAGTTTTTCCACTTGTAATTAATTATGCAGCAGAGCACTAATGTACTTTTCACACATACCAAAAAGCCAAATTTCAACAATTCCTTGTTTATCATTACACCAGCTCAGCAGCCACGAAGATACCCAGCTTGGACACAGGCCTCATAAAGTCTGGCAAAGCTCCCATTCTCTTCAGTGGAGTCAAACACAGGATTTCCCAACAGAAGGAGGAAAATAGAGTACTCTTTTCATGAACTGGAGCTCTTAACACTTTCTCATCAAGGCAGAATTGCATTTAGACTCACAATTCTCATGAGCAACGCAAGGTTTGATTAAGATCAAAACTTCTTCTGTAAGCAGGCATATGGCCATAGGGTATATTTAGTACCAGGAAATAGATCTTCAACACACCTGCTTGTCACAGAAATTGTTCCAGTCACACTCAGAGTACAAAGTCTATTTTTTCCTGATAAATACACCGTAACACTTTTCCAAGAGCCTTGATTAGGCTGGTAGCCAAGCAGCTCCACTCCTCTGGGATTCACTGGGTCAAGGTGGCTTCATGGGCTTGCTCTCATGGTCATCCCCTTGAAAAACTAGGTGGTCCTCATTGTGGCTATTGCCTGGTAAGGGAAAACTGCAAATACCTTTAGGATGAGAATAATCTTTTTTAGAAAGGCAAGAACAAAATCCTAATGGTTTTTTGCCATCAAAATAAAGGTCAAGATTTCCCTCTAAGCATGCTCCACCTCTGCTAAAGCAAAAACTGAACTGGGGATTTGAGTGTTTATATTCACTATTACTTCGTATGTGAATTGATGCAGGGATTTAAACTGGGTAAGATTTAAATGAAGTTGCCTCTTCAGGTTTTTGGAAATGTAACATAATGGATACTGCTGGCAAGGAATGTTTTCCCACTGGTAAAAGGGCGTATGTATCCCCTTGGGACGTCAAGTGTTCAATTATTTAAGAGAAATTATTCTGCTATTTCCATCAGATATTTCATGTTCTGTTCAGGAAAGGATAAAAACACACAAAGTTGAACAAGCTTTCAGATTTTTTACCAGGCCTTCCCTATACCTTAGCAAAAGGGAAAAAATTCCATGCTTGCAGGCTTTCTGAAATCAATTTTATTTTGCTTCATCCCACAATAATTAGTTAGGTTACTCATTTGGAAACAATGCCGCCCAGCAAAAGACAGAGAGTTCATAGTCATAAAGTACAGCAGTTAAATGAACATTTTTTAACAGGAGGTTAAATAGCCACCTCTTTTCAGGTTAGCAAATCTTTTCCTTTGATTTGAAATTGTCTCAGGGATGAGGGAACGTTTCCATCTGTGCGAAAAAATCATCCTGTCACCAGCAGAATTTCTTGAAGACACCTCAGTAATGGACATCACATGTCCTTCATCCTCATTATGCCCCTTGTCCTATTCAGTGCTACATAAAATTCCATGGCTTTGTTATCAATACTTGATGTATTTATTATTTACATACCATCGTTATAATTTATTTTCACACTTGGAAGGACCCTCATGTTACAAAGGAAACCTTGCAAAGTAGCAAAGGGCATCTGCTCTCTCGAAGCTATCATATCCCTCCCAACTGCAGCTCCTACAGTGCTGAGAATCAAGGGATGGCAACAATGGGACACTCCATTCACCTCGCTAATTTATGCATGTTGCTCATTAGCACAGGTCAACAGATCTGAGTGGCTGGAAGACAGTGCTCTGAATTTCAAATATCTTAACTGTGCAGTCAGCAGCACTGGTCTAGGACCCAGTGGTCCCTTGTTTGTCACAGTTTTCCTGCATATATTAGCCCAAAGCCAGTTGTGCTGACCCAGGATCCAATTCATTCATCTCTGGAATTCCTATTACTTCCTTGAAAACACTGATTCCCCCAAATCTTCACTAATAGTATGTTTGGCTTAATAACTTAAGTCCACATCAGGATTTAAGCATTTAGTTCTACTTTTTAAATTTCCACTTTGGAGGAAAAAAAAACTAGAAAATTGCCACATCCACTTCTAAATATTTTCTCCTTCCTAATCTGCTAAAATCTCTGCCTGCTTACTATATGAGATTTTACAAACAGTATCAGTCACCAAATAAAGCGTCAGCTAGTGCTGCCAATATAGTAATTAAGAACAACTAGTGTGCTTACACTCAAGCTTTTATGGGAGAAATCGGAGTCTGTTAAAATCTAGCAAAACTCAACTCTGCACATATGTTGTTTTGCTTTGTTTTGTTAAATGGGATGGAACATACCAGAACTTTAAAGATCAAAAAACACCCATAATTTCCTAAAACATTTGGAGCCTTTGCATGCAGTAAAAAGAGATAATTATCAGCATTTTGCTGTCACAATTGTTCATTTGGAAGAGGCACAGGAAAAAAACAACCAAATCCAAATCCAAAACTCCTAGCATAACAGAATGGCATTGCTGTAACTGCAGTAAATAAGAGAAAGCATTAGACAGATGGAGGGAGGCATCAGAGTGGCATTCAGCACAGAATTAGATGAGACAACAATGGCCATCGCAAGCAACTGCCTCAATAAGACAAGGCAGACATCTCACCCTGGCAATGGGATCCCATATCCCATGTGCCCCATGAAGCCACCTCCACCCTGGGCAGGTGTCCCTGCTGACACTGCCTCAGAAGTGAGGGTGCCTGCTCAAGGCACCTTGTGACATGCACTCCTAGGTGAAGAAACACATTTCAAGGGGCAGAAAGAGCAGGGTGCTTTATTTCCATCCTGCTTCTCATTTCTTTGCCCCATTACATATTTTTATCCTCTACAGAAGGGATGGAGCAAGGAGGACTGTTGCTACAGACTGAAGTCGTGTTTGACACACGAGCACAATTTGGACACACAATTTGATGTGCTAAGCATTTTCTTCAGGAATATTGTTTTTGCGAAGCCATTCACTTCAATTACATCCCTAAATCCTCTTTGGAAGCTCCCATTTCCAAGGCCACATTCTCCCCCTTTTGCCTGGGTAGGAAAGTGGATGTCTGTAATGAGTTTCACGTTAGCTGTAACAGCAACCACAAAATCCGTTTGTCATTCACATCTCACACTTGGTCACTCAAATGCAACCACAGGAATTACACATACGTAGGTAGTCCTTAATACTGATAGAACGGATGTTTTAACAGTCATAATACTAATTAAGTGTGACCTAGAAGCATCTTGTGGCATGATAAAGTCCCTCTCCTGCCATGCACTCGCCACACAGCAGGCACAGAATGAAGCTGTAGCACTTCTGCCAATGCATTTACTTCAGGTAGTGTTAAACAGCTGTGCTTCCTGTCCAGTTATTTCTTGCTCTTGTTAGGGTCTTTCCTTCAAAAAAAAAAAAACCTGTCTGAATTTCATTGTTTTATGTTCAGTAAATTATAACCATTTTCAAAACTTTACAAAACATCTTTAACCTTTTCAGTGGCTGATGCCCTCGCAGGTGGGTCTCTTGCATCTTTTCATGCTAGAAGCCTGACAAATATCTTCTGGAAAAAGGAGGCAAGGAGAGGGTATGTAAAATCACAGAATATCAGCCAAACGAGTGGTGCATAGTGGGCTGCTTTCTGTTTCACATCAGGATGGTAAATCCTACTGTCTCATTTCTGTGACAAAAAATTGAGCAATAACAAAAAATTGTCCAGTGCTCATCTGGTTTTGTGACAGGCTGCTTTTATTTCAGCCTCTTGAGTTCAAAGAGCAGAGATGTGGTTTACACAGACGTCCCATGGGTGAGCTTGTATTTCTTAAGGGCTGAAGTCTAACCCTACCCATGTGAAATACTGCATTTAAAAGCCATTTTGAAAGGCAATTCTGCTATGAAGTCTCACATTATTCCAGTGCTCATCTTACTCAACAATACCCTTTGAAAATCTAGACAAATTAAATGCACAGTTTCTCATTAACCGATGTGTTACATTTTAATATAGCGAAGACAAGAACAGGAGGAAAACATGGCTTGGAGCCCCAGAGCACTGCAAATGATTTTTTCTGGGTATTCTTAGTCCTGCTCCATATAATTTTTGTGGGGATAATTGTGGGCATACTACCCCTTCCTCCTCTTCCTCCTGCCACCATAGTATCAAAGTTGTATCATCTCTTTGGGACCTGACTGAATCAGGTAGCTGTATGAATGCACAGGTTTTCCAGGCAAAAGAGTAAATGTTAGCACTAAACACAACCAGAAAATTCTGAAGTATGTAGCAGAAAAGATCAGAAAGTAACCTGTCCTCATTTCTGACTAGGGTGTAAGGGAGAAATGCTACTTACTGTTTGCAGTGGTAGAAGTTTCGTCCTTCAAGTAGGTGCACATTTTAGGTGGTTAGGAGAAATCCCTACTGACACTAATATGGTGATGGTGCCTATGGTGCTACTTCATGCTTTTCTACCATATACACACCACCAGACAAAATGCAAGCCAAATACTGGCATAGGATTTGTAAATGATCTCTTAGGAAAGTACTAGGTTTTCTTTTTCTAAAAAAATTATGAAGAAAAATAATTGAATAAAATAGTTGTGTGACCAGACTGCTTCTGCTCTGCTGGCAAACCTGCCAGAAACTACTGTTTCCCAAATCTATGACAAAAGAGCCATTATAGACCAAATATTCACAGGAACTCAAAGCTGCTACTTCATGTTCTGGCAGAAGTCCCTGAAAAAGGTGGTGCTGAGATTTGTGTGCCATTCAATGCTGTTTTCAAGACATTCACTGATCTGAAGAAGCACCATTTGAATATGTCAAGCACATATCAAAACTCATCTAAATCAACAGTGGGTGAAAATACACCATGTGCTTGACATACAGTAATTGACACGTCATATTTTATTTGACGTTTCAAGGACAGTAGTGCCTATTTAAATGGAAACACAGTAATATAAGTGATTTTTTTAACTTGAGCTAACCAAAATCTAACAGGACATCTTGATGAAGAGCTGTCCATTGAATATCAGAATAAAAAGAAGAATTAAAATAGTAAAATCTCTAATGACTCAAATTATGAAACAGAAAAGTTAACTCACAAGAAGATAACTCTACTAACACATTATTCTCAAGGGAAAACTCTGGCTAACAATCTCCTACTGATTGCCATGGAGCCATCATTTCAGCCACCCCTCTTCACTCCCTCTGCAGCTCTGCCTGGGTTTAGATCTACAACTAAAACTGCCATGACTATCAGCATGACAACTGATACAGAAACAGAGATTAACATGATGGGAGTACAGGGAGCCATGAACACAGCTCTTTTCTCTCAGTCATGCTCTTTTTCCCAGCAAAGACAGGACATTGCAAGGTAGCAGAATTTTGAATCACATATGCTTCACCTGACACCTCATCCTCTCTCCTGAAGGCAGCAGCATAGGGACTGCACCTGTAATAACAAAGGTCCTACAGGACATCTTGACAGAAGAAAGGGGGATGTAATATAAACCTTTCAAGAAGCAGCAGTCACACATGCTACTCTTTACAACAGGGCTAGGAGATTCCCTCAAATTTAACACCCAACACGTTGAGAGTTCATTGTCATACTTTCTTCTTTTCCACTTATAAAGATCACTCACAAAAGATCCTTTTATTATTTTGCTTCTCTTAAATAACCTAAAGGTGCTTTTTTTTCCCCACCATGTGTTGTGATGCAAAAGTAAGGTGCTGACAGTTTTTAAATTGAGGGCTAAATTGACTAAATTAATCTGCTGTCACTGCTTTCACCTAAGACTTTGCTGTACAGTCTTAATTTGTTCTTTCTTGTTCCATCTTCTGTCCATTTCCAAGACATGACGCTGCACTGCCCTGAAGTGCTGTTTAGTCAAGCCGAATGTATTTAACTCTTTTACTCTGCCCTCTCAGCTGTACCCTCCAGCAATCTAAGCACTTTGCTGCTCCTCTCTGTTTTATTCAGATTTGTACATGTACTGAATGCAGCACCCTTCCCTGAACTAATGCCATGTTCTCAGCGAATGCAGGACTGGAGCATTTGCAGGATGAGACCCACATGCTGTATGTGTAATCTAATGATATTACATTGTGTGGGTGCCATGTAGGAAAAGCCACTGTAAATGAGGATGGGTGGCCACCATAAAGAATGAAGCAAGCATGTAGAAACCTAAAATCCAGAAACCTAAAAACCTGCTATGAAGTATTCTTCCCCTCCATATTTTTTCCTTGTTAGCTCTTAATTCAAAGAATGCAATGAATTTATTAATGAATAAATATTCAATCTGTCAGAGAATACAAACAAACAAAGTTACCTATTTTTTAAACCAAGGTCCTGTTCATAAATTCTGAGATGTCTATGCCCAAACAAGAAAGTAAACAGAAATCTTGTGTTAGTGTAGAAATTTATTAAATCAGAAGCAGGAAAAGAGGATTGAGAAGGCAGTAATCATGTTAGGCTAGCAAGCAGAGAATTTTAATCCTCTCAAAACCCTCAAAAAGTTTTTGGTGAATCTTTTTAATTACAACAACTACAAAGAAAAATAGTATGAGTAATGTGTCTTATGTCTAATTCTCCTTTCAGAGCCGTGGAGAATTGAGCAAGGTAGAGAAAGATACAGTGCCAGAGTTTCATTTTAGACTTCAGAATTAAATACAGAGATCAAGTAGTTCAAAGGACATGAAAGAAAAAAACTTCATGTACTCTGTGAATTTAACTTCTTCTTAATAGTTGTGTCTACGCTGCCATAACAAGACAAGAGCATACTGGGGGAAAATGGAAAAAGACAAAACTACTAACAAATGTGAAGTCATTTTCAAGACTCAAAATAGGATAATTCAAAGAACTGAGAACAAAAAGGAAGACTAAAAGTATAAAGCGATTTTTGACAGCCCTCTTTTTAAAAAGTGGCTGAGCAGATTTATCAAAGTATGTGAAATGCTTGATCCTAAGCTGAACTTCCATGAAAACGGAATCATATTCCTTTCTGTTCGGAGGTCAAAGAAATGCTGCCAGCGTCAAAGGAAAGGACAAAGAGCACTCTCTGATTTTAAATTAGGGAGTGCTGCATGTACAGACACAAGTGCCTCTATATATCTAGCTAAAAAGTGGTCCCCGAGCACAGAGTGTGTTTACACATTTAATTGACTAAAACGGAGAGGTCAAAGTCTGAATAGCTGAAAATTAAAAGAGTATTCAATGACACAAGTGAAAAGGAGGCTAATTGAAATATATAGAGAATGGAAATATGTAAATTTACTCAAAATGCTTTTTCTAATTAACAGTTATATCAAGGCTATGGAAGTAGGATGCACCAGAGATGAAAAGACATAATGATCCTGTAATGCCAACAGGTATCTCTTCTGAAAGCATACGCAGAACCAAATGTTAGGGCACAGAATTTCAAGCCTGTACATGCCACGCTAAGCCCAGTCCTGCTCTGCTCTACCTGATGTTTGCCCTCTTTCCCCTGGTCCCATCTACAACCCACCAAGGAGAAGGAGGCCTGCGAGCCATACATTAGGGATGGGCCATTCTCATACATTCAAGTCAGGACAGTCTGCTTGAAATACCTTCTTCTATTCCTACACACATGCAACGGGATCCATCATTTCAGGAACTGAAAGGGATGTGCTGCTTTATGCAATGTCTGTGCTATGAGGCAGCGTGCCCCCCAGACCTCATGAAATCATGAGCTTCTGCTTGCCCCACAGCAGGAGAGCACAGGTACCTGGTCTCATCAACAGTGTTTGCTTGTTCCTGCAAGCTCAGATTGTGGTAGGGTGCTGCCTTGATAGCAGAGACTGGCCTTATGCAAGAGAGGTTCTCTCCCCAGAAGGACCCATCACTGGATCTTCCCTTGGGGCTCTTGGATGACGAGGAGCAGAGGGAGCAGCAAAGGAGACAGAGACAAGTGAAGGTATCAAAGGTGACACAGGAGAAAATGTGTCTGCTGTTGTCCCAGATCGAGGTGCAAGTCTTCAAGTTGTGCAGACTAAGGTAATTAATTCTAAGTGCAATTATGAGGGGGAAAAGTGTAAGACAACTAAACAAGCAGTTCCTCTTTTTGATTTTTGAGTCAAAAGTAACAGCATTACTCCAATCAGCTCCACAGTGGATCTTTTTTGTGCACCTGCACTGTTCCATCACCCCCATTGAGCTGCCTCCTATTGTGCATGCTAACTTCCCAATATGGTGTTACACAAAGGACTGAGAGGCTGGAGCTGGAGAAAAATCTGAGGGGGAGGGCACAAAGGAGATGAGAAAAGCCCTGCAACACCTCAGTGGGAACAGCCTCTCTGTATAAACTCTTTTACACACAGGTTGCCTTTCCATCCAAACTCCCAGGAGACTCTGCAAGCCGTTGTAAAGGATGCCATCAGCTTGGAAAGTACTGAGCAGATTTTTTAAATCAAGCAACAAGCAATAAGACACTTGTTGTGTTAACAAATCCTAATACAGACCACAATTCTCACAGCATTTTTACGTGTACTCTTCTAAATCTGATTTGCTTTCAGTGCAACTACTTACAGGAATACAGCCACAGAAGGGTTTAAAATTCAGGTTAAAATACGTTAAGTTGGCCAGAAAGAGGCCATGCCACCTTAGAAACTTACCTTCTAACCACCTTGCTTACCTGCTACATACATACTTTCAGGTCTATTGTCATGTTACACGGTTTGTGCTTCAAATTAAAATTTAAAGGAAACTCTACAACTCAACTCAGCTATTAGGTGAAGTTTGGAATTCAATATTGTATTATAAAATTAAGCATTTTAAAAGATGAAAAAAGTAAAATTTAGGTATTTTTGCGTATCCTAACAATATCGTACATAGGAATGAGAATTGCATCATGCTGAATACAATGAAGGGAATGTTTTTAGTTATCTCTGCCTAGATTAGCTGAGATTTTTTGTGGACTCCTCTAATCATGTAGTCACTGTATTTGTATTGTAGGAGCTCCTTTTAGCACTATGTTAAGTCTCAATTCTCACATGATGAGAACATTTTAACTGAAATTAATCTATTAGATTACATGTAAACAAAAAAGCACTTACTAAAAATAAAAAATACTTTTACAAATTCCCATTATTACTACCGAAATGAAAAGCAAAGAAAGCAGTTCCATTGCCCTAAGGGTTTTCCTCTACTATTGTTTTCACATACACATTACTTGAATGCTGCTCCTGAAAAGGCAAACAATATCAGGCCTCGACTCTAGATGGCAGCAGCCTCCTTTAGATTTTGTTTTTCTCCTTCCCTAGTGTCCTAGTCTTTGTTCCTTAACCCTCCAAACAATCCTAATCCAAACACTTCCTTCTCTTTCCCCAAAAGAAAGACTTCAGTGCTCCAAGCTGCACAGTTTGGGGAAGTTGACTGGAAGGCATTTTCAGTAAAAGAAATTAGGCCATGCCTGGAGCTAAGCTACAAGGTTCTTCAAAGCATACAGAATAATTGAGGCCTGAAATGGAAAAAAAAGAAGTATTTTTTCCCCCTCCCCCTTTCCTATCAATCACCTGGAGAAATATTGGAAAACACTGCTTTTTTTCAGCTAAAAACAGCCCCTCTGAAAGGAAGGGGAAAAGGTCAGAGAAAAAAGAAAAGAGATATCGAAGAAATGGAACAAAAAGGTGTCATTTCATAATGAATCTGAACTGGGGAAAACGTCTACCTAAACAATATGGCTTTAAAGCACTGAACAATTTTATAAATCTCTCTCTTTGGACACAGTATACTGACACTGTGCTGGTAGAGTATATTAGAGGAGCTGAGGCTACTTTACGTACCAGAAAACTTAATACATAAAGAAAGCTACTGTTCAAGGAAAAACACTTTGTCTGAATGCCTCTCCTTTTCTCCAAATATTTACTTTTAGCTTTGGCACTCAGCCACTAGTATTGGCCAGTATGCTCTTGCCCCATCCTGTTGCTAGTGTGTTTCCCCAACGGGCTTAGCTTGTATGCTGTACCTCCTCCAGCTCCCTTGTTTTTCTCACATGCCCTTTGACATGATCACAACTCCAATATTCACATGAATGAAACTGAAACAGAGGAATACCTTAAACAGAGATTTCCAGAAGTCCATGCATGCATAATTCCTTAACATCTGTAAACTGCTGCAATTAGAGTTGATTCTGTGAGCCCTTGAGCACACAAGACACTTCATTTGGGCAAACAATCCCAGTTCAGCTGGATCAGTCCCCTCTGTGCAGTTTCTCATAAATGTGTTCTAAAAACTGAGCTACTAGACTTTAAGTTTACAGACACTACCAGAATTTTGAGGATTCCCACATAAATGTGTGGCCATGGTTGGAACACACAGGGACATCAGAAAGCACTGAGGGAACAGCCTTTTGGAACAGTTACAGATGGAAGGCACTTACTGTGGTTCTCTAGAGCATCAACACGTTATGTTTGGGCTATTTTCAAAACTCTAACCCTAAGCCTCTCCACCCCAAGCCACAGACACCTCTAACCCTATGGAGAAGCAGGTTAGGGAGCTAACATGTGCCAGAGCCCTCCCTGACGTGATTCACCAGAACTCAGCAGAAGATGGGTACCCACACAAATCAAGTGGCGAATCCCCATGACTAGGGACAGGGAGTGGACTCTGCCCGTTCGATTTATCCATTCATCTGTGCAACCAAGTCACCCCCGCTACTTTTGGGAAAGGAACCAACATCACCAAGTTGTGTCACTGCTAAAGGGTTCAAATGTTAAATCAACACATGAAGACTTCCACTCACATATATTCCAAAACTTGACTTCCTTGTCACATCAGAACTGAAGCATCCCAGACACAGAGCATCTTCTAAAAGACCATGCTCACGCTGTCCCAATGCTTTTTAAGGAGCAAGCCCCAACTACCCAACACCAACAGAAATAGTTCTGTGTTGAGTGACAGTAAAAAAAACCCTGAAACTGGTGGATCTGAATGTTAAATCCTGCAACTGGATCCAAACGGTCAAACTTGTGTCAATGTGGGACCCCATGAAAATGAAAGGCATTCTCTGAAGGTGCAAGGCTTGTTTGCATGAGTGTACTTGCACCAATGGGATCAAAATCTTTGCTTTTGGGTCTAACACAATTCAACTCCGAAATGGCAACTGAACCATGGCCATTTTAAAAACTGCATCTCATGGGCCCAACACAATTTATAAGAGCAGCAGAAATCACCAGTGGTCTCACCCTTAAGACTACAGTAATAAACAATTCAATTTTGTGCTACCAGAGAGAGCAAAAAGAGAGCAAACAAAGCAGGAAACCTTCATCTTCCCTTTACTCTCAATTATTATCAGCTTTATCTATAATTCATTGGTTTTACTATGAGAATCAACATAAAATCTGAACAGAGTTCATATTTATGAATTTATTTTCTCTATACCCAAGTGAGGCAGATGGACAATGTTACTACTGTTTTTCAGAGAAAGGAATGACATATAGAATAATTAACTGCCCAACTTCCTTTTTCTATCTTCTCCTTTCTTTTTTTGTATTCTTTTTTACAAGAGAAATGGAATAGAAATATAGAATGGAATGAAAAATATGGGCGATTGGGGCATCCTTAAAAACCAGAAATCTATGATAACCAGGGTGGCATTTGGCAGGTAAGAAAATCCTTAGTCACAGTCCCACATACCTACTGAATGTAAAGGTGTGTGTGATTCAAGGTAACTCATCCTTCAAACTCCATTTTTCCGGCCTTCACTGGGTGCTCAGTTTAGGATTAGAACTCACATAATGCCATTTAGGATTAGAAATTACATCATAATTTTCAAAGAGGCATTTTTTTCTCCAGGCTATCTTTACATCTCCATTTGTTCTGTTCTCTTTAAAACTAATTCTTTTTTTTACTGTTCTAACTTAGTTAAGTGGTTTGCTTAGACTCCTTTGATGGCCAAAGGAGAAACTGACAATTCTTGGGATAATTCACCTCATTTGTCTTAGACATAAATGTTTTCAAATGGGATGGAGAAGTCCACCTCACTCCAGTAAATGCAGAATGAACTCTACTGATGAAAAGTCATACTAAGAGAAGCACCTAATATTTATTTATCCATGGCAGTATCTTTAGCTGCTATGCTGAAGGCAACAGGTGAAACTGGGAAATTATGGCAACTATTTCACACAGCAGATAAAAAAGGTGGTGATTTGCAAAATATTGTTAAGAACAGAGAAAATGGAATGAAAAAAAAAAGGAGACTTATTCGGTTTAGAAGTCGTCTGATTGCTCAACAAATTGTTAAGTCATTTGCCTACTCATATTTACACATGTGTGCATGAAAATGCAGTCTGAGTGAGGCATGGGAGAAGGTGTCTGGAGGCAACACAGGGCATGCTGATACACCCTTGACTTTAATGTATCAGACTTGTAATGGGAGACTAATTTGGTTCTAAGCACTAGCTTGGCAGAAACAAAATACTTATAGACTATTAATAGAGAAACTTCTCACAGAAGCTGTGACCTTTATGACTTAGCATGGTTTACAGCCCTACCTCTGTTACAATTAAGCAGAGCCTTACTGCAAAGCAACAGATTTCTGCCCCCTTTTTTTTTTGTCTCTCCCAATTATAAGGAAAGGACTGCTAAAGTAGAGATACTGTTTAGTACATATCCTGATGCAAATCCCTTCTGCAGTATGGAGATGTACTGAAACACAGTAGGTTTATGCTGCTCTGAACAATGTTCCCTTTGTCCTGCAAACATCTATCCTCAACAGCCATTCTTAGCTGAAGGCCTAAGGAGATTTGAAGACAATGATCCCTATAAAACTAATTCATAATGAAAAAATATTGCCAGTCACAATGTTATAGTGGAACTGGGGGAAGGGGAAGAAGTTTATTGAAGGGGTTACTTTTCTAACTCCCAAGTCAGACATATGTAAAAGGTTTCTAATGACTTTGAGTATAATTAAACATTTAAAATCAGTATTGCAAATGCCTGATGGAAAACAGTTATGAAACACATCAGAGAGGACAGTCCATTTGCTATTTCAGCCTTTATTTGCCAAACTATGTGTCAACAAAAATACTGGTTGTTAAGGTCACTGAGACTAGAAGAGCCAGGGAAAAAATATATCAGGATCACTTTTAACAGAAGTGGTGGAAGTCTATAACTCAGGGAAGTATGTAATGCAAAATACACATTTTATTTTTTAAACACATTAAATAAACCTTTTTTTAAAAATCGTAAAACATTCATCTGACTCCATCTGCTCACTGCTGTAGCTCACAGCAGCAAACAGCAACAGCAAAAGTATGCATAAAAGCACAGGTGCATGGAATTAAACAACAACAAAAAAGAAGACATAAAATAAAGTAAAAAGACAACAAATTAGTTCCAGAAATACAAGATAAAGAGATATTTGGAAATAATTATATCAACAGGCACTCTAATCCCAGTTCTTCCTGCACTGCAGAAATGAGGAGCTCTATAGGGATATGCCAACAGGTCAAGCAGCTGAACAAGCAATGAACGTAATTTTGCCATACCTAAAAATGAGAGTTGAACGAGAATGAGAGTTGAGTTCTCTTTAGAAGCAAATTGTGAGAGCAGCTAAATGACTGGCATTTCAGCAATTTCATTTTTTGTAACTATTTGTGCCAGAAGAAGTGACATTCTGAATGTTACAAGTGACAGAGGAGTCCATGGTAAGCATGTTTCTTTAATTTATCCTAGTCTTAGTAATACACTCAAACGATGGCAGATTTAGGATTAATTTAGTCTCAAGAAGAGAGTGCAGAGTGGAAAAAGCTCCCCAGGAAAATTATTTCAGTCACCTCTTTGACAGCTGGCCCACAACCATGTTACCCTGTGAATGCCAAATTTGTGAGATAACTGAGGGGAGACAGAATTTTACAAAGCCAAGAATGTAATGATAGGAAGTGATTATTCACTATTTTTTCAAAGAACTGGGGACTTAAATTGAACAGAGGGAAGAACTTTTTTTATTTTTTCACATAACACACACTTAGAGCTCAGTGCCACTGCATATTGCAAGGGCTAAGAATATAGATGAGTTCAAATGAGGACTAGACAAGTTCAGAAAGGGTAGGGCCATGTATGGATATTAAACATTAAGGTGAAGTAATAGCCTCAGAGGCTGAGGGACAGAAACTACTGATTTTTTTTTAAAGCTGTAAGGTAAAAGATGGATAGAGGGAGGGGATGCAGGTATTCCAGGGGAAGAATAGCTCTATTACAACCTTGCTTCTCTGCTCTTTTGGTAAACACTAGCCAGGTTACTGGGTTCACTTGGACCTAAGTGGGAAGGATTTTAGACTTTGGTCAGTTGTTTCTACACACACACTAGTGAAACTTGCCCTTTTGAAACCAGCTTTTGCATGCCAGCTTCAGTGAAGGACTCCTGTATCACAGGAGAAGACTTGCCAGTTCTTATGCCAACAGGACTAGGAAGATCTGCACATTACTTGGAGAGATTACAAACACATGGCAGCTTTAAAATGACAGCTTTAAAAACAGTAGACCAAAGGCAACACGCTCATGAGAAAGGAGAAGGTTCAATTTGCAATACCAGGCTGTCTTGCAGTCCAGCAAGGCAGAGCTCTTTGCTCCACACTGCCCATTGTTTTGTTCATGTCAAACCCAGATGACAGGCTGATGAGCATAGTACCACTTCCTATTCAAGCACATTTCACAGGCCACAAAGGACATGATGCCACGAATCTTCTAAGCATCATCTAATCAGGTGTAGGGAGCATGAAGAAACATCTAAGGGCATGGGAAAGTGGTGAGTGGGCTTCTCACTCTTGCTGAGAGAGGCTAGAGGAAGGGTGAGGAGCCACTGCCAAGGCAAAAGGGGAAGGGACAGTGGCAAAAAAAAAAAAAAAGAGGATATGATGAAGGCTGCTGAGGTTCCTGAAAACATACTGAAAGTAGCAACAGGAAATCTGAAAGGTTGAGGAGTGACAGAGATTTAAACAGCTGGCTCAACAGAACAAGTCTCCTTCATCTCACTGTTGGGACAAGTACCTCTAAAAACCCTCCTCAGAACAGGGCATCTTAGTTACTTTTGTTCATCAGGTCTGGTGGTAGAAGTAACCATAGCATGGAAACTACTTTAATTTTCTCCATTGAAATCACTGTAGCATTTAGTGCTCATACCAAGCTCAGACACAACAGTGTTTAATGCTATTACCATGACACAGTGATAGAGAGGGTGGATAAAAACCTAAAAAAGAACAACAAAAAAAAATCCAAAAATAATTAAAAAAAAAACAAAACCAAAAAAACTCTTCACAAAATTGCCTGACAAGTAATTCTTATGAAATGAAAATAATTTACACAGCAGTTTCACAGAAAAAGGGAATTATGCCATTAATCAGCACTGCTGGATAATTACACTGTACATGAGGCCTTGCTTTTAGGGAAAAAATATAAGCTAATAAAGACAGTCAGACGATCGGTAATGGCAGGGCTTTTGGGAGATACCAGAGACACGAAGCTTAATAATTTAACACTAAGGAGTATAATGACTGTGAAACAGAATTATTTTAAGTTTACATTAATTTTCCACCCAATTACGTATGTAACATTAAATCCAAAAGCTAGAGAATTCCCCTCAGCTGTGAACAACCACAGCAACAATGAGAAAGCCAAGGGGATGTGATCTCGAACATGACTGGACTCTGAATGTATCCTTCCAACTGCTGTGTACATCCTTAATATTCAGAGGTCTGCTCGAGAATTAAAGCCAGTTCACACTTCCCTCCAGTTACTGCCGGTTCAAATAAGGTCTCTCCCTAATACAGTCAACTGCAGTCAATCAATTTTCTTTGTGGTGTCTCTTTGCACCTCTCAAGCACCAGCAGCAGATGGCTCAGCCTGGCTGTCTCACCACAACATTTGTAAGGGAGAAACCAGTGAAAAGTTGAACAGCATTGAATTAACAATGAAAATGAGGACTGGAGTGTAATGAGAATGTTTCATTACCTTTGCGTTGTAAGCAATTTAGCCCTGATTATTATTGACCTCTGGCAATACTGCATCCAAGTAAAATGTGCTATCCTAAAAAGCATGGGTATACTGCAAGGCAGACATTGCTTCTGAGAGAGTGTACTCATAAATAAACCACAGCATTTCCCTTCCTGTGTTAGAGGCTTACCTTACAGCTGAGTTATCAGCATTCAGCAGCCCCCCCCACTTCGTGTCTGTGCAACAAACAACACAACTTGATATAGTACACCTAGAAAATTATTATTATTACTGTTATTATTATTATCATTACTTGTGTGGCACCCAAAAGAGCATTAGGTATTTCAAAAAGCAGTTAATAAGACAAACTATGTGCTACAAAGGGCTAATACTTGGTGAAACAGTAGAACTACACAGGGCGGAAAAACAGGAGGAGGTGGTGTAACAGGAGGAAGTATACAGGTTACAGGAATAACATTAAACAGTTACTAATCTGGGGGACATGAGGTTCTGTGCACACTGCCTCTTCTTATGCCACACTGAGTTCACAGGAATCCCTGTGACAGGACATTTTGTTAGCGTGCTTTCCAAATCCACTGTTTCTTTCCACCAGTGCTGGTTGCTTGCATGCTAATCTTAATCTGTTTGTGTGAAGGTGTTGCAGCCTGAAAGCAGATATATTTAAAAGTTTTGCAGTTCCAAAGTAAATATGCCTGTTCAGGGTTCAGCAGCAGCAGCCACAGATTTTGAAACTTTCACTGATTTTACAGTGATGGCCCAATGGAGTCCATGACTTCGGGACAGGACGCAGTAGGAAAAGACCAACAACCCACACTGAGGGGCTCTGCACGCTCAGGGAACCATGCAGGTCGCTAAGTGTAGCTGAATGTGTAGTCTGTTCCCACTGAAGTGCTGTGATGCTGCGTGAGCCTGCCCCTACCATGCACCTCGGTGTCCCAAGAGCTCTTCCCTCTCTTCTGCCAGAGGGATTACAGCATCCTTCACATGCTGAATGCACTGGGGACAGCTCACGGAGGAGGCAGAATAGAGGAAGGTGAATTAAGTAAAACTACCAGGAAAAACTACAGAGCTCATTACCAAATCCATCTACCAATACTAAAACAATGGCCACACAGCTCCCTGCACTCTGGGCAACCACATTCCATCCAGAACAAAGCATGCTGCTGGCGCCTCCAGAATATTAATAATAGTAAGGTATGTACTGCAGCAGGAGGGAGAACCACAAGGGGTAGTGCTCCACGGGGCTGGCATAAGGAATGGATCTGCTCCAGGCTGCCTGCCAAACGCATTGGAAAATTCGACTTTACAGAGGCTGCTCAAGGATGCTTTTCTCCTGCCTGCAGTATTCGTTGGAGAGCTTTTGCCCAGACCAGGCTGTACTGTAGCCAAATGCAGGTGGGATGTATCCCTGCTCACTCTCCAGCCTCTCCTATTGGTACTGCTGCTTTCTGATGGAACAGTCACTGCTTCTGCTTCCATGACATCCTGCCATGCCCATGGGGCTTTTTAGAGGTCACTAGAGTCACGGGTGAGCATCTTAGAAAGAAATAACTCTCCCTAGTTCTGTAACCCAAGGTAATAGTAACAATGGAGGCTGCCAGAGGGACTATTCATGTTTGCAAATGCAGGGATTACAATGGTCTCCCAAGACACAGAGGAGAGAAGAGAAAAATTCACAAAATGGTGACAGAAACACCTCACTTCCTGCTAAACAGCCTCTTATACCATATACTCTTATTCTGGTAGGGGGTAAAAGCAGTAAACTAGCATGGAGAAAGGAAGGGGCACAAGGGGGAAAAAATATTGACATGCCTGTGTCCATTGCACCATTGGAATAGTGCATCCTTAGCATGGGGGGACATGTCCAAGGGAAGTGTGTATTCATGAACAATATGCTGCCAGTTCAGATCTTGCAGCAGCCTTAGGTTTGCATACATGCAACATATCCCTGAGATTCAATGTATCCCCACTTCCTCCCCATCAGATGGCTGATAAAATGCAGAGCACAACACAAAGAAAAAACACTGCTGTTTTAGTCAAAAGAATTGCAGACAGATAGCTGCTAGAAGCATTACTAAATATGTTGATGTTTCGTAACAGTTTGATCTCATTGCTGTTTGTGTTTCTGGTTTGTGTACAGCAGGAACAGCCAGTCAAGGTGATGCTTTTTGCAGATCTGCTGCAGCACTTCAGTTTCACTGGTGAAACTGATTCAGGCTTCCCAGTTCCCTAATCCCCACAACTTCCCCTTGCTGTGGGAATGTGCTATGGTGCACTCAGAGAGCCCACCTCCTTAAGGAAGCGCACACAGAAAATGTAAACCTTGTCTACATGAAACCTTCAGTTTTCAAACTACTAGCAGTTAGTCCACAGGTTGAAGATGCAATTTGGCTTCTATACATACCGAGCAGAAAGACTTTGAGATACCATCTATTTTTCAAAGGATTAAAGCTAACATGTGTCTATCTCAAAACATCAGCCTGCTTCATAAATACAAACATGCAGTTAGGGTTTTCAGGAACACATTATCTCACATCATGGAATATGTCAAAGGGCTAACCTAAGCCTTGGAGGTATGATTTAAGACTGGTTTTGCTGAGCCACTGTCATCTACTAAATATAACTTTGTTTTTCATAGAAAAAGGAAAAAAAAAAAGTCCTTTAGGAGTTTCCTCTGAAAAAAAGTAGCTCTTTGAGGCCATCCTAAGGGTTCCTGGAATTTTTTCACATACTAAAAATCATCCTTGTGAAGCTTTGCACAGTCATGCCTCCCCATCAGTGCTGCCCAGAGAATGCAGAGCTTGTATGGCTCCTGCTCCAGGTGCCCCCAGTCCTGCAGGTTTGAGGTGACTCTTTCCAATCAGAATTAAATCTCTGCCCAAATAATTTCCATATAACTTTGCAAGCTATTCCTTGTAGAGAAAAGCTTAACTAAATTATCACCTCATTCTAAACTCGTTCCTATACAAATAAGAAGTCCCGTGAGCATAACACTGAAATTTATTGAAATGCTTACTTTCTTGCACTGGTTGATGGAGCGTATATTACTTTACAGAAGCTAATACAATTTTGTCCCTGTTCCTTACATGGGACCAGCCACAGTTTCTCCCCAAGAGGGAGCATATCTCTCTCATATAGGCACTTACACAGCCTTCTTCCAGGATTCTTTATTACCATTTTCCCTACAGCTGAGCTGTTCTGCACAGATTTTCTGCTCAGTATGACAGGGTGGGGAGTGGGGCATTAATTATACAGCAAGATGGAGCAGGGCCAGGCAGCCCCTCTGGTGCACTGTCTCCTCCATGCACAGCCTTCTTCCTGCTGCTCTGCAGCTACAAGGATCACCTGTTGGTCTTGGCACTTTCCCAAGCTGGGGCCTAGCGGAAATGACAGAATCAGCTAGAAATGAGAGCCAGCTCCTATTCCAGCAACTCAAATGAGGGAAATACAAAAACAGATGATGGCAACGTGATCTAGCTGCCACACGTGAGAGCCAAGAGGGGGTAGGGTAGAGGGGATAGATAAAGAAAGGGTGAATCTTGGACAAAAATGCCAAAACAAATGAAAAAAACAGAAAACGTCCAAAACCACTAAAAAGAAGCTTTTTTTCTGCTGTTGTTCTCTTTTTGTATTCATCACAGAAAAAACATTAGGAGAGCTTTTCTCCATCTGAACACCTGCTAGTAGGAAAAACTAGCTACCTTGTTCCTGCTCCTGCTGGAGTTGTCAGTTGTTTCCACCTCCCATATGAGAGATGTCAAAGGGATATTCAGGTACGCAGCAGAAACAGCCTTCCTTTTTCAGGCCAGCTCCTCTCTGTACCACACAGCAACACACAAGCTGTTCCAAGGGCTGTGTAAGGAATTCCCTTCTTCCACAACAGTGCTCAGCAAAACCTTTTACTTGATGTTTGGGTGAGATGCAATGTTGTGTAACAGAAAGATTAAACACTACCCGCCTCTCATTTTGGTCTTCTGGGCAGAAAAAGCAGATATGTAATCCAACAGAAAAGGCAATTGTCACTAACTATTTAAAACAGAGGAATTATGCCTTTCAAATTATATCAATACAAGCTAACTGCATACTGCATTTCCATATCCAACTAGTGTCATATAAGCCCTTGAAATCCATATTTACTCAAAGCAGCAACCATCCTAACACCCAAGATCTCTCATCAAAATTCTCTGAACCCTTGAGTTGAGTGACATCATAAATATTTACTGTCCCCAGTACCTTAACAGGTTTTAAATTAACTTTTCACATTTTTTTTACCCAATAATTTTTAGAAACCGTAACAATAAAAGCAGGAAAAACCTAATTCTTAAAAGGAAGCTTTTTTCCTCTCCAAGAGCAATGGAATGGGTCCCCAGAGCTTCCTTCTTCCTGAGAAAACACTCTATGAATAATCAATGTGGAGTCCAATTCCTCAACAAGCACCAAGCCTTCAAACACACCCAGCATTCAGCAGTCTCTGTGACTCTGGCCTTTAAACTGTAACACTCTGCCTTTCTCTCCCTGGTTTCCCAAGCATTCTTTATTCTGTTCTTTCCAGCAACTAGGTAGGTAAGCAGAAGCAAAATTCGAGCAGTGGGAGCAAGCTGGGGCTAATTTGCACCTTATGAATTATTCAGGCCCTCCTGATTCCTGCACCTGCACTGAGGCAGGAAGCTTGCGAGGAACAGTCATTACTCTTCTCTTGGGTTTGCACAAGCTTGGTTACTGCTCAGATACTTTGTTCTGTAACCAAGGGCTTCAGGTCTTGTATTAAGCAATAGAAATGGGAGGGAAAAAAAATAACTGCATGTTGTCAACCCCCCCTCTCCTGCCTCAAACCCAGGACAATCATTCAACCCTGTTCAGAGACAAATGAATTGTAGGGTGTATCAGACTGATGCTGAATTTATCTTACATATGCTAATCCAGATCAGAGCATCAGGAGAGAAAGAACGAATGGGTGTTGAGTTGGTCTTGTCAGACATTTACTCAGCTGCATTAAATTGCACATTTAAACTTCTCCCTAGCTCAGTAGGGAGTATTTCATGTGCATCAAGGATTTCACATGCTAACCTGATCATTAAGGTATCCTTCTCCCCAGATACACCACAAATAAACTCTCTGCCTGGCATTCTGGCTGACATAAGGGGTGCTAAAAGTTTAATACTATTGGAAAAGCCTATATTGTGCTTGCAACAGGGTGGATTTAACAAGCAAACGGGTATTTTTCACCTCTATCTACTATTATCTTGGTAAACAGAATGTGACACCTAACTGCAATTCCAGATACAACCCATGAATCTAGACAGCCATTAGGAACACTTGCAGAGAGCAGATACAACCCAATTAGCACTATGAACATTTTAATATAATGATATGTTTTTGAGCTAATATGCTAAGGCAAACAGATCTACAAGTATTATGCAAATTCAAAGCAGCAAACACCATCTTTACTGTATCTCATGTCCGCAGCTGCACTGAGTATCATTAGGTCTTGTCCTTTATTAACATTGCTGTTACCAACAAGTTCTCCAGTTAAAAGATCGTCTCATTAATCCCAAGCAGCTAAGCATCATGCTTTGATTGATTCAGTAAAACAGATCTGTGGTAACTGATAATGAAACCTCTTTAATCCCCTCTTCCAAAAAAAACCAAGTCAAACACAAGTATTCAGAAAGGTACAGCCAATCCTTATCAAATCTTTGGTTTTCTTCTTTCTATGCCTAAAGACGTTAATGCATTTTCCTACTGATGCAGGATGTGTGATTGGTCCTGTGCGTCTCTTATCGCATTCCTATCCAACAATAGGTACTCTGGCACTTTTTTAAAGGTATTTTAATCGAGCATGTAAACACGTTTTATTCTTTGATGCTCTTTCATTCAGCATCATTAATCCCCTGCATGAAATCAATAGACTTAAAACATTTAATCACGTCAAAACGCAACATACAAATCCACAAATGACTTCAGTTCATCACACACACTGAACAGCTTGCAAATTGGAAACTATGCCTTCTTTTTGCCTTGGGAATCAGCAAACCCTAAGCTAGTCTTCCATTGAAGTAAACAGATCCTTTCTCCAAGAATCTGCCATTAGGCAATAAAAAAAATAAAAAAGTTGATAAACAAAACATGGGATTTTCGGTTTGTGCTATCATCTTTTTTCACCCCTTGCAGTCTCACTGGCCTTATGAGAAACACTTGTTTTACTGCAATCTCTTGACAGCATGCATGTTTAAAGAAAGTTTAAAAACAATTACAGTAACTGGGTTACAGAATGTACTGATGGTGCAAAAGAAGGGAAAAACATATTTTTGGTTGCTTATTTTCCCTTTTTAACAGCACACATTGTTTCTCCGCTTGAATAGAATGCATAAGGGACAACAGTCATAGGCGCTTAAAAAAAAAAAAAAGGAAAAGAGAATAAGCTCAACCTTATATATGAATATGATTTCCAAAGCCCGTAAGACACAGAAAGTGACAAGAATCTCTTTGATGGGGCAAAAGTTGAAAAAAGGATGAAAATGAAGGATGAGATGAAAAAAAGGAAGAAACAGGTAAACAGGGAAAAGGAATAGTCTAGCTAATGGAATAACAGCTTTAATTCTACTACATTAAAAAGCACTGAAAGCTTGCTGAATTGAAAGAAGAAAATACAGTTTTCATTCGGAAAGGTTGGAAAGTGGTGAAGTGTGAAAATGGGCATGCTGAAACTCTGATTGGGCAGGTAGACACAAAAGCCTGTCTACGTTCATGACCCCATTCCCACCCACTGTTCCATGAAGAGTCCTACACAGCCTCCCCCCAAACCCACGAGGTCCTTCACTGTTAAGCTGGAGCTTCTTTAGGTACCAACCACTATGCACGTATTCACACATACTCATTCTGGCAGCTGCCCATTTTCCACCTACAGGAAAAGTCCTTCCTGAACTTTGCCTGTGCCTTGTGAAGAAGCCCCAAAAGGCAGGCAGAGTTCTGACGGTGGAGGCACTGGCAAGGTGTTGTATAGTAGGCCTGCAGCCAGGTAATTCACCCAGAGAAGGAGCATCACCGCAGGAATAATCTGGCTATAAGGATGCAGGGTTTCCTGCCTAAGTGTCCATGGAAGTGAGGCTACTCTGTGATCAGGAATGCAAGACCCACAAGGCTAAAAGGCTGGACAGAAACGGGGGATCCTAGCTCCACACTAGAAATCAGGACACCAAGCATTTAGAGGTGAACAGGGAAAGGTGTGTTTCAGTATCCACAGCTGTTTCTGGCTTGATGTTGCTTCAGGGAATGGAGCCTACAGCCTCAGTCCTGTCCATGCTCAGGTAAGGATACAGGCTCTTCTTACCCACTCTCCTTCTCCATCCCTTAACTTCTGTGTTCCTGTCTTACAACTGCCCATATTCAGTTGGGAGCTGACACTTCACTGCTCCCCTCATATCTTATCTGATTAGGCTTGTACCAAGGATCCCAATGAGACAAGCTTGTGCTCAGAACCTACACCTCAGGTCTCCCCTCTGTTGACGAGCTAGTTAATAAAGCTTATCTGCAAAAGTGGTAAAATTGTTGTTGTTGTTGCTGCCAGCTTGTTTGACGTAAGACTCATCTCTGCTCCATTACGATCCAGAAAGAGCCACAGAGACCACCTCTGAGGGAAAATTATGCTTTTATTTCCTACTGGCTCTCAACATCCATAATGATCGATCTGATGTAACTGGGCTGTATTCCCAGAGAAGCACGTACATTGCCTAGGACATCAGCAAAGTATACACCTAAACTAGATGGGTAAGGGCTTCTTTTTGGTTGTTCCTGGGACATGCAATTCACTCTAGTGACTATAATGAGGAATTCAAATACTTTTCCTCAGAGGTCAGACCAACCTTCAAAGCTTAACCTTAATATACAGGTAGAAGTTTCATTTCATAGTGAAGTACAAGTGCTACTCACTTAAGTATTAAAAGTTTTCTGAGAGCCTAACAGAGATGTCAGTGCCTCCAGTGTAGCACAACATAGTCCCACTCTAGCTGGGAGAGAGACTGAAAATTTCATAGTAGGTATGACTAATCTGAACTTTACTGTAAGTAGGCAGTGTCAGTGACCTCCTGATTTTGCAGTTTTTCCTATTGAAAGTCATGTTTATGCACTGAGCTGCATGAAGGAAAATATGTAGATTAGGGAATTGCTTCAAATGCTTTTGCTATCCTACATGCATTAATTTTTCATTACCTCATTTATGAAAAAAAAAAAACCAAAAATGAAAACAAACCAAAAAAACCCACAACAAAGTAGCAAAAAAGCCCAGTAAAAAAACTGAGGTAAAACTAGAATGTGAAATGAGGACATTCCAAATCCAGCAAAGAGAACATCAAGCATTTTCGGCTGGCAGTGCTTTTAATTATTACCAGTAACTTCCTATTTACTATCATCATCATTATTCTTTATCCTGTTCTTTAAAAAATAAACCAGATTATCTCTGCAAATATGTGGGGTTTTTTTCTGTTTGACAGATGCTAGATTCACTTTTGGCTGAAAGTAATCAAAGTTTAGACATAAGAAATATATCCTTTAAAGCCTGTACTATTCATTTAGCAATTTGGTCCTAGAGATGAATTGCAAGTACAGACCTGGGCCTTAACATTCTTACTAACTAATGGGAATGCTAACAAGTAAAGCAGTGTACTCTGCACTGCAATGCTTATTTTCATTTTGAACTGGTGACAAATGAGAAGGACTTCTTCGAATTAGTCTTACAAATGTCAGGAATACAATAGAACACTGCAAAGGTTTGTCTCTGAACAGTGGAGAGTCAAAGTGAACTAAGGTGAAAATGGTGTCCAGAAGAGCAATTCAGACCAGGAAAGCCATCCAACTCCAAAGCAGCTTGACCTGAACAAAGCCCCAGAGGCAGTACCACAGCTGCCAGCTAGACAGTAGCCAAGAAGTTAGCAGAGGTGCAAGCCAAGAAGCCAGCCATGAACTCACTTGCCAACGCAGTAAAGCTGTATTCCAGGATTTGGCATCTGGGTCCTCCAGCTGCCAAACATCTCCCATCTGGCTGAGCCAGTGGACGAGGTGTAAAAAGAAGACTGGGGGAGATGATACAAGAATATACAAGAAAGCAGTACCCTTTGTGAGACAGCAAAGATGAAGAGGCACATTGTGCCCCCAAACACGTGAAACTCAGACATTATCACTTTGTTCCCAGTGGATCAGAGGAGGACAAAAAGCTCCACATTTTAGAGGAAATGAACAGTTAGATGTGCATGAACTGAGGCAACCGTCCCAGCCTCTGGTCATCCACAGAGGTCGGCAGATGCAGATTTGTGAAGAATCGGTTTTAAGTAAAACTTACAACTTTTAGTAGATTTGATGCACCCAATAAGAAAAAATGGGAAAAAAAAAACTACAAAAAATGTTTATTCAAGACTATGTGATACACTCTGCTCCTCTGTCATCACAAAGAAATTGAAGTAGCAAAGAATGTTTCTGTATTTTCCCAACTGGAATACCATAATTTTGAGTGTAATTTTATGGAAGGATAACTTTCTTGCAATTTAGTGGGAAAAGGTAAGTTTAGTAGTACAGAGTTGAAAAATACCTTGTCCTGGGTAGGCATGAAATTTAATTCAAATGATATATATCCACTCATATAGCTGCATTTAATTGCAGCAGAATTCAGCTCTGACAAGGAGTTACTACTCACAACTCCAGCAGTGCTGTACCCCAAAAATTGGGATCAGCTGTGAGGAACTCCTAGCACTGTCAGCAGTTTCAAGTGCACCACAAGAATTCATACTTTCATATCATGCACTCATTCTAATGTTAATATCATTGATCTTATTTCCACCTTTCAACTGGCAAGTCCACATAGCCCAAATGAGGTTTGACAGATGTCTGTTAAATTTGGTTCTTTGTTTTAAAAAGACATTAAAACTCTACAGCTCTTTCCCAAATTTCTGTTTTATTACAAGCTATTTGTCCTGCCAAATATTACCTTTCAGTCTCATCTCACTCCAGTCAGAGCACACTAACTTTCAGCAGTTTAGATCTGCTGCAAGAGATGACTTCTGCCATCTTCATCTACATCTAACCATGCATGTTTTTCAGGGGCCATACCACGTAAATTCATGAGGGATTTTTAAAGCAAAATACTGACAACGTTAACAAAGAGCAAAAAATTAACAACCTAAGTTTCCTTCTTGAAAATGCTTCCGGCAGAATAGAAGACAATATGCAAAATATTATGGTTAATTTAAAGCAACCTAAAGAAGCCTGTATTAAAAATTATATCTGAAATATGCATACATTTTAGAAACACAATATTTTGACAGACTAGTAGATTCTTCAGAATAATTTCTGACATTGCACTGATAATACAATCAGATCAAAGAAAACTCTTAAGCATTTTAAAAAATAAATGTATAATTTCAATCTCATAGCCAAGGAAACCTTAAAAGATTTGTATTAGCTCTAATAAAGAAATTGCTCCTGCTGCTACTTTGAAAATGTTTGAATAATAAGATCCTGCAAATTTTTAATATAAATATAGCAGTTGTAGTGTAATTAACTGCAAATTGGAGATAGGAGTAGTCTTGAGGAATGACTTCTGTATTTGACTACTCATTAGCAATTTGAAAGTGTAATTGCTCTTAAACATGCCTTCTTCCTAATTTTATTATGAAGCTTAGCTGTACTTATAAATGTGAAGAATATGAATTATTCTGGAACATATTTGCTTATATTGAATATGTTTTTTCTTCTGTACTCCACAGACAAAGGGCACATAGGTGACTAAGAGCACATAAAGCAGTGAGCTGATGGGTTTACACTTGTCCCATAATAAACACCACTCCAAAGGAATCTTCTGAGGAGTGCACAAAACAAAAGAAGGGAGGAGGACAGGCAAGCAAGAAAGCACACTGAGAGTGGACATTTCACTGCATACTATTTTAAAACCCATTAAAGCAACAGCCATGAATCTCACAAAAACAGGAAAGAACCCTACAAACTTTGGTACATCCTTCTGCCCTGTGACATAATTTTTACCTGGACAAGTGGGGTGAACCTGAGGGCCCTTATGGCCTCAAAACCCTCGCTGAAGCCTCCCAGCCATCCCACTCTCCCCAGCTGGATTGGCATGTAAACCCTGCACCCAGAGCAAGGCATCTACTAGGCACATTACACAGTAAGGTTTTACAATTTTGTCCTCCTTGAAATAAAAGCAAAGAGATGTTTACAAAGAGCTCTTCCTACATTTTGCAGCTCTGCTTCACAGTAACTGGCAATGACTCATTATAACATGAGCTACACTGATGCACATTAATTTCATTACTCAATATCAGTAGACTACTTTGGACACTTTAAACTATATTATTCAACATCAGACAAGGTATTCTCTATTGTCATATTTTAAACATTGGGATTTGTAGAAAAAAAAAATTAAAAATTGCAGCTTTCCCACCACCCTCTGAGCCCCAAGATTAAAAAAAGTAATTGCAAAACTCAACTTCAGATCTTGCCTAGCCCCACATATCCCCCAATTATGACATAATGAGTGAAAGAAACCTGAAAAGCACTGTGACTAGACTTAATCAATAAAACAAAATATTATATAATACACAATAAAATGCTTCATACCTGGAGTTGAAAAAACGAAAAGGGTTAACAGCTGACCTGGCACAGCCCCACATGCTCTCTCTGGAAATTGAACACAGACAATTAGGAATTTTAAGTTACCCCAAATAATAGAAGGGGACTTAGATAAGCTTGAGGAACACTTACTGCAAAGTAAGTAAGGCACAAAGCCTCAGTGTGGAAGGCACTTTAGGATTTTCCCATTCACTCAAACCTCTTGTCAAACTGAATTTGTTATGCAGATGTCCCAGCTAATGATAAGTAAGTCATTAGGACCTCTGCGATCAATTTTCATGGGAGCAAAGTCAAAGTTAAAGGCCCATATGTCACTCAGTGGTAATTCTGGATCATGATGGATCGTATTTTCTTATTAAAAAATGATCAGCAACAAAGATGATGAACAACACAAAAACACAGTGCCACAGCTGTACAAACTCCTATGCGGGTTGAGATTTGGACTATGTGAAATGTTCCTTTTCACTGACAAATTCTGATCCACTGCATGTGCTCAAACAAGAAGCATCATGCAGATGGTTTTTGGAAAAAGTTCCACCAAATTAGGGGAAAAAAAAGAAAAATCTGTAGAAAGCCAAGAATAAGAATAAGCCCCTTTAGTCCTCTCTGTGATTCAGACCTCAAATGTACAGTGAAAGTAGTCTGAGGCCAATGCCCAAGAAACTAGCAAAAATATTAGAATAACAATATGAATCACAAAAAAGCTCTAGCACACTAGTAATTGAATGCATTTGCACTGAAAATGTTTTGGATCTTTTATAATGCTCAATTAAAATGTCTAGGTCAGCATAGGAATCGTTGAAAGTGAAAAGGAAATTTTCAGAACAACTTTGCTTGATTTATATAATTGCATTTTCCACTGGCCCTTGGAAACCTACAAATAATCTATTTTCTCTCAAAATTTGGCACTGCATGCTTTGATCCTGTCGCATTTCCCCACTTCAAGTGTATAGTAAATATTGGCTTTCTTTACTGTTTTTGCCATTTGCTAGATGCGAACTTTCTGATTATGACAGAAACATGCTATGCAGATGACAAAATGATGTAAAGAACGTTTGAAATATAAGTTATTAGCTCTATCATTGCCTAACACTATTTTTTTTCCACGCTCTTTTCCCACTCCCATGTAGTCTTTTCCTTCTCAGAAATATATATCAGGTACTTGTGCTACAGTATCAAAGAGGTACAGATTCTATTTTACAACTGTGTCAGTACCTAGTCAAAGAGCACTGTGACAAAATCTCCCTTGCCCCATCAGACCTCAATTGAAAGCAATATGCACTGGAAAAATCGTTACTGGAAACCATTAACACCAATGGTTCTCTTCTATGTCAATTAATTTGCAATCATCTCTGTGTCTTATTAGAAAATCATTTATTTGCACAGGTGATACAAACAACAATACTTTACCTAGAAGCTGTAACTCTAAATTTTGGACACTCCTTTTCGTGAAGTTCCCTTTTTAACAACTAAGCAGCAGGGCAGACCAAAATACAGTTGTTGAGGTTAAGTATTTGCATGCTGAATTTTTGACAGTGGTATATTTAGCAGACAACTAAAACTCTGTTTAGAACCTACAGTATCCAGGCACTGAAGCAAAAGACACTCAGGTATCATCCAACCAACCTCACTGACACCTAAAACTTATTATGCTCCTCTGTTCGGCATGAAAGCCAAACGGCTGTGGCCTCCCACCCAGCTTCTTCTCCAACCCAGAAACCATGGAGAGGAATACCTAACCTTTGCCTCTGGAACCTGAAGCTTATCTGTGCTATGAAAATGGTTAAAACACATCTCAGACCATGTAATCAGCATAAAAAGGATCTGTGACAGCCACTTCACAATCCAAATAGCAAGTGTAGAACAAAGAAGAGGAAAAGGACCACTCCTGGTGGAGTGGGTATCTACAAATGTAGATATCCAGCTTCCTGAGTTAGGGAGCTCTAACCACTAGGCTTTTGTACCATGCGTGGGTGGCTGCACTGCTGCTGGCTATCACATTTTTACACAGATATGGCCAATGAGAAGAGCACAGCACGCTCTGGGTGTTACCAAAGGCAGACTAGGTAAGCTCAGAATCTGATTTCCACAACGGAAAGTTGGGAATGTGAGCTGCTCCTTTTTTTCCCAAACCACTTTAATGAACTACTACAGTTCACAAGCCCAAGCTCCAAAGACAGTAGAGACAACTCACAGCCAAGTACCCACCCAGGATGTAAGTGGAGACAGCTCTAGGAAGCTGATTGCTTTGCCCCTAGATCTTCAAAGCCTTTAACTCTTCATTGACTATACTGTGGGAGTGTTAATGCCTTGAGCAGGAGCCCTGCAACACTGTGGGAGCCAATCACCTATTTCAGAACTTCACAACACCTTCACCAGACCTCCCACAAAGCAGAAAATCTGCATCTTGTCTCAAGTGCCTGTGCTGTTGTGGCTTATCTTGGCCTTGGGTACCTGCAATACTTCATGTGTGTTGCAAGCATTTGAGGATAGTGCAACCTTTATGTCGTGTGGTATATTGACAAGGATGTACTTGTTACAGAATTGCATGCACTTGTAGTTCCTCTCAAACAAAAGGAAAACCACATTCTATTATTCTGACTATGCTTTAGGAATGGCAAAGGACCTCAGAAATTATGTGGTGATACAGACAGCAAGCAGTTCTGAAGTGGAAAAATTGAGTGCAAAAGGAATTAACCTGTTCAGGTTGGTAATTTTCAGCAAACAATTTATTATACAACATTACCCTATTATTGTGCTTTGGAAACTTTTATGACTGAGATTTTGGTCGTTATTATAGTTCCTCCTGTGAACTTATCTGTCAGTGTTTTGACTCTTTGGCCCTGACAAGCAACTGATTACAGAAAGAGCAGTGCTCATCGGTTCTTAAGAGAAATACCACGGTGACTTATATGTCTGTTTGACAGCACTGTGTGTCCCCGATTTATCATGCATTATACCAGCACTATGCAAAATATTGTACTTTTCATGCAAATAATTGAGGGACATATTTTGACAAGACTGGGAATGCTGACTTTTAATGAGTATGTAAACCAAGTATTTCTTTTACTGCCTGATGTCACCTTCTGGTTATTCCCAGGTTAATTTATTTTTCAGGCTCTGTTGGCAATGCTGGGCTTTTCAGCCAGCAGCAGATCCAGTATATAGGCCTTAGGGTGAGCACTTTCTAGGGCAGCCTCTGGCCTCAGTGCCTGCCAGCCTGCTCCATGCCCCCCTGAGCTAGCAACACAGGCAAGACAAGAGAGCTCTGGCTGTTGCTGCCTCCTCTAATCCACTCTGGTCTCTTCCTTATTTTCTGCCTGCCTCAGCTTCTGTATTTCCTTGTACTACTTTATCCTGTGGAAATTCAGTATATCTCACAAGGATAAACAAAGAAAAATATGACCCAGAACCTCATGCTCGACACATCTTCTGTCACTGCTCTAATGATAGAGGTGCAGAGTTTGACTCTGAAACCTGAGACTGGAATTACTTCAGGATTAGATGCTATAATATCTAATAAGCAGCCACTGTGCTGCTTTACTCCTTGTTCTAGCCTTCAATTCCTTTATTTTGATTAGAGTAATTTCATGTGTGGTGGCTGTAAGGTCCAAGTATTCTTGCTGTGATATATTAAAAATAGTAAAGCTCATACACATGGACAGTGACACCTTCTTGGCATACAGGCTCAACAAAAAATAAATTCTCTTCATATCCATCATCCAAGGACTTCCATTCACTCCTCTTTTATCTCCAGCCTAAAAAGAACTTGCTATGAGAAATGAGGTTGTGGTGAAATCATTACTACTTAAAGAGGACTGAACTAATAGACAGGAAAACCTACCACAATCTTTTCCCATTATGCAGGAGAAAGGAAAATGGCAGGAAAAAAAAAAGTAGGTTAATTTTTTTTTATCCCTCTACTTTTATCTTCATTCAATTATGCCTTGCCAAACAGTGTTCCCCTTTTAACAGTTCCCTCCTTTACATGCAGTTTACATACCCATGACCTACACAACTTTTGTGGTTTTGCATGCATTGACATAAACACTCAGGACAGTATTTTCATAAATCAGTGCAAGCATTGCTATTTAGATTTAATTGTGCTGCACGTATGTCTGTCACGAAATCACAGGAACTGCCTTAAGGAAAAGGAAAGATAAAAACTTATCTAATCTATATAATGAAACAAGAAGTAATTTTGGCTCAAGTGACAGCAGATGACAATGCTCTTTCTTTTTCTTATCAGTTAAGTCAAAGTAGCAGTTCACTAAGGTAGTTTTATTGTGGCTTTTCCTGGCAGTGTTCTCCTGCCCAATCCACACCTATGAGTATTTATTTATAGCTCTACATTTCTTAAGGCACATGTCTCTGCCCCTGCTTTCTGTGCTGATTTAGAAAGAAGAAACATAAAAAGCTGAATAACAAAATCACTGGGGAAAGAGATGCCAAACAGGTGTACAAACTGCTAACTGGGTAGCAGTAATTCATAATGTTATTTATAATTCATTCTTTGGTGTCATGCTCTTCAAGCAATTACAGAATGCCTGCCTCACTATCCATAAAATGCATTTAACATTTCTAACAACTAATGACTCGAGCTTCAGTCTGGAGCAATACATTTTAGTGGATTAAGCACAGGAGTGAGAGGCTGATGTACCTGATCCCAACTCATTCTCTGCTTTGCTGCATGGCCTTGAGCAAGTCACTAACCTGTGGATAATTATAACATTTGAACACACAAGGGACCTGTACAATTTAATTAGTTAATGTTTGCAAAGCACTCCAAAGATAAAAAATGCTATGTGAATGATAATCACATGCTGTTGTTTCATGGCATTTTATTCCAAAGCATGTTTGTGTAAACATCTTAAGAAATGGAAAATTCCAGTAATGGCAAAGTTTGACAACTACCTTAAAATGATCAGCACTTCTTAGACTAAAGTTTAAATTAATTAACAAATTTAACTTATGTTTAAGAAGACATTTATATGTGAATTCAATACAGACACTAAACTGAAGCTGGGAAGCCAAGATCTTAGAGAGTTTTTGTATGATAGATAAAGGAAGTGAAAGAGACGTACAGAAGGTATCAATGAAACAATACTTATTACAAGTTAAATCTTTCACTGCAAGACAATGGTCCCCCAAATAGCCTAAGTGTTGAGTTACTTTTCTTTTTTCGGCATCCAGACTTCTATTAGTTTAAGGACTAATCATTAGACCATAGTTAATGGCAAATACAAAGAGGATTTTGGACTTTAACAGAACCAAGATTCCTTAGTTCTTCAAGCTTGTTATGCAATTAAATTACGTACTTCTCTCAAAAGGAAAATATTACTCCTAGCAATGGTGTGGTAAAAACTCTAGAATGACCTACTCAACAGTCAAGGAAACTTATTCTCACAGAGGAGACAGGAAGATATGATTTTGTGTAGACCAAGGTAAAAGCACTGTTATTTTCAAATTAGCTTTCTTCAGGGAACAATTTGACAATACCCCTATCTCCTGATACACTTCCATTTAAGCCCTTTCAAAGCAAGAAGTGATGCCAATTTCTCTACAGAAGCTGGTTTTGATTTATAGTTGCCATTCACCTTGCCCTTGCTTCTAATGATCATTGGCTGATGAGGAATCTTGTTATCCTGGCAAAACGCTTTGGGACATATAGCAGAAAATTTTCACACCAAGAAATCCTAGTGCATGCACAGGATGGCATCCTTTGATTTTACTGCCCAACTGTCAAGTTATTGAATTTTTCTTTTGTCAAACATCACGTATTTAAAAAAAAGAGAATCTTTTGAGAATAATACAGACTTATTGGATTATTGAAACCCCAGGTTCATACTTAGTGCTTAAAGAGCAATTCCCAAAGGTATATAGGTCTTTCAAGCTCTTGAAGTCCTTAATAAGGGCTTTACCCAATTCATTTTTATATACAAACAGATGTTTCTGAGAATTCAGATTCTGCTAGAAATAACTTTATAAAATGCCATATAAACACACTGTAGAAGTCAGTACTTCTTCAATAAGCTATCTGAACTGCATGTAGGAAGTGCATGTAGGTAGGAGAAAGCACACCTGTAGTAGTTGCCATAGGTCAAATTTAGATGTACTAGTTCAACTTCTTCTCAAGTCACAGACTTCCAGCATGGCCTTAGAAAACAACATGGAGGGAGCTTCCTCATATATAACTTCAGCAATGTAAAGTTTAATCACTCTCCCTAAAACACTTGTCCATGTTTCTTTACAGCTGCTGGGGAAGACAGATACCTTTTGAAAGGCAGACGATCATAACTGATAAGATGACTGCACCTAGAAATATCTCGCCACTAAAGAAATCCAAAATACTTGAGCCTAACTTTTAGATAGCTTGCATTGTGAGAGATGAACTTTGCTGCAAGGTTCTGTCCAGCACTGCCCAGAGGTTGCCAAAGGTAGCTGAGACACAGCACACTCTGCCAGCTCAGCAGTGCCCTTGGGTCAGTAGACAGTGTCCAACCCAGCAACACTTTCCACTGCAGAAACCTATTATTTTCTGCCACAGGATACTTACTTGAGACGATTGACAAAAAATAAAACAAGACTAGAACAGAAACATCCCTGAAATAATGACACAGTGGGGGCACCAACCATAACACAGATGCCTTGCAGGGCTCTATGCCACCACTGTCTTTCACTTAGGTATCTGCACAAATGCCTCTCAATGTTTTTAGCAAGTCAGTTCAGTTTGCAGAACAACTCTGGAGGAGGCCAAGGAGAAGCCTCACCATATTACAGCCCTTGGGGAGGTGAGAGGCCCACAGACAGTTCTGAGTGTGTGGTCCAATTTCCCTCCAATTGAAGCAACTATGCAACCTTCTGCTCTAAAGCAAAAGAATTTTCCATTGCTGCAATGGAAAAATGCATCCCAGACTTGGGTATTCTTCATGAGACAAGTAAAATTGAAATTGATATATTCCCACAATTTCACTTCAAACCAATTAGTGTTCTCCAGTGAAAAAAAATCCTTTACTGAGGAATTCTGGATGAGCACTAGCCAATTCTCCATCTGTAAAATCACCATTCAACTGTGTGTCAGTTTTAAAACAAGCATTTGTTCACGGCGGGCAGATGTACCACAGCAGAGGGAAGCAAAGTTCACACAAGCACTGCTGAAACACCCTTACTTATGTTTCTTGAAGACTTGGGACAAGTATTTTGTCTGCAAGAGGAAGAAAAAAATTGAGGTGGAAGTTTCCTATAATGAATAGCATAACAGTAGTAATGATTGCAACCAAAGCAGAAAAACAAACTATACCAGTGTAGAAAATGAATGGCTGATGGAAACAAAGACACAAACTTCAAAAGAAATAAAAATAAACCACAGAAGTTGATTTACACTGAAGAAGAAGAGGGAGAAAAAAAGAGATCTATAAAAAAAATCAGATTTGAAAAGCATGTGCTAATTTAAGAGAGTACATTGGTATGGTGGCTATGCTGTCTGTCTGTTGTGGAATCTCTTTTTTGCTAGTGCAGTATCCAAAACTAACTCCTACTGTATTGCAGTAATAGATGCCAGAGAATTTTAAAACAAAGTAAGATGATCACATTAGCATCAACGTATCAATCACATAAAGCAGCCAAAGAGAACAGGGGTAGGGTCCTGAATCTCATTTTCATACAAGCACTCCGAGGCACCCAGCTCAGTGCAAAGAGGAATTCATGTTAAAGGTCAGAACAGTCACATACAAATGACAAATCCTATCTCTGTGAATTAACTGCAGCTATAACTACAAGTAGACAGGATTTCCTCTCTGAAATTTCTGTCTCTCCCTTACTCCAGAAAAACAATACACTATCTCAAGCATCATCAGTTTATATGCACAGTTCCTCTTTTCCTTGACATTTGAAAGAAAAAATGCTTCCATCAAAGCAGTTTCCTTCACTTATAACACCTAAGGAGAAAAAAAAAGTTGGGAGAGAAAGAGGAGTTTCTGCATCTTTGGATTTTTACCAACATACTGATCAAAAATTGCTGCTAAAAATCACCCTCTGCCTCTCCTGCTTCTGCCCTCAGCTTCTGCAAATAGATCTTAAATTATGCATATTCAGGGAGGGAGAGCTGCATGCTGTAAAATAATGTATTGTACCACACAAGTGTGCAGGAAATAAGGAGGCGAATTCTCTGTTCAGGGTTAGCATTACTGTGTACCATGGAGATGGCTCCTGAGGCCATCCTGCATCAACTCTGCCTAGGGATGGAAAGGCTGCCAGGCTGAGGGAACAGCATGTTGCCTCTGTGAGGGACCCTAAGAAAGTTTTACTGGTCTTCTAGGGGTTGACTAATGCCTTCTCCTCCCTTGGCTTCATAAAGATTTCTGGAGTGTATCTGAGATTTCGCTCTGAATGTATAATGCTATTCTTCCTGTGTAATAAGCATCAGTGGTGTCAGACATACAGAAGCAAATCTGCTCTTTGTTAGATGTTATATGTCAAAATGAGTTTGTAAAACATGCCACAAAAAGGATGAAATGCTGCTTACAACGCAAAGCCCACTGAAATCTACATAATGCTGCAATATTTATTATCAGCCAGAGCATATTATCTGAGATTAATAAATTATTCTTAGTCTGTATTTTGTAAGGCAGAGCAACTTCCATAAAGCAGCACTGTCACAGGAAGAAATTTCACTAAAGTACCCTGCTTGAAATAAAGACTTTATTTATCTGTAACTTTGCATTATTGATTTGGTTTGTTGAACTGAAGAACTATGAGCTCATTCCAACAGAACTACTGAGAAAGAAGTCTGGAAGCTGAGCCAACATAAAGCTTGAAGCAAGAAGGCAATTTTCCTGAGAAAAAATAGTCATACTTGGTCACTTTACAAATATGCAAGCAAATTACATTCTGTTTGTGTAAATAAGAACTAATGCCAAACATGTTGCTCTTAGTGTTTCATTGTCACAATTTTTATTCCTAAGAATTTTGTTCCTGTAAGACTAGCGTGGACCTGAAGCAAAGCAGCAACATAGGTGGATGCCATCCAGTTTAAGAGGAGGGGAAAAGCAAAGCTTTCAAATAGGCATTCCAAACTGTCCTGTGACCCAGCTAGGTAAGCATCATTTCCAAAACAACATGCTTAAAAATGGCTGTATTGAAACAAGTTTCTCCCCAAAAACTGAGCCAATTTCCCTGTGGTAAAACCTGTCAGACTGAGATGCAAGGGAAGATGCGGGAGCACTCGGTACGATCCTGTCTCTCCCAGCTCCTGGCACAGCAGCTCCCCAGTCAGGCGCTGTGGATTGCCGTGGCTCACCTCGCACCAGGATCTGCAGTGTTGACGTGTGTCCCAGGCAGCTGTCTGCACTGCCCCTGGGCCATGGAGAGCAACGGCAGCTCACAGCCTGGAGCCTCTCTCTGTCCCAAATCAGACAGCTCCAATAGGGCAGAGGGATTGCTGCCTGAACGTGCCAAGCGCTACCTGGCCCGTGTGCAGGGAGTCAGGTAACTGCTGGGATGCAGACAGCCACACAGGCAAGATGAATGCTGAGCCCCACAGGCAGCACACAGGGAAAGGCAGGAGGCGAGGAAAGGCAAAGGGAAACGCAGGAGGCAGGGAAAGGCAAGGCACTGAAGCAATCCATCACAGTCCCATACAGTGTGTGAGGGGCTGTACAGGATCAACCCAAAGCAAATGCCCACCATCAGATACTGAAATCCTCACTGTCTGAACACCCTTACTGCTCTTAGAGAATGGGTGGCAGTAGGCAAATACATATATATATATATATATATATATATAATTCTTATGCAGAATAATTTAGAACATGTCTGAAAAACAAGCAGGAAAAGGTCAGCTGTTGTCTTGCACTTGCTACCAAGTACCTACAAATTGGTATTGTGTTTAACAAAGACAAGACCGTACAACACCAATTGGTACTGAAGTGAAGGATGCTGCCATTGCTTTGGAAGTACTGTGGGGTATTTCCCAGCCACTCTCTGCAAGAAGCTATTTTTTGGGCAACTATTCACCAGAAAGAGCTTACAAGCTCACCTAGAAAAGAACACACTCTGTGGGACAGTTGTCCAGACTTGAGGGCCAGTCTGCCTCCCTCAGGCACTAAGCTCTGACCTACACTTTATTGACTGCTGAAGAAGTCCTTCTATGCTTGTCCCTATGCTACCCAGTTATTCAGCAGAACAGTAGGTGCCTTTCCATGTCCTCAGAGGAAATTCCTGTCTGCTAAGTTTAGATGCTGAAATTGAGCACACAGGATCTCCCTTTGGAAAGCTTCAGAGGCACTTTCCTCTCTGCAACAAGGGTATGGAGAATGAGAGCTTCTTTTTCAGTGGATTCCTTTGCTAAACATCAAATGTTAAGGTACATATTAGATGCCTAAAATCAAAAGAGAGCCTGCCTGTAGGGCACAATATTGCAGACCAAGTAAGAAACAGATTGAGTGCAGTCCGCATGAAGTGCCAACATTCCTTTTCAACTCAGCAGCTGTATGTGTGGTGTCTGTGACTGAGAATGAAGTAAAGATGACAAATTGCAGATCACAGCCAAATTAGATTTTCCTAATGGGGCTTTTGAAATAAACTAACAGATTACTGTTTAAATAAAACCTGTAACAAGAACAAGTTGATGTTATATTATTAAATTTCTTAATTTAATTTTTAAGCTCCAGAGCCAGTCAAGTAATACTCAACATATTTACCTTCACAAACTGTGGAATGCATCATACAAAAGCTAAAAAAGCTTCCCATGGTTTGACCAATTTTCTAAGTGTTCAAGCAATATCCATCACAGAGAACAGTATTTGCCTGCCAGTCATATATAAAAATTATTTCCTAGTGCTCCATACTTCCTTTTATCAGTAATTAGACAGTGCAAAATCATTTAGTGCAAAATCATTACATACTGTTTTATTTTTGTGGCTTACTATGTGTGCTATAAATTGAGAAAAAATACTTAGCACTTCAGGGCCTGGTGTTGTGACTAGAAAATTGAAAATACATATGGGACCTGTCTATCAAGCAATAGCCTCACTGGCAAAGAAACCTTCCCCTCCTTTATCACTGTTAGAAAGGGAGCCTGCTAATCACAGAACCAACACCTTGTCTTGCCTTGCCCACAAACACCTCTCTGCTTAAGGAGAATATCAGTTTGAGATTCAGAGTGACAGTGTTTGGCTGGAAGATGAAGCAGTATATGTCTGGTGAAAATGCAAAAAAACCCAAACCAAACCCAAAAAACCCAAAGGCAGTCCCTCCCCAAATGTGTCTTAGAAATGTCAGCTCTTTTAGCTGTCGACATCCAGGAAAACAAAGCAAAACGTTTTTAGGTACCATATTAAGGCATTAAAAATGTATCTATAATTATTTATACAATAGCAATGTCTAATAGCCTTTATTATAAACATTTTTTATTTAATAATGTCCAGAATTTGAACATCTCAGATAAAGTAACATGTTTTGTGGGTCTAGCACAGGCTTCAGTGCCTGGAGGCTCTAGTTCTATTTCCAGCTCTGCTTCAGACCTACAGGGTGACCTTTATGCATAACCTCATTTTCCTCACCTATAAAATGGGGATATTAATACTTATTTACCTCACAGTTGGTTCCCTTCCAGCTGCTACAGTGACTGAACAAGCTCATGCATCTACAGAATTGCTAATGTTCGTGATAAACTGTTTTGTGTTTTTTTTTTTTTCAAACAAGCAGCGCAGGCACTAAATTAAGAAATTATCTGTCGATCCAGTTAGCAAAAGTACACAGAAAAAAAACAGCAGTGTAAAAACTGTTTGAAGTCCCTCAGTAATTTCCTTCCAATGACACTGTGCTCCAGGAGAAATGTTGCTAGCTGCTATCTGACAGCAACTAGAATCAACTTCCTGATGCTGTTTCAGCCAAGGAAAAAAAATACATGTTTTTTGAGTGGTAATCTAACCTGGTCTCTCTTTGGAGATGATATAAAACCACTGCAAGCTTTCCAAGTATATTAAGGGCAAGAAACAATTTCAATTTGAAACTCAACCTAATAATGAGGGCAGAGAGAAAGAAAGGAAAAGAGCATGAGAGAGACAAGAGATACAGTCATCTCTTCCAAAAAGGAATAAAGCTCCACGGAAAAGGTGCTGGCAGGGAGGACAGCCCTGCAGCACCAGTGCCTCTGTCGGCCTGGGAACACCTCAGCACCACTCATCTTGTCTGGGAATGTGATACTTACTCTTGTACTGCTCTGGCTATGGAGAGCGCTGTAGATCCAGTTTCATTAACGCTATCTAAGGTCACATTTGGCAGGTCGTCATCATCACTGTCACTTTTAATTTGTCTGGGAGATAGGCCTCGGGGGTCCATTTGTGCTGGAAAGAGACATATAATGGATTAATATGAGTGTGCTGAAATTAATCTTGTCCCAGAACAACATCAGGGCGCACAACACATCTGCCTGCTCTGGCTGGAGAGCACTGCTTGTGCTGAGCTTCCCAGATCAGCTCATAGGTGGGTAAAGCCACCCAGTGGTGCCACAGCTGGATGTGAGCACTTCTAGGGGCATGCAGGTCTGTGAATTCAAAGAGGCTACACCAATGCACTCAGCAGTACCAAAATATAACTGCACACACCACACCCAACAAAAACCCAGTTTATCCTCAAGTAACGTATGCTGCTTCAGAAAACGAAGGGAAAGGGTTACATCTGCTTTGTACAACACAGAACACTCGAGTACATTTGAAAGCAAAATTTCAGGAGCAATCTCTGATTCTGAGTGTTCATCTGAGGTGTCAAGATGGAACTCATATCACTCCACTCAATTAAAATTTAGGCATCTAAAACCCCAGTCATGCTGATTTCTGACACAATTCAACACCATTGTCAGCCTCTGAAGGATCCTTCACTCCACACTATGTGTAACCTCACACAGGCAACCAACGTTCAGGTGACCAGCATCAGTGGGGCTAACAAATTTTTTTGAAAAGTCATCCTGTTTCAGGTCCTACAAATACCTGAAGATCAGGAATTGCATTATTGTTTTACCTATCCACAGCTTACAGTAACCATACTGCATGGCAATGGAGTTAAGTGCACAGGTGCTGGCAGGGAGAGCTGCAGGGGCTTGTATGAGGAGCAGCCACAGTCACCCCGTGCTGGACACAGACGGTTCCATTTGCTCCAGCTGACCCACTGCTGGGCACAGCAGACAGTGGGGGTGTCTCAGGGAAAACAGGTATAAGAAAAGGCAAAACAACTGGTCAGGAGAGGGGCAAGGGAAAAAAGTGTGAGAAACACTTTATGCTGAGGGTGGCAGAACTCAGGAACAGGCTGCACAGGGAGATCGTGCAGCCTCCCTCTCTGGCGACATTCAAAATCAACCCTGGCTGTGTTCCTGTGTAACCTGCTCTAGGTGACCCTGGCTTGTCGTGGGTGTTGGACTGGCTGATCTCCAGAAGTCCCTTCCAATACTAACAGTTCTGGGATCACGCGAAACAAGTCTGCAGATACCAACGTGCAAGAGATGGATGAGAGAAGGCTCTCCATAATGGGACAGGTCCCTGGAGAAAACTGTCCTGATGGGAACTACTATCTACAGGGAGCCCACAGTAGAGCAAGGGAACAGTGTGATGAGAAAGAGCAGCAGAGAACAATTATGGACTAACCACAGCCCCCAGTCCCCATCCCCCTGGGACAGGGGAGGGAGAAGAGCTGCGACTCAAGGAGCAGGGTCCTGGTAAAGGGGGCTGGGGAAGGTGGTTCCCACCATCCTAATCTACTTCTAATTAGCAACAAATTACTTTTCCCCATGCTGAGTCCTGTTTGCCTGTAAAGGTAATTGGTAAGTGATCTCCCCACTTTTACCTCAAGCCTTGAGCTCTTGCACCTTATCTTCTCCCCTGTTCTGTGGAGGAGGTGTGAGAGCAGCTGGGTGTGCACCTGGCAGATAGCTACCAGAGTTAGCTTTTCTGCCAAAGAGAAATAGGAAAGGAGAGGAGAACAGAAAGGCAGGTGATCTGCCTTCTGCTGGTTGCTGCCTTTCCAAGGGGAAGAAAGCCCAACTTGGCAGGCTAGAGGGAAGGAACCAAGAGATGGGCATAGAGAGGAAATACGGGGCACAACTGTGACTTGGGATAGCACAGAGAGGAACTGGGGGTTCCTTGTGCCATAGTCATACTTCAGAGGTGATGTGGAGAAAGAGATATTTCTCCTTACTAATGAAATACCACATAGGATCAGAAAGTGCTGAGAGACACCGAAAGCAGTTGGAGAAGAGAGCAAAACCAGAGAGACGTCTGACCTGCAAGGGAGGCATAGGAAGGAGAAAGGCAGGCAGAGATTTGTGTAAAAATGTGTTTATTTTGTCTGCTCTGGTGAAATAGGGGAATTCATGGTTATTTATTTAAAGAGCTAACTGTTGCAGTTTGTTAGCTTGTGCTCTCCTGTATTGCAGTGTCAGACAGGACACTTTCTTCTGGGTCTTGTGACACGATTTTTGACAAAGGTATTCATTCCTACTCAACATTGGCTAACCACAGACTTGGCCAATAGGTATCACTGGCTCCCCTCAGACATCATGAACAGTTCAGTGGGCCCACAGCTAGAGAGCACCTCCAAAAGTTATATCTGCCATTATACCATCTTTCTTATGTTACAGTGTTTACTGACTCTACAAAAGGAACTGAATTACAATGAAAAATGGGAGGCCTGCAGATACTTCAGGAGCTGCGCAGCCATAACAGCAGGATTGATGAATAGCTGGGCTCTTGAAAAGAAAGCACTCCACAAATGAGTGATGAATCCAGGGAAAGTCAGTCTTAAATTTTAATTTATGTCTTAGCTGCAAACCACCTGTGAGTAAAAGAACACTGATTATAAACTAACCTTCAGCTGTGGTTTTTATGCTACAGAATTTCATAAGGAAGATACTATTAAATATGTTCAGTAAGCTGATGAAACAACCCCTTCTGGAACCACAGAGCATTTACAGTTGCACATTACTACTGCTGTTACCTTTCTACAGGCACAGGTTAGGTGCCTCAGTAATGCTGGCTATATTTGGACTGCTTATTATTGTGTCATGTATGGTAAGCACCTTTTGCTTATCAAAGCAAAGGCTGTTGACAGTGAACCATGACCTACATGAGACAAACACAACAACTTAGAAATTGTTCAAAACGTGTTTTAGGTAGAATGAGCACCATTCTGACTGTGCTTCTTAAAATCACAACTTAAACATGATGATGTTCAATGTGTAACCTCAACCTGAGCGCTAGGGATAATCTAGCCTTTTATTTAAAAGCAACTGAACCATCTAGTCAGCTGATTTAGCCCCAGAAAACTATCTGGAAAGAAGAGCTACTTCTGCCTTGCTCCCTAATGCTCCTTCTTAAAAGAATGGGGTTATTACTACGTATTTCATTAATTCTCCTGTTTTTTCATAGAATCGTAGAAAGGCTCAGGTTTGTAAGGACCTTAAAGATCATCTAGCTCCAGCCCCCGTGCCATGGGCAGGGATGCCATCCACTAGACACTAGTTGCTCAGAGCCACATCCAACCTGACCTTGAACCCTTTCAGGGATGAGGCATCCACAACTTCTCTGGGCAAGCTGTTCTAGTGCCTTACTACCCTCCAAGAAAAACTTTCCCCCTTCCCTTAAAGTGAATCTCATTTCAAAAAGTTATGCTTGTATCTGCCCAATATTTAAATATGCTACAGGTGATACAGTCATGAATGCTGGTTATTTACCCACAGAAATAAAAAATTTAAGAAAAAACTATATGTATTAGCTGAGGTTTAATCTGACTTGCACTACAGCAGAGGTTTTAAGTAGCTAGCTCAGAAGCTAAAGCTTACTTGAAATGATGAAAGTTGTTACATAACTTAGTCTGTAATACAGTTCTTATATGTGAATTCTGATCACTTAAGCATGAACACACCTACATAAGAAGAGATGGTATAAATGTGTATGAACAATCACGTACTTTCATTCTTTGTAAGACATGTTGTTTCATTTTTACTGCAGAATGCTTGCTCTTAAGATATTATTGAGCCTCCTATGACATTTGGTATTGATTTTAGATTACTACAGGAATGTGCCAGGATGAAAGCTCTCAATTACCTTCTCATTGTTTCTGCTTGGTGAGTAAGCCCTACTCTGTACATTTCTAGCACAGACATGAGGGTTGTACTTTTTTACCCAATTTACTGTACCCACTGGGTACAGTTTGCCCCATCAGACACCAGTGTTTGAGCGCATCATGAGGTGCTGCCAAAGGTAAGTATGGAGAGGACAAAAGTTGAAGGATGGAAACACATCAGTGGGTAAATTCAAACGCAGGTAGTTCAAGCGCTGTTATATATTTACAGAAAACCTAACTAAAGATTGTAAGTAAATAAAACAACGTTCTAGGGATTATTCCCTTACTTTTTATGTCAGCCCACATATACATTCTTTTTTTATCTCTCTCTTTGTTTGCCACTTCCTTTCAGCTTGTAGATTTGGGTGGCCGAGGCACTCGGGAGCTGAGGTGACTGACCAGGAGGCTGAGCTTTGCTGCTGCCAGCTGTAAACTGCCCTGTTTTCTCATCAGCACGGCTGCAGCTGCTAGGGAAAACAGCCTTTAAAGCTACTCTCCTCCCTGAAATGAGCCATGTGAATAACCAGCTGGCCAAAAGCCTAACAGATATCTCCTCCTCACGACTCTCTGCAGTGTGCAAACTGCAGCACAGGACTGTAACACATAGGAGTTCATGACTCCTACTGATGTCAACAGCTTTGACTTTCTCTTGGACATCTAAGAACAACTGTTCAACTCCTGGCACCATGGTTTTTATAAATACCAGCCTCAGTTCATAAGCACTGAATTAGAAATAATTACTGGCCTAATGAACATCAATCAGGAGAGGATGAAGAGACGTGGGCAAGAGATAGTTTAGCAAATGAGACTAAAAAGGTGGAGGACAAGTGAGTAACAGAATGCAACTGGCAAGCAACGTGGAGGAAAGCTATAAAACATGCCAATGCATTTTAACCTCCCTTCATGCTGTACCTTGCTCTAACAACCAATCTCTTCCTTGAACTCAGGACCATGGTCCAGAAATGATTTGTCTGGGTCACTGAATCGAGTCCTCCCAAACACAGGCAGACACATTAATTAATAAATCAAAACCCCCTAAACTTAACTGGTTTTCTTGCCCTTGCTACACCTCTTGAAAGGTAAGATTTGTCCAACAGAGTATCTGGTGGTTTTGTAAAGTGTGTGAATGAGGTTAAGGAGAGGCAAGCAAAAAGAAACCAGTCAGAGACTGCTGCATTCATGGAACAAAGGTGCTATTGAATGAGTGTACAGGAGCTACAGAAGCAAGCTGTTAGCTCTCCATGCTGAATAGACTGGTGAGCCAGGGGAGTTAAAAACGTCTGCAAGTGCTGAAGGCTGCAAGCAGCCATGTTGCTTCCCATCCTTGTTAGCCTCAAGAAACAAAGATCCTTTTTTTGCTACAGAAAATAGAGTGAATTGCTCACGATGCACACAAATACATGCAATCACTTCTCAATGCCCCTTTGCCAAAACTGTACCAAAAAGGAGTTTCCCTCTGGGCACTATGAGCAAATTCACTTCCTGCACTTGTTTTAAGAGAAGATGTGCAAATGGATCTCACATAAGGCACATAACAGCCAGTAAATACTACACAACTTAAGTCTATCATCATTAATATTCTATCTGCCAGCTGCCAGTTGCCAGTAGGAAAAAACCTGATCTGGATCAGATATAAGCTTGCTTCTATTTCTGTCAAACTGAACAGTTCGAGGCTTTAAAATTTATTCTGGCTGTGGGGTCAGACAATACCCGATCCTGCTTCTGAGGACAAAATTGCCTGTTCTACAATGCTGGAAGAGATTTAAACTTGCATAGGAGCTTTTTAATGAGCACCGCGTGAATTTGTGCTTTCTGGCACACGGCTGCATTGGTTTTGACATGGTCCGGGATTAGCCATGTCACGGAAGCACAATCTCTGGGAAGGATCCAGCTTGTCGGTTGCTAAGGGCAGATGAACCCTTGGAACAAGATCAAGCCTCCACCTTCCCAGGGGAATAACCTCAGCACACAGCCACACCATCAGGGGACTTTTTTTCTTCATCATTCTCTAAACTGGTGCTCCTGGCCCACATTCTGGAAACTCTTGGGAAGGAAGGGATTGTGGACTTAAATCTCTCCAGGATGATAAGAGCCAGCATCCCTCCTCCCACATGTGCTGCAGCTACGATGGTATGTAAATTTTCTCCCCATCTGTCATACTTGAGCTTCAGCCAGGTATGTCCTAACATCTTTGCTTCTTTTCCGTGATTGATCAGGGATACACACCTCAAGTGCTCTGATCTGGTCAGACAAAACCAAGCACTGTGAGAAGCCCTGCATCCGGATGCCTGCAGGTGGCATGAAAAGGGGCATACACCACAACACTGCTGTCACCACTGGCAGCTCTCAGTTACTGCAACCTGATTTACTTTCCCTAGTCAAATTTCCTGTGAATGAAAGGGATGAAAACTCATCCCATCATTAGGCTCATGAGCACCAACCAGAAATAATTTCATGTCTACATCCTATCTTTGATTTAAAGGCAAATATGAGCCCCTTGGGCTAAAGATGAATGAAATATTTAAGAGCAGGAGAAAACTAAGTAACCATTAGGAGTTTTGTCTTAATTTATAGCTAAGCCACATAGTAATTAACTGATGTTGAAACGACTCTTTGTGAGATGATGCTTGCTGGTGTGAAAGCAGAGAGAAAATTTTAGCATCCTGAAATACCTCTGTCTCATGTCAGCTTAAAAACTCGGTTTTCTGCATTTACTTAACTTCTCAGCTACTAACTTTGTAAACTTACCCACGTGTAGGTCTGCCAACATACCACACCACGATAAGAATCGCTGTTACTCTCTTAAAATAATTAAAAATCTCTTCCTGCTCTTTGAAAGCATTTCCAAATTCGGAGTTTGTTTGCTTTTGTTTCACATTTTTAACTCCCCAACCTGCTTTCTCTGAAGGATGCCTTATCAACGGGCTAATCAAAATGATTGTTCATGATGCGATTTCCAACTGGTCCTGCCAATTCACCCATTAGGACCTGCCTGTCAGAAGCAGGGTTACACAGCTCTGCAGTGGGCAGTGACACCAGCACCTGTGCTAGCTGAGACATCAGCCTGGATGGTGGGGAGACCCCTCCTGCCTCGCCAGTTCTCACACACGCCTGGATGATGGGTTCAGTCTTGGAAATACAGCCACATATTTTTATTGTGATGAAAATTTACATAAAGCAGAAACACGGGGTGCCCCAAATAAGCCAGGAAGGGTCACCTTAGCTGTTTCCAATAAGCTCCTCTTCAGTTGATTTCAGTCCCTGTTGGCATACAACAGGTTAAAGATTGTCTCCAGCTGCAAGCAATGTTGCTTTGCACTTACTTCCATTAGGAATGGAAAACCAAATACTACCTCACATGTCAAAATTAACATTTACAAGAATCTCATTAGGACTGCTGTTACACGTCTGTCCCTGTGTCTGCAAAGCATGAAGGATTGAACTAACAAACAGACATTTGCTGTCAAACTCCTAGAAGGATGAAAATGTAAAATACGGCTAAGAAGACTATATGGCACTCACGTTTTAGCACAACGCACAATTAATCTGCCAGCATCAGAAACACTGCTGTTATGAATACTGCAGTACCTAAACCATAACTTTGGACTCTTAATTGTGGCATACAGCATAGTTCAGAATCTGAAACATTGCAAGAAAGTTGCTGGCCAAGAGCAAGTCTTCTGCTCTTTTTTAAAAAGAACCTGTCTCAAATGTCTCTGATAATAAATGCATTTGGGTAGATCAAACACCAAGCAGAGGGAAAAACTCATCTCCATTCTTCTTGGTTACTCTTACAAAACGGGTTTTACAACTGTGGAAGTGTAGCCTCACACCCCAGTTTGATGTCTGAAACAAATGAACATCCCCCTTCTTGGAAATTTTTTTAGAGAACAGGACACCAGCATGGAATTGGTCAGCAGGAGAGCATCAAAAAAGATTGCAACAGACATCACTATGCATTTTTAACGGTGGAAGCAACACTTCCAGATGCAGATGTACAGGAGCTATTTAAAATTATGACCTCAGAGACTGTGTTATACTCAGGTTTATTTAAGGTGTTCTAAGAAACAAAATTGTATCTTTACAGACCTACCAAGTGCATGTGAATGATGCTATTCACGATTTCCTTCTCCTAAGCTGGTTCATACCATATAAAGCACATGTACAGCACTTTTCTTCCTATTTAAAGTTCATTATAAATGCTTTATGCATTGGAAAAATGCTCTGAGTGCACCTATCAGATTTTTTATCAAAACAGCTTGATGCCTGGTAGGGGCAGCAGAATTGGTCGATTTATTTCATAAAACTTTATGTACAAAGCAGCAGTATCCATGAACGTAATGGTCAGAATATAGCGTCTACAAGGGGTAATTTTTATTACAATTTATAGCAAGATTACCCATACTCCACAGTTTTCAGATTTTATTAAGATTTTATGGGACTATATGGCTTGAGCAGTTAACTGCACCTAGTGTAGTTATGGTTCACAGAGAATGGGAACTGGCACTGAATGTGCAGTATAACTAATCTAGCAGAGAATATTAATTGCTATGATTCAATCAAAGGCAATATTTAAAATAATTTCAACAGTCAAATAATTTGCCATAAACCTGTAAAAGAATAGCTATATGGAGAAATACAGAGGTAAGAGGGATTGCATGGATGTAATATATGCACATACTTAAGCATCTCTGTCATTGGGTTGTATACATAAACATACAAATCCATATTTTAAACAAAGGACTTTTCTCTAAGCTGTTTCAATGCCAAGAGACCTCATCTACACAAAAAAAAGAAACTTCTAAGACTATTGAGATTTATATCTCGCTGAGCATCCAGTATACAAATACTCTATCATCAAAAGTAAACAAGGAAAATAATAAGGACAGAATATATTTAAATTAAATAAAATACTGCAAAACTACTACACAATGGTAGCAGACTGCAACTTACACACTGCAACAGGCCGGAGATATTTTAGAAATCAGGAAGCTTTCAAGCAGGTTGGTCCAAGGCACAGTAAAACCCAAGGCAGAGATAAAATAAATGAGAAGTTTTAGGCATGTGTTTCAGCTGGATCCAAATTCATAGGATAAAAGCAAGCAGATCAAAGCTCAGCCCTGGTGAGAATATAGAACTGAAGGGCCAGAGGCATTCTTGGCATGGAAGACAAGGAACTAACAGCTTCCAAAAGGTGCAAGGACTCAGGATACGTCAGAATAGATTTACTCATCCCGCTTATGCTGAGCTTTCGCAAATCAAGTTGGAATACGCATCTACCTCAGTCCCTTCCTCAAATCCCTCCTGGTTGAAAACGAACAATGAACATCAACATGAACAAATCATATTGATGAATCTTAAAAGTGCATTTGCTTCTACAGTGAAAAAACCTAAGTATGTCACTAGTAAATCACTAGAAGTAGTACTTTTCTGGAAATTTAAGTAGAAGACTGTTTAGGGAAGTTCCTATAGTTAACCTAATCCATTTTGTCTTAAATCAACCTCCTTGGTTTCGAAGACCACAGGCTATGTTATATCTTAACTCTCCATTCTGGCAGAAACCACTGTTTACTCTAGCTCTTAAATAATGTGCACCTCTTCAGGAGCACAGGTCCCACCCTGAACACAAACCTCTCCTCTGCCTCGCTTCTCTTCCTGTCCAGCCATTGCCAACCTGTTCCTGCTTTCCCAGAGCCACTAGCATTTCTTCCAGTTGAACCAACAAAACAGGGGGAGAGAGATTCAGCATTCTGGGGGGCATTAGGGAGGAGGTGGCAGGCTGGAATATGCACAGCCACAAAAGATTTTTGTGCATAACAACAAAATAATTGTAGGTATGGAAACTCTCAGCCTCAATGCAATTCCAATCCAGAATAACCATCTACTAAAATGCAAAAAGGATAATCCCTCCACATGAAACCAAAAAGGCAATGCTACTTGTTTTAGTTAGAAGTCTCTTCCATAGCATAATTCATATAAACAGACACTGTAATCTGACCTTTAAACACATGGAACAGTTCTCTTAATTTCTATCTTTGTACTACAAATTGCGTTTACTTTTGCAGAATAAACTTTATAGAAAGCAGAAACAACAGCCTGTACTTAGAAAAAAAACCAACAAGGGCAGTGGATAACATAATCTAATGGTACTACTTGGTTTAAATCACAAAGAATCTGCAGCAAAAGGTACTGCATTTGCTACTTATTAATACATCCATAGTGAGGAATACAGAATGTGCAAACTGTGAAGAGACAAAACCAGTGTATTTTTGCCAGATCTATATACAGATATAACATAAAAATAGTCCAAGCCCATCGCATTACAGAAGACAAAGTTCAGTTGGCAAATTTTAAATTTATAATGCTCTGACTGCTGAATTTTGCAAGTGTTTGTGTCTTCTGAAAACATAAAAACCCATAAGAATGAGAATCCATAAATTTGATTCCAAAACCCCAGAAATATCAAAGTTGCATCAGCCCTTTGTGCACCATTATCAGGAATGAGCTTCTAAAAGGCTCTTCAATGAATACAGTAACTTCTCTGAACTACAGAAAACAATTTTTAAGGATATTGTATTTGGGAAAATCTGCTGCTAGAGGGACATGATTTGCCAATAGTATTCAAGGATATCTGCTGAAAGTAAAGAACAATGATCCAAAACCAAGCATGAGGTTCATGTCATTAAAAACACTGAGGTTCTACAGTTTCACACACACACAAAAAAAAGCTGAAATAAATTTTTCAACATGGAGAAAGCTACTTTTTTTCTCTATGCTTAGTCTCAGGAAGAGTGGAACAGTTTTTCTTCTTGAAAATTTCCTCTTAAAGGAAGGGAAAAAAAGGAGAAAACACAGAAATAGCTTGAGACAGACGTGCAATATGGAAAATGTTATTCTCAATGGTTAACATATAGACAGACTTGGAGCAACAGAAGACAGGGCCTTAAGGGAAACCATTAGGCAGTCTTATCTATAGGTGCTGCTACCTGCTGGGCCACTAATTGAACTTTTAGCAATGCTCACCACTGCTGAACAGGGAGAAAAAAAAAAGCAAGGAAAGACTTTTCCTGGGACTATAATACCTTTTCATGGAATATTTTAATGTGCAATAATGTCTAGTCACCACCACCTAATCCTCACAGAAAAAAACCTCCAAGCACTTTTTAAGGTTGTGACAAGAGCAGTGACCACTGAAGGAAGAGAACTTCGACTGTGCCATGTTGCAGGGGTGGCAGAGGGCACAGCCTGGACTTGTGCCTGCCTCCCTTCCCCTCTGTGCCTGACAGCCCTAATGCATTACTCTGCTTTGTGTGTATGAAATAATGAGGGGAGAAGGTTGTAGAGGGCAACTTGCACAGCCAGGCTGGTGCTGTGGGGGCTGCAGAGACCCCACTGCTCTGGGGGATCTCCCGTGAGTGTGTCTTCCCCAATGGGTGCACGGTCAGCAGGGGAGTCTGCATGCAACTGTGTGTGTTCATAGCTCAGTGTTGTGGTGCCAGCAGCTTGTAGGAATTTACTAAGATTTGTAAATGGTAAGTGTTGCATTACCGACACCGAAAATAGTGTTTGCTAATTACCTTCTAATTAAGCATTGTTAATAACTTCCTAAAAATGCACCAGTCCTGGGTTTGATTTAGGCTAGGTTTTTATCCTGCAAAAGCACATCACTCTGACATAAGGGTGCTTTTGCAACGTGACAGCCCCATGTCCCATTGCCCACCTTGGGGCATAGCACATGGCACAGGACCTGACGGATGCTGCTGGTATATACAAGGGCTACGTGTCTTCAAAACAACAAGAAACCTTGCAAGCAAGATTAAAAAAAATGGGAGTGAGGATGCAGGACAGACAGCAGAAATAAACAGCAAACTGGGAGGCAGAAAAGGAGATCTGAGACTCTTCTGAAGGATGGTGAGACAAAGAACGCCATGACGAATGACACCACAGAGAAGTATGCACAGAGGTGGAGGAGGAGATAACAGCCTTGGTTAGAAATATTAACAGAAAAGGAGGGGAAGATGAAGCAGAGCTGCTGAAAGTGGCACTCAAAGAGCAGTCAGCAAGAAAAAATAGAAAAATAGAAAAATAGAAAAAGAAAGGGAAACAGAAGACAAGGTAGCCATTTCTTGTGCTGGAGGAAAGAGAGAATTCAAGCAGAACATGAAAAAAACTATTTGCTTCAACTGCTTCAAAAAGCAGCCACCAGGAGAGTTTTGTCTAAGAGAGTGAGAGAGAGAGAAAGGAGGACTGGGGAGCATCAGGGGAAGCAGAAAGGCACCTGAGCAAAACACCTGGAGACAGTATTAGAGGGATGGTGACAGCGTGAGAAGGTTTTGCAAGAAAACTAAAATTAAATGGTTCTAGTCAAACCTGGAAGGAAGACGAAAATTCAGCATAAGAAAAATAAAATTTGGAATAACAAGGAAAAAGCTTTTCTCTATGCACTGTTTCTTGTATTTGTTCCCCTCAGCACCTGAAACCTAGAAAAACAGGAGAGTTCTGAACTCAGGTCTGATGTAATTTTCATTAATTTTCGCATTAAAAATATCTCTTTTCAGGAAAGTACCTTAGTCTCAATTGTGTGAAAAGGGCTTAGATAAAGGTTAATGTAAAACATAACTTTAAGTGCTTCCCAACTGGCATTCCTGGATCATCAACATGATTTCTGAATTAGCACCAATACAAGAATAACACTGGCATTATGCTGCTGATGCTTTCTGTGAAACAACTGTTTCAGTGTACATATTTTTCTATTTCTGAAAATTATCAGCATTCATGTAGAAGTTGAAAGCTGTGACTCTAGATGACTCCAAACCTGCATTTGTCTATCAGCTGGTAGAGGCTTAGGAACTAATTAAATTTGACAACAATGTCCTGTTAGGATCGATGTACATTTATTTTTTATTATCAGCACAAGAGCTGATCACTGAAGGGAATTTAGCCTGCACACATATGAAAATCATTTAACTGGTTAATTTGTGCGATATCACTGCATTTAATTATTTATATTGTTTTGCACTAAAGAATGAAAAACACTCCAGCAAAAGCTGATAAAAGATTACTACCTAGAGTGGATTGCTGTCCAATTTACTTCTATTGTATTTATTCAAATTAACCTGAACTTTTAAACCAAAAGAATTAACAACAACAAAATGCGTACAACTCGTGAGAGGAAAATTAATAAATTGAAGAACTGTTAATCCCTTCCTTTTCTTTAACTGTGCATTAATAGATGATGCAGGGGCTAATAGCTAATGACCTCTGCCAAGGCCATATTGTCAGGGCAGGTCAGAATGCATGGAGTTCATGGGCTGAAATCCCTATAGCACATTAAATTCTGGAATTTTGTTGATGAAACTGGGGTAGCAAAGTGCCAGTTTTGCAAGATCACAAGGTGCTTCCTATAGAGGAGACTACTACCACAGCCAACTAGCACCTTTGAAAAGAAAACAAACAGGAAAGTTTCTCGATGAGCTCATGGTTAGGTGCACCTTGAAACTTCAAAATCATAATAAAGACTAAAACTTTCCTTTTTCTATTTGTTTGGGGTTTTTTTCTTAGGCTACATGTCACGAAGTTCTGGTTTTATTCATAATTTCTTTACATAAAGGCACAAAGGGCTAAAATTACATCACTGTACGAAGTGTAATAAAACTTAAACCATCTTTTTGAGGTTTAAAACTACACTCAGACCAAGAGTGAGTTCATTTCCTGTGTCCAAGCCTATTGAGAGGGCACAGTCCCCTTGGGTACGAGGGAACAGTAGGAGAATCACAGACTAATAGACATAACAGGATGCCCCTAAACATCTGAATGCCCCATCACTGCAGTCCTCTGTCTTACTACACACAGTTGCCAGTTTATCAAAAACAGACAAAAGAGTTGAGAAACAAGTTGTTGAGACCTGTTCACTATGCAATAAGGAACACAAGAGATGCTAAATGTCCTGTAGTCTCATAAGCCCCAAAGGTTATCTGTCAATATCCTCCCTTTCTGCCTCAAGGAATACCTCATTTCAGGGGGAAATTACCGTATTTTATTCAGTCACATGCAATGAGCCTTGAAATGAGTATCTCATTCCTCTCCTCATATTCCCATCTCTGTCACTAATGCCCCCTTTATAAAGCTGCGCTTTCCAAGTTTCTGGACACATCTGTTTTTTCCTTTCTTCCTCCAACCATCATCTCACTATCCCTAACAAGTTTTTGCTCCCTCAGTAACTGTTGGGTTCTCACTCTCTCGCTTCCCAGCTTTCCTTTCTGTGTTCTTTGGACACCTCAAGTGTGTATCTGTCCTTCTGACATGTGCCTCTTCCTCCCTTCACGCCTCCATGTGCCTCTCTCGGGTCCTGTGTCTGCAGAACTCATTCCCAACATAAACACTCTGGGTGGCTTCCTTCCCTTCTGCTGTTTAATCTGGAAGAAGAAACCTAATTCAAAGTACTGCACTGCCACTCCTTAAGCTTAATAAAACCTACTTCTCTTCATCTGCTAATGCTCTTTGGTCCACAAGCCTTTCCTCCACACATTCCTAGAACCCAATGATTGCTTTCTCTTTGCTGAGGAACAATCCCTCTGACATTCCTCCCCTTGCTAAATCTGAAACACCTGGTGAGTTTTCCATGTTCATCTCTGATGTTTTATATACTGTCATAAATGTAATACACTGACATTTGTTCCATTCACCTACTTCTCCAGCTTCTGGGGAGGACTTATTTCTCTCAGGACAAAACCTGCCACAAGCTGTCCCAGCATCTAACACCACTGCTGAACTCAGTCTTCATCTAAAATCTTGCTTACTTTAAAGATCGTCTGGGATAAGACTTTTTAAAGGTTCCTCCCAAGGAAGTTGTATATCTTTTCAGCAACAACACAGCAAGTATGGAAACTAACAACTTTGCAATCATTGGCATGTTTTTCTCATACAAGACCAGGTTCAGAGATGGAACAGATGCACAAAACTGGCTCCACCTTACCTTTGACATGGCTTCTCCCATCCTCCAGCAATGGTACTACTATAGTGTTGTTCATATTCCCAGGTGATCTCACAGCTGTATAGACTACAGGTACCGACTGTACCACCACAGGGATACGGTGCACATGACTCATTTTGTTGGACTGCAAGTTCATGGGACTTGAAGGTGGTACTGGATGGATAATGTGCAAAAACTGCTGGCCTCCAACACCAGATGCAGAGGCCACAAGAGGACCTGGAGTTAATACTGATGGTACAGATGCTGCTGAGGAGACTGATGTTATTACTGTGGGGGATGAAGCTGGCCGACTGGAAGAAGAAGAAGTCGAAGTAGAAGAAGGGGAGGAGGCTGATGCTGTCATGGAAACTGGTGACGATGAAGCTGCTGTAGGGGACGACCTGGCTTTGTTTATTGACAAGTCCACTGGTTCAGTCTGTGTTTGGAAATGATCTGTAGATAATGAATCCTCCGTGGGGTCGGCCTTCATGTTGTTTAGTAACAAAGGTACAGCATCCATATCTGGGTAGTTGTGGACGTTTGGAGACTGTTGAGGAAGAACAAAGGGACACAGTTACACGTGTGGTTGAAGATGACTTGCACACCCAGTTGCTAATGCACACCACACAACTTGATCGTGAAATCCACAGGACTCGTTTTCTTTTCTTGGGTCAGCTCATAATTTTAAAGTACGAATCACATTAGAAAGCACAGATGTGTTCTGTTTGAACAGAATATTAAAAAAAAAATTCTACTCCCATTTCTTAGAAAGTGTCATGACTAACAGTACAAAATCACCCTGGTTCATTGCACTATGCAAAGTCACCAATGACCAAAATTTTCGTTTCTTCAGCAGTAGTAACTACTTGTATTGACAGAACATTTTTTTCCAACATCTAATTTTAAACCACAGCACTACTCTCTTGTGTCATCATCACTCAGACATGAAGAAAAAATGGTTACCACCACTCCTCAAACAACTTTCTGCATGCTCAAAGACCACAATTTCCCCCCAGTTGTGTACCTTCTTCTAGACTAGGCAGACGTGGCTGCTGCTTTCTGTCACATCTGCTTTAAAAGGACAAGCCTTAGTACTTGTTTTGTCTTTACAGTGATCTTTGAAGTTTTGTCCACAATACTTTTCAGAAGACTTATGCTACCCTCAGTCCTTCAGTTCTATATTTGACTTCTGCACTCTGAATGGCCATTGATAATGAACTTAAATGTCAGTACAGAGGCACGCATTTATATGATTGTCCTGTCAGAGCGAGGAATGGTTGCAGCAATTCATTATTCTGAACTTGCCCATTAGATAGCCTTCCCCATTGTTATTATTATTATTTCCATACTAATTCAGAACAATTGTCCTGACTTCACAAAATAATTTTATGCTTTAGATTAATTCTTTCAAAGCTGGTCGGCCTCAATTTATTCTAGAGTGGTGGTGCCATCTGCTATTTTTATAGTTTTCCCTTATTTCTGTCATCAAAGAGCTTAATAGAATTTTTGAATAATGCTAGACCAAAGACAGATCCCTAGAGAAGTTCATTTGATATATCTTTCAATTTTGACAGTACACCATTAATAACCAGTCTTTAACAACGTTTTTTCAAGTCATTTTCACCAGGCAGAGCAAGGATGGAAATGCCCATCGATAACCTGGTCATAAGACAAAGCACATCTCTCAGCTCCTTAGCTAAGGAACTCCATGGCACTGCACTGCAGAGCTTCTCTACAGACAGGCATTCACACAGTGCAGTACCAAACCCTAACCTCAACACAGAACACTGCTCCTTCAAACCTCACTTGACCCAAAACAATTACTCCCTATACAGACTTAAGCAGCTCTAAATGCATTAACTTCACCTCTAGATTATAGTATTTACTAAGCATCTAAAAATATTAAGTCAGAAATATTTAAGCTAGAAGTATTTTAATGCATCTACTGTCAATACACTAACAATCAACCAAGCTATGAATTCCCTCTGGGGTTTTTATAATCAACTATATTAAGTATCTTCAAGGAAAGTCCTCCTTGTTTTGAGTCGGAGTCAAGCTTCAACAGAGAATGAAATTCTATTGAAAAAGAAAAATACAAACACTTACATTGAAAACTGCAGTAATAAGGGCCTAACTGGATATTATTCCTGGCATGCTGAAAGATGAGATGTTCTAGTAGATCTCATCTATTTAGCCGATTTAGATGATTCTTGGATCTGACATTTCCCCACATTTGAAAGCAAGAACATCTCTGGAATGTTCTCTTCCTCTATTCATAGACAAATCTATTTAAAATAAAGAGACTACTATCTAAATAATGGATTCACTTGGACCCTGGATCCTGCTATTCTGTTGTAATATAAGTAACAAAAGCAAAATATCCCTTTTCATAAAGACAATGGGAAATTCTGCTAAAAAGAACACATAGTGAAGAACAGGTTACTTTTCAAAGCACATAACCAGCCGTGAGTGACAAGGCTATGTAAAGCCCTTCCTCAAGAAGGCAAACATGCCTGTAATAGCAGGAATCATCACCTGGCAAACTTCCTCTGAAACACCTTATCCTGGCTATTGTCCATAATGAGATCCCCACCATGCCATCATAAAGACAAAGCCATAAACATGCGTGGCACAAGAAGTTAATTTGTCAAATCTTGACAAGTCTCATCTATATGCACTTGGGCAGACAGACTGGTTCTGCTGACTGAACAGACAGGTACCAGAGTAAGGACAAAGTGGAGAGGGACACCCTGCACAGGCTACACCTGAACCCTCATAAGGCCAAAGGTAGCATCTCCTATCTTAAATGTTTGAGAGAAGTGGGATAAATGGCATCAGCTCACACAAGAGAGATGAGGGATCCCCTCATGCACATGGCCACACAAGTGCCATCTAGAAGCAGCATGAATTGCCAGCTCTATCCACAGTGTAGATAAACCCACCATGCAAGAAATCCTACTGCCTTACTTCCAGGTTTTCTCTGGGTGCCAGAGGCAGATATCAGGTTGACCCACTGCAACAAGGGACTGGACACAAGGGATCCACACAGACCTCAAAAGCAGTCTATTGCCAAACTGAGTGCATCTGCCCCCACCTGCCTTTGCAGCAAGCAGCACTAGGTCCCTCACAAGAAGAGTAAAGAACCCCAAAGCCTCCTGTAGCTGATACCACACAAAGTATTTGTTCCGTGGATAGAGCTAATGGTCTTTGAGACAAAGCACAGGTCACGACTTACAGATTTTTCTAGGTTGTTCTAAGAACAGGCCTTTGTTTCACTACAGTAATTACACCTACTCCTTTGGGAATTCAGAAAAAAAGTAACACATAACTTCAGACTATCATGCAAATCACTTTCTCTTTAAGCAGTTCTTCTACATTTACTTATGTTTGCACATTCCTTATATTCCATATATCTTTCCCTTGGTACACTCGTCTTGTCCAGAGCTGCTGGAGGGGCCACACAGACTCTGTGTACTACGGTAACACAGTTGATATTATTATTTTAGTCTTCAGTAGTGAAACTAAGCTCAAAACCATGACAATCCCTTCATTAATTTCTCCAAACAGGATGACAACTGGTATGCCCTTTCATGGCTGCCTTTCCTTGACAAACCTCTAAGACTAAGGATGCCTTTTTCTTTGGTAAATTCAGGATGTGACTGATGTCAGCTGACACTGCAAAAGACAGCAGGATCCTTATCAAAACAGGCTTGTATGTCTCATATTTAAGATAAAAATTGTAAGCAAGTGCTGTACTTTCTTCTGCAGGTGGTAAACAAAGAGATCTACCCTAACAACTCACATTCCCTTACAATGAGCGACAAGTGGTATACAGATGTTCCTCCATGACCTTAGATTTTATCTAAGCTGCCAAAACTCTACTTTATCAGTATGTGAATCAAAACTTTGAACACTAATTTTATCACTATTTTCTGAAAATGGATGGTATAAGTAAACTTTTCCCAATGATAACAGATATTCCAGAATGAGGAACTAAGGGAAGAAGAGCAGCAAGGAAGCCAAAAGGAATGGCTGAATTCTCAAAACACTACTTCTTAGCCCCTCCCACTAATGTTATTAACTAGAAATAACTGTTCATTTCCCTAGACAATGAATGTTGTTGTTAGTTTTATTTAATGGAAGTACATCTTTTCTAACTGAGAAGATAATAAAGCTATGGCTGTGATATTCAGTGTACCTTCAGCCATTCTGTCAGCTCAACTGGAAGAGAAACAAATAGTTCTGTGTTCATTTCTTCTGTCTCTCTAGTTCTGTCTTTCCATTCTCATCTAGTGAACTGGGTTTCTTGTGGTGGTGTGGGCTCAGAGGATTGCTAGTTTGGGCATCTGAAGCAGGCTTTTCCTGTCTGGCTCCCAAAAGCGTCTGTGTTGGTTTTGCAAACTTCATTTTGGTTTAGGAGTCTAAACTGTTGCTGAGAGTTTGGCAGCTTTCAGAACACTTGGTGGCTTAGAAAGGGTTCATCCTAAGGTCCCTGTAATTCAGTGGGCTGCCCTGGATGCCAGCCCAGACCATGGAAATAAAACACGAAGGGGTACATCTCCACGTGGCTTCCCTCGTCTGACTGCTCAGCCCACTGGTACAACGGAGAGGGACAGCTTCAGCCCTGCCACCAGCTGGGACTCGGAAGCCAATCTCAGCAACGCATGTCTCTGAAACTTTGCTATTGCATCCTTATGCTGTTTACCACTCAAATCCAGGCTGAGCCAGAACTGGAAGGCAGGTAAAGATGGCTCTCTGCTAGGAAAGCCTTTTTAATAAAGCTGCAGCCTCTATTAATCAATGCTTTCAGCTCATGCTTTTTGTGCCTTCCCTTTTAAATCTGTACACCAGTATTCTCTGCAGTGCTGTTTCATTAGCTTATCATTAATAAATACCGCCAGGAACATAACACGTGATTTCCCTATTCACAAAGCTTTTTTTTGGCTGAATAAAAAAGCATTCCTTACTCCTTATTCCCAGACCATTATGGAAAAACAACCAGTCTACGTTGCAACCAGCCACAATACCCAGAGTGAATAACAGTGATGCTGTGGCTGATAACATCCCATATGCTGGGCAGCCATCCTTTCCTGCACAGTTCTTCATCTTCTTTCCAGTCCTCTGAATTCCACCTCCTCTTAACTTACTTGTGAGGAAATTTTGCAGCAGCCCCTTTTGACTCTACTCATGGCAACTCCTGTGTGTATCAGCGTTGTCTCTCACCCTAAAGAAGCCATGAAGACCTCAGTTTCCACACAGCTGAGGTTAAAAACAGAGAAAAAGCAAGGATCATTTTGTTGTCAGCAACTTATCCAGACACATTACAGTTCACCAGCTTCACAGGGTACTAACCCAGAGTGAGTCTTTATGCCTTTGTGGACTTCTACTGAGCCCACACAACAGAGTTTACAAACCTCCAACAATCAGCTGTCAGCTTTTGAAGTGTCTTCCTTTCTGGCAGCAATCTCCCAAGGTCAAACATTTTGTAAGAAAGCATACCAAAAAAGCTGTCCTTGATGACGGAAACAGAACAGACTAAATTTAGCGTTTATAAAATAAGCTAGCTTTGAGGACAGGAAGTTAAAAAATAAATTGCTAAGTGTTTAACTCTTCGGTCAAATCACATAAAACCCCTTCTTGATTTTCATCATGCTGTCCCACCTCATTCTGCTCTGGCAGGAGTAATTTTAGACAAGATTGGTTTATTTTGTCAGTGTTAGAGAAGACTAAGATAAGAAAAATCATACTCTATCTGAAAAGCTACCCACAATTTTAACCACATCGTTGCCACTGCAGCACCAAAATGCCAAGGCTCGGCAGTGCAGGCATGCAAGCCTCTCCTGGGCAGGCAGTGCAGAACTTGTGCCCGGCTAGAGCAGCTTTCAGCTCTGGTCATTACACTGGAGGGTGAAACCTTAATAACCATAAATACTGTGCAGAGTTTCTAACACTTCACAGTAAACAAAAACCAATTTTGTCGTTTTAAATGACAAAACCCATGAGCTCTAGAAGGAGTCATTTTGCTTTTGCATGTAGCACACAGATGTGCTTACAACTCTAATCCATGAGATGAGCAGGTGGATTTGGTTTAGAACATGCTGTGCTCATCTTTTGCACACACTTTGCTTTTAAAATTAAAATGGAATATTTTTCGTGTCTTTCTCATGATAGGGTAGAAAGCTCATGCCCCTGAAAATGCAGTTCTGTAGGCGCTGCCCATGAAACATATCTGCCTATGTCAGGTTTTGTCCTGCCCCACCCCAAGTGGGCACTTGCCAAGCACAAAAGGCTGCAGCTAGCTTGGGTAAGTAGCAGCCTGAACACTTCAAAAAGCCCTGTAGGTTATGGCTGAAGTACCCAGCGCATTACTTAAGAGTCTTTTTAGGGCTTATTTTGCTAATCTAGGAGTGAATGCTCTTTAAAGTTACAGGAAGAGATGTTTTTCAAAACCCCTTCCCAGCATGAGAAATTTCCTTCACAGTATTCCCTTCTGCCTGAAAATTCCCACTTTAACCAAAGCAACAAAATACTCTCAGAAAAAGAAGTAATACAACCTCTACTTGAAACACTCTGCTATCCCTCTGAATAGATGACACATCCAAGACTCAACTATGCTCAATTTGAGATGAGGCTATTATTATTAATCTATACATGAAAGATGCACCAGTACAGTGGCGACAAACAGCGACGTAAAGGCAGAAGGACAAACATGTACATAGCTGAAAACTGAAACGGAGCAAAATACTTAAAATTTTGTTTCCACATGCTAAAGCACCAAGTGAACAGGCATTTCTGCCCTTCTGCTCAAGGCTGCTGCTTTAGCTCACAGAACTGCACAGCTTGGATGCACTGGAGAAACACAGGAGGTCATGCTGAAGAAGAGGGCAAAATGCAAGACAACTGGATCCTTCTGCTTCTTTTCTGGAAGCACAAATTAAAATGTGTCTTGCTGTCAGGTTGCAACAAATAGTTGCTCAGGGTCAAGGTGAAATTTGTGTTCCAGGGAGAAAAGAAATCCGCAAGATATATCACTCCCAAAAAAGGTTGAGTCAGATTCTGTCACAACACCTCCCATTGAAGCTTCTATAAAAAGCAGCAACTGGCGCTGAGAAAGACAGAGAGTCCAGGAATTATTAAAATTAAAAAAGGCTCAATGAAAATGCATTTAACCAAATCGGAATCTATTCAACAGGAGAGACTGAGAGATACCCACTTTAAAATACTCATGATTCATTCAATGTGTCATTATCTCTGCATAACACTTGGAAGTTTGATTTCAAAGTGGATGTTACCAACCCTCAAGGCCTAAAAATAGTATTTCTATTCTCTTTGTGAGTCTGAAGAGGCAAAAAAACCCTCCCCTAGTATATCCTATGAGGCACAGGTGGCCTTGTTAGCAGTGTTGCTAAATGTGTCCAATCTATAGAAGATGCCCCAAAATAAAAAGAGAATTAACTAAATAATGGGAGACCAGATGTAAATCAACCATTCATAAATACACAAGCAGAATTCAAGCTCCAAGGCTGCCAACACTATCTTCTAACTTTTTCTGATCAGTCACACTATGATTCTATTCCACAACTGCTTCAACATTAAAAAAGCAGCACGTGCTGCAACCTTTAGTAACAGTTCAAATTACGACTGGGGAAACATGCTTCAAAATGAAAGGAGATCCCTATGCAAACTGCATTAATTTTTAAATATGTTTAACAAAAAGTGCAAATACTTCTAATATGGAATGACTTATTTTTATATAATACATTTGTGAAAACAAGAGTAAGCGCTATCATTAGTTGGCATCCAACTCTCCTGTCCCAAAACTAACAGGTTTACCAAAGGCTTTCCATCACAGCACAGAACGAAAAAACAGTGATAACAGATTTCTACACCAAGCAAACTAATCAGCCCCTGTACTATCTAGTATGCTAAATGTAAAAAAGATACATATCTTGAAAATGAGGACAAATTCTCAGTACCTCAAATTCTACATGGGCCTGCTCTAATATTTTGATAAGCAACAAAACCTACCCCCTTGTTGCCTTAATCATGAGCACATTCAGAACACTAGATGTTCAGCTTAGATGTTTTATTTATATCTGAGCAGTGTTACTAGAATGCTCTGTGTCAAAGGAAGAATACATTAGAAGAAACAAATTTATGCTCATTACTGTGACACAGCTCTTGAACAGAAACAAGTCTAACAAAGGTGCAGTGTTTGGATTATTACGTGCTTAAGCATAAAAAGAATATTGGTAATATATTTGTATTCCTTGAACTAATCTATTTTAGCTGTGAAAATAATTTCTGAACAAATGGCAGATCCATAAACAATTGTTAAAGGAAAGGTAAAATGCTGGGAAAAAATATTATATTACCCCAATTCAAATTTGTGATTTAAAAAAAATGTTAGTTTATGAAATTCTAGACAACAAGAATTCACACAATCACACAGCAGCTCCCCTTTTAACCCTTCCTCCCATGGTTTTTGGGATTATTTGCGATTTTTGATTTCATTTGATTTTCTCTAGCCCAATCTTAAATGAGAATTTTACAATTCTGTTTATCCAAAACTTTGAGTTAATAAATTCGAGTTCTTGATGTTTACATTAAAAAATAATAAGAAAAAATCTACTAGACATATATTGTGATTTTAAAGTTAATTTTCTTTTGTCAATCTAGACTAGTCACTTTGTCTGACATGGAACACATGTCAGGAACCTTCCACAAGTACCTACCAAGCAAGATTGTTGATAGAGCGGTCCATCAAATTATCAGGCTTATTGAAAATAATTTCTATAAAAAGTACTCAGCAGCATTTACATTTCTGGGTGAAAATATTCAAACTATATTGTGGGTTTTTTCAAACTAACATAAAAGCATTCAATAAGACAACTTACACTGAAAAGCAGTGAAAGCCTGAAGAAAAATTTGCAGCCAACAGTTTTTTAAGTTAAAATTTTGATGCAAAGTTTTGATATACATTTTCTTACCCTACACATTACTCTGAAATATTCATAAATACATTAGCGAAAAGGACTATGAGAAATAATTCATGAAACTATAATTTATACCCTTTAACCACCTGCAAGCTGTCACCAAGTTCCAGATAAAACTCAGCCATGGCCAAACCAGCCTTTGAGCTCAGCACTCAAAAACTGGTCTTACACTTCCAAATAATTCCTCCTTGAGCAAGCAATGCCAGATACTGCAAGAGGACTCTGTACACCTGGTAAATAGAGCTGGAAAGGGCACAAAAGACTGGGCAGTACTTCTTTTCAATCATTCCTCAGTCTTGCTCTGAGGTATGAAAGTCTCCATTAACTGCTTCAGCACCTGTTCACCTACTGGGCACGTCCGTGGTGGTGATGGAGGTGCCAAGCCTAAAACTCAGATCCAGTGTGTTATCCATACTCTGCAACTGAGCTTCTCCATGTCTGTCCTCACTTATCTTTTGTTCATCTTAATTTCCACCAGAAGAATTCATTTTCCCCAATGAACCTCCTTCTGTTTGCTATCCTTCAAGCTGAAGTTTAAATTCATTTTGTTCTTCTGACTTCCCATCTGAGGCTGCACTCAATGTCGACATTTCTTCAGTAAAATAAATAGATGGCACAGAGATGGGTACAGTTAGGTCTGACTTTTCAGTGGCTTAAAAAAAAAAAAGTGTTCACTCTGGAGAGAAAACATTTAAATCAAGTTTCACTAAAACTAACACTTTCTGTGGTCTGTTCTTCAAACTTATTGTTGGTGCTAGTAAAACAAACCTGGCTGGTACTGTTCACTGGTAATGAGAGAGCATGGCCTGACTTTGTACATCCAAAACCTCTCAACCTCTAAGTGTGGGTAGCTCTACTCCAAGCTCATTAACCTGGGTGAAACCAGTCTGCCTCATTAACCTCCCTGAAATCCTTGCCTGCTTCCTACTGCTGCCCTTCCTGTGGGAGCAGGCAGCACCGAGGAGGACATGAGCTGACCTCAAGGAAGAAAAAAGAGCCAAATTTATGAAAAGATTAACACTGGCTAGGAAAAAAAATACCTACAGAGGCAGAAAAAATGCAGAGATTGGGTCTGGCACTGTCTGAAAGAGGAAACTTACATAGTAAGTCTTGGCTGCGAAGACTGGGATACTACCAGCAAAAAGACCAGGGCTCCAAGGGGTCATGTCAAATGAGTCTGCAAATTAAAGAAATCAGGCATTTTAAATTCTAAACAAAGCATTAAGTCACCTGATGTCACCTAAGATACAATAGGGAGGCCTACAAGATGAAGATGAGGGTGGGAAGGAGATAATGGTCATCCCTCTGGGTGTGGGGCTGGCTGGAAAGGCTAGATGTCATGGAATGTCCCAGCGTGGAGAAGAGGAGGAGGGTCAAGCTTGGAGTGACCACACAAAAGGGCTTGTGCCCACTAAAACACAATGCCCCACTGTACCTGGGATCTGAACCTGCTGAGGTTCACCATTCTTCTGCTGTCAGCAGACATCCCAGAAACTCGCTGCTGAAGCATCCTGTTCCTCTGTGATATTTGTCCACAAAAAATGAAGACAAGAAATTCATATTGCAGTAATGGCTCACTGAGGATCTGAGCAAAACTAGCACAGACAGCCTTCCTCCCAGCACTGCCCAAAGGCAGACTGCTGCATTGCTTAAGGCTCACCAATATTCTTTTAGCATGGCTTTTGAGAAGGCAGAATTGGAATGGTTATTTCTGACTTTTTACCCTTAAAGAGAACAGCCACATAAACTCTGAATATGTATATTTGGAAAATTAATTCCCAATGTCTCTGGAATGGATTTTGACTCAATTCACTGTCCTGGTATATCACAGTACATATTGTTACAGAAGACCAAGAATAAAAACCAAGCCCTCTCCAAGTACCTACTTTGAGTCTTTGTATAAAGTTTACAGTTAAAGACTAAATAGAACAAGATATGGATTATGAGATGGACAACCCACTGACACCACACATGGACCAGCACACAAACACTCCAGTACAGATCATTTAATACAATACTCTGGAGCTGACCATGAAGATTTCCTTGTTTCAGTTCTTACCCTATGACAATAATAATCACTTACTGATTACTGCAAAATAATTAGTCTTCAGAAATCTCCTTTAGATGTGGCTAACACAGACTACACTTCCACTTTACAGAAGGGGAAATGTAGGGAAGAATCTCAAGAGTTTTTCCCACACTACAATATCAAATTTAGACTTGTAACAGTAAAGCCAAAACATTGCAATAACCAGTATAAAAATTAAATGCATTATAACTATGAAACCCTCTTTATATTATTTTATTATTTCTGACTTTTAAGGGATTAATAAGAATAGCACAAGACAAAGTATCATTATTAGGAGTACTTCTCCTGGTCTAAAATAAAGCCTGCAATGTGTATCTGTAACAACTTCCATTATTTGAAAAGGCTCATATCTGAAATCTGAGACAACTGTACACACTCAATATTTCATTATACTTTTAATCTTAAAACAATAAACATCTTAGCAACTGAACTAAAATGAACTCAAACTGATTATTTTTTAATAGCCAACATTATTACAGTGACATTATTACACATCAGAAGCAACTAGGTATTTACTTGTTTTTCTCAGAACAGAGTTAATACAAAACTGTGATCACCATGTTATTAGTTAGGGATGACATCACTCCAAGTTTGTTCTGAACAACTAATTGCTTTTAAACAGAAGAACCAAAAACTTTCAAAGAAGGTGTTTGTAATAGCTACTTAATAAATTTCATTTCCTAAACTCAGATCAACTTCAGAATACACGACTATACCTAAAATTAAATTCTGTTAGAGACAAAACTACTGGGTTTTGACAACAAGTAATACATATAAAATGCCATATTAGACACCTAAAACTAAGATGTAGGCAAAATAATGCTCTTGAGCCCCCCTCAGAGACATACTTTTAACTTAAAGGAAACTCTTTATATGCTACTCATGGTGACGGGCAACTAGACACAAGCTATTTCTCTTTCTTGTGAAAAGAAAACATGGAAGAAATATAGAAGGAAAAAAGAAAGCTTTTATTTTGGTGCACAACTTATTTTTCAACAGAATAAGTAGTTTTACTTCCAAGTAGAAGTTTCTATTTAAAAATAAAGGAAGAGAGGGAGAAGTAAATATTGGAACGAACCACTGTTAATGATACACATTGACCCATTTAAACTTTAGGCAAAGAACAGATCAGGTATCTTCTGGTCTTTTTGTTATTTCTTTTACTGATTGTAACAAGCTAGTGCATTTGAAATCAATTTGGAAAGTTTTTGGTTGACTTAAATCCTCTTTCCTCTTCCTCACCCCTTTCGTCTGTTAACATAACAACATTCTGTACTAAGTTTTCTCTTGGCTCTTTCACTAAGCAGAATAATTTGCACTCAACTCAGATGTTCAGGTGTAGACACATGGTGGCACCTGAGACCTCCTGGAGCGTCCCTCAGCTCAGGGACAGGCTCTGGCACCCTTGTGAGGAGGAACTGGCAGTGGCTGGGGTAGACCAGAGTACCCCTGAGGGCACAGGTTGACAATGCTGGCAGTTGTGCAATTACCTACCTATGCAAACCCAGCAGAAGATGCACACAAGCACCTCTTGCAAGCACACAGAGGGATAGAAGAAAAAAAAAATCACATTTTGCTTTGTGTTGGTAAAAAAAAAAGGCTCTGTAATTCTTAATTTCCTTTTAAATACAGACATAAATGGACTGCCTACAAGGTGATGTTGTGTAACATCATAACAGTGACATCAGACTAAGCACTGTCACACTTCTCCACGTTAGACCGAACAGGACACAACACCTGCTACTGGTTATGGAGCTGATGTTTTGCCACAACTTTGATACCACAACTCATCTGAGTAGAAATTATTGTTACAGTCAAAGAAGGAAGGTGCTTAACTGCATGTGTCCATCGGCCCCAAGAATGTACTGCTGCATTTTCAGATGCATACACACACACACGGATTCACCCTTCTCAACAGTCAAGGCTCATGGGTAGGATGCAAAGGTACCAAGAATTCTGAAATACTGCAATACTCCTGTGTGAGGAGCACAATTGTTTAAAGTGCAAGAGCTGATCCCTACATGTGTGCTGCCTTGCTGCTCTGATTCAGGAGGCAGATTGCAAACCCAGTGTGCTTATTTACTTTGGGATAGGCGCATGAGGTAACCTAAAAAAAATTGTAAGTTCAATCACTCTCTTTTTCCAGTAACCATGCCCAGCCAAATGGAGATGAGCACACCAAATACATCTCTGAAAAGGCATACTCAAAATTCTGCTTCTTCTGAGACATAGTCACTATTACTCTTGTTGACTCGTGGGTCTTATGCTTAAGCTGTTTTACAACATTAATTAGTACTGACAGCTCTTAATATATTATAAATTAAATAAAGGAATTCACACTTTGATTTAGGGGCTCTTTTACCACTGAATTTAAAAGAGTATCTGTAGCTTCTGTATATGTAATTGCATGTTACAGGCATGAAAATCTAACAGGAGAAAACTATAAGCTGTAAAGTGCAGCTGTTTCATAAATGGCTTGGCATCTCACCACTTCAGAAATTCAGGACTTCTGCTTTCAAGCAACACAGAAGACAAATTCTGACACTGAACAACACCTGGAGAGAGAGAGAGCCATGGTTCCTCTGAGGGGCTGCTTGTGGCAGGGCCACAATGAAACTGTGCTGATTTGCTCAGGGACCTCCTTCAGAATGCCTGTACACTCAACACTTGGCTCTATTTCACCTCTACTCTACCATGCACACTTGCAACACAAATGCAGGGAATTGTAGGAAAGCTTGGGTTGGAAAATGGACCTTGAAAGACCATCCAGTCAACCTGCCTGCTGTGGGCAAGGACATATTTCTCTACATCAGGTTGTTCACAGCCCCATCCAATCTGGCCTTAAACATTTCCAAGGATGGAGAATACACAGCTTTTCTGAGCAACTGATTGAATCTCACCAACCTCATCATAAAACTTATGTCTCTTCCTTTATGTCCAGTGTAAATCTCTGCCCTTTCAGTTTAAAATCATTGTCCCTTGTGCTGTTGCCACAGGCCTTTATTCATTTTTCTTATAAGCCCTGTTTAAATACTGAAAGGCTTCAATATGTTCTCCCTGGAGTTTCTCCTGGTACTTTTCTTCTCCGGAGTGAGCAACTCCTCTCTCAGCCTTTCTTCATAGGAGAGCTGTTCCAGTCTACTGCTCAGTTTTGTATCCCTCCTCTGGACCAGGTCTAAATGTTATTCCACAACACAGAAATAATTGATACAGAGCCAACCACTTCCCCCACCCACCAAATTGGTTTTCTAGAGGCACAGTGATATAAATAAATGAAAATCATGCTCTGATAGTATATGTAATACCTTTTTGCAGTACTCTCCTTGCTGTTTCAACAGCTTGTCTACTCCAGGACTTGCAATCCACTACACAGGAGTAAGGCTGGCAGTTATTGTCCATCTTTACAGATATTTTGGCCATGGCAAAAAGCTCGTCTTCTGTCTACTTCCCAAGCAACAAACTTTACAGTAACTGCTGCACCAGCAAAGAACAGCAGGTCTACCAACTGTGAACAGGCCCATTTTCCCAAGAAAAACTGAAGCAGGTATGGAAAATTCTGATGGCAAGGAAGTTTTCCTACATGTTAGAGTTACATGCTTCAGATTAACTTTGCAAGAAAGAAAGAAAAAAAATAATAATCCTGACAGAAAAAGCCTTATCACACTGAATAAAAACCCTAACTTAGCTAGAAGGAAAGTGGTTTCTCAGGACAGCAGAACATCACACTGCCTGTTCAGCTGGTGCTGGGCTGAGCCACCCAGCACCCTCACCACCTGCCACTAGACCCCAGCAGTGAAGTCCCTCTGGAAAAAGGAAGATTTCGTTGGGAAACTGAGTCTCACACTGACCCTCACTTTGCATTTTATAGGAAAATAATGACACTGAGGAGGGAGTCTGGAGTTCTGATTCTACATTATTTAGATAATCATTGGATGAAATCAGTGAAGTGTATTTTGTATGTAATGTGCGAAGTGGTGTAAGCCTGTTTTCCTCTAGCACAGCTGTCAGCAGCCTCTGGCTTAAGTGCTAAATTGTGGCATGTGGGTAGACTGCGAGTAGCACACAGCAGGAATTAGATGCTAAAATCATCTGTCTTTCACAGACTCAAGATATCATGAATTACCTCTCTGGTAATACACAGCCAGTTAAGAGAAAAATCCTGCTGAGCACAATCCTTGAAAATTTGCCTAGCAAGTAAACTGATCAAAATATTCTCTTTCTCTCGCTGCTGTCCTGTAACTCTCAGAATCTGTAAAGCAGATCAGTTTGAAGAGGATGCATCAGAAGATCCCATCTCAGAACAACAGCCTCACAACTACATCTCATAAACCAGAAAAAGCCTCATAAATAGAGCTCTCCTTGTATGTGTGGGAGAAAGACTTGAATCCCTTCAGGCACTGGTGCAAACTGAACCCAGGTCTTCCACATCATTAGTGGCTAAGTGACCCATGCTTCTTAGTAAAAAAGAGAGAAGGAACATTACCTGCTATTTCTGTACTTTAAAATATGGGGTTTCAGGGCATCTAAAGCAGAGTCTGAGTCACAGCAGTGGAAGTTTTAACATTTCAACCACCAGGTCACATACCCTCAATGGGAGAGAAACACATCACCTCCCTTCCTAGTCCTTATTAGAGGCAAGCAGCACTGAGCTGCACAAACACAAAAACACAATTTTAGACTTTAAGAAATGTAATATATCATTACTAAAAATATTGACATTCCTCCAAATTTTTGTAGTCAAACAGATTTAATTTCAGTTTTGATTTCTGTCACTGAAACCTCCATTGATGGTCCACTTCAGGAAGGGATCAGGATAAACGCCCATTTATTTTGCTGTGTAGTGAATTAGAAGAAAAGATTGACACTTGCCTATGACTAGGTGTCCAAGTGGCTAGCTGACATGGGCATCATTCAACACAACAACAGTGCTGTGAAAAGGTTTTATAATCCCATTACAAGACTTTAATAGAAGGGCTCACAGCTCATATAAATGGAGGTAGTCTCCACAGACAGATGAGGTACTTTATCACATTTCATGGTAACAAGAACTTTTTATATACAAGGGATTACTCCTCAAGTGCACGAAGCATTTCTGAACATTGTTCGACTTCAAACCCCGTGACTTTACAGTTTAGACAGCTCTTTATATTTAAATACTAACTAATTGAGAGCCTGCATAGGATATAATCAATAGCTTTACTATCCTGGAATCTAATTACAAGATTGATCACCATTTTTTGCCCCTTCTCTCCTTTTAAAATGTAAGCTGTCTCATAGAGAATGAAAATAACAGTTTTATTTTACCATCTGTCATAGATAGTGCATTTTATTAAATTCAGAGGAAGTTCATTATCATACTGAAAGGTCTTCATTTGGTCTTTGTACAAAGTCAGCTGTACAAGCTGAAAGACCTTCCTACAGCGACTATACTACATGAAGTAATACAACAAAGCTGATATAGTTGTAGATTAAAGGAAGCTAATTTCATTTTATGATGTATGATGTGTTCAGCATAACATTAGATGCTGAAATCAGCTCAGTTACCAGTCCTGTGGGACACAGGCATTGCTTAGTGACCAGGGCTGCTGCTGAACCAACTAATGACTCCTGTTCTGAGGCAAGCACTTTCCAAATGGCCAAGAAAGCCAGCTTACTAACCAACCCACTCTATTAAAAATACACTCTAACATGGCTGATAGTTAAAACAGTAGAGCCGGCTACCTGCTAAATAAACCTCAAAAAACCTAATGTGTGAATCTCAGGTTATTTATTCATATTGAGGATCCCACAAGAGGAAGAACATTTGTTTAGGCCAGAATTTGTAGACTGTAACCTGCTTCAGGCATCAGTGCTCTTTCAAAATGCCGGTCATGATGTGCCTAAATATGAAAGATTTAGGAATGGCAGTAAGACAAAACAACCAATCTTTTTATAAATATGTAAACCTAAGAAAAGGAGAAGCTGGGCAAGTAAAACTTAATTCATGCTTTGCCTCCATCCTACCTCTCTCCAAAGACTTCTGTATACAGAACAATATTAACACATCTGATCTTGGAAATACTGATTACACACCACAATTATTATATTTCAAATCACATTCTCCTTACATCCTAAAGTAACAGATACTATCATGCAGGGATATGTTTATCACTGTGAGGCTAAACCAGTCACTTCTGGAAAATTAGTTTACTTTATAAGTCTTTCAAGATACCAAAATAAGTCTTAGGATGATAATGCAGCGCTTGCAGTAGCAATTGTGTACAACAAAGGCAACAAATACAGTAACTGGTGGTGCTTGGAAAGGTATCATTAAGTTTGTGTTGAGTTCAATAGGCCTTTCCTGCATGAAAGGTTGTGAATGATGTGAGGCATTTTTTCTAATATTTCCCTTACAGATTAGCTTTGTCCAGTATAGTCAGGCTATACTCAAATGAGCAGTCAAATCCTCCTAGGGAACAGATGTTTCTGGGTCTTGTCTTCAATATTTCAGATCTGTCAGAAAGGTCAAATCCATGGTATATAAATAGTAAGAAGTATGCCACTCATTTTCCTTCCATATACATTTTTGGTAATGACACAGAACACTGTAAAAACTAAGGGAGAGTAGAAAAATTTGAATAGATTAACTCATTTAGTTAATCTACCTCATAACTGGAGGAACTAAGAAAGAAAATTAGGAAAAGCAAGCATTCCTTTTAAAATTCCTGGTCTTGCATTTGCCCTATAGAGGAGTGTTCAATGTACAAACAGGGAAAGAGATCTCAGAGAAAGATGATCTTGAAACCACAGCTAACACTGAACTCTGTTTCTCAAGCAAAAGGATATATGCAAATAAAATTTTTAAAACCCTAGAATAAAATGGCTTAAACCCAGAATATATTATCTGTTTGAATTACCATAACATGGTATTTCTGGTATGTTACTGCTATTGAACTAATCCAGGCAAACCTCCTTCCTTAGCAGGTAAGTAGCTTATGAAAAGTTGAGTCACTTAGTATCAAATATAACTCTACTTATGGTATTCATGGGTCACCATGCCTCTTGGAATCTTGCTGTGAGTTTTAAGAGCTGGATTTTAGTTCACTTTAAGTTAACTTAACCAAATAAACTCAATAAAACACTACAGCTCAAGTCAATAAACCAATAACCTACATTACACAAGATAAAATCCAGAAAATTTACTAATAGCAAAAGCAGTGTGTCAAATTGATTTTATTATTACAATAACACGTGTTAGACCTAAGTATGAATATCTGGGGAGAGTGTACTTTGAATATTTTAAAAAATCCACTAGGACCTGCCATCATAATGGTGTACCACAAACAGGCTTCAGGCAGGTTAATACTCCCTGATCCTGTATTTCAATGTCTACAATGTAATTGTTCACCGGTGAGCTATGGGCAAGTAATCCTTGCCTATAATCTGCAGAGCCAGGAGAGGCCAGAGAGCTCCTGGGCTGAGCAGGGCTGCTGTCTCCCAAAAGCTTCTGGGCTTCCACCTAAAAAAGCTTCCCCTTATTACTAGGTCCAGCTACCAGCTTACATACATGCATTGAAATGGGCTAAAACTAAGGTAAGAAAACACATCCCCTGATGATTTTTCAAATATTCCACCTGTATGGTGAAAAAAGAGATCTCTCACCCTAATTCAAACATTTCAAAGGGTAAGCAAGATTTCATGTTGGGAGCTGCATAATCAGCCCCTTTCTAACTCTTAACTGTAGACTTCAAGCTGCAGGGCAGGTAGGTAATGAAGAAGGGAAGCAAATTATCTCTAGAAAAGGACAATCTCATTGAAAAAACCTGATTTCTTCCATCTACCAATATCCCTTTCATTTTGTCCAGATTAACTTTTGGCCAAAGGTACACATGGGTCAGGACAAAGCTGCAGTAAAAATATTAAAAGCACAGTAGGGAGCACAAATAGCTTAATGTTACTCATTCGAACTAAAACAGAGCTGACAATAGGATGCTTCAGAAAGACTTCTTTTCTTCTTCTTTAAATGAGGCAACATTTATTTATCTATAGGCTTTTAGAAGGGATTAGACCTCAAGGATGTTCAGAATCCTGAATTTTAACTTCAGCTTGGCTTTTCCATGAAGGGTATTAACACCTTTAGGGCAATCAAGAGAACTACAGTTATTAAGCATATTTAATACTAGAAACCAGTGAAGTGTTTCAATTTATTCTCAAGAGAAAACAATGAAGTGACCAGCACAATAAAAATATCTCTATAGTAATGCATTACTTTGATAAAATGGAGTAAAGTTCATTATTTGCAGTCATGAATGGAGACATCTTTGAAAAGGAAAATTTAAAATACAGGGGCAATTAGAAAAAATGAGCAGGGCACATGTGAATTGCTGTCTTTTCTAATTTACAGTGTATCATAAAACTACTGAAAATTAAAATACTGTCTGAGTTTATATTACTAAAGCCACAATGTAACCTGATACAATTTGTGATTTATATACTATTACTATAGATATGAAACAAATGGAAAGATAATACAACAATTGTGTGGTTACTAAATAGCACAGGAGCCTGAGACCAAGTTCAGTTTGGCACTGAAGTCGATGTATTGAATTGGTCCACCTTCTGGAATAATAATTTCTGATGAAGAAGACCACAAACATGAAAACCAAATTTAATTTCCATTAATAGCAACTAAATTTAACTCTTCTCCAACAACAGATAAAAAGCAAAAAGCTTGCTTAAACTACAGCAAGATTACTACCAAAAAAAGGCAAGGACTGCAGACCCGACCTCACATGTCCCAAAAGCTTTGGGGCAGCTACAAGACCACCACTGGCTCCAGCAATGACCAACTTCACCAATGGTTAACTCTTGCCGCCCTCCATCTGCTTACACCACAGTCAGAGAGGTGGCAAATGCTTAACGGGGAGGAAACTGATGACTGAGTATTTGGCAGCTATAATCAGCACAGCACTTATTTTTGGGTGATGAATCACTGCTTTCATCCCAGCCACACAGTGCTGGTACAGCCACTGCACAGAAAACCTCTTTTATGCAAGGAGCTGATGGCAGGACAATAAACACCTCTCCTAGTAGAGTCATGTCAAGAGACTGCTTTGGAGAGATCAGAAGATCTTATGGTCAAAGGCTGCTGTGTGCAATACTGCTCACTTTCATTTTACAGTCACACATCAAGCTCTGGGAATATGGGACTACTTGCCAGGAGATCTCCAAAAGTCTGTTTATAGTCAATAAGAATCACTTCTTCCTTCCTAGTGAAAACAAGACTGAGGATGTCATGAAGGCATGCAAGGTGTCAACAATGGCATCAAGGGAGTAAGCTAGGTCCCCTCCCGTGTGAACTACTTGAAACTGAAATCAAGTCACAAAGTAATGCTTCAAAGTTCTGTCAAAACCTTGAATAAATGTGCAAAAATTGAAAAAAGACTGAACAGCATTTTCATACGCTCAGCTAAAGCACGTCTCCAGAATCACACTCCCCACAAAGCCCTTGGCAGCCTCACCACAGGCTGCCTGGGACCAGGGCCAGGAGGCTTACCCGATGTCATCACGGGCCAGAAATGGCTCTGCAGCTACCTTCCACACCCACACTGGTGGCAGTGAGGTGCAGCATCTTTATTTGGCACTACAGTGCATGTGCTCTTCAGTTGTGCCGTGCATTGTCCAGATTTATTGCCCTCCTCCCCCTTTGCCTCTCAACTCAGAATCTGGCATTCGTTCAAGGACTGACCCAGGCTTTTGGTGCATCCTCCATGGTCTCTTGAACACAAATTTCCACCACAGCAGCGCTCTCAGTCACAGGATAATTACATATAGGTCAGCAACTATTTTCTGTGACATATCAGCTGTATCACAAATGACATCCTAATAAAATTATAACAGATCCACTGACATTTTGCCTCAGTGTTAAGAGATGTGACAAAGTCAATAAACACATCACATGCGCTTCAGGGTAGTGAGTGGGTGAGACCAGTGCTTTTGCTATGGTGGAATCCAGAATCCCTAACAAACGCAGCAGATTTCCTTTTGCCACCCCAAAATAGGCACTTCATAATTTAAACATCTGCCTTGCAATCACCTACCAAATTATTCCAGCCTTTTCATTCTTGCTTTAAACTGACATCAACAAGTGATAACACTTTTATATATGCTTAAGCCTGAGAATGCATCTGTTTGTATTAATGACCAACCCAATCCCTTTACTTTGGGATCTATCAAGAAGAATGGAACAACAATTTTTATTTACATAGAGATACTAATACAAAAACTATAAAATACAAATTAAACTATTTAAATATAATTGTAATACAGATAGATATGTGTGTTTATATTCATACGATATAATTTATCTATCTATCTACACATATAAAGATGTAAGTATAAAGACATGCATTATAAAGGCAAATCTTTTGAGGCCAGGTCTATTCTTTGACTCAAGAGTTTCTATTAGTGACCTGCAGAACAGCTGAAAAATCTCTATGAAACACAGACTTCACTTGAGTATCTAGTTTTCCTCTTTTTTTTTCACGTTTGCAAACCCTTTAGAAAAAAGCAACCAGACAAACATTGATGAGCACCACTTCTTCCTTTTTAGCCAGTTAAGTTTTTATTACTACTCCCCTCAATATTCCAAAAAATATTTTAGTTTGAGAATTTCCAACTCATTTCTGCTTATGACACCACCAAAAGCCTAATATTGTCCTAACACTGTCAAAGATCAAAAGAGAAAAGAGCGAGTTCGAGTAACATCAGCTCTAATCCCATTAGATTTCAAGCTGTGCTCATGAATCTGCTCCTTAGGGGCCAATCACTAAGATGCCTTTTTTCAGCTCTGGCTTCTTGTTTTTTGTATCTTCTTCAGAAATTCAGTAGTCACTCATGACATTCAGCGAGAAATACTTTTGTACTGAATATACAATATATTGTGGTGACTATTTCCCAGAAACAAATCCCTAACACACAATACAAACTTGTTGCTTCCAGCCCGCAACCCTTCAGCATGTAGAACAGACCTAATACCACAAGGCTATTGCTACTCCTCTTTTCCACTGTCATCACTGGTGCACAATTGTAATTGATCGCTTACAAATCACACATAATTCAAAGGATAACACAGAAACATGTCATACATCACTCTGTAAAGCAACGATGTCTACCTAAACACCCCTTCATCAGTTGTCCTGAATCTGCATGTAAGTTCTATCCTGAAATTATTATACACAGCAGTAGTAATTTTTTTTAAACCCACAAAATTCTGCATGATGCTATCAGATGCATCACTACTTTTCAGTAACCAAGAGTGAGGCGTTCTGCACCACAAACTATTCTTTCCATAATATAATATCACTTTCCAAAATAAGAATTTAAACAATCAATATTCTTTTAGTTTATTGTTAGTTCAAGGCAGTTACAATTAAGTTTCAGTACAGCCATGTATTAAGTGCCTGTAACAAGACTCAACAGTACTGCAAATAAATTAACCTATACATCAGGTTTCAGTAACATACATGAAGAACTAAAATAGGTAGAAATTATTTTGTAAGTTTACACATTAGGATAATCTTTTTAACAGGACACGTAGCCCAATATAGGTGATTTCAGGAAGGATTGTCCTTCTGCTATGGAATATTCTATTTCAAAATTTCCACAGAAACAGTAAAACCCATTCAAGCTGCTGTAAGGCTACCACTACTATTACTGTCTGAAACACCTGAGCCCACATCTATAAAACACTCATATTTTTTGGCACAATATTAGAGTGTGGGTGCCTGACATCTTGCATCCTGAGTTATAAGGGCTCTGAAAAAAGAGCAGGCCCAATGCTACAGCTGGAAAAATACAACATCTGTGACTATATACACATATTTAAGAGACAGAATTAAAGAGCTGATCTACATATCTAGATAGGTATGTAAATCCTCGTTGTTTAATGGAAATTGAAAATGTAAGTGCTGTGGTGGGTCTGGAGCATAGTCTGCTTACTATAGGGCAGAGATTTACCTTCAAGCCCTGTTCATCTGTCTTTCTGCTTTCTTCCCTCTCCTACTCTACCACGTACATGGCTGCCACCAGTCTAAACCCAAAGGTGTTCATTTCTCAACCAACCCATCACACAACCACTGCTGCGCCACAGCTGGTTAATCAAACGTGTCCCTTTTGAAACCTGCACAATGGCACCATATCTGCCACTTCAAATTAGTGGCTCCAGATATTCAGGTCCATTTGCAAACCACAGTCTGTCCCAGTCCATTATCACATGACACCTGGTCAGCAAGCAGATTGTAAATTAACATTTCCATCTTTTGCTGTAGCCTTTTAGTCATAGTAATTACAATAAAATCTCTTTAATCAGCAGACTCATAAAATAACCAAGATGGATGTCTTTTATTTGAGGAAGACCTTGTGATACACATTATGTCACCAGCTGCAGGGGGAGAATATCAGGCTTTGCTACGGCAGCAAAGCAGGAAGCTTTCTCACACTCAAGCCAGGAACAGCTATTCGAGTTCCTCAGTAATGCAACGCCTTCTGCTGTGATTAAAATGAAACAAATAACATATTTCTAGTTTCCTCTTTTACTCTCAGTGTACTTGCAATGTTCTTAATAAGACACTCCCATAAAATGCCTGCAGATCACCTAAGCAGAGACAGACGTGCTCTGTAATATCATTTCTTCAATGTTCAAGGCAGCCTTTTCAACAGGGCTTATAATTAAGAATGCTTTTGATGGCGAAATTGGGCCTCTGCTGTTAATCAAAGGACTAAAGACACCCCTCAGCATGCATAATTCCACACCTCTTTGTTTCAAGGAAATCTTGACAGGAAAATAATGGTTCCTTCCATTTCTTTCTTCTCTGTCAGTTAACCACGGAAGGTTATTCTGCTCCAGCCTCCCAACTGCTGCAGCACAGATTACTGAAAGGGGAAAGAGTCAGAGGCACATACTTCCCAAGAAACCCTTTGCATTATTTTTGCACTGGGGGTGAATGGACTGACTTGGATGAAATGGCCTCACCAGAACCTATGGGTATGTCCCAGGGCAAATTCAGCACTCATTTAAAACTGCAGTCAACTGAAACAGTCTGTCCTTCAAACCAACCCTATTTCTCAGATATCCCCAAATATGATCTCAGCTCAGGCACAGCTGAGACTCAGAAGTACTTCGAAGACTTAGAAGACCTGGAAACAAAACACAACATAGCTTTACAAAGCTTCTGTATTGAAATGTGCTCCATCTTCGAGAAATCTTCTCAAGGTTACCAAATGATTGCATTTCCAAGGAAAATTCTTAGGTTTGTAGGACACAGCTGAGTTTCCAACTTGTAAAGCTAGTCAGTACTCAAGGCACAAGAATTTCTGCTAAGAGAGAAATAAATCAATTAAAAGGTGAACAAAAAGTAACAGGAAAAATGTATGCAAGCAGAAGAAATCTAAGAAGTTTTGTTCTGTCTCAATCTTCAAGACAGGTCAAACAGTTCCTGATCCTGCTTTTCAGTGTTTTGACCCTGTCATTGATTTATCCACCAGAGAAAGTAAAGAAACTTAATCTTCAGACAGTTATTGAAATAATTGCAACTAAAGAGATAAAAAGCTCAGAAATAAACCATCCTCAATTCCAAAAGGTTTTTATACTTGCAAATTGCATTCATCATCCTTTTTACAGGGTGCAAGTTTAAAATAACAAATCTAAACACCTAAAAATTACCAAACTCACAAAGACAGGTGTTGTAGGGCAATCTCAAGCATGAGTTAAATACTTCCGTGCTGCTTCCTTAATGCTACTGGCCAAAGAGGCTTGTAAGAAATGTGGACATCCCTTCACCTCAGCTCTACTCCCTCTGTGCTACATCCATGCGCCTCCCCCATACACAGCATTCATTATTCACTGAATTTAGAGGGTTATTAGGAAAGGATCCATTTAAAGAAAACTCTGACATGAATTTTACATCAGTTTGTTCCTTTGGGTATTCCAGTAGTCTTCAAAGAGAATGTGTCAGTAACTAATGCAAGTTCATAAGTTTATTTCCTAGGAGTCAGCCCACATTTGTGATTTTGTCCAACAGAATACCTCCCTCTGCAAAGCCTGAGTTGCACTGGGAGCACTGTCAGCTCTCTAGTGAACCATCAGTCACTTTAATGTAGTCATCTACAAGTCCTCCTGAGAGAAGCATGGTATACATTTTTCTTTCTTCATACGTTTCTACACACATTTCTGATCATCTTGACATGATCTAAATATCTCCTTTCCTAACAGACCCTAATTTTACTGGCATTTTATTTCTTCTACACTACCCAACTCGGTATTAAAAGCCAAGAGAAGAAACTTCAGAAGTAACCGAAATATTTAATGTGTTTTGAGGAATGGAACGAAGTTTCTGGCAAGAACATTACTCCTATCTCCTCGCCAGAACTGGACAGAAGTAGTGGTAACTACAGCCAACTCCTTCTCGTTTGCATTTACAGAGGCACAAGAATTGCATTCACAGGAGATGCCTCAGAAAGACATCTGGGACACAAAGGCCAAAGAAGAAAGCAAACTTGAGGGAAATAATAGATATGGCATAGCCAGTTACAACAGCAGCTAAATCCATTTCTATCAAACATCATCATGTTGCTCTTGGAGCAGATGTGAGGGCACAGAATTACAAGGTATCTTAGAGGGCTGCAGCAAGCCATATTTTTAGCTTTAAATCAGATACCATTATAAAGACTATGTCCCTAAAGGCCATTCCCACACATTAAACATTATCTCTTGCCACCCACAGAGATCACACGGCACAGCCTCCCCTTGCTCTACCCTGCACTCCATACTTAAACCATAATAAAAGTGCAGTCTTCTCACTAGCTCCTCACTGCTGCCCCTGAAACCACCTTCTTGTCCAGAATTACTGATTCATGCTGTTGCACAACGTCTTCCAAAATTTACTTGGACTTTCTTCCCAGACATGCTAGTCGCCAAACACTGGAACAGCAGGAGCAGGAGAGAGATTAAATTTGATACCAGAAGTTCTGCATCAAGTAGAAGCCAATTTTTAAATCAGGAGCTGTTTTCAATCACTACCAACACTGTGTGAGCCAACAGGGTTTTGTTCTGATCTCAAAAAAAGTTTTGAGTCTGAAACTGAAAACTTCACAAAAATTAAAGTGACATTCTTGATGGGGCTTTTTTTGCATGTATAAACAAATGTTCTAACCACAGCCACAGACATGCAGCAAATATTATGAATTTCAGTATGTGAAGTCAGGAAATATACAATGTAAATACTGAAAATTCAACAGCAGATACCTTCAGATATTCCCCGTGCCCTGGTGAGTGGATTCAACCAAATATATGCACCAAGAATCCAGAAACTTGTCTGTAAAGGCAATCTAAACCCAAGACACTTCCATGGACTACATTTGTTTAGGGTCTCTCAACTTTTCCATATCAAAGGTGATGTTAGAAAACGAGGAGAAAGTGGTCCTCTAACACTCCATTCAATCTAGAAAGTTTGAAAAAATACAAGTAAGCAAGCAAAGAAAGAAACCAAACTCACAGACATATTTTTTTCTACTCAGTAGCGAGAAGAGTTTCTGTCTTGGGTTGCAATGCAAGATGTAACCAGAAGTATGGATTCTATCACCACAAACCAAGACAGTTTATTTTTAAAAAGAAAGCAATGTCATGACAGATACCCCAACTCAGACTACTTCTTTAGGGCTTTCCTCCTCCTTCACGCTCCTCCCCCCACTCCCAGCATACCAAGCTTGTAAGTGAAATATACTGGTTCAGTATTTTTCCAGTACCTTCCATTAGGCAACATTTGGGGTTATTTTTACTACTGTTAAGCCAAATTTTTACTGTAGTATAGCTAGAATCCTGCAAACAGATGTATCTTGAGTTTTGACATTTGAACCCCACTCACTGTAAAGTTGACATGCTTGCAAAAACTAGACTGTGAATTCAGACTCACATGGTACAGCAAAGCCCACTGACGTCTTATCTCCCTGCACCTCTAAAATTTGCGTATTTTTCAGAGTACCCTCATTGTTCAGGCACTTTCAACTCTGATCCCTTGCTGGCTAACTATCAATTTCCTTTCAAAGTCCTTTTCACTACTACTTTCCAGCAGTAATAAACACAGTTCTTTCAGGTAACAGCTGCCTTGTAGTTTGACACTATTCAGACATCTATTACAATGACTGCTACAGGAAGGTATCTTAAAAATCAAGCTTGTCTCCAACCAACTTTGAAATTATCTAAGCTTTTAAATGCAACTGTGTGAAGCTCATTTGCTTTGCAACTCTTGAAGTTAAGCAGTTACCTTAACTGACCCAGGGAAGAGTGAAATGCCAACTAGCAGTTCTGTGATTTAGACATGCACAGAGTGTGCAAAACAGCAGCACACAGCACTTGAAAGAAAAACATTGGGATTTCTTTCATTTGTGTTCTGAGTTGCAAGCAGTGACCACATTGCTTTAAGTATCTAAAATACAACAGCAGATCAGAATTGGGTGAAACACGATGCCTGTCATGGTATTTTTGTTTTCAAAGACTACATAAGAACAGACTTGAAAGTATCCACAAACCGAGTGTCCCAGATGCCCCAGTTCAATCCAGCACTGCTCTGACTGTAGCACCACTAGATGTTTCTAACTCCTAAAGAGCTGAAAATGCCAACTTCACACCGATGTTAACAGGCATACCAAATATACCACTGCCCCTTTTTTTATTATAATTATGATTGGGATATACAAACAGGGTATAAAAAACCGCGTACTTCTCCCACACCTGGGATGTACAAGCAAGCAAGCAATATAACATAGTGTCACATTCAAATGCCTTGGCTTTGGCCATGTACAACTTCAAGACAACAAAATCCTTCAGAAAAGCCCTCCTGGCACCCTTCTGTACCTGATGGAAGCTGTCGGGAGTTTAAATCAACACGGATTTAGCCACTCTTCTGCTGAAGAACACTTGAAAAATAAACTGAAATAGTATGTGTTCAAATACAGACACGTTTTTCCACTGATTAGTCTAGAGAATAAAGGAAAGCTTTTCTTTCAGGCTTAGGGAGCCAGAAACAGGACAAGCTCCTACAAGAAGGGGCTCCTGTCCTGTGACAAAATTTTCTACATCCCAAGGCAATACAAAATCCAAACTCCCACTGCAAATACCACTGAGGAAGGACTGTATTAATTGCATTATGTTACTCACCTCATTTACAGATGCCAGAGATTATAGCTGCACCAGTCACTTTATCTATTCTTGCATAAAAGCACAGGGGCTGAGGCAAGTGCCTCCTTCATTCCCCATTTGATTTACAAAGAACAGCTTTACAAATAAGTCTTGGGGGTTTTGTTTTCATTTTTATTAAAAACTAGTAGATGATTAAGCCCTTGCAACATTAAGAAAGTGTATTCAGCATGAGACATGGTTAAAAAGTAAATACGTCAGCTTATCATTCAACTCAGAGACTTACTAGCCTTGAGCAAGTACATCAGGATCTCTGCTTTCACACTTCTAGAACTGTGCAAATATCACTGTCTAATTCAAACAAAATAGACAACCCCCCAGGAATCTTCCTGCAATTAAGGCAAGCAGCAATTAAGCACAAAATAGTTGTAAGGTTCTGAGAAAATATGTGAAACAAAATGCTCTGGTTCACAAGGCTCAAGGAAGAGTCCTGTGTTTGAAAGACCACTGCATTTCTCTTCTCCCCACAGACACTAATCCAGATGTACTTTTTTATTAACTTAATAATCAATAAAATCAAATCAAATCATCTTCAGGAGATGCTAAAATGATGATCAAAAAGAAAAATAAGAGGAAGGGGAAAGTACTTGCTCAACTGTATGTAGCTTCTGTCTTCTATGCCTGAGTTACTTTGTTTTAACTGCTGTAGAAGCAGTCAGAATTTCTTTAATTTCTGGAAAGTTTCAGACATTAATTAGGCACTGGCAAAGCTCTGCTGAGACAGGCTAGCAGTAAGTCAAAGTTTGATATGCTCATCTTAAGGTACACAGAGACATCCCTCTCTTTTTAGCAGATTTTCTGTCGGGGTGGTGTATTCTTGCTCCCATCTCAGCTAAAATCATGTACCACGCAGTAATATGCAAAATGCTTCTCTATCAATATGAACAGAAGAGCACTGTACCATATTATTCATGCAAGATATTATTATTAAAAAATAATTTCACAAATCTCTTTGCTGCATTTCTCCACCCTTCTTACTCGCTGTTTACCTAGCTGCCAAAATCACTACATTTCAAATGCAGATGCAAACCTTACCATGAATATCAACTAACATCTTCTGACTGAGCTACAATTTTAAATGTCAGTTCTAGGCAAACAAATAAGCAAAACTCATGAGGGCATAATTTATTAACACTGTAAAATGGACCACTGCTAAATGTTTTCTTCTAGTAATGACAGAGTTGGCCCCTAATCAGACATGCACACACTACCGGGAGACACAGGATCACCCTAATTCTGGCAGCTGACTCCAGTTTTCACATTTGCTTCAGTTCCTAACTGAAAACCAGGCAACACATTTAAAAAAACAAATTCTAACCTAACAGTGACAGACCACATCCTAAAGCACCTTCAAAGGATACCCCACCCCTCACAACAATGAAAAATCCCTTTGGAGAAGATCACAGCAGCGGAGAAATGTAAGATTGCATATGGTAATAAGGTAGAAACTAATGACTTTTGCTGTCCTAGAGGCTGAATCAGATAAGTTTAGAAAGGTTTGTTGAACTTAATGTTAAAACTTTGAGAACTAGGTTTTACAACCTCAGAAGATGATGTGTTAAGAGTACTTAGCTATCATCAAAGTTACATGGTTTTTCCTGGGAAAATGAAACTTTCTCATACTCTCAGAGAATATGAAATATTTATTTTGCTGCCTATAAACAGCCTTTAAAAAATATGGATTCTGCCCTTTTTTCTCCTTTCTAGACTGAATGTTTATCTATCAAACTTCTTCTACCCAGTTAGTTTATTCTGTGCATTTACTGACTTCATTTCCAAGTCTAAATTATTTGTTATTTTTCTGTACTGATCTTCCTCTTAAATTATTCTGGATCTAACCTCCAGCTTACCAATTTTAAACTGGTCTTCTATAATGCTTGCAGTCCAGTTTGAAGTTTGCAGCCTTGTTGTCTTGGTTCTGGTGAAGACAGGGTTAATTTCTGCAGTAGCGGGGAAGGGGCATGGCCAGCACATGGAAGTTTATTCTACCACCTCATCTCATTGCCAAGGCCAAGGGGAGAAGGGAAGTCTCTTCTAGGGAGAAGGGGTTCCTTCCAGTCGAGTCAACATGGTGGCAGTTCCCAGCTGGACTGTATGGCTGGGAAAATATCAGCTCCAAGCCAGAGGGAGCAGCTGGGTAACTGGTTCTGAGCTGAAGGGAGCAGCTGGGTAACGCTGGTTCCATACTGGAGAGAGTGACTGGGTAACGCTGGTTCCACAGTGGAGGGAGCAGGTGGGTAACACCAGTTCTGTACTGAAGTGGGCAGGTGGGTAACTGATTCCAAGCTGGAGAGTGGCTGGATAATGGTGGTTCTGAGCTAGAAGGAGAGGCTGGATAATGCCACTTCCAAGCTGGAGGAAGTGGTTGTGGTGGTGTGACTGGGGTCAGGTTGAACTTCACAGTGAATATTTTTTGCATGTGAATCACTCTCTCTTTTGTACACTTCTGTTATTGATATTCTTGGTATTACTGTTCATTTTGTTATCTCGCTGCTGTTTCCTGACAACTGTTCTTACCTCAACCGATGATCTTTGCCTTTTGTGCCTCCAACTCCTCTCTCCAGTCCACCTTAGGGAGGAGAGGAAGGGGGAGCAAGCAGCACTCAGTTTTAGGTAGGGCACTAAACTAGACAATGCCACTCCTAAACCCTAACACTTGTATATCCACAAGGAGAGAGATTTCAGAATGATCTTAATGTTTGTAATGAATACCTATGAGAGGGAGTAGAGAAGACGGAACCAGACCTTTCCCAACGGTGTCCAGTAGGACAAGAAGCACAGAAAACTGGAACACAGAAAATTCCATTTAAACATAAGGAAAAAAACTTTTGTACTATCAGGATGATCAAACACTGGAACAAGTTGCCAGGAAACACTGTGGAGCCTCCATCCTTGGAGATATGCACACATGGACTGGACAGAGCCTTGAGCAACCTGTTCTGGGTGGTCCTGCTCCTGAAGTGCATTCCTGTCCCAAGTATCCTGTGATCCTGTGGTTATGTTCAACTGCATCCTACCATCCGTAATTTGATAATCCCATCAGATACATATCCCTGTTGGACAGACTACCACCACCATTTAATCTGTTTGCACTCATCCACATCACATGCTTATGTATGTTTGCAGTCATCCACATAGTAGTAGTTTATATACACTGTAAATCTTCCAGACAGTTTCTGAGATGTCGCATGTAACTCCAATTAGAGCCTTACTGAAGTCAAGAAGAAACACTTGGACTGTTCTTCCACCCCAGCTGAGCTACAGTGTCACCAAGTCATTCTATCTCAAGTAGAAATTTCATGAAGTCCATTTCACAAGTTCACTACATTCCACCCTTACATTATTGTCCTTAGTACTGCAACCAACTAGAAGACTTAAAGTCTATGTGTTTTATTATAAAACTGTCATACAACATAAGCTTACACTTATTCATGAGCACATGCTTTTGAAGAGTTATGTGTCTGACTATCTTTCATGGTGCCAAATTTGAATGGGCTGCAATCATAAGATCTTCCTTCTTTGTATCTTTTAAGAACATACTCTCTATATGCCTTCTTTAGTGATATCACCTGTCCTTTATGGTTTTTACAAGATAATTGTTCTTGGACTCAAAACTGCTTCAATTAGTTGTTTAGATAGAAAAGAATAAACTCCACCTTAAACTTACTACAAACCTGAATGCTTTTAACTCGAAAGTGTTCTTTAACCTGTTCTTTCCTTTTTCTTACCTGTGTTCCTTCCACCTTGCTGTTTGCTTCAACCATACTACTAAGTAGCTGATACAAATCAACCTTCTTTGTAAAGACAGAAGACAGGTAGATTACGAGTCCAACTTCTTCTGTCTTCAATTATTTTCTCAATTTTTCCTCCAGATAACAATATTATCCTTTGTCTCCCTTTACTTACAGAAGCTTTTTGCTATTTACAAAACAGCATTTTGTTGTGCACTACATCCCTTACTATCTGCAGCTCTGCATTTTTTAATTTGTCCAGCATGCTTCTCATGTTCTTTTATCTTTGATGATCATAGTGCCAAAAGGGTTTGTCAGCATTTCAAACTATCATCCTTGTACTGCTGTTCGGATTAGCCAACAGTCTCAAATGAAGTCTCAGCTTACCTGCAGAGAGAAACTGCTAAATGATCTCAGGTTTTTAATATTCTTTTGTAACTGTATTTCAAAGCTCTGCTAAACAAATCAGTCAGAGAGCATCAGCCAAGCAGTACACCCACGTTCACAACCTTTCTTTAGCTAATGATAATTACAGACTGTACTACAGACAGCCTTTAATAAACAGCATCAGGTTTAGAAAGAAGACATCTGTAGGGACCTTTCTGTTGCCATGGAAATATCTGCAGGCCAAGCTGTCTTTAGCTTCACACATTACCTCTGTATTAACCTATTATTATGCTTTTCTTTGAGTATTAGTACAAATTATGGACTAACTCACCCCAACAGGATTATTATAAATGATAATTTTGTCTGACTTTGAGAGATTCCAAAGGAATCACAACTGCTACATAAAAGAGTAAAATCCTGGACTTCCAGAAAACTGAATACTTGCCTGATGTTGCAAGGATTTTATTCCATGGAGTCTTGCATATCTGCAGCTCGTTTCACTCACAAGGATAAGTCAAGTCTCCCAGCAATCACTAATGCACTTTCTGAAGGCCAGAGAGCAAGTCACAGCTAAATTTTTTCACATCATTATAAAAGTCTGGATGAAACTTAAACCATGCCAGCTCAAAATATTAAACAGATTATTACTTTCTGAAACTATTTAATTAACATGGTAACCATCACGAATGCAATAAACCATGATGACAAATGGTGTGGAACACTACAGCAACAGGCACAATAAATGTGTGCAACAGACAGTCTCACGCAGAAGACTGCTCTGAAGGATCCCAAAACATTTTGCAACTATGTACACTTAACACTGCTGAAATGCAGTCATCTCAAAGGGCAGATGCATATCTTGACTTCAGTAAGTAACCTGCAAACAGCATATAGCATAACAGGGGCATCTTTAACACCCACACAGAATAAATAGGATCACAGTTTTTAAGATCTCATCCAAAACACACCCACACAGCCAAGTGCATAGTATTCAATTTACTTATTTCATATAAATGAAGAAAGAAACTGACCTCTGCTAAGGTATGACCCATTGGACTCCAGAAAAGTGAAAGATCCAAGCTCCAAAGTTATTGCTCGCAATTAACAACAGCATTGTGACTGCTTCTCCAAAACTACAGAGGACATAACTGAAAATTCTCCTTACTCTGATAATATCTCACACTGCCAATAACTTTTGTACAGAAGATCAGTCAGAAGTTCTCCCTACTGGCTTCTACTGCAACATTAATTTTTGTCATCAAGTATCTGATGACAGACTTTTGAAGAGAATCATTAAGATGGCTGCCCAAAGAAGCACAGGCAACCTCTTCAGCATGAACTAAACTTGAAACTCATAGAAAAAGAGACTTAAAAAGAATTTCAGGAAATACAAAGCTATTGCTGCTGGTGCTTACATAGTATGAACTGTATCTGTCAGTGGAAAGGTTCCAAGTAGAGTTTCTCAGATAAAGAAAATCATAACAAAAATATTTTCTATTTCTTTTTTCTGTATTTTTCTAATACCTTGTAACCTCAAAATAAAAAAGAAAGTAATTTAATCAGGCTGTCCAGAGTGTGAACAGTAATTTACGTTCTATTTCTGGAGTGCTGACTCACATAAATCTGTGGAAATCTCTCCACAGACCCTAGAAAATCTGTGATTGTTGCCCAGAAGTAACACTGCGTTCAGTCAACAATTAAAATCATCTATATTCAGAATGAAAGGCAACCTTTTCTCTTCTTCTTTACATCTTTGTTTCTTGACCTTATGCCCTCCAGTGAAAAGAACTCATTCTTAGTAAGCAAAGGGATATGCTTTTTATGCAAACTTTAAAATTATAAATACTGGAGAATAGGCCTTCAGGCTGAAGATCTTCCTATAAGAACAAGTGGCCCAGCTACCACCAGGTAAGGACTTAACTCATCACCTTGGTCTTTTTAACCAAGAGTAGCATTTGCACCACATTAGTACAAAATAATACTAAAACCTGATATTACAAGAGGCAGTAACTCCACTGCCCTCCTGCCCCCAACTTGCCTCCTCCCTCATGCTGCCATAGGGACTTGCACACCAGCACTAGGGAACTGGTGGACTGAAAATCACCTTTCTCCCAAAAAAGTAATCATTTAATCAATTAATCATTTTTTTTGTATGTCCATTCCTCAATCTGATGCACCAGGAATACTACTGTTGGTGATAAGGAAGGAGCCACGTGCAGCCAAGATGACAAGGTAGGAGGATACTGTGTGCTGGCAGCAGTACTGGCACGTACCATGGGATGGTGACAATGAAGTGAAGTGCGGGTCCAAGGGCAACACAAAAGGGGCACTGACATCTGCTTGAGCAGCCAGATTCCTGTATCATCAACTCACATTCAGTGGTGCCTTCTCTCAGTAATCCCACTGGGATCAACAGGACCACACACAGACGACTTCATTCTACCATTGTTCCTAAAACGTTTCCCCCATGTTTCATTTACATGATTGCACACTGTCACTTAGGCAAAGCTCTCTGTTCCTTCAGTGCTCATGACAAGCAACCATCAGTGAACAAGACAACAGACTGTACTCATTATTTTATTATCACTGGTGACTGCTCAATGCTCCACTTCCTCTGGAAGATGCACTCAAACACTTCAAGTAATACTAAAGGTTTCTTATTCATTTCATACAGGAAATAATCAATCCAAGTTCAAAGTTTATACTGAATTCCTCATTGCTATATACACCTACCAGCCAGGCCTCAACACCATGGAAAGCCATGATCATGGAATGTAGAGGAATCAATGCCTCCATAAGCTCCACTTCTATTCCCAGCAGGGTACAGGAAACGTGTTGCTTGTCCTGCCAGCCTACCTTTCCAGAAATCCTCCTTCATATGGAAGTGCAACAGGGAAGAGGCTCCATGGATGTGAAAACCACACCCACTAAACTAAATGGATCCTAAGATGGGGCAGCAAAGCCAAAGACAAACTTCATGTGGAAGAAAAGGATAATTAACTTCTTCAGCTTATGAAGTATAAAGACAAATAGCTGAACAAAAGTGGAAACTCAAAAGGTTTAATTTAAGCTGTATTACATCCAAATGATCCCTTAGGAACAGCAGGCGCAGGTAAGCAGGTCAAAAAAGTAGTATAATTGTTTAATTAAAAGACAAACTAAGATCTCTGCAGATCCTAAGTTCAATACAGCTCCAATTAAGAACAATGAGATAGCAATAAACAATCAAGCAGCATTTAAGCTGAACAGCAAATGGTCTCTGGTCATGTCACTGACTTTGCAAACAATGTACTTGCAAAGAACAGTGCATCTATTTAAAGAAATAACCAATAAACCTATTAGCAGTTTCTGGATAAATCCCGTGATTTTGGAAGGATTTTTTTTACATTTCAAAATAAACACAGAAAGGATTGTTTTTTTAAATATACTTTCCATCCACTCAAGCCCAGAATCAATGAAAAAGTGAAGTAACAGTCAAAGCACAATGTGCATAGTTACACTGCCTAGGCAAGAGGGCTTCACGCTCAGCAGCACCGTGCCGAGAAAGAACTTGCTACTTGACATACAGCAGTTGCTTAAGTGAGAAGACTGATGCTAATTGCATCAAGAGATTGGCACTAAAGGTCATGTTACTTAATATGCAGTATTCTTGGTCCTTTAAAGAACTCTTAACATATGGCATTTCTGGTTTTTAAGTCACATTTCAGAGACTTTCCTTATATTCGTTGTATCTGATATCCATCTACAAATACTTCAGAATGAACTTGCAAAACTGAGTGACAAGGTAAAGACACAAAACACATGTGAGAGAACTAACCCTTACCCTGCATATACAAGCATGACCCATAAACTAGACATATAAATGTAGCTGTCCTGCTGGCAATGGGTGATATTACAGCAGCTCTCTTGGGAAACGAAACATTTCCTTCAAGACAATGCCAGGTTATGGTATACAAAATGTAACCCATTCTTTCAAATGCTGCATGGAAGACAGACATGGGTAAAATGGTAATAACCTCCCATCTTTCAAGAATGAACTCCATTCGAGACTTTCCTGTTTTTGGCCAGGGGCTGGGGCATTTTTGGTAACATTTTTTCTTTAAGCCAACCAAAATCTAAAGCATGAAAACTCACTGGAAATCTGCAGTGGGTTGAGCCTGGCTGGATGCCAGGCACCCACCAAAGTAATTTTATCACTCCCCTCTACAACTGGACAGGGCAGAGAAAACACAAGGAAGGGTTCATGGGTTGAGATAAGGACACTCACCAAATACCATCATGGGCAAAACAGACTCAAACTGGGGATATTAAGTGAATTTACTGCTAAAAAAATCAGAGCAGGATAACGAGATGTAAAATAAATATAAAAAACACCTTTTCCCCACCCCTTCCTCAGCTCTACTTTCTCCCCCACAGCAGCACAGGGAGACTGAGAATGTGGGTTACAATCAGTTCATCATGTGTTTTTCCTGCTGCTGCTCAGAGAGAAGAGTCCTTCTCCTCCTCCAGCATGGGGTCCCTTCCAAAAGACACAGTCCTTCACGAACTTCTTCACTGGGTCCATCCCACAGGCAACAGTTCTCCACAGACTGCTCCAACATGAGTTACTCTTCCACAAGCTGCAGTCCTTCAGGCACAGTCTGCTCCAACACTGGTCCCCCAGAGGGTGCCAAGTCCTACCAGGAAACCTGCTCCAGCACGGGCTCCTCTCTCCATGGGTCCACAGGTCCCTGCTAGGATCCTGCTCCAGCATGGGCCTCCAATGCAGTCACAGCTGCCTTCTAGGCATCCACCTGCTCTGATGTTGATCTTCTCCACAGGCTGCAGGTGGATCTCTACATCTCCATGGATCTCCACGGGCTGCAGGGGGGCAGCTGCTTCACTATGGTCTGTACCATGGTCTGCAGGGAAATCTCAGCTCTGGCACCTGGAGCACCTCCTCCCCCTTCATTCTCCACTGACTCTAATGTCTGCAGAGCTGCTCCTCTCACATATTCTCACCCTACTCTTCACTGACTGCAAATATATCTGTGCAATAATTTTTTTCCCCTTCTTAAATCTTAACAGAAGCATTATCACCATTGGCCCTAGCTTGGGCAGGGGCACATCCATCCTGGAGCTATTGACGTGTTTGACACCTTCACCTGCACTGGTTACTGTACCCATTCTATCCAATGGTAAAAAATCAAGGGGCCAGAGGATTTTTGTCTTGCTGGTCCTAGAGATTAAGGATGATTAGCTCAGACATTGCTATTTAACATTTAAATACTTAACTGACTGAAGAAGAACATTGAACTTGATATTTAAAAATGCATGTTAGCATACATTTACAAGGTTGATGTGAGACATGAATGTTCAAGGATATATAAAGCAGATAATATGCTTCAGCTTTGCAAAATGATATCATAGGACTGAAGTCCTATGATAAACATCCAAATAGCAATTGACATGGAAACCATTCTTCACAACATAAAACCTAATGCAACTGGAGGAAAACAGCTGCAAAATAACTGAAACGAAGTAGCCTACATTTGCCATCACATTGCCACAGGTGTCCCAGAAATCAGAAGGATAAATAAATTAAAAGATAGATTAAACAGTTTTACTGGGGAGAGTTCAATTAGTGGCTATTAAACACAATGACTCAAGTATAGCAATGGGCTTAAAATTACTTTGAAATGGTCACTGATCAAAGCTATGCCCAAGGAAGGATCACACAACGTGGACCTTTTCCATCTTCCCTGTTTTCCTCACCTCTTGGGGGATCCTGCTGCTGTGTGTGGCCAAATGGACCTTTGGCATGACTCACCATGGTGGTTATGAGGATTCTAAATAAATCAGCCTGCTATTGTTACCACTTCACTCAACCAGACTGGAACCATAAACTGCTTTAATGCACAGTATGTTTCACCACATGCCCACATAACAAAGGTTAAGTGTCAGCTAAGCTCCTTTGTGGATATTACCACTCAATGTCATGCCGTGTACTCAGTCAGAGATACCATTTGGATACCAATGTAATGAAGAAGTTGTCGAGCATTTAAAAAAGAGCTGCACTTAGATTTGAGAGGAGTAATGAAACACACAGGTTGATGACCGTATTTTAACCATGATTTTTAGACTGAGGAAATGTGACACAGGGGTTAATGTAACATAGTAAAGATGAAGCCAGATATATTGGATGAAAAGTTGGTTTTTCCTATTAGAGATACAAAGTTCATTTGGACATCATCTAGAGCAGCATTCATCTCACTCCCCAAACAGAGCAACAAAACAAATACCTGGGTTTTGCAAAAGGCACAGACTTCTTGTTCTTATCAGGGTGCAATGGAAGCAGTTGTTTTTCATCTATTAATTCCTTTCTGACTTAGAGGCTGGTTAGCCCAGATAAACTCTCCTCCATACATTCTTCCCTGACAACTGAGCTCAGATAAGGTTCTCCATCTAACATCTGACCAGATTAAGACGTTCTGGGCATTCATGACAAGAGTGCTTCCCCTGGCCCAGCAGAATCCACCCTTGTTTTTCTTCCCCTTCCCAAGCTTTCTGAGAATGATGAGAAGTTCTTTGACTTCCTCAAGGTCAGACTTGAAGTGGTGGGTAGCTGTAAAGTACATGATTTACTTGGGAAGAGATGCACTCTGAATCCAAAATTAGACCAAGCCTTTAACTGAAACTCGACCAAAATGAATACATTTATCTGTATCTCAAACGAAGAGGGCTATTTTGAAAGCTTCAATTTAACCACTTTTTGCCTAGAGCAAACTGATAAGTGAATTTTAAGAAACATCTCTAGAAATACACAAAGGGCTATAGATAAACAAAATACTGAGAATAAGAAATGCATAATGAAAACAGTCTTAGGCACATACTAAAGACTCTGGTTGTAACTGCTTCAAAACCTTTATGCTGTATGCAACAGTAACAATGTACAACCAATAATAGTATTATCCACACTGATCACGAAATGTTAAATGCTGTTCTGAACAAGCACCTTCTGCTACTTGCCAGTGACCTTCATTTTTAAGACATTCCACTAGCAATAGACTCTAATAATGTTAAAACATTGAAATTTCGTGTTTGGTGCATCACTTTCAGATTATAAAGCTTGTCTCACAAAAATGGGGAGTTTATTAATTTCAAATTCCTTTCTTGGGATACATATTAAGATTACAGAATCCCATAGTGGGTCAGGTTGGAAGGACCAGTGGGTCATGTGGTCCAACCTTCTCACTCAAGCAGTGTCCAGACGGTTCTTGAGTTACAGCAGCACTCTATTATTACTCCTTAATACCAATCCCCAAGAAATAAACCTATGACTGTAGATGGAACAGCATTATATCATGGGCTGTATCTTGAGCTGTGTAGTCTCTAGGTTCTATGGAATTGCTGATTCATTACACTGAGAAGAGAGGGTATAAACTGTATGGAGCTGCTTCTTCCTCCAGGTCAATAAGGAAAGGAATCAGTCTTTATGTTTCTTCAGTGTAAACATCCAAGTTGACTGCTCAGAGGCTTATCTGTCAGGTTTATAGAAGTAAACAGAGGTCAGGAGAAGAAACCATACCCACTCTTACGGAGTCTCACTAACACAGAGATGAACGTCCCACCTATGGGACACACTGAAGAAGAAAATGTGATGTAGGTCCAGCTTCCCTCCTTGAAATGACTGTATTTTAAACTATGTAAAACAAAAGACCTCACTGCTGAGGATGCCTTTGCTTCGGGAAATGTCTAGGGATAATCAGCAGGTCAACAAAATAACTAATGATACTCTCACATTATTGCTTTTGTTCAGTCATGCCAGGACAATCTTAACTGTTTCATGTGAGATAATGATGCAAGAAATCTTAAGAGATCTCTGCCACTGCATTTTAATTTATTTTTTTCTTTGCATGACATGGTCCCAAGACTTCTAGCATACAGATACATCACCCTCATAAACTCCTTGATCCTTGTGTGGCTGAAAATGTTGATATACTCCATTACCAGCAACAACACAGGTTACACAGAGGTGCCATAAAGGATGAGCCTCAGACACAGATCCATGGTGTCTGAGAACTGCTGCTCTTTTACACGTGCAATCTCTCACGCTCAGAAAAACAGATTCAAAAACAAAACAAAAAAAAACAGTAGAAGATTTCATCAGAGAAAACAGAGTTGTAGGGAAATCTCCGTATCACCCTAACAAGTACAGGCTGTGCTGTCAGGCAGCTCCATTCTTTCACGCCATGTCACTTAGCTGTCTTTTACTGAAGTCAAAATGCCTTCCTTGTTCAGTCACTTAGCACCTGCAAACTGCAAAAGCAAAGCCCAAACAGCATTTCATCCACACGGCATGACTAAGAGCACGAGCTATGAATTAGGGTAGCACATACCCAAGCATGTGTTATCACTCTTCCTCTTCCCTGAACACTCCTGCTTTGAGACTACTTCAGCATTTGCCTGACTCCTAAAAAAGCCAAAATTTTGTTGGGCTTTTTTACCCCTTCTCTCCAAACTACTTTTATGTCAGACTGTCAGGCTGAACTGGCTCACTAAGCAATCCTGGGGTTACTAGCAACAGTTCAGGGATGGCAGTTGAAGAGTTGGGGAAGGAATGAGGTAGGAAGAACAAAGGAATGGGACAACCTCTACAAATGTATGACTTACCATTCACGACAACTGAGTAAGAGTAAGGCTACTACTACAAGGAGCATTAAATCTTGTTAAGGCTGGTAAGCACTCCTTGCACTCTGCCAAAAAAGCAGAGGGCATCATTTAAAACAAAAGCACAGAAAGCAGAGGTTTGCATGTAAACAGTAGAAGGAAAAGGGAATTGAGAGGAGGCAGCAGAGGAGCACAGGCCATCCACACCAGGTGGACAGAACACCTATTTGTTCCAGGCCAAGTTGCACAGGGCTTTGAGGAACCTGATCTAGTGGAAGGTATCCCTGCCCATGCCAGGGGGCATGATTCCATGATACCTGGCCATGCCAGGGAGCAGCAGCAGCCTAACTACAGCAGCTCAGAACTCAGCAGGGGAAAATTTACCCAGAGGTACTCCCTTCTGATATGTCTGGCTTCTTCTGACCCCAGAGATGGCTCATACCACCCTATGTGCACAAACCCTCGTAGTGGAGTACTCATCTAAACACAGATCACAGCATAAGCTGAACACTGCTTTAAGGGCACTGGTAAGCAACTGGTAAAGCAACACAAGTGCCTTGCACTATTAAATCCCCCTGCAATAACTCTAGACAAACAAAAAGAAAAATCAATATTTTAGATAAAGTTTCAATGTCTTTTTTTGTTCCATTTTATAAAATCAGAAGGCTAAAAAGAGCTACAAACAAAACATGAACAACACACGTCCAAGTCCCAGAACACATGGCTTATCAGAGTTTAGAAAGAATTATTTTTTAAAGATGCTAGCTCTCTGCCGAGTTTTCACATTGTGCTAGAAGAAATAGAGAAGACAAGAAGTAAATATGCTAGTCAATGATTTAAGGGAACACCCAAAACAGCTACTAAGGGAGACAGACTGGTGAAACCCACATCTGGCTTTCACAGCTGCTTGAGAAACGATTCACAAAGGGCTTAGGTCAGCCTGCAGCACGGGCTCAGGACTGGTACCCATCACCACACCACAGGCAGACACTTCCCAGATCAGCAGATGGGCACAGCAGGGTCTGGTACAGGACAGCAGGAAGCTCCGACAGACAGATTGCCACCGCAGAATTTCATAGGGGGAATGGTGAAGGTCGATTATCAAAAATGTAACCTTTTGGTTTTGCACAGAGCATGTTTTTCTCTTAAAGTTCCCACTCAGCAGTTATTCATTACCAGTTTCCTCCTGTTAGAAAAATTACTTGGTTGGCATGGCAACATATTTCCACCATGAATTTCTATCCCTCTGTCTACTTTCAGTTCCCGTGGACTGAGAGTTTCACTGATCCCTCTTCACCCTTTCATGCCACTACTGCCTCTACCATACTCCTTCACATGGGCTTTTATTTAAATTGCATCTGGCACGCACGGGCGTGCACAATCATTGTGTTCTCTGGCAATGACATTAAGCAGAGGAGCTGCAGTTCAGTCACACACTCAATGTAAACAGCAACTCCTGAACACACCACGGAAATGGTGAGGGCTTAGCTACTGACCTACATCATTCCTCTTTTAGACGGTAAAAGGTATTTTCCTTTATTTTAAAATGAGTAAGGAAAATTAATTTAATGTTATTATGGATTTTTTAAATAGAAAGTTAGCTTAACAGAAGATGCATTCCAAATACATTTGCTGATGTAATTTGTACTCACCACTAACTGATGAATAACAACAAAAAATTTATCTTTTTAGAGAGTATATGGTTTTAGAAATCATTTGAGTGAAAGTAAGGAACATATTAAAAAATTAGGGTATATAATCAACAATAAACCCTCTCATACACTTCATCTCAGCATTTGATACAAATAAAATTAGTCCATAAAGAATATTTAAAGTTCACTACTTCACAAAAACTTTCCTTATTGTAGATGTACTGCATATTAGCTTAACAGCAGGGTTTAAACAAAACTAAGAACAAGCATCTTTTAGTAATGTATTACCCAACATGTAATAGATTACTCTGCCTTAAAATCCAAGGACATTTAATCCAACTGATTTCTTCCAATTATTTTAAAGACTGTAAAAGACTTCTAGCAATTATGGCAGTAGTTTTTATAGATTTAAGGTTCCTGCATGGTACACCCCGGCCCTGAGTCAGTGCCATGAGTAAGTAACAGAACTCCTTTAGTTCTTAAAAGCCAAGCAGATACTTCTGTTCTCTGCTGAATGCTTAATATTCAGTAACTTTCAAAAACAAGGCCACAGCATGCTTTCTGCTGTGGACCAGGTATTTCATACTCTGCATATGTGATTCAGATTTACTTTATCAGGTTGGATATTAGGACAAACTTTTTCACTGAAACTGGTTAAGCATTGGGACAGGATCCTCAGGGAAGCGGTGGAGTCACAATCCCTGGAATTGTTCAAGAAACAAGTAAACATGCCACCTTAACAAACGGTTTAGTGCACTTATTAGGTCAAAGACCGGACTTGATCATGGAAGTCTTTTCCAACTTTAATGATTCTATGACACCTTGACACTGTTTTGTTTCTTTTGAGCTTGGGGTTTGCAGACAAACTTGCAAACAACAATTCAACAGAAGCTGCAAGTGTCTCTTCATAACCCATTTAAAGCTACCAAATTCCTAGAGCAGGCAGGTATTTTATTGTTTAGCCTTTAAGAAATACTTGTTCTTTCTGACAACAGTAAGATCACAATCTACACAGTAAAATCGTTATGAAACTCAAGGCAATCTCTTTTTAGACTGGAAGTATTTATGGAATTTTAACATAAGAATAAATTAATATTTGAGTATTCAATACTAACAACTTAAGACACTTATTTTATATTAACAGTTGTCTTAAACTGACTCTTTATCCCATCAATACTATGAACGGTATTCATAGTATTCATGGTATTCAGCAGAAAAACTTAAGCATATTTCAAGTCATTCAGTCTAAATCAATTCATGAAAACTAACATGTACAACAACAAAGGAAAGAAACTCAAGCTTCAATAAACCAAACTATAAACTCTTTTCTAAGACCAGACATAAGTAATACTTACTTTTCACTTTAGATTTTTAACTTATTCTGTAAAATTAATACTATTCAGAAGCCAACGAGACTGTTTTGGCTTCTATTCTATTTTACAAGTTTTCTATTATGAAAATCAATAATGTTTTCTGTGCCCTCGTTGCACAGCATGTTTTAACCTGCAGATCACACAGAACTCTGGATGTTGCAGATCTAACACTTTAACCAGTTTACACCTACACCTTAACTTGGATTTGTAAAATAACGTGAATTTAGAGAGGAAAAACTCTTAAAGGTGTTTCCGTTTTTTCCTTTTTTTTTTCCTTCTAGCTTAGATTACATCTCTGCCCTGGCACAATCTCAGATGAGTTAACAGTGGACAGGAGCTTCCAAACTGCTGTTCTGCCATACAAATCATGGCCCAGACCACTACTACTTCCACAGGGGACACTTTTTTTGTTAACAGCTGTCAATAACATTACTACTTTTTACTCAACAACAGAACAGCATATTAAAGCCCTAAGTACTCTATTAAACATAAGGTTTATACTACCATGAAGTTCCACAATACTCAGCAGCTGAAGGAAGAAAAACAGAAGTCTTTTGTTCTCAACACCATAGCTTCTGCCCTCCCCAGACACTTCATCATATGGACTCCCAAGAAATCCACAACTCTATTCTACTATAAGTACTGGAAAAATAAATCAAGAGTCTGTCATAGGAAATACTCTCACTGCCACCACCGTTTATACCACTACATTTTAAGGTCCTACTGCAGTCTCAGGGTGGCAGTAGGCAGGTGCAAGACAGGGTTTTACAGGTCAAAACCTACACCACAGCCTCTGGTTACCAGGAAAATCTCCATGGAGCTCAAAGAGCAGTGAAAACTTGCAGTACTAAACATTACCTTCTGCTCATGTGGTCCCCAGCTGCACACTGACAGGTACAGGCAGGTGTACCAGGGCACTGCTGCTGTATGCTTGCTTTTTGCCTGTGCTTTCTGGAGGTTGGTAACAGCTGCCATTGTTCGCATAAAAGAGCCTCTCATCAGGTTCACTGTGATCATTCCTGCAGTCGCGTAACATTCCATATGGACAAAAACAAAATGACTACTGTTTGTGTGGAAAAAAGAACAGCTGGAGCTGTGGTAATCAATGGGTGTGATGACCTCTCAGCAATGGAGTTTTAGAGGAGATTGAAGAAAGAATGGTACTAACAAACACCTAGTACAGGTTAATCTAGACTCTCATTTAGAAGAGAGCAGAAGTTGTCAAGGAGCTAAGTGGGATCTCATGGGAGATACGTCTAAAAGGTTCAAACAGCACAGGAGAACTGGAAGGTCTTTAAGGAGATCAAAATACAACACTAGTACATGCAACCATTCAGAAAATCAAGAAGCATTAGGAGACCAATTTGGGAGACATTAAACACGAGAAGGAACTCCAGTTCAAAAAGGCAGTATAGGAGGACGAGCAAGAAAAGGATGGACACACAAATATCACACAGGATCACATGGGTGGTACTGGGAAAGCCAAAGCCCAGCTGGAGTTCAGACTTGCAGGGAATATCAAAGGCAACAAGAACTTCTACCACTACATCAGCTATATAAAGAAGAACATGGAAAAAGTGGGCTCATGGCTGCAATGGGGGACAACTCACTGATATCCTTGCAGCAGCACTTTCCTCTACCATGTGTGAAAGGTGCTAGAAACTAGCAAAAAGCTATCACAGAAAGTGGAAAATGTCATGGAGGGGGACCTACAATATTAAAAACATAATCAAGCATATATCTGTAACCCAGACAGGAGAGGGTGATGTTGCTGTTTTTCAAGGATAAACTGATATGACTGCTACAGAATTTCCACTAACTCCCTCACTGCAATGACATAAGCTTCATACACAGCATTGGAGAGGAAGACCAAAGTCAGTGTCTCAGCATCAGTATTAATCTCTAGCGTATATTATGAAAGTAGGAAACAAGCTACAAACATCAGCAGAGCCAAAGGAGGCAGGATGCATCTGACATCTGCATTGTTGGTGCTCCCTCCAGGAACCAGGAGAATGGAAGCAATTTGGAGGAGACAGGGCTGAGGGGGCTGATCTGACATGATCTTTTCCATGAACGAGCCTTGCTTGGGAGGATCACCTGTCCTCCCTCCACTGCATCCTCAGCACCTCTGCTCCTCCTCTTCCTTACTCCCCGCCCACCTCAGTGAGCTGGGTCTTACCACACTTGTCTGCTTGGATTCCATCCTTGGGCAATGGGAAGCATGAGCAGCGACCTGTGTCAGCAGGGGAGGACAAACACCACCTTCGGTTGCTGCTAGCTTCTTCTGCCTGTGGGTCCTATGGTTTTCTGGTATGTTTAAGTGATGCAACCTAGCAATAACAACATCTTTAAAAGGATGTCTGAAAGCAGATGCTCCCCCTAAATAACAGTTTATTAATACTCATCCACACAATGTGAAACAAGGTGGAGGTGGGGAGAGGAGGAGGAGAATGAGGAGATTGTGAAGGAAATATAAAAACAAATCTAAAAAACCCCAAACCAACCAAACAAAAAAAAATTCAAGAAAACATAAACCTCAAAGTAATTTATGTAAGGACTCATCTCCACAGAGAGAAATAAGGAAAAAAGCCAATGATGCTAAAAAATATATACAGCTCTTTCAGTACTTCCCCAGCAGGACACAGAACAAGAGTAAAATATACATTAAAAAGACTATTTATAAGACAACCTCCAACAGAAAGAAAAGCTAACAGAACATCAATGAACAAGAGAAAGGTAAAAGTAATCCTTTCTCATAATGAACAGTAAGGATTCAAAAAAATTTGGTACTTTCATAACATAATGGCATTTGTCTCATGATGCTGAAGTGTTTGCGATATTATAAATTATTGAATTACACTGGCTTATTCTTATTTTTCTGAGGCTAGCCACACATAATAAAAATATAGTAACAATGCACACTTACACAATACTTCTCACTTTCAAGAATCCTTAAAGAAATAAAGTATAGCAATTACCGAACTGAGAGCCAGAGATTTCACTTTACTCAAGTCAAAACAAAGGGAAAGGACAAGAGCCCAGTCACTTCCATCTAATTTCTAATTTGAACATACCAATGTGACCTGGTGAACACAATACAGACTGTCATAATGAACTGTCTACTCTAATGAGCATTAAAACAAACAAAAAAAATCCATTAAACTCATCTGTGAGTAGAACAAAATGAAAGCTAATGCCTAACTTTTCCACTAGATAAATAACTTAAAGATTTTGTGATTAACAATTATTTCACAGAGAAGTTTCAATGGAAAACACTTTCAATCAAGAGCTCTGGACCACAAAAGTTACCATGCATCAGAAGGCCTGCACTACCCATGCATATATATAATCATAGATGGAGGCAAACGAGAAGTAATTCAAGGTAGCTTTATTTTAAGAAAAGCAGGATTACCTAACTCACCTTCCTCAGTTTCTTAATAGGAACAGAGGGGTTATGTACACTTGTAACCTATTGAATTTCACTGCCATTGTAACCTCAATTAAACTTCAGATGCACTATCAGAGGAGTTACCAGACGAGAAGAGTAATGGTTTTTTATACGCCAATAACAGTTTCACACATGAAGTCTAAAATGCTCATTGCTGTATCTCAGAATTCACTGCATTGTGACATGAAACATCACAGACCTGTAACAGTTTTGAGGCAGAGGTGCAATAGGACTTTAGATTACAGTGCTGTATACCAGCTGATATATGGCATGTTCTGAGCTCCCATGACTAGTGTTAATACCCTTCTGGCATGATGCATAAAAGCAAAAATCTGTACCTCACTGGTTCCTCAATTAGGATTGCAAACTCAATCAAAATTACAGCTAAACTGTCAATATTGGATTCCCCAACGAGAAGGAAATGGAACAAACACGAGTGTCATTGGCAACTTGGGTTATCAGGGAGAGTTACATTAATTGTAGATATTTGAATGGTTAAAATCTTTCTTGCCATTTTTTTAAAACCATTTTCAACAACTTCTTTAGTGCAGTAATGGAAATCTTGACCCTTCACATCTTGAAAAAAGAAATCTATTTTCAACTCACAATGTAGATTTAGGAATCCACAGTAACTGACAAATACACAGCTTGTACGTATCATACTTGTTTTTCTTTATGCGCAGTTTCTCAGCTGAATAAATCTTCCAGGAGATTCTCATCATAAGCTCTGGTAGCAGAGCAAGCTGAGAGGGCATACGTCATCAAAAAAGCAAACTGGCTTGAAGGTGAGCTCACAAAATAGTTGACCGAGGATACAAGGCAACCAAACAATAATCTTGCAATGAACTTCAGAAGTACACTTCAATCAAAGCGTCAACTTTTCTTCTTCCAAAGGCAACATTATTTTGCTAACCCATTTAAGCATATAAACCTTATAAATTCATGTATCTAACATATGATATATTCTGTATTTTTGCTATGGAACTGTAACAATATTAAGCTATGTTCTTTTCTGGGTAACATCCCACATGCTCCATGAAACTTTCTCCAGTTTCAGCAGATAAAGTATTATCCTTTTCCTCTACTATATAGCTCTTCACAAAAATCTAAATTTCTTGTAATTGAAATAATCTTATTGCTGCCCTTCAATTATTATAGACATAGGAAATCTCTTTTGGGCATGGCACTGTTAGCTAAACACAAGCTGTTTGGAGCAGAGATCTTCCTCTGCTTCACTCCTTTACACTTGTTGCTGATTCTTAAAAAGCACAATCACTAATATCTGAAGAATACCGTTAAAAGATGTCTAAAGACTGTCTAAACTTCGGAGTAATTAAACCTAGATAGATGCTCTGGGACCACCCTTTATTTGTACAATGCCCCACACAACTAAGTTTTCACCCACAAGCAAAAATCCCCCTGTTCCTACCATACATACAACAAAAAATACCAGACAGAATAAGGAGCACATTCCCTGCTGTTCTCTGTAACAGTCAACTTAGCTGCCTAGGAAAGGAAAGCAATGGCAGACAGTGGTCAGTAAATTAAGTCTCAGAGGATCTGGGATACTTCACTTGGTGTGAATTTCAGACAGCATCATACATTTTACAATCCCACCTGCATTTTTAGTCTGCAGTTTTGGTTAACTTGGCAAAAAGACTGCCTGACAAGTGTGCTGAGCTGGTTAAGCTATCATTTACTGTTAGTCTTAAATCTATTACCTTTCTATTGCATTTTTGGGTCTGATCCCTGAAGAGGAAAAAAAACCCAAAACATAAAAAAACAAACAAGGGAACCACACCTACATCCATGATAAAACCCCTTGACTCTCTACACAGGAGCTGACTTCAAAAGGAATAAGGAACATGAAACACAGAAAAGATTTAGTGTTTGATAACACTGCAGTGCAGAGACATGCCAGAAGTGGGCAGCTGGTGTCCCAGAAGTAGTAAAGATGTCTCAGGATGTAGTTCCAGATACAGGTCACCAGCTCTAATCAAAAGTAGCAACCATGATCTCTTTCCCACTCCCCCCATCTTCATATAATAGAGGATATCGATTACTTCACATGCAAGTATGACTTACAGGACATACACAACCATTCCCTTTCTCTCTTTGAGTAGGTTTTTCTTGGACCAGTGATCAGCTGACCCTACACTCCCCAACGTCATTGAGTCACTGGCAATGGATTGAGCAAGAATGCCAGGATGACAGCAAAGATGTAGGAGTTGGACACCTCTTTTCCTTATGCCAGCTTTCACTCAATATGAAACGGCACCCACAGTACTCATCAGCTTGATTTGACTTAATTACTCCATCTGACATAACCCTTCTGGGATGTGCCTTGCACCCTTCAGGGCTGCAAGCACAACCTTCAGCAGTGCTCAGGAAACACAGTGTATCCCCTTAGGTACATCTCACAAGGCTTTGCATCGTGCTCTGTAGGTTCGGTCCTTACTGGATCTGGAGTCAGATCCTGACCTCTTTCTGAAGATTATTCTACATTTATGGCACTGTGGAGTAACCAATGTATTGTATCAGCTGTGATTCTAGCACCTCATAACTCCCTGAGTGATGCCAATTGCAAGATGAAGAAAACCAACAGAAAGCAAGAAGGGCATTCTTTGCAGAAGAGACTGATGCATGTCAGTCAGATGACTGTCCATTCACAACTTGTTTCCCCAAATCAGTCATGCTAAACATTAAGTAATTCAGAAAACAAATAAGTAATTGAATGAAGCAGAAACTCACAAACGACAATAGCAAATATCAGAAGTGCTCTTTCTTCTACTAATACAAAGAATGTACCCAAGCTGAATGAATCACCGCAAAACAGCTCCCCATATAGTCATGGAGCAAGCTTTGTTACTGAACTCACATCTGAATAGGTATTTTTGGAAATCTTGAAAAATAAAAGATTTCAGTGTTACCCAGGCTGAGGTAAAACATGTTTCTGTATACAACAACAAAAGGATGGATGGCATTCTTCAGATATGAGGCAAGAAGATAATTTGGCTGGCTATGAAAGACACAGAACAATATTGGCTTGTTAAAGGGTTTTGTCATTTTAATAATTTCTTTTCATAACTCAGTCATGGTAAGTGGTTTGAATGGAGACAGATCAAGAAGAATCAGGAGGAGAATTCAGAGTAAGATATATAATTCTTCAGTGATTATTTGAGAGGACAAAATGCAGGCAAAGGAACAGATGAGACTGTAGATCTGGAAACAAAAAGACTGATGAAAATTAGCAGTTCATCATTCTCTGTATTTGAAGATTGGTAGGGGGACGTTAAGTCTCACATTTATATCTCCTTTTAACAGCTTACAGCCTAACTCAGCAAATACTTGAAAAAGTGGAACTGAACACTAAGTTGCACACATTTACCAATTTTTAGAAACTGGGCCACATTCTGCAATGACTAGCAGGTCTTTCAAACTCCACACTGAAAGCGGTCAACACTGCTCATCCTAACTTCTTAACAGTAGCCACGAGCTAATAAATTCTCCACCCAGTCTCCATTACCAATACATTAATCCAGCTTCCATGCATTTTTACAATAGAAGTATTACTTCCAGAATAGTTTTTGGCACAAAGAATGAAGATTTTTTTTTTCCTGCTGAAGTACCCCACCTTCAGCCTCATGGGGAAGGACCACCTTCTTCATGTCCTTTTTTAAAGCTGGTAACTGAGAAAGATTTCACTGCAGCCCAAAAGATCTAAAGTTGTAGGTCACTGGAGGATATTAAATGATAAGCAAATTCATATTTCTAAAGTAATTCTCCCAATTTATTAGCAATGCTAGTTCCCGTTCCACAGTAGGGGAGATAATAATGAAGCCTTGTTAAAGGGCGATGCGATATCTTCTATGTAATGTCTTTTTTTCATTTGTGATAAAGTCATTAAAGCAGCACTGTGTCTTCCTGAAGCCTCAAACAATAGACTGCATTAAATCTCCTGTGCAAAATTAAGGACAGTAGTTCACTGGAAAAATAAGCATGTGTTCTTGCTAATGCTGATGGCCTTAAAATCATTAAACTTCTCTAAACTGGCAACAATAAAACAACGCAGAACAGTTTTAACTTTTTCCAAAGCAAAGAGAAAATCCATTTCCCTTGTAAATACCTCTTTGTTCCAAATCTGACTAGAAACCTCTATCTCATAAGGTGTATCTTCCTTATGGACTGCCTAAATCCTATTCTCCCACAATCATCTAACTTGAACTCAGTGTCTTAAATCTGGGTTGCTAAAGGTTTGTCTTCACTGCACCAACACAGGCTGCAGTTCCAGAGTGCTGCTCACCTCTTCTCCAGTCATAGACCCCAAAGATCTAGTGCAGGGGGCATAGCTGAAATGTCAGCTCCAATTTCCTTTCAGACTAAGCTAGAGACGGGGCTGCTTTGCGCTGGGAGTATTTCACAGTTTCATTCTCCCAGGGCTACCCTAAAAATCTCAGCTGGACTACACTTTCTTTGCTTACCGCTCACTTGCTCTAGATCAGTAACAGTTGTGCAGTGTAAGGACTGAGATATTACTACTTAAGAAAACCTCTTACAAACTTTTCAGCAGTATCAGACCAGGCTTGGACTGAGCACGCAAATATGGCAAAAGATACTGAGGAGTCATGAAACAAAACAAAACATGTAACACAAAAGTTATAGATCTTGAAGCTCATGCACAAATGGTAGAGAAGAACCTTACATTATACTTAGCCTCTTTTGCAACAAGACTGAAGTCTGCAAATTAAAACAAGAAACAAGGGAATATAAAGGACTGGTTGCCTAACTTGGTATCCAAACATAGCAGGAAATGCTAGTATCTGCTCTGTCCTGGTTCTCGTCTACATCATGCACGACTTCTACTACCACCATACATAGTCAAGAGACAACCTGGTGAAGACCAAGTTGCCCAGAGCAGTACAGGGAAGGTGAATTTCTCATGAATTAAATGGACATGGTCACATGGTGCATTTTTTCACCACAACTGTAGGTCACAAAAAGTAAGTGAAAAAGTAACTCAAGGTTAAAAGCTGGTGTTGTTTGTATAAAAACCTCTTTCTCCAATTGTACTTTCATTTTGGTGCTGTAGACGGGAATATTCCTTCAGGGTTTTTTTACTTCTATGTTGTCAAGTTATTGGAATGATCATTGTTCACTTTACCAAGAATGGTAAGCTGGTGATTTTTTATTTCTTTAGTCAATAGGTCAAGGGAAGCACCAGCTGGGTGTGCAACCATTCATAAATGTGTGACCATTCATAAATGGTCAGACAATACCCAAACTCCCCCAGCAATGTCTGCAAAGCCCACCTTGGAGGCCATAAATCACAGGAAGAGTTAAGCAAGGCACATCTACAGAGAAAATACCTTTTTAGATGACATATTCATGTGTCCTACAGAAAAGCACTCAATATTCCTACAAGGAACAGGCACATATCCTTAAAAAATTCTTTAAAATGAAGAAGATGTTTATTTGAAATATGGGCTTAGACTTAAATAGGAGACAACTCAAAGTGGTGCTGTAGCCCTTCTATGACAATAGCACCCTAAAGCCTCATAGCCAAAGCATGACAACTCAGTGTCCTCTGGTCTGATAGAGCAATGCTCACCATCCTGGTCAAGGGCTACTGGTGCTCCAGACCTGTTGGTTTCACTCCTCCACAATTGATACTGCCTTCATGATGCTCCAATCACAGATGAAATCTTTTTTCAGAACCCTTAACCCTTAAACATGTCTCACTTTTGCCCTTGCAAACCTAGAGCCTGCAGCTGATGCCAAGCCAGAACAGCAAAAAACCCAAATGTCTTCCCTGGGTTTTGGAAGTTTGTCTGGTGCTCAGCTCCTAAGTGACGAAGCCTTGGACATTATGCTCAAAATGCCATCTTAGCTCCCAAAGTTTCAAGCAGAAGTCACATCTCCCAGTACACACATATGCTGTGATGGAGGTAGAACTCTAGGGACTTTGAGCACTATAACAACACAGACAGACACCAAAATTTCAAACTCCTACTACTTGGATCACACTTCAGTTCCCACTCCATGCTTCCCAGTTATGATATTCATCTTCCTAAATAGCTCTGCGTGCTGATTTTGGTAATCACATCCTTCAAACACTTGTCCCTGTTATGTATACCAACACCTACAAATTCAAAGCAGTCTCCAAAAGACATGCCAAACATCTGTTTCAACCAGCTCTCTTTAGAGTTTAAGCTGTTTGCTGGAAAACTGCCATCCTAATGGCCAGCTCTTCTGTTAGTGAACTGGAGAATTCATTTTGTATTTATTGATTGTTCCCTAATGAAGAATCATAAAGGTGCCAGAGACTCTTGACCAGACACTACTTAATTAGTACCAAAGTGCATAAAATTCCAAATCAAACAAGCTCTTCATCCAGTGGCTCAGCCAGTAGGGAAAAAATGACATCATTTTCTGCTTATACAGAAGTCCATAAAATTTTATTTAAAAACTCTAAGGAAATTAAAAAATTATATAGATCATTCATTTCCTTCCAGTTCCTAAGACACCAAGTAGGTCTTCCAGAATCAACCCATGCTTTTGCTATAGAAAGTACTCTTCATAAAGGACCCAGCAATTTGTATCATGCACAGAATTTATTTTAAACTGAACAAAGGCAAATGTCAATGGAACCTTTGTCTTCTGAACACTATAGAGAAACATTTCTGTAACATACAAAGACATAATGCAAAGCATCCAGGAGGTATTAAAAATGAATGGATCTGTCTTTCCATCATTGCGGCTCATATAATAATTCAATTTCTACATTCCCACAAACTATGTTGTATTGGAGTAATTTCTGAGGGTACTTGCTCTCAAGAAGGCAGAGGTGAGCAAGAAAGCGATTAAATGCCATCCTTTTTCTTTCTCTCAAACTTAAAGTCTCAAAAACACCCTGAGTAACCGGTATTTTCTTGCAAGTATTTCAAATGAAGTCATCCTGAAAGTTAATTCCCTCTCTTCCATATCATTTAAATTCTCAATTAAATAACCGAGAAAATAGCAGAAAGACAAAAAAGCCAAGTCACAGAATTAGGCAAAAGCCCATGCCTACAAGGCAATAGCACTGCTGTTTCTATTAGGCTGCTTGTTGAAGACATCTGTCCTCAGATGAGTAAAGTGGCTTGGATTCATTGGAATAACATGATATACACAAGGAAACAAAGCTTCATGATAACAAAAAATCCATTAAATACAGATACACTTGCTGTAATCTACAATCATTGATACCACATATGCAAGAAAATACCCTCCCATCTTCCAAACACTATCACTCCAACACCAAGTTCTGCAAAAAAATTCAAAATCCAATTCATGCTCTGTCCTGTATTCAGCAGTTGACATGGTACCAGCTTCAGTCCTGTTATCTTAATGATAAACAAGTACATTTCACCAGAGAGAGTAAGTTTCCACAAACAGAAAATGAAGTAGGATGAGCATATAAATGATGAAACAATCACAGTATGGCAAATACCCCCAGAAGGGGGGTACATACATACATACATACATACATAGACTTCCTAGATATACAAATTTGGCTTCCTTTACTGAAATCTATTCCTTTTCCCTTTTTTTTTAAATTGAACTGCACCTTTTTTTAACAGGTGTAAAATTACACTAACAGCATCTCAGCTATTCTAGATGATTTCAGTAACTCTTCTGCAGAGTTTTGTTCTGTGCTCCCAGCAGATCAGACCAAATGCTCACTAGTACAAGTCCCAAGAAAATATGATCCAGAACAGCAGAAATAAAGAAAAACATAGAAAAGGAAATAGGAGGGACAGCTAACCACAGAGAAGCTGGGGAAGGGTTACCAGAGTGAGGTCACACAAACCTCTGCTTACCCCTTGCTCGGATTCCAGCAGCTCTGTTTTGACTCTGACTGCCGGCATCCCATCAAGCATTAACATTCTGTTCTCAAAGGCGCTGATGTCCTAAGGCAGAAAAGGACAAGGTTAATCAAATTATGAAAAAAACACTTGTTTCAATTCACTAGTTTAAGTTCTATGATATTGTAGAAGTATGTTTCTTTCAGCGGAAATGAAGTTAACGAGGAGGATGTAAGAGTAATTTCAAGGAGTAGCTGCCAAGTTACTTCTGCTAAAACAATAAATCATACTTTCAGTTATCCTTAAAAAAGAACTAAGTCTTTGTAAGCAACAAGCGAAAATCATCTCCAATTGCTATTTTGTAATTTGAAATTAATTACACAGGTACACGTATATTAATTCCTTGCTTTAGAATTGAAAAGGAAAGCAGTGGTGTCAAATAGTTTGAAAGTTTCAGCAGTATGCTTAGGTATAGCTGATTTCAGTCAAAACATTTGTACTTCTGGTAGACAAAGCGGAGAGACGTTACAGTGAAGGCCTGTAACTACACACATTATAAATTAACATACAGTTGTTCAAATATCTTATCCTTGTCCTATAAAGTTATCAGCACTTGTCAATGAAAATCTCCACACGCCTCTGAGACGAGAGGTAAAAAAGCAAGTTAAAAACATGCACTGTCCATGTAGTTATGGGCACTGTATGCTGAGAGCTTCAAGCCGAAGAAGTATTTGCAGAACTGCTTCCCTGAACCAACATTCTTACAGTTACTGGAGCAGTTTATGAGGACATTGAAAACAACCTCTAGTGCCTCAACCTGAATCAATTTTCTACTCCAGCCAAGGCTCAAAGGTGATGTCTGAAAGCATGTGTCTTCAGCTGCCATTTAGTTTGGACAACATGGAGGGAATAAAAAACATTTTATTCTTCAAGCTAGGATGTGACCTTACAGATTTAGACACCTTGATCAGTACAACAGAAATGCAGAGACATCACACTTATTTTTCAAATAACGTAACTGGAGCACACATCACTTACAAGTGACTCATTCATAGTCAGTTATTAATCTACAATCCTGTTTGGAAGGTTCTACACTGGAAACTCACCTCTGCTCTGGTACCTTATAGTCCTCAGTAACTGCATGTGAATGGAAAAAAACATTTTCCCTGTGTTTCACACGCAGCAGATCCATTCAGCACTGCGTGATGCCATTATTCATAAGGAATGCATTCATAGCCCTGTTTCTTATCATGGTTGCTTCGGTGGAATTTTAAGGAAAATGGTCCATCTGAATGGAGCTTCCAAAATACATTCTAAAAACTTAAACTACTTTTAAAATTTTCTTTTTTTCCAATTGATATACCTCATCCCAGGATCTCCACTTTCCAGGATATAAATACTGCAGAAACTGTTTATTTTTGTATACTCCTTTATTGTAATTTGAAGAACATGTTGAAAAGCAGGGAAACTGATATGGCCATGCTCCAACATGGTGCCAAAAGCAGAGCAAATGATCTGCTTAAAATCCCTGTCACCCTCACTTTGAGCCCTGTGTATTTCAGCAGCCAGAGCTGTGGTTACTTACTACAGGACAGGAAGAAACTTGACAGTGAAACAGATAAGCAAGTGCAATCTCTATTTCTTTCATTTAAAAGCAGATCTAGATCATTCATAAAAAGATCTAGAAGCTTAGAGTTATAAAATTTCAGATTGAACAAGTAATTTTCAGCAGGATACCTCTGCATTCAAATATGTGAGAATGAAAACCAGTCAAGCTATTGAGATGTCTCAGTCCATGCTATGCTACTGCTGTGCATCTACTGTACTTTCAAAGCTTGACACAACAGGAAGAGGAAAAAAACCAAGTTCCTCCTATATTTGCTGAGCAAATTATTCTGTGCACCTTGATGTTTATTCAGTGTTTGAAGAATGAGCTAGAAAAAATGCAGGAAGGGTCTCTAATGCCACAAAGAAGCTGGATGAAATCCTACATGGTTTTACATCTTTCTCCCCAACAAGAACAGCACACTGTTTACTTATTAGCAGCAGACCTCAGGTGTCACTGAGACCCCATGAGTTTGGATGTGGTTTGAGGTGGAGAAAGAGCAGGAGCCAGCGTGGCATTCCTGGCTCCCCAATGCTTATTTTGCAAGTTGAGAGGTCCCTCTGCTTTCCTCTGCTTTCTTGATTTATAGGCAGCACAGTTGAATTTTACAGCAAGATCAGGAATACACCATCATCAAACACCCCTTAGGCTGTTTAGCTCATAGACAAAGAAGGATGAATTGATGCTACATCGTGTCCCTGAGGAAGTTTTACCCAGCCTGAGCGAAGGGACAAGGCTGGCTTACACAGGAGGCACAGGCAGAAGGAGGGGGGAAGACAAAGCGCCATGGAGGAAAGGCAGGTTTAATGAACTGTTAGAATCTGATTAGAGGCTAATGTCCCTTTTAGTGCTTTGTACCAATTTACAGCTGATATACTTGAACCATTTTTCCCCACTGGCTGTGATAAACTCATTAGTTTTAAAAATGCAAGCTAAACAGAGCCTTTGAAGTTTAAAACTGATAAATCATGAAAACCTGACTAGTTCATGTACCATTTAACACATTTACATTTAACTAAATTTTCGTAGTGTACACTTCCCCTTTTGTTCTCCAAAAATCTTATTTCTTAAAAGCAGCCTTTCAAGTGCTGGTCTGAAGAGCAAATACTCTGCCTGTGAACAGCTCTGGTTTTTGTATAATTTATAATTCACAGGAGCAATAATCACAGGAGCAAATTATTTCCAAAGTATTTGATCTCTTCTGCATTGATAACTTGAAGTACGTTGTGTTACACATCCTGAGGGGCCACTGCCGAGTACATCCAGTCTGTGTGTGATCACAGGGATGACACATTCAGCCCAAAGTCACCCAGAGAGCTCATCCTTCCAAACGGAGCCCTCCTGCCATAACCAGTGCTTGCACTACAGTAAGTGCAAAGCCACGCAGCAAACCAGGTATAATTGTTGAGGTTTGCATACAGTGGGCTGTCACCCTAAGGCAAAGGGGCCTGAGCTACTCCCACTGGGGGTCAGACAAGCAGATGGAGCATCCACACCAGAGTGAGGCCAGCCTGCTCCAGTGCCTGCATTAACTGATGAGACTCATGAGACACACCGGCAGAGATGGGTGATGTGATGTATTGAGTCAATGCATTATTCAGGCCACTCAATTGTCTTCATTACTGTGGTAGCTAACTTCCAGCTCCCAAAACTGCTCAGGTGAAGGGTACCTTAATTTGTGTGACAATCCTTTCCTTTTATAGTCTCCTACCTCAGTTCTCCTGGTGGACTCCTTTCCCACCTTGGTAAAACGCACAGCAGATGTAGGTCCTAAACTGGGCATACAGTCAAGCCAAACACTGCATGACCTTACCAAAACATCTGTTCTCTTGGATGAGTAACTCATCCTAAAAGAGATAATGCTCTCTTTCTCAGTGTCATCCACTGGAACCTGCCACTAATCACTTTTGGACATTTATTCCCTTGAAATATTAATTAAAAACACAAATCATACCCAGATCCGTATAGGCAACTGCTATTAGAGCAGTTGTTACACAGGACAGATAAGCTTTCAAGCTTACAAGCTCTTCTGAGAAGCTGTGGCAGTCAGTTAATATTCACTCTCCCCACTCCTAAAAGGCCCACACTTTCAGCATAGCACCTCTACAACCATCACTGGCATTTTTTCATGAGGATGGCTTTCCATTGCAACTTTTAATCAAATTATCTTTCGCCACTTCAGAGGAAGAAAAAAAATCCCAAATCTCATTATCTCATCCTGATATAAACCCCCTCAGCACCTGGTAGTGTTTATTTAATTATGAATTACACTATTATGACATTTGCTATCCACGAGAAGTGCTAAGGTTTTGTAGCCAAGTTTTTCATTTGGCAAAGTCATACATTTTGAGAATCACACTGCAAACTTTTAACAATCAGAGAGGATCTGATGCCACAACTGACCTCCTGTTCTGAGACACTACCAAAGACACCCCTAAACCCCCTTCATAATTTCTTCTACGCATAAGATGACAGAAAGCAGATATCCCCCACCCCACGTGGCAGTTGTCTTTCCCATCCTCCCAAGATTTTCACATCTAGCTGCTCAGTACTAAAGCCCTACCCCTCAGGCGCTACCCCAGGCAGCCTCAGGAACAAAGCAGTGAGCTCAGGCTTCTGAGTAGCCAGAACTCAGACCTCACATTTCCTCCATGGATTGACAAACATTTATTTACATTGCTGTGAAAGGAAGTCTCCTCCTCTTGTTTCACACGTGAACACACAAGCGATACAGAGGCAAGGCAGATGATGCTTGCTACTGCTCCCACTAATGAAAGGCTTCATGTCACTGAAGAGCTGCACACTGCTAAGACACAGACACTGATGCTCTGCTTTTTTACATGGTGACCTCAAAGATTCAGTTAACAATTCAGTCTTCAAACCTCTGGTGGACCTGACTATAGCCATCTAGCATATGCTCATCCAAGCCACTGCTGCATTCCTCCTCTCTCTCAACAGCAAAGGGGAAGAAGAGAATATAGGAAAGCTTGGGAGATGAGATAAAGACAAGAAAATCACTTATGGGATAAGATGGATTTGATTTGGGGAAAGTAATTTATTGCCAGTAGAGTTGGATGGTGAGAAACAAAGACTAAAACTAAGCACTTGAACTCCCAGCTTCCTTCTGCACAGGCCCAGCTTAATTCGAAACCTTCCTTTATTTTTCTGTACAAACTTAACTTCTAACATAACACACTTTGATTTTGAGAAATGAAGTATCAGCTGGGGAAAAAGCAGTCTCAAATTCACCATTCAAACTAGAGTAGAAAGTTTCAAGCTTAAGGAGAGTTGAACAGCTAAGAGCCGTGAACAACCTTTAGGAAGTCCTTCTGTCCCAAAGCTATGACAGAAAACTTACCCTGCCTCATCTTCTAGTTCTTTTTACATAAGTTTTCAGTACCTGTAATAATTTCTTAATTCATGATTATATTCTTGGGGTAATTTTTGTTATAACAATGTTCTTGATTGTTGATAAATAGAGTTTTAAGTCTTGCTTTTTTATAAAGACATCTTAGAAACATCACTGAACTAACTATGAAGTAACCTATGTCAGTTATACGCCCTATAAATAAGATTACCTTGTAGATTTTTCTGAACACTTATACCTAAATTCATATTATTCTCTTTGCTTACATTACTACACTGAAGTTATTCATCAGTCAAAGCAAGAGTCAGCATAACACAGTAAGACAAAAAATGTGAAGTGATCCACTCAAAGTAAAGCAGAACCTTTTAATGGTATGGCTAGGTATGTTTTTTAAAATGTGAAATTGGTTTTTTTCTCTTAGTTTCAAGGGATAATAGAAGAATGAAGGATTACCACCTCTTATCAAATAAAACAATCTTCACAGGGAGAGGAAGCCAAGGAAATCTGTCAACTAATTCAGTTTTCTGAAGACCTTTATACACCATACAATGAGATTTGTTATTCACTTAAATGCAGTTCTCTCTAGGATGAAACATACCAGTTAAAGAAAGTACATTCATGTGGCTAGAAGAGAATCACTTAACTGGGAGTTCTGCCAGGGAACTGGGGGTAACAGCCCAGGTCTTGCCATAAGATCTTCATCATATGTAATTACATCTATAGCTGTGTGAAATGTTCATAAAGAAAGCAGAGACTCTGGTAGTTCTGTATTTTACTCCAAACTTTAATTTTCAGTCAAATTCACCAGAAAACTACAGTTTGGCTTTACTGATGCTTCAAGGAAAGCCGAAACAATTTGTGTGAAAAAAGGTTAAGTAAAGCCTTAGACTTCTCACTGTTTTCATATGAAACTGGGTGGGGTTGACTCTAGCCCATTTCAATTCAAAATTAAATTTCTTTGGTGACAAGGCACACAGACATTCAACTGCATGGCATCCAGTGAACAGGGAGGCATCACAGCTCTAAGCTTTCTAGGAAGGCTTCTGAGTGTGCTCTCTTATTACAATTGTGCCTGCCAGGTAGAGCCCAGACCTCAACAGCAGCTGTTACTTGATGCTGTCAGTGCCTGAGGCACATGCAAGGGCTGGCCTTCAGCTCATGCTCCCCAGCTCAGCTAGAACTACCAAACCCTGCCCAGCTGTATCCCACTCATACCAGTACAAAGATGTGCACATGCTACACAAGATTTCAAATTCCTAGTCCATTACCTAGATCTCTTGAAGAAAATAACAGTAATTTTGAAAACAGCAGACTTCCAAAGTTATGAACTACTCAAATCCCTAAGGATGTAGCCATGCTGTAATTTGCAACGTATTTTTAAAGATCTGTCTCCAGGAAAAGACTTCAAGTTGAGACAATATTCAGTGAAGATAACAGATCTCAAATTTTGCTGCTAAAATATTTTTTATTAGTTTGGGTTTAAGTTAGTTTTAGGGAATATAAATAGAACTGAAGACATGTGGTCAGCTTCCAGGTGACAGGATCATCAAGTGCCTTGGCAACTAGAGGTCAATCTGCTATTTCTCAAACTCAGCAGGCAACCCTGTCAGCTTTGATGGCTTAACATCCCTTTACATCAGCTTTGCTGTCCCGCCAGTTTTAGTGCTTCTACAAAGAATTATGGATCCTTCCAATGGTACAGAATTCAGATACAATAGATTACAACCAGCAGTACTTAACACCAAAGCCTCACATTTAACTTTCATGAACATTAATAGCTTCACTGTTTTCCTTCTAATACAACATTCACAGAATATTTGATTTTTGTGACTATCAATGGATTCATTAAGTATCTGTAGATTTTCTTAACCTTACACTTAAAAGTTCCACATAATGAAAAAAGCCCAACCTCTCCACCAAAAAGAGACCTGGAAAAGAGCCATCATTTTGGCACGACACATATTTAAGAAAAGGTACATGTGCAAAAAGCATGTACTACATTTATCCTTACACCATAATAATTTTAAAAGACATCTTTTCAGAACACTTGATGATAAGTAACAGTAAAATAAACTCTTAGTAAGTTCTCCTTTGGTTTTTTAAGTACGGACAAGCAGTAAATACTACTATCAAGCCAAAACTCATTACTTTTTCCCAAACCTCCACCCCCTAAAACCCCAAGTAATTGATTTAAATTGCCACTTCTCCTTGACCGCTATTATAAGACAAGTGTTTTTTAAAAACTCTTGCTCAATTTCCAAAGCAGTGTTCTACTATCTTATGTCAACTGTCCTCAAGACTGGAGAAACCTTAAAGAAGAGTTCAAACATGAATAAGGCTTAAAATTAAAAACAAACCTCACCACCTGGCAAAAAAAATTGTAACAGGAAACATAAAAGAATTTTTCTAGTGTTGCATTGACCAAATTTGCACATATTACTTAAAGGTTACCTTCACTGTTGTCTAAACTGTGACTATTCTGTACTTGCTGAGCAAATGAATATTAAATAGTATTGCCCAGGAGCTTGCCAGCAGACACAGTGACTACAATTTTTCTCTGAATTCTGACTGTATCTGCTCTGGTCAGAAAATCAGCTGCTGAAAGCACAGGGAGCTTGGCTGGCACAGCTCCCCCATCTGCCACTGTGCAAAGTCTGCTTCCATATAGACAGATACAACATGGACTCTGAGTGCTAGAGAATAAAAGTAACATTTAGCATGTAGCAGTAGCCCCAGTTTAGTCCAAAATTCGTGCACAAGATGCTACGTGGCAGGCCAAACATCATTGCTCTGTGCCAAGAAGAGAAGATGCTCTCTACAGGATCTGCTTGGCACCATCATTCCAAGCAGCCCAGAGTGACCATCACCTCAAAGCAACAGCACCTTCAGCTCTACGACTGCAAAGCTCTAGAGGGAGCAGTGAAACAACTGCATAAGCACTTTCATAGGCCTAGGCATCATCACTTGCTCCAGAAATTACACTGGCCCTTGCCATTTGTGTTTCAAAGTAAACAAACACTACCAATAATACTGTCTGTCTCACTGCTGCATGGGATCATACCCAACCCTTCAGCTCAGCAACAAAACTGCTGCTTCTCCAGGTGCCATGTTCACTCCTCTAGAATAAAATATAGAAACAAAATGAAGGTCAGGGCCAATATCTGGCTTTTTATAAACCACAGACTATATCCTCTGAACAAGAGCAACATAAGGTTATGCCGACATTAAATACACCTAATGCCTTCTAGCAGCTGAGCCACAGAAATGTTAGGCAACTGACACTTCTACACATCAGGTAAGTAAGGGTAATTCCTTGTTTCCCACTGATCTGGGAGCTCCAACATAGAGGCAGAACTAAAAGGGAAACAAGGAAAGCCAGCTTTCGTAACAACTAAAATTCAGGAATTTCAGCTAAGACGTACTTTTTATTTCAGATTTACTTTGTTTACATGCAATTTTTAATAGCTCTGGGGTTTTTTACTATTAAGACAGAGCAGTGTATGACATCCGTGAGAGAACAACTCGTTCCCAGAAGTCAGTGGCTCATTTCCAGCTCAGCCTGTCATGCCTGCCCATGACAGGAAGAGCAGCCTTGAGGAGGAGGACACCTTGTGTGCAGTTGCACCTTCCAACACCAGGTATCGTAGGACACACCCACGAAGCACACAGACGGTTCACACAGAACCTGAGAAACCATCTGTCACAGCTCATGTACAAAGTCACAGATACCACAGGCAGTAAGTGGTGAAACCAAGTGTTCTTTCAATGGCCCTGCTCCAGCTGCCAGTTAGAGCTGTGACCACAGTCTCAGCCTCAGAAGCACAGTCAGTTAGCAAAAGCATATCTAAAGCTCATTTGATTCACAGACAGGCCAAAATAACACATGAATAATTAAACAAAACTGAATGATTGCACGCTCAGATAAAAAAGTCAGACTACATGCCAGAAACCAAGCATTACTCCATGACCTTTCCCCGCACCTTACATGCACATGGAGGAACAGCAATTGCTGTACATGCTTCTCATCACGGAGCAAACTCACTGCTTATTCTGACATGTTTAAAGAAAGGGTGTATGCTGTGATGAAACTCCCAAACTACAAATGTTTAACACCCTGCCCCAACCCAATCTCTGTTTTACTTAACAACAGTTTGAGGTTTCCTGCTCCCCGCACGCTTTAGTGGAAACTCCTGAGAAAATATTAATATTAAAGCTGGTGAATAGTAGAAAGCTCAAAAAAAGAGAAAACTCTTGACTTCTAATCACTTAGTGAATGAAATACAAAGCACCTCAATTCATTAAAAAGAATTTGTAAGTATCCACCAAATATTTTTTTAACGGTATAAAATAACATTTTGCTCTCAGACTGGTTGCATCAACTGCTAGATCAAGCCAATACCTAACTATTTATGAGGTACTTTCTTACTCAAGACAGAATGACCAAAATGCTTATGTACAAAACTGCCAAAATAGATTCCACAAGCAATAGATTATAATAGAATTAGGGCCCATTTTAAAAGCAATTCTAATTAAATGTTAAGAATTACTAATTAACGAGTTTTAAATGTTGCCAACATGCATTTCTCGTAGATTCTCAAAGAAATTGTGATTCCTCAAACACATTTAAAAATCAAGTGCTCTGCACAAAATTACTGCCAATTATTAAAATAATGGCAAACTTCAAGACTAAAGAATAGTTTAAGTAACAATAGACAGAGCCATAAAAAACACAGGAAAACATCAGAAAGAGATATACACATATACATACAGCAGTACATCAACAGACACTTTGAACTTCCATTAAAACTTCTTTAAAAGGCAGAGATACCAAATTTGCTATATAAAGCCAATCAAACTCGGCAGTTATATTAAATTAGAGGTTATAAACAAAATATATGAGTTTGTGTCTAGCCAAAAGACAAGTAAATGCATAATTCATTTATACCATATCATTTTACAGCATGAAATATCACGGAAAAACTGAGGGAACAATGAATGTTATCGCCAAGTTGTTTTTTTCTTAGGATTGTCAGATAATTTAGTGGGAAAACATTTCAGAACGTCTCCAGTCCAACCTCGTAGCCAAAGCAGGTGCTAACTGGAAACCATGGGATGTGCACTGGATGCCATAACTCACACAGAGAGAAGCTGGTCTCATAACAAGTCTGCTTGTCTGATGAGCTGGATATTGGTTGAAAAACAATTGGACTTTTCTACAGATTTGTTTACCAAGAGCTATAATCAAGCACAAAAATATAGAAACAACCTCTGGCTATGTAAGTATCTGTGTCCTGGATTCTTTGCAAACTTGGAAGAGGTTCTAGGGCAGTACCATTACTCACACAACTGCCTTGCTACATCCTTTGCCCAAGCATCCATTATTGACTACTGAAAGCCGAAGCAGGTAAGGTAGATGGACATTTGCTCTAACAGAAAACACATTGCTATTTTTATGTCTTTTCTTTATGTATAATAAATGCCAAAAACAAAGGTAAATCAGCTCTAAACCATGGTATTCTGGTCTCAAGAGCTGCACTCCAGAATGAATTGACATTCTTCTGCCAAGTACCTGGTACAGATCACTTCCAAAAGGCACCTTAAGCTAGGCAGGCCACCGTCTGCTCTTCTGCAGGATTTCACTACCTGGCATTCACTGCAGAGGTAAATGAGGTGGTCAGAACATGGTATATACAGCTTAGTATGGACTTGAAATAATAACTTCAGAGCCCTCTCCCCTTGTTCCTCTCAGTGACTATTCAATCACTGAAAATGCAGTGATATGGTCTGCCCACGTGTACTGCTGCTCCTGGCTGGTTTCATCACTGGTAAAAATCACAAACAACAGCACCTGGCAGAGCACAGGACACTGCAACCTATTGCTACGCTCACTGAAACACTGAGAAGTATTACACCAAATATACTATACAACAAAACTATTCATTCCTACCTGCTTTTGCACTGTACCTTGCATCAGAGCTGCCCTTTGCAAAAGCATTTGACAGAATCATGTGTGTCTGCTAAATGTGCACCACTGGGTCTTTAAATCCTCATTAGTGTTCTTGAAGTCAGAGCACCTGATTATACATTGTGCAGCAGGAAGATCTAACACAGTATTGTTATTTGTATCATCCTTTCATCCTGTATCAACCTAGCATCGTGCTCCCTTTAAAAATGTATAGTGACCTTACCCGTGTCAAGGCTTTCAAGAAATAATGGACTGAGATAATTGGTTGCTTGGCATCATACACAGCCTTTAGAGCATGTGTCAAGCCCCAAGTCATACTAATATATTTAACATTTCTCATTAGGACATAAAAAGAAATTGTGCCTGTATAAATCACATATTTATTCCCAACACGTGGCTTAGTTACACTGTGTAAAATGATGAAAATGATTTCCTGTCCACATTAGCTATGTCTCACACAGACTAAAATGCTTTTATTAGATTTACTTTGCACCACAAGAACTAGATGGGTTAAGCTGCTCATATTTTTAAACAACGATCTCTGTATAGACATTGAGTGTTATGCATACTGCATCATTCTGAAGATACCCAGACCTCTAACATTAATAACATGACAAACTACCTCCATCATTATTGTGGATGCTGAAATTCAATAAATATTACTAAAATATTCTCACCGCTAAAATCATAGCCACAGTCGTTTCAAGAGCAGTGTTTATCAGACATTGAATGATGCTGGACACAAATCTGGTGAGTGATTCCCTCAATCTATGTAGCTGATTCACAAGAATGTTTTCTATGCTGAAAGCTCATGCCAAGTCACCACTTCACTTGTAAAGTAAAAAAAACATTTAGCAATTTTTTCATTAAAATACACCCTTTCTTAAAATCACTCCTCATAGGACCCAGATAAAAGAATATGGGTTTCATGATGAAAAGCACCAAAGTTACATCACTGTTAGTGCTGTTTCTGAGAATGTTCATTCCCTGGCTGAGCACCATCAAGACAGAGCTTCTGAAGACATCAATGAATTCATCATTTCAATCATTTTAGAAAAAAAAGCTTGGTAAATTTATCACCTGTTTGGTGCCAAGGAGAATTATCCACTCTTAAATGAAAAATATTAAATGCCACCATTATTTATTTTTAAGTTTAAAATAGTCTCAAAAACATTCAGGGGTGGTGGTTCATGTTTGTATTTTGTCATTTGTTTGGAAGTTTATAGTAGTTTTGTTCTAGTTATTTTTTTGGTTTTGGAGTTTGGTTTGGTTCTGGTTAGGTTTTTTTAAGTAATGACAACTCTCAGTTGCTCACATCCCTGAAAAATAACAGAACTCTAAATTTATTTGCAACATGAAAGAATACTTGCAAAATCAATGGATTGATTACTTCAAAACATTAAATTAAGCATTAACCAGAATATACCACAACTGTGAAGAAAAAAAAGTAGTATCAGCATTCAACTGGGAGGAACTATTAGATTAATTCAAGACATCACGTTAATATTGTTATATCTAATTAACATATTCTGTAGACTCTCACTCAGGCAAAGCAAGCATTTTAAAATGGGTTCCCAAAAAATCCTTCCCATTCTTGCGATACAACTGCTCTAGGGTCAGACGTAAGTTTATACTTGGATTGGATAATTTTTGTTAAAATTTTGCAGATGTATACCAGTAAGTACTTCACATCACTCATCACTCTGAAATGCCTATGAAGAGGTTAGTAGTAACATGCACCCGTGCAGGGCAAAATCATGGCTGACTATCTGGAATGCTCCCCAGGGTTCAAAGCAGTACAAGCCAATACAGGATGGAAATGCCCAGCTTCACTCCCCACCAGGAAGGGGATCTACTGTTCAACAAAGTACAACAAGCATTTCTGAATTCCTACCACAGAAAAAGGTGAAAGGCAGCAGACATTTCACATTACAGCAACAGAACAAGCAGTAAATGCTTACTCTAAGATCTGTACAACTTGCAAACTTTTGCAACTGAAACCTTCAGGATATTTAACAAATGAACAACAGTTTAACAAAACCACCAGGCATGCTAGAGCAGATGGAGACCAGCCCTGTTGAGAAGGGCTTGGGGTGCTGGTGGATGAGAGGCTGGGCATGACCCAGCCATGGGCACTCCCAGCCCAGAAACCAAACGTGTCCTGGGCTGCATCCAAAGCAGCGTGGGCAGCAGGGCAGGGAGGGGATTCTGCCCCTCTGCTCTGTCTGTGAGACCCCACCTGCAGGGCTGCATCAGCTCTGGGGTCCCAGCACAGGAAGGACATGGACCTGCTGGAGTGAGTCCAGGGGAGATGTTTAGAGGGATGGAGCACCTGTCCTATGAGGAAAGGCTGGGAGTATTTGAATTTCTCAGCCTGGACAAGAGAAGGTTTCAGGGAGAACTTAGAGCAGCCTTTCAGTACCTGTAGTGGGCCTACAAGAAAGACGGACAGAGTTTATAAGTGCATGTAGTGAAAGGACAAAGAGGAATAGTGTCAAGCTGAAAGAGGGTAGGGTTAGATTAGATATGAGGAAAAAATTATTTACTGTGAGAGTGGTGAGGCAATGAAAAAGGTTTCCCGGAGAAGCTGTGGATGCCCCATCCCTGATGTGTTCAAGGCCTCCTTGAATGGTGCTCTGAGCAACCTGGTCTAATGCAAAGTGTGATGCCCACAGCAGGGGGGGTGTATCTTTAAGGTTCTGTCCAGCTCAAACCATTTAATATTTCTGTCTCTGTGCAGGCAAATACTAGTAGGTCACTTAGGTCTGGATTAGAAATAAGAGACTTCTCTGATACAAATGCATACACATCCCAAAGAAGGGCAAGCTGTGGAGAAGTAGGGCATGAGGAAGCTGTCCTAACCCAGGGGGGATACCTCTGGACACTAGGACTCTTCAGAATCCTCTCCATGTCCACTGGGTCTGGTACTGCATAGCTACACAGTCCAGATAGAAAGTCTAGAGGCTGAACTTTTCCCCTTGTTTGCCTTCCTCATATCATATTTAGGATTTTACTGCTGTTTGGGGAACAGTTACAAACACTTTAAATCACATTTGCCTGGTGTGATCTTTTATTTATTTACTCTAAAGATCCCCACGTGGGAGATTTCAGAGCCAACAGGGTGGAAGAATTTCAGTGTTTTAAAACACTTTTCTGATGAAAACAACTCCGTTCTTATAAAAGATTCCTCGGTCTCTGATCCCACCAGGCTGGCACTGTGGAAAGACACTAGCAAATATAAGCAGATGGGTTATCACTTTGGTGCCCTTCCTTCCACACTGCAGTAACTGTTACTGATACAGACTTGTGACTTGACAGAAATAACACATTTACTAGAAACACAGGGAAAGAAAAACAAACCAAACTGGCAAAAAGAAAAATCTAACTTTGTACATCAATTGATAAACAATAAATTCTATCCAGTATCCAGAGAAAATCTGGCAGAACTAATCCCAGCCTGCATCTGGGAATTAAGAGTGGAGCACAGCATACCTAGTAGATTGGCTGGGTATTGTCCATCACTGCTGAAATCACTCAAAATATGTTTTTTCATTAACAGAAGTAGAAACTCACATAATACTACATTCAATAAATTATTACTTTTTTCTGATAACCTGGTTTCACATAAGGTAAATAAATACCTTTTTTGTGTGTGTAACACTTTATAATGAGTTACTAGCCCATGCTCTTCTAGAAAAACTAGAAGAAACTAGAAAAACAATTGACATAATATTAATACAAAAGAATTCTTAAGCTGCATACAGCTCACAAAAACCAGAACCTAAAGACATCATTAACTCTTCTGGAAACTTGCTATGCCCAAAAGTAAATCTTTTCCTTCAAGCAAAAGTGCTAAGTAGCCTTGATCGTTAGGAAGTTTTACTACAGATCAAAGAGGAATGGCACATTTATATTCCAAATAACATAGGAGTCTGACTCTTGCTTGAAGCTAAATACACATCTGAAAAGCATACAACAGGACTTGGGTGTTATTACCACCTACACTTAACTATTTTACTTTTACAGTGTTTCTTTGTCCATTTTCCATGCTGAAAAGATATCAGCTGAAGTAGAAAAACAGAAACTTCCATGCCAACCAAAGTGGGTAAATTGATTTGATAAAAAATTAAATCCTGCAACCTTTTAATATTAACGCTTCTTTCCAAAATGCACCCACTTTGAAATGACAAAGGGTCTAAAACTTTTGAAATTATCATTACCACTATAGAACTACACAGCACGTATATTTGGTTTATAAATGCTTTCCATATATTTAAATATATATATTTAAAGTAGTTATAACAATTACCCAACCTGCTATGAGTATTTTATATCAAGCCATGAATTATCATTACATATTACTACATAAAAGACATATTTTCAGAGATATAAGTTGCTTGTCCTTCCTGAAGAGCTTTGAAAATCCTCAATAAGAAAGCATGATGGCTGAATGGATTCAGGTCATTCTAAAGATACGTTTGGTTCCTTGTACATGAACAGCCAGGATATTATGAACTCTCTGGCATTCTTTCTTCATATAAAAGAAAAGATTACCCTTACTTTCTGTAGAGATTATTAAGGCAATTCACTTGTTTTATATCCTGTGATAAACTCCACTGTCATGCTGCCTGGAGCTCCTGTATCTCATCCATTATGTAAATCTCCAAAGAGTAGTTCAGCAAACATCATCTCAGTTCCACTGCACTTAAGACAACCTACACATCTAAGTTAATTTTCATCTTCCTAAAACCAACAGACACTCCTTACTTCTTAATCTGCAAGAGAGATTCTCACTGTAATCTCACTTCAGAAACATATAAGCCCAAGCTTGTGTGATTTTAAATGAAACTCAGAGCGAACTCCAAATGTTTAGGTTTTGAGGGTTGTACCATCCTCTTAGGGGAAAAAAAAAAAAAAAAAAAAAAAAAAGGAAAAATAAAGCCAAGGAGAAAAGAATGCTTTTTACCTTGCTATTTCTCAGACACCTTTTATCATGTGTTTAGGCTTTAGTGGTTGGGGTTTTGGTTTTTTTTTCTAATACAAATACTGAAATACTTGTACATTACTTATAAATTAAGGTGGAAACTCATCATATTTACCTATAATGTCTGAAAGCCTAGGCTTTTCTTTTCACTTGAGCTATGCCCACATGTCCATCACAGCTGACTGCAATCACAGTTGCAGCTGACTACTATCAAACTGAACAACAAAAACCTCCAGTAAATAGCAAAGTTCAAAAAAGGTGACAGCCTCAAAGCAGAGAACTTGCCCTTTCCTGATTCATCACCAGACCTCTGCACAAGAAAGACTCAATGAATCACCACGTGGGAAGCACAAGAGTGAGTTGAGATTTAGATTAATACCTGGAACTTGTTTTCTCTTTTAGACACATGTCCTTGGGTACAGAAAATACCATATGTAGTGGAATCATTATTCAGGTCTGTTAGCAGTGAATATCAGTATTAAACTGTCTTCTCCTTATGTGCTAGCTATGGAATTCTAACACATTCTTCTACATCATCATATGAGAAGTGACAAATTGCCATTGTTTGACATCATGCTCTCCACAGGATGTCAAAAACACTAAAATCCAAATGCATTTATTTCTACCACTAAATTCTTATTGTCAGATATGTAGGAAAAGGAAAACAAGAACATGTAGTATTTCAGTATCTGGTTCAATGTATCTTAATCAGTACCACTGTTCAGATGGAGAAGATTCTTCCCCTCCTAATTACAAAGAAAAGACTAACTCCAAAATGCAATTAGTTGTGATGCTTCATGATATTGAGAATTAATACCTCCACACAAGAGAAGTATCTTTTTTTTCTATGCAAACTTACATGCTTATAAATAAGGACCAGAAAGAGGTCATTATTAAATAAGCTGAAGTAGCAAGTCCTGTATATTGGTTTTTAAATTGTTTTCTTTGATGGATAATGCTTAACAGAAATGAAGATAATTTTGTTTCTTGGAAACTGAAAACCTGAGAGTATGAATTTAAACATTTTTCTCCCCATTAGGCACTTTGGAAACTTGTGTCATACTTCTGAAAATACACACATAAAAATGGTCTTGTCAAACAGCTTTGAAATTAAATGCTTTGTGCTTCTCTCTCTGGAGTAGTATAAATTTAATCATTACTAGAATTAGTGTAATTGTTCACTAAGTGCACTAGGATTAAAAGGTGAAATGAGCGTGGTGACTGCTCTTTCATTCCCAAGAGAACACATGGCAGCAGAGAAGTCAGGCTGCAAGAGCAGGGGTGCTCAGGGGTGTTCTGGAAACCAAAATGAGTCCAAGAGAGTGGAGTCTCATGTACTCATAGTGTCTGTATTGTCACATCTTACAGGCAGAAGAGATGTCCTTCCAGGGAGGATAGAGAAATCCCACGGGAAGAACTGCGCTCCAGAGATGCTTACTGCTCTCTGCTGACTAGAAGAAGACAGGAGCCTTCAGCAAAATGACTGAAACTGAAAAGAACAAATCCAGGCATTTGTGACTTAGTTCTCTGTGGATTATGTCCCATCAGTTAGAAACAGTCCCCAGAAGAGATGTCAAGGCTGAAAAAGGAACCAAACAAAGTAGTTTGAAACAGCAGTTTGGAAACACCAAACCAGGTTTCTTCCAAGTCGCATAGCTTGTGCAGCCTCGGGCAATGCCATGAGGTGAATCAAAGCCTGCTGGGCCAGGACATGCATGGAAGCATTTGCTGATCTAAGCCAAACCAGTCACACTCTTGACTCGCTTCCCAGTATAGACAGAACTAAGGAAAATTTCTCACCTACGTCTTTAGGCTGTTTCCATCATTTTACTTCATATATAGCCTACAAGATAAATTTTGGCGACAAGAAGCCACTGCATCAGTTTCTGCTCCACCTGAGATGCAGGAACTCTGTTTTTAACACGTCTCTGCTTCCCAGTAGGGGAACACCAACACATACCACACATTTTCAACACCAGAAATGGGAACCAAGGGTACCTTTGCCCATATTATAAAGCTATTTGTTATTTTATACTCACAGGCTAGTTTTTGCTAACTGCTCTCAGCTCTTGCTGATCTTTTCAAGATGAAGTTTTTAGGATTTTTTTCAGTCTTGACATAAAAAAAACCTAACAAAGAAAACCCTCAACCCAACAAAAAATCCTCGAACTTTAAAAAACAAAGCAACATTTATAAGAGGACTGTGATCACAGGATGCATTTAAAAGCTCCCTATGACCTTAAATAATCAGATGAAGTTACCACAACCCAAGTCTTATGATCAAGAGCAGTAAGTAATACAAATTATAGATGCCAACATATTTACTAAATAAGATCATAAAGGGTTAACTATTACAAATTTCAGAAGAAGTTGAAAAGGCACTCTACAGAACTGAGTTATGTCAGTAGGTGCTGAAGCAAGCTCTTAAACAGCTTTCACCTACATCCACAATTTACTACCCACAGCCCATTTTCACCACTTATCTCTTTATGGAGAAGTGATCCAGGCAACACCAGCAAGATCTACCTTTGCTTTACAATGACATTTAGTAATTTTAATGACTTGAACTGTGAAAAGAACATTTTAAATATTCCACATTTTTATCACATTTTATCAATTCTAGACAAACTACTCTGCTGTGAACTGCACTACAATGTGGGCTGCCTTACTCCCCCACATATCACCTCACATGAAAATTGCTGCCATCCTCTTTTATGCAATTCTCCATTCTTCCTATTTCAAAAAACTGTTTAATAAAAAGGATTTTAATTCAAAACCCAATGCACCTGAAATATTCCATAGCGGCTCCAAGCAGAGCAGAAGTCTGTGCAGACACTGGATTCAAACTCCACACACCACTACTGAGCCAAAGACCTTTCTCCCAATTATGAACCCAAAGCCTTTTGGGCAACTTTGCTCTGACTATTTGAGAATACATCTTATTTATAACATATGAAGATCTATGTATTGATTTTAGAGCAAAGCTTGAGATTTTGCAGAAGACCAGGCTTTGACAGGGCAAGTCTAACACACCCTAGACCTACTTTCTATGCCTTTCTGAACAGTGAGAGTACAAAAAGACCACAGCTATCTTCAATTAGCAAAATAACACGTCTGAAATGTATTCTATTTTTTTTATGTATAAAACTTAAAAGCCATGGTTAGGATACCCCACGGATGTTTTACCCCCAATCCACACTGGCAGAAATGAAATACAAAAACAAAATCCTCAAAAATCATAAACCAGTTTTATTTAAACAAGGTCAGATCACAAGCCAACGACTAAATATGATTTGTTCACAATCTACATGTATGTGTGTCACCAAAAGAGTTAGGAAATGAATGGAATATAGCCAAGACCCAGGATCCATAAACAAGAAACCATTTAGATTATGAAAGCATCTGTCTGGCAGAAATGAAGAAATGAGCCGTGTAGACACAAATTTTTTACTGTTGTTCGTAAGGAAAGACTAATAAGAACACCAGGGTCTTTTGAGAAATCATTCCACAATTTTGCAAATGCAAGGGGAACAGGAAAGAGCTCATATGCAAACTCACAAAGCTGAAGTGGTTTGTTGCAAGCCATCTTAAATGCCTTTTTCTCCTTGGAAAGTATCAGTGTTGGAAATGACCCCAACAATATTTCAGCCATGAGCATCAGCTCCAAATTCACCTCATCCCACTTGCAGCAGGGCTGAGCCTACAGTAGCAAACTACGGCATCCACCATGTACAGCCTTGCAGCATCCAGTGGGAAAAGACAGGAGCAAGAGACAGCACAGTATGTGGCTGCTGATGTAAGGAACAGGAAAAGAAAGAAAATCACTGCTGCTCCTCCCTTTCCGCAATATAAGATTTGGGGGAAAGCTTTCCTCCCACTCTACAGTTTCAGCGTAACTTTTACATTTTTCAGTGACAGCAAGTAAAAGCAGATCTGTCCTATGAATATGACTGAGCTCCAGACAACTGCCTGCTATCTACTTACATTGTGAAATATTCATTAAAAATCAACCACCAATCGACTGTTAAGGGGTCCATCTTGATAAATGCTAGACAACAGATGAAACCAAAAGAACTTCACAGTCCCCCTGCCTTGCTGAATGGGGTCATCAGTCACTTTTAAGTAGTCATTTGTTACATTGTTTTATCCAACTAATTTATAATCATAATGAATTAAGACAAAACATTAAACTACAGCGTCTGTGCCTGAGAGTAATCTAAACTGAAAAGCACATGACAGAAAGATAGACTGATGGTCAGTGCAAAGTAATTCCCTTGAGATTAATATTGACGATTCTAGTCAGAATTATATTCCAAGAATCAACTGAATGATGCTAGATGAGAATAACCCCTTAAGAGCAGCCACTTTCTTTCTAGAAAAACTGCATTTGTTTGCAATACAGAGGGGACAGCTGACAAGAAAAACCAAACATATCACCACACTGTTACCACTATCCTGACTATGCAAATAAAACCAAAAAACTTCCTTGAAACATTCTCAAATACATTAAAAAAAATGTTGTTTTTTTTTATCATGACCAAACTTTTAAAAGCATGAAAAGCAAAAAGATGAAGTCCAATGAATCCAAACTCCACACAAAACTTAGAGTAGATCCTGAGTCAGATGAAATGACCCAGGGGCTTGCCCAGCATGCAGTAGAGCATGGGGTACAGCCCCAGGCCCTGCCTGGCCAGCAGCTAGCAGCTTCTGCACCCTCCCATGCCACCTGCTCCACGCAGGAGCCAGAGGAGGTAAGGCAAGGGCACATAAGAGGTTGGGAGACTTCTCAAACGGCGTTGGCATTTGACAGTTCAAGAAATACTTCCTTGAGTCCCTTCCTCTAAATAACTGAGCTAAAGTTTGCTCTTGGTTGGTATGGTTTTGTTTTTTTAAAGACATGACACACTGAAAATTAGGAGTCCTCTTTACACCATTAAACTCAGTGCTGTTCATCACTTTTCCAGCATTAAATAACTCAGAACATCATTAAACCTGATCAACCAGACTGCCTGGTGTTATTTCTAGAAGCCGTTCATGAAACTACAGTGTGAGTGGTGTGATTGCACCCATGGCCACTCATTAAGTTCAACCCAAATCTATACAACCTCTTTTTCCCTTTAGTTTTGCTCTCTGACCTTCTTTCAGTCCTCTTCACTTGGTTTTGAAGTCTTGATTTTTACTTTGCCCAGAACCTTTGAGCTATAGTTTTTCTCTGTCAATTACCCATTTGCTTGCCAACTCCTACCCAAGTCTCACCCCCCCACACCCCCATTCAGCCACTGTACACTGAAAAACAAACTTTAAATATCTGATTCAACAGACGAATGAACCTCTGGAGGCAGCTGTCAGTATCACAGGAAATGAAGAAGCATCATAAGCTGCATGCATTCAAAATGCATGCATTTGCTGTCAAATTTATTTCTTTTTTCTGCTAGGTATCCATCTAACCTCATTTTATGAGGCAGAAAGAATTATGTTCATTTTTCCTTCATCAGTTGCATATATGCTTAGATGTCACTTATTTATACAACACCATGTTTACATACATTTTGAGGCAGACGAAGGAAGACCTTAAATATACCAATATTATATATAGATAGTGCAATGCAAGTTGTTTATACTCCCAACAATACACCAACATTTTCCTGGTAGCAGTGAAAAATCTTTCTAAACTAGATGAGTAGAAGAGCAATAAAAACAAAAAGCTAAGGCAGGGTGCTGGCTGAAATCCAATCTCTTCCCTATTGGAGCCAGAACTTTATCAGCAGATCTTAACAGTGACCACAGAGAAGCCTTCTCCACCTCTATTGCTTAAGCTTTCTGGAATCATTTCTTCCCAGAAAAGCAATTTTTAGCCTCAAATTTTGAATTCCTCCATGTAACCACATTTTTTTTTCTTATTCAGTGATATGATTTACTCACGGTACTTTCCTAGTATAAAAGACTACCAGCAGGATTCAGAGCCCTACATTTGCAAAGGCTGCCAAACAGAAAACATGCAAAGAAATAACTCAGTACCCCCTTCCTTATCTGTACATGTTTTGAGCAGTTTCCCCACAGTTACTGTGGGATGTTATCAGAAGGGCATGAGAGAGTGGAACTACGGCTTGACACGAAAGAGGTCACCCTGTTCTCCAGTCCTTCCTTCCTCATTCCACCACTCTTGTGTTAAAACAGAACAGCAAGAGCAGAGAGCAGAACAGCGGTACTGAGCTAACAGAGATACAGCTCTCATGCAATTACAGAAACCTGCAAAAAGGTCACATTCTTTCAAGAGTCTTTTGCTTTTGCTTGATCTGGAAGCCATCCCTCCTCTGCACAGTCTCTGGGCACAACAGCCACTCTCAAGAAATAAATCCTTAACTTTTTCTGCCCTGGTGTCACTTCCCAAACCAAATACCTAAGACATAGCCTGTCCCAGTTACTTCTCAATCCCATACAAAACATTACCACACAGTAGTACTGCTCTGTGCTGTCTCCTGGACAGCAAGAGTAGTCCATTGCAACAAAATTATATCCAGAGATGCCTTACAGATAATTACTTTAGCATCTTTACCCTCTCACACTTTTTGTCAGTGAACTGCCTCCCCGAGTTCATAGATACAGGATTTTATCACTGCATTTCTGAGACATGGAAGTAAGGTTTGGACAGTATCAGTTTTTCACTCTGCTATTCATAGCCAAGAGATCTGAGCAGGGAAGCGTTTGCTCTGCCACAATGCTGGCCCATCCCAAGCTATTAGACATTGGTATGGGCAGCAGCCACTGACTTGTCAGCAATCAAACCGAAGGGAAATTCCTCAACATTTTGTGCTCTTGTTTTAGCAGGCAACAACTGCTGTCTCATGTGGGCATATGGGCCCCTGACCCCATGGAAAAAAACTGTGTACATTACTGCACAGCTACTAATACCACTTTGTCTCTATCAGGGTTTAAATTTGGCTCTAAGAGGCTGGAGGTGTTGTCTGGGACCTGCAGCATACAAAGCAGGATGGATGTTTCTGAAGGTTGTTTTGCTGGTTGTTATTTCAGGAGACAAAATTCAAAGACACAGATGATTGCCTCAAATTTCATGCTGCTTGTGAATTTGGAGGTAGCTGGAATCAGTATGTCCACTACCTGTTGTGAACACTCCAGAAGTTCACCCAAGAATGAATTACACTTCTGTATCCAGGTCAGTAGTTAATAAACTGTAAAACTTCTGAACCACTAAAAGCTTGATAAAACCATTGAGAAAAATAAGACACTGTCTTCTTGAACTACTTTGCTAAGTTAAAAGAACTGTAGGTTTACATTTCTTGTACCGAACTAATACTGTGCTTTTGAAAAAAAAACCAAAACCTGGGGTTTTTGCTGTTTTTTAGATTGTTTCCACCCCTGACAGGGATTCAGGAGTTGAAAGAAGCTCTCAAAGAAACAGGCTTCTCACAATAGCATGCCTCCTTGACTATTAGAGTCTTCAGAATGCTTTATTTAGCCAAGCTGCTGCACAGCATCCCCCTGGGCTGTGCCCTGTACCCCACTATACCACACCCTGCATCTGTCAATACAGCTCATTTGCTCTGGTGTAAATCCACAGGCAGTGCCAGCTGTGTTTAAGCAGTCTTGGTGGGAATTGGTTATCGTAGCATGCCAGAAAAAAATTATCCTTTATAATCACCAATAACTTAAGATTGGCAGAGGTCAAGGCTTAGTGTATTAAAACTGTAACCAGTCATGGAGGTCCTCCAATAGCTTCTTCCTTTTTAACTATCACAGAAAATGCACAGTGTAAAACAACCTTCTCTCTTATCACAAGAAAACAAAGCACCAAGAAAACTTTCAAAGAGATCATCTCCTGTTTGACTTCTTAAACAATGTGCCATCTGAGTGTCACTCCACAACATATCAAGTGTCATAGTCAGTGGCTGTAATGGAAGACAACACCCTTCTAACTCTCCCTTCATCCTTGCATGGAAGAATGATGAATATCACTGTGTGTGAGCCCATTCAAACACCTGGCTTCAAAGGAATTGCCCATTTCCTTAACATACTCCTGGCTTTTCTGCTGAACATTCGGGTATTGGTAGCAAACACTGCACTAAGCCACAGCTATTAAGCTACAGTATTCCCCTGCCTAAAAGACAATACAGCATACAAAGCTCATGCCAGTTATTTAAGCTCTTCTGTTTTGTAACACAGCATAAATTTTTGATAACAGCATTAATACATATAATGCATATGGCTGTAAAAATGTCAACCAACTTTTATGGCTTTCCTCTTCATATGAATATTCAGTCATCCATTTGTCCTAGATCCACTTCAATCCTGAAAAAGAAAATATTAAATAATTTAGTTAGTGTATTTTCTGAGAAGTTCAGTAATTTCTCAAATATGTTGAATATGTAAATACAGAAAAATCTAACCACAGATATCTATTCCATAGTAATACAGAGGTCAGAAGAACAGTAAGTTTATAAGCACCTAAAACAAAAATGGACAAATATGACAAAATAGGATATTGAAGAGAGTCTTATGTTTCCTCTTAACTAATGATTTTAGTCAAAGCTCTGTGTTTATAACTTCTGAGCTGTTATTTCAGCTCACTATATGCTTTAATTAGTCTTCTGAGTCCATTATGTACCAGTACTCTGTGTTCACAGGTAAACCTTCCAGCAGCTACAGAGGGCAAATATTCTTTACCAGTATTTCCTACTGTATTTCCCAGAAATACTATGCACAGTCCCAACAGTAATACATAAAAAACTGTCCAAGACCACTACAAAATTTGAATATGTATTTCTTTCAGGGTTTCCTATAGATATATGATTAGTTTAGTTATGAGGGCCACAAAGACAAACAGAGGGCTGGAGCATCTCTCCTGTGAAGAGGAACTGAGAGTTAGGGCTGTCCAGCCTGGAGAAGAGAAGGCTCTGGGGAGACCTTACAGCTCCTGCCAGCACCTAAAGGGGCTACAAGAGAGCTGGAGAAGGGCTTTTTACATGGGCACATACCATAAGACAAGGTTTCAAACTAAATGAGGAGAAATGTAGATGAGATGTTAGAAATAAATCTTTTACTGTGAAGGTGGCGAGGCATTGGCACAGATTGCCCAGTGAAGCTGTGGATGCTCAGTCCCCAAAAGTGTTCAAGGCCACGTTGGATGAGGTTTTGAGCAACCTGACCTAGGGGGTGGAATCTCTGTCCATGGCAGGGAGGTTGGAACTAGATGAACATTAAGTCCCTTCCTACTCCAAACATCTGATTCCATGTTAATCTATAAAAGAAAAAAGCATGCAGAGATTCTTTGTGAATTCCTTGTTGACTCTTTTTTTCTATGTTTTGTGAGGCTCCTTCAGGATTAAGAAAATAAACAAACCCGGTAGTCCAACTTCTTTAAAAAGCCTTGGGGGAGAAAATCTTCAGATGTCCAAAATTTAAATAATAGACAGGATGTCTTAAACCCCTTGACAGAATATGTGCATGTATCTGGGAGCAAACACTACTTACATATGTCTCTCTTAATAATGGAAATGGTGTGAAGTCAAGAATCTAAATCTGCTGTCAGAGTTATTATAAACAATCTGCTGTTATTTTTCTACCATTCAAAACAAGGTCATCCTTCAAATACCAGCAGAACATCAGATGCCTGATTTTAAACCACATTCCAGTATTTCATTACTGCTGTATATATGACAACATGACAGGTTTCCAGATACTACACAAACTTTTAAGTGAAAAGAAGACAAGAAGCTCCCTTAAGAAAATATAAATAGTCCATTCATATAGTGTGCTACTATCATACTGACTAAACATCATGCATTCAGGTTTTATTTCTAAGAAAATATTAAGTTTGATAGAAGAAAGCAAGTTTCAAATATTTGTATGAATTATAGAAAGCTGCAAAATCACCACAAACACTGCCTTAACTAAATGTAACTAAATACCATAGCCTGTAAGCATGCTAACTGTTGTAGACCATTTGTGCTCTCTCATGCATCTTGTAGACTCTCTTTCCCTTCTGTTAATCTTCTTTGGCATTATTTGCATTACTTCAAAATTTCATGTAGTAGATTCCTTTTTTTCCTTTTAAAACTGCACACTTGAAGAAACACCTTTGAGTTTCTCTCTGCTCTTTCCTCCATGCTCTTGTCCAAAAATGGGAAAATTGGACCACATTTTCCATATCTTGGACTTACATGATGTGGTCATCTAACCTGAACAGGAAATGACTTACTCATTTCCTTTTTTTAAATTAAATGCAATGTATCTAAAAGCTTTTTGGAGTCTCCATGAGAGGAAGACAGAGTTTGACCCGTAATTGTTTCCAGTTCTCCAGGTTTTCTCATCATTACTCCTCTCTACATGCACACAGACACACATATTCCTACAACACAACTTAGCTTCAAGTTACACACCAGCGCTGGAGTCCTATTATGTTACGGTGGCTATGGTGACACAGCAAACACGGGTCTGTGTTTCAGAACTAACAAACCACTATCCAAACCAGCCACAGCTGTAGCTGGTCTTGCCTTATTAAATCATGTCCAAGCTACCAAGAAAAGCTACTTCTTTAGCAATGACAAATAACTGGGTTTGCTTTTTAATTCTCTTCAGGTCTGCACAACTAACAAGCACTAAACTGCCCACATCCTTGCACCATTGGGGTGTTCTCCTCTACGGAAGGGCTTCTATTTTAGGCTGCTTTTGAGGAGATTTTTCCTCTGAAAATTACATTTAACTAGTAACTTTGGAAAATCAGGCAAAACATTTGCAAAGTGCTGAAAAGCTTTGACTTCTTACAAAAGGACTTTGAAATGCATATGAAAAAAGGGACCATCCATTCTGCCACACGTGTCACCATCATGACTTTGATTTTCAGTCCCTTACAGTGAAATGGTACTTTCTACTATCAGGAATATGAAATCCAACATTGAAGTCCAAGTAGAAACATCTTCCATTTGCATCAAGCAGGTTTTATAGCAGAAGAAAATCTACCCAATTAGACACCTGGACAATATTTCCGATTTGAAACCTTTAAGTCCAAAAGGCTCTAAGTAATCACAGAGTAAAGCACAAACCATCATTTTCAAACAAAAGAAAGAAATTTAAATAGCAAGCACAGAATGATGTCCTCTTCTACCCAAAGTAGGAAACACTTCTGTGTCCTCTTCTATCCAAAGCCTATCACCTTAAAATAGTGGTTTCAGACCCCAGGAGTTTATAAAGCTTGTGAATACCATAAAAGATCAGATTCCTTTTTCTAAAGCAAGAAAAAACCAAATAAATTTGGTTGCACCTAGTCCATTTTGAAAACTTGTCTTGATCAGATTAGATGTCCTGGTAGTCTCACCGTGACTAGTATTGGCCACCACCTGGTGGAGGTGAGCAAGACTCCTGGACCACATTAAGGAGCATGAGAAGAGTTTCACAATCATGCTGAGCATATTTCACGAAAAACAGAAGTCCCTAAGAGTGCAGAGGAAGCCATACCTTTACAAACAGAACACTTTTGAACCCACATTAGTTCATATAAAATCACCAATATAAACCCACATTAGTTCATTAAAAAAAAAAGTTTGCATTGGTATAATTTCTACTTATCTTTTACACACTGGTAGATTTAAAGGACACTCACATTGATACAGAAAAAATTACTCATTGTGCTGTTTTTACTCTTTTCTAATTCAGATAGGTATAGGAAAATGTATTTGGAAAACACCAACTTATTTCCAAAGTTAAGTCATTTGCTGAATCAGGATTTATTAACTTTTCTCTCTACAAAACAAACTCCTTATTTGGGCATAAGGGGGCTAGTCACCTTCTTACATCATCTATTTTATTTTTAAAGTATGCATTTTTCTTATTGAAAGCCCTTAGATCTGTATTTTGACTTCTGCAACCCCTTTCAAAAGGCCTGAGTCACACCAAACTTCCCCAAAAACACCATGACTTCTCCCAGACTCACCTAGACTACCCTGGCCATCAGATAAGGCAGGATCACTGAAAGCTCAGTTTCAGCACTATTCAGAGATGAAGGAACACAGGTTATCTTCAAACCAGTGTTAAGGATAGCTACCCTCGTAATAACTGTAGCCACACACTTGTCCTTTTTCCCTAAGTTTCTGACTCTTGCAGGGACATTCATAAACTCCATAAAGTGACATTTTGCACAAGCTACAGATAAAACATACATTAACCACAAGCTACAGAGCTGATCCACAACAGTCCTTAACATTTAAAACTGGTAAGGGATATGGGATGTTGGCATACAGTCCAGTACTGTACTGAGCATATCCCGACACCTTCAAGTGTCTCCCTTTCCTGACTTGGTCTGGTCCCCAGGACCTTTGTAAACTGAGCGCTGTAGATGAAACTAGCCAATACACCTGAGTGCTGTACCACTGCAACTGCAACTAGCCAATATGCTTTACCACAAAGCTGTCTGCAAAAAAAATTATTTTAAATTCCAACATAAGACACTGTCCCACCAGCAGTCACTACAAGCTGCATGACGAGCCACATAGTACAGCCTAAAAACTCACTCAGTTTAGGTTAAGTGTAACTGCAGACCTCACAAGACCGAAGGATCACTTGCTATGCATCCTAACAACTGTGATCATAAGGGTTATTCTGTTTCCAGCTGAAGTTTAATGCGATTGCTGTTCAAACAACATACAGTTACTTACTTTCAGATGCCAGCCCCCATGCCAACATCTTTGTTGCTCTGCTCTAACGTCCTAACAAAATACCTAAAGTTGCTCAAAATATTTCTGAAAATTACCTTAATGCTTCAACTTCTGGTTTTCAGATACTTTTAATAAAAGTAAAGAGAAGCAGGATGTATAGAGTGAGATGCTTGTTGCTAGGTGATACCTAGATCTCTTGAACTCCTAAAGACTGAAATACTTATCCAGACTCCCACAAAGAATGACATCTAGCACTGAGAAGAGACACACACATGTACTAAAGTACATTAGGATTCAAAGTAAGAAGCAGCAACTCTGTCACCTGCTTGGTCCCTAGGGCACCTAACATGAGGAGTCTGGGATGGGGGTGATGCACCTCCTCCTAAATACCTATCCCAATATTTGCTGAACCTTTATGGGACAATGCCTCCAATATATTCATGCCAAACCAGAATGATCTCAATGCCACTGCAATCATGGCAGCACAAGTAAATACAACCTTAGCTACCTGACCATATAGTAATGGTTTTCCTGATGCTTGGGGTACTTTTCCCCCAACCACTATATATGACAAGAGGTTTCCACAGATAGAAGCATATAGTAGGCCAAATGTGCATGAACAATTAATCAAACACACAACCATCATGCCATGTTCCTCCCACTCTTCACTTTAAAAGGTTTATACTAAACATTCAAGAAGTGCTTACACAGTCCTTCAGCAGAGGCTTAGAGGAATAAACATTATTCTTTACAGGGTCTTTTATTTGACATTAATGAATTATTCCGGACTGAACAGCTTCAAGGGTAAATCCCAGACCTGAGTCTTCAAGATGAATTCCAAGAACAATTTGTTCTCCCTAGAACTTAAGCGTCTGGTCTGACAACTATTAAAGTTTCAGGAAGAGACGGTCTTTCAGTAACACTTTAAAAGCCTTGCTACTGCATCAATGTACACAAATGAAATTAGAAAGTGTATGTGCACACTGATAATATCATAAATGTAGAATAGACTTAAACTCCGGAAAAGTAGTGGAGTCCTCAAAAGACTGGATTTAGGTAATAATCAGTGGTCAACCTAGAAGTGTGTAATAAATTGCAGGGAGCAGAGAAAAACACAGTCAAATACTACTCCTTGACTTCTTATTCTTAAAGTAGTCAACTTCAACACACAGAGTTGAATGGCTAGCTCTGAAACCTTGATACTCCCTTCACAATTCTAGCTTAAACAGAATGACATTGTTTTTAATTAGCTCCAAATTAAACAAATAGTGATAAACACACCTATCACTTTGGGCAGCTTCTCTGACATATGGAAATGCTCATGTTACAGTGCAGGACAAGGTCTGTCAGTTCACCACCTTATCCTTGCACACAGTTCAAACTCAGAGTTAAAATTTTATTTACTAGACTGTGCACAATGTCAAAGGACTTGACATTGAGGAGCCTTTTCTTGTTACAAAAATTGTAGCTTAAAAAATACATATATATACACACACATATATATAATGCATATGTATATATTAATATAAAAATATGCACACGGCCAGTCCACAAATTTTTGGTGAATTAAGTTTTTTTTGTAAATAATTTTCTGAAGGAATGTGCAGAAAGTTTCAAGTATATCATTCAAACAACACACATTTTGAAGTCTGGATGAAAAGCCTAACTCCATTTCTGAATTCACAAAGAACTGCAATTAATATAAAAGTCATCTTTTTCCCTTCAGACTTTGTTTTTCCCCTTTTTTCAGCAAACAGTATATATTACTCTCCATATAAGAATTATTCAATATTTGTACTCGTAAGGGCTTATGAGCATCTGAAAGAAGTATTTAAAATAACATTTAAATATTTTGATGTAGTTATTCCTAATTTCAGATTGGGATTATGTATGTTCTGTTTCTACATTTTGTTTGGACTTCAGATGAAACAAATGCAATTAAGTGTACTAAAAATGAAGTCAAACTTCAAATGAAAAGGAAGGCAAACCACAGGAAAACTGCTTATACCTCAAGGAGGATAAGAAGGAAGAGACCTGGTAGTGATTTTTCCATATCTCTGCAGTGGGGGAAGAGAAAAAGACCAACCTGTCCAGCAGGAGAGTTCCATCAAGACTGGATTGACACAATAGATGCTGCACAGGTAAGATCCTAACTTAATAGGTTTCCTACTCTTATTTTGCACTGATTATACAGACTAGCATTACCAGATACTACCACCCATTATCCCACTTCTGGTTAAATGCTTTTACTCAAACTAGGTCTATGCTTAGTCCAGAATTGAGCAAGCTTTACTTGAGGTACAGGCAGCAGTACTTACTCGCTCTTCTCAAAGTTGCAATATAATATTTTATATTCTAACTCATTCAAAAAATAAAACAAGGATTTTCTTTATCTTCTGTTAGGATGCTGCTGAATCCCAGAGACCACCAGAAGAACAATCCTCACACTTGTATGCAATTATAAATGAAATGACCAGACCTTAAGAACCAGTTTACTTAGGGATACACCCTGGGATGTCTTCCCTTTTCACAATGTGCAAGATGCCGTAAAAAAAGTTAGAAAACAGCAGTAACCACCATCCTACCATGGACAAAATATCATGCAGATCACCACAATGTCAAGCACTCTGAGCCAAATTTCACAGCAAAGCCACTTAAAGAATAAGCAAAAACGGAGAAGTTGTGGCCCTTAAAATTCCTTTAAAAGAAGGAATAAAACTGTTCCCACAAGCAACAGAAAAAAGCTAAACAAGCTTCAAGTTTATACATCACCAAACACGCAACTTCTACCTCACTGTGTCAATAAATGCAAGGTAAGTTAGCAAAAACCCAAACTGCTTAAACAAATCTGTTTTAATCCTCCAAAGCAGAGGTGGCACTAGTTATGAGGTGGCCTTGACCTCTCTAGCTACAGCCACAGCATCTAAGAGAGGACAGGCTTCCACAATTTACCCTAAAGGGAAAAAAGAACAAAGAAAACCAAGAAAATGCTATTCCAAGTTGTGATACACACTGAAGAAAGCCAACTACCAGGCTCAAAGTTACGCTTTCAAGAAATAAAGTCATAAGCTGAATGCATACTGCTCTGCATAGTGGATAATGATGTTCAGGTCCTATTCCTGCCTTTGCACAACCCACAACAAATTCCAACACTGCATTTTTGACAACTTGGGCCCCCTTCTTTTGCTTTCCATTAGAACTATATCAATAAAATCCTTTTTCATGAAAACAGCATGGTATCTACAGCATCATATCTATGTGACTGTGTAGTTACATAATCAGGCTCTAAATGAGGGGCACTACATGACACCAGTGATGCTATTAATCAATATAAGGAGCCTATTTGGCTGGCATCCTACAAATGTGGGTGATGAGTGTCTATTTTAATAGGAAAGTACACTCTCTAAAATTGATCAATTGACCACAAGTGTTTCAATTAATAATTTTTAATGTCTTTTCTCCTAGCCTGCCCTTCTTTTAAAAATGCAGACTGGCATTATTACTAATAATCATCTCTCAGCATATTAGAGGTTAAAGGTACAGAAAACGGAGAAATCCCAAAATCTGTCAATACAACATTTCCATCAGGCACTGACCAGCTTGCAGCAGCTTCACTACCAGATTCAGCAGCTACTGATCTTTCAGTAGCAATCTGAAACCCAGAGAAAATCACTGAAGCATACTCATGCTCTTGATGCCTTTGGAAGGAATGAGAAGAACAAAATGTATCTCTGTACTGATCCTAGAGAATTTCCACTGAAAACTCTCCATCCCAGCTTTTCAAGCTTCCCAATACATGGTAAAGCTCAGAAAAAGCCATCATTAACCTTAAGAAATAGTACATCTGTCTGGAGATCCACCCAATACATACCTGTATTATATCCCATCACCCTCCCTAGGCCTTGCCATTTTTCTCCTTTTTCCAACAGCCCTCATATTTTTGACAGGACATACAAATGCCCTGACTAGTTACCTGACCTTGCTTAGACATAAATATATTTGCTTCTCCCCTTTGGAGAAGGAGATGGTTGGGAAATAATTTCACACCGTATTCCAAGGGAATATTAATCTGCAAATCTGAATACGTACTTGAGTCCAAAATCCAGAAGTAGCCTGATTTCCAAAGGTAATTTGTACTTTCCAGTCTCCTACTGAGATGACTGCAGCAGCCTGCAGGACTCACCATCTGCATGGAGCAAGCCAGTGACATTTCGTTCTGCAGACCAACAAAGGCAAACAACCCCCTTAATTGTGGCTTGGCAATTGTTCACATTCACAGCCCAGAAACCATAACCTGAAGAGCCACTTTAGCAGCTCAAGTCCTTGCCAAGTGACAGGTTCATCTCACCTACTGACAGACACCCACACCTGCGCTAGCTGCCCTTCATGGCTCTGCAGCTAAAGGACAGAAAGAGGCAGTGTAAGGGCCTGAGTCACTGTCACTGCAGCCAGTCCAGCAACTGCTTTTGACCAAAAAGCATTTTAGATAAAACAGTACTTAGTTGCAAAGTGAAGGGGACTCTAAGTTTTAAGAGCTTTGGTTTTTTAAACCAGCCTTGGCTTCCTTTGTTTTCCTGATCAAACACTCTAAATTTAAAGACTTAAGGAGACACCATTCCCATGGAGCCAGGAGGACCTGGAAAAGCATACCATTTTTACAAAAGCTTATAGGGAAGAAAGGAAAAGAAAAGTAACTTGAGCTGGTTAAATACTTCTGTCAAGCAGAAATTGATGAAACAAGCCATGCTAAGTTTCCCATACACCAAAGATCATCAGTTGTATAGACACCACCATAAAAATCTATTACAAAAATCAGAAACTGAGAATGCTAAGAAAGTCACACTGCCTGATTTACTAAATGAGAGACAAAAACACTGCAATGAAAAAGTCCTGTATTTCACGGGGAAACACAGAATTGCAAAGACCAAGGTTTTTCCCAAACTTGGCCAGGCTGCTGATCCCATACTCTGTGTCACCCCAGTGAAAACAATCAACCCCCGACTTCATGCTCCCAATATTACCACTACTATAGTGGAAAGTGGACTCATTGTAGTTAATTATCTTTCAGGGAAGAGAATGCAACAAATAAATTAATAAACATAATTAATCACAAGAGACATGAAAACCAGAGGCAATACTACTGAGGAGAAACATTTTCTTTTTCTTCCTCCTAAATACTCCCCATATGTAACAAAAACAATGTGACAATATGGATGCTGTTTTGAATTAAGCTGCCTTCTTACCAAAAAAAACCTATCTTTTCCTAACCACCATGATCCACAACCCCAAGAAAATATCCTGACTCAGAATACCATGAATGGCATGAACAACTAGACTCACCACTTCCCCGAGGATTAAATTCAGCAACTCCTTGACAATCAAAGCTTTTGTTTTTCTATCAGTTCCCTTTGATTACTTTTTAGATTTGCAGGTAACACCTGCCATGATACATGACTTCAAGGGCTTAAAGCAGTTCAACTGGCAACAGGAGACACGTTAGCCGAAGATGCACTGGGGTATAGCCATCCTCAGCTTATTGCCAGGGATACACCTATCTGGTATTTTGCCATTATGAGTAAGCCCTAAATTAGATTAACTATTGAAAAATATTTCTGTAAGTCGACTATATAAGAGACAGCCAACACAGCTTCTGCTATTTTACCAATTTCAAACAGCTGCCCATCATCCACTGTCAGTGTCTTGAAGTTAGCCCTGCCTTTTCTACCAACTACCCACTTTGGTGACACAGTTTCTTCTTTCCATGTTACTCCAACACAGAAACATTGCACTTGTCCATCTCAAGCCTTAAGGATCCTCCCATCTCTCTCAGGTTCATGAACCCTTTAGTCACCCTTGAGACACAGAGTCCTGGCCCAGGAGGGAAGTGCTCCCCTCTCAACCACTGGACATCCCTTTCCACCTCCCCTGCTTCCAGAATAGGCTTCTGGTAGGTGAGTTGGCAGCTTCTGCAGCTCAAATGCAGTTGCCTCCATGCACACCCCAGCATCGGTGCCATAACTGGCACCTCCACAGCCCCACCCTTCAGGGGTGTGAGTCTGGTAACCAAACCACCCTGCCCTCACCCCATGGAGTGAGCAGTCTCGTGTTACACTGCCTGACATTCAGTGGCTTCAAAAGAACTTAAAATTATAATCTGAAACATAGTAACGTAGAATTTGTGAGCCCAACACTCCTCTGTGACTTGTCCCACCTACCCTCAGCACTACTCTTACCATAGCTCTCCCTTCAACCTCTTAGCTGAGCTTCATTCTTGGGCAGACCACTCATCCAGTGGCACTAATCCAACAAGAACCCTCTCAGTTTCACTGAAAGTGACTTTATTCCCACTAGAAAGCCAAATCCTGACTCCATCCTGCTGTTTAATCCATTACTATGAAAGATTTCAAGGCCGGGTTTCTTTTTTAATACAAAAGCTAATTATTTATTCTATATCCTAAGCTGTGCTCCTGATTATTCATTAGGTACAAATACTCCCTGTTCTTCACATTCTGAGTTTTCAATATTCTGAATTCACTGCTAGCTGTAGAGGTGGCTGGTGCTACATACTCCAAGTCACCATGAAACAGAACCTGTCTCACAATGTTCTCCTGCTGGAAAGGTTTTGTTACCTAAGATGAAGCAATTATGAGCCTCACCACAAGAGCAAACTCCAGTTACTAACACCACCACACACAATCAAAGTACTAACTGCTGTCCAGAAGCGAACAGCAAATTTTGCTGCATGTTGGAATGTTAAGACATTCTGAGAAGAGTTTTATTAAAAGCAGAGATAGCTGCAATAGTCTTTGTAATAAACATAAGGAATATTGCAAGCAACTTACACTCCCACAAGTGGCAAATGTCATCATCCTAATGATAACCCCTACTGAGTTGCATCCTGTAGAGTTACCACAATTAAGATTCTGTTAAAATACCCATTACAAATATCTATTTTTAATTAACTGTAATTCAGACTTATATTATGCAGCAGGTTGTGACTTGATGATTTTCATAAGGCAATGAATTAAAGATTAGAAAAACCAAATAAAGGTTAGCCTCTTGGGAGGGGAAAGGAAATCAAACGAATTTCAATATATATGGGAAAAAGTAATATAAGTCAATAAAAATAAAAATCATAAATTTTGGTTACACAGACCAAGTTTTATAGATAATAAAAAAGTAAACCACTGAAAATAAGAATCCCCTAAGTGTGCATTTGCAGTTTCAAAAGAACACAACAAAAATCAGTGTTATAGGCTTGAAGTTCATATGGGAGAAAATATGGAGGTTAAAACAATGTCTGTGCTCTACTAGACCCTTCACAGCTTGGTCTTAAAAAAAAAAGGAAAAAAGTAAATTAAAAAAATGCATGCAGGTATTTCTACAAACCCACACAGGGAATGCACATATAGGGTTAAAACTCAAACTGCTCCCAACAGGGCCATATTTAGCACAGGCAGATTTACTATCCCTCCCTGGCCCATCAGGCCTTGGTACCAAATCAAAGCTTACAGCTGGGGTGGGCTAACAGAGAAAGGCTTCTTACATTTAAGGCCCATTTTCACCAGCTCCACCACTTTTATTCTTAATCCCATTCACGCATTAGTCAGATTATTTTGCTTTTCCAACCTGATACACAGAGAAAGCCCACTTTTCTCATCTCTGTTTCCTTTACCAATTGACCAAGTGACAACAACGTGAGATGAGTCCAGTGATCCTTCCTCCGTTCTGCTTCCACATCCTGCTGCGCACAGCCGGCACACTAAAATACAAGTGTCAAGCAGTCAACAAATCTCGACAAGCCCTTAATCTTAAGGGCATCAAATATAGTTAAGTCATCCTCTTTTATGGAAAAAAATCTCATGGAATGGAGCCAGTAGTTGAAAGGGCTTTGACAAGCGGAGAAGGATTAGAACAAGCCAGCATCATTTCAAAATGAAAAGTAGAGAGGTCTGGCTTCCTAATAAGCAAATTCACCAAAAAGCCACAAGCTTAACTGAAAACATCTTAACCTGCAGTATGTCAGCAAATACAAGTAAGCTCTTACAAACATGTACTGAAAGAAATAATGCCATATTTTCTTTATTGCTGTTTTTCTTATCTGCATTTGAAAAGAGCCCACAAGGAAACACTCTATTGAATGAGTTCAGGAGGAGCATATTATCTAAATACAGAAGCACATTTGTATTAATACCACAGGGATGACATTCACAAACATCCTCCTACTATCCTGTAAATGCCCACAAAACAAGTATCTCTATATTGTATCAGTGATGCAGAAGTTTCACAGAAGCTGCTCTTGAGAAGCTTCCTGAGGACCAGCGTGCCATAAAGGGCAACCACAGTACCTGCTCTCTCTCTTATGAGCTTCTTCATACCCTGCACCCACTGCACTCAGACTAGCACTGTTTCTGGATTCGGGAAAGAGAAGAAAAATAAATTCTCAAGACAGAAGACTTAGTATCTAGTCTTAACATGCCTCCTTTGGAGGGATGGGCAGCAAGAACAAGATGTAGCTGTGTTGAGTTCTACCACTCCAGAACTCAGCTTCCCACTGACGTCATCTCCCATCTCCCAAGCTAGACCAAGACTAAACTAGCCTTTCAGAAAAGTGAGGGGCATTTACACTCTATTAAGCAAACCTTAAGCTTCAAGCAGCTGGTGTACATTAACTTGAGCTGAAGCTGCAACCACTCTGGAGGCAAAATCCCACAAGACCATGGCATTTTCCAAGCTGCTCCCAAACCGAAATAATTGAGCAGGAAGGGGTTGCACAGCTAGAAGAGCATCTGAATTTTTCCTCCACTCCTGCCAGCAGCATGCCAGATCAGGATCTTCATCACCTGGCCCTCTCTTGCTTTCACAATTTCATTTTCTCTGTTGCCACCTAAAGAGCCATCAATGGAAAATTCACACAAATTGTAAAAAATAGGATAGAGGAAACCTCAAAAGATCATCTAGTCTCTCCCTAGCAATTCACACTACTGTGATTACCTCAAAAAAATATTCCATTTTTATTATATCTATTACAGACAAGCTTCAGGAAAATAATCACTGGACTTGAAAATAAAATCTGCATGTAGCACCAAGGTTTCATCCTGATTCATTCTAAAGACAGAATATCTGCTTTACCATTCATACCACTAGGAGACCATAAATAGAACAATACTCAGGGTATGGAGCTGACAGCTTGCCAGAGCTCTGATATTTACTTCAATTGCTCATAAAGACAAACATTTTTCAACACAAAATTAGGATTAAACCACCCCACAACATATGACTAATTAAAAAATATGACTAATGTCTTTTAAGGATGTTTTCCGGATCAAGTATCATAGATGGATGTCTGCAAAAATATTTGAAGATGGAAAGCAATATGAACTTCAATGATAGTTTTAGCTGTCAAGAATAAGACGGAATGTAAGAAAAATAAATTTTCATTCCTCAGTATAATATTCTTTTAAATTGAAAAAAAAAATCCATACATAATAGCAATCATTCCTCCAGCTTCTTTAAAACTGACTTCGTACACAAGTTTTGTGATCTATACCCCCCAAAAACAACAGGAGTGACAAAGGGCAGTTCCTTCATGCAGAAGTCCATGCTCCCCTGGCTAAATTTATTTTCCCAGAGAGGTAAGGCTATTGCTAACCCTAGTCAGATGAAGTTTCGAGATACCACTGAACTCTAATACTGGCACATCTAGGTCATTACGAAGTCTGCAGAACTGATGATCTAATTGGTTTTGATCCCTAGTGAAATATGAATCAGTACTTGGTTCACGTTCTGTTTTTTGGGGGTTTTTTGGTTTATTGGGTTGGATTTTTTTGTTTTTGTTTTGTTTTTTTTGTTTTGTTTTGTTGTTTAATTTCAATGCATCTCAACTCAAGGTACAAAAAGACATATGTAAATCTGCGAGTGTAAATCTACACCCAAGTCTCTATGTCAGCAATGTCAGTAGTGAATGCGCTCAACACTAGTTTCACAATTACAATGAAGATCTTTTTAGTGCAGTAAAAAGACACAAAATGTAGACACTCTTAAGGTGACCACATGCAGAAGCTATATCTACAGATACTTCTAAATACCTCTGATCTCTTGGGATTTAGTTATATCTGATTAGTCACACCCAGAGAGTCACCACAAATAATACCAGGATTTTTTTTCTATTGCATAACAAGACCTTATAAGCTAATTTATTTAATATTACTATAATTTGATCACACAATGTTAAGATAGTTTTGGCTCTTAGGATATTTAGATGGGTAATGGTCAGACAGAATGCTTCACTGCTGTACTGCGGCATAGGGATGCACTGTCTTAAAAGGGTATTAGTAAATCCATTATCATAAGCTTTCACTGATACAACTTCACTGGAGCAATTATGTAACTTTTAATTATCTTCTCTTATATGTTACAGTCACATGAGACAACAATGCTGTTAAAAGCAGTAAGAAATATCAATACACACTTGCAAAAGAGACGGCAAGACTAACAGGAATGGAAAGGAAAGAGTAAGAAGGGGAAAAAAATTACTGGAATACAGCTGAGAAGTGAAGAAGGAAAACAAATATATTTGCTGCAACTCATTCTCCTGCATTTGCGTTTTCTTCACTCCTCAGAAATGGAAACATTGGTGTGTTAATCATAGGGAAGACTATCAAGCTTACTGGCACCATGGAAGAAATCTCCAAACCCTGGAGCATAAAACTGGGGTTCTAAACAAAATTTCTTTTAAAGGATTAAACGGATATGCAAAGTACAGCTAACAGAAAAATACACTTTATATTTATTTTGCTTTGTTAGTTTTTTTCAGGGAAGTAGCAGATGAGTCCAGCAACTGACTGCTCTTTTGTGACTGTGCCCACCTACTGCCTTTAAAACAGGTGTATCTCTAAATTTTTGCTCTCTTGCTCACACTCCAGTGCCCCAGTTTTGTCATTTTTAGCGATTCCTTCCTGTGTGAACAAGCCTGAGCTTAAGTGTTTTCTTTCACACGCCAACAGGAAACCCTGCCTCCAAAGTTGCAAACCGTACAGGGAGAGGTGCAAGGAAGAAGCATGGCCAAGACAAATTTTCACGTAAAACCAGAGAAATCAGATAACAGATAAGCAGTCTAGAAGAGGAAGGGTTAAAATTGCTATCTAGAGCAAAGCAAAAAAAGCCACTATGCTTTATCACGGACACCAGATAAATTGTCTTTCACCTCCAATTACTGGTCTGCACAGCATAGCTAAATCACGTGGCCTCATGATATATTCACCAGCTAGTCAAAGTGCCACTAGCAGCCAATTTCTGGGTGCCAACACTGTACAACAGCTTCATTAAAACTGGTACGACAGGACAAAGTTTCAGCAAGTTTACAGGTAACAAAATTTGGGGAGGCAGAGTACACTCAAGGGCAGTGCCGCCATTCAAAGTGATCTCAGCAAGTTAGAGAAATGTTTTGTCAGGAACATTGTGAAATTCAGCAAAGGCAAATGGCAGGTCCTGCACTTAAGGAGGAATAACCCCAAGCCCCAGTACACGTTGGGGGCCAACAAGACACTTGGCAGAAAAGGAGCTGTGGTCCCAGTGGATGAACAGTTGACCATCAGTCAGATATGGGCAAAGAAGGCCAACAGCCTTATGGCGACATCAGGAAGTTGAGAGAGATGATCCTTCCTCTCTGCTCTGCTGAGACATCTGGTCCAGTGCTGAGCTTCCCAGTACAAGACACACATGAATACAACAGCATCCAGGACAGGTCACCAAGCTGAAACACGTGGTGGACTTGAGGCCAGGCAGTGAGAGCTGGAGCTGCTGAGCCTCAGGAAGGAGAAGAATTTTTGGGGAACTCAGTGATCTCTGCAACTACTTAATACAGTGCAAAGACAACTGAGTCCAACTCCTCTCTGAAGCGGGCAGAAACACAACCCAAGGTCAAGGCCACAATTGCAGCAAGTGGAATTTTGATTAAGGAAATTAGAAAATGAAGGTTTTATGATAAAGGTTATCAAAGACTGCAACAGATTGACTAAAAGGTGACTGAATCTTCATTTTTGGAGATACTCAACACTTGACTACCCAAGGGTTGGAGCAATCTCAATGAACTTGGCCTGCTTTGAGTAGAGACTAAACCAAATGAATGGTCTACAGATACACTCTTCAACCTATGTCATTCTGCCATTCAGAGGGTCTTTTCCTGTGTATATTAGGCTTTTCCAAGCATTAAGACTTCGACAATAGCTTTTGAGAGGACAAAAATATTCCATTCCTATGACACAATTTTTTAAGACCCAGAGTTCAGGGAAGCTTCACCCAAATTTTAGCATTCCTACAGCTGGAATGAAAAAAGCCCCTCCAAATTCTATTTTCCTTATAAGCTGCTCAAAAAGAAATGCAATTTTTCTTCAGAACACCTAATCATAAATAGTGTGTATGTTAAAATATACATTGTCTATTTATATGTATTCGCTAACATACCTTGAAGCCTCCCAATACCCATAGCTCTAAAGAGGTAAAAAAAGGCAGCAGCTTCATATTTAAGCACTATACCACAGAAATAATAATCACATTGTTAATTCTCACTGTTTATTATTTATTTATCTCACTGAATTTATCTCAGTTCAGCTTTCCCATAACACAAATCAGTTCCTGTGTCACGGGGTTCGTATACTCGTGACGCCAACTAGCGTAACAAGAGCTATAGCCACAACTAGTACAGACACCAGAAAAGTAACAGAATGTTTTCAACTGAAAATAGAGACCTGCATTACTTCAGTGGTAAATCATGTGCCACCACTAGTACATACTATTAGACTACATCTAAGGGACTTCAATAGCTCAAATCAACTGTTCTGTCAAAGACTTTGTAAACTTTCAAGATGTGAAAAGCAAAGTAAAAATAATTCCACCAGTTTGGATTGATTTCTTCTATGCACACGTTTATGTAAGCATGTATAATCCATCTGAGACATAAAATATATGCCAAAAGGAAACAAAGTTTCATATTTTTATGTACAAACAAAGAATACAGATCACAGGACAAAACAGAAGGAGCAACAGATTTCTGTAGTCTCCCATCAGCTGTGAACAAAGTACCAGGACACATACATGATACTAATCACCCAAGACTCCACAGATTGCATCAGCAGAATTACATATGGAATCCATAACTATTATTATACTTTGATGCTGAAGTTAGATTCTACACAGCACTGAGAGGACACATTCAGTTATCTTTTAATTTCAAAAGTGGTACAGCCTCAGATGGTATTCCTTCTCCCTTCTAGAAAGATAACAGTGTCCAGATTGTATGTCAGTTCCAAAATACTTAATTCCACATTAAAACTGTGGTTTTCAGCAACATCAGTAATTTTAATTTTTTTTCAGTGGTATAACTGATTCTATAGAGAAACAGCAAGAATAAACACGAATCAGATTGTAGAAAATTCTGCCTGCATTTCAACTGTAAATCATGAAGGTCATGCTTGGTTTTGGGTCGGGGGACAGATCTATCCTTGGGAAATATCTCAAAGAAAGCAAAGTAGCTCTGCCTTGGTCCAGCTCACTATATGCACAGCACCTTTGGGCATCTCTCCAGAGCAGCCACCACCCTCAGCAATGAATGCTCACCAGCACGGCTCTCCATGGACTGCAGCATCAGGTGCCCAAGGGCAAGCAACCATACCTTCCCCTCCCATGTAGCATCACACCAGGGGTAATCAGCATTCAACATTTCTGTATAAGCCAGCAGCAACTGAGAAACTGGCAGCAGTACTCAGTGCAAAACAAAAAAAACCAGAATGAAACAACAAACCCCAGAGCTGACACCAACTATCCAGCTCTCTGTCCCATAACAATCTGTGCATTGCAACAGTAATTTCAAAGAGAAACACCACAATTTTTAAATTATCAAATCATATGCTAACAAAAATATACAGTTCTGGAGACAAAAGAGGGAAGAAAAAAAAACAACAAAAAACCCTATACCACCAAGAAAGAAAAAAAACACAAACCAACCACAAAAGCAAAGAATCCTCTTTCTCAAAATATAGTCACAAGACTCGGCTGTTTTAACTTTTAACCCATACTCTCCAGGGAAGGGATGGAAGGTGGGAGGATAAATACATGTTGCCAAAAACATCCTAACAATCTGTTAATTGACACATTCATTGTCATACTACTATTCATGAAACACAAAGCCAGTTTCACGCTCATGGATTTTGAAGAGGAAAAACACAGGTGATTTAAGTTAATTATTATATTGGTGAGTAATGAAAGTATTAAGGGAAGTACAGCAAACACCTTTTTACATATTAGCTCTCACTGAAAATCAGAGGAAAAAAAGCATTTATAATAATTATTACAACTGTAAAAATAAAAGCCAGGGCAGAGGAAAAAAACCCACATTGGCCTAGTTCAAGTTTTTAGTATCAGAAATTTTTAATTAATCCTTCAAGATAATGTACCAGTAATGCTACAGGCCTAGTGTTTCCTTTATCCACACACAAAAACAGTGCCTTGATTGTGTGAGGTGCCAGATGGAGCACAAGGTAGTCCCCAACTCCAGCAACATTTTTCATGTTGTGCCACCTAGGAAATCTCCTTTGTTCACCCCAGCCACTGCCTCCTCAGCTGTAAAACAGAGCAGCAACTCTACCAGAAGACAGTCACATTTCTTGGTGGGGGGCACAGTTCATCAAAACAGAGGGACACATCTAAAAGCAATGCTGCCACCAGCTCCTTCTTTCCCCCCAGTCTCAGCTGACATCACTGACTCTTGGTCCCCTAGAGGTTTCCCACCTCTGATGCTGAACTGAATGCTTTGGAGAACTAAGGTCACCAAACGGGCAAATCTAGAATTGACTTTTAAAAATAATTAGTTTTCAGCCAGATTAGTGAACTCTGATTGCCCAGAGGCCAAATCACTGCTGGAACCAACACACAAGAAGGGAGTATGAATAGCAGGAGAAGGGCAGATGGAGACCACTGCTTCTGGCACAACAAGGTGTGGGGTTTGCTAGGAGTCTTATCAAAACCATAACTGGTGGACAAATCAGAGAACATGCAAACTGCTGCTACTGCAGAACTGAAAAACTTCCCAGAACTTTTTACTTTCTTCATTAGTGGCATGAATTTTTAAAATCATGTAAGACAAAACTTTATACTGGTGTATCAAGATAGAGATGTCAAAAATTCATCAGCAAGAGCTGGCAGAAGGATGTTCTCTGGCTCTGTAATCACTTCATTTTTTCTGTAATGCTGAAATTGTCTCAGGACTCGTCTACTGTTGACAGAGATATCTATACATTTTCTCATTAAACTTCACTGGGATCAATCCTTAATGTAACTGTACTCCCAAAACAGTAAGTGAAACATAAAAAGAACTCCTCAGAAAAAGGATATTAAGGGTACACAGGAGTATTTTTATTTCTTAACACTCTCTTTACTTTACAGATATACTTCAGAAGCAAACTGAATCAACCCACGAGTGCTATTTATCTGTCAGATACAATGCCAACAGGCACTTTAACAAAGACCAGACAATCAGAGACCAGGTAGAATATGCTGTGATGATTTTCAGGACTTGGCTCCCATACAAGTGAGCATGTTCAAATCTATACATGCATGGCCTCTGAGAGCAGGCAGCACAAAAGTTGTAGTTAAATTACATGTTTCTTTATTGAGGAAAAGAAAATAAAATTACAATGAAACCTCCAAGATTTGCCTGTAGGTCGAGCAAAAGAGAAGCAGTGTTGTGGACCCAACTGCTAAGCCAGTAGAGAGCACACACTCCTACATACATCTAGGAATAGCTTGGAATAGTCTGTACAGGTAACATTTTCTTTAAGAAAGATGATCCCTCCAAGGTAATTCAAAGCTACCAGTATTAGTGAGCAACACCTTACCTCCACTCACATCCAGACTATTAGCTTCCTTTTCTGGACAATACATCATTTCTGTTATACAGAGGACTTCCTCACAGTACATCACAATGGATCTTCTCCAGTCCTGTTAATTTGTTTTCTACAGGCAGCCAGTAATTTATACCGAACGTGACTATTTCTCGAGTTATCCTATGCTAAGTGTCTGCTCAGAACAAGCTTTTACAGCTGAGACTTATCAGTCCCTGAAGACAAGGATTTCCAGACATATTTAACTTGAGAAGGTAAAAGAAATACGGGCTTTCAGCTACCTAAATTATCAAAAACTTTTATGGTAACAATATAAAAAGAAATGGACAGTTCAAGGTAAACCATTATCTACAATTGCTTCCATACATGTACTATCTTTATGACTGCAAGCTGCAACGTTTTTAAAGTCCTTTCACTGATAGTGCTTATCTCAGCCTTCATTTTAAAAGCTTTTTTCTTTCTTTTTTATGACTTCTTGCAATGAAGTATCCTTCAAACTACAGATCAAACTGCTTCATTTTGACTTTTTCCCAATGATTTTTCACTACCAGCTAGCTATTCATAATCCCAACTACCTTCTAGTATCAGAACCACAAGCAAGAAGATCCTATAAACTATGATGCTTAGAAGGTAAGGCTAAAGGAACTTCCTCATTTTTTGGAGTTATCTGGCACCTACAAACAGACCTGAAGATCAGATCCAGTACACAGCAGTGTCCACACATCCCCCACTACAGCTCCAAGCTCACAGGCACCCAGCTCTGGCACACAAAGCCCATGATGGGGATTTTGCACATGGGAAGAGAGAGGCGCTTCACAACAAGATCAAAGACTTCACCCAAACTTTTAAGAGTTGACCAGAATTAGCAAACTGCTAATGCACCAAAAAGATGCTGATCTTAAATCCAAATCCTCTGCAAAAGGTACTAGTTCCATGGTTCCCACAACCAAAGAACAAATATTATTCACTTGCGAAGAGCTGACAATGTTCCATTCTTTTAGGTTAAAATACAGCAGCAGCAACAGGGGGTCAGCATCACTACACACCCATCAGAAGCCACAGAGAGGACTAAGGTGCTCCTCTTGGCTCAGGAGGGTCAAAGCTCAGCTTCTCCCAGCCAGGAACAGGAGATTCACTCTTCCAGAAGGCACCAAGAGGCATGGGACAGCACAACCAGTCATGCAGCAAAGGCAGATCCACCATTCTAGTGCTGTTTCATGCATTTGGATAGTCACTGGAAAAAGTTGCTAAATCCCTCACTGAGGTCCAGCCTCATGCATACCTTGGATGACCATCCTTGGTGGACACCAAGTTGCCTTGCCTTGCTCGGTAATTAGACCAGATTCTTCTCTGAAGCTCCTAGAACAGCCACTGAGGCAGTAATTTCATCAGTACATAAGGATATGCTGATTTTTCAATAGGATTTAGGCACTCACAACTTTTACCCTGAAGGAAGAAGATGAACAGACAAAGCACATCAGCCATGCAACAAAGAACGCAGCTGCACAAGAGCAGAGGAGTGTCCTCCAAGTCTCTCACTAACAGAGGAAACAAAAAGAGAGGGAGATAGCAAGCAGGAGTACTTACCTTTAGGGACAGGAAGAACAGCAGCTGTATAACCTCCACTCTAAAAAGAAAAATGACAGACAAACGAAGGGAAGAGAGCACTAGATGGATAAACATGAGGACAAGAACAGAATATACGAAGTAAAGAAGCATGGATAAAAGGAAGAAGAACAGGCTAAGAGATGGAGAGACAAAATACAAAAGAAATGGTGTACACTTCAATTGCTCTTCCAATATGGAAAATTTTGAAGTACATTAAGAAGCTCCAGAATATTCCTCCAATGAAAAAACGACCTTTCAGTTGCTGCTGTTTCATTAAGTGTAGTGGAGGATTTTTTCCTTGCTTCTGCTTATATAGAAATTGTTAGATCAGAAAATGGAGTGAGTTAACCACTATCCAGAAGTAAAATAAAGTCATTGAGACAAGCTGGACCCATTGATTTTACAAGTTTTTAAATATCAAGAGCATCCTGCATATGATGAACAGGAGACTAAAATGAGCAGGAGACTAGAATGAAAATAGACTGGAAAAGGTGAATGAATCATGAAAAGGAACCACTGATGCCTTAAGTTTTAGCTTTCATATTTTCCAGATTCTGTACTGCATTAGCATATAACTCTGACTTTCATATGAAGTGTTAGCAAGTTCTCCTCACAGTTCAGTTAGACAGAACAATCCTTTCCCAGCCTGAGAACCAAGGACACCATTACAGCTCCAGGCCCAAATAGCATAAACAAGAGTGAATTGAAGAGAGCAGTCTGGGAGATGGGACTTCATGGCCTGGAGCTGTAATTGGACAATTAACACCCAAATATGTAAATAGACCAAAACATAGAAGTGTGAAAATGTGTGATCCATCATCCATCTTGGGTGAAGCCACAGCCAGGCTCTTGTACTGCCCAAGGTATATCCTTTAAAGGCTTTTTTAATACCTACTTCATTCCTTTAACACTATCTAGCCTCTGTTCCAGGTAGCCTCTCAAAGCATCAACATCAGACAAATAAAAGACACTAGTATGAAGATGAGCCAATGCAGAAAAAGGTAAAAAAATGCATTCAAAGAAACGAGAAGACAAAAAAATTCAGAAAAAATGCAGAATATCAAATTTCACAGCTAGAATGTTTGTGCTCCTACAATAGACCTATCTGGCCATATATTTACAAGCATTTATCCTATATCTACAAGCATAATAGAATGGTGACAGGAATGGTGGGAATATTTTCATTATACCAGTATTTCTGGCTATTCTGGGTTTTAATAAACCAGTAGCAAGACAGAAAAGGGAAGTAACATCTACTATATTCATGCTCCAGCTCTGCAGGAGCATGGGAGCTCTCCCTCCAAACAGGTTGCTCCTTTACTTGAAGAACAATTTCTTGAAGTATTTTCACTTGCTGGTTATTACAGCAACCTCCGTGGAAGGGATAAAACCCCACAGCAAGAGAGATCTGTACTATCCTAGAGAAGTTCCTGCTTTTTCCAACCCCTACCTGACAGTAGCCAGTTAAAGCAGAGGATTGCTTTTAAAGAACTGAGCTATTTTTATTCCCTCTGCCATTAACCTCACCTAGAACGGGAACAGCACTCTGGGTCCAGCACACTTCTGTATTTTCTGCTCTCTGGTTAGTAAACATCTTGTTTTCTTCCAACTTCCTTGGCTGTCTTCCCACCAGGTGCATACACATATAATAATTTTAAGAATTCCCTAAAAATGTTAGTCTGAATATTCATGAAGAGTAACAGTTGGACTCAATGATCTTAAAGATCTTTTCCAACGTTTTTTCCCCTCCATTTGTCTCTCATATCTTCATTCAGTTCCAGCCAAAAAAAATTCAGAACGATAACACCACCTTTCCTCAAAACACTTGGCAAGGATTCTTCCTGCAACAACTCTCCCTCATTAGATGCACCAGCTTCACTTCACATCAGAAGTTGCAGGGACAAAAAGCTGCACAGCCTCAAGAAACTACCAAGGAAGGGAGAGCAACACAGGACTGAGCTGTGATTTCCCACCACTCTCCACACAGCAACACAATGTGCCAGAGGGTTCAGGCACATCTGTCACAGCCAGTGGGCACCCCTCATTCAGACCCAGTATTTCCCGTTAGGGAACAATAACACACTCAAATACCCCAAACACTTGAGTATGTAGCAGCTTATGATGGGGTGGGGTTGGGGTATCAGGTTTACGATGCACCTCCTAGAATATGGGAATGTGGTCTCAGACGGCAATTAGTTTCCCATCTGTATGCTTCTTATGGTTTAGTCTCAAAGTCTTTATGTATTAGCTTAAGAGGCATCTTTAAGAGCATCTCAGCCATTCAGACATGCCCCACTGCAAGCCAGAGTCACATTTAGTTGCCTCATTCAATTTGAAAATTCCTACCTTTCACATTACTTTTGGCATCATAGTCTGTCTCTTTCCCCCAGGCATCTAATCAAAGTAATCAGATGGGGACCCAAGGTGTCCTAGACTCTCACTACAGACAATTTACATTGGAAGAGGCATCTCTGGAGGTTGTCACAGTCCACACAAGATCTACAAGGGCTTTTTAGCTCTCCCTTGATCATACCATTGTGCTGGTTACACATTTACCTGAGCACAGGACCTCCACCAGGTGTCAAAATGAAATAAGCCCAGGTCATCTTCCCTTATTGATGCATTTCATATCCATCTACACACAATATACATCCTCATGAATGAGTACATACAAATACATACATATACAAGCACTTACACATTCCTCAGCAAAACTGTTCTTGATATTCTTGCACTCAAGCAGTAAACTGCTTTAGCAAATAAATTAACTGATATAAGCCAGAACAGACTTATTTCTTCCACCCATTTTTACAGAACCTCAAAGCCTTTAGTATGTGAGGGTGCTTCTCCCAAAAGACTTTTACACTGGCATAGCTGGAGTCATACACAGCAGAGAAATAATCCAATTAAGTTAAAAAATACATTCTAGAAAAAGTAGTTACCATAGATTAAATAGAGTGGCAGATGTGTAGTTTTTCAGATCACTCATTAATTTGGCAGTACCTTCCTAATGATCTCTTCTGTTTGCTTTCCTGAGTTGCCAGTGGAGCCAAGACTTAGCAAGCACCTGCTTCCAAGCAGGCAGAGCTTTAGTAAAGAAAGAGTCAGAAGAATCAGTAGACACTTTTGCCTACTACCTCCTGGACAAGGGGATTTGAAAGGTACCATGAGTCTCACAAGGTTACTGATCACAGACATGCATTTGGCAACGTGGAATCTAGCGATTAGGAATCAGCCAAAAAGAATGCTTTGCTTCTGTTTTTCACTTCAAAAACTGGCACTCTGCCCTGCTATTACAGCAGGCTGCACCAAGATGAGACAAAAGGGTCCTCTGCATTCCACCTGGTTCTGTCCACTCATGCTGTATTTACCAGACCTCATGCAGATTATAATGCAAAGTTGAGTTCTGTATTTCTATTTAAAATATTGGTCATGTTTTTGTGGGGCACTCACACACCATCAGGTAGACAGATGGAATCACAGTCTGTTGAAAAGAAACAAACACAGATCAATAACTGCAGTCTGATTTGTGTGCTTTAAATATTGTCAAAACATGCAGGAGGAAAAGGCTGGTGGACTTCACAGCACAGAAATCTCAATGCACTCCAATACTCCATACAGGGAGGTAGCATCCACAAGAGTTAACTACACTGTGAGAAGTGTCTGCAGGCAGATGAATAAATAAATAAATAAGGACAGAGAATTTCACATTCTTTCAAACATTTATATTTAATGATCTCTATACAACATAGTCTACAGTTCTCCCAATAAAAGAGCCATGCAACATGTGAATGAGAACAGGAATGCATAAACTCTGAGATCAAACCCTAACTCCTCTGGCTTTAAATTGAAAGTAACAGTCCTTTCCCTATTGATTTTTTCCCTCCTCTTTCATTTGTGAAAAATTGATTTTTTTCGGCTGTGTTTGCTGAAGTGTCCACACCTGCAGCTCACTGCTTGCTTTAATCTTTGTATTTGTTCATCCATACTTCCAAGTAAGCCATGTCAAATAAGCACCTGAGAGCCCCAGTCCCACACTCACCAGTGGTCTTAACAAGCCTCAGAAATCCTATCCCTCACACATTACGACTGAAAGATAAGAAAAGCTGGTCCTGCCTTCCAGAAGGATGCTCAGAGGACATTCCTGTAGATGGAAACCCTCAGGACAAAGCCCGTGTCACATATTTTTGCAGGACATCTCGGGGCATGACAGACACCAGAAAAAAATGCAACAGAACCTCATGCTGCTCCCCCAGCAGCTCCTGAGAAGACAGAAGAGTAGTAACTTGCCATGTCTGAACATCATCAGAAAACCTGGCACAAAAAAAGGGAAGCTTGGAAGAAGAGAGAATTTTAGGAGACCAAGATGAAAAGACAAAGTACTCATACAATAAAGCCCTCACCACAGCTACTGCCTGTTTCTCTTACTCTCTGATGCACTTAACAAAGGAGCTCAAACCACACTTTGCCAACCTACTCAGCTCCTCTGAAGACAGCTGGACTAGCTGGAAAAATGCCAGACAATGCAAGTCCTTCAAATCCTGTGGCTATACGACTTCAAAATTGTAGCATACATTTAAATTTCTTTTTTAAAAAGGAAAAAAGCTTGACTGAAATTTTCCAATAAGAATGATTTGGAGATTAATCCAAATAATAATTAAAAAACAGAAACAATTCAGGTTAAATCTGTTCTGCTTATGAAACACTTGGATTTTAGCATGAATCCTTCCTACAGAAAAAAGAAGTTCTTAACTCTGAAACCAGGCCAGTCTGTGCAGCATTTGTGATGTATGCACATCTCCACTCTGAACATGTATGGCTTATTTCACTTTTGGCCTGAACTAAGACTTGCAGATGTGAGAGGCATTAATCCACTTGGGCAGTCAATCTCTTCGTGCTACAAAAAACAGCATGAAGCACAAAAAAACAGCAATTTGCATGCAATAGGTGACTGAATTTTTAGGTATTTGAAAGGAAATTTAAGGTAATTCGCCATGCTGCAAGTCTGTGCATTTGAAGTCCTCAAACACATTCCTATTCCAATATTCTCTCAGCATTAACTTTTTGGAGGTTTGACCTAAGTCCCATTATTTTAAACCCTTCATGACTGTTAGTGCCTTTCCCTTGCCTCTTGGTCCAAGGCACAAATAAAACACAAATTTTGGTGCAAGCCAACAATTATACAATTCTACAGCTCATTTATCAGATGGGCAAGAAAGTCCAAATGATGACACATTAAGCAAGATACACAAATTATAAAACACACCTAAAGCTCCAATTATCTACTTACTATAAGGCAACACATCCTGCTTGTAGGAAATACAGGAATACTAAAGAACAAAATTAACTGACTCTACGGTGCCAAAAGGGACAGTGATTCCAAGTGAGGGGACGTGGGAGAATGGTCTTCTATAAGGTTACATCCTAAATGGACAGCATGCTCATGGCATGTTGTACTGTGACCCCCAGAGACATCCTCCAGTACACAGCAAGGCAAGGGGCGAATTGTTTTTGTATAGCTACATCCTATTTGGATGATCTTCTATGCAGCAGCAATTCCCAAGGAAAAAAAAACCAAAGCACAAGTTCTGCCACAGTATTGTTCATTAAAAAACTGAAGTGTCTCACCCTGTGCAGAGACAAATGACTCATCCGTGTGCCCTGAGGAATATCTAGGCCAAATAAAGATGCCAGATAAAGAAACGATCCCTCCACAAACCAAATTCAGAGTAAATAAATGAAGTGAGACCTCTTACCTGTCTAAGAAGGGGAAGAAGCATTTTAAAGTAAATTTGTGTCTGCTCTAAATTTCAGAAAATTTAGAGTGCAAGAAATCTTTCATCAAAACAAATAAGTGAGAACAAGAGTTATATCACAGGACCACAAACTCTGCAGCAAAAGGAGCAATTTTTTACCGATCCTCCAGTAGCTGAGGTTCACTACATGTAGGCTCTAAATGCCAAACCATCCTAATTAGTCTAGTGACCCTAAGTTTCAAATACACTCAAGAGAGACAGAAGAGCTGAATTTGCCCTGCAGATGTGTCCATCTCTGGAGATGCCTTCCAACACAGACCACCTCTGTACCATCACGGTGGCCTGGACTATCAGCTCACCCTGGTTCCCAGGAGAACCATAGTGCACATAACCCAGGTTGCTTCTGGAGGAAGCTAAACCACAAGCCCCTCTCCAGCAGCACAAAAATGTACTTCGAACTCCTACAAGGTAATAAGGGCCTGCAATAACAACTACTCCCCTCTTTTCCATCTGCTGATGCACATCACCTGCTCATGCAGACATGGCCTCCAGCACACAGTTAGGAAAAACAAGTCTAAATCTGGTAATTTCAAGGTTCTGCAACCACTTCAAATCCCTTTTAAAAAGAAGTCATGCTGCATGACATAAGACATACGGTTCTTTAATATAAGTAGATCAGTATTTGTTGGATGTTTTACGGTTCCCTTTACTCTGCTTGGCTCCTGCTGCTTCCTTGAACCACCCTCCCTTATTTTCCAGTTCTTACTCATCACCACCCAGCTCTGAAGTATTTATCACATCCCTCAATAATGGCTGAGAAGAAGAATCACAACTATCCTCTGTTGAATTCTGAAAGCCAAAACATAAGATATATATCATGAGAAAATGGTAAGCTGCTGTCAAAAGAATAATTTTGAATTTTAAAGATTAGAAACCCATCTCTTCTAGATAGTGCCATTTATTGCTAAGATATTTACCTTTAAGTATAAAGCATTAAGTATATATAATTTATATAAATTATTTATTTATATAACAAAGATATCAACTCTGCATGAGATCACCTTCATGCAATGATCTCCAAATTTAGTTAAATTACCAAAGTAATAATTTCCAGAGCATTAACATTTCAAATTACTAAAGCACACAGTAAAGTGCAGAAGAGCTGAGCAGTTCAGCAGCTTTCTATAGGAAGCCTGCCACAGAAGGAAGAATGCATTGCTAGTCTTCCAGCTTCTTGTCTGGAATCAAAAATACAGCTTCAGACTTCATCCAGCTGAAAACCGAGCTGCTTTGAAATCAAAACAAATGCCACTGTCTTGACAAATACTAGGTAAAAACCAAATCCAGGAAATGCTTTGGCATTAAGAAGCCAAATCTTTGTCACAGAAATTTTCAATGATTATCCTGTAAGGGGTTTCACAACTGCACAGATCAATGTACTAAGAGGAAAGCCTCTCCTACAACATACTGGTATTTTTTTTAGTGTAGGAGTAGTTCTAAATAAAAAAAAGTGAGAGTTTCAAAAAGGGTTTCATGCGTTGTTAGTACATTTAAAATGTTTGCCTCAGGCAGGAAAAAAGATCAAGCAGTTATAGAACAATCTCAAGTCTGCTGACCATAAAGAAAGCAAAATGTAAAAAGTCAAGTATATTTAAACAAATAAAATGAATTATTTTGCTCTGTAGCGTCTGAGCATCTTCTGAAAGGATGCAAAGAAACGTAATTAACATGCGTCATCTTAGGCTCAGTCTATCAAATCTCTCCTGGGAAAAACCACATATGCACTGCAGTGTTTGGGAGATTTGGAGGTTTTTTCTTCTTTTTGTCCCTCACATGCATCTGCACATTTGTTTATCCTTAGTCATGAGAACATGGATGATTTGATAATGGCCTCAGGGAAGATGGATGAAGCAGCAAGATCTAGATGAGTCTAAGCATCATTAAGGAAATAGATGGTCTGTAGCAAGAAGCTGAGAAAAGTCAAAAAGGAGAAAAGATAAGCGCTAACTCACTTTATCCAAGATGCCTTGCTGTACAAAAATTAACACACACTATGTGCATCTTCAATTTTCTAAATGACTAGGGAAAAAAAAAGATTATATTGGGGAAGATCAAGTTTTTCAGGGTTTTCTAACTCTCGTAAGGTACAGACCCTGAACATGCTCATTTCATTTCAATCACTTCTCACCATAAAAGCAGTTTCCCTTTTTTTTTTCCTTAATATTTTAAGGCAATTACAACTTGAGTATCTGGAAATGTAGCTCCAAGCTTCTAAATTGCTTTCCATATATTGCACAAGGAATACTCTGCCTCCCTCCTGTGTTCTTGCCATTCCCAAAAGCACCCGAAGTTCCCACTCTTTGAGATCTATAAATGTACAAAACAGCACCTAAGTCTCTTGCTGTAACCCCATCACATTCGAACAGGAAACAGCCCCAAAGAGGAAGACAAAACTGCAATGTACTTGATAACAACCACCAGGCAACACCTGAGAAGGTCACGTAAGCTTCATTTCATCTCTCAGGCACTGTAGGTAATTTCAAAATAACACAACTGTTAACTGGTTACCGCATCACAGACCCAAACACAACGAGGTATTTACAGTCACCAAGCAATATGAAGTTTAATGTCCCTCTCTTCAGAACAGAAGACACTCAAAAAGTAAAGTGAGTAATATGATTAATGACAAGGTGTTAAATTGGACACTCTAATCCTGGAGAGCCCTGGAGTCACACAAGCATTGCCACCCTAACTCTCTTGCAGCCACTTCAGCAGGAAGCTCCAACCACTCATCGTTGGAGTTCCCACACTTACACTGTGCCTGGAAAGCAGAATTTGGTTTGGAAAAGACAAAGATTACAGCTTTCTGCCCAATTCTGAAGCACAGAAGAGGCAAAAACGTAACCATGTCCACAACTGAATTAATTCTACTCAATCACGACTTGCACCATCACCACCAAAACATCTTCAAAGATCTTCCCTTCTTCATCTCCTCCCCTCTAAAAAAGAAACTCACATTTTAGTTAAACATCTATGCTGGGAAACTTTCTTGAATCACTATGATTACTTTCCAGGGCTTCCCGTACTGATATTTCTGTCATCAGACCACCTCCTCTTTGATTTGACAAATGGATTGTACCTTTCTCATTCATGTACAGGTTCTTAAGATATAGCACATTTCTGCCTTTAGACTTCAGGGGAAGCAACAAAACTCACTTTGAACTTCCAAAAATCAAATCTTGGTCTACCAGCCCGTTTTTAACTTCTAGATCTCTGAGGCCCAACACAAGTAGGTCTTCAAGATCTTTCAAAGCTAAGTACCTAGATGGAAAGCTCTGGACAGGTAGGGGGGAGCAGCTAAAACCGTAAGTTTATCATAGAACCTGACAAATTTATCGTAGATGGGAAAACCCCTCCCACTGGCTCATGCTCTCACAGGCAGCTCTCAATTGCTCAGGTCAGCAGCACACAGGAACTGCAAACCCCTTCCTTCCCCCTGGAAGACAGTGTTTAGAGATGTGACAGGGTGCAAGACTCCTCACACCACGTGTCATGCCTGCCCCTCACCACCACCATTCCCCAGACCCACCCGCACTCCCCCATCTCTCAGACAGATCAGTCCTCTGGGCCTGCTGCTTTCTCATCTTCCCTGATCCAAACACCCTCAGGTCTTGGCATTCAGTTACACATCCCTTGACTTGTGCCACAGCAACCAGAAAGTAAACTCAGGCTTCTTTCACCAGATGAAGTGCTCCACCAAAACCATGGCACTGGGAACAGACATGGGCATGGAAGAGAAAGGGTGTCCAACCTCCAGTGTATCCCTGACTCCCTCACAGGGCTCTTTCAGGCTGCTGCAAACCCTATGGTCTCAACTTTGCCAGCTCTGGAGTCTACAGACAAAAATCCAAACCCCAAGAACATTAAAAAATGTAACAAAAGCTGCATTGTCAGCCAGGATTTTCAGAGGAGGCTGGTCTTCCCAGAGCTTATGTATCCAACTGCAGAGGTCCTAAAGTGGTTAGCTTTTATGTTTGCTATTCCTTTCAAAGCTAGTCTTTAAGGCTGGAAGCAAATAGTCAAAAAATCTAAGATTCTTGTGGCTTTCAGAAAGTTTGGGAGTCAATGCAAAACAGCACTCTGAACTTCAGTTTTTCCATGCAGACATTACATGACTAATTTGTTGTAACAGATTTAATGACATCACAGCACCCACATATTTACACTGCTCTGCAATATTGAAGTTTTCCAACACAGCAGCTTCAGATCTATATCACAGGGGAGAAAAGAGGGGAAAAACAAACAAAAACACCAAACCAAAACAAAAAACTCAAACAAAACAAACAAAAAACCCCTCTACACAGCTTAGGTACTTCCTGAGTCTGGTAAATTTACAAACACAAGAAAGCAGCAAGGAACTGTTCACTGAAATTCAAAGGCAAAACGCAAGCCAGCTGCAAAATTCATTCCTTAGCACACATATTACAATGATCCCTGCTCTTCAGAAGACATCCAGGCATGAGTGGTTTGCACTGTGCTCTACAGTAAACAGCGATCTGGGCAAATTCATTAAGTCCAAAGTCCATAGCTCCCACAGAAAATGTCTGTTAATAATAGTCTCGAAGTGGCAAGGACTCCAGTTTGAGTAATTTTTCTCATCACAAGAGCAGAAGGTATCAGAGAGGAAGAGAAAGGGGTTCTTACACATGGTACTCCCTAGAGATTTACTACACAGTAAGTCAAACAAAAAGTCATGCAAACAACCTATATAAGAAAATTTCACATTCTCTACAAAGACATCACAAAACAGGGGACTGGCATCATCACCTCTGCAACCCATCACGACATTTTATCAATAACACTACATTTAACCAAGTTATCAGGAATCTAGACCACCCACAACTGCAGGTTATTTATGAATGCTGGGCAGGAGCAAGGTACCAGGTAAAAAGACTCGAATTTAATTACTCAGTTACAAAATGAGGTACAGACCAGTCAAATTCCATCTCTTTGTTCCGTCCTTCCCAGCTGGAGGGTTCCTCATATGCCCAACCCACATGCCACACTAGTAATTCAAACCCAGCAGTGACCAAACCAAGCTCAGGTTTTGTTTTTACTGACTCCTGAAGAAGCAGGTAACACCAGAGAAGTTCAAAACTAACTACGTTTTGTCAAATTTCCCTCTGATGCAGAACGCCAAGAAGCACTAATTAAGAAAAGAACTATAAGTGTGCAGCAACTTTCCCTACACTCCTCCCACCCCTTCCTTTCTGCACTGATTTCATGCACTGTGCTTATGCAATTCATCACAAATAACCTTGTGGCAGGTTAGCAAAGGGTGGCAGGGGCAGGCTGCCCTTGTCCTGACTCCCTGGGAGGAGCAAGCAAAGCCAGGAGAGATGCCCCAGGCACAGCAGAAGCAGCACAAGGCGCTGAGTTTTGGCAACTAGGTACCCACCCCTACAAGGATCAAGGTATGCCCAGCTCAGAGCTACAAAAGAGGAGGAGTCTCATAGAAGTTGATACTTACATAGAAAAAACAAGAGTCGGGACTGAACCTGGTGCTACAAAGGCTCAGCATCCTTTTAAGCATTCACAGTAACACACCAGAGAAAGATACCCAAGACTTGAAAGAGTAAAGAGATTAATAGGCTGCAGAATGAAAAGCCAACAAAGAAAACAAAACTTCTTTTGAAAGTTGATTTATATCACCTCTCATGTGGAATAATATAGCAGGTTAAAAGCAAAATCCATGTCTCCTTCATGGTAGAGAAATAGATTTGCAGTGGAAAAGCTTGGCCAAAAATTCTCAATTTATCTTTGGCAATTTAAACCATTTCCACATAAATGATGTTGAGAAGGCAAAACTGACTGACACTTTGTTTCACAACACATCAGCCAAAAATCCTGGCTCTTATGCTTCAGTTGTTATCACAGCCACAGACTACGAAGTTCACATCTGATGCTTTATACATAAATATAATCTACCTACACCGCAAAACACAGTGGGATAGAGCCAGTCTTAACTGAGGTGTGTAACTTCCAGGGATTTCCCTTTCCTTAAGACAGAAAAGCACATCTCTTGTATAAAATAAAAACTCCTGCAGAACTTGGAGTTCGTTTAACAGTTTTGATCTAAATTTCAAGTCAGGCTGCAAGTGAGATGTATTTCTGTGGCAGTCAAATGATTAAGACATTATTTCTACAGCTGGGCTAATGCAGCCTATCATTTTCAGACAGCACTTTAAAATAAAAACAAACCCATCTGATTTCTGCAACAGAGCAAAACCACTGATACGAGATGTCTTTTAATGCAATAAAGTGAGCTGAAGACTGTAAGGAGTTCATCTTGCCCAAGTCTACTGAAACAAACCAGAACTATGGTGCCTCTCCTCTTTCCCCACTCCTCCCACACATCAGCATAATCGGCGTTTTGGAATTATTTGATCTTCAATCCTTTTCTGTCTTACAACAACCATGACAGGTGCGGAACCACAAATTTTTATTGTTATTGGGAGACAGAACCCATGTCTTCTTCACACGGTGTCTCCTGCTGGTATCTACTTTTTTTTTTTTTTTAACCTGAGCTTTCAGCAGCCGAGCCTGCTATTCATAGCGAAAGCCACAGCGGAATCTTTCAAGGCCGCTGGCAGTTGTGGTTACTCCGCTTCTTATAAACACAGCGGCTTCCTGCCAAGGCTCCCTTGCTACATCAGGTTGAATCATGGCATCCCTCACCGCCGTGACCCCTGAACGCAGTCATGCCACAACTCTGTCTAGTTCCATTAGCTACACTGCAGTGAGATAGCACTTCTGTGCCTACCTCCAAAACATCCTGCCTCTCCTCTAAGCCAGCCGAGAGGCTGCCAGCACACTCCTTCAGCCTGCCTTCAGTTCATCGCATTTTCATGTTTCAGAATTAACAGTTTTCATTAATTGCCCGCAATATGAACTTCATGGTACACCTTTAAATATGCTGTGGTGGCAAATATGTAATCCTCAAGGCAGGCTCCTATTCATAATTCACTCCTCTAACCCCACAGATACAAGCACAGGAAATAAAGCTCTTAGATTAAGTGGACAATAAAGGACAAAAGCAACTTCTTTTTAACTAGGTGAAAAAAAAGGTGAATTAAAAGAACAACCAGAGCATCTTATCGCTCTTTGGTGATCCTGTAGCAGATACATTTATTGCACAGCAGGACATTAAATGTGTTTTCCTATACTGATAAATTATAAATTATGTGTGTCCTACTTCTCATAGTACCACTTTTCTTATCTCTTCCAGGATTAAGCCAGCTAATAGCAGTCTTAGCATTTTTGACCTTTACTTAATAAAAAAAAAATTACCATTCTGCTGTTTAAATTAAGGATTCTACCTACAGTCCTTAATGGTCACTGTTTCACCTATCCTCAGCAACCCTGTCAGTAACAGCAGCTTGGCACTAAAACAAATGCATGTGAGGCTGAGACCAGCTTCTTTAGATGACAAATGTTGAGGCACCCCTTCAACACTTGTAGCTGAGAAGATTCCATCCCCTTCAGATCACTTCATCTACCAAAGTCTTGACAGGGTTGAAACAGTGATGCTGTCAGCAAGCAAGAAAAGATTTCTGCTGCTCAGGGAGCAAAGGAAGGAAAAATAAACCCCACCCTCTCTCCCTAGCTTGTTGTGTGTCTGCTGCCTTGGTGCACCGTGTCAGTGGATGAAAACAGATGGGCTTGACAACTTCACAGGCTCTCTCAGAGAGGCCAGTTGGCAGAAACAGCAGCCCCGTTCCGGGTAGAAAAGGATAGTTTATTATTTCCTGCTCCCCAAGTCTGAATGTTCACTTTCATTTTGACTACATGGGAAAAAAAAGAAAATATTTCTCTTTTGAACACATAATCTGAAAAATTCACACATCTACCTACTCCTAGTGAGTAGGAAAACTTCACCAGTGTAATCCGGTTCTGCAAAAATTAATCTTCAATTCAAAAATTAAGACAACCTAAAAATTATGACTGCACTGGTAACCTGTCAAACATGAGCAAGTTTATAGCAAAGCAACGAGCTACAGAAATGCTCCTAGTTTTGCTGATCTAATTCTTTGCACCACTTCAGAGCAAAACCATTCCTGTCCAGAAAGCCTGGGGACAACCCCAAAACTGACAAGAAAGCCCAAATTTCACAGTTCTGCTTCAAGTTCTGCTGTAACTTCAGGGCACTCTGGAGAGGCCGACTAGAAAGAGATGGGAAGAGCTACAGGTCACACCAAACAGGACAGTTAAGAAAAGCATGCAAGAACGAAAGCATTCAAAACACCTCCAGTGCAATCAGGAGCGGGAGGAAATGATGTTCAGCCTGCTAAACAGTACAAGATAATCCAGAAGATGATCTAAGTTCAGTACACTTTCTTAAACTTAAATGCGTGTCAGCAAGTTCACCACAAGGACATTTGTAAGCTTTGCTCCAACAAGATCGTAAATGAGTGGGCAATATTTTACAATCAATGCTGTACATTTCAATGCACAAATTGATGCAGAGTGCAAGTGCCTGTGATGCATCACAACTTCACGGCCCTGCCTCCAGACAGAGCCTGAAGAACAATGCTGCCACAGCTGCCTCTACCTCAACCACCAAGCTTGCAGAGCTGTGTTTCAGGAGACTTCAGCATCTCCCTTGTGCACCTCAAGATGCAGAGGAGCAACCTCAAATTGCGTTTACAGGTGAGGTGGCATGGTCAACACGTGTTTTTTGGCCCACGACCACTCCACATCTTTTCAGGATCAGATTACCAAAGATGTGAATTGCCCATGTAAGATATTAACCCGAACCCAGGTATGGTCCTGATGCTCTGGCAGTTGTCATAGGTGTCAATATTACAGGAGGTTTTGTAAAACCATTTGAAGTGAGTATATGTGAGAAATCTGTGCTAACTGTTTCACTACCACCCAGGTCATTTTCCCAATCATCTCTCCACTTCAGATGCTTCAGAAACATTGTTAAAGCTACAAGGTCTTGGAGCCTATTCTCATTCAAAGTCAAAATTACCAAGAAGCTTTTTGAGACTTTAACTCACCATTTATATCCAGAAATAAACTAAAATATGAATGGTTTCAATAGAAAAATTTGCTATGAGAAACCATGAAATGGGAAAGAACTGGACATGGAACTGTTTTTAAGAGCAGCTGTGACATTCAAGCCAGAAAGTCATCATGATGGCAGCAAGGCAGGGTGTCCTGGTCACCTGCCTCATGGCTGCACAGGCCTTCACCTCCTCCCTACTAAAAAGGACCCTTTGCAAGAAGGTGCTCCTAAGGAGACATTTCTCTGTTAACAAAACAACCACTGTTTACCCTAATGCTTTAGGGCTAGCTTGTGAGAGCAGTCTTCTGTACAACTGCTAGCTGACTTCTGTGAACACTGTCACAGATTGTACCTCTGCTGTAAATACTTCTGAGTGTTTTGTACTTCAAAAGAAACTAATCCCAGGTGACAGCCCAACAGCATTGGTAGAGTTTTCAACAGCAATTACTTGGCAGGTTATTGCAGGTGAGAGCTCCTCAGAGTCAGGATGACCAGAGCCCAGAACACAACAGAACTGCTCAGTTGTCTCCAGCCACGCAGCAGGATCACTTGCAAGCCCAAGGTGAAGCAAACTTTTTACAACACCTAGAAAATACTACTAAAAAGACACTGGAAAGTGGCTGGGAACTGCCCACTAAGGAGTAGTTTCACTCCTGTCAGCCCCATAAGCCTCTGAAAGGGGTCATTGGCACAAATTCAACCCCAGCATGACACTGCAACTGGTCCAGTGACTACTCGAGCTGCTGGCCAGGGAAAGCAAGCAACACTTCTTCCCAGGACAGAGAGAGACTGTGCTGGAGATGCACCAACCTTCTAGCAAAGGAGAGGGGTCAACAGCAAGGTTCACAAGCCTCTCGCAGCAGGGAAGAGAGGCAGAAGCAGCAGCCAGGGCGCAGCCCAGCTGCACTGAGTGAGAGCGCAGGAGACGGGAAGAAGTTCCCCAGAGAGGCAGCAAGGCCAGAATGGCCAAGCCCACATACCAAACTGCCCTGTGCTCTGAGGAACACAAAACATGCACATCAGCCTTGAAGGAGCTGGGGGGAGGTGACAGTAGATCTCAAGGGGTGTTATTCTCAAGAGCAGGACACACTGCTCTGTGTGAGAAAGTCCAGAAACATCAGGCTCGGGAGAGGCTGTTGGCTCACCTCCTCCTACAGCTGTGCACTCCAGTCATCCAAAAGCTCTGTGCCAGAGCAGCCCTGCTGCTGGACACTTCTGCTTACATGTGAACTGTGAGTACTGATCCAGCCACTTTACCATGGTAATCTATCTTCTCCTTGCCACCTCAAATAGCCCAGCTGAATACTGGCGACATTGCACAGCGGAATGGATGGGCTAAGGGATCCCTGAACCCTCCCGGGAAAACTTGGGTTACATTTTCCGTCTGATCTTCACTGAATGAATTTGCTCAAGTTCCACCTAGAATACCAAACCCACAGGCGAATCAGCATTAGCTTACTAGGTACTTCAAGGAAGCCTAAACACAAATTATCACTTGATCAGTACTCTAAAAATAGTTGGGGGGAGGGTCCAGCCACGGAGAAAAATAAACTATTTAGAAGAACAATGCTCTGGCAATCACCTCACATTCACTGCCCTAGGGAGAAGAAATCTCCCCTTTATGAGCTGCTCTTGGGAATAAAGGAAATTCATTAACTTGCCAAATAAACTTTTCGGAGGGAAGAGAGGAAGATGACAATTTCATGCTTCTTCCCCAGCCAAGACTGAATACTTACCGGTGAGTGAGGGCAGTGAGAGAATAAACTCGATCTGCTAAGAGATAGATCAGAAGCGGGGAGGAAATTCCGAGGGAAAAAAAGAAGAAAAAAAGCAAGTATTTTGTTTTGATTTTTTAATAGCTCCACTAAATCATGGTACAGAAGGACAAGAATTCAGAGTTAAAGGAAAGAGTGACTAATGAGAAAATTCACACATGCATGTTCACCTCAGTGCCTGACTGATCTGATAACCATCCCTTACACCCCTTATGTAAATCAAGTTTCCAAGAAACTTTACCTTTTACTCAGGCCTTGTTGTGTGGATACATCAAACACCAAAACTATTGCACCCTCTTCGGGTTTTGTTACTCAATATTTTCTGTATCAGCCTCCTCAGCTTTCACCCTCACAGCCTGCAAGGTGACAGAACTACTGGGTACTTGGAAGAAAACAACCTAGAGAAAACATACAAAATACGTAGAATTTTAATTTCTTAGGGGTCAAAGAGAGGGGTGAAGACACAGGTCAAGAACCACTAGTGGAAGGATCTTTCGTACTTACATCTAAGGCTCATTCTTCAAGTCAAAATTAAGTAAACACCTAAGAGGTTAGATATTTCCCTGCCGCATGCCACTTAACATCTCTTCCAATGTTTACTACCACAGAGCATGGTGAGGGACACCAGCCACCACGAGCACACCTTGCAGTCTGCAGAGGAAAAACTGTGGGATTTGGCTCTGACTGATCAAAGCAGAAGGCTGCCAAAAACTCAAGGACGATGAAGGCTGATGACGGTGGAAACTATAAAGAGGAAGGTAAAGGAGAAATATGTACCACTGGACTTCAGTATTTCCACTTCTCTACAGCAGAGGTACTTTTGAGTAGAAGAAGGAGGAACCAGGCTGATGAGCAACACTCAAAGTACTGTGAACTACTGCAGTACTATTAACAAACTGCACTCAATTCATCTCTGGCTTATTTCCATCATGTTTTATCAACTTGTTCAAAGTGAGCATTAAAAACTCTTTAGTACCTTGCTACATTTGTTACTGCTGTACAGACAATTGCCAAGTAAGAATCTATCTGGCACAGCCTGCTCATGCCCCTAACAGTAGAGGTCATGATCTGGAAAGGTTTGACCTTGAACTTATCTGAGTTTCTAACTTCTAACTGAAGTTACACACGTGTGTAAGACAACTCAATGGCAAAGAAAAATTGAGGTGAAAATCAGAGATGTAGAAGAGCCCCACCTAGTCCAGAATCACTTTTACTTCTGAAACTATACAAGAAATATTAGGAATTTATTTGCCCTATTTTTAAATAATGTATTCGAAAAACAAAGTTACCATTAGTGAAAATATAAGTGATCCCTGAAATACATGCTGGCCCTAGTATGGCCAATGCTGCCTCCTCTCTCTAACCATTCCTTCCCACAAAGATGCATGGAAGTACCAAATCCTGTTCTGGGCTCCTTGAGGAAATTCTTTGTAAAGTTTTCTCTAAAAACATTCCACGACCGACTTTCTTTTTCACTTCCAACATACCAGGATTCAATGTAGTGCCCCAGCTGCTGCATGAATCAGAGGTGAAGGAGCAAGCTTTGAAGCCTGGCTGTGCAAAGGACGTCCCACAGGATGCCAGAAGCTCCGGTACACAAAGCACCAACACCACAGAACCACAGGGACCAAACCATTAGAGCACATCACAGAAAATGTCCCGTCTGAGGACCCAGTCCTGGGCAAGTCACTCTTGCCTGAAGATCTTTCTATACATGTAGTAATGCACAAAAAAAAGAAAAAAAAGACAAACACTCAACCTGTGATGGCATTTTCAGCCAGAAATGACATGAAGTAACCTCATTTTTACATTTCTTGTTCAGCTATACATGTTAAGGCATAAGAGTTAAGCACCATGTCAGTAGCAAGCGTCACTTGATAGCTGGCTAAAGCTTTGTTAAGCATAAGGATTTGCATGCTATTATCAACAACTGTCATAAACTTCCCAGACTTCTGCAAAAACCTCCCAGCTGCCATTAAACTGTTAGCACCATCTTTGCCTCCCCTTTGTTTTTTTCATTGAAGTTGCCTGACCACACAGCATCACGTTTCACCTTTCTTACTCTCACAGCTCACACAGCAGTGCTGTGCTGGTAACCCTCTTTTCCACCCCAAACCCTCTTTTCCTGTGCACAGGGCTACAAACCCACAATGCTGCCTGCAACCACTCTCCCCATGCACAGAGCAGGTTAGAGCACCAAAATGAAAGGTGTGCCAAGAACACAGCAGGCCTAGGCAGAGGCGCACTCCACTTCCAGTGGCAGCAAAGCCCTTAACTCTGTGCCTACTGTCTCCTCTAACCAGACTCTGGCAGTCTTAAGTCTTTCTTTCAACCTCTACTGATGGGCGTGGGTTAACAGGTTGCTGGAGAAGGGAGTGGTTTTGAGCACTCATCATGAAGCCCAATTTCAGATTAAGTCTGTATCCAGGAGGACTCAAAGTCTCCAAAAGGAGGCACAGTAAAGACACAGACCAGAAGATACTCAATACACAGTAAGGGACAAAGTTGTCTTCTTCATAAAAAAAATATTTGAGCAAATATGATTGATGAGAATGCATGTATCCTTTGGTCTGAACTGGCCTGAATGTCAACCAGTTAGGTAAAACTGGAGGAAAATGAATGGCAACAAGGACAAGACATGGCAGGATTGCAGGGATGGGAGTAACCAAACCAACCGATCATCCCCAAACATAAAGGGTCGCAAATGGTTTTGAAAGCTAAGGGAAAAGTAATTTTGATGTATCTTGGGTTGAGATTTGATGCAGGGAACTGTTTGCTAAGTAGAGAGGAAAAACAAGAGGAGGTCAAGAAGAGCAAAGAGCCAGTGAGAGCAGTGAACCAACACTGCTATGAACAAGCTCCTTTGCTGCACAAGCACAAGTTGTACTGAGACGACACACTCAGAAAAAAGGGCAAGGCCATTCATATACAACACAGCAACAATCAAATAAAGAAAGTTGAAACACACAGAAAAGACCATCTTTACATACCAAGTGTAATATCTACAGAACACATTTTTATATATATACACAAACACTACATAGTGCATTTTGTAGCCACAAGAAGGATTTGTCCACATTCAAACTTTCAGCATGATTTGGATGTGCAAAGACCTGGGGTGTTTTTCCACTTATTTGTGGCTTTTTTTTGGTGTTAAGTATTACCTCATTGCTCTCCTGTGTATCTGCTTGTGTCCATCTATTCCTTGGTGTCTTACCCCAAAGACTCATAAAAATTCCTTTGCGAAATGCTTATCATAAGTGGATCCTGATCTATGACCTGTCTTGTACAAATAAATAAATTATTTGAAAATGGAACATTTATTACACATTTATAGGAAAAATTCTCTGACAGAACAAGAAAAGCACAGCTCAACTCTGTGATGATGCAGAACTGCTGATTAACATAACTGAATAGCTTTTGTGCTCTCAAAGCAAATGACAATTTACAGTCACTGAGTCTTTGGATAGACCCAAATGAGGAGATCTGCTTCTCTTCAAAGGGACCAACCATTTACTCTATGTTATTCGTCATGGCCTTCTGATCAGGCACTACTGTTAGCAAAATTGAAGTGTGCTTTGAGTACTGATTTAATTACAAAAAATCCATTACTAAAGATCTTGGCAAACAGGTTGATTATAGTATTCATACACCTTCTCAACGACTTCCTGAAGACGAATAATCCATTTGGATGTAACTCTAATATAACTCAGTATGAAGACAGAAAAAATAGTTTTAAAATGTTACTTTTCTGATTTCAGTTTGAGTTCTGATGCACTAAGCACAAATAGGGTTGTGTGTTCATATAGTTGCCATCTAAAGAGAAAGATCAAAATTGTTCTTCCTCCCTTCATTCTAGTAGAAACACTGACAGAAATCCCATACTATCCAAAGCCAGGCTCTCCAAGATTTCAGCTCCTTGTCACTGCTATGCAACAATTCGTAAGAGCTAAAACCTGAATAATGTGTTCATCTGTCTGAAACCATTATCTTGGTAAAATCTGTAAACTTTTCAAGTGACACAAGGTGACGACCATCTCATTCCATTCACAATTTGTACTGGTGAAAATGACAGCAACACTTCTTGAGAAAAGGGTAGTCACTATCTCCTTTGTGTTGATACTAAAACAAATTTTATGCCTGTAACACAAAGGCAAATGATGCAAAGGCAGTAACTTCTTTGGTTGCCTCTCAGTACCTCCCAAATGAGGAAGGGTAATAACTGTCTCCAGTTAATTACTCATGCAAGAACTTTTAAGGAGAGCCATCTATAAAGAATACTTCTCACTAACATCCTATGCTTATTTATAAATACATACCCCCCCTTTTTTCAAAGTCTCAATATGAAGACTAATACGTGATTCTGCTCTGTTTCAAAAGCAGATGCACTTTTTCAGTACCCAACTACAGAAACCTATGGGTAAATTTTCAGGCTAATTTTACTACATCAGTAAATGCGCCGAAACTTTGCACTTGTAGTCTGCACCCAGACTGTCTCAATCCAGTTTAACAACCACCAGTTTTAGTAGCTTTACAACAACACTCACCTCCCTCAAGTATTATCATAAATATTTAAGTAAGAGAAAAATGTAGACTGATACCATTTCCAGATTCACACAGACAACCTGTACCAGGGATTGAACAGGAAAGCCCTTGCCTACACTCTCACATTCCCCAGTCTTTATCTTCCTCTGTACCCAACTGCTAGAGAAGTTAGCCACTGGGAAGTGAATGTGGGGAAGGCTGTTGCCCAATTACCTGGTTAGATTTCAAAGCCCAAACAATTAAGGATAGCACAACAACACCACAAAAAAAAGGGGGAAAGGAAATTATACACACGGAGATTAATTAAGAGGGAACAGCTGGCAACTAGACTGGAGGAATTTTTAAGTGCTATGAAGAATATAAATGCAAGCTTGAATTAATAGTTTCTTCTATGTATTATGCTTGGACAAGATGAACAATGCTGAGTTCCTGTATTTTCCCAATGAATTTAGCTATTTTCTTAGACAGGGAAATGAAAGTAGACAATGCAGCAGTCAGTATTTAATTCCTTTGGTATCACCTGCATGTGAATGGAGGCCTCTATTTATCTGCTGTGCTTTTATTACGAAAAGGAAGCAAACAGCAGCCCAAATTGTCAAATATTAAAAAGAAAAAAAAATTAACCTTTTTTTTTTTTTAAACTTGAAGCTCAAACAAAATGATAAAATATGAAAATCTGCATGAAGGACAGTTAGCTTAAGTACCTATGAAAAGTTAGCAAAGAAGGCCCCAGAGTATCTACAAACTAGATGATTTTTCACTATTGGATATCCAAACACTACAATGAAACTATGAAGGAATACCTCAATCTAGCTGTAGTGACATTCAGGACACAGCAAAGAAACACCCCAAGCAAAAAGCTGCTGGTGATAGAACTGAAAGTGAAACTCCACTGTGCAATGTGCCTGCTGCTTGCACATTAAAAAAACTTGACTTTTCAAAAGCACAGTTGTTTCAAAAAAATCCGTCAGTAGCCATTTTAGATTTTGACATGAAGTGGTTTATTTCCCTGAATAGATACTCTTCTATCTACTGTGTAAACAGTGAAAACTTCACTCTTTAAACTTTCAGTAAATCCAAGGTTAACACACTTTTTTACCCCTATGCCACAGTCTTTGTATATTTGTAGAGCATCTCAGCTCCAGCTGAGATGAACCTGTGGTTCAGAGAGGTGTGCTCTCCAGTCCCCAGAAAGGATGCAGCTTCTGCTAATGAGTGGAAAGTGAGACAGAGTCAGAGGGACATACTGTGCAGGTGCACAACTCTGGGCAAAGAGCTGCTCTTCAAACCAAACAACCTGGATATACCCCTGCAGAGGCACCAGCTCTTCAGCTGGGAATTACAAAGCCCACCAATGCATATTTTCAATATTCCCTGTTCACCAATGCAGGTGGCACCCTAGCACGTTCAGCACAGCACTTCCAGTAGTTTAACACTTCTGAGCAGCACAACTTTATTCCTTCATTCCGTGCTATTTGGTGAGTCAATCTGTGTCTTGCTGCCCCTGCTCTGTTATTCTCCCAAACAGACTATTGGCAAGTGGGAATCCAACCAGTTCTCAGATTCACTAGGAAGATATGAGATGCTGTGGGGTCCACTCTACCTCCCACTGCTCCCTCACCAAAAGCGCTTTGGTCCTCCAGCAGCTCCCCTCTCAATTGCTCACCTTGATCCCCAACTCTTCCCTGCTTTAATTCAATTACTGATTAATTTCAGAAAAACCAAACACCTTTAACTCAGTAAGAAGCAGATTCTCTTCCTCCCTCCTCTCCATTCCCACCTCTACCTCACCCCACCACACAGAAAATACTGATAATTCTCCAATTAAGAGTAGATTCTTAAGTCTTGTCCACAAAATCTCAACATTCATTAGTTTGGGACCACCACCATGACTAAGTGAGATGACTACGTTCACAGTGTATGAACAGTGTATGTGTTGCAATGTGATTTTCTGGACAATATGCTCATTTGTACATTCTACAGTATTTCACAACATCTACAATGTTTCAATTCAAAAATGCTAGCCAAGTAAACACATTTCCCATTTTGCACAGACATGCTTCTGCAGTTTGCTAACTAAAGAGGGTGTCTGGCAGTATCTCAGATTTGGGGTTGGTTTTTTTAAGAGTACATTAAAACAAGGCTGCTTTAACTTACCATTTGACAATTGAATCATTCTCTCTTAAACCTAGTAATTTTTATTCTCCCAGTAACTTTACTATTTACTTATGCCCAGTCCAGTATGTTGTTGTTTGGTGAATGTATTTTCAAGTCATACAGATCTGAGCCCAGAAACACAAGTCCAAAATAATTAGTTCCTTTCAGTTAGTGAGAATTACTCTTTGGGCTTTGCCAATTCTAGCATAACTTCTCTTCCTTGTCCTTTCCTCTTCTCAGAGGAAGCCATCTGCCACTGGCTCAAACCTCACACTCAGCAATGACAGCTTGGTGACAGACACAGAATGGCAGACATGAAACGGCCTTTTCTGATTCAAGGACTTGGCATCTGCAATTTACCTCCACACTAGCTTCTCTCATGTAGATTCACAGAATGGCTCGGATTGGAAGGGTCTTTGAAGATCAATTAGTTCCAAACACCCCTGCCATGGGCAGGGACACTTTTCACTAAACCAGGCTGCTCAAAGCCCCATCCAACCTGGCCTTGAACACTTCAAATGGTGATTTCAGCTTCAACAGTGAAAAACATCTTATCATGGAGCTGAAAACAATAGTCTCCATGTTCCTCTAGCAAAAAATAGCTCTCTTTCTTTTCTTTATAATCGGGTTACAGATAACACAAGTGCTCTGTCCAGAAAGCTTTAACACCTTGTAGCTCTCATGCCTGGTAAGATAACTAGCTGATTGTCAGAGATTCACACAGCTTACAGGCTGAAGGAAGCCAGAATGACATACTTTTTACTTTAATTGGTATTCCTCTTTATCTGTGCTTGATGTCATCTCTCACTTCTTTCATCACCTTACTCAAAAAAGTCAATACAACCTGAGTAAGAGCCATGTATCTGAGGACACTGATGCTGGGTTGGAGTTGCTTTACGGACACCACAAAGATGAGAGGCGCTCAGCGCCTCCAGTATTATACAGCACTGAATATAAATATTTCTATTACAGATTATTATACTAATAAATATTTATTTAGCGACAGCTAAATAAACAGGTAGATTTAGAAACAGTTATGTATGTGCTAAAGCCAGCAAAGATTCTAAAACTAAAATTAGTATCAATATTCTGCCAGAAAAACAGTGAATATATGAAGTTCCATTGATGTTTCTAAAGGAGTGAGTTTTTGCAACTACCAATTTAGTGGTGACGCCCTAGAAAAATCAGTAAAAAGCAAGAGGTCTAAGGCTGTGTTTTTCCCAGCTTCTCCCTTAGAGGCTGCATACCTTATATGGCCACTATCCTAATCACTTAAAGTGTGTGATACTCAGAAGACACTCATCATATTATGAAATAAAAAATCCCAGAATAATGAAAGCAATATCACACTGCCATCTCATACATTTTTATCGTCTACTTTTGTATTCTAAGAATTCTCTGTACATCTTCACTGCAGTTATTCCTTCGCCCTTCAAAGTTTAAGTTAGTGTCTTGTCTCCAGATTGCTCTGGAGGTATTTATCTTATATTCAATCCTGAAATATGAAGTTCAGTTTGTATTGGCACAACGGCTTCACATGAAAACAATCCTAATTTTAGCAGAACTCTTATGCTATAAAACCTTGTTCCCATCTTGACTTACTTTGCACTAATCCATGTAGTTTATTTGGTTACACAAAGACCTAGAGTTCATTTGATATCATTATTTTCCTATGTTTGCCATCCTAAGCCTTCATACTCAATTTTTGAGGCATGGTTACAATCCTCAATGAACAATTCTGTACACCTGTTCTGACTTCAGCCACATACAACCCTACCTTATGCTTTGATTAATCTGTGGACTATAAATATAACCAAACAAAAAAACACCCACCCTAAGACTCAAGCACTGCCCTGTCTTCCTTCTGTAAACACCAAAGAAGACTTTTTTGCAGTTTACTGACCTCCCCTTCAGCTTAAAGCTTCATCACACTGAGTTGCCAACAAGAGTCTCCATTATTTTCTGGGATTTTGCAACATTGCCATCTTCCACTTCTCTGTATTTTTTCTGCATACGAACTTTCTTTCCACACGTCCCTAATTCCCTCCTCCTGTTCATTAATCTTTCTGCCTCCTCACAGTCTCTTCCACTGTAATCCATAGCCATTGCATGGGGTAAGTCAAGAGCAAGTTTCCCTCACCAGCCAGAACCAGCCACTGAAACACAATACAGATGAATCCCTCCTTAGCATCCAGAGAGATAAACAGCTTTGTAGCCTTCAGGATGTCAAGACACTATCTACAGAACTACTGGAGGCAAAGCATTTCACCTTAGTTCAAGTGGCTTGATGAGAAAAAGAGCACTGCTTGGCCCATGCAGGGAGGTCTCTGTGGTGTCCCTAGTTGCTCTCAGTCCTTTGTCTCACAAGACATACATCTTACAGACACAACCATCTTATCTGACACATTGACCTACAGCTTACAGCAGTCCTTGTCTGCCTACACCACCAATGCCTCTGCGTATTGAGGTCCTGATCCTTACAAGCACCTGGGCAGCCACCTACCTGCATCCCACCTCCTACTTCCAGGATAAAACTCCTGCAACCTCAGATGAAGGCTCATCCTGCCTTCATTAGCATAGCTACATAACTACATAAGGCCACGTTAGGACACCCACCATAAACACCTTTATAATCTCCAAGAAAAGCATAGTTCATAAGGAGTAATGATATTTTGTATAAAACGTGAAAGATATCTTGAGGGAAAAGAATCCAATGTCTTGAGACACAAAGCCTTACCCCAGTCAAAAACAGAAGCACAGGACTTGCATGTTCATATTCTTTCAAAGTGTATTACCTTTTCAACCTAATACATCATAGCTTCTTAAAAATTGTGCCTTGTCACCTCCTCATGGCCATGAAGCTACTAGCACTACAACCAGCAGACTAATACATGGCTTTTCTGCAGGAAAACCCAAGATCTCACCTCATCTCTGCTCTGGAGGTGTTCTCCTCTAGATTTAAGAGCATAGGGAATACAAGGCTTTCCCACTCTTAACTTTGGGAATGGCTAGAGGTGCTTTTATGCCTCCAACCACCTGGTTGCTCCTGCACAGCCACAGTGTTTTGGGAGATGAACTGGGAAAATAACACAAATTAAGAATAACTCAGTGAAACTGAAGAAATTTGGGCCATTTCTTGATCCAATCCAGTCTGCTGACAGCAGAAGCTGTCTGAGTGACAGAGGGACACACACCATAGGAGAAGGGTGGTAACTGGAACCACATAAGCCAGTACTGGCACATGAAGTTCAAATTAAACCACAGCCAGCAGCACCTCAGTTAGATTGGCTGAACCAAGACCTGCTCCTCACTAATGAGTGCACAGATGTAATCTTTACTCAGCAGTCAGCACTCACGACAGGTATGCAATACCTGCTGTACGTGTCTTCTCTCATATTGGTGACCCTTTCCATCCCCCCAGCATGAATCAAACACCAATTTCAAGATAAACTAACACTGTGTTCCAGAGATAAAGCAGCTTTCATTTCAAAAAATTTAATGAGGCCAGCAAGACCAAATTATGACCAGCAGTCTTTAAAAATAAGTGTATATGAAAATTCCTATACAATAAAAGTAAGTTATGCAGTAAATGTAATTTACTTTAGTTTATCACATGATCTCTTGCATGAACATAACAAGGAGCAGTCAAACTACCCTCCACTGAGTTTTAAAACATTTACAAGACATGAATGATAATTTACAGTGTCTAAATCTCACCATGAACAAAGTATTCCAGGTTGCCCTCCATCAGTGGTAAGGCACTCATTATCTGACTTTTAAGAGCATACATTTTTTTTATTTTGTCCAGAGTTGAGATATTTAACACAGGCGAAACTGGAGCCAAGGTTCCCAGTTCAGTATCCCTTTTCCAGTAAAACGCAGATTCTTTCCAGTCCTCCAGCATTCAGATTTGGCTATTACACCAAGTAACACAGAATTATTATAAATGTCATTTAGTGGACATGCAGTGACTTTCAACATAGTCAGAACTCTTTAGCGATATTAATTTAAAAGCCTGAACTAATAGTTTAGGATTTCCTCTAAGCTGCAGCTTTCTGAAGTCAATATTTGTAAATCATGTTTCATGTTTCCAAGGAAACCAAACGGGCAATACTTCTTGCAAACAGGCTCCTTCAATACACTTTTCATGGCTACAAGGCTCACAGAAGATATTCTCAGTCTGACAAAGAAGTTACACTTTTCCTTGTATCTTCCTATCTTCCAAAAAAAAAAAAAAAAAAAAAAATCAGCACACAGAAGCAACTAAAGTACTGCACACAGAAAGTATGTACAGAAATCTCTGTGGACCCTGTCCTCTGAAGCACACATTTTATAACCACTGTATTACTCAGCTTTTGTATGTGTTTTTCCCAATGGTAGACACCTAAAGCGTCCTGAGTAAACAGCATTACATCCATTTTGCACATGTAAAAGAGGCACTTCTTAAATTACTTCCAAATTACCAGCCATCACTTACAGTATGTAACTCGCCACCCTCTCTAAAAACATTATTATGCATCTCATAGTAAAGTTCAAATATTAATGAAGATAGAAATATCAAATCTAGGAACAGAGTAGCATGTTGTAACAGAATGCTGCTTACTTGATCTTCTTTCTACTATTTCTATTATTTGACAGATATTTACAATAATTTAAGGCATGACTGCTCACTGCATCCTCCAGACATAAAATAAATGGTGAGGAGCATAAAATATACTCAAATTTTGTAGATGGGATCTTTGGAAGAAGCAAGATTATAAGCTAAGTAGCAACAAAATAATATCTCTACCTGAAGAAGAGAGGAGGAAAATAAGTAAACTCTTAATAAATAAATAACAAATTTATGAATTCTACTTTGATAAATGTGAAGACTTAAAACTTTAAAACAAGATGCCTATGACAGTATTTTTGTGCTCTTGCACACTGAAGGCAGATCAAAGCAACATAAATTCATTTTCCTGTCTGTTAGTAGTTCTGTGAGACTTCTGTTTCAAAAAGCCAGGTAATGTGTTTTTCAATGATATATTTAGAGAGCATTTTGTGTCCAAACATTCTTGCTGAAAAATAAAGATTCTGAAGCTTCACCAAAAGAATACAGCCTAGAAAAATAGATATCACACTCTCTCATCTGCTCACATCTACCTACAAAACACCTACAAAACATAACCAGAGCTCAAGATGCTGCATTTTGCTTACTCAGCGAAACTCAACACAGGTTAAGACACGGATGCTTTTTGGTGGCTCAGGATAACCAATGAAACACCAGCCCTTTGAGAACCTCCTCCAGATGAAATACACATCGAGGTAAACTCATGGACTTCAGCTGTGGCAATTCACTGCATCCAGCTCGAATCCGCAGCTTACAAAGACACATTCAAGAACAGCACACAAAACCAAACCCAAAACCTGGAAGGAGCAGCCAGAAGACTTCTGACATTACAGAGGATTGTTCTAACAACAAAAATGAATCCATTGCTACAGAATCACTCAATGCAACATACCAGGCATCACACTAGGTATGTCAACTTCTTCGGCGAGCAGTGAAAACCAGTTTCTGTCCTGCAGCAAGTCTCAAAGTTGTTGTAAAAAATGTCATTTCACAGCTCATGACTGAGATTACAGTAATGGGCAAGATGTTCAGGGGATAATAACCAGTGCTGCAATAAGAGAAACCCATGTTGCATGGTAAGTATACTCAGCAGCAAGTAGTTTTCAAAAGACCTTAAGTGAACATTGAGCAACAAAGGGCTTTCTTTTGCCACCATTTACTCATGAAACACACACCTTCAGTTTTCTTGGATCATTTATGTCCTCCCCACACCCTTTAATTCAGTAGTTTTTCTCCCCTGCATCCTGCCTTCATCCCAGAGAAGGACAACGTACACAGAGTCCAAGAGCACAACTGGGAAACAGATGGAAAGAACAGAAATACTTTCCCAAGATCTTGGAGGCAGAACAAACACAAGAACACAAAGAACAGGCAGACCACACCCAGATTGCAACGAGAGGAAAGGACCCTCGGGACCCTCCTGCCAGATTGCAAGTGAAGTCATAGTCACCTCAAACCTCAGCTGTCCCAGATACAGAAGAGCAGGACACACAAAGCATCTGACAGTCGGACCTAAATTAAAGAAATGGAGTCACTTTCCATGTAGCAACTTGTAAGGTGCTACAAGTTTTTCCAAAGGTCATACAAGATACCAGCACTGAGCCACCATGTGCAGTTCCAGCTGCCTACGCACCAACCCAGAAACCAAGGGGTTACTGCTTCACCACGCTGTTTTCAGGAACTGCTGCAATAAATCCTCAGCAGAAATTCAGGGCTCCAGGGACCTATAACATGCTATGTCATCTATAACATGAAAATGTAAATTAAGGTATGAGTGGTTTTTACATTTAGAATTGTGCAACAAAAACTAATTTTGCATTTAAAAAAACCCTAAAAACTCAAAAATAAAAATAGATAAAAGGGCTAACAGTCACTGCATGGAGAAAGCAAGAGCAACATTTCCGGTAAAGAACACGAAACAACACTTGAACATTCCACTTGAACAAAAAAGTGAAATCAGTATTAGCCTTTGCAGGGAAAAGATTTAAAGCTAATGACCACAAATGCTTTAGGCTCACATTTCTCCTTTGCCATACAAAGCACTGTATTTAAACGACAAAGTTCAAAAGTTCCGTGTCAAGACATTTGTGAGCTTCATTGAGGAGCCTTGCCCATCATTGTCCGATGGCACAGGGCTATTTCTTAATAAACTGGTGGTTCCTAAAGAACATAAAGATAATAAACAGCAGCAAGCCCAACAGAGGAAAGTGAAAGCATCCCACTGCAAGTCTCAACAGATACTGCACTGAAGAACAGACTGTCAAGGAGGAGGAACTGGAGCAAATGCTGGGACTAACAAATCACCAAAAGTCAACTGGATCTTATACAGGTGGTATCTTTCCTCACAGGCCAATTTGTTTTGCAGCAGCAATGCATGAGGTGAATTGTAAAATTAGCTTTGTAATGTATTTCATTTTCCTTTTTTAAAACACAGATAAGTAAACACCCATTTGGACTTTTCTCAAGAGCATAAAGAGATATTCTTTCATCAGAGAATATCGATCATGCCGAGATATATTTCTAGTGCTCTTTACCTGGTTCGTTTTGCTCTCAGGCAGCTTGAAGTATTAATAAAACCTTTCCTCTGACCACCACTTTCCAGTGCTGCACAAGGCTAGGCTGTACAATGGTCCTTGTTTCCAGCCCTGATCCCTCTCACAGGATCTGCACTAGTTACGTCAATTTGCAAAAAGAAAGCAAAACAGCCAACAAGCTTCCTTCTCCCTCTCTGAGGAAGAAGCAAATTACCTTTCCAATTGTACTACTTTTTGATAGCTCTGTGTCCTACATCATTTTGCCTGGCTCCATCCATGACAAATACAAGAAGAAAGGAAGTTATCACACTGAATAAAACTACACAATGAAAAAACTGGCAAGCAAAAAAATCTTGCTTTGGTCTTCAGTTGCTATTTTGAGAAGTTAGGAGAAAGGCAGAAAAAAAAGGAAAAAGGCACACCTTTAGCTTTAGTAAAATAAGGTTACTTATAATAGTTTTGAAGTCAGAATATGAAGAAATTAAGTTTTATTTAGATAATTGTATCTCTTTGAAAAGACTGAGGAAATAGAGTAGTGTATACCTAAGCATTGAAAAGTTTCTCTAAAAAGATGAAATAATTAAAGTGAAAACGTCTGGTTTGTTTGGGTACCGGCAGGACTTCAAAGATAAGATTAGTGTTAAAGAGCAAAACTTCCCCAAGTTGAGCAGAGCTCAGCAAATTCACCAGGTATTCTTAGTAACTCTTTTAAAACTGGTATGACTAATGAAAAGCAGTTGCAGGGGAAAGGGAGCAGACTACCCAAATAACAGCATTATTAAAATTGAAATCATCCTGAAAAATCATAGGAAAAAACCACAACAAAACAGAGTACGAGACTTAAAGGTCTGAGAAGTGCAGCACAAGGTAAGCACACCAAACACTGAAGCATGGGTGCTTCTGCTCAGTTTTGGCACTTTTGGTATCTTTGGCCAATGAGCATCCTATTTCATACTTTAGGTAATAGACATGCCCAGAAAGGACCTGAGAACTGGGGTGTCAGTGTCACCAGCTTAAATTAAATACTTGAAAAAAATTCTTTTCATATGCAGTTTCACAAAACAAGAGCAGTTGGCCAATCCTACCTTTAGACAATGTTTAGAAGGAGCAGGTTAACCAAGGCTGCTCCAAAACCTGTCTGGTAGAGAAAAGCTTTTTCCTGTAACATTATTATACGTTCCAATGAAAAATTCTGACTCTCATTTAAGTTTTTCACCAGAATAACATTTGAATTTATGAAACCAATTTACATTCCTTCTTTCATCAATGCCCAAGCAGTACTCATTTGCTGTTGAAGTTTTAAAGAAACTACTTACCCTATAAAAAACACAGGCTAAACAAAACTGAAACACAAACTAATCAATAAGCAGGTGCAGAACACAGTATCTTATTTCTCACAGCTTATTCAACCACCACAAATTACTGGATCATTTAGAAGACCATAAGCAAAATAAACTAGGTAAATATGTTTCTCTTACAGTCTTTTAATATAAACAATATGCTGAAGGGTGATAGCTACTAGTACTAAAACTCCCCAGGGTGTTTTTAACAGAAATTGAGAGTTTCTCTTAATAACTAAGTACTATTTTTTCTTTATTCACTATAAAAGTTAATTATAACATTCATACATTTTATTAAGATATTTAAACTAACCTGGCATATCAAAAAGAAATCAAGATATTATTAAAAATTATTTTAATTATATTTTCCACAGTTTACGAGTTCCAATTTCTAAATATAGTTGACAAAGTCAACTGTAAAACTAAACTACCTAGTAAATCAGAAACACATCAGCCATACTGTAACATTAAACGTCTAAAAATTCAAACACAGCAAATGAACATTAACTCCACGAACTTTAAAAATTTAAGGGTATGCAAAGAATGCATTCTCTCAAATAAAAAATTGAGTATACTCTGTGTAAGACTATTTCATCTGCTGTGTATCAGCACACTAAGCATCGCTTACCCAAAAGAAAGCACTGGGAATGGAAAATGAGTAAGAACTGCAGAAACCAAACAAGATTTAAACTGATTGTTTAAATCAAGTTTTCCTGCCCACTACTTTGAAGTCAAAATGATTTAAATCAATTCACTGTCTTTAACAGCCACAAAGTAAAACACTGTTCAATTATGCACATTCTGAAAATGAAGACAGAAAAGGAATTGACAGGAGACTGGTTGACCACTCATTTAAGAGACAGAAGTATAACAAGGTTAAGTGGCTGGAAGCCAAATATATGGATAAATTCAGGGAAGAAATAATGCATAGAGATTAGAGCAATTATAACCACTGGAACAGCTGAGCAAAGATGACAGTTGATTGCCCACGCCATAAAGTTTTTTACATTACAAACATCTACTCACAGAATGTTCCAATTCCATGCATAGTTTGTGCAGGACCAGGTGATACTCGACTGATGGCATTATTTAAATTGAATTAGATGACCACAGTGGTCTCTCCTGATATACAAATCATTGAAACTACAATTTGATCCCATAAGAAATATTACAATATATATAATATTTCTTTGCACTTCACTAAGTCCTGTCTCCAGTGAGTATACTGTATTCAACTTGTACACTTCCTGTGCTATCTGCTTAAATGCCAACCTATCACCAACTAAGACTGAACTCTGAACATCTGTGGCTAAATTCAAACTTGTTTATCCAGGCAGAAATCCTTAAAAGTCTTTGCAACTTATATGTTGGTTTAATGTGGCTTTGTGGCTTCACTTCTTCTATGGCATTTCAGCACTGTCAAGACGTTTTTAGGACACAATTTCTGTACTTGACACAGCTGCCAAACTTCAAGCTTCAAAAGAGCTGCAGTCTAGTAATTCAACTTTTAAACTGAAAACTTTAATGTCTGTCAAATACTGACTGGAATTACTGTTTTAGATCATACCAAATGATTGCCATAGCATGTGTCTCATTTCTGTTCTCTCCTTTAAAAATTATTGTTACAGATTCTTTGAGAGATTAGAATTTTTGCGTTTTCTGAAGTAGTTCTAACACTAACACAAAGAGAATATTTCCGCTGATAATTTTTGTATTTCTAACACATTAGCAATATGAAAAGACTTTTCACACTAACCTCATGTTTCTATTTTTGATATCACAGTAATATGCCAGGAGTCAGCTTGGGTATGGGAGTAACCCTGGCCTGCTTTGGTCTGCTCAAAGACACTACAGCACTCAGAACCAAATGCAGGGGAGCACCTTCACCCCACCTTTCCTTCTCTCTGCCACAGAAAGCTGTGCTTTCAGGAGGGCAGACCTGCTCCAAGGGCTTGCCAGTTAGGCACTGAACTACTGAGAAAATAACCCTTATGCAAAGCAAGTAGCAATTTCAGCAAATACACACACACACACACACATATCTAAATGTAGCCTATAAATGCCTTTAGATGTCTTAAAAACACAACCGTACAAGTAGAAATGTTAAGAAAAAACAGGGGTGGGGAGTAGTTAAAGTGGCTATGGTTTTTGTTAAAGTCACTTTCAAATAATCCAGGATCCAGAAAATGTGGCTGCTTATAAGAATTCAGAAGCTTTTTAATGACGAAGTTATCAACAGAAGGGTTACAGCAAAAGGAAGACAGCAGCATTCCTCACCCAAAGAGAGGCCAGGCAGTGCTGCTGGCAAGAGGCAGAAAGCAGCGCAATAACTAAACACACAGAGATGAGAATTGATGGATGGGAACATGCAGCATAAACTGCACACAGAATACATCACAAGAAGAAACTTCCTTCTTTTACTTTAATTCCTCTTTTTTATTTCCTTTTTGTTTACATTAAGAAAAAAAAAGATGTGTCCATGAAAGCAATACAAGTGGAACTTCAGCAGTATTTGGGGGGGAACGGGATCTGAAGGTACAAATACCTTTCATTTCTGTCAATGGACTTCAGGCTATGGCCTCAAAAGGACTTGGGTAACAACCACTAAGCTCCTCACGCTGTCCCTACTGCAGAAAACCTCAGCCTTCCTGTGTCTACCTGCTCTTACAATATATGGGATAAGTTAAACACAAAAAAACTAAAGCCACAAGAATAGCCCACAGAAACTGCTATTCCTTCCTCACCACCACCAAACCCTTCAGGGCCTCCAGGGCTTCTCCAGGATTTGTGCACTGCAAGTGCTCTCTCACTTACTTTCTAACAAGTACAATGTACTCATTTACGTGTGAACCAAACATCTGAGACTTCCTGTACTGTCAGCCAACAGAGAGGTTTTCTGAAGGTCTTTTGACCGTAAGAATTATTCTGGTGTCGTGATTTAAGCACACACTTCTGGATGAGCTAAGCTCTTCTTTTTTGGAAAAGGACGGTATTTCATTGAAACTCTCCACCAGAACTGACTTAGGCAGGTGTCTGTGACTGCTATGCAGAGAGTTCAGTTCCTTCCATCCCTGCCTTCCCAGATACTTCTTTAGCATTGCAATGCAAAGGAAATGCTGTGTTCCTGAATCCAGCATATGTGAAACCCAAAGGACAGCACATCTCCAGCACGCACAAAATAAATCTGTCTCAGATACTGGATGGGATGTAAAGCAGAGAAAGTGCACTTAATCTCATTATTTTTTCAGTTTATTATGTTTAATTGTTTGATGTTACTATTGTAAACTTTATCCCACTAAAGTCACAATCAAAAATTACAAATCTATCACCTCAAAACAGAAGGTCTCCAAGTATTAAGATATACTCTTTCAACATAGACACTTTAGCCAAATGTTGATTTAGCTGAACATAGATCTCGAAAATGGCAATGCTATCAGAAACAGCAGCTTCCAAATCTGCTTCCTAACTAGACCAACTTTGCATGTTCTCTTTCAAAAGCTCATTTTTTCCTTTCAAAATGGTGTAGGGCACTGTCTACACAAACGATTTCCTTGGCTAGTTAAACAAGCAAAAAATTAAGTTGCTTTGTAACTGTTACCGATTTATAGAAAGTGGAAAGGGATGTTTACCTTTCTTTTTTTAAGAAAAATCTTTTCATTTCCCACTTGCAATTTTCTTGCAACTGAAAGATTCCCTGAAAAAGGAACTGGAAGAGCTCCAACTACTGTCCAATACTTTAAAAGATTTTAAAATGTCATCAATCACAGCTCTTTACATGCTCTTCTAGAGTACTGCCAACCCGTATTTGAAGACTAACTCAAAACTGTTTCATGCCAGCATTAAACACTCAAAATAAAGACAGATACAAAAAAAAACCCCAAACATTTCTATATTATTCTGATTTTAAGTTAAGCCCTACTCAGATTCCTGTCAAATGTTACTACATAATATTCATAGTCATTATATTTCTTTTTTTTCCTAGGAGGAACTGGCAATTGATATCGCTAATCTTAAATATCTCAGTGGCTACCTCAGATGACAACTTATTATTATGTCTGCTATAAAATATCCCCTCAGTTTCTTGCAGACCATCTGAAAATGCTGGTACCTTGAGGGGAAAAAAAGAAAGAAAGAACATCCATGGTATATAACAAGTCCCAGGTATTCTTTGAAACTGATGTAACAAATTCCTAATACTGCATATTCCAGTTAACAAACTTCAATCATTTCAACAGATTGAAGTGACTGATTCTTCAAAGTCTGATTTGAAAGTATCTAAGAACACACCAGCCACTTCTGACAATTTTGGTAGTGAAAAGAAAAAGCAAAAAAAAAAATTCAGTACTTTTTCTGTAAAGAATACTTTTTTTGAAAGATTTTTCCTCCGATGTCCACAGAGAGAAAATGCTGGGTTACTGATCGTTGCCTTTACCCTGTCAATGGCAGCCTGTCAAAACTTGAACTCAGTATATGAGAATCACAGTTCACTCAGGAAGGCTTCCAGAGCTCACTGATAGCATCTCCAGCTCTGGGAATGGACCTGACCTTATTTCCAGCTGGCCTGAGCTCTGTGCACACACCCCCTGCACCCACGCAGCCTGCCAGCATCCCTGTGCTGCCCGTGCTGCTGTCAGCGACCTGCAAGGCTCCACAACAGAGATGCAACACCACCACCAGAAAAACTCTTCTTGGACAAGGCAGAGAAAAGGAAATTATTTAAGCAGCCAGCAGGAGGATCAGCATTAGCACGCAAAACCTTGTGCCATTTGCTGCTCTGACCACTGGACAACACCCCGCATTAATAGGGAATTAGGGTCACTGCTTACCACCTTACAGAGAGTGTAACAAAGTGCTTGTCCCAGGTGACACATGACAAAAACAGGACTAGAACTCGGGTCTCCCGGCATGATACATCATCTGATTAATTATCCCCTTCACAGCGCTGATGTCCAAGGTCATGCATTTGATTGTTCTATGTTTAAACAACGAGAACACACTCGCCCCACAGCCAGGCCAGGAACAAAGCTCGGGATTTTTGAGTCCCATCATTACTCTGCTATGTAGCAAATACCGTGCCAGCCATTAGCAAAGAGCACGCCTCATTCCCGTCCTGAAGGCTGGTTCACAGAGAGGACAAAAGCTCGCTACTGCTAACCAGACATTCCTTAACTCAAGTGGTGCTGGTCTGCACTGCAATTCCAAAGGCTGTCAATGCCAGCACTGCCAGCCACCCACAAAAGGATAAACACCACTGCACATGAGGGCGTTTGTTACAAGAAACAAACAAACAAAAATTTTAAAAACAAATCTATGCACAAATAAACAAACCAGATTTTTTTAAAAAGCACAGACATTACTAGGATCACATTCAGAGGGTCAGAAATGCCAGTGTGTGACAGTCTTGGCCGACTTCATTTAGTATCAATTTTAACAGTATTTATTAATAGCATCTCTCTTGATCCTGACACAGTTTTAGTTCCAATAAACCTTAGCTTTTGCATCCTTGTGATTTTACAGAACTTAAAAAAAAAAAAAAAAATCAGCAATCCAACACCGAGGTAAGTCCTACCCTTGTATCTGTGGCTGAAGGGACTATTCTGCAACAGGAGTTGATGAGTTAGTTGATGTGTACAGATGTTGAGTGCATGAAGAAACAGACAGTATAAAGCATACAGTCTCTGAATATATATCACATGACTTCACATATTCACTTCCAAGTTTTACCATGCATTTGAGAAACGCTTGGATGGTTCATGCCACCATGCCACCCCAAAAATCCAGGAAATTACAGAAATAGCTACAGAACCAAGACATGGCATGATTTAATTAGTCTTCTTTCGATCAAAACACACAATTCTGCAGTAGACATAGATGCAAAAAAAAAAAAAAAGTATGTAATAATTCAATTTTGGTTTTGTCCCAAGTTTAGATAAGGCTTTCTAATTAATATGAAGAGCTATTACACTGAACTCAAGAAAGCCCACACAAGCTCACTTATATACAGCACAGATACACTTTCTGGCAAAGCTACATTCATTTTCCCTCTTCTTTCTATCTCTCGGTATTATTCTAAGAGTTCTCTGCAGTCAAAAGGTAAATAGAACTAATTAAAGAAGAGACTACATTTTTCATATTGTAGAATCACAGAATATTCAAGGACCTGCAAGATCATTTAGTCCAACTCTTAAATGAATGGCCCACACAGGGACAGAACCCATAGCCTTGGCACTATTAGCACTATGGTCTGGCCAACTGAGCTGATCTCCTGTAGTCGTTGCTTGGGAGCAAATAAGAGCACAGATTTCATATAAGCTTCAAACCTATCAGTTACATCAAACTCTGCAGAAGTATGAAAAAATTCACATATATCAACGCACAAAATCTAAGCGAACTTTCTGCACAGAAGAGAGATTCAAAATGCAAACACAGCATGATTGAGGCTGGGGTTTAGATATATATTTACATATATAAATTCACATATACACATATATAAAAACCAAAACTGACTCCACAACTTTGATCAGATTGGTCCAATTTTACCCACTTTTGCAACAGTGCCACAAGGTCTGATCAACACTTCAATCAAGTTTGTCAACATACATCTGTCTAGCTATAATTTAATGCAATCATTTTGACACTGAATCATCAAATATAATTTTTGCTGTTGTTTGGGGGGGTTTTTGCATTTAGTAGCAACTTTGAAAAAAAATTATACAGTTGAAGCAGGAGAGCTGTCTAAAGTTCAGTTGTTGAACACAGGCTAAGATTACATGGAACTTTTTCCAATGATGAACAATGTTGACAGTGTCCTCAGTAGTGCAGTGCAAATGCATTTCTCCTTTTTAGTATAAGCATGACTTTAATTTTTTTTTAATTCTTTTTCACTGCATAGGAAACATAGTCATTTCATCCCTTCACGTTCTGCACTTGCAAGACTCAAAACTTGTCTTACAGATACAGCACAGCCCAATTTGCATGAAAGAAAGGAAAAGCCACAACCTGACTGCTCAAAACATAACATCTCACTTTGAAACAGCATGTTTATTACATGTTTTCCTCTTAGCAGGAAAAGTGAGCATGCTTGTGTTTGCAGCTCCTCCTCTTTCAAAGATGCACAGCTGCAGCTGTAGTAAACAACTACTAGTCAGGAGCTGAGAAGGTCAAAGTCTGGGTACTACATCCGTTTCAGCTTTTCTAAAAACAAAATTTTTATTTTGGGAAATTAATTTTTTGGCTGATTTTGTAGTTATGTCAAGGAAAGGCAAACCACAATCATTCTCCAACAAAAGAAATCACGATACAGTATTTCAAAAGGCACAAGTAAGACACTTCAGTAACTGTTTTCGTATCTCCATCTTTATTAATGAACAAACATCATTCACACTCTCCTATTTTACTTGATGCAAACTAAGACTTGGTCAAAACCAACTTTCTGCTAATGAGACCTGTTCCACAAAGCAAACAACACTTACTGAAGAGCAAGGTTGGCCATGCAGAGAAGTGGTGCTAGCAGCTACACAAGGTTCACATAGGTCATCCAGCAGCCTGAAGCAAGGAGGCTACAGCACTCTATCTCTGGGAATGCTTGCATAAGTGGACATCATGCACCCAGCCATGAGAAAAGGCACACAACTTCCCATTATTTTACAGACTATCCAATCTAAATCTAAACAATGAGATACCCTAGCAGCACTGAAAACTCCACCAAATTACACAGATGTTCTGCAATTCCCTTGAGCAGCAGAGAGCTCCCCAAGCACTCAGAAAAGGCATTGCCCACGTTCCTCAAATACATGGTCTGTATTTCTATTTAACTGTGGTGGTTACCATCACACACCACCTTGGTCTAAGCAAAGAGGAAAACAGCCACTGTCACAGGGTTCTGCAGCCCAAGCCCTTTGCTGACCCCATTCTAACATCTCCCAGGTGAAAAGCTATTTCAGCCCCACATTTCTGCCTCCTCTCATCTGGAGAGAAACTCTGCTCATGCATGTTCAGGTCTGGCTGATCCTGACAGAAACAGCTGGCAGAGGACTCCACGATTAGCCTGTCCTGGAATCTTAAAAGTTTATTTTTAAAAGTTGTTACACAGAGTCTTCTTGGACTGTCGGGGGCCTTTCCAGAAAAGGTTTTTCTAGAAGAAAGCAAAGAAAGGCCTGGAAATATTATCATGAACTATTGCTAGGGGGAAAAGACAGCATTAAAAATATATCATTTCCCATTCCCTCTATTTACACATCTGCTATTGCCTCACTATCAGAAGAAAAAACAAACAGTATCTCCCATGTCCTAAACTCCTTCCCAGCCCATCCAGCATAGGTGCACCCACTCATCAAATTACCTACGGCATACATCTTTGTGAAAAAGCTTTTTTCCCCACAAAAAACGCGCTCGTCAGAGTGCCCCCCTCCTCCCAGTTCCAGGTACCACACACAGTTTAAAAAAAAAATTAAAAAGATGGAAAAAAATACTAAAAGGGGAAAGAAAAAGAAATAAGAAGAGGAAAATGCAAATGCCACCACTGCTGTTCTGGAGGCAGTGGGGGGGTGCGGGCGGGGGTGCTGGCCCGGGGAGGGGCGCGCATGGGTGTCACCAAGGGGGTGATGTCATCCACCAGCCTCCAGCCCGGGCACCTGCCAGCAGCAGCGTAGCACGGCTGCCAAAGCCTCTGGCAGCACGGGGAGGGGAAAAAAAAATAAAAAGACATTAAAAAAAAAAAATCCGCAATGTTTTCTTTCGCTATGCGCGGTTGGTTTGTGACGATAGGTGACATGCCAGCTTGCAGAGAGCGTTTTCAAGTTGATTACGTCCCATTAGAAAGATATTCAAGACACTCCCCCTCCCACAGCACGAATAATATATTAAAAAAAAAAAAGCAGACTTGGTTTATGCAGCCTTACGTCACTAATAAAATGCTCCTATCGCCCCATCTGTGACCTATTCAGCACAGTTACTAATCCCACGCTGCGACCACTTTGCTGTTCCTGTGCATTTCAGAGTTGTAGACCAACCAGAGAGCAGAAAATGGAGCCCATATGCCAGCGCTATATAAAGCAGCCGCGCAAAGTTGCCGCGAATCATCTACCTGCCGTGGCGAGACGAAAAGTGAAAAGCAAAAAAAAAACAAAAACAAAAAAGGGCTGATGGAGGGAGGGATAAGAGTATCATTTACTTCACGATGGAAAATTTTAAAAATAAATTAGTTTACTGTCTTACTCAGGGGAAAGGGGGCTCTGCCAAGAGCTAGCAGGATTTTACAAGCGCTATACAGACCCCGATCAAGTGAACTTCTCTTCAGTGCTTCCTACCGAAAGGGCTCGTACCTCCCCCCTAAGCGCATGAAATATCGGATTTCCCACGCAAGCCCGTTTGCGGGACTTAATGCCACGCCAAGATCCGAAAAAAAAAAAAAAAAAAAAAAAAAGCCCAAAAAACCGCTGTCTGGACCGGAGCATCGCATCCCTGCAAACCACGGGGAGGGGAATACAAAATAACCCGTCTAGGAGCTCCTATCCGCCTCCCCCAACATCCAACCGCCAGCGGTGGTGCAGGATTTTGGGGGAGGCGGACAGGAGCCCACATCTCATCCCAGAGGAAATGTCATCCCAGCAGCGGAAAGCTTTCGGAGGGCTTCACAGGGTGACGCTGATGCCATGGGGTAACCCATCTCCCGCAGCGGCTCTGGGCTCACGCGTTAAATGTAAATACCAGCGGTTTGCTCCCCAAGCTCCCGACTTCTGCAAGAGCGAGCATTTATTCCGTAGAAGCTAATTATTTCTGTAGAAGGTAATACAGCACGACGCTCTTGCTTTTTTATTTTCCCCCCCCATAGCGTTTTATAGTCCAATTTTTCCCCCCATAGAGCGTTACACTCCGATTTTCCCCTCCACAGAGCGCTACACTTCATACTTTTTTGTTATTTGTTTTTTATATATTAATTGCCCAGCCCCGAACGCGCACGGGGGCCGCCCGCCCCCACCCGCACCCCCCCCGGGGACGGCAGCACAAAGGGCTGGGCGCTCCCAGCTCGCTGCTCATCACTCCCTGCTTATCGCTTTTTATTTTTGCCCCCTGCTTTTTTCACCGCCACCCCCACCCCTTTTTCCCCCCTCCTAAAGCCTCAGCGGGAAAGTTGACGGAAAAGTTCGGGCCGGCCCCTAGCACCCTACCCCGGTATCGCTGCCGCCGGGGCACCGGCAGGGATGGAGGCAGGCGGGAGGAGGGGATGGATGGAGCGGGGGAGGGAGCGGGGGAGGGAGGGCACCGCCGTTAACCCCCGGCTCGCCCCGGCGGCGCCGGGGGAAGCGGGGTGGGCGCCCTGCCCCCCTCCTGTTCTTTAAAATTATTTAACTTCAGCACAGGAGCGCTTTCTTGTTTGTTTGTTTTTTAAATAGCGGGCTGGCTGGGACAGCAGCGGCAAAACCCACACACGTTAGCCGTTTATCCTGCTAAGAAAGGGAATCGGCACAGACCTGAGCAGAAGCGGCAGAGCAGGAGAAGAAACTGTTTCCTTCCCTGACACAGGGTCCCCGCTCTGTGTCTGTCTGTCCGCCCGCCCCGCGCTCCCCGGGCAGTGCCCCGCGCACTCGCACCCCGCACCGGCGGAGGCAGCCGGCGGCCGTCCCCGGGAAATGAATGGGGGCAGCCCGGGGAGCCGCGGCGCTCGCTCGCCGCCGACTTACCCGCGTCACATGATGAGCCCGGGCAGGGTGGGCCGGGGGTGGAGGCTCCCGGCGCCGCCTGGCCGCGCCTCGCCTGGGGCCGCCGCGACACCCCGCCGGCCGCTCAGACAAAGGGTCCGGACCGGTGTCCCCCTCCCCAGCTCCCGGCCCCTGCTCCGGCCACGGCGGGCGCCGGTGGCGTCGCTGGCATGCGGCGCGTCCCCGCCCCCACCGGCAGCCGGGCGGAGGGAGGGGAGGGAGGGAGGGGCCGCGCCCCCGCCCCGCGGCCGCCCCGGTGCGCCGCCCGCCCCGCCCCGGGGGGTGGGGACGGGAACGCCCGGCCGCGCCTCCCCCTCCCCGGCCCCAGCCCCGGCCCCGGCCCTGGCCCCGGCCCGGCCGCGGGGAGGGGCAGGGCAGCGGGGCGCCGCGGGGAGGGGCCGGGCGGGGCCGGCAGCGGGGGCGCGGGGGCGCCGAGGGGAGGCCCGGGGCGGGGGAGCGCCTAGGGCGGGGCGGGGTGAGGAGGCGCCGAGGGAGGCTCAGCGGGGTGCGGGGCGTGGGGGAACCCGGGGCCATGGGAGCGCCGAAGGGATACTGAGGGGGCGAGGCGGTGGGGGAGCCCCGGGAGTACAAGAAGGAGGGGAGCCCCGAGGGGTCGGCATGGGGCGGCAGCAGCGCTGAAGGGGTCCCAGGGGGGACACGGGTCACCGAGGGGTGTCCCGGGGGAAAGGACACACTAGGCGATGTGTCCGCCCCAGGGACGCGCCGCTGGAGCGTCCGGCCGGGCCCGGCCCCCGCTGTTACCTGGAGCTGGGCGCTGCAAGCCATTCGCTTCTCTTTTATTTTGTTTTCTTCGTACAGCCAGGCTGCAGCTCGTGAGAAGTAGTCGAGGCGTGGGGTTGTGGTTTTATTTCTTTTTTTTTTTTTTTTTTTTGGTCAGCGCTTGTAAGCCCGAGTCGCGCCCCTGCAAACTCAGAACTTCCTTCATGGGGAAGAATTTTCTCATGTAAGGTCTGCAGATACCAGCTTGTAAAGGTTTAAATAACAACAGAGGAACAGATTCCGTGGTCTTAAAGTTTGGGTTTTTTTAGATAAAGTCTTTGTTACATTAATGTTTTAAAAGAAGAACTTTCAGAACCTTGAGAAACAAAAATATAAACCCTAAGAGTCAGTTAAACCTTAAGAAGCAAATCTCTATTTCTTTTCAAAAGCATTCTTACACGTGTTTACGTGTTTACGCAGTGAAATGGTGTGAACACGTGGTGGAAAGATCCTGCTCCGTGCCTGGGCAGTATTGAAGCTATTAATCTGGCCGGACAGGTTACCTAAGGATTCTCTTGCCTTGGAGAGCCTTTTGTTAATGTGAAGCTGAGGTGGGTGTTTTCTGCCTCCTCCCCTGTGGTTCGTGTTGCATAAAGTAAACACGGTGTGGTCAGAGCACAGGTGAGCTTTGACCAGCGCTGCCTGCTCAGGTGGTTTCTGGGCAATGGTCGGGGGCCATTCAATTTAAGGAAGCTTAAAGGCCTTTTGAATAATCAAGGTGCTGTGCTGGCCCCTGGCAGAAGCAGGTAGAAAACGGCAAGTTCTTTATGAGTCCCACCCTTTATTCTCAAATTCACGGTCAGCTCAACAGTTCCTGAGAGTCCCAGTCATAACAACTATTGGGTAAATAAAAAGCAAAAAGAGGGATGGATCTCGTGTCTAGGAGGTTGGCCTGTCGTGTGAGGGTGTTTGTAAATGCCCATACAGTTTGTGTATTTACACAGAAAGCTAGGCGGAGCACAGGTAAATAATTACTGCTAAACTGCTATTACTTTCAGTTAATACAAACTAATATTTGCTGCTCATCACAATATTTACTGAGGAAGCCAGAAGAACCAGAACCAATGTTTGTTCCCTAAGAGGATTTCATGCCAGCTGCCAGAAATATATCTACTCATCTCTTTCCCTGTAATGGTCCTCTGCCGCCTCTTGGCATAAATGGCTTGGATAATATAACCCTTCACTATTTGTCTCTGCATCTTACCTCTATTTCCACAAGGAGAGAAGGGGGAAAAAAGGCAGAATAATAAATAAGAAATGTTAAAATAGCTATAAACAGAAATATTTTTCTCCACAAGCCATGAAGGGGATTAGGCATGATTTGCTATTGTAATGTTGCCTCTGGTCTAATCGTTTCCTTTGGAGGAAAGTGAGCACAGAGTTAAAATACAGTCTAATGACCCAAGCAACATATTTCCTTATGCCAGTAGTTTAGATTAGAACAAGCTCTAGCTACTCCCGGTAAATTACATATGTGATTCATTAGATTTCACTCAAGTCAAAAGTTAACGTTGTAACACTTGTTTTTAAAGATAAAAGTATGCAATCCCTTAGGAAACGGGCTACTACAGAAGACAGCTGGAAACAATCCCTGGACAGATGTATAGCTTATATTCAGATTTATCAATTAAAAAAAGTTAATATTAACAACAGTCATCCTTCTTATACGACTTGGAACAGGGAGCGCTGAGTGTTCTGCAGAAAAAAACTGGTTTCTACCTACCGAGGTGAAAGGATTAATGAATACTTGGCACATGAAAAATGAATAGTGATAGCAAGAAGAAGATTGCACGTAGACAGTGTGATAAGGTGCATAACAGGAAAACATCACATTACACACATTGCTGTGCCCTAAAAAAAAGACAAAGCTCATTTCCATTGAATTTCAGATAAAATATTTTAAAACATCAATATTCATTTTGTCATACTTAGGAATATTTTATTCATTTATATAAAATATCTAAAGAAATCATCTAGAAGAGGGGTTGGCTGACTGACATTGGGTGATAAAATTTGTTCTTCGTGAGTTTCATTATGTGCTATGTTGACTGTTTACATGGTCTATTGCCTGCTACTAAAAACTGTTACCCATATACATGAATTTGCAGGGCAGTATCTAAAGCAAAAAAAATATGTGGCTACATTTGCAAGAGGAATGTATTACATGATTATATATCAATAGATTGGTACAGAAATAGGGATATTACACATTAGTATTTGATATATAACACAGATTTATAGAGAAATGTAGTTCTCAATCACATACTTTTATGGAAAACCTGTCCTACTAAATCACTATCTTGGCTCACTCCATACACCTGACCCCTCTGTTTCCAGTCTCATCTAGCTTAACAAAGCTGAGCGTACTTCGTCTGTTTGAAAATATTCTGGCTTACATTTTAACACAGAAATACTTTGAAAGCACTTAGTATTTCTTAAGATTTAGAAAGTTCTTTTTTCTTCTTTTTCTTTCCCTTGAAAGAAGCAACTTTGATTATATTTCCTCTGAATCAACAGGACTTTTCAGCATTTTTTCAGAAACACAGTCCTAAATTTTGAAACAGGAACTTTAACAGTGTACTGCCATATATAATTCTAAAATTAGAAAATCATACTTTTGAAGCCAAGAGAACAAATCAGCCCACTGACCATTTTTGGTTGCTTGTTTTTTCTAAAGCCTGACAAGTGTGTTTATGTGTGATTTTAGATTTTTTTCTGTAGTTCTTCTCCAATTCTGCCCTGTTATCTACAGAGCTGTTCTACTGTATCATTTTTATTGAGTCCCACTGCTTACAATGTCAGATGGCTCTTTCCAGTCTTCCTGTAGCTGTTCTTCCCCTAATGGAGTTTCCTAAAACTTACCAAAAATAAGGTACTACAAAATTTCCCCTTAATGTTCCTCAGCCTCTCATCTCCCATTTTTGTCCTCCACTTATACAAAATTTTCTTCGTTGTCTTCTTTGTTTTATAATTTTGTCTTAGATCCTAATCCATGTGCAAATAAATAACACTCTTCAATGCAATTTAGTAACTTCTACCTTTAGGCATGCATTAAGGTTATTTTTTTTTTAATAACCAATCATTTTTCAAAATGGAAAATGGCACCACCAGCAGAGAGTACACTGGAACCTCGGAACAAAAGAAAATGGGAAATCAATAGCATATTTTAACAATGTCTGCCCAAAACACATAAAAATACTTCTGAAATACATCAGTAATGTGTTGGATATTGAGAGATTTTGTAATTTAAATTAACATCAGCTATTAAAAAAATAATTTGTTAATTTTGTTCATTCCACTTCAGTTATATTCAATTTTCTAATTCAAATAAATAACGCAAAAAAAAAAATCAACCTTACTACTCAAAACAAAACCTAAATGCATTTTTATTTGGGATGCATGGTTAGACAAAAGCTTTAACAAAGTACATGGTGCATTTTAGAAGACAGATTGTGTTCATTTGCTGAACTCAGAGAAACCTTTGGGTTGACAGATAATCAATTCAAATACCTACAGTTGAGGGATTGTATTACTAATTCCTTTCACAAGCCTTCCCTTTTGTATACAGGCAAATAAACGTGTTTTCTTTGTCAAGGAGTTGACCACACCAGCAGATACAGCCTTTCAGGTATGGTTGTTGTCTTGCAATCCAGCCTGTGATCATCTGCCAAGTGCTCCCTCCACTCTTTCTCCTTTCAAAGTGGTGTTAAGCTCAACATGAGTATGTGGACCTTGCCCGTTTATCTAACAGCTGTTATCAAGCGTGAGAGTACAGATTCTTTTGGGCCAGGACATCAATTTCTGTTTCTTTGAATCTACTTAGGAAGTGTTTCAACATGCATGGCACTCTGCCATCAAATGCTAAGCTTTGTAGTCAACTTCTAGGTGGCCATTAATCAAAACAGTCAGTCTAAAACGTGGAAGTACAACTATCAAGCATCAGGGTTGTATTGCATGGGCCTTGTTCAAACATCAGCAGTAGTACTCCTTGGGTATGAACGTTGGAGCTTTTGGACACCATATCTGGGGTTTTTTTTCTGTATTTCATAGAAACTAATTGTTTGTTCTTAAACAGGCTATCAGGAAATCTTTCCTTCAGCCCACTGTCATTAAACGCCCCCCTAAAAATACACAACCTAGCTCATTGCATAAATGGCAGTGTTAGTATACACAATGCAGCCTCTAATGATACAATAAAGTATGTAACAGAGAGTAGTTCAGTTACACCACACAAGAGAGGAAAATTATAATCTGATATAATTAATAGGTGTGTGTTTTTCTCCAGGGACAGAGATCAAAATATTCAATTTGCCAGATTTAGACTAGCAATGTTGCCAAGACACAAATTCTAGGAAAGTGGGGCCACAAAGTATTAATGCTTCACTACCTTGATCCAAAAGCTCTGTGCCCTTTTTATAACCTTGGACTGAGATCATGCTTTTTTTTTTTTATTTTAAACTTGCCTTCTTTTACAAAAAGCCCTTAAAGGCTTATGATCTTATTCAAGATCCAGAAAAACAGAAGGAACAGTTCCTTATTTAGTATAATCTGAGACTGGCAAAATTTAATAGGGAGTAAGAAATCATCAAAGGACATGTTCTGGGGAAAGGTTTGATATGTGCATGTCTTTAATGTTACGTTAACATTTTTGAAAAAAAAAAAACAAACAAAAAATGGAGATGAGCACTTTTGGATCTGAATATCATGTCAATGCAACATCCATGAATGGAATGGATTGCTCTAGATTTTCATTTCAAAACTCTCTAGTTTGTAGCTGAATTTATAAACCTAAATATCACCCTAATAAAATTTATTGCGTCATTTTAAGTTCTGTGTTCAATTCCATTATCTCAGCTCCTTGCATTAAACACTATGTTGTTTGGTTGTTTTGGAGACAAAAAAAAAGCAAGAGTCATCCCCTAAACGGTTTTATCAGGAGAGGCACACAGTAGTCTCACATGAGTATTAGAACTACTACATTTCTTATGTTAAGATAGAGACTTAGTATAGGGCAATCTTTCCCAATTTTCTCTGTAGCTCCCACTGTCTTGTGTTCTATGACTCCTGGTAATTTTGCGTTCCACTGCATCTTTGTGAAACTGATGATATCTAATTTGTTCCCTGTGCATGGGTTCCATAGGCTCCAAAAGAAGTCCTGCATGTTAAAGACCTACAGGAGAAGATTCAAAGCCAGAAGAAATGTTTCAGAAATAGCTGGGGGTAGTGCACAGGAATAAGGAGCAGTCTGCCGTCAGGTTAGGAAAGGAGCATGTTCAGCTGGGCATGGATTTTGCATCTAGTAGGCAGCCAAAAATATCTGGGATCTCTTCTTTGCAGGTATTATCATAACAATCTTTCATGCTTTTCCTGAAAAATTTTAGGTATAACAAACATTTTGAAAAACTTATTGTTTTTATCTCAGTTTTAGCAAAGTTCTTTGTTCTCCATGGAGGTGTTAAATAAATTACAACAGAATAAATCTCCCAGTACATAAGCACTTAGATGTTTTTTCTTTACGCTTACATAATTCCTCCTCCCCATCTTACAGATGCTTTCTGGTGTTACTAAAGCATTCATGTTGATAACTTTTGATTTCAAGGCCATGCAACTTGGCTTTTCCAGTACCAGAAACTCTTGGATTCAGGAAGCATTTACCCAGTATCAAGAATGGAAGAAATTAAAAATCAGATTAGAAATGTTTAGAAATTAGAAATGGGACAGAGCTCTGTGGAAAGGGACCTGCAGGTCCTGGTCAGTGGCAAATTGAGCAGGAGTCAGCAGTGCCCTGGAGCCAGCAGGGCCAGCCCTGTCCTGGGGGCATCAGGCACAGCATCACAGCCAGGCAAGGGAGGGGATTGTCCTGCTCTGCTCTGAGCTGGGGCAGCCTCACCTCCAGTGCTGGGGGCAGGTTTAATATAAGCAATATTCAATATAAGCTATTAGAGAGTGTTCAAAGGAAGGAAACAAGAATAGGTCTGGCAGGGGGAGCCATATGAGAAATGGCTGAGGCCATTGGTGTGTTCAGCCTGGAGAAGAGGGGACTGAGAGGAGACCTCATTGCAGTCTACAACTTCCTCCTGAGGGGAAGCAGAGGGACAGGTACTGCTCTTGTGACCGGTGATAGGGCTCCAGAAAATAACATTAGCTAAGTCAAGGGAGGTTTAGGTTGAACATCAGGGAAAAGATTTATCTCTCAGAGGGCAGTTGAGCACCGGAACAGGCTCTCCAGGAAAGTGGTCACAGCACCAAACCTGTCTGAGTTCAGTAAGTGTTTGGACAACACTCTTGGGCACATGATGTGACTCTTGGGGTTTCCTGTGCCGAGCCAGGAGTTGGACTTGATTAATCTGATGGGTCTCTTTCCACTCAGCATATTCTGTTTCTGTGACTGAAAATGAAAAATGGTTCTTTTCAACTCTTCTCTTATGTAATTAGGCTGGCTTGAAATGCCTGGGTTTGCATCTGAGCATCACAGACATATCCATGATCATGGTGATTTCTGGATAGTATGCTTTCTTGATAAGGAATGTTGATGACTCATAAGCATTAAGAGGCTTTATATGGACTCAGTTGTACATATCACATTACAGATGAGTAAATTGAGTAAATTATTTTTTTAAATGAGTTATAGGGGTTTTTAAATGCTGAATTTCACAGATAATTAACCACAGTTGTACCACTGGGCATCAACATAACAGTTGAAAGAATTTAAGCATTGTATTGTAGCAATTTCTTATTTAGTGTCTGGTCTTGTTTCTGTGATTTTTGTTTTTTGAACTAAGAGAATGAATTTGTTTGAGTGACTGCAAAGCTCAGTAAGTACCAGTTATCAATTCTCTTTCTAATGACAACTGATGACATGATTTTTACAAATGGTTGAGCATTTGGCAAATGCTAACCATAGAAATCGAATGAGCTGAAAGAAACTCCAGTCTGCCCTATTGTCACTACTGAGCTGACAGATGGGAAAAAGAGGAGGAGGTTGTGATGCTCTCTCAGAAGCCCAGGGGCACACTGCAAAATGACTGCTGAAGTGTCTTGACAGACCATAAGTGAGAGGAGCAGATTTCTGAAGAGCAGACATCACCTGTGTTTTGCTTTGCTACAAAAGTTACCCTGTCTACCCAGCCTTCCCGAATGGGCTGGTCAAATTCTCTGTGGAGCACTTAGCACCAGAACCCACTTGAACCTCAGCAGTGGAGGTAAAATTGAATTTCCCTGACAGAAGGAGGAGCTGGAGCCAGGCTACCTACTCCAGCAGCTGCTGGAATAGTGAGAGGGCAGGACTGTCCTTACAGCTGCCCCAGGCAGGTGGCCCAAATGCCAGCATCTGCTGCTGCCCTGGACCCTGTCACCTGCCTGGGCCCTATCAGCAAGGCCAGGGAGCTTTGCTATCCTGGCTGTCTGCTGCTGGGAACATCTGCTTGCTCTGCTGGTGCCTAAGCAGCAGGGAAAATTACCCAGTATGCAGAAAAGCCTGTAAACCCCAGAATAAATTTGAGAAATGGGCAGTGGAAGTCTGTTGGGATCATGTCGCTTGGCTTTGCCTTTCCTTACCTTTTTTATTTTTTTTCAGTCTCCACAATTAGTCTAATGCATCTCCTTTGGTTTTGTAAAAAGTGACTCGAGAAGTTAAAAGTACCAAACTTCAGTAGCTTTATCCATATGTGCTGCATGCCTCAGGCTAGACAGCACATATTGGTAGCCAGACTGAGAAGAACATTTACCACATTACCTCTTCAAAACTCACTTTATTTTTCTTGTTGAGCTGGCCCCCATCCAATGTGACACTCCAGCGTGAGCAGTGTAGTGACAGCAACAGCCTCCATGGAAACACACCAGAGCATGAGGCCAGCCGTGGGGTAGACAGAAAAGGCAGCTCTGTCCCTTTCCTTAGTCTGTGTGGTTTTGCTCTGAACAAGCTTTCTTTTCATTTCTAAAGCATTTTTATGAGTGCCTCTCCTGTGCCATTGCATCTTTGCTATGTCTCTTGTAGCAGTGAAAATTTAGGCTGAACCTAGAAAACCTGGGGCTGATTGCAAGGCATCACCATTCCTCAGCTTCGGAAACCTTCACTCCTCTCTTACATGCTGGAGCCAGGAGGGAACCTGGCTTTCCAACTGAGACACAAGTACATGCTGGCTGCTGTGGGTGGAGGTTTGAATGCGCCCTATGGAGTGACTGGCTCTTGTGGACAGTGCCCTGCTGGCAGCCTGGGTGCTGCTGTGCCAAAGATCCTGCTAACTGAATGCCTCTTTTTGGCAAGATGGAGAGAGCAAAGGGAAACAGCATCTCAGAAATTTCCTTGATGTCTCAGAATTTGACATAGCCCCTGTCTCACCCAGGAACAAGTGTATTGGGAAGAGGGTGGGTGGAAGGGAGGTGTTAAGCACGTTGCTTTACCAGTAGAGTACTGGGGAGACTTTGATGATGAGGATACCCTGAGGACAAAGCACCTCATCATCAGGGCTATCACCACACCTTTCTCTCCATCATACTGAAAATTCATTCCCCAGGTAATAGCAGCATGAAAGATTTTCTAATGCCATTATAATATAATTCATTATATAATTTCCCCTTAATATTTCCTTGAGATTGTCCTTTTTATACCCTAGACTATCCTGAAGTAAATCTCTCAGTCTGACCATCCACTGTTTGATGCACACAGCGAACCAGGTAGCTGTTTGGCATTGTTCCAAGTCTTTGAGCATTTCACAGTGTAAATCCAGCAAAATTTGTGCACCTACAGGGTAGCTGCAACTGAGCTAAACTTTCAGACACCTGGCTTTACATCCACAGACAACATGACAATACTAAGTTTCACTGCACATCACTTGTAGCCTCTCAGCTCTGAATTCATACTGTGCAGTGGGAAATACCTATTCTGGATGTGTCATGGGGAGAATCAGGTGCCTGGGATTCACCAAAGCCAGAGTACTGAGCAGAGAGTGTCTTAAACTAAGCAAGAAGAATGACTGAAAACAGTTGTATAGTAAAATTTCCCATCTCAGCAAGTAAGGAACCTACACATGGGTTGCAAGGCAGTAATTTTTGGCAGTCGGGAGTCATGGTGTGGTTCTATTTCGAGCTGAGCACCTCAACCATCTTTCCAAGGAGCTGAATTAGCTCTTTTTAAAATGTAAATGTTACATCAGTACCCTAACCAGATATGACATGTAATACAACATGAGACAAGCACATTTCAGTGTCTAATGCTTTAACACCTGTTATTAATAACAATAATAATAATAATAACAGATTCATCAGACATCTTTGTCATATCAAACACTTCAGTGGACATCACTTGGCTTCCACATGGACTCCAGTACTTCTGACATTGTTTTGGTTGCTCCTCATATCTTTGCTATCCCAAGTGCTTTGGGTAGTTATACATAACACCAGGTCACCTAGACTAAGTCTGGTTGTGAAATCTTTCAGGTATAACAAATCTGGGCACTGTTTCCTTAGTTAAATTTCTTCACAAGACTCTTTGTTTCCTCATTTCTCAGACACACAAGAAAACTAATCGTACATCATAAGGGAACCACTCACCTGGCTTCCTAAGTGATACTTCTCATCTACTGAAATTACTTCTCCAAAATCACCACAGGTTCTAGAACCACGGTTTACACCCTTAATATCAATTTCCAGTGTATGAGCCTAGGTCCTGAGATTATATTAATTTGAACATCTACGTTGAGTTAGTCCTCCTCAGCATGTTTATCAAGTTGTTGATGTGGCCCATGAATGTGTGAACTTCCCAGGATCTTTCACATCACTTTTCAACTTTTCTCTTCCTCATCTATCTGTCCTTCTCACCTACGTCTCATTCCAAGACAGCCTGATCATTCCGGCGTCTTTAGAGTGTAATACATTAAAAAGAAACTTTGTTGACTATCTGTAAAGTACTTTATATTGCTTTATACCACTTACACTACCATAGCAATGCAGCAAAGAATGCCATCTAATTTACATAAAGTCACACAGAGGTTAATTAGTATATGGAGGTTAATTTCAAAAAGAGTGCACTAGGAAAAAAGCAGCAAAAAGCAATTCTTTCCTTAATTGGTTTTGTATGCACACCTCCTTCTATGTTTTACAAATGTACTCAGGAATTTCTGTCTTCATTTTCTGGGAAGATTGCATGTCAGGTAGAAAGGAAGTCTGACACGGTGTCTGTCTGAGTGGTTACTTGCTGACCTTTTGTTGTGGGATATACTATTTGGAAATATTGCTATCACATGCTATCACAATTGCATGGTGAGCACTATAATGCTACGCTTGCATGCATCCTCTACAGTGGAATAAAAATCATCCCCAGTTGTCTCTCTACTAGCATACTTTGATAAAAACATTGCATTAGAAATAATACATATTGATACAAAGCTCACATTAAAAATATGTTCCCAGCTCTGTCCACAAGGAAGGGAGGAAAAGTGTTAACTTGATGAGCCCACATGCTGGAGGAAAAGCACAGCATTTAATGTTAGTAGGGAGGGGCAAAGGTGATCACTTTTCTGTTTGAGAAGAAACATTCTGGGGGCTCTCAGAAACTGCTCCCAGGTGACAAAGCAAGAAGGCAATCTCCGAGCCTTGCTGAATTTATCCCTAAATTTCAACACTCAGATCTGTGTATTGGTTCCATATCCATCTCTAGATCCTGTGACTTCAGTGGAAGTGGTTATGTTTTTCAACAAGAACTTTGATGGACACAGTACAGTTTAATTTGAAGACACAAGATTCTCTCTCAACAATAATAAGATACATTTCTACTATCAAGACTCAAAAATCATGATGGGTTATACTACAGTGTTTTTAATGAGTCATTAGTATTATCATTTGTTGCAACTAAATGTCTGCTTGAGCTCAGATTAGACAACCTAGAACTACTTAACAGTGTTGAGTTTGGCTTTTGAAATACGTTATATTCCTTGTGTTCAGAGAGGCTTTGGAGTTATTCTAATCTCAAAATGTTTCTTTCTCAGGAGTAAGTAGAAGAAATCCCTGTGACAGTTGTTGAACAACATTAGCAGACTATAGAATTCAGTGCTATTTCTGTCTCTCCATCAAGGTGGTTAGACACCTAACAAAGCAATTCTAGTGGTGGAGCCAAGGATCTACTCAAGCTCCTAGTAGAAACTGAGCACCTCCTGCCCCTGGATGCAGTGTCAAACCCATGGGCACACTGCACTGCCTTCCTTGACCATTCCTCCCCTCCTGCTGCAGCATCAGGGTGGTGGCTTCACTGCTCCTTTGAAGGATGAAGTGGGTTTGCAATTCTGTAAATTATTTACAGAATTATTATTATTATTCTGTTATTTCTGGTGAACATGTGTACAGAGGCTGCATGGAAACCAGACCTGATGCAAGCCTTTCCATGATGAGTGGATATATAGTGGTACAGCCTCTCCTAGGTCACACAAAACTGGATGCTACATTTGGCAGGGGTAACAAGGTAGTCAGCACCCTTCCATTTTCCTTAGTCATGAATAAATCCATCCTTAACAAGAAACATCTCTGTGTTCATTCAGAAGATGAAATATAATAAGAATACCAACAATCAACATTGAACTTATTCTATCTACAGATCCATTATTCCTTATTATTCTTGGTGCCTAGGAAAACATTCTTTCTCTTCCTTTAAACAACTCTTGTCCATTGTTGCTGTTTACAATCTCCTTATTGTTGCTGAGGGTTGTCCTATTCCCTCCCTGTCATCATTTAGCAAAGCTAAATGCATTTCATTATTTTAATCTTCCTTGAAAAGTCAATCCCTTAATTAGAATCTATGGCTGTGGAGCTCCACTGGTGTCCGCAGGCTAAACACCACTAAGGCTGTTTTCTTACTAATTGTGTTCACAGGCAGGACATTTGTTACTGTTGTTGATGGCATTAATTTGTTTGGGGGTTTTGTTTTTGTTTGGTTTTTTTGTTTTATTTTGTTTTGTTTTTAAAGACTTTTTATCTAGGTGAGAAGCAAAAGGCAAAATTCGTTAAGTCAGATTTTCAAAGGATCAAAGCCTACAAGGCATAGAAAATGATTCTTTTCTTCGTTGGGATTTTAAACTGAAACATGCAAAAGTCTGGGGTTTGTAGACTGAGCACATCAAAATCTCTCAGTAAAACATGGAGATTTTAAGAACATGCTTTTGAAAGAAGGCTATCAAATGCTGATCTGCTCTCTTCTACCAATTCCTAATGAGCATCAAAAATGTGGACAGAATCCTTCATTCCTAAACTATCAAACCCATTTTGCTAAAGAGGCATTTGGAAATTCAGTGGGAAAAACAGTAATGCAAAAAAGAAAATTGCTTGCCTTGTCCTTTCTCACTTTTGTCTCCAGTTTTGGTCACTTATCACCCTACATGCATGTTTTTAGGAAGGATTTTATTCTTCTAGCATGGAATTGAAGAAGAATCAAAGAACCTTTACAAAGACACTGCAGCAACTTTTTGAAATTAGTTTTGATGAGCTTCTTAGTTTGCAATTTCTTTTCTATGTACTTAGGGACATAGATTACATAGACATTAATTTCTATGTAAATTTTTTTACATATGCCATTGCTCTCCACAGCACCACACATACTAGTTTAGAAAGTAAATGTAACAACTGCTACCTGAGGGATGTGTCTTTCACCCTGCACATAAATATACTGAAGTTTGAATGTTTCTTGTGCTGCGATATGTCCCATTTGATTCAGCTCTATTTAAATCAATTTTTTCATTACACATAAGTTAAAATTGCATTGTTTGGACATACAAAGTGGTGGTATTCCATCGAGATGTGTTCAGAGTGTGTTTCTATCTCCTCTGGCCACAGAGATTATTAGGTTCATCTAGGTTCAGCTATGTAGTGTAGCTTCCTCTACCATGCTCAGGATGAATACTGCTCCATCTATCCACTACCTTAGGCAGTCAATTCTCCTGTGTCCCGCATTGTAATCTGCTATCTACTTCCAATCTAAAAAGTAGCCTTTAAAAGGCATTTCTCCTTTACTTGGGAGATGAATCTTAGCAGTTGGGATTTCCTACGCCTTGCCATGGCCACAACTGACTTTTCACATGGGTCCTAGACTTGATGCGGCCTTACCCCTCATGACAAGTGCCAAAATAGCACCAGATCACACTAATGATTTAGCTGTGTGACTAATAGCATGCTAATGTTTGGACCTCTGCCCTGGTTGCTCACACAGATGTGACTTGAGAAAAACTCTTTGTTGGGCCATACCATCACCATGCCTTTGGGGATGCTCCTGTCACTGTATATGAGCTTCTCAGCATTCAGTAGCACCTGCAGCATCTGTACCTCCCCTAAGGTGCACAGCTGCTGAGGCAAACAGGCTTTCTCTTCCCTGTTCTCCTTCTGCCCATGCAGCCTTTCCTGCACCACCACTTAACTTGAGCAGCAGAGTTTACTCCCACTATCAATTTCTGCAACATTGTGATTTAAGCATTCTTGAGGTTTTTAAGAGCTGCAGCCTAAAAACCTGATAGTTCAAAAACCTTCCCATTTCCAAGGTGAGGTGGTAAACACTGAAGACCCTGAAAGCTGAACTCAGAGCCCAGTAGGTTAAGGCTCCTCTGGGAATTTCAGAACAGGTTGGGCATCTGCTCTGGTCAGTCTGGAGTATGACAGATCTTAGGTGAAAGACATGGGGCATTTCCGACACTGGGCTGCATCTCAGCTGGTTGAAAACTTTTCTTTGAAGGATTTTATAGTGAACCAGGATGTTTCTGGGGAGTAAACATCTAATAAGTTAGACAGTGCTAAAGGGTCGGCAGACTGGATCCCTGGGATTTAGGCATGTGGATTTTGTCCAAGTCCTAGTATAATTTTGAAAGGTGTATGTGTTGCTATTAATGCCTGCTTCTCAAAAAAACATCTGGCAAAAATTTCATGTGCTAACACCTATATACATATAGCCATATATCTACTGACTTTGATTTTCAATGAAACCCACATTTAGACAACTAAATGATGTGTCTGCATCAAAAGGTCCTTGGCATCCAGCTCGCCACTGTGCATTGTACACCACTGCTCTGTCCCAAACCAAGGGTGAAACTCTCTGACATTCAGCCATCCCGCTATTGTAAATGGAGAGATTCATTCCTCCTGTATAAACAGGAGACAAACTAGCTTTCAGGTAGCACAGAAAAACAGCCAGTGAACGCTTTACTGCTTAAAAGAGTAAAAAGCATCTGTACAAGGAAGATCCATCCTTTAAAAACATAAAAAATCCTTACATTTGGCAGAGGGCTAAATATTTTGAAATTATGCAACACAAAACAGTCACTGACACTCCTACTGAAACATGACACTGGTTCCAGGATGTTCAGGCACTCCTGCTGGGATAGATAATCTGCATTTAAATTACAAGATTCAGCCATATGTCTGGCTGGGAAATGAAAAGGGTGGAATGATAGATACTACCTTGTGCTTCTGCTCTTGGAGTCTTTTTCATCCTGCACACACTCTCATGCACTGAGGTCTGTTCCAGGATAAACCCTCTTTCTATTAGATAATATCCAAATGTCTCCAGGGCCTGTTTCAGAATCCAGCAGTCTCTTTTTTTTTTTTTCTTTAGAAACTATATATCAAATCTTTGGTGGGAGCAAGCTTTTGACTAATACTCCCCTCTGGTTATTTAACTTGTAATAACGTATCAATTTAACCCATGCAACTTTTATTTGAGATTTAGGCTATGACATATGGTTGGGGATTCATACTGTTCAATTTAGGAAAAGACAGATCTTCTTCATTTACCACAAGGGTAGTACCACCCCACCTCCCCAGTCTTGTGTGTGTATGTGTGTATGTATGTGCACGAGTTTTAGAATAGGAGTCAGTATTTCTCTAATATACAAGTGATTTTTTTTCCTCAGCTCATGTTGACTATCTTTTCCTATTATCTTTCAGGGAGAAAAACATATTTTTGTGAGACCTTCAAGTTAAACCAGCATCTTCTTTGTAGCTGCTGAATATATTCTGTAATAGCTTGGGTTTTACTTTGTTTACACTCTGAGAAGTTGCTGTTATAATACTTCCAGTAATTTAGTTGCACTTTCTGAACCAAAACAGAATTAATTGGTGAGAAGAAAAAAATCTCAGTTCTAGTATTATGAAGAAGAAAAACTAAAACAGCTTAAGAAAAAAAGATGTTTGAAATATAGGGACTTTTCCCACATTTTCAGTGTCTTACTATTATTGGACTGTTTTTTTTACTTGCCATTGCAAATGGCCTGAATTCAAGAAATAAAGAACAATGCAGGCTTAATGATTTGTTCGTGGTACCAGTGAGTGGTGAAGGCACAATCTGGGTTTAGAAATCTGGTTGCAGAAACACTCCCGTAATTTATAGTAGTCATGCAAACCATGCAGGTAGCCAGGGAGGACATTTCACAGCATCAACCCATTGTCATGCTTGTAAATGTCTCCTGGAGTTTGATGAGGACATTTTTAAGGTATACTTGCAAGGAGCTGAGCTGAAAACTGGTGCTCATCTGAGGGAGAATCTGCTTTTCCGGAAAAGACCATTTTGCAGGTGAGCAACAGAGCAGTCAAAAGAAGCCTTACTGTGGTTTGCTTTCTGTCCATCCAACCTTGCTCTGGTTTGCCCACCCTGCTTTTGAGACCTGAGCTCCTGACTGACCCCAGCCAAACCAGTGTGGCATGAGGAGTGTCAGTGTCACTGGGAATGACAAAGAAACTGCATATGGTCCCAGGCTGCTACCTGGGTTCTGCTATCTCCAGCCAGCAAGGCAGAGCTTTGAACTCAGCTCTCACTGCAGATCTCAGTGCTTTCATCATCACTTTGAAAAAAAAGTGGAAGGACCATTAGTTTAGACCAAGAGTGAACTGATAAGAATGAATGTCCTTGTGAATTGCTCTTAGAATTGTCACTGGTTTCTAGTAAGAGCAAAGAAATACAAGAATTAGCATAATTACACTGAAGGCACTTATTTTCATATACTCTTTGTTGTTGTTTTGTTTCGAGACAGGTTTAATTAGAAGTAAGCACCGGCAGTAATCATAAGGTATATGCTTCCTTTTGGAGCTTTGAATGATCTTACCTTGTAAGGATGATAAATCATCTAAATGAGCATGCATGAAAACTTGTAAAATGTAATTTGGTACAGAATTTTTCCACACATGGCACATATCCTAGGCAAGTGTTTTATAAGAGAGACCTGATAGTTTTATGGAGCTTGATTTGGTGTATAGCATAAATAAACTGAACTTTGCATGTAGGCCATACACAAAATACTATAGATATCCACTTAAAGGAAGACAGCATGACAAACCTCTAGGAGCCACAAAGTCTACCTGGTACTTATTATGCATCTCAAAAACAATTGCCTAATGGATGTGCTGATGCCAAAAGAACCCTTTGGGTCTTTCAGAGAAGAATACATACATCAGCTTCCATGAAATATGTCATCCCCTTCACTCATTTTACTAAGGAAATACCAACAAAACACTGTTTTAAAATAGCTTTAAGGATCTGATATAAATCAACAATAGCCAGGAAATTTAAGAAAGCCAAAGACTGACACTCCCTCTTCAGCACATTACACCCTGTTTTTCCAAAAAAAAAGCTCGAAACCTTGGGTATCCCATCTCACTTTCAGTTCTTGTTATATCAGACCCTATGGAAAAAGTATCAGCAACAACAGAAGCTTCCACCTCAGAGCTTGCATAGCAAGGGTGAAATCACGAGAAGTCACATGTGCTTCACATAAAATATCAGTACCTTTTTCCCCGAGAGGTGACCATTCAGCAGCTGAGACTGAGTCCCTGCTCTCACCCCGAGCTGCTGCTGGTGCAGACGCAGCAGCCTGAGGAAGGGAGAGACACTGCACACATGCCAGAGGAGCTGCTCCCCAAACAAAGCCTGTGTGGAGGACATTTTCCATTCTGACTTTGGTTCAGGGGCTGAGGTGATCCTGGGGCAGTAACACTGCCAGTGCTGCCAAGCCTCCAGAACTGCAGCACAGCCCCCTCTGCTCAGTCACAGCTACCTGGAAGGAGGCTGTAGCCAGCAAGGGCTCAACTCTTCTCCCACGTAACAAACAATGGGACAATAGGAAATGGTCTCAAGTTGCCTGAGGGGAGATTTAGATTGGATATTATGGAAAATTTTGTCACTAAAAGTTGCCCAGAGAAGTGGTTACCTCCATCCCTGGCATCATTTAAAAGATGTGTAGATGTGATCCTCAGGGATATGGTGGACTGGTTGTGGTGGACTTGCCAGTGGTTGGATTCAGGGATCTTAGGGTATTTCCCAACTGAAGTGATCCAATGATTCTTTGAAAATATTTAATTCCAGTGCAGTGTTAGATGATAAAGGAGGATTAATAAAAGCTTTTTTAGACAGGTACTGTTTTTCTTCCAGTCTCCTCTGTTCCAGTGATATATGCAAGTTATTAAGTGCCAATGTCTATTTTGGACCCATGGAAAAGGAAGGAGGCATCCTCTCCAAAGACTTCTGGGCATCTCTAGCCCCAGCAGCCTTGTCCTACAGCAGCTACTCTGGTCCTATAACTTTTGTCCCAGGACCCTCCTCTTGTCATGCCTGGGCCTAGGGGATTCCTCCCAGACAGAGGCAGAGATGTCACCACCTCTGCAGCAGCAGGAATGTCCCAGAACACAGGGTAGTAAGCCAGAACTAAGGTCAAAATAGGCCTGAATGAAATTCCCATCTCCTTTTGCTGCTTTGTAATCCTTGTTACAACCTTGATTCATAGTGAAACAATTTGGTGAAGTGAAAAAACACAAGACTTCCCTGTAAGAAGATTCCTTTTTATTGTCAACTTTCACACAGTCAGAGGATGAAATTCCCTAGGCAATTAGAGCTTCTAACATTACAGGCACAAGGTTTGTTTTGAGAAAAGAATGTCAGCATTTTTAAAGTAATTTTTTCAACCTTTGGGTACATTGGCAAGACATCGATTCAGTGGGTTTTTTACTTGAAGGCATATAGACAGGAAAGCACAGCACCAGGTGGGAGTGCAATATGCCACTTGTCTGTAAATGATAAAGAGCAAAAATGCAAAGGAGCCATAAGCCAGACAAAGCAAAGGAGGAGACAGGCATCCACAGAAGTGGGTGTGTGGCAGTTACCCAAGGACTAGAGATTTCCCTAGTACTAATTTCTAAAGTCACTAATGTGACATTGGTTAGGGATATCTGCATAGCTGTGAGTAGCTGAGGGCTTTTGGTTTGGTATTTGCTTGTTTGGTTGGGTTTTTGTACCAAGTCCTGCTTTCCATAGTGGCAGTGGTATAAAAATAAACTAAAATTGGTTTACAGGGAACTCAATAAACACACTGTAATAATGACCACTCATGCAGCTTGCACCCTTTGTCTATTAAATGTTAGCCTTGAATTTTTGTAATACAACTTAACAAAGATTACAGCATTTAAAAGGAAATGTGATCATTCTATGCTTTTTATCTCAAAGTGCTAAGTAACCCCTCTGACACAGACTTGTTTATTACTGTAAGGTGGGCTGTAATTGTAGCCATCAGTGGCACACGTGAGATAGTTCATATCTAAACAAAAAATTCAGTGTTCCTGAACAATAAATATGAACGGTGTGAAAGGTCCAGCACATAAAATACTTTTTTTCAGTCTGCTTGGTGAATCTGTGTTGAACAGGTAAAACGTGAAACCAAGAAAGTAGCAATCAAACAGGAGAGGAGAATTTAACAAATAGTGCTAGAGACAAGAGCTATCAGCTTCATATCTTTTTCCTGAAGTGAATCTGTGACACGCAGAGTCAACAGCAGAGGTATTTCCCAAATCTGAGCTCCTGCTGACCTTGCAGCTGGACCCTGCCCCGGCACAGCCTCCCAGTGTCCGCAGCACACCTGCAGCCAAGCCCAGATGGTTGCGCATACAGATGTGATAACTTGACCAGTGACCTACATAAAACTCATTTCCTAACCCAGAGGGCAGACAGTTTTAAGAGCACATTACTGCCTCCCCTCCATAGGACAAACTTGCCCCAAAAGGATATCTCTGTGTGGGACAGCTGTGGTTTCAGACCATGGCAGGGGCTGTCATCCAGAGGCAGAGATTGTGCATGGCAGCTCTGTGAGCATAGCAAAGAACTAGAGGGAAAATATGAAAAGAAGATGAATCTGTTCAGCACTAAACATGTTTATTTTAACTTCTCTGCAGCTTCTGAAAAATCACTGAGCAAAACTCCAGGGTATAAATCAAAGTGAGAGAGAGAAAGAAAAACGGCAAGCAAAAGAAAGTCATTACTTTGATTGGCAATGAAGGATTACTCCGGATCCATAACTGTGTTTACCTAGCTCAGCTTAAAGTTCACCATTCTAAACTCCTCTAAAGAGTCTCATCTTAAAAACAAAAACTAAATTAAAAAAAGACTGTGTTCACAGAAAATGACTTTTGTAATAACAAATGGAAGTTTGGGGCTTGCCACCTATGCTTACAAGACTATGTTTTCTTTACTATTAAATGCATATTTTATGTAATTTCAAGCTTTGTCTACTAAGAATTTAAATTACAGAATAAAGCCTAAAATTATGAACATAGATAGCTATCTGATATTATTTTTATCCTTTCAATTTCATGTTCTTCAGCTATACCTTAGCACAGCTCAATTTACAGTCTAAGGCCAGAAAGTTAATAGTACTAGGCACACAGTTACACTAAGTACTGTTCTCACTTGTTCACTATAAGCTCCCTATTTCCTTCTTAAAAGTTGTTTTCAAAAGGATCTGCTTGCATAATTGTGCAGCAACAAGCTCTGGTAGCCTCAATCCCCAAGAATGTTTTCAATGACCTCTTCCTGCCCAGTTTTTCCATGAGAGAGAGAACTGTTGGGAAAGGGGGAGCCAACAGTGTTACCAGAGGGTAAACGAGTAGACAGATGCAGAATAGAGATTAGTGTTTTAGGAAAAAAAAATCCCCCCTCCCTGGTGTTACAATTGCTTTTAAAACACACCCTCTCCTTCTATTAATTTCATGTCCTTTTTGTAGGCACTTCCAGCAACAAAGTAGACCATAATTTTAGAAATGAGAATATTAAAGCAGAGGAATGGGCACACAGTGTGGCTGCCAGTATCAAACCCAGACCATGGGTCAGTCCTAGCAATGAAGAGGCTGGGCAGCTTTGCAGGGGCAGTGTGAGTCAACATGGCCATTTGTGGACAGATAAGCAAGTGCAAACAAAACCAGAGCATCAAAAGGGAAATGTCTGCTTCAGAGGGAAGCCGAGCTCACTAACACACAGATACCTGAACCACGTGTCTAGCAAATCAAGATTTGTTTATTTACAGTATCAGTTTTGGTTATGGAGAGCTCTTCAAAAATCTCAGGGTAAAATAACCTTGAGAAGTTCACATTATTACAAATTAATTATTACCCTCTGACAGACACCATTTATCACCATGAAAACCAGATACATTAATTAGAGCACTTCTGGCATCACAGCAAAACCTGTTTCCTTCATGTTGGATTTTGGTTTAGATTTTGTTCCCAGAGGGACAACAGCAATTGTTAAATGTACCAAAGAGCAGTTTAAAGATTTTCCACTATAATGAATTTAAATTCGGGCTTTTTTTTTGTCCCAGAATCAGGCTCCATAGTAATCTCTATCACCAAAGAATTATCTTTTCTAGTGACAGACTGAATTAATAATCAGAGCTTCATTTTTAACCCTGTCACCTCACTGATACTGAGGACCACAGGGTAGATTATTCAGCAATTAACATTATGTGATGTTGCTGAATACAGCGTATTTCTTGTAGCTTAAGAACATGCCACGCTGTGGCAATGCAGAGTAGGCAGCTTTTAAATTTTGGATTAAATCTTAGTGAAAGTCTCCCATGACTCATTCAACTCCTGCCATTACCTTATGTATTGTGATAATGGTGTAATGCAAGGTAGGGATTTAAAAGGACAAGAACATAAATCTTTGAGATTGATGGCATTTTGCCATTGCCTGTGTGTCAAGAGGACTGAGGGAGCTTGCTGTGTTACAATTTCCCATCCTAGTTGTAGTAGGAGTGCAAAATGAAAGCTTTACATTCAGATCAAAACCCGTGTTTGTCTCCAAGACAAAATTTCCCATGAGATTGAGACCTACCAAATATGGTTCCATAGTGAAGAACTCAGAAATTCTCAATAATATCCCAAGGAAGCCTTACCACTTTGTTAGCCACAACCAGCTGTAAATTCCCCATCACCACTTTGGTTGCATTTTTCTCTGGATGGGAGAAAAGAATCCGGGCAAGTATGATACCGCAGTGCTCCACAGCTTAGCTATTCACCCCAAATGGTCTGCCTCTTTAAATAAAGCACAGGCTGGGACACGCTATCTGCTTCTCAGAAAGCCGAAGGTGGATGCATGCCAGGGATTTGTGCAGCTTCCTGGCTTTGCTGATAAAGAAAGGCCACTGTGAGGTAAACCTCTGCTCTGTCCCTGACACGTTTTCCCAGTGGCTGCCCAGAAACAAGGCACACAAGGAGACAAGGAAAGCACGGATCCCGTGGCACCACAGCTCGTTGTCTGACTGGGAGGGAGCCTCTGAAGAGTCCACACGGGCTTGTGCTTCTACATTTAGAAATGTGAGCTTCGAGCCCGAGCATTTGCATCAGCAGGTGGAAAGTATGAGAGAGCACATCTAATGCTGAAAGTTAATGATAGCATTTGACCATGTTAACCAGTAAGTGACAAGGCAGGGTCACAGGAGTTAATTATTCATGTAAGTGACTGCTAAAAGAAATGTTTAAGAAATGTTGGTAGTTTGCACTGACTGCAATGGAAAGTGACTAATCATTTCGAAGTTTAACCTTGGCAGCTCTAAGCAGACCCTTCTGGGTCTTTTATTTCTGGTTTTGTTTTTTTGATCAATATTGTCTACTTCACAGGCAGAACATTACAGGTTTCACAGCAGAGACCACGCTAGCTGGCTGGAAAGGCACCTGTGCCATGAAGACCGGAGCTCCAGGAGAGAAGAAATCTGGTTCAGAGCTTTGGGAGAAGGGGGGTGCTTCAGCCTCAACTCCCAATCTCCTGAGAGATGTGACACCACCCTCCCCAACTCCCAGTTCTTGTGTATTTAAGTTATAACCTCTTTGGTGCAAACTCTACCTTGTTTGTTCAGTGCCAAGCACAATCAGTCCCTGCCTGTCACTGGTGTCCCTCGGCAATGCCACGATATAAACACTAACAAAGACAGACTGCTCATATCTGCGTACCACAACTGAATCCACCACTTTAAAAATGTCATTATTTTTGTTGCTGCCCAGATAATTTAAAAAATTCTCAGGAAAAAAACAATTACTGCCCTGCCAGAACTGCTAAGCTTCTGTGGGACATAGCTGCATAATTTTAAGAGCCAAACATTCCACTAGACCTCTTTGTTTCAACAATCAAATACCAGAGAGGGAGGTAATACTGACAACATATTGCTCTTCTGTATGCTGAACTGTTTTATAACTTCTGGTCATGATGTATGAGTCAACAACAAAAAAAAAAAGAAAAAAAAATTAAAAAAAAGGCAAGAATAAACTAACATTTTATGACACTATGACATATATACAGCACTTCTCATCCCAAGAGTACTTAAAATACTTCAGGTCTCAGAGGAGTGAAGCTATCTGCAGACTGAGACACAACGTGTTTAACAAACAGTATTTGAGGCTTGAACATGGACAGCAGCAATTTTCCCAGCCTACAGCTTTGGTAAGGATAAAGCAAAAATAAAGGCACATTTAATGCAGGTAGCCCAAATAAGATACTGAAACTAAACGGAAACTAAAAACTTGGAGAACTTAAATATGAAAAATATATTAAGTAAGGATAATAATTAAATCTGAGCTGTAAGATGAGAGGATAACTAAGTGAATATTTTTTTTCCTTAAGAAAAAAAAGCCTTTAAGCTTATAATTTGGTTATTAAGAAACATGACTTATGTGAAAATCAGAACCCTTAGTGCCCATTGGGGTGGGGACTGCACTGGCACACAACATTTGGGGGTACCTCAAAGAGAAGGCTCCAAAATCATCAGGGAAGTTCTGCAAAATGCCTAGTGAAAAAAAAGTTTAATTGTTCAAAAGAAATCTTCTGGATGTGTAGCACGAAATCCCAGAGGTTGTGGGTACTTCCTGTTCTTTCTGCTCCTGTAGGAGGGCTAGAGGTGTTATCTTACTGGGCTATCAAAGAGACAAGGAAGTCCATTTGCAGGATGAGTCAATATCTAGGCATGGTCAACCATTTGTTAAACATTGCTTTCTATCTGTCGCCCAAAATGTCTCTTCAGTGACAGGAAACACTGGGAGAAGGATGGTGGGAGGCAAGGGGCATAAGTGTACAAAGAACCTTTGATGTAACTAATACATAAGAATAAATATAAAAGAACATTAAAAATTTTAAACTTGATGTTGCAAACAATCCAGTGCCAAGTCAGCCTACATTAAGGGTAAACTGGTAAGATAAGCATGTAAATTAAAGATTGCAGAAAGCAGACATTTGGGCTTAAGCCACATTGCTCAAGTCAAGAGCAATTTCCTCTCATGTGGTACTTGGACAGAGGCAGAGGTACATGGTAAAGGCAGTGTGGGTGGTTCATAGTGCTCACTTTGCTTGGCATGGGAAGCTAGGAAGCCACAACAGTTCTTTGCTTGTAAGCTTTCTGTTGCTTTAAGCATGAATGTCTTTTTTGTCCTCTAACAATCCCATTTTTGTTTTTAAAAAGACAGCTTTCAACCTTTTCCTGGACTAGGAATGAAAGTGATCTGAAAGATCAGTACGGTCTTCTTCCAAACCCACTTTGTGATGCTCTCTTTTGATGCTATTGCTGGCATCATGTGAGCCAGGGTGACTTGAAGCAACTTTGCTAATCTGCCTTCATCAGCCTGTATCAAGAGTGATAACCAGTGCTAGTATGATTTTTTTCAGTTTTTCCTGCACCATCCTCATTCCCTAGGGGTATTTTCACTTGGTGGCAACTGTTCTTCAGCTCAATCTTATGTCTCCCAGAGCAGGCAAAAGAGATGAAGAGAGGTCCTGCACTATCCTCTCTCAATACAGGCCTGCTTATTTTTTTGAGTATCTGTACAGCGAAACTTTCAGTTTTCAGTCAGTTTCAGTCATTTTCAGTCAGTTTTGAGTTTTCCTTCCTTCTGTAAACCTACCAGGGTTTGTAGTGTGACAGTGATACTTCAGGTAAGCACTGGGACCTATATGTTCCAGAGCTCCCTTTACAGTCATTGGACATAATTTAGAGGCAACAGTCATATATTCAGTGTATTTATAGGAACCCTGAAATATCTAATCTACTGTTCTGTCTATCTGTCTAGCCTCCAGCTGCCACTGTGGAAGGGTCTTCTGTGGGTCAGCTCTGGGTCACATCTGCCACATCCACATGGATATTTTGGGTATCTTAAGTGATCTCAGACAGTGTGAGATTTCTGTGACAAATAAGTGAAGCATCTGTCTCATATCAACTAGTTCTGTCTGTACCTACTGGTAAGAAGCATGTGTTTCTCTCACCTATCTGAGAATGGGCTGGTGTGCCTCCTGGGGATCTCTGTCTCTGTCCATTGATTTAATAGGAATTTATGTGAGTAGATGAGATGTGATGACTAATTTTTAGGTAGCTAGAGTGAGACAAAATGAATCCCATCCATCCTGGCACATGATTAATGTTGGAACAGTAAGCACCTTGCACTTTGCTCTTAAATGTTGCAATAACTTTGGTCAGATTTAATGTTTTTTTTAAAAAGTGTTACTGTTTTTATTAAATTGATCCTTGTTAATTATAATCCAATAAATTTTAAAAGAAGCTTTAAAGGGTAATGATTTATGTGTCTACATTCAAAAATCAGAAATATCAGAGAGCAAGCCAACAAACTCCTACAGAATTCAGAACATACATTTGAGAAGTGATTTTAAATCCCTATGCCAGTCAAGCAGAGGGAAAAGTATGTACAAGACATACTGCTATATTGTGACAAACCATAAAGAAGCTTTCAGCTATATGGCATCTTGACAGGCTGTTCAAAATCAAGTGTTTAACTTCACTCTTTACCTTGATAATCAGTTTTCCCTCTTTGCTTCACACATATATTATGCCATATTTAGCACACAAAAGGAAAAAAAGGCAGTACCTCCTTTAGAAACAGCCATCACAGTCGTGATGCACCCCATCACTCTTCCCACCTTTTATCATAAGAAAAGCATCCTGTACTTGCTTGTATAGCAAACAGACCTTTCCTAGCAGTAGTCCTGATATTGCAATAGGGACTTATGAGGCTGTAGTCCTATGTCTCAGGAATAACTGTGTTAATCTGCTAAAAAAACTCCAACCAAGCAACAAAACAAAAAACAATCCCAAACTTAATTTTTTTTAAAGTCCTATCTCTTTAAAAATATGGGCCTTACTTACTTACTCCGAGCAGTGTTACATTAGTGACATAACCTTAGTGTTCCACTTATGCTCATAAAACTTTCTAACTGTATTTTAAAAATACTTAGTAACTCAAAAATAGAAGTCAGGGCATTTCCTATCATAAACAACATTTATTTTGCAGTATTTGTTCCACAAATTTAGTTATGCATTGCTCAGTCACACCTAGCATGGTAGTCTTTCTGGTCAATAAATACCTACAAGACCTGCTGATTTTCATGAATTATCTACATAATTTGCTTTTCTTAGCTTGCCCTCAAATCGTTGTATTTCAGAGTAGGCACCCACCTCTGTGCCCAAATTCAGGGAAGTGATCCCTTTACTTAAATTTACACATGTACCCTATGCTGTATTTATCTTTTTTGGGGAAAAAAGTATTAAAATAGACATTACTAGCAACAGGAACTCTGGATGAATGGACTAGCTTAAAGAAAATTCATGTGATTTTGAAAGCACCTAAACTATTCAGAGGTCAGGCACATGCTGGTCTTTACTTGTGTCTTAATAATGAAGCAGTCGACGTGTTACCTGGTAAAAATAACAGCCACTGTACCACATTCAACACAGCACTCTGCATACAGTGACAGTGACATCTGATGATACTTGTGACAGATTATTATGGTCCTCCATTGCAACAGTGCAGCAAAAATTCAAGGCTGCAATAAAAATTAATCTGGCCATGAAACTGGCCTATAGTTACTTTTCCCCCCTTACTACTACAACGCTGATGTATAGAAGCCATCAAACATGACTTTGTGAGGGTATTAGGTGTACATAAAGCTTGTAGAGAGAAACTGATGGTTGCTACAGAAAACTCAGAAACCAGCTACTTAGAGGGTGTCTTTTTACATGTCATGCATCATTACAGATAGTTCCACCAACATGTGACTCAATTGTAGGGTGTTTTGAAAACCTACTACTGGAGTGCTGGTAATAACACTTCACCTTTTTGGCTAAGACTACGGATTCGAAGTCTGGCCTGAGTCAAGGAAATTATTCTAATGTAATAACTTAATTGCTAATTTGAAATAAGTCAGTAGTTTTAGTGAAAACCCTAAGGATGAAAGTCTTTTTTACAAAACCATGGCCATCCCTAAGATTCCTGCGGATCCTCGGAAAAGCTGAAGGAGCTGAATACCCAGAAGAAACTGGCATCAAGCTGGGTAAAAGCCAGGGGCACTGTGTGTGTCTGCTAGTGGCAGGGCAGTGTAAGAAACTTCTCTCTGAGACTTACCAAAGCTATTAACACTACACTCATTCAGTCACATACTAACTTGGAAGTCGAAAGAAGCACTGTCCCCTGCTAAGGAGAGGAATATGACTATAAACATAAAGGACTGTTAACTATGTCCTTGGGTTTTCCTCCCTCGTGTGATCACTTTTGTATTCTCTGTTTCCAGAGCATCTGTATAATCCATATGTGGCAATAATTCCATGCACAAACTTTAGCACACACAGTGCCGTAGAAGTTGAACAAACCTTGTCAATCACTAAACACAGGAAAATCTGCTGGTGGAACAAATTTACTGCATGCTTTAATTGTAGCCAAAGAGGCCTGGCTTCCCCTAGATTTTCATGGTCTGTCATTCAACTACAATTTCTTCCATGCATCTGAAATTTGCTCCAGGTTATATGATGTTTTGTGGTCCATCACAACATGGCATATTACCAATTGATACTATATAATCCATGATAAAAAATATGCCCTTAATGCTCCATGATAAATGGAAAGAATGTGGATATCTTATTTAAAACAGTAGAGGGGAAATGGAATACAGCTCAACTCTGTATTTTAAATTTATCATTTTTGCTAAAGCAGAAGAGGTATATAAATAAAAGGTGCCTGAAACTTAGACTATTCATAAGAGGAACTTAATGACTTCAGCTCTTCTGAGCTGGCTTGTGCATTTTTTTAACTGCTTCCTATTCATATTTATTTCTATAATAAATGTGCCAGTATATTTTTGGATATGCTTTTATGATATTAAAATCAGCCTTCTGGAAAAACAAACTAGAAAACTTTACTCTTTTGAAATCAGTGAAAACAGCTTAAGATTGCAATTGCACCGTTTTTTAAAATTTCTTTTAACATTCCACATCCTGATAGATGCAATGTCAACACAAAGAAAGGTATATGTTCTCTACAAACAGCAAGCATTGCCAAAGAGAAAATTTTCTGCTATATTCTACAAACTAGTTTCAAACTCAGTGGACATGTGGTTTAAAATAGATTCTATAGGCTTTTAAAATGATGTCCATATATTCTCTTACTGTAATTTGAAAATTTCTATCAGCCTTTTCCCAGGGATCTGCTTATGAATATTAGCATTATAGTGTTAATACTTTTTGGTTCAGGCTTGTTTGTAAGTAGTACTGTGACAGTACTGCAGGAGAATAATTAATTATGATTTTAAATGCATCCAAATATTTTGAAAAAGAAATAAATAGATTTGATTACTGCTTATGATCTACTTAATGCATATGTAAGTGCATGTTTAAATACTTTGCATTTGCAACTGGAATTGAGTCTTTTCATCCTACCTGCAGCTGGGCTATGAACTGAGTGCATAAATAACAGGTGTTCTGGTTTCAGTAACTCATTTCTCAGCTTCCTCAGGGCCAGTTAAGCCACTAAATATTTATCAGATGTGCTTACAATATAGGGTCTCGAATCAAAACATGATCAATGTGCAATGCCTCACATTTAGATTAACCATCCTCTTATTTGAATATCTTTCTTCTGGATCAGTGGCCGCTCTGGAATAGCCAGTGTTCATGACTATACTGAACAGGCACAAAAATATCTCCTTTTCTTTCACCAAAACTTGACTTTGCTTTCCTGATGCTACACAATGCATTTTAATGGAAAGGTTTTAAGGAGCTGAAGTGAGATAGGGCCTGGAAAATGTTTTACAGTCTTCTGTGCTTTACAATTCTTCCCTTTCCTTCCCTCCTCTTCTTCCACCATATGAGATGGACTGCATTGCATCACTGCAGTGGCAGATGACCAGCAGTGCTATATTTAGCTGTTTGCAATAAACATACCTTGAATGATGTGAAATATTTCTACCTTGGGAGCAAAGTATGATACATTTTTTCTTCTTTTTTATTCTGCCTGAATGAGCAAGAGACAAGAACTGAAAATCAGCTCTAGGAGTCTTGCATGACTCTGCAAAACATTGCCATTAAACTTATTTTTCCCTGGCAAAGCTGGTATAATCTGTAGCCATTCAAATTCACCTTTACTGACTGAACCTTAATTATTGCATTTTGAGGCATATATTTTTTAGGTATAATAATGCAGTTGAAGAATTTCAAGATCATCATTAACTGGAAGACTGAGAACCAAGTCAATTCAAAGTCAATATGAAACATGGTTACTTCACAGGAGCAAACAGCAACTATAAGAGAGAATTCTTCACTGAATAGATGATTTTGGCCTCTATGCTGTTGAAATTGTTGGCACAGATAGAGAAAAGGCAAAAATATCCCTCCTAAAGTCTGTAGAAATCTATAATATTAGGGGAGTGACCAGAAAATATCATAGAGTTTGGTAAATAGTTTAATAAGTTACGTCGTTTTGGTGTGGTGAGAGGAAAACTCATTCATCTACAAATAATGGGGGAAGAAATAAATCTGAAGAAGCCTGAGAGAAATAAATCAGGTGAACGGACTATTCCATGGTAATGCAATTCTTACACATAATCCACGAATTTATGCTCAAAAAGTATAGGAAAGTTACACAATGCTGTGTGTCATCCTTATGGAACAATACGCCCAGCTCTGGTGTCTGGTGAAATAGGGGAAAAATTACTTAAGTACCTACCTGGACAACAGGAATTCAGTAATAACTGGCTCATTGATCTCACAAATAAAGGTGTGGCATTGTGAGGGCTGAAAAGGCCGTTTTCAGTGATTTCAAAAGGGCAAGGCTTCCTGTTCCACTGAAGCGACAGTGACATGGTCAGTATTAAAAGTGACAGGATTGAAAGTTTATCAGTTCAGGGGTCCTCAATGATCCCTTATGACAACTGATGATTTTCATGCATGAGGTAACTGACTATAGGGAGAAGGACACAGTTCTTCCAGCTGCAAAAGGGAAAACCCTTATGAGCAGGTTTTTGTGCTGGAACCCAGACACTTCTTAGAGAAGCACAGTTAGAGCATCTCAGCTGGGTGCTGAAATAGGTTAATTCGTAGGAATTTCTAAAGTCAGACCATTCAAAAAACAAAAATAAGAGTGAGGCCTTGAAACAAAAAATGCTCAAATACTTTTGTCATGTACACCAGTGGAGAAACAAGCCTGACACGTGAAGGGTCTCTTGGTAGACAGCAGTGTTGGGTGAGATGACAGCCCAGTGGCCACCAGCCAGGTGCGAGGTCAATCCAGAATGACAGTTCAATCCTCAGTTTGGGCAGAGGGACGCCTCCAGCATTTCTCAAGGCAGGGCTGGCTGCCTGAGGCTGGGCTGAAATGGGGTCCCTGGGCCATGGGCAGGGTATGGGGGGAGGCCTCAGGAAAGGGTGGCCAAGGCCAGTGGACAGAAGCCTCATAAGGCTCAGCAATCAGCATTGGTTTAGGTTTATGCCAGAGACTTCCTCAGGAGAGATGTTGTCAGCATGACGGCATTTTCTGTGGATTGCTAGTCTGTATCTCTTACTACCATTTCTGAGAAGGGGTCACTCATCCTTTCACAGCATATTTGAAGAGTGATGTTCTCACACAAGCATGACATTGTCTTCTGAGACCATAATTCCCTGATGCACAGAATCAGTTTATGAAGTGATGGCAGCTCTTGGATTATATCAGTCTTTTTATCCTGCCATTCTCCTTTCTTTATATTGCAAACAGCAGGTTTTAGTAGTTTTCAACATCCTGTCAAGTAAAATATCAGTGGATGACAACCTAAATTTAATCACTGCCCTTCTGTAATTTAATCTAAATACAGATCAGTCAGATTCTGCAGGTTATTTTACAGTGCTTTAGTATTTTGATGCTGTTTTCTAAAAACAGTTTAAATTTGAGATAACAAGCATTGGCAGTTACATGACTCCTCTTCCCACAAAATTCTTGAAGTTATCTTTATTTTTTAATTAATTTTTGTGTCTTGTGTTTGGTTCTCTCTACACTAGTAGATAGTTTGTTATGAATAATTGACTATTTAGATGCAATATTTTCTAGTAAATATATCGGAAGAAAGTGAAAATAGCAAGTTAAGACAAATATTAGTTTCTTCAACCAGCATAAACAAACCTATGCCTAAGTTGCTCTAGGGGTCCAAACATTTCTGTGGTGCCAACCAGAGCTCTTTCATTTGACTTGGCTTGTATTTCTGGCATATGCGACAAACTTATAAATATTTCCTTTTCATTTGTTATGTTTCCAATACCTAAGTTCTCTTTTTGTGACTTTTGAAACAGTTTTTATGCAACATCTTGGACACATTATCTTGGCATATTTAGACAAAATCTCAGCTAGTATTGTGAGGATCATCCTTAAATCAGTAGCATACATCAGTAGCATATTAAGATGTATTTAATGTCTTATACTTTTGTTTTCGATATTGTAATACAACAGTAAAAGTAGTACTTTCCTTAGTATCTCACCACCACCAGTAATCTGAATTGCACCAAGGATCAGATGGTTTGGTATTTTTCCTTTATCAGATGTACAGATGCACAGTCTGCCTTAAGACTTTGATTTGTTGCATTTCTGCTAAACCTTAATCTCAGGGATGTCTGACCTTTTGAATGGGGGCTGGATACCTGTTCCAGAAACCTCTGCAGTTTGTGCTCTCACTCTACTCTCCTGTGTCTTATGGACGTAGCAACAGCTCACAGCAGCATATCTGGTAATGCATAAATGCATTTCAGAAATGTAAAAATTATTTTGGGGGGCAGATTAAGCTGTAATTTGTAGAGCCCTGCTGTTGTGAACATTACAACTGATACATTTTTTCACAGATGTGAATTCAATCTGAAAAAAAGGAAACATGTGTTCTCCTAAGTGTAGAAAGGCCCTTTGTGAAGTGCTTTTGACAATGGCAAGAGTAGTTTATGATTACCTTCCATCTACACCTCATAAATTACAGTCTCACTAGTAGAGGCAAAAACTTGATATACCTAACCACTCATGCCAAAGAGTCCCTCTCCATTTGTTCTCATCAGGATTTTGCATTTGTCAGTCTCTCTGAGGTAGTGACCTCTAGTTTTGACAATACAGTTATGAGAAAAATGAAAATAAAAAAGAAAGTACCTTTTGGCTTGTTAAGGCAGGAAGGTGTTGGCCTCAGCTGTACTTTCATTTCCCTCTAAGTATTGTTGGGTTAGTTTCTGAATGAGATCTGCAATTACCACTGAAATGTATGTATGAAATTTACATTTTTTCTTCTCTTTGCTTTATTCCAAAAGCTCAAACACTTTTCAAAGCCTGCCAGGAGTCTTTTGTCAACTGACTGTTTTCCTCACATCAAAGCTTCATCTATGTGTAACTTAACAACCTCTAGACTATCAGAAAGTTATGTTTTCAGATTAAATAGCTGTTAAAAACAACTCAGATGGTGATGTTCAAAACCAATATTTCCCAACAGGGAGGGGAATGGTCAAAAAGCTACTTTATTTTCCTTTTGCATCAAGTGCTGAAAAATGTTTCCAACTCTTCTGTACAGAAATCTGATGGGAAACATTCTCACTTTAAAGGTTTTGGACCTCTACAGAAGTGAAAGGTTCCACCCTTTTTTCCACTGTGCTTCGTGCTCTGGCCAGGAAGTTGCACCCATGCTACCTGCTGTTTCTCTTGCTCTCCTCCTGTTGAGCAGTAACTCTGTCCTGTTCCAAAGCAGTTTCTATTTTGGGATGAAGGGTGTCCTCCTAGGAATTTGAACAGGGGGGCATAGGAGAGCAGCAAAAGGAAGAAAATATGGTGTTCTCGTCTGTGTTCTGAAACCTACTGAGTCCTTGGAAGACCAGCTCCAGAGCTTTTGCCCCTTTCTTTCCAAGGTCTCTGCACAATTATTATTAAGTCCTCGATCTTCATTTTGTGTTGCTCATTTAACAGTTACCCCTTCACCCCACAGCCCCTCGACTTCTCTTCCCATGTAAAAGAAGGAAAAAAACCTCGAAAAGCACAAGACTCTCTTGGTGAGCTCAAGAGATTGATAATTTTACTTGAGCAAATGTTGCTGCAAGGTTGGAAAGTCTCCTGGTGCCTCCATTACTGTCACCAGTGTGGGACTGGCATGAGGAAACCCGTGCTTGTTCCTCTGCTGTGCTGTCACAGAGGCTGAGAGACAGTCTGGAATCACCAACAAAGGTGGGCTTGAACAAAGTACAGTTCCTGTACTGAAGGAGATTGTGCATGGGCATACATTTCCTCCTGTCAGCTCTGCTCAAGGGTGATGACCTGTTACAAAAAGACCACAGCAAACAGCTGGGAAGAAGTAACATAGCATCTGAGCTGTTCACTAAGCAAAGCGGAATGAAAGCCCTTAAATCAGTCACAACCACTCATAGTTTCATTTTGTGATTTTGTCGGTTTAAAAAACATATTATTTTTTATTTTTCTATGAAGCACTATTTTCCTCGGATTTCTACATACTCTCATTAGCCTCTTCTACTGATGTTAATTGAAAAGAATTAAAGACATTAAATAACTCTAAACCAGCTCTTGTCAGAAATAAAGTTGATTTTTTACTATTTCTTCCAGGCAGTACTTATCAATGGAGAACACTTATTTACATTTTTCTATTTGTCTTAAAATTTCACAGAGCTTTAACTTCAGTGTGAGTTTTTGCAGTGTGAGGTTCATTTCTGCTTATGGGAAATTTTTAGTGCATTTTATTGTTGATACTGTGTGTGATTCAGTGGTTACTCAGCACCAGATACTCTGACTGAGTTTTGATTCATTCAGCATCTAAATTTTAATTCTTCAACATTTGCCACGATCCTCTGTGACCAGGGACCCAACTGGATAAGAACCTTATAAAATATAGTTCCCACATTTTTCACTTCATACTGTTTGCATTCATTGACAGATTTTCTGAAAATTATCACGATGCAAGAGTAAAAGTGAAACTAGGATTACACTCACCACTCTTCTGACTTAGTTTTGACATATTGCAGTACATGGGACTTTTTAAAAATTTCAGGTGGCATGGACTTAAGGTTTTGGGGAATGGAAGTTTAAGTTCTGTTGACAGAAACTGTGGAAAACCAAGGGCTAATGAATTGCTGCAGGGTAGCAACTGAGATGATCCCAGACAGTCACTGATATATTGCTATTGGTTTCTTGTCAAATGTGTTCCCCTCAGTGTAATTATGCACAGAACATGAATACATTAAAGCCATTTCAACTACTACATTTTGCCTCCTCAGCTCTTACAAACAGACCTGCAAAAAACATGCCAACATTTTTTCCTCACTCTCAAAAACCTCAGTATCTTTGCTTGCCACCTTTAAAGAAAATCAATATTTGGCAGCTGTCTTATGGTTTTGCCGTGTTCCTGATTTCCCTCTGTTTTTGGCATTGCCAACACACTCTGCAATATGCTGCAGTGCCCTTAGTAACATTTTGGAACAGTGTTGCTAGAAATGCCAGTTCACAGAGGATTGAATTACCATGCATCATCGACACTGGACAGCTATGACTTTTGTGACTTTCCCAGTTGTTGATATTTCTTTTCAGATGGGTTATACCCATGTGCAAAATGTCCCAGTTCTGTGACATGCTTCCATTTTTTGTTTTGCTTTGTTTTGTTTTGGTTTTTGTTTCTTACATTCTTTGGCTTAAATACTGCTGATGGTGCAAAAAATCTGCATTTGTTGACTGACCAGGAGCATCGTTACAGTTATTATTTTAGTTCAGTTTCATGTTCTATTATTATTAAGTATATATGCCATATACAGGTTGGCTATCTGTGTTCTTTGGCTGAGTATCAATCATTTTCAGAGCCTGAAACTGGATTCTGAGCCTCCAGCTACCCAGATAAAAATAGGAACTGTAATTTGTCACAGGTGTTTGCTGGAGCAATTCCAGCAATGGACATAACACTAAAAATTGCAGAATAACATTAGATGTATATGACATAATAGGAACTCCCTTGACCACTATCTGGGATCTGTTTCTAGAGTATTACAGTTTGTGACCCTGTGCAATCTTGTATGCTAATTTCTAGGCATTACTGTTGTAAATATATGTTCATCCCCACTTGAGAATTTTGAAATTAACTTACAATCAATACTTACTCCTTCCTTCCATTATGGATTTTATAGTAGGAGCTTGAGATCAGGTGACACAGATTTATAGATTTGCAGAATCAGGTAGACCAGGTCTGGGTGACATGCCACTCATCCATCCTGCTCAAGGCAGGACTAATCAGATCAGGTTCCTCAGATTTGTGTCCAGCTGAGTCTGAACGTGTCCAAGGACAGAGTGTTTTCCCCATAGTTCTCTGGGTCTCTTCTAGTACTGAAACAACCTCATAGTAAAAAAACCTCAGATTGTATCTAAATGTTCCCCCTTGTAGCCACTGCCTCCCGTCCAGTTGCTGTGCATTTCAGGAATGGTCTGGCTCTGTCTCCTTTATGTCTTCTGATCAAGTGGTTGCAGACACAACATTTAGTTGGAGATTTCCCCTCAGATCTCTCTTTTCCAACCTAAACAGGTCCATCACCCAGTGCCTTTCTTCATAGGTCATGTGCCTCAGCTCCAGAGCAGCTTGCTGGCCTCCCCAGGACTCAATCCAGTATGTCCAAGTCTTTTATTTATTGGAGACCCCCAAACTGGGCATGCTATTCCAGGCACAGTCACACAAATGACAAACACAGAAGGAGGGGTCAACTCTCTAGATCTGCTGCCTGCAGATCTTGCGAATACAATACCCAGGATGCTGTTGGTTTTTCCAGCCACAAGGTCACATTGCTGGTTCAACTTCTCCTCCAAGACTGCCAGGTCCTTTTCAGAAAAGATGTTTCCCAGTCAGCCAACCCTCAGTCTACATTGTTGCATTAGTTTATTCCATCTCAGGTGCAAGGCTTTGTATTTGCTTTTATTGAACAGTGTGAAATTCCTGTCAGCCCGTTTCTCCAGGCTGTCAAAGTCTCTCTGAATAGCAGCGAGTGCTCCCCCCTGTTAAGTGTCATCTGCACACTCGTGGAGAACACAGTTTGTCCCATCAGCCAGGTCATCAATGACGTGATTAAACACTGCTGTTCCAGTAGGGCTTCCTGAGGGACACCAGTAGCTAATGGCCATCATACAACTGACTGTGTGTCACTAATCACAACCTGCTGAGCCCAATATTACAGCCAATTTTCCACTCACCTTATCATCCATTTTGCTAGCCCATATCTGAGCAGTTTGGTGATAAGAAGACTACAGGAGATTGTGGCAAAGCTTGCTAAAGTCAAAGTATACAACACACATTGCCTTCCTCTTGTGCACAACATTATCATAGAAAAGAAATTAGGTTGGTCAGGCACGGTTTGCCCTTGATAAATCTATGCTGACTGCTTACAGTCACCTTCTTGTCATTCATATATTTAGCAATAGCTTGCAGGAGGATTTGCTCCATAACTGTCTCAGGAATTGAGGTGAGACTAACCAGCCTGGCATTACACAGATGCTCTTCCTGAGTATGGGTGCAAGGTTTGCCTTTTTGTAGTTATTGGGAATCTCCCCTCTTTGAAACTGTCATGACCTTTTAAAAATATTACCAGCATCACAATGGCATTACCCAGCTCCTCCAGCACCCTTGTGTGCATCCCATGTGAGTGTCTAAGTGGGTTAAGTACTTCCTGATTCCATCTTCTCCTACTGTGGGTACTACTTCAGTCTAGCAAACTGCTAGAAGGCTTGGGGAGCTGGAGGGCCAGGGGGCAGACTTGCCAAGGAAAATTGAGGAAAGAACAAATCAAGTACCTGAGGGTTTTCCATATCCCTTGCCATGGGGTTCTCTGCCCCGCTAAACAATACCCACTCTCACTGTTCTACATTCTCATTAGTCTTCTTTCTGCTACTGGTGCACATAAATAAACTTCCCTTACTGCCGTTTTCCTCCCTTGCTACTTTAAACTGGAGTTGCACATTGGCTTTCCTGACTGTATTCCTATGCACTTGAACAGCGTCTGTTCATTCCTCCCAAGTGGTCTGTCCCTGCTTCCACCTGCTGTGTACTTCTTGTGTTTGAGCTCAGGCAGGAGCTTCATGTTCATCCACACTGGCCTTGTGCCATACTTGCTCAACTTTCTGAACATTGTGCGCTGTTCTTGTGTTCTGAGGAGGCTGTCTTTGAAGATCAGCCAGCTCTCCTGGGGCCTTTTGCCCTGTAGCACAGTTTTCCATGAACAGACTCCCTGAACAGACCTAAATCTGCTCTTCTGAAATCAAGAGCTGTAATTCAGCTATTTATTTTACTCACTTCTCTTAGGGTCCTAAACTCCACAGTCTCACAGTTGCTGCACTCAATACTGCCCTTGACCTTTATGTCCAACATCCCCATCTTGGTTCTCTGATCACCTACATCAAGAACAAGTTTTCAATATAGTCCACAAATCCAATGGATTGTTTGTGGCATATTAGCCTTCCAGCAGATACTGTGGTGGTCAAAGTAATCTGTAATCACCTCTGTCTCTAATTCTGAAGTTTTCTTCAGCAGCCCAAAGAAGGACTGATCTGCCTTCTCTTCCTAACCAAGTTATCTGCAGGGATATCTTCTACAACACTGCCTGCGCAGGTCCATCCCCTGATCCTTACTGTTGTAGAGATATAAAGTTCAGCAGGTCTGGGAGCAGATGTCAGAGCTTTTGTGGTACTGGGTGGTAAGTGGCAGGCTATCAGCATGGCATCATGTGCCAGAGCACTTCATTGAGAAGCTGTCAGCATTATCAGCACTTCACCAATGACTGATGCTGGCAGACACCAGCTGAGATGGGGAGCAGAGGCTACAGAGTAAAGTGGAATTTGTACTGGCAGAACTCAGTTCCACATTGCAACACCTACATTTAAGTGGTGGTTATATAAGGAGATCTGATCTCAAGGTATCAACATAGGTTTTATCTGCAGTGTGATGCATCTCATTTCTAGGTAAGGCAGCTGAAATCAGAGCTGTGGAGATGGGCTACATTTCATCAGTGAAAAAAGGGAAAGACCCCTGTAGCTGGAAGACAATAACTAATAAAATGCTCACTATAGAGCTGTAAGCATCAGAGAACCTCCAAGAACCAGCTACAGAGAGGATTGCTGGAGGAAGTCCCCTGAGAGGTGAATACCTCCACAAAGCACAGTTTGTGCTGAGCTGGGGGCAATCCAAGGCCCCCAAGGGTGAGCTGGTTTGGTATAACACACACTGCTATAGACACGTAACTGGAGCCATTCAAGATGATTCAGGAATTTAAGTCTATACGTAGATTATTGTAGAGAGTTTTAAAACCTAAGGAAAAAACCCCATTTTACTAGGAATAATGAATATGGATCTAAGTTTCTTTTTTGAAGCTCAGTGTCATTTAAACCTACAGGTATTATGAGACAATAAATGTATTGCTATGTTGCACTATCTTTTATTGCAGGAGAAACTAATTCTGATGTTTTAAAATTTCTTTTGAAATTATTTACATTCCCCAGAATGTTAAACAATAATATTACATTTCAGATAATATTTTTCTTTCAGTTAAGTGCCATAGGCCTAAATACAACACTTGTTTCCTCTCTTGGAGGTCTGTCAAGATTTTAAGGGTCAGATATAAATTTCTTCATATTTTTTTTTTCTTTCTGCTCCAAATGTGTATGTGTATTTGTTTTTTCTTCAGACACCTCCTTGTTACACAAGTCAGGAAAAAGACTTGGCAAGCTGCTGTTTCTTGTTATCTTTCTCTCTGTTTTAGTCTCTCTTTCTTCTTTGTTTGTAGTTGCTTGTGGAGGCTCTCTTTAACTCTTACAGCCCCTGGTCAAACTCCAATTACCTGCCCAGCTCCTTGAACTTTACTTTTGGTTGCTGTTTGCTTCAGCTAGAAAGACAGCTGCTTTCTCCTGAGATTATTTCACTAACCCCAGGAAATCTGCTCTCATCTTATCAAAGGTGATAAATGCTTCTCACTCTGCCTCTATGCTGCTATCTAGAACAACTATTCCTGGACATTCCTATAAATCTGCTGGTCTTGCTCTCACCTTCTGTCAGCATGGCTGAATTCAGGCTCTTTCCCATCCTTTTCCTTCATTATTCAGAACTTGGCTGCTATTCACTTAGTGAGCACACTCTTTCAGTTTAAGGTTCTGATTGTTCAGATATTTTGGAAGTCGGGATACTGATCCTACAGTTCATAATTTCTCCAGCAAACTTGGGTCATACATGTATGTGCACAGAATGTAGCTCTTTAAAATAAAGAAATGTTTGTATGTAAAAGGAAGTACATTTTTAAGTGTATCGCTATATCTGCTATAATAAGAGAAATGGTTCTCCTGCTTGATTATCACAAAAGCAAGCTAGCACCTTTTCCATTGGAATCCACAGTAATATTATTAATGTTAATTAATATTATTTCTAAAATGCACTTTTGCAAAATTTCGTGATCCAATGTATGAGAGTTACTACAAGCAACTGTAAAATATTAAGCTCTTTCAAAAATGTCCAAATACCAAATACTAACACCAAATAATGGCATTAATGATGCTGGGTAATAGCAGGGTTTTACTGTACAGGTGGTTTACATTGTCAACAAGAACTCACAATAAAAACACAGCATTAAGATCAGGCTGACATTAGGAGTGAGTGCAGATTGTCAAGTAAAATCTGGCAGCTAACTTAAATCACAAAACCAATTGAATCACATTTTTCCTTGCCTGTTTTGTGAGTATTTATATCACAGTATGTTCCTTAATCTGCTGAACCCTGGCTTAATTTCTCATTCTGGGGTTTCAGAAATGCAAGAAGGGGGCATGTCAGAGGGGCATGTCCATGTTAATTCAGGCAAATGTTCCTCCCTCTCAAAAATAACGGGTGTAGGGAAAGACCATTCTGAGCTCTTGACTGCTGTAAAGAGGAGCAATATTAGCTTTGCATTCCTGTCTGGAGGATATATGACTAATATCTAGGAAAAGCCTGGCCAACTTGCACAGCTGTAGGTAAGAGACTCAAGCGATATCTTGCTATAGTTCACAGAAGCTTCAGCTTTCACTTCACCTACATTCCTGTTCTGTGATTTTTTTAAATGTTTCGTGTTGGTTTGTTTTACTCATGGAGCTGTTTATGTAAACGTGTAAGCTCTTATTCAATATTGCTTCATACCGAAAAAACCACAACACAACCAAAAACCCAGCTTGGTTTATCTTCCACTATGAATGTACCACATTTTTCCAATAGCATCTCTCTTAAAAAAAATCACACAGCCTGAAATCACTTCCGATGGTTTTACTCAGAGCTCTGTGCCTCCTTACAGATGAGAAAGTCCCATTTATTTCAATGATGCCACCTCTGGATAAAAATGTACTCAATATAAATTAAATTATCCAAAACATGGGTCGCTGACATAATTTATTGCAGTCTTTCAGTGCATCCTTCTCATAGAAACAATCTCATATAAGGTCAAATTTAGGACTGGATAGAGAAATTTTCAGCGTGTATCGAAAAGCACTTTCAGAACATCTGTAACAAAAGGTATGAGGCTATTAAAGTGGTTCTTTGCTCCAAAGACAGAAAATACATAGTGCACACCCCAGCTCACACAGGCACAAGTGATTAAGCTGGCCAAATTATATTCTCATGTATTCCAGTAAAATCCTAATAATTTCATTCATTTCAGGAGGCTTTCTCTCGTCTTGAATATTGCAAAGGAGAATCTGAGCAGTGTGTATGCATTAGTGATGCAGATTCATTAGTGTCAGAAAATTACTTCAATGTAGTGTCTGAAAATGACTTCCTCACTTGTTAAGCCTGCCTTGCCAGGAGGAAGATATTTACTTTAAACAAAACCCACACTTGGAGCTGAAGATTTCTCATGATCAAATCTGTCAGCTTGAAAGACATCCTTTTCTTAGTTTCCTTCCTCCCACCACATGCCCACTATATGCAAGTCTCACAGATTAGAAAATATTGCTTTGTAACATGGATTCATGACAAGTTTTTTTCATTCAAATTAACCTTTGCAAGCTCCATTACTTTCCTGTCAACTTTCTGGTTACTGTCATAATCAGATTTCTGAAGGTTTAGTTGTATTGGAAAGACACAAAACTGCAATGGGCATTTAATCACTCTAGTCAGAGATCTGGGAGAATGCTGTCATGAATATTGAGTGGGCACATGCTGGTATATGCTACAAAATGGTAATGATGGAGGTCTCTTTCTGTAGCTGTCCAGGTTTGTTGGCTCCTAGGGAGAAGAAGTATGGTCACTCTCTCTCCTCATATCCACTTGTATTACATTAAACATCTACATAGGTATCTCAACAAGCTAGCACTGAACAAATAATTTGGTATCTTCTTTGGAGAGAGGAAGTAAATCTTTTGTTTACTCTCAAGTTCTTCAAATGCAGATTGAGTATGAGCCTGAGGACAGGTAGATGGTCAGCTGCCTCTAAAAAGCCAGGGAAAGCTATTAAGAAAACTGGGATTTGGATTCTGAGAGGGCCTGATTTCATTATGAGGGAAGGGTCCAACTGCCAGCAGTCCAAAAGTCTGACTTACAGGAAAATACACATTTGAATTTTTCTCCACCAGTCAAGTTTTTGCTCTTGAAATGAGGTATGTTAATGATTATTTTATGAATTAAACAAGCAATGGTATTCCAGGAGTTTAGAAAGCTTAATTGTTGGTTGTGTTACTCTTAAAAGAGCTGCAAGGTTAATCTGAAGTGATAAGAATGAGCTTGATGTCTCATTTAAAAATTTAACAGACTGGGTTCCAAGCATTTCTAGAGGTGTGAAAACCTCTGATAATACTGTTGATTGCCATAACATAGCTGAGATATCTCCAACATACAGGTTACTCTTTGCAAAATTTCCAAGGACAACGTTTGTCAAGAAAACAGACAAAAATTTAGTTAGCCTCGCTTGTGCTTTAGCTTCTCTGGTACCTTTTTCTTCAGATAAAGAGAGGGGTATAACTGTGGGTCTGCACAGTCTGATGAAACATTAAAACACCGGAAAACTTTAGCTTGTTTAAAATCACACTGGAAACAGCTATATTTAATGTGTGTAACATATTTATTGTAAATCCAGTGTTTGTTGTGGAAAGATGTCCTTTTCAAAAAATACCAGTTCTGACCATGAAAGCAAAAGGCAATATACAGTTTGTGAGTTTGCTACAGTAAAGGGGATATCTGAAATTGTAAGCAATTTCTTTTCTTTACCATCTTTTATTCCACCAGAAATTATATCAGTGGATATGCTCACCACATCTCCATGAAAATTCCTTTCAGACTTTAACTTTACATCTCTCTGCTTATATTTATTTCAGATAATCACAGCATATTTTAGATACTGTGCTTGAAGATTATTTTGTAAAACTGCTGGTTTTGTCAATCAATCCATAATATTTCTTCTGACTTTCTCAAATGCCAAACACATTTGAACTCCTACATTTTCTTTAAAATACAGGTTTTTAAGCAATGGTAAAAATAATTACTGTCATCTCACACAGCTCAGTAACTGCAGAGAAATAAAGCCTATTTTTTACTTTGCTTAACGTACATTTGCATCAGCCATAAACAGTGTTTTCCTAGGTACTGAAAGTAGACACCAGAGGTTCTGCTGCCCATCCCAGCTGAGACATTCACTTATACTCAAGAGATTCCATGCACAAAGCTTATGCCCGTACCCCAACCCAAGTCTCGGTTTCATATTCAAACTGAATGTGATATGGTTCTTAAAAAGAATAATGAGTGGAGAGTTTAAAGAGCTCCCTCCCTGACAAGAAGATCTTAGCAGAGATTTCTGGGCTATAGGACCACAGTCCCACCAAAGCACAAGGCAGTGCCCACCTGCTGCTCCAGCCCTGAGGCCAGGCAGCATCATGCAGAGAGAGATTTTCAAATGATTGATATCGAGTGGAGCTTCAGTGCCTAATTGATGCTTATAACTTTAGGGAAAAAATCCCCAGCTTTCAGTATCTTTGACAACTGGGCTCAATTTTCTCTTCTCACAACAACAGCAAAAATGCTGCTAGGTGCACCTGAAGGACTATTGTCTGGCAGGAATGATGCATAGGCACCTCATTCCCTCAGTGTGCCCGCAATGATCCAGTTCGATCCATTGAAAATCCAGACTAAAGGCTGTAATGTCCTGCTAATGAATTGTTCTCTACAGAACATTTTCCTATGCCTTGCTGCTTAAAGTGACCACTCCTTTGCTGATCTGCGAAATCTACTCTGTGCTGCTCAGCACCAGCATCGGTTACCTTTGGAAGCTGTGCCTGTAGAAATTATTCTGAGGCTCAATTATTCCCAAGAGAATAAATTCAGGATCTGATCCCACCATGTCCTGCATGCCCTTGGCTCCCAGCTGTGGAGATGCTCGTTGACAGGTAGAATTAGAAGACCTCAAGACCCGCTCCTGGTCTTGCAAAAATCAACTGCAGAACTTCAAATGTCTTGTGCCGGTGTGAAGATCAGAGTCTCTCTGGGAAGAGGTTACAAAAGAGCAAATCTGTGTTATCTTTGCACAAAAGACAGCTCGGTGCCACTGCGTAATGCGAAAACTCACCAGAAATTTTCTTCAGGCTTGCACACAAAATAATTTTACACCGAGAATACTACAGTGATGGCTAATAGTCTATCTCCAAAATACCATGTAAAATACATAAGGCTGAGATCAATGGTGACAAAAAGCACTGAAATGACAGCCTTTCAGTTCAAACAAAGCACAGTATTAAAATTCTGGTGGGTGCGTTTGGAAACAAAAATGGTCAGCTTCTGACTGATGGAGTCACCTCCCTGGCTGAGTGTCAAAATAGGTCAATGGAGCTTTCTTTTCACAATAGCTAGAAGTAAATGGAAACTTTGCTGTGTTCCAGCCTAGATCAGTAGGGAAAGAGACATTCCCCCTGACATGTAGCTTTTATATTGTTACATGATACTCCCTGATATTGAATAACAGCTGGCAGGTTTTCAGCACAAGAAAAGACTCTTGTCCCCGCAGATGGCACCACCCCTTGCATGCTTGCACCTCAAACCTTACAGCCCAGCGATGTATAACACTGCAGCACCTCAAGGTTCAGCTCAGCCAAGCGTGGCAAGGTCAGTCAGCAGAGCAGGAGGAGGGCAGGGAAGGAGGGTGGGGGTGGAGACGGCAGCCTGACCATAACTCTAGCCACAAGGGCTCAGTTTCTAATGGCAACAATCTCAAAAGCTTCTCTGTGCACAGCTTCATAATTAAGTGTTAAATAAAAGTGCTGTGCTGTGAACACTGCATCCTCCCTTACAAATTCTGACTTCATCTTCAGACCTGGTAGACTATTAAATAATTCAGTCTGAAAATTCCTGGCACTTAAGCAGGGACTGTAAAATTAAGACATAGTCCGGATCTCAACACTGTTAAACATAGCGATTTCCTTCACCAAGTATGGCTTGTGATCACTATGTTCCTACTACTAGGAACCGCATTTCCACGTTAATACATTGCTAGGACATTTTCTAAATGCATGTCTAGCTTCATCGTGGAAAGACAAACTTGATCAGAGTAACAGATTACGACCACAGGATGGGTGCACAGAAAGGCGTAAGTGGAACGAAGGTCAAAAAGGAAGTGTAACTTCTTTTTCAAACTTACAGCAGAGTTTTTCCCAAACATGAAATATAATCCTTTTAAAAACAGGCTTTCAGTCGCACAACAAATCTGCAACAAAGCAAGGCTACCAGAAAAAGTGGTATTTGAGTATTTTTAAAGGAAATGCAGAACTCATGCCATACTAGTGAATTGAAAAGTAATGCCTTAAAATATCTAAACGAGCACATGTTATTCATCACAATCCTTTCATGATTACAATTAGCACAAACACATTTGTGATGCTTCCAAACATCGGTGGGAATGTTGATATGTTTACATCTGTGTAACAGAGATTCTTCTATTTTCCATGGAGCAAACTTGTATTTTTCAAACACTGTAGGAACAGGAAAACAGACATCACAAAGAATGGTTGATCAACTATCTGGTTTATAGCTATCACTATTTTTATACTTTTGGAGAGAATTATATATAATCCACGTTAGAGTGAGATTTTAACATTTAATGCCGGATTCCACCACGTTACAGATGCTACAAAACTGTTCTGTACATGCCCTGGACACACATATTTCAATATAGGGTGGATTAGTGTACTTAATGAGGTGTGGTTCAGAGGGTGGTTATGGCAGAGGTTACTTCTACCATTTGAATTCCTCAGGTACAGGTGTACCCTGTACGGTACCTACAGCACTGTATGTGGTTTCTCAGGTAACTGCTCAGTTTTTTCGGCTCTCCCTTTTCCTTTCTTATGTGTGTGCCTCTAGGTGTAGTGCTAATGAAGGGAGGAGGGGAGGAAGAAAAGAGGGTATGTCTTCCACGACCCTATTAAAGCTTCTGCAGAGCTAAAACAATGGTAGTATTTTCTTTCTGGGGAAAGGGACTAACATTAATTAAACAAGGCAGATTTTTCCCATTCAGCGAGAGGCGTTCGTTCAATAGGAGAGTTTTGGCTCCGAGCCACTAGAGGAGGAAAAAAAAAAAAAAAAAAAAAAAAAGAGGTTCTGCATAAAGTAAAGCTAATACCCTTGGATATTTTATTTTTTAATTGTCCTGCCACCCCAGGGCGGCCCTTTTTTCAGGTGGGAGAGGGACGCGGTGCGGAAGACCCGCCCGAGGGCTCGGCAGAGCGGGGCACGGGAAGCTTCAGCTTTCCACGGGACGCGGCGCTGCGGCTCCCTCCCCTCCCTCCTCCCGGCCGGCGGCTGCTGCTGCTGCTGCTGCTTCCCCGCCCTTCCCTCCGGGCCGGTGGCGCGACCCCCGCCTCGCCCCTGCCGGCACAAGCGCGACTTGTGCGGGGCCGGATGGAGCCGCCTTTGTCCGCCCCGCACCCGCCGCGCATAACAACGACCCCGGCCCGCCCGGGGCCCGCCGGCCGCGGCCTCAGCACGGCCCCGCCCCCGGGTTGCCGCGGCAACGGCGGGGCCTGCGGGCGGCAGCGGCGGCCCTTCCCTTCCCTTCCCTTCCCTTCCCTTCCCTTCCCTTCCCTTCCCTTCCCTTCCCTTCCCTTCCCTTCATCGCTGCGCTGAGCGCTCGCGGTGGGGGAGGCTCCGGCGCCCCGAGGCAGCGGGATGCCCCCCCGATGGCAGTCCTGCTCCTGTGCCCCTGCTAGGTTAAAGCGATGGAGCCGCTGCTGCCGCTGCGCTCTGCTGAAAGCTGCTAAGCGCCCCCCTTCACTAATGCAGCTGGAGGGCTGACACGAAAATCACATCTCCAGAGGTTTCCGCAGCGCCTCGCCGCCCTTGCCTGGCTCGCCCGGGTTAGCTGAGGGCTCCGCACGCTGAGTAAAGGACGGGCGGCTGAGCCGCTCTTTCAGCTGAAAACCGGGGGCAGCTGCGCCTGGGTGCTGATGATGCCAGGCTGAGCCCTTGCCGGTGACTCACTGTGCGGGGACATCTGCTCGGGGAACTGCTGCGCTCCCTCCTGTGTCCTGGAGCTGGATTTCCATGCTGACGTTTTTCAGCTCCAGACGGAGTTCTATCTAGAAACAATTTTCTGCTGGGAAGAGTTAAATTGCCGGTTATATACAATTATATAATATTTTCTAGTTTTCGTGTGTTGGGTTTTTTCCCCTTTAAGATTTGTCATCGCAGTCCAAAAATAAAGCAGAAGAGAGCAGAAAAAAAAATCTAGGCTGAACTGCACTATGAGATCATTCGTGGGATAGGTTTTGATTTGGTAAGCTATTTAAGATGAAATTGGAGAGAAAAAAAAGAGGATAGGAGATTAAACAGTACTTTTAAAAAAGCTAAAAGTCAGCAAAAATAAGACTTAAGCTAAATAGCATAAATTAATTTCATTAGGAATTGTGCTAGTGTAAAAGCAATAAGCAGTTCAGTCTAAGAGGGGGCTGTGTACCCTTCAAAAAAATCGTATTATGTATGCTCAGTCATAAATTAAAGTGAAGCCCTGGCACTCGGAAGAGTGGCACTGCTTTCCTGTGCTTTCATTGTATCTCGTGACTTAGTGTATCATGTCACTTGCATTACATAATGCTTAAAGGACCCCAAAATACTAATTCTCTTAACACATTGCTGTTTATATAATACCTGATCCCGAGCATTTAAGAGTGTGATAGCAGCTAATCCTCGCTGATTTCCTGGGTGGATGATTTTTGGGAGCATTTGTATTTTAAAAAAATGCCACTCTCAACTAGCTTTCTGGTTGTACTTAGCAATGTATTGCTATTGTACTTAGCAAGGTTGCTATCATACAAAATGAATGAAAAGTGACAAAAAGCAGAGACTGAAGAAGAGCACTGGGAATTTTCAAAGACTTTCAGTTCAGCACTACCATTTTTCTCTTTTGCTGTATTCTCACTAGCAGTTTAAACACCTACTGCAGGCAAGCCAGGTTGTGCAGGTGGAGGCGGTGTTTAGCAAGGCATGCTGCTTTAGTAAGTCACCTGTAAAACAGGATGATCTGTGATGTTTGGATAAATGCAGTTGTTCTTACTATTTTCTTTGTCAGCTGTATTATCTAAAGTGCAGTTTGGAGTATCCACTTATGAGTTAAGCAGTAAGCGTTCTGTCAGTATTCATGAAGCTGGGCTAGTCTTCCTGTGTGAGTTGTTAAAAGCACCTCTTTTTGTCAAGCAAATCAAGACAAGTCATGCCTACAATTTTTTTTTTCTGTGACACTCTGTAGAAAGGGAATATTAAATTAGGGAGTTACAGAAGTATATATGGGTATGGTGGGGAGGGAGGAGCACTGTCTGGAGAAGAAGTTTCAGAGAAACTCAGAGAAGGTCCAGCTGGGATGCTGATGAGGTCATAAGAGAAACAGAACTGAGAAAGAATCTGGAAGCCTTACCAGAGACCTACTGCTTACCCCAACATTTCAAAATGGGGTTTTAACTTTGAGAAATAAGTACAAAAATGAATTATCTATACTCTGTGGTTCCCGAGGTATTTGAGAATGCCTTTAATGTTTCCACTCTAAAAGAGGGTTAGTTCTTTTCTCTGCACACTGCATTTCAAAGGCAGTCCCCTAGAGTGAGGTTCAGCTTTGGCTTCAAGCACAGAAATTTAGTTATGGGAATGTGAGTGAGGTATCTTAACTTTCCATTGCAGACAGTGGGGGTGGGTTTCATGTTCCTCCACAGGAGCCGTTTGAGCCTTGTGCTTTCATATATCAAAAGGAGGCCTTTGGATACAGCACCACGTGACTTCTGGAGAGACAGCTAGAGGCCAGGCAGGGTTAGCTAAGACAACCCCAATGGCACAAGATGCTTATTTAGGCAACTGAAGCTAAGCCAATATGCTCAAAGGAATTTTTGCCCTAAAGTAGGTACTTTGATTTGGTCAGCTGAGTAAGTTCATATGCTCCACTGGTTGCACTGGCAAGACCTGTGGTGACCACTTGTGGCTTGGACACCTAGCTCACACCAAGGTGTCTATGCTTAGGACCTTAAATGCAGGTTGTTGAGCTCTATCCTCGCAGACTAATTCACTTGACTAAACACTTGTGAGTAGCATTGTGTGAGACAGCTCTACATCACTGTCAGTTATCACATGGGACTCCTAAGTAAGACCCACATTTTTGGAGTGGCAGCCAGTTCATGCACTCAGCCTGTTTGGAACACCTTTCCTCTGAAAACTTGCCTCTGAAAACTCAGTTTGTCAATCATTTTCTGAGAAAACACCCCTCTTTAAGTTTACCTTTTTCCATCTACAAAGATCTGTTATACGCAGCCTCAATCTTTTCTAAAAATTCAAAGCTATCTAAGCCTAAGAATGAGAGAATTAAAAAAAAGACCTTTCTTTTCCAGATTCTTTATTGCTACAGAAAGCAAACTCTTGTTAAATGGATAAAAAGGGCGGGGAAAGGAAGCTGGGTGCCATTTAAGAAACTGAAAAATGTGAGAAGATAAAAAACGTGTTGTTCTGTGAAGTTAAATGTTGATCAAAACCTTTACAAGACAGGGCTGAAAGCACTTAACTTGAGTGTTTTCTTTCAGGAAAGGACTGCAAATGAAGAAGGGTGAAGGAAAATCAGTGACAATAGCACAATAAAACAGCAACAACAGCAAAATAAAAGTATACAAACACTGGGAAGAAGTCTGGGAAAAAATAACAAGCAAACATGCTTTTCTGGAAAGGCAACACAGAGAAAGAAAATCTGGTACATATGGGATGTACCCTCGGAGACTATTCACTATTGATCTTAACATAAATTTGAATAGAAGGGAGGGAGAAGACCCATCCCTAGCAGCTCCTACCACTTCTTTTCTTTATATCCATTCCCTTAGAGAAGCCTTCTCACTGTTAGCTCCAGAATTTCTCTTATTCTTCCACCTTTTCTACCTCTGAAAATGAAAAAGCTTCCTCCACCTTCAGAGGACTTCTTTTATGTGACAGAAAGTCGGGACATCTTTTTATTCTTTTCAATGTTATATGAGAAGCCTGGCAGGCTTCAGAGATTCTTTAAGTTTTAGGACTGTGAGAGAAGCAACTCAACCTTATGCTCTTGTGCCAAGAGAGAATGTGCTTTTCCTGGTGCAATTTTTAAGCCAGCTACTCGAATCCTCCAACCTTTTCACCTTTTCACATCAATATCAGCTTGAACTCTCAGCTGCCATAGATTCTATCACGGGGCTGAAGGCAATAAAAGCATCTACAGCAGGACTTAAGTGGAATTGCATTGCCTGAGCCCAAACTGGTGATCCAAAAGCCAGCTGTTAATCTACTGCCTAGCTTGATTAGGTGCCTTCTTGCAGTGCTGCAAAGTTCTTGAGACACTTAGAGCCAAATGAAAGAGCTCAATACTTTTATTTTGTCCAAAGTAAGGGGAAGGTTGGGAAAGCAGGCTATGCCCCATCTACAAATGCTTGAGGGACTCAGTATGTCAAATATTTTTGGACCGTGGTTAATAGATTAGACCTCACAAAAATGCAATGTCTGCTTTCCCCTGAAACACAACTGAAGAGGAGGCAGGAGTGCTTCCATGCCAAAAACACATACACGCATGCATGCACACCAGATACATCACCAAATGTTCAGGACACTTTCACCCCCAGGAATGGGGAATGTAATGCTCTTCTCAGCCTGAAAAATTTCAGTGGGCATTAATTGTGTTTCATTCATTTAACAGTGTTCTGCTAGAGGAAAGGACCGAAGCCTACAGATTCCATTTTCCTGCTAACTACCATGGCCCCTGAATTACAATGTCATGATGTATCAATGCTCTTCCCTGCTTTGCTGTACAGAAGGATGGAAAATCCATCCATTCTAGTTAGTTATGTGACTGATTATTAGAACCCTTATTTATCAGGTGGGAGATGTGGGTTGCCCTGTTTTGCTGGGAGAAGCTGGAACCCGAACCTTCAAATTCACCATATGTGAACACCATATCTTATGTTAAAAGTGAGTATTAGAACCACTTCTGTTGCATTTCAAAAACAACAACAAAAAACCCCAAACCAATACAAAAAGCCCACCAATCCAAACACATGAGTTCTGCACATGAGTTCATATTTCCTCAAGAAGAAATCAGGATACCATGTCTTTAAAAAACACAGGAACTTTTCTGTAGTCCTGACTAATCTAAGTTCTGCATAGGGATGGATGTAAGGCTCTTGCTGTCAGTATTTTACTCTTTGGCTCTCAGTAGCTACTCACTTAGGGTGCTGGCTGTTTGAGAACATGGTTGAGAAGTTCCTAAGGATTCCTGCCTGGAGAACAGATGCTTAACACAGATTTTGAGGGCAAAAGCATGGACATGTTGCATCTAAGTATAAAGCGACCACACTATTATCTACTCTTTCTTAAACTGTTTTTGTTACAAATGCTTCCCTAAATCTTCCTCTTTCTACACATACTTCTCTCCTTCAAATCAACGGAAGGAGATATTTTTTTGATCAGTCTCAATCCCTTCATAGATGTCCAGTCATCCTTCATTGCCATGTGACTTTGTGATAAACTTTAATCGTCTTACCAGGTGGTCAACTGTTTGGTTACCGGCCCTACTTGGGTGGGCTGGGCATGTCATGTGTATCCATCTGAACAAGAAATTATCAAGGGATAACAATCCTCCACTGTTTGGCCTATATCAGTTCCAACAGGAGGTAAAACATCAGCAGGGGCACAGACCAACCTTATAATGACAACAGAAGAAAAATATTTATCAATGGTCTACCGTTTAGCTAATACTGTTTTGAAATTAGTAATTACCTGCAAAATTTTAATATATTTTCATCTGATTTAATGTTGTTTCCTCTCTCTGAAGAATTTATCTTTATGGTCATGTTCTACTGTACATTCTGAAATGGCAGTTTCACCTTCATTGCTTTAGAAATTTGAATCTGAACTTAGCCAGAGAGATCATCCCTCTGTATTTAAAATCTGAAATCCTATGGGCTTTATATTTTCATTGTGTGCATCTACTGACAAGGAAGAGTTTTAGCTAGAGTTTGAGTTTCCATACTAGAGCATGTGGAGAAGCAAATTACCAGGTAAGAAATTACCATTCTTCAGAATTCTCTCTTTTTAAAATTTTCCTTTTCTTTCCCAGTAAGAAGAACAAAGATAAGTGGCAGCACACGGCTTGTAGCTGCCCTATTATAGCAGCCCTCCTAGAGGCCAGTTCAAAAGTCATAGTTCTGATACTAGCTAATCTGGCAAGGGGATTTCAATGGGTGGATGTGAGAATAACATCTGCCTTTCAAATCTTATACTTGCCAACATAGGCATGTGACGTTTTTTGTTGTTCCAAGAACCTCTCAAGCATGCAGAAGGTAAAAGTCCTATGAATTGGAACCACCTGCTTGAACTAATGTTTTGGCAAGCTCCTGTGTTCCTGGAGCTGGTTCAGACTATTCTGAGCTGTGTGGAATGGGAAAAATCCACAAAAATTACTTACTGCCCCATAAATATTTTTGATACTGTTGTGTTCAGATGGGAAGAGTGTAGGGAACAAGCCTAGTAAGTGTGAAACACATACTATGCCTGTGTGACCACTCCCTTCACAGTCTGTTGTATTCCTGTCTGAGACAAGAGAAACAGAGCTTAGTGATCAAGAGGCAAGCCACTTTCAGACTTGATGCTGCACAAAACACAGAGGATTAATTTGCTCTTTTCCTGAATCCTCTATTGGATGGTCTCAATATTTGTTTTGGAGAACTGAACTGAACAATGTTGAAAGTTTCTGAGGGTCCTGTTATAATTAGATTTGTGTATACAGCCTGTATGTCTCTCACACCATACCACTTTAGTGTGAAGGGCTCCTTTTTAAACCAGAGGCTTGTTATGAACCTCATAAAGTAATCTTGCTGAAGGATTGCTTGCTTATCCTTCAAAAGAAAGGGTAATGTTCTCAAATACTTGTAAATTTGTATTAAAAATGGCAAAACCATGAAAAGAGCACATTTTCTATACATTTTGTTTTCTCAAGCTGGAGGAAAACCATATCTACCACTCACAAAATCAAGGAGTTGTACTTCATCATTTAGATGATGATGGAACCATATAAGTTCTTATAACCATGGATCTAAAATGTGCTGTAAGGCATGTAAAACAAACCAAAGGTCTCCTTGATTTGAGGACACTCCTAGCCCTTTTGAAAGCTGACATGCCATAAATGCTTAATTTATACAAAGTGAAATGTTCTTCAGAGAGAACTAGAAAGTCTAAGCCAGAATGCCTTTGAATAGACCAATTAGGATGTTCCCTGGGAGGTTCAGATGGCTGCTCTGAATCAGGCATGAGAGATGTTACTGCCCATATTTCTGTAGCTTTCAGTCAGGGCATGCCATGTCATTACTCGTATGAATTTTTAAAGTGATGTGGACAGTCTTATATTTTTCTACTCAGCTTTTCTTGGTTGGTCAGATTTTCTGCTGAGCTGCTCCCTCAGCTGTAGAGGAAGTGCAGCTGAAATAGGTTTCTAACATATGTGTCCAGATGCCTAAAGCTGCGTGATGACTGCAAGCTCTTAAGGATGTCACACTTATTTTTGTTAGAAATGCCTGTAATTCAAGTGATAACTCAGGGTCAATCAAAAAGTTTAATGTGACCTCAATGTATTTATCTTTTAATTATGCAATTTCTGTGGATTTTAAGAAATCACAGCTCATGTGTGCTTTTCAGCTTCCTTAGTATGAACAGACTCCAGCACAACCTTTTTCCTTTGTCCTTTCTGGTGTATTTTCTGGATTAAAGCTGTATGCTATTCCTTCTTTAAAGTGGATACTTATGATCTATCTTTCCTTGGCATTAGCACCAGTACTGGCACTTTGTAGTGCCTCAAGCATTTAATCACATCCTTCCTCTGAACTTTAATCTGGTGGGCATAATTTACCTCTCCAGGGAAAAGTTAAGTACATAAAACAATTTTTAAAAACATTGAGAGCCTGTTTGCCCTTAATTAGAAAGCACAAGGGATGCATGAACTCAGACAAAACAATAAGATTCATGTATGCCATTTTGACTTAATTTTGTTACCACTCTTGGGCATTCTTTGGAGGATGTGATCAACATCCTCCAGTGTATGCTAAATTTCCTTCCATGAGATATTTGCCAACCTACATCATGGAATAAGTCCATACTTCTGCTGGGAATATGGGTCATTTTCAATTCCTGCAGTATGTTCATTCTTTCACTCATTAAAGTTACCAGTTATCCTTTTTCTTATAGGTACAAGTTCTCTCTGTCAAATGGCCAGCCATAACATTTTCTTTATAGGTAGTTGAAGGCTACCACCTGTTTGTGAATTGTCAGTCTCTTCGAGTTCAGACTGGAAAACCCGGTGTTTGCCTGAATGATAGCAATCTTTTTTTTCTGTGCTTGTAGGATAATCATAGTTTAGCATCTGTTGATTGTTAGCCTGTACTAGAATATCTCTTGTCCAGATCACTGAGTTTTAAATCAGTAGCAGGGCAAAAGAGAGCAGAGATTCTAAACACAGTCCACATTCAAATAATTTTCTCTCTGACATAGCACCCTTGATTCTCTTGATATAGAAAGGTTCCCAAGTTGTTTCACCTAGGAGTGTTTTTCAGAGCTGCTGAGATTTGACAGTTCTCATGCTTTTCAGTTCATAGTATGGTATCTCAGCATGCCTGAAAATTTAGGCAATATTTTTCTAGATGTCCATGTGAGAAAGGTCCATAACAAAGGTGACTTCAACCATATAACCCACCAGGGTTATATCATTGTGGTATTGTGAGTGCTGAAGTAATGTTATGGTTACTAAAATACCTTGGATTACTTTAGAGGTTTGCTGACTGGTTAACTGGTTCCATCAGTGCAGAGATCAGTTTGCTGAAGTTCTTAATCCAAGTGCAGATGCTTCTTGCATTGTGTGATAGCTGGAAGAATTTCTTAAAATAAAAGTTTATACAAAATCATTTAGGTTACTTTCACTGTGTTTAATATCTAAAGTTCCTCACAGATTATAATCTTGGAACCTGTATTCATGAATACTCTAGAAATGGTTAAAAAGACCCTGAAACTTTAATACAAAACTGTAAGTTAATATTTTAAACAAGAAAGAAAAGAACTTTACTAGATCATACTATGATAAACATGTATAGAAATTTCACAGAAAATAAACATAACTTACTGTTTCCTCTACTGTTAAAAAAAAAATCTAATACATAAGAAAAAGTAAATGTATTGCTACATTTTAATTCAGAATTTATCCATATCTTTCTTCAGTACCCACAAAAATGATACTGAAGAAACCAAAAACACACATGCAGAGGACTATGATTTAATGCCTGGAATAATCAGAAAAAATACCCTGCCATCTCCAATCAAATTTAGCCTGTATATTATGGTGAAATTCTGCAAGAAAAAACAAAGAAGCTGTCATCACATCTAATGGCTTTCTTACATTCAGAATCCCCTCTGGAATAATAATTACATCAGTGTATCTGTACTGATGTATCTCTGCTCTGCCTGCTCCCTCTGTTGTGCCTGCACTGTTAGATGTTGGTACCTATGATTTATGTCAGGCGTCTATACCGTGCTGTGCTGCATTGGTGGCTGCACATTTCCATATGGATGGGTATCCCGCCGTTTCTGGCACTGCTCCCAGGCCCTGCTGAATTCCAGGCCATTTTTAAACTAGATTGCAAGGTATGTTTAGAGGCATGGGGAATTGTGGGGATGGGAATCAATTGCTTGTAATTGAGTTCTGCTCTATCTCACAACCCACTTGGCTGATCAAACAGTATGCCCAAGCACATATATATACATATATATATACATACATATACATATATACATATGTATATATATACATACATACCCACACACACATACACATATATATATATATATATATATATATATATATATATATTTACTCAGGTACACGTCCATAGGTCTGTCTGTCTATCTATCTGTCTATCTATCTACCCAGGCACATATCCATGGGTAAATTTTCACCACAAGCAGCTTTGCGTGCAGATCTGAATATTGTAACTGCGTACCTGAAGACATTTTAGATATTAATTAAAGTGTTTCAAGTTCTTACGAAGTTCATTGAGTTTTAAGAAGTTGTAAATCAAGGTCCCCCATTAAGAGTAGGGAATCCACTGGAATCAGTAATTTATGTCATACTAAAATGATGTCTCTATCTGCTTGACAATCTTGGATTTTTTTTAACACCTTAAATAACTTAATGGAAACTGTACACTAGCTTTGGGCTAATAATGGCATTAATTAATGATAAAGAGCAATTACTTTCATTACTCTTGCTGTGGTTTTTTTTGAGAAATCTTTCTTTCTAACATGTTTACTTGTTTGAATGACAGTCTCCTTCCTTATGTCACCTGACTATTACAATATAGATATTGCACAATACTCACCTTGCTACCAGTATTCTATTCTTGTGTCTTGAGAATGCAAATTCCAAGAACCAGGGAGAAAACAACACCGCAAAGGATTACTATCATCACAGAAATGGTGTGGTTTGTGTCCTTTAGCTAAATAAATTGGTCTTGAGAAACCCATGCTTATATGTTCCTGATTTTATTTCTGGTGGGAGAATAGAGGTTGGCATTTCTAACACTCCAGGGACTCATAAAAAATATTAAGACAGTGAGCAAGTTAGGAATCAGCTGGAAATTGTTCCTGGCGCATCTTACATTTTTTTTTCCATGATAGCAATGTATCAAAACAAGTCAGCTGTGCTATACCAGGAATCACACGTAACTTGATAACACGCCTCTAGTCAGACAACATCATCTGGTAAAATTTGTCTTCGGCCACAGATGCCTCAGAGGGAATATTTTATATTGACAGCGTCAGCATGAGCAAGGAAGCAGCGACACTGCATAGTTTGAGCATTGTATGTTACATTTCCTTTGATTTGGCCTTCACATCTCTCACCCTGTAATTGCTTTCTGCTTTTGGTTTGGTGATGATCCAGGTTACATAAAGACTGTTTGACTGGAAAGATTTGGATGAATTCCCAGTGTCTGAAAGGTAATCTATGTGAAATGGCAGGAGACAATTTTTTTCTCCCCCGCGACTTCTTCAGCAAACCAAGTAAACCTTTTGCTTCGTTAGTTTCCACCCTCCTTGTGCCTGTCAGCCACTATTCATCCAGAGTGACTAATCCTAGCAACAAAGTGGCTCCCCAGCACCTTCGCTCTCCACAATTAAACATCCACCATTGTCCTGTGAAAACTTTCACCAGATTCACTGTAGAGCATTCTTTTGTAGCTGGAAAAGACATTTTATACTTCTACAGCTCTGTCTTGCTTAATTTACTGCAGTGTTCACTGTAACAAGTCGCTGCTGCAAAGCATATTTCCCAGGCAAGGAACCTGTCTTCTTATCTCTGCTACAACACCTAACAAGGCTTCTCCTTCTCCATTGGGTGTGAGTAGGACATTATTTTGCCCTCAACTTCTCTGCCTGATCCTGTAGGCTTATGCATACATTTTGCATTCATAGTACTATAAGTAGATGTGCCTCCTGTTGATAGATAACCAGTTTCAAATCCAGAAATCCCTAATTGCTTTTCCAGACAGCAGTGCTTATCCGAAGTAGAACACAGCTCCACGGAGTAATCTATGAAGCAATCAGTGATGCTGTTTCATAATAAATCCATTTGCAAGCAGTTTGCTCCTGGTTCACGAGTGCCACGACTTCCATGGAAACATGTTTGTCCTTGTGCTGTTGGCATTGTATATTTCAGATCGATGGGGCTGAATGCCCATTTTGCACACCAGTTTAACTTCAAATGGAACTCAGTGTTATGGGAATGTTTACATATTTCTATTGCAGAAGTGCTTTGTAAAAGCTGCTTAAACAAACCAGCTATGCAGCTTAAATGTGTGCAGCACTGCAGAGAAAGTGTAGAAGGGAAAGCTCTAGATTTGATGAAGCTTTTTAACAGACATAACAGTAATGTCACTTACGTTCAAATGAAGTTCACAATTCACTGCCAAACAATGTAGCAAGCTGCATGAAGAGTCAAGAGTTTCTTTCACAACAGGAGACACCAATCACAGTTTATATTTCCATTTTTTATTTGAACTGGACTACTGAATACAAACACAAAAGAGTTATCATTTCAATTTTGCAAGAGAACTGTCACTGTTCTGTGGTGACCTAATGCAGAAATGCTGCTTCACATTTCTCTGCATTATCTATTTTTCTTAATGATGGTGTAGTCCATGAAGGGAGTGAGAGGGATAATAAGTTCTCTTTCTTTTCTGGCACTGGCTTCATTGGCTTTCTTTTAATCCACTATGTGAATAGTAGATATGGTTAGGAAAATGTTCATGTTGATTATTAGGAGGTAATTTTAAATAGTCTATTCATTTCAAGACTTCTTTTTCATCCTACGCATCCAGGTTGTATTTGAATCCCATCTCACCTTCATTTATTTGATCCTTTTTAAAATAGGAGGGGATTAAAAAAATTTAAAAAATTCAAAAAACACTGTGTAATTTAATTAATAGTATAAAAAGGTCAAGATCTACAGCAATGAGCATCATAAATACCAAAAATAAAGTTCTATGAGAATTACTGGGAAAAAAAAGGAAGTTAGTTTCACCCCACTGCAACTTAGAAAAAACCCAAACAATTTGGTCTTTTTGGTGGAAGAAATTTTTGTGAAAAAATTAAGCTTAAAGTACTTTTTCGGTCATAAAAGTCTAACCTTTGCAGAAGGATTTAATTCTTAAGTATCTCTATATATGCATGATTAAATTTTGTCTAAAATGATACAAGAACATATGTTCCATTCAAGAAAATAATAAAAAAATCACAGCATAATTAAAAGCCTTCCTTCCTTCCTTCCTTCCTTCCTTCCTTCCTTCCTTCCTTCCTTCCTTCCTTCCTTCCTTCCTTCCTTCCTTCCTTCCTTCCTTCCTTCCTTCCTTCCTTCCTTCCTTCCTTCCTTCCTTCCTTCCTTCCTTCCTTCCTTCCTTCCTTCCTTCCTTCCTTCCTTCCTTCCTTCCTTCCTTCCTTCCTTCCTTCCTTCCTTCCTTCCTTCCTTCCTTCCTTCCTTCTTTTCTTCCCTTTTCTCCTTCCCTTCTTTTTTCTTTCTCTTTTTTTTTTCAGAGTGAAGTTTCTGTATGCTAAAAGTCTGCCATAGAAAGTTTTAGTTTTGAATAAAGGGTACTTTTTTATTGGAAGATTTTGAACTCCTTCAACCCAGAATGAAGTTAATAAATTTTCAAAGCAGAGCTTGTGTACTGTTCCATAAATAAAGCTCAGGGCAAGGGAATGTACTGTAAATATTGAACAAATAGCTGCTTATTCATTTTAAAGTAACCATCTGCTTTAATGGGGCAAGGTCCTGTAGAATAAAACTCATGAGCCTATCTTTAATGGCTAAGAGGGACTGAATATGTAAACACTGTGCAGAATTAATGATGAAATTTTCTAACTTTTAAGAGCTTTTCTTAATAACTCTTGTTTTAATATAGTTTTTCTGTATAAAGTATGCATATATGCATCATACATACTTATATATCTATACATATTTATGTACATGTTTTAAATGTGAATAATCTTCTGTGCCATGTATGCAAAATGAAAGCCTCCTCTTCCCACTGCCTCGTTCAGTGCAGCTGAATCCAAGTGCCACAAGGGCTGCAGGGAAAAAGGCAAAGGCTTAGGTTTCACTGCTGCATCTAATACTCACTGGTGGAAGGATGAATATGTCTGATGCTCTTTGGAATCTGTCATAACATCCATCATTGTTTAGCACCCAGCCTTCTTGAGGGAGTAAATTTCTCAATGCCCCATGTACTGTATGAGAAGGGGCACCCTTTTTTTTATTTGAACTTCTTGCCTCATTATTACATAGAACACAGAGCTGGCAGAACAGGGAAATGTGGAATTTCAGTATGATGTGCCACCTCATACCACAGCCAGTAAAACACATTCCAGCACTGTAAATAAGACCGTTTACTGTGTATCACCTTCAGATGGCTCTTTTTAAAGTGGACGAGTCCTAATCTTTGTCTCTCCTGCTCCATATGTAAGCTTGTGTATATAATTTATAGCTTACTTTCCTAAAGTGGGTTTATGTGCTCTAATTTCCAGTTCATCCATTATTTTCTTCTTGATAATGTTTAAATTGATCAAATACTATCAAATCTGACACATAGGTAATGATCTCATAAAAATTATACATTTCATAACTACTGGTGGTTGACTTTTGGTAGACTCATAAACTGAGTCTCCACTTTGACAAGCATTTCATTCTAAACTGGCAATGTCACTGAAAGCATTCCTTCCCTCCCAGCATTTGAATTAGAAGTAAAGCAGACTGGGGAACCAAGCCAACTGAACCAAAATAGTAGTGTACAAAAAAAATGGAGAAAAAAGAATGTGGTAGTGCTTACATGAGCGCATACTAAAAGGGTTTCTCCTGCTTCTTCCTCTAGGGCCACCTGATGCTGCTCAGAAAGACTGCTGAAGGAGAGCCCCAGGAAAGGGCCTCAGCCCAAATTCAGCACTAAACTGTTCCATTTCACCTGACAAGTGGCCAGTCACTGGGGACGTGTGGCTTCTGCAGCAGAGCCCTGGGACTGGAAAAGAGGTAGAGCAGAATATGGAGGCACAGAACACAAATCCGTAGGAAATGAGGCTTTGTTAGCTTTGCTGCTGTTGGAACAGTGTGTTGCCCATCTACTTAGGGTATTGTGCCAGCAGAAGTGTATGGGGAAAGAAAACAGGCAATATAATTATTGTTCACTATTTCATACTTATCTGTTTTCCTATTATTCTGTCGTTTATTGTAGTTTTTTACCAGTTTGTCTGATACGGTATTAAATATATTCCTCTGTACCTCCCAAGATCATCCTTTGACTTCTCTGAAATAAACATGATCCCACGTCAGCAAAGACATTTCCTGTCTCAGTTGGAACCAGATGTGTCTCAGTCATTTTTATACTTAAGGAGGATTTAAGTGAATGTATTGAGAAGTGTTATTATTTTAAATACAGTGCTCTTTAACAACTAGAATTTTGCAATAAAAGCAGCAGAAGCAGATCCATAAAAAACCAAAAATATGTTTGTGTCACAAGGCTGGAAAAGCAGTAAAATTTTGCATATTTCCTATGCATATGTGTAATTGCAAAACACATCATGATGCAGGCGACCTATTAGTATGTTGCTTACAAGAAGCATTGTAGAGGAGAAACTTAATAAAATAGTTCAACTAAAGCTGTGTGCAGCAGTAATGGTCTTTAAAAATGCATTTTGATGAGTCTTAAATGAATATTTACACACCATTCACCAAATGGTGGCTGTATTTATTTTAAAGTCGTTTCATAAAAGTCATCAATATGTGTTTAGCACTAGTTGAGTTTTGGATTGTTGTTTGATGATGGTGATGATGATGATTTAGCTGTTTTAACAGTCTGTTATTCTGGTAACTAGAATATATTTAGGAGTGATAAAATTTTTCTTGACATTAAAATAATCTTTTTTGACCAAAAGTATCTCCTAGAAATTGTTTTCTACTAGCCTTGGATTGATATGTAAAATGAAAGGATGCTTCCACAATTGTTATTGAATTGCTCATTCTCTACTACTTTGTCACTGCACATCAAGCTTTGATTATATCTACATGGATAACTGCATGCAACATTTTGGAAAAGCTGGATGGTCTGTGTGGCTTGTCCTTGGATGAATCAAATTGTTGTCCCTGAAAAGAGAGACAGCTCATGCCTGTTTCCCTGTGCTAAGCAAATTCCCTGTCTGCCACATTTTTGTCATGAGCAAAGTCATATTGATGTTAGTTGTTTGCACAGTAGCTGATCTCAAGATGTCATATAGAAGCTGTGAAATTTCCTTTCACAAAAATGGTGACAGCCATATATTGATTTAATTGGAGTATATTTGGTCTCTGTAATTATCATGCAATGTGGGAACCAGGATCCAACAGTTCTCAGATACCCTTGATAGGGAAGACTTTGTAAAAGATTTTATGCCATGTGGTCATATGATTTTTGAATGGGCTTAATTTCACTAATGTAAATATAAGAAGGTTGAATTAACAAAAAACCCATACGGATGGCAAGATGAATGAAGAACTAATAGAGGCAGCTCATCATAGCCAACTCTCTAAAAGACTGCATAATTTATGCTAACTTCTAACTTTCAGTAAATAACACAGAAACTGCATGCATTGAAGCTCCAAGGTGAAACCAGGAAATGTCACATTTGAACTGTTTTGCTGATCCCTGTACCCTCTCAAGTCTTACTGTGACATGCTTTAGGAGATCAGAGGGTCTCTCAGGACAGGAACACACTCATAATGAAAAATGTTAATTACCTCTGTGTGATCTGGATAAATCTTCCTTCAGAGTGTGATGTAGAGGCTTAATTTTTAGCCATCATGAGAATGACTGCAGCAAATGGCAGCCAGTGAAGAAAGGCACAACTGCTCATGCTGATGTGTTTGCAGGTCCTGGTGTGTAGCAATGCTGTCCAAGGACTCCTTTGTACCAGAGATTATAAGGCACATGGCTGCAGGAACGACACAAGTGAACAAAACAAAACTCGAAGAAAACAAAGCAAAACCCCTCAAACACCACCATAGTGTTTTAGTTTCCAAAAATAGCAAATAAAAAAATTAAAACAGATCTTGCTGAAAAGAAATTAAGAGGCTGAAAAAAAGTATATAGCAACAGATACGTCCAGCTTTGCTGAAGAGTATTATGTTGAAATTTCAGAGAAAATGCACCTAAAACCTTAAAAATTTTATACCAAAACAATGAAGAAAACATAAGATCCAAAAAAATTCAAACCATTGTGAGTAGCAAGTGACTTAAAAGGTAAAAAGACTATTCAGATAACTATGCATCATTCCAGGAACTATATGTTCTCATGCAAAGAATGAGTCATTCATCATTGAAAGATTGAATGATAGCCTTCCTTCCTGAACAAGGAACTATGGAAAAATATAAAATATGGCAAATGAAAAATCAAAATGCAGTCAGATAAAAAATATTTTGGGTAAAGCCTTGCTTGAGAACTAATAAATATATGCAATTTAATAAATAAATCCTTTTGACAGAAATCATGTACATGAAGTTTCCAAGAAGCTGTTGGCTGCAAGGCTAATAGATGGCCAAAGTGTAAAGGATGTGCTTATAGACCACTTTCCTGGAGAAGACCAAACAAATGAATGACTGAATGAATGAACTCTTGACACTTGTGTTTGCCATGGAGGACCTGAAAAAGTTTGTTTCATGCAAAGAAAACCATTTCCATCAGAGATGGTTCAAAAATCTTTCACAAGTCATAAATCAGTCTAGAACAGAGGGTGTTGCACTCTATAGACTGCTACAGTACAGTTTTGGAGAGGCACCACGACATGCAGGTAATTGTATGGAAAGTAACTGATTGAGAAAGAGATCCAAGTGTATTTATACTAATCTGTGTTGACTTAGTGAAGTCAGACGGCTGTTTTGACCTTTGCAGAACGGATCAGAAGAGGGAGCATACAGCAAGGAATTCCAGCTGGAAGGGCTGGCAGCAAAGAGCGGGAGAGATTGAAGGGAGAGTGCTTGATGGGTATATAACAAAGGTAGAAAACATTTCACAGTTACACGGCATGTTAGGGATTGAAATAGACAAATGATAATAAGTTTAGGTGAAGGAAAACAGAAGGATGCAGTTACTTAGAAAGATTCAAAATAAGATATTTATGCCTTAAAAACAGCTTGCTTCAGATTTTTAAATCTATGAAATCCTGTCTCTGAAAGTCTAATAATGGTTCTTGCCAGAGGATCCACTAACTCTCCTCTCTGACTGTTTCATTCTTATATTCAAGACTTCTTTCAGAATGTAAACATGCTAAAGATTAGTCTCTATATTAAGATCTTAATATTTAAAGTACAACTAAAGTGAATATAGCTATATGAATTTTATAGCTGATGAGTAACATTAAACTGGGATGGAGGGGTGCGGTGAGGGAGTGTATTTGCAGTTTAAATAGAAAAGTTAAAAAATACTCATAACCTCAGCTCCAGACTGTGGAGTTACTCTTTTCAGCAGCAGGATGGAGAAATGTGTTTCCCAAGAGCTTTTCAGAACATGTCAGCTCTGAGCTAACTTATAGATTAGGCGACCTCATAACCTAACTAAAGAAATAAAGAAAGATTCAGATCATTGCTTCATCTATTAATTATTACTTTCCACTACTGCAAGATCACATTTTAATTTTTACCTGGATAGAGTGGAGTTAGATTTTCTCCTTGAGCTTATTGCATGTCTTTATCTGAGTTTGTCATTGGTGACTCCTCCCCATCCTGAGTCATTGCAGTTTTCCAAGCCCTCCAGGGCATGCTACTTATTTCAGCCTAAACTAGATATTTTCATTAGAGGAATCATTCTGTAGTGCTTATTTCTCTGTTGACTCTACAGGATCCTAAAGTAACCAGTTCATATCCAGCTTTCTATGTTGCAGATATGCAAAGCTACATGAAATTAGCCTTATCCTGAATGTGAGTATCTCATGCACACAAAATTTTCCAGGTGTCCCAGTCTTGGAAATATCATATGAAGGTGAACTTGAAACTCCAAACGTATCTTTTGAACTGGGCAAAAAATATACTGAAATGGGCTGACCCTGACTGGACACCAGGTGCCCACCAAAGCCACTGTATAACTTCCCTCCTCAGTTGAACAGGTGAGAGAAAATGTAACAAAAGATTTGTGGGTGAAGATAAAGACCGGGAGATCACTCAGTAATTAATGTCACAAGTAAAATAGACTGGATTTGGGGAAAAAAACCTCAATTTATTACCGATCAAATCAGAGTATGATAATAAGAAGCACAAATCTTAAAACCACCTATTCCCCACCCCTCCCTTCATCTAGGGCTTAACTTGACTTCCAACTTCTTTACCTCTCACTCCCAAGTGACACCAGGGTACCAGGAATGGGGATCTTGTTTAGATCACATGTTGTATCTATGGCAGCTTATTCCTCATGGCCAGGACCCCTCATCCTCTTCTACTGCTCCAGGGTGAGTTCCCTCCCATGGGAGACTTTCCCAACAGGACTTTCCACAGCTGGTATTCCTTATGAACTCCAGTGAGTGCCTTCTAGAGAGTGCAGTCCTTCAGGAGCAGGCTGCTCCATCAGGGGATCCTTGCTGAAGTCCTGCCTACAAACCTGCTCCTCTGTGGACTCTTTCTTCCAGTGGTGCTGCCGGGAGCCTGCTCCAGTGCAGGCTTCCCATGTGTTAAAGCCTCCTTTGGGCATCCACCTGCTCCAGCATGCCTGCAGGGCTATTTCTCTCATGTATTTTCATGCCTCTCTCCCAGCTGTCCTTGTGCAGGGCTTTTTCCCTCCTTTCTTAACTCTGTTACCCCAGAGGTGCTGCCTGCCATCAGCACTGTTGGACATGGGGGGAGCGTCTCACAGAGGCCATCCTTGTAGCAAATCTACTGCCAACACCTGGCCATGCTAACCCAGTACATCTACCTCCGTTAAAAAGGCTGTTTGAGGGAATTTCTTTTTGTAAGCAACAAAATGAAAGTAATCTTTAATTTTCAGAATTGCATCCTCTTTTCACACTGACAATATTGGCATTAAGGAAGCTCAGACCATGACACAGACGTCTTGAGTTCAACCACTGCAGCCTGTGGTTGTTTCCTGATTGTGTGTCTGCAGGGGCTCTTCACATTTTCTGTGAAAATGTTACTGCTTCAAATACTGTCCTCTGTGGGTACAGGAGTCCATCTCACGTTTTGCCTCGCATTTCTACTCACTTTCTTATCAAGGGGAAGTATTGTTATGTCAATGAAAATGAGATACATTTTGACCATACTGTGCTATTCTGGCCCTCAAAAGTGGATTCATGGTGCTAAAATAAAGTATCAAGCTGGAGTTGGTGCAGACACAGAGGCCTCTTTAGTTAAATTAAAATACGAAAAGGAAGTCAGTCAGCGTTACTGCATTTACTGTGTGCTGATAATTGGTACTCTTGAAGTACAAGTAATTTTTTAGTGTTATCCTCATTAATTGCACACTGACCTGTAGCTATTGCCAGGTCAGCCCTTTTATGGGGCCATGGCAAATTCTGCACCTAAACATTCACCTAGATATTTCTCATGCTCTTTGTACCTACACTTGCTATTTTATATGACACAACTGCCTTATCTGTAAGTCTAGTCTAATATTTAGTCATCAAAGTGGGTTCCTAGAGGAGAGAAAGAGTTGCATGGAGACTACCAGTATGGATAATGGGATTTTTTTTAACACGATAATCACCAACCTATAGGATCTAAAGCCACACTTTTTTGTCCTATCTTTGGAGATTGTATTGTATTTAGAACCGTTCAGTCCCTCACTCTAAGGTTTTAGAGCAGCTGGTATCACTAGGCAATCAACAAGGGGAGCTCCTGTAACTATTGCTTTATTGAAAATAAAGAAAATGCTGCTAACAGTAAGTTAGTGAAATTCATATATCTCTTTATATTTACTTCATCCTCAGAAAATTTTAACATTGGATGAAGAAGATAACATTTGTCCTACACACTGATATGGGATACACCACTACTTTCTTCACATTTCAAGTCAGTTCAGTGTCACAGACCCTCCCATAAAGTGGCTGTAAACCAGTGATAGCTCATAGGGACAGAAAACAAAACCAAAACTCACACCCTCAAAAAAGAAAGTGAGCAAAGAAATTATTTATTCTCATCTTATGTTTGGAATTTTTTAATTTATCAATGAATTCTTTATGTTTTAAGTGTAGTATGCTTTGTAATCACTCTAGAGTTTATAAACACTGAAAAGCATTTGCTGTTTTGTGCTGAATTACAAAATGTTTTATACTATTTTATCGAAATTGAGTGAAAAAAATAAAACCAATTTTTAAGAACCCCATATAGCAAACAATCCATGTGTGAAAGCTAATAAAAAGCTTTAATGCTTGGACTATCAGCTTCCATGGTATCACACACACTTCTATTGTACAGAAGCCAGAACTGGAGTTTTAACTTAAGCATTAACTCAAATGGATATTAATCTCATGGGTGCCATTTGGAAAGCAAGCCGGGAGGTGGAAGAGAAGAACACAACTGCAAATATTGCATATCTACAGGGCAAAACACCACTTTACTTATTAGACCTCTTTGACCTTCTACATAAAGATGTGAAAAGAAGATTTTAAATACAAGAGATGCAGTGTGATTTGCAAGAGTTAAACGAACAAGAAAGACCTAAAGCAAAAAACCTGCAAACAAACACAACTCCACAAAACCCCCAAATCTAAGAAAACAATCCCCAACCAATTATTTTTGGATTAAAAATGAGTGACCGCATTGTTAATTTGCCATTTGTTTTTACAGTTCCAAAGGTAGAAATAGTTGTTATGGTGAGTCCTAGGTATACATAGGATACACTTATTTTCTGAACCATGGGTCAAAAAAATTACTTGGATTCATTTTTTTTTCCATTAAGCCACAGGATATTTTCGTGCGTCTTCCTGTGTGATTCTGTATTTCAGAAATAATTTGTACCAAGGAAATATTGGTGTTTTTTTAGCTTCATGGAAATAGAGGAAAATATAGAATCATGTGTGACCCAAGATATTTTGGAGTTAAGTATCCTTCAACAGATGCATGGCAAGGCAGTACCATTTTGTGTCTGAAAACACACTGGAGTTACGGCACAGCTTTTGTAGCTGTTTTCCAGTGGTTGTCAGAATCTCTGGTTTGTTCTTCAGCAATGCAGCTGAAGACTTACGTGATCAATGCTCATTTCTTTTTCCTATCCTTCACCTCCTTTTGCAGGTGTCCAAAATGATTTGTGACAGCAAAGACACTTTACTTTCTCCCTTCTGTCCCCCAAAATTATCTAAAATATTAATCTATAAAATTTTTCTTATTTTACACACACAAAAAAACCAACCAAAAAACAATCAACCAAAAACAAACAAACAAAAAAACCAAAACATAAACCAACCCCCAAAACCCCTATAAGGCTATATCAGCTAACATTTTAGCTTGCAGAGATCAGCTTAAGATTTTTGGACCTGTGAAGCAGGTACACTTCTGTTGACTTGTCTGGAGAAGCTGCAGCCCATTAATCTACCTGTTCCAGGTGCTGGCAGTTATCTCATCTATATCATCTCCAAATCAGTGTTGGTTGGCTTCTTTTTTTTAAATACTCTGAAACTGTTTGGGGTGCAACACCCTTTATATTACAAAATGGACACATTTTTCTTCAGGCTTTTTTTAGACACTAAAAGTTTTCATTTCCCAGCCCAAAACTCTTTTTGCCTGGCGTTACAGACGTTTGACTGAGAGAATCCAGTCTTTTTTACCCTCTAAATGAGTAAGAAGTTAAGCTGGATGGAACAGAGCTTTTCCTCCACTGATGTGCCAAGGGCGAGCAACTGAACTACAGTAAGCTCCCAGGTTTAAATGCCAAAGTTTAAATAGCATCAAGTCAGAGAGAATTACTTTGTAAAAACATTAGCGCCTTTTAGGTAAACCCAAGTAATGCAGTTATTTTTAAAAAAAGCAATTCACACTATTTTTTTTCAGGAGGCTTTCTTAATTCACCCTAAATATAGTTGTATATCTAAAACCAAACACTATCTGAAAAATTTCAGTAAAGTCTCAGTGAAAATTTTGACAGTTAAATTTCATATCAAGCAGCGCTGTTGCCAAGAAATGTTATCTTTGCATCAAATAGACAAGTTCTGCGTGAAATCTGTATAATTCTGGGGTGTGACTGAAAATGTTGAACTTCCAGTTTTTCACTGAAAAATAAAAACTGTCCCAGCCGTCTCTCTGTCATCTCCTGATGAGTTGGACAAATACCATTACAACATTGATTTTACATAAGAGAAAAATGACACCTCCCAGCCTCTCTAGTTCCTGTGTGTATAACACAGCCCCCATTTTATCTCCATTTCAGAAGGAAGTATTTGCACTGCTGAACAGAGGAGCTGGAGCTCAAGCAATGAATCCTGATCCTCCTGTTACCCCAAGATTAACCTGCTGTACTGTTGTGGAGAAAGCTGATTGTGCTAGGGGCTGGATGGTGGTCCCATCACCTCCTCATTTCACTGAGCTGGCCTGTTGAAATTGCATGGAACCTGAACGAGCTACCAGACACAACTATGGCAGAAGAAAGCAGCTAGGGAGAGGGAGGTAGTAGTGTGAGAAGAGCCCAAAAATGGTCCTTGGGCCCCCTCTCTGAGTCAGGGAGGGCACCATGTCTCTCTAGGCCATCCTGAGTCATCAAAGAATGTTTCCTTTCTCACGAGGAGGAGAGCTCTCACCTGGTAACAGAATTTTTGTAAGTAAGTAGTTTTTTATCCTTGTAAACCAATGGGTTTATGGTAGGTATGGGGAAAAATAAGATAGTCTACACTCTTTCCATTTCAACCTAGTGAGTATATTTCTTTCCAGGTGTTTAACCCTGAATAGCAAAGGATAAGATTGTTAGAAATAGCCAATGGAAAAAGAAATAAGGGACAAAAACCTTCTAGTGGAAAAAAAACAGCGATACATGTTTCATGTCAAAGACATTAAACCATAGCACACACAAAAAAGGTAGCAAAACACTACAAGCATTGTTCCTACAAGAGCAGAAAAATTAAGTGGTGCAGATATTCAGCTACAGACAGTGTTTTTTATTAGAACATGTGGTTTGTATAATGTCTACACAAAAATAACATCGCAGAACTATAATCATTATGTAAAACATGTCGACATGGCTCAGGAAGGTTAAATATTCTGAGTGGAAATCAAATCCTTTCAGATACCAGGGGAAAAAGCGATTTTGCATAGTCCTTCCTGAAACTTGTGATACAATGATTGTAATTTGTTCACCACATGCAGTTTTGCATACAGAATAAGTACATTAAAGGAATTTTGAGCCCCTTGATTTTAAGCGGAAATCAAAATGGAATGAATGAAAAGTCAGATTCTATTACAGTATTCCGATATATTACACATATATACATTTAGGGAGAATTACGTAATTGAAATTAAGTGATCTGAAGAAAAAAGGAATGTTTGGAAATCTGCTGCATCAGAAAGCAAATTCTCAGAAGGAGTTAATGTGCTTTTTTAGAAACAAAACAAAACATACACAACAACTGTCAGAATACACGGCAACAGAGAGGGAACAGATCTGTTGATCATCCTTTCCAACTCAGCTGAAATTTCAAGTCACACCCACTGCCCAGTGTTCATGAAGACTGAAAAACTGTGTGGAAATACTGAAGGTGAGAATGTAAAACAATATGTTAGCATTAGAAGGGACACAGAGCAATGTTGTCACGACACTTTTGATTTGATGGATACTACCGAACTCAGTGGGAAGAACATTCACTAGAAACAAGGCTCAGTCTCTGGTGGTAAAACATGAAGACCTGAGCTCCTCAAAGGAGTATTCTTACTATGAGCTCAATGAAAGATGAATACCATGCCCCAGCACTTTGAAGTCATCTCAGTAAAATACAGTGTATTGAATAAAAAATTTTAAAATACTTCTTTTATACCATGCTCACTACCCAGGAATAAATAGCATTAATATTGCCAGGACAGTTACAAAATACTTTCACTGCAGCATTTACTAGAGTATTGACAGAATTCCAGATGGAGACAGTATCAGATCTTTCAATCCCCATGTCTTTATGTAGTCTTAGGAGGATGTAAATGAAATTCATGTTCTCTCCCTTCTGCACCTCTGTGAGGAGCTTAGCAGGCTGTGGATTAAGGTATTTTGCTACACCTTGAGGTACCTGAAATGAGAACTTACTATTCTTACTATTCTACTGCTATTTACAGGAAAACTGAGACAATGCTATGTAAAAAAAAAAAAAAAAAAAAAAAAAAATCTTACTTTTAGGCATGCACTGAAATATTGATTCAGCACAATACTGGCACACACTGAAGCCTTTTTCTAACACAGGCAAAGTAAAGCATAAGCTTAAAGTTAGGTTTAGCAAAGATACTAAACAGAAACCTGAATACTCAACCCAAACTGTGCAGCAGTGACAAACCCATTGCAAATCAGCCTAAGGCATTAGGCACCATAGCACATCATCACAAATGAGCAAGGGTGTGATGTATGATCTGCTGAGAAATGATATTTCTGTGGCTTGTACCCACCACTCTTTTGGGATTGTTAGTATTTCCCTCTTTGGATCTTCCCTGTGTATCTCTCTTTATAATAAAACTCCTGCAAGCAAGTGAGAAGGGCCAAAGGAAAAGAATGACATCAGGCAATCAAAATAGCACAGCCACTACAAAGAAAAAGCCCAGAGCTACAGTGCTGTTTCATGAGGCAAAGTAAAAGTTACCCAAGAAATTTAGTAACAGCAACAACCAGTGCTCCCTTGTTCCATATCATTCACCCCCTGTTCTTAAGTATCCTTCTGCAGAAAAGCACACAACACACTTTCTCTTTGAAATGTTCCCTTTTATGTAGACTGTCTATTCTTAAGACACTTTCAGAATATTTTGGGGTTAAACTTTGTATATGTAGCCCTCACACTCTCCAGTTCTAGGCCATGCAGAAAAATTCTTCTATTCCTCTCTCATTCTACATATTAGCTTCAGTTTAATATGATTAGTCTGAAGAGACACTTGCAGTATTGCTGGCTGGCAGAGTGGAAAATACCTTTTATGGCCTAATGCACCAATGTGTATATAACCCTTTACCCTTATGCTTCTTGTTTGTTTCTTTTTATAGTTATTTGTGTGATTATATAATTAGCTGACCTAGTTTATTATGTTTATTCCATCATTTTCTCCTGGATCAGAACAAGATCATAAATAACAGGGAAAGAAAAGAAGCATTTATTTCCATATACAATGACTCAAAATTTTCCCTATGATAGATTTTTGTAAAGAAGGTGTTGTAGGATAAAGAAATTCTGACATGAGACTTAAGCTTGAAATATTCTTCATCTGATGGAGAATGGATATTTCCCCTCTTTCTTGGAAATTTTGACTTAAAAGGGAGAAAGTGATGTTTAAGTCCAAAATAATACACACATTATTTGAGGCTCTGAGGAAAGCTGGAAGCCCTTAAAAACTCGCGTGACTGAGGCTCTAATGTAGCAGCTAATGAAAAGCTATAGAGAATGCCACTGTTTACTAACAGTCATTTAGCTGGCTCCATTCATACTTTATAGCAAAAATAATTGTGATGGAAATTATACCATACATCTGAATATTTTTTTCCTTGTCAGCTAGTACCCTGTTATTTTGATTATTTGTTATTTTTGTCACTATTTATTTCTCGTGTGTCTGCTCAGCATGCAGTACCAGTTTGATCTGTAGGAACCACCACACCATAAATGCCATCCATAAAGAAGAACCTTTAAAATGGACAATTAGGAAGTAATCTGTCCTTGAGGAAATTAGGTCCCTAATTCTCTATTAGTGGCAGATGCTACCAACTGATCTAGAAATGTTTTCATTCCTTCGGTCTAAGCAAATCACTTTCCCATTCTGTAAGCTTTCTGCTGTATTTGAAGCCAACATTATAAAATATAGCTATTTTGGAAGCAGAAGGCCTGTAAAATGTAATGTGAAATGTGAAATTAGAATTTTGCTGTATTTTTTGTATAACATTTTGCAAAATTATGAGTGCATCCTCTGTAAGATATTTTATACCATTGAATTTTCTTCCCACAGAAAGGAAATCACATTTCACACTCTGCAGCTTTCTAGAATATTTGTTATGTAAGTGAATTGTGAACTCTCACTAAAATTCTTCAGAACGTTTATCTACAGATCTTTTAACAAGGTACTTCAGGACTGGAAATACTTCTGCATGAAGTGCTAAATATTCACTTCAATAAGCTCTCCTGTGCAGAAAAAGTTCGGTTACTACTTTTCTCAAAGGAAGTGGATTCTTCTAGCATTAACTTGAAGCATGGGAAAAAAGTCATGCCCCCTTCCTCTCTAGATAAATTAACCAAGGTCCGGCTGCAGTTTTAGCCCTACAGTGCTTTTCTTTATAAAGTGCATGCATTTTTCAGGTTTTATCAAGCCTAATTCTGCTATGGACCTAAGACTACTGGATGTAGGTAGGCAAATTTCTTGTCCAAACATCTGTCGCCTGAAAAAACAAATGAAATTCATTTTGGACCTACAAGGAACAAATGAACTTGTTTAAAAAAACAGGGCACAGGGCAGAGGTTTCTGTGACTTCCTTGTCTGCTGGCAGTACTAACCCAAGCCGCTCCTTATGTGAATACCAGCACTTTAAATCTGGGGCCTCTTCCATTGCAGGAGAAAAACCGCAGTTAAAGCAAAAGCAAACGCAACATCCTAAAAATAACTTAAGGCCCAATCTCTGTCCCAAGTAGAAAATAAAAACAAAACCATCTTTGTCACATGTTTTATACATTATATCAAACTTTTAAACCTTTGTTTTAAAAAGACTGAATTATTATATGAGAAAAATGTTACTTGAGTTTAAATTTTCGTGAGGAACGCAAGAGAGATATTCTGAGGACCCCACATATTTCCCTGGAGACATCACATGTTAGAAACATGGATGGAGCTATAAATCAACTTTTGGGAGAGCCTTCAGGAATGCACAGAAAAGCACGGAGAGGCTGGAATACACTGTTAGCCCTTGTTGGCAGTATAACACTGCTGCAGAGCTACTGTGACTGCTGTGTCAGCTTGAGCTGCTCCACCTTAACAAATTGTTTGAAACCTTGCATATAATTAAGCTGTATTTTCATTTTAGCACCCTACTGTCATGCACCAACCTATTATACTTTAGGTCTGCAATAAAATATACAAACCTATTATGCATAGTAAGAAGTAGAAAGCAGGAATATAATATTACTGCCTTTCTCTTTGCTACTTATTTGCTACTGTCTTCTGACAGGCATTTGTCTTGCTGTGTAAAGTATCTACTATCTATGGTTATTAAATCCATAGAAGACTAATAAATAAATAATAGTAATACATAGATTTCACTTCCATTTGACATCAGTTTGTAAGTTATACAAAGTTTCAATGTATTTTAAGAGGTATACCAGTGATGATATAGCAAAGAAAATAATTTCCATCAACCATATGTAAACAATAAGTTGTTGCTGCATTCAAGATGCATTCCAAAAGCTTATCTTACCCATCATATGCCAGTGGTTGTCCTACCAGAAGCCACTGATTAATGTAGGAACTTTCAGATTTGGAACATGGTAAATTTTTCATCACTTAATACCTCTTTCAGAAGGGGGTGTATTTAAAAAAAAAGACAAGGGAATTGTAAACAAAATTCTTGACTAAATTCAGAATTGATTTTGTCCTGCCAGTGTTTAGCATGTATCCCCTCAACTCTTCTGAAAGTGTCTATTGTAACTTGTAATCCTTGGAGAGTGCAACAATTCAACTGTGCTTTAGGAATGGAGACCAAGATCTCGTTGGAGACACCAACATCTGTTCCTGCTGTGAAGGTAACATCTCAGCAATTGCAGGCATTTAGCAGCTGTTCCAATTCATCCTACAGTTACAGTGGCTTTTCCATGTCATCCTAACCTTAAGAAAAAAGGAAGTGGTTTTGGTATACTTTGCTTTTTCTTATGTTTTGCAGCCCCTGAAGTACATGCAAACCACATCTGATAGATAATCCTAATGAATCCGATGGCTCTAAATTCCATAGCTATAAGTCATGACGTACCTGTAAATCTTCCTGTGACTCAAATCAAACTTAGGAAAGAACTAATCTGGTAATAAACTTCAAACAAACTGAATCTTTCCTGCTATAAACCAAAGAAGGTGTACTAGACTTCAGGCATCTTGTATCTAATCTATTGCTGCTGAGCAATAAACTCTTCAATTTTTTGCAAACAAAATATTTCTATTTATGTCCATTTCAAAGATTGAACTTTTTGTTAGATTTTTGGATTTTTTCCTCCAGATTACTCCCACTGGCTATTGAAATTCGGATAAAAGGAAATGCAGAGGTCTCCTCTGTCTCTTTTCACTTTATGCTTAACCATGGCTACGACAAGGCTAGAATGTGATTTTATTAAGAGCAATGTAATTCATAAAATATTCCTATGTAAAAAAATGTCATTGAAAAAATCAAATTTCAAATAGTCTTTCAAAGTTCTCCTATCTGCACTAGTTATCTGAACAATTTTCCTGTCACAGATTCAGCTGCCCGATCACTCTAGCAGGTCTCTAGATATCAGTTTAAATATTTAGAGCATTTATCAAAGAGGGACTTCTGGAGCAACTATTTTAATATTTCCTGAAAAAAAGGAAGCCTAAGAATGTGAAATGCTAAAATAAGTATGCCTTTCATTGAGCCCCTTAAATTGTGAGTCTACTGGCAGATGATACATCATATTATTACGCTGGAGTACAATTGATATTAACAAGACTTGTTTAGGAAGGCAAATTTAAAAAGTCAAATTTAAAAATGCATCTAAGGAGCTGGGAGTTCTTTGAATTGTACAAAATCTTCTTTTTCAGAAGACACTCTTATTGTCAGCTTTGCCAGTCATTCCCTTAGCTGTATGTTGGAAAGAAACCCTCTGCAAACCTAGGGCAAATCTGCATTTATCTCGGACACCTGTAAGGAAGGCTGGGGGCAAGGGGAGGCAAAGGGGGAGTGGATGGAGCAGGGTGGGCAGAACTTTCCTGCAAAAGCAGTATGTAACTGCTAGGCACAGAACAAGCTTTCAGGGATGGAGTGATCTCTCTTGTACATTCAGTGTACATGTCTAATGTCTAAATAGCAGGTTTTTACTCCACAGAAATCTTTGAAGTTTTCCCTAGAGTTGCTAACAATGGTAAACAGCAAATCCCTTTATTGGCTGTTCACTTGCTCTCAGCATCATCATATATACTTTCCCCAGTAATTATTAGAAGACACGCTGGTATCACACCCCGTGGAAGCTTTTTACATTAGGATTTCTAAATACTGAAATATTTGAGTTTTACCACTCTGGATTCCGCCCCTCCTTCCTGTAGTTATTGCCTCATGTTTCCTCAGTAGGGTTTTTTCTGCATTACAGCTCTTGTAGGCTTATGGGAATGAGCAAATGCCAAACATAAAATTCAATTATTTGTTAACTAGGGTCCTGAAACTAGTAAAGTACTAAGAAAGTATTTAGGTTCAAAGAAGGTAGTGTTTCAGATAAATGGCATGGCAACTCCCAAAAAGTGTGAATGATTGAAATATGCCATTTTCTACACTGGACATTTGCATGAAAAACATGATAAAATAAGGCTGTGAGTTATAGAATAGGGAATCCTGACAGCCACTGAATTACAGTTAGAATCTTAATCCCAGCTGAGCAAATGAAAAGTAAAATTTAGCTTTACTCCCTTTCTCAACTTTGCTTCATTTTCTTTTGTTTTATTTACAGAATTATACACCTGCTTGAAATGCTCCCTTAAAATCAGAAAAATTACTTGATTCAGAGGCCTTTTAAAATTGTTTCTGCTGCTGAGAAAAATTCACCTCAAACCAGCCTCACTGTTGCACATTTAGTTGTATTTTTTAGCCTTTCTTTAATTGTTGTGGGATTTCATATGGCCAAAGTCTTTAATGCACTGGGGTTAAATAGCAGATTTTTCTGCTGTAACCTGAGCTTTGGGCTCCCTGTACATTGTGCAGAAACTATAAATTAAAAAATTTGCCCAGGTGGATTCTTTTACAACTCTGACCAGTAGAAAATACAACTTCATGTTACGTTCTTAAAACAAATTATTGTTTAAAACCAGCAATATCTATACCAAGGAATAAGTGAAATCTGAATTTAAAATGATCTGTACATTTATTTAAGCTACTTGCATGTTTAGGTAAGCTCCTTCTGTCTCAGGCTCTAAGGTGTGGAATTTGATTTTTAGTTTCTTTTCTCTTCATGGCATTGTTGATGTTTCCCTTCAACGACCTGATATCACAAGAAAGTATATGATAAATTGAGCTTTTCTGGAGTTGTGGCCTCTGGATCAGTCTGAGTGGTGAAGCACTCTGGAGAGCTATCAGACATGCCCAAGGATAGATATAATCTGGCCATCACAAATTAATGGTTCCTGCATGATCATCTTAGGCTGCGTTTTTTAACAGTGACAGCTGCTTTTGCCCAGTATCAATTACCTACTGAAGAAAAATTCTGGATTTTCTAGGAGCAGTTACAGAACTTTTATCCCATCTTGTTTATGACTAGGGTATTGACTCGTTAAGCTTTTCTATGAAAAATCAATTCGATATGTAATACTTTCCACATATTGCATTCCAGTATTTTTAGAGAAGGCTTCATGAGTCTCTGATGCATTATTTGGTTGTCTTATGTCTTATTAATACTATTACCACAGCAATTTAACAGCAAGAGTTCATAGAAAATTCCCTATCAACTACTTTTAAAGCATGGGAAAAACAAACTAATAAGGGGAGACAAATTGGGCGAAAATCTTTCAGATCTGGGACACTGGATCAAAGGCAGAATGCAGGAAACTGCTGTTCCCCAGAGAGCAGCCAAGGACTAGGAAAGTTAGAGGTGTGTGAAAAAATATGACTGTTTAATTCTACACCTGCACTCCCTTGAAAACTCTCATCTCAACGATGGAGGGAAAAAATAATTTATTAGATGTGTTCTTAAAGCTTGTTGCTGTGTTTGATCAAATGCTAAATGCAATCATCTTGCAGCGATGGCCCTTGCACAGTTTTTACATTTCCCTGAGCTCTTCCAGATCCCTTGCTTGCACTCAGGTCTGAACTTGGCTGGCTGCTCAGGGACTATGAGTGCAGGGTGAAGTTATGCCAGCATGTAGTCAGGCTCCAGCTATACCCTGTTCTGTGTTTTTTGTGGTGTGTTACAACTTGGCTGGTTTGACTCAAGGGATTGACCTGCATGTAGGTAACTTGAGCTCATTCTGCAGGGAAGATGAGTGCTAAGCAGACTTTCTGAGATGAGGTGTGCCACTCTTAAGTAAGTAAGAACAAAAAGGTTAGTGGAGATGAGCTAAAGGAGCCACAGTTACCTCTGCTCCTGTAAAGATTGTGAGTGGCTCGGTAGACACAGCACCGCTAGAATTTCATTTTGAAGTCACCCTGTCACATAAACTACCCCCCAAAAATGTAGACGTGCTTTGCAGGAATCTCATCTGTAGACATGCAGTCAATACAAATGCAGTCTACCAAAGGGTTAGAATTGACCCTGGGTAGAAATAAATTGTGTGCAGATATCCAGGAATTGGTGAACACAGATATAAACCTACCTATTGCACAATGTATTTGTTATCTCCATAAACCTCTTCAGCTGAAGAATTTAGTTTTCTGCACTGTAAAGACACAGTGTGCAGGTATTTTGTTTCACTGGGGTGACTAGTTCTGGTGATTCTGGGCTTTAAAGAAGCATATGGAAGTGAGTAGGGAGGAGATTTTTTTGGGAAGGGTGCTGTGCTGGCTGAGGTGTGGTAAATGGGATTTTTGGATAGGGAGAATGATCCATCTGATGAATCCCTTCCCTTTCAGGAGATATACCTAACATTGTAAGAGTCCCTAGATGCTCATCACATCCAGGCTCTGCTGCTTGTTGCTGCACTTCTCTTTGCAGCCTATTGTGCTCTCAAATTAATCTGTGCACTGAAAGCCCTTCCTGATCTTCAGTACCCAATAGGCATGGACAAACAATCTCAGTCAAGCAAGATCTGCCCAGGAGCCTTGGTCATCTTTAGACTGCAGGGCAAAATCTTTTGGCTTTATAGAAGATTAAAGGAGCTCTCACCTTCATTCACATTCCCTGTTCTTTGTGCTGCTCCTGTTGGGGTGTGCAGATGAACGCGATGTCTGTGGTTCATGGCATATACAACATTTATTATAGGGTGGGAATGTGTTCCTGATATGCAGATCTCCGAAAGAGACTCTCAGTTCTTTTGTTCTGTCTCTGCAGCCCGCTGACTTTTCTAAAACTGTGTTGATGGGAGTAAAATGAACTTCTGTGATCTGACAGTACATGGGATGGCAGCAAGACAAACTATTCCCATGGAGACAAATTCCAAGAAGGCCAAGACAACTACTAATATTAAATAACAGCATTGCATTGCATCTCTCTTTCTAGGATTGATTTATTACACATATAAAAATATTATGATCTTTCCTCCCATTATTTCAAAGCAAAATGCTTAAAGGGCTAATAAAATCAGTATTTAGCACACTTTTTATTTTGCATTTCAAAACTTCAAGCTTGGCATAAAAACATTACCTCTAGGGAGTGAAAATAGCCTTACCCAGCAGCTTCAAATACAATTATCTGAGTCATTCTTTCTTTCATTCCTTGCAAAATACTAAACTGGGGTAAAACTTCTTTTGGCTGATAGACAAAAGGAAATTACAGCTGTCTGGAGTTCAAAAGAGTTGCAATAAAACTTGAGTTATGACAAAAATATACTGTTTGTTATTAAATTCTCAGTTCACAAATAAAAAACTTTCTCTGCATGTTTGATACTGCTTATTTTTCCTAGACACATGTATTTCTGCAACATAAGGTGTATTTCCCTATCTCTGCATACAGAAGTGTTTTATTCTCATCTCCTTTCATACTTATGTTGTGGCTTTTTGTGAGACTATCCAATGTAAAGTAGATGAGAACTGGGTCCACTGAAATAATTTGCTTAGGGCAGTGGACAGTGTTAAATACAAATATTCATCATGTGTGCATGTGTAATCACAACATTTGTTAATAATTTTCTGACTGTATTGTGGAAAAAAGTCACTCCATAAGCAGAATATACTTTATTGACTACCCGGGGTAAAAGGTAGATGAAGAATATTTAAGCAACTATGTACAAAGGATGAAGCAAGGAATTGCTGATGGAAATGCAATATTTGTTTTTAATTGAGCAAGTGCACAGGGTTTCACTTTTGAATAGAATCTCAAGATTAACAGGCTGCTGTTCACATTTTGCGTAGGCAAATGTTGTCAATTGTGTTGATTCCAAAAATTTCTTTCATGTTTTCAATTATTCATTATGGCCCATAAAATAAGTTGGATTAAGGGGACCTAATTTCTTGTATTTTGAATTTAGCTGTTCATCATATTTTCAGCAGTTCATAAATGGTGGAAGCTGCCCAAGCTCCTGGCATTGGTGCAGATACTCCAGCAACTGCTGTGCCCCTGTGGGGCTGAGGGCTATGGAAACCACAGTGCCAGACCAGGCCAGTAACCCAGCAAACTCAGGGTGCACTGTCCCACCTGTGAGTACTGAATTCTACTAACAAATTTTCTAACAAAAATCATCAAACAGCTATTTAACTACCTGCCCAGAGGCTAAATAGCTTTCTCTTGCCACTTCAATATATGCATGACAGACTGATACCTAAAATTTTGAACTTAGAGCTCAGAATGTTTTAATTAGCCATAAGAGCACACTCTGTGCTTCAGACTCAAATACATGTTGTGCTAATTGGCTCCTCACAGCGGGAAAACAATATTTAGCTTCAAGCATGTCCACTAAGTGTTGCTCTCTTGATTCAGTTGGCTTTCCCTTTATCATTTTGTAGTTTATTATGAGTATTGTACTGTGCTCTGCTGACTACTGTAAGCATAGTCTCTGTCACTTATATTTGCCACCTTCTCTAAGGTTGTCTTTTTCCTGGATATTTGTCTTTCCCCTGAAGAGACAGTCCCAATCTCTGGAGTTTTTCTTGAAAGTGGTTTCTTAGTCTATAGAGTTGATCAGTGGTCACCCTCATCTCCCTCATCACTCAATTGTGGGCTCCTGGGTTTCTGCCATGTACTCCCAGGTGTAGGTTGAACCGAACAAAATACAGTGTACAAGGTAAGAACATTAATGAGTAATGACTTTACTCCTTCCCATTCCTGTATCTCAGTCTATTCTTAGCTAAATAATAATAATAATAATAATAATAATAATAGCCATAACAAAAATCTTTGCTGCTCTTTAAGCCTAATTCAAAGACTCTCAATTTTCTACCCGCAAAGGTTTTACATTTTAAAATAAAATATTTTCATCTTTGCTGGGTTTTTTTGTTTGTTTTCTTCCCCCTTTCTTTTTAAAAAAATTCATTTTTATTTTCAGCACCTTTCTGGATGCCTTTCCGATTAAAATAAATTGTTCTAGTTTTAATTTAACATTATTGTTTCGATATTAAACTAATATTTGACATATTATTTGAATGTGTATTTTACAAATATATAATTTAAAACTGTGTAAAATTTTTTTTTTCCTTAAAATTTTTCTGTCTCTTTCTCATAGGCAATCCTATTTCGATTGAGTTTTTCAATGTGCCTAATATATATACCTAATTTTTTATGCCTAGCACTGTGCTTGGCCACCTATAGCTTTCCAGCCCCAATGTCCAGATAACTTCCCTTCATCTCAGTTGACTGCAAGCCCCCACCAGCATTCAGCCCCGAGCTCAGGCTTACACTTTCTCAACATGGAGCAAGTTGCTTGAACTACCAGGCCACCAGGTCTCTACAGAGCTGTGTAGAAATAAAACAGTAGTACAAAACAAGGGGTATTTATTTAAAAATATATTGCCTTAATCATAATTTGATTTGATAGAATAATGCTGGGATAAACAAAAAAGATGGAAAAATGAGTGTACCAGGAATACAAAATGCTGGAGACATAAATTTTCCGTGAACACAACTCTTCAAAAATAGAGCAATATTATAAAAGGTTTCCTACCCAAACTAGGGAAGCTGCTGTGTGCAGGCAGTGCTCAGCAGACTGTCTGACAGAAATACATTACTATTTCCATGAGTGTGTTCTACTAAAGATTAAATGTAAGCCTTTCAAAACATCATTAAATGCTACGTTATTTTTTACTTTTAATGAGCCTGTTGTAGCCTCAGAGCTGAGAGAGGACATTCTTGCTAGACATCCTCATTATATTTTCGGTAATAATTGATATTCCCAGTGCAGTTTTCCCTCTAAAAACTCCTCCCAAGTCACTTGGTTCATGATGTTACTGTAAAAGAAAGACATTAGAATGCGTAAATCAGTGTCTAATCATGGCTAAACCTAATGTTAACACAATTGGGCCAGCAGCCACAACAGATATGTCTGGATCTGAATTAAATATTTCAAGGGGCTTTATTTGGCATGTTTACCATGATAGAAACTCACAGATTAAGCATCCAAATAGTTGGGCAGAAACTGGTTATGTTTGATTCACTGACTCAAATGTGGTCTGTTTTATATATATAAAAAGACAAAATCTGATAAAGAATTATTACTCTAGAATTGCTGATTTTGTAACTAACTCTTTGTCTGAGGTCTGTATATTTCCAGAACACAGCAAGTTACCAGGAACTCCAAGTTTAATTGGAGAAATTAATTGGTAGCAACAGTGAGGCTACTCAAGCTGAAGCTCTATATTGATATATTTGTATTTAAAAGTAGTTTGAGTGGCCTTGTGCTTCTTACTATAATTAATAAGTTGTGAATGCTCTTCAGACCACTAATAAAATAAGACCCTTTCTGTTTGGAAAAAAACCAAGATCTACCTGACATAGAAACAATACCTTGAATAAAACAAAATGGAAGCTTAATTGTGTCTTTCATATTAAGAGTTTTGAACATGATGATGAAAAAAGCTTTGTGCTAGCAAGCAAGGATAAAACTCAGGAAAATTAGAAGAATTGGGTTAAACTAGAAAGCCTTTATTAGTTCTCAGAAAATTCCTGCATTGGTTTAATGGCTGAACATTCTAGGGGGAATACATGTATCGATTCCCTTTCTGGTCCCTGCAATGTCCTCTACTGTAATTAGTTCCTTTTATGTCTAACAGAGCCTGAAAGGCAGGTCCAAAATGGAGCTCAGGGTCTTGTATCTGAGTTATGCTATATGCTGCTGGAAAACACAATGAAAAAACCCAAAACATGAGAAAATTCAACTCAGATGAACAACTCTCTTCTGATTGTTTTTTAAAATCTTTGTCATTGCATAAATCATCTTTTTGTTTAATATAACATAATTTGTTACACATAAACAAAACCATCTGAACAGCATTGTCTTTAGCAGAGGACAGACACTGATAATGAGGCAGAAAATTATGTGAGCACCCAAAACATGGATTCATTGCCTAAGCTGTCTTTTAAACTGCTTATGAAAGTCGTGGTTAGTCTGTAGCCAAATGCTTCACATGCCCCATCAGAATTAAAGAGGGCACTTTTCTTGCTCTGAGCTTTCTAAGATCTTAATACCACAAAAATTCAGAAGCTGGTTCTTAAGAAAGGCCCAAGTGCCTCGAATGATTCTCACAGTTTTCCCTCTGTGATGATTCTCTTTTTATAATCCAGTGTTTTGATTGATATTACAAATCAATGCAAAAAAAATATAATGAACTTTCTTAAAGGGTATGAATTAATTGTTCCTTGACAAATTTTGGGTTAAAAATCAATTGTAAAACTTCAGTAACTGAAGAAAAACAGATCAGGCAAGCTGAAGCCTACAAAAAGATTTCTTGAAAAGCTTTTTTGCAGGGTGTGGTGGCTTGGGAGCGGCAAATTCCCAGACACAGCAAAATGAAGCCATATGTGAGTTAGGTGAAATATAAACCTGGAAAGACACAGTGTCAGCTCTGAGGCACAGAAAAATTAGGTGGTTATGCTTTCACAGGGAAATCTGAAGCTTGGATTTACATTTAATGAGAGGTAAAGTTAGACAAAATAGCTGACCTAAAGAGTTTTTCAGTTTGAAGAGAAGTCCTGAGACTCAGGAGAAAGACCCTGGGAGACAGAGACCCAAAAGAGCACTCTTGGTGCAATAGCAGGAGCACCTCTAGGAAATTGTGGATAGGAGCATGCTTAGTGCCTATACGTTTAAGAAGCAGCAAGAACCAGCTCCAGTTGCAAGAAATTGGAGACCAAGTTTCCTTGAGCACCCTGGAGCTTGGGGGTCAGGCACAGGTAGGGGGGTTCAGTGTGGAGGAGCCAGTCAGCAGTACCATACTCAGGGCTGGGGAATGGCATCCATCCTGGTAGGATTGTGGGGATCTGACACAGGGGAAATTATAAAGAAATAGACCCAAAGACATAAGAGTGAATGTCAAAGACACAACCAAAGCAGCTCCAGCTGTGCAAATGCAGTACCAGGATGGCTACCAGCCACACCAGCCACACCTGAATGTGACACCTAGGATGGCCTCAGCCCTTGCTCTTACACCCATGGGAGAGATGTTCAAATGCACAGCTGAGAGGGCAGCTACAAGCGTACTGTAAGGGCAGGTAAATTCAGAAGTAACCATATGGCAACTGTCTCTATGCAAGTCACATTTTCCACACTGCTGGGGATTTTAGATGTGAGACTCCCACTGACTCTAAAAGAGAAATAAATGGATCTTGCTTTGTTTTCTGCAAACGTTGCATTTTCCACAGCCATTTCATTTGACAGGCCAGTGGCCTCCCTCAGGTATGCATCTCTTACATAGTCGGGTGATTTTCTGCAAACAGGGCTGCAGGACAGAAATGGGTATAGAGTGGACTCTTGCCTTTTACAGCTACAGGTGTCACTGGAGTTCTAGCTGATGGCCCTTTTTTAGGTCCTCAAGTAGTTGTAATGAGCATGATTAGATCCTTTAATTTATAAGAGCTGCTGAACTGTGCAAGTCTATATGAAAGAGAAACACAGAGTTCTGGGGTGTTTGCTCTGAGTAGCCTTCTAGGAAAAATATTATTTGAAGTAATTTGCAGGGTGGGCTGTTGTGCTTAGAAAAGGGTATGAGGAAGTGAATATTCCTGATTTGGACAAATGATCAATAACATTAATTTCAGTAGACCAGTAGATTTCTGAAAGAGCTATGATAACTTAGGACAAGGTTTTCTTTTAATGCTTTATTCTAGCACCTTATTAGTCACCATGCTGATATTGAGCATGACAGAAAACATCTTGCCCTACACAAGGTACATCCCTATGTATAGCCTCATCCAGACTCCTTTTGTGGGAGTCTGCCAGGGTACCAGGACCCACTTGTAGCTTAAATGACAGAAATAATTTATATAAGGTAAGTATGCATTAAGTTACACTGATTTAACATTTCACACCTTGTAGTTTACGTGGCAAATCTGGCATCTTTTTCTTCTCACCTAATATTTGTGGAAAGATTGTAATTATGTATTACCTAAATGATAATATACACTTTCTGCATGCAGCCCAGCAGACATGACCAGAATGGCACTGATCAGTTGTGTACAACAAGATGAGAGTAGTGCTGTATGATTGCTGCTCCCCGAGGCTCACATCCATATCCAGCAGTTCTTTTCCCAGTTTACTGAGCTGTAGTTAAAACTAAGCTTACATTGAGCACTTATGGGAAAAACTTAGAGCATTTTAAAAATATGGATGGGAATTAATTTGTTAGAATAAATTGACATTGAAAATCAGCACAAAGATGATGTCAGTGTGACAGAGGGAACTCAATCACAGTGACTGTGTGCGTGTGTTCACACAAATTTGTCCCATTGCATCCACACAGCTTCAGGTAAAGACCTTTTAGCTGATAACCAGGTTTTATATTTAGTATTTGAGTGTAAGGACTGCCCTTCTCTGAAACACTTTTCCCATTTCACATATTTTTATTTCAGAAGATACCTTCTCCTTTTTTTGGGTGGATGGTAGACCTCTGTTCTAAGAAAAAAGTGATACTGTAAAGAAGCAGAAAGGATCTGCAACTATACCAATCCGTGAGGAAACCTGGAAAACTCATACTTGATAACACTGCAACTTAGTTTTTGTAAGACTGACATATGTGAGGATTCTCAGGAGAACAGCAAGGGGATTTTTTTTTCTTCAGGAATTCAGAAATTAAACTGAAAGGGCAGACTACTTAGTAACACATCCTGTTGAGCAAAATGCCTTAGAGTGTTGACAGATTGTCAGTACTAAGTTTTGCAACATTTGACTGAATTTTGCAGTGAGTTTATTAAAGTGATTTAGTGCAGTGCAAGCAAGTGCAATATGTGTTCCACCCATTTTGATTAAAACAAGGCAGAATACTGGAAAGAAGCCAGGAAAAAAATTCATTAATCCATTCATATCTCTTGAGAAATTTTCTACAAATACTTGCCTGCTTCATGAATGATGGGACATGCTGAGAACAAAAAAGTAAATAGTAATTGAGCAGGCAGCATAAGAAACCTCTCCTTGTTTGTATTTAGGATTTCACAGTATGAGTATGTGGAAATAGCTGCTGACAAATGTTTCCCTGGGGAACTAGACCCGGCATTGTTGTATTAGGTCAGCTAAGCAGGGAGGCTGTTGTATGTCCTTGTAAGGGTCTAGCAGGGCAAGCAATGGCAATGCCCTTCTTTGCCAAATCAACTCGGCTAACTTTAGAGAAGATTGCAGCGTAATGGCATGAAAAATCCCCTCCAGCTGTACCAGTAAATAACAAAATGGAAAATGAAACCCTGTTAACAGCAACCTGATTGTGTTTCAGCTAACTGGATGATTTACTGGGTAGAGGTTAGAGGCTTTGTCAGTAGTTCAGTTACCAGACCTGATGCATGGGCATCCGCTGGAATCACCAAGGCTAAAGTGAGCCTGTTGCAAAGAATGAGCAGTTAAGAGACAGTGTTCAGGCTGCAGCTATATGACAAGTGGCTTCTTAGAGCTAAATCACATACTATTAGTGCTGACCTACAATCTTTTGTCTTGTCAGCTGCTGGCAGAGTATCTTGATCTTGTTCTACCTGTCTCTGACAAATACCCTAGCTTCCTAGCCTTATTTTCCTTTGGCAGCCCATATAAACTTTGATATGTCAATAGAATATTTTTACATTGAGTGCTTATGAGAGATGAAAGCATGTTTTTAGCTGAGCAAACAGTGCCACACTTGGTTCTAAAAGATTTCTCTATGTCAATGTTCTTGCCATTCTGACAAGAAGAAATATCAGCCTGTGAGGATTTTGACACAAATCACACTCTGTATACTTCTGGTTGTTATCCATTTAAGATGTACAAAAGCTTATTGAAAGGATGTTTTTATTAAGTGTAGAAAATATCATCCTTCTGCAATATCACTGCGGGTTGCAGTACAATCAGGGTTTGAATTTGTTTTTATTATGGCTTTACATTGCCACTGGTTGGAGGGAAGATTTTTTGAAACTGTCAGCATCCAAAATTGTCAGAGGAGCCAGGCTGAGGATATAACAACACATATATATTCAAACAGGATGCTTCAGAGGCAGAATATCTGGCTTGTGCAACATATTGATGAAACTCAGCTGCTAAGCCTGCCTTGATGGCCCAGGAAAAGCTGTGGCTTTGTGGTGGAAATGTGAAAGTGGCAAATTCTTAGCACTGAGGCCCATGTGGCATTTTTTCAAGCTAAGAAGCCCTGATGAAAAGTAGACCTATTTTTTTTTTTTTTTTGATACTGCACTGTATTGATGCAGTTATACTATTTCACTAAACCACTACCACTACATCAGAGATTAATGGGACATTAATTTACCAGCAAGTGCATAGAGCTATCCTGGGCTCATTTATGTAGTATACACTTGCCAGAGTGGCTTTTTAGTAACTCCTCAAGGCATAATCCACTGCTGATTTCTGCATGTGTGAGACGATAAGCCTATTCATAGCACGTTGGTCTTTCTGGGACAGATCTTCTGTAGATCTCCTCTTTCTTTAATACTTCCCTGTAAGAACAGCAACATAAAGTCACACAGCTGTGTGCCTGTTTTGCAAGCAGTATTTTGAAGAAGCTTACAGCACATGCGTTTGAGCTGCTGGTTTGTCAAGTGATGTCACACCACGAGGTTTATCTAATATCCTGCCCTTGACGGTACTTTACTGCCTGACCTTAGGCAAACCATCAGATCCTCCATTGATTAGTTTACCTCACCATTCTTGAGACCTGAGATTTGGTGATGAGTTCTTCAGAAGTGAAAGCGCTTACTGGTATTAACTGGGGTGTATACACCAATGAGAAACATGTATAATGATCTAGCTATGGCTAGATTGCATAATCTTTATTCACCCTAATAACCTCTAAACTGGAATGGTCCATTGTTGCCAGTACTCCAAAAGACTGATAGAATACATTAATTTATGTTAGAAATAGGCATTTTAAGAAAGCTAAATATTCTTGTGAAAGACAATGAAGTTCATATCCCAAGCCACTTACTACAAGCCTACAAATACAGTAATGTTTATGCAGTGTAATAATAATGTGCAAATGCAACAAAGGTGTTACTTGGGGTTAAAAATACCATACATCTCTAAAGCATAGACAAAATGTGGGTTTTGTATCCCTTTGCAAATGAGATTTGGAGGTCATGTGCTGTATTTTAGTCTATAAAGTGACTTTCCTTACTTTTCCCTTTCTCACGCATAATATTCTATGCATTCTTTTTCTAAACATAGAGTGTTGGACTCCAGACATAACTGTAAAAATCTGTCAGCTCAGTTCAACTCAGACAATGCCCTTAGCTACTTCTATTTTCCAGTATGTCACAAATGACCACTCATTTCTTGACAGAGGTGTCTGAATCGGAATACGCCCAGATTCCTGCTGGTAGCAATTAAAATTATCCACCACCCATGGGTAGATTTGAATTAAAGTATCAGCAGAAAAATGACTCTTGTAGCCAGCTAGGTCATGCATCAATAGCAAGGTATAAGCAAAGATGGCACTAGAAGGTGAATTGCATACTACAAAAGAGTGAATGAAAAAAGAAAAGAATTCTAACCTCAATGCTACGTGAATAATGGAGAAATATTGCCACTGACATAAGAAGAGGCTAGTGCAATGCAAGCAGAAAAGTGGCACAGATGGTAACGACATCTTTAACATCTGGGAAAAGAAATGGAAGGGCCAGGTAAAGCACTGGGGATGCCAGCAAGGTAATTCCTAATTCTGAGAACAGCAAGGATCCTCCAAATAGTGATGAAGACATCATTTGCAACTGACAGAGATTTCAAGACAGGACATATCTAAAGGTCCTGTACTGCCCTTAGCTGATTTCAGTAAGTTTCATGAGTGAACATAGTGGCAAATAATTATAAATGGTCACGAAAATATATTTTTTAAAATTCTGTAACAAATCAGTGTTTAGACATGATGGAAACAGAAGATGAGCAATTCATATCAGTCCAGCTCTTGAGATTTCCAAACTGATTTGTGGTCCCTCAACTGTTCCTGCAGCACTTTCTCTCTGCCTGCATAGAACAGGGTTGGAGAGGCTTCACCTCATGGCAGATAACACTAAAGACAGATCACAGAATAACATCATAGAGTCATATAATGGTTTGGGTTGGAAGGGACCTTAAAGATCATTTAGTTCCAACCCCTCTGTTGTGGACAGAGACACATTTCACTAGACCAGGTTGTCAGACCCCATCCAACAAGTAATTTTACTTGCCTACTGCTGAAACCCCTAAACAAGCATTGGTATTGCAGCATGATCTTATCCTGTGGAAGAGCATGACAACTGTGCTCTGCCAATGCAATTTGTTCCTACTTCTACCTCTCTAAAACTGAGCATATTTTTCTTCATCTATTTAGATAGTTTAGGGTCAAATTAAGAAAAATATCTGTTCAGATTATTTTAATCAAAGTAATCCTACTGGAAACTGCAGGATCTTCAAAGCTCTTTATGGCAAAATAAAAATCAGTGAAGGAAATGTTATTAAAAGTTAGCATGAACTTTTAAACATGCACAGTGTTTTATTGCCTTGTACATTCTTTCCCAGTAAAATTTATGCCTCTAAGTAAACATGTATGTTCTGCAGAGACCATAACAAAACAATTCTATTCTAAGACTGGTGGTAATTCTAATTTTAAGGGGAAAAAACCAACCAACTAAAAAAAAAAACAACGAAAAAGCTCCAGGTAATACGTGGGCCAAACTTAAGATTATTGATATGTATCTAGACATCTATATTTCAATGCATATTAAAAAACCCCAAGAATATCTCTGCATGTCCTAGCTCCTCATGCCCACTGGCATCTGCATTTGGATGCTGTAATCCAAATGCCCATATTCCTTCAAAAGTCAGGAGAAAGAGAGAGATGGCACTAGAATGCCACTGATTTATCTCCTTTTTACATTTGCTGTGAGATGCAGACAGCACCTGGGTGCCTGGGATTTATATAGGTAAAATTAAACTCAGTAAATCTTGATTTTGATGTCTGATAGTACTGATGCAAAATTTTCCACTACATTCATAGAGAAACAGTAAATGAAGAAAAGTATAGTTTTTAATGATTATTAAAAATAATTTATTGTTCATGATATTAATATTCTTTATTTTATTATATTATTATATGTGCTTTTCTGCTTGCTAATATATTCTGCCAGAAAGCTACTGGAGTGCTTGATGTTCAATATCATGTTTTTTAACTCATTTTCATATTTGGAAAACTCATCTATAACGGTAGAACAAATGGAAACTTTAGGAGTAAAAAACTCATGCACTAATCTCTAAAAGATTTGGTTGGTTACAATTTTAGCGGGTCTCATATTTCATCATCCAATTTCCTTACCTGGACTTTCACATGCCCGAAAAATAAGTTAATTACATAATGGCTTCATAAGGATCTGCCATGAAAAATTATAGATGCAAGATTACTATTTTATGGTTATTTATTAGCACCACTTTGAGTTGTAAGCATAAAAAATGCTTAGTGTCTTTGCAATCTATCATCCAAGTTGTGCTCAAGAACACAGTGATCAAAAAGCTGTGCACAGCATGGCAAATTACGGTTGCGATTTTCCAAGAAAAACTTCAAGGCAGTTTGGATAGTGACTGTGACTGAATTAAAAACCAGGAAAATGAGGAAACCACCTCTCCCCATTCCTAGAGGAAACATGGCATTCCTACGGCTCATCCACACTGAACTCCCTTGCTGCCAGTGTGTACTTGTGCCAGACAGCCACCGGTAATGGGACAAAGACTGAAGAGATAGCTCTGGAAAGGTTTGATTATCCAGTCCATGGGGTGTGCACCAAATCCCACTTAGGTTAGTGATGGATAGACTGATGAGATCCGGTTTGCCATGGCTCTGTGCCTCATGAGACCCAGCTGGGGCTGAGGGATCGAGGCCTGAGCTCACTCCTGCCCAGCTCACCATAACCACCACACAGTTTTATGGACAGTGGTATCTCACAGGTTCAGGAGTCAGGAACCTGTGGTTCAAGACTACAGGAGCCTATGGAACCTCTCTCTCTCTCTCTGTATGGAATGTAGAAGCCTTATTTTACTAGAAAACCAGGCTACAAAGATCTAAGCATCAGGCAACAATACTGCACTGTTTAAATTAGCTGAGCTAAGCAATCCTCATCAGTGCTAATATAAATAAGAAGGGTAACAAAGCTGATGGCTGTCCAAAGCTGGGCGTACTTTGAACCTCTCCACTAGCCTCTAGAGTCACCAACAGTTAGGGTTTTTAAGACTCCAGTGGCACATCATCCTAATGCTGTCATATCCAGACTGGCATCAGAAGAACAAAAAACCCTCACCTTAAGGCTTTGCTTTTCTCTTCATAGTTCTGCTCTCTAACGCAGCAATGAAAAAGAGAAATGCTAAGAATTTAACATTTTTCTTGTCAAGGAGATAATTGGCTTTTTCTATTGGGATCTGAAACAAAGTTTTATCCAGATTGTGCAACAGTTCAGGAAGTGCCTAGCTATGAGTGAATGCTAAAAGATATGCTAAAAGAATGCTAAAAGATGCTGTTACATGTTCACGAATAAATCTGTTGTATTAACAATACAACCCAAATATACCCTTGAAGAATTAACTCCAAAAAATAATAAGCTCTAAAGTGAAACTGCAGTTAGAAGGCAATACAGATCTGATGCAGAAAATAAAGTGTAACAAAGCTAACCTCTTAACACAGATTTATAGCATAAGTGCGCCCTGCTGTTTGCTGACTGAAATAAAAATTGCAAATGAGGTCCAAAATTCATTTACTCACATCCATTAGTAGATGGTATTGCTAAACAAACTTGTTTACAGGGAGGAAGGAGATTTCTGCTAACTTTTGTACCTTGAGATACATGTTCCTTGTCAGGCAAAACAAGCCACCATTATGATCTGCAGAGAAGTAATGGGCATGTTACTATTTCTATAAATGGAGCACTGCAGACAGCAGAGCTCATCTTGTTCCACCTGCGGGAAGTGGTGTTGTGAGTTAACAGGAGACAGATTATGAGCCAAACTGTAAGCAGCTACATGAGCTCAACCCTACTGATTTCAATGAGGCTTAACAGGTGTAAATGAGGACAGACTTGCCCCTACCTAAGGGTTTCTCATGTCAGATAGGACAAGAATGAAAAGCCCTTAGAAGTTTCTATCCTATTCTTTTGGTAAATTTTTTAAGTGCATGTGTACAAGACTGTTATGAAAAGCAGGAGCCTGGCTAGTCTTGTGAGATAATATTGTCACAATACTGACTAAACAAGGAAGTAGAGATGACTGCCTGTATTTTGGAGTTAAAAGGCATGGTCTTGAAAGTTTGGATTGAAATTTTGCATTATGTGGCAAGGAAAACTGAACAAAATTATGTCATTGGCCATTCAGTTTATGAGAACAGAAAAAAAAATTCCTATTAAAAATATATTTCTTGCTTTTTCCAAAGAAACAACTTCTGTGCTTTGCAAAGATAAAACTTCTGCCTGCAAGTGGGATATAGAAGCTGAATGTCAAAGGGTAAATTCCATGAGAGATGACAAGTGCTGATGGGCTTGAATTTGCACAATCAGCAGCATTCAGCCTCCCTAGGGGAGGTAACATGGGGAGTTAAGGGAAGGAGAAAGAGAAAATGAGTTCAGACTGTCATCCCAGGAGGAAATCTTGGTAAAAATATGTTCAGAATTCACGGTTTGCTAATGAAAATAGCTGAAATGCCTTAAAATATTTATTTGGTGGGTTTGGTAATGACGAATGGAACAGTCTCTTCAAGTTCTTATTTTGCAAAAAAAAGGAGCTGGGTGTGGTGGGTTATAACACGGGGAGAATTATTGTCGATCCATTTGTTTCTTTCTTTGTTTTAGAAAAATAGGCCTTAAGGAATGCCAGAAAGAAAAACTTGATGAAGTAGGAAAAAAGAGAAGGATGTGATTTTTCATAGGGTTAAGCATCTACTCAAAAATGCAGCAGCGCACAGCTGGCTGTTATATCTCCTGTGCTATATGAATTACACAAGAAGAGAATCTGCTAAGAGCTTGTCTCATGTGAATTTGAGGCTTAAGAACTACCCCTGAATATCTCTTGAACTAAAGGTATCTCTACATGATAGAAATACCTTCAGTAAGAGGTAGTAATGAAATTCAAGTATGGTTATGAAGCAGTGCACATTATAGCTCACAGAAAGAAAGAAACTGCAGCTCAGCTCCCTGAGGAGAGCAGTTGGGGGCACTGCTTTAGAAACATATCCTGGTCCCCTTAAACTAGTCTAAAATATCAGATTGGCACATACTAGTATGTATACAGCTGTGTACACTTGAGCATACACACACACACAAAGGATATCTGCAACAAAAGCAGAAGATAAACATAAATAATCTATCAGAACAAGTAGTTGCTTAGGCTGCTTTTACCTCTGTTTCTAATGCAGCCTGGAAGCACAACACAGGAAGTCACTTTAAATATGAATATAATTTCTCTACCATGCTATTCTTCCTCCAGATCAGATCAGATCAGATCAGGGGAAGTAGATGTGATACAGATGCCAGGTATAGGATATAAACTAGTAGCTATGTCAGCTGTATGATACCCAACCGAAGTTCAGAGGCAGCAAAGACCATTCTTACTAAGGAGAAAGGACTGTGAATGTGTTACAAAAAAAATGCAGCCACACGCAGTGGTGGTGCTCTGCAGAAGCCCGGCTTTTACAGGGCCAGAAACTATCTTCCAGCAGAGTTTTGGAGTGTTTTCCCTACTTCCAGAGGTTTTTAATGCAGCAGCTAACAATCTAGTTGCCATCAGGCAAGGCACAGACACCTCTCCCATGGCAGGTCTAGCCGAGGTCAGTGCTGTGAGCCTTCCCACAGCTCATTACACTCTAATGGAAGCTGGAAGCCTCTGTTTCCCCCGAGATGCTTCAGTGAGGCAACTGGTGTATGTTCATTACCTTTTTGTCAATATGCACCTTTGGACTGCTGCAGATGTAATCTTGCTCTCAGCTTGGTTCAGACAACTGGTGTCCTCGGTGCTTCAAAGGCAGCCTGGATCTGATTTTCCCCCGATGTATTACCAGAGCTGCTTTCAGATGGTATCAGCCTGTCCCCCACTGGGACAGCACTGTGGGATCAGACTCTGACACAAGTGACAACTGAAAAGAAAGCACTGCCAATAGAGAAAGACAGGAATCACAAGCCTTGCACAATATTAATTTCCCGGCCTATTCTGTGAGGGGGACGTGGGCCAAAATGGGAAGATAGGAATTCTTCATTCTCAAAAATACTAGACACAGGGAATAAAGAGGAGGCTCTCATTTTTATTATTGGGAGGGAGAAACAAATATTCCATAGCATGGAAATGACTGCCTGCTACTCAAAAATTTAAGGGTATATCAGCGTTATTAGCTTGTCACAAAATTGAGGGAATTGAGTTATAGTTGTAAAAACATCAGCTTGATGTTGTCTTGACATTTTCTACCAGGGCTGTTGCCTGGTGCCTCTTTGAAACCCATTCTTTTACAATTGAGCAGAAGGATGCAGATAATATGGACAGGAAACACTGAAAAGAAGATCATCTTCAATACAGAATGATTTTAAATTACCATTTTTATTATCCTCTAAATATAGGAGAAAATATGCTTCAGTTGTAAAAGGATCATGGGAAAATATAACTTCTAGACAATATATTGTGTTGATGATATGCATGTGGGGAGGACGACCTTGGGTTTTGCAGAATACCTTTAAAGATATCAAGAGAACTGCTTAATAAAATAAATCCAGGTATTGCTAAAGAGAAATAACGAAGGAAAACATACATTTTATTGTAATTATAAGAGGAGTAGCTGAAGAAAATTAGAAAAGAGAGCTAATGCAGAGAATATATCCATAAAGGATCTAACATTGGATAGTCATGAAGATGTCTGATTACCTGCATGGTGCCCTAGAAGTGCTAAAAAAATCATGAAAGTGTATTTTATGGTGGAAATTTTCACAGAATATATGTGTGAGTGTAGCAGTCAGCTCTGCCAGATATATTCCTCCATTTATTCACAGAGGATGCAGAGCACGGGACTGTTGTGATTAACATTTGTAAATGTCCAGACAGATGGAAGGGCAGATAAGAGCAGTGAATCTGTCCAGCTGCAGGTCAGACAGAGCCAGCAGGAACTAAACACTTAGTGTGGTGTAGTAAGCTGGTAAAATCAACATCACTATTGAAGAATTAATACTTCAGTGATGCAGAATAAGCTAGAAACTATTTTTAAAAATATTTATAATACCTAAACAATAAAGATATTTATTTTATATTTAATTTTTTATAAAAAACTATATGATGACAACGTAATAAAAATATGTATTTCCTGCATTTCAGAAGATATGAATTTTATTGAACAGCCTTATTCTTGAGACTTACAGGTGGAAGTAAAAGCCACTTGCATATGTGCCGGAAATAGGGATTCAGTAATTGAGTCCTCAGTTCAGTCATTGAAATCATATCTAGAAAACCACTAAAGAAATATAGCCTCAGTCTTTCTTGCTGGAATATACCAACCATCATATATCAAAAGCTGGAAAATGACAGTTTTATATTAATAGGGAGAAATACTTCTCTCTTAAATCAATGACTATACTGACATTATTTACAAGTCCCACCCATAAGCAAATGAAGAATGGATTTTTTGTTGGACTCTTTCTGTACAAAAAGCAACACTGTTATTCTTGCATAGGCTTGCATTTTAATTCACCACTGTTGGTCAGAATAATTTTTATTGATAGGAGCGAGAATTTCTATGATAATGCAAATGTCACATAAAGTCACATAAACATTCAATATGACAGTATAAGGAGTTGTATCCTATTTTTCTTGATTTCTTTGAGATACTCCTCTGGTTTTCTGGCATGGATGCTCATATGTGAAGGCTCCAGTGCAGCTCTCAAGTTAGATGAAGTAATCTGGAACATAAAGCAAGTCCGAAAAGCTTCCCTCTGGAGTGGTAAACAAAACATGAAATGAGTTAATTTTAAGGAAGGGTAACACTGCTTCAGAGACAGGATGGGTGAGGATACCATAGGCACTAAATCGTTATAGGATTAGAACCTTCTGATCTGCCTAAATAGTAATTAAGAAGAATTCTTAGGAAGTTATTGTTGACAAAAATAAATGAAACACCCATCTGCCTAAAAAAATGAACCTATATGGCATTTGTTTGAATTACCAGTACCTCTTCTTTCAACTTAAAAGCAGTGTATGGTTTGATGCTGTGCTGGAAGCAACTAAGGGGCAGGAAAAATAGTCAATCAGCACAAACTGAGGAAGATTCTTTAATCTAGTGCACAGTGGGTCCTATAGGTCTATTTACTGCCAGGAGAAACCTGGAATGACACCCGCTTTCCATTCTGTCAGAGAAGGAAAGTGCACGCAGAAAATGAAAGAGTTTCATTAACTGTTCCCCTCCCTTTCACCCTGAGGAAAAGGACCCAGACTAGTCATTTTAAATAAGGAGGTTATTAGGAATTCAAATTCTCACATGATACGTGCTCTGTTGATCCTTGCTGAATGGGAAGATCCTTTAACAGAGACATATTTGTCTTCAATAACGTGGTGAAGAAAGGCCTGAAAAATATTCACCTATTTATAAGAGTTTGCTTCTGAACAAAAGGCTGTAATTTCACCATGTACCTCTACTAATAGCAGAAGGCAATACTAGGGAAAAAAGCCCCACATCCACTCCCTGTCATTCCAGAACTACTTGTGAAGAGGCATTTTCCAAAATCAACACAGCTGAGTTTTCGGTACATGAAATGTCTGCGAGATTTTGTTTTTTAATATTTTTTTTATTAGATGTGGTGCACTAGGTTTCCTCAGACCTTAAGAAACAGAAAGAAAGTCTGAGGAACTGTGGAAATAGGCTCTGAAGCTGGGTTTTGAACCAGCAGGGAAGAACATCTGAGTTTAATGAGGGCTTGCTTGACATCAGCAGGAATGTTGGAAAGCCAGAGTATACAGGATTAGACCTCAAAATTAATGATGCAATGAAAAGGAAAAATGCATAATTTTAGGGAAGATCATTTTGATGATTGATTTTATAATTATTCATGGCACCTAATGTGAATTATCTGGATATTTTTCTTGATGGCATTTATTAATGCATTAAATTTTAAACTGTGCTCTGGAAGACAGTATAATACAGGCAGGAAACAGAGAGGTCAAAATCTTTCAAAAGAGGCTGAAAAATAAAGATGCTTCATGCAATTAAATGGTACATACAGAATCCAGCTACTGCTATGCCACTGTTTTAAGCCTACTTCCCTATTACAGGGCTGCTGCAACAATTTAGGATTGAGTTGTTATATTAGATATTTTATTTTCTTGTGGTATAATCAATCAATCAATTAATCAATGAAACAATTAAAAAAATCCTTTCTAAGTGCAGGTTCCAAAAGAAAATTAGTTAAAATCGGCTTAAAATCTCCTTGTGCTGTATTCATGGCTGCTTTGCTTATACAGTGCTTTAGGGATCCCACATTTGAGAAAGCATTCCTCCAGTGTGCTAATAGTTCAGACTTGCTTCCTTCCCACACTCAGTATAGATTCCATTGCTTCTGAAGCTGTAGGACTTAAATTCTGATTTTACCATGGTCACAGCAGGTACTTGCACCCAAACCAAAACCTAGGTAGTTTCCTCATATGAAATGCTACTCATTACACTATAAGAGATCAAAATGATTCGTAGTGTGAATGGGCTTGACGATTCTGAAGTCAGGGGGTTTTGCCTGATAAGAATTTGGTGGATGCTGTCGATTTTTTAGTGTAGAGACCCTATTATGCCTTTGCTGTTAGGGAGCTACAGCAACCTGAGGACCTAAGGCAATCAGAATTTCCTTACATCACCATTCCCAGTGGGAAACATGGTTTATCAGTTTAATGCGGTAAACAGAAAAATGTCTTCTGCACTCTTGTAGGTATCCAGCTCCCACTTTATCCCCCAATAGCATTTTATCTTCAAGCAGTAGAGGATTAGGAATCCCTGAATACTAAGGGCAGTACATTTGCTGTTAAGGGATTTTCATTTCCCATATTGCTCCATGGAATAACACGAAAACCTCTACTTCAGGTGAATGTGATGATTTGTATGCTATCCCATGATTTGTATGCTATCCCATAGATAAAGGAGGTTAATAAGACAAATCCCACTTAGAAGTCCAGACATTCCCATAGACTAGAGCTTTGTGAAATGTAATGCAATCTCATTAATCTTTATGATTTTTATGGATGTTCCAAAAAATGCAATGTTTTCAGTAGTAAAATGTGTGATTTTCTTGAACATATCCCTGAAGTGAAACACAGCACTGTTTGTTCCACGACAGCAGCACTGGCAGGACAGCTTTTGCAGGGACAGTCTGGTTTGGCTGAGCTTCGTGCTCAGAAAAGCTTGTCCCTGCTGCAGCCACGTGCTTGAAAACTTTCTTTTCAATATCTGATTGGCCGAGTTCAGAAGAATTAACTCGCTCTTGCTCTTCTTTTTGTGTATGGGTATGAGGAGTAAAGCTCTGAAAATCTCTCAAAAATTTTAAGTCCCTTGCAAAAAAGCCACAGAAAAACTGAGATTTCTTCTTAACAATAGCAGATAACAAATCTCTCCTGCTAAGTAACAGTAAATAGTGTGTACTTTGGGTAGACATTGGGACTGTTACTTGGGAAGAGTCTGGGAGATCTACATAACTGTAGAGTAATAAGCCAACAATCCAAACCCAAGTTAAAGTCCATTTTGCCTGCTTTGCATGCCCCGATCTCCCTATAAAGATTGAGTAGCAGCATGTGATTTTAGCATTGGCTCAGTGCTTCAGCTGTGTGTGACACCAGCGCTGCTGTGTGAGCTGGCACTAAACGCGCCTCCTTTCGAAAACCCTGTGGAAGCGTGCGAGGCAGGAGGGAACTATTGCTGCTTACAAACCCACAGCTCAGCCAGCTGCTCTTTCCTTACTTTCCAGTCTGATCCAGCACACAAGGCAGCCAGTGCTACCCAGGGCCAGATCTTGCTGTTTTTTCTAGGGTTTACAGGGAAGCACCTAGGGGAGGACGCTGCCTCTCCGTAGCAGTTTCCAAAGGGCTCCTGGTGCAGCTGCTCACACCCAGGTCTGTGGGAGGATGGAGGAGGCCTGGGAATGATCTCAGAGTGGTGTGGCTGGAAAGACACGTGCTCTGAGTGTGTGCATGCCAGCAAGGCAAAGATGGGAGCAGCCTGTTTTCTCTGGCTATGGATTCTCTGGCTGCAGCAAGGACACCTGAGCAGGGACTGTAACAGGGCAGTAAGTCTGGCTCAGGCTCAGGTGTCTGCTCTCACCTGAGCATTCTCACCTTTCCTGCTGCAGAGAAAGCTGCACTCATACACGGGACAGATTAAATGCCTTCCAATATACTCTTCCAGTCATCACTGCCTAGGGAGGATTTCCTACAAAGGTCTCAGGCTTTTGAGTCTCTGTTTAGTTACAACCTGCCTGTCACTTCAAGAGGCCCTGGACTGTCAGCATCCAGCCAGTGAAATGGCTGCCCAGTGACCCAAGCGAGATCATCAGCACTAAAAGTACATGATTTCAAGTCTCCTGTGCTACATTTCTTCAAGTGTGTGTCATTATTCTTCCTTCTGCCCACGCTAAAAAGGAAGAGTGGTTTAAAGACTCTCACCTCAGCTGTTTATTAGCTGAGTTAACACAAACATTTCATTTTGAGTGCTTGAGCAAAGTTTATGGTTTCTCTTCCAGGGAGGCTGACCTGAAACCTCTCTAACAACACTCTTGAGGAATAGCATAGAAATGTTCTTAATAAAATCAATTCCAGATAGCTATTAAAAATCACAATCTGTATAGCAATAGAAGCCAAGATAGAAACCTCATTATAACACTTTCTAGGCCTCTATGTGTGTAATGCAATACAGTATAACTGGCTTAGAATTGAAATTTCTTTTGACAGTGGTATTGCAATAGCAAATAGTACACAGAGAGGTATTAACCTTGGCACTGCTTACAGCCTCTTCTGACCTAAAAATTAGAGATCGAATTCAGATGCATTTTACTGTGTCACAAGGTAGAGCACTGTTACCTTGCTTGTAGAACAAGATTGAGTTCACAATTGTTCTGCACTTGATGGATGTTCTTGCTGGTAAGAAAGATGCTAAAATCATGGTTCCTCAGAATCTAAACTTGTATTCCAGTTAGCAAGAGCATAAGTAAAACTTTAAAACTTTCCAATCCCTCTTTTCTCATATTAGTTGATAGCTGGCAAGTCTAATCCTGTGGCCAGGATGATCTAAATAAATATTTAAAGTGTTGGTCATATTCATTAAGCATAAATCCATACAATGTTTCAAGTAGAGACTGACAGTCAATTTTTCAATGCTAAGACACCACCAGGATGTCACAAGTCCTTTTTTTTTTGTTAGATTTTATAAAGCATTCTCTAAAGAAGTGATTTCTTCCCACAAGGAAACTCTACAACTTGTCCTTAGCTTGTTTCTTTTTATGTATTTCATGCATCCTGGATTAAGCAAAACAGCAGTCTGTTATTTGCAGAACAGCAGCCAAATCTGAAGTTATCTGCCACCCCAGTATTCTGTGATTAAAAATTACAGAGCTGATGTCCTAATCTAGATTTTAATAGATAGTGTGATGAGAGGTCTAATCGTGTTACCAGCTTTGAATTAATTTTCATTATCTTTCTCTCTTTTAATTAATCGTTTTTCTCTCCTTCCTTTCTTGCACTTAGAGTCCAGTAAGACCTAATGGGCAGCAAGGAAGTGGGGAGAGGGGAGAAAAAGCGGAACATAGGGTTGAAGAAGCAACAATTTTCTCAAATAAGCGAGGCTGTTAGGAAGGATAGAATTCATCTTTTAAATTAATTACACACATTAAGAAAAAAGATTAAAAGGACTGGAGAGTGAGTGCCCTTTTGTGATCAGCCTAAACTTTATGAATCTTCCAATTAATACCTAGCATTGCTCAATCCCTTCAAAATGAAAAACATTTTCACATTTTAAACGGACTCTCAGAAGGTGGGGCAGAGATTATGTTTTTAAAATTTGGTTGTCATTGCTTCAGAAAAATTGGTGAAAGGAATGAAAGGAAAGCTTAACACTTGTCTCATACATATCTTAGGAAGAGAGGTTAATGGAGATGGGTGATTGTGACAATCTCTTTCTGACTGAAATATTTTGAGGCTCACCCAAACTTCATAAAGCAAACCCAGTTGAGTTTTAGTTTGTACAAGGTCTCCTCCTTATCCAAAACCAGTGACGAGTCTTAGGCCACACTGACCAAGACACTTTCCAGGCGCTTAGGAGCATTTTAGCTCTGGTCCAATACTTCTGCCTTGATCCAGATCCAAGCCTCAGTGCTACAGAGTCAAAGCCTCCAAACTGAGTAGTGATGGTGATTGGATATTTTTTATTTCTGCTGACAAATGGTTTAAGATTTGAAGTATGAGATGTAATTATTTTTATTGTCTTTGGTTATCTACAGTATTAGAGTGTGTTGTGAATCTGAAAAATAGAGAGTGAACAAGGTACTCTGCAGTCTCGTATTCTGGTCTCCAAGTCAGATGTCCCTTCATCACAACTGTATCATTAACTATTTAAAATTTCAGTTTGCTCATTTCGATTTTTCAATTCTTTTCATATTGAAAAATTTACTTGTGCAATTAGAAAGAATAATGTTTTGTAGAAAGAAACCAGAAATCTAATACTCTAAGTGCTACACAGTTGTTGATGAATTCTGATTAAATAAGAAGACATTCAGCTGGGTCACTGTAAAGATAAGTAAGAAGAACAACACTCAGTGGATAATATCTTGGCAAAAATTGAAACATTGGCGCAACTCCTCATTGCTGCAGTGGAGCTGAGATTTCAGAGCCAGTATCAATCAGGATTCAATCAGTAGCAAAAAAAGATTGTGTCACTGAGACAGAGAACAACATAATAGTATATGCCTAATAGGAAGCACGAATTAACAGTTTGAAACTGGCCTAATTAATATCGAGTGTACATTTCTCTCAGTCTTTTCCAAGTTTAAAACAGTGTAAGCCAAAATGGCACTTCTGACAAAAATCATTTGATCCAAACACAAATTCTATGAGCTCTGGATGATTCAAAGCCAGAGCTGCACTCTGTGACTTTGAATGGAAGGTTTACTCTTGGTAGTGCTGGGTCATTTAGGAGATCTGGCTACATGGTCAGAAGAAGCCTCCCCTCCCAGTGTCTTGTTCTCAGGCTGCCACCTTTACACAGTTGTCTCAGAGATGAGAAACTATTTGTCAGGGTCTCTAAGGGTATTTCAAATGCTTCAAGTTCATTTATATTGCCATATATTCTCTGAAAATAACAACTCCCATCTCCCACATAAAACCTGAGCAATTAGCTTACTCTGGCCTAGGGTTTGGGGCAGGTATCTCTGAAATCCAGCAGCATCCAGGGTGTGTAAGCAGAGGGAGATGCAAAACCCATTCACGTGAGTCTGTGGTGATTTGTTTTCATAGAATCATAGAATTGTTAAGGTTGGAAAAGACCTTTAAAATCATCAAATTCAACAAATCATCCCAGCTCCATCAGCATGTTCAGCATTAAACCATGCCCTTGTGCCACATCCACATGTTTCTTGAAGACTTCCAAGGATATGCCTCCACCATTTCCCTGAGCAGTCTGTTTGTATGTGTAGTTCTGGCACAGAGCAGAAATGGCCTTTCCCAAGGCCTTTGTTACCCAGATAAATCTCACCCAAACAGTAAGACTGATAAATTTAGCACTGTTCAGCTAAATTACTACAGTAGGTAATAAAAAATTGAAGAAGGAAATAATGGTCAAAAAAGGTTTGTTTCTGTCTCCTTGACAGAAGAAAGGTGGCCTGATAAAGGCTTCTGTTGGTGCATTATCTTTTGGTAATAAACCTTCATAACAAAATAAATAGATTTATGGTGATGATTAAAACAATGAGAGAACGGAGAGGGGGATTTCCTTCTTCTTCAGCTAAATCATAAGTCTAGTATGAATTTCAAGAAAGCATTCAAAATCAGCAGAAAATAGACTGCTGATTTAGAATGCAATGAAAAGGACTTTTTGCATCACTTGAAAGGAATGAGCAGTATTGGGACTATGTAATTCACCTAAATAAAATACAACAGTCTAATTTACAAGGTTGACTTACAAGACAAAAAGGAAACATGAGATGGAAAATACCTGTGTGTTTTCTTGTTCTACAGCAGCTGAAATACTGAGGTGGATGAACATATCTGTATTATAATACCAAGACAAGGATAGCCACTGGAAACAGAGCTAAGTCTTCTCATACCAAGCTGAGGAATGGAGATGGATGGTCACAGCAGAGAGAAAGAGTAGTGGGAGTATTTCTAGATAGAATAGTTTCATTAGTGTGTGAGTGGTTTGGGGCAGGCTTTGCAAAGCAGAGTCTATTGATATCTACCAAAACAAGTGAGTGAGCACACATTCCAATAAAGCTGAACAGCTTTAGGCTTCAAGGACACTGAACGTTGACTTCTGAGTGCCAAAGAGAAATGTTTGAGAGAAAGCCCTAGAGTAGAGTACAAGACAGAGCAAATGGTCAAAATAAATTGGTTTCCTTCTGTGGAAGAGGGGATTTAACCTTTGATGTAATGTGTTATCCTAGGACTAGCCCTGGCTGTGTGAAACCACAAGCACTTCTAAATTACAAGTTGTCTTAGTCATAGCTGCTTCCTGCCCTTGCATTTTCCTTGTCCACCCCCAGAGCCAGGGAAACAGTAAGTGAAAACAGAACATCTCCACTGTCAGCCTGGCAGGACAGCTGCAAGAAATAAGGGCATTCTTGCACTTCTGTATGAGCACAAAAACAATGGAGTGTTTAATCTTTTAAATACTTTATTAGGCTAGATGAGTCTCTGTTAATAAAGGAACCCTCCCTCTCTCTCTTCCCTAACAGTTCCGCAGGAAATAATGGAAGCAAAGCACCACTGTGCACTTTCTATAGTGCATAGGAAGTATGAGCGACTGCCTACACTGCTTTGATGTCTCCTTTATGTAAACAGCCATGTTAATAAAGAATGTGTCCCCTTTTAACTACCCTGAAGCTGATTTCTCATCTGAGAGGTTATAAATTATTTTTAGAGGTTAATTGTTATGCAAATCTGCTCATCATGGGGTTCCAGCACCCAGAGAAATGAGAAAACATTCCCTTCCTTGGTGACATAGGCTCACAGAGGACACCTTTTCATTTCTAAACCATGTGGAAAGGATTATATGCCATATGTTTTCTCAAATGTATCACACACACTAGATGCAAGAAAGCAATATTAACATGGTGTTAAGGTTTCACAATTGCAACATAATTGTATATTAATGTGCCTGGGTTTTGTTTCCATGTATTTCACAGCATGCATTTCAAAAAATAATGCCCAAATTTTGCTCAGAACAGCTAACACATAGGCAAGTATCCCCTCTGACACCTGCAAGTAAACCTTTCAAAATCAAATCACAAACAATAGATACATTTTAAGTGCTTGAAAAGAACAATGGGGATAGCAAACTCTGTAGATCAAATAATGAAGATTACTAGATTTCAAAAGATATTTTTATTTATACCTAAGAGAAAACAGGAAAAAATCAATTGATTTCTTGTTGATTTCTCATTTTGTGTACTTTATGATCACCTTAGCAGGTGAGCCAGTGGTAAATACCCCTCTGGTGTGAATTTGTGTGAATGGACTGTGTACGTAACTACTGGTGTGGATGGATAAAGATATTTTTTCCCCAAAAAAATTTTCATCAGCAAAAAAGGTGAAATCACCACCCATAAGTTTTAAGTAACAATGAATGTAACTTTTGGCAAAAATGCACATCATTCAAGTATCTTTTTTTTCCAAAAGTATCTACAAAATGCTTTAAGTACTCAATTTATTCTTCCACCATCCTGTTTCAAAATCCAGTGACTTGTAGGGAATAAACATCTTTGTAGTGCCAGTGCTGTGGTAGATCTCTGCAACTTAAAGACTTCTCTTAGCAGACCAAGAGTCCTACTTCCTGGACACTTCAAAGCCTTCCTCTTTGGATACCTTACCTGACAGTCAGAGCAGGTATTGGAGCTGGGCAACAAATTCCTCTTAAAAAAATGGGCACTACAATACTTGGTAGGGTCCAAACCAAGTCTGGTAGCTTCCCAAAAAGGGAAGCACCTAAAAAACCCCAAGTAGCAGTTTTTCAAAATGTGATCCATAATTAACACCTTTAAAATCTGTATTTTAAACCTGCAATTTATGTAAGAGTGGATTCTGACAGCTACCTCTTTTTGAACTTGAAAATGATGAATCCTTCAATATTAAGTATTAAAGTATTAAGCTGAATAATTTTTTATTTAGAAGACATTTACTTATTATTTTATAAAGCATGCAAATTGATATTTAAATGGTGTTGGGAGCAGTAGGAAAGCAGAGAAAACAAATAGTCCCCAGTTTTCCCAATTACTTTGAGAAAGATTGGGTGTCGGCTGAATAATGTTGTTACATTTTGAGCCACTGAAGTAGAGGTGGTGTTTTAATATGATGAGCTCATCCTGAGAACAACACGAATTTCAATGAGAAAAATCATAGAATGGCTCATCTGATCCAACGTTCCTGCTCAAGCAGGGTTATCCTAGAGCACAGGATTGCATCCAGATATTAATTAACTAAGAAATTACAAGTCAAGCAGCACTCTCGAAGTATTTACAGATGAAGAGTCCTTAGAAACAGTGTTAGTCTGTAAAGAAAAGTAAGAAAACTATTTGACATTAACATCTGAATCTTGTTTCACAAGTTCCTCAGGAGGAAAGTGTCAATAAAAGCAGTAACAACTGCATAGCAGAAGTGGTCAATAGGAGGAGTTTCAATATGCTAATTTCAGTGTATTTGTATAAAATCTCACTAAAATGGATGAATGGTCTAAAGGGAGATAAATCTGAGAGGTAGGAGTTGGACAATGTCCTCTCTAAAAATGAATGAACACATTTACCTCTAAGAACAGAGTTGTTTGGTATCTCAAACCCAGGTGGACGTCTGGACTCTCTACAAAGTTGCCAGAATTCCGTACAGCCATGGAAAAAACCCTACACGCCCCTACACCCAGGGACTCCAGACCCATGCAGAAAGCTGTTTCTGCTAAAGCTGCAGCTGCCTAAGGTTAGCAGGGCAGGCAATTAATTCCTTTATGTGCATTCTGCTGGCAATTTTAAAGCTCCATACTTCTCCTGTCTGTGAAACATTCATTTGCACTACAGTGGATGAGGGTTTTTTGTTAAACAAGTCAGGAAATTCTCTCAAAATTCTCATATTAGTGGTAACTTTGTTTCTCACATGAAAAGGATGTTATATTATGCTGTGACACGGCTTTAGTCAGCAATTGTGTTGAAACTGAACTCTCACATGACAAGAAAAATTACTATTTTGTTGTGTTTTCAACACCATCTCTTTAATTTTGGAAATTGCACACAGCCACCTTGATGTCCTTCCCTGTTTAGAATTGCCTGTGTTAATCTTCAGTCTTATTGTACAACTATTTTGTTTCCAGAGTTTTTGTTGCTTTATAAAAGATAGGACCAATTTTAAGCTCAGGTAGATTTTTGGGTGAGATAAGAGCATTCCAGTTATTGTCTGGGTCCTTTCCTATCTGGGCATTGCAGAAATATTGGAATTGCAATGGGAGCATTTTGACGTCATTGGTATTTTAGATTAAGCCAAGAACATCTTCAGCAGCTGACTGATCTTTTAACTTTCAATAGATTGAGGTAAATAATTTAAAAACTGAGTTCAGATTTTGGAGATATATCTCCAATAGGAGATTCAGTTAATCTAGGAACATTAAATATAAATTTTCTGAATTTGTGCATGTTAAGCATCAATTTGAACACTGCATGGTGCAATCTTAGACCAAATGTAATGTGTACAACTCTAAATATAAAGAAGAGGAAGAAACATTATTAATAGCCAGAAAAAATTTCAAAAATATATTAAAAATATTTGGATGGGTTGCATCATCAGAAATCAGTTTTCCTAGAGGCAAAACATTTTTGTCAGATGATTTCATTATTGGAACAATTTCTGTGACTTCTTGCTCTAAATTCTATTATTCAATCAGTGAAGTTGACAAGTAAAAATATTTCCTTCTGTTGCCAATTTAGGACTTTTCTCTAGCATTCTGCATGCCAAATAGAATTGTAGATTTTCCTTGTAAAACTACTTTCAATTTTACAAGTTAAGGGGGAAAGAATGAAGGAAACACAGCTTGTTTTAATAAAAATATCGATTCATGGCTTTTCAGAACAAAGTTGAAAGGGACATTTTCCCTGATCTTTCTTTCCTTCCTATTATTTTAAAAACATGGTTCCTCATTAAAACCCAAATGGGATCTTTGTGCATGTCACAGAAGACATGCTTTTCTTTTGTAGAGCATCCCAACTGCGTAATTCATCCCTGTCAGAGCCCTGCTGGCAAGAGGAAGGTGAATATTGGTTAAAAGAAGAGGGCTTAGATCCAGCGGAGCACTTAAACAAGTGCTTAACTTGTCAGTACTATTAATTGCATGTTTAAAGTCAAGTACATGCTTAAGTGGTACCTTGGTTTGGTGCCTACCTCCACAGCTTTTGATCAGGAATGATTATTGCTAATTGGTAGAGCCTTGATTTCACAAAATTCATAATTCTCATCTGGAGGCCAGCTCCACTACTGCAAAACCCATCCACATGCTCAACAGAGGAGGCAGAGGAATGGCCATCATATTCATTCTTCATCTCCACCTGTAACAGCAGAGCATGCAGAGTAAGGCATTTCTCTGCATTTAGGCATTTGCATCTGCCTATCTGTCCTGGACTCCCCTCATAGGCAATGGAGAGGATTAGACACATATAGAAGCCACCTCAGAGTACTTCAGAGAAGCATCAAATAGATGCCTCTTCTCTCCACTGACTGTAAAGCGAGATGAGAGAATTGAAATTTAGCATCTTGGTTGCAGACAGAATACGAGGGCAGCTGAGATGAATCCTTTAGCACTCAGTGTTCTATTCTGGGGCTTTACATAAGCAATATACTGAAGAATAAAAACTCTAAAAAGGTTAAATTCACGTTTTATCACTAAAAAAACTGTTAGGTGTGGTACCAGAAGCTTATGGCATTTCCATTTGTGTTTTCCCTGGCAGTGGCAAATAGTTTTAATTCACACAAAATTCATGTTTCCACTAATCTGCAGACCATCACAGTTATTCTCAGAGTGCATCTAAATACTTCTCTGTAGAAAGTAAGAGCCATGGTCCCATCTGGTACACATTAGGAATCCATGGTCAGCTGCCCCACGGCAAGTCCTCAGAAGAATAATCACAATTTTCCCAACCGTGCACCTGAGGGTTGTTAGATCAGCACTTTCAACATGAAATAGTTGTGTGAGATCAGCAAGAGGCTTCTCTGGGTTCCCTGATCCTCTGCCAAGGACTTGGAAAAAATTATAAAGGGCAGAAATCAGTGAAGATATGAAGCATTTTTCATTCTTAAGATGGTTTTTCTACCTCCCCAACAGGTATACATTTGCTTTTTAACATTTTTCAGTGGAAAAGAATGCAGCTCCTGTCCCTCCTTTCCCATTTTATTATTGATTTAGCAGTTTAAGTGTTCTGCATTGTGAATTACTTGGTGTATTTAGTAAAATTTGTATTAACATCACAAATAAACTTTAGGGGAAAAGGAACACCTCTTTTGTCCATTTAAAAATTCTTTCTTTCCCTGGTGCTGAGGTTCCTTGAGCAATGGGACATGTAGGTCATAATGGGGGAAGTGTAGTGTGGCAATATGCATATAACCAAGGTTTCCATGTTACCTACCTGGAACCTTGCTGTTTGGACTGTTGTTTAGAGAATTTCAGTGCTGTGACCCATCTCCTTCCCTCTATATGTCCTTCTTTTTCCATTCCTTTTTTTCTGTTCCTTTCTCTGACTTCTTTCTAATCTCTATTCTGGAGCCTGATTGAGAGCCTCTTTGGAAGCACTCCCAAAGGGCAGAAAAATCCAGGAAAGCTGGGCATTCCTCTAGGAGGAAATTTAAAGGTACAGGAGCAGGCTGTCTCCATGTGCCTAAATATGAGCTGTCAGGGAAAAAGGCCTTATAAAGTATGTGTCAAAGAAGGCAGCTGAGGGAGAAAAGCTTCTACTGTGAAATAATATACAACCTTAATGGATAATTAATGGGGTTTTTTAATTCAGTGATATCTTACCTTATATAAGATATGAATGTCTAAAGTTAAAATTGTGTCAGCATTTGTATTTATAATATAAATAACAATAGAATCATTCAATGGTTTGTGTTGGAAGGAAACTTAAAGATCACCTAATTCTACTGCTGTACCCCATGATGGGCAGGAGCATCTGTCACTAGACCACATTGCTCAAAGCCCCATTCAACCTGGCCAGTGTATCCCTGGGGCAGAATATACTGGAACAGTCTCAATAAAGTTTTTTAAAGTTATTATCTCAAACTCTGTTAGAATGAAGTTTCTGCTTCAAATGATGAAGGCCAAAAGTTATGGCCATGCCAGCACAGATGCAAAAAACCATGAAGATGAGAAACTTCCCCTTAATGGTGTGGCAATTTTTTAAGCTGTGTCCAACAGTAAATACTTCAGTTAAGTACAAAACAACAGGCCACCTTTATCAGCAAAGCCATTTGCTTTTCCAGCTGTGTGGTAAGAAAGCAAGCTAAGGTGAAATTTTGTCCAAGCTAGTTGGTGAACTGAAGTGGAAATGCACAATGGTATGAGGAGCACGGTGGGTGATATTGTTAGAAGTTGTGGGGAGCTGTGAAATACTAATATTGGCAAGAATGTTAATGTTAAGAAACCCTCTTTTAATAGTTTGATGTTCAGTACTGCTGAATAGCAAAGCTGATCCGTCCTACTGTTCATAGCAGTGATAATTCTCTCTGCATGGAAACAGGATCATATGGAAGTCCTGGATTAAATTCTTTAAAATGGTGCATAGGACAGAAGAACTGACTAAGACCTGTGACACTTTGCACCTTAAATGACATTATTAAAAATAAAAATAATAGAAGAGAGCAGAGAGCAAACAGAAGTATTACCAGACTTTTGTTTTATATTTACACTAAAATTGCTCAGGAGTATAACGGGCATTTTTTGAAGAGCTTTCCTCAAGAAATAAAGAAATCACTAAGAAAGCTGAAAGAAATCATCAGATATCATGGTAGATTGACAGAGGAAATGCAGAGTGAAAAGCAAAAAACAATAGTTTTCAGTTGTGTGTTTGGCCAAAATAGGTTTGGAACTGAAGAATTAATTTCTTGTTTGATTCCTCTTGTAGTCAAGGAAACAGGACTGTGTATATATCCCTTATAGATTTATAGTTTCATCTAGGAAATCTTAACTCCATGATCAATCTCTTTCTTTTATGGAAACAAGTTTTACAGGACCTCAGGTTTTGGCCAGCTGCCCAGACCTTAAAATTTTTCTGCCATGAGGTTTGTGGTGTAAAGCCCCCTGCTTCTTTCTGGGCAATCCAATGACTCACAGCCCTGCTGGCTGAAGCAAAAGGTCTGAAGATCTGAAGCTTCAAGGGTTAAGATTTGCCCAGCCTTGCCTAAAGGGAGTCAGGCAGAACCTATTCACAATAAATAGGAGCACATAGGCTTTTTCAGCAGTTAGTTGACTTCGAATACTTCCTCATCAGCTGGACATTCCCATGACATCTCAGGGATCTCAACACCTGTGACAGGCATGGGATAACATGGGAAAGCATCATCATGCAGTTCTCCTTTCAGGCATTGTTGTAGCATGATAATGAAGTCCCCTGGTTATGTTGACAATTCCCAGTACATGGAGAGAACTAGGAAGAGCTGTTAGCTCTTTGTGATCTTGCCCTGGGTGAGATTCCCAAGGTAAAAGCTCCCTGCAGTGTCCCTTTTATTTTCCAGCAGAAGGCATCTGACAGCAGTCTTTCACTGTCTGCCAGTACTGCCTCAAACAGGGCTTTTAATTTAAGGGACTCTTTTGGTTAAGGTGTGTAAGAGTAAAAAGAACTGGTGCAAGGGTTTATTTTCATATAAATATGGGATCTGTATGTAGTGAAAGAGAGGGGGAGAAGTAAAACAGAAAGCAGATCCAAACCTGATCTCAAGCACCTGGCTCCAGTCCCTATAAAACTTCAGGACAAGTATAATTGTCCTCACTTTACTCATATGAGAATGTACCCACCCTCACTTCTTCCCCACTCTCAGAAACTTCTAACTTTCTGTAAGTTTCTTTAAACTATAATTGGATCATCTTCCAGATGCAGGGAGACCCCTTTGTCAGAGGAACTGATGGGGACAGAGCCTATATTTGAAGGAACAAATGATTACTAAATTAGCAAAGGACACTTGATGGATTTGACTCTGTTTGTGGCAGAAATCCTGTTTTACTGGCAACTATTTTTAAGGAAACTTCTGTGAAAATATGCATGCTTGGTCACTTGATGGTCAAGTGATTGATTTTATTTTCTGTCAAATGTAAGATTTTAAATTTATGAATATCATGACCTGTGTGTTTCTTTGGAAACTGGGACCTTAGCCTGCACAATTGGTACTCTTGGCCTTAGAGATTTGCAATGTGCAGGCACCATTTGAACCAATTTCCCCAAACTGCCTTCATTTTTCTCTCTCTTTCTGTACATATGGCCTTAGTCACATGCAGAAGCCCTACATGCAGTAGTGGGTGAACATCTTTGCTTAGAAAGGACCAGAGAAATCAGCCAAGACCAAGACTGGTCAGGGACTCCCTGGGGATGCCATGCTGGTCCTATTAAGGTGTACAGTTCTGCTTTAGCCCTTAAAGTGAGTCAGTAGGAACTAAAATTAAAAAAACAGCTGTCAAATAGCACAGAAATAGCATCTAAATATTCTGGGAAGTGTTTTATTAGTATGTAATTAATCACAGGTTGTGCACCATAGGTGAGCTTCCACTCTCAAGACAATAAATCCACAAACTAAGGGCAAACTTGACTTCTGCTTGCCAGCTTTAAGAACTGATAAACACATATATTTTCCTGCTCCCTAATCCTCCCTTGCATTTTATATTTTAAGTGACCACCACAGAAACTGCTACCGTAGGTTTAATGAAGAAAAGTACAAAGCTTATATGACAGAAAACTGCAAAGCTGATAAAGAAAATATGATCCTAGCAATTGCAGGTCCGATAATCTCATAAATTAGCTTAGATGAACTGATTATTGTGGAAAGGAAAATATATTTCTTGTCACTGCTACAGCTTAGATCCAGATGCTGAGTATCACCCTACTTTCCTTGTTTTGGTATACTAGAATCCAATGTTACTTGAATGTTTAAGGTAGGTATGCTATATCTCATGCTGACACTAAATTCTTGGAACAGCAGGAATAAACCTTTTAGGTGACTTGGAATGGGAAACATCTCATTTGTCTGATAAAGAAAATAACAATTTCTCACTTTCAAGGAGAATAAATAACCTACGGTGCAAAAAACCCCTGAAGTTAATTTTCTGTCATGCATTTTTTTCTGCTCAGGTGTGAAACATTTTTATCATGCACAGATACAGCCCTGCTTTCTGCTCTAAGTGAATAGTTTTCTTTGCAAAACATTTTTTTTTACATTGGTGGCCCACAAAATGGCTGATTGAGAAAAAGCTCAAAACTCAGAGCTGGTGCTGGTTGGTTTTGGTAACTAATAATTTCCCTTTGGAAAGATTGTTTTTTTGAATATTCAAAACTACACTGGAAGCCTAAGGAATAGGTGATTCTCTGAGCACTGGCTCATGTCATCACCTAAGAAAATAACATGGAAAGCTGTTTGGGAATGTGAATCATTTAGTAGAAAATCTTTCCACAGGAAGATACTGATAAATTACCAAGGATGTAGAGACCTGTAAGTGTTGGTAGCCTGGCCATGCTGAGAAAGGAAGAGAGAATGGGTTTGGGCGTAAATGTTAGCTGAAATGGGCTTGGAAATGAATGCAAAGGAATTACCTCCTGTTGCATGTGAATTATTTTTGGAGGCAGTACCTTGAGCTTTTGAGATAGCTGTGCATGCCAGATCTGGTTGCATTACCATATTGCCAACATTCTGATTGAATGATGTTGCACAGCCCACCTATTTGGGGCATGTCTGCTTGAAGCAGAAGACAGAGCCAGAGCAAAGCTGGACATCAAACATCATATATTTGCTGGATTTTCAAATTGTTCTTTTCTGACTACAAGGAATGTGGTAGGCTTGGGTAGAAAGGCATTTATCTAAAACAAAGGCTCAATGAACAACCTAGGCTTTCAAATGAAAGTGTGTGCCTTGTGTACATTCCCCAGTCCAGCTGTTAACTGGCTGCATTATAACAACTACCCCACGATTTATCTCTCCAGCACTAATGAAGTGGTCTTCAATACCACAAATGATGCCTGAGTTGTAGGAATGTTTTATAGGTTTCGGAAGAGTCTTTCTTTTAATATCTTGTCTGAGAACAAGCATCTCTTTTTCAGGGATTAGTCTGTCCCTAATCCTGAGGGAGCATCACCTGGCACAATTCTTGGGTTGTGTGGAGTCAGCTGGACATCAGGAAGAACTACGAACTGGGCTCAAAGCTGGCAGATACCTTCTTCCTGACTGCTTTGCAAACTACCACTCACATCAAACATGTTACATCAAAAACAACCATGAAAAGTGTATCTACCATTAGTTCTCTCCCTATTCATCTTGCTGGGATTTAAAGATCAAGGTTTATTCTTTAAATGTAGGTTCCCATTGCTGACACAATTAGCTGTGTTTGTCACAACTGTTAGGAAGACATTTGGCAGGTAGGAAGTGACAAGAGACTAGTTTTTTCATCAGCCAAATCTTATCCTTTTGCTTCCATGCTGAGTCTGCATTACAAATTTTAAAAACCCCTCGTGTTCTGATTCTTGCTTTTTCCTTTTTCTCCCTTTAAATTAACCTATTCAGTACTTTTCCCTGGAAAATCTAAGCAATTTCTCAACAGTTTTCTGACATGCTCCCTTTTTCTTCCTTTTGTGTCAGTCTTAGAGTCTATTTAAAAAATGGAGCATCTTAAAAACCAGAACACTTCTGACATTTGTGACAAGACGAATTTACATTTCTGTGGCAGTGTTGGTACCCATCTCTCCAACGTCCTGCTTATCTCACTCACACAATTGCAAGCGGATTTCTAAACTTATATTTTAGGACCTGCTTCTGTTAGTAAATTGTATATGCATCAATGCTCACAATTCAAATAAGCAGGTGACAGAAACAACAGTAAACTCTCAGTCTTTGACAGCTTGTTTCTTCACCATCACCATTAGTTTCCCAAAGGGGCAAACACAAACCATTTTTGCTGCAGCTCTACTCAAGGGTTAAATTAACATGTGCTTCTAGATACAGAATTCTCCCTGAGGGGGAAGCATGTACAAAAATGAAACAACACAAATATCCACTATTGTAAAATTCTCAAAGGCAGATGTGTACAAAAAACTCTCCTTTTTCTCCGCTAACATTAGACAGCCCTGGAATCTCTCCAAGCACAAAATTTAGAACAGAACATTTTAAAATAGGATTTTAAAACAATTAAATAAAATACATAATTTGGAGAGGTACCATTTGTTTTGCACTTCATACCCCTTGCCTGCTTCTGTTAGAATAATAAATACACATCCCAGATGACAGGCTGCTGAAGATATTGTCCAGTAGGGACATCTAGCTTCTTCCCAGAGCCTGTAAAGAATTGTTTCAGTAACTTTGAAGATGTCTTTTTGACTGTAACATAAATAAGTGGTTGCAGAGGTCTGAGTAATTATATGTCCTTTGTCAAACACTACTTCTTTTAAACTAGTTGATATAATTATATAATAATTATATAATTTTTTAAATCTAAACCTCATGTGCAAAGCAATCTTTCAGGAAGTGAATCTACAAAAACACCCCAAAATCTTTCATGTTTAGTTTGGAATTTTTCCTGCTCTGGAAATGACCACAGTAAAGAAACTGATTTAAAATGTAATATGCGTTCAAATAGAGGCTTAAGAGTTTAGGTTTTGGGAGCTTGGTCATTTTAGCTGTCAGTTTGAACAAAGGTAGAAGTGCAACAAGGGGCAGACAGAGCTTTACAATCAGAGTTGCTTGAGAAGAGGAAACAGATCAGCCACAGATCTGTTCAGGACATTCAAGCCTTACCTTTTCCTTAGACACAGCTGACTTGCCCCAGCTCTTTGACACAGCTCCCTCCAGCACTGGAAAGTTCAGGACCATGCAAGCAGATAGGGTTGGTTTGCCTGGCTGTGCCATGGAAAAATTCTGCAATCGGTACAACCAGCAATTCGTCACTGCTACACAGGGTGATGGTACCAGGAGCATGGTTTTCCTTCTGTAAGTCCTCCTAGGGTCAGGCCTCTTTGGGAAGTCCATGTAGCCAGGGTAATGGGGAAGTTCAGAGCTTTTCATGCCTGGATGAGGAAAGCCAGAGGAAAAAAAATTAAACATCTCTATATTCAAACTTTTTCCTCTTTCTTCACTGAACCCAAGATTTGTAGTTTGTGTTTCCTTTAATTTTGTGCCCTCATCATGACCTCTTGCTGAACCCCTAAACTCTTCTTTAGACACTAAAGATAATAAATTTTCATACTCATTACTTGAACCTTAAACAAGTATTCAGCAAACTGAAATTCAATCCCACAGCTTTCAATGAGCTACAGGCACTACATGAAGAGGTATAGTGTGCAGCCACCCATTTTGCTCCAGCCACAGCTTCTAGCCAGATCCAGGGCTGTGCTTCCAGGTTTCTCTGCTCAGGCAGCTCACATATGCTATAGCTAAATAGACCACAGGTGTGAAAAAGGACAGGAAAGCTCTGAATGAAGACCAAGCTAGTAGCCTCACATTCATCAGCTGGTGAGCATGTGGGTTTAGATGGCACAATTTTCTCCACTGGTAGTATAAAAGGAAATGGCACTCCACTCAGTCACTGGTTTGCATATCCCAGGAGTCCCATAATAATTTCCATGTCGTAGTCTGCATGCAAAATGTAGTTCTATGAAGTGGAAGAAGTTAAAAAGTCAATGTATTTTATGGCCCTACAAGGTGTTGATAGATGAATTCTGCCTTTTCCAGACTCAATCAGTGAGGCTGCACATGGGGGGAACTGAATTTTCTCTCTGAGTGTAGGACTGCGGTTATTATCATATTTATCATTAGCAGCGTGAGCACACATGGCACAGCAGCACTTCATCCATATTCATGCTTTATGTGTTGGTGCCCTGCAAGCATGGAGCTCAAAACCACTGTCCCATTGCCTACAAGTCACACAGATGTACTGGTGCAAGTCACCCTAGTCAGCAGATGCCCTCTGGAGGTACCAGATGTTCAGACTAAAGGGAGGATGGGAGCTGGGAGATAAGTCATGTAAGGTGCAGCATGAAGAGGATTTGTAGAAAATGGTTCAAAATGGTTGGTGCAAGCAGATATGAATAAATATTATTACTTCATTCTTAGACATTGGTTTTTGTCCTGTCCCTTCGAGGCACTTTTCAAAGAAGTCACTATCCTGATCCGAATTTTCCTAAAGCACAAGAGCTCCCACAGCTTGAGAGTTCTCCCTTTTCTCCCTTCCAGGCCTGCCTTGCTCTGGGCATTTGGAATGGCTGACTATGTTTTCTCTCTCCCTGAGCAAAGCACTGCAACAAGGACAAGGTGATCAGGCAGGGTATCTCCCTGCTGCCAACCTGCACCCATTATATTCAATGAAAAATAAATGGCAAGGAAATGAGCCAACGTGGTGTTATCGGTCATGCAGCATCACTGCTGTTTTCAGAGATTGCACCTTTCTGAACTCGTCTGGGGACTCTTCAGCTGCAAAGCCAATGACCTCATTTGTCACCTCACAAATGCCCCCTCCTGTGAGCCTTGTGGACGATGTACATCTTTGTTTAACAGGACATACAGCTTTGAAGAACGAGGAAAAGATTGCTGATAGTGATGTGAACTCAGAGCAGGCATAAGTCACCTTTCCAGGAGAGCTCAGCTCTGATTAAAGCACAGTTGAAAAATGTGCCTCTCCCAAGAATTCCCCTTGTAGCATTCCCTGCTAGATTTTCCAGATTACATCAGTGCATGACAGACTAGGAAAGAAATATGACTACAATTTTGAACATAGAAATAATTCTTAAAAAGAATTATTTTTTTAGTCTTAATGGTAAGATCATAAACCTTTGCTGCTTAGTTAAACGGGAAACCAATTCATTTAATGATATTAAAAATTTCTACAGCATGTGTGATACAAGACATCACAACAAATGATAAAACAAGTCTTGTCTGTCTCAAAATCCCATTGTTGATGCAAGTAGATCAGGAACAGCTAAAACAAGACTGGGTGATGAAAAAGGGTGAAGATTTATAATATAAATTGAAAAAAAAAATCTGAACTTTGGGTGTACTACTGCTTATTTAAAAAAAAATTAAATTAGAAGCTGCTCTCTTTATGTTCCTATGCATGTAGCACAGTGAGAGTGAGTTCTATTTTGAGAATATGATGCTTCTCAGATGTCATTAATTTGAGCAGGAGGTCAGCAAAAAAATGGATTTACAAGACAGAGATCAGGCCATGATCTGATCTGTTTTGCACAAGAATAAAAAACCTCAACATTCAAAAAAGAGAAAAAAACATTTTGTAACTTTGTTGACGAAGGGTCAGAGCAGTTTCTTAAAACATGTCTGGCAGAGCTCTCTGAAAGCTTCTGTATTGCTAATAAGAATGTCACACTTGAAGGAGCATTGTACTATTTTGTAACCTACCATATGAAACCTGGTGCCCAGCCACGGGTTAAATGCACACAATGAAATTCTCTTTCCTCCCGCTAGCAGTTCGGTCACTTACTACACTGAAGTCCGCAAAAATACAATATGACTCAGAATATGTAGGCTGTGGATAGGCAGAGAAAGTTCATTCAAAATTGATTTTCTTTCAGGCATCCCTGATATTCCCTGTTTCAATTGCTCACCTACTGTACAGTTGAGTGAGCACTTAAGGAAGTTGCAAAGCGATGCAGCCTGTCTGGGACATGAAGGAATGTGGAGCAGGATAATCACAACATCATCAACCCAATTCTCCAAGGTAGCTGGCCAATAATACTGTTCTAATTGAATAACTTATCCGCAGCTATTTCCCCTGGGAGAGCCTACGGCTTCAGCTCTCTGTGTAGGCAGATGGTGCAGCATACACAATGAAACCTGTAATTTTCTCTCACTACTGAGCATGTTAACAGTGAGCTGTTTTCCCAGTACTGCTAGCCCATTAATATTTTATTTTAACTGGTTTTCTCCAAGTTATTATGCACCATGCAGCAGAGAATGGAGAAATCAATGATACATTTCATATTATTTTTACAGCCAGCTCTCTAAGCTACCCCCTGCTCATTAAGGCTTCTGCTTTGCTAATCAACAATTGTATATGTCATCATCAGGTATATGCTGAAATGAAAGTGTCATAATTAAAAACAAAGGTGCATGAGTCACCAGAGCCCTGAATTACTAACCAGCAGCAAAGCATAACAAATAGGCTGCTAGTGAATTCCAAACCTGCAAGGCTGTTCTTTAAAACATGCATTAATGAGCATGTGCCGAGCGTATTTCTGACTCCGAGAGTGCTGTCCTGATCTCGCTCTCTGAACTACACGTCTCAGCGCTGTACTGCCATCCCCTTGTCCCCAAATGTTGGAACAGCACATAATCCTCAGCAGCAAAAGTGGTTGAAAGGCAAATGCAGCCTGGGAGGGCAAGGCAGCAGAGACAGCCCATCAACAGCATAACAACATGACAGATGACAGACCCAGAGGCAAATCCAGGCCTGCCAGCAGATCCGCCTGTAGAGCCTGCCAACGAGCCAGATGCTGCTACTGAAAAGATATCATCCCTAGCTTAGCATCTGGGTCTTGCTGTGGCCAGCCATGCTTCATGTGCTCCATGTCCTTACTGCTGACCCCAACTGCTGGGAGAGGCTGGAACAATGAGGGAGGCTGCATCAACGACATTGTATTTGTATTTTGCTAGTACATACACTGTGACTATAAAAAATGTCAGTCTGCATACAGTGTAATTATCAGTTTGCATTTATTTTAGCTCTTCTGGCAGCACATATACACTGTTTCCCCTCTCCCACTGTCTCTGAAAAAAGTCAGCCCTGGGATTCATTCTTTGTTTGCCATTTCTACTCAGAAGTACACACTTAGCTACTTCACCATCTCTTAGAAATAGCAGTACACTGTAAATCTATGTGTGATTAAACCTTGGCATTGATATCCAGCAGTTCTTGTCCCTGGAAAGGTACAGTTCTTTCTAATTCACAAGTATTTCAGAGCTTGGCTTGTGGTATTAAACATCAAATAAATCTTTGTCAAGTGACTCAGGTGACAATTAAGTGAAAACTAACGATATGCCATTACAGAAAAGGTAATTGCATCCATTGTTAGGTACTTCCCAGGTCAGGATACATGCATAGGATTTAAAAAATGGTATTAATTCGTTCACCCTGGCATCCTCTTCTGACTACAAAAGTGTATTAATAAAATCATCATTTTTCCTTTTATAGAAGTTAGGGACATTCTTTTTCGATGATCCTACCCCCCTTGGAGTTCAGCACTGCTTTTCTGCATTCTAGTAATTGGCTCAGTCAGTCAAGAAAAATGTAAATGTAGATGTTCAAAAGCATCCTGTTGAGGACAGGGCAGGAAAGGTTCTGTTCTCTTATTTTCTCATCTAGAATAGTTACTAAGAAATACTTTAAGCACATGTTTATAAATGTATTCTTCAGAATATATGTAGTGTTGGAATTTATTGATCTGTAATAGAAATTTCCTTAGTCTTGTTTAAGTCTAAGTGCATTTATAGAAACCAAACCATGTTGTCCCTTTTAGTTCAAGGTAGGATTAATCTCACTTACCTCAGTCATCTAAGTCACACTAGGATCCCTTTTAAGCCAATGGAAAAATACAGGCACCATCAGAAGGCTATTCATCTCATCCTAATGTAGGCATCAGAACAATTCATCTGAAATGAACCCTTCTGTGAAAGCACCTATGTCTTTCTATTAATTATAAAGGAAGCCCACGGAGACTGGCTTTGAATAGGTTCCTCTTTTTTACTCTTGTGAGATCAGGTGAGATGTATCCCACTCTTCATAAGGCTAAAGAGGAACGTGTAGGCAGAAAACCGGGAAGTTAAAAGAGACAGCCTTTCGTTTTAGATTCATATCTATTTCCATAATTAAGAAAACATTACCAAATAAGCCAAATCACAAAGCTACTTTTCTCTGTTTAATGCCACGAAGCTGGAAATAGCACAATTCCCCATATACAGCCTTTGAGCCATTTGCAGTGGGAATATCTAGTTCCCTTAGTGAATCATGCAAAGCTGGAAGATCTCTTGACACTGATTCCTGCTTCTTTTCATTCATTTTTTCAAACATATAAGAAGATCCCAGGTGTATAAAGACAGCCTGCACTGGAGACCTGGTCTATTCTGATGTTAGCAATTCTTGTAGTTATGGGAATATTATATGGAAAAAATATGGAATATTGAAAAGGACCTCGGATATGTTAAGAGCTTTGTAATCACAGATGTTTTGAGAGGGGCACTTATGTGATCAGCTCTGATGAAGATTCAGTCCTGTAACTAAAACTGCTTGATTACCCTGTGGATGGTATAAGAATTTTTTCCCAGTAAAGTCTTATTATTTTTCTACATTTTGATTGGCAAACATGGTATAAACCAATTGGTCAAAAATCTTAACTAGCCTGAAAAAAAGCCCAAACATTCTGTTTCAAAAATTTCCAAAATTAACTTCTAAAAATGTATATTTCTTTAAAGCATTATTTAAGCTAAACAAAGAAATACCAACTGTTTTGAAGAAATGCATTATTCAGTACTGGAATTGTTTTTTCTCTCGCTTTTTGCTAGCTGAGTACTCTGTATGACAAATTACTTTACAGGTTAACAAAAATTAAATTCAGAATTGCCAGAAAATTGAAAAATTGGTTATTCACATGGCAGTACTGTGAGATTAGTACTTCATCTATTGTTCTGCTTTTGGTGCACAATACAGACAGTTTTGAAAGCTGATGTTGCTTCTCTTCAGGAGAGGTAGAATATGGTAATTAAAATTTTTCCACAGCATCCTGTTATCGTCTGTGGTCACCAGTGCAAAGGAAATGGGGTCACCAGCACATCTCCATACTCACAGATGTCTCTGAATAGGAAGGAGCATGTATTATTTCTGAATTCTCATGTATTGGAAAAAATTGATATTTTTGATTATACATAGGTATTTTAAATATATATAATAAACATAATAATATATAGTATATAATATATAATAATATATAATAAAATAAAATAATGTATTATATATATAATAGATACATTATATATATAATATATAACAATATAATAAATATATAATGTGTCTTTAAGAGCAGAGGCAAGAAACTGAGTCATCCGGTGCTGTAAAATATGGAAGGGATGTGGAACTGTTTTTTAATGAAAAACAGTACTGCCAAAAACTACAGCTGCTTCCATGGGTCAGTCTCATTTTCTTTAATTCAGAACCAGATGCAAACGGTAGGAACTTTTACAGGTAATTTTTTAAAGCTGACATTCAGTATCAATGGCATTAAGTTGCTTGCGTGGCTGTTTTCATCAATGCATTAGGTTTACAGAAAAGTGTTTGCATTGAAGTGAAACTTGCAGGCACTTAACTTACTGCAGATTCCAAAGTGGGAGAAAGTACCTTGACATGCCTTCGTTTTGTCTCACCCAAAAGGCAGGAATCACTGTGCAAGGAGCAGCTTTTCCAAGTGCACAGGAAGACATGTAGGTCCAGATCCATTTCCCGGGAAGATTAATGGGAGGCCTTTTATTGACTTCAGCTGAGACTGAGGACAGCAATAAAGATTCCTGGCTCACAGTTCTCTACTCTAACCAAATCTACTAAAACATGTTCTTAAAATCTTTCCTTAAAGGCCTTGAATTGTTCTGCTACTGCTGATCACCAGAGACAAATTCTGGTTGGTATCTCCATACATTTGCAGATGAGTACGACCAAAGTCAAAATAGTGAAACCATTATTTCCTGTAGTAATTCAGTGGAGTTGTCTGGAAATGAATAATAACATACAGCTGCATAATTCAACAAAAACAAGATCATTTACTGCAAATTCTATAGGATTTATTCTGGTGATTAGCAAGAGAGAAGATGACATCCAAAAAATTTCTAAATTTTTATCAGCACTACTGGATCAGTTCCCACATTGGTATAGTGTGAAGCAGCAGAGAGGGCACCCTAAGTCATGTGGGATCACCCCAGATCTATAATGAGGAAAAGGTAATTATAATCAAGGAACAGCCCCATGCCATGATCCTCCTTTATATGAAATAATAAAAAAAGAAAAATGAGAAGATCAAATCTTTGACCTGTTTTTATCTACTCTGCTAATATTTCTTCCGAGATTTATAAAGTATGTATATAGTAAATACCACACATTCTGCCTTTACCTGCTCTCATGATTCTTTGTTCACAATATCCAACATAGTGTAATATGACAAAATGCAATCTTCATGACAGAATGCAATCAAGTCAGCTAAGATTTAATATCCTTCTAATTTTTATCTAAAGATTTTGATAGAAGAGAAAGAGTATAAACTGTTCATGGGAAAACATAAGTATTTGGGATAGAACATTTATATTTATTCATGTAAAGGAATATATGTACATATATAAACAGCTTGGGAATAAATAGAGGGAAGAAAATACTGACTGGAAATGAAGCAAATGAGTTATAAACTCTAACCACAGGAAAAATAAATCATTTAAATGAATACTGCAATAAACCTCTGTTTTATAAGCAGTTGTGACCTGTTTGAGGAGGAAATGCAGAAGTCTGCCAAAAGCATATCATATCCATCTGTCCAGTTTAGAGTACTATTGAGTTTTTACTTGAACAGTTCTCAGCCCAATCTTGTTAATACTCACATATATTAATAGCCTTGTTCCTAAACTTATTCCAAAATCATCAACTCAGCAGAGTGGAATGATAAGTGTAAGTAAGATGACGTGTAGCTGAGATGCTGTGTAGGGCCAAACATGTGCCTAGGCACATGCAGGATTAAGCTGAAAAACTGTAATATTTAGTCATCACTGTAGTGCTAGCCCCAATATTCACAGGCATGGTTTATGTTCCTATCTTAATCTGGATTTCATCATTAGGATGAAGATTTCCATGTTTTTATTCAGTGCTGCAGTTCTGTGAACTTCTACAAGACTGGTGCTTGTATCTCTTTCATCCTATGTGCAGAAATGCCCAAGTTTTCAGACAAATCTGCAGAACCAGATTTTACTTCCCACACCTAATGAAGTAATTTTTTATAAAATAAATACTTTTTGAAGGAGACTTGGAACTTCTCTGTGGCAAACTGCTTTCTCCAAAGTCTTAGCTATGTATTACTCTCTTTACTGTCTTTACATCTTTACTGTCACTATCCTACTATATTTTAAGTTCTTCTCTGCAGAGTCTGAAGCATGGTAAGCATGATATTTACACAGTGAGATGAAACAAACTCAGATCCAACATCTGAATATTTTGAATTAGAGCAGCACTACATCATTTTAAGAAAATACAAGTGATATCCCCACAGGAAATATTTTTTTAAATCCTGTGTAGTTATGTGCTTTATAGTACTCCTTTCTGCTCAGCATTTTTCTAGGGGCCAGCGTTAGTGTCTCATGTCCTCTCATCTGATGGTTGCATTCTGAATGTTTTAGTTATCCCATCTGATGTCTGTAGCTCTCCCCAGGTTCCCAGTGTAAAATTAGGCATTTGACCCTTCCAGGTACCAATATTGTAGGCAGCATAGTCTGTGAGACTGTAACAGTGAAGTTCTTTTTTTGGATCTCTGGTGAATCTGTGTCTCATCTCCACATATATATCTGAACAAATATTATTTCACCACCTCAGAGAGAGTTGAAAAGACAAATCAGCTGTTCAGGTAAGACTATATGGAAGCTATACAAATACAAAGATATAAAACCTGTTACTGGGTCATTTAAAGCCTTGCCCAGAGGCTGTTGTGAGGAAAAAGCAGTATTTCCCTGCAGCAGCCAACTTGCCTGTTTAAACCAAAATGCTTTTTCATCCTCAGAAATCACAACCATAGTCTTCTAACACTAAATTGTTGACTGTTAAGCAAGCATTTTAGTTATTCTCCAGAATGTTTCTACCCATTAAAAGTAACATACAACTGCTTTATAAGATTGCACTAAAACGTACTTTATTTCTCAGACTTTTGATTTTCTTGGCAAGTATTGCATACATAGAAGTTCAGATGCTCCTCTGCCACTGCTGTGTGTTCAGCCTTTCTCACCAGTTTTCTAGGACAATGTAACAAGCATGTTAAACAGTTTTAATGAAAAGCCTTATCAGACACTACTTGTTTCTCCTCTCTGGCTACTTTGCAAGCTTGAGATACAGCTCTAGTTCCTAAGCCTTCTCTGTCAAGCTAACCTAAGGGGTGAGGAATTATTCAGGGATTTGCTGTTTTCTTTGCAAACCAAGCAAAACTTCACAGCTTTATTTTGATTTTCCAAATGTAATTGCAAAACATACTTTGTCTAACTATGTCTAGCAAGTGCATTTAGCACAGAAGTCATTTATTAGATCTGAAAAAATAATATTTATTATACTACTTACACTATTGCCCTCTTTTCTTTCCTACCTCCTTTTGACTTTAGACACCTATTCAGATACTACTGTGCTCTCTTCCAAAAGTGCAACAGTTCCCCCTCTCTCTCCCTCTCACACAATGGTAATGTGTAAATTGTTTATTCGTTTCTGAACGCCTATAGTATATTTCAAATAAATTTTTATTAAATTGAATATACTTACCAGGCATTTAAGCAATCTGACTGAAAGGAGGACTGTTAACTCCAGTTCCATTTTTCATATTTCTAGGCTTGTGGGACTGCACTGGAAATAGATGTTTCTAATGGAAAACTATGTACATAGTGAAGATGCTTGCCTAGATAGTGACACATCCACATAGCATCACATCACCTTTCAACTCAACTCTGGATGAAATTTAGTTTGATAGCCTGGCCCAGATCATCTCAGTGCTTTGCTCTGTTTCTCTGCAGGGCTCATTGATCCATGAATACAGTCAAGGGAATTCATACCAAAGCACATAACTGTACCACCACATTTCTGCTTTTTCAATCAGCACAGATGGAAGTCCAGATCTGCCTGTATAAGCTGTATAAATGAGCTCCTCTACCCTCCAATCTACTAATAACTTGCTAGTAAGAGCATTGTAGTAAAAGATCATGCTAAAGAAGAAAATCTGTAAACCCTCTGGTTTTCTCCTTATGCATGGAAAAAATATTAAAATTGCTTTAGTGAATTACCTTTAAGGGAGCAAGTGCCCTAACATACAAAAATGTAAAAGTCTCTTTTTCCTGAAGAATCAGCATGTATTCCTCCCTTCCTGCCAAGCAACAGGCGCAGACATATCTCCTTCATGGCTTGATAAACCAAATAATAGGAATTGTCTTTTCATCTTTTCTTTGCCATCTATAAGGCTCCATATGTTGCCATTACTTGTCTAATTCACTATAAACACCCAAAGGAAATAGTCACCATCATTGTCTGAATTTTCACAACAAAATAATGAGTTAGCATATTTTAGTGACAACAGAGTGAGACTTCTGCAAAGACACTGCTATGCTGAAGTGGCTGGGCACTCATATTCTGAAAGCTAGGAATCTGAGCTGGTTATTTTCCAAGAACCTTATTGTGATACTGAATATTTAACAAGTGTTCATGCCTTTTGGTCTCTCCTACTATGGCACATCACAAAGCAATAGTTCTCTGAATTTCAGGGATAAGCTTCTTTTTTTTTTCCTTTTGTTCTTCAGTTTTCCATCTGACTGTTACTTTATGTGTCCTCAGTGCATACCTAAGGGGAAACCACTGATGCATGGAAGAAAACACTATAGTCAGATAATAATTACATTAGAAAAACTCTGGGTTTGTTGCTCTTGCTTTTTTCCCCCCCAAAATGAAAAATCATACTTGAGAGAGACTTTCAAGGATCTATTAATGCTGCCTTGCCAGTACACCACCTCCAGGAGGCTTAAGAGAATTGGACATCTTGATTAATTGCCATGGGTTTTTTTAATGTAATCCTAATATTCAGCTTAGTGAAGCAGGATTTTTCCTGACCCCAGGCAAGATGGCCTCTTCCTTGTGTTTCAGATCAAGGGGCTGTTGAAAATGACGGAGAGTAGAGTAAGTCACAGGGAGAAGGTACCAAAAATGTAATTACTGAAAGGTGAAATGAGCTTCTCTTCATCTTCAAACTGGTTTTTTTAACTCTATGAGACTGATTTTGGCTCTGGGGTGGGGGTGGAAAGAGTGGCAGGAGTCAGGAGTCCTATCTCACTCCCAGAGCTATTCTGAGTGAGGATAGGTACATTACAGCCTGTAAGGCACTCAGCAGCTGTGATAACGACAAGCAGAGAATATAGCCTTCTAGATAAGCTTCTGAATCCTTAAATGTGTGACAGTCCTACACCTCAGTCACATGTAGGACACCACAGGAGGGAACATATGGGCTCCTTAACCTTAATAGCACCCAGTCAAAGATGTTCTTTCCTATCTCGAATATTTCCTCTGGTTTATGCTTTTTACGTTTTGCTTCTTTTTCTTCCCCCATCTTTTTTAAACAGCTCTCAACTGTTATAATCAGGTAATTGCAGGACATTTCCAAGTTTCTGATAGGACATATGAGGAGAGATACAAGGAGCTTTTTGCTCATACGCAAAAGCAACATAAGCCCTTTTTTCGGAGACTTCGTCATCTAAAAAGATAGAATCATAGAATCAGAGAATGGCTTAGGTTGGAAGGGACCTCAAAGATCATCTAGTTCCAATCTCCATGCCTTGGGCAGGGACAGCTTTCACTAGACCAGATTATTCAGGGCATAGGAAAACAGAAAATAAGGCATAAACAAACTGAAGAGAGAAATATCTATTACGTGGACAGGCATTCCTTGTCTTGAATTGGGACATGACTAGGGAGAGCCATGTTGGGTCTGGAAGACATTCAGATGCATTACACAGCTCAAGCAATGAGAAGGATGAACAAGTATGCAGATATGCCTTCAGATATAAAGGGACATAAAGGGTAAAAGGGAAGATGTGATGGGGTAGGAGGGAGAAAAAAAAAGATTTATTGGCCTCATCCTCATAACTGAAAGTTTTAATTGCAGGTTTCCCCCCCCTTACAGAGTAGCTGGTACTACAAGAAAAAAAGATGATTTTAAAAGCACACTGAAAGCTCTCTGCTGTCTTTTGCAGAAGATTAATGCAGTTTTAAATTGCAGCCTTATTGTCTGTTGGCAAAGTGACTGCCATGAAGGGATTTAAAACTGCAAATTCTTTAGCGTAGTCAGACATACTTTTGAAAAATGAAGTCCTCTTCTGCTCAGGGGATTAGTTTAACTTTTTATGACGTTCATTTTTGTAATTCTTTACTACTTCTTCATCTTGTGTTTGCTTTATGAGGTTATTATTTTTATACATAGTTTGCTAGAGTCTTAGGAAAGCTGAGAGAGACAGGTGTTTGAAATTCTAGGTGCCATAAAGAGACATAACATTTATTAGAAAAGAAGAAATGTGGCATAAATGGGAGTTGCCTTTTGTTGCTTCAATACCCACTGCAGTAGTTGGCAATGATATTTGAAATAGGATTGCCTTAGGTCCTTAGGTTAGGAAACACTGACAGTAAAAGCACAGCTGAAATATAATGGACCAAAGAAAAGACACTGTGCTTCTGGATACCAGGGTTCCAGCTCTGCCTGTCCTCTTGTGGGTCTGGTGGTCTCCTGAAGGCACTGATTTTCACTAATGTTCACTCAAGTTTAGAAGCTGCTTGTTCAACAGAGGCCTAGGCAGCTTTTGTGGTATTCAAATGTCATTACACAAGGTATTCCTTTAATATTCAGTTCATAGAATTTCAATTAAACTAACTGCCATTTCAGATCTGACTTGCAGATCAACCAGAGAACACATGTTTTAGAAAGCCATCCCCTACTGATTGAAAAATCCTCATAGTTGGGAATTTTACCCATAATCCTAGGTAATGTGTTCCATCATTTGCCCTGCACCATTAACTAATTTTGTTTCTTGTCTAGTTTGAATTGATATAAGCTAAATGTTCCATTGCTGTATTATAGACAGTTATGTTAACAGACCTTGTTGATCAACATTTCCATTGGTGACATAGGCACTGATCAAATAAAAACTTAACTTTCCTTCAATAAGTTAAATCAACTAAGGCCCTTGAGTCTTTCACTATAACAGATGTTTTTTTTAGTCCTTGTGTTATTGTCTTGTGTCTGCTTTTGATTTCTCACCAGTCTTTTTAGGGAGGTTGCAGATGAACTGGTCTGAGTATTCTAATAGTGATAAAAGAACCAAAGAGATATTAACTAGAGCATCTCAACACCTTCAAAACAAGAGATTGTCAGAGATGTCTGGGAGACTGGGGGAAATCTTCATGATTTCTGGAGTTTAACTAAGAATTTAAATGGAATGTACAAGTTTTGAAATGTGTGTTTGACCTGTCTTTTTCCTCATTTCCTCACTTCGTTAATTTTCTCATATCCATCTATGTTTGAGAATATGCATGTATGAGTTCTTAAATATATCTATGCAATTTAAAATAAATGCAGATAATTTTCAGGTTTTCTAGGAACCTCATAGACTATATTCTTATTTAGGTACCTTTCCCCACTTTTATTCTTTCAGGCCACATGGCAGTCCAGCCCTAAATATTCAAGTTAGTCTTCATCTCCATCTCCCAACTGCCAGCTACATACTGCCCTTGTGCCATCTGATAATTGTGGTCTGCTTTCTGTTTTCTTACATATGAGTTATCACAATCACATATATCAAAACCAGAATGTTTTTCTTCCACCTAATTTGTCAGTAAGTTAAAACAGCGCAATCTCTCCTATCCATCTCCGTCATTATTAGCTGCTCCCTAATCTTGAGATCAGCTATAGGTGTAATTAGTAGGAAGTAATGTTCATTTCACAAGAGTTAAAATGTTGCACTGATAAAAAACACTTTAAGGCCTGAGAAAAGATCCGCTCAGGATCCTGTGTATGTCACTTGCTTAGTGATGACTTCTCACTCACATATTTAAATGATAATTAACCAGCATTTACTCCATTTAGCATCCATTGTGCTGATTTTCTCTTGTTTTCATTTTTATAAGGTTGTATACCATCAAATCAAATGCATCAGAGAAGCCAATGCAAATATAATTACCTCCAGCAGACAAAGTTCTAGCATCACAAAAAAAGTATGTATTGGGTTAGTTTGACAAGAATTCCTCACCATCAGTCTATGTGAATCAACATTAACTGCATTACTTTAACTTAAATCTTTATTTACTTGGCTCAATATAATTCCATTTCTTCTGCCTGTGACTCAAATCCTAAAGACAAGGTTGAACTTCATCCATATTTCCTTCCTTCCTTCCTTCCTTTCTTCCTTTCTTCCTTTCTTCCTTCCTTCCTTCCTTCCTTCCTTCCTTCCTTCCTTCCTTCCTTCCTTCCTTCCTTCCTTCCTTCCTTCCTTCCTTCCTTCCTTCCTTCCTTCCTTCCTTCCTTCCTTCCTTCCTTCCTTCCTTCCTTCCTTCCTTCCTTCCTTCCTTCCTTCCTTCCTTCCTTCCTTCCTTCCTTCCTTCCTTCCTTCCTTCCTTCCTTCCTTCCTTCCTCCCTTCTTTCCTTCCTCCCTTCCTCCCTTCCTTCCTTCCTCCCTTCCTTCCTTCCTCCCTTCCTTCCTCTGTTACACATACTCTTTTCTTGCTTTTAAAATAGTTTAAAGGAACAGAAAGGAGATGAGAAACTATTATCTAATCTCTTCTGCAGTGATCTGACCTCTACAATAAGGATACTGACAATACAAGTTTTTCTCAAGGCATTTTAAGTCTGTAGGCAGAAAACATTCTAGAAATGGATTATTGCTAAGTATTGTTGTTGCTGTTCCTAATGTCAGCCTTTCAGACTAAGCGCTGCACTTTAGGACTATGTCAGAGAATAACCACAAACTAGAGAACAAAGGGAAGGGAGATTAAGAGCTCAGACGTGTAGAACCTGCTTCTCTGAGCAGCTGTGCCTCAGTCCCTGGACCAGTAGTCAGGTTGGATATAAATGGCAAGTTTCCAGGTCTTGAGGGCTTCAATTGATGGTCTGTTCTTTGGAGCACTGTCTTCCTAGGGCAGAAAAAAAATTGGAAGGTAAACAATTAGACGGCTGCACTGCACAGGGCTGTGTGCTCTGATTAGGAGATTCTGCCTGACACAGAGGGATGTCACTGCCTGCAGTGGTATCTGCTCCTGTCGCTATCTGCGTGTGGCAGGTGACACTACGGAGGATGAAGCTCGGCTGAGCTGCCTACAGACTTAAAGGGAGGTGGCAAAGGAAAGGGGAAAAGAGAGAGATAGGGCTGACAACTGTAACTAACCCTTCAGTGCCTAAAGGAGAAGAGGGGTGGGACGGCTGGATGCAGAGTCAGTGTGTCACAGCACAGCTACTGCAGCTGAATCAGTCCTAAGACAAAAATAGCTACTTATACCCTCTGTCATCACCACCATTGCTTAGAAATCTGACAATCTGACAATGCAACCAGGCCTTTGCCTCCTCTACTTGGCTGAAGGAGCACCCCACAGTCACCAGAGTTACAAAGCTGCTCAAGGAAACCATCAACATGTGCCACATCCCCATGGTCACCCTACCACCACCTTTGCTCTCTAAGGAGGGGAGAAAAAGCAGATATGCTCTATGGATAGCCAGACCTAGACAAAGGGAAGCACAGCTGCTTTAGGAAGCTTTCTTAAGGAAGCTTTTTTTATGGATTCATTTACAGCACACCTAGCACAAAGCAATATATATTGTTAACCACCTGACTGCTGGTAGGCACTGAAGGCTCTTTGTGTGGGAAAGATGTAAATGCATTTCAGATACTCTCAACATACTAGTAAGATAGGAAAGAGTTTAGAAAAGCTGTAAGATATGTTGGAGAATGGTTATGTCCCTTGGGAACTCTGCAGTAAATTTGTCATCCCTGTGGCTTGTCTTGAAAAACTGTTTCTCCTTCCTTTTTCTGTCATCTTTGGGACTGATGAGTCATCCCCCACGGAGCAGTTCATCCAGCTGTGCATTGGAGAGGTGATATCGTGGGGAACTAGAAACGCCCAGTGAAGGTGTGCAGGAAAGACCTATAAATGCAATGGAGTGTTTTATTCCCATTTATTCTCTTGAAGTCTCAAAGTTTGATGGTAAAAACTATCAAATAAAATGCAATCACTAGGAAGATATAATCTATTATATTCTATGGGAAACTTTGGTCAAGGAAGGGAGTAGTGGATGAATACTTCATACTTCAATTTCCACGGAATTATTTTTCTTATTTTACGTCACACAGTAAACAACTATTCTAGGAATGCAGATATGCCTGGATTTCCACTGAAAGAATCTCAATAAACAAACAAACAAAATTTTAAAATTCTTTTCACTCACAAGTAAATTGAAGAAGTTTTGTTAAAATCCTGTTTGGTTTATTACAAAAAGGAATTCTAACCACCTTTGGACAAAGACAATCAATTGTTTCATGATGGCTAGGATGAGTTCTGAAGATTCATAAACAGATGTCCCCAAAACAGTGCTGAGAAAGGGCAACAAGCCCATTCTTCAGGCTTGGATGTCTTATAGAAAACGTAATCCATTGGCAGGGTTTATTCTATGACTAAGCTCTATTTCTGCTTTCCTGAGAGCATGAAAGTGTGCTTACTTAATGGTTGTGTCAAGCTGGTGTGTTTGTAACTCCTTATAAGCTGAGGTTCAACAATGCAGGCAAGATACAGAGCCATGTAAGTGCAAAAAAGTTAAGAGGTAATCAAGCAGCCCAATGATGAACATTTCTCTAGGGAGTGAGGGGATAAAAAAAAATTAAATTATTTGTGTTTATCCATCATGGATTGCCCTGAGTCTAGAGGAAAAGCTGAACTGTTTGTAATTACATCTTGTGAAAAATTTAAGCAGAATGTGAGCTCAGCCTGCAACACTAAGCATTGCAAAAAACTGCACCACCTGTGGACATTCCAATGTTTTCATATTCCGGTTTTGGTTTTTTTCTATCAGGTCATGTAATTTTCAGTGCTGTATTTAACTCAGAGGATCCTCATATTATTGCAAGTCTTCAAATCTCTTATTAACAGAACTTGTATCTTGTAAGGTATTTTGACTCTTCAAAATGCTGCACAAGCATTAATTACTCAGCTTTTTGATAAGTTAGTTCTCTCCTAAAGAGCTAGAAAATGGCTACGCATACAGAAGACATTAAAAATATTTTATTCCTTTATTCCTTCTTTTTATAATTGTACTGTAGAACACCAAAGGTGCTTTGATAATGTACTGTAAGTCACTAAAAGAATAATAAGACTGCCTATAACACCATAACAAAATTTTTGCTACTGTTTTTCTGTGTTTCTTAATGATCTTATTTAGAGTAAGAAGTAAAAGGGGTAAGAGGGAATAGCACAAAAAATCTGGCATTCTTCAGCAAAATACAAATCCTTACTACCTCAACTAAAACTTTAGGAACTGTGTTTGCATAAAGGAGAATTTCCTAAACCCTCGTGTGTGATTCATTAGCATTTGCTGTTTGTGGGCAAAAAGTTGCTAACTGTTAGCTGTACCTCTTTCTCACCAAATATAAATGGGGTATTAGAAGGAAACAATTGAGATACCTCAAACTATTTTAATTTAGTGAGTGACAGATTATTTTAAATAGTAACAGATCTATTCCCTCTAATATCATCTCCCACAAAATCATTACTCATATCTGGAGGTTTCTGCCACCTCAGTTGTACAGAATGTCTATCAGTACTTAGATTCCCTGAGCAGAAATTTATGGCTGGACAATTTAGGTAAGCACTAGAAATTATATAAAGTTTTTAAGAAACTTAATCACCTTTCTGCAAAAAATGACTGGTAAAAAGTGATTTGGTAATGGCCCTGTTGGAGCATAGATTGGTGACTCATTAAGAAGGAAAGGCCACTGAAAATCTGCCTTTTTTAAAAAAGGGATCAAGTTTGCCTTAAACGGTTTTTAAACATAAAGTGTTTCCACTATTTGTTAATTAAAATGAATTTATGCTGTCCTACCTGATTACTTCCATTTTCTCTAAGCTTCTATATTTAAATGATCATGCTGATATTCAAGACAGAGTTTCAGTTTCTATTTTTAGGCATTTAGAAGTCTAACATTTATGTCTAAAACCTGTCATTGCAAGCTCCCTTTATACTAAAATAAAGAAAATCAGGCAACTCTAGACAGTGATTCATTTAATCCTGAAACAGGCCAGATAAGTCGTCCTCTGGAATGACTTATTTCTCTGCTAGGAAGCTTAGGGTGACTAGTTTGGGCTTTGAAACTGAGTTAGCAGACTTCTAAAATTAAGTCCGATAGGTCGTACTCCTGGGGGCTCATCTTCAAATTAGGTCAGCTTGAGAAGTGCTATTAAGCTCAATGGTCCACCAAGAAGGACTGAGGTCAATGTGCTACTCATAAAGTCCTATTAACAACAAGTGATGCTTTTGGTGCCCATTAAATGGATACAATAATACTCATAGGTATTGCCACTGCATTTTTGAAAGGTCTAAGTGCAGCGCTTATGGTTGGGGATATGAGTCAAAGCTTCACAAACCTTACCACAGCAAAGCATCTCAACAAATGGCAAAAAAAAAAAGAGCATCATATTTGGATTATTATATCTGTGGCACTCAGCAAACCATGGGTCTCTCCATCCTTGAGGTGACAGGAGCATGCATTATATGTATCTGCTTTCTGCTACACTGACTGTAAGATCTCTTTTTTTCTTATGGAAGAAATGTTTCTACCTCTCTCAAGAAAATATACTTTCCTTGTCTCTGTGTGGGAATTTGTAAGAAAAGGAAAATCTCTTCAGAAACCTGGCCAGAAATTAAAGGAGCAGCATCTGTTTAACACTACAACTTCAGTGAAGCTTTAATGACGTGGGAGCTACGGACCAGACTGCAGCCTGAGGTGGCAATCCTGAGCTTCCCTAGTTGAACATTAAGCAGAATTAAAATGAACAGAGGCAATTTTAGCTATCATAGTTGTGATTTTGGTTGACCATTCTTAGCACTGAACAATCTTGAGTCCCATTTTCAAAGCATTCCCAGTGGCTGCAATGGGATTTTTTTACAAACCAGAGTGAGATTTGGATGTATTCCTGAATCTCCCAGAGCCAAGAATTTAGCCTGTGTTCCAGTCAAACTGAGGAAGCAGCATGTGTGCCCTGCATCCTTCTCCTGCACTCGTTTTTACTCCTCTTTCCATTGTCCACTCCACCTCCTTTGCTGTGCACTGCTGAACTTTACAGCCATTGCACTGATCCTCCCACATCCCAGTCCTCCCTGCAGCTGCTGACCTGTGAAGAAACTCAGAGTCTGAAGACCATGGGTACCCTGTGTCTACTGTCAGAAGGCTACAGTAATGAATGGCACCCTTGCCAGTATGTGCTTCCACCACACAAGCTAGTAAGGGAAGCAGAATTTGAATGCTGGGAATGTTAAGCAAGAACAAGGAGGAGTTGTTGGTGTTTTTTTGGTTTTTAATTATACTTGAGTCATGAAAGGACTTGGACTCTTCAAGTAGCTTGATTTTACTCTCTGCCTAGATGAGATTGAAGGAGAATATGATTTCTGCTCCGTATCCTCTTTCTCTGATTCCTCTGAACTTGCTTCCCACTTCATTGCTTTTCCGACAAACAAAAAATGAGAAAGAAAAGGGAAATAGGAATCATGAAATGTGATCAGTTGCAACTTGCTAATTAGAATGCATAAGCCTTTGTGAGGAAATCCAAACCCTCCACTGATGTAATATATTGAAATGCTCAAAAATCAAGGAAATAAGATTCACACCTTACCACAACACTAGGTAGAGAGCAAAGCAAGTAACTACCAGCTGCTTTTGGTGAAATAATAACTAAGTGTGCCAGTTAAAGACCAGCTTTGATTTGTAACACTGCCCATAACATGTTCATGTTCTCAGAAGCACATGGACAGCCCCTTGGAACGAACTAATGGCAGATCCACTCCAGGAAGAGTGGAGGAAGACCTGCTATTTTATAAGGGCATAAGGTACTCAATGCAACACAAAAATAGCTAGTGCTAAGTGAGGGCCACCCAGGTTTATGTTAGTAATTGGTGTATTGACTGAATCACACTGGCAAAAGGCTGTTTGTGAACATAAATAAAGCAAGGCTCCTCTGCACTTCGAAGTTTCCACAGGGTTCTTGAGGCTTGTACTAAAGATTTATTGATCCTGATCTTCAGCAAGACCTCAGTGAGCCCTTCCTCTGATCCTTTTTGTTCTTCTCCACTTTTCTTTCATGGACTGAAGGACTCATGGGATAATGTACTCAGGATACTAAAGGGCTAAATGACAGTCTCTGTGAACGGCCTCCTTTGAGTTACTCAGCAGATGTGCAAATTGCTTGGGACAAATAGTGCAAAGGCCATTCTGTCCTTTACACACTCCTGCTTTTCACTGGCTACCTCTGAACAGGTTGCATCATTGACTAGTAGAAGGAAATGCTTAAAATAGAAATGCTTATATCAACAAATACATTCCCAGTTTGAGACAAAAATGTTTGCCTTTTCCCTGCATTCCTTTGGGGTTCACTCTGATTTTTTGTGCATTTGACACTTCAATATAAAAATAGATGCTTGGTAATTTAAAACTGGTCTATGTCAGTCATAGTTTTGACATTCATGCTTCCCAGTCCATACTGTATACATTATTCTGAAGACAAACACTAACACAGATTAAAGCATTTGACTGCCAGAAATGGAATTACTCCATAGCACTGGCCATAAGATGCTGAATTTAAACTTTAATTACTTCAGTTTGTTTCGTCTTGTGGCACACATCTGCTCTAACACAGCTTCCTCTGGTTAAGGATTTTCCTTGCATCATGCAAGAGCATATAAAGTCATCTCATAGTGATATCTCATAGCCTTTTCCTGGTCTTAGAAAATTGACAAAATTAAATTCTTAATAAGGATTCTTATTAAAATACCCAGGTAAAAACCCCCTATCCCCTAACCATGTCTGGTTCTCAATTTTTTAAGACCAGGAAAAGACATCAATAGGAGATAAACTGAGTTTAGGGGCACTGGGCTGTCTCTGTAGTCACTTAAAGCCTTTTGTTCCTCCAGAAGGTTAGTCAAAGCAGGAATCAACTGTCTGAAGAAGCAGTCAGTTTTTTCAAAGTACTCACATGGGATCTCTGTGGCTCCCATGAATAAGAGTTGTGTCCTCCAGACCTCCTAAGAGCAGCGGGTTAGAGGGACAAGGCAGGCTGAGAGCCCAGCTCAGCTGGGAGGCCCAGTTAGTAGCCTGCCCACTTAATTTCTTTATACTAATATTGCCCTTTCTTAGACATAAAGTGATGAAAATGCAGTAAAGAACCACAAAGTGATATAACAAAGTGATATAATATCATTTATATATATATCATAAAAGCATAAAAGAATAAATGTACTCCAAATCTCCCACAACATCCATCACTGCTTCGCTATACTTGGCAGCGGGATGTCTTGAGAAATATATACCAAGAGTGTAATGCAGAGTATATCTCCCTCCAAATATTAATTTTACTCTTCTGACATTTTAGATTATGCTCTTCTCCATTCCAGTTGAAAATAAAAATAAATGCTTCACTTTTAAAAAATTCAATCCTAGGAGAAAGACTTTATACACTAAATGAAAGGCATTTGTGTTGTTCTAATGGTGGGATTGTTTAATTAATATCAGATGGCTTTGCTTAAAATGTTGTAATAAAAATAGTTCACAGAAACACTCTTGTGAAGTATTATTCACTTGTGTGATCTGTAATAGAATGACTAAGATTATAATTTTGTATCACTTATCTTTAATGGTTGTAAATCTAGCTTGGATACAGAGGCATAAATATTCTCTCTGTTCAGACACTGAAGACAGACCAGTGGCTTCAAACGATGTTTCATCTCATCCTAGAATAGCAGTGTAGGATAGCTGGACTGCCCTAAGTGTGACTGTCTCTCCCTACTGATCATAAAGGGTCTGGATGACAGGCTGAGAGGGGAACAATTCATATTTTGGTAGTGTAAGCCAGGTGATATGAACTCCATTCTGTGATGCAGGAGGGAACTGGACTGGATTGTCTCATGCTGGGAACCATGTGGACAATTAGTTGCATTACTTATCAGCTACAAGCTTAGCCTTCCTTATAGAGTATTACCTCTGTTAGTACATACACAATTATTTTCAAAGAGAGAGAGAGAGAGACAGACAGACAGACAGACAAGAAAGACTTACTTTCCTTTGATCAAGTAACTCAGGCAGCAATGGAGTATCACTGATACCTAAGTCTCCATTCAGAACTTTAATGTTGTCTATAACAAACTCCTGACAGCACCTCTAATAAGAAAACAATGCTTTGTGGTCCTCTGCTGCCTTATTTTGTATCAGATGGCCCGACTATATATTCCATAACTTTCCCCATAGAAGGCTGCACTGCTGTGCTCCAGGTTATTAAAAGGCAAACCACAAATTTCCTCCAGTTATTCTGATACATTGAAAATAGCAACCAACAGTTTAATATGAAGAATCTCACTCTTGTACATAAACAATCTTTTATATTACATATATTCATTCTATAATGAAACATCTATCTCTGGTTTACATACATATTTTACAGAAAACCTGCCAATGTAATACAAGGCTTTTCTATGTAACTGTCACATTTATGTAAACTGTATTACAGCCCGTTCACTGCCTCCATTTCACTTATTCTTATCTTCCACTAAAACCTGTGTAAGTTTACCTTGGAGGCTCTTCAGAACTTCAGCTTTTATGATTTTTATTGTGTTATTGGTTTTGGTTTTTATAGGGCTCAAAGCAAACTGCTTTTGAGCACTGCCAGGATACAGAGTGATACCATAATATACTTAATACCCCTAATAGGCGTCATTCCAGAATATTTGTCCAGTCAAACAGGGAAAAACACACAGCTTGCCTGCGTGATATAAGTAACAGACACATTCTTTCTAATACAGTTGGAGAGACACAAAGGACTAGCATTTCAATAGTGGTATATGCCCCCACTCATATGTTTTTGTGTTTAGTGCAGTATGGAAATTGTTTTAGTGTTTGCTACCAGTTTTCTCCAACCTGGAGAAAATTGCTTCAAGTGAATGCACTCCATTTTACTACCCACATTCTTACAGGAAATTCTTGCAAATAAATACTGTGTTACTGGGCAATACTAAAAATGCAGTGACAGAAGCCTTTTTAATGAATGTTATACTCTTGGTACCTACAACACACCGGGGTTTGGAATAAAGCAGTTGCCACTGGATGACAGCTTGGGAAAAGGTGTTTTTGCAGAGTGTCACATAAAGCAGTTGGCATAATTCTTGCCAGTGATAGTGAATGTAAGTAGAGCAGCATCCCTTCTTCCATCTGGATCACAAGTCCCTTGATCTGCAGCTCAAAAGTGATATGTGCTCTAAAGTATTTTTCATGTCCAATGAAGCAGGAGTATTCAACGATAGCCAGCATATACAACGACCGTCTTTGAAAATATTTACACAATGTATCTTCGATCATCTCAACCAATACTTGTCAGTACAGTAACTTGTTAACATTAAATTGATTCCAAGCTTTTGGGGAAAAGTATCTAGGCTTCCTACAGACTGTGTATTTACATATTGTTTAAAATGAAAAGCAAAACATCTTGGAGAGATGCAGCTTCTGTTCACTCTCCAACTGACAGCACAATGTCTGTCTATTACAATCAAAATCACTCTGATGATCCAAATCCTCAAAATCTTCTGAAGATCCCACAGCAGTCCTATTACACTATAGAATAAAATGTGCTCCCCAGCCTGCAGGCAGACGTGGGCCTTTTTTTCTTTTTGCACTAAACATTTGAAACTCAAACTCTTTGTTATCACTGTGGCCAAGACAGCCTTCTACTATCACATCCCCCACGAATCCTTCTTTATTCACAAATAGCAAGTCGAGGAGGGAACCTTTCCTAGCTCATGGAATCTTTTTGTAAAGTAATTGTCTTCAAGAAACTTAAGGAATTTCCCAGCTTTACTCATCCCAACAGTGACAGCATGGTATTCCCAGATGATGTGTGGAAAATTGAAGTCTCCCATAAGGGCAAAAGCTACCAATCCAGAGACTTCTCTTAATTGCCTGTAGAATAACTCATCATGCTATCATCCTGGCTAGGTAATTAAGAACAGACACCCACAATGACATCTTCTTTGTTTTCCATCCCCCAACCCTTGCCCATGGGCTCTCAACCACATCAATATTACCTGTAAGGGCTGTAAAGCTGAACTTCTCCCATACATACAGTGCAACTTTTCCACCTTGCCTGCTCTACCCATCCCTCCTGAACAGCCTGTTCTGCCCTCCTGAACAATGAGGGCTCTTACCACTCTGCAACAGGGACACTAAATCTTCTCTACATAAGTTATAGATTCACAAGAGACAATGTTCAATGTTCACTTGAAGCTTAATGCAAATATCATTTTGGCAAGTGAGTGCAAATAATTAATTGAAAAATTATGTTTTAAGTCTGGTGACACAAAATTTGCAAATACTCAAGTTTTTTATAACAATCTCTGCAAGAATTTAAATTTTTCCCTGGAATTCCAAAAGCACTGCAGTCACAACTGAGCAGAGACAGCCATAGGCCACTCACAAAGCTTTGAAGTAAAGCATTTTTCTTTCCTTTGCATGTGACAGCTGAATCCTGGAAGTATAGTTGAGGAGCACTATCAGTCAGCCTCAACATATGATAGAGTATTAAAGGCTTGTCTTCAAGTGGTTGTCAGAGCTGATGAAATCCCCCAGTAATACACTAGATGCCCAGGTTGGGATTCAGCTCCTCTGACTTTAGCTAGTTATATTGCAGATATATATATTAAATAATTGCTAAGTTCCCATTATAGTTAGTGTAGTGAAAAGTTATCTCTGCTGTCTTGAAGTAGACATTTTTATGAATATGTAGACTCTATGGAGTAGGACTTCAATTTTGTTTTCTACACACAGGCACCTTAATGCCGTTTAAGATGACATAAGGAAGCTGGCACCTAAAGCCTAGCAGATATGACACAGGACCTATAGACAATCTTGTTCTTATGAGGGGGCATCTGAAAAGCAGAGGAAATACCTATAGAAACTCAATTCATACACAAATGATGCCAAGGAGTAGGCTGCCATGTCAAGATCTTGATATCTACTCACCATAAAGGCTGTGTGGACACTGCCTGCAAACAGACACACAGAAGCTAGACTAAGACAAATCCCACTCCAGTTTTAGTTCCCTCTTCTGCCAAGGAGGTTTGGATCCTGTATCACCATAGCTGAGACCTGGTGAGAGCATTCTACATTCATTTCCTGTGAAAAACATATTATTTAGAGCAAATATTGGAGGAAAAAGATTTTTCCCCCCTTTCTTCTATTTCTTGTTCAAACCATGTCCATTTGTCAAGGTTCAGGAAATACAGTGTCAAGTGCTTATTTAAACAAATTCTTTACATTTTAGAAAAGGTCATGTTTTGTGCCTGTAAATTGCTAATAAACACTTGTTATTTAAGAAACTATATTAATATGTGACTTTTCTAAATAATATAAGATACCTGCTGAAGTGAAGAGACATTATAAAATTAGGTATCAGAGTAAAGGCACAGGTCCACCTCTTATTCCTGCTTTTCTTTTAATACTGGAGTGAGTTTCACAGATAGTAACTGGCGAAATAGCATGCTGAAACAACATGTGCAACAATGCGCCAATACAAAATGCCTGCCTGCAGCCAGTTCTGTGTGCAGTACGAGTTTAGGATTAGGATTAGGATTAATTGACAAAGCACCAAGCAAATGATAAGTCTCGGTAAGTTTTCAAGAGGTCTTCCAGCAAGACAGTCACCGAATCAATTGGGTTGGAAAAGATCTTTGAGATCATCAAAAGTCCAACCCACCACCTAACATCACCTTTTCAACTACACCATGGCATCAAGTGTTGTGATCAGTCTTTTCTTAAACACCTGGACTAGCTGGTGTGCAGACAGAAGCCACGTCCCCTTGCCACTGTCAGTCCTTGTTGTCATTTGTCTTGCTTTTCCATAAGGAGTTTCTGCTCAGATCTTTGCCTGCTCCTCTTTCATCATTCATTTTGGCCCTTCACTCTCCAAACTAGCTTTTGAATTGATAATCCACCCTTCATGTAGCAAACACACAGATGCCAGCTCACCCTGACACTGTCTTACTTTTCTGCCCTGTTCCTTAGGCTTTGATTAAAGAAAATGTTAACATAAGCAATTAAGAATATTCTTAATTTAAGCCTAAATCCCACAGAAGTCAGATGCATGAGAGATTTAGCTACAGTCCTTGAACTGGATTAAAATTTGAGATCTCATTATGTTCCTTAGTGTATTCCTTTCCTCTCTTTAGCTCCATTTATAGGCTCTATCTGGAGGAACAGCTTAGTAAATTTCTTTCATAAAGACTGCAAATGCAGAACTCATATTTTCCACGTGGTTTTTTTTTTGCGTGGAAGGTTAATTTTCCAGGTCTTGCTAAAAGCAAAATTGCTTCTGTGTAAGTTTCCCCCAATGCAGACTTCAGCTCACTCCCTAAGGTAATAGAAAATTAAAATTTTGTAGAAATCAAAAGTACGGAATGAAAAATAATGATGACAAGCAAATTGCATCCCTGATGGGAAATAAATTTTAAAACTATGGAATACAGACCATTTGGCTAATTGACTTAGATTAAGTGATATTACTCACCACTTCATTGGAAATACGTGTTACAGAAGAACAGTAAATATTGCAAATGTTGAAGTAAAATTTTCCTGTATCCCTAAGACAGTCTTCCAGCACTTTTATCGGAGGCTGTTGTATTAGATCATTAGGCTTATTACCATTTTAAAATTATGCCAAAACCTTTGAAAGAGAATTTTAATGGGCCAAGTTGGCATCATCATCTCCCCATGCTTGCTGAACTTGGACTCATATTCTAAACCACTAAGCTTCTATAGCAGCTGGAAAGCCAACCTGAGCTACTGTGTACCCTTTCAAAACTTTGAGCCTTTCTTCTGAAAGAGTTCAGGTAGAACAAAATACTGACTTCTTGTCAGCCTGAACTGTTGAATGTTTTGTTGTTTTTTTCACTTTAATAGCATGCAACTGCAATAAGCTTCTGTGCTTAGTTAAGCATAATTTTGAAATGCATTCTACTTCACTAAAATTTGTATGTTGTCTCTTGAGGACATTAGGAAAACACAGCACTGGATACCAGCTACTTTTAAATTGTCATTTATATACTTCATAAAGTTCCCTTTCTTATCAAAATACTTAAAATTCTATCTGGTCAGCACAAATCTAGTCCCAATGGTCTCTTGAAATCTAAGTTTAAATTCGTCTTTTCAAGAAGAAATGAGAGAGAAAACCCTAGAAATCAGAGAGGGTGAAGAGAGGCTTTTAAACACTATTTATAAATTTATATTTCATGGCAATATATTGAAGCTGCCAAGTAAAGGAAAGTCGACATTGCAGAAGCTGCATTACCATGTGAGGAGTACTTGTGCTTTGGAACAGGAGACTAAAATATATTTGAGTATGCTTTGCTTCTAAAAATACCTGGATCTATTACCAAATCTTCTGGGGGAAGAAAAAACAATTCCAATTACAGATTTATTTGTAACAGACAGATTTCAGTAAGAAGACCCCAAACTACAATGTAAACTTCACTTGTGACAGTATTTTAGCTTCTGAAAATCATGTACATTAGAATGAGAACAGAGGGGTTTTCAGTACTTTAGTCATGAAGTTAATTTTGGAGTTATTGAATGACTGTGAAACATTATGGGATATGGCACACCGCATTATAATGTATTTGAGGTATAATATATTGTTAAGAGTCTCAAGAAATGCCTACTTAGACATTCTATTTAGTTTTCAGACTACACCACTACCAAAACTCTTGGAGTTAGAGAGAAGGACAAGTTACAGCATATAAGCCAGGTTCTCAGAAGTGTAACAACCACATTTCCCTGTTTGTTCCCTTAAACAGCAACTACATTTTCTAAAGCTCCTACAGAGGTAAATTTTGAAGTGGAAAACACTCAGCTTCGAGATGTTCCAGTGCATATTGACACATACTACTGGATGTCAAGTATTTTCAAGATCTGGACACCTTCCTGAAAGACAAGTCTTTCTGTGTGGGAGGATGGTTTGTAGTGATGGTGCAGAAGGCAATCTTCCTCAATGAATTACAGCTGTACTGATTACTGAGGAGTGGAAAAAGCCTTGCCTGCCCGGTGAGATGGGTGTTATAAAAGAGTGGGTGAGCTGGCTCTCAGGTAGTAGGAGTTGGAGTCTGCTGGCTGTGATGTGTGGAGAACGGGACATGGAGTTGTGTAAGGGGCAGACAAGGTAAGAAGATGCTGTGTGATGGACAGACAGGGTTAGGTGGCCTTGTAAGGGACAGCTTGGGGTTAGCCAGTCATGCATAAGGAAACTTGCAGAGAGAAGGATTCAGTGTTTTGTGGAGTCGCCTGTGAGAAATCCACAAAAATAAGGCATGAGAAGTTTTTAAGATAATAAGAGAATGATGATAGTGTCAGTTGTGTCTGTCTTGACAACTATGTTTCTGCAAGTCTTTATGAGAACCTAGACTTGAGTTTAAATGTGTTTTGTTAGTACTGTGCCTATACGTTCAGGGTTCTGAGTCAAATGATAGAAATTAAGCCACTGTAGTGGGAAACTATTCTTGCATGTGTAATATGTGGTAAATTAATTTTTAGTTTTTTCAAAACATTATCTTTAAAGGTATCCTACCTAAACTACACAGAATGAAGCCCATACAAGAAACCCAGGCAGAATCTGAAGTGATTTCACTTGCTTAAGAAAGACTGATTTTATTTTGTCAAAATTGATATCAAATACTGTATCCATTGAGATCCAATATCTTAGTCTTTTGCTCAGTCTCTTCTCTTGTTCCAAGTGTAAACACAGACTTAGACCATCTATGAAAGTGGATTCCTCTTCCCTCTATGCTTTCCATCCTTCTATCTGGAGAGGAGAGGGGGTATCTATCTTAGATTTCTTTCTTAGCTTCTCTCTTAGTTCTTCTTTCTTTATTTCTTACAGGACTCTCTTGGGTTTCCCATAGAGCTACCTTTGGCAAAAGTCTCTAATTAATATGTTACATGAAAAGAACTGGAGTGAGATTCCAAGACTGATCAACTATTTCCCAGTTGAAAAATAATAAATTGTGAAAACTTAATTTTCCATTGAAATTACTTATCAGGTTTTCACAGTATAGAAGAAAATCCACACGAGTTTTTCAATGAAATAACACTTTTCCCAAAATATACAGGATTTTTGTGCCTTGTGGATGTCTTCTGTTCCATGAGCTTGATTGCTTAACCAAAATGTGTCAGCTTTGCCAATATTTCTGAGGGATTCCTTGGGATTCTTTTAGTTTTTTGAAGGATGCCTACTGAGGAACAAACAAAAATAAGAATAGTGCTAAGAGAAGGGAATAATTTTTTGTGTTCCCAGTAAGACTGGTGAAAAGTCTCACTTCTGTCAAAAGAAAACTACTCTATTTCAACAAAATACTTCTTCCCACCTCCTAGCCTCAATTTCCCTTGCTTTTGTTGTCTAATACACTCATCCTTCCCAAATCCTTTCGTGAGGTGATGGGAGGTGCTGTAAGTTGGGGTTGTGTGAGATTTTCCACCTGCTGTCTTGAGGAAGTCTTCACTTTTGGTGTGGAAGCTGCTAGGACCTGTCTGTAACCATCACAGCATATCTCCTAACTTCTGCCAAATAGGACACTTTGCAGGTTCTGCCTGCTGTTCTCAAGTGAAGATCTCCAGTCCTACAGTAAGGACTGGAGAAGAAACCTCTGACACTTGCAAGAAAGTAGGAAACATTACTCTGGTTTTTAAAAAGGAGGGGGAATGTGGAGTCTCCAGGGATTAAAAAATGTTTAATTGTCCATCTTGTCTCAGAGTCAGGGTAGATAGATAAGGGTCATGGGGGAGAAAATGCAATTGAATAATACTCTGTCAATATTACTGCTGTTTTCTGTTCTAATTTTGGTTTGGAAACATAATAGGATGACCAAAGAGAATGCACTTTAGGCTTATGTTATTTCTGCATTTATAGAAGAGATATATATGTGAAAACTGTGTTTTTTGGGATTTAGAATCTTCTGATGAATACAAAAAGACACGCTATAAGGTAGCTAGTAGGACAGAACAACATCTGATCACAGCCTCGATAGAAGTCCAGACAGCTTTTTCAAGAGCCTTCAGCTAGAAAGCCAACTCTAATCAAAACTGATGTCTCAGCAGAAATAACATACTTACATATGACAATAGCCATGCTGAAAGGAAATGCAATTTTAAAAACAGTGAAATGAACACAAGAGAATTTTTTAAAAATCCATTGATGCCAACATAGGATATTTCAGCAGTTAGAAAATAAAATGCATTAGCATTCTCAAATATACAGCATATAGCTTATACAAAAAATACTAGTGATTTTTAAACTCACTTTAGATTCAGGGATTCTGGCAACTAGCAGTGTGCTGAAAGAGTCCTTGCAGACTTGGGCATGTAGGTGCCACACAGAGCAACTCTGAGGCAGCCTAAGGGGCTGAATCAGTTTGCAGCCCCAGGAACAAGATGACAAATATAATCACACTGAGTGCTCTTGGCTTCACCTTGCCCTGCCCTACATCTCCTGCCATCCTGCACCGAGCACCACTCAGACAGCATCTTGGCTGAAACTAAAAATGTCACTAAGGACCAGCTGATGTGGTAGCTGAGAGTGGTCATTGTGACATAGGAGTGATTGAGTTCTTTAACGTGATGGAGTTACTAGTTTGCTGGCCTCTGTAGTATAATGTACTTCATAGTTGGTGTTGAAGACCATAATGTGTTCAGATGCTTTTTTGTATGTCTAATTCAGGTCACATCACCTGGCTGACATCATTAGCTATTTCTGCCTTTCAGCAGTTGCATATTAACTTTAGGACCTAGCACAGCAAAACTGGCATCCAAATCTTGCATCTTATTCAGTATTTTGTCTTTCCAGATGACAGGAGATATTATATTGCCAACAGCCATTTTCATTAGTTTTGCCATCCTCACTATAAACCAGAGACTTTGCAAAGTAGGAGATATGACACACGTACACTTTAAAAAGTCAGAGAACATAAAAAAATAATTATTTAGCAGAACATGCATTGAGGTAATATGGCATTTTGCTGTGTTTGAGAACAGGCTCCAAAGCAGCATGGTGGCAGCTACCATTCTGTCTGCCTTTCACATAAACAATTTAAGTTGATCTACACCAGGATTCCCATCCTGACTATTCTTTCTGGTTTTGTTTGAAGAGTACAACTTTTAAGCAGTGACTGTATGTTCCCTGAGATAGATCTCTGCCACTGACTAAATAGTTGATATTCAGGTTTATAATTAAGATGCAAATGTACTTGAATTAAGACACATCCAATTTGTAGCCAGGCCACTGAATAGGTATGGCCATCATCCTACAATAGCATTTCAGTAAGATTGGAAACAAATGTTTACATGTGTTTAAAGAAAAATTAGAAGAATTCAGGCTCATGTTATTCTATGCCAGTGAAGGTATTTTTAAGATGCACCTGTGGGCATTAAAAATAATGCCAGAGAGAGGCAGAGTTATCTGAGGATGATGGATTTGGAAAAGACCTTGTCTTCCATATCCCAGTGCTGAGAACTGGACCCTTGAAGTGATGACAATGAGCTCCTCAATCTGTCCTTTTGGGAAACGTTCAATGAATGAATTACTGGACTGTGCAGGTCACCAGACCAAAATAGTATGAAGTGGCAAAGAGAGCTTCCATTAGTGGCCACTCATAGTTTATCTTGCAAAGGCCAGGCCACTTCAGTGTAGGCTCCACTACAAAAGGTGAAACAACGAACTGCCTTTCTTTCATAACCTCTTGTAGCTATTCTTTTAAATTCCATTTCTGAGAGTAAATGCAATGACAGCTGCAGGAAAAGTAGAATCATCGAGGTGGAAAGGGGACATTTCTTGAAGTTTTCATAATTAAACTATAATCATTACCAGAATAAGCAGAAAAAGTGTAAATCATTTTAGCATACAGATCCAAATGCAAAATGTAAGCTTTCTTCCTAATTCATTAATTTCTTCACATTTACATTGCAAGTTATAATTACTCCAAAGGAATTATTAATTAGAAATTATTTTGCATTAGGCAGTTGGAAGACATGAAGCTCCCATCTAAAAAATCTGTAATGACATTACAACCACTGTTATGGTTTTATAGTAATGTAATGTGATTAACTGTTACCAAACATATACAAGTATGACTAAGTGAACTAATTAAAAATGCTGCTTATCATGTCCTTTATTGTGTTAATACTCTACAATTGGTTTCTTCCACAACAATTTTATTTATGGAAGGAATATATTTTTCTTATACTAATAAGAGTTTTTGTTATGAAAACATGCTTACATTAAGTACCTTTACAGTGTTTTAGACTAGATTGAGAAGTTCAGCCTGGGAGGGGTTAGAATTAATGCATGAGAATAGCCTGAAAAGTGTCCCAAATAAAACAGAGTACATACAGAAAAAAAATCATAAGGAATATAAAAACGCAGAATCATTAAAGTTAAAAAAGAATTGCAAGATTGAGTCAAACTTTTCACCAAACACTACTATATCAACTAAACCATAGCAGTAAGTGCCATGCCCAGTCAATAATGTCTAATAATGAAAATTCATATATAGTTCAAAAATAGCATTTATCTTTCCAAATTAAATCGTGGAAATTGCTATGGGCACTGCTGCTGGCTCTTTTTTCCCTTCCATCACCATGCTCCTACATTTTTCTCCCTAGTAGCAGAGGAAGGATTCTTGTCAGGCAAGGGCACAGTTATATAAAAAGACTCCTAATGAAGCCCTCATACTCTGGTGTCATGAGTGTCCTTGGTTGCAGTAATGTGACCCTGAAGAAAACCTGGATCTGAATGCTACAACCTTCATAAAGAAAAGCTTTGGATCCTCCTGTGAATTTTATCACTTGTTCCTATGTCTGTTTAAAATTATATTATTACAAAATGCTCTAGAATAGCTCAAGAGGATAATCCTTGCTTAACAGAAGCATGGCATGATAACTTAATCAAGCCTTTTCCATTTGCAGTATAGCTGTCTGCATCAATCTACATTATTAATGATCCCAAAGAGATCAGAAGAATGTGTTTCATGAGGAGGAAGAAATAGCTAAGGGAAATACCAAGTCTGATTCACCAGGAACACAAACCACAAAGGGGACTATGAATTGTAAAGTAATCATGCTAACCCCAGACACTACAGAGATACTTCTTGCCCAGTGATTTAATATCACTTATCTTAGCATATACCATACTTAAGACTTCCAGATAGCATGTGTAGAGAGTGATTTTACAAGACCTTGCCCTGAGTCCTTGAGAAAATTGGAGCAGGGGACAGCCCCTCAGGAAGAGTCTGCCTCATCTGCCCTAGTTTCAATACCAGAAACACCTTTTGCTGGTAAGATAGGGCTGTGCTATAGTGAAATTTTGAATCCTTATTTTTCACAAAATATGTGGGAGCAGGTGGTAGTGGCAGAATTTGTCTGTAGCTATGCCATAATTTGTACAGTCCTGGCCATTGAGAAGTGTGGCAGAGGGCCTGGGAAGCAGGAGAAGCCACACTCTTCTCTCAGCAATAAGGTGTATAATGAATTCAGATGTTTGTCAAGCAGTGTACAAGAAATCCATACATACGCCCATGATTTATAAAGTCTGTAGCTGTACTTATTCTAAAAGGCTTATAAAAACTGTAAATCAGTGCATTCCTGGTGCTTTATCAACCATCAAATAAGTCAAATTTGAAAGCAAAACAAATGCCAAATGAAGCCAAGCTTCTCTGGGGCAAAACAGTTTGAAAGTACCTGATGGACAGATGAATACACAAGGTAACTCCAGTTGGATTTTTCAGAGCATAAGGTAGACATCAAATAGCACAAAATCAAACTCCCTCCTTAATTTTCTAGGTTTTTGTACCCTGAAATTACTGCTTTATGGAAGCTGATATTTTCAGTAGCATTTGTAGCTGATAGAGCTACAGTTCTTTACAGTTTTGAATAGGTAACCATTAAACCATTACTCAATCCGAAGGAGGTTTACGTTTCTACAGTGAAATTGAAATTGTTTTCTCTGTGTCTACAGACCTGAGAGTTATTACAGTTTTCCTTAAACAAATAACATATATCCATTCATATCTATGTGATAGAGACTGTAATATTCAAATACATCTTTAACATATTAATATAACTTAAAAAACATGCAAAAAGGGTATAACACTCTATTTTTCATTAAAACTCTCAGGGGCAGGAGTCCCCCCAAATACATTGTTAGCTCAAAAGGTGTTGTCTCCACTGTACAATCTTGATCAAGACAGCAGTGTTCAAATCTCATTCAGTTGCATATTCAAGAAAAGTTTGGCAGTGAAGATATTTATGTGAAAAATGGAGTTCTGTGTGTTTTGGGGCCAAAGCATGAATATAATTTCCTTTTCAACACCTTTTCAACCTAGTACACATTAATAATTCATTTTTAACGTGGCAATCTCCAACTTAGCTGGGGCGTCCCAAGCAGGTAGAAAACTGTACTTTGCTGTTATAAAGGGCATTTGGTTTTTTTCAGAACTAAAGGGGTAAAGACCATGAACATGACATTTTCAGTGATGCCAAAGGAAAAGTTTGCTTTGGCTGAAGACCCTAAAAAAATGTCACTAGAAAGATAGAGTGCAAGAGAGAATTTGCACTCATCACCTATCTAGTGTGCTGGAACTTTGACCCAGAATTTCTAAAGTTGTGTCAGCTGGATAGTTCTCACTGTAAAAAGCATAAAAAATTTGGAGCCAGGTATTTGATAGTTCTGCTGTAAAGCAGATGTACAGAAACTTTTGTAACCTTGTCAGCTACTTGAGGTTTTATATTATTTTGATTGGGATTCAAGATAACTGAACAATGTTAGAAAATGCTAATGCTGTGGGTCAATCACCAAAGTTAGAGTTCTGGGACGTGCTGGCAAAGGCATATTTCAAGATTTTCCCCCAAACCAGAAACTGTTACTACTTATTGATACTCAGTTTTGGAGGCAGGTAGAAATAGAAACTTGTGCTGGTGATCACTATTTCCCTTCCTTCCCTCCCCTCTCCCAGAAGTATTGATATGGCAGAATCACAATGTGGGAAGGGAGTCATAGAGCGGGGGGAGCTTCTGATACTGCAAGGCTTGGTTATCAAAGGGAACCCAAGCCTAAGCAATCCTAAGCATTATGTAGTATAATCTTTTTTTTTAAAATGAACTAAGTTCTTTTAAAAATCAATTAAACTTAACTCCCAATACTCCTTTAGAAATTCCGTTTCAGAAGCTCTTTTCTTTGTCATTTTAAGCATCTGTTTAATTCCAATCTGAATTTATTCAAGGCTACTTTACATCCATTTCATCTTGTGCCAGCATTGTATTTTGTCTGAAACAGTCCTTGAACCTCCCTGATGTATTTATAAGATCAATTATATTCCTTCTAAAATCAGTTTTACTTGGCCAGAATAAACAGTGTTTTCTAAGTATTTTCTGATAAGAATGCTTTCCATTTCCACAATCATCCCAGTAATAAGAAAATCATAGAGTGGTTTGGGCTGGAAAGGACTTGAAAGAGCACCTAGTTTCAACCCCTCTGCCACAGGTGGGGGTGCCTTTAATTAGACCAGGTTGCTCAAAAACCGATCCAGCCTGGCCTTGGACACTTCCAGTGATGGGGCATCCACGGCTTCTCTGGGCAACCTGTGCTGGTGTCTCAAAACCCTCACAGTGAAGAATTTCTTCCTTATATCTAATGTAAATCTACCGTCTTTCACTTCAAAACTATTGATTTTTGTCCTGTCTTTATAGGTCCTTTTATAAAGTCCTCCAGTTCTCTTGCAGGTCCCTTTAGGTACTGGCAGTGTACTGTAATACATTTACTGGTTTAATTTCTTTTAAAAGTTGGGCAATCAGAACTACAGGCAGTAGTCAAAATGAGGTATAATTCACATCTTTTAAACAGCAGAAATATTTCTGTGCCTTTTACTGGGAAGATCTCACCACAACCGTATACATGTTCCATAAGTGAACGTTGGGTGCCCTATGACAACATTCAGACATTATATAATCAATTCTCTCCATGATAGTTTCCTGGTGATCAGCTCCCCCTGGTTTCTCTTCCAATTCCCTCAGCAGAACAGATTCCCTTAGCTACAGCCTTGCACAGAGAATGTGTAGACAATGATCCTATTTCAGATCCTCCAGTCTAACTCTTGTACAATAACCTGTACCTCTGTCATGTTAGTTTTGCCTCCGAAGCTTGTAACATCAGAATACTTCAGTGTGCCTAGACTGTTGAATGACAAAAGTAAAAATTCACCTTCTGTAAACCTCATTTGATATAATTACCATTATTCTGTTGGCTTAGATGTTGCTTATTCCTTCCTATTTAGTTCAGATCAGTTCACTTTGTTTGAATATAGCCCCCTTGCTGGTGAGGTGTACTCTATATAGTTTGCTAGTCACTTAAAATTTTTACTCTGTCTGGTACTTTCCTTTTTAAGCCACAAAATAATATAGGCAGTACCCAAATGGTTTGAAGCCCTGAACTTATTCCAGAAATAAGGAAGGGTATTCAGTCTTCAAAGACTTTAGCTTCCTGGCCTGCTGCCCACATCAAATATCCTTCAGTGACAGACAATAGAAGTCTTAAAAAAGTTATATTCTTCAGCCTTTTCCTAGCTAGCACACCTAAGGTTTTCTCAGAAAATTCCCACAGCACTTTATTGAACTGTAGCTAAAGAGTCTTCTTGAGGTTAAGTCCTAACCTCTCTGGCAGTCTCCCCACCTTGCCTGGTCTGGAACTTTTTATCCCAGCTCTTGTGAGTGAGTCACTGAGCCACAGCTGGGCAACTTCTTGCTCTCTGTTAACCCCCCTGTGCTTGCTCATGGCAGAATGTATCCAATTGCAATCACATATACTTTAAATATACAGACAGCTGTGGTCCCACCTCAGCCGTGGGCTTGGCTTTTTTCATATTTATGTCAGGTAAATTATTGTTATAAATGAAAAAAAGTGAAGCGAAAGAAATAATTCAGAGAAATAATACGAGTTGGTACAATCTGACATAAATATTGAAAAACAAGCAAAGAAAAGTGATAGAACATGCAAATCTGAAACAGTCCATTAGGGATTCCTTTTGGAAGTAGTAGAAATTTGGTTATCTGTGTGATTTAAAAAAAATAAATATACAGCACAGTATAACTCTATAGGCTGTAAAAATGGTTACCTCCATTTCATAGCCCTGAAAATAACCATTTGATTTAAAGAGATGGAAGGGTTACAAAATTTTTCATTACTAGTGCAAGCACTGAATATAAAAGAAAACATCAAAAAAAAGAGTTTTTATGTGAAGATCAAAATTCCAATGATTTCATGTCTCATAAAGATTATTTTTGCCTTCTTCTCCCCCTCAATTTCACTTATTTGTAGGGTATTGTCTAACAGAAAAAGTTCTTTTCTCTGTGGAGCACCACAAGAGTGCTTCAAGGAATTGAGCCAGACAAAGTTTGACAGATGTGTTAAACAGATGGATGCCAAGAAAGTGGCTTGGTTTCTGAAAAAAATGGATGTGAAGGACTAGAGAGTAAGTGGAACAGAGTCTTGGCTGGACTGAATTAGGGGAGGGAGTCTTTCATCTTGCTGTAAAGGAAAGCAAGAAAACCATGTATCCCATATTGATAAATCAATGTCTCAATTGTCAACTTTTCTGACTAATCTAAGTGCATATTCCTCACATTGGCCCACGGCTCAAATCAGTCTTAAGCAGTAAACTTTAAGCACAAGGTGCTCTAATCTTACTTCAAGCCTTAAAGATAATGAACTAAGCACAAAGGCACGTCCCAGCCAGCTGAATAAAGCAGAAACCACGCGTTGTCCCAGTGCTGCCAGAGGCTGCCCTGTGGTCCCCTGTCAGCAGCAAATCTGCACATGGAGGTAAGTGGCTGTGCAGTGTCACAGCCACAACGTGACTGGCAGGGCATGCCTGGTAACTTGACGTTTACCATTTGTGAACTTCGTGGTATTTGTATGAAACAGAAGTAAAAAAGAGCAAATTTTATTCCCATGAAGCATCCGGGAATTCAGTCTGCATTCAGTAGCCAAGTGATTTTGATGAGTCACATAGGTCTCATTCAAATCATCATTTGCTGCTCTGAAAAGATCTATTTATTGTCTACAAGAAATGAAAAAATAGTTATTGTACATCTCACTTCAAATTCCCTAAAAAGACTTATTTATAAAAAGATAGCTGCTCAAGATTGTATTGAAAATTATCTTTTGAAAGTATGTCCAGTCTGCTGCTTAATAATTGATCTTTCTCCAAACCAGCAGGCACTTTACAAAATCCTGGATGTAGTAATGTATTCTTAGAGATAGGGTGAGTACTCCTTTTCCCAGGCTTTACAAAATGAATTCTGTACCTCTGTATGCATCACAAGGTTGATCTTGAAGTCTACTTTTTATTTTTCATGTGCTAAGCATGAGGTATATATCCTGAACCATGTAAATCTGAGGCAGTGTGAAAGGGATAGTCAAGAATTACATTCTGGTTTAGTAAAGGTTATTAGACATAAGATGATGTAATTCATTACAAGAAAATTAACAACACCTTACCTTTATTATCTCTCAGAGGTTACATCATGAGCTTTGAACCAGTAATGTTATACTGGATAATTACTGCAGCTTAATAAAACAAAACAATCTCTATTTCTGAAAACAGATGTTTTTATTCTCAGACCATGCCTGCACATGGAAAACAAAAAGTTATTTATTGCAGTGTGATAATACCCAGGAACCATTTAGCCACACAATCCTAATGTTTCTATATCTTGAGCTTTCTAAAAAAATACCAAGTGGACTGCCTTCAACTGTCTCAGAAAGCCTTTACTTCCTCCATGAGATAGCAGAGCCATGCTTTAATCTAGAGAAACAGACTATAGTTCTCAGCATCTAGGAAAGCACACGTTTCTGACCATAGCTTTCATTAGGAATCATGGGGTGATAAAGGCTGTCAATAATTTCTCTCTGTGGCTCTCCTACTCCTCAGACCCATCAGTCACTTAATCAGCAGTAGCAGTTCCTTTGTCCTGCACTTCACATTTAGGTGCTGAAAAGGTTTAAAGAAGGGCAGCTAAAACAAAAATACCACCTGTGAAGAGAAAATAAAGGAAGTAAAGCCGACATGCTGCAATCTCTGTACTGAATTCCCAGTTACTTCTTGGGGAGTTATGCACAAAACTCCACCACCATTAGGCACGTTCCTTTTGATGTTCCAAGGTGTACAGGAATGCATATATGTATGTATATGTGTGTATATATAGGAGAGAAGCTTTGAAGCAGACAAGGTTTGTTCTGGTAATTATGCAGGACAGATATTGGTGACTGGTTAACAGAATAAACAAGAGGAGTGGAAAAAAGATGAGAAGTAAAGCAATGATATTTTCCAATAGAGGAATAGAATAGGCTGGGACATGAGGTTCAATTATAAGAGGTGGGGCTCCCTGGAAATAAGAACTCACAAGATTTGGTGATGCACAGTTTCCTTGATCTGGCAGAAATTTTTCCTTCTCTATTTTATGATATGTAAGGAGGAAATCCATGTGCCTTGGAGGTGTAAGACTGTTGTTATTTTGCAGCTTTTTCTACATGAGTGTGTGAGATATGACAATATTGTGAGCATGATCAACAGCATTGGTGTGAACAGCTTGGTATGTTTCACCTTCTGTGTGAACACAATAGGAAGCACAGCTTTTTCTGAGATTGTATGAGTATACAGTAGTTGTTGTGAGAACCTCAAGTGGATTTCGAGCAGGGAACCAGGCTAATGCTAAAGTCATAGACATCTCAATATAATTTCTGACTTTAATTTGCTGTAGCAGCACTGTTTTCACCTTCTTTTCTCCTTGTCTACTTTCCTTTTTTTCCCTTTCCTAGAATAATTTCTCTGCCTCTCCATCACACCTCTTCTTTCTTGAAACCTCCCTGAAGTCATTACCCTAGGTGCTACAGACTCCCTTACCTCCCCTTCTGCCCCCTCTTCCTAGTCTGTGCGTTTCTAACCTTGCTCAAGCCTAACAGGTGAGAAAAGCCAGAAAAGAAATGCAGTCAGCAAAGCTCATTGCTAATTCTTCCAAAGGAATATCCCCTTCTGCATCCCTAGGTCTTTATACACTGTTATATGTCTGTAATAGAAACAACAAGGGGCAAGGGCTGGGCAGACAGGAGCTTGGGATGAGCTCTTCAGACCAAAACAGAGGCAAATTACAAACATAGCAGTCACTTGCTGCCTGTTGACCTAAGCTGTGATCTACACTAGGTATGCCTGTGTTTGAGACTGCATTCTGACCATAAACCTCACAAGCTTTCCAGGTGCCTGAACATCTGCAGATAAGTGTATTTCAGAAACAGAGTTCTGCAGGCTCCTGGATTTTGTAAATGGTCTTTCTAGACCTGTGAGCCCTTGTGGCTAGGCTAAAGATCTCCATCCTTATTTCATACCTGAAAATGTTCAGATTTGAATTTTTCCCCTAACATACATAGTCTGGTTGAATTTCCTATGAAAAAAGATTTATTTAAATTTTAATAAACCATTTATTTTATAGCATTTTCCGCAGGATTTGCAGCAGATTCTGAAATGTCGATTAACTTGACAATAAAGCCCTTTCAAAAATAAAATAAAGCTTTATTTAAACATTAAAATAATCATTTAAATTATAAATTAAGTGGAACTAAAATTATTCCCTGTATTTTCACTAGTAGAACAGCTGAGAATTAATTGGATTGGTTTCTCTTTAAACTGATGGAGGGAGTTCTAAAATATCCTGCTTTAAATCTCCATTAAACAGTTTCAGATGTATTCAGTTGAGCTAGGAACTTAATTTCTAGCCTGAAGAGGTTCCACAAGGATTCTGGGAGCCACTAAACATTGGAAGGATGTAGGTTTTTTTCTTAGAATTACCTTTGATAATGAGGCTGCCTTTCTTCCCTTGAGATGGCTAATCAAACTAGCAGGAAAAATGTCTGTGTCTTACTCTTCCAGAGATGTCCCAAAACTGTAAGAAAGTGAACAGGTTGCTTCCTGAGTGCAAGTCAGCTGGGCAAGAGCCAGCAGCTGGAAACTGAATAAGGATCAGCACTGAAATAGGGATCATCCAAAGAGAGCACAAAAAGGTTGCAGTGAGAGACAGTGAGCAAAAAGAAGTTGATTGAGGTTTCAAACTTTTCTGGTCACTGAGGATTGCAAAAGCCTTTTACCCCTAATCTGGAAACTAAAGAAGAGCTTTCCCTAAGGAAAGCTGTCTCTTCCATATTGAATTATATGGGATTATTCCAGTTGCTCAGCAGTAGTCCTTTACACAGGCTATGTTGCCCTAAGGGACCTAGGCTCAGCAAAGGACATTGGGCTGCAATAGATAGATTAGTTGGTATCAGTTTGTTTAGAACTTCTCTTCTGCTACCTACGGAGATGTGTGAACGGAGGGGACAGGACTGTTTGTTTATATAGTTGCTCATCTCTTTGGTTATGCTTTTTTTTCGATTTTAGTTACATTTCGGATGCTTTGCAACCAGTCCAGCTTCTCTAAATTACTATTCTGACATTTGTGTGAAGTCTGGGAATCAATCAGGGGACTTTTGAAATTTGTAAAACTAGAATGTCTTTCATTGATAGCCTCAATAAAAGGTGCAGCTTTTGAAATATCTTAGTGTTCTACAAATTAATTTCAAAATGACACTGCTTTATGGCCTCTAACATTTTAACCTACTACTCTTTATTCACCTTTATTCCCCAATTTTCTAGAAGGTCTAACAAAAGCACAAAAAAATTATTTGGAGCTACAATAATATCCATTTCCCTCCCTTTCCACATTTCTACCTTTGCTACGTTAAGATATTGCCTCATTTGCAGCAAGTTACATAAAATGTTGTAATTCTTAGAGGTTCTTGTGATAGCCAGGCAGGACTATGAGCTGTTTTACCTTTGGCTGTTAATTTCTTGGCATATTTTTGTTCAGAGATAGACCCTCCTGGAGGAATGTTTTCAGTATGCCATACTGGCAAATACTTGTAAGTGTGCACACAATTACAGCTCATTACAACAGTGGGAGTAATTTGCCTGCCTGCTCTCTCAGCCTTCGTGTTGAAATGAGACTTCACTGTTATTTTTTGAACGATAAAAAAGGGAGAGGTTTATGCCAACCTTATCTATACTTAGAGATTTGTATGCTTTTATGGCATTCTCATATGTGCATGCCAAATATCTAGTGACAAGGGGACATCAGCATCACATTAGACAGTTTCAACAACTACTTTGACTTCAATTGCTGTATGTCTACAAGGTAATATTTTGTTGCATTCACTTATATACATTAAACTGCCTTTTATTTTATTTGTGGGACTCTGATCAAACTGGTAGTTTTTAAATCTCTCTGTGATTAAGCACCAAAAGAACAGAAGGGACTAATTTCTGCTGCCTAAATGCCATTTAGTGCCATTTGAAATGCTCAAGGATACCTGGGGCATTCAGATGGGGCTGGCAGCTACAACATCAGATAGAGAAATACAGAAGTGCTGCTGTGGAATGAGACCTGGATGCCAGATGGCATACCCTAGAGCATCTCAATTGCTTCTACATGCCTGTATGTGCAAAACTGAAAGGAGAATGCAGTGAACTTTCAGGTTATTTAATTTAAGCCTCTGCCTGAAAATGATGCCTCCATTCACTCTATGCATTCACTGAAGAGAATTACAGAATCAGAATCACAGAGTATTCTGAGCTGGAAAGGATCCACAAGCATCATCAAGCCCAGCTCCTAGCACTGCACAGGACATCCCCAAGAGTCACACCATGTACCTGAGAACATTGTCCAAACACTTCTTGAACTTTGTCAGGCTTGGTGCTGTTACCACTTCCCTGGGGAGCCTGTTCCAGTGCCCAACAGTCTTTTTCTAATAGCTAACCTAAACCTGCCCTGATACAACTTCAGGCCATTCTCTTGCCAGAAGGTCACCAGAGAGAGGAGTTCAGTGCCTAGCCCTTCATTTCGTCTCACAAGGAAGTTGTAAGAAACTGGCTTTTAGGCATAAAATACTTAGTCCATAGAAACCTCTAGTTATTTTTCTGTTTCTATGAAATAAGCAGTGAATATATGCATTTAGATCTGGATTTATCTGTTCTAGGTTTAACTGTCTAAAGACTATAACCATTTACAGAACTTTAATAGTTGGATTCAGCTCCAGAGTTCAGTAGCTACTACTATTTGAGATTACTTAGAATAATCAGTTCAGCTGCATGGGCATGGCAAATGAGACACAGGACCTGTGGGAAACTTGCACCCTCTTGGAACAACAGCTGACCAGGCCACTGACAGATCCTGTGCTGTTTCAAATGGTGCTAGATCATTGTGTTGATGACTTAAGTTTTAGCTTTTATATTTTCCAGATCAGTACTGCTTTAGTGTATAACTCTAAAACTCCATAGCTTGTCAGCTACTGTTCTCCTATTTTATTCAGACAAAACAATTTCTCTCTAGGCCTGAAACTCAAGGTCACCTTATTTTCATGGGCCCAGAAAAATGTAAACGACAGTGAAGTAGGAGGGAGCAAACTGGGGAATGGGATTCCACTACCTGAAGCTATAATTGAACGATTAACCTCTGATATGCAAATAAACCAAACCTGTATCTGTCCAAAAAATGTGTGATGGTCATCCACAGGCATAGTCTCTGAGAGACTCCTGCACTGCCCAAGGTGTACCCTGTGAAGGCCTTTAAATAAATACCTACCCTTTATCTTTTAACTATCTAGCCTCTGTTCCAGGTAGCCATTCCAGGCATCAGTGTTTAGGTGACTGTAACCTTCCCTTCATGCAATGTAGGTGTCTAGGCTTTACAGTAAACTCTAGAGATTCAGGCAAACAGACAAGTTACTGTTTTCTCCCTTTCAGAAAGGGCCCATTTCTGATTTGTGTCCAACCTAGCATCAGAATCCTGCATCTCTTACTGCAAAGCTACTTCCCAAATGGTTAACCCCCAGCACGTAGAAATCCATGGAGTTATTCCTACTCAGATGTAGGACTGCACTCTTTCCTTTCTTGGACTGCATGAGGTTTCTGTCAGCCCCTTTCCTCCAGCCTGTCAAAGCTCCTCTGAATGGCAGCACAACCACATGGCATATCACCTAGTCCTTTTGATTCCTAAGGGTCCACTGTATCCTGTCACCTAGGCCATTTAGGAAGATGTTTGTTCATACTGACTGAGAGTATTCTGCTATGACCAACCTCCAGCTGGAATTTGTGCTGCTGATCACAACCCTTTGTACCCACCAGTGCAGCTGCTGCAGTTTTCACTCAGCATCCCCTTACCCAGCATGTACTTCATCAGATTTGTGTGTAAGGAAGGGGTGGTCTTGAAAATCTTATTAAATACAAGACAAGCAATGCTTACTGCTTGCCACTTGTCCTCCAAGCCAGTCATCTCATCATAGGAGGCAACTGGATTGGTCAAACATGATTTCCCCTTCATAAATTCATGCTGACTACTCCCAATCACTTTCCTGTCCTTCATGCACCTGGAAATAGTTTCCTGGAATTTTGTTTCAACACTTTCCCAGGAATCAAAGGGAGGTTGGACAACATGTAGCTCTCCAGATTCTTCTTTTTGTCCTGTAGGACAACAAATGGAAGTGTTTGCTTTCTTCCAGTTCTCAAGAACCCCGTGGTCACCATGACCTTTGCAATATAGTAGAGGCTGGCCTCACAGGGACATTGGGCAGTGTGTGCCTCCTGTGAAATCATTTGTGTATGCCTGATTAATTTCTGTCTTCCCTGATCAATGGGGACTATGAGGGAAAGGCTTCTTTGGTCTAGACTTTATCTCTTGTCTCATGGGGTTGGGATTCCTGAAGGTCAGTGTTGGCAGTAAAAACTGAGGTGAAGAAGGGTTTGAAAGGCCTTTTCAATGTCCTTTGACATCAGATTACCTGTCCCATTCTGCAGCAGTCCCACATTTTCCCTATGCTTGCTCCTTCTGACTTCTTCTGGCATTGAGGTCCCTCAGCATACTCAAGTTAGATAGGTTTTGGCTTTTCTTACCACATCCCTTCACATTTTTGAAATATAGAAGGAGTCTGGATGGTTAGCCTGCACTAGGAAATGTTTAGATGTAACATCACCCTTCTTTTAGCAGGGCTCTTTCACTTGAAGCCTAATGGTTGGATTCAAGTTTATTTCTCAAGTTACATAGGCTGTAACCTTAGACTTGATTTCAAGCTGCAAGAGTAGCACTTTTATTAGACCTGTTTTCTCCTTTATACATCATGTCTTATTCAAATTTACTATGCTGTACACAGCTGTTACAAAAAGAATGAGAAACACAGGGAAAAGGAAAGCCAAAGCCATCCTGTTTGTCATTTCCTGTTGCTGCCTACTCAGTGCATCCAGGACCATTTTGCTCTGCCTCAGGCTCCTATCAGTCCATAGATCTGGAACACTGCAGCCAGGTGCAACTGCAATAGATGCAGAACACTGCTGAGAGGGATAGATTTTGGTAAAATAACCAAGGCAAAAAACATGCACACTCCAATATCATTGTGTAGGGTTTAAAAAGAATAAGAAAACACAAGGTTTTACATGCACATGTAAGAGTAGAAACCATTAAAAATTAATTCAAGGCCAAAATTTTTTTAATCCTAAATAAAAAATAGCAGGGATATTACAGTGGACTATGCTAAGGATCATGTTGAATTCTACCACATGGAAGCTGAACTGGCAATTCGTTTTAGGAAATCAAAGTAGATTTTCTGTTTTCTTATATTGAAAAACATTGCTATTTGAATACAAAAGGCTTTGTATCTTTTAAAGAGAGTTATCTCTATGTGTTTATGACTTGCTATGAATGAATCTATGTCCCTCAACCTAATTTTGAGGAAGATCTCATGATACAGGGAGTGTAGCTATCTTTCACTTGCTTTGTTATATGCTACAGTTATTCTAATATGCATGAAATAGGTAAACAGGTAAAATACTCTTTGTCCATAAGTAGGTAAGATTGTTGAGGTTATGTCCTAAGAGTCATTAATTTCTCATTTATGACTGATTTCTTTATGAGAAAGGAGAAGAAAAATATGTGGAACTCTTGTTTTACCATAATTTTTCAGCTGCCAGCTGCTTCTCCAGGATCCCTGTACTAATGGGAAAGAAGTAGCACCTGAACAGGTGCTGATAAATTGCACATATGTAATAGGAGCACTTCAGGATGTCATGTTTATGGTGCATGTGCAATGCCATTGATCTGTGGTGGCCACTAATCCTGCCATGCCCAGGCTCCTGTGCCTACACAGACTGATTTAGTGCTCCACATACAAAGCAAGACTCAATAAACATGCACAGAACCATGTAGGTGAGATTTATTCTGCCCAGGACTATCATGCCTCCCAATCAGTGCTGTGCCTACAGCTTCTTTAAGACAGCCAGTTTCTAAATGATGAACATTTCTGCCAAGTCAACATGTTGATTGCTCAAAACCTGGTGATTTTTTGTTTTCTGACTTTACTTTTTTTACTTTTATAAAAAGTAACCCCGTATTTCTCACTTAATACAAATGTGTAGACTTGTCACTACTCTCTCTCATGAACCAAAGTATCATAACATAGGGTCACCTTCTTTTATGCAATACCCTGATTTTCTGACACTTTTGTTATTTTCCCCCACAAAACAAAATGGGTTCAATCAGTTACTGGTGCAATTCTGAATAATCTGCTTTTTATTACTGGCTCTGATTCTCTACATATGAGAAGAAGCTGTGTAGCAGTGTTTTAACTCCTCTCTTAATAAACATACTTTTTGCCCAATATAAAGAAGACTTGATATGACTAAATGGGACAAATGGACAGCTATAATGAAAAGACATACCCACAACATCTGATGCACTTCAGACATAAACAAATCTGTGCCTGCAGGCTCTCTTTTCTAGCACTCCAGTATACTTCTTTGGGGAAAACCAGGACTTCTGTTTACTCTGCCTTTTTAGCTTTTTGAAGTGATTCAGGGACATTAACAGTTGCAATGCCTTTCCCAGATGAGCTACAAAGAGCAAAATACCAGTTAAAGTTGCTCACTATACCAATAAGTTATCTCTTATTTACCTGTGGAGAGTGCATTCAGAGCTGAATTCAACCAAATATAGCAGTTGCTGCCTTAGTCTCCTTCTGGTCCCAAATTGCCACTGTAAAAAGGAGCTGGCTCTTCTATGGGTCCTGTGTCATACCTACTAATTTTATACAGTCTTACATAACTTAAGACTTCCTAATACATCCATGCATGGGCAACTCACTGAATCGACAGAGCAGGAGTCAGCTGCATGTTGCAGACATGCATTTAAGGCATCTCGGTGTAGGAGTCTACATATGAGTTGAATTCCATTAGAGTAAGCAGTAGTTTGTCTCAGCTCATCCAATGTAGTCATCTGTTGCAACATTGGTGTTCCAGACATGCTCACAAGGCTGGAAGATATGACAGGGAAGACTTTCTGAAGACTTTCTGGCTTCCTGAAGCAGAAGCTGGGAGCCAGGTTTGAGAGCTGGGATACAGGTGAACAAATAGAGCATCAAAAGTCACTTTAAGCACCTCAGAGCACTCTACCAGGTTTTCAGATGCCATTTCAGAAAGACATTGGTCTTAGCTGTTAGAAATGTACCAAACCTACTAGCCTCGTGCAGGTACCTTGACAATCCTAGGATACCTGCATGATACCCTATGGAATCCGAAATGCAACCTGATGCCTACACTTGGGCACCTAAATACCTCTCCATCAACTCTGAGGTCATGACTTAGACACCTATTTCATGCATCATCACCTTTATTTAGGGAGCTTAAGGAGGTGAATCTCATCCACAATGGAGAATTATGTGAAACTGCAGTCTGTGATTCACACACCTCCAGGAAGGGCTTCTTCTGGGGCTGGATACTGCTGCTCATGGCTGTTAGGATCTATCCCAGGTTGCTGATAATAGATAACTTCTACAGTTACTGGAGAGAAAGGGCTGGGAAACATCTTCCAACTCTCTGAATGACACTTCTGGATTATACTAATACTCTGTCCCTGTTTTTTCTTTTTCTCCCATACATGCCATAACACAAACAGTCTGCAATGTAGTGCCAGCCCACAAAGCAGAGTGAAAAAAAAGTAGAAAATAACATTCTCAGCTTTTATTCTACATGCATTTCAAAGTAAATAAAAGTCATGTCACCTAGTCTTCAACCTTGAAATGCAGTGTAACTACCAGGATATGGTACTTGTATCTTGACCATATCCCAGTCTGTTCTTCAAGTCAAGTAGATGAACACTTTAATCTACTCCCAAATTTTTAAAAATACTCCCATCTTCTTCTTTCATTCTCAAAATATTTGTGATATACTCTTGTCACTCAGACATCATTCTGCACCAAAATGTTCTCACTGACAATCCCAGTATGAGTTGTCCAGTGCTCTCAGTAAAGTAAGTGGCACAGGGTCTTGGTTTTTTAGATACAACTCTTTGCACAACACTATATAATGTGAAACTTAGAAGAGCTCTAAATTTGTCCTTGATATCAAACTCTACTCTTCTATGCCTGAGAAGCACGAAAAAGATCAAACCAGGAAAATGTCTGGTTTGATGCCTTCTATTTACTAAGGCAGAGCTAGATTAATACATCCCTACCCCACCCCATGACTTTGCTTAGGCCAAACACACATTAAATTCCATTGGTGATCTGTCTTGACCGAGGATTAGAGTCAAATCCTCCAAGGTATTTACATCTCTTGGAAGTACCATCACCCTCTGTTCTCACCGGATGCTATGTGACAGGATGGCACTCAGCCACGTGAAGAGATGCTCAGAGCATTGCAGGATTAAACCGTAAGAGCCCATAATTCTTCCCAACAGCTCCTAAAAGAGCAGCCACATTCAGTGTTAAAGTTGCTGCTATAGGGTTTCACTTTCTGACATGTGTCCTAAGCACACTGCTTGTGCTAGAGTGTTACTAAAGCCAACATGAAGGGTTTTGTTCCCAGACTTTATTTCAAATCCAGGCAAGTTTAGTCAAAGCTTAAACTGGTGCAACAAAGGCTGCTTAACATCCTTGATGTTTTGTCTTTGTGCTGCAGAGATGGAAAAGTTTAATATTTCAGGAGAAAATTATAAGGAAAAGGTAGGCTCTTCCTATGTAAAGCATTTTCCTCACAAGATGTTATACTTTGGGAACCTTGTAATGATATAGAAAATACGGAGGATTAGGATGTAAATCACAAGATATTTAGGTTCTGCAATCCATTTCAAAGGAGAAGAGTCCAATATAAATCCTGTGGATTTCATCTGCTGCCAGCCAACATTTTTATTCAAGAAATATTGTTAGCACAGTAACAGGTAGATGTATCGAGCCAGATCCACAATCAGTGTAAATCAATACATCTCTACTAAACCACTGAGAAATTACTCCCATTTGCAGCAGCTGGGAAACTAATGTTCTGTCTTCAGACATTAATGTGGTCAGCAATGGAAAACTTTGTAAATACTACTGATAACTCTTACATTGTTCTTAATAAACAGCTATTTGAGTTGTGATGACTCTCTACCACAGATTGTATTTGAAAACATAATCAAAGCACACAGGCTTACATGCGTTTTAGTGAGTTTGTGTTTTATTTTGCCTGGTGTGAATTAGCCAGATGAAAGGCTGCAGAACAGAGACATGCCATCATAGAAGGAACATGGAGGAATGATTCTTAGTGCTAGCAAATTTAGTATATCCCCTGCAGGTCACATCACAAAAAGCAGGTGCAGCCACACAACTGCAGAGTCCTCTTCTCTAGTTAATGATGAAGTTATTTCTGCCTTGGAGGTCTTTGTGTGATTTAAGAGGTGCAGTGGTAACACGTAGTTGCTATGCCAAGACAGGATTTCCACCGTAAAAACAGAGAGAAACAGGATGTTCCAGCATGCATTAGGGGTGTTTGGTCTGCTAAGGTATCTTCTTTGTAGATAACACTTAGATGGCAAATGTAATATTATTTCAATAATTTTAAGGGGAAAAAATATGCAAACAGATGGAGCTCCATTGTAGTTGCGTATCTATGTAACTGATATATTTGAAACGCTACCATCAGCAACCAGTAGCTTAAGTTTCTGGTGTTGCTTGTTCCATAGTGTTTGCCAAGCTCATAACTATTTCACACCTTGGTCATCTCCTGAAAAATCTGCTCTGCAACCAAATAAAGCTGGCAAGAGGCAAAGTGAGTCAATAATACCTACCCTCTAGGTTCAGTGCTGGCTAAACTGGCAGGCTGTGAAAAGAAATCTCTCAATTTATAGTAGAACCATATACACCTCCAGTTACATTTTATATGTGGGCAGTACACATTTGTTTATTTGTTGAACTCACCAAATCACAATCATAGAATGGTTTGGGTTGGAAGTGACCTTAAAGACCATCCAATTCCAACCCACCTGCCTTGGGCAGGGATAACTTTCACTAGACCAAGTTGCTCAAATCCCCATCAACCTGGCCATGAACACTTCCAGGATGGGGCATCTGCAGCTTCTCTGGGCAACCTGTGCCAGAATCTCATCACTCTCATAGTGAAGAATTCCTTCCTAATATCTACTCGAAACCTACTGTCTGTCAGTTTGTAGCCATTACCCATTGTCTTAGCTCTACATACCCCTATAAAAAGTCTCCCTCCATCCCTCTTGTAGGCTGCTTTAGAAGTACTGGAAGGTTGCAGGATACAGCTGTCTTTCTGTACTGCAAGCACATATTGCTGACTCACATTGAATTTCTTGTCGTCCAACACCTCAAGTCCTTCTCTCAAAGCTGCTCCCAATCCATTATCCACTCAGCCTCTGTTTGTAGTTGGGATTGCCCTGACTTGAGCACAACCTTGCACTTGGCCTTGTTACACTTCATGAGGTTTTCATGGGATCACCTCTCAAGTCTCACACAGCAACCAATCACTTACTTTTTCACCTCTCTCAGTGTTTCACAAATCAGTTCTTTCCAGTTGAGGGGGTGGTACAGAATCTTAGACCTGATTCTTAATAAGTCCTTTAAAAACAGTCCAAAGCACGTACTCTTATTTTTTCTTTATTATAAATTACTTTACTGTTAACTGGTCCATAATTCAAGAAATTTTTGATATTAATTTGATTGAAGTTTTCTTGCAGGATTAATTTGGAGTCCTAGCAAATCAATAGAAATTAGATCACAGGTGACTCTTGTGCAGAGTAACAGTGGAATACAAAGCCTGAGCCAACTCTCAAAAAGCTGTCAATGCAGCCTCCAGGTTGAACATTTCAAATTTCTTTGCTGTTGAAAAAGTTACATGTTGCTTATGTGACCCTTGCAGTATTCCGCAGAATTGTCATGGTTCTGAGTCTGATGAAAGAAGAGATTTAGGATTTAAGTACAAAACCAAAGAGGTGTATGAGGGTGTTTGGCTAGGGGAGAGAGAAAAGCATTCCTCAGGTTTATGTCAGAGACAATCATGTGGCCAGCAAACCCTTCCTAAATAAACAACACAGCTCATTGTTATGTTTCATGACTCCAGAAATAAACAAATGGCGATGTGAAATTTTCATCAGCAATTGCTAATCCTCATGCAACTAGCTGAACATTTTTAGCTAAAAATAGTGTTCCCATTTCAACTGTGGGAAAGACTTTCATGACAAAGCACATCATCTTGTAAACTAATGCAATACATATTCAGAGAGACTTAAAGTTTAACTAATTTCACAGCATTGCTTCATCCAGCCCCTCACATCTCGCCTATACACAAGTTGTGTTTTCTATCCACAACTTTTTTTGTAATATTCAACAGAATGGTCACATTACAGCTGAATACTAATCTGAATCTGAACTTCACACTCTCAGGGAGTAGTATGGGGAGCCACGTGTGAGAACACCCTCGTAATGGACTTAATGTCTCTGTAGATCTCTGTTCTAATTTTGGCTGGGATAGAGTTGACCAAGTATCTGCTTGGTGCTTATTTGACAGCTGGGCTTAAACCATGACAGTCCTTCAGTCCTGATTTTAATCAGAACTATGTGGATTGTGACTTTCTGTTATTGAAGTGTTACAGAGGAGGACAGGAATTAAGTTTACAAAGAAGTAATGTGTATACCATAATAGTGCCCAAAAAGACATTCATATTCCTGAAGGTCACATCAAGAGTTCAGAACGCTGTGCCCTAAATACCAAGCCTTTCAAAACAGGAGAAGATCTGTTAAAGTTATTTTCTATCTTCCCCTTGCTCTGTTGAGGATGTTTGGAGACAAAAGCCATAGATTAGACCGTTTGCTTTGCTTTTGCTTGTTACTTGACCTAAAAGGACAAATAATTTCACACACTTCTTTTGTTGTCAGCAAAAGAAAACCACAATGTATCTGCCCCTCCAATAGAGCGTGACAAAAATCCTCTCCTGGTATAATTAGCCTGCTATCAGTTTTCATGCATCACAGTGACATAGTCTTGGCTTTTTTATAGTCATATCTTTCTCTTAAGTAATCTTATCTGTATCATTATGTCTAAATTAAGGTCCTCCATATCCTTAAAATTGTCTAGTACAATCATGTGAAGATTTATACAAACAATATTTAATTAAATTTAGAGGGATTCAGAGTAGCAACCACTTGTTCATTTTTCAGATGTGATCTAAGGCAAAATCATTAATTTTTTTACAGAATTTATCAATCAAGATGATATGAAAGTTCTCCAACACAATTCTTCTGAGACTATTCAGCTATTCAGTTTTAGACCATTGTTATAGATGACATTATCTTTTCATTCAAGAAATAAATAAATTATTTCCTCCTACCACAAATCCTTTGCCTTTTCTTACCCTCTTTCCATTTTAAAGCATACCTTTTGATCAAAACAGCTGTTAATCTACTCTTTTTTGATTTTCCACTGAAAGGTGAAAAATCTATGAACTGGTATCTTACATCACCTGGGAATTGTACTTCCCTCATTGTTGTTTTCCCTTATCTCCCATTTTGTCTTTTCCATCTCACCTGACTTTGGAGGACTACAACCTATGGGGTCCGTATCTGAGGTCATTCTCTTGGTTTCCTTTAGTCTGTGGTGACTACATTCAGTGGAGGCTCAGCACAGTCCATTTTATCCTAGTGTGGAGCTCTGACACAGAGGAGGAAGATTTTTCTGTGGAAGCACTTGCTTGTATCTGTTGACTCTGAAAGAAGTTTAACTAACTAGCACAGATGAGGACTTTTACACCGTAGATGCCTAAAATGAAGATTCCAGATGGAGCAATGTGATGGGGTTGCAGTGCCTAATGTTTCCACAGAAGTTTATCACTGAGATACCTGAACATGCAACCCCCTCTCTGGCCACGACAACATAGGTTTTAATTAGGTAATAATTAAAACTCTATGACTTCCACACGGAACTGTCTGGGGTTTCTTTGATAACTATGCCCAAAGTAAACCTGATCTTTCTTTGGTACTTTCAAAACCTCACTTTCTTGCTTCATTTGATTTTGTAAATGACAGATAATTAGCTGAGTTTTATTCTAGAATGTGCAAGCATTTCACAATCTGTGAGGAATAATTCAGCATCTATACCCTACAAAAATAAGTTGCATTCATTCAGTCATTCTATACTTACCACTGACTTCAAAGAAAACTCTTCAGGCCAGTGTCATGTAAAAAACTGTAGTTTCTTTTAAAAAGGGAACAATATAAACATGCAATATTGCTCCATTAAATTATCTATTTTAAAAAAGATAGTTATTCTGAAAGTAATTGAGGAAGCTGAAAGAACAGGCTGAATGGGAGCTGTTCTCATTAAGACACCTCCTATGTAACCCTGTTAATTCTTACCTGCCACTCTTACTCATTTCATTCATCTATTCATATCAGATTCCCATTATATTTTATTTTGGTTTTCCCTCACCCTATTTGGAGTAGGATCACCCAGTTTTCTTTGCAAATGTCAGTCTATTTTAGGCCATATGTAAGCAGCTATAGTGCAAGGACTATTAGCAGCAGAATTTCAAACTGATCCTCTTCTGGTATTCACAAGGTAGGTAGAATAAGGTAAGAGAGCATAATAATCTGTGCAATCCTTTAATCATATGTAATTAGAACAACCCTTGGCATGCTTTAAGTCACTTGTGAGGTCATCTCATCAGCAAAATCAAGGTGATAGAGCATCTCAGTCTTCAGCTCAGGCCACATTAATATCATTGGCTTTGAATTGGTGCAGCTCAATTACACAGCAACACAGAGCAGAGGAATTTTTCAGTGATCTTCATGATATTATAAAGATGCTGATAACCAGCGTTAATCTGTGGGTGTTATTGCTGTAAGTCTGACTACATTGTGAATATGTTTCAGGAAAAAAACGCAAATATTTATTTTCCTAACAAGATCACGCAACAATTACTTTTGTAACTATGCATATATTTAAAAAAAATTAAGTAATTAAAAGATGGAGTGGTCTTCTTAGGAGAAATGTTCACAAACTAAATCTGAAAGCTGACATAATAGTTCAGAACATCAGTGAATCAGCAGATACATGGTGTACACCCACTTACTTCAAGTCTCCCTCTCACTGCCACCAGCTAATAAAAATCTTGAAATGTTTTGTACTTCTGAATCTTAATAGCCCCAGGTGCTGGGAGAAATCATATAGGAAGGAAGCAAAAAATCTGCTCTTCCCACTACCCTCAGTCTAATTCTTCAGAGATTGTAACAAGCATCTGTTGATTTTAGGGCATTCGATTTGGATAGACATTTGGGCTAATTGAGTATAATAAAATGAAGATGTTAGGAAATAAAGGAATCAAATAGGCTTCAAGGTAAGGACAGACAAATGACATCCTGACAAATGATCCACCAGGTAGATGAGCCAAAATGCCTCTATTAGCCCTGATATCAGCCAGCTGGAGCCTTTGTTGTGCTCACATATCATACAATGACAGGCACTGGCTTTGGGCTATATAATGTCAGCCTCTCACAGCTGGAATTTTTTGTAAATCCAACATAAGAAGTGTTTCTAAAAATTTTGGAATGGGTTATTCCCCACTTCTCTCTCCTCTCCTATACTTTACAACAAGAGATACATTATTTTCACTGACAATTAGAAGAGCTAATTAATTATTACTATTGAAGTAGCATCTAAGTGTAAAAGCAAGTAAGATGCTATGTATTTTGGTGAAGATAGTATCACTGGAACTATTGGATGAATACCCGTTCTCAGTTTTGCTTTTGTAAAATACCATATTTTTGTACAATACCCTAGCACTTTTTTTTTATAAAACTTTCTGGAGGAGAGACAGTGACACCAGCATGCAGGGTCTTCCTGTCTTTCATGACTAAACCAACCAAAGGGGTGTAGAACTTCTTGTTCTAACATTGACATGCCATGCTGGGAAGAACCACATATCCCAGAAGCAGCCCATGATGGTCAGCACTTTCAAGCCAATGCCTAGGATGTTAGTCTTTGCCCTCTGAAAATGCAGTGAGCTCCTAATGCTCAGTTAGAAAAGCTGATGTGAAGAAAGGGAATTCTTTTCCCCAGGCAAAACATGGAGAAGTCACTTCCTCAAACAGTTTGCTTTGCTATTAGCATCCCTCCTTCTGACCCTGTCTTTAGCCAGTTTCTCCAGCCATCAGTAAGGAGAAATGTCAGAACCAGTGAGACCAAGTAACTCCTCTAGATCCTGTAGACCAAACTGCTGTGCTATAGGGGCTACCAAGCACAAGCAAAAGATGATGGGAAGGAACCAGTTTCTCTCTTCTCTGGGAGCAGCAGCCCACTAATAGCAGCCCCTGGCTTATCTACTATGCACTTGAATGAAGAGTGCACAGAAAGCATCCTGCTGGTTTAAGTGTTCCCTTGAACCTTGGAGATGCATATGAGACCAACACGGAGAGCTGCTTTGCATTCTGCTACTCTCTAAGGAGATCCAGTAATAGGAAAGTGTAGTTACTACCAAGACTGCTTTAAAGATAAAGGGTAAGAAGTTCCCCAGATCTTGCTGCTGTGGATGCAGATTCTTCTACCTAAAACATTTCATTATATTGCTTATGTTCAGTGACTTCAGTACTGTTGTGTAGTGAGTAACAGCTTCTGTAACCCCAAAGGTCTGGCAAAATTAAGTTGTAATTTTGTCCTGGTGTCTGGGGCTAACGTGGCTTGGCAAAATTACTGACTTCTGACTACTTGTCTCATTACCTTGCATGGAAAGGGTTTAAAGTAGTTCAATATGTCTTCATAGTATTCACAAAGGAGCTGCTAAAAGACAGGAGGAGAAATAAAGGGAACCAGTATAAGCTTTCTGGTACAGATGGTCATGAATATTTCTGCATCTCCTCCTCTCCTCAGAAAATACAGGGAAGGGAAGCCCGTCCACTTCTACATTAATCAAGAGCAGAGGTCATGGCAATGTGGAATTGACATAATGGGCATGTTTAAGTGTCTTGATTTGTCTTAGTCCAGCCACGAGATCAATAAATAAAGTGAAAAATGAGCACACAAAACAAACCCGAGACTGTCAGTAGAAATACACCAGCCCTGTGGCACATTACCACTTTCAACACAAAATGATTTAATATTTCTCCACAGTATCCTGTCATTGTTTACCTTACAGCAAATACTGGAGTGAGGAAAGGAGAGTTTGTATGAGAATGATTCATAGAGAAACACAAGCCTGGGATTCCCAGCCCCTTTTGCTGTGCTCTCCTGCTAGCCACCTTCAGGAATTCCATCCTCTCCTTCTGGGAACGTATTATCTCTTCCTTTTTAACCTTTACGAGGGAATCACTACCTGTAAACAGAAGGAAAACTATAACATTTCAGATTAGATCTACTCATTTTGAACCACAGCAAGACAATACTGAGCCTACTTATTTTACTCTGTCAATTACATCTCTCTGGACTCCCAAGTACCTGCTGCAGTGTTACAGAATTTATCTCCTTGGTATTTCCTTTTCTTTCTAGCACATATTGTTGATTTAGTATAACTAACAATGAAGTGACACTGCTTACATTATTGTGGAGAACTTTATATCATAGCTCAAAGATGGTGTAAACAATCAACAAAAGTTTTTTTAATCATACCATTTAAATGTTATTAAGGAAGACATAAAAACCCTGCAAACTTTTATTGGACTGAACAGACTTCCAGAGTATTTTATGTATCATTCACCACTTGCAAAAAAAAAAATTAAAAAAAATCTGCTACTTCTAAAATATTGACATACAGTACACAAATATTTTCTTTCACATTATTCATAAGCTGCTTGCTGAATGGGAGCATTCAGCTTCTCATCTATGAATAAGGAACTTAGTCAAGAGTTATCTTATTCAGTACTGATTTCAGAAAGAAAACAACCATAAAATTAAATTAAACATAATTTCCTTGACTAATTTGAACCATTAGATGGAAAATGTTAGAATAAACTCAATATGAGCAATTTCATCAATATTGTTTCCTTGTGTTCCAATGCATGGGTTTACATTTTTGATGTTTGGAACTAATTCATAATTTGCATTTCATGCGTGACATCCTCATCAAGAATGACTGTGATGGTTTATTTTCAGGGATGCGCTACATTAGTGTAAACAGAAATAACAAGAGTCTGTTTGCTGTGGTTTTGTGTACCTGCTGATCTATGCAGGCTACATTTTTGCACTCAATTTCTTGTGCCTTGCACTGCGACTTGGTTGGCTCAGTAAAGGATGGAAAATTTAGATGGTTTTTCCAAGAACATCACGAGCAATGAGTTTTTACTGCACTCGGAAATTTTGCTGTTGCATGTAGTGATAGCAGTGGCAGCAATGTGTTCAAAGTTTATATCATAATTAGTGTCTTTGAACTCTCACCTTGGTTGTCTTCCAGTCATATTGTCATAATATTCCTAGTTTCTTTTTGGAAGTATAACAACATTATTATATAGAATCTTTCACTGATTTTTCTTAATAGAAATTGCATCTTATCAGGCCAAATGTCTGAATATCCAATAGTCAATGTTTATAAACGTCTTAAGACCTGAACAAACCAAATTCTTTATAGAATGAAAAATGTTAAGAGCAGATGTGAAATTAGTGTGATATTTCCTCTTTTCTTATCTTTGCAACCTAATAATCCCTACAAAGACAAATTGCCTTTACGGATTACTTCATTTGAACTCTAAACCTTCCATTGGAAGCTGAGTTTTGGAATTACATTTTCTCTTGTGCTGACTGATTTCTCAGGTAATAGGTGAAAGAATTTCACTATTTTTCCTGATCTTGATAATGGATTCTACCTATCACCTCTCTAGATCTTTTATTAATCTTTCTCTTCATTATACATTTGAAATATCTTAATCTATATATTTGAAATACCACATGCAAACATCATTAAATTTTCATTTTTCTTTTTTTTTTTTCCCTACTAATGAAGAAGCTAGTAGGTAGGTCTAATCCCCAGAGATCCTGCTGAACTACTCTTTCTATGTAATGCATTTCTGTTTGCCATTGTCCTATGTGCACCATGATCCAGACTTTTTTCAACTTAAAATGGCATGTCAAGCATTTGCAATCAATGGCAACAGAATCTTTGTATTTGATTCTTAAAAGTCCGTTGAGTGTTCACTGAGAACATGGTCTGAGACCACCGTTGATTTTTTGGGTGGGAGTGCTGAGCTGAACAAAAACCAAACTGCAGACAGTGCTGCAGGCAGAGATTGCTCCTTCCTTGTCATCCTGTCACAGAGTGAGGGCGAAACACAAGAAACAAGGAAGTGGCAGAGTGCAAGTTTGTCCTGCCATTTCTTAGCAACTTGGCTGCCCTCTAATTTCTCATCTGAATCTTTCTGGCCCATTTCCTGGCAGATTTTTTTGACCTAGACAATTTTTCTGTTACTTTTTCTTTCACATCCTAGCTTCTCCTGCTATGTCTGTTTAAGGGTTAACCCAGCAATGAGCACCTTTTCTGTACTTAAACTCCACAGAAGATGGGTGGTTTCTTGCACCATCTGCAAAGTCTCTTCCCAGTCTAACAAAAGGCCTGCCACATCTTGAAGAGTGTAAAAAATTGTCACTTCTGGATTCCACCTTCTGGGTGCAGGGTCCCCAAGGGCATGACTGGGTGGGTGTATTTCCCTTTGACTTGAATATTGAATGGAAGCCAAACCTTTGGAATGGTGGCCAAACATTTTGATCCTAAACTGTAACCAAGATTACTTTTGCCACTCAAACACAGAAACGACTTCAAGCAAATTACTTCTTCGAGTAAAAGACTTTGTAGAAAGGACAATTTCCTGAAAAACAGAGGTGACAACTTCCAGGCTTTGAGCTAGTGTTTTACAATGAAAATCTTCAATCCAGGGCTCAGCAAGGAGACAAAAAACAGTGATGGAAGCAGATCCATGACATAAGAATGTTCATTAGTGGCTTCCACTTTATCTTTTGGCCTTCAGTTCATGTTTTCATAGACAAGACTAGAAATTATCATGCATAAAAATACAATGTTCCAGGCTAAGACACCAGGACCTTTTTATTGATCATAATACGTTTATTTTCTGCTTTTAAATGACATTAAAGCTAGAGACCTCAAAGTAATCCATAGTTCTTTCTTATTTTGGCAGTCTTTTGGTGCATCTTTCATGACATACCATTCTTCAGTGGTACAACATGAAAGCCATATCAATTATGCACCATTAAAAAAAAAAGCCAACCAAAAACCCCCAACCAGTCAGATGGACTAATAATTGTGCCTTGAAAAGATTAGATAGAAGTTGGGCAATGCTGAGTCTGAAGAATCTTTCAGGAAAGGGAATGAAATCTTGGGATCAGGGGACAAAGTCTAACAAACCCTCTAGAAATGGTATATGATCAATAAAAATCAAGGGGAAAAAACCCCAGAAAATTTGAAAAAGGAGTGACTACAACAAAATGGACCGAGACGGAATAAAGGGCAGTGAAAAGGACCAAAACTTTGCAAATTTAATCCAATTAAAATCCTGACATGGGGGAAGAAAGGTAAACAAAGAGTGAGGAGAAAACACTAAGGAAATTAAAGGTGAAAAAAAAATAAAAAGAAAATTCCAAAACCATGAAAGAACACAAAAAGTGCATGAATGAAAGGGAATTCTTCCTTTCAGGAAAGGGAATGAAATCTTGCAATTTCAATGAGGTTTATTTGGGCAAGCTTTAGTCCATTTCCCTGCACTTCTTATCATCCCATTCACTTTTAGTGTTTTCACTTAGTTTCTGAATTTCCCCCCCCCCCCCCTTTTTTTGGCATTTCATTTACCAATCTACAGCCTTCTTGACCTTTCTTCTGTGATTTCAGTATTTTATTTAGAGCAATTTTGGCAAGTTGTCATCCTTTTCACTACCCCTCACTTCATCTCCATCCATTTGGTTGCAATCACTCCATTTCCAAATTCTCTGGTTCTTTTTCAATTGCATTTTAATGTATCATAGCTCCTTTCCAGAGTGTTTGACTTTTTCCTCTGATTTCAAGATTTCATTCCCTTTCCTGAGAGGAATGATCTGCTGTCATAATTAATTTTGATTCAGCAAAGTTTATTAGCAAGAGTTCATTGCAGGCCCAACCAGACTCAAGTTAAATCCATGGAGTGGAGAATCCATTTAGGTGTCAGAACTGTTGATGCAAGAGGTTCAAAGAAAAACTTTTCCTGTTAGTGTTCAGGTGCCTGTGACTCCATCAGGTCTTCTAGAACCTGGGTAACATACAGAAACACCTGATTCATGATTTGTGGAAACTCCTCTTGTCCATCAGAGGATGGACCATGAGTAGTTCTCTTATTTCTGCACTGTGCAGACCAGTGTTTCTGTTCTGGAGTGTTGTAAAGGGAGAGAGAGCTTGTGCAGCAGAGGGTATGTGCTTGATCTATACTAGACAAAAGAAGCAGCTAAACATCTTCCAGCTTATTTTGTACTCCAATCAGTAAATATAATGTTTCTATGTTGCAAAGTCCCAGGGTCTCTTGGGCTCACATGGATCCAGCACAGGTTTCTCTGCTCTAGTGCACTAGTTAACCTGTAGCTTAAGGACCTTTCTGAAGGGAAATATGGAGCTGACTGTTTTTGTATTGTAGTGGACACAGGTCTCAACATTTCAATTGGTCTAATAATTTTTAAAAGGTTACCTCAGAATCCAAATCTTCAAGAAAACAAATATTTACTGAAAATAGCACATTCACACAAAACTGTAAAATGTATCTTTCACAATTTATGTACTTCCATCATCAAGATGTTGCTAACATATTGCACACCATATGCTTCCTTAACCCCACAATCATCTTTAGTGAAGATCATCTTCCCACATGCTTCGATATTATTATAATCTAATGCAAAACTTTTTTTTTCAGGTAAAATAAGTATTCTATAACAGCTAAGACCTAAAAACAATCGTCAATAGAGTCAAAGTCTGCATATGAATCCTTTTTTCTAAACTTACAAGTAATCAAATTATAGAAATTGCTTTATAAGTAAAATGGAGATGTATTAAATTCCTCCTGTGAATCAGAATAGAGTAAGGAGAAAAATAGAAGTGTACAAAAGAATAACACATTCAGCCTTTATTAAAAAACCAAAGGGTAAGACTTTTCAACAAAATTAGCGGGGACAAAATTGACAAATTTTTTTTCTACTAAATCTGGATTTCAAATGGAGATACTGTGGCCACCCCAATCTTCTGAAATGAAAAGGACACAAAATAGAATTTTTCATTTCTCTGGTATCAATGATACTCAGAATAAACTTATTTAATTATGACAAAAACCATGGAAAAATTGCTATCTGTTGCTGCAGAACCAGCACCCATCTCTAGCTACTTGAGAAACAGATTATCCCACATGTGCCTACAGATGGGTGTCTTGCACTCTGAAGGACTGATACCACTGCCAGGCATTAGATGAAATGTACTTGTGGTTAGAGAGGTGAAAATTCCTATTTAATGGTCATAAAAAAGTCAGGAAAGCCCACAGTAGGGAAATTCCCAGACTTCAGTGATCGAACTCTCACTGTATTAGTCTCTTACACAGCCTTATTTTCTATCCTTTCAACATGGTGCAATTCACTTTTAATTAGAGGGTAGCTGACACAGAGTCATTAGAAGTAGAATGAATATTGTGTTCTACATCTGCTTCACAGTGCCTGGTGTTAAAAGAATTTAAAAAGATTTACAGGATGGGAATGCTCGTGGGGAATAAAATGTCACCCAAAATGGGACTTCTTGTATAATTTCAAAAGGGAGAAGACTTTCAAAAAATGGATGTAACTTGTCCACATAAACTCAATTTTTTTAGGTGAATGTAAGTCTGACTATCCTGATTGTACTGTTATTACTACATTTAGAGAAGACTGAAAAAAAAGTAGACGAGGACTGAAAAAAAAGTAGAGGGGGCAACACAACTTACTTTATACGTACTTCAGATATCCTCCCCTCTGTTTCCCCATCTAAACAAAAGAGGTACTACTGCTACTACCCATGTACAGGTTAGTCCATCTACAAAGTGTGACCCTGTGCATCACAGAAACTCCTGAAGCAGCATTAACCAAATCAGACACAGGCCCAGCCCATGTATACTAGAAATACTTTATCAGCTTAATGAAAATTGTTAGAAAAAGAGCATAAAATTTTCTTCCTTCAGGCCCCTTTGAAATAACCAGCCTTTATTGAATTGCCCACAAATTTTGCATTCTAGAAAAGTCCTTGATTGTTTGGGTTCACTCTGTTTGTCATATAACTTAAGTTACTTGATTTAGTGAGATGTGGAAGAGGAGGGAGCCACCATCTTTTTATACATTGATGCCCATACTCATCTGCAAAAATTCTCCTGTTGCCAGGTGAATATACACCATGTCTGTGTACTCCTGTGTCCAAGATGTCCAGGATTATTGCCATCAGTAAATAATACAGAGCACACTGGATTACCAGTAGCCTCTTGGAATAAAAAGACATGTTGCCTGTGCAGAGAAATGCATTTGCAGCCACATATATGGAGATAAAACCCAATTAAAGCTTTGTTTGTTAGTTTCCTTGTGCCTTTAGTGGACATAATTGTGTTTGAATGTTGGACATAAAAGTAAAATAAAAATAAAATTGCCTATCTTGATATGAAAAGGTTATACAGTTTCATAAAAAAAGGTAATAAGACCAATTAGCCTTTTAATGAATTTATATGTTCTGCTTAAATGTTTGCAGTCCAAGCAATTAAGGACAGTTTTACAGCAACCAGCTTTAGATGTTAATAAGGCTAACTATATTTTACACAATTGTGGATTAATGTAGGAAAATATCTGGTTGCATATCTGGTAGTGCTAGAACACAGCTGTGAGTGATGCAAGTGAACAATGCACCCAGATATGTAGGATGATTAATATATAATAAGTAGAGTTTATGAATACAGATAGAAATTAAAATGCTTACTGATAAAAGTCATGCTTAAGAATTTAAATTGATTTTCTGAAAAGCAGTCTCTGGTATCTGTGGTTTGTTTTGTCTCTTCTGGACCAAAAACATTATGAACATGACAGTGAGATGCTGGGTTGGTGTGATAGAAAGCTTATTTACTTGTTTTAGTTGAGCTGAACTACTACAAAAGAGCTACTTAATTAGATTTTGCTGCTGTTACTGACCAAGCACATAACACTCATTAACATTTTTCATGTGACTCTTTGGATGGACAGGCCATTTTAAAACAATTCCTAGGCATACTTTTAAGTCAGATGCGGCTGCTCCGATGAAGGCATCTAGCACACTGTGAGATACTCCGCAGTTCTGAGACACCTACACAGGGCTGGAAAACACTGTACAGCATCTTCCTGGAGCACTAACTGGAGGTGAGAAACCCCAGGGATCTGACCAAAGTATTTCCCTTCATCATCACTGAGGCAGCTACCGAGGCCACCAGCAAAGGCCCAAGGGCAGTGCATCACCTTCCCAGTCCGACCAAGGGAGCAGCCACCTCTCTGCTAATAAACTAAATGAGTCCTGTCTCAGGCACAGGCCACAGACGATGGCCAGACAGATGAGCTTCAGTGACTGAACTCCCTCATCCTCCATGGGGAAGGGCTGCTGAGCCAGCCCTCCCCCACAACAGGTTTGGGAGTGCAGCTGTGTCCCAAAGCTGTGCAGACAGCTCTACCAACTCCTGGGCACGCAGGTGCTGTCTCCCTGAGGACACCCCAAAACTGGTGTGCTGCTGGTCAGCCTCAGCCAGACCCCCCTGCCTTCCCTACTTCCATGGCAGGTCCTGCTCAGAGCCCTCCCCAGGACCAGGACAGTTTGGGATACTAAAGAGACAAGTTCATTGACTGTGCTGACATAGCTAAAGAAATAAAGAACAGTTGCAGTGAAAACCTCCAGAAGCATATTACATGTCACTTAGCAAATGAATGTTAAAAGCGTGAACATCAATGCAGATAAGTAAAACAACACACGTAGGGGAAAAATCCTTATCTGAACTTTACATACATCATAATAGATTCTTCAGTATTTAGGATTGAGACTCTAGGATTATAATAGATGATTTAATTAAAACCTCCATTCAGTGCATAGCAGTGGTCAAAAAATGCAGAAAGTTTGGCAGTTCTAGCTCAAATAGTCCTTGATGTTTTCAGAAAGGATTTGAATTTCTAACAAAGATCCAAGTGAGTTCATGTAGCCAGGAGTCTTCATCATAGAAAAAAAAGATAACTAAGGGAGAAAATAGTACAGGTCTTCATTATCATATGTAAATAGAAAACGTCACTAAGTCGTGATTGCTCAGTGTGGTTTTCTACCAACTGTAGGAGTACTAATAGCATAGGTAGCAACTTCAATGCAAACAAAACAAGGCAGTTTTTAACATGATTTTTAGTTATCTGTGAAAACCTCAAGATGTTAACATGAAACAAATATGTATATTCTAGTCGATAAGAATTGGTTTTGACATCACACCAACTAGTAATAAGAGTATAACTGATCTTGAAACCCTAAATTTGGTATTATCTATATTGTTTTGATCAGCTTCTAACTAGATACTAACATACTTATTATCAGCCCAACACGTAAATGAGATAAAAGCAGAATCTTAGTGTCTAGAGTAAAGCTAAGAACAGTAAATATCAAAAAAATTATCATTAATTCTCAAACCTGGACTGTAGTAATTATACCAAGATGGACACAACTGGCATCATCACCAATCTTTTATTAAAAGCTTTTCATGCCTTCTCTTGGAGAACTCCACACAGCACTGACTCCTTTCCCCTTAGCACGACTGGCTAAACCCCAACCCACCCCTTTCCCAGCCACCTAGCCCTGTCTGTCCCCCAAACAGCATCTTCTTACCTTATCTGTCTCTTGCATGACTGCACGTCCCATCCCAAACTACAACAGACTCTGGCTCTCAAGTTCCAACTTACTCTCTACCAGCTCACCCACTCTTTTATAACACCCATCCTCATTGGGCAGGCAAGGCTGTCTCCAAGGCTCAGCAATCAGTACAGCTGCAATTCATTGAGGAGAATTGCTCTCATCACCATCCTTACAAACTATTCTCCTACACTGGATGGTAACTTGGTCTGAAGTTTTTGTCTATATGGGGGTGGAACAAATTGATTACTCATTCATTATTTTCCTTCCTTCTTACAGTTACGGGCATGAGAAATGAACACATAATAAATACCCTGTGAACACCACTCTTGGCTTTGGATTAATGATATCTGTCAAGTTTAATTCTCTTGCATGTTGGACCCCAATCTTTCCCACAAGCTGGAGCTCCATAACACATCACTCATATATATGAGCATGATCTGTCCCAAACCTCCATAATCATAATGTGTAATAAACTAAATAACTATTATCAAAGTGAAATTCAGTTAGACTATATCCTCAGCTTACTCATTTGTTAACTGACAGATTTGGTGTCTTAATAAACTAGACATAGGAATCATTACAGCTTAAAAGGATTTACATTTATTCATCATTTTGACTAAATATTACAGAAAGCACAGAAAAATATTTAAGTTAATATATGTTTCCACTCTTTAAAATTAGAAACATTTTGAATTCAAGAAAAAATGTGAAACAGAAATTAAAAATCTGAAATCTTGAAAGCAGGGCAACTGGAATACATGTGAATGTTCCACAGCATCTTTTTTTAAACTTTAGAAACAGCATGACTTTTATTTTAGGAAGGTTGAGTCATTTTTAATGATATAGGACCAGCTTAAAAGTTTGAGTAACACACTGCACTTCTTAAATTGTTTGGAGTTTTAATTTTTTTTTCTTTTTGACTGAATATAAAGAAATATAAAAGCTGTATTTTAGCCTCTGTTCTTTCTATAAAGTACTAGGCTTATTTTCCAAAGATTGTCTTTTTCCCCCCACCTTCTAAATGTGTGTGCTTATTGTAGTTTGCATTTTGATGAATTAGAAAATGTACATTGTTCAAATTTTAGTGTATCAGTCAATATTGTCACACTTTTTTTTTCATTTTGAATTCAGTGAAAAATTGTGATGAAAGTCAAAATACATTCTTCTGTTCTAAAGTATATAGTGCTTATCTCAGGATTAAGAAAAGAAAAATTTCTTTTTCTTACATAGCAGAAGACCTTCGTCCATTTAAGACAGAAGGAATATATTTCAGCTAAGGAATCTCTGTATACAATTAGTACAAAATTTTACGTAAATAGATTCTGGGTAATATGTATTTCTATTTTAAATAAATTTTTCTACATTTTGAAATTAAATGAGTCATGGACATCCCTCCGGTTCGCTAAAAGATTGCATCATGTTAATAATGGCGTTTCAGTTTTATGCAAAGCATTTATGCTTTATCTTTCATCCAGTTGTCACAGCTGCTTTGCAAAATTGTGCCATATTCAATCTTTTTCAAGTTACATACTCTCAAAGAGATTTTTGTGGTCTAGAGAAATATTATTCTTATAGAATAAGAAATTTTGCAGTATGGGGGACAGATTGCCTGTACTCAATATGTGTATGGTAATCATCCAGACCTGCATGTACAATAATAAATAAAATTCTCTTTTTCATAAAATACTTTTAGAGATGCTATTATATTTAGAAACCATGGCTCATATCTAGAAATATATGTAAGCAGTCTGTGAGCTGCTGGATTTTGATACTTCTGCAGCATGTTTCTTCAGGTTTCCAGGGACTTGCAGTGTCTCCTTGCTGCTTTAGCAACCCCCACTACTAACTTTCCCTCTATATGTCTTTTCATGGAGCATATGGTAGGTGGCATTACTCAGCTAACAGATGTGCCTTTAGAATGCTTGCAATTTGTCCTAATCATGCAGGGGCTTGTGGTATATAAACAGAGGTTGGTAACACTTGATAAGGTCATTATATTGGCTGTTTTTGTTCTATGTGTCAGCAGTCTCCAGGACTAGAACTCAGGCCCATATATCTGACAAAGACCTCCTTTTTATATCTTGCTTATTGTAGATGGGCTGTTAAGATTATTTGATTTATTAGCTTTTTATGGGCCCTTTGCTATGCTAGCATGATGGGTACCTTGGCAGTCTCTTTCATTAATATCCCATAATAAAGTATTTATGATACCACCATGGACTCGTGGAGACATATTTTACATCTCTGCCTAGTACGTTAAAAAGCTGCATAGACATGAGTTTTGTGTCAGGGAGCAGTAAAAAGGGCTGGATCAAGTTATAACAGTGTTGACTGTGATAGTAAGAATAAAGGTCCACTTTAAGACTCAAGAAAAGCACAAGATTATTGGTCTTCCTTTGCCAGCAAATATAGTAAATTTTGTGTCAGTGAAGAACATTGAAAATGGACAAGGAGATACTGCAAGCTACCCAGGATGAATGCAGCCCCTTTAAGGTATTATTTTTATGCTCTTGTCAGCTATGGGTTTGAGGGGGCTCCTGCTGACACAACTTGATTAGTCCCAGCAGATTCAGTGCTCTTTCCTGCAAGTGGCATGAAAGCAAATGAGGACACTCAGACCTGAGGTCTGAAAAATCCTATTCATGTGTTTTAAATACAAAGGCATGTAACTTGCATTAGGTAAAATCTGTGTTCTTTGTGAGTGTGCTGAGATGAGCTATTTTAATATATTCTGTGAGAATAATAAGAAAGTTCTTTAACAAGGATAAAAATGCTACTGGACAGCACTGAGTCAGAAGCTGGCCTGCTTCACATCTGAAATCATTGGAGTGGGTGAAGAAAACTCTATGGTACAATGGGGTTTTGTTCTTCAAACATTCTAATAATTGCTTAATAATTACTGTCAGAGTTGTGGTTCAGTATAGCAACTTGTATGCACATCTGGCGGTTTTGTTTTTTTTCCCAGGGATCGGCATCCACAATTTCTGTGGGCAAATTGTTTCCTACTCCAATCACCCTCATAAGTGAAGAAGGTTCTTATCTAGGTTCCAGGACTTCCAGCCATATCCTTTCTCCATGGACAGTTATCTCACTTTAAAAAAACCCAACAGCTTTCTACAATCTGTTGATCCTTTCCTTAACTGCAAAGTCAACAGAAACCTTTGCCTGTTGCAGATTTGGAAAACAAACATACAAAAACCAACAAACAAGCAATAATAATACACCTACTTTTTTTCATGAGTTTTCAATGTCAAAATATCTATTCAGTCATATACTGGGGATACAAGTAAACCTTAGGTTTGGAACGAAAATCCACTTTATTATGCCCAAGAACATACACAAGCAATTGGACATATCTACTGGAATAAGAAATCAAGACTGAAGAAATAAACCACCTGACACCTGTAAGAATAAAACCCATTAATGTTAACAATACAAGAAATTTTGCATCATTTTGGTAGACTAAAATTGAACATAAACATAAAAAGACAACTTTTAAGAAAAGAATCTAATAACAGATAGAGTGTTGATTAAAGGATTGTAAATAAAGAACAGAATATTATAACATATGGTAAACTATTCAAATTTGGCACTCTGGTAGAGATCAGATTTTGTTTTTCAGTCTTTCTTATATAGAATCAAATGTCAATGAGTAATTGAATCTACAAAGTCAGATTAAAAAAATACTCAAAATCGATTATATGCACAATGTTGCTTTGTTTAGCTTGCTTTCTGAGGGATATGTAGTCTTTATGTTTGACAGTAGACTCTAGCAATTTTAAACCAACTATCCAGTCTCAAAAATATTTGACAAGCATCAGATACATAATCTGGTGTAAGGTTTTATCACAGTCACCTCCAGTGAGAGTACGCACTGCCAAGTTCTATCGCTTCTGTCTTCTCTTCCAGCTCTCCCTGTGCTCCCAGGAAACTTCCAGTCTAGTGTACAGCCACACAGATGAAGGAATAGGAAAGATATCATTCAAGGCTGGTCACTGGAACAGGCAAGCCAGGGAATTGGTCAAGGAACCAAGCCTATAAGAGTTCAAGGAGCATTTGGGTGATGTTTTTAGTCATATAGTTTATTGTTGGGCAGTGCTGTGAGAAGCAGGGTGTCAGACTCAATTATTGCAGGTCCCTTAAACTTGAGATATTCTATGATTCTATCATTTTCTAACAAATGCTTTTCAGCCTTGTGGTTTTCTTGCCTTCTAGAGATAAGTTTGAATGTGTTTGAACTGAGAAATCTCACATATTCAGGATGAAAGCTCTTCATAAAGACACAGTATAAAAGACAAGTGGATATGCATCCTTCCAATTCCTTTTCACAGGATAAAAGCACATCCAACTACACTCTCAAGGCACGAAGCCTCTCTGATTGGTAGGAATGTTTGAACTCATATCTGAGCAGGTCACTTTGGAAACATTACTACCTCTTTTTCTCTGGTTTCTTTGAAGGAGAGGTGCTAGACAGTGTTCAGCTTTCCCAGCCTGTTGGCATGAGAAACCTTTGGGTCAGGCAAGGAAGCACCCAAGATTCCGTGACTGCTAAACTTTTGGGTTTGAGCTTGTATGTTGGGATTCATGTATCTTTGTGCATCTGCAGTGTGTTCATTTATAGACATGCAACCTGGTGAACCAAAATAGTTGCCTTTTTTAATAGTATCTAAAAGAATTTCCTGAATAACAGCATTCATCAAAGTCAGTCACCTACCAGGTTCTCAAAACATTATTCACTCAATATAAACACAGATTCTGAGTGAGTAAAAGGAGCCTGAAGTCCATGTGACTAAAAATGTGTTGGCTCTGGACAAGAATCTACCACTTTTGTATTCTCCTTCATATAAAAGGAGAGTCACCATCCCAGGATGTGTTCAAAAATGTGCAGAAGTGACACATAGGGTCATGGTTTAATGGTGTAACTGGCAAGGTTAGGTTAATAGTTAGACTTGATAATCTTAGAGGTATTTTCCAACCTTAATGATTCACTTTTCAGAGAGATTGTTTTTGTGAGTCTGTAATTTGATTTGCATAACTTGTTAGTGACATGAAGTGATCAAACTAGATCACACTTTAAAAAGCATTCTAAAGGGTATTTTTCAGAACAGTTGGATCTTCCAGGTTATTTTCAGCTTGCCATTGAAATACTGCCATTTTTCCATTTGCAGTGCCAAATTTACAGTAGTCCCCCCTGTGCCTAGTTATCCAATGCTCATGTGGTGAGAGCAATAGACCTCTGAATCAGCTAAGCACTCAAGTCTCAAAGTAAAAGTAAAAGTAACCCTGTAAGTTGTACTTTTATCAGGCATTTATGTCCCAGGGGAGGGATTCTGGTCTCTATAGAACACCTAAGACAGAGAGTTTCATTTACCTTATGAGGGGAACACAGTGATCAGGTTCAGACATCATTATTACCACACCACAGTAGAATATAAGCACAGCTGTAAATGGAGAGACTTGGCATTGAAGTGAAGACTGGAGTTTTTAAAATGGCTCTGTCTCAGTTCAGGGTTTGGTCATTAAGCAAATTAGTAAAATACTTACTCATTATTAATATAATTTTATAGGATTTTATATCTAAGTGTCATGCAGAAATTAACTAAAATTAAGTAATTTAGGAAACATTCTAACCTTAGCTACTATAACACACTGAGTTTTATTAAAGGGGTAGAGAGAGGCTGTAACTTGTAAATAGTTACACAATATAAATATTAGCATAATAGTTACACAGCATAAAATATTAGGCTGTATATTTAAAAGCCTTTACACTAATATAGTAAATTGTAAAGATTAATTTTAAGCCAGTGTGAGTCACTGCATTTCTCCTTTATTCCTTGTGGTATACTAAATATTGAGTTTTCAATAAATACAATGATAGCACAGTATTCTAAGACTTCATGTGTTTATACAGAGGACAAGAAATAAAAATTATCTATGTAGTATGCTTAGTACATGCATCTATTGTTATTGTAGAGTGATGTCAGAGTGAATAAAGGACAACACTTTCCTAATGCTATGAATATCCTAATGCTTATGTGATCTCTACAAAGAACTTGGACCACTCTTTTCATTTATGTACCAGCATCTTTGCCATTTAACAGATGAGGGTATCGCAGTCCCTCATAAGAAAATGTTCTAAATATTGCAAAAATCCTATGGTTTAATCTCAAATGTTGCTTAACTACATAATGAAGGCCTGTGGTATTTGACTGAAATCATACAGTTTGAATTAACGTGATTCAAAACATAAACATTGATAATGCATACATATTAGTATCTAACTACTGCCTAGCCATCATTTTCTTTGGAGAAATTTGCATTCAAATATCAAGGAAGTGATGAGACACCAGCTCTGGGAATACAATGCAAGTTTTCACAAAGATTGTGCTACACTGGCTCTGAATTGCAAACAGACCTTTCCCTGTGGAAGTCCTCTTTCAGACATACTGCTTCAGCAGAAGAGAACCACTACGCCTTTCAGATTAAGAAATTGTGTATCTAAGAAAAATATTTCCCCCAAGAAAGATTAAAATTATGTTAGACTGGGAAAGTTCCAGAATATCTTTGATAATTATTTTAATGCAAATATCATCTTGTTTCAGCCTATAGATTTATGCAATTAATACAGATATTCTATATACAGCAATTTTGTAATAAACTCCCCTTTCTTCAACGTTGGTTGTAGTGGAGAGATTCTATTGTCAATTAATGAAACAATGAAGAAACAACCATAGCACAGCAGAGAAAAATAATATGTGCAAATTTCTTCCAGGCATTCTGGCCATTAATAATCGAAAATCCCTGCAATGATCTGAGCAGGATTAACAATACAGGTTTTGAAAAACAACCTGTTGTGTTATTTCCCTTCTAACCATCTCTGCACCCTTGGAGAACTGCTGACAGTGTCTGGTGCCTATGCTGTTCAGACATCGCTATGAAGTGCATGTTTCCTACGGCCCTGAGTCCAAGGAAATATATAAGTCTTGTGCTACCTTGTTTCTGTAAAGAAAATATTTGTATCTTGGGAAAGAAAGATGGCCTGATTTGAAGTACCACTCAGCAGATCCTAAACCTTGATGGAAATTGTATAGCTCTGTGCTAAAGTGATTTTTAAAACAAGTAAAAGCATGGCTATAGCATAATTACAGCCAAGTCTGCCTCTATTCTGATTCTGAAAACTGGCTAAAGCAATTTTCACCTAAGAATAGTCTAAATGATACTCACTTCGAGAGTGATTTTCTGTATTTTGCAAGACTGTCTTTTCACAGCATTCACCAACATTCTGCACTGTGACTTCCCCTCTCTTTTCTAGAATAATACAAATACCTTTTCATTTTTCCTCTGTTTTAGTCATTGAGACTTTTGTACCAGTTCTCACTGAATTATGAAAGTATGCACCCTTTTCCCTTGCATTCTACACGGACAGAAAATTATTCCTATTGTGATTTCCCCTCCTCAATTTCCTTTTTTCCCTCAGGCTTCCAGATAGACTGTCTCACTTTTCAGATGTGTACACCTATCTCCTTTCTTCTGGCATTCAGCCTCAATTAGATAATTTAACTATGCAAGTTCAACATTTTAGCAGCCTGGTACCTTTGTGCCTTCTTTCTCTGTTCCATGGAGCAACAGAGATCTTTAGAAGATGGTCATGTTGGTAGCTGAACTTTTTATTCCAGCAATACAAAACTTCACTAACACCCTATTCATAAGGTCTATTTTCTCCAACTTTTAGGCTGAGTGTCACTAGTCCTCATTTTTGTAAAGAAGATTTAAGAGTACTCTTTCTATAATATATGTATGGGGCTTCACTTTTTACCCTGAAACATTACATATGTGATTTGGTGGCTGAAATTGGAACACCACATGTTCCTGCAATCTGTCAATCTCTGACAGCTTCATTTCTTTATTCAGTGGCTGCTCTGGTGCTGATAGAGGTGTCAGAAGAAATTGTCTATCTTTCGTGTGGGTTTGTCACTCATATGAATCAGTTTTATCACAGCTCCAGAGCATCCCCAGAGACCTTACAAACTGCTTTGTTTTTAATTACAAAGTCACCCTTTGTGCTCCTCCATACAGACAGCCATGTAGCCAATCATAAAATCACCTTGTTCAAAATATAGAATACAAATATTAAAATTTATCCATCTTTCCTTTAAAGTGATCTGTGAAGTTTTCAGAAGGGTCTCAGTAGCATTGATCCCATTTGTGGTTCATCTGTTTCTAAGGTATCATGACTATTCCAGACACACTGCTCATGTTTCAGAACATCTTGTCACAAGGCATACCCTTTTCCCAAAGTGAAGGCTAAGAGATTTAAAGCAGAATTGTGGCTTAGTTGAAAGCCAGAGTTAAAGAGATATATATTTTTTCGACTGAATTTTAATTGCATGTCACATAGAAACAAATTCTAGGTGTTTCTTTGGGAATACAAAGCAGCCCAAGAAACTGAATTTAAGCTCTGAAGGAAATATAAAGCCTAGTCAAGGTATCTTAATGTTATATCCTTTGTTGTATCCTTTTTGATGGTTTTGTTTGGTTTTGATTTTAAATGAGCTATTTAAGAACTGGGATGAAACACTCAAGAAATTTTAGCTTATTTTAACATTTGCAGTTAGCTAGTACATGGGTCTTTCAAAATTATTCAACACCGAGGATTAATTTGGTGATGTAGTCAGATTGGATACAGATGTGTTTATTTACAAAGAATGAACACAAAATTCTATTTTCTTAAACACTATTGCAGTTAAATAATAGGAGACTATTTCTTTGCACAATATTTGAAATTTCATTCTACACAGAATTCTACCACTTTTTACTGTGTGATCCTTATTCTTGTTTTCTGTCTTTTGGCTGCTTTTTTTTCCTCTGTTTTTAAAAGTCTTTTGAATGTTTCTGAAACACATTTCGATCAAGTGATACTCAGTAAATTTCTACTACCCATTTTCCCTTTATTCTTCCACTTGATCTGTGTTTTGGGTGGAGGATTCTGTTGTTTCAGGTAAAAGGAAATAAGTCTTTTATGCCTAGTCTTAAACCCACTGTGAATGATAGGCTTGTCCCAGCATGCACACATTTTCTTCTAACTTCTATCACACTTATTTAATATTTTCAAACTTTTTAATAATTAAGTAGTTCCAGTCTGTTTGACATTTTAACCGGAGGCAACAATCAGACTATAATATTCAGGTTTTAAATGCCTACTTTACTCTGCTTTTATAACGTTGAAAAAATATCTGTAGTAGATGTGATATGTAATATGGTATGGAGAGGCATAGGTCATACTGCATCTAACTTGACAGCTATATTTCATCCAACTTTACAGGGAGTCAGTGAGTAAGATGCCCTTAATTGAGTGTCTGCAGCCCCTGTGTAGAAACTGTGAAAATAGAGTGGTGCTTTTGAAGATGCTTAATCTGATGCCTAAAACTAGTCATAATGTGAAATCAGGTAATTTAGATTTTATCCTATGTGTGCCCTCACCATGTCTTGGAATGGGTCAAGAAGCAAACTGCCCAGATCTGTATGCTTAAGGGTCATCCTGACAGGATTCAGTTAATTTGCACTGAGAGTATTATTTTTTTTAGCAAAGATGATGTGTGAAATTTATTCTCAAATAACTGCAACCCCAAAAACTGCAACACTCCCTCTTAACCCTCAAAAAATGTTCCTTAATTACTCCAGCTGCAAATGGCATCAGTGTGATTATTCTGATTACATCATTCACATATAGTCCATATACTTATGCAAAACTTTCTTGGCTTTTATAAGCTGACTTTTGTAATTCCATGTTTCAGTAGGAAAAATAGCACAGAAACTGTATCAAGTTTATACAGTAAAAAAGTCATGTATACACAAATTCTCACAATAATCTTTCGTCCATGGCTCATACTATGACAAAGTTTTCTGCTTTGGTTCTTATTGTCAAGGATAGCTATTCATACTTTGTAATACTTGGAACTTATGCTGTAAATCAAGGCCCATGACTGAGAGGTATCCACTGCAAAGTCATTTATAGGAGTGAGAACAATAAAATAATAATAATATCAACCAGTTTTCATGAACTGTTATTCCTGGCTAGCACCACTACAACCATCTGGCTGATATTCATTCTTCTCCACCTCATTCTTGCCCTTTTTCTTGTTCTCCTCCACCTTTTAAACTCTAGCCAACAGCTCTGCTAATACAGCAACAAATTTACTGGCAAGGTCTGCAACAGCTGAGCCCATCCCTGTTGATCTGTGCCAGTCAGCCAGCTGGTGAGCTAGAAATTATCTAAGAACTGGCTACAATGCCATTTTACAGGCCAAAAAGAGATTCTGCAGTATTTGCCTTAAAGAGATGTTTTTCCTTTGCTATGACATTACTTTCTGATCATGGTTATTGGCATAAAACAGTTAACATGGAGGACAGCAAGTGAAGCATTAGCAAATGCACTAACCCACTTAGGCAACTGCACTTGGAGAGTAGGAAAGTATTTCCTAAAAGTCTATGAAGAATTCCGGAAAATACAAAATTGAGAATAAATGTGGGCAGTTAAACATTACACTCATTGTCATAATTTATGTAATACTGATGACGTTATTCAACTTAAATTAACTGCATGGGCAAATAATAAGTCAAGTCTTGGTGCTATTGCATACTTCAAGTTTTACTATACATGCATCATTTTCTTTAGCTATCGCTCACTCTTGCTTAAGACCTCTGTTTTCTTACTATTCTGCTACATTTATTCTAGCACATATTTAGGAAAAGATGAAGTTACAAGGAAATCTTATTTCATTCAGGTGTTCTTTGCCAATCCTGGAAGTATTTCTCTCTCCTCTGATCTTTTGGCATAAAGTTCTAGTAACAAAAAATTATGGTTTTAGCATTTTAGTTACCTCACTATTTCAATTCATATTGTTCTAATACAATGAGTGATGCCTACATTAATAAATTATGAATTCATTTGAACCTGGTCTCTTCCAGCAAGGTTGTTGCCCAGACATTAGGTTAAGGTCATCAGTCTCTCTTCCACTTTAATAAATGTTTAATTTTAATCTATATAGTGTGGAATAGCTCTAGCAGTGTTGCATTCCTTGATTATTATTCAGGAGAAATTTGAAATCAAGCCTTTAAGTCCAATGAGTGTGTAATGATAAAGTAGGTAGGTTAATATGATACTGAAGTAAAGCCTTTATAAAGGATGAGGTGAAAGAGGAAAGTTATGCCTGACCCAAACTACTAACATTAATTTTTAACTGCACAGCTTTATATGACATATTCCAACAAGTCCTTGATTTCATTACCAACCTCTTTAAGGAATTTTTATCTTTTATTGCACTGAGAAAAGGAGGTTGGGGTTTAGAATGAGGTAGGTTATGTCCTCTTGGTATGAGAGGTAACACAAGTCTAAATAAAAATTGTTTTAAAAACCCCATACAGTAAACAATCAAGAAAACTTCTGTGATTTAAAGTCACCAAAGTCACCACTTTGTATATGCAGTTCTGAAGGACTCTGACAGTTCTATAAAACATCCCAAATCTCCCTAATTCTCCAAGTGTAGTTATATGATAATGAGGAACATGAAAGTTTTAAATCTTGGTGAGTTTCACAGAGGATAGGTAATTCCAATCCAGTTGATGTTTCTACAGGTAGTATGACAAATATATTCAAATTTAACAAGGAAAGTGTGTCCTGTACAAAATGTGATGTAAGTCATGGAGCAATGCAGCTGCCACTGAAATCATGGTTGCAAATCACCAAGGCTCTGTGGGAACTCGGAGTGTGTTCCTCAGGCATGGGCTGAGCCCTGTCTCAGGACTATTGGTGTGTAACTTGTTTGCTCAGTGCATAATTGCCTTTACAAGCTAATTACAAATTCGGTACAGTAATGAATTTTCCTCAATAAATTAGTGAAGTCATTTGTATCTACCACAGTCCCAGTATGATAATCACTGAATTGACTTTCACCTTGGTATTACACTTAGTGTTCAAACAACAGCTAAATTTTCTAAGCTCCAGAGAAAAGAAAACCCACACTTCTCACTATCAGTCTCTTACTGTAGTCCCTATAAAACCATGAGATTCTATCTAGAAGAAAAAAAAAATCTGTTTTTATTTCATCTGTAACCAACATATGAAAAAGAGGAAACCATAGCATTTCTTTACATCAGGGATGTTATAAAATATCGCATCTGCAGTCCAAGTGCCAGCACTTTGTCCTAGGATTTCTGCCAAAACAGGAGGCTGTTTGGTTGTAATTAACATTTCTCATCCCAATATCATTGTTGATGAGTCCCCACACAGTTTCAAGTACAGCTGCCTTCTACAGTAGTTCATTATGAACATGGGAACTTCTGCTGACTCTTCCTTCTGCTTTATTGATCATGGGCACTTTTCACTTCAAAATAATCAGAGTTTCCTTCTTGCTAGACTTTGTGAGGTAGCCATATCATGTCTTATTTGAGATCTGCATATTGGTTTTAGCTTGATCCATTTGAACCTGTTTGCCTTTAGGAAGTTTTTCATATTTTCATCTGTTTGGATCTGCTGGACTTCACGTCTTACTGGAGTGGTGCCTTCTTCAGCTAGGTGTCCTTCACCCCTTGTTAAATTATTTTCCCATTCAGTTTGGTGCTCAGATTAGCCAGAACAGATCCTGATGTATTTCAGACTGGCTCTTCTGAAATTCCTTGGCATTGTTTCTCTGTTGTCTCTTGGAAGCTTTGCTAGAACTACACGGAAGGCTAAGCAATTACAAATGATCTAGTGATGTGAGCAATTGTTCTTGAGGATACATTATATAAATGGCCAGCAGGAGACACAGTGGTAACCAGCTAGGATGAGAAAATTGCTTACTAAAACAGACACTTGTTATTTTCCCCTAAAACTGCTAATAGAGAAATCAAAAGTAACTATTTTTAAATGAAAATAGTAGTTTTTACTATGTTTTGTGTATACTTTATTATTCAACTTCTTGCTTCTTCTGGAGTTATTACTTACTGATTTATCTAGCCAGGGATCAGAGGCTATGCTTCAGCAACATCCTTGTTTCAAACAGCTTAGGATTCAAGCACAGATGAGAGAAAGCAACACCACAAAAAAGGAGTTTAGGGAATCAGGGAGATAAATCTGGGGCAATTTTACTAATTGCTCTTCTAACAGCATAGCAGTCTACATATAGGCTGGTTTTTTATTGTATTTCAGAAAAAGACAGCTATGAAATTATAAATTTCAGCAACTTTGATTAGCAGGGGTAGATGACCTTTCAGTGGTAAAGGAGACAGAAACAGCAATGTAGGTGGAGCTAGGTCCGATGTGCTTTTTAGAGCAGAGACAAATTATTCAATTTTTTTGCTGCTGGATAAGCCAAGAAGCCATGAAGGCAGGAAAATGAGGGGGTGACCTTACTAGTGACCTTGAAAAATTATCTTTGCATCACTTTTCTGAATGGTATGGAAAAAGATCTGTTATGGTCAAATAAGGTTCCTGTATTTCTGTCCGGCAGCAACATTCTACTTCTTTATTAGGAAATGGTACACCCAACAATAACAAAAAAACCACAGAACTGGCCATAGATGAATAGCAGTACAAGCTGTAAAGTGACACTTTGACAAACATTGTTCCAGCGAACAATCCTGAGAAACAGATGAGTGACCATTTCTTAAACGTGTTGGGGGAAGGGAAAAGGGAGCTCTGACGTTACAAAACAGGAGAAAAGCTAATAATGAAACTTCCTGAATCTAAATGACAGAAATCCAGAATTTATTCTCATACGACTTAAACAGATGTGTCCTAATTTAACATGGATACAATTAACAGTAAAATGTAGTCCAGTTAGGCCACATGGGTTTTAAACAGGACCAGGGATTTAAGTGTAGATATGTGAAATACTGCCTTAAACTGTAATAGACTCTACTGCAGGATCAATAATGTCTGAGAAAAACAACCTTAAGGTGCAATAATAAGTATTAAATATTTATTTCTGCTCAAGCAATATGTATTTTTCTAAAATACCTCCAAACACAAAGGAAGAAAAAAGGGTATGTCATAGATCTGACACCAAGGAGAACTTGAAAACTGATTATATTACAGTACTATTAACTTCTCATGTTTTGGAATTGTTAGTGAAGGGAAGCTCATCAGTCCTAGTGGATCTTTGGAACCTTTTAATATCCAAATGATGAGACCAGCACTTAATAAAGATCTCCTACAAAACAATTAAATGCCATGATTTAAAAACAACTCAGTGTCCCTGAATTCTGGATACTTTTGTAAAACAGTATTTCTATGATTTTCTGATTCAAAGATAAAAGCAAAAAGGGGGAAAAAAGTAGCATCCAATGTATATCCAAAGAATGACCATTGGAATAACCTAAAAATAGATATTGTGAATAATTCTATGGTGCTGGAGCAAAAAGTCTTCTGAAAGTCTCAGAACAATGTCTGGGAGGAAGGGTTTATATGGGACTCTGAAAATCTTTCCCCAGGAACATACATGCTTTTGATGCCATTAAAGATAATTGAGGACTCATAAAACTCATTCAATCTCAAATCTGCAATACAGTCCATATGACATCCCTGATGTCACCAGTGAGGGACTTGCAGAACCATTCCCAGAACTCCATGGGTCTCCTGGAAAATTTTTATACTCACAGAGAAGTTATTTCAAGAATGAGTGATGCCATGCAACAGTCAAGAGACTAAGCAGGTTTTTTTGCCTGCTATCATTTTGATTGAAATAACTCAACTCTGCTGAAAGCAATGAAAATGAATCAGACATATTTATGAGGTAAGGACTCTACAGTGTCTAGAGTCATTAAGATCTTTCATTTTTCTTGTTTGATTCAAAGTACCTGTCATTCTCCCTTGAAGCTCTGGTTGCTTCACAAAGCACCCACTAGTCTCAGAGAAAAGGCTCTTTTCATGAAGACCAATAAAATAATTTGTCATTTTCTACCTGGGGTGAATGTTTTTGATGGGATAAACTGTTGTTTAGAGCTCTGAATTCTTTCAAACGTTGTCAGATTTTTTTTGTTGGCAAAAAACCAAAAAAAGCATTAAGCATTACTTTTAAGATCATGTTTTCATTAAACACATATTTTAAAACAGGTTAAAGCATGAACTAACTCCCAACAGCTGAATGAAAAGATGTAATAGTCGAAGGCAGCTTCCTCTGAGGTCACAATTTTCTTTTCAAATCTTTCACAGATTCTCATACTGAAAGAAAAATCTTAGGCTTGTTCTGTGCTTCATCCTTTCCTATGGACATAAATGAAAGTGACATTGTGTGCTGTGTTGCTTGAGTTTGCAAATATATACTTTCTCCCTAAGGTGAAAATATACAGAAGCCCTGAGATGAATATATTGTGCCACTATCCCTTCAAGTAAAAAGAAGCCCTTTTCCAAGCAATACTCATGACGATCAACATATCAGGGATACTCTCTATGTAAGAAAAGGACTGAATCAGGATTAGCTCCCTCCTTTGATAACTTTTCCAAGCTATTCCTGAAGATGGCACATCCTCAAAGCTCCCTTGGTAGCTTCCCATCATAGGTGAGGACATTCTACATGTTCTCAATCTTATAAAATTTAAATATTGTTCTAATGAGTCAAAAGCACAGCCTTTATACTACTGCAGCCTCCTAGTGAAAAATAGAATAAAACCAAATATTTAAGAGCTGGGTTCAGATGCTCATCATGTAGGTCTAGGGGAAGCCTATGGCCAAGTGCTGCGCAGATTGGACACCAGCCAGGCAGTGCTTGTCAAGCACAGGACAGAAGGATGTTCTCTTGTCCTGTTTTAGTTCACAGCATAGACATAGCCTTACACACAGAGACTAATATTCCAGGGGCCAGAGAGTGATTAAAACACCCAGCTATGTAGGATCTCCACAAACAGGAGGAGGCAGCCTCAAAACACCTCCTCTCATCCACCAAAATCATTATGAAACTATTCTTCATAGGGAGCTGTGAAATTAAAGTATCTTTCCCCATGTCTTACCAACATGAAACAAATGTTTTGGAGTCATGTTTTGTACACAATTAAGATACACAAAACAAATCAGTATGTTTATCCTCCAGAGTTTATTTTGTGTCTGTCAAATGTAATGCATTTTTAATGCACAATTAAAAGTTTTGATAAAAAATACACAAGTATAGTGTCACATCATTCAATACCTTTCATTGTGCATTTTATTCAAACTTAATTTGAAATAGAATTCGTGCTAAATTCAGTGAAATAATTAATGAAGCTAAGTAATTAAAATTGCTAAGCTTCATTTCTATCCAATGTAAAACAATCCATGTGCAAAACAAACTGTCACATGACTATTTTCCTTTTAAATTTTTTGCATTAAAATCTAGGGAAGGGAAAACGATATCATTTTAATATGTGTTATTTCTTTCTTGGAAAGGCAACATGTCTCATAAGAAGCAGGAAGCCTGGTTTGGTCTGATGCATGAGCAGACAGACTGGCTGAGCCCTCCCTGTGCTTGTGAGGAATTCTCTGTTGGGATCACGAAAGAGTGTGGCCTTCTCATGGATGAAAACAAGTCATTTTCTCCAGTCTCTAGGGAAACAAGATGAAGGAGACAGGACATTTTGTCTGTTTAGTCTACCTCCTGAGAAGGCTGTGTTGGGAAAAGGGCCTTCACACACTATTTTGGTGGTGTCTGCCCTCAAGGCATTGTTGAAGCAGATAAGCAAAACTTTCAGTAACATGTTGACAACAGGGGAGTCAAGTCCTTATTCTTTAGTAATCACGAAGCTCCTGCATTTCCATAACATCTGTTACAAGCACCCATTGCAATGTACAGTCTCCTCATTATGCCCCATTAATCCTCTTTTTGTGCAGAATAAGTTGAGGCCCAGAAAGGGTTTAGTTTTAAATCATGCATCCAGTCCACATCACACACAGATCATCCAGAACTGATGAATGCTGGTTTCTATATATGGGGAAGAGGGGGAGCAGGGGTGGGGTGTTGTGAATGAAACTGGAAGAAATTAGTTTCTTTTCAAAGAATTAAAAATCTCAAATTAAAAGTCTAGGATTGTTTGCAGATCACTTTTTTTAACATTAAAAAAATATAAGGATTGATACAGGAAAGGCAAAAGTTTTTGGATTTGAGGCACAGCAGGAAAGGGTTCAGGCCTGTAAAACATTGATGGGAAGGAGCCTTGTTTCTCTTCCTCAGATTAACTGATTACTTCTTATTTCTAATTATATCAGAAATCACATTCTTAAGAATATTCAATTATTCATAAGAAATAGATTCCAAATCTAAATACAGGTCCCTCCCTGACATATTCATTTATATCTAGAGAGAGAAAGAGTAGTTCTGCTGAGTGGGGGGAAAAGGGAAATTAGTCATACTTAATCTTTAAAACAGAGTTTTCTTTGGTTCCTTACTATGGCAATGATAACTGTTCTAGAAACGATACAAAGCCAGAGATTGCCTCTAGGAGAAAAGAAGAAAAAAGATTCTACATGTGATTTTTTTGAAGCAGACAACACTACCTTTTTTTTTTTTTTTTACTATTCCACTATCTTGTTCAATCGCTGTAAACAATTTTCCAAGACTGAATTCAAATATTACAAGTTCAGAAACAGATAACATACAAGATGGGATTAATGAGATCCACCTAATTGAGGGAGATAACATACTGAATAGCTAGGTATTTTATGGTAGTGCTGATAAACAAGATCAATAGTACAGGCAGAAAAGTGGAAAACTGGTATCATCATCGTTTATCTGCCATGTAATGTAAGTACCTGTCAGCATGTTATATCTTCAGAAAGGCAATATTAATCCATTCCCTATACCAAAATCCAGAAAATTCACTTCACTGTAAAATACAAATACTCTCTGTTTACTCACAGAAGTGCTTTACTAAATCTTAATATCCAGAAGTGGCAGAAACTAATGCAGTTAAAATAAAGATGTAAAGAGAGCAGCAGCAAGAGTAAACACAAAGCATTTACGATAATTAAAGAGTGCAAACAGTAGAAAATTCAATGGATTGAAGTAAGCAAGCACTATAACAAGTAAATAAATAATTAGTGGACAAAGGAAGAATAATAAGAGTTTCTCAAGGAGAATAAGCAATAGGCAGAGGAGAAAGAAACTGTTTATCCTCTTAACCATTATAGTGGGAAATTGGAGCCGATGGACTAAAAAGAATAGCATTAGACATTAAATAAGCATTCTGGATTCATTTAAGGAATGGAGATGGAGATTTACTTAAATCAGGGATCAAAATCAGAAGGAAAATAGACAAGGAATCAGAAAACAGATAATATTTGAACTTTTAACTAGATCAGAATGGTGATCTGTAGCCTACCTATAGAAGACATAATAGAAATAATTTTCAATAGCAGTTTCAGTAAACTGATAACAGAGAGGTACTAGGATCTGGAAACTAAAAGTGCATTCTCTTGTGCACACATCGAAGACCTCTGCTCAGCATGTGCTTGTCAACTAAACAAACAATATGATTGTGGAGAACAATATAACAGTATTTTAACACAATCATATAAAGTCAAGAGCATGCCCCCCGCTGGCACATTTTATTCAGCAGATTAAGGCATCCTTGTATCTCATGGAGGTGTATCCCAATGGACTAGTTTGGCAAAAAAATGCAATGCTACTGCTCTATCACATGTTATTAAAATTACATCAAAGACCGAATCCTTACTCAGTGGAGCATTGTACTGGCTAGCTGTTGTGTTGACTGGTTCAATTCCATAGCCAGGTTCTTCTTAGATAACCTCATCCTGTCTACTGCAGCACTTGTTACAAAAAGACATGAATTTCCTCTTCCAATCCTTTAGTACTAGCTGGACCTTTGCTCAGAAGACAAAATTTTTGACTTGACTATGGGCTGAGAAAGCTGATCTTGAGGCTGGAGCAATGTAGTTTCTGATAATATTTATCCTTGAGTGCTTTCATCTCCTGTGGCTCAGCCCAAATCAGCACCTTTTCACTGTTGTTTTACTTTAGTGCAGCTTTGTGCCACTTGTCAAAATGTAGCTACGTTGCATATTTTGTTTTGCTATGCTGACTGTTTGATTTCACACTTATTATCTCTCATTCATGCATGTCAGTAATACCTTGCATTTGTACAGCTGCTGTCACAACCTGTTCACATTTCATCAGAGGTTGTTTCACAGCTGTAGGGGTTGTCCTTGTTGGCTAAAGCTAAATACATGGGAGATGGGTGAGCTATTCACCTTCTCAGATGCTCTTTTGCTGGAAGCCTTAGAAGGAATACCACACGTAGCTTTTCTCCCAGGTTGCTTTTGGCACATGGGCTATGGGGATCATTGCCAGTCTGTTTTGTCAGTTAGTGAAGTTTCTGTAATACCACTGTGCAGATTTGACCATATCTTTTTTGCCTTTCTCATTGCTCCAGCTCACACAGTTCTTTAAATACTATCCTTAACTTCCACTTTAGGAGCAGCTACTTTGTGCAAGAAGAGCATGGAAGTTGTTAATATAGTTTGTAACATACTTCTCTCCTGATCTAGCTTCTGCAGTCTTCAAATTAATTTTCCTAATCCCTTAGTTTCTGATGTTGACCTTAAAGGAGCAGTACTGATGTGTCTTTTACAAAACAAAACTTTTTGCTGTACACTGGTCATTGTACTCAGTTACACAAACAACAGATTGCATTGTTGCTTCAGCTGAGATGCAAAACAGTGGCACAAAGTCACATAAATCACAGATTGGTTGAGGCTGGAAGAGAGGTCATCTGGTCCAACCTTCTGCTCAAGCAACACCACCCAGGGTCTGTTGTCCAGGTTTGTGTCTGGACAGCTTTTGAATATCTCCAGGGATGGAGACTCCACAGCCTCTCTAGGCAAGGCTTGGTTATCTCATGGTGAAAAAGTTTTTCCTTGTGTTCAGGTACTTTTCTCATTTTCTCAATATGGAAATTAGTTAAATTGGACACTTTTGAATATGATTTCTTACATTTTTACTATTATTCTGTTTTATTTCTCTTCTTTTCCCCTTTATTGATATACAAATGTACCTTGAAAAAAACCTTTGAATAGAAGAGTTATTGTAACACTGCCAATAAATACTGAAACACATAATGACTGATTCTGAAATTACTTGTTTAATGGTTTGATTAGATGATTTATTTAAATTCAAGTGAAGAAGAGATTAAGCTTGATATTAAAAAATGGACTCATTATTACAAAAGAAGAGTCTCATAATTCAGGTTTGTCAATTTAGATTTATAATTGGCAAAGTTCAGTGCAAATAGACATAACTTAATAGACAGAATAAAGAAACCAGAAAGGAATGTTTCACAGTAAAATGTTAATGTGGGAATTATTTCTGGTAAAACTGAGAAGAGAGAGAGAAATCTTCTTTTATATAAAAGAAGAAAGTAATCAGTGTGGGCTGTTAGAAAATAAAAAGAAAGTAGGTAAGATATAGATATTTTCTTGTTAGTAACTGAAGACAAATTAAAAAAATAATAATAACAAAAACCCAAAGAAAAATCAACCCATCATAATTTAGCCAAACCTGATATAAAATTATTTTGAAAGGAGCTATCAGAATATTTGTTTATTATTTTCTTCCTGTAGTCACTAATTTGGCTTAACTAGGGAAGTTAGAGGGCCAAGCTATGAAGAAACACCAGTACATAGCAAAGTGGCATTTATGGACATTTACACTCTTGATCACTGCTGATATCACCAGTGGAAACCATTTCCTCCCTTCAGATTTCCTCAGATTAATTATTTTTATTGTAAACCTGTTTCCATTATGGATTTGTATGGCTTTGATCTGCAGCCTTTGACTCTGATTAGTTTTTTTCTCTGAGAGATTAATGGTCTTCAGAACAATTGGGGTTTGGAGTGGAGGGAAGGAGTCTAATTTTTACACTACTTACAGACCATTAACAAGTCTCCTGTCACTCTTTTTTTTTTTTTTTTAAACATGACAAACCACAGAGAGTATCACTTATCCCATGACAGGGCATTTTACCATGCCCCTGGTCCCATTTTTTACTTTCTCACAACTTTTGCAAATATCTTGGCAGTATTCAGAATTGTACATCCCTGTGCGTGTTTACCCCAAATACTTTTTAAAAAATGTGTCGTTACTAGCTGAGGTTTTATGAATCAGTAGTAAGCCTTTACCAGAATTTGTACAAAATATTAGCTTGCAGATGTTAAAATTACAAAACCTCTTCTGGTTAGCTTTAATCTCCAAATGCCTCTTAGCCCTAAGTGTGAAAAAATACCTAAAGTACTCAGAAAATAAGTTATATTTACTATGCAAAAAAAGAAAAATGGAGAATCTCCCCACATAACTCTGCCAAAGTTTATGAAACTGAGATATATAAAGAAAATATTATCTCTCTAAAATGATGTTTTCATCCCATCCAAGCTGCAAATAAACAGTTCCAATGGGAAGGTTACTAAAAGGACAGCAATAGAAGTTTAACTAAAGTCTGGCAGAAACTGAAGCACTGCCTTAAACAGTAAAAATGTGAAAAAAAGAATTTGAACCACTTAGAGTCAGTATCAGCTCCTTCAAAGAGTGTAACAAAAATATCTACTTAGGTAGGGAGGAATGGATCCTCCAAATCACCAGGCTGTTATAAAAAAAGGACAAAGAGAATAGAAGACTTCAAATCTGTGAGGAAACATGATATAGTGATTTTTTTGCAGCTTCCAAGAATTCTCTTGCTCTTAAACCCAGTAACAGGCTTATCCATTTATATTGATTAGAGTTCTCTATCTTGGTAATACAACTGCCTATTCCTATACAGTCTTGTCCTAGGGTGATGTTATGGTGTTTCTATCTCCAATCGTGTGTCCTGATTATGTTTGGTATTATGTCCTGTGCTTCCAGGACTGAGTCTGAGAGTGAAGCTTTGTTTTGTCTTGTTATCAGCCGGCTCACCTCCCCCATGGTCTATGTTTAGGAGAGGTTTTAGCTCGGCTTGCTTGCTTGCCTGCTTGCTTGCTTGCTTGCTTGCTTGCTTGCCTGCTTGCTCGCTTCTGCCTTTTTTCTTTCCTTCGCTTTGCCCTTGCTTTTGCTTATTAGTTAGTTCAGCTAGGCAGTCCAACTTTTTCCCTGGACTGTTTTCTCTTCCACCCCGTCCCCTCCCTCTCCTGGATACCATCTGAACGGACGGGGACCTGGGAACCCCAAGAAACACCGGGAGGCTACACTTTGTCACCTGCAGCAGTCATCCCCAGCGCCAGAGACTGATAACTGAGCGACCACTCGCCAGAGAGACTGAGTTTGTCATCCCTTCAGAACGGTGAAAGAGTTTTTTTTGTCAGCTGGTGTTGTCTTTTTTCCCTGTGCTGGGGAGTGTCTTGCTTGTTAAATAAACAGGTTTTTTCTCCCACTCTTCTCCGAGGAAATTCTTCCCGAACCCGGTGGGGTGGGGGGGGAGGAGTCGTGGGGTTTGCTGTCTGGGGGCTCCTTCTGGAGGTTTTCCCCCAAATTTGCCCAAAACCAGGACAAATAAATTGGCGCCCAACTCGAGGCTCGAGAAAGTGGGAAAAAACCCTGTTCTAATAATAATAATTTGGTTCAAATTCTTTTGTGTTGATATAGAGCAGTTATTGGCTATGTTGTTGGAATTCATGTCTTTTGGGGTGGAGGCCTGCATGGGATTCTGGTCCCTAGGGTTTTTTGAAGTCCTAATACCTTTGTGGTCCCTGGGTTTATTTGCTTATCCAGAAATAGCTCCGGTATTGTCCCTAATGCATAGTTTCTGTAGCAGAGGGGCATTGACCAAAATATCCATCGGGCTGGGCTTGGTTTTAATGGCCTGCAGGAGATTTATAAAGGTGCTGGAATCTGTTCCAGGAATGTATGGTTCTTGGTTGTGGTTGTGCACTCAGTTTGTTAGAGGAGAAGCAGGGGATGAGGCTTTTCAGCCTTTGTTCTCCTTCTTCTCCTCTGAATTTGTTACATCCTTATTAGAGAATGTTCAGTTCCCCCTGAGTGTTAAAGAGACCATCTTTCTGGTGTTTAATATAGTAAGCTTTCTCTATACAGTCTGCAGTTTCTCTAGAATGAGAGCTGAGATTTCTAGAGGGGCTGAGACCCCTGACCCCAGAGTAGAGCCAGGCGTGAGGAATCCTGAATGGTGTGGGAAATGGGAGGATATGGGCCAAATCTTAAAGGAATTTTCTGACCCTACATCCTGGGATTTTCCATGTGAACAAATTCAGAACCCAGCTGAGGTAGCAAAGTACCTGAAAGAGAAGTGCCATGGTAATTCTAAGGAGAAGAAGATCATTGCAGTGAGCTGGGCCCTGGCATATGCTTACCGTACCCTGCTAGATACTGTAGGGCAGCAGACAGAGGAAGGGGGACAGGCAGATAAATCAGCCACTATCCCAGTCACTCAGGCTGCAGCCAACACCCCAGGCTCGAGGCCAACAACTACACCAGACAGTGAGCCTAAGCCAGCAGCTAAACCTGTCAGTAAGCCTCAACCAATGGCTGTTGCTACCAGCACGAGAAGTGGAAAGTGCACAGACAAGACTGATCGACCAGTGGATGATGATGATGATGATGATGCAGGAGAAGGACCCTCGACGCCTCCTGACATAAAACCAGGAGTCAAAGCAACTGGTAAAAGATCAGAGGCCAATATTGAGTCTTTTTCCCTAAAGGACCTCCGTGGCCTAAGAAAGGATTACACCCGACGACCTGATGAGTCTATAATTAGTTGGTTGGTCCGTCTTTGGGATGCTGCAGGCGAGGCTACAATTCTGGATGGCACTGAAGCCAGGCATTTGGGATCCCTGTCACATGATCCTGTCATCGACCAAGGAATGATGAGAGGGCCTAACCCTCACAGCCTCTGGGCACGGGTCCTGGACAGTGTAGCACAAAGATACCTGTGTGCAGATGATCTTTATATGCAGCAGACCCACTGGAAGACGATAGAACAAGGGATCCAACGCCTGAGAGAAATGGCAGTGGCAGAGATTATCTTCTCAGATGACATAACAACTAGGAATCCGGACTTGGTACCATGTACATCTGTGATGTGGCGAAAACTTGTACGACTTGGGCCCCATGAATACGCTTCTGCTTTAGCAATAATGAAGCGGGACGAGAGGGATGAGACCGTGCTTGATATGGCAAAGAAGCTCCGAGCATATGCAGATGCTGTGCATGGCCCAACACATGCCAGAATTGCAGCTGTGGAAACACGTCTGCAGAAATTAGAAGACAAGATAGAGGAGAATCATAAAAGACTCAGGGAGGAGATTAAAGAGGACCTTCTCCAAATCTCAGCAGTACAAATTAGAGGCCCTGGTATCCAACGCAGACGTTCCCCTGATGGGGAGAGGAGGTACACCCCACGAGCTGAGCTGTGGTTCTTCCTACGTGATTGCGGAGAAAACATGAGGAGATGGGATGGAAAATCTACTGCTGCTCTGGCACAACAGGTGCGTGAATTGAAGGAAGGCAAGACCCAAAGAGGAAGTTCCACCAAAAGGAGAGCAGCTCCAGTTGCCCGTAGCCAAGCTGCCAAGTATGATGATGATGATATATCTGATCCCCTTGAAGAAACCTCTAAGACATATGCCCAAGGAAAGAAGGATAAACAGGCTTAGAGGGGCCCTGCCTCTAGCCAGGGAGAGGCGAGGGAAAATCGTGTCTTCTGGACTGTGTGGATTCGCTGGCCTGGCACATCGGAACCACAAAAGTATAAAGCTTTGGTTGATACTGGTGCCCAATGCACATTAGTCCCATCAAGATATGTGGGGGCAGAATCTGTTTCTATTGCTGGTGTGACAGGTGGATCACAGGACTTTACCTTGGTGGAAGCTGATGTGAGCTTGACTGGACATGAATGGAAAAAACATCCTATTGTGACTGGCCCAGAGGCCCCATGCATTTTGGGCATAGATTACCTCCGAAGGGGGTATTTTAAAGATCCAAAAGGATTCAGGTGGGCATTTGGGATAGCAGCTGTGGTGACAGAGGGCATCCAGCAATTGAACACCTTGTCTGGACTGTCTGAGAATCCAAGTACTGTAGGACTTCTGAAAGGAGAAGAGCAAAAGGTACCAATTGCCACTTCCATAGTGCATCGCCGACAATACAGAACAACTCGAGATGCTGTGGTTCCCATCCATAAAATGATCCATGAGCTGGAGAGCCAAGGGGTGGTCAGCAAAACCCACTCACCCTTCAACAGCCCCATCTGGCCTGTACGTAAATCGGAAGGAGAATGGAGACTGACCGTAGACTATCGTGCATTGAATGAGGTGACTCCACCACTGAGCGCTGCCGTGCCGGACATGCTGGAACTGCAGTACGAGCTGGAGTCCAAGGCAGCAAAGTGGTACGCCACTATCGATATCGCCAATGCATTTTTCTCCATTCCTCTGGCAGCAGAGTGCAGGCCTCAGTTCGCTTTCACATGGAGGGGAGTGCAGTACACCTGGAATCGACTGCCCCAGGGGTGGAAGCACAGTCCTACTATCTGCCATGGACTGATCCAGACTACACTAGAAAAAGGTGAGGCTCCAGAACATTTACAATATATTGATGATATCATTGTGTGGGGGAACACAGCAGCAGAAGTGTTCAAGAAAGGAGAGAGAATCATCCAAATCCTCCTGGAAGCCGGCTTCGCCATCAAGAAGAGTAAAGTTAAGGGACCTGCTCGAGAGATCCAGTTCCTGGGAGTGAAGTGGCAAGATGGACGGCGTCAGATTCCTACTGATGTCATCAACAAAATCACAGCTATGTCCCCACCAACCAACAAGAAGGAGACACAAGCTTTCTTAGGCGCCATAGGTTTTTGGAGGATGCACATTCCTGAGTACAGTCAGATCGTGAGCCCTCTTTACCTGGTCACCCGCAAGAAGAACGATTTCCATTGGGGCCCTGAGCAGCAACAAGCTTTTGCCCAGATAAAGCAGGAAATTGCTCATGCAGTAGCCCTTGGCCCAGTCAGGACGGGACCAGATGTGAAGAACGTGCTCTACTCTGCAGCCGGGAACCATGGTCTGTCCTGGAGCCTGTGGCAGAAGGTGCCTGGTGAGACTCGAGGCCGACCATTAGGATTTTGGAGTCGGAGCTACAGAGGGTCTGAAGCTAACTACACCCCAACAGAGAAGGAGATCTTGGCTGCCTACGAAGGGGTCCAAGCAGCCTCAGAGGTGGTTGGCACAGAAGCACAACTCCTTCTGGCACCCCGACTACCAGTGCTGGGGTGGATGTTCAGAGGAAAGGTTCCCTCAACCCACCATGCCACCAGTGCTACATGGAGCAAGTGGATTGCCCTCATTACACAGCGCACCCGGATTGGAAAACTGAATCGCCCTGGGATTTTGGAAGTAATTACAAATTGGCCTGAAGGTGAAAGTTTTGGTGTCACAGATGAGGAACAAGAACCAGTGACACGGGCTGAAGAAGCTCCACCATATAACCAACTGCCAGCAGAGGAAACACGCTATGCTCTATTCACCGACGGTTCCTGTCGCATTGTGGGGATGAATCGGAGGTGGAAAGCAGCTGTATGGAGCCCCACGCGACGGGTAGCAGAGGCCACTGAAGGAGAGGGTGGATCCAGTCAACTTGCTGAACTCAAAGCGGTTCAACTGGCCTTAGACATTGCTGAAAGAGAGAAGTGGCCAAAGCTTTACCTTTATACCGATTCATGGATGGTAGCCAATGCTCTGTGGGGATGGTTGGAGAGATGGAAAGAGGCTAACTGGCAGCGTAGAGGAAAACCAATTTGGGCTGCCGAAGAGTGGAAAGATATCGCTACCCGGTTAGAGAAATTACCTGTGAAGGTTCGCCATGTAGATGCCCATGTTCCCAGAAGTAGGGCTAATGAAGAGCAGAAAAACAATCAGCAGGTAGATCAGGCTGCAAAGATAGGGGTGTCGAAGATAGACCTTGATTGGGAACACAAGGGAGAGTTGTTCCTGGCTCGATGGGCCCATGATGCCTCAGGTCATCAGGGCAGAGATGCCACATATAAGTGGGCACGAGACCGAGGGGTGGATCTAACCATGGACAGTATTTCTCAAGTTATCCATGACTGTGAGACATGCGCTGCCATCAAGCAAGCCAAGCGGGTGAAGCCCCTCTGGTATGGGGGGCGGTGGTCCAAGTACAAGTATGGAGAGGCCTGGCAGATTGACTACATCACACTGCCTCAAACCCGCCAGGGCAAGCGCTATGTACTGACCATGGTGGAAGCCACCACTGGATGGTTGGAGACCTACCCTGTGTCTCACGCTACAGCCCGTAACACCATCCTGGGCCTGGAAAAGCAGGTCCTTTGGAGGCATGGCACCCCTGAGAGAATTGAGTCAGACAATGGGACTCATTTCAAGAATAGCCTTATCAACACTTGGGCTAGGGAACATGGCATTGAGTGGGTGTACCATATCCCCTACCATGCACCAGCTGCAGGGAAGGTGGAAAGGTACAATGGACTGTTAAAAACCACCTTGAGAGCATTGGGTGGGGGATCATTCAAAAACTGGGAGCAGCATTTAGCAAAGGCCACTTGGTTAGTTAACACCCGGGGTTCCACCAACCGAGCGGGCCCTGCCCAGTCTGAGTCCCTGAATATAGTAGATGGAGACAAAGTCCCAGTGGCACATGTCAGAGGTTTGTTAGGGAAGGCAGTTTGGATCAATTCTGCCCCGAGTACAGACAAACCCATTCGTGGGATTGTCTTTGCTCAAGGACCAGGTTGTACATGGTGGGTAATGCAGAGAGATGGAACAACACGATGTGTGCCTCAGGGAGATCTGATTGTGGGGTGAGGCAGCATGAGACAGAAGGAAATATATGGAGATAAGGGGTGGAATGTCCTAGGGTGATGTTATGGTGTTTCTATCTCCAATCGTGTGTCCTGATTATGTTTGGTATTATGTCCTGTGCTTCCAGGACTGAGTCTGAGAGTGAAGCTTTGTTTTGTCTTGTTATCAGCCGGCTCACCTCCCCCATGGTCTATGTTTAGGAGAGGTTTTAGCTCGGCTTGCTTGCTTGCCTGCTTGCTTGCTTGCTTGCTTGCTTGCTTGCCTGCTTGCTCGCTTCTGCCTTTTTTCTTTCCTTCGCTTTGCCCTTGCTTTTGCTTATTAGTTAGTTCAGCTAGGCAGTCCAACTTTTTCCCTGGACTGTTTTCTCTTCCACCCCGTCCCCTCCCTCTCCTGGATACCATCTGAACGGACGGGGACCTGGGAACCCCAAGAAACACCGGGAGGCTACACTTTGTCACCTGCAGCAGTCATCCCCAGCGCCAGAGACTGATAACTGAGCGACCACTCGCCAGAGAGACTGAGTTTGTCATCCCTTCAGAACGGTGAAAGAGTTTTTTTTGTCAGCTGGTGTTGTCTTTTTTCCCTGTGCTGGGGAGTGTCTTGCTTGTTAAATAAACAGGTTTTTTCTCCCACTCTTCTCCGAGGAAATTCTTCCCGAACCCGGTGGGGTGGGGGGGGAGGAGTCGTGGGGTTTGCTGTCTGGGGGCTCCTTCTGGAGGTTTTCCCCCAAATTTGCCCAAAACCAGGACAAGTCTTTATAAGCTTTTTCTCTTCTCAAGATATACTTTCTTGTACCCATCTATTTTGGAAAATGTTTAAGTTATAGATACATGGGATAATTTTAAACTGTGGTAATATAATGTGGTTTTCTTCCCCACTTAAGGGCTTCTTCATTGTATGAGACCATTGAAGAAAGATGACACCCGACACCTCTAAAAGACACACTTAAGATCTGATTTTCCTTCTGGAGATTTAGTTCAGGGCATTGTTTACAAGGGAGCTTACAATGGCTCACTTTTAAACATTGGACTCTGTTAAGTTCCCAAAGTTTTTCAGGAAAAAACTAATACTAAGGCTTGAGTGTTGGTATTTGCTTCTTTTATTTGTTGTATTTCTGTGCAACAAAAGAGGATGTAGGTCGAGGGTGTCTTGTAGCTAACATAGACTTAATCATGGCAATTAAACTCACAGTCACTTGTAAATATTCAGCTACTTCTCTTGAAGTTTCATTGCTGGCTTTCTGTTTCTAACCTGGTTTGCTTAAGTTCAGTGTTGTTAGAATATGTGCCTTATAAGTAAAGCTTACACTGATCAGTAACACATTAATCAGAAATTCTAATTTCATTGACTCTGCATACAATTTTAATCAATATGTATTTAAGTTTTATATTTTGTGCTGCAGCCATGTTCTGTTGAACGTTAATTTATGGAAAAGATTTTACAGAAGACAAGCATGAAATTGAAAAGTGTAAAATGAGCTAAGGTTGCTACTTCATCACTTTAAATAATACCACAGACCTCCAATTATCCAATAGGAGAGAAATAATAAAGGCTGTATATAATGTTGTAATAGATTTCACGCAGATAGAGCAGCATTTTACTTCAAAGAATAAATCATTTCATGTTCTTCATGGCCACCAAAACAAATCTTGTGCTAATTCAGTAAGGTTTATCACAAACCAAAATGGTATGAATGGTATATATTACTTGTTCCATTAAAATCAGATTATATTATAACGTAGAAATTTAATTTCTCTAAGTACCTCATTATTCCTTATTTCATCTGCCAAGAACAAGTGTGATCTTATTGTGAGAGTGAATTAAGCCAAGGCATAATAACCAGATTGATATCCTGAACAAAAGTCTCACTATGGTGAAAGTTTCATTCTTAAGAATTGTACAGATGGCTGTGCTAAATGATCCACAACAAGTGTATATTTTTCTATGGGTCGTATGATTCCATTACAAATAAAAACAATTTATGTGAAATTACAAACCTGATCTATCTCCACAACAATTTTGTACTGAAGTAACATCGATGAATTTACAAGATGTTTTTACCCATTGACGTGTAGGCAGATAAGAGTACAGCCTCTCTGTGGGAATTTCAGTGCACTTAAAGCTTGCTGTGAATGAAAAATATGTCTCTTATTACGAGTAATATTTTTCTTTGATCACAAGGCTCTAGTCCTTTTATTAAAACACCCATTCTCACTGAAACATGCATATCATGATCACTGCTAGTGCTTAAACTGAAAAAAAGTCCAAGAAAAAGGGAATTGAAATTGCTACACATATACAGCACATAATAATTAGTCTTTTCCATTATATCACTTATTTTTGCCTCCCCCAAGTCTTTTACCTCATTTGGATCATAGGGATTGAGTTTAAGAAGGTAAATATTTTCACTTCTGTGTGATTAGCTCAGACTGCTGGTGTAATCATTTGCCTTCAACTCTTTTCTCTTTCTGTCTGGAGACTGACCATTTCAAAGAACTAGTCAGCTGTGAAGAAGCAGAGTAACTCACACGCACTGCTGAAGCAAATCTTTTTCTCATATGGTCCTTTTATGCAGCCAGAAGATATATTTGAAGGGCAAAACTCGCTGGCTCTTAAACATTTTTAACTATGCCTTACATTCTACTGAGCCTTCAGAGAAATTATGCTACAACTTGGATTTCTTGGACCAACAGCTAAAAAACATCTACAAGGAATGTCCTTTCATGTTGAATAATCACTTCTTCATATTAAGACACTGCATGCATTTTGAAGGTCATGCTCTACAAACATGAAAACATTTTTGACATTTTGCTTTCACATCATCATCTTTGGTTTAAGCTTCCACTGAGACTATAAACTTCTTACCACAATGGAGAGGCTTTAAAATTGGAGGTAGTAAAACTGTTTGATCTTCATATTAAAACACTTAAATAATTAATGAAGTACAAACCTCTAGTGAAATGTGGACACTGGAAAGGGAGAGGGGAGGAGTAGAGACATGAAGATCTTCATCTGCCATGCACGGGTGCTGCTTCATGGTTATGTCCTAAGTAGAAATTACTCCAGGTCATGTTCTGTCTCAATTTTGTGGTGAAATATAGTCTGATAAGAGGCAAGAGACATGTATAATCCAAGCTTTGTTTGTAGCAAACTTAAAAGCAGAGACAGAAGAACCTTTGGTTTAAAATTCCTTGCTATTCTGGTATGTTTTATCAAACTCATTAAATAGAAATCCTCAGCTCTTAATAGAAACTATAAAATGCTTCAACCAATAATAGCAAAAACTCAGTCTAATAAAATACCTTTTAATTCTGTGACTTTGTTATGAATACCTTTGTTCTTTATCTGGACTAAAATTTCTTCAAGTCCTGGAGTATGAGAGAGCTTTCTGACTCAGTCAGCAATTATATTCAGCATTTATGAAAATTCATTTTCATGTGTTTACACATATTTAAACTTAGATTGATAACAAATATATGGAAAAATAGAAATGTACTAAGAATGCATATAATAATTAAATATGGTGCCTATCTTGCATGCAGATATCATCATCCTTCTGTCAACTGTATGCCAAGATCTTCTTCCACTGTACAAATAATTTTCTGTCAGTGCTCTTGTCATTACATTCATTTCTATGTGAACCATTCTTTAGTTTCTGTCTCACTGTCCTTCTCCTCTTATGTAAATGCTCAGTTGAGAACCATGAAAGGGAGAAAAGTTTAATGTGGCTGGAATGCAAAATTTGGATAAATAGTAACACCATCATTACCTTCCCCACTCTCTCTTAACTATTATTATCTGAAATCCCTGTGATCCCAAAACATTTCACTTTATATGAGTTATTAGCTTTGCAACCTTCAGTGGAAAGCAGAAAAATGTGGATTGTATAACAGCAACAGCCACTACCTATTGCCTAAATAGGGTGAATGTAGAAGTACATTTGACTTAGAGGGTAAAAAAAAAATCACAGTTTGCACAATATCCTGTACAGAATAGTGAGCTCATCATCCGGTGATCTAGACTCCCAAATAGGTTACAAGGAGAGCAGCAAAAAATGCAAGGTATTGTGCAGTAGGGAATTTTGATGGACATCAGTTGTTTTGAATTAAAGAAAAGGTGAAGGTTGTAACTACTGCCTCCTCAATGTGGACTGCTCTTGTCCATCTTTTCTATAAATTATTGTCTAAAATAACCTCATTTCACTGAGGGGAGAACCTCCAACCTTTCTACTCTTAAAAAACAACAACAAAAACCCAAATAGTTTATTTAGGGTTTAAGATTAAAAAAATCAAAACTGCCCAGGTGTTTTGGCTGTTAATTTTTTTAATCCTTTAATTTTTTAATGTTTTAGGTTTTTTTGTGGCATGTGACAAAAATTCTCTATTCCACTTTAATTTAGCCTATTTTATGATGGGATAAAATAACTTCAAGACAATAATAAAAAAAAAAGAAAGACTACATCAATCTGTGTATCTGTCCCTGCTAAAAGAAAATTAACTTGAAGCTACTCAGCCTCCTCTCCAGCTGCTGTAAAATCTCCCTGTAAAATCACCACTTACATTTACTCACTTAGGCATGATTTTTTTTAAAGCAAAATTTTTAGGGAGACAGGCCCCTTCATCCAGGCTCCTTCCTGTCATTTGCAAGACCAGAGTGGCATGTCCAAAGCAGTGGCAATTTGTTCTATTGAACTATTGCTTCTTCACCAATAGATGCTGTGCTCTCATGGAGTTTGTTTAAATATTTATTCCCCTGACCTACACTTTGCTCAAGGCCATTAACTACACTGTAACTCCTGCTGTAATCTTTCCATCTTTCCTAGGAAAATGCCCTTGTTTAAGTTGATGGATTGCATATTTTACTTTATTGGAAGTAATTCTTTCTTATCAATGTCAAGAAACTAATTTCTTCAATTACTTCTTTATCAGTGTCATTCTTTTCTTGTATAGCCATCACTAAGTGCAATAAAAACTCCTCATATTGGTTATTATTAAGTCCAAGCATGGTAAACTTGATTGCCTCTCCAATTTAATGAAAATTATATTGAGTTCTATTTGATTGACATTTTTTCCAGTTTTCTGTGAAACATTGTTTTGGGTAATTTACTTGGCATTAATTTCAATCTTTTTTTTCAATCATTCCTCTATTAGTTTGTTTTACAAGGGATTTATCTTGTAAAGAAGTGTGCAATGATTTGTGTAATATCCACCAATTTAAACTAGATTATTTAAATTACATATCATGGTTCCATTCTCTTCTCCAACAAGGGGTGCTCTTTTTATAATTGCCTAAAATTCTAAGTATGTTTCTTCATTAAAAATAACGACACTCCTTAAGAATAAAAATACTTCTTTTCGTCTTCAGAAACACATACAGACTCCATTTTAAATTAATCTGGTTTTACATAAGAAATGGTAATTTTTCTGTGGATAAAATGTCTTATAGCAAGAGATTGATTTTTGCTAACAAAGCATTACCTTTTCTAGGGTTTGAATATGCCAAATATAGCTGTTCTTTTCCCAGGTAAACGTGGGTTTTCTTTCATTCCTTTCTGACAACACCCCTAAGTTTTCTTCATTGTAGAAAAGCCAAAGTTCTTTCACTATGTGTTTCTTGCAAAACAGTCCAGTTCATTTCTGATGCTCACTCAGTCTACTCGAAGTAAGTTTTACTTGTCTTCCTGGTGGCCTGGCAATCATTATTTCACTACTGGAGAACAAGTCTGTCAAAGATTTCAAATGGAATTTCCTCTTTTTCTCTTTGTATAATCAGATGACCATCTGTGAAGGGTTCATATTTACAAAGAGTGCTCATTCTGTACTAAATGACATCCTCAAGAGCAGAGGATGGCCATAATCAAAGATCTCTCTAGCCCAATAGTCTGTCTCCAGCAGTGGTTGATGGCAGAGGCTGTCAGGCAGCTCCATAGTTGATATGTTCCTCCCCTGATATGTTCCCCTAGACTGCAGAATATATTGACACCAGTCCTTCAGGAGTCAGAAATGTTATCTCCACAGCCAATGATACCAGAAGGATTTTCATTCCTTCACCTTATCTCTTTGCCTTTTCATCTTCTGCAAAGCTTCCAGTGACTGAATTCCCCAGTTTAATTCACTACAGGATAAAGGTGCCTGAGAGGTTTCTTTGCAAAGAGCCATATAGAGCAATTGAGGAGTCATTGCACAGTCCTGACTTGTTTATTTTTATTTTGCTTCTTTTTCTTTTTCCTTTGCTTGTACTAAGTGCGATTAAATAAATAAAAAATATAATTTTCAAGTATCCTTATTTTCAAATGCTAAATCTTTTTCAATAGTGAAAGTGCTTTAACTTTCAGCTATAGTGCCACTTATCTTTTAATTTTGGCTGAGCTAAGGGTGGATCATAGATGCATACCCTTTTAAGTCCAGAAGTGCATTGTCTATTTCCCTCAATTTCTGCGGAAAATATAGTTCTGTTATTCTTTGCCTAGCTCTTTTGGATCTTTCTAGGCATAACAGACAGTAAGTTTTGCAAGTTCTATATATAACTACTTCATTAGTTCTGGATGGGTTTTTTAATGTCTAAGTCATCACAGAACTTTTAGGATGATGATTAGATGACAATTAGATGAGCTGCTAACTCCTACTTCCCAAATTTCTGTAGCTTTTTCATGGGAAAGAGTCAAGATCTTAAAGTTGTATTTTTAAATATTTCCCAGCTTGTTTTCTGACAGTGCCTTCAGAATCTCACTGGTAGAGTGTATGGGAATTAACATATTGTTCAGCATTTTCATGGTAATCTGTTTGAAACTGAAACTAACATTTAAGCTGTTGTCAAAACTAGCCTGGTCTTCTATTACAAACATTAATTTTATAGCTTCTCCTTTCTTTGTTGACCTAACAGCTCTCAAGTAACACTTTGTTTTAAGGATGGCTTCATTATATATAACTGCTGAACCAAGAGCACTTTTGACAGTGTTTTTTTGACAGTAATTTGTTTCTTCTCCTTTTTCACTGCTCCTGCCATGTGAGTAGTTTCTAGTCATGTGATATGCTTAACTCCATGAGTGGATGGCTGAATTTTTAAACTAGCCTTTAATGGTAATTAATTTCTGATGTGAAATTCTGATCAAATAATAACAAACTACTAAAGTGAAAAAAAATCTGGAACCTGCAAACAAATGCTGGCAGATAATGAGTATCTGATTTGTGTTCCCTCAAATTGGTAATCAGTCTCGTGTCTTTTATTCCCATTTTTATTTAACATAATTATGCATATCTCAATATAAAAACTCAATAATCTATATTACATCTTTGTCACATATATTACATCTTTCTTTGTCTCCCTTCAAAGGTATGTTATTCATCTTTTCTGATTCTTGTTTCTTAACCTGCTTGCATTCTTTTGACAACTTCTTCCACCATCTGCAGGACTTTGCAGTAAGACATCTAACTTTTGTTGCTGATTTCCTCTGTGACTTTTTTGGAACGTCAAGTGCCCCCCAGATCTTTTCTCTTCTACTTTATTCTATCCATTCTTGTCTTTGCCAGCTCACAAGAGAAGTTCCCTGGGACCAGTAGGTTTCTCTGTGTAATAAAGGTACTGACATGGATCTTGATGGAGTGAAACATCTCCCATGATTTTCCCATCTCCCGTCAATGCTTAAAGGAGGATAAATCTTGTAGTGCAGATTACAGGAACTGCTCGCTGAACAAAATTGCATTTTTGTTGACACCAAGGATTGTACCTCAGATAAGCCCAGTATGCAAGATATGCTCTAGCTGAATTTGTCCTGAAAATACATATGTTCACAACATATAAGACTGTCATTTGAAAATGTAGGGTTTTCAACAGAAGTGGCTATTGATTGAGATTTGGAATTCACTGTAGGCATTGTACTAATTTCACTGACTTAAGAAGGAGTCTTCTGCCTAGATAATCTCGGGAAGGATGAAGAACTTTTCAATACTGTTATTGAAAGGTTTGAAGAAACAAAATGCTAAAAATATGGGAGGGAATTGGGAATTCTGGAAAAATGTAATTTTCTCCAGAAAGAGCTTGTTTGCAACTTAAAATTTTCCATCACTTGCACACATTTCAATTACTGAAATTTAGTTATGCAGTGAGAAACAATGAAGAAGGAGCAAGAAAAAGTAATGATCATATTTTCCAAAGAAACATAAATAGCAGCATTATTGGGTTCACATTTAGTTCTACTTTTCTTGAATTCCTAGCAGTAAATAATGTAATCCTATAAAGCTATCATTAGAGTAACTGACACTATAAATCACTACTTTTACAATGGACATCTAAGCAAGCTGTTTTACTGCCTCAGTATTTTGAATTAACTGAATAAAAGTTAAAAGCATTTCCCCTAGAGATTTACAATAGGATTGGGTTTGGCCTTTTGTAAACAAAATCAGATACTGTCATTAAAAAAATGTACTTCCAGCAGCTTTGTAGAAATTACCATACACACAAATCTCAAAAGATTTCTCTTAAAATGTGAACTTGTGGCCTTCCTACCAAAGAACGAACAAGACAAAGGGAATCAGGCCAGTGCGGTTGTCTTTTCCCATGGACCACAAAAAAAGCCTTTGGCAAGAGAGAAAAGAAAATAAATGAGAGAATAGCAAAAAAAAAAAAAAAAAAAAGGTGCATGTTGCCTTATTACCCATACAACAGCTTGTCACCTTTTCCTCAGTGAAACAAGCTGCAATAAGTTATGCATATTTTTAACAGCAATTAAAAATTGTAAAAGTAGAAATCACAGGATTCAATTGTAAGAAAAAATAATTTTGCTCATTACACATTCAGAGCAGTGTACAAACATGAGCTAATTAATCCTTACAGCTCTGGAGAGGTAAGTTGGAGTAGGTATGACATTTTATTCTCTGTATAAAGAGAGAAAAACTGAGGTACGAAAGAAACTCATCATAAAGTAATCTAAGAGCAGAGAGATTCGTATCTTGAGCAACCAGACCTCCATTCTCTACGCCCTTTTGCCAAAATGTACTTATTCCACCAGCACAGTGTAGGTCTATTTGTGTAGGACAGTACAGTGAGAATCCAGGGGCTTTGAACCCGGGTTATTTCCCATAGCCAGAATTCAGGCATCTGTCCATAGACAACCTGAAGTCCACTGGAGCTATGCCACTGGCTTTAGCAGAATCATGAGCCCATCACAGGTTGCAAAAAGAGCTGCCATTCTTTAGGATACCCACAAAGCCAAGGATAATAGTATGCCGTTTTCCTCTCCTATGTATTGTTTCTTTCCTGTGAGAGCATAGGAGCAGTAGGTCATGCTGATAGCAAGCACACTGCAGTTGGAAGAGACATTTCTCAGGAAAAAAGAGGATAAAATCCTTAAAAATAGAAGATGTCCTCATTAAAGAACTTCTTCTAGTCTGGGCAGATCCCTGAAAGATCTCCTTTGCTTCTTTTATTTGTTGTGAAAACATATCTATCATGGAATTTCTTTCTGCACAATCACACTGTATAGAAAGCATTCTTGGGTTATGATTGTATAATCTTGTCAAGACTATAATCAAGATTTAAAATATAATCAAACTTCTTCAAGAGTCTCCTGCTCAATGCACCTGCCATTCTGAGTTCAGAGTTAAAACTTAAATTTTAGTCACACATACCTAAAGTTAAGTCAATTTATAGTTTAGGCAAAGAAATTAGTTATAATATTGACTTGATTGGTCGTTTGGAATCCCCTAAAGTTGTTTAGTCTTAACCAGTTATTACTTATACAGAAGAAACTTATCCAGTATATCAATATTATTTGATTTCTTAATAATACTGAAAAAAAATTAGGCTCTGCATCTGGAAATGTACTCTCCTATGAAAAGGTAAGTCTGAAAGCCTCCTCATGGGGACAAACTTTGGCAGCAGACCTGTGTCCTTTGACTCTAGGATAGCCTAGCTAGGAAAGTTGGCAAGATAGCCAACTTTATTCTGTATTTCCTAAGGCTTTTCTTTCTATAGAAAGTGCTGAATTATTCATGCTATGGTAATAAAGTTCATTTGAGTCATCTGAGCAGTCTCCTGAGTTTATTAATAAATTATTTTAAAAATGAGTTAATTTGGTCAAGTTGTCTCTACAGTAAACTGTCCTGGGTAATGAGAAAGCCAGTATTTCAGGCTGAAAAAGTCTGGGGAAATTCAGAGAGCAAACCTCAAGTAACATGAAGTGGTAAAAGCATGCACTAAGAAGTGGAAAAAAGTGGTTCTGTGCACGGAGCCAGGATACAGCCAAGATAGTGGTGTCACTGACATTCTCTGATAGAAAGCTCCAGCAACATCCAGATGCCAGAGCGGGCATCCCAGGAGGCACTGATCTGAAACAGAAAGAGATGAAGCTTATTTTAAATGGACATTCTGCAAACACATCTGTTTGTTCTTTTCCCTGTGTGAAGTAGGTATTTCTTGCAGTATTGAGAAAATAGCACCCATCTTTCCTTTGTTCAGCCCTCCTTCACATATACGTTTTAACTAATGCACATTTCTAATCTTGATTAAGAGACTCAGCTATTTCTCTCTTCACATGAGCCAAGATTTTAATCATTCAATACATTCAGATCTTGATCATTTACCAGTCAGTCATATTTTTCCCTAAATATTCATTCAGTTATTATGTCCAAGGACATTTCTAGAGACAGCTAAGGAAGTACCTGTCCAAAAGACTGAATCTCTTGGCAGTTCATGCAAGTATACAAGGAAAACAATGGAGCTCACTGGCTGAAGAATGAGGTTCTAGCTATGCAAAGGCCTATTGAATCAATGTATTGCATACTCCACCTGCTACTTAACCCACAACAGTTTGAGTTGGGTAACCTCTCCTAAATTTGGTGTGAATAGTGAGAGCGTGCGCAGAGAAGAGAGGAGACTTTTTTTTTTTTAATGCTACTTTTTTGGTGGGAAGTGAAAGAATAGGGGGTCAAATCTGAGAAGCAATTGTTGCATTCTCTGGGAAAGAATTTCATAGCCTTGTTTTTTTGTTCCTTGCTTTAGCAAGTTGACCCTTGCAGCTGACAGTCTTGTCATGCCTGCAGAACTTTACTGTGGAGAGATGTCATGACCTCCTGACAAGAAATGAATTCTTAGAAAATCTGGTCAAGTGCCAAAAGATCACTGTCTTGGAACAAATGTGGTGTTCCCCGGGGAAGCAGTATAAGATCCCTTGAACAGATAGCACTGACTTGCCTTTGAGTAAGGAAGATGTCAGTCATTCTGCTGAGTTTTCATTTTCACCAAATAGAATTGCAAAAAATATTCTCAGTGTGAAGAAAAATTCTCACATAAAGTGAGTCTGTGTTTTTGATAACTGTTAAGAAAACGCTGATATATTGGAAAATCATGTATCTATCCCACAGGATATTCAAAATTCTTTCTTATTCATATAATTTTACTAGGACTTAAGAGGAGTCATTTAAGCAAACAGAAGAAAAACTGAATTGCTAAGGATGTCCACCAAAAATTTCTGAGAAGAACTAGGACGCATTTTAGCAAAATAATTTTCTTCACTCATCTATAATTTTGGTAAGAAGAAAGACAAGGCATTCTTAATTTCTTTCTGATACTCAGGCAGATGAAAGGATGCAACATAACAGGTTGAGAGGTCTCTTTTGCTGATGGTTATAATACATTAGCCCAGTTATTGATTCTGGAGTAACTGTGATATCATTTGAAAACAGTGGGTTTGGTTGCATAATTTCATTGATATATCCAAGGTAATTAATTCGTTTTAACATTCTTTGTGTTGCTTCAAAGTGCTTTAAAGCACTGATGCAAAAGCATTTATGCATTAATTCTGTTATTACTTCAATATCTATATTGCAGATCCTGTGGTCTAAATATTAAGGTTTAGGAAACAGGGTGGATTCATAACACCTTGTGATAATTTAGATTTTTCTTACAGCACACTTTCTACATAAAAATAATTGCCGAATTATGTCCATCATGTTTGACTTAATATTAAATTTAATGCACAGAGTATCATCAGCTTTTGTTTTAATACTTGGTATGTAATGAACATTTTGACCTGTCCTTTGGAGTGGACTATTGCCAACATTCACTGCTACTTACATAACAGTGTATATGGGCTTGAATTGAGACCTGTATAATACATCACTATGTAGCTATTTACAATGAGGCATAAAGAGCCTTTCTGTGAATGGGCTGAAAATGGTCAGAACAATTAGAAGGCAGCAAGGAAAGCGAAATCACAGTTGGTCCTCAAGCACAGCAGTGCTCCCAATCACTTAAGTGAGGAAAATAACTTGGTATACAAGACTTAGCATGTAGTGAATTATCATACACACACACTCAGTGCTTCAGTTCACAAATTCCCAATATATTGTTGAATTGGCTTTGCATGGCCAGGTTTGGTAGCTGGGGGCCTACAGGGTTGAATTCCATGAGAAGGTGCCAAAAGTTTCTTCCATGTCTGGCAGAGCCAACACCAAGCAGCTGCTGGTTGGACCCACCACTGGCCATGGCCAAGCCAGACAGCAACAGCAGCAATAGCTCTGTGATAAAATATTAAAGGGGGAAAAGGGAAGGGAAGGGAAGGGAAGGGAAGGGAAGGGAAGGGAAGGGAAGGGAAGGGAAGGGAAGGGAAGGGAAGGGAAGGGAAGGGAAGGGAAGGGAAGGGAAGGGAAGGGAAGGGAAGGGAAGGGAAGGGAAGGGAAGGGAAGGGAAGGGAAGGGAAGGGAAGGGAAGGGAAGGGAAGGGAAGGGAAGGGAAGGGAAGGGAAGGGAAGGGAAGGGAAGGGAAGGGAAGGGAAGGGAAGGGATCTACCTGCAGTCCCTGGAGAACCCTGCACTGGAGCAGGTGGGTGTCTGAAGGAGGCTGTGACCCCATGGAAAGCCCACACTGGAAGACATCTCTGGAAAGACCCGTGGATCCTTGAAGAGAGGAGTCCACACTGGAGGTTTGCTGGTGGGACGTGTGACCCTGTGGAACTCCACCCAGGCTGGATTGTTTTGTGCTTGAAGGATGCCTGTGGGAGGGACCCACACTGAAGCTGTTTCTGAAGAACTGCAGCCCATGGGAAAGACCACGCTGGAGAAGTTTGTGGAGGTCAGTCTCCTGTGGGGCAGACCCCACACTGGAGAAGAGATAGAACTCTTCTCCCTGAGGAGGAAGCAGCAGCAGAAACATGTGATAAACTGATGGACACCTATCCCCCCACCACCACTGGATGGGACACAATAGAAAATTGTGAATAAATTTAAGCTTGGGAAGAATAGAGGTGTGGGCAGAAGCTGTTTTTAAGATGTGTTTTACTTATTATTAGCCTACTCTGATTTGATTGATATTAAATTCAATTAATTTTCCCGAGTTGAGTCTGTTTTGCATATGATGGCAACTGGTGAGGGATCTTTCCCTGTCCTTATCTTGACTCATGAGCTTTTAATTATATTCTCTGTCGCCTGCCCAGTTAAGGAGGGAAGTGACAGAGCAGCTTTAGTGGGCACCTGGCTTTTAGCCAAGGTTAAACCACAAAAATGATTTATAATATCATGGGAACATCAAACACTATCTCTCCAATAGCTTGGCTACCTTATCAGGGATCAGAGGCCTAAAGATTGGCTGCAGCTCTTGGGTTGAAGGTCTTTGAGCCTTTGCATTTTACTCAGCACCCCTCAGCATTAACCTACACTTTTGTAGTTCAGACACATGAAAGAAGCCTCTACCATGATTCCAGAACAAAGCAAGAATTTACATTTGCAATGTACTTTAGTTGCCCTGTCACTCCAGTTCTCCAGTTCCACAGTCTAGTATTAATATAAACCTTTATTACATCCTTTGAACATCTAACAAGTTATGAAATACATACACTAAACACTGAGAATTTCAAAGGCTTCTGGATATTCTAAATCATGTGGTATAGAAAATACAGGTCTCTTCCTCAGTAAATATGCTAAGAATATATATGCCCAATATTAAATTAATTAACATCTATTAGTGTAAAATGTTTCTTCTTTCTATCCAGCTGCCTTCTAAGCTAGCAGACACATCCCTAGAACCATTCTTCTTAAGGGTTATTACACTACTAGTAATACTTCAGATTAAAAACGCATTCCCTTCTCAGGTCTCTTCATTATAATACAGTAGTTACACAATCCATGTTATCATTAGGAACACAGTATGAGAAGTCGTTTCAAAGTAGCATTTGTCTGTGGGATTCATAGACTGAAATATGCTTATGATGTATATTTATTTGCTCAAAGCAATTTGCTAAGGGTTTTGAACATTACTTTATATTTCTGAAGGCAAAAGCACGAAGCTTTTCTTTGGATTTGACCTTTTCTTTGTGAAAACATGTACATGTTTCCTTTCCTTTACGTGTACATCAGAACTGGGGGAAAGATGAGAGAGTATTCAAAGTCCTCTGCCTTCCCTCTAGCACAGCCAGCGTCCCATCTGTTCCCCAGACTGACGTGCTTAAGCTTTATCATGGTGGACAGTTGCCTCCTGGCTGGCACACCACTCCTCTGGCACTCTCAGAATGAGGTCACAAAAACTAGGTGCTGCTGCTGCACAGGGGGAGCTGTATTAACTTTTATCTACTCACTGTGAAATAAGAGAGAAAAGCGACATGCCCTCAGCAGCAGTGTGAACAGGAGCACATCCTGAGAAACGGGAAGCAATTTTTTTCTCAGGAAGCAATCTTTTAGAAAGTTTCCCAACTAAGCCATGCCTGTGCCAACCACAGAACCTGGTAAAATAATGAAATACAAAGGAGCTTACTAAAATAAAAAAAATGGCAAGTCTTTTTTTCCACTTATCTCAAAGGATTTTTCGTTTGTTTGGCTTATTTATCAACTGTTATTTGAATTCAAATTTGGGAAGCACTTTGATACCAGATGTATTGGAAAGTGTAGTCATTTATCAGGAGGTGTTTACAGGAAAGTCAAAGATATTTAGAAAATTAAACCAGATGAAATTCAAGTCAGATAACAGATCTTAGACAAATTAAGGCACAGTGGTGAATGACTTTCCAAGGTCATGTAGTGCATCAGCTGCAGAGCTGGGACTAGAACCATGGTCTCCTGATACACAGCCTAATCACACATTTCTCAGTAACAAAATTTGCAAATAAGAAAGCACACACATAAAAATTCTGTTTATGTATAGTATTTCCTTAGTGAGCAGGAGCAAATATAGGATCAATTATTTAAGAGCTTGTTTAATAAGGAGAGTATGTTTCAGTAATTACTGAGGCCAACCAGTGGGTTGAAGGTCTTATAAACTATACAATGTTTTCTCATTGTATTACAGAAGATGTTCTTGATTAGCCCTCTTGTGGTTTGTCTGCTGTGCCTCTCTGATAATGAGTAGGGTGAATGCACATGGTACTGATTGACATGTGGTTCTTACATGTTTAAAGCTGAATTATTTTCATTCCTGGCAGAAGAATTTTATTTTCATGTTTATGTGACTCTTAGGGGATGTTGATTTAGATGATTTGTTGTATAAGTACTGTGTTTAAGCAAAGGCTGTTTAGATTTCTGTGACAATAAAAACGTGTAAGAGAGATATCCATGAAAAAGTGATTTTTATTTTTTTCCAATTTATAAGTATTACATGCCCATTGATTAGTGATATGCTTTGAAAAAAATCTACAAAAAGAAGAATCTTTGAAGTCATCCAAGCTTTCTGAGTTTGCCTTATGCAAGAAAAGGCACTGGAAAATTATTTGGTTTGCATTGCAATAAAACAAGTAGTAATTTTGAATGTAGGTAGGTAGCAGCAGAGCAGCAGGAGACCTCAGGAAAAGAAAGTGATGGTCAGACATCAAGTCTCTCATTCCAAATAGGACTGACTCACAGGTGGGGAGTTTACAACCATGTGAAGGTTGAAGACAATTAGTCACTTCAAATTCGGGTCAACTTGTTCACTGTCAGGGGGTCTGAAATAAACTCTTGGTAGGTTTACATCCAGGCTATTAAATTATATCACTTTTTGCTGAGTTTCAGTTTGCCATATCATAAGACACCACATCACATAAGAAATGTCACCAAGAGAAGTGACAGAAGGGCAATAAATGGATGCAGTTGACATAATCTGAGTCTATCCCCTCTTTCTTTAAAATAAAAGCCAGCAAAGCACAGGACATCTCCTTGGCATTAATGGTCAGAAGGATGTGTTGATGTGGTGGGGCATAGCCAAAGGCCATTATGTTACACTGGTCACTCAGTCTGCAGGACTGGTCCTTCGTAAAGGTATGCATATAAACATTAGTGAGTGAAAAGGGACATATCTTACCCATTTACAAGGTATGGCCTGAAGCATCTCATTTTTCCTTCAGTTTTCCAAACTACGTTGGAAGTTGCTGAAGTGATTTTCTTAATTTCCTGTTTCCTGCTCCCTTCCTCATCTTGCACTGCAAACCTTGTGCATAACCTGGAATGGCCAAACATCTCCATAGTTCTAGGAATTGAGATGTCTTAGCACTTGTCTCCACATTGTCTTTTCTCTTTCTGACAACCTCTGCCAGAAGCAACATTTAGAAAATGCTAACATGCTCTGTGTAGCAGCCTGCAAATTTTTCACATGCTATTAGAGAGTGTCACAGTTTTAACAAACTGGATGCTTTTTTCATTTCCTTCTTCTTACAAAAATATTGTACCAGCAGCAGTGCATATTCCACATTCACTGCATGTGTGTTGAGGTGCTGAAGATTTTTAGGAGGGTCTGGTCTTTGCCACTTCTTTTTATATCTCTTCTACAAATTAAAATCCTACAATGGCATAGAAAAAAAGGAAAGAGGAAAGTGCAGGGGAAGGGAAAGAGGAAGGTGTAGAGGAAAGAAGAAAGGAAACATCAGATTATAATCTGATTAAATTAAAATATCAGCTGTTATCTCAGATAACTAATATGCTTAGCTATAGTAAAACTCTGCTAAAGATATATTCTGCTTCTTTACCATCAGACAGCTACATACTGATATCCTGACCTGTCCTTGCTGTCTTTTTTTCTCAATACAAGCAAAGCAGTTTATCTTGTCTATTAGTGGTTCTATTCAGGATTGCTGCTGATGAAATTTAGTTATTCAAATATTGCAGGAATGTCAACCTAGCTTTTTTCTTCAATCAACTGTTCCAGTCTTCACATTATACATTTGAGGAAGGTCTGTCTTGCCTAACTAGATGCTTATTACTAAATTATCCATATCCAGCCTGGCTACTCTAAATTCCCTTTAATGACAATGAAGAGAAAAAGAACATTTTTAAACTGTGATTTATTTTGTCTTGGGTCAAAAACTGCTTGCTGTTTTCAGCCTTGCCTTTGAAATGCATATTTCTTCCTAGTGATTCTAAGAAATTTACAGCGAGCATTTCAGATTTTTGGACGACTCTTCTGTAATTCAGACCAGTCTGACATCCAATGGCAGGTGACTGTTCTGGCCTGCAGACAATGCATACATCACCTCAGGTAAAAGCTTCCATTCTGTCCAGCACTTGAAGAATCAAGTATTTCTGTAGAAATTAAGGGATTCAAAATCCCAAGTTTTTTAAATTATCCTTTTTGTCTGTGTCTTCCAAACCTTCAGGAAAGACAAGACTCTGGAACATCTGGATTTTATCAATTACATCCTCTGTTTTCCATAAGTGTTGGATGCTCTTGGCTCTACAAACTATAACAAGCAAAACTATGTTGTATTTCATTCTCAGTTTCTCCAGTGAGACTCTAATCCCTTCCTTCTTCCAGAGTAGCCCTTCCTTCTGGCTGTGCTGGCTACCTTCCAACAAAAGCAGAGAAAATTGACTCAGTCACATAGTCACCTGGCTCAGGAATTCAAAAACATTTTCCTTAAGCATCTTAATTAAGGTCCTTTTGTGAGGCTTAACTCTCCTCAAAACATAAATAATAAAGAAAAGTTTAAATTTTAACTTGGACCCTTAAATTTGTGTTGGAAGCAAATGATGTGAGAAAATGCTAAATTTTGTTTGCACAGAATCACAGAACTGTTAGGGTTGGAAGGCACCTATGAAGACCATCTAGTCTCTTTATTGAAGAGCTCTGCAGAATATTTCCTCAATATATGCTAACAGATTTCCAGGGAAGACATTTAAAAGCCAAAGATTTGGAATAAAGAGAGTGGTTTAGGAGGCCTGAGGAGCCTCAGAAAAGGAGGATACAGCTATGGAGGACTGGAGGTCCAGTGATGACTTGAATTGGTCCTAAACCCTCCACAGAGTCTTAGGATCTATCTCTGCTCCCACTGGGGGCATGGGTACCAATTTCTGTTCCAAGGTTTCCATGCCATGACTGGCAGCATCTGAGGCTCCAGCCCCTGGGTCATTTGAGAGCAGCCTGAGTCCTGGGAGACCCCAGCCTCTGGCTCAGCCATCTGCATGGTGCTGGGCATCCCTGCTTGTGTCCCCCTTGCTCCCAAGGGAGAGCTTCTAGTGTTTGACACCGCCTGAATCAGACAGTTGCCAAGAGGCACCAAAGGTCTTGTTAATCACACAGCTCCAGGTCAGTTCCCTCCCTCTGTGCCTCAGGCCACTCAGAATTGTCACCAGGGTTTCCAGCACCCTCTCATCTCCTGCCTCAAAAGCATCCCAGAAGTGTGAAGTTAGATGCAATTGCCTAACGAGTTCACCTGCTGCTTCCTTGTTTCTTTGAGCTCATTCTGGATTAATCTAGTCAAAGCTGGGCTTTAGTCAAGGTCTTTATTATCTGAGAGATGCTTTCGGCTAGGGACTACCCCATGATATCTTGTGATTCTGAATGTCATCCAGTAATAAACTACCCCTTGCCAGAAAATAAATTAAAGATCCATTCCTGGACAACAGGAAGAAATTATTCATATCAAAAGCATAATTCTGAAGTCTAAAGTACTCAAGGGGATACAATGAACATGAATTATTACATGATTTACTGACAAAATAAGATGTAACTCTTATATGGGTGTTGATAGAGAGGTAATGGTTTATATCAAAAATTCTACTCCAAACTCAATTTTCAGATGAGGCATTTTTCTTCTTAGAAGATTGCCTTCAGGTTCACTAGATCCTTAAACTCCTTTAATTTCCTTACAAGGGTTATTGACACTTACAAATGTTACAAACATTTTGTATGTTTCGAAGTAATGTACATTTGCTGGAGGCTAAGTTACAACTTTGGTACATTTTTACTATTATTAGGCACAAATCCAAACCTCCTAAGTCTAGTACATCTGACCTTTAAAGAAGTTCAAATCTGATCAACCTTGAAACAATGGTGCTTTAGGCTGTCTCTGTTGGCATGGTCAGGTGTTGCAAATGATCAAGTTAATGTGTTATAAGAAATTCTCCACATAGCTAAAACAGTGACATTTAAAAAAAATCAACTAAGGTAGCAAACACAGACTGTGATGATGCCCATGCAAAAGCAAAGTAGCACATTTCCTAATCTCTGGTGCCATTTTCATTAAGCCAACTTGCCTGGACTACAGCTACAGCAGAGTGCAATGCCAAAAAGGGCTAAATATTGCATTTGTAGCCGCCTATAAAGATTCACAGAAAATAACAGCTGGAATTTGTAAAAGCTCTGTTGTGCTGATCTAAATTACTCTGAAGGATTTCTGAGGATTACACGGGTTAAGGAATCCAGGACTGATTAGACTTCTTGACCCTGCAGTGACATAGGCCATGACAAAAGAAGACTAGTAAGAGCCATAAGCAGCCTGCACAGTCTGGCAGTCATCTTTTCCTTTCTGTCCCTGCTGGGGAAGCTTGGATGAAACACCATCAAAGGAATTGCTCTCTGCATTCCTTCCTAAAGCAAATCCTGTGCAACCAGTCATTTAGGTAAATCTAAATACATGAGGTTTTGCAGAGCTCAAGAATAATTTCTTTTAAATGTCTTAAACAGCTGCTTTTTATGGCATTTTGGGGCGTTTTTTAACCAAACCGAGGCAAAGCTATCAGAAGAACTCTATTCAATAGAGAAAAGGAGGTATGCAGAATAGTGGATTTTAGGCTTATCTGCCACTGTGTTGGTTGTCTCACTTGAAGTAATCTGCTTTCCAGTGTTTTCCTGTTTTCACTGACATTACCCTTATTTATACACAAGCACTAGGCTGTAGCAGCTCCCCTAGCTTACTGCTTCCTGTTTCATTTTCCTTTCCCTTTGATCACTGGTGCTAGCTACCTAATAACAATTTTAGAACAATCAATCAACAGTCTGTGCAAGCAAATAACTTACTGAACACTTGAACCCTGTAATTGTGTTCTGACCTTGGGTGTACTAAAGGTCAGAGTGATAGATTCTTTGCAGCAATGCCATGCTCTGTAGTTCTATAAATGCAGTTCACCAGCCTAAGGTGAACTTTATTGCAGAGGAAAGAAAAATAGTGTGGCCACATAAAACCTAGAAGTACACAGAGAAGTCAGTGACAGCATAAGGAATTTTGGCAAACAAGGCACACTAATACCTAAATCAAACAAAGCTTGAGGAGGGAAGAAATGTCTGAGGCAACTGTGCAGTACATCAACAGTCCTCATTCTGACATTGCAAAAATGTGAAAAGTTTAAAAACACCTCTTTTTCTTCACTTCGGGGTGTTGAAATATGAATTTAGAGAAGATTATGAAAAGATTTGCAGTGAGATACTTCTACTCTGAACTTATGAATAAATGTTGCCTTCTCTATAATTGATTAAACCAATAGAGTTGTTTCTATAACAGTAAGTGATTCAGGTGTGATTCCTACTGACCAAACTGCAATCAAAGTATAAAGATTTCCTACTGGAGTATTATTAAGACCACCACATCTTTTGCAACCCCATTAAGAAAGATGTACTATTTATATTCTTTCTACGTGAAATAATTTGGGAGTGATGACCAATTGGCTGAGGCTCATGGGCAAAGCTCTTTAGACACTTAAAGTGAAATAATTTGGCTTTGCTAGCAATTGAGATAGGATGAGAGTTTTGAGCAATTGCCAGAAGTTCTTCTAAATTCTGAATGTGAATGGTGTTTCTGAGAGGAGCCTTGCAGATGCAGTGAGCACATCCATGGAGGTGTGTGAGAGACAGACGTGCTGAGAAGGCCGTAGTTAATAGTGGGCAGAAATGCAATTGCAAGTGGCAGCACCCATGCTCCTGCATGAGCCTGTCATGGTGATGGACTGCCCATTGCCCATGCTATGCCCTGCCCAGATATAGAAACAAACTTTACAGTGTATCTGTCAAAATAGGACTCACATGTGAACATGGGCAAGAATTTGGGGGAATAGAAGAGAACCACAAGACTAATACTGATCTCTCTGATTGACAGTAATATTGGCACAATTGGGATTGAATTGTTGTCAATCCTCATAACAACAACAAGAAGAAAAATAAACAAACAAACAAAAAAACCCTAAAAATAATAGGAAATTCTTTCCAGCCTCAGAAAAGGCATGATGGAAAGAGTGGAGGAATTTTTTTTTAAAGTATTGGAAGGGAGTATTGATCAAATTATATTTGATCAGTGGCATATCCAGTACAGCAGCAGCTTTCTGAGAAGAGCATTGAGATGGAACAAAACTAACAAAACTGTCACGACTTTAAAAGCCAAGTGCTGAACAGAGGCAAGTAATCACTTCCCTAACCTTCTGTCCTTCTCTCCCAGCCCTCTGTGCAGTAGTCCCCCAGTCAGACAGCAGTGCACCACTGGCTCATGTCAAATAAGGCCATGGAGATCATAGCTGCCATTCCTCTGACCGAGACATCCCTTTAGGAGTTACAGCTCTCTAGACTTGGAGAGTGTGTTTAACTGAAACACTCAGGTTTAATGATGTTCTGAGAGATCTTCTTATACTCCAGCCATCCTCCAGCTGCCCCTCTGGATGACCCATAGGGCCAGTATCATATCAGCCCTATATCAGTGTTTCACACAGCCTGGGAAATCTCTGGCAGCCCGAGTCACCAACAGTTCAGGAGGAAAGCAGATGTTAATCCTCTTGGGTTTTTCCAGGTGGCTAACAGGAGGAGAGGAATACCACAGGGCAACACTGAGTATGACGTTCAATAGGCTGTGAAGTGAAAAAGGAAAGAAATGGTCGCTGACAGGATGTAGAATAAACATATTTTTAAAATTTCAGTCAGTTATAAAAATATGCTCAAGCTATGAAGCTTGAATTATCAGTGGTTGTCAAAAAGCAGGGGGAGGGCTTGAGAGAAAAACAGATGAAATGTGCTCAAGCTTAAATTATCAGAACTCAAACTACCAGAATAGTGATCTTAGCAGAAAACATGGCTGTCAATAGAGAAGAAAGCTTTTCTCAGAAGAAACTTGAACACTTGGCACTGAAGATGTAATTGGTGTCAGGAGAATGGAAAGTCAGTAAATGCAGATGAGACGATAGAGAAATGACAAAATGAAGCCATCAGAAACTTATTGGAATAGGCCACCAAAAGCTTGTTTTCTTTTCGGGATTTTCTGCAGCTGCAGATTTATCAATGAACACAGAAGCTACAAGTGCTTGGTGGGTGATCTTCTCATCCATAATCTGCCAGTGCATTGTCTAAGGCTCTGTTCTTCAGGAGGGAAGTGCTGGTGGTTTCCATCTGAAATGCTTCTCAGCTGAGTTGAATGACATGGACTACAACATCTTGTACAAACTTACATTTCTCTGACAAAGCTCCTTTTCAGACATTCCCTGTTCTACAGTGGATATTTTATTTGGCAGGCTGCAGTACCAAGTGAGACAAGGCATTATCTTCCTGGTGTAGCACACTGACATGAAACCAGAAGAAATGGGCATTATGTTATATCAGATAATTACTGTGAATTAATATAACAATCAAAATCTACAAGTATAATGCATGTAGCACAAATGATCAAATGCAAACATTTGAATTGAGTTTTCACAGTAAAGTAGTTCAAAATTACTAAGTTAAATTAGTAATTCAGCATGATCCTCAGTCAAATACCACTCATTATAACCTGACAAATATTGGAACAAAATTTGACTCACATCTGGGAGCCTTGTTGATGTGAAATATCATACAGGCTTGATGCCAGATGTGAAATTATCTTTATTAGGTACTTTTCTTTAACAATTGTGTTTTACCACAGTGATTAGAGCAGATGGAGCATAAATTTTTCTCCCCTTTTCTTTTTTTTTTTTAAACATACATTCTTTCAGGATTCAGTTACCATAACAACTTGGTTTAATTGTTTTTGTTAAATCATCCTCATTTTATATCACACCTAGAACTTCTGTCTGGCTCACAAATGAGCACAAAAAATTTTTTTAGTTAATTATTTGTTGTCAAAAATCTGTCAACAACTCTTTTTTGGGGGGAGGATGGGAGAAAAGGAGTAACGTATTTTATTTTGCATGTTTAGTGCCAGCAATAAGTAGACAGAGCGGTACTATAAGCCTTCTACAAAACAATAAAACAGAAGGACTCCCAGCAGAAAGCTTGAAAATCTCAAACCACACTTACACAGACTTCTAATGATAATTTTTAAAGGACGTACCTTTTCATGAAAATTAAATACTCCCCGTAATTACACAACACTAGAGCTTTGTATATATTTCCCTCTTTGTTTGAATGGGCCAATTCAAATCTTCTTTTATGATAACAAAATAAAACCACATTGTAGTAAAATAACTTCCCTTCTGTCTCCTTTTTCTCTTGGTTAATATCTACATGGCTTTGTCAAGTGAAAAGAGAGACAGTGGGAGGTGTGACAAGTTAATATCTAGGAATAAAAAGGTGCTACCTAGCAACATTTCTCTGGAAACTAAATCTCATTTGTCAAGGAACTCTAAAACAGGGGCTGATTGCCCAGGGAATTGATAATGGCATATAGAGCTTTTCACAGCCAGTCACTAAAATATAAATGCAGCCCAGGTCAGTAGCAATGGAACACTGTTCCCATCTGACAGCTGTTTAGTGGCCTGTATGAAATGCCTTACTCTTCATCCAGCTCCTAGTGGGGAAGTGGCTGCATCCCAAATAGCATTAATTGGCTCTCTTATTTTTAGCTGCAGCAAGGCAACCAAAGACCATGCAGAGCCAGGAGCTAGGGCTGGAAGGAGAGTGCTGTGATCCACTAGACCAGCTGTGTCTCTGGTTAAACTGGACACTGGCTACAGCATTCCTGACAGACTGTGGCACAGTCATCCCTGCTTAAGAGCTGGGAATGAAGGGGCCTCCACAGTAATCCTTTGATGCCCATCTCAATGGCTCACATCTCCTGTCCTTACAGCAGGTTTTTTCATCTCAAACTTTACCAAAACCATTGTGTTTGAGAAATTAAGGGATTGTTTTTGTCATTCTATAGGGAAATAATCCATCAAAGGAAGCTAGCACATTTCTCAGCCCTTTATCATTCCGTGCACTTTCTTCTGGATTCTGTCAAATTCTTCTACATATCACATAAAGTACAATGACCAGACACAATGACCAGACACAATGACCAGACATAATGCTCTAACTGAGCCTTACCAACACTAATTACAGGGTCGTGATTGTTTCCCTTGCCATACATTAATGCTCCTCTAACACAGCTCAAGATAAGTTTACTTCTACAGAATCTCAGGTTCCATAACAGAGTTCCCCATGAACGCCTGTGTTTCTAGTGCTTCTGAGTCTATGTCAGCTGGATTTCCAACCACTGGAGGCAAGCTTTAAGGTGCTTATGAATGGATGATGTGATAGACCTAGATATTCTTTAGGCTGTCTTTTCCTTTGTTCTTCTACCTCTCTGTTAAAACATGCCCTGTTAATTACTAAACCACACTTCAGGTTTCAATTATGAATAAGGCAAAGGAGACACAGAATGTTTCTCCTCCTCCTGTTATTCACTGTCTTTCCCTGTTTTGCAATAAACCCTTTCCTTGTCTTTATGTCCTACTTCTATGTTTATAAAAGTTTCCTTATAATCTTGCATGTTCCTACTTATCATACCATATCATAGAACAGTTTGGATTGGGAAAGTACTTCAAAGATCATCTAGCTGCCACCCCTCTGCCATGGGCAGGAATGTCTTTCACTAGAGCAGGTTGCTCAGAGTCCTATCCAACCTGGCCTTCAACACTCTTTGGGATGGGACACCCACAGCTTCTCTGGGGAGCCTGTTCTAGTGCCTCACCACCCTTACAGTAAAGAATTTCTGCCCAACATCCAATCTAAATCAATACTTTTTCAGTCTAAATCTATTCCAAATTTTACTAATACTATATGCCCTTGAAAAAAGTCCATATCCAGCATTTATGTATGCCTCCTTTAGGCTGCTATACTGTATTTTTAATGTTGTATTTTTATTGTTTTTTACTGTCTTTGTGCTGCTTTTTATCCTATTTCCTTTTTTTAGTGATGCTTCTTTGAATGTCATCAACGAGCTTTCTATACAGCCGAAAATTGGCTATTGCTAAACTCTTTTTTTTTTTTTTGCAAGAAGATAACTAACTTGCTGTTGTACACTTGTTAAAATTTATCTAAATAACTCCACCATGCCCCTTCTTAATATTTTACATCAGGGATAATTAACTAAATGTCTATAGTTTAGGTGAGCTAAATTACAGTTAAGAACTAGAAATCAGTTCAGACACCATTGAAAATGGTCTAAGTGACCTGTTCAGCCTCTGGTCACTATTCTAAAAATGCACAGAACATCTGTAGATCTTGTGTAATATCTGCCATGTTAAGGAAACTTCCCTGTCTGACCATTCACAAGGCTCTCTGGCACTCACACTCCCAACATCAGAGAATTTTTTCTGGTACTGAAGCCCCTTCACTTCATGGGATCACCTCCAGTGATCCATTGGGTGCCCTGTTTTGCTCCCCACACTCACTCAGTCAGACCAGGTTAAATCAGCAGTTCAGCCCCAGGTTTCCCACAGCAGAGTCTCAGGTGGCTTATTCCATAAAACCATTTATTCACAGCAGAGTAACATAGAAACAAGCTGAGCTGGTTCCTCAAAGGAGGGACTCTCAGCAAAGGAAAAAAATAAAGTCCTTGGGCTTTTATACCCTCACAGTCTCTCCACATGCCAGTCTCATTCTTCCTCCTGAGTCTTTGGCTCTTGGCCAGCTCTGTGTCCCTCCACCTCACTGGCATCACACATTTTCATCTCCTTCATTGTCCAAAAGACTGGCAATTCCCAGGTCCTGCTGTGTCTCTCAGTGTCAATGCACATCTCCATTTCACCTCTCTTCATGCCCTTTGTTATCCCAAAGGTTGTTAGTTTGTGCACTCTTGTCTCCAATTTATTCACCTTATCCTAAAGCAGACATCTATAGTGAACCTCATGGCACTCTAAACTTCTTTGGCTCTTTTGAGAACCAAGTACTTGTTAATTTAAATATCCAAATACAGATATTTAGTACTGTTTGGGACGTCATAGACCTTTAGCTGTCCTCCCAGAGGATCACAGACATTCTGCAGGTTGCTTGTCATACTTACCACCCCTGTGCAGGTGTCCTAGACAGCTCAGGAAATGTCAGTGCTGCTGCATACCTCACTATGAATAACAGTGGAAAGATGGACCACACAGGATCATCTTGAGGCTGTCCAGAAACTAGGCTTTAGTTCAGTGTGGTCCTGCAGATTTGGAATTAGGCAGTATTGTCTAAATATGACAGGATTCTTAAGAGATGCAGAAGTCTCTTTAAATACATATATATATATTTTAAAAAGACCCCAAAAAGACTGTAAATAGCCACATAATTAAAGAACAACAAAAAAATCAGTAATACACATATAAAATTATTTCTACTTTACCTCTTGTTGCACCACTACAGGTACAGAAATCAGTACATGATTTCTTTACAATTTGTCACTTCTCAGTGCACATTCAGAAATAGCCCACCATTCATAACGGTTTCTTAAGCTGAAATGCATAATTAAGTTTTGATTTGCATACTGGCACAGCTGTGTTAGGTTATGTGATCAGGCACCACTGCAAAAGGAGCTCAGACACAATGGCAGAAGGCAGCCCCAAACAGTACCATGCCAGGCTACTCCCAGGCTTATCCCAGGGGCCATCAGCCCATTAAAGGCACATCCCCACTAAGTACAGATGAGCAGAGGGGCTTGATCCCAGGTGGGAACCCATAAAGTATTTCCAAGGAAGGAATGCCTTGTCCCAGCCCCTCTCAGGACTCCTCCAGGAGACCCATCATTCCTGTGGTTCAAGTGTGGAGCAATGTGAATCACCAGGAGCAGCTTTCCAGGTTGTCCTTCAGACTGAAGGTTGCTTACTGGGACCCAGAGGGCAGCTACTGGGCAGACTGAAAGTCTGGATATGGCTGCTGGAGGGATCCACTTGACACATGTATATTGTCACTCATGAGGCTCCATCCTGTCCTGCTGGGGGAGCAGGGAAGGAGGTTGGTGCTGCCTGTGCCTGCATGGGTGCTCCAATGTCTGTGTGCTCTGTGCAGCTGGCACTGCACACACGTGGGTATGTGGTGTAAGGGTGTGCCCTGTGTGTGTCTGCCTGCTGGGAATACATCTCTGCCTCGCTGCTGTTGGACTCAGGGACCTGGCTGTCCTATCACATCCTTAAATGTCCTTTATGAGATCTTCAGATTAGTCACTAAACATCTAATGTGAGGAGGGGTTCACAGGACAACAGACACCACAAGCCTTTTAAAAACCGACTTTTTACCAGTAAATCTTGACTGAAGAAGAATGACAAACAGCTCTAAAAATGAGACAAAATTGCTCTTTGATAGTGTTACTCTTATAACCTTAAGGCCCTACTACAGCATTGTGTCTCTCTCAATAAATGTTAAAGGAGTTGATGGAAAATCAAGGCTGCTAAATGCATTTGGAAATGTTGTAGAAAATATACAATTCAGTAGCAGTGCCATCATTCAGACTCATCAGCTGTGTCTTCTGAAAGGCTGGTTTCTTCTAGATTTGCTGCAGGGACTCGCAGAGTTGAATGCTGCAGCCAATCACCTATTTTATGGTCAGCACGAATACGATGAAATATTCTTCCTTCACAGCGTGTTCTCTTGAAATGAACTTTTACCTTGGAAGAATGATAGTCTGTCTTCTCACTCTGTGAGTTTCTTAAAAGGCTCAGGAAGCTCAGGCAAAGAGGCTTCGAAACTGTTAATCTTCAGCCAGCTTGTGAAGCAGAGATGTATGCTTTGCACTGGAAGAAACCTCATTTTTAGTCATGGATGGCGTGGTTTGATGCTTTGGAAGCCTTATGGATGTCATCTCTGGTCACTAAAGAATTCCTTATCAGTGTCAGGTCATGGTGATTCGATATGACTGGGTTTAGGCTGTGTGTGATGCAGTGGATCTTCTCAGCCACTCCTGATAAGGGCTTCTAGGCAATTAAAATGGCTCTTTGCTGCTGCAGTCTCATCAAAGCTGCATCCTCCTTCTCTCCAGCTGGTGTGAGAGCTGTTTTGCCTTCCCCTGCCATGTCCCACAACAGGACACAGACACAGGCAGTGTGCTGATCACAGGGTATGCAATGAACAAGGACAGGTGCTGTAAGCTTACAGTCTCTGGGAGCTGAATCAAAGTCAAAATGATTGGGCAGTCCCATATATAAATTGTTTGATTTTAGACATTGAAGCATTTCTCCTCTTCCTGCTATTTAACGTCAACATTTTCTTCATCATTGCATCAGTCTTGGCACATAAACTGAGAACAGTGTGGACTTTGCTGTCACTCTTGTCTGAACTATGGCTGTGGTACAGAGGGAGTCTCTGTGTTCCTTGAGGACAAGGCTTTGGCTCTGGAAAAGATTAATGATAACAGCTTTCTTGACTGTCCAACGTTTACTCCATTCTCTAATTGAATGGAAATTTCAAGCTGTTTACTAAGTATCATGTTAGAAAGGCTTTTATTTGATAGCAACAATGGCATTTTCACCAGTGGGAAAGATCTTCACAGTATCTTTCCCCCTGCCCACTGCTCATCTATGTAGCTATCCTAGAGGCTGTAGAGCCAGTGGCAGTGGAATTGGCAAGGAGAGTGCACAATATTTGTGAAATGCACTATCTTGAGTCTTGGAATAAGCCAATTGTTTTTTCTGAAATCAAAGATTCCTGAGTTCTCTGGCAGGAAAGAGAGAAAGCTGGTCTCAAGGAGCTGTGAGTTCTCCCAAATCTATATTTTCTGGTCATGGCTTCTCCTTTTGTCTGACATTTCTTGAATCAAAGCAGGTTAAGGTCTGTGAGTTAATGCAGTGAGCTCTGGGTCTCATGGCAGTGCTGACCAAAGGCAGAGTTTGTCTGCTTGCTAACTTAACTGGTGGGTCTTTTCATAGATGCCATTTGCCTTCCATCTCATATGGTCTTTTCCTGACATAGCAGAAAATGAAACATTTTGGCCTCATGTCAAACATGTTGAAATCATGTATTAAACAGTGGAGTAAAACTGTATTGCTGCTCTCTCTTTGTACCTAACAAATGCTCTCAGCAACCGAGATGCAGTTATCAGTCACTCGTGCAGACACACACAGTACGAAGGGGATTGCCTGCTGTGACTTGGGACATGGCCAGAGCACATCTGAGCTCTCTCTAGTGCAGCATTCCCACTGCCACTGTAGCCATGGATCAGTAAATGGTACATTTCACATATGTATCCCAAGAAAATGCTACGACAGAATTGTGGAGAGCTTAAAGATTTGCCAAGTAAGTGACAAAAACATATTTATCCTCCTCATCCCCCCCAAAATGAATTGCAAAATAACTGTTTGACAGTAATAGATGATTTCCACTTTATTTAATTGGAAAGGTAACGTTGGCTTTTTATTTTTTTTTACATTATTCCAACCCCATTCTATTTCTCTGAATTACTTTAATAAGGATAGATATCATATATCTACCAATGAAACTCCCATTTATCAGATTTTTGCTGGGGGGAAGAGGAAACATCATAAATGTCATGCCACAGAGGGTAAACTTGGGAAAGAGGTGTTCAAAATGAGGATAAGTCACTTGTATCTACATATTTTTGTAGGGTGCCCCCGGCATATCCTTAATTTCTTTTTCGTTTGTTTGTTTGTATGCTTTGCCTCTTCCCATTATTATTCCTCCATACAACACCTTATTCCTTTGCTTCCCAAGACTCCACCAAGGGATAGATCTTGAAGTGGAAGCTATTTCAAACTACAGAATCACGCCCATCTGACTTTTCCGAACTTAGCTATTATAAGACCAAAATTGTTCAGACAAGCTTTCTTTACACTGAAGTACACTATTCAGGTTTCAGAAGGAAAGATCTTGGCCCTTCAGCACCCACCGTAGAGATTTCTGCTTTCAGGTTTGGAGGTGCCATTTTCATCCCCAAATCATAAAAATAATAGCAGTTTTTTAGAAAACTACATTATTTTCTCCCCTCCTTTTCTCTGCTCCAGCCATGCTGTACTGACTTTCTTCTCAGTATCAAATATAATTTAGTCATACTAAGCCTGAGCTGTCACAGACTCATAATGCTGTATCTATATACCTGCTGAAGACTTGAACAAATTGCTTACAAACAAGACTGGTGACATTTGAAAGAAATGGCATTCAGTAATCAGGAGATTCAAATTAAGATATGACTTAGCATAGATACAGTATTTATTATTTAAAATTTAATGCATCTTCCTGAGCCCTTAAAACGCATGTAGGGGGAAAAGCCATTTCAAGCCTTTAATAAAAATCACATTTAAGAGAGGCATATCTTAATATTTCAAAAATTAAATCCCAAATCTCTTATATGCAGATTTTCAGTGAGCAAGCTATCTCTAAAAAAAGTAGGTGAAAAACATGTGTGTATGCATGTGCATACTAACTTGTGCAAATGAATGATAGATATCGTCATAACTTTGTTAGAGAAAAATATGTCACACCTCTTTCATGCACACCTGTTCTTATCAGCTATTCATATTTCCCTACAGCATGTTGACATTACAGTTCCTTGTTTTGTGGCAGACTGACATCTTTCTGTTTGCAAATAAGTACAGTAACATTTTATACATAATTTTGAAATCGCTCGGTTATCACAGTCTTGGGAAAAAAAGGGAAAGATTCTAGTTGACTCCCTTATTTTCTCCCAGGGCAAGGTTGCTGTAAAAAATCTACACTCCACAGCTTGCACCAGCTCAACTCTTGCTGAAATAGACCTACCTGAGCTTAAATTACAACAGAAAGTGTATTGTTAAGACTGACTAAGGGATGATAGTATTTGAGAGATAGTTCACAAATGCATCTGAGTGATGTTGCAAGATAAGGTCCTGGAAGCTGAAGTGGCTGAGACAGCTCAGGGAATCTGTGTCAGTATACTTATGAATTCTGCTTGATTTTCTGAACTTCACCTCTGACCTAAACCTTCAGTGTGAATTAAATCTTTCATTTTATGGGCAAAAACAGCCAGAGCCAGAGAGGCCGAACAAGAACATTAACATTTGAATAACCTTGTCTTGCTAAAACAGGAGATACTGGTAGCCCCATCAGCTGTTAATAACCTTCTACCTAAATCCTGGCAGAGGTCAGAGAGAAAAAAATTGAGGTGTTGAGAGCATTAGGAACTGTATTTTATGAAGACATGGTCTCTTACATTTTGTTTAATAGCTGGGAGATTTAGAAGGAGACAAAGCAGCAGCAGCCTGTACTTCTCAGGTTCTTTGTGTTTCAGTAAGATGTGAAAGGCTTTCACTTATAGCATGGAAGTAGAATTTTCAAGTATCCATATATTTGGAACCTTTGCATTAATTTAACATCTGAGGACATTAATTTTCTGGGGTTTCATAGTGCTTTTCCCCGTGCTTAGTTCTCAGCTGTAAAACAGTCAGGCCCAAAGGTGTGCATGAGCTATCAGTGAAATTCAGTGATGCTTGGTATTGGCCTTGGGGCAAACATCTGAGGTTCCAGGGTGAGAGTCTGACTCCCAGAATTAAGCTGAAGCGTTAGGCAGGGTGATGATAACCATTTCTTCTGTATTAACAGTCTTTAAACTCAGAGTCCAAATACAAGCAGGAAAAACAGGGGTCTGAAGTTAAGTCTACAAAATCCAGGGTTAATCCAGCCCTAAGTAAAAATGAGTTACTGGACCTATGCATTCTGTGTTTCACTTTGGAAAATACTATCCTAAGTTTTAAAGCAAGAAAATAATTAAATATTTAGTACAGTGAATGAAGACTGATTATTTTCTTTAGTCCAGAGTTCACAGGCTATTCCTCAAAGATTCTTATTAGCTATTTTGGTTGGACTTGATGATCTTGCAGATCTTTTCCATCCTTAACAATTCTATGATTTTACATAGCTCCCTGCTTAGAATGATGTTTTGTCCTGTTGGGGACCTTCCAGACTCCCAGCAGAGTTTCATAAGAAATTAACAAAATCAGGCATATCCACTAGACTGTGATTTAAATACCATATATGACTACTAGCTTCAACAAAGACTTTTTGCATGATCTCAAAATTTTTTTTCAATTAAAAACAGTACCTGTTTCGATAAGCAGGGTCTCAGCAAAGCTGGACAAAATCATTGCCCCAGGCTGATTCAGGTTTTGCCCTTTTATCATCATGAACAAACAGGTGGAGTTTCACTCGAGGGTGAGCCAAAAACAGAGTAATGCTGGTTTAAAATATGCCAGAATGATGTAGCACTCCTGTCAGAAAAGTCTGGGCAGAGGTGTTGCTGTCTCCCAGTCATGTGTGAGGAGAACATTTGCAATTGGGATATCACATGTCAGTGGAATCCCATATATATCACTCTAAAGCAAATAGAAGAAAGTCCTCGTGATAAGGACTGATATAAAAAAAACAGATTTAGGCTGAGACCACTTTGGTGATTACATATTTTCAGAGATAATTCAGTAACAATTTTAGGATTTTTTTTCAGGGGATATGATTTCATGGGAATGAAAATGGAACCAAAGAGTGTAGTGTTAGAAGGAGTTTATTGCTCCATAATAGTATACTAGAAGCAAGGGCAAGGCACTTTTTTAAGAGTCCTCAACAGAGACTTGGAGATTTTGTGATTAAGGGAGGGAAGATTCAGGCTTAAAGGACAATGCCACAGAAAATGTAGAAGCTGACAGCAAGATGATTAAGGGGTGAAATTTAATAGAATTAACAAATGTTAAATGGGATTAGTTGGTAGATTCTGAAGATTTGCCTGCTTTTAAATCACTAAAGCAAGTAGCATATGGAGAAATTAAAGAAAGAACTCAGAGAGATTAGAAGGTTGCAACGCAGTCTTTTGCAAAAAATAAGTGTGCTTTCAAATAACTGTACATAACATAAATGGAGCATTTACAAAGAATTTTGTGGTACATTTTTAAGAATTCCCATTGCCATTACCCCCATTTAGAATATTTTAAGTGTTTTTGCTTGTTATTTGGACATGTATATGTGAGGATTCCACACAAGCATCTTGGAGATTACTTTCCTGCTCCTTTTGAAAAAGGAATGAGGAAACTATTTTTAAAATGAAATATCACTGAAAAATAAATAATACAGCCAAAGGTGAGCAAGTGATTCACAGGGAAAAATGTGGTTGAAATGTTTTCCCTTTTATTCTTGCTGTTGGAGACTAGATTTTATAACAAGCCTAAGGTTTATTGTAATTCAAAATTACTTGTGAATTTTTTTGGACTGCTGAGCCTTTGAATTACCAGCTTTTGATATTTTTTTACTCAATAGACAGTGAGAGGAAAGATTTTGCATATGTTCCAGTGTGGTAGAGTGGGGCAAAAGAAGCTTCTTGTTACTGTGAACATATTTTCTTTTCCTTATGGAACTTGGAAAAAAAAATTTGTAATCAGACATGAAACAATGGAGGACAACTCCATAGTGAGCCTGTTGTTTTTTATGAATGAGACAGTCATCACACAAACACACCAACTAGAGGAAGACTCAAAACAGTTGAACTAAGATTACGATAGAAAATCTTGCTTCCATGAATGAACATAACAGAGGGTAGAGGAGGTAATAATAATGTGTAGGAGTTTTAGGCTACTGGGAAAGCAGAACTGGCCATATATTTACCAATTATTTTACAAGAAGACCAGAGACCGATACCTGGGATGATGGCACCAGCAGGTTTGCACCCGCCCTCCTTAGGCACATTTGTCCTAGTGAAAGCTACATTGAATGGTAGAAAACAGAACAAGGGAACAAGCTGGGTATGATCCCAAGCCCTTTGCTTGAAATGGGTGCCTTGTCCTCTTACTTAGAAATACAAGTGTTTCCTTTAGGTCATAACTGGAAGACATAAGGCAAAGAAAGTTCTGAGAAAGAAGCCCCAAAGGAAGATGCTTTCTCTTTTTTGGTATCTGAGAGAGTAAAGATGTATCTGTAAATGAAATTGTAAATAAGAGCCTCTTATACCAAGAGCAATTATGTAAAAAGTAATCTGCCATGTCAGAAGTCGAGTTGTGGTATTTTTGCATTTCTGGGCATTATTCTGGGTACTTTTAAGCAACCATTTTCTGGAAACAAAATACTGTGAGCAAGGGAGAAAACTGAAGGTGACTCAATAAGAGAAATTTTAGTTGAGAGTTGTCTGTTGAAAATGGTTTCTCATGTCTAAAGCCTACAAGTCTTAGGTTATAACCCTGCCTTGGAAAGTTATGCCGTCTGTAATGCTCTATCAACTCTTTCCATTTCTTTCCAACTCTTTATCCTTTCCTATATACACTATTCCTTTCATCCAGCTTACTAGTGGATAGGAGGATACAGCACTCCTACAACAATTCCCCACAGAACACAACAGGGAAATACAATTCTTCAAATAGATAAATGAGGATGATTATTTCCAAAGAAGATATGAACACCAGGAACTTTTAAAATTATTTCCCTGTGTGGATTCCATTAGTGACCAGTAAAGATGCCATGGCTTACCCTGCTGTAAAAGTGCTATAGTATTAAAAAAACCCCAGGGACTAGAATACACTGGGATCTTGCCTCATCTTTGAAGTAGTGTTAGCCAGTTGACATGAGGTGTCCACATGAAGATTAAGTGTGAACTAGCTAGTGAGCTGGAAATAGGCCATCCTTTAGATGAATTCAGTGTCTCTGACAGAGCAGATTTGTGTTGTAGCTGCTTACAGTATTTGCAATTCATATTATGCAGTCCAGTGGAAATTGTAAAGCATATCTTGTACAATCAAGCTGTAATCAAAATTTACTTCCACAGACAATCCAAGCATTTCAGCTAAGATCACACTTTTTAGAGTGTTCTTGACAGTAAATTCTAAGGATTAAATTACCACACAAGCTTTCATAAAATGGTGTTGATTATGTTTGTATCCTAATTTAATTACTATTCATAGGAAGTATTTTTTGCTATTTGCTCAGCTACGATATCCAATCATTTCACACTGTTATACATTTTACTTCGTACTTTTTAATTTGGCAAGGCTAGCAGGATTAAGTTGTCCATCTAATAAGGAGATAGATGTACTCTTAATTCTGTATCACAAAGGCATTTAAAAAGAATTAATACAAATGGGGCAAAAAAGGAAGAGATCTTTGAATGTAGAATAATGTAAGAAACATTCATGATTTGGTATTGTGATATTATACTGATTTTGAGATGAAATATTTCAATGAAATAAAATAAGTGACAAGGCTCAACTGTCTTGTACTACAAGATCCTGCAGTGAACTACTTTTGTAAATTGGTATATTGTGATTGTACCTAACTATTTTAAACCTCATATTCATTTCAAGAATATTATTTCACTGATTTAGTCTCAGATATGTACTCAAAGCAGCAATTTTTTACCCTTATCATAAGTTCTCAGTCTAATACATTCAGTGCATTGTAACCAGATTTATTTTGTATTTTAATGCTCAGCATCAGTCATAATGGTTTGATTTGGAATTTGAACAGGAGCCACACATTCCCAATGGGATTCCATTGTTGGTTAATATTAATGCTCCCTTAAAATGAAGCAATATCCAGCTGTCTTTGTATTTATTCAGTGTGAAAGCCTAGCCTTCCAAAACATAGGTTACACTGATGTGAGGTTACATCTTTTTGCCCTTAGGGTTTGGAGGCTGAACCTCAGAGCTGCCAGACAGATTTGGGAAATCTGATCTCACTGCTTAAGGCTGTGAGCCACAGGATGCTCATCACCTGAGCCAGGAGGAATTCACCTACACAGGTCAGCTGGTAGGAGCCCATGTGAACAAGAACACTGATCATTAATGTCACCCCAGAGATGTGAGAGCCTTCCTTGCTGACAGAAATAGATTCCACTAGGACCAAGAGCAAACTTTACTGATAGGAGAACTGAGATTTGTAGTATGTCATGGGGGCAAGCAGAGCAAGTTTAAATAGAATACAGTAGAGTCTGATTATTTGATAAAATAACTACTGAAATAAACCACAAAGATGCCACATGTTCTGGATGAAAAAATATATTTAAAGCAAATCAAACTGATTCATGAGTTGCATATATTTTTTAAAAGTTCAAATAGGAAGTTTTTACCTCTTGTGGCAGTTTGTGATAGGTGATTAAAAAAAAATGATAGGTGAGGATGGGGAGAGCAAAGGAGTTTTGGTACCCGGCGATCCATTGCCTGATTGTATTATGACTAACATTCTAAAACCATTTGAAACTATTCAGATCAGTTCAAAGATCTAATTCCATATCAGCAAAACAAAAAAGAGATTGGAATCAAGGATGACATACCCACACAGAATCTTTCTTCTGGATTTTTCTGTGAGCTTTTTCAGGTACATATAGCTATACTAAGAAGAAAAAGAGATAACAGATTCTTTTTTTCTCTTTTGAGATTCTAAATGTCCCACAGGATATTAATAATAAATAAATTTGGGCTGACCTAGGGGACATAATAAGACATACAAATGTCTTATCCCCTCAGTCAACACCTATTCGACTGAGGAATCAACACAGAAAGGCACTGAGGGTTCAGTGATATACAGTCACAACTTGTATACTTCTCACCATCCCACACTGCCTCCAGGAGTGTAGCGTATCCAGAGCAGGAGAAATAAAGAGAGTTCATTAACAAACAGACAATACTCTCTTAGGTATTTGGCAGTTGAGGTGTTGTGGTGTTACCCCATCAACCAAGCACCACACAGCTGCTCACTCACTCTCCTAGCAGCAGGATCAGAGAGAGAATCAGAAAAGCAAAAGTGAGAAAATTCATGGGTTAACTTAAAGGTGGTTCAATAAGTAAAGCAGAACCTGCACACCCAAGCAAAGTTAAACTTTAATTAATTCATTGCTTCCCATGGGCAGGCAGGTGTTCAGCCATCTCCAGGAGGGCAGGGCCCAGCACAGGTAATGGCTCATGGGGAAACAAACACCATCACTCCAAACATCCACCCATTTCCTCCTACTTAACCCTGCCCTTTATACACTGAGCATGATGCCATATGGTCTGCAATATCCCTGTGGTCAGTTGGGGTCACCTGTTCTGGCTGTGTCTCCTGCCAACCTCCCATGCAACTCCAACCTCCTTGTCAGCATGGTAGTGTGGAAAGGAGAAAAAGCCTCGGCTCTGTGTAAGCCCTGCTCAGCAATAATAAAACCAGCTCTACATCACCAGCCCTGTGTTCAGCACAAGCACAAAACAGAGACCCATACCAGCCACCACTGTGAAGAAAAGTAACTCTACCCCAGCCAAAATCAGCACTTAAGGCCACAGGGCACCAGGAAGTTTATTTTACATACTTGTATCATATAAAAGCAGTGTCAGAGCAAAGTTTTGTTTCTACTTGTTCTGCAGCTGTAAACACAGGAATGCTGGCCAGTTGCTTTTAAGTGTGTGATGCTTCACTTAAGAAGAGCACACATTAAAAAAAAGATTACATACAGATATTATAAAGTGAAGTACCTCCTAACCATAAAAAACAAAAATCATGCCAATGGACTCCGTGAAGCTGAAAGAAAGCCTCATCATTTTTGCCAAATTTCTGAATGAAATATTAAGACATATCAGTGAAAAAGAGGATAGAAAACTCAAGTGTAGATAGGAACTGCAATATTAAATGCAGTATTTTGCCTTCCACCTTCCAAGATGAGTATTTTCTCTGTTTTACAGTGCCATCTATATAGAATACGGAATAATTCCAAAACTTGAGATCTACTGCCCAAAAGGCAGGTAGAAATTTGAATTGTAGATCAGAGTTAGGTGTTAGGTTAATTCTTCCGAGAACCCATGTTCAAAATGTAGACCAGAGTATCCAGAGGGGATCTGCACATTTAATAAATCCACCTATTTACACACACAACACCAGCACATGCAAGACATATACTGAATAATCTTGAACCCAGCTGTCTTGTTAAAGGACTCTGCTTGCTTGTCATGTGTACTATTAGAACACAGTTGTATTTAGTATTATTATTGTATACTCTATTTAGTTGGCAATCTTTTATATATTGATTGGTCTTGGCTGGACTATCTATTTGAATTCTAATAATAGTCATTTGAAAATGGAAATACCTAGCAGCACGATGATCAGGTAAGCAGGTTGCTGAAGATGTATGAATAACTTTAAACTATAATTGTTCAGAATATGCTAAGCTTTATTGGCCATTTACAGTACTATCTACCTTTGTCAGGTATTTTATGGCATAATTTCTCTCTCCCAAATGTCTTCTTTCAATTAAGTACTACCATTGTGAAGTTTTTTTCCTGGACCTCACTGCTTCTACAGTAATATTTTCTCATAGAGATGGATAGAAAATTTGCACTGTGGGAATATTACCAGTACAAAAACTGGCCAATAATTTCTATTATCCCAACAGCTTGAATATATACAACTGTACCAGATCACACTACATGTGCTTTGTAAAATCAGGGATCCATTCACATTGTTCCACTTACTCCCGTGGCTGGCATTGATGAAAATCAGTAAGGGTTTCAAGTTCATTGGGTTCTTTTTTGACAGTTTCCTGAATTCTTTCAAAGCAGTAATGTACTTTCTCATTTTTACATTAACACTAAAAACTAGAGAAGGGTGAGTTTTATTGCAACACAATAAAAAATGGTTCTGTTGTAATTCATCTGAAAAAGCCCAGAAAATGGCCATCTCATTCATCTTTTGCATTATTCAGAGTTTATATTTATTCATAGTCTTAGGATTACAAAGGGCATTTCCATTGCCCTAGGGACATACACATACTGTCTACATTAGAATTCTGGTACTGGACTATTAAGGAGTTACCACTGGAGTTTCACTCTAATAGTGACTCTTCAAGAGAAAACTGGGTGCAGTCTCTTGGAGCCGACAGTGCTTGTGCTGTCGAGATTGGTATGATTTCCCCTAGGAGTAGAACAAGCAACAGCCAAACCTCAGTATGCTCTTTCCTGGGAAATCTTATGTGCCTGCCATCTGTTTGTATCACCGTGAGAAAACACAAACCAACCACAGTCAGATGTGGTCAGATGTGTCACCTAATTCATACCCAGTAGGATTCACAATGCCTACAGTTCTGCACTCACACAACAACAAGGAATGGTGCTGACCAGAAGCAAGTAAGTAGTGCGTGGAGAACTCTTCATGGTTCTTGTCAGGGAGGAGCCACAATAGCTTTTCTATTTTAATGTATTTATACTATTATTGAAACAAAGTAGAAGTTTCATTCATTCCCATCTTTGTTGTATTTACTAGTCACACAAAAGCTGCATAAAAAGGCAACAACTATAACTTCTATCAGTTAACAATTTTCAACTGAGTTTGTAAAAAACCCTCAGAAACAAGAGTGAATTGAGGATTTGAAAGAAAAAAGCATTTACTCAGGCACTGTTCAAAAGAGCTTGCTGATAGTGTCAGCTGGTAGGGCACAGCAATGACCACTAGCTTTTATGTCTGCTCTGCCAAATGGAATTGGTTATAATACAATTCTCCTCTATGCATTTACTAGAAGAGGAACTGAGTGCTTCTTTTTTTTGAGTGCTCCTTTTACCTTTCTGAATAAAATATTTTTCATAATACTAGTGGCCCTCCTATTATAAAAACATGAATTTATATTTATTAGGATTAGCTGAAAAATTGATTTCTTATGTGAGAATTAGTCAAAGGCCCTATCAACAGAGCCTTTCTCTAAGGCAAATCCCTTCAAAACCAAGCTTTCTCCAAATTCTCATTGTTGTTATTATTAGCAACACAACAAACCATTTCAGTGGCATAGCAGTGCATTCAAAAACAGGCTAGAGGTATAGATGTGTATTTATCTAGCTTAAACCCATCAAATTTAAAGGGGGAATATGGCTGATAATCTTTTATTCAGTTCAGTTAAATGACACACTCTTGCATGTTTTGTGTTAGCATATTCCTCCTCTTCCTTTCCTCTCCTCAGTGAAAATGTTTAACCTCCACTGAACTACACTTCTTTTCCAATTTCCAATTCATTCACCACATGCTTTATAACATAAATTGTTTATTTAAGATGCGATATCATCTCACCATGCAAACTATTACTGCTAAATAAAATAGGGCCAGCTTGCCCTGCTTGCCATGCTACCAAACTGCCAGGTCATCGTTTAATTCGCTTTTTTTTCCTGTTCTACCTACCCTACACATCCCTGACAGAAGATGGCAGTGCTCATCAGCATGGTGTGACCCAGTCTGTAGCACCTGGACATGAAGCCTGAGGTTATCCCTTGCACTTCTTACAGTAGTAAAGGCATAGCTGTACTGGCTCAGAGTCTCTTTAACTAGGTTCGTGTCCTAGGTTTGCTTGCAGGAGAAGGAGCCTAGAACCTGCAAGTTTGGCTAAATTGCTATTCCACACTATACACATCAATGCTGGAGGATGTGGCCTTGCCTTTCGTCAGGAATAACTGCATGCCCCTGATGAGCTGCAGGAATGGCCACCACCTTGCCTTCACCTCAGTGGCCACAAAGAGTTAAGTCGAGGTGGTGAATGCCTTTAGTGTGTAAATCGCGTTCTCTTTTGTATACTTTTAAATATTAATATTGCTGCAGTTACTGTGCCATTCTTCCTCCATGCTGTTTGCTTTCAGTAAATTGTCTCAAACCACTCTCTGCCTTTGTCCCTCACGCACTGGAGGGGCTAGGGGAAAGGGAGTGGCTTATATGGGTTTAATTCCCAGTTGCTTTTAAACCACTACAGTGGTTTTTACTACTTTTAATGCTCTAGGGGGCTAGGAATAAAACAGCTTTTAAAGTTCCACTAAAAGTATCTGTGACTCTTGAGTTCATGGCCATTTATTTACTTGAAATCACCCTGGCCTTCCTATCTGTTCTTTACAATAAACAGTGTACTGAAGTTCAAAGATGCTGTTATAGATATTAGTAAAGCTGCCTAGGCTGTGAATGACAAATCCATCTGGAATGGTATATTCTAGTGGAAAACGTCCTAAGACTTTTCAGCATGGATCTGTACTGATCCCCATCTTTCTGTTGCTAAATGCACTATAAATGTAATGTGAAGTACTGAGTTAATAAAAAGTGATTAACCAAAATGGCAAAGTCCACACATGTTAGGAAAGTTCCCTTTTCAAATTAAAAAAAGGTATGTTTTTAAGTTCAAAAATAACGACAGTTTGAAAATTATTTCTAACAATTTTCAAAGGGAAACAATTGAAAAATATAATCAACAACAGGTGTAAGCCTTGAGGCAAAGTCTAAGAATGAGACTCATGGAACAGCAAATTTGCATTTCCTTATTATTTTACCGTGTTTATGACAATTTAATCCAAAAGTATTTTCTCATTTTTATCAGGTACAGGAATAAAATACTTCAGTTAAGCTTTCATCCAAATTTTATATCCACTAAAGAAAACATAGTTGACCGATGCAAATCTTGAATCAGTATTGCAGATATAAACACCAAATTTTACATCAGATTAAACTGATTTATTCTAATCACTCATTTTTCAAGTTAACAGTTTACTACAATCACTACAAGGTTTTAAAAGCTGGTACTTAATGCATAAATCTATGTGTGTCTCTTGCATGTTTTTCAAAACTGGTCATACCTGTTGTCTGTGACTCATTACATAGGCAATCAAGAACCGGACCCAGGAACAAAATTAACTTACTAGGTCATATGTATGTTTCTTAAGATCATCATCAGAACTCCTTCTTCACACAGCAGAGACAGGCAAATATCTAACACAGTCTGGCCCTTATGTTACAGCGAAAAGAACCCCCTTCTGGCCAAGTCCAGCAGAAACCTTCATACAGCTGCTTTTAAACAATCTGAATCTTATCTGTAAAGTTCTTAACTAAAATAAGGTTATTTTTCTGAGCTCAGCTTCTAGCAGGACACAGCTGAAGCTAAAAAGTAGTTTCACAGATTTTGGGGATATTAAGGCTTTCTTTCACAATAAGAGGTGGTACAGAAGTGTACAGAGCTAAAAGAGATTACTGATGTAGAACTCAAATGAAAAAGGCCTTAGTTACACACCCTGTTAAAAAGCTCCCGAATGTTATTCCAGCAATACTCAAATGTGAAGGAGAACTGAGGTGAGGGGGGGGCTAAGTTACTATTTTTCACAAGAGGTAATTTTAAATTCAAGGAAGACATGAAGAATACTCTAGTATTTCGATTTCAAACCAGAAATTATATTATGAAGAACTAAGAGCTCAGAATTTATGCTTTTTCAGCACCAGTGATTTTTATTAATGGTCATAATAGTACGAGTAAAGAAAAAGGGAATTTGTGATCATGCACTGTTGAATAAGCACCAAGTATTACTGCTTGGTTACCAAGACACAGGCAGGACATTTTGACAGTTCTTTCAGAGGCAGACATAGTTATGTCAATGTTATGCTCCTAAAACAAGTGCTCAGAGATTTACAGCTTGAATTCACTTGAAACTGAAGCTGACCTCTGCGCCAAATACCCCAATGCAAATACTAACCCAGCAGTCCACAAGCTATGCTATGTGTTAGTGAGCTTGTAGGTAAAGTTTGAGTTGTTTATTTTCACTGAAAGAGCCATAAATAAATTTAGGACCTCACAGAGTCCATGTTCACCAGCTCAGATAAATAAACAGCCAACAGCCTATTTGACAGGCAGTCTTTAAATTGACTTTCTTTTCAAATAAAAAACATTAACCCTCAACTGATCGAGGAAAGAGCAAAGCCTGCTGCTCCTACTAGTACTTGTAAGTCTTATTTCACACCAGACTGTATCTAAGGGGCTACTTATATCTTTCAGCTTGGAATTATTCTAGTTGATCCCTGGTACCTTGATGATTTTTAAGAAAACAATGATAAGGCAGCTGCTTTTGTAGGTGCTTAAGTACTATTGTAAAACTCCTCCATCTTTTTCATCACTATTCACCTCTGCATGAAATAAAAGACAGACAGTTCAACAGCCTTAAGTCTTACAATTTCCTGAGAAAAGACAACAATTGCTTGAGTAGTCCAGAAGCAGAGACAGGTTATAAATAAAGCACAGCCATAATTTTTATCAAGGCAGTACAGGCAGAATCAGCAAAGCAATCCTCAGCAGATGCTACTTGAGAGCTTCAACTGCCCAGGTGACAATGAGGCACTCTTTTAATGTTTCAGTGTGCTCCTCTGGAAGAAGCTCTTGGCTCAGACAACAATAACTATCACTCTCAAAATCACCTTCTTTGAAAATACCTGTGTAAAAAAATCTATGTTAAAGTCTGCATTTTCAAGAATTAAAGCATTGAAAAAATATGCACACAAAATGTCTGCATGGGCAGCTTACTTTTGCTGAAGTGTTTTGTTCACCACAAAACACACTGTGGCTACGACTGCTTCAAACCTACAAATGTCAACATGAACTGGTTAAACTCCAATTCACTGTTAGATGAAGAAACTGAATATAGTTGATTTTGATTCTCTTCCTTCTATCCTAATTCTGAGACCACTTTTTTCTAATTTCAATAACGCTTTTTCATTCTTCTCTCTTCAAATTTTGCGACATTTGAAGATACAGAAAGGAACCATATCCTGTGATTAGCATATATTATGACTGAATTTAACCTGGGGAAAAACTATCTTCCTTTAAAAAGTAGTCTTCCTTAAAAAAAAAATTGAAAACCTGTATATACTATATTTCTTTTAAAATCATTATTTCTGTACCAAAAAGTGATAGGAGCACAGGAATTGCATACTGACAGCTAACCACTGTGCACCACTACCAGCAACAAGCAATCAGCTGGTAAAAGTCATAGATAAAAATCAGATCCTCTTAATTAAATGTTGAACATACTTAAAGGGATATCAGCAAATATAAGGAATAAATAGCAGCACTCTAAAAAAAGGCAAGCTGCCAGATGACAATCGTAGCTGGTTTAAAAAAATATAAATTAAAAAGAGATCCTTGGAGCAAACCTAGAGGAGAGAAATCCAAAGAATCACAGAATTGTCCCTGTCAGAAAGCATCTTTAAGGTCACTGAATCCAACTGTTAGCCCAGCACTACCATGTTCATAACTAAGCCATGTCCTCAAGGGTCACATCCACACATTTTTTAACATTTGGCCTTCTTGGCCATCTGGGCACAAGTTGGCTCATATTCAGCTGCTGTTGACCAGCACTCCCAAGTCCTTTTCTGCCAGGCAGCTTTCCAGTGACTCTTCCCCCAGCCTGTAGCACTGCATGGGGTTGTTGTGACTTAGGGGCAGGACCAGTGCTTTTCCTGGTGGAACCTCATCCAACTGGCATCAGCCCACTGGTCCAGCCTGTCCTGATCCTTCTGCAGAGCCTTCCTACCCTCCAGTGATCAACACTCCTGCCCAGCTTGGTGTTTGCAAACTTGCTGAAGGTACACCTGATCCTCTTGTCCAGGTCATTAGTAAAGGCCGCCCTAATGCAAATATAAAGAGAGAAAACAAAAACTTCAAGAACCACTTCCTTTCAATGCTTTTGAGCAGCATATTAACTTTGCTTTATTCCTACCATGCCAAGACACAGTATTTGGCCTCTAAAGGATCTGAGGGTTTTTTACAGCTTCCTCAGGGACCCAGATTGCCTTAAGAAAAGTGAAGGGATAGCAAGGCCTTTGAAGGAGAAATGGTCATTATAATTACTTTTTTTTCCCTATGATGGGTCTGCACTTATTGTGGGAACCCAAATGGATCTCCCACCCATGGCCCTACAGGCCCTGTGTGTAATCTCAGAGAAAAACCTCACAAACCAGATCAGAAGAGGACTGTTATGGCTAGAGGAATCCCTGGAGGAAGCACACTCCAGACCCATAGGGAGTTACTGTGCCAGCAGAGAGGAGATCCTCTAAAAGATTATTTCAACAAACAGGTCATTTTTCAACTGACGTAAGTGAAGACCCAGCAAGATCCCTAATTAGTCCAATAAAGAGAAGACACAAATGTAAGCCCTGTTTCATGTCAGCCAAATGATGCATAATTCCCATAGGAGAGGTAACATGGTTTCTATCAATATTTCTGTGGTTTCAACTTAAACAAGAAGTTGCTTTTTCTGAGCCAAGCCATTGTTCTTCTTCATTGTTCTTGGTGGCTCTTGAATAATTGTCCTCTTTGTAAAAAAAAATTATTTGTCACAAGAGGTGCTATATTCTCTAATCAACAACACACACCCCAACAGGGAAAAGGAAGCAAAGCAACTCTTTTGTGTGAAAAAAATTGTCTTAGTTCACAATAGTATAGAGCACACTCATTCTCCCACCCTATAGTCAAGTAGGAAGTAACAATGCCAATTTTTTTCTAAGATGTAGCATCTGTTTTTTGTATATAATCCACAAAAGATTTCCAAATGCCCTTTAAGGAGTCCTAAATCTTCTACAAATTTGAGTCCTGCATAAATCCTGTTTCTTATCCATATGACATCTTATAATGGACTGGTCTCAGTAAGAATTTCCATACATCTTTGGCTTGGGCAGGAGGAGATAAAAGAAGGCAAGAGGAAAGAGGAAGCTGCAAAATAGAAAGAAAAAAAAAATTGTGTTTTTATATTCTGGGGTTTTTTAATTAAACAAAAAAAAAATGTAGATGCACGATGGCTTTCTTTGTATTTATATGACTTTCCCAAGAGATTCAACCATTGTTCTAGTATTTTATGCAGAAGTTTCCCCCACGCTGTAAGACATGAACCACAAGGACAATAAGGGTCATGTCATTTGAAATATTACTGGATCCAGCCTCACCCTGGCATTACACCTTGAGGAATGAATCTACTCCGTGCAAAGTAAATGCAGACAACTACCTCATTTGAATTGTGGAATTTCCCACCAAATTTTCAAAGGAAAGGCAGTATGGTATGAGAACATATTTCATGTTTAATTATTTATCCCAGAACTCTGCATGCCTTCAGGCAGATTGTTTTTATCTCTCTGAATAAGGCTAAACAAGACCTTATCATACAAAGAGAGAAATGTTATTGAAACTCCTGTTACTTGAATTCCTAATTACTAGCTTAAATGGGCTTTCAGCTATTGACCTGTATTAGTGATTTCATGAGTGTCCTCCCAAATATAATGCTAACTACAGGTTTTTCAAACATGGAACACTGTTCAGATGAGGGGAGAAGTTCACTTAGGCACAGATCTACTTCTGACAGGTCTCTAATCAGAATTTGGGTAATAAACCATAAAACATCTTTTGAGGAGAAAGACAGCTAGTAAAGAAAAATCAGAAATAGCAAGACTCGTTCAAGTGATGCATTTGCTTATTAATAATGTTTTTTTAAAGCCTCCCCCCCGCCCCATATTCCATATCTCCTCATTTCCCTACTAATGAAGTAAACTGCATAGTAGAGAGGTCTCTGGAGACTAGGAGCTGGAATGTATGCACCAAGAAACAGAGCACTGCCTTGAATTTCAACTTCATTTTGTGGTATTTCCATGGGAGAAATTACTAATGGATACACACTGGTGGATACCTTAGGTCTGTCCCTTCCATTACCTACGGCATGACCCAGGAGCACAACTTTGTAGATAGTGGCAGTACACTGTGGAAATAGCTTTCCCTAAGGGAATCTCACTGAAAAAAAGGCCTCTCTAGATGTGTTGCTAGAGGGATGACAACATATGCCATTATGGAAGAAGCCTCTAATGAGAGCCAATTATGCCTTATACAACAAGAAAAGTGAACCTCAGGTCTTTATCTTGTCTTTGCAGTTTCAGATATCCATTCAGTGATTACGAAAAAATAGCAGCTAAAGGCATTTCTGTTAAAATAACCAGATGAAATTTTAGAATATGACTCTCACTCCTCCACGCTGTAACAAAGAGTAAGGAATATTTATATTATTGGCAGTGGAGGCATTTCTTAAATTTTCCTTCAGTATGTTTGCTTAAGCAATACAAAATCATAGCCAGCACTTTGGAAAGCTTTTTCTTTCATTCATGAGAAGAGAACATGCTGGTCAGTTTTCTCTAAATGTGTAGTGATTAAAAGCTGAATTTCTAGGACTGCCATTTAAGCATTATTTCTCTACACAAACTTTGCACTGATGACTGGCTCTCTCTATTCAGGGACTACACTGTAAGAATGTTGTGCAGCTTGCTTTCACCTCAGTTTTTTTAGCCAATTGGTAAAGATCACATACCAAGAAATCCACGGGAAAGGTACTTGGTGCCAGGGTGAAACGTCTCTCACATTGCAGTCTTGCATTTTGATGCAGGATATGTGAAGCCACCCCAATTTTCTCTAACTCTTTTAGACTGCATGCGTCAAAACCACACAGTATTTGTGAATTTCAAAGTAAGCCTTGAAAAAATGAGAAATGCGTACATTTTGGTATCACACCCTGCTCATTCCTTTCAGACACATACATTTTTGTCTGGTTAGTTTCTGCTCTCCACCCAAAAAGTCTGCTGTTGCTAAGGTCATAGTAATTGCATGTCAGTGACAGTACTTTTCAACTTAACTGGTCAGAAAACAGGAAAAAATTGTGTGGGTCTAACAAAAAAATCTCTTGTCTTATGAAGGCTTGCACAGATCATATTGGAACATTTTAAATTTGCTATTTATATTGTGTTTTTATTAATAAAGGGCAACTTTTTAATCGTTAAAGCTTTCTGTATAAAATTATGCTAAATCAAAAGGCTTCTTCATTTTTACCCTTTAAACAAAGAAAACTGAATAATCTAACATTTTTAAAGGTACCTTGCTTGATTTAAAAGTTAACGTTCAAATTTATCCAACTAAAATATTCTAGAGAGCCTTTGTCTTGCAATTGTCAGTGGAAGAGATATAAGAGTGAGACAGAACTTCCTCCCTAAAAAATTTATTGATTCAGGCTCTGCACTAGTCTAACTATACTCCCTAACTTCAAGCTCCGAGGTGATTTATACTTCAGTCTTCTAGAGCATGGCCTGAATTTTCTTGCCTTTGCCTAAAAAGCAGGATGTAAATCAAATTTCTTGTGTTTTCTTCAGAAATACTTTGTGCTCTAAGAGGATGCACTGAGGTACTACCAAGCTCCCAGAAAACACCGGGTGGGGATGGAACTGGGGGACTTCAAAGTATGAAATTAAATCAAGGGAATTGGAAACATTCCTTTAGGCTCAATTTGCACAGCATCTCCCATAATATCACTTTGGCTGGCCAGTTCTTCCATCCTTTAGCAGTGAGTGCATCAGGGTGGCTGTCATTTACATCCAGCACTTCAGCATAGGCTGTTTCCTGCCTCATCCAGGAATTTTTAGTCTAGAAAAGCCCAAGTGAAGTGCCTTGCCCACAGCAGGGGCAGTGGAGCCTTTGCCTGCCCAGCAGTGCCTCACTCACACATCAGTAACCAAGGCTGCCATTCCACAAGCAGCCTCTGTAATGCTCCGAGGCTCTGGGGCTCCCACTCGCTCCCTCATTTGCAGGAAGGAGTGCCAGAAATAACACTGCAGCTAGCAAAATGGAATTTTTCAACTCAAAGATTTACAAAATCCAAGTTCTTCAGGACTGCTTGCTTTCCTTTCTGCCTATGTGAAGATATTTTTTCCCAAAGGAAGTTATAGTCCATGTCATGCCCAGTGGTATAGAGACATTCTTTTCAGCCACTTTATTTAAGTCGATTAATCAACCTACTCAGTTTGAATTTAAAAAAAAAAAAATCTGCAAAGCAAATTTTCTTCTGAAAAACAGAAGAAAAGCTGTTCAAAATGAGATATTTTTGTGACTTCTAATGCAAACCTCATACTCCTTGTCTAAGAAATTTTTCTGTTTCTCCCAGGCAATCCCACTAACAGCTGTGATCCTTGGGCATTGGTAGCTGCAGAGTGCTGCAAAGAGAGGTACATGATTTCAGCTTGCTTTTCACTCCACTGCCTTGGAGGAATGGGCAGGCTGCCAGACAAGTGACTTCTTATGTTAAAAAAGAAAAATAGGGCTCCTTGTATCACTTGTATCCTGTGACTTCATGCTGGACTCAGTGGATTTAAGGAGATGTCAGTGGTCCTGGTAGCTTTTCCAAGAAAGTAAGGAATAAAAGAAGTGTCCTTTCCCTCACATCTATCTGTACACTTAAGCTAATTTTCCATAATTCTTGGAATATTGGTAAAGTTCCAGATGGCTGAAAGGAAAAATTATGCTATGACAATATCTTAAAAGGATTAATGAAACCTGAGTCAACAATAAGGCTGTCAGCAGGACTGCAGTTCATGGTAAAATGAAACAGGAAAAGAGAGAACTTAATTAATACTACATTAAAGGAGCATAATGCAATTAATGCCAGTTGCCCTGGATTTATGGAAAATAGACTTTGTCAGAGAAAATTTCTTATCTTTTTTGATGAGGTTACAAATCTGACTCATTAAAGTAATAGTGATAATGTAATATACTTAGATTTCTGTAAGGCATTTGACTGAGTACTACATAATATTTTGATCAGGGAACTCAAATGATGTAAAATCAATACAGCAGACACAACTGTAAATGAATTAAGAGCTGGCTAACTGATAGGTTTCAAAATGTAATTGTAAACAGGCACCCACTTCCATACCAGAGTGTTACTGATGGAGTCCTGCACAGATTGCATTTTGGACCTTTCAGGAACCTAGTAGGGGGAAAAAAACAAAACAAATAAAAATCATTAGTGATTGAATTTGCAGATGACAAGATGATTGGTTCTCTGAGAAATAATGAAGAGGTAAGGTCAGAGACACAGAGCCAGCTGACTCTCCTTGGAAAAAAAAGATGGAAGCAAAGGATACATGCTCTGGTACAGCCCACACATAAAGATTTAGAAACAAAGACAATAAGCTTTATAGATTTATGACATTTTTACTCTTTTCCAAGTGTTAAACTTCTCATTTTAATTGGACCATTAAAATGTGAAACTGGATGGTCTAAGCCACAACCTAGTGTATACAAGAGATAGGCAAGAGTTCTGGAGGCATCAAGTAACAGAAATGTTCTGCATGACTTAATGTTGTTTAAATATAATTGCATTTTTACACAAACTTGTTTCACTTTTAACTTCCTTGGGTGTAGAGGGGGAAAAACACCTTCCCGTGCAGAGTCCTTTTTTGTCCAGAAGTAGGTATCAACCTTCCTATTAACTTCAAAATGGAACTGTCAGCTCTGAAACTATTTTATAAATAAAATAATATGATATTTTATAATAATATGACACAATTCTCCGCCAAGTGTGGGTTTTAATGGAAAAAGAAAAGGATTCAGTTAAAAAAAATTACCCAAAAAACTCGTTAGAAAAGTGTATCAGGATAGAAATAAGGTGCTAAGTATTAAAATATTCAGAAGTTATTTACAATAAACATTTAGGAAACTGATGGAAAAAGAATAAGTTTAATAAGCTTCAACTCTAAGGAAATTAGAGTAAATGGTCAAGACATGAAATAAGAGGAAAGTTATGCTGCTTCCTAGTCCTGTTATATGGGTGACAAAACCAGATCATCAGAAACATAAAATTACTTTGAGATGCTAGAATTATTTTTTTAAACTCTGTGTTGCCTAACGTGATGGACTAATTAGTGGAAGTGATCAGAAATTCCCTGCAGGCCCCCTCCAGGGAGACACTGCCTTTCTGTAGTGTCCAGCAGGGCCAGAGAGAGGCTGCCAGACCAGTCACCTCCTGGTTTGCACCCTATGTTTGCAACTCCTTGCCTGGCCAGCTGAGAGACAGTCAAGGTGATGAAAGCTTGAGCAGCCCTGAAATACATGAATTTGTTTAAACTCACTTGCAGAATATAATTTAGAAATTATCTGGACAAGCTGCGTCTTTTTCTTTACTTTCTTCCCCATTTCACCCCAAACAAAAGCATTACGTGGGTTAGCTTCACAGAGAAACAGGAAATTGGAGTTTCCACAATAAATTTAATCTCAAGTTTTGCAGCTCCAGTGCACTGCCTGCTACCAGAGGTAATTCAGGTACATTTTTCCACAAACATTTTTAGGATATAGAAGAAGACTTTTTCAGCTCTTACCTAGCATGCCATTCAGTGCCTGCAGAATGTGGGACAGGGTGATGAATGGTAAGATGAGGATCTTGGCAGCTGAGGACATTCAAACTGAGATTTCTGGAAGCTGCTGAAGCACAGATATCTATATATATATATTGATTTTAAGAGACATACATTAACTATGTATTTTTGTAGCAAGAGTCACTCTGTTGGTATTTCAGCAGTTGTTAGGGTTTCTCAGTCAAGCCTTTTATTAAAGAAATTGGCCAAGCCTTGTAATTTCAGGTTGCTAGCTAACTTGGGAAAACAATATTGTATGAGTTTACATTTGGCTCATATTTTTAAAAGCTGTCCACAAATGTTAGAAACAGAAACCTTTTACAGTTGGGGTTTTTTAATTGTTTTAAGGGAGAAAGAGGGTCTTCAATGCAGTTTGTTCAGATTTAACTCTGTGAATGAAGAAAATGGAGACATTTTGTTAGGGTGTAGCTGAATTATAGACCTAACACACCTTGGAAATACACCTTCCTAGTCTTGGTGACTTTTGCCTTCTTCTATTCTGAAAGAGCATTCAGTTAAAAATGGGACAAAGTACTTAACAACCTGAAACACCAAAACATAAATGTTCAAACAGATCTGCTGCTTTATTCTGCCAGGTGTTCTTTGGCAAGCTTGGGAAGTACTTTTCCTTTGAGATCATTTGTTGCTGTTTTGATTAAGAGATACTTCTATACATAACTTAGTACTAACCTCTCCATCTTAAATTGGTATAATCCTTAGAAATATGCAATTGAAATTGTTATGTAATTTCCAGCAGTGTCATTACAGATGTTTTGACTGAGGAGATAGTTTAAACTAGCTCTGCAGCTGAAGAAAATATTCATGCAACTACAGCTTAACATTACAAAACAAAATTCTGAAGGACTTAGAAAAATAAGTATTTTAAAGACCGATTCCAGGGGCTTTCAGGCTCTCAAAGTCAAGCTGATAATAACAACCTTATATTCCTCTTCTCTGTATAAAAGGAAAAAAAATCTATCAAGACTAAAAGATTATATATGCTGAATATGCATGAAGAAAATGGAGACTGTCATAATCCTAAGGGACAAAACCTGATCACACACCCTCTGCTGAAAGCTCTGATGGTCTACTGGGAACCCAGTCTTCGCATATGTAACACTTGCAAGCCTCTGGAGCCTAAGCTGTGTCTAGAAGCCCTTAAATCCCTGTGGCATATTCCCAAAGAGTGCATTCTCTGTCTTGCATATCTCCTGAGATCAAGGACTCAAAATGCAGTTGCACATCCCACGGCAAAGTACCAACTTGTCAGATTCTTCTCACGTGCCAGAAACAGGAGCCTTGCTTGTTAGCCCTTTAGTAGATATATATGCATGGTATACAGAAGATTTGGAAGAAATTGAGACATTGCTCCTTTTACTTAAAAGACAAATTATAAGTTGTTACTGATGGCTATAAATCTGCCAAAGGGAGGATCCCACTCATCCAATGTGAAGTACTTCACATAGATGTGATCCGTCTCTGGAAATCTCCACAAAAAGCAGCATTCCCCAGTGACTGGACAGGGATTCACAGCATCTCTGTTAGGGGCTTCAACAGACACCAGAAAGTTGTCTAGTACTTAGGTCAGGTGGGCTGAATCCACCCTTAATGCTGGAAAACTGTCCTTCATTTTATCTCGTTCTTCCCTTAGGGTGTGTTTGTATTCAGTTTCCCTTCTACACTGCTGAGCTCCTGAAGCAGAGATTTCGTCTTCAGCCTAAGCTGCTAGAAATGGTTCATTATTCTTTTCTTTAACCTTCTGGTTCCTCAGCCTTCTTTTGTGCAGATCTGGAATAAACAGATCCTAGGTAGGTGACTGCTGCCTATTGTACCAAATCAGAGTAACAGCAAAGTAATAGCAGAGTAATGGCTCGTTGCTTGAAGCAATTATGCTTCAGTGACCCTGGAGTCACATCCATTCCTCTGCTCAGGCCGACGTGCAAAGAGACAACAGAAAGGATAAAAAATCAATTTAACCAAAACAGAGATGGCAGCTTTCCAACAACATAGACATGACACTTACAAGTTGTCCCTCACTCTCTACATCCTCCTTCTAAAAGAAATTATAAGTCCCACAAGCACTACTCACTTAGATTTATTTAGATATGGAAAATTTAGGTCATGGTAATCCTTACTTCTCTCTTCAAGATCTGTAGATATTTTATTTACTGAGTAAAGACTAACTGGGCTTTCATCTTTGCAGTGCCTTAGTACTGGCACAGCTCTGCTTAAGCCCCATCCCTCCTGCCAACATCCCTCTGGCATAAGAAAGGGACGGCAAAGGGCCTTTAGAACCTCACAACTTCTTCACAGCTTCTGCAGACTATTATGGATGTAACTGGTAAGGTACAGAGGAATTGAAAACACCTCCAGCTAATGATTAGACTAAGCTACCAGCTTCCATGGTCATGGGAGTATCACCCACCATTCACCTACTGCCACATCTGTAACAACACACCTCTTTCAGGTAAAGAGGGAGGGATGTGCATCAAGGTATTAAAAACAAAAAAAAAAAAAGCAAACAAACAAATGCCAAAAATGAAAACCAAAAACCCCCCAGAAAATCTAGGAATACACAGATATGTAGGAGAAACATCATAGACCTGATACATGGGTTTAATAAATGTAAAAGCAAAATCTTGTTGAGAGTATGCTTTACTAGGGAAGTCACAGAACACAGAGGGTGACCTGAGTTCTGTTACATAAGTTAGTTGCATATACTTTTTTCCAAATACAGCCTGTTATTTTTAATTACATCTTTTAATAGAATGCCTGTGCAGAAGTTTTCTAACCCCAAGCCTGTCCAAAGTTTTATAATCTATCTAGAAACTTCTAAACATAGAGCATTTCTAATACAAAACCACTGGCTAAACTTCAACTGTTATATAATGCTGGTCAGGGTAAAATATATACTGTGATGACTTTAAAAGGGAGAAAAAACGAGGAAAAGAGGCAGGAGCCCAATCAACTGAAGCATGACAGACGTAGGGGTCCCAGCTTGAAATTCTTCAGGACTGTGCACACAGTGGAATGCTCCAAAGTTTCATTTATCACAGCTTTCTGCAACATCAGCTGTTTTTCTACAATACTAATCTGTGCCATTTAAGAAAAAGTTTGGCCTTAGCTACTTAAATCTTTATAAAAATCCCTTGCTTTTCCCCACCACAGGCAGTCTTTTTTAGGAATATAACTAACAAATAAGAACGTCTCTAACAGCTAATGGATCAAAGTTGAGATGGTGCTGCTGTTCTTCAGAGAAACTGAAAGTTTGATGAACTGAATGAAGTACCATTTTCAAGGCTGCTCTTCAAGATAAATACTTTAAAAAAAAAGCAGCTGTTGCAATAAAATACAGATTTTCTTTTTCCTTTTAAAGAGCAGCAACTGAACATTTTATGTCTTACACAGATTCCATCAACATTTCTAATGACAGCAGAAACAAGATAGGTTTCCCAAGAGGTTTGTACTGTGAGATGTGTAACCTTTCCTGATGAAAAACAAGTATGTAGATAAATATGTCTTTAAAAAAAATGCATTGTTACCATCAGAATAAATTTGAGGCCAGCATTTTAAAAAACCTGAATACTAGGTGAACTTCCAAGCTGATGTTATTCACATGAGCACAAGAATGCTTGCAAAACATATACACAGAATGAACAAGACAAGGACTGTGTGTGAATGAGTTGCTCATATTTGCTGTACCAACACTAAGAAATGAATCAGCATAATATGCTGAAAAATAGAAACTAAAGCTTCACAGACTATTAGAAGGATAAATAATATCCCATTTCTAGCAACCTGCTATAATTTTCTGCCTCAAACCATGAATCTGAATTATTCAACTGAAGACACCCCCATGGGGCTCTAGTAAAAAGCAAAATCCTCTCAGTTCTTTTTTTATCACTTGTTAAATATCAGCTTTTTAGATGATACTGTGTGAAAACAAAGCTCCTATAAGTGGTTATTCTGTGAAGTCTCCAAGATGTTTCAAATCAGCTTTTCTAATACTTGGACTGCTATAACACTGAAGAACATTGAGCCAAGTCAGAGAGAACAGTTATGTGACTTTTCAGCCCAAGCAGAAAGAAAATTGTATCTGTAAATTATGGTGTGATCTATGAAGCAGCACAGAGAGAGTAAGAATAAGAAGGGTTTATGAACTTAAGCACATTTCTACTTACATCAGGGACAAGGTCAATACCTCAATATAGTTAAGGTAAAAACTTAAATTAGTAATTATTTCTACCAAAAAACATAAAGTCTTTTTTCCTCAAACACGTTAACTGTTGAGGGGTTTTAATTTTTTTAAGTGTCACAATACATAGCACTGCCTAATTAAGTGCTTCCAGTTCATGCCTTCTTGAATAAGACTTCTACATATTCGAAAGTGATCTCAAAAAGGAGTGGAGACCAAGGTGACAGATTTCACTACATGCTGCTCCTGTCTAACTTAGACGGATGATGGTACACCCAAACACATTGCCAAGTTTGTCCTCTAATGTTTTCCAGGGTGCTTTCTTTTGGGAACCATATAATGAGAAATTTAGCTACAGATCTAAAGACCAATAAAAATCTCTCTCCAACACTAGTACTTAGTATCTTTTCAGGCTGGAGTGGTAAGAGACCAAAAGGTATCAAATACAACAAATCAGTAGGAGCTCTACAGGTGGGAAGGGAAAGTGTGGGCAAGCCAAAAGAGGACAAGAGGATAAACTGCACAGATACTACACACGAATATTCATGGACATGAAACATCACACACTCAGCAAAAAGGAGCTGGTGTAACCAACACCAAAGTTAAAACAGTAACTCACAGAAAAGGCGGACAAGGGACTGTGCTCTCTCTGGTCTGAGGTGCAGAGAGCATCTAATCTGCATCTGCAGTTCATGTGCATCTTTCTTACCTTAAGCACACTTCATGTCTGATCAAGGTGAAATTAATTTAATCTTTACATCAGGAGGTTTTGCTTTTGCCAAGAATGTAAAGATAGGTTTAAGCACAAAGCTTTAAGCTAGAGCTCCTCCACACTACCTACTGCAGCCTCGTCTCAATTCCAAGCTTGACAGCATGTCTCTAATTACACATATCATTTCAGAAACACTGTATTTCATGGGGAAACTAATGTAGGCAGGTAGGTAATCAAACTTTTCAGCAGACCAGGCAATGCTCTCTACTGCTATAAATACATTTTAGACAGCACAGGCATATTACATGTATATTTAGGTTTAAATCAAGATTGAAACTGTAGATATCAAAGTTTTACGTTTAATATTTGCAAATATCTCAGTATTGCTGAATTCGGTTTGAATCTCTTTTATCCGCTGATAGAAATTTAACAATACTTACCTATAACTAATGTTAAATTTAGTGAATGTCTTTGTTCCAGCCAGCAGTGCTGAGGCTGTGCAGTGTTTTACTAGTCAGTGGTCAGATCCTTTACCATAACTGACCAAGGGTGAATGAGTGTTCTGAAGATCTTCCTATCCCTTCGGCGGTTTTCAGTAAATCTTCTATTCAAGTCAGATGGAATAGAAAATTCTTCTAAGAACCACCATGGCACACAATTTCAATTTTTCCCTAATCTACTCTGAGAACTATACTAACTTGACTTTAGAATTATAGCTAGATCCAGTCATTTAACTTTACAGATGACCTTAGGAAGACAAGACTATATACATATAAAACAAATACCGCTCAGATTCATATGCAGCTGCCCTCTCAGCATGATGGACCAGAAGGAGGCAAGGTCCATTCACCTGTAGGATGTGTAGGTAGAACCATGTTAATGCTACAGATTTCCACTTAGAGAACTGTATTTCCTATGCCCCTTTCAGTGCTTACTTTTGATAGCGACAAATCTTCCCCAGATGCAATAACTTGAGTTAATTACACTAAAAAACCCAAAACTGTTTCCAAACATTTTCATGAGAAATAATTGTGTCTGAACAGCAGCAGCTGCTGAAACTTCTTATACATGTAAATGAGTACACATTCTCTTCTCAGTCTTATCTTTAGATATTTTTAAGGTAAGCTTTACTGACACTGTGCAAATCACAGAATCACCAGGTTGGAAGATGCTTTCAAGATAGAATCCAACCCATGCCCTAAGACCTCAACTAAACCATGGCACCAAGTGCAACATCCAATCTTTTTTTGAACACATCCAGGGATGGTGAATCCACCACCTCCTTGGGCAGACAATTCCAGTACTTTATCACTCTTGCCATAAAAAAGCCTTTTTCCTAATGTCCAGCCTATATTTCCCTTGGTGCAGCTTAAGACTGTGTCCTCTCTTTCTGTCAGGTGCTGCCTGCAGAAAGAGACCAATCCCACCTGACTAAAACCACCTTTCAGGAAGTTGTAGAGAGTTGTAGACAGTGATAAGGTCACTACACTAACGAGGAACTGCCTTATGTGTATCCCACTCAGAAGAAAACCCTGTAACAGGCACATTTCAAATGAAGAGGAGTAGCAGGGTTTTGAAACTATGACAGCAAATGTTTAGTGCCTTGGGGGAAATGTTTGCTACATACCCTTATATCATTTAAAATGTGCTGAGCTCAGAGGACAAGAAAATGATTGCATATTATCTGGAGGGTATTGCCCACAACTTCAAAAAGGGGAGATTACAGGGGAAGTTCTGCTTCTGTATGCTATATACAAAGCTACAGAAGAACTCTGTTTTCAAAAATCCTACTGTTCTACAATTTCTGACTTTTTTCACGTTTATGCTGTAGAGCTGCACTGTAGTTCACTGCGCTACAACTGCTGAGATATCCTTGTATATAAGTGGTTTGCCTATCTTGGGATGACAGAAGCCAAATGAAGAGTGTACTTCAAGAACAGAATTCCTGATTGAATATGTGTTTTCATTGACCTCATTGGACAATGGACCAGACCTACAACCATGATTAATCCCAGAAATAAAGTTAATCAGTTAATGACATTCAAGACATTTTCAGAATTGTTATTTTTTTTCCCACTGCCTTCATTCAGACCTCCTCTGTTTAGAATTTGTTCACATTAAGGTAGTGTGGTTGCTGGTTATCCCTGGAGAAGATCTCTAACAAGCATGGATTTTCAATGGAAAAGTATGAGGGCACTAGTCTGCCTCACTTGCCTTTGGTGGTTTGTGTAGGACCCCATAGCTATGAAGCTGTCACTATTGCTGCATTCACCCTTATGTGAATATGGAAAGCTTTGTGATCTGAAACAAGTCCTGGTCATTTATTTCTTATCTTCTCTCGTGTAAGTACTGGAGAGTTTCAGATTATATCTGAACAGCATGGTCCCAGACATTTCACAAGTCAGCTTTCCCCTGTTCTACAGAGATTTCTTTGTGCCCAAAGAATACACCTCACAGAGTCTTGTTCCATCAGCCAAAGACGTCCTTCCTCCAGGTAATCTGTTCTCCCTTTAAAAGCACATCAGCAACTCGTTCACCCCTGCTTCCCACGTCCTTCACTGCTTCTATTGTATTTGGGAGCCTCTATGTCTGGCTGAATAAACACATTTTGCACAGGACTTGGAAAACACAAAAGTTGATTAACACCTTCACATAGATGAGATGAAAAACTCTTTCCTGGAAACAACTATTAAAAAGGTACAACTAATCACTGCAAATAATCCTCAAAATTCAATGCTATAAACTTCTAAGCAAGTGACTACAAGCAAACAGGACTTCAAAATATATCTCAAAGGCAAGCCTTTACCCAAGTCAATAGCATTTTAAAGCAAGAATAATGTGGGAGCTCTAGGCATTTAAGAGGAATCCTCTGATTTTGGGCAATAATACCATATAATGAAGCCTCTAGCTATAAGTGGGCAAAGACTCTTCTCTCTCTGCTCATATGCACTTTTTGCAGGAGAAGATCTTCGTACAGTAACTGTGGTAACTGTGAGTTGGCAGAATCCCCGTTTGGCAGCTCAGAACTCTCTATACAATGTCCCACTCATTCCCTCTGTATCATTCCCCTGCCATAATTTAGGTTGAAGCTTGTCAATGTCTGATACTTTCCTTTGCACATGGCCAAAGGCTAGAAAACTCCAGGTAATGCACAAGAATACCTGGAGAAGTAGTTTTAACAGTTTGTCTTTCAAAAGTAGCATAAAATTTCTTTTCCAATCTACAAAGAACTGAAATAATTATGCAATTCTTTTCAGAAAGGCACTTGGTAAAAGCTCCAATGTCTATGCTATTAAGGCATATAGATTTAAGGAGCCACTCAAGAGCCAGGAGAGTAGTGCACTGAGATTCAAAAAATGAAGAGGTTTCCTATTGAAATATTGACTGAATGAATCTGGGATGAATTAGAACTATCCCACTTAATTTCATTCATTTTCTAGGAGAGGAACAAGGCAAAATGTCAACCTTGACCATTTAAGAAAAATACCTCAAATCCTTTGTTCATTATCTGCAAGTCCATCCACATACAGAAAATACTGTAGATCAGTTAAATCACCTCAATAGCATCACTGATGAACAGAAATCTTACTCAGTCTAAGTAAAAAGTAACCAATTCTTTCACAGAGCAAGTCATTGCGGCAGTATGAACTCCAAAACTCAGTCAGAAAACAGACAAAGCTTTTCTTCCTATTCCATCCTTTTTTTTACTTGTAATTTCTTTCCTAGAGGCATTTTGTTCTGATTCCAATAATAGTTTCTTACCCTGTTTTCACTATGGTTTTAGCCATAGAATTAAAATATCCAGGAGTGCCCAGAACATCAGTTATCTTATTTGTGAATAATAAAAGGAGCTGATATGAAAGCCTCTGAAAGGAAAAAGACAAGCTGAAAAAACCACAATCCTCTGAAAATGCTTATCCTGTGTGTGCACATTCACTATGAAATATAAATATTCATTTCATTTTTTCTTATTATACTGACAAGGACAAACCTTGTTCAGAGGTAGGTAGCTCACTTTTCATAGAATCATAGAATGGTTTGGGTTGGAAGGGACCTGAAAGATTATGCAGTTCCAAACCCCCTGCCATGGGCTGGGACACCTCTCACTAGACCACATTAATTAAAGTCCCATCCAGGCTGGCCTTGAACACTTCCACAGATGGGGCATCCACAACTTCTCTGGGCAACATCTCTCAGTGCCTCACCACCCTCACAGTAAAGAATTTCTTCCTAATATCTAATCTAAACCTACTCTTTCTCAGTTTAAAACTATTTCTCCTTGTCCCACCACTATATACAAAAAATCTCCCTTTGAGACTGAAGGGGAAGCAACAAATTGATGTGCATAACCTGAAGCTGCAAAAGAAGTTAACATGATTTTAGACACAATGATCATGAGCTTGATCACAAAAAGGCATTAGGAAATTAACTGCAACTGCCCTGGAATATATGGACTCAATGGAGTTATTCTGGCGTTAAGAGATTGTTCATCACCTCCACACTGATGCTCATACCTTGATTTAGCAAGATGAAGCTTCTGTCACACCAGGGAAGGTGGTAGTGATCACCTAGTGCTGAAAATAACTCAGGCATATGCACACCCACAACTGAGATGTACAAAGCAGGCAAAAGAAAGTCCTGCAATTGTAAGTGGAAGTATCCAGATATTTTGCTCTTCTCAGTCAAAAATTAAAATATTGGTAGAGACACAGATGTGCTTACCAGACTTCAGTAGCTGGAGAGATTGTACTTGCTTATAACTAGCATTAAAAATAGTATAAGGAATTAATCCTGGCAGGTATTTTTAAAATGTTGAAGATGCAACAAAACTCACAGTTTTAAGGTTTTACATTTCAACACTTTCTTGTTCTTCTGTTGGAGCGATATCAGTCAACAAATTCACCTTGATGCTAATTTGTTCTTTGCCAATTCACCTAAGTGCTTCTTGTCACTTCCATTGCACACAAACAGTATTTAGGTATACATAAATAAAATGAAGTAAAAGTGGTGAGACAAGAAACAGGGAAGGGAAAGTGTGCTTTTTGTTGTAGCACACAGATGCACGTTTTATTCCAGGTCCTACTGCTTTCTGTCTGCTCTCCTGGGACTTCATGCTCCACTGGACAGAATGTCAGCTTCCCATTGTTACTAGACAGCAGTTGTGCCATACTGAGAGTTCAGAAATTCATGAATCTGTAATGCAAGGCAGGGACAGTTTTTCCTCACTGTATAACTCCAGCACTGCACAAAGGTCACAACACCAAAAGCCTGTTGGAATTAAATGGTGTCTTTTTGTTTAGTTTTAAAGCACTGAAGGGATATTATGATACAAGATATTAAAGGATATTTGGAAACAATTAAAGCTGTTGTTTTTTACAAAGCCAGCAGCCCAAGACAGCTAAGAGTGGCTGGTGTCAAAGAAGGGTCTACTTGCAAGATGTTCAGCTCTCCCCAGGAGGAACTGTCCAGACAGAGGAAATCAGAGCCATGTTTATGTGGGACTTTCTGCCCTTGCACCTAAGGCTTTCATCTCTCCTTTATTCTTTATCCCCAAAACTCCTTACTACACCATTTTCTTTACCTGATCTAAACTGGACAGGATTTTGTTCATATTGTTTAAGAAGAGACTACAATGAGTTTTGATGCAGAGCAGTGCCTCTCTCACATCCTGCATTGTGCACTGCAGCCCACCTGTATTTTACTGTTTGGGACTTGTCAAGCTTTCAGAAAACAACAATGAAAAGTACATGTTTAGGATAATATAACAACAGGATAATATAACAAATGGGACTATCTGTAAGAACAAATAAAAAATATACACATAGTCCTTTACAACAGAAACCAAGTGTAACACTTCTGTCTACATCATGCCATATCATCCTGACCATATTTACATAACACTTTGCTATGCTTGAGTGACATTTTATCACTGGACATTTGAGTGGTCTAAAACGGACAATATTCTTAACTTAAGGACACTTTGCCACAGCACTAGGAATGTGAGACCACACAATGAAGACTAATTCAAGCCTGGGAAGCCAGAATACAATTTCTTATGCAACCTTACCACAGAGACTGTCCCAATGGCTCTAGTGCCCCAGGCAACCAGAATCAGACAGGATACTGTTAAAATGTGTTATTTCCTTCACCTTGGCTAATCCTATGCTGGGCACACAAGGCCACACAAAGATTTGGCAGTGTCAGTGACCCCTTTTGCATCTGGGATCTCAGGGACTCATTTGCTGCTGCAGTTCAGCTTCACTGCCTTCCGCTTCTGGCTGAATCTTGAGTTCCTACAGCCTTTTCTGAAATTCAAAGTGAGTGACTTTGCCAAGGTCACACAGGAAGCACATGGCAGAGAATAAAGCAGTGCTCTTTACACACAAAACATCAGATGTCTTAGCACTCAGATGTCTTAAGAAAAGTCCTGGACTCCAGCCTCAACACTGTGTTTGCCTATTAGCTAGAAAGCAGGAGAGAGTGGAAAGCCCAAGAAACCTCACATGGACCCGGTGGAAGTATCAAGTAGGTCAGCTGGGCTATTTCACTGCTGCTCTTTTTGTTCTATTAAAGATAGTGCTTGTAGTAGATTAAAAGAAAGACCATACTTATTATAAAAGTGCACTTGTGATTGTAAAAAAACCTTGGAATTATGGCATGAAATTAAGACAGAAAGTGCTGACAGAGAAAAAAATAATTTAGAGTTATGAAAGTCTAAACAAAAGCTTATTCTTTATTAACACATATTTAATTTCAATGTCTACTAAAATAGATTAAAAAAATCTATGCCAAGAATTCAAAACATTTGTCCTTTGGCCTATCCTTCATGATTCTTTGCACTTACTGAGAAGGAAAAAAAATAAAAGAAACCAAAACCAATAGAGAAAAGATTGCATTGCAATAAATACAATTAGCTAAAGTTTATAGATCAAATAGGAGAAATATTACAAAGCCCCTCCAGATCTGCAGCTGTCTGGGTAGTGGGACTCCCATGAACATCTTAAAGCATAAGACACCAAAGTATGTGAATCCTTCTAACATGGAGGAAAGTTGTAAATGAATCCCTTTTCTGTGCATAACTCTGTGAGGAAAGTCTAGCTTCTGCTACACAATCAAGTAAAGTTAGTATTCTGCTGTCTATGAATTTTTTTTCTCAGTTTTGGATTCTTTTTTATTTTATAAATTTTATCTAAGTTAGAAATGTCAGACAAAATTAGAAAAGTGTAGTAGCATTTTTTTGTACAACTTCATGGAAGATACAGAAAAGAGGAAACATCACCATAGAAGGCAGAATAGCTTGTTCTTACATGTGACATCTGGGGAATACAAAAAAGCCAAGTAATGGGACATGGAAAAATTATTCCCTTTTGTTGTAAAATAACCAACAAGGTATGGAAAAAAAGTATATCCAGATTCACTGTGAGGCAGCCAAAATCAAACAGGAAAACAAAGATATTTGTTTTATTATTATTTCTTGGAGTCTGAAAGGGAAATGAGTTGTTTATATCACTAATTTGTACAGCGTCTATCACCATTGCCACTAGGTGTTCTAATTACAGAAAAGTAATGATGCAAAAGTTGCTAAGCAAATGTTAAACACAACTAGTGCATATTCTGTAAGCCCTAAGGGGCTGTTAGATTTAAGTACTGGAAGACAGAAAGACGAATTAACTCTTCAGAAGGGAAGGAAATTCTGGGGAGACAGAGCCTTGCTCCAGAGCACAGTGTACAAACTAGGGATGCCATCCTTAATACGATGCCTACCTAGCAGGTCCAGGAATCTATGGTATTATTTATATTATTAATAACACCATTTAAATAAAAAATAGTTTTTCTGAAGACTCTAATTACTATCTATTATTATATCTGTTACATTTGGCCTTGAATAGTCATGAGGGCTTAGGGCTTCTCTGATGTAGAATGTGCCAAGTGTGGGAAATATGGTAGTAAGTGCACTAAATAGATCTTTCTTTCTTTCTTTCTTTCTTTCTTTCTTTCTTTCTTTCTTTCTTTTCCTTCCTTCCTTTTCCTTCCTTCCTTCCTTCCTTCCTTCCTTCCTTCCTTCCTTCCTTCCTTCCTTCCTTCCTTCCTTCCTTCCTTCCTTCCTTCTTTCCTTCCTTCCTTCCTTCCTTCCTTCCTTCCTTCCTTCCTTCCTTCCTTCCTTCCTTCCTTCCTTCCTTCCTTCCTTCCTTCCTTCCTTCCTTCCTTCCTTCCTTCCTTCCTTCCTTCCTTCCTTCCTTCCTTCCTTCCTTCCTTCCTTCCTTCCTTCCTTCCTTCCTTCCTTCCTTCCTTCCTTCCTTCCTTCCTTCCTTCCTTCCTTTTTTTCTTCCCTGTCGTTTTCTCTCTTGGCTGACAGCTACCAAGACCAAGCACTTCTCTGCCAAGCGATGGAGGAAAAGGAGTGAAATGGGATTTCTCAAACAACCAAATGATCCATAGAGCACTCAAAGGCAGGCAGATGTTTTCTACATTAAATTGAGCCTCTAAGAAAACAATAGGGCAACATATCAAAATTCTTATGTAAATTTCTCTGATTCAGCTCTTTCTCTGAGGCCTGGGGACAATTAAAAAATCCTGAAAGATAATTTCTATGCTCATCCCAATACGGTACTCATCAAGAAAAGCTCATCACCATCATCCATAAGGATTTTGCAAGGCTGATTTAGTCTTCAGTAAATCCTTTCAAGCCTGAAGAAGTTTAAAAAGGCATTTAATCTATGATACTTAAAAATAGGGGAGAAATCTTAGCTATTTCTAGATGGTGACATGTTTGTGCCATATTTAAAGAGCTCAAATATTTCCTTTTTCCTCTGTTTACTTTGTGACAGCCTTCAGAAAGTCTTCACCACACTCTGAGGCTGGGATCTGGCTGCTCTATGCAGAATATCCCTCTTCTGTTTTGTCAGGTGAATCCAAGGAGTTTCAAGTGTCTTTGTTTCTTCATTTTGAGATTTTACTACCAGAAAAATATGGGCCAATGGTATTTCAAGTCCCAGGTGTGGTTTACTTCATATGCATAAGCATGCACTGAGATGTAAGAGGTGAAGGAGGAAAATTAAAACAACAAACCAGCCTACTTTCATGGTTAGCTTGTCTAGACCCCCCTGGAACATGTACAATAAAAGGTTTTCATTTGCACCACCAGAGATGTGTTCAGTGTTACCTTTGCATTATTCTGAAAGACTCAGAGCCCTTGAATTATACCTTATGTTATTCCTCAGGTCTCTCTAGTATCTTCAACAGGAAATGTTCCTCCATTTAGGGTTTCTTTTCTTTTTCTTTCTGAAAAGTTGCCACAACTTGCATGTCTTAAATAATCTCCAGCTTACTTATCTCTATAGAATTGTTCCTTCTATCTCTGAACTTTCTTGTTTCTCCGGACTCATTTCTGGGATTTGTGTATTTGTTTTGGGATGCTTTTTGGGAATCATTAACGTTTCTGAAAAGTTAGATCTATGAGATGCATCTGCCCTGTTATTAGAGAGAAACCATGTGTATGACTGACACACCACTTTGCCTGTACATGAGGCTTCAGGTATCTCTGAGCCAGCCCAGGTCACTTGGCTTTCAGGGAGTAGAATTTGGCTCTGTTTAACCCATTAGAGCACACCTTGCACTAGGGCCAGGCATCCTCATCTGTCTCACCAGCAAAAGCTGGTGACAGGCAGCCTTCCTTTGGGCTCTTTTGAGAAGGTCTGATGCTGTTATAAGAAGTATGAGATGGAAGGCAAGGTTCCTGCAAAGGAAGCATCATGCTGTGGGAGGAATTTGTGTATGTGTTTTTCCTGGGACACCATGCCTCAGTCAAATGCCTATTCCAGTGACTAGATATGAGAAATAATTTGCTCATGTCACACTTACATGTGGCCAAGGGGTCTTACACATTCTTTAAAAGAGTCTGTTAGGGTTTCTCATTGAGTGACCTGTCACCATTCTGCAGGAATCTGCTGTAGGAATCTCTTGCAGGAATATTGACAGGCCCACTATACTCTTCCTCATTAGACAAACTCAGAGTTCTTTCCATGCTATCAGTCACGTTTGGCAAAAGCAGAAAAAAAACAAAAAGATAAGCTGCAAAAATTATATAGGCACAGCTTTCTTTTCTCCAGTTGGTTTTTCTACAAAATCAGTTCCATATCTCCGACTTAAGATACTGTCAGATCTGTATCTTAACAAGGCACAAATGTCAATTAGTTCTTTTTTCCCCTAATTACTGGGACTTAAAAATACTGTAAATCTAAAATCCATTCATGCCAAAGATAAATCCCAGAGTGAATTGTCATTTCCAAACCTCATATGCAAAAAGAATAGTGTTGGAGAAAAGAAGGAAATAATTTTGTAGTACTTCTTTCTGTTCTACCAGGAGAAGAAGCTGATTGACATTTTGACAGAGGTTTGGAATATTAGAAGTAATTCCAGTAGACATAAGTAAGCAAAGTGCAACTGAGGGGTATGTTCAAGGAGACAAATGTGCATAATTTATTTCATGTTTCCATGGTTTACAGAGAGAGAAAATGCAAAGATATAATATACTGCTTTACTTACAAAGCTCCACCATTAATGAGAAAAAAAATACATGGCTTATTTCATGGTAAGGAATCATTTTCCTCCCACTTTTTTCTCTCAATTAAAAAACCTTTTTTTAATGTGAGTAATATTCATCAAATGGAAATTCTTGCTCTTTTGCTGGCTTGGACTACTTCAATCCATTGATTTTTCTAAAACTGTTCTTCCAGTGGGAAGTGTGTGGAACTTGTTTAGATTGAGGAATTTGAAGGGAGGAGAAAAGTAGCTTTTAAAAAGGTTGTGCTTTTCAGCAACCCCATTCAGACAGGAAAACTGATTTAGTTCTTGGAGAAATAAAGGCAGCAAGAAATTAGTTGCCAACTGGCCTCTTTCCTCTTCCTGGATTACACAGCTAACTCCAGCCCACAGGTTATTTTCAGCATTGAAATCAATGTTTCTGTGTATGCCTCATAGCAGAAGCTGGCACATCTGTCCTACCTCAGTTTTGCTAGCACAGATAAAAATCAGTAGCAAGATGCAGAATTGTGTACTTTTACAGTTACACCACAGTACAAACTTGACAACACTGTCACTTGTATTGGTTGTTACTGAAGCTGTTGGAATTACATTAGCACAGTGCTCCAGCTAAAGCCACAATCCTGTCTTAATTCTGCTGTGTAGGTGCAGCCTTATCCAAACCATTATAGGGCTATGAGAGGTATTTGGGTGCTCAGTCCCTTGACAAATCTCTTAATGTATGCCTATCTGCTAATGGCGTTTGCTAACAGACAGCTTCAAAACATGCACTGCACTTCAGGGCATTGATTGACTAACACTTCAGCAGGAGGTAGCTGAGATAAATATTCGAATTTCTTAATTAATGAATAGGGAGTTTAATATTGCATCAAACCTAATTGCACATCTGGCACATCATCTAGTGATACAGCCTCTGTTTTCTGATCTGTCATGATGTTTTTCATAGGAAAGATCTGAACACAAACAGGGATGGTAGATGTGTCCAGCCACTGCTATCTTGGAAAGTTGTTGAATCTCAGGAGTCTGGAGTTTTTGGGCTTTCTGTGCTTCCAGGCACAGACCCTCTTGAAAACACTGCACTGGACTTGAAACCTTGGAGAAGGCTTGTAAATATGAATGTGTAGTGTGTTAGATGTGTGTATTTTCACTGGGTGATGGGTTTTGATTTTGAGATTTTTGTAGTATAGTGGTGGTTATGGGACAAGATGGAGAATTTTGGGTGGTATCTTTTCTTTGTTCATCTTCTTTTTCCTTCTTCTTCACGGAACTTAGATAATAACCTTTGGATTGGTCAGTCAAAATGTCACTCTAAGGATCATGGGAATCTATTATTGGGTCAAAAGGATAAATAATATGTGTTAAACTTCCATTGGTTTGTTTCGCTTCAAAAGGCCTTGAAGCAGGCTCAGCTGGAGCCATTTTTCCTACTTCTAGCAAGGAGCTAGAGGTGCTGTCATACTTTCTGTAATTCTTTGATAAGATATAATAAACATCCAAGTCTGAACACAAGAAATCATCTCAATTGCCTTTCTAATAATCCTGGCTCTGAGGGAAAACAGGCAAGACTGATGACAAACCACGAATAAGTGGTGCAAAGCTCAGCATCCACCCCCACAGAAAGTGTCAAGTCCTGAATTTCAGGTAACTGTTAAAAGAGGAGCAGAATTTAGTCCCTACTATCTAATGTATACAGAACCAGGGGTTAGGTTATGAGCTCAGATGTAAAAAAACATACCCGAGATAATTATTTATTTGCCCTGTGCTGAACACACAGGACTGGTGTGTTGAACACTAGTTTTGAACGGATCATGACGCATTCCCATGTACACTTCACTACCAGGAAGCAGCTGAGTTTAAAATCTCTGGTGGCAGAAGGAAAGGTGCCAGCAAATCTTCAGCTCCAGATGTGAGGAGATCAGCCAGGAGAGACAGCTGTGTTCTGAGTGCATTAGGCAAAGCATCACTGGCCAGTTGAGGGGGGTGATTGATTGTCCTGCTCTGCTCCATGCTGCCATGTCCTCTCCTCAAGGTGCTGTGTGCAGTTTTGGGCACCACAATAAAAGAAAAATATAAAGCTATTAGAGAGTGTCCAAAAGAAAGCTATGAAGATGGTGAAGGGCCTTAAGGGGAAGCTGTATGAGGAGTGGATGAAGTCACTTGGCTTGTTCAGCCTGGAGAAGGGGAGACTGAGGGGAGATCTCATTGTGGTCTACAACTTCCTTTGAGGGGAAACAGAGAGGCAGGCATTATGCAGGGCCAGGAATTGGACTTTGATATTCCTTGTGAGTCCCTTCCAACTCAGGATAGTCTATGTTTCAGTGGGCATACAAGGGAGAGTCTACACGGAGAATAACAGAGCACTGGAGTGAGACTGTCAAGCCAACAGAGGCAGATGGGGGAATCTCCATCGCAGGAATGCTATGATATGAAGTTGTGCAAAATTCAGTCAAGATGTCAGCAAAGTGATAGCTAATCTTGTAACTTTCCCAGCTTCAGGGCTGTAGGATGAGCAGAGATTTTACAGTGGCCCTCAGAGGTATTTACTTTCCTGTGATTGTAGGATTGTAGGAACCAATCTGTAGCTGACCTCATCAAATCCTTCTTGTGTACACAAATCCAGTGTGTACATAAGATATACTCTGCTGATTAGAGGTTCTATTGTTATTGGGCCATTGCCTTCCATCTGTTAATTATTAAAGACAGCTAAACTGTGGAGCATTAATAATTCTTATAATTCTATAATTCTTATAGGTGGTAAAAGCCATGGCTGCAGTTGCCATGGCTTCAAAAGGAAAGAAATCTAAAAAAAGTATTTTGTGGAAAAGAAGCAACTCCCCAGAAACAAGAAATTAGTGGCATCCCCTGATGCAAAAATAAAGGGATTATTCAGGATTAACGCCACACAGAGCATTGCTCTGACTTCCATGAAGACAAGGTTCTATACTTTATAATCACCCTCTATTTGATAAAACAGGTACCATTTTGTTTTGTCTAGTGGAGCCACTGATGAGACCACAGTATTCTCTGAAACCTCACTGCTTTAGTATCTGCATATGTGGCCCTCAGGGAAAGTTTTTATTGGTGAAGAGCTATGATCTGGAGGAAAGTACAGTATTATATGAAGTATCATGTGATTAGTTGCAAGTAAACCTTTTCTGAAAGCATTCATAGGAGCCCTGTACTGTGCAGAGAAATCTCAAGAGAGACCCTTAAACATTACTGAAGAAATCATGGAGGCTTTTTTTTTTTTTTTTTTTGGCACATTGACTGATCTAGCTGAGCAGATGTCATGCTGGAAGAGGAAAATACAGCAATGATTCCAGGTGACTTGCTGCACTTCTGACTTTTCAAATCCCAGCTCTCCAACAGCAAGACTCTCTCTGCTATCACAAAAAAAAAAAAAAGCTCCCCAGCAATACTATCTGCTTCACCTTCCCTCCAAGTAAACATCGTGGTTGGAAATTCTGAGGAAAAGCAGAAAGAAAATGTTCGACTTGGGGTGGAAGGGAAGACAGAACTTGGAAGCACTAGTTTCTCTGCAACATTATTTTCTCTCTGGTTTGGCCAACATTTCATCCAGGGAAATCTGATCCCGTAGTGTCTCACACAAAGATTTACTAGCCGATAGCAGAATCTGTGGGTGTGTGAAAAGCCTGTCAAAAAGAGTAAGAATTTATTTATGGCTGCAAATATTACATCCATATGGGAAAGTTCATTTGTCTTTAACTTTTTTCAGACACATTAGAGACTGTTATTGATTTAATAGTCTAGTGGAACATAGAAAGAAAAAAGCATAGCAGGAGAAAACTAATTATTATAATAAGAGCAATACATGTATAATTCCATTTTAAAAATTAGTTACTTCTCTTTCTCTATCACGATTTTTCCCTAGACACAATTTTCTGTTCATTAGGAGATAATTACCTTCACTGCCAAGCAGTTTATAAATGCACTGTTTATACCGGGAGAGGATTTGAGAGTTACATTTCTTGTCCAAAATGTTATTGCTATTGAGGCAGTCTTACTGTATTATATCCAATAGGTCACTAGACATGCAAGTGGATCCATGTGCATTTGGTAATAGTCCAAAATTATTTTATTCCCAAAGGACATGTTTTAAAAAGATGGGTTTTTCTGATTAGGCTTTTCATTCCACACCAATACTATCAACACACTGAAAGACATGCCAATAAGAGTTCTCTTACTTCACCCTCCTCTACCTCTCCTTCTTTTCATATACAAGCAGATTCTGAGTAATGTGTCACTCCCCACACAACGTTAGAAAGTGGCACTACAGAAATAGAGCAGTAAGCTGTCTTGCATTTGAGGAGTGCGTGCAATAATTACACCTCACACCACCTTTGCAAGTTAATTACCATCCTTATTTCAACAGATGAGAAAATGAGAAACATGGGAAAGTGAGACCATGCAGCAAACCTGAGCTCAAGACCCCCTCTTGCTCCTGTTCATCATTATTCCTCCCTTATGAGCTGTGGCTCTGCATCACAATTGCTGCCTGGCAGGTAGCTGGAGACAGTGTGCACAGCTGCATGGAGAACTCTACCTCAGCCACTGGGCTCCTGGACCTCAGTCCACTGAGAAGGAGTACCATGGGAAGAAGGAGACCCCAGCAAGCAGGAAGCCTTCTTCAGCCTTCTCCACCAAGCATGCAAATAACAGGCAATAGGCAATGTGGTCCATATTTAGCCAACTAAGTACCCAAGTTGCTCTTTTGCCTCCCTTCATAGTCAGCAAAGAGTTCAGTACATCCAAAAGAAGGTTCAACACTCTTGAGATCTGAGTTGCCTCATATTAGTAAAAAAAAATATATATATCCTCAAGGAAATAGCCTGTCTCCTGGATAAAAAATTTAGTGACTCCAATTTTCCCTCTCAATTATATCTCCCCTACTACTTGCTGAAAGTGCTGATTTGGCACTGGCATCTGAATTTGCACATTGTAATAGTCATTAAGCAACAGTAATGTGTAGTAATCCCTTTACCATAGACTTTCTAAATCCTTCATTCCCACAAGCTCCTGGAAGGCCAATGCTGTAAAACTAGGATATGCTTCTTACTTGAAGAATTTGAAACATTAAAAAAGATGCACAGCACACTATGCAAAACAGTCTAGAAATTATTGCAAAACTATTTTATTTTCTGTCTTGTACAATAAAACATGACAGAAAGAAAAAGTTCCCAGAAAAATGGAATAATGGAGAGTAATATAATCTGCGGGGTTTGTGTCCTTCATGAGCTATTTTTAATGGGCCAGACAATGAGGTCATTATTTCTGATATTGAAATTATGATTTTACACAATCAGCAGAGTGCTATTAAACAAGGTCCTAAATAAAGGGATCATTTACTCTGTGAAGAAAAATATAAAATATTTGTTTGTCCCTTAGAAATTTCCACTGGACTGGAAATGCAGAAGGAAGCCAAATGTGTGTCACAGAAATGACTTATTCTTTGGTTCAATACACAAACTCAAAAGTTGAGAAGTAAAATGAAAATTTGAGGGGGAAGAAAATGAATCCTAAATGAATAAAATGGGGTTGGTTTGGATGAAAAAAACATGAAAATTTCATTCAGTTGGAATTGATAGGTTTCTTTTTATTTCTAGATATGGAAGAATTTTTTAAAATGTAGCAAAAGGAAAAAAAATACGCATGAAAAACTAGTTCTTGGAGCCATTAAAAACACCACACAAAGCATGCGGCAGCATTTGTCACCTCTCTCCAGAATAAGCTGATTAAAGCACTCATCTGGGACCAATTTCCCCTTGTCATGAAACTTGGAAGAAAGACTTGAGATCAGGTTTCCCTCCTCTAGACTCCCATCCTATGGAGTCTCCTTCTTCACAGTGAATATTTGTTTATAATAATAGTTAAATAACTAAAGAAGCAGAATTTGGTTGTTCAGTGGGAAAAGTCTCCTTAGAAGAAAGATATTCAAACTCTCTTTCAAAATTAGGTGGGGTTTTGGGGTCTTCAACATGTTGGGCCAGTATCCCAATCAGTAGGATTATGAGAGCTGGAATTACTTTGGCAGATGCTCCTTTTGAATCCAACTCAAAAAAATTAAAACATTGTGCTTGAAGAATGCTGAAACTAATCTTTTTTGACATTGCCAACACTTTTTTTGTTTGGTGGGTTTTTTTCTATCTTTGCTTGCCTTTCTTCAGTCAGGGCTGTTCTTTCAATTTGACCTAAATTTGCCACCGGTTTCAAGTAGAATTGTGAATGTTTAATTCAGAAACAGAAAGTGGCTAAGCCGGAGTCAGGTTGGTTCTCAGAATACCTCTGTCTGTCAGCCCAAACATCTTTGCTCCTTTACTCTCCATACCAATCTCCTACCCCGCTAGAGACACAGATCTGTGTCAGCTTTCAGACATATGCCTCTATCAGAAACCTGATATCTCTCACTTGATATCTCTTTATCTCACGCTTAGGAGGTTCAGAGAAAACAGTCTAGTCTAAAGCCAACCTTCTGGCAAATTTCCCATGAAATTCTGTGAAAGCTTGTACATGTATTCTTTAGTCCCTTGTGCATGAGCTCCCTTAACTGTCTATCTGAAGCCATCTCATGGAGTGAGCAAATGCTTTGCTTGCTCTCTAAACTCAGAAGAAATCTCCATGAGTCTGAGACAATGCTGAGAGTCAGGATCTGCTGTCAGGGAAAGGGGCACTACAACACCCAGCCCATCAGAGAGGATCTGCATGAAAGACCCCGTCCTCTCAACTGAGCATAGCAAGGGTAATTTCTGCCCAACTCTTTTTGGTGCTTCTCCCTGATCTTTTTCAGCACTGTTTTTTCCATGTGCTTTCTGGTTTGTTCCTGTTTTTTGAATATCCTGGGACATGAATATTTGTGTGCATTATGATGTGAACATCAAAGGCACTGAAGTGGCCTCACTCTCTGTATCTACAGCTGACGATGGGGTTGTAGCTGCACTATCTGATTTCAAGTCTGTAAACTCTCTGGGCAAAAACATTTACCACCTGCAACAGTTTAATGGTAAGCACAGTTAAAAGGTTTTGACTTCCCCTGACTTTGCTTCAGCTCAGCTCTAACAAAGAAATAACAACATATGAGTTCTAGCAAGGGAATTATTTATTGTTATGGGTAGAGCTGGACCTCCTGGAAACTGGTGGGTGTAACAACCACCCCTCAATGGAGAGAACTTAAAAAAACTGTTATGGTATTCTATGGAACTGTTTACTCAAACATTAGAGATGTTCTCGCCAACTCTGCACTAATAAATTATTCTGATATTTGTCCAGGGATCGAGGCTTTTAGACTTATTTTAGTGGAGGTATCTTTCTTTGAGAAACAGGCAAAGTACAGGAGAACACAAAGACACCGCATAAATTACATGAAAATGGTTACCTGCAAATGGATCATGAGCATGATAACAAACCAGAAAATCAGTGTCCTACACAGACAGAGTGTGCTGGGGAATGCTGGAGAACACACACTATAAATTGGCCAAAAAAAAAGGACTTGAAGTGACACTGAGTATGAAAGAAACTAACTCTGAGGTAAAGCAGTGCAAGATAATAGAGATATTTTTAAAACTGATAATAGAGAAGAATGTGAACTGAAGTGCAGGCAATTCAGCTTCAAAACAGAAGATAGGAGATGTGCATCCAAAAGGCAGAGAGGAAGAGAAAGGACAAGACATGCATATCAGTATCAGAAAAAAAGAGAAAATATTTGGAGCCCGGTTATGGTTGTAGTTTCTTTCATAAGAGATCCATCAAGTCTGACAGTCAACCACATCCAGGGCACAGAGGGATGTGCAGTCTGCCAAGAGGACAGGTACACAACGTGGACCTCAAGTAACAAAGGAACTGGGAAGGAGCAGCAAAGATCTGCCAATCACTCTTCATGCTGGAACAAGTAATACTGACAAAAATAAAACCAAATAAAACTGATACTATAGACCAGCCTCCCAAAAGAAGGAGTATGCTGCAGGAATGTGGAGATACAGAGCCTGGGTTTAAGAAAGTGTCTGCAGACATGTAGACATGTTTTTATCATTGCTGTTTGTAACACAGGAGGTGATTCAGTGATGTTGGTAGTCTCACTGCTTCCAAAATCCTGGAGAAAATGCTGTGGAAGCAGGAGTGAACACTGGTGATCCTAGGGTCTTTTGAAATTGATGGCAATGATTTTGCAAGGAGACCATGATGCATGAGACACTTGTCTGCAGTTTAGGCATGCAAATATCCCCTAGTCTAACCATGTTCTCCCAGTAGTCAGTAGCAAAAAGAAGCACTTAGAAAGGATTTATCTCATCTGTCTTGGGTGTCCATTTTAATACAGAATTACTTGCCTTTTCAGAGAAATCTCTCTGTCAGATACAGAGGGAACTAAATGGTTTAAGTTTCGACAACAAATGCCTACACAAAATTTTATTTATATATGTATATGTATGGATTTAGATTAGATTTAGATGTAGCTTTTACTTCTGTTTGAGACTGTAAATAACAGTGTCAGAGAAGCTACTTTCTAATAGACTTAATATTTCTAGAAGAAAACATTATCATCTGCATGTAGGGTTACTTGGCCTGCATGGAAGTAGCATATAAATATTTTTGTTTTCAATGACTAAAGTTGGAGGGGAAAAAGAGTGAGAAAAACAGTTTGAAATATTGAGATTTCAATGTTTTAGTTGTTAAAAGATCTGACCTCTCAAGTGCTTAAAATGTGAAATTTGAGACTATTTTTGCTACAATAATATGTATGTTTGCATGTCACATTTGAAGCTCTCAACACACTTATGGAGAATGTTAAGTATTGCCAATAAGTATTTTCAAACAAATTCCTGAAAAAGAGGCAATTTAGGTTGGAGTCATCGGCTGTAATTCAGGTGCCTACCATTTGGACATTTGAGTCCAAAGTACTTACACTCTGTTCTTTTTGCATTTGCTAATAGACCCTTTCTCCCAAGGGCAATTCATCTTTGCTAAGGCAGGCATTTATAATAGGTCAGAAGAATGGCTTTCCACCTATTTTCCTCCTTCAATATCAATTAAGCCTAAGGTAATTGTCTCAGAAAGTTTTGTTTATTAGGTGTATAACTTTTCAATATCCAAAATGAAGGGGGACAGTCCTACTCTAAATATTCCAGAAAGAGTTAGATTTCTCAAGTATATGATCTCCCCATCCCAATGAGGTCAGAAAGTGGTATTGGAGCAGAGCTGCAAATCTAGTCCAGCATAACATTTTCTGTGCTGTGCTGCCTCCTGTTCCCATCCCTCTGTTTACAACCACAAGCAAGATCAAGTCCAATTTATGTAGCTATTTGTATGCAAATTAGAGGATATTTTGAGATGCATTCAGCTCCATGTAGGAGGCAGGCAGCATTTAAAAATGTGTTTTTTCCCAGGATGATAGTGAAGTTTTCAGTTTCTATTTTGTTCATCCTGCATTTGTTGGCAGGATGTTGTTCCTGACACTGATTTATAAGCATTTTAAAGCCCAGTGTGTCATACACTTCCTTGCATCCAACAGAGACTCTGTCTAAGTTTCCTCTCTTTCTCTGAGCTCTGCATCTTAGCCTCTCCATTCTCCTTGCTGGGTCCAGATGTCTCCTGTCTCCCCAGTCTCAAGCGCCTGCTCCAAACTGGGCACACATCCAATTCCTTTGCACCCTGCCTTTTCCCATTACTGCTTTATAGGCTACTTTACTTTATCTCCCTGTCCCTTAAAATTTCTGTATTTCCAGGTCTCCTATCTACCACCTATGACAATGTCTATGTTGTATCAATCCTAGCTTTATTTCTGCTCGATCTTGACTCTTTCTATGTATATTTCTACTTCTAGTATCACTATTTCCTGCCCCACACATCTTTGCTCTTTCCTATGCCTCCCCATATATCTCCCTCACAAGATAATTTTTCTCTTGGTTCTTCTGATGTTTCCTCTCTCATATTCATCCATGCATTGAATTTTAGAAGACTTAGTTATAAGCTGGAGAAAGTGGATGTTTCTTTTCCAAAATCCAAGTGTAAGAAACCTTTTTATCTTGATCACATCAGAGTGAATCTAAAGTAACCTCACTGAAGCCAGTGGAGCTATACTAGCAGGAAATATGAAGTATGATGGTTGTACACATCCAAGATACTTGCCTCATCCCTCTAAAACTCCATGCATAAAATAAATTAATTTGTGTCAGGAAATGGTTCAGGGCAATAGAATTCATCATCTCCCAATATTGTTGGAGCAGATCCTGGCATGGTTCCAGTACAGAATAGCACTCTCTCAAAATAGTTCTCTCCGAGCATAAGTCAGGAACCATGCTCAGTTTGAATGCTGACACCTGGTTTGGAAGCTAGAAGGTTTAATTGTATGGTCAAAGGCCCTTCCATGCCAGCTGGCCTCTGTGTCAGAAAACTGTCACAAACACATCTGGTGTTCTTAAAGCTGTATCCTTGCAGACACGCCACTGTTTCACACTAAGATCCTATCTCTATTGTACAGACCTTAGTAAACCATTCCACTCTGGAGCAAACAAATAGTTGTCTTGGCAAGCACATCTCAATGCAGAATAATCTACCTTGAGGTCTAGATCCAGCCCAGCCTATGGCTAGCCCACACCTCATCTGCTAAAGAACATTACAAGGCACTCCAATATCAGTGACGAAACCTAGATATGAGTGAAGGGATGCTCTCCAGCTGGGAAGGGCAAAAGTCAGGGACTGGCTCCTCCTGACCACACATAGGAAAGTATGGGAGCCTTGGATGGCAGGTACAGGGTCTCTGCCCCCTACTACCACAATCATTATCACCTTTCACAGAGATTTCAAGTTCTTCTCACTTTTGACATAGCCATTTTCTATCCTCCTGCAACATCCCTCTGGTCATACAATCAGAAGCAGGAGTCCCATAACAGGTCTCTGTAGGTGTAGAAGAAGATATTACAGGTGACCATGCCCTTGATAAGTCCCAGTTGTATTAATTACCAAAGAATAGCCTTGCCCTTAATGGGTCACAGCTGTGACTAATAAAGATAAGTGTGATAAAAGGGATGGGTTGGCTGGTTAGAGGGCTCTTCTTAGGGAGAGGGGACCTGGTGGAGGTAGAGGACCCTAGAGGAAGAAGGAACTGAAGGTATGCTTCAGGTGGACTTAGGAAGTGACTGGATAGGAGAGAGACTTGCTACTGTGAGGAATCTGTTGTGAGGTTAGTCTGGGTCTGTAGCTAGACCCTGCAGTGGGGGTGTGCAGTCAGAGCTCAGCTAGGTGAACTCTTGTGGTCAGAGGCAGCAATGAAATACTTGAAGTCATATTCCAGCAGGAAATAAGCTGCTGTCAGAGTCTGCAAAGGAAACTTACAGTGGGAGTTTGGTGCAGTTGAAGTCTGTGATTCATTGAGGTCAGGATGGCTAATATGTAAAAAGAATAAACCAAGACCTTCTTTGTGTTGGTGAGAGTCTGTGTCTTGGCTCCTTTCTATCCCGAATGAGAGGTCTGCTGCAACACATCTCTACTGGCCAAAGGCATTATCTGCCAGGTTTTTGCTGGTCATACTGAATTCCTAATTACTGCAGGTAAACAAAAATTATCTCCCAAAGGTGAAATTTTTTATACATTAGCTGCTATAGGCTATTACTGATTGTATTTACTTTCACACATTTGCATATTGTCTTTGACACTGTAATGACTGAAAATAGCCAAATTATATGTGTTTTGTTTTGCACTACAGACTTCAATTTTATGGTAGACTGAAGGACCAGTCTTACAGTGGTCAATAACTTACAGGCTCTTATTTAAGTATTTCCACCAAGAAACAGTTTGTTTCAGTAGTTAACAAGTACTCAGCAAACTGTCCTAAGACAAAACTAAGGACAAGTTAATGGTGTAACAAATCAGTCATTACATTAAATGACCAGTCTCCACTGTACAGTATTATTGCTTTATTGACCCCTACTTAAAGATTTATCACAGTAGTATTTTATTGTGGTTATAGGTCACACTGTTGTGGTACTACAGGGTGTAGTTTAGCTTATGCTTCTGTTTTACTTTTAATTTCATTTAGTGCTTGCTGTGGACAAAGAGCCAAAAGTGTTGGAAGCACAACATACGAGGACAGAGAAGGTCATTTGTGCTAAATGGAAGCAGGACAGTAGTCATTGGGGGAGTGAAGGAACCAGAAGGATGCTGCTTGTTTGACTCTGAGTTGTAACGTAAATATAGGACTAATGAGGCTGTAGACAAGAACTACATCTACAGTTTTCCCTGTGCAAGAAGTATTAGCCCCAGCTCCACAACCAGGCTATTTCCTTTTCCTGTCTCCACCAGTTGAGGGTTAGTTTCCTCCTATCTGACTGCAGATCTAATTTAATTATTATTTTTCTTGAGTGTTTCCATCGAATTGATGGCAGATTCCAAGAAAATTACTGTGCCAGTTCTTCTGGAAAGAAATTGGCTTGCTTTGGCTGTTGCTACAAAGATGTCACATCCATCTGCACTGGAAAATATGAGACAGATCATAAACGAAAGCAAGAGCAGCAAAGAAGAGAATAAGGTTGTAAAGCCAGGCACCATCTTGGCAAAAGAGAGGATGCCTTATCTCACCTGCAGTGGGACAGAATTTATTTCTTTATTACTCTTTTTAGGACCCTTATCTATGTCAGATGGCTGCCCCAGCTTAGAACAGCAAAGGCCATATGTAATTTAATGGTGCAGATGTGGCCAAAGTACTTGAATCTTCCCCTAACTAAAAAACAAGTTTTAAAAATATTAAAAACTTAACCCATAGGACAAATTAGGAGCTTGCAGATAGCATCATAGGTGGGTACTTGGGGAAGTTGTCAGTATACAGGGAGGCAGGACTTCCTTTCAGGAATCTTAGCCAGCTGGGAAAGCAGTCTGGCAGGAGCCTTATGAAAGCCAAATGCAAAGCTGTATTGGGGAGGAATAAGACCATGCTACAAAATAGACTGGGGATCCCCCAGCTGGAAAATAGTTTGCAAGGAAGGACAAGGATATCTTTTTAGACACCATGTTGACCACTAATATCTCCTTGTGTAAAAGAAAGCCAACATCTTGGGCTGCATTACTGGGAGGTTGGCTGCTATATCTCAGAAGGTTGTCTTTTTCTTCTGCTCAGCCCAGGTGAAAAACACATCTGGAGTGCTGGGTCCACTTCTGGGCTCCTTGGTGCTGGGGAGACATGGGCACACTGAAATGACCCCAGCAGAGGTGACCAGCCTAGTTGGGGGCCGGAACGTGTGATGTACGAGGAGAAACTGAGATGTGGGACTGTTTGCCCTGAGGAAAGAGAGGTTATTGCTGTCTACAAGCACAGAAGTCTTTGAAGCTGCTCCTGCTTTGAGCAGGTGGTTGAACTAGAGACAGATGTCTCTTCAACCTTTATGTTATTAGGTTTTCATGTGACCCTGCTGTATGAAGGCAAAGACAGCGAGAAAACCTGTGTGTGCAGAGACACTCCTGTCCACGTGGTGGAAGGAGGAGTAATCTTCTCCTCAGCTTATTTCCTCTTCTCTACAACGCCAGACCTGTGGGCAGGAAGATGAGCTGTTGAACAAGTTCACAAACTCAGTTTCTGTGAAAAGCATTGAGAAGGCAGAGAGATGGAAGTTTCCTCTTTTTCTTCAAAAATAATATGGAAAAGTTAGGAGGCCATTCTGAAACAACCAGTTCCAGAGGAAGCACTGTAAGCAGCTGAATAAACATGGTCTCTAGGCCTGTAGAAAGCCATAACGCTTCCCTGACTTCTCAGTAAGAACTCTTCATCAAAGATCATTCTAGAGATTAAAAAAAAAACAGGGAGGGAGGGTGAGGAAGAAGAGAAACAAAATGCTATTTTGCAACTGGTGAAACTATGTGCGACAAATTTGTCAACAAAAGTTGCTCAGTTCCTTCACAGGTATTTTACTTTCTTGTGACATCAGTTGGAAAAGACCATTTAGAAAAGGATGACATCCTGGGACACCTTTTGGCCACATGCCAAAAGTGCTGATGCCTGTTTGCTTTCCACTGTTGACAAAAATATATAATGAGCAACTCCACTAAGTGCTACAAAGGAATGAAGAATCAGGTCTTTAACATATTGATGGGAGACAGGCAGTGAAAGTGATATTTTGGACATCAATAGGGAATTATATAGTATCTCTATAAGAGCATGTATAAATACAACTTTTCTATTTACAGAGGTTTTTTAGTTGACTTTTGTGCTAGTCATTATTTTAAACATGGAACCTCTTTTTAAACTGGCTCTGTCTGGTAGTAAAATGTACTCAGCCACTGAGAAAAACATTCTGGTGGTTCAGCCTGTGCTGAACACCAAATTTATTGTGCTTTGCTGGTAGCCCTACCCAAATGAGACGTTTGAGGTATGTCTAATGATCAGCAATCACAGCAAGAGATGTTGTGGAATACAGCCCCACTCAGCTCCATGCATAAGGGATTACCCTTTAAAAGACACGTTGGTGGCAAACAGATGTTATCTCCACATGCACTCCACCTCTGGATTTTACTTATCTATGAGTTCAGAGCTTCAGATCACAGCCAGAGCCAAAACAGAGAGATGTCAAATCAAGTTATCACAGCAAGGCATTTGGCATTATTAACATTTCATGGTACGCTGGAAGAGAGACATAAACATTCAGTAAAGAAACTGGAAAAATTAAACTAATTTTTTCCTTTATCAATACTTCATCCATTATTGTCATCTTTACAACTTTTTATCTGGCATAATTTAGTCTTGTCTAGAGGTAAGGGAAGCAGAGAGAAACGGAACAGACCAAATATTAGGTTGCTTTGTGAAATATCAAGTCCTACAAAGAGCAATGGTGTATTTTTAGTATGTTGCTCCAATGTGCACAAAGTCTGTTAAAGTGTTACTTTTCCTAGCCATTCTATATTTGCAAGCACATTTTCATTAAATACTGTCTCTGCCTTAATTCGCTTCAAGAAATGGCAACTATTATAAGGAAAGAGTTCACATAATGTCAAACAAATAGTCCTAATCCTATATAGAAGCAAACAGGAGAAATATGAGGTGTTCTCAAAGGGCCCTCTAAATTCATGGCATAGAACTGGTCAGAAAATTGGACCAATTGTTGGATTGTTTTCAACTTTCTTTGAAAGACCCTTTTAAAATACCTTTCTCTTTACCAAAACTTTCAAACACAGAGAATTCTTTAAAAGAAATTGTGTTTTCCACGGGGGAAGTATGCTTTCTCATTAAAATAATTTAAAATTATTAAAATTAAACAATCACAATTGTTTATTGGCGTTGCCAATAATTTCCACAGGAAAAGAACGGCAGTACTTTAAAAAATTTGTCTGAATTGCTGTTCCATTTCATCCAATTTTCCAATCCTGTATATTTTCAAACTCCCTAGATTTGAGGCTGGTGTCTTATCTCTGGATCTCAAAAGCAGACATCCCAGGTGCAGAGCTGCTGCCTAACACTCTTTCTGAGCAGCAAGAGCCCAGAATCCAGCCATCTGAAACAGCTGGATCACATACAGTCAGCAAGACTTCTCCCTAATCCTTGCTGGCATGGAAAAGGCTGTAAATACATGTTTTGTGGATGTGACCTTTGCCAGTGCACAGGCACACACTTTATTATTCACAGGCACAAAGATTAAGGTCCCTGGCTCCTGGTCCCCACACCAGTCTGCAGGCAGCAGTGTTGTGTGACTTTGCTCCTGACAACGAACAATAGAAAAGTAAAACCTTGTTCTGACAGGCAGAGCAGGGTGTAATGTCCCTGCCAGTGGTTGCTGGCTCAGCTCTCATGCTCACGGGCCCAGCCAGGGTCAATGGTCATTGCTTTAATATTTTGCATATTGGCTATAAATACTACACTACAAATTGTGCGTGACACTTGGAGCTGTGCTGTGCTATATGGATGTGCTCAGCTGGCCAAAACAAGGCACATTCATTGTGCCTATATGACAGATACAAAAAGTAAAGGAAAAAATCTGGGAACTATACCTCATATATATAGTTTTGTATTGTAGCGTGTAAGTGCCCATGTGAAAAACACAGAAACTTGAACAAATGCAATTTATTATTCACATCTTACTGCTTTCCTTGAATTCTAGTCACTAATCCATCTTCCTTGGAAGCACCTCTTAATGTTTCAAACTGTACTCAGCTTTCAACAAATGGTTTAAGAACAAGTTTTCCATCTCCCCCTTCAAATGTGGGCTTTATTCCATATAATTATGCTTTCCTGAGGTCTGGAATGAGTCATGTTTAGTTCTAGACAAGTTGAAGCTATTAAATTCAACACAGTACAACTCATTCAGGCTGCAAGTTCGAGCTCCATTACATCAGAAAGCTAAGAATCACCATTAGAACATACCTAAAGGTTTTTATTTCTTTCTTTTCTCAATGCTAAAATTTAAGTAAAAGCTGAAAAAACACAAGAAAAAAAGAAATCAGTTTCTATTCTGTATGGAAAAGCTAGCATCATTGAAATAGTTACTAGAAAACTTAAGTCACTGGAGCCTGTTTTGTTTGGCTGGATATCTGGTACTAGGCAAGTCTGTTCAGATTCATAGTTTGCATTGCAACATTCCACAGTAGCCAAAAAGTGAACAAAAAACTGTCACTGTGTAATTTTATAGTGTGATCACTCTTGTCACCCCATTTCCAAGGCAGTCTAACAGAACTTTGAAAGGCAGGGAGAGGGGCAATATGGATCTTCAGAGAATGAAGCAGCTCCCATATAAAGGGTCATCCCAGCAGGCTGTGGGAAGCATATGACAAAGGTTTTCAAAATCTTAAGTACTATGGAACAGATTAAATAAGCCACGAGACTTATTATTTCTCATAAAATAAGAACTACAGAGTTCCCAGTGAATTTATCCAGAGCAATTTTAAAAGCAAGCAGAAGGAAAAGCTTTCTTATACAGCATAGAGTAGTATCCTGGCATATACTGACAGCCCGTGGAAAGAAACACCACAGGAAAAAGGGTTTAGAAAGTGATTGACTGAGAGCACATCAGATAGGTGGTACCTCTGTATAATCATCTGCATGCAACTCTCATCTGCACAGCCCCAAAGCAGCTGATTTCTGTGAGCTGAAGAGTATAGCAAATTCAAGGTCACTCTGTTCACATCCTTATCCTGTCACCCTTTCCCTCAGCATCTGTCACAGGCTGTGATTAGAGGGAAGAGGAGAGATTTCTAGGCTGACCCAAACAGCAGCATTTAAGACTTAGAATGTATATTTGGTTGATCAATGATAAAATTATTTTGATGTCAAGTGTCTGAACACAGAGGGAAGGATAACCCAGGAACTACTCTGGAAGGGAATGGAAAAATGAAAGTGAGCTTTTAAGATCTTTTCTGTCAATTCAGCCAGGGACAGCTTGACTGCATAAGGTATTTAGGAGGGTACTGGAGATTTATATTTGTGCACCTGCATTCCTTTCAGAGAACACAGGACACATATATGCACAGACTATATGTATGAAGCATTCTTTTGGGATGAGCTGAACAGCAGATACTGGTTTGGACAACTTAAAAAAATTATCATGTATTTTATCTCACCATCATATAAAAAAATACAAAATGAAGCTGGTACAGGATAGTTGGAAGGGGAAGAGCAGGATTTTACTGCCAGTTTACAATCCAGACAGCCACCAGCAGAAAACACAGCAAGTTGCAGATTTGAAAATGGCTAGTTCTCCTGGCTGAGCTGCCAAGAGGACTCCTGCCTCCTCCTCTCAAAGGACAAAGTTATTCCATGCTTTTCCCTGCTCCTATCTCCCAGAATAATTTGATGGGACCCATGTGTGCTTTAAAGTAGATAAAGCAGGTGGACTGGTGAGGTCAGGTACCAGATAGAGGTATACACAAACTGAGCTGGTTGATGGCTCCAATTGCTCCTCATTTTCCCAAAAGTCAGTGGAGGCCAGTTAAAATAAGGCTGACATGATGGTGAAAGAGTGATTACCCTGTTTTCTGCCAGCATCCCTGGAAATGCAGCTCATAAAACATACTGAATCATATAAAAGTCTTCAAGGATTCAACAAGAGATGGGAAAATTAATCTTTTCTCCATTGGCATCTTTTTTTTTGCTAAAGTGATGAAACCATACTCCTTGAGTTCTTCTGAAAGTTAAAGACTTTTATTCAAAGAGGACCTGACTCTGCAATCCAGTCATGTTGAGTAACATTTCAAGGGGATTTTGCTGTGACAGCTGGAACAAAAATATATTGTTTTCCTATGAATCAAGCCAGCAGAACGGGTTTTCAGCTTTTGTCACTGCTGTTGCAATTTTCAAGCTGGCAATTGGGGCAATATGAAGTGTCAAATGAAATATTTTGTATCCCTTATTCAACAGTATTCTAGAAACTACATGCCATGCCAGCTTAGGGGACCCATTTCTTAGAGTAAGAAAAGAGTTACAATAATAAACTTTACTTCCACCTTAAAAAAAAGCAAATGCATTGCACTCCACTGCATGTTGTGGTAGCAAAAAGCTGTGAGGTTGCGCAGCATAAAGCTGCCAAAATTTTTCTTTTCAAAATCTATCTTCTACTGTAATCACCTTCACTGCCCTGCACCTCCAAAACCCCCAAAAAATAAAAGTAGTTCCATAAAGTTCTTCTCTTTGCAGGTCTTTTCTTAGCTTTGCATCTTTACATCTCAGGTAGAGATGCAATCTGATGTTCCCTTATAGACTGTTTAAGAAATGTCTCAAGTACGAAAGCTTTCCCTTAGCTCTTTTTAAAGACTAAAAAACATTACACTGTAAAAGCAGAAATAACCTTAACGTAGGTGTTCTGGATGTAAGTTATTTCTTCTAAAAGCATCCCATAAACCACATTACTTCTTCCGTAGCGCTCCAAGGAGGATCTCGGGGCCCACCTCTTGTGGAAGGGAACCAGGAGGATTTGGGGTTTTTTTAACCAGGGCAGTGGTGGTGGCAGAAGGGGCATCACACGTGGGTTGCCAGGGGACAAATTGCAGGGCTCAGAGACAGAAAGGGTCACTCCTGCAGCTTAGGGGAAAGTACTGCTGCTCTGCTTGATTCTCCTGGCAAGGCCAAGTTTAGGTCTGCTCACCTCAGCCCCACAGGGAGAAAACAAGAAGTTCAAAGCACAGCAATAAGAACATTTTTTCAAAGTATCTCCTTATAGGCTCTGCAGCCTCTATCTGGGCTTCCTCAATGTCCTTGGTGTTTGTGGCTATAAAATTCCTCGTAATGAGGTTTTTAATGCAAGACAAACTTTCCTACAAAATGTAGAAAAGTCACTGTTCACCTCATAAATACATGAAGCAACTGATATTTTATGGTGCCATCCATGCTTCATCAAGCATTAATGTATTCCTTGTAAACACATATTCTTTATTTAGTTAGGACAATAACAGTGCCACGTGCCAGACTCACCATTAAATCCCAGTTCTTCTATTTGTAATGGGCTGTAGCAGATGTTTTATCCTCAAAGAATATCCTTCATTCCATTTTCTGTGCTAAACACCCCAAAAATTCTACATTATTGATCCGTACCAGTTTCCTCTCATTGCCTTTCAAATTACCACACAGAAAGCACTTTGCTGCAGCCACATGAGTAGCTGTTGGTAGGTGAGTGATTTATGTCCTGGCACAAGAATGACTGAGAATCACATCAATGATTTAAAGTGTAGCCAGTGACAGAAGGTGGGAGGGGGGAGAGGGGAAGAGAGGGAGAGGAAAAAAAGGGAAAGAACCTCATAAATTACAAACACATTATCATAAATCTCGCCCAGACTATAAACATCTCACACGTTAGCATCCTGAACCAGGGCTGTTTCAAGAGCTGGATGTGCCACCTCTGCTCAGGGCAGCCACGTGCCCTCAAATCAAGGGTGGGCTTGAATAATGCAGGGATGGTTTTAAGGACCACACCAACCCTCCGTGCAAATGCCACCTTAGCCACAGGAGTTCTTCATTAAGGCATCAGGAAACACAATTTCTACCCATTAGCCCCCTGAACATGCTTGGGTGGTTGCCAGAGCTGAGGGTGGGCCATGAGTTCTCTGCAGCTGCCTCCTTTTTTACCTTGTTTTGTACATTGTGAAGTGAGACCCGGAGAAACCAAATAAACTGCAGTTCAGTTAGTTTCATTTTGTTTGGTTCTTCTAAGAATAATGGCATTGTATCTTCCAGAGACTACTGTGTGTAGTAGTACTGTGGCTCAGCCAGGGGTCTAATAAACATATGTCCTCTTCTAAACCCTACCAACAAGACAGATAAACTAACCTGCAGCTTTAGATGTGGCACAACCTTCTAACCAGTCCACATGAAGCCTTGTGCAGCTTGGCTTAGAGCAGAGTTTGTGTCCAGCCTGCTTTCTAGAAAGCTGGTCTGCAGTTGAAAGCACAAGTTTATAAAACCTTGTCCCTAATACACACAAGCCACCAAATCCATTGGCACACACCACCCTGTCTGTACATACCTGTGTTGTACATCACCCTGTGGGTGAGGCAGAGCCAGAATCTGCCATCAGGCAGGGAAGAGGTCTCTTTCTGTGCTTTTAATAGGTTTCATTGAATAAAGCTTCATCTGCAATTGGGAAGATGAAATGTGAATAAAAATAACTCCTCTCTCAAATCAAACAAATAGATATTTCCCTGAATACTATTAGTGGAATTCAGCTCAGCAGAATAAATCCACAGTAAATATAATCAGAGATACACTGTTGATAAACTATACTGTAATTTTATTTGATGTTTTCTTATAAAATTGTGGGTTTCTACCTGCAGCAGTTTGATTAACAGGTATATATATTTACTAGCAACAATGTTGCATTTTATGTCTAGACAGCTTTGTGGACATCAGGTATGTTTTTCCTTCATCTGCTTTTATGATTCAGAAAAAAAATGTGTGTTTACTCCATTAGGGCTTTCAGACAAGATCCTAATTGATTTTCAGGTTACTCCTTTCATTTTCTGGTTCTTTGTTTGACTGTACAGAGTTAAAAAACATTATTTGTTTTCCTCTGGGTGATTTACAGGTAAAAATTTTATTGATCTTGTTTTTCAAACCTATTTTCTGCTGAATGTGCCATGCTGATTTTACTACTGATTTGCATTAGAAAGTTTATATTTCACATAGAAACTATATGGGCCTAATCCCATATCCTTGATACTTAGATAAATTGTACACTACACAAGATAAATGCATCCTATGTAATATGCAGTACCACATACAGCAACATGTAATGTTGCATGTTGTGCTATGTAATTATTCTGTAAAATGCTACATATATTGCATTGTGAGACTGCTAAAAAAGGCAATACTTGTAGATAACAAGCTCTCAGTTCTCAACTAAGGGGCAGGATCTGGAGGATCATAGTTGTAGTTTGGAAATTCATTTAGGCACAGTTTAGTCTCTTCATACATGCACCTCACATCACTGCCAAGCCAATGTTGCTTCATGTTGCTTGTCAGCCTGTGCCATCCTTCCTACTTGCTTCATGCAAAACTGGCCCCATCTACCCTTATTCTAAACAAGTTTTAATTTTCTCTATCCTCCTTCTAGCCATAAATCTGCTTCCTACCTTCCCACTAATCACAGCATCTCCAGCTTTGAGGTGCTGCTGACAAAATAACTTGAGATGAGAACATCTGTCTCATTTTCATGGAGTAAGTCATACCAGCAAAAGATTCTGAGTTCTGGTTTGGGGGCAGCTGAACTTGTCCTGATTTAATTCCAGTTCAGCAAAGCTTCAAAATAAAGGCTCAGTTTCAGGATTGGTCCTGATGTATGGAGCAGGTGGTAAGGATTTTTAGCTTTGTTTTGATTCGAGTACTTAAGTCTAAAACATATTTCTACTGAAAAAGAGAGTGCTGTGTCCTGCATTTGGGGCATGAGGGGATTTGTGATTGTGAAATTACATCTGCTAATGCATGGAGAATCTTATGGAACCTTAATAGTGGTAATCTTGTGCCATTGTGAGTTTAGAAAAATTATTATCATACCCTTTATTAAGGTAAATCCTTAAGTTAATTTGTTAAATTGCCACAACAAAATGTGTTGTTACAGAAGAAATAAAAAAGAAGCCACAAGCCACTGTGGGTACTTTCTGAACAAAAATCACTGAGAAACCTTAGAATAAAACATATATTCAGCAAATGCAATTCAGGGAATCAGTTGTACCAAAGGCTGCTTCATGGTGTTAGGTGCTGAAATTATGGCCCTGTTGAAGTCCATTATTGTTTTGCCATTACCTTCAAGTGGGCTGGGATTTCATCTTCTTGACCTTCCTACTGGAGAAAGAAGCTTGCTGGAGGAATTAGGGCCAAAGAAATGCCACTACAAAAACAATACAGGAAAACCACACATAAGCATAGCTGCTTCAGGTGATAACTCAAACTACCAGTCTGTATAGGTTTGGGTGCTGACAACAAATGCACAAATGTCAGGGAAAACAAAAGCTCAGATTTGCTCTGAAATTTTCATCAGAGCTCAACAGCACCTCAGAATGGAAAACAAGGCTAATATTTTCTTAATACAGAACCAGAGGCCCTCACTTTCTGCTGAAGTAGAAGAGAATGGGAATTTCCATATTGTTGGCCTACTGAGACATACAGGGATATCTGTGGTTTGTGATGAGGACCAGCTGTTGCAGAAAAACCACTGCTGTATGTGTGGCATTAGCAAGGTACTATAAACATTAGGAAGTTCTGTTAGGACAAAATATTCCTAGAAATAATTACAGGCAGAGATAGGGAAAGTTAGCAACTCATACTTCCAGTTCTGTGCTTGGTTCCCCTGATTTCCTCTAGTCAACATAAATGGTCTCTGAGTCCTGGTGTTTACAGCCCAGATGTGTTCAGAAGCATTGTCAATCTGAAAAGAAAAATTTCTGTGGTATAAGGTGCCACAGATATATTTTACTGCAAGGAAACCTTTGACATTTACTTTCTTTTTCTTTCCAGCTTGGAGAAAGGAGGGAGAGAGGAATAGTCATCATAAACTGGGAAATAAATTGAGAGAGCAGCACCCAAGTTAAGTCACTAGGGCAAGTCAAGTGTGTCTGAGAGAGGAAAACCCTGGGCCAAAGAAGATACAGCCTTGCAGAGCTTAACCTTGAAAAAGTGCCTGGAGAAATCAGCACAGAAACAAAAACAAACACACATGCTGTATAAGGAATGTTGGGTATGAGGGCATCTGAAATATGTGTCTAAAGAGCACAGAAAGTGCAAAAATGAAGAAAAAAATTGCTCTGTTAGCTGTGGTTTTCCTTTAAACATTAATGCATCTCAAAACCAACATTTCTTACAGTTTCTTCCAATTGTTAGCAGTGGATGCCAGGAATGCAAACGAGCAGCTGCCCTTCCCAGCCTCTATGTTGGATTTTACATAGCTGAGAGAATCTTTAGACCTTAGAGCATATTTACTCTTTGATTTCTTTTGCTGAAACAGACTGCAGCCTGGGTAAACACTGAGGAGGGCATGGAGCCAAGTGGTTTAGTCTACATAGGCAGCTTTTTGTTTCTCCAGCCTTCATTCAGACTTACAGCTGAGCAGTTAGAAGAAGTGGATGCACCCTGGAGAATCACTTTCAACCCACGCAAATAAAACCGAAATCTGTGCAGTTTCCCTCCCACATCCAGATTCCACTAGATCAATTTTCAATATATATCTCAGATGATCTGAGCAACATATTAAATAACCTGTCAAAAGCACTTGCTGCCACCCCAGTCCCACGAGGTGCAAGTCTGATCTCAGTTCACTTTATGCTAGCACGGGTTTTTTGGCATTAGCAAAATTTCTTCTGATTTATATCAATATAAAGTTGAACCAGAATGACCAAGGGCCACAGTACCAGCTTTGACTTTGACCACCTCAGATAAGTAACTTGCTATACCATTTCTCACCTGTAACATTGACTTGAGCTCATACAACCCCAAATCACACTAATAATTCCTGTCTAACCCCCTGCCCCAAATCTGGAGTAAGCTGAGAGAAACCATAAATACTGAAGTACACCTAAGTACATAGCCCACATTTAATGGATAGCCCCTACTTCTACTGCAGATCATTTTTGTAATGGAGACAAATTAAATATAAACAAGATTACTAACTTTCAGGTTCTTGATTTCAGTAATTTAAATCATTTTAGTGACGTTTCATTGTTTGGTTTTCTGCAAAACAGTTCTGTATTTGCAGAGCTTTCTTTTAGGCAGCACTACTGTAGCTCCCTACAGTCCATGGGAGGTCTGAGTAATTACCTTTTCCGCTGGGATAAATGTCCTATTTTAGCTTTATTGAGAGTGTAACTAGAAATCAACTGCTGATCATAAGCTGAATTTTGCCCAGCCTGAGATGATGTATGCCTATATTTATATGGATGAATGAAATATACTTGCAGAGAATCCACTTGTTTTGCTTTAGTTGTATGGCATATTACAGACTGAAGCTACTCAAAAGTTTAGAGGAAGAGCCAGTGATGAGGAGTTCATGAAAAGCTGAGACTGGTAAACCTGGAAGTGTATTTTGCCTCTCCCTGACTGACACATAGCACTAGTCAGTCTACAAATGCTAAAGACAAATGTACTGGCACTGTCTAAAGTGAGGTGAAGCAGTGAAGAGCTCTACAGCATAATATCTTTAGGTTCTCAATTTATATGTCAATATGTGTGCCTAAATATGTACCTCTCTTATTTCAGTTTTGGGGGCCTAGGCTTAATATCATTACACAAAAGTTTGGAGATAATAGAGAACATTTAATAAATTCATATGTATCATATCTACATGCACACTACATACATTAAATAAGTGTTTAGGACTTCTTTCAATCCAAATTAGCTTGAAATAATAAAAAGGTCTGCATTTAAAATGTTTTATACAGTAAAATTTGTTTCTTGTAATTCTCTTTATGCAGGCATATCTGGTTATCTTTTTAGCTTACACAGTAGGTTCATGAAGTTTTGAGCAAGGTGCCATAAGATAACAGAAAACCTAATATTGGAAACACTGTAGGAATAGGGAAGGAAAAGAAGGCCATATTTCAAAAGGCCTTTGAATATTATTTCTGTAATAGGTTTTCCATTGAAATAAACTAATCCTTAGTATTACCATTATAATGACTGTATTTTCCTAAGGCTTTGTTTCCTAGAGCCTCAAAACAAAAGTCTATATTGTCATTTTCCTCTGTTTGCCATAAATATTGTTAAAAGCCACAAAGAGTTCATCACAGAATCTTATAAAGCAAAATGGTTGTGGCAAATGTGCCTGACCTAGAATATGTCTCCATGAAATATATAGCAGAGGGATAGTCCTCTCATTCTAAGCCTGAATCTATATTAAAGTAGAAAATAAAATTTTTTATTCATCAAATTCTTCCTAGCAGGTTATGCCTTTTGATAGACCAATATTATCTCCTTTTACACTACAATGGATCTACACTACAATAGGAGATACCAAAGGTTTAGCATAGATTATGAGCTTAGCACGACTTTCTAGGAACCATTTTTGCCAATTCTCCTCCAGGGCAATTAGGTTTAGGTCACAGTGACTGACTTTTATTTTGTCTCAGTAGCTACATCTGCAGTGTATTTAAAGCAGAGGTCCAAGGCCAGTTTAGATTTACCTTTGCATTGGCTTGAACAGGACCAACAGGACCTGCCAAGTGGAAAAGTGAGACAAGGAATAAAAAAGGGGGAAAAAAGCCAAACCAGGCCTTAGCTCTCTGCAAGCCCTGGCCTTTAGGAAAGCAGCAGAGGTGCAGCCAGTCTCAGTATCACCTTTTCCTGAGTGTATTAATAAATGGAATTGTACAGCTGTACTGTTGCGATGCAGCATGGACACACAGGAAGGAGTGGCAGCTGCTTTGACTCCTTGCTCAGTCATTGACTGGGAGACAGAGAAGCCTTTGAAATTATAAGTTAATGCCAGAACTCCTAGCAACAGCTTTTAAAATTCTTGCCAAAAAGCTTCTTTTTTATATGCTTGGGGATACACATTTAACAGAACGGAGGGGAACAAAGAGGACATGAAAAAATGAAAGAAGATGGGTCGTTTCTCTCCTTCAAGAAACAGTGAAAGTGATTATTCTCAGGTTGTTCAGCAGTTCAGGATTGCATCACTTAAACAAAACTACTTCAAAATCAATGTAAACTGTCGAAAATTCTTATATGAACGCTGCTAGATTTTTTTTTATTAGATGAAGCAGGGCAGACAGATACCAATTAGAACATGAAGAGAGCAAGAACTACTAAATACGTCTTCAAGTGTTTAATTTTTTATTTTATTTTTTGCTCTGATGAAGTTGGGCTCCATTTTGAAAAGGTGTTATAGTAAATAAAGTGTTGTTAGTAAATCTGATGGCTCTGTAGTAACAGCTTTTTCCTTTTGGTGAAAATTGTTTGGTTTTTTTCCTTCTCTATAGAATTTATCAGCAGAAGAAAGATATAAACCTGCATTCTATTTGCTATAAAAAAAAAATTCCAAGAAATAACATTTGATAATATTGTCTATTTGAGACAGTACCAAGTTAGGACACAAGTTAGGTTCTCTTTTGCTTGTCTGCTTTGTTCCTGTGAAACAAGATGTATCATCTCTTCATTCCTTACTTTCCTCTGTAGCCTAATTTAGGAAGTGTTTGGAAAAGTATTGCTGTAGTACCTGCATTTTGTCTTTACCTAAGAGAATCAGCTTGAACAAATGTCACTGGTGTAAAAATTAGTCTGTCATATGTTTGAAGGAAAAAGATCAGTGCTGATATGCAAATAAGTAAGTTATCTTTTGAATCTCTTCTGAGATTTTGACAGCCGGGAAAACCAAACAAACATTTGTTTTGAAATGAAACTTGAAAACTAAGGAGAAAATATTCTGGATCACTCCAGTGCTATTTGTACTATTGCTTCTCACAGTAAAAGCATACTTTAAGCCATAAGACATGGTGAATTATACCTACCTCATGTTATAATAGGCAGGGAACCCCCAAATATTACATGAATCCACAGAGCAGTTCAAGATGCTCTCACACAATTTAGTTCAGGAAGCTAAAAAATGTAATGTTATTCTCCACTGTGTCCTTCATTTTGCCTATATTTAGCATCAGCTCTGATTTCTCAGTTCTGCAAAGGTGAGTAAAAGACATGTTTCTAGCTGGACCTTAGGCCTCAAAGACTTTAAAGAAAGCTTCTGCACCCTGACCTGGGCTAAATTCACAGTGTGGCTCTGGGATGCAGCAGAGCTAGCCCAAGTGGCTGCTGCACAGCCGGTTCTGACTCTCCCTCCCCAAGGCACACAGTCCATCCTACTTCCCTGGGCTGGCACATCTCTAGGCAAATGGACCTAAACCAGCAGGAAAATATTCCTCCTGTTATTCTAGCAGTTACTCTGCTTCCAGATGAACTTCCTGACCTGGCATGACACAAGTTTTATGTGCTGGTCCAAGGGCACAGTGGGAGAGAAAGGTGGGGGGAAATGAGCTCTGTCCCCATGGCAGCAGCTGCCAGTACAGTTCATCAGCACCCAGTGAGTGCACCCTGTGTCCAGCCACCACAGGTGCTCCTTAGCCCTGCTCTGGGGCAGCCTCCTCCTCCTCTTCACAGCCACACAGCCCCAGGGGGAAGGACCTGAGCAGCCCAGAGGGGACCATGTGGGGATGGGAGAAAGGGAGAGAGGGAGGAACTTTGTCTCCCAGGGGCTCTCTACATTGCACCAGCACATGTGGTTCTGAAATAATGGGGTCAGAAATCTTTGTGCAGCACCTCTGAGTATTTGTAACTGAGGATTTTTCTCTGATTTTTTTTTTATTTCCTGGAAAGTGTTGTATTGCTGAGTACTAGGTTGTCCTCTATGACTTGAAATTATTAATATGTGCAGGTTTTAAGTTATGTACCTGCCTTTTGCTATTGAAAAGAACTGTTCTATGAATTAGTTCACTTACACGCACAAAGCCTAAGTATCTGGAACAAAAATTTCCAAATGGTCCAGCCCATTTAATTTTTTTTCTTTTAAGTTGTTCCCTGTTCCCCACAATTTTTCAGCTGTTCATCCTGATTAGGGCTCAGAAAAGCCTCACAGATTGTCTTTCAGGCATGCTTCCTGCGCATCTCTGGCTCTGAAGCAATATTAGCAGTAGGTAGTGTCTCCTTGTTCTGCGACCCCTCGAGCCACTTGCTGGAAGCAACTGCCCGTGAAGGGACCAGAAGGAGCATGAACCACAGTCTGGATGCACCAGAGCCCCTGCAGGGCTGTCTACAACCTTCACCACATCTCAGAGAATACAAGTGTTCTGGGACCTGAATACCCAGACAATTTTTTAGCAGGAGCTACTCCTCACTGGAAGAAATCTGATAAGAAAATTCCAGGAGTGAGGACTTAAAGAAATGTATTTATCCCTTGTTTAAAAAGATGAAGTGCTGCAGGAAAGCATTGGTCTCTAGTGGGCACTTCCAAGCTGTGGCAAGTTTTCTTTGTACTTAGGTAGCTGACAATAGATCATCTACTTCTGTAATAATGTGATTCTGAAGTATGATCCCTGATGCTGGCTTGGAGCTCATGGAAGAAAACCCTTGCTTAGTTATTATTAACACTCTCCATATGTCTTAGAGAAAGATGAGAACTACCTTTACAGGTGCAGGTTTCCTGACAAGACAGTGATATTTGCTATTTGTTGTGCTGCTGCTGCTGCTGAGACTGTTTATATTAAAGCTGGCCACCATCAAATTCGGGGTGAAAATTATTTTCATATAGTTTGGCCTAGTTGTTCCAAAATCAGTAGTATATTTTAACCCTATTTGAAGTCCCTACTGCTTGCAATTAGACTGGAAATTCATTGGGAACATACTTAGTTAGCATGACAGACCACATAAGGTAAGAGGCATTCTTTTATCTCTGATGTGAATATTTTAGCTTTCCTTACGTGGGTGTCATCCTGAAGGCGATGGTGTGAAGGAGAATGGTCCTCTTGTAACAGCAGAAGAACAGGAATTTGGGACAAATAGAAATTTTGCCCAAGTGTCTGTCAGGGGCACAGATACACGCAATGGAGGGAAGCCTAACACACCATTATATAAAGGAGTGAAAGGCTATAAATACAAGGTAATCAGGTCTTCATTTTTATGGATCTACACATCTATCCATTCCTTGGACACAGGACTTCATTATTTAAAGAAAAATGCTGGACAAAATCATAAAGCTCCAAGTACTTTTCAGTTGCCTCAAAATTCCCTGACTGATATTAAAACCAAAATGATATAAAAACTAAAGAGAAAAAAATACAGAAATGAGACTCAGAAAAAAGTGTTGCTAGAAATGAAGTGTAGCCTTAGACAAGCCCATTGAACACTGAATTATGATGTTTGATAGGCTAGACTTGTGTTGGGGCGTTCTAATAAATGCAAATTGTCTAAGTCATGAAAACACGAGGGTGGACATCTCTTCTGATCAGCCTCAGAACTGCTTTAATGTAATGTTGAGAAGGGAACTGTGGAAAGGCAGGCACACCTGGCTGAAACACTTCTAGCCAGCTTTTAGGGCTCATCCTCTGAACATCAGCATTGATACAGCTCACTGTCAGCACTTGGTGTGCTGCACTGACAGCCAAAGAGAAGGGAATCAGGAATCCAGCAATATCTTGATCCACAAGTAAGTTGATGCTAATCCATGAGAAATGAATTTTCAGACTCAGAAGGGTGAATGCCTGTGCTGTTGGTTAACATTCTCCTTGAAAACTAAAACACACCTTTGCCTACATCTTCACACAAGTTTCTGAGCAAGTAAAAATTAGGATTCATGTGGGTAAAAGTTCTTCATTAGATTCATTTTTTCTCCTGAGCGTGGCTGCTCAGCTCAAACTGCACCGTCTGTGTCTGCATATATGCATGACATTTCCAGACATATTTCCCTCAGCTTTCCATCCTTCAGGTTTTTTGAGACTATAGTGTAGCCTGAGCAGAGGGGAGGGAGGGGGGGTGGCTGTACCACCCAAGAGATGCCTTGGCTCAAGGTATTGTCATGTATTTCTCTCTTTCTCCACCTCTTCTGTCACTTCAGTGACACAAGTAATGTACACCTCTATACCATCCATGCACTTGACATGTCAACCTTCACCAGCTTAAAGCCCACCATGGGCCATTTCTACCATGGGTCAGATATTTAACAGTGCTCAGTAGTGACAGTAAGTCCTGAGAAGCTACCCTAAAACAAATTGCAAGCTTGACTTGGCAATTAGAGTCCTAGTTTATTGCTTATGACAAAGCTCGTCCTAAAGCTGGACAAGGAATGATTTTTGGTTTGGTGTATTTCAGTGGAGAATGTTTCAGAGTGGCTAGTACAGTGGCTTTTGAAGACATACTGCCATGGCAAAACACTTGGACATAAGGGATTTTCTTAGGTTCTTTCCTCTCACATCCACTTTCTCATTGTTTGTAATTTCTCTGGCAGATCAGCTGAAAATCAAAATCTTACTGTTGGAGAGAATATACTGTACATCTGTTTCCAAGTTCAGAAATTAGTGAGATCATATTGTTTGTGGATCTACAAAGACATTCCCTTGTTCTAATAAAGAGTAATGTCTGTTCTGTCCTGTTCCTGCTGTACACAGTTACATTATTGCTGTTTATATTTCTCTTATTACTTTTGAAAATCATTGCAGTTCATCTTGATCATCAAATTGGTGTGACACACAACAACATGTAGCTGCTTAATTATGTATGTGAGTGTTCATTTTATCAAAACTACATCTTTCATGAGCAATTCTCTAAGAAGGAAATGACTCCTGTGTAGTTTTTTGTGAGGCATATTTCTGCATGGCTTTGCAGAGAGACACACCACAGTGTTACAACATTTAGATCATAGTGTGCTGCAGCCTGCCATGACACACATGAGAAAACAGAATAATGCTGCTATTATGTCATGCTGTAAAATTTGTAGCAGCCACATTTCCCCAACAAGGTACAAGACTTACCTTCTCAAAACCAGCCTCATCATGGAGACCAGAACAGAGGAAAACCCTTGGGGGAACTTCCAACCATGACAAAGCTCCTGCTGTTTGTCTGCAGCTTTGTTGCCTTCAATGTCACACCTATGCAATGGCACTGGGGTTGAGGGAAAAGCTTCCTCTTTATCAGGGTCAAGAGAAATTAGACTTTCATACCAAAAATCACCCCAGATGACACTCCTGGTGGTTTCAGCATGCAGCTAATGACTGAGTTCTTCCTTTACCCCGGAAGCTGGCTCTATGGATATGGCAGGACACTGCACTGCCAGAGTCTGTGCTCTAGGCACTGTGAAGAGAGAGTGAGTCATTCTGTCCAATTGCTCTCTACAGCTTTCAACATTATCTGATCAAAATATAAAGAAAAACCTATGTAGTTGTTCTATAACTTTTGTAGACTGAAGGATTACCTGTCGGGTACCTCTGTCTCCTTTGATTTCTGTATTAGACAAGTCTATTCTCTTGAACAAGAAATGTTATGCTTCTTAAACTATGCTTCTGCAAAGACCTAAATGATTTTCTTCTTTGGCTCATTAGCTTGTCCTTGCACCTGAGAAAGGACAGTGCTGCTTATGAGCTGAATGCCCACTTCAACTGATAAAGAATGGCAAAGAGATTAACATGGCTTTATCTCCATTCTATCTACACTTCATATTAAATTTCCTTGCAGATTAAGAATTATGTAAAATGCTTAAATCACTGCAGAAAAATTTTTTTGTGTTTTCCTGAGGGTAGTAAGAAATAATACTGCGAAAGGCAGATGGACAGAACAAAGAGCTAGGATATGGCAAAGGCAGGACAATCACACAATGATGAGCAAAGCAGCAGGACAGGAACCTGTATATCAGGTTGGGAAGTAAGTTACAGGGAAGTAAATAGTCATGATAAGTATGTCGTTTTCCTACAGACCAGTCTTTGAGAACCAGATTAGGGACATTTTCCAAAACAATGATAAGCTTATTTTAGTAAATTATTACATAAATCAGCTTTCCCATATCTTTTATCTACTTTTGCATGCACAGTGACAGATTGCACATGAACGAAATTCCTCAGATGAGGTGAGTTACAATGTTCAGCAAGTCCTAGTTGTGGACCTGCATTTCTTCTCAAAGCCAGGCCCCCTCCCGTGCTGTATGACAAGATGTGTTAGGACTCTGCCTGCCAAGGACTCACATTTTACCTTTAAATCCCTGTAATTTTGTGTGTTACCCCAAATGTCTTATTTTTAATGGCTGCAACTTTTTTTTTTTTTTTTTTTCATAATTAGACTAGCTGTGCATTCATTCCCATTTGGATAGAATTTAATTACCTAAATTTTGTACATCAATATATGTCACTCTTTCTAAAAATGCAGCTTCCCCCTTTTAACATTCAGTTAAATTTGGCTTTAGTTAGTTACTTCTGAGTTTGAATTTTTGATAGCTTTGGTGTCCATAGTTTTAGGAAATTAACATATCAAATGGATTATCTCCCTTTTTCTTGGCCTTTTTTGTAGAATCTTTTGCAATCAAATACAGAAAATCATGATTCAGTAATATCCTTATTACTTAGACTATGACAGCTGAATAGAAGCATGACTGCCATCTCCTTTTATTCCTCTAAACAAGAAAATCTGCCCAATTGCTAGAACGGATTTATACTGATTCATAATAGACTAATCATTCACACAACCCTACCAATTAACAATATTACACCAGGAATTAATTTGTCTTGTGACATTTAGGGCACATGTTGCACTTACCAAGGGTGCATGCAGGTTTGCATTAACTCCATAATCATTCTGTTATTAGCTCAAAGTGAAAATCCACCAGTACCCATAATCACCTGTGTAGAAAGCCATCATAAAAAATATTCTCTGGGACGTTGCTGCCTTCTGTATTTTACATAATAACTGCCCTGGTATTTTATATCATAATATGTCTTTAGCCATGAAATATTGCCATTTTCAAATACTTCTGTGCATCAAATCAGAATGTGTGGAGTGTTTCTACAAGACTGCACCCTTAAAGCTTTGATCCTGCAAATGCTTGACTTTGATGACACTTGAATGTGGCTATTATTCACGTTTCTAAGGTTGAGCATATTCATGTCCACAGGATCACTCTTTAGCTCTGGAGAATCTTGAATCAGGAACATTGCCTAGAGATGAGCATACCCTTAGGAATAAATTTTCATTGATGTGCTTCCACGCACAGTGTATAAAGAACCAATGATGTATGTATTTCTTTTCATTTAACGAAAATAAATCCATCCTGTGTCCTCAGTGAGACTAGTTTATCACCAGTATATCAGAGCTAAATGAGTCACAAGTCATCTGAGGCCAGTACTGCCTCCTCAGGCCTCACCTCTGTGTCCCATGCTGGTTTCTACCCACAGGAAGCACAGCCTTTAACAGCACTTCATGAGGACTGACTTAGAGGAGGGCATGAGTACAAGTTCAGATCTATGTGTTTCATATATTTCAGGCAAATTCTGTCCTATTTTTATAGGTTCATGCTGGGATGGAGCTCGAACAGGGAGGTTTGAATTAAACTACTGTGGCAGCAGCCAACACAATGAGTACAGGGCTTGAAAGGACCAGAGCTGTAAAAAAATATTAGTCACATATTATTAAGTAGTGTTTCAGAAGAGCATACCTTGAGTTCATTCTTGCTAATTCAGCAAAACAGAAGAATAACTGCAGTTTGTTATTCTTCACATGGGCATTTACCATTTCTGAGCAACAGTAAAACAGGAGAGGATTGGGACTGCAGCACGTGAGCAGCAGAGCAAGAAATACACAGGTTCAGACAATCACAGCATTTTCATTCACACAAGAAATATTTCTGTCTACCCAAAACCACCATTGAAATCAGCGGCCAGGGTCACAAAAATAAAGTTGTGCAATTGGGTTCTTTGTTTAATAGAGAAAAAAAACGGCACGCCATAACCTCTGGTATACAAAAAAAGACACACCATAACTGCACGTACACACACATGCAGACACAGCCCTGCAATGCCAATTTTATGGGCGATGCCAGCTCTGCACCTGCCTTGCAGCTAGAGAGCAGAACCAGGGGCTTCAAAGACGAATTTTGCATGCACTCACACACACACAGAAATAACAAAGGTATGGCTCAGAAATAACCCTCTGAGCTCTTAGGGCACAGCTAATTGATCGCAAGACTCGGTAGCCTGAGAGTCAGCCCATCAGTGCTGCCATGGGGGGGATGCCACACTCTTGGGAAGGCCTCATCCCATTCCAAAATCGCTTCAACTTCTCTGCCACTGGAAACATCCCTGCTGCTGCCCCCCACACCCCTGAGCATCCCTCACTTCATCCCTCGGCCCAGACAGATTTCCCAGCCGCGGCGCTGCTGGTGCCCTCCCATCAGCAGATATCCATGGCAACCGCTCTCGGCGCCAGGAGGAGACAGCCGAGCTGCATTGACAGCCGCCCTTCTGCTCCTGCCTCCATCTCGTGTGGCCGATGGGCAGGCGGGCGGGTTCCCTGCTCCCCCAGGTTGGGAATGCGCTCCTGCCCGCCTTTGTTCCCTGCTCCCAGCCATCACCGCCCGCTCGCCGGAGCGCTCCTCACCGGGACACCCGCGCAGCAACGCTGATGCTCGGCTGCCGCTGCTCTCACACCCTCCCAAAATTAGCACTCAGTGGGCGAGCCTCGCAAATTGCTGACAAATACAGAGCCTCTGGCCATGCCAAGGCTTTTGTTGCACTGCCCTCAGAAACCAGGCAGCCGCGTAATAAATGTGTTCTTGTAATGCAATTAAATTGGGGGAATCAAATAACTGTTATCAGTGTAAAGCGTTTGTTGACGCCACAGATATTTAGGCGAGATAACAGACTGCACATGGCTTTGCCTCTCCTTGCCAGTGGATGCCAGGAACCGATTTGCATGCCATGGCTCCATGGCTCGGCAGCTGAGCCTCCCGAGGATTTGCCGCAAACCTGTGGGCTGTGGACTGCTCAGCAAGCACATGCAGACCTAACTCTTCCCTCTGATTTCTTTTGTATTTCGAGGTATCGACAGCCCTGGGCGAAGACAGGCTGCCAAAGTTTTTGAACTCAGTTTGGGGAGTGTTTCCATTCTCATTTGTAAGCTAATATTTATTGGATATCCAGCTAAATCTGACTAGCAGTTTGGCTTTGTGATCCTTGAATGAAACAATTTTTTTTCACTCTGTTGCACTTCTTGCCAGATCCTTGGAAAGAAGAAAGACAAAGGAATTTGATGGGCACAGCACCAGCACAATGCTGTCCCGCCTCTGCTGCAGCAGTTCAGAGGCTGATGCTAAACCTCTGTGCAGGTTTAGCTAAACTAGATTCTCTCTGAGTATTGTATTATCCTAAAAGGAGGCTGAGAGACAGGCATCTTACCTTAGTGCCAAATGTCCCTGGATCTATATTGACAAGAATCTGCTTTCCCTTTGGCTGATGCTGAATAACCCCTGTACAGCTCTGCAGTCTTACAAAGGTCTGTCAGGATTAGTCACTAAATACACAGTCCATTAAAATGCCTTAGAATATACCTATGAAACATCTGTGATAAATTTAAGTTTTAAGAAAAAAAGCTGCAATTCATAACTATTTTAAATATTTAAAAATTGGGTTTTCCCCCAAACACATGGAAAATTAAGAGAATCTGTGATGTGAAGAATCTCTTTATATCCTTATTTTAGAATCCAAATTTGAATGATGGTAGAGGGTGTGTTCCTGTTAGCTTGGATGCTTGAATGGTTTGGGGCACAGACATGTTTCGGGTGACTGATGGACCTAACAGGCTAAGATGGCACCAACACGTTCTTCAGCTGCACTGTGAAAATAGCAGCCTACAGCAACATCAGAAACCTGTGTTCTCCCTAGACAGACGCAGTGGATAGGCCACATATGTAGCATATTAATACATAGAGATGATATATACAGGCTCTTTGTCTCATCCTTCTAAAAAGGTTATTAACTGTCTTTCTTACATCTAAGGGGAGAGATTGGCCAGAGCTGTCATATGTTCCTGTCAGATTTTTCATACCAGCACTGCAAATTAGGGCTTTGGGGAGTTAGCAAAAAATAAAGATAGGTGGTACAGAGCCAGGTGGAGAGAAATGTTGAATGTTGCATTTGCATAGGGTTTAACACAAACAGGATCAGAGTGAATTCATTCCTGTTGCAGAGGGCTGTCTTGAGACCCATGAAATAACCCATTAACCCCTGATGGCTCCAGAGCTGAGGTGGAGATAGATCCTTTGTACAGGCAAAATGCCCCCCTTAAAGAATAGCAGTCTGGCTTGGATGCCCACGGTGTTTCCAACTGACTCCAAAAAGATGTAATGCAGTGTTGGAAAATACCATCCCACAAAAACCATAAGACACAGCTATCACTAGAACCTGGAAGGGGAGAAAAATATATCATAGCAATTTTCTCCAAGGCAGGAACAGCTATTATTGGCTAGGAATACAGAGGCTATAGAAGTGATGAATTTCTGAAGCACAAGTCCAGTTACTAGAATCCTCTGCTTTGGTGTGATTTGTTCACTGCATACGTTTACAAAAACAATTCTATCAGGTCTTATTCTTTCCTGTTGGCTATTTATTTATGATATTGTACAGGCCATACCTCGTCATAAGCCTGGGTATCTCAGAGGCTGCCCCAATGTACAATGCCTTCATGAAAGATAGAGAGAGAAGAACCACACCTGTTCCAGCCTGTTCCCACACTAGAGTGAGGCATGCAGTGCTGTGGTCAAAAGAAGGAGAAACTGGCTAAAAAACCTGAGCCAACAGTGAATATCATTAACTGCCTGTATTTGAAGTTCAAAGTACAGAACTACCACAGGAGAATTTATTTCCAGCCTCACCCGAGCTTCACTTTCTTTATTTAGATGGTTCAGGGCAGCTGGAGGCAAAACCTCATTATTTCATTACTCAAAAAAGACCCATGAACACCTCTTGCCCCATACATACATAGAACACTAATAGTTATAATAGCAACAATGGAAGGCTCATGCAAAAGACTTCAAGACCCATCCCTTCACAGTTAAAAAAAAAAAGAAATACAAATACATAAGTGTAAACTGTAAATAAGCACTATGAGAGTTTCCAGGATTTGAATGTTTCTCAAAAATCTACTGTGTATCAGTGGAAGGCTTTGCTCACTAGGAGAGAGATAACAACAAGGCTTGTTCATGTAGCTAGCATGTGGATTTAAACTATTTTACTCCCATTGTTTCAAATATATTCATGCTTTCTTAAAAAGGAACTTTCTCTACCCAGAACTGGGCTATTTCTGCTTGATTGTTCCGTGAACTCACCATAATTCTTCTTTATGATGCCAGTCTGTCACCTTGTAAATAATTGTCATGTCAAAAATTCAACATCATAAGTTTATGGTGAGATGAAGCAAGAGAAAACAGGCAGTGGGGTTAAAAATACTTGGTGAAGCAAGCCTTTGAAAGTAGCCACAGAGGCCTGACAGAAAAAGAAAAAAACACCTGAGAAGTAAGCAGATGTAGGCAATGACACAAGTCAAAGTGGCCCCCAGTGTGAAAACTCTCCTACACAAGACAAATGAGAGCATTTGGGTCACAGAACAGTCACGTCTGTGTGAAGGGTGGAACATATGGAAATTTTTCCTGTTAATTAGGGTGTGCCTATGGCAAGGCCACTGCAGTTGGACTTGCTTCAATTCAGAAATGTTCAGCTCAGCATAATGGTCTGGTTGGAATTCAGAAAAGAAAACCAAGGGTTGTGAGATTTTTTCCTTTTTTTTTTTTTTAACAAATGCCAGAACAGACTATGTAGAAATCAGAAGGAATAACAGTATAGGAATGGAAGAAAGCCAAGAGTCTGAGCTGTGAAGGTGATGCCCCAGGTGAGACATTCTGTTTTGGGATGCCAGCTAGGACAGAGGTCCCATGCCTTTCCATTCTGCTTAGGGTCAGTTTCTGCCCTTCACAAAATGAGGATGGTGATGTTTAATGGCCTCTGTAAAGTTCACTGGGTTGGGACGAAGGGGATCTGGACTTTGTTCTTGTCACTTCCATCACTGGTTGAGTGATGCTGGGCCAGTTCCTTTGCTCTACCCTGGGTTCCTCAGCTTAATCAGGGCTAACAATACTGATCTCCTCTATAAAGAGCTTTCCAGTCCACAAAAATCTGGATGTTATTATGATGATTGGCAATCACATCATGAGAGTGGGATTAATTTTTTTTAAATTCAGATGTTTAAAATATTTTAACTCCTTCCTAGCAGCCCCAAGATAATTCTACAGTCACTTGAGAAATAAACATTCTCATTAGTGTTTGTACACAATATTTATGAGACTTGATCCAATCACCAAACATAAATGCAGCCCAGAATATGAACTACATTTAGACTCACCTTTTGAAGGAATTGTTGAATACTCAGGAATTGAAATCTTAACTAATGAAGATAAACACAAAGAAATGTGTAATAGATCCAGCTTTTCCAGGCTTATTTTCATTACCAATTATTTGGTAATAAAGAGAAGTCTTACTTGTGATTCCTAAATGAATCAAAGCCATCCATATAGCTGTTAAGGTGATGGCTGTTTCTCCAGTGAAATGGGATTTTTTGTCACTTTGCTCTTCTTTGAGCTCACAACAAAAATTCAAATTCAGGACTAGTGATGACACAGAGTTCTTTGGATACCCAAAGACATGGACTTTGGATAAGGTTTGTGGTGAACTACAGCATTGTGTCCTCACTGGGCCTGTGTTCATGCTGTCCTCACAAGTATGAACCTGTGTTTCAGATGACCATCCTTGTCACAGCACCCATGAGGTATCTTAGGGACCTGACACAGAGTGACACCGATGCTCAGGGGAAAACCTCAAGTTTATTTAATATAGTCCCTCAATGCTAATTAAGAACTTAGGAACTGATAGAGGATTTTAAATAAGCCTTTAAAATGATACTGTCTCACCTGAAAGCATGAATAGGTCCAAATTAGCATTTTGAATGAGATAAATTGCTGTAGATCCAAGCAGGTAATCAATCACACTTTATCTAGGCTTTTCCAGGGATAGAGAGGGTGAATGAAACTGCAGTATTGAAAAGAAAAAGAACACAATACACCAGCCATGCTCCCTGCCCACCCCCGAATAAAGACAAGGAGATTTTAGAGAGTCTCCACTACAAGGAGATGCCCCTTTTTGTGAGTAAGCTTTACGAAAATAAAAAAAAGCTCACGCCTCTCATTTCTTCTGCACAATCTGAGAAACGAAGTAAGCAAGACCAGCCAGTTGTGTTCTATACACCATTCTTATGGTCTGTTTCCCTTTGACATTTTCTGCTACTCATCTTGTGTTTCAACAGCACGTACTTGCTAGTTCATTTGACAGCCTCTCCTGCCCTATACACAGACCTGCTGATTACATCAGGTTCATTGAGGTTCAAGAGCAACTCAAATGTGAAAGAGAGCCCTCATTTAGTTCCACAGTAATCTTGTAAATGCTGCACAAAAGTATCTCTAATTTCCCCACAGGGAAGGACACACTGACCCACAGACACTGGGGGACACCATGATTTTCCATCATTGTTTCAGGAGTTGAGAACTTGTAAGGGGGTTTTTTTGGTTGTTTTTGTTATGTTGGGCTTTTATCCTGGAATGATTAAACAATGGAAATCTACATCACATGAGATCTTCCAAATATAGCCTGTACTGATGAGAAGAGATAAATATATCTCCCTTTGTTCTTTTCTGAGACCACCACAGATACAAAGAGTAGAGGTTATTAAGTCTGATGTCCCAGCTGTATTAGCCTTTCTATACTGCAACTGAATACAATTGAATTTATTGACTAGGCTTACATCACTAAGGTATCCAGAAAAGCCACAGGTATCCAGAAAAAGATTCCTTCAGTGAACTGGGGGAAGAGATGGGGTTGAGGGAAAGCATATTTTGATTTTTCGTCAGTTAAGGCTTTGAAAAAAATATATTTCAAAATATACAGCAGCAACGTGATGTTTCCACTGTGTATGTATTTGCACTCCAGTGTGTCAGAAAGTTGTGAAATTATTCATGGGCTTTTTCTCTGAGATAAGTCGATGGAGAAAGATATTATCTCCTCTCAGCTACTTTCTCCTAAGCTTGAGATAGCCTCTGATGTTGATTGGCTTACTCATATGGCTGGAAAGATCAAATAGAAGACACAAGCTGGATGCTTTATTCAGATAATCATCCATTTTTTTGGCTTATTTGAAATACACAGATAATAGCTGACAATTTTCAAAAAAAACCCCACAAAACCCCTCAATAATGTCAAGAGTCATTCATGTCATATGTGGGAAGATTGTCTACAGTGAGACAACATTGTTCCTTATTTATGTTCATTGCTATCCTTACAGACTCTCTTTATTTATTTATTTGTTTGTTTCCACAGAAATTTAATGATGGTCATTCACTCTTGACTGTTTTCACCTCTGTTTTCCCACACAGTACCTGAAGGACAGCAGTCTTCCCAGAGCTACTTTGCAGCAATCAAAATTGCAATCAAAATTGTTATGTTGCAAGCAACAAATTTCATATTTTCTGCTACTCTCCCTTCAGGGTAGGTCACATTTGAAGCAGTAGTTAGGATTCTATTTCATTGATAGCCATGTCCAAGAAGAATATAATTTATTTGAAAACACTACCTATACTTGTTCAGCCAAGGAGTACAAAACTCTGCATTTTTAGATTCAGCTGTGCTGCACATTGCTTAGGTGCAAAGTCTTTATCTTCTATTATGGGTAGTACCAAAATTTGGCTTTTCTTGGAAATTCTGGAGAGATTTCTTTAAAAATCTAGACATGACCACTTAAGTGACTTAAACCAGAAGGAAGATGACTTATTAAATAAAATGGGTTTTGATTTAATCACGTTTCAGAACTGACTTTGATGATCTGGAAAATCCAGGAGGCATTGTAAACACCTGCATCCTGAGGCCAGTGTGAGCAGCAGCTGTACCACCCCTTAAACTGCACTCCTTGAACAGCTAGATTAAAACAAGGCAAGCATTTATAAAACTTCTGCTGGTCCCCTACTTTGAGGCTTAAAGACAATTCTTGGGGCTTCTGTGGCAAGAATCCTCAACCCAAGTTAATTCAGAGGATAGATGAAGAAATACAGATGAGTTATCTGAAAATGCAGTTGAGTATCTATTGTTGTCACTATCTGCACTTAATACTTGTGACAGACACTACGAGAAGTACCAATACATTATTCAAGCAGTCCATCCTACTGAGAAATGGGCAGCTGTGGTAAAGGGATGCTTGGACAAGCACTCTACATTGGATGGAATTTAAAGCAAAAGGACCTCCCCCAGTCTCACAGGAATCACTCTAGACAAGCTTTGTTTTTGAGTGAGATACACAGCTGTAAACAGAGGGCCTGGATAGCAGGTGTGATCCACAAATGACAGCTCTGACCACCTCTTTTCCTTCCCCACACCAGACCAAACAGCATTTGAAGGCTGCCTTGCAGTAACTCATGGCAGACTTCTCCATCTCACCCTGCCATTTGGAGCATGTTGCCATTCTCTCTCCCCAGGCTGCCCACATATCTGGTCTCCGTCCCAGGCCCACAGATACTCATCTCTGGGCTATGACAGCAGCTGCAAACTGCTTGGAGATATGGAGCAGGTGGAAAATCCTTGATCCATGCCAGGGATGAAGGGATTCTGTTGTGAAGGTGTTTCAGACCTTACGTGCATGCATAGACACAGGAATGGTTATGCAGCTTGCAGGATATAATCAAACCTGCTGTGCTAAATCCAGAGATGCAAAATGCAGACTTTGGAACCATGGCAGAGATCTCAACAGAGTGACCAGAACATGAAAATGTAGACATGTATGTATGATGGAGGATGAAAATGGGTGCAGGCAGCTGCCCATCACATAGCACAGGAGTACACAGTGTATTGGGCAAAGGTCACAGAAGCACAGGGGGTTATTCTGCTCTCACCTTGTCTTCTAGACAATCCCTGCTAGGTGGCTACATTCCAGTTACCAGATTTCCCCCAAACAACTGGAAGAACCAAGGAACACAGCATAAAAAGTAAAATCTACTACTTTTCTGAGAAGAAAAAAAATCTCATTAAAGACACTATTCCCCATATAAAAGAACAGCAACATCAAAAGTGCCACACATCTACCCATTTGAAAGGCAAAAACTGAGAAGCCCTGCCTGGTTCCCTTGCCTATGGAAGAAAAAGTCACCTCTGCCCCAAAACAGGAGCCAGTGCTTATAATCTCTAACTAATAAGTCAAAAAAGAATGACATGATTGCACACTGGTTGGTTTACCAGAGTAATTTATGTTGTTCAGCTAATTCCTGAGCAACAGCAACTATATTCACTGCTTACTGAGAGACTAAGTCTGTCAAGGGAGTAATTTTCCCTATGAAATATGTAAGCAGTTGAAGGCACAGAGACAAGAATAGTCCATTTTTACATATCTGATATATTTTTGCTTTGTTATAGTGACAGAACTTCAAAGGAGAGTTAAAATGTCAGGTGTGACTCAGTTTACACATCCATACGTGTCAAAGGTCCAGCACAGTACCTGTTTGAAACAAGCTGCTTCCTGCCACAAAGGACTGTGTTCCCTGTGCCAGGGGATGGAGTCAGTACTGTCGCCACCTTATTTCCCCCTCTTTCACTTTTATCAGCTCATAAATTCTAAGCATATGAGAACACATTGTCTTCTTAGACAACAGGCTTCAAAAACAAGGGGGAAAGATGTGTTTTCCCAGGGATAGGTGGCTCAAAGGATTGCACAGTTATAAAGATCTACTCACAAGGGGATTCACATGAGATGACACACAGGATATGATGGTGGGAATAAAAAAAAAAATCAAGGCAGCTCACAAGACTAAGTAAAAAAGAAAACATTCAAAAATGTAAAAATACCCAAACCTGACGCATTTCAGGATCCTAACTAGTAACTGCTGAAGCTGTGAGAAGACAAAGATCATTGAGCTGAAATATTGGTAGTAGCTCTTTCACAAGGGAACGAAAGGTCACAATGACGTCTTCTCTCCAAGATGTAGTTTCCTAATTTTCTCCCCAGTACAAGGATTGAATTCACTGAGAAAGTTGTGCCCTTGTGGAAGGCATGAAATCTTCTGCTCAATATTTACATCTTTACTGAGTGGTAATATGGAAAACAGGTTCAGGGAGTGTAGAAGCAGGCAGCTTGGGGAATACTCTGGTTTGGTCTGAGGCTCTGCAGAGGCAGACAGCCATCTACTGCCAACAAATGAAATAGAAAGAAGCCCCACAGGCTTCCTGAGAGCTGCATTTGCAGAAAACCATGCCTCACAGGAAACAGCTTTGCTTGGCACATCAGGCTATCCGTGCTAGCCAGCATCAGGACAAACCTGTCTCAGGAAAATGTAATATTTTCTTCTCCCACTGACATGTTCGTGCTGCATGTAGGGGAAAAAAATCAGGAGCAGATGACGGAATGGAAGCCTTTTTCATACAGATATGCTGTAGGTTTTTGGATTCCATTTGTGGAAAATCCCTTCTCCCCCCTCTCCACCCACCTCAACATGCACAGTCGGATTCACAATGAATCCTCACAGACTGAAACACTCTGAGCTCTGACAAGGCAGGGCAGCAAATGGAGGCCAGCAGTGCAAATTGGAGCACTGGGAGCACACCGCAGGTAGCTGAGTATCAGATTATCCAGGCACCACAGACTACAGCTTCCACCTGGAAGGCAGAGAAACAAAAGCCTCCCTTTGTGTCCCAGGGTTTTGCAGGAATTAAACACAGCTCCTCTCTGTGGTAGACCCAGACTCTCACAAGGAACAGGGAGCATCCACTGAACTCCCAGGCTGTCCTCAGGGAATGGACTATTTTAAGCCTGCTTGCAAACATCTCCCTGCGTATGTGCTGTATTTTCACGGAAGAATAATTTAATCTTCATTGCCATCATTAATTTTTGACAGAGAGCACCATATGACATCCTGTTTACAGCCCACTAAATCTCCATTATGAAGCCATGCTTACAGAAAGAAGAACAATCTGAAGAGCTGTGTTAACTTTTATGATTATATTCCAGCCCTGAAATACAGAAACATGATTGAAGTTACACACAAACATACAAAAAAAAAAAAATTGTTCTGCTGTTTTTAGGATCCAGAGGAAAAGCTTCTTGTTTAAATAACCTGTATTAATACAACAGATACCTTTTAAAAGACCTTCATAACATATTGGCATTCATCACTATGCAATATTTACTCTGTAGTTTCCAGCTGTGTTGAACAGCACAGGTAAGTTCTGCTATTTGGAAAAATTCTATGACAGCAGCAGAGATTTAACCACGGTGAGCAGGATTTTGTTAATACTTCTTGTACTTACATGCTTTCATTTGGAAATCTAAGAGTTTTGGTGAGATGTGTTACTTTTCCCTGGGGTGTAAAACCACTCAGAAATAAAAATCTCCATCGGCAAGGAGAACTGAGGAGAGCCAAGAGCTCCAGAAGGCTTTTGACATAGAGGCATCACAACCACCAAGACTCTGAGAGGGACTTGTAAAGCCAGGAACAGTTCAGCAGCCACAACACAGCATGGCACAATTGCACCAGTTCAACAACAGGGAAATCCCACAGTTTAGGCCGAGATTTACCCAACCAAGTTAGGCACATACAATTAGTTTAACACTTCTTCAAAAGTCAGTGGAACAAAAGAGGTCCCTCCAGGGAGTAATTCTAGTCTTAGACTAAACTACTTGAAAGATAACTTAAAGCCAGGATTATGCTCTGCAGTTCTCCCACTCTTCCCTTCCTGCAGAGAGTGCATAGAGAAACTCAAACAAATGCCTAAAGAGTGTGGGGCAAATGTGGGCAATAATTGCCCTCTAACCCACCTCCTTTGAGATGAGACTTTCTCTTTGCAGCAATGTGAAGGATATCCAAGACAAAGCCAAGATTTCTAGTCCTACCTAACTATTTCAGGTGAGACTATTCTCTTCCACTATCTACTTTAATAAGGATATATTCTATTAAGCATTTTATGAAGCATTTAAGTATATATTTAATACAGTACTTCTCTTTCAATCCTGCTCCTAGCAGCAATCATTCTTCACGTACACCCAATCTCCTTTGGATTTAAGAAAGTTGAGTCATGGCTTAATAGTCTAAAATGATTCCCATTAACAATAGCTCCCAGTCATCAGTTTCTAAGGAAAACCTTAGTGGCAGTGTTGAAGTGACAGCTCACGACTACACAGGGCAAACCCAGGGTTGTGTGGGTAACTCCAGTCAGCAGGAATCCCTGGAAAGTATTTATCTAGAAATCAAGGTGATTTCAAGATAAAAATTAGACACTACAGCCAACAGCCCTGTGGTTAATTTAATCTTCATAGATTAACCAAAAATTTCTATAAAATTTTATTATTGTGTGTATTGTACAAATTTACACAAAGCCTGGGTTTTGGATTCATTAATCTTTTCAGTCTCCAAAAACCTAGCAGCAAGTACATGTAACTCTCTTTGTTAGAGGAACGAATAAAATTCTGGGAATCTATTTTTGTTTGTTTGTTTTTCGTTTTGGTTTGTTTTTTATTATTATTTGTTTGATTTTGGTTTTGGCATTATTTTTATATTTGGATGATAGATACAAAATTAAGAACAACAGTTTTGACTGTTTCTTACCAAGTTCTCTCACAGTTAAGGATTTTACAAAAGGAGCAGGAGATGTTTTTATCACCATCATCAAGAATTCCATAGTGCAAGACTACTGATGGCTATCAGATATGACTATATTTTTATTTCTTTCCCCCCATTTATTTTTTTTATTAGTAGTACAGCCTGTTGAACTTCACACTCCAGTGAGGGCATTGCACAGCCTTCATCTGGGAAACACTGATGTCCTCTTTGACACCTCTTCCATGACCCACACGTATACTCCCTCAATTCTGTTTTTTGCCTTTCCCATCCGTTTCCTTAAAGAAAGGCTGTTCTCCTCTCTCACAGCTCAATGTTCCCAACTGCCTGCTGCCTATTTCCTACACTGATGACAAGTGCCCTCCCCAAGACTTCTCCCTAAGCCCTCAGTACCTATGCTCCTTTTCCTTAGAGCCACGTTCCTGCTTCACAGCTCTATCTCAGCCATCATCAGAGGGCTGCTAAGAGCTGTGAAAGAGCAGAGGAAAGTTGAGGAGTGTTCCTCAAGTCCTAAAGAGCCCACTTTGCCTTTGCTGCCTGCACTCTGTGGAGCTCTCTCTGCTGCTGCTCCACCACCACCCACACCTGCCCCTTCCCTTCAGGTTTCAGGGCTGCAGCATAAGGAGCACAGGGTAGGAGGCAGACAGGGAGGGCATATCGACATAGTCTCGTTTTCTCTGAAGTTTACATCACATCTCGATTTCCTGGGTCATCTCTGCCTCAGCCTGCTGCCCTGCCCCTCTATCCCCCCGCCACAGCTGTGGCTCTGTGAGCTACCTGGCTTCCTTCTGTCTTTCCCTCCAGCACACAGAGTGCAGAGAAAATAAAGCTTTTAGTGCAGGCTGTGGTCAGGAAAGAATTGAGTGAAGCAGTTACTTTTACTGACGTTTCTTTATTCCCATAGCTATTGGGGCAAAATTGAATAAGGGGGGATAGGATTGGTGATCACATCAGCTCTGCACGGTGGTTAAAGGGCTGTGAACCCTGTTGAGAAACTGGTGATCTTCTTTTTCCTCCCATCTATATCTAATGCGTTTCTATTTAATTGCTCTGACATTTACCTAGTGGAGATCAGATGTAGGATTTGGAAGAGAGAATAGGTTTCAATGAATGTAACAATTAGATTATGTAAATGGGAAGAGTGCTTAAATACTTAGGTAGCAGACTTTGCAGAAAGCTCAACATCCCAAACCTTTGCAAGCTCAGTTAATCCTACATGGTATAATAGCCGTGACTATGTGTGGCTTTTCATGTGAAGGCAAAGGAAGTAATAAAAGCTTCTGTAAAAGGATGACTAAAGGGAGCCACTCTCAGTACACAAGTTTTATAGGCCCTGCAAAATCAAAGAAAAATGCTACACATCCTTGATTCCTCTGTAATGAAATTATATTTATCATTTACATGCACAGACCAATGTATATTCTGACATTAAAGCAAAAAAAGTTCAACAATCAGACCATAAGGGTGCTGTTACACTTGGAGGGTTATAAAAATAAGCTAATGCCAAGGAGGTTGTGTGCTCTAACTGCCTGACTTGGCATTTGGATTTTTCTGAAAACTAGAGTTCCTCTTCACCTGCAGGTCAGAGACCAAGGCAAAGAGATGCAGAGATTTTGTGCACTGGATCTTTGTTCAGAAGCTCACCTCTTCTATTTCATGACTTCAGAAGTTTTAAGTGAACTTGCTGAACTTGCTCTTTGGGAAGAGGAGAATGTTTTACCCACTTCAGTTGTTAAAGTGACTTTGTGCTTGTGACAAAACTTTATGTGTGACTTGTTTCCTGTGGGAAAAGGAACCCTGTTTGTGGGGAGCAGTGATTGTGGGTGCCGTCGGTGTGCTTTAAGGCTACAAAGGATTTTGTTGGTAGGTGCTTTCTCCTCCCTACATTGTTATTGTGAAAGGGCAGCAAACATTATATCTTGAAATGTTTACAGCTTGGAGAGGGTTGCTGGCAGAGCTCTAGAGAGACATCCCAATCTGATTTGTGACTCCAGACCTTATGGGGACAGGCACCTCCAGCAGGCAAAGAAAAGTGGCATGGGTTTCTCCTCACATGCCTAGTGCAATCCCAGCCCTTGTCCTCTCCTGCAGTATGTGTTCCCTCCTTCTCTTCTGTTTCTCCTTTTCCTTCCCTGCCTCTGGGCCATTGCACTTTTAGCTGTGTTTGAAGTGGTTTGCTGCTATGCACACACACCATGGATGGTGATAGAGCACACATGTATTTTACCACAGATATATGGAACCAGGCCCTAAACTCCAGCATGCTCTATCTACTTGAGCCAGCAGCAGTGGCAAATCCTTCTCCTTCACCCTTCCCTGCAGCCCCAGGCAGCAGCAAATCCTCCTTCACCTTTCACTCCAGCTCCAGGCAAAGTTTTATTGCTATTCATTTTCCTATTGCACACAGGATGGACTACATTTTATTTCTTTGTTCAGAGGTTTACACTGAGACTCTCTTCAGACTCAAACTCCCCTGAGGAGAAAGAAAAGGAAGAAAATAAAAATAATAATAAACCCCCCTGAAACTACTAGCTCGGATGACACTGAAGTTGAAGAACAGCAGTTTTGGCATGTGTGGAGAGACAGCATCACACTCCTCTCTTCTCCTTTTCCTGCCCTCCCCAACATGGTGACTAGAGATGCCAACTCTGGAGTCTGGGAGCAAGAATGGGCTGGAAAGTCCTATCAGGATTGAAGCTCACAAAGGGGAGAGAGCATACTAAAAGGAGCAGAGGATCTGCCACAGCCTAGATAGCCTGAGGGCTCATGTTTTGTTTAATAGAATGTTCACTATAATTTTCCTCAAAGCCATAAATGGGGGGGGTTGGAGGAGGAGAAGGTCAGTAATTGAGATCCTTTGAGGGTTCAGTCATGCTCCTTATTTGAATCTCTTACGTATAAGAATAAACAAAGAGGCTGTGGAAGCTGTCCATGTTATGTTTCCACAGCTGGAATTTTTTCCAAGATGCATTTTTGAGCAGAAATCATGCTTTTTTTTTTCCTTAACAATTGTGCTAACCGCTAGGCTATTATATAGAGGGCGTGACAAGAGGTGCTGCACCTATATTTTTCTTGCTGGTATTTGCAGTGGATAGGAGAGAAGGAAGGAGTAAATATTTTAGGATTCATCATAGCCAGAATAAGGTGGACATCAAAATGAGATGAATAAGATTTACTCTCTGGAGGTGTTACTACAAAGTCAGTGTTGACCCAAAAAGCTTGATGAAGGTTAAATCAAATCATCTCACCTCTACAGGCACTTAAAAGACAGTTGTACATCTGCCAAAACTGATCATAATTGTCCTGGGCTGATGCTGCTCTTCCCACCTCTTTGATTTATGGTAAATTTTTGGGACAGTGCACATCTTTTGCCGTCTTACGAGATTTATATTGTGTAAGCTCTGTTATACCACAAATAAATATAGTTTCCTAAATGAAGGGTTCTTCCCTTAGCAGTTTTATATCATTTGAGTGCTTTGGCTCTCTAGGATACTATGATCATTTCAGGTGGTGTTAGGAAAAATATATTCTTTTTGTAAGGGGTAAATAGGATAAATGTCAAGAAACCAGAATTCTTCAAAAACTGACACAGTATCATGAGCTTTGGTATAAATAAGCTCCTATAAAAGGAGTAGTGTTTGTCACATCTCCTTTATGATTTCCCACCTTAATTCCATTTCTTCCTGCCCTCCCACACACAACCACTTTACACATCTCCAGCCCTCTCAGCTGAAGTTTCCTCCAGGGCTGTTTAACTGCATTAGGCTGTCTTCGCTGAGAGACAGTTGAAAATAAAAAACCCAACACCTTCATGTTCTAGGGGTGCTACCAAGATCCAAATCCTGGACCTTTTAATGACTGGCCAGCTGTGGCCATGCATATGAAGCATCCTGTGGCATTGCTTATGCACAATGTCTTCAGGAGCATGCAAACTAACCCCAAGGAACAGCCAGACAAGGCTCTCCGCCTTTTCACAAAAGATAGAGAGCAATGTTATTGAGCTGATGGAAATACATTTTTTAGGAAAACACAAGAGCTTAGATGCTACGTTTCTGCAGCAGGTAGAGGTTGGTAAGAACATCACCCACAAGGCAAGGAAAACGGTCAGAAGTGGTCTTCACCCTTTGTGAAGAATGCAAATAGGACTACAGTGGCTACACATATGGGGCCAGCTGGACTAAAGGGAAAAAAAGATGCTGTCCTCCAGCCAAGAATATAAAGTACTAAAAGCAGTTATGCCACTGTGAGCAGTTTAGTGGCTCAGCATTCCTCGTTTCCCTTCCCATTTAGAGTAGGAAGGATATAGCTTTTACTTGTCTAGGGCAAAATATGATAAAATTATGTTCTTCCAAAAGAACTGCTACCTTTCTTCCTTCCACAACATGCAATACCAAAACTCAGTGCAAAAATACCCATTTCAGCCTATCAAAGCCCTCTGAAGTTTGCAGGATCACTGCAATGGAAGAGGACACAAAGGTCACAAATTTTGGTCAGGATAATAGCTTGACAATGCAGCCAGCCTCAATAGCTGTGACTGTTCAGCAGGCAAAGGGCTGCAAGGAATCACTGCTCCCAGAACTGTGCAACCCCATCCCTGCTACCAGGACCCCAGGCTATGCAGTATGGAGGCATATCAGTCACTGAATTTTTAAGATACTCTCTCCCTCTCCAAAGCCTTAAGCACTGCTGAAGTTAATGTTGTTCCTAATTATATCTTAAATAAACATGTGACATCAAAAAAATTACTCTATAGATTCTCCCTCATCTATATTTACTCAGGCATAATAGCAGCTGCCTACACGATTTTTGTCTTGCTAATGCACAGCAATAATCATAGAACCACCCCCAGCCTATCTATTTTGGTAGAGTGCAGAAATAGACATTAAACCTATAAATGTCAGAGCATGCCTTCGTTTCAGATGTTAGTATCATTTAAATTAGCACTTGAATGATGTTTCCACAACGTGAGAGCTTTTCAAATGATGGTATATTGCACAAGAAGTGCACTGGCCCTGCTTTAAGCACCTCCAACCCATTAGGCCCAGCTGTAATTTGGTGCTTTTAGAAAAGCAAACGCATCGTATAAGAAAGGGCTGTGGTGTTTTTTGTTTATGCCCACAAGTCCCCAGGGAATTGCTGATGCCATAATTACCTGAGTATTTGAACATGGGGCTCTGGTTGGGAGGTAAACATGAGTTGTGCTTGTTGTCCAGATACATTTAGGAACAGCTGTGTCTGAATGGTTGGAACATCACATTATCTGAACATGTCCTCACATTTCAGAGTGAGCACACTGCTCACTATGAAAGCAATGCCATTGGAGGGAAAATATGTTACCTGGAAAATGGAAGCAGCAAATCATGTATTTTCTGTAGGTCTAGGAAAATTAGGAGCAAATCCTCCACCTTCCTTTTGACCACCCAGTAAGATTAATTAAAAGAAAACCAGGAAAAAAGAACTGATTATTCGAGATTTAGTGGACATGGGGAAGCTTTAAAACAAGGCTTCCTTGCAATAAAAGACAAAAACGGGGAAAGTGTGAAATCAGACAGCAGTTAGACCAGATCAACTCAATGCTGCTTTCAAGAAACAGAAATTCTGCTCAAACAAAATAGTGCAAAAGGAGACACCTGGGATCAGATTTCTGGGAACAATATATGTTTGTTTTAGGGTGAAGTGCTTCCATAATTCTCTTACGTTAAAACATCAATTTCTGAGAAGGCTCTATATGTCATTAGTAAGTCCTCTCATTATAATAAAGTCTTACACCACAGACATCACATTTTATTACAAACATCATGCAAATAGAGCATATTGCTTCATCAGACAGAAGACTAAGTTCATACTCCTCTCTAAAGTAAAATCCACAGCAACCACCAAACCACCCCACACACAGGAGCTGCATGTACAAAACCAACAGTGACACCTCGTGGGCAATAGTCAAGCACAAATTTATTAACTATGATTTCTTCCAGAACATCAACTTTAGAGATTGATCATTACAAAAAAATGAAGGCATATGCTCTTTTGTAGCACTAGGAAAAAAATCATCCTTCACTGAGTGCTGCAGAGGATAATGCAGGCAGCCCAGCAGCTCCACACAGAACTAGTCAGGTATCCTGCAGGAGCAGGAGCAATGCCAATGGAGGGAGTCCTGACTGGCACTGGGAATGCCGACAGCAGGAGTTTGAATTAGAATCAGGTGTGCACTCCAAAGGACATCTCCCCCCATCCCTACTTTCTCCAGTTTGGTTTGCATTCCAGTGCTGTCCCAGCACATAACACTAAACTGGAAGACAACATTCAGGACAAACTGCACAGGACAAATGGGTGTGCAGTGCACAGGACAAATGGGTGTGCAGTGCCCAGGCCAGCCTTGGCCTCACCTGCAGCATGGAGGGGATGGCCAGCCTGCCCAGAGCCTCCCACAGACTGGTTCTGGGTGCTGAGCAAGCCAGGCTTTGCATGGCACTGGGCTCCAGCTAGCCTGGATCTGCACCTCACACTGTCTCCCAGGGTCTCTCAGTCACCATGTGTGCTGCTGATATCAAACTAGGAGGAGCTGTGGGCTTCCTTAAGGGTAAAGGGACATCTGGATAGACTACACAGCTGGATCATCAACTGTATGAAATTTAACAAGAGCAAGTGCTGTATTCTCTACCTAGGATGGGACAATTCAGGTCATAGGTACAAACTAGGGGATGAGAGGCTGCAGAGCAGTCCTGCAGAAAGTAATCAAGCGGTTTAGATTGATGGCAAGTTAAATTTGAGGCAGCAGTAGCCATGACAGCAAAAGGGCCAGCCACAATCTGGGGTGCATCAGGCACAGAATACTTCTCCCCACGTAAGTTCCAGCAAGAAATTATGTATGGCACTTGTATCATCTCTCAGCACACACTCTCATCAAAAATAAAACCCATATAATAAAACCTTCTTAGTTTCCTTTATCAGAGTGAAAACTTGAGTGAGCTGCAATTTGAGGACAGAAACAGTCTGGTTAAGCTACAGGAGAAGTTTTTTAATGGTAAGACTACAAACAACAATTTTCAAATCTCTTGTTAAAAGTGGCTGCTGAGCAAGAGCTCTGAAGAGAACAGTTAAGGACTGGAAGAACTCAAAGGAAATGCCAACAGAACATTTTGGTAAAGGAGCACTGCTAGCTCCTTCCTTTGGTCCACAGTTAAGGTCAACATTAAAGTAAAACCGAACAGACCAAGTGCCAGTCTGTCCAGATTCTACTACACTGCAAATCAGCCAGCACACAACCTGTCAGCTGCTCAAGGCACACAGTCATCTTTGCTTCACTGCCCAGCCTTTTTCTTGTTTTTTTACTGTCACTGAAGAGTTCAACACACTTTCAGACAGACTGAGCTAACATGCTAAACTTCAGGCATATAAACTCTCTCTTGCACACTGGAGCAAGGATATAGCTAAACACTGGATATGTCTTTTGAAAAGAGTGTTAAATTTTGTTTTTTCTAGTTACTAGAAAGACTGAGGAAGGAAAAGCATGTGTTAAATGCATTCAAGAGCTAACAGTGGCAGTAAAAGATGAAGCACAGAAATACAGAATCAATTACAATTCTTCTAAAGGATGGTGTGGCCTGGCATAAATCTTGTCATGTTACAGCCTGCACATGCCTGTCAACACCCATCTATGACTACAAAGACTGACTGGATAATCACTATTAACACTGCCTGGGGTTATTCACCTCAGCATAGTAAAGGCTATTCACACTAATACCTATGTGGTTTCAGGTTTAGATTAAGTGTCCAGATGCAGACCCTTTGGATCACTAGTAATATCAAATTATTGGATAAACTGCTGAAATTCTTTTGTATGTTACAAATTGTTCAGCTTTCTTGTAGTGACACTGAGCTAAGAAGCATCGTGTTGAAGAGGGCACAATCAAACCACAAGATTAAATAGATTTGTGATTTCAAGTAAGGCAAATTTTCTGTAAAATCTAGTGGTTTTTTTAGACAAAATGAACAAATGCAACTTTCAGGCATCTTAAATAAACATTCCTCTTTTGAGGAGAGAAATAAATATTCTACTTTGTAGGAGAAGAAAAAAAACCCAACAAACAACTTTCTGGCCAGGTTTTCCATCCATGAAAGAAGTAAATACCAGACTCCTACATTAGCCCTTCCTACCAGACTGACTTACTGACTGACTACTCCTGACAAGTGGTACGTACCAGCCAGTTTGTGAGCTAGAAGGATATATGTCTTCCCAGACTTTGAAAAAAGCCCTCTACCAGCAGAAAGCAGTTTAAGTCACCTGTTTCTGAAAACAGCAGATACTTTTCACTCAAGAGATAGTTCTCCAGAATCTGAGAGCAAAAACAGAGCTTTGTTGTGCTTAGCTCAGAGAGAGCAATAGCTTTGTTCTGAAAACTTTTTTCCCATCAGAAAAACAAGATATAGAAATAGAAAAGCAATTTTTCTGATCCCAGGAACTGCCCCTTCTCCCAAGCAATGATTCTTGCAGTTCTGTCTCTGACCCACTGCACCTTAAGACCTCCCTCCTCACAGCTGCACAAGTGCAACTGCCCAGAACAACTGTAAAGCTGTTTATACATTACAGATGGACACAAACACACGGCCAGCTCAGTCTTCTAGATAATCTCGCTAGTTATTAATCTGAAGATGGTCTGAAGGACACCTGTTTGAGTGCAGACTTCAAGCTACACAGCCTAGAGATACCCAGTTATGAGGCACCCTTGGGTTCAGCATACAAACATTATCACAAGTGTCCTGACACCATGAGGCACTTACCCCACTGTGGTTTTACTTCTGTAGTTTATTCTCATGTGTTGTTGCACCCTCCTCCCTCTTCAAAGCTAGATACACAAAGTTCATAAAATTACTATTCTCAACATGCATACGTACTAACTGAACTGCTACAGACCAAAAATACCTTTAAAAAATTTCATCTTCAGTTAAGAACAGTGTAAGAATATTCTCTCTGAGAAGAATATCTATCCTTGTACTCTGTGTACTTTTACGAATCCTGCAGGTTTTCTTCCCCACAACTAGAAACTAAAGCCAGATCCTTTTCATATTTCATGTCAACGGTACTATTGAGAATGAGATTGGTACTTGAAGTGTAGAAAAATAAAACTAGCCAGAGGCTATGGGAAATGCAGCAATGACATTTATTGGAATTTCTCTAGGCATTACATGAAAAATTTTAAAGTGAAACGGAGGATAAAGCTCATTCAGTGCATCTTTAAAAAAAAGATGTATCTGAATAATCTTGGTTCTTTGTAATATATGCTGCTGCAGTTCCTGGGATTAGTTTTTTATGTACACATCAGCTAAAACTCACTCTGAACAAAACTGCAAAGAACTGCTTTTTCATTTGGCATTTCTCCATCTAGTACAATACAACATTCTTGAAATATCTAGACAGATTTCACATAACTTATACACCGTGCTAAGACCTTTCACCCCAAATATAAAAAGAGAGACTGTTAAGTAAATCAGTATCTTTAATCAACTAAAACATCATGGAAGTAAAAAAACAACAACAAAAAACCCAGGAGAGCCAAAGCCCCATGAATTCCACAGCAGTGTGAAGCAAATAAACGTTGTTGTTCATCACTTTTATGGTAGCATAAAGAATAATACTTAGAATGCAGTGATATTCAGTCCTTGCTTTCTAAATTGGACAATCTTATGCGAAAAAACACTGCTGTATTTGGCACTTCGCTTAATTGGTTTTCTTACTAGAAAGAGTCTTTCCTGAAATACAGTAAAAATGGAAAGAGATAACATGAGCCACTGTAAAACGCAATTAAGGGTTCAGACATGCACTTCAAGATACTCATCTATTACACATTCGTCTAAGCCTTCTCAAAAATTCCACTAAAAAACATATTCAAATCTATATACAACTTTTTATACCTCTAAAAACATAATTTCTCACTTGAAATGATCAGAGTTTATCCCACCTTCTGTTCAGAACACAAAAATTCATGACTTTTGTTTTAAAAAGAAGACCACAAAGCAGTATTAAAACAGGAATAGCCTGGAAAGTGTTATTAAAATTGTGCCTGTACTTCAGGATCCCCTTTGAAATGTATAGCCACTGTATATGTGAAAACTGAAAGGTACATAATATCTGAGACTTGCTTGGTCCTCTCCTGTGCACTCACACTTAACTTCCTGCAACCTACCTCAATTTTCTTCTCAAATGAAATTTAAAACAGGTTTCTGCATCCCAATACAATTAGACAAGACTTCTTGCAGCATTTCTTTGGTTTAATGAGAACCCATGACACATGTAACTCTTACAACAGGCAAGTCTCCAGTGGAAAATTAATTATCAGGATAAATCCCATCCCGCTGTTGTGCTTCCTTCCTCTCCTCATCACGACCAACCCCAGGACAGGTGGAAGCAAAGAGGCCAGGAAGGAAGGGGCGGTCACTGCTAGCTCTTGCCTTTGCCAGCTCTGTGAGTGCGTGCAGACACCGATTCCTCAGCTCTGGGTTATGGAGGCACAGCTATGATGTGATGCTTTTTTTGTTTCCAGTTCCAACATGCATGTGGAATTACACTGCTGACTGGTACAGCCCAGACAGTGGATGGCACTACAGCTCCTTCTGTGCAAACCATGTCATGATACTTTGTCTCCTTATCGGTCTGTGCTCACAATGTCAGTAGAATTAAAAGAGAGGCACGCATGAGTTCACACAGATTTCCCACAGAAGACGTGAAACATGCTGCTCTTTGGAGGGAAAATTACATTCTCCTTTTTTTTTTCTTCAAGTATTATTCAACATATTCAATATACATATATATAAAGACACACTATCCTCATTTCACTACAAGACAAGCACACATCCAGAGTGAATTTGCAGATCACCATTCTCTTTCTCTACTCCAATTTCTCCTTTCCTTTAGGTCAACTCTAAATATACATCTACTCATCATAATTACATGTGAGAATCCTTTATTTCCCCCTTGTGATTTATTTACATAATCATAAAAAATTAATAGCCTGAATTTGCATACTGACACTTGAAGGCCCATCTGTAGCTATGAGTGTCCCAGCACTATTTTTGGGTAATACCATTGCCTATTGCTAAGTAGCTATTGAAAGCAGCATACTCATTTTTTCATTCCCTTTTTGTTTTTGAAGAAATGCTGCCTAGAAAACCCTGGTTTATGGCTTACTCCATATTTTATTATTTGGGTTGTAGTTTACTTCCTTCAGGAGCAGTTCACAGTCAGACAACACTTCTGCTGGCAAATACTTCACAATCTGCTCAAGAGTCTTTTGATATGTTATCTTCTCCTGTTCCAGAGACTGAATTACAGTCTTCATTTTGTTCTCTCGTGTCAAAACACTTTCCAGGTTGGCTTCCAGACTTTGAATTTTAGCGTGAGCAACCTGTAAACAATAACATTATCATAATTTGATAAATTCTGAAGTTTTCTTTTAATATTATCATATAGTATCTGCTAAGGAAAGAATTACATAGCTACTTCTAAAAGACATCTGTGTAGGCAGACAATACAAGGAATGCATACTGTGTGTCATACACAAAATCTCCTCATAGTGGCCAGATCAACCTGAATAATTTCTCAAAGCTTTACAGAGGTAAGGAGACATACAAGTCACAGTAAAAGCAAGGGACAGCTGAGAGTAACAAGGAACTGGAGCCATAGGGAGAAAAAGGAAATCAGCAGCTGGAGGACATGACCTGTCTGAAGGTGATGGAACAAGGGGAACCCTCTGTGATAAAGTAAGTTAGCAGGATGGAGACTTTGGAGAGAAAGAGAACCTCAACATTAAGTCTAGAAGCAGACTGTGTTCCCTATTCTCCAAAAAAAACCCTACAGCTTCCTCTGACTAATCAAAGAAACCCTGGACCACAGCAGCAGCAGTTCCTTCTGTGGGAACTGGAAGAATTCTGATTGTTCCTAGGAAAGAGTACAAGCAGAGGAATGAAGAATTTATACAAACAAAAAGGTGAAGAGGTTAAGCACTGAGAAAGAAGCATTATTGTAAGACACTCTGAAGGAATAGAAAAGCTTTGAAAAAGCTTTTCAAATCATCCACTGAATTATTGTATGCCTTTGGTATATTTTCAGAACAGAGGTAAAAGCCACAGCTGGAGTAAATAAATAAAGAAAAATCAAAAAGAAAAATTAATAATAGTAAAAAGTTCAAGTGATTCCTGTTTTCAGTATCAAAAGAACACAGCACCCTTAGCCTATAAACACAAGAATAATGAGGACTTGATCTTTCCTTTTTTCCTTCCATGTTCACGTTTCAGAAGCTGAAAATGCTTTTTGAGCTCTTGGCAATGCTTGCTCGAATTCACAAATAAAACAAGAAATAGCCTGATGATGAAGAAAACAAGAACTTATCTTTCAAGAAATGCAAGACAGTACAACATATTGCAACTGAAACAAGTCTTGACCAAGCTATGAGACAAAGGGTAAATAGTGAAGGAGGAAGGGCTTTTATTAAAAGCACAACTTCACCAGGCAAAGTCTGGTGGGCTTTCAGATGTAATCAGGTCTGCTAGAATAAACTACCTTCCAAAAGTAGGACTATGAGTTTCAGCAGAAGGAAACAAAACAGCACTGCCTACCAAGGCCTGGACAAAACAAGTCTTCTGCACTATGGATTATTCCTTTATACTTTCCAATAGGGAAGCAGAGAGGTGAAGGGACAGAGAACTCACTTTTCAGTAAGATACACAGAATTTGCCAACAGATTTTATGGCATATAAGGGTAGAGAGATTTGGGGAAAAAGAAATCTAAATCAAGAAGGAAAAGTCCAAGGAATGACAAAGGAGTAAAAGTATGCCTAGCAGAAGTAAAAGGCTGTAATTAAGAGAACTGCTCAACTGCTCAAGGTCTTGCAGTAAGAAGACTTCTCACATACACTTAAAATAATACACTTTCCTCTATTGTCTGAATCATAGGAATGACTCCACCATGAGTTTGTAGCCCAAGACATTTACCTGTAGCTTCTCCAACAAATCCATGTTTTGCCTCTTCAGCTGGTTGTTTGCCCTCTCCAGCTTCTCCAGAGGTTCACCTTCATCACAGGGACTCACATTTTCCTGTAGTTCATCCTGAAGAACATGGTACTCTACTTCATAGGCATGGAGCTGTTTTGAGATATCCATCTCAAACACCTGCCATGAGAGAAAAGACCATTTTTAACTAAAATAGAGAGGACTTATTCCATGTGAATGTTTGGTAAGAGTCAATGCTTTTGATTAATGCTTTTCCTGTTCCCTTCAAAAAAGTATTTTGAGGAGATGTCTCAGTAAGAGCAATATAACAGAGTTGTAACCATAATAAATCATAGACTTCAGAATAAATTGGATCATGCCTTTCACAATTACCAAATATAATCTCTTACTAGGAGCTGTATCAGCAGGAAAGTCTTATTCAATCCAAGAATTTTATAATATGACGAAGTTTTTTTGACTCTTGCTCAGGAATATTAAGAAGTTCAAGACAAAATTTTTAAATCTGGGATTCATCAGATCTCTGCCTTCAAAACTGGATCCTTTGACTCCAAGAGCTCATTTACAGACTTCTGTAAAAACAGTCTTCACGGTTACAGCTTCCATGTGCTCTATGCCTGCATGATGACACGCCACTTTCTTAGTGGGATACTTTAGGGACAAAGCATTGTGAAGACTACAGAACTGAGCCTCTAACAGCGATGGGACATACGACCCTGATCTGTTTACACATCTAGTCACAGCCTCTCAGCTTCAGGAAATTACCAAGCATTTTAGACTAGGACTGGAAGGATGTCTATTGTGACACCAATTTTCTGTTCCTTATCCTCGAGATCACAAATATTCCACCAACACAAGACATACATGGATTCCCTGAAAAACCAAGTTCCGTATTACTTTCACTGTTCTATTCTATTCAAATGATATAAAAAATTAAATTATGTAGTGTTCAAGCTGGTTAAGTACCATTTTCCTTTACATAGCTACCTGATCAATCACCTGTGTATTACAGATCTGCATAATGTCTACATTTTTCTTTCATTATCCATTATAAGGGGATGGTCCTGGGAACTACAAGACTGAGCTAGCCACACAACTGCCCCTGCAGCCAGGTAGCAGCAACAGGATACAGGCAGTCTACACACGAATGGAGATCTGGAAGGCTGCTCAGCATGAGACCACACCACAGGCCAGCAGAGCTGAGCTGAGCTGCCCTGCATGTAACCACATTCAGCTCTGCAGGCAACATAAGCCATTCCTTACCCTATCAGACCTGGCTTTGCACAAAACCATTTCTACCCTGCCCACACAGCATGGCTGCTCTGCAAGCCACGCAGAGCACAGAACAGGTTTCATGTCTAAGAGCATCAAAAGTGTTAAACTCCCATCTCTGCCATAGCCAGAATCAGTGAGTCGTGAAAGACACGAAAGTGCCTGACACAGATTTAGCGTGGCAATGACAGTCAATGCAATGAGGAAATGAAGATTTACACTGTCTAAATATTAATTCTTATCTAACAGCACCTGAAGGAGTCAAACCTTAACAAGCCACAGGAATGCACAAGTGTTTATTCCACTCCCGCAGATGGACACAGTTTTCTAGAGCTCTTCTTTTATCTCTGAATTACCACCTGAAGGGGGAGAGGTGCTCAAAGTTTCACAATTAAGGTACTAGACTGAGGCTCATTCTCAAATTGCAGCTTCAACACAGAGGAAGTCTAGTTATAAAGATTCCAGCCACTGACAGTATTTCTCAAGAAACTAAATGGGGGGAAAAAAGTAAAGAGAAAAACATCCTTACCTGAGTAATAATTTTTTCCATTTGAGGTTTTGTCATATCTGGAATAGTGGTTTTAAGAAAATCAACAATGTTCTCAAAACTCTCACATCCCATTATAGATGTCTCTTGACTGCTAAGTAGGCTCAGTGCTACTTTAAATATGACTTCTGTTCCTTGAAGAAAAATAATGTCTAAAAGAGAAAATAATTAAAGTATCTTGAAAATGGGAGCTAGAGTCATTGGATTAATACATATAGTTACTGGGATTTTTTTTAATCAATCACAGTGCAGATGTATTCAGTTCAGTAGTGCAATCTGTCTTATTTCATCATGAAGATAAAGCATGAATTTTCTTTAATCTTACAGATGTGAGAGAGCATTAAAGAAAATACTGCGTGCTTATTATGTCTGCAGCAGTTATCTGCAATAAGCATTTCATCACTGTCTGCCAGAGACTGTTAACCAACAGCTAACTGGTTTTAAGTGCTTGTGTGACTGAAAAGCAATTGGGGAGCAGATCACAACACAACAGTTTTCAACAGGCAGAAGCTAGAAAAAATTATGTAGATCCCATAATCAGTTATATTTTTCTCAAAAGTCATAGTAGTGATCTTACTGGCTATAATCTAATCCCCAAACCCTTACTTTGAGATATAATTACATGGATAAGAGAGGAAAGTCTGGGCTCTGCAGGTCAGTAGAAACAGACTGTATAGAAACGGGAATCTTGAGGACAGCAAATAGAAGTTCTGCCTCAGAATCAATAGTGGACTCGAAGTTACTGAGATGAAGGCAGGACATTGGCATTTCAAATAAACCTCCTGAGCTGTCGGCTCTGTCACACCACAGGGTGTTTGTTCAGGGCTACATAACTGAAGGAATTCAATTCCTGATCCTGATACTTTAAGAGGTCATCCCTGGCCTAATCCAGTATCACACAGCAGCACAAGGGCACTGATGAAGCAGCCATATCCCTCAAATGCCATTCCTGAAATTCTCCCTTCTCAAGTCTATGATGGACATTCAAACTGCATAAATATAAGTACATAATTTTTGAAGGATAGACAATAGCCATTTGTTCCTGGTATATGACAATGGCCCAAAAAATACTGAAAATTCAGGAATTCAAAGCATTAAGAAGTAAAACTACACTGTAACTTTTCAATTTTAAAATGGGAACCTGCCTTGCTCAGCTTATTTACCTCCATCTTCCCCATGTGTAAAAAATTCATTTAGGAAAGGAAAAAACCAAACAACGAAAAAGAAAGAAACACAAAATGCTCAAGTGTCCCAGAATCCAGAAATCCCACCAGGAAACAGATATTCACATGACTGGTACACCACTGAGAAAGGGATACACCAATCATTTATTTATCCAGAGAGCAGCCAGCACTGGGTAAAAAAAAATTTAAAACTTCAAATCAAGCCAAACCAACCAAAACCCTCTTCCTGCTGCCAAGCCAAAACACCACACAAATTGAGAACTGAACACACCCCAGTATTAGAACATGAGACAAAATCAGGTTGGCTTTCTTAGGAAAAGATAAAAGGTGCCATATGAAAACAGAAAGATCAAAGGGAAAAAAGTATCTGATTCATGAGGAAGTACCTTATACATGCATTTAGATTTTTGGTGCATATACAAGTACAGTGAGTTTTGCATTAATAAATAAATCAAAATTTTACAAAAAGGTGTATTATTAGAGATTTGACTAAGCTGGAAGTTTTTATGGATAAGAAAAGAACCTAAAAATAATTACTTGACATCCTGATAGTGTAAATACTACCAGACATAATCAGTATTTGGGCTTCTGTACTAGACGTTTCCTGAAGAGTAGTTTTTAATGAAAAAAAGTATTTAAATGAAATCAGAGGCATATTAAGACTTGGAAATTGTTCAATATATACATGAACACCTAAACCAGCCTTTAAGTTCAAACTTACTCGAATTTTTTTAGAAAGCACTTTAGAATCAGAATTCAGAAATGCATTTTCTTTTTTCAGTTTGCAAATTTGACAAGATGAACTTTTCGACTGATACAAACTGAATACATTTGCATAAAATACATTTGCAACAATAAACTTTCTGCTGTTTGCACTTCAGAAATCTCTTAGGTAGTAAGAGAAGATAGAATTATTTGCTCGAGTCTAATGTTTCAAGAAATACCTTTTGGATTTTCCTCTTAAGAAGGAGCTGACATCCCACCATGAAAAGCGTTGCTACTTGCCACCCACAACAGTCACCCCAAACGTCCCCAGCATGTGGAAAACTACTCCTGGAGTGTTTCAAAATACAATGGATATTGTTCTGTTTATTATTTCAATAGAATAAACTTTCTTACCAAACACTCTGGCTACAAATCCTAGTGAAAACTGAGATGCAAACAGTGTAAGAAACCATGGTGCAGCATAAAGACTGGGACTGATTTCATTTTCTTCAAGATGATTATACAGGTCTCTGTGGTAATCATGTAGAAGCCTTGAGAGCTGATACATCTGAATCTGCAGTGCATGAGGGGATTGGGGGGGAGAAAGCAAAGAAAGAAAAGTTCAGCTTTACTCAGTTTTCCAAATCATTCATATTTCATTCAAGGGAAATTAACTGCAGTACAGATGGCTCAGTAAAACGAAGCTTAATTGCCTCCTGGGGCCTCGAGTGGTATCTACTCACGTATAAACAACCTGCCACTAATGAATTAAAACCAACAGGGCAGTCAATAACAGAGAACAGTTTGAACCTGATTATTAATGAAGTATCATTTCAGATTCACAAGCTTAAGGTAAGAAGGGAATATATTGTTCCAACTTTGTCAAACCAGAACTTTCAGTCTTGCAGCAATGGAAGTAGTTGTACCTCTTCCAAGATGTCAAAACTCTACATGAGTTGAGACTAAATTTACATATTTCAGCTTTAATTCTTTGAATTTTGGCCTTATTTTTGCTGCATTTAAAACTCCAATGCTACAGTCGTCACTTTAGACAGTTTCTGTACCCACAGAATACACTTTACACAGAGGTGTATCACATACATATTTCCCAGCACATCTCCCAGTGGTCCTGTGGAATTTAAGATTCTGAAGCAAAAAAGTGTTGCTGTACAACCTATAAAAGGTTGCAAGGAAAAATGGTTAAAAGGTGCTATTCATAGCTAAAAATATCACTCTGTGGTAAATCATTTCCTTGTGATGCTTCTCTCAGAATGCAGAATATGAGAAGCAGACACACACTGATCAGTTGTCAGGTCCAATTTTATTGTCAACAGTGCTTTATGCACTGGTGAATCTGTTCCACAATAAGAAAATGACTCTTTAAGTCCAGCTACTTTCCTACTTCTAGAGCTCATGCTTGCTCGCTACCAAAAGCTGAGTGCACTTGAAGCTACCTGTCAGCACTGCACACAAGCAGAGGGATCACTTTAATTTAGGCAGAACAGCTAAATTTGTGCATGCACTTGAGTTCTTGTTTTAATTGTAAGATACCAATTAAGCCAGTTTGGACAGTGTCAATACAAAACACGTGTGAAATCAGAACTGCATCACAGAGCAGTAAACCAATTGGTATAGTTCATTACGAACTAAGGATCTAGATTACTACTTTTTCCAGACAACAACTAAGTCAAATAAGTTTTCATTATCCTGAAGATTTATCCAACATTTTTCTTCTACAGGACTGAAGCCAATTCTGCCTATAAGCTTACTTGTGCTTCACTACTCTAAATGCAAAAGAATTTGCAGTACTCTACTCCTATTAGAAAACAACCCAAATATAGTAAAGATCCTCTAAGTCTTCTTGTCTAGTTTGTCTTGAGTAGACAAAACTTTAACAGAAGAACTGCCTAGAAGAAAACTGGGGGAAAAGAGAGGTCATTTAAAAGGCAAACAGTACAAGTGGTAAACTTTCTCACATTTATAAGTGTTCTTACTAAGAGGTTCTGACAATGGAGTCACACTCGTTTGAATTAAAATGTCAAATCTTGGACATGTGAATGCTTTCAAATTATCAGAGGCTGGAAGTCTACAACTGCAGTGTAACACACACACATCTTCTAGGGAATAAAACCCCACAAACATACATTTATCACACTTTGAGCCTCGCTGGTTTAAATATTGTGGGAGGGAATAGAACAGAAGGAGGTAAAACAATTCTTTTTATGGCTGTTCACTTTTAATTCATCAACAAACTTGTTATAGCATACTTACATCCACAGTCCTCTATCGTTTTTAGAACAAGCACATACAGTTTCTTTAACTACAACCTACTCCATTGCTCTACACATTTGCCAGATAAGCACCTAAAGTGACTGATCATGGAAAGTGGGCTGAAATTCTCCTTTTAGTTTTGCTCAATTATAAATGCTTGCTATGCAGGGAGCATGGGAAAAAAAGAAGAGTTTTGTATCTGTTGCTTTGTTTTCTCTTACTTCTCTGTGGATTATAAAAGCTGTAACTCATCAATGGTATATTCCTTTATAATATAAGGGGATTTTAGCATATCATAATTATTCAAATCAGTGGACAGTAACATGTCAAGGTGAAATATTTCTCAAACTTTAAACCCTGAAATTTATACAGATCTGAAAAATTTTCTGTCTCCCTCCTAAACAGTCTTGAGTATGTATAGCTAGCTGTTAAATAATATTGCGAGCATGCATCATTGCATAAGATAATTAAACTATTAAAAAGTCATCTGTTTTCTCTCTCTGTTGAGGGTGATGGAGTAGAAGACAATGAGAGAAAAAGAGGTGAAATGATGAGTCAAGGCAGAGCAGCTCCAAGTACAAATGCCTGCAGAATACATTGACTGGCCACTGTGTGTCACTATTGACTTGACTTGGCCTTACAAGGGGGAAATCTACATCCAAGTGCTCATGGACTGAAGAAAAACAAAATCTAATTAATTTTTCTACTCCATCCATACATGACAAAGCATATCCTTTTTTTTTCTGGCATAAGGAAGAGAGAGCAGTGAGGAAGAGAAAAAGAAGTGCAAGCAGAATTTCTGAAGAGATGACAGGATTGTGTAACAGGAAAAACTGCAAGCTTTAAACTCCTCTGTTTGCAAATTGAGAGGCAGAGAGGGGCTTGACAGTAAAATATACATGTTCCTCAAAGCCTCCAAAACAATATAAGAAGCTTCATAAGGTCCTGGAGAACCTAAGCAACCCCTAAGAGCTCAAAAGTCAAACTCTGGTTTGTTCCAGAAGGACTGACTTACCTGTAGCGACATCATGTCTGGCCTGTACTGTTTACGGAAGCCAAGGTCGTACATGAGGAATTTCAGCATTTCAAAGGCCTGTTCTTCACTCATATGTAGAAGCAGCACGCCAGCTACAAAACTTATACCTTGACAATAACCCACTTCTTTGTCCAGCAAAGAGTATGCTTTCAAGAGATTAAACAGTGACAGCTGTCCTGCTCCCAGGTGAGTGGAAAAGTAAGGATGTGTAGGGAATGTCCGTCCTGATGTAAAAAAAGAGTTGATATTCAATTCTTCTGAAGAAAAACCCCAATCCATCCGACAAATAGCATTTCTCCTCCCTCAGACCATTTATCTTTGCTTTCATATGCAGTTTGTCATTAATCAGATCAATCTGTATCTTACCACTGATTTTGGACTGTACCTTTTGAACTCATATAATATTCTCATCTGCACAGAATTGCAGAAGCAACTGCCCGACTTCTTTTTTCAGACAGATGCAGAAGGGTGTAATTATGAATGGCATAGCCTAAGAAATCATCTGCTTACAGGACATACACAGAATGTATCCTGATGACATAGAAAACGGAGCTCATAGAGCAGCATCTATCTTCAGCAACAGCTTCTATTATGACTGGTGTTTTTCACTCAAAGACCCATAAAACCAGTCAGAAAGGACAGACTTACCTAGATCTACGAGGATGGCATGCTGTTGAGCTGTCAGCTGTTTCAGAAGTTCTTTGTAAGAGATGTCAGGAGGCTGCTGCTTGTTTGGCAGCCTGTGCCTGACTCGGTGTTGCACAGCCAAAAACTGCCAAATTTCTCCCCGACGACTTTTTGGTACACCTGCAGGTCAAAAAAAACCCCAAAAAACAGAGGCTTAAGCAAGGGGATACTTTTAGTGCTACAACAAAAGAATTTGCTTTGTCATAATTTTGGCTGAACCACTCTGGAGGATCCCTTACAAAGTGAACTCCACTCTGCACTGCGTTCACTCGGTAGCCACGGCTCAGTCCCACAAACCAAAAGTGAACTACAAACTTTAGGGCAATCACACTGAGCAGTACCCTGGGCAACTGAGATGTCTCTTGCTTTGCCACTTCTGAGCTGTTAACCTCCAGTAGTAAAAGATACACAACTACACTCAGAATGTAGAACACCCTATTTAGAAAACCTGAACTACATTCACAAGTGTAAAATAGAGAGAAGTCTAACTCCTTTTTCTCTTCGCAAAGGGCTGCTAATGTCAGTACACAGATGTGGAGAGGTACATCCTCCTTTGATATTTGACTCTGTAAACCAACCTTTGACAGTCAAAATGTCAACTCTGCTAATACCTTCTAGGTAAACAATTAACAAGAAGACAAGTTAAAAAACCATATCCATGTTCCCAACTCTGAACTGCAATCCAACAGCAGAAGATAGGGTATCAAGGTAAATAATTTGTTGGCAGACTTCTGCAGATCACTAACAGGAACTGCTTTATATCTACAACTATTTTCTTTGGTAGCAATTTAAACTTCCCTTCTGTACCGCAGCCAGATTACACTGAATTATTTTTCAGCATCTGTAACACAGACATGAGATTCTATGGAAGAGGACAGAGCAGTGCAATCAGGCCCTACATCTGCATTATACTAACAAGGCCTCTGGATACCCTCTTGGCCTATGGCTAGTCCACAGGAATATCTGCTTCAAGACAAAATCCCCAGCCTTTCATTCCAGGAAATGAAATACAAAGTGACTGTATTCTCCAAAAGTTGGATCTGATTTCTCTAGGTTTTGGGCACAGTCCACCACAGACATTATGGTCCTGCCTTCTCATTAAGCAAGTAAAATCAGAACATCTGAAACTCAGAGTCAATTTGATCCACTGATCAGAAACCAGAAGGTCATAACGTTGGCTGCAGAGGCTCCAAGTTCAATCTGGAATATAATGACACATGGAAAAAAGATGCTACTTTCAGGAGTATGACTATACATGTTTCTGCAGTGCTGACATTGCAAGTTGCAGGCACGGCAGAAACTATTTTCTTTTCTGCAGGAGAGGGCAGCACCTTTGTGAAAAGAAGGCAATTTTTTGCTACTGGCAAAAGTGTATTGCTGATTTCTGTTGGTATCAGAAGAGAACAAAAAATATGATCTTGAGATTTCAGAGCTAAAAGCCTCCTACATAAATACCGTCTTTTAAAGTGGAATGAATGTCTTCCATGTCACATCGGATTTTGGCTCTGCAGTTTAGTAACTTCTTATCCCAAATATTTATGGCATCTTTCTGACATGTACCAACTTCATCATAATCCAGTTTTACTTTTCTTGATTGGAGCTCATCTCTGCTTGCTAGAACACAGAACAAAAAGGAAGAGCACATGGAAAAACAGAATATCAGAAAATTACAAGATAACAACAAATACACAAACCCCAAATAGTCAAATTAAATACATTTATCCAATAATCTGACTGGGAATAAATACATCTAATTCATTAGTTTATAGTTTAGATGGGGCCAGTTGTCATAAGATGTTGCATATAACAATTTAACTTCTCTTATTAGCAATTCATGAAGCACACAAAAAAATTTTTTAAAACTTGAGGTAAAAAATACCCACTCAATAAAACCTCACAGCACCTGTTCTGCAAAAACACCTTTAATCACTTTATTCTTGTTTATATTGAACATTACAATTGTTTGAGTATGGAAAGTCCCAAACATATGAATATTTGTATTAGAGATTTAGGCAAGCAAGCTAGGCAAGTCTCCTGAACTGAAGTCAATCACACTAGTTCCAGTTCTTACATCTCCCTTAAGAGAGAGAAGAGCTCTTGGCACTGCCACCTGGCATCATTAGGCTGACAAGTCCAAACAGAATGAACCAGCAGTAACCATATCCAGATAGATACATATGTGCTGAAGCACAGAACTCTTGCTGTTATAAACTTAAAAGCTTTGCTGCATAGGACTACCATGTACAAAGTATTTATTACACTACTTCTGAAAAAAGCAGCATTGTCACCCTGGTATTTCATGGAGAAGTGGCTTTCATTTCCATTACTAAGAAATCAACTCTATGTATTTTATTATTCATGGTGCACATGCAGAAACACACTCCAGTTCCTCTAACTACTGGCACAAAAAACTGAAACCAAGACTTGAATGTGTCTTAATTTAGAGAGGTATGTTTAACTGTCATTGGAGTGAACTGTACATTTCAAACATCACCTCTGAGCTGCAACTGAGTTTGTCCAAAATTTGCCTTGGTCTGTGCACACTACTTCTTGCAGAAGCCTCCTTTCTCTTACAAATGTATCCCCTTTCCCATCACCACCTCTAGGTGAAAACAAAAACTCACTCACATTTTTATACATCCTGCAAAACATGACCATCTTCACTTCAGATAGAGTCAATATTGGATCAATCCACAGGATCATTGCCTAGCCCACTTCAAAAATGAAGAATTATTTCCAGAAGCTCAGTGTAACACCTCTGAGATCTTACCCACTGAAGACTACAGGACGGTCCTGCAGAATCAGGTATTATACAAGGTGAAGTACACTGCCATAAAAATGAGAGTATGATCTTACCACAGGAATTTGTAGTTCTGCTGGGGCGATTTCAAATGCTACCCTACTGCTGTATGATTTCACTCAAGAATTCTCACTCTTGTGAGCAGCATGCAACAGATTCAAGACAGCAGTTACATATTTCAGCGTGACAACAAACTCCCACATGAACTGTGCCATTAACCCTAGTGAAACCAGCGAGTCTGCCTGTTGATCATATGTGCCCTACCTACTACCCCATCCTTGGTTGTTTTCAACCATCCTTGTTAACATTTTTCGTAATCATTCCTAGGTTACTTTTTGCAGCTCTTATATTTCTAGGTGATCTACTGGAAAAAGGAGCTTCTAGCTTCTCAGAAAAAAGAAAGGAAAAGAAGAAAGCAAGCTTGTGCAATTGACAGAACTTACCTTCTGTAAAATATAAAACTAATAGCATTCAAGTCTCCTCGACAGCAAAAGGAATAGGAAAAGAGGTTCTATTAATATTTTGTACATAAAAGTCAACAAATGATTAACAGAAATCCACTAGAAACAATTTCACAGTGATTCCAGTTTTAAGCCAATCTACTATATACAGCTAGGAACCTGGCTTCAAGTAAAGAAATTTCTGCATTTCTGTTGCTACATTTCCCTTTCCTGGGATGTGCATTTGATTGTAGGCTAGGATGCAAACAACCACCTGAACCTATGCTTGTTTGGAATGTATCAGCTCTGCACATGTCCTGTCCATAAAATGGCCCATGTTATAACAGCCCACAGGAAGGAAACCTAGAGACAGGTGTTAGGACAGTTTACTTTTCACCCTTTGAAAATAAGGTGATGAATTCTAGTTAGCAAGAGGACCAGTTCACCAGGGCTACTGAACCTGAATACAAGAATACAAGAATGGAGATATGCTCCTCAGAGCACAAACCAAGAATGTGGCTTGGCAAATGTGTGCCAGTTTGGCATCTCTACTGACAACACTCCTGTTTTCACCACAAATGATCAGGTAGGAAAAACCTGATTTCTGCATATCTGTTACAGAATGGAAGCAACTTGTAACTGAGTCTTAAGAAACCGGACTGATTTAACTGTTTTCAGTACCCTCAGCCACAGACTGTAGGTATAGCAAAGAGTTTATCCCTCAGCAGCTCGAAGTATCAAGAGGGAATAACATGAAATTAATCACCACAGCAGATCTCCAGTTTCCTCACCCTGCAAAAATAGACTATTTTCTAAAATGGTTTATAAAATTAAGATTTTGGCTGAAGTTCTCTCTAGATGTTCCCTGTGAATCTAGGAGTTTCCACAGAACTGTGTGTCAACAGGGAGACAAACTGTAGAGAGAAACAGCACCAAAAAATACACTACATGTCTAGGAAATACATTAAAGGATGCAGAGTTGTAGGGACATGGAAAGACTTCTGTCCTGATGTTTTTCTTTCCTCTCCCTGCCTTCCCAGTAAGCTGGTCTAAAGAAGGAGGAAGAGTTAACTGATCTTAATAAGATCACTATGTTTGAAGTAGTACGGTAGTATGAAGAATCAGACTACTACATAGGTTATACAGCATAACGAAGAAGATGAAGTCAGCAGTTCTAGAGAGGACACTTGGAATTTTCAACTTGCACCAAAAGCTTGTTAATCTGTTATGCACCCTGTCTTATTCGTGCGAGTCTTGACCAGTCTTAATAAAATATCCTAGCCAGAAGCTCAGGCAGTTGACAACCAGAATAGTCAACTTTAGATCCCTCTCTAACGGCACTCAATTTTCAGTGTACAGTGCTCATGTTCCAAAAAACAGAACTTTCTGACATACCTCAAGAGCCAGTTGCTCAAAAATCATATTTGCATTCAAGCATTAATAAATTACCACTGTGATGTGGTTAATGAAGAACAAAAAGCCTGGAGAGAAAGGCCATGAGCTGCAAAGGACTGAAACGAGATAGAAAGGGTAAGGTTTTACCATACCTATGTGTTCACACAGCACCTGTTCTCCTCACTCCACTTCACATTAGAACTCCTAGACTCAGACAGATACAACACAGACTGCAGCATCCTTTATCTAACATGCACTCAAAAAGGAAAATTTATCACTTTCTTCTGTCACTAAGATTACTCATTTTAAGTCAGATAGACAGAGAACCTGGTAGACTGTGAGACCAGACTACAAAAACACAAGTTTTTTCTAGCACAGTTAATTAAAAAGTAAGAGAACCACATCTCTGTTTGAGGTGCCCAACACCAGAACAATTTTCATCTTCAGGCAGCAGAATCTGCAACAGCTTTTAGGGGTATTTTCTAAATAGCTAACCTTCCAGCTTCTGGTTTTCTTTTTCCATTCGAAGTAACAGAATTTGTTGATGGATGGCTTTTTTCCACAGACTTTGTAGTTCTTCTGAGTTTCTCCTCTCCCCAGTTTTATCTGGACCATCCTCATTTTGCAGTACTAGAACAAGAGGATCCTCCTCCAGGGGTGGAGCAAGAAGGGATAAGGGTAACAATTCACTTCCATCATGACCATCTGCAAAGAATCAGAAAGCTATTACAGGAAACTCAGATTGTTTGACATATTATGAAAATCTATGTCATAGCAGAACAAAAATAGCTGTCTTTCACATTCAGCAGTGATTTCCTGATTCCAAAGACAGAGAAAATGCAGTACAACAGTAGAGAATTACTTTTTTAAAGTGCTTTGTTAACATTAATAAAGTTATATTTAAATTAAGTAGAGTTAGATAAAGGGTCACCCAGAATTTCAAACCTTTCCCCTGCAGCTCCTTCCAGTTACCACAAGACATTTATCCATAAAGCCTCCTTTACAGCTGAGCTTGTTTACTGCTATGATTTACCACGGGTTCAACATTAAAGATACTTTTTTTTCCATCTGCTAACTTGCACTACAGAGAGTGCTATAGCACTCTAAATATAGAGTTTGTCATTTGCCTACGTCCAGCCAAACAGAACTTTATGAATAGCACAATTTCAGCTATTTCAGAGGTTTCTACCTTGAAAGGCTTAAAGCTGTAAGAATTATTAACACACTCAACAGGTGCTATGTGTACTACAAGGACAAGATATAAAATTTACCATTTTCTGCAAACACTTCTATTATGTACACATGTCAGGGTAAAATTTTTCTAACTGTTAAAAAGAATATCTTAGTCAGCAAGACACCTGTCTTAATTTCCTTGCTACAGCAGCTATGGCAGATTGCAATTCATTTAATTTTGATGCCCAAATCCTCTGTTTAAAGCAACAAAAATCTAAATGGTCTAAAGCCAAATGAGCACAAATGATCTCTGGCGAGGTTCTAGCATGAATATTGTACCACACTGACTCCCTTCTCCCTTTCATATTATCACACGTTGCAGTTCACTACAGTATTAATTAACAACTGCTTGTTTATTTTCTTTAAAAGCACACACAGACCTGGATGCTGCATCTTGGAAGGAGATTTATTCATAGGTGAAGCTACCTGCAGGAATATTCTCCGCCGCCAGGAGATGCGGCGAGGTGTGAGCGTGGCCCCCGCAGCATTTAGAGATTCACTGCTGCAGGCTGATGTTCTTTTCTTTCCCTCCCCATCACTGAAGGAAAGAGAAAGCAGATGGGGTATTTAAAGTCAGTATTCCTTGTAGGAAAAATAAACCAAACCCTTTATTAACTTTGTCTAATGCATAACCAAACCTGCAGGAGCATTTGTGGGGAAGCTTAAGAAGGCAAAGATTGCTGTGTGTGAGCTTCACCTTGAATATTGAAGTGCCCAATTGATTTCTTGTAGCACAGTGCTGTGAAGTTTGCACTATATACCACCAGGAAGCATTCATAGCATTCATACAGGGCTCAGCTGGAAGCTCAGAATAAAAGCTTAATTTTTTGAGAAGATAAGAGAGAAACACAGTAATACTTAGCCTCTAACTTTGATAGCAATGGGTTTTGTTTTGCCATAGATCAGTCTTCTGGAAGCAATCTGATGTAATACCCCTTAAAGCAGAGATGGTGCTCCAGTGGAGCACAACACTCCATTTAGTGTCATTTAAAATGTCATGCTGAGCTCACAAGTGAATATTTAATTGGAGACAACGTTCAGCCTTCTCATATAGTCTCTTTCCTAAGCTTCAAGAAATGGATGCTTCACTTGGATAACTGGGGACACATGTCCTCATGTTTCATTAGCTGTAGGAACAGACACACTGCAGAGGGCAGATCTTCTCCCCAGCTGCCACATAGAAATACAATTGCACATTAATTTTAATAGTATTTTATGCTGCTGGAAGAAACAAGGAAAGGAGACAGGAAAGCTTACTGGGAGGACACACCAAGTACACCTTTCTACTGACCACTGCCAGAGAAAAAGAAAATTAGCTTTCATAAGTACTTGATCCACTTTCAGAAATATTTCAGAATTTTGCATTTGTAGTAGTAAATTAGGTACACAGATATTGTATAACAAGGGGCACATTGATTATCTGCCACAAATCCTTCTATGTAATGTCAACAGCACAAGGCAAAATTATAAGCTTTTAGGAAGAGAGCATCAAACAGGGGGAGCTGTTTCTGCAGCTTCACCTTCATCAAAGGGAAAACTGCTGTATCAAAACAGTAGTTACACTTAAACCTTCATCCTGTAATAAATTTTGATGCTATAGTGCAAGGATCCTAAAAAGCTATATGAAAGGAAAACCCAACATGTTCACTATGTTTGTAGTGGGGAGGCAGTCACAGGTGATTGCAGTTTGCCAGCTGGAGTCCGTCCCTCCACATGTGGCTTGCACAGAAGAGATCTGCAAGAGATAACTATGAAGTTTCAGCCACACCAGTCTAGCAGCTACACTGTCTTAATCAGCACTTCATAACTAAAACTCCTTGCTGAATGAATGTGCTGAATTCCCCAAGCTAGGACTGGCCTTTTTGGTGACCAAAGCTGTCACTATGCTAATGATCTACAAGACCTCCCTGATATTTGTAAGCCTGAGTGACCAACTGGACTCACTGTCATGCCAAGGTATCAGACCCTTCTTCCATATCCCAGCAGAGAAATAGCCATGACTTCCAATTCACCCACACAGCACAAGGCACCAACCCCTGCTCTCCTCTAAGAACAGAGCTTCTTGCTGGGAGCCCTGAATGACACATAGTCTGAATTGTTCTCCTAATTTAGCTTCCACAGTGCCTCCACTCCCTGTAGCATCACACTACTGCTAGGTGGTCTCAGCCTGTCCCCATGTTGCATTAACCTAAACAGCAAGTGTGACAATCTTCTTTGTCTAACTCTGTGTCTTAATGATGGGTAACCACTGCTTGTGTAGCCGAACACAGACTACTTAGACTATAACACTAATTCTGAACCTATAGGTGCTGTTTTTCCAGGGTATTTCAGTCCAACAGCTCTTGGAAATGGGATACTGAGTTTGGATATATATATAACCCTAACTTATGTTTCTATAAATACCTGTAACAGAACTACTTCTTACTATTTCAAGTCTTACATATAATCACATGTTATAACACAAAAACTGAGTCATTCCAAGGCTTACTAAACAGACACTATGTAACAAGGGAATGAAAAGTTCTTTTCTACTGCTATGTACAAAAATCTATGTTCAGCTGCTGCACCTCTAGACAGTCCTAGGAATAGTGTTCAGTTTACAGTAGCAAAATTCACAGAAAAGTCAGAATAAGAAGGTGGCTATTTTTGAGTATGAAACTAGCCTCTTTACACCATTTGAGTCACAGAGTTTACATTGGGATGAACTAATCACATACTCTACCTCATGAAGCGTGCAAATCATACAGTTCTGAAGACCTGTATTTTAGTTGTTAAATCCTCCTTTCACAAAAATCTCCTGTCACTTTAAGCAACTAATATTAATCACCTTCTCTTTCAAAGAGCTGTCCAATAAGTGATTAGAGGAAAACTTTTGCAAGGTTCAGAAACACACCTTGTCATATTAACCCAGGAAAACACCAAGATTTAGGAAAGGCAGGGTAGAAAGGGAGCAAAGAGAGTTTCCTCATTTCAAGACAGACAACTTCTAGCTTAGAATCAGATCTGAAGATGTGAAACAATACCCTATAGAGCAAAAGCAGGAAGAAGTCAGAGTAAAATGGTAGTGTCTCCTGCCCTAATGTAACGATTCAGGAGGCTGGTGCAAAAACCAGTTTCTCTAAACAGGGTGGGGGTAAAGAAAAATAATTAGCTATCAGCTCCCACAAAAGATGTTTATTAATATGAGTGGAGAGATTAAGTCAAAGCATCTCCAAAACAAGAAAAACAACTTCTTAAATAGACTTCAGTCATTGCTACTGAAAAGCAGGGTGGAGATTTCACTATCACCTAACCAGACATCTTAGGTGGACAACTGCTTGTCTACATGGGAAACATGCTGCAAGGTCACCTAGTGGAAGAATCTCTGGAAGAAGATAACAATGCAATACTCTGTATTTAAGACATATGCATCACAACTCAGTTTGGAGAGTATTGGTTCTCTGAGGAGCTACTTACCCTACACTTCTGACCCAAGCAGAAATCAAAACACATTTATCAGCTTGTATACAATAAAAAATGAACAGCTGTAAATTCAATATAAAGCCTCAATTATTTCAGTGTCTACTTTCATCCTTAAGCTGTTCCAAGCAATGACCCAAATATTCAAGAGTACTGATCATGCAAGGTATTATCCCAGGTAACTGCAACTCAGTTTCATCCATTCACAATTCTATCAGGTCATGCAAAGCATGAAGATGAGACAGCTAGTTCAGGGGAAGAAAATAAAAAGGAAAGAAAGAAGAAATCTCAGAAAATTGGTCAGATTACAAATATGCTTATTGCTTAGTTTTAATTATCTAAATCTCTTCCCAGAACTGTTCTTTAAAATGCTCCTGAAGACTGATATTTTTTAAAAAAACAATGCTACCCCATTTCTTGTGAACTCTTTACATAATACTTACCTGAATTATTTTGCACTTGAGTCCATGAAAGCCAAATGACTTGTGAATAAATATAGTTGTTGCTCATGCCACAACTTGTATTTTTCCCCATTTTGCTTTCATTGCAACTTCTTTTCTTGATTGCTCTAAGTAGCAATTGAATCAATGCAACTTACTTTGCAATTTGGAGGCTGAGATGGTACAAAATCCCCCAGATCAAGTACAGAATTCAGCTTCCCAGCACTTAAGCTGGCAGACACCTATAAGTAAGACTAATACACGAAGCATTCCTCCCATCTGGGAAGAAGAAAAACCAGTTTCTAACAGATTACACCCCCTTATTGGTTCTCACTCTTGTCATATGTTTTTTTTTTTCTGAATAATTACTTTCTGCCATTTTGTTTAAAGAATATTCTCAATTATTTTACTTCCTTCATGAGACACGAAGCTGTTTTTAAAAAAGGAATCTGTTCAAATTCAGCTTAAATGATCCTTGCACAGCAACACAATGAACAGAGAAATTGTGGGCTAGTCAAACCTACACTGAAGGTTGCTCCATTTTTAAATGTGCTGCTTCTTTGTTTATATTAATAAACCTTGTTTGCCTTTATGTTGACTAGATATTTTAAATCCTTATGTGCAATTCTGTCCAATGCTGTACAGCATACTTGTCAAAAATCAAGATTATGTGGAGAGCATTTCCATCCTAGCCTTCTCTCCAGAGAAATGTATTGACAACGCCATAGAAACATTCTGAAGGCACCTATAAAGACCATGTTGATGCCAAAATTTTCTATCCTGTTCATTCCTTAAAGAAAGGAACTGTATTGGGGGCTGTAACTAAATGATCTTTATGTTCCCTTCCAACCCAAACCATTCTATGATTCAATAAAAAAGCCCTAAAAAACAAATGAAAACGGACAAGCAAACAGAAAACAACCAAAAACACCCAACAAAAAATTCCATGCCGTTCTGTAGCATTTTCTTTGCATAAGCCCATCTGACTGCTACAATTCAAAAACCTTCTAAAATTAATTCCAGCTAAAACTGTCTCTGCTCTTGCACATTGAAGTTTGCCAGAACACCAAGAAAAGCTGCCTGCTGCATCATGTGCAATCTCAAAGCTATATGATAAAGAAGTGAGACCCTACAGAATTTTTCTGCAGCGTAATAGGAATTCTACACTTCAGGAATGTGTAGCAACCAGGATTATTCTGGAAAATGCACCAAAGTTTTAATTAGGGTTCCTAACAGTCAGTTTGTAGTCTGCAGACTGCAAAGCACTGACATACCGTGCTTAATTCCAACCTATTTACACTCACTCACATGAGAATGCTAAGAACATCTCACACTGATCCTACTGGGATAGATGGTGGACTTTCCTGTCTTGAGAAAAAGAACCAAGGCAAAAAAACCACCAAAAAAACAAAGAAGAAACCCACAAGAAAAAACCACAAAAAATGAGTAAAAAATTAGTAAAAAATGAGCAAAAAATGAGAACTTCCTCTCACTCCTAAACCTGATGGCATAACATACATTTGCATGTTTTGGCCACTGTCAGTTGGACAATATATTCCATTCTCCATTGGCCATTGGATGTGATGGATTACCTCAGTGACCCTTATCACATCAGTGTTATTCACTCAGCACTTCTTTCTGACTATATCTGTTTTATTCCCATCACAAACTCAACTAGATGCTAACAGTGCACTCTTGCTATTGCAATTTCCTCCATGACAGTCTGGGCCCAGTTGCTCCCAGAAAGACCTACAGCTAATGAGATCCCATTTTCACAAGAGTCTCCATACAAATTAAAGATCAAATGATATCAGAAATGTGTATACTGTAAAACCTAAGTAGAAACATGGTGGTCTTCTGGGAATTAATCTTTGAAGATCTCCCCACCCCAAGAGTTCAAAACTCCACTATAATGAAACACAGTACCTTGACCTGCCTGCATAACCAATTCCAATCTCAGAAATTTCAGTTTGGAATTATCTGGCATTAAAATACAGTTTTCATACAATACTCAATCCTTCATTCCCCAAACCGGAAAGCTGAGTTTAATGGTATCCATTGCCTGTACAAACTGAGCTGGGCATTGGTTCAGCTTGGACCAACTCTGCTATCTAAAGGGAACACAGAAACAAAGCTGGACTGGAACCCAATTTAGAGGTAGTCTGTAAGAGACAGGTTTGGGAGTTTATTGTCACTTGTCATACCTTTGGTTCTTCCCAAATTGTCTTCAACTGGAAGTTATTTGTTAATTCTCTCCAAACATCTCACAGTTAGTATCATCCAGTTTACTTGGTGCTTCCCCTTCCTCATGCACAGGCATCCCACATTAGTACTGTACAGTCTTCCCATTGCTTTTTTCTTATTTTCACATGCCAGTGATCATGGCAACACATGCTGGTTTGCATTCAGCAGAGAAAGCATTAAATTGGCATAACACTCCTAAAATCCATTGCATTTCATGTGACAAACCAATGCAGCAGATTTGCAACACTGCAACAGAAATAGGTGACAGCTACTTGATGTCAGCATAGAAGCCTTTAGTTTTAACAGGTTTTTTTATCCAAAAGCCTGTTTGCCCATTTGCATCACGGAAGTCTGTTAGAAATGCAGGAGCACAAGGCAGAGTGGGAGAGATGCCATGTGCTGCATTCCACTGGGAATCCTGCTGTTAAGCTAGTGGCACTGGAGAACTAGGCAGGAGACAATGCTCTCACCTCTTGGAAAGGTCACTTTCTGAATGCTGGAGCAACCTTCCTGAGCCCTGGTAAAAGGTTTTCAGGAAAGAAGGGGCAGAGAGAGAGGAGGGGAGACCAGGTGAAGCAGATTCACTCTCACTGAGAGCGCGCCGAACCCCGACCACAGGACTGTGCAGGCAACAAGAGAACACAGCAGATGGGTCAGCACGGATTTGGATACAACAACAAAACCACAAGACTAGAGACTCTGGCCAAATACCTCATCTTGGCTTACATTAGCTTTGCTTCCCAGAAAATAAAATGTACCATGTGCACTCCTGGGCTGCTTCCCTGGGGATATTGATTTTGCTGTTATAGAGGATTTCTATTAAAAACTTTTCAATGACATTGCAGAACAGGGAGACCACCTTATTTCTTTAGCTTTATTTATTCCCAAAGCAAATGCAGAAAAAAGAATCTCTTAAACATTCAGAAAATACTCTCAGAAACCTTCTTCCAATAATATGAACTGCATTGTTTCTTCCCTTTCAGTTTTCTTTTGCTTTCGTAAACAACACATTAGGAAGCAGAGATTATTTAAATGCAGTCTTTCTGGATAAATTTTTGTGAAGTAATTAAATTAAGAAAGGTAGTCCTATTCCACAGTTAAACATTACTTAGTAGTAGTGACAAGTATTGGAGGGGACATGAAAATAAATTCAGTTTCTTTTGCTTAACATTTATGACTAATCCTCAAAAGGAAAGAATGAAAAATCCCAGCTTAGTACCATGCTGCTACAAACTGTTTTGACTAAAAATCTGCTGATGCCACTTAATCAGTGACTTCTTACAAGTTATTACAAAGTAATGTAGTCAGCAAGTCCTTCACTTTGAACTGTCAGAGTTTCCTGTTTCCACACAACACAATCAGTGGAAAAAAAGTTTATCTCAGAAAAAACCACATTATTTATCTCTCTAGAGACACAAGGTAAGAAAGGCTAATTTCTTACCCTTCACTCCATTCCATTCTCCCAAAACAGAATAAATTTTTTTGCATTCATGCTGATATTTTAATGTAGACATCAAACGGGTGATAAATTACTATTTAAAGCCATTTTTAGAAAGAGCCCACAAAACATAGAATTATAGCCAAGCACTGAAAGAGACAATAGGTTGGAGAATGTGATCCTCCAACAGAAAAAAATTCACCTGAGTGAAACCTGGACCTGAGTTTTGTAAAGGGCTTGGAGTCTGTATAGTCACTTACAGCCAGCATAGAGGAGAAAAAGAAGGCACAACCAAAGAGGCCCACAATGAGCTGTGGGGACCTCTTCTGCTGAGTGAAGGAACTGTGTTCCATATGTTAATAGCTGGAGAGTCTCCAAAAAGGAAGCAGAAAGAAGTTACAGAGGGAAGCTACAGAGGGAAGCTCTGAAGAAAGGCAAATAGGGAAATCACATGCCTCACAGTTCAGTGGATGTGTTTAACTTTTATGTCCTTTTGCAACACTCCTCACCAGTTTTAATTCTGGATATACTCTCTGTGAGATTTGATTAACATAGCTACAGACACTTGAAGCTGTTAGTGCCTTTTTCATCCTGGCATAAAAGTTTCAGGCTGCCATCTCTGCCGCTTAAAGCACTGAGGGTCTCTTTTCCAAAGGGTCTGACTAACAGGACTGCCAAAAAGGCTCAGCTCAGAGGTGACAAATAAATAAATAAATAAACAGATTGGTGCTGGCATCTGACCAAATCATCAGTTTGATGGATTGATGCCTCCCCCGAACCACTAATTCAAGGACAATTGAGTTACTGCAAAGTACCTAACTACTCAGAGGCTGAGAAGACAGGCTGAAAACAAGTAAATAAATGAAAAACCAACCCGGGAGAAGTGCAGAAACCAACCTGAACCAAGCTCCTTACGTATTGTGTCAGCAGTAGGGCTGCTGCAGCCTCCAGAAGGAGAGAGGCGAGTGAGGCTGGAGCAGGGGGACAGCAGGGGACGGCGGGCAGGTGGCACGGCGCGCCCGGACTCACCTGGTCGCCTCCACGCAGTTCTGCCGCAGCAGCGGGGAGCGGGCGCTCTGGGACCTGCCGTTCTGGAAGGTGATCCTGCGCCTGGCACTGGAGGGCGGGTGGCTGAAGGTGTGAGCACGCCTCCTGAACTGAGGGGAGTCCGAGCCTTCCTCGGGAAACGTCTGCCAGGCCGAGGACACGGGGGACGCCGGAGGAGTAGCTGGCGGGGAATCGCCCGGAGAAGTGTCCTGAAAGGAAGTGCTGGCGGAGTAAGGCCCGAGTGCCCCTACGAGAGCTCTCGCTTAACCCACGGGCAGCCAGCGCCGGGGCACCAAAGCCTCTCCCCCTTCTGGGTCATGGCCTATTGTATGCTAATTATCACCCAAACCAGACATCCTTTGATAGCTCGCTCCAAACCAGCAGCGTCCTTCTCCCAAAAAGTGAAAGCGAAGAGAGGAATAAAACTCTATGCGCAACACAAACATACTAATTACTCCAGGCATCCTCTCACAGGGATTGGCATTCCAGCTACCAGACCTCTGTCTCTTTCGGGAAAACACAGGAATGGAAAAGGCCAGGGAAACTGCTTTTAGCTAGTTTCCTCGACATATCGCGAGCATACTTCCTGTACCGTCACAGCAACATCCTGGAAGAGAGACTGTTATTGCACAGCCAGTTTGTGAGTAACTGCAGCAGGAAAACCATAACAGAATCTTCACCTCCTGGGAAAACCAGTAACCAATCCTCATGTGAAGTAAAACTTTAAAAACAGGAAATAAAAAGAAAGTGAACAGAGTTCCGCCCTCTTGCTACCATACAGCATCCCCAACAGCTGGGCTTAGGTCAAAAATTCTTACTTCCCTAAAGCAAATATTACTTACAGAAAAGATTCTTCACCTTCAGAGCACTTCCTTTTGTTGAGACATGACCTTACTTAATTACCTCAGTAAAACAAGGCAGAAACCAGAAATTCCTTGCTTTTTGTAAAAGCAAGGGAAGTGTAGGAAAAAGGACTTGCAATCAGATTAAAGCTAAAGCTTCAAGTCAACATAAATCCCAGCTTTCTTACACCCTCTGCCTCCCAGTGGAAACATCTTTGAGTTTCGTGAGTTGATTTGCTTTGTTCTACTTCCTTCAAATTAAAGCAGAGTGCCATGCTTACGCTCCACTGACAGCCGTGCATGAAAAGGCCAGTTTAGCTAAGCTCCTTACGTACTCTGTCAGAAACCAGGCTGCTGCAGCGCTCAAAGCTGTCCACGCTTCCCAGGCGGCCTCGCATTCTGTTGGCTCCCTGCGACAAAAAAGGCAAGAAATTTACTCTGGTCTTTTTCTGAAGGTTAGGCAAAGATGGCAACACCTGTGCAGATGAACACAGGACAGTTCAGGCATGTGACGTGTCTGACATGAGACCCCAGATCATGGGTCAAGCATGAGACTTTACAAAAAGTGACATCTTTAGCTGGCCAAACTGCATCTTCTCCCACATTGCTTCCAGGAGTTTTAAACCTGCAGCTCTATTGTTTGAGGCAAGTGAGTATTTCCTGACACTTCTGAGGCAAAATAGTTAAGTCGGCTCAAACAGCTGAGTTAAAAAAATCCAGACTTCAGTACTGTGCATGCACTACTCCTGATGGATGCATCTGACACACTACAGTCCCATGAGATGCAGTTTATCAATATCTAAACATTACAGACAAACTATATCCACCTGGGAAAAAGGAGTAAAAGTACTAAAACTGGGGAGAAATGCTCTCTTGGCAGCAAATCCAGCCAAATACAATCAGACAAGACAAGACTCTTCATTTAAAATGCAAATAAACCTGATGCAAATTTGCTAGAAATTATGCTAAAGGATCCTTGCTGAATTTGTAACAGTCCTTTAGTTTCACAACGAAAAGCAATAGATCCACAACACCTTTGACTAGCTTTCATTCCTAATGTTAACTCCCTGGTGATGTTTGCTGTTGAACACTTCTGACTGCTGAAACATGTTGTTTTCAGTACTTTATCAGGAGAAAAATAGCCTAGGTTTTAAGAAAACTATAAACACAGGTCCTCTTGGTATGCTTGCAACTCCAGGGGAAGTTTTGCCAACATCATCAGAATTTATTTAGCCTACTTTTTCCTGGTAAGAGTTATTTTCAAAACTTAGAGCATTACCAATAAATACTCTGCCTGAAGCATCTTTTCACTGAACCTTTCAAAAAACCAAGAGCAAAGTATAAGTTGGAAGTTTCTCACTACCTTTGAAGATGTACACTTTTGGCACTGTAAGAAGGACTTTTTGGTTAAGAAAGAACAACAACAGAAGAGGTTAGTGCATCATGGAGTAGAGGAAATCTGTTCAAGAGGTCAAAGAAAGGTTATATTTATTCCTCTGAGGTACCTCATTAAGATGCCTGTTTTTGGTCCAAACCTCACAAAAATAAGATAAGTCCAGCAAAACAAACAAGTGAAGAAGTGACATTCCTCTGGGACTATGTGAAGCCAGGGCACAGAAACCAGCATGTTTCCTAAAGCAAGTAGTGAGTGGCTTAAAATGCCACTTGATGCTATTTACCTAGCTAAAAAGCCATCCACTTAAAGTGTTCCTAGATACTGGTTACTACATACTTCTTTCTTTCTAACTTTCCTAAGATTGAGGCTATCTAAAACACTCCCCAACTTATACTGACTTCTAATTGCTATTTTAAAATTTTTCTCTATACAAAGATGCTGAATGCTCCTTTAAAAAAAACCAAAACTAAACTAATTTCTTTTTTGGTCTCTCTGTTACTAAATGTACTTTTAAATAAAGATGGCAAAATTAGCTCTATTGCATTAATACCATCTGCACCTGGCTTAAGGAAGGAAAAACAACTACACCAATAGGTATTTAGTGCTTCAATACCTTTAAGAATTAACCATGATGTGTTAGGCTTGTTGTAATAGCCTGATGAACAATAAGAACTACAGTCATTGTGTATCACATGTATGCACATAACACACAGCACACCTACACAGAGGTACTTGTATGTATGTGCCTGCTTTAAACAAACAATTTGTGGTTGAGCTGCACTCCAAGTAATTTTTCTTGGTTTTGCATTGTGTAACCTTTAGGTGGAGCTGCAAGGATGAACCCCTGTGTGTATCATGACTCACTGCAACATATACTGCTGTTCCTAATATACTGCTGTCAAGGTAAAGATGAGACTACCTTTCTGACCACCACAAATCCGCTTCATAAACAGCAAACTTTAAATGGCCCTAATTCAGACTCAGGTGTCCTCTGCTCTTGACTGAATCATGGGCTGTGGTCGAGCCTTATATTATAATATGTAGCATGCCTCAGTGGCCCCGGTGAGAAGAAACATACTATACTCAAAAACCCCTAATATAAGAAACTTCCCTTCAGAGATTTTTCAGTTTAAGCAGTGTATTTCATCTAAATAACTTTTCTTTGACATGACTGGAATGCCACCATGGCTGTAAAAGCTTTATTTCAGTGATCTTCTTCCAGAGCCACCGCAGGATTAGTGACCCACCACTAGATCACTTGCCAGTCACATGTCCCTTAGATGTGGAAAAGAAACAACACATCAAAGGCATGAATATAGCTGTCACTATTTGATAATATTCCAAACTGCTGAAATTACCCGAATCACACAAGAGAGGTCAAATTTGACCAGGAGAGCTTAATGCTACTTTCAGTCCTAGATTAAATGGACACCTATCTGTAAGTTCTAAGGATTCTCTCTGGCTAAGAGTATTCTGTTTCCTTTATAGGGAAGATCCATGGCATCCTACATTTGTAGGTTACTTTATGACACGTCCGTGTAAGCTGTAGGACAAGTGAAATTTAGTGCTTTTGAAGTTGCTAGCAGAAGGAACTTAATGTCACTGGTCCAAATTATCCCCCACTCAGCTCATCACATTTCCTCTGTAATGACACTAGTGACTGCATCCCAGGCACACAGCCTTCTTCAGATACTTCTCTATATGCCTGTTGTCTGACTCACTCTTCTGAGTGGAGGACACTAAGCAAAACTTGCCATTCAGGGTTCTTTACCAAAAGACTACTTAATGTAAGAGAGTTCCAGTGATAATCTGCAATTTCACATCATATCTGGCTAGGAACATCAAAATGAAGATCAACTCACTTTTTAAGACTATTGCTTTTTTTCCCCCCTGCAAAAGGAACGTTGTTACAAATTTCTAAAGATTCTTAGTGCCTAATATGAGCAATTGTAGCTATGAGCTGGAAGGTATTACTTCTCAGAATAGAGAGATTTCCCATATATGCAAGGCAAATTTATTCACACTTTGCAAAACCAATTAAGTGTCTCTTTATGGAATCATGCAACCATCCTGATTGAAGTTTATTCCGAAACAACATATCCAATAACACTCAGTTGGGTCTCTTGCCACCTACAATGAATGTTCATTATTCAGAAATTTGTCTTTTTTCCTCTCAATATGTATGGCCTTACAGTAAACTTTCTAGTAATGCTAAGTCACAATCAACCCAGCTGTAACTCTCAGATTTCACAACAGGGATATTGCTTCATTAAGCATTTATCAGACTGAGGACAAAACAAAGAAAAATCTGATAGGTCTTTACTGTCAAGGATATCTGGGACAGCTTATGATAATGAGTTGTTAAACTTACCCTTGAGAAGATATTTTCCAGAGAGCTAGTCAAGGATTTCTTTGCCTTGTTTTTCAGAATGTCAAGTTTAAACCGGCCACCACTGGTGGTGCTTTCTGGAATTGCACTGTTAGAAATGACCTGTTGAAATGAGCAAGGACACTCTTTAGCTTTGGCAATTATTTTTTTATTTGTGAAGACTATTTCCAAAGACTAGACCTGAACCAGGTTACATAAGACAAAGTATCTTTGGCCTTATTTAAAAAAACACCACAAACATACTACCCTCCTTCCAAAAAAAATCCCCAAACAAGAAACCAAAACAGTCTCCCAAACAAACAAATCCAAACCCTAGTTAAAGGCATATTCCATCCCAAAGACTATCTTGTAAAAGTACACCAATTTAACAATACTGTCGCCCAATTCCTTTAGAAATTCATAGTTTAAACTAAAACCAATGCCCTCTTCATTCCTATTCTTCCTAGATATTACTGCTTGGGCATAGGGATTAAAGGAGAAAGAAAAAGAAGAATTATCCTCACGCTATAAGGAAATACGGACATAAAATTAATTGGTTGTCTTTCTTCCTCTCGTGTCTCCTCAACTTATAAAACCCAGGTGAGCCACTATAAATTAAATCAGATTTCTTTTCCTGTACACTCCTTTCTTAATTATAATACCCTGCTTCAGGTACTCCTGTAGAAAACTAGCAGTGGTCTTACAAGTAATTAAGACAGCATTTTAATAGGGTGGGAAGGGGTGGAGGAATAATACAAAACTAAGCTTTACCGACGGTGCTTCACCAATGTGGATGTGCGTTTTCTGCTTAGTCTCACAGAGCTGACGGAGATGTAAGATCACAAGCTCATTTTCTTCCTGGTCATTGTCAGGCTTCATTTTCTGTCAGTAACAGCAAAGAAAGGAGTTTGTCTTTCAAGTCATGATTTGCTTATTTTTCCTTCCTATGCAGGTATTCCTTGAAATACTGATACAGCAAATGCCAGAGCATTATTATGTCAAAATCTGTGTGCCTTCACACTCCTAAGCAAGATAGAACAAAAACTGAGAAATGTTGCAGGCTGTAGAGAGAAGGGAGCCTTATGTCTGTACATTTTGTTCTCTAAGACTGTCTGTTACTATACAGCCTTCTAAATGGCATAAGGAAACCAAGCCACTCTATTCTTTAGGAATCCAGAGAGGAGCACAGCCTTTGGAAGCCTAAATCATTGTATACTTCATCCACTAGAATACATCGACTTACATCAGAATGTTGTGCCAAAGTAAGTCAAAAAAGACAAAGTCTGAAAATACTGGACGTTTTCCTGATACCTGCATGTCCCTCCTGCTCTCATCCTACTCCCAACATCATTTTCAAGCAGGGAAATGTGTTTACAGATGAAAAACTAAGCTCAGAATAAAAAATATACTCTTACGTAAGAACACAGAGTATCTGAGCAAATTTGGGAAACAAAACTTTTCCAATAGCAGTGTATCACACATGAGGTTAAGTTGGAACATTCTATTTCAGCATGACTTTTGTTGCAAAAATAGCAAATTCTAGATCAACTACACAACAAACCAAATAAATCAAAAGCAAAAATACCTAGTCCATTTTATCATGGACTTTTTCAAATTAGGAAGAATGGCGCCTAAGGAATTACCTGAACACGTTCAAAAATGTCTGCTTGCTCATTGTCAGTTAGGGATGACAGATGTCTCTGAATTACAAGTTTGGCTCTTGGTGGATACAGTCCTAGGAAAAGAATGGACCATTAAAGATTCTCAAATGATCTCTCAAAACACTTTTGAGCAAAATGAAGTAGAAGATATACACCTTCATTTGAGTTTATACAGGTTAAATGTATGACAGTTCTATGCCCAGTATATACGTGATACAGAATAATTGAGGTTTTGCTAAACCGCATGGCTTTGTCTCCTTTATTTAACAGCAAAAAATACAACCAGCAGCAGCTAGGTGGCTGGCTCCTGGGTAAAAGGTTGTGCTCCCTGCCCCACCAATGTGTTCTGTCCTAGTTCCAAGAGATCACTGAAAGCTGGAAGCCCGACAGCTGTATCGGAGAGGAGCGAGAAAGGAACAGGTCAGGGTTATAATGGGGGAGATACTTGGGAGTTTTCAGATGATTTTAACTGAAAAATTTAGATGTCTTTCTGCCCAAGGAAAGGATAGGGTAGAGGTCATACCAGAGAATTGAAGACACTTTTAAAAGCAAGAACAGCATAAAAGCCATAAGAATAAAGGAAAGAATTTCTGATATTCAATAAAGTGCACATTTTGTCACAGAGGCAATTCTTGGAAGCTACAAAAAATGTGAGTGAAAACAAATCCCTCGAACCAGGTGAAGACTTTTTTTTCCCATCTAAAGTAGATATCATTCATAGAAAATTGCAATCAGAACAAAGAAAAGGTTTTTTTCAAAATCACACAGCTTTAGGTTTGATTTAGCTAAACTTCTAGACTCAAAGAAGATGGATTTTTTAAAAAGGGACACTAAAATAAGTTTTTCATTCACTAAATAGAAAGTTTATGAAACTACTACTACAGTACTCTAGTTGTTGCCCCAAGAGAGATTTTATTTTGATACTGAATACTTTTCAAGTTACTTCCACTACCTTATACAGCAGCCTGTGTAGTTTATAATTTACAGAAAACTTTCCCAGCTTAGCTTTACTACTTCTGAATACCTGTTGTTAAGTCACAGCCTAGCAAAATTTCACCTTGCTAGGATTTTACACTTGGCATTTCATCCACCAGAGGGAAGCAACTGACAACAGTGACTTTCAATGACTGGGAGAACTAAATATCAAGCACCACCATAACCACACCAGAAAATACAAGACTATTTGCTTTTTGTAACATATTTGCTTTTTTTTGCATACAATACTTTGCAAGGACACATAGCAAAGTGACTATAAAAATAGGATCCTAACTTTTTTAGAAAATTTTATCTTGTAAGATTTTTTATATGCATTCTGGCATACTTCACTTCCAAAGAGTACTAAAGTTTGTCTATTCATACTTGAAGTTAAGTAGTTGCCTTAACTTTCTTTATTAGATATTAATCTCCTAACTTAATAATTTATTTTCCCATAATACAACTAGATTTTGAAGTGTGTTAAGGAATAAACACAAAGAAGGAAAAAATAACCCCATGCAGGAAAGAAGGAACACACAGGAAAGAAAGATCCTTTTTGATCATGACTATCTTTTTGTGAGTCATTTGGAAAGCATGTAACTTGAGAGGAAAAAAAATAAAACAAACAAATGGAAGGTCAGCTGGTGGGTTTTGCTGCTCTGATCAAGAAAGGTATGATGATGAAAGAGTATGTATTTATAACAGAAGCTACACTATATTTTTTTGCAGCATCATTACTGCTAACACCACCCAAATACAGAGAATGCAAAATGAGAGTAAGAATTGCATACCGGGGTATTTTTTCCCTCTGCTCTTACATCGTCTAAGTTATTCATCTAGAAAAATCAGCAAAGCACAATCAGAAGATAAACTCAGCTGCTACCTTCAATTCTTTCACAAAGTTTGTGCAATGAATGCATAGGGCAGGCCTCACACAGTTTAATCTGCGTCTTGGCACTTTGCAGAGCTGCAGCAGTGCTGAAGGCTTGCTTCAGGGTCAGCATTACCTCATCAACCTATATGGGAAGGAGATAAAAGAGCAATAAAGAAAAATGCATGCCAAAATTAGATTTATAAATCACATCTCGGGTGTTTTACAATTAAAGAAAAAGTCAAAACCATACAAACCCATTTGCTGTTTTCTAAAGAGATCAAGGTTGAATTCCCAGCTTTCTGCCTTTTCTGGAGATGATCACCATCTTTAAGTTCTGCCAGACAGTGTCATTTTGATGTCTAACTGCAACTACTCAAGATCACTGGGAAAGCACCCACTATTTTAAGAGGTTGCAAGTGAGAATTTTTGGCTTGAATACATGCTAAATAAAAAGCATTAATTTATTTAGCTTCAAATCTCTCCTATAAACATGTTCCCTCTTAACCTCTGTCCTCTCACCACTAAACCGTTTTAGCACCAATCCCACAGAGCCATCCCTGCTGCCAGACAGGAGCTCCCCACAGCAGTTCACTTCTCTCCTGGATGCCAGGCTGCCCAGCAGCTCCATTACCATCACTACATATCCTTAAGTGCTGCTGGCCTGCCTTGCAGTCTGCCCTGGTCTTTTCTCTGCTGCTGCCACAAACGCAGCAGTGCTGTGCTCCCACACACCAGCACTAGAAAAGCTCAACTTGTACCTAAGAAATCTTGAGCTCACACCATTTCTCCACATTCATTCAAATAAGCTCCCAGACCAGGCATACAAAGCACTTGGAGTTCCTCTCTCTGCATTTCAGGGGAATACAATGCTCATTAAAAGCTGTTTGCTCAGTCCCAGCATCAGCAATGAAAGAGGGAGACAGTAGCTTGAGAACAATTTTAGGAACAAAATCAAGTGTTCTTCTTCAGAATCAGGTCCTCACTCTGCTTGTTATTTTGTTTTATAAGCAGCAAGAAGCAAGCTGAAATATTTGAGACCAAAATCATCCAGTTTAACATTAAAAACATACAGACTTTTTTGAGGGCCTCTCACTTGGGAAAAAAAAAAAGTAGAAATGGAACCCAAATGTAGAAATTTGAACTAGTTTATGTCCCAGTATGTCTAGGTTTGTTTTGTTTGCTTTAAACCTCATGGTTTTAAGCATTACCAATAATTTCTGTGTGCTTTCTCTTCTTAGCAATAAAGAAGAACATTGAACAGTGAATGTCCATCTTGCAACATGGACTGGTAAGTTTTTTAAGCTGGCTACAACCCCTCTCCAATGCAAGATCCACAGAACAGTGCTAAGCATGTCTGGAAAGCTCTGCCCTGCCACAGTCAAAATGCCACCAGGATCTGAGTGATTGCATCTGAAAGTAGCTCAGGAATGTTTATTTCATACTGCAGAGTGGGCATAACCACACATATCAGTACTAGAACAAGCAAAGAGGTTCATAAAAACATGGGGGGTTTATACACCACTTAAGCCTATGAATTATGCGTGATCAGAGTTATCAATAGGTCAGATGTAACTTTTCTGTTAGTACAATGAAATTAGCTGATTTCATAGCAAGTTCCCATTTTGACAAAAATGCAGCCTCAGCTGCACATCTAGAGCTGTTCAAAGTTTTATTGATGTTCATCTATTTACTCTCAAGCAAGTCAGAGGATTAAGAAATTACATTTACAGTCAGTCAGAAAAGTGATTTTTAAGTTTATCTGAGAAAGAGTTAGCAGCTGTTACCAGTGCTATCAGAAACAAACACCTTTCAGAACAGGAAACAACTTCTTTTAAAGTGTCACCATTTTAAAATAAAAATGGAATAGTCAAGATTATTTCCTGTACGAATCTCACGCTATTAAGGTATCTGTTATCAGTAAAATCAGTGGCATCTGGAACTTCATTTAATTGATACATACTTTATACAATGTCCAGTGTACTTTTTTATAGTTATATGCATCCACAAATACTATGGTTTTCTTCTTCTGTGATCAGATGCTGCTATTTTCTTCTCTTGAGAAACAAAACAGACTACAGGAAAAAAGCTAAAGCCAGACCTAGGCTTAAGACACATGCAGGATCAGCCAGTAGTTTAAACCCTACCCTGAAGGGTATGTTTGGGTTTTATCATCAGCTTTGTTACTGATTCAATATGTCTTTACATTTTTAATGGGGAACCAAGTCTCTCAAAAGTTAGAATTGGACAGTTAATCAAAAACAGAGCCCATGCATGCTCACAGTCAGCATGTACAAACACACCCATAGGGATTTATCTATTTGTTATTGATACATGCATCAGCAGAGTACCAGGATATGGCTGTATATGAACAGAATGTACGCATTTCCTATTGCAAATTTGCATGTGCACAGCTGACATCCTGCACCTGAGCAGATGTGACCACTGAGGCTCAGCTGACACAGCAGAATAACAGAGATCCTATTGTTCAGGAAATGCCTTGGAAATGCTCTGATGAAATGGTAGGGATCATTAATAAATACTCACCAGAGACTCACTTGCACACTGGAACACATAGCAAACATATTGGCTTAACCCAGGTTCCACAGACTCCCGGCAAATAAAACCAAAGTGATCGACATGTTTTATACCCTAAAACAGTTTAAAAACGGCATTAGTGGATTTCATAAACAGGTTTAGTTTACAAAAATTTTAATAACTATAAATGCATACCCCTAATGATCTATTTTACAAGTAGTATAATTTTTTTTAAATTGCTTTTTGTATTTAAGTTATATAAAGATCTTTATACAATCAAAACCAAAGTTATACAGCAATCAATTTGGACCAGAATTTATTCCACTAGCAAAGCTGGATTTTCAGAGAAGCAAACTAAAGACCACTGGACATAGGATTGGAGAAGCACCAGGGCAGCAGCAGACTCATGCTTTCCTGTAATACATGTTAGGACTACACTACACTACACACAAAAAAAAAAAAAAAAAAGGAATGAATATACAGAATATACAGAATTCCAACTAAATTCTGAAATAAATTCTTTGAGACTGAGTTACATACCAGAAATTTCAAGACTTACTACGCGTTACTACTGACACATTTTTCTCAAGATCTTCGTATAACTTAGCTTGACAGGGAATGCTGCCTTGCTAAAAACAGCACTGAGAAGATCAAAGAAAAGACAGCTGCTTCCTAAGAAGCACTATATTCCCAGTCTCAATTCATGGAACATGACTCACTATTGTTAAAGCTTTTGCCAATGTTTTTATCATCTGAGTATGGTAATAGTAGATTTTCTCCAAATGAAAGCCTAATCCCTCAAGTTCAAATACAACAAAAATCAGAACACAACTGCTTGGATCCAACTCCAAAGAAAACACCTATATCATAAAAGAGAGGAGGAGGCAAAGCAACTTGCCTGTCACTACAGAAAACACTCTAGAGAAAATTGGAAAAATAGTACGTGACAGACTGAACATATTGTCACTACACACTGCTGTTTTCAAAAACAAAATTCCAAAAGTCACATTTGTGTCACTTAAGAGGGTTGCTAAGATGACAAAAATGACATTAGTTGAACCATAGTCCAACTAATCTTGACTTCATTTTCTCGTGACATATGAAGTCTTCAAAAGCATAAAATAACAAAGGTCAGATATATTCATATGTTAATCCATAGAACAGTGAAGTGCTGACCTCTGTTTTGCAAGAAAATGTATTTATTAAAGGTGGTTTGGTGAGATGCCAGTTCCCTCCTTACTGACAGTGCCTGAACAAGTCTACTGCTGTCTTGACTTCTCAGACTCCACAGGAGAACATTTGAGGGGGGAGACAGATGTGACACTTGCCCTACTGAAGTGCAAATAGGACAGTATGTTCCTAAATCAACAGTACTTCCATCACATTTCTTTAAGACGGCAGCTTGAAGAGGTCATGGCAAAAGAGCCAAGTTTTCTGTTGTTCTGGGCTCCCTCAAGGGGAAGGCATGAAAGCCTCAAGGGGAAGAAAACTTCTACAGCTATTTGATATCTGAGTTTAGACTGCACACACAGAGGTTTATCATCAATTATGTCTGCTGCTTGACAATTATAAGGAGTGTGGATAATTATTTGAATGCAGCAGTTCAACCATGCTTAAGCTATAAAATACCTTTATTAGACCAGGCTATGAGAATCCAGAATGCAAATTGGCAATAACATCTCCTTTTCATCGTTGGAAGGACAAATATTCCTAAGCCACAGTCCCACAATACATAGTAAATCACTGCTCTATAAATCCGTAACAGAGGAGCCCTGGGGCTAGCACCAAGTTCTTAAAGGAAGTACTAATGAGGTTTATGCAACCAGTGCTTAGTCTTGAACAAATTAATATTTTATTTCTATTGAACACAGAACCTCCTTGATTTCTCTAAAGTAACTGTTTCACATTAGAAAAAAAAAAAACAAACCAAAAAAAAAACAAACAAAATCCCTAAAGTATTGTGACTGCCTCTTTGAGTTAATGAAGAATACAAAAGTAACAGAAACTTTGCTCCAAATGAAAGTGAAGAGGTGGACTGAAAAACACCTCCAAAGCCCAACACACAAAATTACTTGACACTATTTACTGTACAAAGTTATTTTCCTGAAGGAAAGTTGAGCCTTGACGGTTTTCCATGGTCTTATTGGTCATCATACTTAAAAGTCTGCAGAAAAAAGGTTGTTCGTGCTTAGGACTGTTTTGTTTGACTATTATATAAGTATGTATATACAACTTAGGAGCCCAGTGCCTGAAGCTGGTGTGTCAGTACACCCAAAAAGCAGGAGAAAACCCAAGTCATCTGCAAATTCTGCTCTCTATACCTCTGCTTTAAGAACCATTTTGATCTGTATTTATCATAAAGCTATTACTACACTGTTTGATTATAATTTCCCATTCTGCATTTACTTTAGCTTTTTTCCTCTACCGAAAGCAATACAATTGTAGTTAAAATGTAGAGTCGATTTATGGACCTGGACCTTATACCTGGTAGCTCAAGACACCACTTGAGTTATAAGTATTGCCTAATTCTTAATTTGTCTAGGTATTGGTAGCCCAGTCATGCAAGAGCAGACTTGTTATTAGCATTAAAATGAATGCACTTGGGGGTGAAATACAGGTTTAGAGAAGGCCAAAAGAGTATAGAATAATCATGTTTAAGAAGGCCTGAAATAATGATGTGGCATGGCAAGTAAAAAGAGATAATAAAGTAAGACCTCAAACTAAAAAGTGTCTGTAGTAACTGGTGCTGAACAAGAGCAAGATGGAAAGGTGAACATCTTAGCCTTGACATTTAACCTTACAAGAAATAATTATTTATTGCTGAACATAGCTAGGTACACCTATCGCTATATTCTCCAGAAGAAATGATGCAGGTGAACTGCTGTTTTTCTGAAGGGTTGATTTGATGCTCTCTTCCTTTCATTTTGAAGGCTTTCAGGAACTTACCTGCTCAGAAACAGTACACTCAGAGCATCCTAAATGGAGATTAAACTGCTTCCAAAAACATATCCAATACTCTCCCAAAGCAGAACAGTTTATACTTTGTTTGCTGACAGGCGATTGAAGTTGCTGCTATTACACAGCTCAGATGGTTATTTTGCACTCATCTTTTCTGGAAAAAGAATTGTACATTTCTTTTTTTCTCCTGCTTATAGACCAGCAAGACAACACAGCTGAAGAACAAATAAAATCTTTTTCTCCTGATGATCTACATATTTCATCTTATTAATGCTTACCTGAGAACATGAGGAGATATCTTTAAAATTCTTTTCAAACACAACAGATTTGGTATCTGGACTGATGAGGTTAACTTCAAACCTTCCAACCTAAAGGGGAGAAAAAGAAATCTAATTTATGACTGTCTTGGGGGCATAGTATTTGCAGCAACAAAAATGTCAGAATCTCGCCCTTTCTTGTTCACATAGAGTACCTTTTGGCACAATAGCTTACTCAGCAGGAGCAAGGGTGCCAGGGTGCTGTAATTCTGCCCATGTTGAGTAAGAATATTTCAGCAAGAACAATACACTCAGTTGAATAACAAAAACGACTTGGAAAAAACACAGCTTTTCTTCCCCTCCCCCACCCTTTTTCAAGTTATTTTAATCCAAAGATCACATGTTTGACAGACAATACTAAAACCTTTAGGAAACAATGTGGCTAAATTAAAAGTTGGAAAAAAATGGGAATTCTTGGTTTTTAAGTTATACCATAAATTAGCTGAGGAACTAAGATGATACTTGTTGGTTTGTACCAATTCCAAATGCGGAATAGTAGGTTCTGCAGCAAACTACCTTTCAACTTTCCCAAACTGCTTCTCAAGTCCATAGAATTTATTCTAGAGACCTCAGAGATTTTTTCAGCTAAATCCTTTTCATTACTAGTGATAAGCTGTGGCTTTCTGAAGGGCAGTACATTCTCACTTGAGTTATCATTTCCTCAAGAGAATAAAAACCAAGACTCATCTTTAAAACAAATGGAAAGACAAAATCCAGGCATTTAGCCCAGTGTTATTTTAAGGTCCAAAGATTTTTCCTTTTATGGGTCACCTCCTTTATCTGTCCTTCTGTTTTCCCAAAACAAGTTTCAAAGATGCGAAATGCACTTCAGGCAAGAGAAGAAATAACCATTGGAGTACGAAAGAAGAAGCCTTCAGTGCAGACATGTTTGAATACTCATCTAGTAAAGAGGAGACATTAATACAAATTATTAAAAAGAGGCTGGCTCAAACACAAGGCTGCTGAAGTCTAAAGCAAAGTTTTATCTTTTTAAGTGCACAAAAAAGAGGTTTTGTTTGTAGTCTTCCTTCATTCTCTGTTTCAAAGAATATTCAGGTTTTTCAGCTGGGTTCTAAATCTAACCCACACAGACAGTCTAGAACTACATATAAAATAATTATTTCACTAAAAACTCTTTTCCTTTAGGTGATTACTCCATAAATGAATACTTTTTCTTAAAATCTCCTTGAGCTCATGAGTTGAGGTGAAAGTTCAGCTACTTGTGTTCCAACCATTTATGAACAGATACAAAAATATTTATGACAAATCATGAAGCCATACTGGATCCATTTTACTTATCTTGCAAACTTTATCTCAAATTGCACAGGGTAAGAAGATAGGGTACGAAACCAACAGGAAATTGCCCATCCTGGAACACACCTGGAACAACATTGTCCTGTTCTTCTCAGAATCAGAGGGCTGAACGTGACTGGGAGCACTTGCATGTCTTCTGCGGGACTGTATTTTCAGGTTTGTGTCATGAACCTTTCTCTGCATCACTGCAGTGACACTGCTGCACCGGGAGCGGAACTCCTGCTGCTCGTCAAAGCCGGAGTCCTCCAAAATCCTCTCTGGAAAGAAGCCACGAGTGCTGGCCAGGTTGGTCAAGTTGGTCTGGCTGCCAATTGTAAACATTGCAGCACGCCCTGAAGGGCTGTTTGGGCTGTCCAGCTCCTCAAAAGGGCTGTCCAGAGGAGAAGCTGGCACGTTTTCTTCACACAGGGGCAAGTCCAAACTCGACTCGTTATTCCGCTGCTCGTTTAACAGTTTCAGGCGCTGGCGCTCATGAAGGCTGAATTGCTCTATGCAGTCATCAATGAGTGTGGAGGGAGCTTTCTTGTGAGCCACTGTCACCTTTCCACAGTACAAGACCTCAAATTTTTGGGAGTCATAGAAGGCATCTTCACTATCCTTACTTGGTTTGGCATCTTCTTTCAGTGCTGCTTTAGAGACTTGTCTTATGCTGCTGATGACATCAGGAACCTAAGGGGACAGTGTGAAAGGCCTTTTTAGTAACCACAAATGAGACAGCAGAGACAGTGATGCATCAAGTATTTGTTAAGGTAAGTATTTACACAAGCTATTTCTCCAGCAGAGTGCCACAAGCTTCTTGGCAAAGAATATAAAACCAGTAAAGTCTAAATTCTGTATGGACAATTTATGCAGTGGAAGCAGAGCAAATAATTTCCAACTTTTTTCTGGAACGTCTTCCAGTACATAAGATTTTAAATTACCAGAAGGTCAATTGGCAAATGTCCACATTGGGTTTTTTGTTTGTTTTTACTGAGACTACCTTCTCTTTTCCATTGTCCTCTGCCTACATTGGCATGTTTTACTGCTGCATTCTGTAAAGGGCCATCACTGTTCCTTTGCTTACATTTTGCAGAGACACTTATTCTATTCTTAAGACTGTTTTGGGAATAGTTTTATGGAAAAGAGATCAGCAATCTCCATCAGTTTCAACTGACAGTTTTGGAATAAAGGTAGCAAGAATACAGACATTTTACTGAACTACCATGTACAACTGCATTAGGTCTCACTTATTATCAGCTACAAAAACCTTGCCCCACCCATCCCATAACACAGTTCACCTTAAGATCACACCTCCCTACTGCCTCAGTCATTGTGCAATTAAGCAGCACACACAAATCTCTCTTCTCCTCTGCACAGACCCCTCCTATGCCTTGTAGGGCCAAACTGCACATCTCCAGAAGAAACTCACAATTTCAGCCCTGTATCACAGTCTTTCAAAGACACCTAGTTCTTCCTCTATTTTATCCCAATCACCCTGGGAGGAGTCTGCTTTCAGTACCAACATATTTAATATGCAAGCTCATTCTTCATTTTGGCTTCACAAAAGAAAACAAGGACTTCCCCAACTCTACTAACTGTAGACCAGAGTGGTAATAGCTGCTCTTTTGACAGTACCTACTCTTCTGAACCACACCTCTTTCCCATATGTCCCATTTTCTCTAGAAGTATAACAAAAGCCATCACACTGTGTGCATTGGGGAAGTTACTAGTGGCAATGAGATAAAGAGAGAATATCAATCTAATTTTCTTTGCAAGAGAAATCAGTTCTCAACACTCAACAATATAATAATCCAATATAATCAATCAACAGCTTTTGTATTCTATTCAGCTTCTCACTTTAATATTTGATATTTTTCAAAGAATTTTTCTATTAAAAGATGGTAACTTTAAAGTCACACCTTAGTAAATAATCCATGGTCCCTACAGTATCTCTTTCTTTCAGTCACATGATACCAGCTGAAGCTTGCTACTGAGGCAGCAATCTCATACACCAACACTTTTGCAAGTCACAGTGGAAAATTACCTCATCTTAATCCCCGTCTCCCATTACACACTCCTCATCCCCCGGGGCATTCAACTCAAATCTGCTTCCAGTTCATTTATTGCAAAATGAAGTTCAATTACCCTAAGGCTTGCTGACCATTTGGCTTCTATCCCTTTAGATGTCATGTCACCATCATCTCAGTTTTCAGTGAGGCTAAAAGCTAAGTCTAGATCTGACATAGATATGAGAGTGTAACTATTCTTCCCTCATTCTCACTACTGGGCTGCTTTACCAGCATCACTCAAGGTGCACTTCCTCCCAGCTATGGCAGTTCAGCTGGACATGCACAATCCTCACTTTGCACTTGCCTGTTTGTATTCCAAGATGCAGCTCTTTTTCCACTGATTGGCCTCTTATTCTCTCTATGGCCTGTGCTTAAAGAAGCTCTAGAGTTTAAATTTCTTAGTTCTCTATTTTAACAAAATTCACAAACTAGCCATCTTTTAATTAAAATTTCCCTTTTTAGAATCCAGAAGCTTTTGCAGGGCAATTCACATATATTTCTACTCAAAGTACAGTGACAAATGATAATTCTATTCAAAATGCATACACATTACACACAATCAACTAGAGTAACCACTGTCAGCTGTTTAATCAGCAAATTAATTTTTTTTAAAGTATAACATCACTTCCACTCCAATAACTGAGTTTTGACTCCTGCTCATCACCTCTAAGACAAAAAAGTATTTCTAAGTATTTCTAAAAACACTCAGTAGCCTCCTAACACATTCTTCCACCAGCAAATGTCCACATAGGCTGGGGATAAGACACTAACAATTCTACCCCAACAGTAATACCCATCCATTCCCTCATCTGACAGGAAAGTCCCTTAAAAATGCAGAGTTTTAAGTAATTGCAATTCTACTTAGAAAAACTTACCACCCTAAGTATCCTGCTTTTTATCATTTTTATTTCCATATTTTCCAGATTGTGTATGCTCTTCAGACATATCTCTGCTCCTTAGAAAGATTTTGGAATACATAAATTATGACAGTATTTTCACTTGTGCATAGAGGGATCCTAGCATTAGAGCAGGGGTTTCAGCTCACAGAGCCCAAACAATCCTTATTCCTCGCTTTGCTTAGGCAAACTTTTTTACAGGCTATGTTTAATTTTTGTGGGTGCTCCCTCATCAGCATTCACTTTTTTCCTTCTTTTCAACCTATAGACAGAACTAAAATAAAATATCAAAGTGAACATTTTGAGACCTGTTTAATCTCTGTAGTTATGAATACTTTTCTTATATACAGATGAAGAGAAAATTGTGTAATGCAATTACAGGGATGTCACAATTGATAACTAGTATCTGTCAGACAGCCCAGAACCAGTTCCAGATGCTTGTTAGTTGTTTCATGGGTACTCTCAGCAGCATGGTGTAAAAAACAGCTTCAAGTATAACTTTCAAGACAGATGCTAACATTGCCAGGCTATTAGTTGTGCACATGAATTTTACTGGTCTTTAGTGTTGAGGAGTAACTGTGTGCTGCTGCTGATGTACTCAGTGACTGACAATGTGCCAACCTGTGCTGTTAGACCTGAACCTCTTCACTTCCAGAGTGACACTTTCTTATCAAGAACCAAGAGCTACTTCCAAGATGTACCTGATCAGAGCACAGTATTTTCATGTAAAGATTTGACTTTGAGCAAAACTCTTAAGTGGGATCAAGTGGAGTCTAAACAACAGTTTTCATCTGTGTTTTTCTGAAATGCAAGATGCAGGAAAAGTTACATAATTATCAAGCATACATCCCAGTATGGCTTTTTACACATTTCTTTGACATATATCATTGGGCTTTGACATTTTGCTCCTCTGTGTACCAAGAAACCCCAGTCATAAAAGTTTCACCATTGAAGTTGTGTAACTTTTTTGGATTTGGATATTAGCTTATTATCTCTTAATGTCAAAATTGCAGGGCAAAGTTATAAGATAATAACTAGAATGGAGCTTTTAAAATACTGAATTACCTGGATGAAAATTCTTAACTACTTTTAGAAATCAGTTTAGGAATATTAAGATGACAGACTCCTGAAACAGTCAAAACTTACTAATGTGTGTTCCAAGTTCTAGTATTTCCGTGCAAAAGTCTCATTAAATTAAGCAGCCAAAGGGGAGAAATGGGATTCTTACTCCTGAAACCCACAGGGCCATTGACAATGTTCCTGGACATCTACTACCAGCTGTTACAGTAGAGCAAAATTAAAAGGTTAAATGAGTTATTGTAAAGGTTTTTAGATTTCACTGAATATAAAGAAATTTAATCCTTAAAATATTTACATAATTTATCTCTTTAACACACTCAATTTTTGTTTTGTCAAGCCTTGAAGACTGTTACACCAAGAAGAAAGACAGGATTAGACAGGGCTACACAGTGTATTCTCAGGGTGAGAGAGGCACATTTCTATTCCAAACAAACCCAGTGGTGGGACAATTCAAGAAGATTTAATTCTCCCAGACTTTGCCTCTTCCAAATCCCATGGTCTAAGGGCCTATCATCTTTTTTCCAAATATTGTTGGACAGAGAAGGAAATACCTATGTTCCAAAGGTAGTTTGCACAGGGTTTCTCAGTCCAGAAAGGTAGGAGCTGATGGTGCAGTGCTAGAACAGCAGTTCTCAAATGCAGAAACATAACGTAGGGTTGTAACGTTTTTTACAGGTTTTATTCATGAAGTTTCCCTATACTGCTGAGTAGCACCAGACTATTTCATGAATCAGAACAAGGAAATTACGCCCAACCCCAATACACATACTCAAATATGCCAGAGTAGCACACAAAGCTTTCTTTAATGCAGCAGTGACCTCATGCTTAAACAGTGACAGGCACACTGAACCTTCTCAGGTATTAATAACCTGAAACCAAACAAAATGGACCTGAGAGCTTCAGGTGAGCTTTCTTCCCCTCCAGGATGTCAAGAGCATCCATGCCTGTCAGGAAAAAACAGCAGCATGTGTGCTTTAAGACCCTTGAAACAGGGCTCATAGTAACTCCTCAAACTCTGAACAGAGCCAAGAGAACTCAAAAGCAGAGATCCTTCCCAGGGTCTGTTCCAAACAATGCCCCCAAATGCAAGAGGCCAATAAGACAAGGATGGACAGTGGGTACCATAAGTACAAAACGAAACCTGTGATGCTAGCTTGGCTCGTCCGTGTGAACAAAACTTGGTTGAGAAAAAAGAAACCAAAAAAACAAACCCCAACACCAAAGCCAACCAAACAAGACTACAAGTTAAGAAGCAAATAATAAGTACTCTATGATGTCATTGAAGAGGCAATATTTCCCTCCAGGGAAATATATTTGATCTAATAAGAGCAATTAAAGAAAAAAACAACCCCACACTTGGGAGCCCAAATCAAATTTGTTATTCACATCCAAGTAGCCTAAGATTGTATGAACCAGTCTTCACCCAAACAGATCTGATTCGATACGTGGTGATTCAATAAGGAAAACTAAGCTGAACAGATGGCACTGGCCAAGCTCTGCATCACCTACAATTAGATTCTGCTCTGAAAGAACAACATAATAAGTAAAGCATGACACTGACACAAAATTTGTTTACCACAGGCAGTAGAGTTTTCATAGTTGAAAGCAATGACAGCACCAATTTTAGCCAGATAATCCCCAATCTCCTCTATTTCTACCACACACCTAGGATCTTGGTTAGAGACCTTTGGAGCTACTGCAGCACATCATTCGTTTGGCCAGATAATATAGAATAAGGCAGCAGCACTCAGTTAATTCCTGCTCTGCAATTCAAGGGCTAGATCTAGTCCTGTCCCTTGTGACTACACCTGTAACAGTGTTAATTCATAATTCATTCCTCATGCATTAGTAGCACACTGCACAAAGTGCATGTGATTACTGCTGCCAAGAAATATACTATACATCAAGATACTTCACTGTGTTCTACACAGAATAGTATATTCATGTTGGAAAGAAACATCACTTCAATTGATTTAAGGAATGCAAGGTCTTTCATCTGACCAAAGTGCAGATTAAAACCAAAGGGAGGACTGCAGAAAAATAATTACCACCAAATTCGTCTCATGTCATGTAACTGTAATTAATTTGTGAAAATTAATTCCAACTGCTACAACCCTTAAAACCTCAAAACCAGAACTTCAGTTATGAGTATTCATCATCAATATCTTTAAGTTGCAAAATAGAGAGACTGTTGAGCCTACTACATCATGCCTGATGCAGCCTAATAGTAGAACATTTTGTCACAAGCCTAGAACGAGCAGAGCATCTCCATTGTAACACTACATGCTTTCTTGAACAGCAGTGACAGAAGTGGAAGCATTAAAAAAAAAATAATAATCCTTTTGAATTTACAAGAGCCTACAGTGAACAAAGGATGTCCCCTTTTTGCTGGAGTGATAACTTAAATGCATCCTTCAGTAATTACTGAGCACTTTTTTCAATATTAAACCAAACTTAGAGCTTGAATGGTATGGATATTTCAAAGAAGACCAAAATTCACTGGCTGGATTTCATTATTTACACAGATGAACACAATTTCACTGTGCAGAGAAGCTGCAGCATTTCCTAATTTGTGTCTAGCTTCCACACGGAAAATTTCAGTCTGGAATTTATTAACAAAGCAAAGCCCTCTTCATACCATAAAGCTTATAAACATAAGTGTGACTGTGAAAACCTAATTTAACAAACATGCCTTACAAATGTGGCTACTTAATGACAGCATTTCTAGCAAGTTATTTTCAAAACAAGGAAAAAGCTCAATCCCTCTCACTTCATCACGGCACAAAGTGCAGTGGCAGATCCCTTCCACCATACAAAGAGACAGGAGATGAATGAACTTCATACACACATGACAGGAGCAGTCAGTACCTTCTGGTGTGAGATCCAGCTCAGAAGCAGAGGCATGTCCAAGCAGAACTGTCACCAAATCTTGGTGTCATGAACAGCAAGGCTCGGGAACAGATTCCTGGGATAAGTGAGTGCAGAAAGGATCCCCCTCTCACAAAGGGCTGGCAGTGCTGCCACGGCATTTCCTCAGGCTCGTTTCATGCTATCACAGCAGAGCCAGAGATCCGTGCAGCAGCCGTTATTCTTCAAAAGTCAAGTATTTCCTGACTTGGGGCTGGAAGCATCCGCACTGCCCCGGATTTAAATAATGCATCCCACTCATGATCAAGCTATGTACACTCAAAAACAAACAAAAGAGAAATGGGATACTGTTCAGAAATCAACATCCTGTGCTTTGCTAATTACTAGGAGTTTGACATCTATCAGTAAGAAAGCAACGCAATGTGAGAAAACAGGAGCAATTAGAATGGCTCTCTTTTTAGTTAGTGTTGACTTGCATATTCACAAGATAGGAGAACCCAGCCACAGCAGTGAAATATGAACACAGACAAAATAAGCTGCATATCTCATCCTGCTATGTACCAGGCATTTGACAAGGAGGCAAAGCTCTTATCTTAAAAAAAACCCACAACCAAATGCCAACCAAAATGCAGATATCTGTAACTATTGTCAACTAGAAAGAAGGGTGGGAGAGGGAAAAAATTGTTTTCCTTTAACTGCTATAAATGTTTTTACTGCCATCCAATTAGTCCAGCGCTGATCATTCAGACCCGTTGTACTTTAAAATTGCTGCATTCTGCTGCTTTCTACTCTGGTGACAGCACTCCACTTAACAGTTTTCACCATTGAAAATGTATCTTTCTGATAAAGAGATAAAAGACCAGTATGGCGTGATTCCACTTATGCAGTAACACAAGCAATTTGCTGACTTTGTCTATGCTCAAGGTATTTAGAAACTAGAACAGAATAATTTGCCTCCATCAGCTGACTTACTGCTTACTTTTCTTTTTTACAGAAATAAGGACGCTTTACAGCCATGAGAAATGCTATCACAAAGAGAAAGGAGTAACAGCCAAATTACTAAGCAATTCTATAACCCATCTGCACTTACTGTACAGTCTAAAAATAACTGTTTAGAAAATTCCAAGTCAGGTTCTCAGCAGGCAGTAATAAGCATCTGCCATCAACTTCATTCTGCTGCATGTCTGGGCCAACATAACACAAGCCCAGTAGCTGAAAGCTGGAACACAGGGGCTGGCAAAGAAACTTTCAGTGAAAGCAGTTTTTGGAGCTTCAAGCTAGCTGCCATCCCTGGCAGCTAGTGCTTTCACATTTCTTCTCTAGAGGCTCATGAATTTAGCCAAAGCTTAAAGCATCAGAAAATACATTAAAGGATTTCATAGAGGAACATTAAAAGATGGCATAGAATAAAGTTTTGCTTTCAGGAGATAGTCTTCCTCCTATGTGCCTGGCCTATATTTTTCCCAGCTGACTGGTCAAGACCCAGCTAGGTTTGCTTCTAAAGAACTGCTACAGAGTAGTACATGTATTTTACTCTGACATTCAGCCTCATGCCACGTATTGGGGAGATCACATACTCCTGCTGAAGGCAAAGCTCAACATTACTACTACACCCTAAAGAGAGATCTTTTTTTAGATAGGTAAGATAAAATAAAATAAAATTCAGTTTTCAAAATAATTCTTATTCAAGACCAGCCCAGGAATTACTTACACGGTTGTGTTTTGATGCAGTGAACAAGCAGAAAAAAGTACCAGAGTTGCAGAGCATACATTTTGCAAACCATCACAGTATCTAATTTGCAGCTGGAAACTTGTGGATCACCTAACACATTCTGTGTGCTACACACACACAGAGGATGCTTCTATGCCAAATATCCAAATTTAAGTAAGCAGTATAACGACAGAAGGTGGATCAAGTTACTCTAACAGGAAAGAATGTCTAAGAGTTACAAGATGGTTTAGATGTCTGAGCAGACAACAGATTCCTTTCTTTATACTTCTATGCAAGCACTCTACAGTGGTGCATCAAGGGACTTCAGTGATGGCAGTGACAGCACAGACCAAGAGGAGCAGTGCTTAAGCAAGGAAGGTTCTTGCACTCAGTACTTAGCTCCTGTGCTTAGGCCAGTCAGGCGTGATGCTTTTCCACCTTTCAGATAAAGCTCACATTCACTCAGGTTGAGTACTCTGCATCCCACAGAAGTGTTAGTACAGAGGTTTCATGATGATGTTATGCTCTTGAATATGTAGATAGTAAAACAATTCATCTACTTTGAGCATTTGCAAGTTTGTTTCCAAGTTTAGGACATAATTCCCAGTGAAAGACTTAGCAAAGTACAGCTTGCTTGCAACAGCAGCTCTTAAACTTCTTCAACTCAAGTTCATACAAATTATAAAAGCACAAATTCAGATATTAGCTAGGAATTTTCTCTCGAAAACCATGTTTTAGCTTAACTTGGCAGTGCTAGTAAGAGGTTTATTAAAGATGTTTTTAAAACTCCATCATGTTTAACACATACCCTATTTTTAAAAGGGCTTGCCTGAGAAGATAAGGCTGTCACGTGGACAGTCTCAAACAATTAATGCATTCTCTACATTCATTTCCTTTTGGGGGGGTGGGGGGGAAAGTTGAGAGCTCATTTAAGTATTTTGCCCATTTATGGTCACTATCTACTTCTCCAATACAGATCAGAAGATCATGAACTTCATTTTAGCAGATTCAAAGAGACAATATTGAAATAAATGCCCCATGCACCATCTTTAAGAAGGTAGCTATTTTTTAATTCTGTAGTTTCAGATAGAAATTCTCAATATTTTAAATTTAAAATATTAACTAATGTGTTGATTCACTATGAACTCACTTGGGTCTGCTTTTCCCTAGAGATCAAGATTTCAGGATTCCTACGCGGCAGATCATGAAGACTCCTGAAGTGAGTATCATTCCAGATTTAGTTAAAACCTACCATGATACCCATGGATAACACCACTTTTATAACTTGTTTGCTACAATAACCACTTTCTTCTACTATGACTGAAGAAGAAGAAGATGATAAGTGGTTTAATTCAGTGCTGACTCTGGGAGATGGGAGAAGTTAGATTCTCTTCAGTCTAGCAGATATGGGTATACTTGGCCCAAGGAAGTCAGGCACTGCAATAATTTCGAGCTCCCTTGATGAGGTTAGAAATTCCTCAGCAACATGAAAGCAAAGAGTTAGTTCTTTTCCTTTTGATGTTTTCCTACAAACTCTCAACTGCAATGGGAGGTTTCAGACTACAAGCTTTCCTTAAAAAAGGCTCTGCCTACAGAAAGTTAGACACCAAAAGCAGTGTCAAGCAGCAGGTGATACTGTGGCAGAGACAAAAAGTGTTACTACTGGGTTCAAGGCTCCTTTTGTCACAAGAACATTCACTAAGAAACTGTGAAAGACAAATGCACATGATTCATCAGACTATGTGGACATAGTATAAAGAAAATAGATTGCAACCTAGCAGCATTTCAACAGCTGCACCACAGCTGCCAAGTAATGTTCAATAGGTTTCCAGTACTTTGGAAATACACACCTGTACGTGTTCCAGCTTGTCTGAACTCACAGTTCACAAGAGCAACTGCATTGTCTTGTGACAGTATCAAATGTGTGAGCAACCAGTAGTACAATTAACTCTTCCCAGATAACAACCAGCAAAGAACCCAAGTATAAACACAGCAAGGAAGGATTTCAGAGCCATACTCATCCAGATGCTGAATTGCCAACTGCTTTGAAATGAGATGTTGGGAACTTACATCTAACTAGATTTCCTTCACCACCAAACTGAAGTACCAGTACTTTGCCTAGGGGAATAATGAATACCATACCTGAAGGCAAAGTTAGCACAGCACAAAACATTAAATACTACTCTCCCTGGGAGTCACATTAGTCTAATCTTGTCAATCATTAACTGTTCAAAATACTAAGATTTCATCAGCTGGTTATGGTAGCTGTAAAGAGAGTTAAATCATTGGATAGTTATAGTGTTCAAATGCAAATCCATACAGACACAGCTGGATGGGCAAGTATTTCAAATTTAATAGCTGAAAGTAATTAAATGCATGCTTATTTTCCTTTTTAACATAGAGAAATACTAAAAGAGCTACAGACTTACTGTTACTACTACTACTAATAAAAAACCAAAAAAACCAAACCAAGAACAACTCACAAGACCCAGGGGCAACAGAAAATAAAATGCTTTCCCAGAAAGCTTTGATATAAAAGACAGTAAACAGATAGTAAGGACCTTTCAGTGAAACAGCTCTATAAGGCAAGACTCTTGCAACAATAGTAACATACATGAAGAGTAAACTAAGGGTGTGATAGAGACCCATGATTCCATTTACAGGTATTTCCAAAAAGTCTGTGAGAGCTTTTTGCTTTGGTTATGAATATGGGTTCTATAAAACTGAAGGGAAAAAAGAGAGCACTTAATCACTGTGTAAGTAAGAAAGCACAATAGGCACATAGAGTCAAGATGAGTGGGAATGAGTTGTTTCTGAGCTCATTCTACTGATTTTTTTAGGTAACATTTTCATATACATCAGGTAAAGTAACTTTTTCACTGCTCCACTAATTGCTACTGGTAGATGCTACTTATTTCAGTACTGCTAAACCTTATTTTCTGAATTTATTGAGCCTGGTACACACCAGCTATTTCTGCACCAGCAGCTGCACAGGCACTGACAGCAGGATTTCTGGAATTGGCTTGAGACCACATAGGTAAGAAGAACATCTAGGCTGCATTAAGTAACTGCAGCTTTTTGATAACAATATTTACAGGAAGAGTAGCACTGGCTTTATGAAGTCTTAGCAACACAGTGACAAATTAACCCAGGATTTCTGGAATTTCAGTTCATTATTAATGCACAGGAAAGCCCACACTGCTTCACATTCCCTGGCAGCATCTTCATTTTAGTAGCTCTACTGGTTTTGTATGGCAAGATTTTGGTAGCAAAGGGGACTGCAGGGATGACTTCCATGAGAAGCTCCCAGAGTTTTCCCAACATCCAACAAAGTCAATGCCTGCCAGCTCCAGGACAGACCCACCATCGACCATGGCAGTGATGGTGGTAGCCCCTCCAGGATAATGTATTTAAGAAGAGGAAAAAACCTGTACAATGGCACCTAGGGCAGAGAAGTGAGAACACATGAGAGGAACAGTCCTGCAGACACCAAGGTCAGTGAAGGAGGGACAGGGGCTGATCCAGGTGCCAGAACTGAGATTTCTTTGCAGCCCGTGGTGCAGACCATGGTGAAGCAGCTGTGCCCTTGCAGCCCATGGAGATCCACTCTGGAGCAGAGAGCCACCTGCAGCCCCTGCAGGATGCTACACTGGAGCAGTGGAAGATCAAAGGAGACTGTGACTCCATGGGAAGCCCATACTGGAGCAGGCTCCTGGCAGAGATCTATGGACCCATAGAGAGTGGAGCCAACAGTGGAGACAGTTTGCTGGCAGGATTCCAGCAGGAGACCCATGCTAGAACAGCCTGTTCCTGAAGGACTACACCCTATGGGAGGGGCCCATGCTGGAACAGTCTGTTCCTGAATAACTGCAGCCGTGGGAAAGATGCAGATTGGAGATGCTGGTGGAGAGCTGTCTCCTGTGGGAAGGGCCCCACACTGGAGCAGGAGAAGAGTGTGAGGAGTCCTGCTCCTGAGGAGGAAGGAGTGGCAGAGACAATGTGTGACGAATCCCCATTCCCTGTCCCCTAGAGCTAATGAGGGGGAAGAAGGTAGAGAAAATTAGGGGTAAGGTTAAGTTCAAGAAGGGAGGGGTGAGGGGAAGGTATTTTCAGGATTTGGTTTCCTTTCTCATTACCCTACTCTGATTTGATTGTTAATAAATTAAACTCAAGCTGAGTCTGCTTTGCCTATGACAGTAATTGCTGAGTGATATCTCCCTGTCTTTACCTTGACCCACAAACCATTTGTTTTATTTTCTCACCCCTGTCCAGCTGAGGATGAGTGAGAAGGAGATTTTAGTGGGTGTCTGGTGTCCAGCCAGGGCAGCCCCCCACACCAGTACTATTAGCTCATCTTAGCTAGATACCTGTATAAGGTATGTTCCCTGCTTGTAAAGGAGAAAGGCAGCATAATCCTAATGTCTAGGGATTGGTAAAAGCATACTTAGATTTAACATGGCAAATCCCATCATGTGGCTCCTGTCTGGCCTGGAAATAGAAACACTTATTTCTGGTCTGATGGGTGAGGGATGAGAAGGGAAGAGTGATTTTGTCACTGACACAGCAGTGTTCCCATGACATTTAAATTAGTTATTTGGAAGGATAATGTAAGTCCCATTCACTTCACCTTACTACAGGAGTTTCTTCATAATTTCACCTAAGGTATTGTCATGCTCAGCTGCCATCAAAGCAAGAAACACCTTCAAACAACTTAAAGTTTCAGAAATAAGCATGTGAGCTGCTCTCTCATAGAGGTCAACAGTACTCTCTGGACTGAGGAAATTAAAACTCAGTTTACCCACAACATTGTCCTTCTAAAGCTTATTTTTCACTTCCAGTAGTGCAGATTATGAAAAATTTCTCTCTGCAATTGGAAGGCAGTTTGCTGATGAGAGTTAGCAGTGAACATACAAACTACTAAGAGAAATCAGAAAAAAGGTCCCCTAAGCAGTGAACTTCATTCCTCTTGCTCATCCACTCTCTACCCCCTGGGGGAGCTTAGCTGATCTGGGAATTATCCATGTTAGGAATCTATTCTTGGTCATGTCTGAATGTCCTGTTCTCACTGAAGTCAAGGCTGAAACTTGTTTTGTAAAGCCAGTGAGGAAACTGGATCATAAAAGTTAAGCGCATTTCTTAACTACCTCTTCTGAGATTCCCTGCATCCAAACTTGGAAGACAAGGTATGTCTTCCTCTGGTGGGATTCCCAAGTTTCCAGTTTCACCTGTGACACCCACAAGGGCTTCTGAAACAATTCCATACATTTCTATACAGTAGATACTGGCAAACTTCAAGGAGAAACAACAAAAAGCTCAACTTCAAGGGTAATCTCAAATGTGATAGAAATATACAACACTAGTTAGATTTATTTATACTCTAAGGAATTTTTAAACCATCTGGCCTAGTCTCAAGTGCTGTAGTTTCTGTTTGTTCAAGAGCTCTCAGGGAGCAGAAGCTAGCATAGGACAAAAATTGGATCATTTCTGTGTCTTTGCCCTTGTAAAAACTTAACATCTTGCATAAATTATTTAATTTCAAAACAGTTATGGTACAATGAAGCTGGTTTATCAGATTCATATCTTATGAGGAGAATTTTATCAGAATTTATAAGAGTTCAGAAATTAATATGGACTTCAGGTAGAAGCAAAATCCAAAAAATACGTAATCCATTCAAGAACCAACGATGGAACTCATAGACCAAGATGTAGTTCAAAGGGATTTGCACAAACAAAAATAAAACTGAATAGATTAACATCTCCATCCATATTTTTTCATAAACAGAAGTCAAGTCCACCAGCATGTAAATTTCTTTGTTTGGGTTTTGTTTATTTTTTAAATGGGGGAGACCTTTATGAGAGGGTTATGAACAATAGGAGCTAACAATGACAAAATCATAAGTTAAAGTAATAGGAAAACATAAAGAACGGTGATGTTTGCTCCCAAATCCATAATGGGCATGTACACAGTTTCAAAGTGCCAATTGAGAGCAGCTTTCTGTAGTGTTACAACCTTCCCAGCTGAGGTTGGTCTCCATGTGCTTGAACCTACATCCCATAAACAGATTTTAACATCCTATTTCCCTCACGGGAACACTGGGAATAACTATCTCAGACTTGGATGTTCAATTTAGTATCACACTAAGAGTACTGCATCTCCTCTACCCAAGCAGAGGAAGTATGAAAGGAGCTATTTTATGCCATTTATGCTTATCACACTCCTTGTTCCATCTGTTGGACTCCTTCAAAGATGCATCAGATATAAACACCAGTTTTGGAATTAAACTATTTGGAATTGCTACCAGCATGTAACACTTAAAAAACTGTGTTACTTTCAGTTAGTAGCAGATTCATGATCATTTTTAGCCCAATTTATTTAGATGATGCCAGCTCTGAGGCTGACCATAGCAAACAGGGGTTCTAGGACACAATAGGGTTGCTGCAAGGAATTTGTAAGCCCCAATAGCATATGGTAAAAAACAGCTGTTGAACAGCAAATTTAAAACTTTTGCCCTTTTTTCATAATAGAACACAAGAGAAAGCAATCCATGAAATAAGAACTAATCCAAGGAAAAGGAAAGAAAATTTTAAAAAAAAGACTGTTACACACGAATTGGTGTAATTACAGGGTAATACAGGTAATTACAGGGACACAGAACAAAGCCTATTATAAGTTACTGGATTGACAGGTCTGAAATTTTTATGTACAATCAAGGAGTAACAGTCTTTTGAGTAAAAAAAAATAAATCTCTCCAAAGTGTCATAAGTTGTCACTTCTGGAAATCAGTCACTGGATTAAGTAGATAAATTGGTAAGTAGGAGGATGGTTTTAAGGCAGCACTTCAAAGAAACAGATTAGGTAACAACAGATGCATGTCATGTATTAACATCCTGGTATTATACCTTGTTCCTAAGTGACAGGAAGGTGAAATACAGGGTTTAACACACCAAGAGTTTATTTCCAATGGAAAATATTGTAAGATTAGGACACTGGTGAAGAACAACTGGCAATCTTAGTATTTTCTTAGGGGTTTTTTTTCCTGTATCTATGAACAGAGGCAGGAAATTAAGATCAAATTGAGGTCATGTGGCTATAATAGATGTTGACTGTAGTAAGTATTTTACCATACATAAACAAGGCAGAGTCATCTTTGCAAGCAGCTTTTGTCAATAATCTGTATTGTTTATAAGCTACACTAACTGCTTGTTGTGAATTCCCAAGCAGATAAGAACTGCTCATGATGCACAGACTTCACAAATAGCCCCACCTCAATAAAACTTGGGGATGCAAAGCTGCTACTCAGAAACTGGGATTCCTCTCAAATTTTATGTTACATCTTATTTCATAATCTATAAAATTACAGTAAAATAGTTGTCATTTATTCTTCTAAGAAAAAAAATGCATCATTTTCCCCTCTTTATGAAATATCTTACAATTTCATTCTGCACAAAACCCAAACAGACATTTGGAAAAATATTTATGCAATTAGAAGGATTTAAAAAAGAGTAAGCTGCTAAAAACATACTGACGTTAACCCAGCATCAAAACTCCCAAATATCAAAACTACAGAGCACAGCCTAAATGTTTTTCAACCTATAATTATATTCATCTTAATTGGAAAGCCTCAAATTTACAAGATCTACCCAAGTGGTGACAAGATGAGAGAAGAAACTCCTATTGCAAAGGGAAACTCCACTCCCCAAGAGCTGGTCCTTAGAAGGGCTGGTACGTGCAGCTGGAAAGGAAGAGATTCATCTCAGAGTTGAGATGTTGAGAGGGTTCCTGCTACCACCTGCCCAGTATTCTCTCAAGATATCACACCAGAAATTGTGGTGAACCTGGCAGTATTAGGTTAATAGTTGGCTCTGATGATCTTACAGGCATTTTCCAACTTTAACAAATCTATTATCTATCCTGATAACTGCATAGAAATAGGATTGCAGATATTGCTGTATTTCTACTAAGCTTGGTTGGATGCTCACACCCACAGAAGGTAAGAGTGTACTTTCAAACAGTCATTTACAAAAACCATTCCATTTTGCCACTCTAGCTTTACCTCAGCACTTCCACAGGCTTTATGAGCAGACTTTCCTTGAATACAAAGAACTGAGGCTGCAACTCTACCCAGCTCATAAACTGACTAAACTGAACTTTCAGAGCTTTTAATTTCCTAGATAATTAAAAAATTGACTGAGCAGGGGAGGGGGAGTTGCTTTTTACAACACAAGAAGTCCCTTCATCACGTTAAGAACAAAGCTGCATTTATATCATTTCACTGCTTATCTGAACACCACCCTGCACTATCTAACAAAACACACACTGCACTTTTCTGATAAAACACCCTGGGCTAAGGTAGCTGTACCTGCTGGGATATGAACATGTGTCCTGAGCCCTATTACAAGCAGCACAGATTTTAGGCTTTATATACTCAGCTTGGGTTTAATCAGCAGCTGCACAGTGAAGGCTCTGCACACCTGCAAGCCTGAAAGAACACTGGCTGCCATGGCTTTATTTCTATTCTAACTTGAATAACTTTTACTTTCTAACATCATCAGCCACATTAGGCTGAGCATCTTAGCCAAGAGCTTCCCATTTGGACAGCCAGAAAACAGACTGCAAGGCTTTTTTTTTAACTTCCAGTGAGGCCCTGAGGTCATCAAGGAAGGGGCCAAGCAACACCCTTATCTAAAGGTGCAGTAAATTAACCTTGCAATAATGCAACAGAGGGCTTGGCTCTTGGAACAGAAGCATGGCCAAGAGGCTGCAATGATCACCCTCATTCATATTGTTTTGCCATACTCTCAGGCTCTGTGAGAACCCTCTGCAAATGCTTTTAATTTAAAAAGCAGAAGCTACTAAATTATTCTTCATTTTACTCTGGAGGGAAAAAAAAATAATTTGTTTACTACAGTATTCATTATATTTACAAATGCAATTTCATGTCTTTGGTAGACTTCTCCAGTTTACTACTAGAAGGATAAGGTTATAATATTTAATTTTCTACAGTACAACTGTTTGGGGAGAAATAAAGAACGTGCTTTTCTGAGAAACTCAAGAATTAGATGAGAAATTGAGACCCCTGGAAGTAAACTCTCCCCTGCACCAGCACTATTTCTCCATTATTGTAAAAATGCAGGCTTTAATCTCTTTCCTTCCACAGCCATGCCAAGAAGAGTTCAGACAGACTGATCAATCATTTCTAGTCAGCAGGGCTCTGTGAAAGGACAGAAAGTCTTCCTCTCAAAACAACCTGCAAGATCAGTTTTAAATGCCTATGAAGGTTCATGATCTGAGGCATGCTGTAAGTTTTCTATGAAGTAATTGCAAAGGCTATGCAGTAGGAAAAAAAATTTAAAAATAAAATTTTGGCATGAGAATTAGTACCACTTTAGTAAAAGCTTTTTCTGTTCCAGAATGTTTAAACAAGACCGGCTTATCTATGGGAGAAAAAAAAAAAAAAAGAAAAAAAGAAAGTTTTATTATGCCTTGTAGCCAATAATGAATAAATGAAATCTGCACAGGGAGAAGGAGGGGAGAGTCTCTCTCTTCCCAAAACTTGAACCAAATAATGAAGTCCATCTTTCCCAAGAAGATGACAGCAGACAGCTTTCCCTCCATGTCACCTGTATCATTTGTACATTCAACTGCACAGTGACACCTCCCAAAGCAGCCAGGTTCTAGCAAAGAATACAATAGCTCACACAAGGTGAACCAGCAGTTTCCACTTAGTATCTCTGTTAAGAGTTTCTGAAGTCACTCCTGCTAGCATCATTTTTCTACACTTTTGAGGAATCTAATGGAAGATAGAAGATTGGAAGGTGCCAGCCCCTCAAATTTCAGCAACAGGAAGCAGCCACCACCAACTATTTTTTTTTTTTTAATACAGTACTGAGTCTTTATGCATCAAGCAATCAAAAACACAACAACAATGCAAGTTGAAGGTGACAGGAAACACTTCAATGCACTGCCAAGCACTATCACAAATTTGGTGAGAACTGCATTTAAAAAATAAAAAGCTCTGATTTTCTGAAGTCATACTTAATTTACATCCAAGTTTATTTTTAGGCATCAAGTTCTATATTTTTGATACTTCAAAAAATGAGATTTCAGATACTTCACTCCCTAGTAAAGCTGATTTACATTACATAGCACATAAGAAGCATGAAGAGAATAATTTGATTTGTGGTGCCTCATGAACGACAGACAGGACATTTATACATGCTACTTAAAATTTTATCTCTTAGGAAGGAAGATATTTGCCTACCTATGGTTATTCAGTCCAACTCAGTAAGGCTGAGAAGAAATTAGATGTTCTCAAAAGCTTGTTTTCAGGATTCAGAAACCAGACAACACAGTAGGCTGCATCTGCACATCTTAACTTTTGCTGAAAGCATAGCCAGCTTAACCACTCTTACAAGTAAACAAGTGCTTGAAGCAACAACCAGGACTTGAGAGATTTATTTTTTCATAAATTTTGGTTTATATTAAATTCTAGCACTGATTCTGATTCTGGGCTGATTTCTGCTTATAAAACATTATCATTCATCATTTCACAGAATGAAACTATCAAAATAAAGGTACAGTGTAACAGACCATAACAACGTGCTTTTTCTTTCCTTTTTACATGAAACTAGCTTTTGGAAACAGGACTCAGACTGGAATTCCACCATTCTTAATTCTGGAATTCCATCTATTCTTAGATGAGCCTAGTCTACCACAGAGGTAAGTGTAGTCATTTTCTGGGGGACCGTCAAGGATATAAGAATGCTGCTCATGCACAGGCAGTTGTATTTCATCCCCAGCACCATGAGGCATGGCAGGATAATGCTGAGAAACTGCATCCTCAAGCACAGACAGAGCAAACATACATTTAATGGCTTTCTTTTGCTGCACCCAATGTGCAACACTTAAACTTCATTCCTTGCTTCAGATATTTGAACCTCTCAGTGAAAAGCAGAGCTTCCCAGTACCTAGACAGCAAAAGGAAAGAGTGTTTGGAATGAAACATCTACTATTGAGAAAATCAGAGTGAAAGACTTTATTGGGATCTCCACAGCTAACCTGGAGTTGCCCAGTCTGCCTTTTTAAGAAATCACAGTGTGCTAGCAGGCTTCTCACAGTCAAAGAGTTGCATGTCCAGCCATGAGACTGGAAGAAATAATCACAGGTCCCTTGTGAAACATCTATAGGACCATCTATCTACAGGAACCTTCTACACCTCCTTTCCTGGCTAAAAAAACCCCTTTTTCTGAAATTACATCAGTTCCTCCTTGTCTTCTCCATTCTCCTAAGCACCTAAGGCTCAAGTCTTCCACTGAGTTTGACTGCTATGTCTACCTTTAGAATAGCCTTTGCTGGGAAAGGCCAAGTGGGGTGCAGAGAAGAGAAAGTGACCAAGTGGTTGTGGAAAGCACAGACGCCCACACAGGGCAGAACTGACAAGCTTGTACTGAAGGCATCTGTTCTGCTGGGCTGGCCAATGCACACACGAGTGTGTGCCCAGCAAACACCAGCTACAGCTGGCATTACACACTGCTTCTTGCCCAGCAACTACCCGAGGACATAGAATTCGCTGGAAAACTCAAGGACTGTGTAAAACAAAGAACTTCATAAACTGCTTTACATTAAAGAAATACTTATAGTGCGTTTTATTTGTGTATTTTTACATTCCCTCTTACTTCTGGCTTCATCTCACTGGACAATTTCATGTTCATTTTCCAGGAAATGCTGAAGGCCTAGCTGAATCTTCTGAGGTACCCAGCATATTATAATATATCTTTCTTATCTCTTTTAAACAGAAGGAAATGGATCAAAACAAGAAAGCATGTAACTCATGAAGTGGCAGGAATGTTTGTTCTGCAGCAATCTGGATTTTCCCGATTTGTGAGTGAGAAGCTGCATTACAGTTTTACATGAACGCTAGCAGTGTGTTATTTCAAGCACAGTGAAGATGACTTTACAAATTGAATTCCTCCTTCCTACTCTCTCTTAGCCATACACACATTGCAGCATTCCATCAGTTACAGTCACAGCTCTCTAGAGCATGAAGCCAAATGTTGCACATTAAGATTATGTTCTTCATTATTTCCAATGCTGCACCAATTTTGTGTGTTTAAGCTCAACCTGTTCCTATTTACACTTCGCAGCATGCCACTGAACACCACCCACTATTTAAGAACACTGAAAACATTGAACAACATTTCCCTAGCTTAGACACTGCCTCTGAAGCCAAATTGCTGACTTAACAGCTGAACTTTAGAAGAGCAACAAGATGGAGCTGTATCCCCAACAGGACAGCAGAGAGCCTAACACACATCCAATCAGCTTGTCTCACAGGGCACATCCAGAGCTTCTAGATATTAAGACTTCAGGTTTTCCAAATGCATAAGAGCTATCCCCTCACTTCCTCCCACAAAGTATTTTTCAAGGGCATTTTACTACCAAGCTGGAATATCTATTATGTGGCTTCAAGGACTGAAATGATTAAGTGTTTGAACTCAAGAAGTGTTACAAAACCCTCATGCACAGAAACAAATCTTCAACCTTGGAAGAGACAGCAAGAATTTTGCCATCCTGTAATATAATGCCACAGCTACTCAAGTTACAATCAAATTCAATATTAAAAAAATTCTGAAGTTAACTTGTTTTCAACAGAAAAATGAACTCTAAACAGCACATAAAATGCTAGTGTAGAAGTACTGTGTTTGACTAGTCAGGAATCTTCAAATCCTACGTGGCTACATAATATTCAGCTATTTAGTCTGAGTCTTATGCTGATTGTTTTTTCTAAACTGAGCTAAAGCAATTCATGCATACAATATTTCTGTTATTGTCAATCAAAACAATTTTCGTATGCTTTAGGCAAGAGTATTTATTGTGAGTAAACAGACTAGATTAATAATTAAGTGGATGGCTAATAAGAAATGGAAAGGAGTTTTACTACTCCATGTGAATGAGGTACAATAGTTATCTCATTTAGGAGATGGAACACAAACCTGTAGCTGAATTCCATCCTGCCCTGCTCCACCCCCAAACAGCTTTCTGTTTTCCCCCCTTAAAACAAATTGGACTGAAGAATCTGAGTTCTCACAGCAGAGTGCCCTGCATCTTGCTGATGTCTGATCAGGCACCCCAGACTCCACAGACTGAATTTGATAGACCATCACCAACTATAATGTGCCAGGTGTAGGTGCCTAACAAAAAACTCAAAAGCATGAAATAGCAATAGAGTGAGAATCCACTTACAAGCAGCTCTGATTTTTATCATCTCTTCATATACAAACCCCAAGGTTACTGTCTAAGTATCCCAAACTGGCAAGAGTTACTTCTGACGGCCATAAATAAACACAGCCTTCCACTTTCCAGTTGCCCTGGTTCCATTCAGGACAGGGTTAAGTTTTGCAGCAGCTGGGAGGGGCCATGGCCAAGACACACAGATGACTCTACACCACTGTGTGCCATTGCTGGGGCCAGGTGAAAAGAGTGTCCTCCAGGGAGAAGGAGTTCTATGTGGTTGAGAAAACGTGGTGGACAGAGCCATCCACTATAATGGGGTGGGGTTTTTCCTATATGAATCATTTCTTCTACCCTCTGTACAGCAACCAGTATTGTTGCTGTTATGGTTCGTTTTCTTATCTCCTTGCTGTTTCCAGTAAACTGTTCTTAACCCGTAATCTTTGCCTTCTGTGCCTCCAATTCTCCCCTCCAGCCACCTGCATGAGGGAGGGGGAGGCAGAGCAAGCTACAGTGCAGGAGCACTAAATTGGGGAATACCATTCCTAAACCATGATATCAGTTTATTCAAATATCTAACAATAAAGAAAAAATAATCTAGTCTGGCTTCCACCAAAGGAAATGGAAATACTTGTTTTTAATGAGAACCAAGTTTACTGAACCTGATCTGGTATTTCAGACTATAGTGAGCAGATTAAAACCTTTCATTTACTTACCATTCTCTTCCTAGTTATTTCCTATTACCCTTCTCTCACTGCCTTGTAAAAGTCAAAAATTAATCCTTGCTCTTAAGAAATTTATTCTTCCTAAAGCAAATCCTTCATAAATTCCACAGTGATAACATTTAAAAAATGGATTGAGGCAAGGGGTATTTCCTAATATCCAACTACCTAATTATGACAACTTACCTACTTCAATTTTGGCTTTATACAGAATTTAACTTTCTTTTCCAGGAAAGAGAATAATTGCATTAAAGGAAAAACAAAAAAAGGCAAGAAAATCCACCATATCTTCTTCCCACCTTCCTAGAGAACCCTTTCCAAGGGTTCTTTAACCCTCAAGCCTAGCTAAATGACCAACTGCCATTTGAGCTTAGTGACCAGGGGTACTACTTGTTATCATCCAAAGCATCAACAGCCAGGAAGGCAGGACATTTCCTATGACATTCAGCAGTATCTGAGAGATGCATTTCAAAGGCTTCCACTTTTAGTCTCAGGTAATAAGTACTCTCTAATAGAAAGAAGGTCACACATCCAGACTGCAGTCAGAATAACAACTTTCTGCCCTACCACCTCCACCACACCCTCATGTGGCCATTAAGAGCTTGTTCCTCTCCTAATCCATAAGCCTGAAAGGATGAATTGGGAGTAGTCTCCCTGCCACCAGCTCTGGATCCTTTCTGGGCAGAGTTTATGGTTAGCAGGATAATTCCTAAGGAGACTTATGCTGATCTGTGCCTAGCAAGCCTGGCATCCTCAGGGAGTCCTATCACAAAGTGCCAGTGAGTTGCTACAGGATCAGCTCGTGCGCATTTACTGAACAATTTATCACACACACTGACAGCTCTGGCAGCTGCAGAAAGCCCTTACAGCAAGGATTCTCCAGCTTCCAAAAAAAACCTTGCTCAAGTTTTAGACATTAATCAATGTTTTCTTGATGACGTTTGCTCACAGAAAGCAACTACACATTTTAAAATCAGTCTGAGATATGGACTCCCTCTGTACGGAAAGTGATCCTGCTGTGTCCAATTGGTTAACTTTGGGCAACAATATTGATTAAGAAGAAAGAAATTTAAGGAGTCTGCCCAAGGTTCTTTATGACAGACCCTAATTCATGGACCAGGTTTATCAAAACTGTGTCTTACCCTGACAATTTTCTACAAAAGTGTATGACCTTTCAGAAAACAGTAGAGTCTACTACAGAAGTAATTAGCAAGTTGGAGAAAAAACAAATCTGTCTAAAAAGTTGTATAAAGAAATCTTCCTTTATTATTCTACCATCCGATGATTTTGTAGAAAGACAACTTTACAATTTGGTTCATAGCAGTGATAAAGTCATGCATACAAAGAAAACATTTTTGCACGCCAAAGCCAACTTTTCTGCTTGAGGAAGACATACAAAGAAACTTAATTTTTTGGGTTGTTGTGGGTTTTTATTATTTTAGACAAATCAAAGTGTACCTCTGAAAAGAGGAGCTCAAATACTGAGACACAGAGTTGTGTGAAAGATAAATCCTTGCAATTGCCTGTAACCTCTCTTCCAACTGATTCTGTTTGAACTATTAGAGCAAGAAAAGCTGATCTTTTCTCTAAATTTGCAGAAAAAAAAAATAAGGAAAAATATTAACAAATCTGTATCACGGTTCAAATCATACAAAGACCTTACAGTTACCATACAGGAGAGATCAGCTTTGGCAATTTGACTTCTGATAACTGGAAAATTGTTTGTGTGTGAAATGACGCAAACAAGGCTAGAGAGTGTCATCTACAAATTATGACAACAAAGTAAACTGTAGGAAACAACCTGTTTGCTGGAAATTGCATGACATTGTGAAGGCCATCATCTGGGAAACAAGGTATTGCCAAAAACCAAGCTACATAATATCAGTTAATTGCTGGCTTGTAAGGGCCATTATCAAAGTATTTCATCAAGTGTAACACCACCTGTACTTAGAGTCTCTCTGCTGCTTTTTTTCTCCTGCCCCCAGCTATGATCTAAAGGATATAATTCACTAAATTATTATAGAGACAGTTGCAAAGGAGAAACAGTTGGGTAAGAGTGAAGAACTTTAGCTTTAAATATGAAGAATGCTGTTGGAATTAAATCTTGTAAGATGCAGATCTTTCATGTGACAGCTTTTCATTAGTTGTGGCAGGAGTCAAAAGATTCCCAGGAAGCCTGAGAAAATTAGTAAGGGATTTTGTTCATGGTGACAGAGGGTAGAAGAGCAGCAGCCAGCATTTTCCCAGTGCTTTGGGGAAAGCAGCAGAGGCAGTAGTGAGATCTCTTTTTTAGTGAGAGCCCAATCCAAAGCTAAGTGGGCAGAAGTTACTCTTTACAGCTCCTAGTTAAAAGGACCAATAAAACAAACTAGGAATATACCTTGCCAACCATACATCCTGCAATGCAAAATCTCTTTCTTTTGCTCACAATTGCCAACTATCACACCATGAAATATTCCAAAAGATGTAATGATTTTTTTCCCCCTAACTAAAGCTCTAGTGGAAGAACAGCATTGTTGCTTCTGATATGTAGGCAGACACTACACGACAGCACATAACTCCCTAACTAGGCTTTTTTCCTGAAAATGGCGTGGAGTCAAGGGAACTATCTCACAGCATTATAAAATACTACTGCTACATCAATGATTCAGTCTGGCAGTCTCTCCAAAGCCATCAACATAAACAGAAGAGGCCTTGTGCCCCAAGTAGACATGCAGATAAAGGTACTGAACACAGTGGTTCCCACTACAAAATGCAAACTAGGTGAATGCACCCAGAACAAAAATTGTTTTCAGATGGCCTTAAACAGGGCATTTATTTTTGTGGGTGTAATATCTATTCTCAGGCTAGTAACTTACCCAGATCCTAGTATCTGGAACCATAAAGGCAGAGCAATATGTCACCAGTCAGTGAATATTTTAAAAATCTTTTGAAAACACTAACTGGAAGGAAGTATGCAAATATCTCAGAGGAATTAATTACTAACTTGAAATAAATGCTTAAAACACTCAAGAGATCACATCAGAAAACTTATGCATGTATTGGGTGGTAAGTTCTACTATGGATCAATTCCTAATAAAGAAATCCCTCTTTAACCTCAACTCCAGTCCCTTTGAATCCAACTGTACAACCACAGAGACTCAAATCTTAATGGAAAGGAGACTTAGAAATGCTAGGTGTCTCAATGACCAGCGAGAAGTCAATGTATACACCTAACACTGCACAGTTATCAGGCAAATGCCACCTTTGCAGCCAGTGAGTGGCCACATCACCCCACCCAGGCAGAGCTCCACAACATGCTCACCTTCTCTCTGTACAGCATCTCCCACGCTGGCTGTGCTCACACCTGCTTGGGTGGCAGGGAAGTGCTGTATGCCTGCTGTGTTACCACTCCAGGTAAAACACAGCTATGGCAGAGCTAATGTGGAGCTCTCAGCACTTGAGCTCTTTTCCCTGCACCTTTGCTGTGAAGCAGACAGGTCTTAACAGGAGCTGGAACACATCTCGTGCTCTGCAATCTGACCTGCACCTCTAACAGTCCCAGAGCTGCTCTGAAGACTTTCCACACCAATGCCACAGCCTAATGAAGGAGAGCTTGGGTTTAGTGGAAACGTACTTGAAGGCACACTGAACCAATTTATGAGATATGAAAGTCTCATCCTTCTCCACTTCATAAAGAATCAAGGTACCAATGTACCTAAGCATCAAAGTGTTTCAAATTATCTTCCCAAATGTAAAGAAATAGATTCCTTTAACTGGGAGTAGGGGAGACATCATCCTTTGCCTTCCTCAGAAATATCTTTGTTTCTCAAATGATCTTCATCCTCAGAAGTCGGAAGGATCTTCATCTGAAGTTTAATTAAAACCATTTGTCTTACAAAATGATGTTGCTCTTTTAAAGCATGATTTGTGGTAAAAACAATGTGAAGAGAGGTACAGGAGGGAAGAAAATATTCTGGACTTTTAGTTGCTCTTAGCAGGAAGAAACTGAAGAGAAGTAATCTGTATCTTCTTTTCTATTGAAATGTGCATGCTCTAAAGCACAGGCTAGCACCACTGAATGCTATAAAAGCTTGAGCTGACGACACAGTACAAACATATCACCCATCAAATGTACACTGACAGTCATTCAGTAAGGAACTTCAAATTCATACTGTCACAGACTGCCAGTCATACATTCCCTACAAGTTATCCTCTTTGGATAACTTGTGTGGACAGTGACCAGAAAAAAAACATCCTTTAAGAATTACATTTTTGCACATGCAGAGTAAATTAATACCACGAAGAGAGAAAACGACTGTGCATTTAAGTCTGAATCCACTGCTAGCATTCACCAAAAAGAATCCCCTTCCAGGTCCAGAGTGCTGCCAGCATTCTGGAGTTTTGTTACACAACTGCAATAACTGCTCCAGCTCCCACCGTGCAATTTTCCCCGGTAGCAATTGTTAAAGACTCTTTTTCCCGCTGTGTTATGGAACAATGGGAATGATTAATGTACCCAAGAGCAATACTTGAGTCGACAATTATTGATATCAAGTGTTGGTGTTTGGCATGAGATGAACTAAGTTCTGTTACATTAGAGACAACTCTCCTCTGCCAAAACCCTAGCCTCATTTTTCCAGAGGAGAAAAAAGCCCTCCACATAAGTAAAAACATTTTTAGGAAGGCTACCCATTTAAAAAGATATAGCTAGTCCCATTGTTTATTTAGTATTGGCAGAAAATATATAAAACTAAACCCTGACACATTTGATCTGACATTTAGAAAAATTCAGAAGCATTACGATTTTAGCTTTACCCATAATTTGTCTCTTCTAGTACAGGGCAGTAACAACAGTCACTACTGTGTTTCAGTCCACTTTCTTTTTAATCTAGGTTGTTTGTTTGTTTATTCAGCCCTTATGAGCTGGGTGAAAATATAGTTTTGCTTAGGTACATTTTGGTCACCATCAGCTCTCCCCTAGGAATTATTGTTCATGACCACAAAATTTGCTTATCTTAATATTTCAGTATATTCTCCTATTTGTACCGAACATCCTTTTAATCAAAAGGTACAGATACCGCTGGGTTCTTTGAAGCACTTCAAAGCTTCCCTTTTTGAAAACAGCTACAGAAGCACACACACAGCCACAGCTCACCCCTGTGAGCAGCAGCTTAGGGAGCCTCTTTCATCCAGCATGAGAAATGTCTTGTGAGGCCAGGCCTCGCACATCCAGCTCTGGACATGGATAGAAAGGTGGGAAAGAGTGGGGAAGCAGGAAAGAACTATTATTTCTATACATAAGTGACATATTGCTATGCAAGTGTTTATTGCATTGATGAAAAATGCGAGTGTTTCAATAATGAAATACTAAACACATGCAGCTTCTAAAAAGTGCATACAGAGTGAGGTGCACAAGTGTAGAATGCCTTCCAACTAAGGTCTTATGAGTTTTGAGAAATGAAACAACTTAGTTGGGTGCCAAAACCCTTCCATTTTTACCTTTTTGTAAAATGTAAGCATTACGGTAGCTAAGTTAGATCTAAATCATTTGTTTGTATATGACTGCACACAATTTCACTGGGTTTTAGTGCTCAAGTTTAAAAATGGAGAACATGTGGAAGCTTGGCACCCATTCTACAAGCATACTGTTCAAGGAACTCCAAAAACGACAAAGGAATGGACATAAAACTCTCTTGTTAAAGAGTAATCTCCCACCTTAATGGAGGTATGATCCTCACAAGTCAATGGAAAAACACAGTAGATTAATTCAGGGTTACAAAGAGGGAATAAGATTTGGAGTTTTTTAAAAAGTTTTATAACAGCTCCAAGATCACAGAAGTGACATAGAAGAATGCAAAGACACACTGATGCAATTATTTTTTCTCCCCAGACTATTTCAACTCTTCCTGCAACAACAATTCTTCTGTCCCTCTCATCTCCTCTAGCATTGTTCTAATGTGTGTAGTAGAAGCATCTTACCATGGTTTTCACCACTGGACCTCTCAAACACTAAGCTCGTGAATGGTATACTTCCATTTGCATTCCTTTAAACAGAAACTGCTGGAAGAATGAAAAGAGTTCATCATACAGCTGGGTCAATGAAACATTAACCTTAGGTTAAAATACACACTCCTTAGGAAGCTGGTGGCTGCAGTTGTGGTGCACCAGGTTATGGATAGAAGAAGGACATGTCCAGGAAGTTCGTGTTTGTGCAAATGTTATGTGCACTCTTAATCACCAAAGCAGTATGAATCACCTTTGCTGTTGAGTGCAACCAAGTGGAAGAATAAACAGCAGGGACAAGACATCTATTTTCTAACTGACCTTGTTATTCCTGCAGAACATCTGAGCCTCACTTACCTATCTGCTTTAATAAGCCAGAGAAATCAGTATCAAGACAGCACAGCAGAAAATACCTTAGAAACATTTTAAGTACCACTTAGGTTCTACAACTACTAGAAAACAATTTAGTTCTAAAGACCTGAAAATCTTAAATCAGTATTTTTCATTTGATGTAATTTCATAATCAGTGATGCACATATTCCTTCTTGCAAGCTCTGAGAAATATGCATCAGAAAACCCAGGATATAAATGCCTGGCAGAACCACAGCACATGGTTATGTTCGCTACTGTTGGACAATGACATTTTTTAAAGTCAGACACTAGTATTAAAGAAAAAAGCAAAAACAAACAAAAAACCACAAAACAAAAACCACAAAAAACAAAAACAAAAAAGGAACCACTCCATACCCACAGAGCAACCATAACAGAGCAAGAGAACATCAGTACTGTCAGCAACCAAATCCTATAATCATACCCAAGCATAAGCTGGGACCCTATAGTTTGAGACTTCTTTTTAGTCTAGCATGGAAGTGGTTTCATTAGTGATATTAAACTGCAATGCGAAATTTCACAAATCCTGGCAGAAAATATTACTATGAGATTTTTTTCATCGTGACACTTTTAATCTGCAGGCAATTTGACAACCCTGTTGTGGAAACATTAAGGAAATACTTCTGGTTCTGCAATTTGGAATCTAGGTTTTTCTCATTAATTAAATACAAAGGCAGTGAAATATAACTGACATATAAGCATTCAGTCATTCATTAAGATAAGCATTGGAACATTTAAACACCTTTTTTGACACAAATAATAATCCAAGGAATTTACAGCATTTTTTTCATATTCCTGCATAATATTGGAAATAACTTACAAACTTATAAATGTATAGATAAATTTTCTTTAGGAATAGCTAATTCATTTACTTGAAGATGTATTCTGCTAAAGATAATGAGTCACAAACACTCTATTTTGAGCCAATAAAGAGAACAATTTTTAACAACCTACTTCATGCGTAAATGGAAAGGAAATGAGCTGTAAAAATGGATGCCAAAACTGCCACATTCATCAGAATGAAGAAGATGGTCCAACTCAGTTATTCTCCACAGGAGCTCTCTTCCTAGAGAAACTGCCTCTTCATCAGTTAAGACTACTTCACTTACAAAGGTAAGAAGACACAGTTCCTGTTAGATGTGACCAGCTTCCCAACAACTAATTCTCCCTACACACCCAGAAGCTTTTCTGGGATCAGTTCAGTCATTTGCTTCTCATACTACCAGTCTGAGTGGCTACAGCTGCCTGTAAGCTCCTCTTGAGAAATTCAACAGTCAGTCAAAAAAGGTCTCTTCACACCTGCTTTAGTTTAAAAAAATCAGATCCTCAGCAGTTTATCAAGTCATTCTCTTCTTCACTGTGGATAAGTTGCTGGCCAAGTATTTTCACTGGTGCTCTTAAAGCCCTCAAAATAAAATCCCTTGAAAATACTGCTTGATGCCTTTCAGCCTGCCACTTGCTTTCAATTTCAGTCCAAAGTCTCATCCCTGCTCACCCACTGTGCATACAAACTCACTCCCAAGTACCCTGCTGGCTTTCACCACCTCACCCTTTTGGTTTGCTCAAACATTTAGGATGAAATCTAGCAGCTCTTGCTCGCAGGGCAATACAGAAATACAGCGAGACTGCATCAGACCTGACCCTTTCTCCCCTTATATCTCTAACATTTATATGCAAGTGCTGGTTTCCACCCTCAGTAACCCCTACTACTCTACGTGTAAGGAAAAGTTTCTTTACCCAGCAAGTTGTTGGGCACTGGAACAGGTTCCCCAGGGATGTAGTCACAGCACCAAGCCTGATAAGAGTTCAAGAAGTACTGGAAAAATGCTGTGAGGAACATGGTGTGATTGTGTTCAGGGCTAGAAGTGGAACTGATGATCCTTGTGGGTCTCTTCCAACTCATGATATTCGGTGATTTCACGATTCAGCCAACTCCCAGGACATGATACAATCACTTCAACACCATGCCATTGTGCCACTCCTGCAACTGCCAACTCCAACCTCATGTTTCTATCCCCCTGAACCACGCCAAGTGCTCCTCTCCCTGGAGGCCCTGTGACCACAAGAGACGTGGATAAAACTCTAAGCAGATGCTGGCCAGTGTAGACAGAGCCAGTGCCCTCTGGAAGGAGCTAGCTGGGCAAGTCCAAACACAATACTGCCAATCTGTTTGGTGCTGGAGTCAAGAACCACTTCCCAGAGCAGATACCTTTATCAGGATATATGTCAATTAAAATAGGAAGCTCTTCAAGGACAAGACCATGTCTTTATTTATGCTTGTACTACTCCCTCTGCAATGCAGTGCTGACTCGTAACTGTTCAGCTGTGCAAGAGAGACTGCAACTGTTAATGCTATCAGCTCCATGCTAATTAGATTAAATCTGCCACTCAAAACTGTACTTAAAACACTTCAAACATCCAGCAAGGCACAAGCTGTTCATTGACATCATTATCCTCCAAGAATGTTACAACTAGTGATGCCTTCATATGCTTCTTGGTATCAATATGTTTAACATTTACTGTTTTATCAGTCTCTTCTCCTAGAATGAACCCCATTGTAATACACTGAATCTAATGACAGTGGGCTTGTAACACATCTAATACCTGTCCCTACCTGAACCCTGAAATGGTGTTTTGGCCAACAGATGTATGCACCTTGTGTGACTGATGGAAACGTCATTTCAAAATGGTAGTGTTTTGTGAAATATGTGCATAGTCAGAGGATTTTCACTGTTATCTCCCACTACCTCTCAATATGAAATCCCAACTATAAGGTGAAGGTAGCAGGTGAAGGCTTTTTGGATAGAAGAAGGTAACAGCCTGATGTATAACATCGTGCACTAAAGCCTCTGTCTGTGTAATGCAGTGAACTTTTTTCCCCAGCTTCAGCTTTGTTCTCCTACAACTGAAAGAACATCATAATTAGACTTCACCTGAGCCCCCCAAATGTTTGGGGAATAGGACTCATTGCCCAAAGTGAGCTTCTTTTCCTTTATCTCCCTCATTTTCATTGATCTCTGAAGTACAAGTTCCACAGCACTGATGTGTCAGCTCTACCAGACACAGAAACGCCATACACACTAGAGATCTCTGTATTTAAGCAACTAGTAAATCTATAAAGATAAATACGCCATGATATTTGCACTCTTCCTTTATTTATTCCTCATCTCCATTCAAGCTTTTATCCAGTACGAAGTCTGCCCCAAAATAATGGATGTCTCAACAATGTAGCTATTCTAATCAGTTTCCTATTGAAGGCTAAACCATTTTAAAATTTCTCTCCACAGGGACTATTCCAGATGACATATTAAGTACAACTTACATGGCCACCTGTTCTGAACAGCCAATCCTGTCATCATCATCCTAAACAGTTTTACTCTCAAGGCAACATCACAGAACTCTCATAACAGCATACGTAGAAAAAGAAAGGCAAGTAGATGAAAACAAGGAATAGTAAAACTGACTAGAGTACAGATTTTGCATCATAAAACAGGAGCTCCAATGCAGCAGATACAAATCACCTCCATGTGTTTTAGGACAGGTGTTTTTTTGTAACATCAAAAAAAGAGCAGAGACAGTTTACTTTCTGGAACTCCAGTGACAACCTCCCTTTTTATAATCCAACCATTTTTTAGCTCCGTTGGTTGTTCTGGTAACTCAGCTTAATATTAAAAAAATTCAAGCACTATTGTTTTGTTGTTGTGGGGGAAGCTGTATTTTTTTTGCTGACAAAGTGACAGTACTTTTTGCCTTCAATTTCACTACTTTCTCCAACAGCTGCAAATTTTGTCTGGAGTTTAATTAGGATAACTAAGGATAACTAAGGGCAGAGCCCACAATACAGATAACCTTGCTGCGAGGCAGAACAGGTCCACGGGACACCTGCTCTGAACTAACATTTCAGTCAGGAACATGTAAACATTCCTGGTTTATGACAAAACATGCAAGGGCTTTGACTGTGCATGAGGAACATAGCAGCTGGTTAAGGTGTTGATTTTTGTCAGTCACTGGCTCCCAAGGAAAAACCTAGCCAAAGTTTCCATTATCTAAAGTAAACACTAATCAGCCTTTTCAAATACTCAGCAATGTGAGTTGAAGCCCTTAGTTGATTTAAATTACTTTTTTTTTTCAACCTGCCTGTCAACACCTATCTGATACAAGCTTTTCAACTTACAGTGAAATAAAGCACTGCTGTAGCTACAACAAAAAAAGATAAGACTACAGACCTGTTGTAAGATGGTGTCCCATCCAGAACAATGTGCTTGGCTGGAAGATGCTTAACCATTTACCAGTTTTAAAAAAGTAAGTATGAGACACATACTTTATTTAACTGCAACATTACCTGGGCATTCCCACCTAACCTGAGCATATACTAACCTGCTGGGCTTTGTCTTTCTTAGGCTTTACCCACCCCCAATGGATCAGGGCTGCAACCATGACTTCAACCAACACGCACTGAAATTGCAACAAGGTCTCATGGCTGTATCCAAGGCTGGTCACTGAACACCTCTCTACTGCTACCCTTTCTTTCCTTCCCCTCACACCTTTTCTTAAGTGTTACATGTTTTTACATTGTTGCTTTTTTACGTTGTTACTTCTAACCAAAACACATGAATTTTAAAATTTGCCAAGCACCTTGCACTGCCTTACTGTTTGAAAGTTTGCAAGTAAATGTTTGTTACTGAACCTCCTGTGAATTTTGTTGTTTTTCCCACACATCATCCAAAATAAAAACAAACAGCCTAAACTCGCTCAGCAGACTGGGGCATAACACACACATCCTACAGAAATACAAGAACACGTGAAATAATACATAAAACACAGCAAAGCGTAACCACCCTGAAAGCTTCTCTTGTAAACAGGGGTCTGGATTTCTCTTAGTCTGGAGCTTTCTTGTGGAAAGCCATAGCAACTCAACCAATGGATCTCCAACTAGGACGTGAACAGCCCTTGAACTCTTTTCCCTTTGGATGTTCCCAAGTTGTTTCTAACAGTGTCTGGTGCTGTTTGCCCATCTCTTTAGTGAGATGTGCTTCCATCCCCCTAAGAAATATTCAGGTTTATTTTAAAATAAAAGCATTTTAACAGACATAATTAAAAAAAAAAAAGCATAGTAACAGAAATAATACAAACATACAGTTTTCTTCCTTTCTCAAAGAAATGTTTTCTTGGCTGTTTATTTTTAGAACGGTAACTAGAAAAATTCATGCTTTTGTAGATTGCTGTTACTCAGTTATCCTACTGAACATTACAGAACAATTAGCTAACAAAACTCAGAATTACTCTTTAGTACTCTTTGTAATTTAGGGGGAGAAAAACTTCTCAGAATATGGAGTCTAAGAACACAATTGCAGGCATAGAAGGTGGAGAAGCTTTCAAGTAGCCCTAATTTGTAATTCATACCACATTTAATAATCTGCAAATCCAGATTCTCCAGCAAATATCCACATCTGCTAAATTTTTTTTCCAACCACATCACTTCAAAGCTTACTGTCAAAATTAATCCTTCCTGTCACTTACGACATATTTTATCTAATATACTAATTTTTTTCAGGAAAGAGGAGCACAATGCCATTGCTTAAAAGCATCATATTTTTACTCCTCTATTTCTAAGATACTGGAACTTAAATTGCAACACAAATACAGAAGTAGATGAAGTATAAATAACTTCATCTGAATGACTGTGGCAGAAACATCTTCCCTGTTTATCTTGGGGTTTAAAAACTTAAGCTGCCTCCCAAAGTATCTGGCTGATATGACATCTTCAGCCAGTTTAGTAACCTTTCTGACAGCCCTTGAACAAGTGAAATTAAAGTTAAGCAGCTGAGACAAACAGTTCAAGAAATATATCCAAGAGAGCTAGCAAAAGCTTTTGCTGAGATACAAATGGTTTATTGGCACAGTTAACATCATTGTTACAGCAGATTTCATTTGTGAAAACCTTTGGAGGAAACTTTAAATAACTGACATCCTTCCCCTTCAATTAAAATGTGACACCTTAAACTATACACAAACTGAAACATCCTGGCTAGCAGCCTTCTGACTAATAGAAATATTAGAAACTGAACCAGGACAGCTTTACAGACTGCCTTTGCACTGGAAGAGAGCCTGAAGGGAAGTAAGTCCAACGCTGTCACATTTGCAACCTCCTCCTCCAGGTGATGCAGTACTTTTTCAAAGACATTTCTGTCCTAACATCCTTACCAATACCTCACATTCCTCCAAAGGAGCAGCATATGGCTTGTGACAGGAAAAGTTTTAAATACAGGTAGGAATAGGAAGCAAGGTAACACATGCTTGCTGTGGTTTGCTCTTCTCCTACCAGGGCAGGACAAGGAAAATATCCCCAAGGCCATGGCTTACAAGTTACCTACTACTCCCATTTCCTTCTGTAAACTAGCTCTTGTTGTGTTATTTTACATCTAAATGAGTAGGGAAAAGGTGGTCCTGGAAGTAGCCAGACTGTGTGTCCAGAAGGATGAAAAAACTGCAGAAACAATAAAAACTTTTTGGCATTCCAGGGAGGCTGCATGTGAGAGAATGCGAGTCCTACCATTCTGGGCCAATGCTAAAACCTCTCTAAGGTATGCCAAGGTGTATTTCTCTTCCAAGAAACCTCTTGAGTGCATGTTATGGCTCCTATTCCACTTCTGAGAGTTAAAAGCTTATTTGGACTACAAGAGAACTTGTATTAGCTAATCATAAAGCATAATTGCTGAGAGCTTAAGCAAACTCCAGAAGTAAGCATAGCCATGGTTTCTGACTGACGAGACATGCAGCCAAAAAAAGGTTCAGCAGAATGACGCAGTCTTGCTTACATGTAAGATTTTTGTTTTGGTTACAAACCATGTGAAATACCTGAGCTTTAACACTTGCAAAATTGCTGGAAGAAAACCCTTCAGAATGAAACACTAGAACTCCTATTGCTCATCATTTCCTCATTGGTTTATGTGGTTTTATGGTACGTTTTGTGTTTAATTTAGATTGGGAACCACAAAACACAAATTAATATTCCAAAATGAATAATGACTTTGCTTCTCAGCTTATACACATGCTAGATGTAAAAAAAAAAAAATTATTAGTCAGTGCTTCTTTAGATTTTAGGTTCTTTTCTACCTCTCGTGTGCAACAGTGGAAAAGGAACAAATTTACCTTTTCTATTTAATATTGAAGATGAAAAGCCAAAGGAAAAAAGGTCAGTCACTGTAAACGACGTTTCTTAAAAAAAGTTATATTCCTGTTTGACTACTCCTGATTGACCAATGCCTGGCTATAAAAAAACCCAAGATTTAAATCTAATTTGGGATCTCTTAAAAATAGGGGAATTAACAAGTGGAGAATGGTTTTTACCTTATCAACACAGGATGTTTATTCCTGATTAACTTTATACATCAATGTTAATCTTTAATACATTAGAAATAGCTCTTGAATAACACAATGCTTGTCCATGGTGCCTGAAGGTTATGTTCCTCAGAACTATTCTGCTGTTTCCAGAAAAGGCTTAAAGGACTGTATGTAGATTAGGAACTCTAAACTAGAAGATTCTATGTGGTTGACCTTGAGCCACTGTAAAGTGAGAATATATGAAACTTTAAACATTGTTTTTAATAAATTGTATCATCTCAGTGATGGCCTGGATGTCAGGAACTCTCATGTTCTGATTCACTGCTCAGAGGACAGGACCAGTGCTTTGGGGACTAGCCTCAGCTCCAGAGAATCAACAGATCTAGGATGTAGCTTGGATCTTTCCACACTGGGGATCAGCAAGCAGTCAGCAGCCAAACATCTGCTTTCAAAAAGGCAGAAAGCAGCAGCAGAAAAAAAAAAAACTTGCAAGAAAGCAGATCCAGTTTCTGAGGAAAAGGGATTTTTTAGGTATTCCTGGTTTCCAGAGGCAGATTCTGACCCTCTTCTGTAACACATGCCATCAACTCTGATATGACAGAGGTGAGGTCATTCCATGATGCCCTCTGAACAACATGGCAGGCTTCCTCTTCACACTGAGGTGTCTTCTGGGGTGCAACACGGCTCTGCTCCTGCTCTGGGGGCTCTCTGTCTAATAAAAAACAGTATCTAGGAGGCAGTGTGAACCTGGACCTTATGCCATGAACAGGGTAAAGCAGAACCATGAGCTGAAAAACATTCCTGGTCTCTCTCATATTGCAAGTACCAACTAAGGGCCTAGTTTATTTTCTGACATCAAGAAACTATCCCAAAGGGTTTCACCTTGTAAAGACAAATCTGTCACCTACCTTTGATCTGAAAACTAGAACAGTGCAATTTGTGCAGCTTACTTGTGCAAAAGAGAGTAATTTTGATGAACTCGTGTTAGAGCTATATAAAGCTTGCACTGAACAACTAAAATAGACTGGTATTCTGATGGGTACATGAGGCAATCTCCCATGGAAATTTCCTTCCTGTTGCAATCCTAATTGAAACAATATGCTGGTAAATAACTGCCAAACACTCAACTGCTCCCATCACACCGTTTGTTTCAACGCTTTCTGAACCTCATTGGCTCATTGAGAGTCTTGAGAAAAAAACTGTGAAAGAGTCTTAAGGAATGGAATTTCTTCTCTCTTTAAATACCACAGCTGGAGTGTGTGCATATACATGTATATAAATGCAACAATGAGACTCACAACAATTTTTGTTCCCAGTCACTGTCTTACTCAAAAGGTGAAGATACAGTGCTCCACATCACCATTTCCAACTTTCTTGAAAGTTAAGAAAAAAGTTAAGAAAACTGAAGGACTATCCACCATCAAGTCTGTATTCTCTTGTGGTGTTTTGGGGTTTTTTTATATAGTACTCACTCTTTGCAGCATTATATCAAAAAGAAGCCAGACTTCACGATCCTCTCTGTGCAAAAGAGTTGTATTTCAGCTTCTTTCTGAATTTTTTATGTTCGCATCTAGTTAGGTTGATTCTTAAAATTCTTTTGAAATACAATTTAGCTGAACCTGTAAAGGCACATAATAAACTCCATTTGATAAAAACAGTTGACAATCAAAATCAAGTAAAATTGGGTGTTTCAGTGAAGTATAATTGTTGAATAAAGCATGTGGTCCACCCAGCATATGCTGACCCTTTAAAGTGTTATGTATTTTAAGAGACTTCTCTCCCTAGGTCTAAGCCCATTTGTCTCTGCCCACAAAGCTGACAAAGAATTTTGATCTTCACATGTCAGCTTGTACTTAAAAATAAGAACTGTTTATTTTAAATCTATTAAATATGTTTGCAATACTAAATGGATACAGGGCACCAAATTTGCTTCTGTCTCAAATGCAATCTGTCCAATCTGATTGTTTCAAAATCAGAAATACCTAAAAGTGATTAAAAACTGCTGCAGTTTCTCTACTCTATAAAATAATTAAGAGACCAAGCAGCCATTATGAACAGACAGAGCTGGAAACTAACAAAGGGAAATGGAAGTGTGTTTGAACAGATTAACCTGTCTTTACAGATAAACCAGGCATTAATCAATAAAAACACAAGGAAATTTGAAGAAATGCTCAAAATATTTTAATACATAATCAATATGTGTCTCAAAGGGTATCAGTGGGTTTCACATTTACATTTAAGGTAAATAGTGCATTTTTAAGAGGTGACAGACTTTTCCTCTCAAAGAGAGTCACATCTGCCCTTAATACATGCTAACATTCTAAAAAGTAGTAGCTGTATATTCAGAGCAGTTACTAAAATTTAGTCTATAAAAGCCTGTCCTTTAAATTCAGTAAATGAGTAATCATTTCCCTTCTGAAACTTCATTTGATAAACAGATGCATTTATCAGGAAATCTCAAGAATGAGATCAGTCACTTTCAGCTATGCACAGCCCAGTCTAACCATCATGTCTCGAATTCAAATGCAGCTGAAAGCAGTTTTCACAGATGGTAATAAAAAGGGTAATGCACTCTTTACTACAGAGGCGTGACTGAATTCATTTAAGCTGTGAAATTACTTCTAATGCTATTGGAAGGCCTTTCTCTTGAAAATGAAATTACCGGGACTGAACCATACAGTGAATTAATAAACTCTAGTATTTCTTAATATCTCTGAACTAACAGAAATAGCTAGATTTTAATCTACCTTTTCTATTACATCAGGGGAACATCTACCACACACCTGGTTCTAGATGCTTGTGGCTAAGATGTGCAATTCCCCCCTAGATTTACTCTGACCTGAAAAGCATCTCCTTAGGGCTCTCTTCTTGCAGAAGCAGGCTCAGCACTGGACTGCACATATATGGGTTTCACCAGCTCTCCAGACTGCACACAATATATAGTCCATGTGTCCTGTCTTTACTGTCTGCTCTTAAGGCACAAGGGAGGACCAACAAGTCTGCTGAGGCTCACGTCTTCATAATCCTAAAACTGCTGTGTCAGGAAGATGCTCTGTCTCCTGGTGTTTGTTCAGAAGTAAGAATATGAGACCATGAGCAAAGGATCAGCTAACTGCAACAACATTTTCCATCCTTCTTGAAGATGACCTTAAAAAGAAATCTCTATTTTTAGAGTCACCCCTACCCCCAAAGGCTAGAGTTCTTCTCTAGTTCCTCTTGTTGATCTGTCAGTCCATCTGGAGGGAAACTACTGTGCTCCAGTGCTTAAAATACAACAGAAAACACAACATAGTTCAGCCACTGCTAAGGAAGAAATACACTTGTGCTTGAGTTTTGGATTCTGTTAAAAAATAAAATCATCATAAGCAACTCTTTCAAGGCATCTGGAAATGCCTTGTGCAAAATCTTCAGCGTGGACTCGCATTAAGATGTCTGTGCCACATTTCTAATAAAACTGCTTTTTCCAAAACACCCTGAAGCTATCAGAAAGTCACATAAAACTGTAATCTACTACAAGAAGTATATGGAAGAAAAGATCTAATAGCAGGTTCTTTAGTTTGTAAGTTTTGGGGAAAACAAGTAACAGCTTATTCTTAGAATATCTTGCAATTATTTGAAGCTGCTGCTTCATAGCAAAGTTTGCCTTCTAGAAGAGGATAGGTGACATCCTACACACTTTTCTATTAAAGCACATTTCAAATCAGCTAATGAATAAATGAAAAAACACATGCCTTGTTAAAAATCAAAATTTAGAAAAAGCTTTTATCTGGAAAAAAGGCCTAACCATAGTGCTCTTCAGATTAACCTTCCCAGTCAAATATTGGGCTTGCAGCCCATTTCAGGAATATTCATACACAAGCCAAGTCCCTGAAGTCAGCCAGAGTTGTCCAAGAACACCCGAAAGGCCTGTGCCTTTAGAAATCAGCTTGGAAAGAACCACCACTTGTTAAGTATTTAAGCATGTAAAATCAGCAGAATAATGTACTTCTGTGCCATAACTGGCATTTTTGTGCCAGCCCAGCTGTAACACTGGGCAATTGTGTTCAAGCAGGAACTGCAGCTCACAAGGCGGCAGCATGACTGCAAGGTCACAGACAAAGATTGTTTACAAACTGGGAAACAACCTAAAGTAAGGCTTTAGAAATTATAACTTTATTAGAAATTATAGCTATGATCCCATGTTCTCAGCAGGGGATCTAGAAGGAAGGGCTTAAAGGAAAGGAACTGATCTATGCAATAGAGAGAGAGCTGGACATTTAAAGATGATCAGTCCCACAGACAGGAGGTTGAAGTTGGCTGAAACAGGACTCATGTTGCTCAAAGCAGCCACCAGCACCACAGCTGCAGGTTCCTTTATGTGAAACTGCAGAACTAGCTGCAAAAAATTCACTTCTGCTTGATCACATCCAATTTATTTCACAAGGTCTAAGTGTTCCCATAGATCATTTTTCACGAGGCATGGACGTCTTTGCTTTATACCATTGTGTATGGGAATTCTTGGGATACACAGTGAAAGATGTAACACATAAACATTAGATACTTAGACTCTGAAACAGCAGAGTGAAAGTCATTTATGCTTGAGAAAATATAATTATGGTAGAAACTGCAGGGAAATTTTATTGAGACACAATCACCCTTCACTGAAAAGCTGGAGAAATACACAAGCATTAGAGCTCCCCAAACATGTGAAATAGGCATTTTTTGTTAATCTGGACTATAAAAAATGGCCACTGACTCGATCTATTCTTCAAAATAACTGATCTTGTTTACAGTCCTAATAAGCATTCTGCACATAAAGTCAACCCACCTCCATCAGTACCTTTTTTTAACTTACTCATCTCTAAAAAAGCTACACCTAGTTTAATCATATCGATTTATTTCCAACCTATTTCTGGGTCACAAATAAAGAATGCTTTTATGAATGGAATTCCCATGCTTGAGCTATTAAAAAAACATTTTCATGCAACAGCATCTTTTAATGAGTAATTTTGATGTAGTTAACGTCCTCTCTTTTCTTAGGCAATGCCATTTGTTAGTTTATCCTCTGGAGGCTCAAATGAGGTGTGCACGGATATATTCTGTCATCAATGCTACAGGCTGAGACCATGCAGGTTGACAGAAAGAAGCTAATGGATAAAGAAGAACTATCAGAACATTCTGAGCTACCCTGGTCAAAAGACGGGGGCATGGTTCTCTGTGGGACTTGAATCTGTGAGTGGCTAGATGCAATACAGTTGAAAAAATTACTGATGTGTATGGGGGTTTTTCCTTTATGTTATTCAAACTATGCAGACAAATGGTCACATGGATAACACAAGGTATTCAGATAGTTACTTATATTGTTAACTTGTAGCTGCAGTGCTACATCTCTGTAAACAAACTGGAAACTGTGTTTGGTGTTACAAATAACATGATTAGAAATAGAAGAACTGTATTTTTCAGAGTCATTGGTTAATTATTCAGGAGTCTGACTATCATACAGGACACTAAAAGCTTCCCTCTCCTATGGCTGGCCACCAATCATTCCTCCAGAAGACTCCCATGGAAGCATTACTATTCCCCCATGGAGCAGGGGAATTGCCCTGCTTCTGCCCTTAGCTTTAACCTACGTTGCTGCCCTCTCCAAAACGGCACTCTGAAATTCTGTAATGCATTATTTCAGGTCCCATCAATTTGCCAGCTTCTTTAAGACCAGTGAGAGAACTGAAGTATTGTTAAAAACTATACCTACTTACCCTTTGCCACAGTATGCTGAGGCAGGGACTTGCAATTATTCTTGATGCTCAGTTTTGAGACTGCTTGCTTGTAAAAAAAGCAGCCAGGAGGCAAAGGCAATATTAAGGAAGGTAGAAGCCCTCTTTGTTTTACAATCAATTAACTAATCTGTCAAAACAATCTTCCAATAGACATGATGTTCAGAGATAACAAGCTGAATATAAATTTTTGAGAGCATTTATTTTACATAGTTGCATATTCTGAGGCTCATATTAAACACATTCAAACCTCATTAAATAGACATGACCATTAACATAGGCACCTACAATAGCTGCCTGGTACTACATTAAGAAGCAGAGAAGTAATAGTCAGGAGACTTTCAAGGACAGATATTAACTTCATAATTTGATATATGAACCCTATCTGTATTAACAGTAAAAATTAATGTGTTCTCTGCTACTATTACTAATGGATTGACAGAGAAGAATAAATTAGAAATTGATAATTATGTCAATGTTCTAAATATGTTTGCACATTTGAAAACCTGAGGCACTAGAAAATGCTGTTGAACCAATTAAATGTTCCAGAGATTAAAGTATGCTTATCTGGAGTGTACTTTTCACAGCAGTTTTTACTGGGTTCAAGTTTACTTTGCTCTTAAGCAGGCAATCCACCAGCTGTGGCAGCAGCCATGCAATAACAAACATCCTTCAGCAGCGATTTGTCTCCCTACCAGCTATAAATGACTCAGCTGTTCACACTAGGCTCCAGGAGTTATTTTGCTAATATTACAGACTTTTACCATACAGCACACCATCCCTTCCCTCTACAATAGAGGCTGGGGTTTATTCACCTGTTTGAGGGGTTTTTTTGTTACTCATACCTTCCTTCTGAAACAGAATACATTTGTGCTGGTCACCGAGGAGACCAGCTTTCACTTTTCATCAGCCACTGGCAGTACAACTTAAAAATAAATTTGTGCGAGGTCATGTGTTTCAAAAAAAGAGTGTGAAGGTGAAACTAAACTTCAAATGCAAAGGAACTTTGAGCAAGTAAAAACATTAGAACAGCTCTATTAAAATTGAAATTAACACCATGCATTATTATTTTCACATAAAATTTTCTGTTCAAGTTCCTATTCAATAAACAGCTGCTACCAGAACACACATTTAAAAAACCTGGTAATATGAATAAAATTTAAGAAAAAAAGAGCTAGTCTTGGTGATACTAATAAAATGCAAAATTTGAAACAAGCAATATAAACAGGAATAAAATTAAAAATTTTGTAATTCTGATAGCTATATCTGAAAAGCTCAGCTCCTGGCAGCAAGCAATCAAAAGAATTAATGACTTCTTTTTTTCCTTTCAAGTCTTATTTGAGGCCAGCAGCTTGTGAGAAGCAACAGGGTTAAAGGGTTATAATCTTTTTTCCCCCTATGGTCAGAATCGTGACTCCTTATGATTAATAGTACTGCATGCAACACCAACAACTCCTTCAAAACCCAAGGATTATAATCATGGATTGGGACAATTTCAAGGAGTTGAGAGAAACAGAGGAGCAAGAAATATGACATAAGAAAATAAGAAGCAGTAGCCTTCTATATACAGAGTAAAGAGACTGGAAAAGCTCAAAAATTCCTAAAATAATGCATCTATTGACAATCAGTAAGGGATCTCCCAGGGACCTGTGTTCTTTACTGTTCTGTGGGCAGCTCTGATTTCTGTACTAGATTCATGATTCACCTTCATGGTGCAGTTCCCAATCCTACCTACACTGTGACCACTCACAGGTGTCAACTAGAGAAAACATCCCTTCAAGAAGTGTGCTCCCCTGGAAGAAACTCTGGGTGCATACCACAAAGTCCCACAAACTTCTATTGGCATGTAGATTCGGTGTTTTCTTAGGTCTCTGCAATGTTCCAAATGACAATATCAACCCATGCTGAAACTGAATTAGAAACCTATCACATCCTTACCCACCTGTTTATTCAATTGAGCTGGAAGTTATTTCGACATTTTAATAGGAGCAGTACAGGCAGCAACAAAAAACTTCCAAAGTATTACTTTTATGACATAGTTACAATAAGAGATTGCTATATTTGTCAGCAGGATGACACTTGAAGCAGTAGCAGAGTAGTGAAGCAACTTCTAGCAGCTTGATGATCTTCTAGCAGCTGGTGGTCCTACAGGAAAATGCAGCAATTCAGACAGTGATTTGTGTGCCTTGGATCCTGTTTCAGAGCAGGGCTCTCTAGACAGAGTCTTAAGTTGTTCACTGAATAGTCCCCTGAAACCAACCCAAAGCAATTAAACAGGGGATAAAAGCATGAAGCAGACCCTGCATAGTTTCATGCAGGGCTCTTGTGGGTGCATAACAACAGCCCTTCCAGGAGCAGTGATCCATTACAATTCACGTACGCTGCTCCCTGCAACATGGCTGGGGAGCCCACGTGGCAGCAGCAGGCTCAAGTGAATTAACTGACCTGTGTAACAGGACACTATTAAGCCTACTCTATTTCTAACAAACCAGCACAGGACAGGACTGGATGCTGTGCTTCCACGAAGACAGCAACAAGCTGTGGGGCTCCACAGAATATTCTGAGCTTTCCACAGAGCTCTGGTAAGAATTTTAAAATCCGCAAAATGAGTGTCAAAGCTGGTGGACCTCTGCCAAAGTTTTTCAGGTGATGGTAAACTATGTGTATAAAGTCTAACAGTAGGATTGCAAAACATAACAGCAGGACTAAATAGCTAAAAGAATCTCCAGTTTTAGAGGCTGGGTTGCCAAACAGTGAAATAGTATTGCAACATTTCATTTTGATACTTCAAGCTTAGCATAATAGGGAAGCTTATGATAATCCAGATAATAATGTGAGCCTTTCAGATTTGTTACTTGATAGGTAGTGAACAGCAGCATATACATATATATCCCTGCCTTGCTGAGGCTGACACTTCTAAAAGTAACATCCTAAAACATCCAGTCTATTGTGCTGCAGATATGCAAGAATTAACTATCTTCTCAAAATCTAACCTTTTTATGGTGGTCATGTGAGAACTCAGAACAGAAGCATATCAAATACACTGTCAAATCTTGGAAAATTAAACTCAGATAAGAAATAAAATGGCATCAAAACTAAGCTCCTGTTCAGCTTACTACTGATGGTATTGTTAAAAATGGGGTTTAACCTCTAATTTTCACTAAACATGAAGTTCCCTTTCAAACTCCCATACAACTGCAACTACAATTTGAAGTAAAACAAATGAAATGCAGAACAGTAGCAGTCCTACAGAAACAAAATACTTGGTTACATAAAGAAAGACAAAACTCAAGCAAATCTAGCAGTCCAGGCTGGCCCCTATGTTTCTCATACTCCCAACTGTAATGCTGTATATTTTAAGGACTGCACACATATTGAACAATAGAAAACAAAACTCCCTAAAAAACTCCACAGCATTTATACAGATTGATTGATAGCCCTATATATTTATTTTTTTAAAATATCACCTTCTTATGTGGTGATTTCTGCAGAAAGAAGGTCACTATGGAAGAAACTTATTCATTTTGTAAACTTCACACTATCCCACTAACTGCAGATACTATTTTTAACTCTCCCTAGCACTAAGCAGACAGGGAATCCAAGGCACAGTGCCAGGATGTAAACCCACTCCTTCTGAGCTGGCTTTAATCATGTTGCCTTGCTCCTACTTGGCTCTCATGTTTGGGTCAGCAAATTTTCTCAAGGCTAAATCTGAATATATGCACACATATGCTGTGGATAATCTGGGTGTGTTTCTTCATGAAAAATTCAAATAAAAATATGGTGTGTTGCTCCTACTGAAAAGCTCACTTGATTTTCTTTTGGCAAGGTTCACCCAAAAAATTGCTGCTGAAAAAAGCCAACATCTTGTGTCTATTTATAACGCAGTTGGTTTACAAAAAAAAAAGTGTATCCTCTTTACAAGTTATTTTTTGTACTGCTAAAGTTTGCAGTCATGCTGCACAGAAAATTGAGGCCCTCAGTGAGTATGACCATAAAGTCAGGCCAGAAGTATTGTCTACAAAATGGACACTTGTTCAAAATTGTTCTCCATTAAAAAAATAAGTCTTGTACAAAAGCCTAAAGCAAATCTTACAGAAGGAGCAATATTTTCCATAGAAAGCTCTCTTATCAGTCGTTATGGGATTTGCACATCAGAGCAGCATTTTGGAATCTTAAATTATGTTCTTGGTTTTTTGTTTTTGTAGAGTATAGTACAGTAGCTTGTTTGGCAATTTGTGACTAACTGCTTAATTGCCACAGAAGTACCATGCCACTGAGGGCAGTCTGGTATTTATTTTCGTTGCCAAGTATGGCAGCAGGTCACACACACAATCCCTTCACCTTCTAATTTGCACACAAGCAGGAATGCATTTTTTCACCTTAGACTACCAAGGCTATAATTCTGCACACTGTGACAGAGCTGGAGCAGCAGGAATTGCAGACCTTTGAATTTGTACAGCACCTGAAGGTCAAACATCAGCTTCCAGCACAGGCTTTAGCTGGAGTTGGTGTGAAACTTCATTTCTGCCCTTCAGCCAAACAGTAAGCAAGCAATTGGTTCCTCCCTGGCAAATACAGCACTGTTAAATATACATTAGCCTACTCTGTTTTTATTTGGAAATTTTACTGTAACTTGAGATAGAGTTGTTAGGAATAATCAAACCAAAGCAAGAAACAAAAGATGAAGAGCAACATGAAAATATGCTCCAACAAGTTAGCACTGCACGTCCTAGCCTTTCACTGCTCTGTTACTGAATATTTACTCTATTTCAGAAATACTTAAGAACCCACAGACCACTGACTGTTCCCAAAGTTCCTGGGACATTGCTGCTTTTTGCTTTTTTCTGAATTAACATAACAGGAAACGCATATCTATGTCACATAATACATGAAATATATTTAACATCAGCATTCTAAACAATAAATATTTATTTTTCTTGCTAGGAAAAACAAAATCCTGAACAGTCGGGAAGGTAGTCACTGCTATGCCCTGGAGGATAATATTCTGACTTCCCTCAACATGTTTTCCAATGCATCAAGGATCTCTAAACAGCACTGTGCAGATCTGCATGTTCCTGCCAAGGAGAGTAATGAAATAAAACATAACCCCAGTCACTTTAACAGAGCACACTCTTTGTTAAGGTTTATCAACATACAAAAATGAACTTAATGACTGAAACATACCTTTAAAGTCAGCTATAATGGGAGAGGGAAAACTGCAGAGCTAGGGATGGTAGAACTGGAAAAAAACCACACTTCTATGGTATTGGTTTTATCTTGCCCAACAGCTTCTACAAGTCTTTCACACTGGCTTTGAACAACGCTCTCTTTCATGCTTGCATTTTAAATTTATTTAATCCTTCAGAAAAGTGCCACATGCCCAATACTGTAGAATCCTACCTATCTTCAGCAGTTCCAGAGACTCAGAAGAAGATCCTCACCACACTACCCTTCCAAATTTCTAAAAAACATTATTTTAAAAAGCCTATCTAATTCTGAATACATAAAATGATTTTAAAAAAGGAAAATCATGGATTCCATGAGAAAGCCACCAGATTCGAACAGATATGAAGACAAATCACTACTACAAGTAGCTTATAAAGTCAGGAAATGTGGTTAAATAGATACAATTCCTCCAAAGCATCAATTAGAGTTTCTGAATAACATTAGGTCTCCAATAAAAAAATTTAGATGAAAAAAAAAAAAGGGGTTCTTTTCTGCAGTGGTTCAACTGAAGTATTTTGGCACTCTTACAAATGACCCAAACTGAAAGGAGTTTTAACACAGCTATGTAATTATTAGCTTCTGACATATTTTTGAGGCTCTGAACAAAAAATTTAAGACATGTCATCCATGTATTGACTATATGGCATCAACCTTATCTGAACGTCATGCTGTGACAGCCTTTGAAGTACACCTTGAAAGTTTTTTTCAGTTGACTCAACTAAAACCACACAAAAGGACATAAAAACCATATTTAGGCACTGCAGCTGAAGCCAAGACACAAAGTTTGATCTTTCAAAGGTAAAACGATACCCAATAGTCTTGCTGGTGCCGAGCTTGTCCTTTTTTTGGTCCAGAAAGAGTCTGCTAAGGGAGCAGTGGAAATCCTGGCGGCACCACCCTCTCTGAAAGAGGACCAGGTAATTAATTTCTCACTCTAAGTCCTAATTCCCTGCAGCAGGGAGTAGGGGCGGTGGGCTAAGCAGCCCATTTCATTTAAGAGGGATGGCTTTAAGCAGGCTTTGCCTCAAACAGTGAGGCACAGTTGCTGCTTATTTCAAGCAGGGTGGCTGCTACAGAGAGGCAGAGGCAAGGAAGGGAGAGCAGCTTGAGACTATCAAAGGCTTTGTGCTGATAGAGCATGGCTGCGTTCAGAATAAAAACTAACTCGATTTTTCAAAATACATCATTAACTTTTATACAATATATAACTTAAGACTCTAATATGGGTTGCCATGAGCCCTTTTAGTCAAATGCATGTGGTTTTGTTTGTGGGTTTTTATGCTCTTTTCTCTGCAGTCTTAAATACAATATCAGAACTAAACCCACCCAGCAACTGAAATACCAGAGTAATTTCAGATCTACAGGACCATCAAGAATATTTATTTGCCCACCTCACTGATCTACCAGATGCCACCTGATTAATACACCTGAAAAGGAGTAAAAAACCCCAAAAGGTTCATGGATGAAAACAGCCATACCCAAAACTTATGCATGTTCTCTGGTACCCAAAACAAATCACAAAATAGGAAGTCACATAGTTCATGCATCCCTGGTGTAATCACTTCCATATTTTTATCCTGCCCTGTGACATTCAGTATTGTCTTTTTATACTTTGACCTCTCCAGGGACAATACACCTGTTTGTCAAATGATCATATGCTGTCTTGCACTGGTGATGCTCTACTTTATTTTGGAACCCATGTAACTTCATATGGTCTCGTTGTATGTGTGTCAATATAAGGTGACAGACACTGTATTACAGGTGATACAGAACAGGAAAGCACAGAGCCTATTTCTAAATTAAATCACTTCACTTTGCTGCCTTAAATTTGGTTTTCAGCAGCCCTGGAAACACCATATTATTTAATGACTCTACAAGTAGATTTTTATCCTTGAAGGTCTTGTAGGTCTTTTTATCTTCTTGCAGTCTCTAAAGGTGTCTCAGAACAGCATGTAACAGAAAGGTGGAAGATGCCATAGTTCACATATGTGATAAAAGCCACTTTGGAAATAAACTCTTCCTTTTTTTTCTTGTCCCTGCACTTGAAATAGTATCTGAAACCACAAAGGAAACAAAACCAGGTGGCAAAGGACAGCTGGTATCATATGGGGACCATGCCAATGCTGCTGAAAATCTGCATGACCTACAGACCAGGCAGCAATCTCTGAGCTGGTCCCAACTCACTGCGGTATTCATTCACCACTTTACCTCAGAGAAACTCAAGATGTTCAGGGAGCTCCAAATGGGGAAGATCGATGGAAGAGATCCAAGGAACGGTGAGCTGTGCACATCAAATGCTGTACCAAACCTTAGCAAAGAGCAGAGATTGATAGGCATCAGGAACACCACTATTTCATAATGGCTGTTGAGAAATTAAATGTTTTCTAGAACTCATTTTTATAAATAACCAAGCATTTTGGTCAGAGATTTTCATCACCCCTAAAAATCAAACTCTCTTTGTTGCCAAGACACACATATGCTAGCTAAATCTTTTTAAAGTCAGATTTCTATTTAATTATTTTTAAAAGAAACTGTCTCTGCACTGACAGACAGGACAAAAAAAAAAAAACAAACCTAGAAACAAATAATCAGAAGACAAGCCTTGATTTTGTATTCTCAGATACACACAAGCCCCTTTCTTTAAAATAGCCCTGTTATCTGGTCACTGTTTACCTACATCCACTCTCAGTGAAATACATAATTTCATGTACTTTGTTTTGCCTTTTTGAAAATACAGTTCTCCAAGACATTGCTTCTACTCCTCAAATAATGGGTGGTTTTCATGAACTGCAAAAGGAAAAAAATGAATTAATTCTTTCCACAAACATGACAGACAAGGGTATTTAAAACCATTCCCTTTCCTCTCCTAAACATTAGCCAGGAATAAAAAGGCCACATATCCATTTATAAACACTTTACAATTTTAATGTTTTTATTATTTACTCTGTTTGTGGTGTGGGGAAAAAATATTATGGACAGGATGTTCAAAACCAAAATTTAAAGATAGCTTTACAATCCTAAAATGAAAAGTACTCTCATTTTCAGGAAAAAAGAAGTGCCAAATCTATTAAGGAAATCAAAAATGAAACCTTAAGCTCTCAACTTTCAGTTTCAAAAAACGGGAATGCAAGACTTTTCATCTGAGGCTGTACAGCCCATGTAAGCCAGAGATAATAAGGCTGCTCACCAAACAATTCTGCATTCATTGCAAGCCCTTAACATCCATGCTTTCTTCTGAGTCATTGCTTTTCAGTTTCTCAACCCATTAATTAAATTCTGACCCACAAGAACTTAGAAAACATTTTTTTTGATCCCTCCAAGATTTGTTTTCTTGGTAAAAACTGGGTCAACCTATATTTCTCATAGAAAATCTTTCCCTGGCAACCAAATTGTACTATCAACCAAATGTCATCTCTCCTATTTGTTACAGGATCCTTCAAAATCTACAGCATATCTATTTTGTCATGTCTGTTATACCTATTCAAAACACATCTTATCAGACAACTCAACCAGTGCAATACTTGAATATGAATTCCAACAATGCTGTATATGTGTACTTCTTACACCTTGACTTTACTGCCATTCAGCTCATGCTCCTATATCACACAAAAAATCGAAGTACAACAGAAATATGCATGTAAACTTGACAAACTTTGTTCTTCAAACATATCTAAGTTGTATTTTTCAGCAAGAAACTTTATGCAACATGATATTCATAGAACATAAAAACCTCCTTTGGCTAGACTTTGTACTGATGCCTTGCTTATCCAGAACAATTGTCATACGTCCTTGCTTTACTGAAACACATTATCCAACAGAAAAGAAACACATTATTGGCATAGTCAAGTGTTTCTGACAAGTGGGCTCTCTCCTGCTCTTGTCTCTGAGCTTTTACCTCTCCAGCTCTTACCACAGCTTTATACTGTCACCAAAAGGCTCCATTACTTCTGCTTCACCTTGAGAAAGCCTAGACCCTTAACACATGGGTGTACACATGCACAAAGACACAGCTATAGATTATACCCACAAGAGTTGAATTCAACTGAGGTCTGTCCACCCTAACTTTTTCTTTTCCACAGTCAGATTCGATTATTTTTGAAACGTTATAAAAATACATTTTCATCATGCTTATAAGTTTGAGAATAGAAAACCAAAGAACTCATGAAATGAGTTCTTACTTACCTGGAGGAAGCAACTATTTTCACTAATAAGAAGTACAGAATAATTTGATTTAGGTTGCCAGTTCAGGTTTAAAAAAAATCCTCTCAAAACAAGCTTATTCATGTTTCAAGCAGGAAACACACGATCTAGATCAGCATGATGATAACAAAAAAACTGCAGAAAGAGATCATACCATAAACCTCTCCCCCAGAGAACAGGGAACTCAAGGCAATTGTCAAACTGCACACAATTAAAATCTGGTTTACAGAATAAAATCAGTATTTAATGGTAAAAATGTGTTGCTTGAAAATATTAATTAAACAGCCTTTTCTCAGTGGCTGCAAGAAGGGGTTATGTCTGCCATATTTATAAACTCTAACTTTTGGGTTAAAAAAAAAACAACTGTTCCTAGGATTGTAAATAAAATCTGTCAAATATAAAATGAGACAATGCTTTCATCTGAAGTCTACATACAGTCTGCGCATACTTGATAATTCTCAAATGACAGCAACACAAAATAACAAATCTCTGGCTGCTACCCACAAGCTACCATACAACACTAAATAGACAACTACCCTTATCCACTCCAGATCGCTACTGCTTTGAACAGTTACAAGAAGCAGCAAACACTGTAGTAAGTTCTGAGGGAGAAAAAAAAAAGGCAAACATTTCTCTTCCCATCTCCACCAGTCAGATGGCTTCAGATGTCTCCCCTTGTAATGAAACAGCAAAAGAAAGAGACACACACCCACACCGCCAATCCAATAAAAGCATCTTAGCATCCGCTGTCATGCTGACCAGCCCTGGGTTTGACACTCTGCTGAAGTTCTACTCCAGAACACCAGCCACCTCACTGGATCCTACTTTTCAGCTCTGCCTAAAATTTGCAGGCTTTTAAATTAAATATGAAGGTGTTTCATGCTACTAGCTCACTCTCTCATTTTTCTCCAGTCACAGCAAATAAAGTTAAAAGATGTTATCTTCCCACCTGATGTCGTCAGAGCACATATTACACTAGCTTTTCACTGGTCATCTGTTAAAGAAATTCACAGAGAATGGCAAGAGGCAGTGCTTTTTTCTATGAATACCAGCACTTTTTGTGATCATAGTGAATGCATGTACATCCTAAACACTGTGCAGTACAGCTGGTGGACAAAGTTACAGGCTTGAAGCCAAAACTTTCATTCTCACCTACATTGTTTTTTGAATTATCATGGGAGTACTCATCCCTCAAAAGTCAATCATTAACCCCTCACTTTTATAATTAGCATCCACCATTCAAAATTATGGCTAGCTGTCTTCTAACTCAGAGACCACCAGACATCTCCTGCACCTTTCCTTCACTGCAGAGTTACTTAGTCTGCTGGCAAAATAGACAATACCATGGCTTTGCAGTCACCTCTGGTGAATACGAAGTCAGCATAACTTCCACAGAATTATGGAACGGTTTGGCTTGGAAAGGGGCTTAAAGACCAGTTAATTCTACCTCCACTTCCAGGAACACACCTTCCACTAGACCAGGTTGCTCAAAGCCCCATCCAACCTCGAACAATTCCAGGGGTTGGAGTATCCACAACTTCTCTGGAAATTATCTTCTCTAGAGCTTCTGGAAAGACTATCTGACCCTTTACCTTCTTGGCCACTCGTTGATACCATGTGCCTCCAAACCACCTGCCTTGATGTAAACAGGTATTAGGGTTGCATAGTAAAGCAAATGAGGGAAGCAGTTTGGAAACATTCCAAAGAAGGTAAGGAAAAGCAAGCTTAACACCAGTCAATTCCAGGATTCTGTTTGCTGTATTCTGTTTGCACAAACAGTTGTGGCTGCCATGAGGACAAAGCTGAGAGGAAGAAACAAGGGGTTGAGTCTTGAAGAGGACAGGATCACTTTTCTCAGTAGCAGTGCCAACTTAGGTTGGCTGAAAGTCACTATAGCCTAAGATGGAAAATGAGGTTGTCTTAAAATAACAGCTGTGAAAAATACTTTCTGTGTTAATCCACAACACGAGGCTCATATAAACACTACTAACAGAAGTGAGTAAAGATCTTGAAAGCATGCAAGGACAGCATTAATTCTATAATAAACAATTAAGAGTTTAGAAAGCAGACTTTTAGAGCTAGTAACCTGCAGCTTGACTTCACCTACTCAGGATTAAACTTTAGCACAGGCCAACAACTAGATACCTGCACAGGCTTAGCCAACCAAACCCCCAAAAATCGATAAGGAAACTCAGGGTGGGGAGGGGGGAAATCCACCTTCTTTTCCTTTTGGTACCTTAAAAAAAACCTGCCTGTTAATCAGACACTTGTGAATCACATCACTAGCTCTGCATTTATTATCCTCACTGTAGTTCAAAATCAATGCTCCTGGGAGGGATACATTCTTTATTAATGATAACAAAGTTTAAAAAAATCTTGACAGGTGTAACTGAACAAGATACATTCACACTAACAACTTCTCTCAATAGGAAGACTTTAACTACAGTATCAGTTTGATTTAATTTAATGCACACAAGAGCACCTTCCCCATGAGGAAAAGAAGGAAACACATATGGATAGAGCTTCAGTCAGAAACAGCCTTCCAAATGTAAATGTATGTAGTACTTTGCACGTTCACCTGCGTACTAGAGATTCACTATCTTTAAGCAAGATTGTTTTACAAACTCACGATACCACTACAGACCTACCCCAGAAATAAATTTGATTCAGTATCTTCTGCCAACAGCAGGAACCTTAGTTTGCCTGAACTCCTAAAAGGACATTGGGGCTCCTCCCCTGCCAGATAATGTTCCCCTCCACGCTCTTGCTGCGTGCTCTCCTGGCAGAGCACAACCCACAGCAGTTGCCAACAAGTTAAGCACAGTTACCTCCGCTTGGGATACTGCCTGTCCTTAAGCGAGAGCTATGAATGCAACCTAAATGCCTCCATGTTCTCTCTGGAAGTATGCTGGCTCAAATAAAAGTTAATATACCGAGAACTTTTCATTAGTTTTCTTAATACTTCCTACCCTCCTCACTTAAAACAACCCAAACAAACAAAGAACCCCCCGCAGCTGTTCAGTACATGCAGTAAGTCAGCTATCTTTTAACTGAGTTTTTCCTCCAGTTTGTGAAAACTGAGGAGAAAGTATTCTGACTTACTCAACCAAAGGACTGTTATCAAAAAGCATTTTTTTGCTGTCATCTTGCTAAATTGATTATCCAACCTACATGTCCACCCCGCTATTGCTCGCATACTCTAAACGGGAGGGAAAGAAGCCTCCCGCAAGTTTGATGTGTTAGCCAAAGCCGGCTAGTGAGGAAAACACAATGTTACTGCTAGGTCTCTTTTTCCAGTTGGCACTTTATCAAAAATGTCCCCACCCAAACCTAGCCTTGTTTGTAGCACTACTGCATATGTCTGAGCACGGCCAGGTGTCCTTAGCGTGACCCATGAGCACAACAGGACCCGCTGGTCACGAACGATCGTTCCTGCTCCACGGGGGTCCGAGGAAAAGCACCATCCTCCCCTATTCCATCCCTGTCCAGCACTGACAGCACCGCTAGGACGCTTTAACACAAATCCTGCCTCCTGCTCGTAGAGCACACTGCGCCCTTGCCATTGAGCTGCTGCAGGATGCGAGGCCTCCCCACGGAGGGTGGACCGGGAAGAAAGGGGCTCCACGTCGCCGGGCACTGCGTTCCGCAGATGTTGGTACCCCCGGCCTGGCAAGGCACCCCATGGCCATGCGGGGCTCTGTATCCCCATCGCCCCCCGTTTCCGCGGAGCCCAAGGGCGCTGCAGCCTCCTGAGCTGGAGGGGCAGACCGGGGCGAACACGGCGAGCACGGCCGGCCCCGGGCGGGCTCCCCCCACGCTGCGGGCGGACGTGGGGAGGTTGCGGTCCCGCAGCGCCCCGCATGCAGCACCCTGCCCCGCCCGGGCACATCGGCCCCTCCGCGGCTGCGGAGCGCAGTGCTTGGGGTCCAGCACGGCGAGGAGAGGAGCCAAGCGGGGAGATCCCGGGCAGCGCCCCCGCCCCCTGCCCCCACTCGCCTGGTTGGGGTCGGTGGCCCGGAAGACGTGGCAGGCCATGGGGGAGTCAGGGTTGTCGGGCTGCGCCTTGATCAGGTAGGCGAAGTAGGTGAGGTCGTGACTGTTGTGGATGAAGCGGGCGATGTGCTGCGCCTTGTGCTCGAAGATGAAGACGGCGGGCGCGGGGCTGGTGGAGCGGCCGGGGCCGGCGGCGGGGCCGGGGCTGGCGGGCACGCAGCGCAGCGTGGGCGAGCCCAGCAGCAGCAGCACCTCGCGGGCCGGCACCCCGCTGCCCGGGGCGCCGCCGGGCTCCTGCCGCTGGCCGCGGCGGCGGATCTCGGCCACCAGCCAGGGCAGCATGGGCAGCGTGGTCCGCCGGTCCAGACACGACGAACCCACGTACCACAACCTGAAGCGCTTCTCCCCCGGCGGCGCCGGCTGCGGCTCGGGCTCGGGCTCCGGCTCCAGGGGGTGGGAGAGCGGCTCGCCCTCCCCTCGCTTCTCCATGGCGGGTGTCGGGGCGCAGGACGCGGGGCTCCGCGGCCGCTTCCCCCGGCGCCAGGTGCAGCCGGCGAGGCCTGCGCTCGGCCGGGGCCGCCGCTAAACGCGCATCCCGCCGGGCACGTCCCCGCCGCCGCGCCGCCTCCTGCCTGCCCGCGTGGGGTCAGCCCGCGGGGCGGGGAAGGACGGCCGAGACACCCCACTCCTCCTCCTCCTCCTCCTCCTCCTCCTCCTCTACGCCCCGGGGAGGAGCGGCAAGGCTACGCCCCGAGCGGGCTCCGAGTCCTGACCACCCCTGGTTCAGGGGCGGGACAGCCCCGCCGACCCGAGCCCCCAAAGAAAACACAACGTGCGGTCCGCTCCCGGTTCTGCTGAGTGCTGCCGGCCTCCCTGCGGCCGCGGGTGCTGGGCTTTGCCTGCGGCTCGCAGCGTGGCCGCCCGTGAAGGGAGAGGCAGGAGGAGGAGATCGCAAGGGGAGGAAGGTCGCCGAACGGCGGAGAAAAGGAGGTGGGGAGGCTGCCCGTGCCCGCCCCCACGCCCCGTTTGCAGAAGCTCCCAAGCGCTGTCTGAGTTGGTTTTGATTCTGACTAGTCGGAGAGTCGCTGGGGAGAAGCGGGGAACCGCAAGGAGCGGGGGCTTCTCTCCCGCGGCCGCCTCTTCCCCGCAAGGAGAACCAGCCGTACCGCGGCCGTGCTACTGCCGAGTCAAGAGTTTCATTACGGCTGGTTTTAACTTTACTTTTTCCCCCTAAGCTTGTGTTTCCTGCTTGAGCTTTTAACTAGGGAGGTTTTCCTCGTCGCTATCGCGATAACATCTCTTGTCAACGACAAATCCGCCACCTACTGTAGATGTTAGTAACTAGTCTCCACCACCTGAGAAAGTCGCTGGACAAAGCTTTGCCAGCCATACAGCATCCGTATCCTTTTGGCGATTGCCACTTATAGCGACTGTTTAAATCTGTAGCAGCAACGGCGGTAACTCCCAGTACACGTTGTTATGGCCACCGTTTTAACCCTGCCTACAAATAAAAAATCTGTAGCTTGAGCTGAAGAGCTGCTCCGTGTAATTTGAGACTACATGATTATTTGTGCAGAGAAGGGTCATGTAGCGCTCAGGTCACAGCCCACAGTAGTCTGAACTGACAAAAACTGCCGCATTTGTGGTATTTTCACACTGTTAGGAACCATTCTGCTCATTTCCTGAGCAAACAATTTTGCTCTTTTTTCCTCCAGTTTAACCATCTAGTTTATGCATTCTGGTTTAACGGTTGTAAGTTTCAATTTAATATTGTTGTTTGGTAAGACCTCAAATATATATTCTCTCATGGCATCCTACATGTAAGCCTTAAGGGGCATCCTACAATATCCCTTAGGACAGGGGAGATAATGCAAAAAGTCTTACGCAGGCCGAGTAAGTTCATATGAATATGAACCAGCTTTAATATGTGCTACAGTGGTACAAGCTAAAAGCCAGACTGGACTTGCTTTCCCAAACTGTTTTCACATTCGATCATGTGAACTACATTGTTGTACAGCAGATTTTACAATCAGGGTAATTAGAATAATGACCAAACTCTGTGGATCACAAATCTAAAAAGTTTCTTTTCCCTCACTCTGCACAGTTAATATTAACCCTTTGGCTTAGAATGGTATTTTAAGATTTTGTGCAGCAGCATTGCGGAATGACAATTTGTGAGCCTTTTATCAGTGCACCTGGAAGAAGAGCTATTTGGTTTCTGGCAGCAGCGCTGGCACTGGTTTAATGCTGCAGTGAGCTGCTCCTTTTCTGCCAGTTCAGTTCTGTGAGCCGCCTCTAATTTAAGTGACAGCGCTTATAGAGAGAGCGCTGTTGGCACAAAGGGAGCGGGAATGACTGCTCGGATAAAGGGAGCAGCAAGACTACTCGCCCCTTCTGGGTACGCTTGGTTAGATGGTTCATCTAGAGCGTGAAGATGCAATTCAGTCACTTGAGCACAAAGACCAATTTAACCTACCTGGGAAGTGAACTAAACACTGGGCTTGCCCTAGAACAGCGGCAAAACCCCCTCATACATTCTTCTGCAATTGTTCCAGATGGGAGAATCATTAAATGACTCCAGTGAAGCAGCCTAAGGGGGAGGCTGCAACATGCTGAATAGCTGCAGCTGCTTACCAACACCATCTCTGAGACTGCTAGAACCATTTTGGTTTATGTTTGTATACGAACTACCAAACACAGTTTGTAGACAGCCACCTAGGCTTTTAGGTGCTATGGTGATACAAATATTTAATAATAATCAGGAAACTTGAAGACAATCATGCAAACACATTAAAATAGCAAAAAACTTCTTTTAAGCAATTACAGATCCCTTGATGTTCTTGCATCATGCACATGGAACAAGGAATCTTCACTTGAAGATGTTACAGAGCTGTGTTTTCAACTGATAAGGATGCAGTTTAATTACTGGAAATTATCAGGTAGAAATGAAATTCTAAAATGTGAATAATGAATGCGAAATTCTTCAATTGTCACCATTGTGCTTCTTTTGTAATACTATTTGGTTTCTTCTTCTGTTGCATGATTTGCATAATATGGTATGAGACCTGGTTATTTTGACTTAATTTATTTTTATGACTGAATTCTTTATACAAATCCCTTAGAAGATGAAATTAATTTATATAAATTCTACCACTAATATTTTAACTACTTTCAAAATCAAATTCTCAGATGTTAATCCAAAAGTTTACAGGCTTTCTTCTTGCTTCAGCTTTTTACGTCTCTATGAATCGATTCTTCGTAGTAATCCCTTTTAGCTGTCCATTACTTTTATCCATTTACTTCATAATTTCTTATCCATTAATCTGCCTAACACTTTTTATCCCCCATCTCATTAACAGTGTTTCAGTAGGAAGTCAGTCCTTTTGTTACATAACTTTTTCTCTTGAAGTTGGTCCCATTTTCTCATTTCTTTTCAGTTGTAAGATTTCATGCACCTTTAAGTTAAAAATTCCAATTTCTCTCACATTGAGCACAGTACTACTTTGCCCATGACATCTGACATGCCTCTCATGTAATTTCTAATGTTTGAACTATAATGATAATGAAAGTATGTTTCTCTAAGTCTTTGCACAATGTAGTTAGGAACTAGCATAAAATATCCTTATAGCTCAGGTAATGGGAATCAAAACCTTTGTGACAGAGAAGAAAGCAGCTTTCCACAGCCCTTATCCACAGAACTTTGAAAATACATGTCTGTTCTTGATGAAAGAACAGTTTCTCTCCAGATTATCCCAAACAGAAGTGTAAATGCAGCACCCATGCCAGAGATATGAGAGACAAAGTATCTGGTGAGAAGCCACAATTTTTTAACAATTCCTTTTTTATTATTATCATTAGCATTGGCCAAGCTTCTTGAAACAACTTGTAAACGCCAAGGGGAGCACTCTATTGGAATATCTGAAGTACATAAAATACTATGGACAATAATTGCCATAGCATGTGCTGCAACTGAAACCAACCATGGACCCAATCGGAGTTTTTTGAGTTGTTGATAATCTGCCACTGTTTTTTGTTCCAAACATAGACATTAGATGCAAAACCTCTTAAAGTAAGGAATATTATTGAAGTGACCAAACACAGATAAAGTTAACTAAATGTAAGTGCCTCTGAACATTTTGAATTTGCTATGTTTGTCAATGTCAGCTACATGTAAAGGTTATTTTTCCAAATAAAACAGAGAACGTATTTCCTTTCTGCTTACTAGAGGAAGTATGTTTAGTTCTCTAAGACCATACCTTGATAATATATACTGTTTCTGCACAGGGCACCACAGCAGCCATTTCACCTATCATATCTGGGTCTTCAGTTCATACTCAGTGTTAAAAGATTAGACTTGCAAAATGGTAAGCAACCACAGCTCTCAGTAACTTCTTAAGCAGCAAAGAGACCTCAGCATCTCACATGATCAGACTGTTAATTGCTAGTAATTATCCATCCCCTTAAGCTTTCTAGCCACAATTTTAATTGTAGAAAAAAATATTAAGTTATTAGAGGAGCTGTAGGCTTGACTTTACAATCCCATAATTTATGCATAACTTCAGTCACCTTGGACTATTATTTCAGTAATATGCCCTGAAGCTGGAATTGCTTCTGATTCAATTGCTTTTCTAAGAATGATCTCACTTAGCTGTCTGGGAATTCAAGGCCCATTTCCATATTTGCATTAGTTTAAACTAGTCATATTTTATTTTACTTTCAGATCATCTTTTTTTCAGATGAGATATAGGCATTTCTACTTTAAAAACCATTTAATTAATTTAAACTACCCAGTCTTATTTGAAGACTGTAATGAAATAACTTGTGGAAATACAATTGAAGTACTAAAAAGTTCAGTAGACTGGACGTATTACCAGGGCTTTAAACTTTAGCTGCTAGAGAAACTCTGGTGCCTCTTCTTTTAAATTACATAAAAAACCTCACTAGAAATAATGATAACTGTATATTTTGCAGGATGTTTGAAGATTACAATAGTTTAAAATGCAATGCCAAAGTTTTGAGTAAGACATATTGGTCTTGCAGGGATATGTCAATAGCAGAGGACAATTGCTGCAATTTGTAAACAATAAAAATGATGAAAAATTCATCTGGTAAGAGATGGGTTGGTTTTAGTGTTTTCTTCTTAAATGGCACTAATCCTTTTTGATCAAAATGACAGATTGCATTTGTTCTGCCAATAACACCCACTCCAAAACAGATTTAAGGGAACTGGAATGGGCAAAGTTCATAAGAGAATAATCCCTAGTTAGAAATTTTATAAACATCTCTAGAACTTAAAGGAACTTGGCACATTTTATGTCTGTGTTCAGTGTATTGTTATTCAATTTAATGTAGCACAGATTAAGAGAGACAATTCTTCAAAGAGAAATTTAACTGGGGAAAGATTCTTACTTAAGTCATTTGTTTGTATCAGTCATCCCATGAAACTTTCCAGCACAGCAGACTTTGAATCCAGTGAAGAACCACAATGCATTTTATTTAAAACTAAGTTTTAATCTGGAGCCCTGTGTTATCACAGCACCTTTTCAGGTGGAAGTATTTGAAATTTGTTCGGGTTTTTGGTTTTGGGTTTTTTGTAATAGGGCCCTGCCCCCCCAAACTGCATCATATCAACTTACTAGAATCCCTGTTGTTGAGGTAATAAGAGTTTGGTGGCTGTCAGCACCTCAGATCAGCTGCAAAGCTAGTTACTGCAGGAGACAGAGCAACTTCTCTAACAAGAACTTTCATATTCCCAATTATTTCTTTTATAAAAAGGAGCCATTTACTTCTCTACTGTTCCCCAGCCACTGCAGTAACCGTAACATATAAATAAGAGAAAAAAATGAGGAAGAAGAGATTAAGTACTGCAACTCTAACAGTACTTCTCTCCCTAACAATGCCTGCTACATCTACCTCAATCGTGATTTGGAAGGGACCCTAGTCCACTCCAATTCTCTAGCAATGGAAACTAAGACAGAATTTCTTGTCATTGCCAAAGCTGAAAGGAATGTATTGGTATTATTTCACAAATATATTATTACAAAGAATGAACCACAGGCTAGAAAGGTTAGCAAATCTGGAGTAGAGTACAGAAATAACATGGAAGAGAGATGCTTTGGAAGGCAAGAGTACTTCAAAGGGCACAAATTATGTCTCTTCAAGAGGAAAATGCAAATGCTATTATTACTTCGGGTGTACCACTATTGAAGTGTTATTTCAGCTTTTCTCCTGATATGTGGTAAAAGAAGGTACAGCTTAGCATGAACGGGGCACTAGTAGGCCCAACACAATAGCAAGAATGGTGCCAGTATAGCTGCTAACATAAAAAAAAGAACAGATGGGAACTCCTTAATCCTCTTTCTCATCGTCCTTGACTCTCTCCTAGGTAAATCGACATCTGTTGTCTTGACTCTGTTGACTGCTGAGTATCTCTCATCTCCCTACATTCCCAACTTCGAGAAGCAGCTTGGCACAGCATGCCAGTGATTCATGCCAGACAGGCACTTACATTCCTCATTTTAAATGTAAACTTCAGTACCATTCTCAAGTTTCATGTCTAATTGCAGCATCCAGGACTTCTCCGCTCAGAAGCATCACTGGGAAGGAAGCCTTGTCTTGCTTTAATTTGGGCAAGCTCTCAGATTAATCTTTTTTTACAAATGCCTGTAAACTGCCAAAGAAACAGCAGCGATGACATTCATGGGGCATAGAAAAATTCTTTTCAATAATACCAAGAACATCTGAATATGACTTTTCAGATTCAGAGGTAATTCACAGGGAAATTAAGTGCTTAGGCCGCTTTCAGTGGCAGAGAAGCAGATTCCTAAATGTGGCATAAAGACACTGATAACCAGACTGCATAACAGAATATGGAAGAAGAATTTTAGAGTGGTCAAATGGAATGAAAACCTTGGCTAGAGAAATGCAAATGTTTTTCCTATGATCAAGATACACATCTAGAAAAATCTCCTTGAGAGATATATAAACAGGGGAAGGAGTAAAATGAGAATAGGCCCCAAATGCAGTACGATATACTATTTGAAGAGCGAGTCATAATGCAGAAATGTTAGTATAATTAAGTTACTGATTAAAACTTCTGCAAATGCAGTGTATGATATGTATTCTGTTATCATTAAAATGATGAATGTTGTTTATGTCACTGGAAATCTTTGTGCTCATCTTGATAATAAGTAAAAGAGAAGTTAGTTTGTTTCCATACAATGTAAGAAGCAGGATGGAAGTTATGGTGACACGAATTCATAGTTCCAGATCCAAGCTACAGAGAGGAAGAAACCAGAGGTCCTTATCCCATAGCCAGATGTGCTGTCAAAGGATTGCTGTGAGGCAAGACTATGTGGCAGTGCCATCTGGTGACCGATGCTGGGACAAAGTCCTCTGGAATTATTATCTTAGCACAGATATTTATTGTACGAAATAATTAATTTTCCTTTCTTTTCCAAAGCTCTTTATGTGAAGTGAAAAACTGACATTGAAACTTCCAATTTATATAAATGTAACAATATTTGTAATGTGAACAGACAGAATGTTTGGATACTATAGTACTTACGCATAGAAAACAGAAAGGGTTCTAGAAGTAGGGCAGCTTTGTAATTAGCCATAGCAGGTAAACGCAATTTAGGGAAGAGAAAACCCAGAAATACTAAAATTAGCCTTCCTTCATGGAGAAGATCAGCAATCTCAGCTTCCTTACTTCCTCAATGACACAAAGTTACACATAATTAAGAGACATATCCCAGTAACTCAACTAAATGCCAAGTCATTTGTCCACCTTCTCTCAGAAAAGCCTTGGAAACAAGAACCAGTAAGTCTTTCCAAGCATCCAGATCACTGTCTTTATCTCAACCCATGAGTTTTCTAACTTTTACCCTTCCTATTCCCCCTGTGGTCCTATAGAAGGGGGACTGAGCGAGCAGCTGTGTGGTTGTCAGGTGGGGTTAAACCACAGCACCTCATACACTAAAGAGCCAAGAACAGATCTGTATGAGTGAGTATGGACACTGCTGTACAATAAAAGCAAAAGTAGAGGAAGTATTTGGCCAAAATTTCACAGTGACAAGCAAATCCAGTTATGAGCTGGCTGAGCCTCAAGAAGGAAGCACTGCAACAGCATACCATGCAAGCTGAGGTCAAGGCACTCAGGTCAGGTACTGACCTGCACCAATCCAGCTTCCTAATGAAGCGAATGCCCAGCAAATTACCAGCCCAACCAATGGGTATGTAACTGTACTAAAAATCTGTCTGGGAAAAGAGCTCTACCATGATCAACCACAGAATCTTGGACAGGCTGCTCAGTTTTAAGTGTTTCTCCCTCACAGTCCCCAGCCATTAGTAGAGGTTCTTCTACTAATATGATATGGCATTTTTTTTTCTCTGCAGGTAGATCAAATGACTCAAGACAGGTTTTTGTGTTATTCTAGTACCCGCAAGGTCTTAACAGAGCCACCCTGCATGCCTCTGCAAAGGAGTGGAAATTACCCTGTAATTACCTACAGCCAAGAGGGTAATAAACATTCAAAGCGGGCAAACAGGAAAAAGAAACATTCTTCCCTCAATTTATCTACCCTCTACCTTTGTTTTTAATTCATCCAAGGCAATGTGTCTTTAAGCATTCAAATAGAGAGCAAAAGCTTAAAAAGGGGAAAGTAAAAAATAAAGGAGGTAAACTCACAATGAACAAGAAGGTCATATACGTTCAAAATGTGGTTAAAGAAAGGCAGTAAAATTTTATGGAAGCAGAGACATGCTTTTACTTGGCCAAAGAGTGCAGAAGCTAAATACCTAAAACACTAGTGCACAGACATACTCCAGCCATTCGTGCACTACTTCTGTGGAGCTTTCCACAAAATAGCTTTCTGCAAGTGGGATGGTGTGTTTGAAATTTATGGGGAAAAAAAAAAATGTGATGAAGACAACAGTCATGGCTAGGACATCCCTTCATTATTCCCTCTCCTGAATTTGTTGACTGTGCAAGACGCCACCCCTTCTTCCTTCCTCCTGCTCTGTTCTAGACAAATGTTGAAAAAAATAAAATGTTTACTTGTCTCCTAAATACAGTTAAGGAAAGAAAATCACTTGAATGTAATTTCCTGCAAAATTTCATTAATCTCATATGTCCGGTGTCTTTTCCTGGTTCAATACATTTTGTCTAGCTTTAAGTAATTGATACAAAGCATCCTTGCAGCCTGCAGTTACCCACTAGCTCCTTGGTACCCCATCACAGAGAAGGACTGCATATGTCTGAACTTCATCTTAATTTAATAAGGAAAGAAATTCAGTCATTGTCTAGTCCTGAACTTTACTACTCATTGCAGTATTTACAAGACAGACTTCCATGCAGTAGGCTTAGAACAAAACACAGACCAGCTTTGTCTTTATTAACTACATGTTTAATGACTGTCTGTGGACTTACAAAAATATTCATGTTACACAATTTCTATTAATCAACAATTAGAATTAGGAACACACAAGGACTCCTGATTCTCTTTGAAAAGATCTGGTTTCTGCACATATAGACAAACAAATCACCAGCTTGTTTGGACATATTAATATTGCTACCCTTAAAGCTGTTACTTATTTGTTTTGTTTCCTTTTAATAAAATACTTAATTCTTCCATTACTCAGTAGAGGAATTCCTGCTGATAGTGATCAGGACACATTTCAAAAGTTTGAGTACATAGCCAACTTTAAATCATAACTCCTCTGAAAATTCTGAAGACAGTAAATTGGTAGAGCATACATGTCCAAGCATCTTCCAGCCAGAATTACAGCATGCTGGAGTTCAGGGACATTTAAAAAAATATTCAATACTTTTAGAATATCTGATTTGACAAAATAAGTCTTTACAAAGGCTGACAGCTTTCTCCTCTTGCTGATGGAACAAGCAAAAATGCTAACTGGGAATTTCCTCATTACCTTCTAACATCCACTGAATTGTTACGACATGATTAATTAAATCTTCTTTTCCATGCAGCTCCAATGAAGGCACAAGTATTTCCAGGTATATAAAGAATTTATGTGCATTAGAAAACATAGGAAGTTATTTGTAAGGCTCCAGATTTACTTAAAAAAAAAAGAAGACAACCTTACTTTTTTCCTGGAACTCTTGCATTGAAGTAAAACAATTAATTCACTAGGCCAAAGCATGACAATGTTTTTCAGTTATAGCAGCCTTACACTCCAACTTCTGCAAATTAAAAAACAACAACAAAAAAATCAGCTGCTCACATCACTTTTCCATACACATTTGTTCGCTCTATGTTCAACCCTGAGCCCTTGCAGACAGACAAGGGAAGAGGCAAACAGGAAGTGTGCTCCCAAGAGCATTTTGTGACACTACACCAGGAGGGTCCCAGAAAAGACCAAAATCCCCAGCCACAAGGCAAACACCTCAGACTTCAACCAGGATAAAGAAAGAATCATCCAGATCCATGGCCATGGCGAAAAACTTCTGTCAAAGCCAACACTGTTTCACTTATTTGGACTTCTAATCAATTCCAAGCACTGTTTTTATGCATCATGCATAATGCCTAAAATAGGGGCATTCCTGAAAGGATTGGGGCATATGCAGCATGTGCAATGTGCAATTTTATTTTCGTAGCAAAAAAAGGCAGGAATAACCTGTATCAATGACTTTCAGCCAGCTCTTAAAAATGTTAATTTAAAAAACACATTTGAGTTAGAAAGGTAGAGTAGATGTTCATGTTTTAAGTGGGCCTGAAATCATATGAGGATCTGTCCCAGCGAAGCTGGTACTCAGTCTCTACCAGCCTGAAGCTGAAGCAGAAACTTCAATCTGCTTATCAGTGTGAATTATCTCTCTTCAGATTTACTTGTTCTACTACACCACCAGCACATCTAGAGATGCAACAGTATTGCTTTTATTACATCCCACAAGATTTGCAGTGTTTTCTTTTATGGAAAATTCAAGAAAAAAAAATTTAGAGGACAGCATGCAAGCACATGGGATTTATCACTCCCTTTACAAATGCCCCCATTCTTCTGCATCAAAGTCAAAATTTTGTTGGTTAGGACACCTTCTTAAGGCAAGCACGTAGAACACAGTCCAGTAGCTGCCTGTTACAATGCAACATGCAAAGAAATCTTTTAGTGTGGTCCCTTCTCTGATTGCTTGGCTACCTCTCCAACCTGAATTTTCAAGTTTCCTCTTGACTTTTCTAGTTCAGAAGTTAAAGTGAGGTAACTACATCAATATTTTAATTTAATTAGAAAGAAGACTGCTGACCAAAACATTAAGCAGAATGCCACAGATTAACAATGGATGGAATGAAAAAGCAGAAACCCATTTAAAATACTTTTGAATTAATTTGCCTTTCTACCTTTATGTAGAATTAGCCTCTGGGCTTAATTTTAGACAATTTTGGTCTCTGGAAAAACTTAATGCATTAATTCAGTCTTTATAAGCCCAGGTGGTGGGAAATAAATATTTGAAATAAACAAGGTGTTAGGACAAGTACATTCTGCAGTTATTAAAAAACTGGAAGCCAGATCTGCGAATAGCTGCAATCAGCTACCTGACAATGCTATTCTTCAAGAGTAGCTGTCTGCTTGTTACACATAACTTCATATTCTCCTAATATGTAATACTATTGTTGAGTCCAAGCCCATTCTAATTTTACAGACAAAAGTATTAACATGGGATTTACACTTGTCTCAGTATCTTCCCAGTCAATATTTTCAGGTGTCTTTCTGCACTATGGAGTATGTGTGTAGTTTCTTGCTCGTGGGTATTAGGAAGTCTACAGAGATGCTTCTCCATACACATCCTCATCTTTTGTCCACCAGGATGAGCAAAGCTGGACACGTTTTCACAAACACTGCAGAGTTGACTTCAAGTAATCAAAAGCGAAGAAATCTTCACAGCAATCCAAAGGTGATGCTGACCAATTGCTGTCAAGAGGACAAGGATACGTACCTTGCTGAACAATGGCACTTTATTCCCTATACAGAATGGAAAGTTTACTTGATCTTCCTCCAACATGTTACTGGAAATAAAAGTTCCCTTCAAACTGTTTCAAGAACAGATGCCATTTCCTTGAACTGTCTGAAGAAGTTCTAGAAAGCAAGAATTGAGACAAATTTCAGTTGCTTGAAGAAAAGCTTGAACTGCAGTTCAAACTAGCATGTTAGACAAAAAACACTGTCCATATTTCTCACTTCCAATGTACAGCTTGAACTGAAAATTTCTGCTTTTCTTTCTGTGGGTGGGTTGGCAATAGAACACATTAACTACAAAATCTACAAAGGTGGTGCCTTAATAGCATGGGCTTGCCTATTAATAAGAAAAGATGCTGCAAAAGAAAAATAAAAAGTAGCTCTCATGCCATAAAAAATAAAATAAAATAAACCCTCTCTCACACTGATGTTTCTACTCCCAGTTGAAATAATCCAGACTTCTCAAATGAAGCATTCATGTCCTAAAGTAGCTGGACAACAAATTATTAAATAGGCTTCAACCAAAACAAATACATTTCGCAACACACAAAGATTCAGAATATCCTTCTCAAATTTCTACCAATCAAATTCCAAGGATCTATTCAAATTTTTATGATATTCTAAGTGATGTATTGACCCTTTAAACAGGAACAACAAGGGCCATGCTTATGCAAAATTAAAGCTACATAAATTCATAGAGGGAAACATAGCAATTAAGAATCTGTGGTGATAAAGCAGACTGATCTCTATTCCTAGTCATAACCAATTGCTAAGCTTAAGTCAAGTTTTAAATTTTGAGGCTGGGGAACAGTTCTGTGGAAAAACATTCTATGAATTTTTAATATGGCAGAATGATAGCTGGCAAGCTCTGAAAGATTTTTATGTCTTTAGTTGTTAGTTTATTCGTAAAAGAAATTATCAATTACTGTTAAATTAACATTTTCAACTAAGTGATGTAGGACTAAATACTATGAAGTATTTAGCTTCTGTGTTTTTAAATAGTTATTTCTTGCTTCATGTTTTCTTGACTGTATGAGTAACCAAGCAGCACAGACATATGCATCAGGGTATACAGCTGACCCTAACAAAAACGGCACTGTTGTTTTTAGGAGACTGAACATTCAAGTAACACTCACTACAGACCTTGAACTGTGGGATTGTCATTTCAAAAGATTTGTCTGTTATTTGTCCGGAAGGGTCTGCCACTGTTAGTGTCACTGTGACATACGGGTACTTCAGAGACCTGCAGGTGTCAGAGCTCATCGCAACTCCCAGCTTCCATTTCATATCTACAAACTAGAAAAATGAAAATCATGGGAAATCATGTCAAAGAGAGAGATCTACCTCCCCACCGTGGCTATTCACTTGGCGGGATAGTTCACAGATAATACAGGATTGACCTTACCCAAATGGAAAACAAACATCAACATTCAGGTATTGTTGTGAATACAGATCATCTGCCCTTCCCTTTAATGGTGAATAAATAAGTTATTTCACTTTATCAGTTTTCCTTATTCAAGTAAAATCAACAGTAAAACACATGGTTCTTAAAATTCTAGTAAAAGGAGCTTAATCCACAGAGTTCACCCAGCTTGTATATCATGCATGGGATTTTTTGTCATGTTTTCTTTTTTTCAGAAGTTTCTAAATCAAAACTGAAGTTTCTAAGTCTAAACCAAATAATTTATAATAGCAATAACAGAGAAAAATTATGGCATTTCATAATTGCATTTGAGATAAATCAAAGTGCTTAACAGATACATTTCACACAAATAAATTATAATTTTAGCCTTTCATGAAGAAGGGCCTTTAGAAGTTTGCATCAAGCCTCATAAAAAGATTCTCCTTTCCTAATTCTATACTCTTTTAAACTGCTGTCAGAAAAAAAAATCTTAAAATGTAAATCGATTGCTATTTTTTCAAGCAAAAAGAGAATGCTGGAAATTGACAGAAAGTATCTTTTAAAATAACGTTTAAATTTAAGGGAGACAAAGAATACGCAGTCAGGTGCTGGTGTTAACAATTTTAAAGAACAATTTATACTTAAAACAGATTTACATAATGAGCCAGTACAATAGTCTGCCAGACTGACTGCCATTCATCTTCCCTAAGAGTACTACAAAACATGAATTTTTAAAAAGGTACAAAATGTAACTTTATCATGCAAACAATAATATTAGAAAACTGTTCAGCATGTAGACAACCTTTATTGTATATACTGCTTTATCTGGGTAGGTATTTGGCAACATGCAAATGTGCACATAGGTAGGAAAGCTTTCAGCACTATCTACCACTGCCTGCCTCACAACACAACACACACAGTGAATCACTGACATTTCTGAAATGTTCCTCATTAGCTCAGCTGCACTTTGTCCTTTAGTTACCTGCCCCACTGTGGCCATATCTCTTGCATCTTCTGACACAGCAATGGCTTTGCCCTGCTCGTTCCACACGTGACGAATAACTTGAACTGCATGTTTTGGCAGCGTTCTGATGCCACTGCCCAAGGTGGTGATGAGTTCTTCTGTAGAGAGGTTGTTCCTGGCTGCTGTGCTATAATAGAAACATCCAGAGATCACTGCATCAATTTCATTCTCCACCAATTTACTACACTTCCTCATTTCACCCAAAGAGACAGCTTTTATTTCTACTTTATGTGTACTTTAAAACAATTCAGCAGCGCGTGATTACCTTTTTCCCAGAATGTTACTGATCTTTTGTATCTATGTGCAAAAAACATGACCTTAGTATGTCTTAATATGTAGAGGCCCAGCTTTGCTGGGCTCGCACAACATCCAATATCAAACCAAAAATAATCACAGCCTGCAAGTAGCAACCAGAATGAGGCACGTGTCAGTGAGGGGTGTGTGCCTAGAGCAGTTAAACAGAATCATTACTTAGAAACAATGACATTTAATTAAACACTCAGCAGGTGGAATTGAAGGACCACCACAAGTAAGGACTTCTAGGTATAACTGGTACTAACAGGAGTCAAATGATACCATAAACCCTTCAACTGAAAAGGCAGCAAGTCTAAAGGAAAATTGCCACTTGATTTCCTCTACAGAAACAAACAAAAACTCCTACTCTATGTTTGTTCAGGCAAGTTCACTCCTCTTAAAGAGGCATTAATACAAAAGAAAGTGAGATGGTCCTCCAAGTAGCATGGTCAAATATCATTTCAGACATCATATTTTATAGATGGAAAAGTAGTATTTTAAATTTCTACTGGTATATTTTCCTGAACTGTATTAAATGTTTAGATACTAGATATTAAAAGAACAAGCAAGATCTTGAAAATTTTATCTTTCTACAAATAGAAAACTTTATCAACTAAGACTACCTAAAAACTCAACTCCTGCCAGAATGCAATAAGCTCTGTGTCCTTCAAAAAGGCACCAATACTGACTTCTGATCTCCAAGAAACAAGAAGTTTTCAAAACACACTTTTTCCAGGCAAAGGCCAGCTGACTTAGCTTTAAAAGTGAGCTTAACTTCCTCTATATTGCCACAAGTTCTAGAGCTTGCAGATGGCATCTTGGAACAATTTCCTCTTTTTCTTTTTCAATTACAAACAGTGATACTACACTTAATAAAGTAACTACACTTTTTAATGTCAAAAACTAAGCCCAGGTGTTCTTTTCTGTGTAGTGACACAACAAACTTTTGCCCTTTTCCCAAATCAGTTAATTTTACACCCACACACATTTGATATAACTTTTCAATACCACCATTAAGTTGTGATGGAAGGAAAAAAGACACGATGCGAAGTAAATTATTTTGTGCTTACCTAAATAGAAATGAAAGCGTGTTAGCTATTTTTGCCAGGTCATCAACATTAATGTCAACACCAGATGTTTGAATTCTCTAGAAACAGAATGTTTAAACAATTACAAATAATAAATTATGCATTAGTAAAAGCACCTTTGTATATACACATACGAGAAACCCCACATTAAGGTGGGAACTCTATCCTTAATAGCAGATACAGCTACTATTCCTGCTTAAAGGGCTGGTGTACCAACTTACCTGACACAATTCGGCTGTATTTATACCTGGGATCTTATGGTTCAGATGTTGGATTATTTGCTCACACTGTGAAAAAAACATGTTTGAAGACATTGTTGATACAAAAATGGACCAATCAAGTGAAGAGTGCAGAGTAAAGAATGAAGTAATTGAAATAACTGATTTTAAAATTCCATCAAATCCAAGGAAAGAAAATTAACCAAATCAGGTTTTGGTTCTCAATATAGTGAGCGACAGTACCTCACTATTGCTAATTAACATACCAGTTTCATATTAACTGTTAAAAAGCATACTACAGTAAACACACTAAATGTTTTTTAGACGCATTACCTTGATATATCATTTAAATGATAGACAAAAATAGATTTTTAGAAGTCTTCCATGATAAAAACATAAATTTTAACCAAACTCATTGCTCTTAGCAGGACTGTTTTATGAGTCAAGTCAAGCTACCATATACTTAAGGATCCCTTTGCATCACACAAAACCCAAAAGAGCGTAAATAAAAAGGTTTCCTAGAGTGCCAGAAGCCCTTCCCCATCCCATTTATCGCCCTACTTACCAGCTCCGCAAAAAAGTCTTGAGGTATTAAACGTATCTTTTCTGCTGCACCACCACCATCTGAAAAACAATAGCGATCAGAAGCAAATACCTAAATAAAGTGTTAAAGTAATAGATCTAATCTTTCTCTGAAAAATGCCTAGGCCATCACGCAAGCATTTACCTTCATTTAACGCAGTTAATGTTACCTGCGCGTACCTAAAGAAAGCCCCCGGCTGCCCGAGCCCCCCGCTCCCTCACCGCGGGTTCCCCCGCCCTCACCCAGCGCTCCCAGCGCCCGCGCCAGCGCGCCCGCGGAGCCGGCAGCCATGGCGCCCGCCGAGCCCCGGCTTCCGCCACACAGCGCTCGCCGCGCTGATTGGCTCCGAGCGCCCCCAGAGCGAGGCAGCGGCAGCGGCGCCGCGCTGATTGGCTGCGGCGCGGGGAGCGCACGCTGCTCCCGCCCCGCGGCGGGATGCGGGAGCGGCGTCGGCGGGGCTGGGAAATGCAGAACCGCCCCGGAGCGAGTCACGCTGGGTTGGAGCAGCGAGTTGTTGGCTGAGATTGGTTTGCTGACAGGGTTTTCTTGGTGCTCGTTGTCAAAGGAGCAGGTGCGCAAATCACAGAACCATAGAATGTTAAGGGGTTGGAAGCGGCCCTAGAGATCGTCCAGCCCCAGTCCCCTGCCATGAGCAGGGACACCTCCTACTAGACCAGGATCAGCCCATACGCCTTCAAATAAACTGTGCGGTTTGGGGGCAGCTTGTGTAGGTAAACTATGTCTTCAGCTTTATGGGGAAATAGCCACCTTTTGTAAAACTCCTAACAGAACTGTGTTCAATAAGCGTTTCATACTGATACTAAGTTTGGACTATGGCTGCAGTACTAACGCAACACTGACCCTTCAGCAGTTTCACTTGTAAAAACAATACTTTTACACTTCTCTAGTATCAGTTTTACATTTGCTTTTAGCCTTTTTAGTATCTATAGAGAGAATCATGTTATAATCTCCGTAGATCTATTCTGAGGCTGTGGCAGTAGTAAAACATAACTTGTCCCACAGTACTGCTGAATAAATCTATGTATTTTCAGTAAGTGTTAATGAAAGAACTGGTGCCTATATAACTTAGAGCAAAGTTACAATGTGCTTATATAGCTTGACTTATACGATACCAATGTAACCTAAATCGTGACTTTTTATATATCAATATAACCTGAGATATATATATATATATATATATATATATATATATATATATATATAACCCGATACCTATGTAACCTGAATCATAACTTTTTATACCTCTATAACCTGAATCATAACTTTTTGTACAATGTAATGGCTAGTAGATGATTGGCTAGTTGCTTAATGCTGAAAAGACAAAAGAAGAAGAAAAAACTTACCAGGTGAATAACTTTAGAGATAGGTAAGTATAGTACTAATGAAAAATTGGCAAGTGCAAAGCCAGCTAGCCACAAAACAAAGAATTTAGGCCGGTTAAGACCAGACAAACCAAGGACCACTGTAACTGTGCATGCTCCAAAGACAAAGTTGAAAAGTTCAGATGCGAGGAAGACCTTGGAAGCCTTCAAGACCCCTGACAACTCCTGAATTAGGGAGACACAAGCACAGTGCAAAAGAACTATCTAATAACCATGAGATCATGCTATGTAAATTAGTTCTGGCGTGTATATGATGATGTTATAGTGACACAGTGATACTAAGCAATACTTAGTGTATAAATACACTAGAGCACTTGACAAAGGTGGGTGAGTTAGGTGGAGATGTCCCCCTCACCACCAGATCTGCAATAAACAAATACCTGCTCTATAGACATCAGTCTATGGGGATTTATTTCCAGCCTATCTTTCAGGCATCAGAATCTATAATGTATTTCAGGAAAAGACTAATCATAATGGAACATGGTGTGTTTTTATGAGCTTTGTGCATTTATGACCTGTCTGATCTTGGCCTCTTCCTTCTTAAGTATCTAATTAAGTGTGCAAATGATTTTTAGTAGTCTATGTTTTTACAACCTCATGGTTGTCAAAATACTGGCAATGTATGCATCACTGAGCTCTGTCTCTGATGCTGAGGACTTAACAATCTCTTTGTTCTTAACTTACCTAACTCTAATACATACTTTGTTATATAGAGAACTTCATGTATTATTTTATATTACAATTTCATTAAGTCTCTCAGTAGTGCCCTTAGCATTATGACTAACACTCATTATGGTACTTTTCTTTCTTACTTTGTATTTCCAACATGTGGAGATGGGAGGCAAAATTTAATATCTTGGTGATTAGGTAATTACAAAATCATTTGCTGAAATTTTAAAATACTTTGGGTTTATTTTCATCAGCATATAAAAATGCATTAATTTTTTAAAATTTGGAACAGAAAGTGGTGAAATATGAACAGATGTTGGCTTGTCTGTCTATCTACACAGTTAAATCTTTAGAAAATTCTGCCTTCTGGAAATGTTTTCTATGAAATTTTTCACGGCAGAGAATGGAGATGCAGGCCAAGATGGTGAACTGACATTACAGCCCCATCTTTTAGCTAGAGAAAGACCAAGAAATTCATATGAGGGGACACCACATAGAAATTAGAAATGTCATGAGCTACAAGTAGCTTAGATAGAGAAATGCTACAGTATTGTTGACAGGCCAAAGCAGAAGCTTCAGGCGTAGGCATGTTGCATTACCATAGTCCTGCTAAGTAGTTACAGGGGGTGAAATAGGAGCATCATTAGGTAATTTTCTTCATTTAGTACACTTAACATTTACAGAATAGGATTCAATATGCATCAAAACCCTCTAAAGAGCTACACCAAGTTCTTCAAAAAGCTCTTCAGGCACACAGGAGAAAGCATATCTGTTAACTGGGTTCCTTCAATGACTGGGCTCTGAGCTGTGTGGTATTTTCAACACTCTGCCCTTTTTAGCCTCCTGGAACTTGGATACTCCCAGCTACCACAGTACCTGGAGACACCATCTGCTCCTCATCCTGCACTCCTTCCTCCTCTCACGATACTGATTTACCTATGAGCTGGAAAAGTTCACAGATTTCCTACACCCTCCCTGCTCACCCCAGATGTAAATTCATGCTCAAGCATCTGTTTCCCATTGCCCCAGGAGTTTCTGCTCATGTGCTGGGCAGCCTGGGAGGCCCAGCTCAGAGTCTTCTAGAAAAACCTTGTCCAAATGTCTGCTTCTGAAAGCTCAAGGCCCTGTGCAAATGCTGCAAGGAGCTGTGTAGGTCAGTTGCATCCATAGAGAGTGGTGAGCAGCAGCAGTGGGGGACAGCTGGGGCTGAGAAATTATGGAATCAATTAGGTTGGAAAAGACCTCTGAGATCATCAGATCCAACTGATGATAGAACATCCCAATGTCAACTACACCATGGCATTTAGTGCCATGTCCAGTGTCTCCTTAAATGCTTCCAGGGATGGTGACTCCATCACCTCCATGGTCAGTCCATTCCAATGTCTAATCACTCTTTCTGTGAAGAAATTTCTCCTTATGTCCAAACTAAAACTCCCCTGGCGCAGCTTAGAACTATGCCATCTTGTCTTGTCGCAGGTTACTTGGGAGAAGAGGCCGACCCCAACCTCGCTACAAACTATTTCCAAATAGTTGTAGAGAGTGATAAGGTCCCCCCTGAGCCTCCTTTTTTCCAGGTTAAACAATCCCAGCTCCCTCAGCTGTGCCTCATAGGATGTGCTCCCCAGACCCCTCACCAGCTTTGTTGCCCTTCTCTGGACTCTTCAGCACCTCAAGATCCCTCCTGAACTGTGGATTTTAGAATGGACACAGTACTGGAGGTGTGGTCTCACCAATGCCATGATGTGTTCCTTTATCTTTAGCCTTTCTGAAGTAACTTGAAAGAAGACATAACACTAAATCTGGTATGTGTACATATATAAAATGTAATCACACTGTATATGCTATGTATGTATTAGACTGTTTCATCTTGGCCAAAAGGCCATGTTTAATGGTCCTGAGGTGGGAAGTATGATAGAATCTGAGCTATAGAAGATAAATGCTGTTTTTAATCGTGTTTAACACATCTCACAGTAATTTTTAGCAGAACATATGGGGACCTCACCACCCAAGTCCTTGCTGCCACAGAGATTTCCTCAGGCAAGATGAAGCCGGAACCATGCTCCGATCTTTTCTTTCTGGCAATTAGTGCCAGGATGCCAGGACCTGAGGCAATGGCCTGAATTTGTGTCAGGGGGATGTTTAAATTAGATAACAGAAGTTTCTTCATCCGGATGGTGGTTGGGCACTGGAAGAGGCTCCCCAGGGACATGGTCACAGCACCAGCCTGGCAGAGTTCAAGAATCGTTCGGACAACACTCTCAGGAACCTGGTGTACTCTTGGGGACGTCCTGTGCAGGGCCGGGAGCCTGACTCCATGATCCCTTTGGGTCCCTTCCAACTCAGAATATTCCGTGATTCTGTGGTATGGGGGTAATTTACTGCCACTGCCGCTCAGCAGTTCCTCTGATTCCCTTTGTCCCGCCTCGCTCCGTGGCCTGCCCCGTCCCCCGCGGCCGCATTTCCCTGAACGCTGCCCATGCCTTCCCGCCGCGGCTCAGCTTAGCTGCAGGAGGCCGCTTTGGAGGGGCCGGGCTGCCGGAGCGCTTGGTGGGCGCTTCCTACGGCCCCGCGGCTCCCGCCGGGAGCGGCTCCAGCCCTTGCCGTGCCCCGACACCGAACGGCCGCGCCCCCCGGCGGCTGCGGCGGCGCGGGAGAGGAACCACCCGTTGCCCCGCTGGGAGAGTCCATTGCCAGGGGAGCCAAGAGGGCTGGGAGGGGGGAATCTCCCGGGGATCGCCGCCCGGCGCACTCCGGGGACGACTGGCGGCCACCGTCGGCGCGCCGCCTCGGCCATCAGTGCGGAGCGGCGCGGCGGTGCGGGCGGGCGGGCGGCGGGCGGGTGTTTCCTCCTTCGCCCGCCCCCCCTGTGAGGCGCGGCGCGGTGACGCGGCCCCGGGTCAGGGCTGAGGCGCGGCGGCACCGTGAGGCGCTGTCAGAGCCGCGCTGAGAGGGTCGCCCCGCTCCGCCCCGGGATCCGCCGCCGCTGCCATGGAGCCCCATCGCTGGCTGCCCCTGGAGGCCAACCCCGACGTGAGTGCCCGGCGTGGGCGGTGGGGCGCTGCCGTGTGCCCACCCGACAGCCTGCCTGCTGTGGGGCGGGCGGGAGGATGGCGGATGCGCGAGGGCAGAGGGCTCCGGCCCGCGCCGGACCGCATCGTCTCCTAGGGGGTGGCTGGTAGTGGCGGGGATGGAGGAAGGTCTTATCCCGTGGATCCGACTGGATCTAACTCCCTTCTGTTTTCTTCTTTCTTTTCAGGTCACGAATCAGGTAAGAAGCTTTTATTTGAGGTAATCTTTAGTCTCTGCAACTTTGGGCCCATCTCCTCTGGTTTTCATATAGTAAAGGCTCCTTCCTGTCCAAGGAGAGTGCCCCCTTCCTTCCCCACGCGTGTCTGCGCTCAGTCTTCTCATGTCGGACCGTACTGGAACCTCTCCCATAAAGATGCTGAATGCAAGGAATAGGAACAAGTAAAAAGAGAATAGTTGTGGCCTGGCTATTACTGTAATGAAATCTCTGATGTTTTTGAAGGTGGGTTTTAATTCATTAATTAGCCATTAAAACGTTAATTTATATATAACGTGTGCCAAGCGTGGACCTGTACATGATAGCTTTGGGCACATGTACGGATCTGCTTACATCACTGTGTTGTAGTCTCATTCTTCTTTGGCTGACCATAAAAAATAATGTAATTTTACCATATTTGCACTTTGCTGCTTATTCATGACAATATGTGCATGACTGGTTGTTGCTGCCTTTGTTAGTGTGATAGAACCTATGCTAGAGAAAGGAAGCTTGTTCTAGTCCACAAAACAACGCTCCCACTAAATAAGCTCTGGCTGGAAGGAAATCACACACTCTAACCCTGCATCATGTTCTCAGCGTCAATTTTGAGCATAGCATTGATGGTCAGTTGATTTCAGCAGGCCTGTTTTTAATGTTAAAGATGGTGTTTAAGCCAAAGGGCTCTGAAACTTCCAGCAGCAAAATTGTATTCTTAAACCTATAGTGTTGAAATATTTTGGAAACTGGGAATTTCTCTGTGTGAAGAATGTTTTGTTGTTTTTTTTTATTATGGTTGCTATAATATACAAACTACATTTGCAGGAGAGTGAAAGGTTATATGATGCTGGGTCATTTTGTGCTTTATAGTTTCCAAGGGCAAATAAATTTACAATTCTTACAGTATTGCTGTTGTGGAGTGATTTGAGAAGTCTATAATCCCAGTCTCCTGAGTTAAAATCGACAGTCTTTCCTGGGAGCCCATCTTGAACATGCGCTAGAGTTTCCTCTTTTGGTTTGCTGTTATTGTTCAGGGTTTTTGTGGGTTTTTTTCTTTTTTCTTTTTGTTTTGTTTTGGGGTTTTTTTGTATGTTTGGGTTTTTGGGGGTTTCGTTTGTTTGTTTGGTTGGGTTTTTTGTTTTGGGGTTTTTTTTGTTTGTTTTTGTTTTGGTTTTTTGTTTGTTTGTTTGTTTTGTTCTTTGAAATTCAGAGACTAAATTCCAGTTTGTAAGAAAATGAGTAAATGAAAATGAATATGAAAATGAAATGAGAAAATTAATAAATAACTAGTAAGAATTTCCAATTATCTAACTTATTCTGACTTTCCAGATCTTGAGATGAGCTCATCATGGTAAAAATTAAGACCACCTTTAAAGCAGAAATTGAGGAGGAAAAATTAGTGACATTTTTAAATCTGAAATATCTTGTGTGTTTATGTTGTGTGGAGAAAATCCTAGGGGAATGTCAAATGAGCAATTTTAAGTATGTTTAAAATCTATCTCTTTTACCCATTGATTTTGCATTGGTGATGGATGTATCAGTTGTAGATGATCATGGATAATAGGAATTTGTACTCCACATGGATTTTCTTGTTACTGTTTCTGTGTAGAAAAGGCCACTTAAAACCAATTAGACTTCTTCCTTCACTGTATTTTCCAATCTTGACTGAGCAGGGATTGTTATCTAGACTAAGAGATGTATATTAAAAAAAAAAAAAAAAAAAAAAAGGTGGGTGTTGAATATGAATGCACCTTACATTATTAATCATTGTTCTTTTAATCTCATCAGTACGGTGATGAACTGTGTAGCAACAGGGCTGTTAGTCATAAGTTATTCATATCCTGCTTGTGTTTAAAACAGCAATAATAATAATTTGAAATTCTAATGAAGTTGCAAACTAATTTTTAGAAAATCCTGTTAATTGCAAGGATCGGCATTTCTTGTAGTACTCTGTACTATGCTCTGTAAAATATTCTAGAAGTCTTTCTAAAAAAATCCCAATTATGTGCATCTACAAACTGTAATATTTGTGTCTGGTAGTCATTTAATACATGTATTTGGACAGACATCTAGCCAAGTGCCAAGTGTTTCTTCTTATTTGTTTGTTTTTTGTTATTTGTCTTTTTTTAGTTGAGTGCTAGACTATCCCTAATGCAAACTGCTTTTGTTAGTGTTAAAATTATTGCTAGATGTGGTAGCAAAGTCTTAAACAAAAAAAAATAAAATTCTAGCGAGCTATAAGATGCATAGATTCTTAATGTTAGATTTAATTATAACTATCATTCCAATTCTATAAGTGATTACACTGTTTTGATTACTGTGCCCATCATTTTATTCCCCCTATTAACAGTAACTAGTAAGGAAATGTACTAAATGCAGGTTCATTTGCTTTTACTATGTTCTCAACACATTGTCTTCTCTGTTTTTGTAGTATAGGCTGTAAATTTGAGGCTTTCAGTCTTTGCATTAGAAATTCAGATGTGTCCTGGTTTAGGGCAATTTTTGGGAGGAAATTTCTGAAAGGGTCTCCTCTAGAAAACAGATTTCAGTGGTCCCTCCCCCAGCTGTTTCAGGAGAGACAGATGATGGGGGTTCTGGAGCATACAGTCACCCCAGGACAAGATGATAATGGAAAACAATTGTATTTCTCAGTTAGAGGTATGTGAAGTCTTTCGAAAATATCTCAGAACTTCTTCTCTATCTGAAAGTGTTTATATTATAATACAAGTCTGGGAATTTGTAAATCCTTAATCTATATAGAACCTCTCTTTGTGTTTATGTGTTAAAATTATTTGAAGGTTCAGAAAATGGCTGGTAAGGCTAAACAGGAATCTTTCTTTAAAGATTTCCAGTGTGGTAGAAATCTGCCACGTGTCTGTAGTGGTGTTTTCAAAAGAGAAGACAGTCATTCAATGCAGCACACAGTGCTAGTTGTAATGAGTGAAGTCAGGAGTTAAATGTACCATACAGTGCTAAGTGATTGTCACTGTACTTTTTTTTCTCCTTCACTTCTACAGTCTGACAGAATGAATTGTTGTCTACCTCTGACACAGAAAGAGTTGATGATTCAGCATTTACAAAGCTCCATTTTGTGTACAGGGAATGGTTTCTTCTCTTTGACCTTCCACTGGGGGGCCTGACCTGACCAGTGCTACCCTCCTTCCTGGTATCTTATGGGATTTTCCTGAGAGAAAGCAAGAAAATCGTGTTTATTAGTTACCATGTATATGATGTTTGTGTAGCTTGTTCCCAATTCCTTCTGAAAAAAAAGACTGTGTGCAAATTTTTTGAAGTGAAAAGGTCAGAACACAAGCTGATTGTTCTTCATCATAATGTTGCTTCAATCTGACTTGCAACCCATAATTGATTGCCTAGGAAGTGTAGATAAGCAAAAAGTATTGGTGGATATTTTTTGATGCTCCACCTTTTTTCATTTTCCCTTTCGTCATCTTGTGCATTCTAAGACGTATCTGTGCTTCCTGGATAAGATAACATTTCAACTTATGCCTTCATTATATCCAGTTAAGGATAGAATAATTGACTGCATCTGATTATGAAGCTCAAACACTGGCTTCAGAGTTCAACTACTGAGTGTTGGCTGTGGCATGAGTTTCTCTTGCCCCATAGGACCTAGTTGCTGGTTCTTAGTTACCTTCCACCATTGTTTTTAGTCCTTTGGTCCTACTTTTTAGGGGGTTTGGGGTTTTGAGTTCTCTAAACCATTAAGGTGTTGAGAGTCAGCTGCATAAAGAAAATTATTTTAGCTCATGAACACCGTTGACAGCTGTGACTTGAAAGTTACAGGGACAGTAAAGCCCACAAAGCATAGAACAAATGGCAGAAACTGGATACAGCCAGTCTTTATCCATTTATGGAACATTGCTCTTCAGTATTTCAGGCAAATAGAGAGAAGAATTAAGTATCTTGGAAGCAGGCCTTAGTCTTTCAATTTCCTGGACTCTGAAACACTATCCCACAAGCTTTCCCAAATAAAAGCTGTAGTGATCAAAATAATTGTAAATGCAGTGTGCACAATTCCTGACGTGTGCTGGGAAGTAGCACTCATAGATTAGGTACTGAGGTACTGTCCTGGTGTAAAAGGATGTTGGATGTGGAGAAACACTGATGTCCTTTTAAAATGCCTAGCTAAGCTTACTTTATTTTGTTCTTTTCAGGTGAGGGAGTAGAGTTTAACTCTTCTGTGGTAAGCAGAGCGCAAACTAGTGGAGATAGTGTACATGCTCAGAAAACAGCCTGTTATTACTCTTGTAGCCTTAGAAGGTGGAAAACCAGGATTCATTTTGTCTTTCTGTAAAGATAATATCCCAGAAAGGCTTTCACAGAGCCAGCAAAGGGGGAATGTTGAGCCTGTGATGCTGCACAGCAAAGAATAAGCACAAGGATAAATATGAAGGAATTGTAGGTGACCACTGTGAGAACGCTTCCTGAGTGGCTTCTTCTAGTTTAAAATATTTCCAACTATGTAGCCCTCTGACTGAGTTTAAATAGGTAAATATGTTGCACAGGGAAAATTGTGACATGTTTTGGGGTTTAGAATACTATTTATATGAATAATTGAAAGATTGCCTTAGCTCAGTCTTTGTATGTTCTTCAGTAATTGAAAGCTAAGAAAAGCATGTATTTCATTCCTCTACTTGTACTTGCCACTTCTGGTCCTTCTTATGTTCTTTTTTGCTCAGTTTCTTAGTTCTTGTTACAAGGAAGCCCTTACAGTCTTGAAGACAGAATGAGTGCTACAAAGTGGAAAACAAGTGACAGTTGTTCCTGCCTTATACATTATCTTGCTGCATTGAAAATGCTGTTTCCCACTTCAACATTTTCCTTGCTTAAAGGACCAGTAGAGTAGATAGAATCCAATGGTTGTTTCAGTTAAGTGTAAAAAGAGAAATGTGTGTAACAGCTTATTTAGAAGAATGGATTGATCCAGCTCGTCCCTGTTATGAGTAACTTCTTAGATCATGGAAACAGCTCTGTTAAGTGTTTTTCACAGAGTAAAACAGTATCAACATGTCAGGACTCTGCTGAAAGCATTTTAAAGCTCTTGCTCACTGGTTTGGGAGGAAGCCTGGGTCAGCTGGTTTATCCAGATTTCTGAGTGCTTTTTTTTGCATTGCTGCCTGTGGGATGCCCTATTTGAATATGTACAGCAGTGCCTGGGCATACTGAGTGTTAAATTTCAAAACTGCTTTATGGATATGTGAAAAATATATACCTCTCATTTTGAAGAAAAGGAACACTAACTGTGAGTCAGTGTTGCTCATTTAGACACCATAAAGTAATGAATGGAGCTGGAAGGATAAGAATTTTGTAGATGTAAGTTTTCTCATATTTTGAAAAAAAAATTGTGATGGGCTGTATTCTTTGAACTTTATTATGGTGTCCCAAAGTACAGAACTTGAGGATATTAAAGAATTTGTAATAAATTTTGATTTTTTCCCAAGGAAGTCTGTTAAAATTGATCATCTCTTGTTTGAACAAGATCATACTGTGGCCATTCTTAAGTGAGGAGTAGTTGGTAAAGAAGAATAAGGTAGCTTATGTAAGTTTAAACTATCTCTACTCCTGGTATGCCTTTTGACCTGCTGTACAGAACTAAAGTTTTTGCAGCTGCTAAATATAACTGAAATGACGCTGTCTCCAAAATGTACTGAAAAATTATTCCTTCATTGTAATTACGAAATGTCATGATGAAAGAATGAAGAAATATATCTTTACAATGCTCCAACAATAAAATATTGTTTGGGTGGTTCCTTTATTTCTAGAAAGGAATTTCACTTTTGAAATAGACTTGGTTTTGTTACATGCTACTAGAAATGATATGTAAAGAATTAAAAGCAAAATATTGTGCATTTATATTTTTAATATAGATTAATAAGAATTGGATACTTTAAGAAACAAATAATTTCCCCTTTCTTGATGATAATTCAATCAGTTACATTTTACTCAATGTCTTACTACTATTAAGGGGAAAAATTACCTTCAATTCAATAAAGTGCCAAAAATTCTTGTGCTTTAATGTAAAAGTTAGAAAATATTGATTGTCTTAATTGGTTTATTTACATGTTGTCCTTCCAGTTTCCTAAATCCATAGGAGCACTTCATTTTTGCAGAGGAAAGTCTTAACTGTCATTTTGTTGTGATATAGAGAGGCTTTAATGCATTCAGCAGAAGTACAATAAAATGTAGATGCTGTGGGTGTTTGGTTTACATTTGTGCTTAGAAGACGATGGCAACAGTTGGTTCTTCCCACAGAAGCTCTCTTGACTTCTGCATCTGAGAGTCTGGAAATGTTTGTGCATTTTGCCAGTTTTATGTTTTCATGGTTTTATATAAATACCACAGTAAAATGTGGAAAAATCCAGGTCTTGAGTATAATGCCTTAGTATTTTAAATGTGACATTCCTGAACTATTTGCAAATGCTGTCTAACTTTAATTGCACTTGAATTTCAAACTCTGTTTTGTTTCAGTTTTTGTCCTCGCTTGGTTTTTACATGCAAGTGACACAGTAGAAAAGCACGTTGCTGCTTAGACAATATTTCAATTGTACACTTAGTACATAAGTTTATAATAGATTTCACCTTTAAGTTGTCTTGTCCCACTTACCCTTTTTCCATAAACCTTTTTCCATAAACCATAAATCAAATCTTCCTACTGGCTCTGTAACTGTGTTGGCAGAAGTAGAATTCTAAACTCATTAAAGATAACTGCTCTGTCCATTTTTTCAATGCCTAACAGTTAGTAGGCTGAAGTAGTGGTACCAGCAATGAAAACAGAGTAGCTTAAACCACATGCTGCATAGGTAAAGTGCCTAGAAGTGCCTATTGTAATGTTTTTGCTATTAACCAATATTTAGACATACAGATTTACAATTTGTGATCATTTAGAATAGAATGAGGTAGGTTGGAAGGGGCTTTTGAGTTCTGCAGACCAACCAGGCTCTGTTCAGAATAAGTTGCTCAGCAACCTGTCAGGTTCAGAATTTCTCAAGACACAAACTCCACAGTCTCCTGGAGAGTTAGTGCTAGTGTTTTACTATGTTCGTTATTTTTTAGATTTATTTTTAAACGCCTTTCTTATCGAGTTCAAATTTCCGTGTATTTCAGCCTCGTTTCTCGTTTTACTGTTTGCTGAGATGAGTCTGTCTCCATCTTCTCTGTGCTCTCCCTTAGCTAGTTAAAAACAGTGGTAGTCAGGTGAGAAAGAAGGGCCTTCTGGAATATTGGGGCAAAAAAGACAAATTCATAGCAAGTGCAAATAAGGGTTAGGGATGTAAAATAGTTTCTAAAGTGGCTTTTTGTCTACTGGTTAGATGGACCAGTGAAAAAACAGGAAGTGTTTTTCAGCAAGGTCTTTTAAGACAAGAAGCAAAGAGACAACTAAAACTAGGACAATAATCTGTAAAAATAAAGTTGTGAAAATGTGAAAATACTAGCTAGAGATGGGGGTGGGGGTGTTGTGCTGCTGTTGTTGTTCTTCCTGAGCTCCTCTAAGACTTCTGTAATTTAGCCAAGTTTTTTTTTTTTCTTATATTCTAAGGTAAAAGCTCAAAGACCTATAAATTAAGAATTGTCAGCTGTGTGATAATCAGTGTCTTTAAAAAAATCTGATACTCTCTTGTGCAGATCTAGAGAAATATGAAGCTGCTATTTTATATTCTCTTGCTTACATAGTATCAATAAGTTAAGAGAAAGTGAAGAGCTGAAAATGTGTGAAATGGCCTGCAGAGCCCCAACTGTTCTTTATAGTATTTGTAGAATAAAATTGCTTTGATAATCCCTAAATAATTGGAAAGGACAACAGTAGAGATCTCTTACCTTTTTAGACAGTGATGCTGTCTAAAAAGCATACTGAACTTCCTGCTGTCCTAAAACAGGAATCACTTTGTCTTCCCATCTTGCCATCTATTGTTCATCTGTTACCCATTTGTCACTCTCTCTTACACAGGGACTTAATGCTGCACAATTTTTAAACCTATATAATAATTTTCAAAAGGATATTTCTATCCTTTTTTCCCCAGACCTGAATGAAACCCTCTTGACACATGGAGAGATATCTTCTTTGCCTATTTTGGGTCTATCCTTAGTATTTTATTTTTGGTTTATAATTCTACAGTAGAGTTGTTAGTCTGGTTGTGTGTTAAGATCACTGCTTGTCATCCTAAGCCTAGGCTCTTGCTGTTCTCTGTAGTGCTGCCCATCATTTTTCCTTGTCACTCTCATTGTTTGCTGGAAGTTAAAGTTCCTCAGATTGTGAAGTTTCTAGGTGGTATGGCAACATGAATAATGGAAGGTGCCCTGTATCCATGGAGTTTTAGTTCCATTAAATTCTTAATTAAGGAGTTTGACTAAGCCATTCTTGGATTTAGTTAGTATTTTGTTGACTTGGGGTTTGAAGGGGTTGGCTTTATTTTTGTTAGTTGGTTGCTTGGTGTTTTTTTTTCCCCAGAGGTGTAAAAAGGACAAGACTAAATCATTTATTTGTCCAGTAACTTAATTGGATCCTTTATCATTGTCTTTTCTGGTTTGTGGGGTCTTTTTCTGCGTGAGTGTTGTTTTTTATTTTTGGGCATTTGTAACTTTATTTCATGTAATTTTGCAAAATATCAAATTATATTGGAATGGAAAATGGATTTTTTTCAGTTGTGTTACTTTTCCTGCAACAAAAATGATAGATTAATTGCTGGTTTAATAAGAAAAGTACTAGAAGTACAACTAATATTCTAATGCAGCCATACATGTAGTCCCTTCTCTTTTGAATTGTTTTATTTTTTGCTGTTCACAAAGTGGTAGTTGTCTTCACAATGTAGAAAGTTAGAAGTTCAAAATACACTGTCTTCTGTTTTGTCATTTAACACTTCCCCTTTTCCCCATGTTCATTCAAAGATCTATATATGCCACAGTATACAATTAGTTTTTTCATGTAATTGTGAATGGCCTGTGTGTCTGTATAGTAACAACAGTTCCTGAATTCAGTTAGGTTCTTTCAGGCTGACAATGAGATTTCAAATTGTCTCAGATCATCTCTGTAGTTATTAACTCTGCAACTGTTGTTGTGATGCCCAGTTTACTTGAGTACAAGAAGAATATCCAATTTAAAAGTGAGCATCCAATCTTCAAAATATATTACTCCATCATAGTTCGAAGGGATTTTTCTTGTAAAAGGTACACCTACTAAAATGTGTATCTTGTGTGGTTTTGCTCCTAATGTCTTTTTGCTTGTAGGAGCTCCAATATGGGCACTGGTGCCAGGTATTCTGAAGCCATGGAGTCAAATAATACCATGAGTTTGTTCATATGTGCTCTGACTGATGGCTTGATGATTTCTAGTTAATGTGAATATTCAGTGATCTTCTGTTTTGTGACAGAACACTTTTTAAATGGTTGAAATGCTTTAATGCTTCAGTAAATAGTGCTGGGAGTGTTTCGACTTTCCTTCCATAAGGACTATTTAAATGCATAAAACATGAGAATTTTGTGTGTGTTTGTGTGTAATTTATTCAGCCTTATTTATTAAAACTTGTATATCTTCTATTCTCCTTAAATTTTAGAAAGCATGAGCTGTTTTAATGTATTTCACGTTGTGGATACGCTGTTATGCTTCTTAAAAGTTAGGTGTTTGAATGCACCTGTTTAATATTATGCTTTTTTTTTTTCTTTTCCAGTTCCTGAAACAGTTGGGTATACATCCTGACTGGCAATTTGTAGATGTTTATGGCATGGAACCAGAACTGCTTAGCATGGTGCCAAGACCTGTATGTGCAGTACTACTTCTCTTTCCAATAACAGAAAAGGTAAATGTTTATTTAATAATCAGTTAATTGCTTTTGCCATAAGTGAAATGGGAATGAGTTTGAATCTTTTACTTTGGTGTCATATTAGAATCAATATGAGACTCAAGCTTTATTCAAGAGACTTCTTCATTAAAAATAACGCAAGAAAATGCTTCTTTCAGAACCTTCTTTTGCTAACCTTGCATGTATATTTCTGATTTCTTTTCAAATCAGCGTAGGAAAAGCTTATGTAGAAGCACAGAGAAATAAGCCTCACACTTTTCTATTACAGGCAGTTTAAGGTATTTTTAATAATAAGTGCTGTGAAATGGCTCAATTTGTTAATTTTAGCAGAAAGCTCCAATAGCATAAGGAAAATAAGAAATAGCATGTAGGACAATATGCAATTCCTTTTTAAGTTTTTGTCCTGTTACACTGACAATACTTCAGATTTCAATCCACTTCAATCCACTTTCAGTTCAGTCATCAGTATTGATGTCGCTTTCACTTCTTGGACAGATGGGACATATTATTAAGATTAAAGACAGTTTCCCCCTGTCTTTCACTATGTTGGACTTTGAAGAACTTGCTTTGGATAAACCTTCAACGTATTTATTTTGTGTCATCACATGCTTTTACATAGTGTGATTCATACTGATCTTTCAATTTATAACAGTATTACATGATTGTGATAAGGACAGCCAAAAAGGTTGAAGTGAATTTGTCCATAATTCATTCTTTTAATCTGCCTCTCAAAAATAATATGTAGCATATAAGGACAAATCACTTAGCTGTGGAAGCTTAACTTCTACAATAAAGAGGAATAACAGGTCAGTCTTCCTACACAGTATGTCCTGTAAACCTCTGTGTTCTCCGTTTCTCCAAAACAGCTATGCAGGCACTACTTTTCAAGCTTGATTTCAGCCACCTTGATAGTTTTGAGCTTAATCAAACTTTCAACTCACCTGTCTTCAGGAAATGTGCTTTCTGTCACCTTTAAGGAATTTTTTACAGTGTGCTGTCATTTGTGTGTGGTTGTTTGAGCTACAGGTCTGAGCTCCTTTCGTGACTGTCACTTTTCTTTTGACTCCCTGCTTGTGCAAACCTTTTTTTGGATCATGCTATGGGAGCATTATCCCATGGGAAAGAACACCTTGCACTTTTTCCAGAAGGTGTATCTGATTTCATCCTAAAGAAACATATGACAAACAAAACCAGAGAAACAACGTATGCTCTGTTGCATGGATCAGTCAAATCTGAGAGCCAGTCAAGTGTTCAGCATGTTAATCCTTCTGAAACACAAGGGACACAAGGGTTTCTATCAACTGTTTAACCTGGCTGTGTAAAGGATGAATGTTTCATGGGAGGTCCCAGTGTTCTGAAGCTTTTGTTGGTCAATGTGAACTCTCAACACCTTTGAGCATTATTTTGTATTTCTAGAGTAGTTTTTCCCTCCTCAGCGTCCTTTTCAAAATGGCCTGTAAAATTACACTTTTATTTAATGATTTATTTTTTTCTTGGCTGTGTCTACTTTTATGAAAGTACCTATTAGTTCTGCTGCTTTTATAATTACTTTTTTCACATGTCTGTCTCTTCTCTCTGGAAGTTCAGTTGTTTTGTGGTTCCTGTATATCAGTTTCTTTGAACTTGCTTTTTAGGGCAAGCTACTCTTGTTAGCATACAGATTATTTTAGGATTGTTGTCCACTTTAAAGGTCAATGCCTTTCTTAGTCTGCATAGTAGGTTGTAGACAAAGTGAATATTGTGGATGTTGGCCATTTTGGGCCTATTGAATGAATATGAATGTAAATTATGGGATATAAATGAATATATGAATATAAATTATGGCATATAGCTTAGGTTAGGAGGAATCTCTTGAGGTGGTCTGGTCTAACTCTTGCTTAAAATTATATTTTTGGTATTCTCAGCATTTATATATTTATTTTTGCTGTGGATTTTATTTTAGTTGGGAGGGAATGAATGGCATCTGTATTGTTCACCTCTCTAGTCTGAACTTTTTGTCCAATTAAACTCTGAAATTTTTATCTCAATTAAGGCTGTTTTTTGTTAGCTTGTAGATAAACCAAATTAAAATGATTTATAATGCTCTTGCTATTACTTAGCCTATTCAGAACAGTGAGACAGTCTGCAAATGTGGAATATGATGCTGGGAAGGTTTTTTGGTTTTGTTTGTCACTGACAGTACAGAGAGCCCAAAGGAAATTTCTCAGGAGTTTGCGGGAAGAGTTCCTTGATAACATTCTGCATTCATACTTTACTTTCATCATATTTCTATAAAAAGCCCATCTCCTTCAGAATGCTTTTTTTGTCTGCAAAAGTACCTAGTAAAAGAGGCAAAGGAGAAAGCATTGTCTGGAACATTTGTGGATTTATTTATTTATTTTTCTGTTTGAAATTAAAATTTAAAGAAAGAAAATAAACAAAAACCTCAAACAAATCCAGTCAAAAAAACCATAACAAGACCCCCTGCAAAAGAACCAACAAATCGCAACCAGCAACAAAAAAAAGCACAAAACCAACACTATTGTGCAATATAACAGATTTTAGTCAAATACGATCTTTATAAAACAAGTACTTTAGATTGTTCAGTCAAGGCAAATTCTCTTTTTGCTACAGAAAATAAAAGTTTGCTTTATGAACATGGCTTTAGAAGGGCCTGTTTTGAGGGTGTTATATAGATCTTATTTTATACACCTGGGAAAAATTAAATGTAAGAGTGGAATTTTTAAAGAATGCTTCATGATGATTAATCACCTGAAGTATTATGGTTTTCTTGATAGCACTTTGACAGGTCTGTCCTTAAAAAGCCTTTAGTTGCATTGAAGAGAATTGGTGACATGAGCTGAGATCAAGGAAATACTTATTTTTGAAGTTAGGTTAGATAACACATTCAAAATGATGTTGCAAGTGTGAAGGCGTTGGGTTAAGAAACAGTATAGAGCAGTTCAGGTAAGTTTACATATACTTGTTGGACCATGTGTTAAACATCTGAAGTGGCAACATTAATTAGCTGTTGTGTTTTAGAAGTTGTTTTGTCTTGAATTATGTAGCTATTTGTACTATTTGTGAAATGTCTTTTACTTTCCTTCTAGTATGAAACCTTCAGAACAGAAGAAGAAGAGAGGATAAAAGCTAAGGGACAAGATGTCAAATCATCAGTGTATTTTATGAAGCAGACCATTAACAATGCTTGTGGAACAATTGGGCTAATTCATGCTATTGCAAACAACAGAGATAAAATGAACTTTGGTAAGATTTTTTTTGGTTTGGTTTTTGTTGGCTTTTCACTTTTTTTCCTCAACTGTGGGAAGCCATGGAGGGAAGGGTATGTTTTGTACTATTTTCTTTTAATATAACCATTCATAAAGGGTAAAGCAGTGTGTCTTTACCTAAAATTACAAAAATAATATTTTATACTAATTTATGAACTAAAGCACTTGAAATATTGCAAAGTGCAGCAGGCTGCAGTTAACCTTGCAGTCAGCCTTCTGTGTCTTAAAAATATGGTGCAATTCTATCTTCAGATCTTTTGTTGGATTCTGTAAGCTGTGAATGAAGTTGGAATTTAAACATGACACTAATTATGTCTTTTTTAAATTTTTTAAAGAAACTAATTCTTCACTGAAAAAGTTCCTAGAAGATTCATTATCTATGACTCCTGAAGAGAGGGCCAAATACCTAGAAACTTATGAAGTTAGTATCATGTGTTTTTATTTTTATTAAAATGGTGTAAGAATTACTTGCATGAGCAGGTACTGTCCTTGGGGGTTGACTTGGTGAAGCACCTAAACGAATTTGATTTTACAGTAAGCTTGTGATCAGACAGTTGCTACAAAGGAAGCTCTGCTTTGGTATTTTAAAGTATTCCTGCCTGCCCATAGCTCAGTTAGCAGAATGGATTTTGTCAATGTTCTCATCCATGTTAATTCTCCCTGGCTTAGTTTAAAATTATTTTGAAATGCATGAGAAATGTGTGCCTGTTCTTTTTTTTTTTTTTGTGGGTTCAGGATGTAGTTTAATAGCCAATTTAAGATGATCTGGGTCTGTTGCTGAAAGGATAGTCCTTTTGCTGCCTCCTTTAATTTGTGCCTTCTAGTCATATCTCCATGCCTTAAGCAGTTGAAGCACACAAAGAGCTGATTTGGCCAAAATACGATCTCCTTCTCCTACCATCCTAAACCATGAGATGAACTAGCTGATAATGTGGTTAGCCACATCATTAGTGCTGTTTGAAAGGATGTGGCAGAAACATCTGGCCAGTGGTGGATGGAGAACAGTACTGTTGCTCCTGATGATAATGATGGTCATCTCTCAAAATGAAAACTTTGATGATTTTTGTATCAGAGTTCACTTCTAGCATATTGTGAAGCCCTCAGGAATATGAGTGTTAACATCTGATTAAAGGAAGTAGTAACAAGCAGAAACAGCAGAGATTTATGACATTTTCTATGGAAATATTGGACATAAAATGACTGATCAGAGCTTTTATCTAAATTATTTTTTCTGCTCAAAATAATAGATAAAAAAAATGCTTGTAGTGTTTTCTGTGTGCAAAAGTGCCTCACAAACTCTCAGATATTTGATCTTAATTGTCTGTTATGAAACTGAAATAGTGGTCTTCTGAGATCCTTGGAGGTGGAGATTATTTGTTTATTATCTTTCTTATTTATTAAAAGCACAGAACAAAAATAATTACATCTATGCAATTGATAAAATTAAGTGCAAAAATGGTTCTTACAACACTGAAAGTCTGTCATTTAAAGTCTGATTGAAATATATTTTAATTTTAGGCTATTCGTGTCACTCATGAATCCAGTGCCCATGAAGGTCAGACTGAGGTATCCACGTTTTTTAAAAGTCTTTGTTTATATCTACTTAGAGTTGAATATCATTGACATGAAAGCAATCATATATTAAGGGTTTACAGTGAAATTGAGATTATTGCTTGGTTTTCAATATTGTGTCATTAATCCAAAATTAAGTGGCATTGTTGTGGGGGAAACCAAACTTGAAGCTTGGGGCCTTTTTGTTTGTTTGTGGGTTTTGGTGATGGGGTTGTTTGCATTAGGCTTTTTAGCTCTCATATGAAAGCATGAAAGCTCTTTCTAAGCTGTAAGATTCATAGTAACCATACAAGTGTAATGAATGTTTTATGAAAGTTTGAAAAGTTATAATTCAGGAAAAGAAATAGTCCAATAGTTGGTTTGCAGTTGTGTGTGAGCTGTTTGTATACAATATAAATTCAGATAAGTTCTCAGTCATGCATACATTTATAAGCATTTATGCCCCAACAGATTGAGTGATATGGAAAAAAACAACCTGGGACCTGACAAAAAAAACCCTGAAATAATTATAAGCTTGAATATTCAACATTTTTGTGCTTCAGTCATACTAAGTCAGTTTTCCATCTTTCTGGTTCAGATTTCAGTATCTGTTCCACTAAAAAAAAAAAAGGATTATTATGATTATTGTTAGGACTGCTTTGTTTGACAGAAAGAGAAGCACTTCTATATTTGACTGTGGCTCCAGTGACTCATCCACTCTCTCTTCAAGTGCAGTAGTTTTCTTTTTTTTTGTGCAGTGTCTTCTATACAGTGTAGAAAAAGCAAAGCAGTCCTTTATGCTCCCCCTTGCCCTGTGCAGAAATGGAAATGATGAGAATTGGTTTAACTATTTCTGTTATATACTCAACTTCCTTTGTAGTATTTTCTTTAAAAAACCACACTTCTCTCTCTCATCTCATTCCCTAAATTAGTCGAGGTTCTATATTTCGAGAAGAAGCATCAGAAAAACTTTGTGTTTTTTCCTTTCCTAAGACACTCAAAAAAATCTGTTTTTTTTTTTTTCTCAAATGAGTCCATTTCTAGATATCCTTGGCCAGCTCAGAAAGAGTGATTATTCCAGCAAATTGCTGAGGACTGAATCTTTTCCTAAGATCCTTGTGAAAGAGAAACTTCTTCAGTTATTTTGATGTACTGTGAGGTTCATGTAGGGAACGATCTGTCTCTGCTTTCTTCTGGCAGATATTGTGGAATGATTGGGAAACAAAATTCAAGGGCTGTGTGTTTTGAGAATCTTCATGAAGATTCAGGAAGCACCTAAGTGATGATGGAATCTCCTAATAATGGACAGTTAACTTCTTGAACTTCCACTAATTAATTTGTTTCCTGATCAAGATAGCCACAATACAAAAGATTAATAATTGTGTGGAAAGATGAAGACTTCTTTTCATAATAAAAAATTACAAGATTGTCTTAGCAACCATGCCTAAACACAGCTAGTTTCCTTGCCAATTATTTATTATTCCATTTTGTATAATTCTATCTGTAAGTAATTCAATATGGATATTCCTTAGATTGGCGAAATAACTTTTTCCTGTCTTTTTGTTTCCAAAGTTGAAATAGTACAAAGACTGAACACATTTCCCAGGTTCATTTTTTCAGAATAGTTCTCATCCATCAACCAAGGAGGGAAGAAATAAACAAGTTTTATTACTGGAACATCAAATTGCCTGGAAATCCTGTCCTACCAGATGGTAGTTAAACAAGGCATCAAGGCCTCCCAATTCGTTGGTACCTGATGACTTACTTTACTTTAAAGTAAAATTCTTTTTAAGTGAAACAAAATATGAAACATGAATATGCTGAGAAATGTAACTGAGAGTTGAAGTGAGTTAATATCTTCTACCTTCCATGGGTACATTTTAAATGTTACTGTACTCTTAAATCTACTGTGTGCTTTAGCCATGCAGTGGTTGATGGGACTTATAAACAGCATGGTTTTGCAGGTGCTGAAGTTACCATATGCAGGTCATAGGAGGTTGTTGACTTGCCCTGTGGGGTAAGTTGAGGATTTCTAGCACCTTTTGGGAAAGAAAGAAGAGAATCCTATTTCTCCTGCATCTTTGTTACTTGTTATGATTACTTTCCCAAGAATTTAAAGTTCCTGTAAGAGCACAGGAAAGGAACATGGTTGCCTTCCTGTGACTGGGGTTTTTGACCTCCATGTACCCTCTCAACTGTCCAAATAGTCAAAGCACGTTGCATAGAAATCTTTCCTTTGAGTAAAGTGGCTTATTTAGTTGCTTAATGATAGTAAGTGGTGTATAGTTAGTGCTTTGTGAACAAAAAGTCCTTTCTAAGTCTCTTACAGGTTTAAAGATTAAGAAAACATGCAGGCCTACTTTTGCGTAGGGTGGTTAACTTAGCTTGTGTTCTTCACAAGAAAAGCCTGCTCTATGGGTAGTGCTGTCCCTTGGATAGGTATTGCATACTACTGTCCACTCACATTTTTAGAAAGTCTTGCTTAAACTTACCTGTGTTAGACAGAGTAACTTCCAAAAGTGGCATGGATTGTAGTCAATTCCACTGATTTGTTTCGGAAGGAAGGATGTTTCCTTCCACCATGAAAAACATACCATCATACCATCGAGATAAAGTTAAATTTTCTGGAATTGTGAGCTGCAGAAGGTTTAAAAATAGCAAAGTGCAGACAGGTTATCTTCTGATAATACTGTTTGGTGGGTTTGGGTTTTTTACCCTGGCTTCTGGTGTTCCAGATATTTGAGGATTCAGTCTTTAATACTTCTGAGTAAAGTTTTTATTTGTTGATTGCCCTTGACAGTCTTGCTACGTCTTCACAGACTTTTTTTATAATCTCAGTGACTTCTTAGTTTTAACAATATGCTGATGCATTTTCTGCCTTTTTTTTTCTGTTTCATGTACATAAGTATTTCAAACCGCAAAATAAAGCAAGTCTAGCTAGAAATAAGTCAGAAGTAATAATGCTGTGCTATCTTCCTCGTATCTGTGTATTCTGTCATCTTGTCTGGTGGGTAGGATTTGTTTCTGTTTTAGTATAATCGGAGATTTTTTTTTTTTTGCTCCTAAATTTCATATGTTTTAAAGAGTTCTTCTCAGGGGGAAGATAACTTGGCAAGTTATTACTTGTAGTGGGCTTCTAGATTCCAAATGGTGACTGGTGGAATTCACAGTGATCAGTTTGCTTCTGGGATGTATCATTACTGTGGGATCTATTTGGCTGAACATGAGGATGAATTGCTAAGCCAGTGGATTGAAGATGAAAACTATAGAATGTTCTGCCTCAATGGGTACTTTAACAGGCTTCTTGAGTTTGATAGCTATTTAGTTTGAAAAAACCTAACTACTTTTCTTAAAATTAAAAGAGATTTTTTTGCCTTTCAAGGAGATTAAACTTTTAAGAACTGTTAAGCAGTTTTCATTTTGATAATTCATTTCAAGTGTGCTAATTAAAAGGGTTGTAAATTTGCCTTTAATCTTTCAGGCCAGGTTTTGGACCATGTTCTGTTAATACTTCTGGATTGTGTTGCTCCATGTCTCACTTTATTGCTACAGTAGAGCAAATAAATAGCTAAAGCAGTCTTACGGGTACTTTTTAATGGATGCTTCTGTGTAGAAAGTGTCGGTCTTTTAAAATTACTTTGGTAGCAAGCAGTAAGATCTGGGAATGGTTCCACAGAAGAAGTGTCTTGTTGGCTTCAAGGGTGGTTTGATTCTGATCTCATGTTCAAGTACCATAATGAGGCAATTAATGTAAGATTCCAGTAACTATTTCTGTTGAAGTCTATGATGGTGAAGCTTACACCTTCTCAAATGATGGTATTCCATATCGAAAGCTACCATAAAAAAGCTTTACCTTAAAGCTTCATAGATTCTGTGTACTCTTCTCTGTGTGACAGTTCCTGAACTGCAGATATTGTTGAGAGTAGAATAGGTGCCAGGTACTCAAGATCCTCTTTATTCTTCTATGAGTCTTCTGCTGAGCATACATTCTGTTTATAATACCTAGAATGTCTTAAGACGTGGAAAATGGAACCTGTTTCTTTGCAGAACTGTACACGCTTTTAAGCTGATCCTTATTTGATTTGTGCTGAGCCATCTTTGAGTTTTCACTTTTGTTTTGCATATAGGGTTTTTTCCCTTTTTCTGATGCCTCCTTGAACATTTCATAGGTTTTGAAACCCTGTATTGCCACACACCTTAACATTTCTGATACTCTCTTGCAAAAAAACAAACACACCCTCTCTGTTTGAAAAACCACAACTCTTCAAAAATATTAAAATGACAGTTTGTGGATCTGCATTAGCTCTCTAATCAACAGTGATCAATAAATAACTAAGTTATGGCAATATTTGAGGGAGTAAAAGTACTAATTTGTAGCAGTGATCAGGATTAGGTTCATATCTTTTTTTTTTGTATTGCAATCTTGCATTCCCTTACTTTCAAACAATTGTAGTAACTATTTGCAAGTAACAGATTAGAAAATCTGAGGGGAACATTTTTTGAGAACAGGAAAACATTATTAAATGAGAAAGACGTCCAGGTCTAGAGTCTGTAGCAGAGTAAATGAATTTTGAAATTGGAGGGGGAAGAAACTTATTTTGTATTCTACCCCCTAATTTGCATTAATAATATAAAGTTACTATATAGTTGCCTCGGAGAATAGGAGAGGAGGAAAATGCAAAGGCACACTTTGTGTAGAAATAAGCCAGTAGAAATTGTTTGGCTCAATTAAAGAATTACATGCTTCAGGGAAGTTATTCCAGGTGATGCCTTGGGGAGCTGGAACACAGGTTACACAAAGAGTTGAGGGGAATAAAATGGGTACTTATTGAGAGGCCTACAAAAGGCCTACAAAAGCCACACCCTAGCAGTATGAGTACCACAGTTGTGGCCCCTGCCTGGATGGCTCCAAGATGGAAGCAAAGGAGGGCTTGGTCACAAAATCTCACACTTTTATAGGTTTTGGTTAATTTGCATAAACCTGCGCTTCTCTTTCCACATTGTTTATGCTTAGAGTCTGAAGTTTGGAGAAACTGTCCTTGAGTTCTCGACTGGAATAGGACTGTTTTGTCTTCATCACCCTAGCACATCAGAAAAGCACATCCAAGCAGAATAGAAAAACTTAAAACTTAAGGCATCAAAGGTATAAAATATTATCTGTACTGATTCTTGAAATAAATTACCTTTTTAATATGTGAATATAATAATCTGAGTGGATGATACTTTCATTCTGCTCTCATATTACTGGCAACTATATCCAGTACTTTTGCAACTGTACTTCATTACAGCTCAATTCTACAGTAAGGAAAATTACAAGCTATGCCACAGAATTTTTAAAAAAAAAATTAATTGGCCTTTAGGCAAGGAATTAGATCCAGAGAATAATTTGTGTTCAATTTCTGCATTTCTCAAGGCTTTGACATGCTTTTCTCCTGTTCAAGTCCTATTTTGGCAATAGTATCTTAAGTTTTAGCCAGCTGTGTGTATCTCTGGCTGTTAAAATAATTTTGGATTGCTAGGTTTCCTGCAGTATCTTAATGGGCTTCCCAAACAGTTTCCTGAAACAGCTGATCCTGTAGTCTTGTAGGAGCTAATGCTGGCACAGAGGGTTTACAGGCACACTCCTGGGAAGATGGGAGAAAGTTTAACAGACTAGATTCAGATCAGCTTTTGTGAATAGCAAATAATTGTGCTGTTAAGTGATTGGCAAGCTGTTAGTGAGACATCAAAGTATCACTAGCTGCTGGCAATAGCTTTCCATATCACTTTTTGATGTAAAGTACAAGTGATAAAGTGAACTTTTTATTATGTCCTGTGGTACTTGTGGCATATGGAGCCACTTTTGTGATGCAGTTAAAATTTATTTTGGACAAGGGACTTTTAGCAACATTTATACATTACTGCTTAGTAGAATGTGTTCTCTGGTCTTTGGGAAGTTCACTTCTTGAAGTGTTACTACAGCATGGCTCAAAATGATGTTTCAATCAAGCAAATACACACAAGTGATATGGCCACTTGAAATGCCTATGCTTGATATTGGTTAGAGAGTATAGAGTACCTGTATTGGGTATTGGCTAGAGAGTAATAAGAGCTTTTGATTTTGTTCATGACCTAAATTCTTAGGAGAAAATTAAGAGCTCTTACTTTCATGTATTTTCTTCCCTCTTCCTTAGAGGCTGATGAGAATGTCCATCTAAACAAAGTGTAACCTACAGTGTTTAAGAAGAGGAAGATGGAAGAAAACAGAACTGCAGGATAAAATGTATCAACTATTAAGGGAGGGCACAAAAAACACTGCCTTTGTTCTGTAACTCCTCCCTTTTGGGTTATTTTAGTACCCTTTGTACATCCATTTCCCAGCTGACAGCTTTGGCTACTGGAATTGTATGTTGAGTGAAATGAGACTCAGAATTGAATGGACTGAGGTGCAACATCTCAGATGCTATTTCAAATGGCAACAACATTCTTGCACCTCATTAGACCTTTATCAAAAATACTGATAAAAAATCAGCCTTTGAAAATCAAAACTGGTGTTTATACTGAGAGAGTCAAAAATCATAAATAAGAACATGTCTCAGATATTCACAAAAAGCTGAAATACTGGCACACATCAGTGTGTTTACTTAGATACACTTTTTGTTCACAAGTATGATCAGGAATATTTTTAACATGGATTGAAGTTGACAGCCTCTAAAAACACTACCACAGCTTGATTTCTTCTTTAACTCAAAACATAACTGCAAACTGTAGTCTGTAAACTTGTTTCATGTGCCTGGAGAACTATAATCTTGCTTGGAATGCGTGAAGTTAGACTTTGATCACAGTAACAGTCGTTAACATTGGCAAGAGCTAAGTAGAATCAATGCACTCTGTTCCCAACTGCTATAAAACTTGAACTTTCAAAGATCTCTGGTTCCCTGGGGCATTACAATTTATTGTTAGAGAAGAAACATAAAGAGCTTCCCTTTTGCTCCTGCCAAGAGCATATGGTGGGATTTTTTTCTTAAATCACCCATATTCCTTGATGTTTCTTCTGAATAATCCATAGTCTTCTAAAGAAACATTTGCATCTTGAGGGAATATAAAATCAATTATGTAATTGTTTCATATGTGATTTTTGACTTAGCTTTAGAGAACAAGCATATAATCTCTCCTGTAAAGATGGTGAAGTTGCCTAAAAATTTTAGCTATGACTTTTTTTCTTTTACAGTCTACAAAGTAAAAGTGGAAAGAAAGAGCTTACTAGAATCATGTGAAATGTTTTGGAAATTGTGCTTGGTTAGTTTGTGATTTATTGCATTGCCATGTTATCTAACATGTTAGTGTTTGAGACATGCATTAACCTGATTTCTATACTGAGCAAATTGCAAATAAGGTATTAATACAGTAGAATTGTTATTCTGGATCTTATGCTTAAACATAAAATCTGCATGAAGCAGTTCTGATTCCTAGGATGAAATGTAACTATAGAGGATATTCGCACCCATAAAGCCACCCATGGATTTAAATAACAAACTTATAATAAATAAATAACAGAAGTGAAAAAAATGTTTCTACAGTTTTGCATCCAACATCTCTACCAATCAACTGCCATAAGTTTGTTTAGTTTTTTTGTTTGTTTGTTTGGGTTTTTTTTGCATCTCTCCAATCCATAATGCTTCCTGTGCTGTTCTTGCACTATCTGTAAGAGATAGAAAGCAGTAGGGTATAGCCATGTGTGACAGGTGATGGCTGAGTTCACAGTCAGCCTCTTGCCCTTAGGCAGAAGAGAAAATGATTTGGCTCTCTTTCTTTTTTTTTTTTTTTCCCTTTATCAAACCAGTAATTTGGAAGGAGAAAATTAAAAGAATTTACAATTCTTAAGAGTTGCAACATTGTACCAATATGACTGAAGCTAGAAGGTGGGCTAAAACTACTCAGAGAATTGATATTGTATCAACTGACTTTGCTCAAGGAAGCACTCCAAAATACAGTATTTGGTGTGCAACGATGATGTTCAATTTATTAAAAAATTTTTTTTTGTGAAGGGAAAGCTATATGAAAAAACCAATCTGAGTAATTTAGCTTTTGCAGAGCTCCCTAACCTTAGATTTTTTTTTTGTGATTCCACTTTTTTTTGATCACAGAAATCACCATTGTGATAATCTAGGTTGACTTTTGCCTAACATAGACCATAGAACTTAATTTTAAGTCTTCAGGGAGCGATAAATTACCACTAATTTTGGAAAGATTTTTTTGGGGTGCTCTGATCTCACCATTTTTCTTGTCTTTACCCATATATCTAGCAAAGTAGTACTCTTAGGATATTGTCCATTCTTAATCATAGGTAAAACTTATGTGGAGAATACTGTAAATATTTTTTTACCAGCTGCAGAAGGACTAACTAAACTGACTGGTGCAGATGTTGATCTGCTAGCAAATGTAGCCCAGTTTGGTCTGTAATCTCAGTCTCAATACATATTGATGTGATAGTTGTAATGTTGGCAAAACAAGTAGGTCTGTGAGGACTGGAGTTTGGTCAGACTTTTGTTGCATATGAGGAATATCTAGTTAGGAACAAACTTTTCCTGCAGTTGAAATAGAAACAATGTCTCTAGTTCATTTGAATTCTGTGGTGTATTGTTGGAGATGAGCTCATGAAGCATCTTCTGCCTCTGTGAAATTCTTCCTTTGTCAGACTCTTCTCCTCTGTCTGGCTGCTTATCTTTTTATAAAAACTTGAAGGAACTTAATGTCTCTCAGGATTTCACGACCACCACCAACATGGGCTTGAAATGCTGTTGAGAAATTGAAAATCCTTGTGAAGTAAAGAGGAGGAATTTTTTCAGACAGTGTGATTATATAGATTTAATTTGTGTGTAAAAAACCCAGTAATGATAATGACTAAGGAAGAAGAATACAGTTTTAACTGAGTACAGACCCTTTAAAATCCTGTGTTTAATTCAATAATGAGCAATTATTTAAGAAAAACAGGGCTTCAAAAGGTGGTGGGGAAAAGTGATTGATAGATACTAAGTACAGCCTCTCTGAAAAGAAACTTAAGGCTGTAATAACCCTTATATTGCCCACTTGGCTGGAAAAGTTGTACATTTTATTGATGCTTCAACCTTCTCCCATCTCTGCTCCAGGGATTACTGTATAGGAACTATATTGAACAGCATGCTGGGAGGAGTCCCTGCATGCTTATAGAACAATGCAACTGAGCAGATGTAGAACATGTGACAGGGCCTCTGATCCCAGGCTTGTGCCTATGAAACAATGACCAGGACTTAAAGTATGCTATCTCCTTCTGTTTCCCAAGTTTCCAGACGTTGTTACGCAGTTAAAGCTCATTTTCTCTCTGTCTCAGTGTAGCTGGCATTTCATTCTACACAGTGACACAACCTGAAAATGGAGGAAAGAAGAAAAGCCCCTGTTCTAGCACAGGTTGTGAGCTGATAGGCAGGGAAGCTTCCAAAGAGGAAGGTACCATGGGCTTGAACTTTTCACTGCGAGGATGCTCTGAACCTGAATTTCCAGACAGATGAATTTTTTTGCATCAAGTAGCAAGTTAATCAATAATATGTATTTCTCTTTAGAAATGGTCATGCAATACCAGATGTTGCTTTGTCCTGTTAGGTCTTCAGTGCATTACATGTGAACTGAAATAATTTGCTGAATTTGGTTTCACAAACAAGATGAGCAAACAGATCCCTCTTTCTAGAACTTGACAGGTTTAGGTGTGAACCAAGCCATGAGCTCCTTGGTACTATCAAACTTAGGCTCTTTTAAGTATATGTGAAAGCACAGCTCTTGGTGCCTGACAAACTTTGTATGTGATTCCTTTTAGATCTTAGATTTTAGTAACATCTATATATAGGAATGAGTTTTAGATTGGGGCAGATGGTAATTGCCTGAATATTTTCTGGACCTACTCCATGAAGCTTTTAACTTTTTCATAATGTATTTTTTTGCATTTCAGACAATAAACTTGATGTGCTTACTGGTTTATATGACAATAACATTCAATTCTATTTCGGGGCTTTTGTTTTACCACTTCAGATAGTTGACCTGTTATAATTCTCAACACTGGAATATGCTCCTGTGACCTTTTCTTCTTGTGAAGTTAGGCTAATTCTCTCTTTTCTGCAGTTTCTAGCTGTTAATATGTTTTGTTTGAATAGGGTGTCTCAAGTTAGGATTTGTCTTCAATATTTTAAATTAAATGTGAAATGTACGAATGTATTCTTTATTTGGAAATGTGTATTTAACATTAATTTCATAGCAATATTGGCATATAATTCTAATTTAAGTTTTTCTTAATATTCATTTGAAAACAACTTCAGTTCACATAGCTTAATTTGTGCTTATTATTAAAACAATGCATAGAATTTTCTGGTTATTACAGCCTTGTTAATTAGCCATAATCCAGTATTAAGTTTGCTTTTCCAGAATTCCTGGAATAAGGTACTGTCTTCTGAAATTCCCCTCTTACAGATGCAAAAATATATTTTCAATATATTTTTAATGGAGAGAAAGTTTCTCGTTCTCTTAGTTGAGAGATCCCCCTCACTAGAGGACCTACTAATACAGGAAATAAAGGATAAAAAGATTCAGTCAATGGAAAAATCAGGACAAATACTAACTAGAAATACTAAAATATTAGTTGCCCTAAATGGCATTCTATGATGTAAATTCAGTTTGAAAAACTGAAGTAATTATTGGTCTCATTACATTCAGGCAAGAGGTATTTTTAATATTTTCTTTTTATTTTAATGATATCAGCCAGAAAACAAATAAGTGCAATAAAGAATGGTAGAAGTATAGACTTGTGGTAAAAACAGTAACAAAACTAAAAAAAAGCTCTCTAAAAATTCTTTCAATGTTGTGATCATTCCTGAACTATTAAACAATTCTTAAATTTGGTATTGTTCAAAATCTTATAAATGGTTTCACAGTAATTATACAGGAGTCCTAAAAAACCAGGAATTTTTTCAGAGCAAACAGCTTAACAGCTTCCAGTTAATGGAATGCATCAGAGTATCATACTCTAAGCAAGGTTTTTGGTTTCATTTTTTTTAACTGTTTCTCACTAAAAAGATACGATAATTCAGATTCTTAGAAGACTTATCAATCCTGTCTGTTATGATGGCAGCAGCTTACAAAATTGTAAAACATGCAAGTGTGTCTTGCCTTTTGTCATGAACTGTCTAGTCAGCAAAGGTCTTAAATTTCTTCCTGACAGCAAGTTCTAATCTTATAGGTTCCTCCTTCTATTGAGAGGTCTGTGGACTATGAGGAATTCTAGAAGCAGTCTTTTATCAGTCATCTTTTTAAATTTTCTTGAGCTGAGAACAGATCATTTTTAAAGCTATCTGATACATTATCTAAATGTAAACCCTCTCATTTTAGATCAGTTCTTCAAGTGAAAAATATGAAAAAAACCTGTCAGTAGAATAGATAAACTGTAATAGCCATTATTGCCATTGCTTAATTCCTTTTTATTAGTGTAGTTCCATTTTTGGATTGAAGATTTTCTAGTTTTGTTCTCTTATGGGGAGCAGGTGACATGTAGAGGGTGGATCAGAATGCTTGAAATTAGAGGAGGAAACCAAACTGTGACAAACCTGTGGAAAACTCTGTTCTCTGGACAGGTTATCAGACTTGGTAACATTCCATGATTGTGTTTGAGCTCTGCAGTTTCTACGGTACTTGATGCTTGCTCTTCATGAAGAATTCCTAACCCTATCTTTCTTCTTTAAGGTCAGCAATATAGGAGCAGACAGAGCCAATTCGTTGTCCCACTCTTGACAGGAAAAAGAAAAAAAAAAGAGAACTAAGATTAGTTGCTTCAAAAATAATAAATAAGATAAAGAAAGTAAATGAAAGAAAGTAGTGGCACTACAGTGACTTATTTTGACTAATAAGAATGAAAATAAATTTTTTTTAGAAAAGCTATCTAATGCTTGGTTCTCACAGGCCGTACTGGAGTCATTCCATTGAAAGCATTATTTGGGGCATCCCTTAAGGAACTGCAGCTTTTATTCTGCCTGCCCTAACTTGGCAGGTCTCAGGGCAGATAAGTGGGGTGTCAGTGATGAGTTCCTGTGTTAACTTGTGGGTGTCTGCAGGGAGACCTGTACTATTAAACAGTCTGTTGGTGACATAGAAGACAATAGCAGGGTGACTGGATTGCAGCCTTCCTCAAGAGAGTGGAGACTGTTCAAGGGCATGTAGTGACAGGGCAAAGGGGAATGGCTTCAAACTGAATGACAGTGGACTTAGATTAGACATTGGACATTAGACATTAGGAAGAAATTCCTTACTCTGAGGGTGGTGAGGCAATGGAAAAGGTTGTCCAGAGAAGTTGTGGGTGACTCATGCCTGGAAGTGTCCAAGGCCAGTTTGGGTGGAGCTTTGAGCAACCTGGTGTAATGGAAGGTGTCTCTGCCCATGGTAGAAATTGTAACTAGATGATCTTTAAGGTGGGCCCTTCCAATCCAAACCATTCCATGATTCTGTGATTAAAATACACTCCAAAACCTACAGGCAGTGGAAAAAGATCAAGAGATAGTAAAGCACAAGACATCAACACAGAACAATATGGATTGCCCTTTAGATTAGTTTCAAACAAAGGAGTGTTCTTCTGAGGCCAAATAAAAGCTGTGTAATTAGCACAAAAGATTAACTTAATTTCTTGCCAGAAGGTGAGGGATTCTCTGAAAGGCTCTAGATAACACTGGGAAATTTTATATATTCCAAGATAATAGTGGATGAAATGCTGAAGATGAGCTCCTTGTTTGACATTGTGGCCAGATGAATAATGTAATCTACTGTGCATGTTATGTCATCATTGAACAGGACTAAAAAGGTTGCATTTTCATTTATGTATTTTAGTAAACCGTATGAATATGCTACTTACTGTCTCTGTAGCTATAGACAGGATTGATTGAATTTTGTATTCTGATTTTTTTCAGTAGAAAAAAAAAATTTATGCTTGAATGTTTGTTTTATGAGTATGCTCTGATCCAAGCAAAACTTTAACTTGTTTGGTCCTGTGGCCTGTGTGGGACAGAAGATCAAAACTAAATCATCACAATGGTCCTTTCTGGTCTTAATATATTTACTATAACTTTGTCAGTTGGAGCTGAGAGTCATTTTTAATACTTCTATGGTCTTTCTTCTAATAGTAACAATTTGAATGGTTTAACATAGTCCTACTGCTTCCACGGATACTAAAGGGATCCTGAGTGTTAATGGCAGTACTGCCACTGGCCTGCTATTTTAGAAGAATAGGTGAAAAACTTAGGAAGTTGCATACCTCACCACGGTAAGCTTCCTTTTTCCTTTGCTTTCCTTTTATGTTAGACATGGAACAGTAAAGAAACTCTGGGTTCTGTTACCATAGCTACTTGGTTCATCTTAAATCCCAGAGTAGCACAATCTAGCTTTTCCAAATTGCCAAAGAACTGTTGCTCACAGCTTTTGTAGCTGTAGACAAAACTGATTATTTCTCTGTTCTTAACTATTTCTTCCATTAAATGATGCTTAAATCCCCTCCCTCCTTACTTTCCAACACTCTGTCTCTTGAATGAGTCAGTTAATTTGTGTTCATATTGTGAAGTTCCCTGGGTGTGAATAACCTCTAGCTTATCTGACTATAAACTTCAGATTTGAACAATGTCTGCTTATTTGCAGTGTTGTTTCATCTTCTCATTTGAATTAAACACATTCTTGATTACTGTATGTGTGATTTGAGTATTTAAAGGACAATATACTCAATAGTGGACACTTTTGCAGTTGCTATTTGCTGCAGTTGCAGGGATGCTATTTCAAGTTTAAGTGGGCTAAGTATGTTCTTTTTTAATGTTTATGTAGTCGTCATCGTCCTCGCTGTCTTCACCACCATGCTCATCGCAGCCTCAGGTTAGCCACAGCAGAACGAAGGCCTCACCATTGTGTCACTCTGCATCCCTCTCCTGGGCCAAACGTAATCATGTAGGTCCTGCAAAGGCTCCCAGTCCGTCAATCCGTCTGCGTCGGTGGCGGCCCTTGATACGCCTTCCATCTGTCGGGCTTCATTCTGTTGTAAGTGTAGTCCATCTTCAGTCTTTTCTTACTCTGACAACACTGGCCTTCTGCCATGTAGCTTCAGTCTTCAAGGCATCATATTTTGTTGGGGTCTTTTCTCAACCATTCTTAGGATTTCTTTCTTTCTGGTTTATTTTTTCCCTTTCCAACCATGTCAGACAGCAAAAGTACATCATTCCATGCTTTGCTGTCCAGGTATTTTTGATTCCATAAAAATGCCAAATCATTTTCAAAGCATAGAAGAAGTTTGCCTTTCATGAACCTGGTGCTTTTTTTTGCCATAGGCTCCACATCCAGCCTCCTCTTTTCACCTCATCTTCATGATCTTTCATTTGGATCTGCTAAACCAAGGAGCTTCTAATTTTTTGCCACATGGTATTATTTCTTCTGTGTTTGAGACCTGGTTTTAAGTTCTCATACCGCAAACCTAGTCTCCTTTTCTTTCACTAGCTCTTGGTTAATAGTCCCTGCGTATTTCAGTAGTGGTAAAATGTTTTCTTTAATCCCAAGGGGCTGTTTACTTTCTCACTTGACATCTTGTTTCTTCATCTAGTTTGTAGGCAAACATTGTAGTTGAATGGGAAGATGTTCCAATAAGAAAAGCTTGTCATCAAATACATAAACTTTTTTCCTTCTTCGCTCACAGACCACAAATATCTCTTGAAAATCTGGAAAAAAATTATATCTACAGAGTAGCCAATATTTCTAAATGGCCTGATGGCCACCAGCAGAAACACTGAACTGAAAGTCTCTTCTAGTGCTATTTCATCCTGCTTTTAAGGAATGATCACACTTCTAGTGCATACGTGAATAGAAAAATAAATCTTGGTATGTAGAAAAACTGGGGCATTGATTTTGTTTTTATCATTCTTTGATACTGATCACATTTTAACTCTATTCCTGGAAATTCTTCTTTGAAATGCTTGGATTTTTTACAGAGGTGAAATAACTACTCTGACTGTGGTCCAGATAATTTTCTTTTTCATTCAGATGTGTCTTTGCACATGTGGAAATCCTCAGTGTTTTACTGCTATTAAAAATTAGTGTCAAATGCTTCCACTTTTTAATAGCTTTTGTATTTTTATTCTGATAAATATCTCAAGATGAGGCCTTTTCCCAGATTCCTTTCTCTTCATGTGAATAGTAATTGCTTTTATTAAGTATCTAGCTCTCATGTAATTCAGAACTATGGAACATTCTTGATGTTATCATTTGGAACTAGTTAAATATTTTGAGATCTGAGGAGGCGTGAAGTTAAGCACAGACTTAATTCTTCCCAACTCATGTTTCTTACCCCTCATTTTTTTTCGCTGACTTTGACAAACATCTGACATTTTACTTGGGGATTTTATTGTTTAGCAAACCATGGAAAATTATGTCATATTTCTGTAATTTGAAACTGTGACATTATTTGAATTTGACTTATCTGTGCTTGTTGTTAAGAAAAGACTTATTGAAGGAGACTTGAGCTTGAGTGTGCCTACCTAGAACAAAAGCATTAATTGAACATGAGTTTACTTCAACAGTAAATAAACGATGACTTGTCTAAAGATGGACATTACAGGATAAGCTGTTGTCATTATAGCAGAAAACCAAGCTGAGGGTTTTATTAACTTCAGAAAATGTCTAAAAACAAGTCCTCATTCACTAGTAGTGAGCATTTGCTTTAAAAATGTTTAGAAAATTAATTGAGCTTTCAGTACAGCTCTGGCAAAACAGAAGCTTGATTCAAAAAGGATTTAAAATATTATACCTTAATTTCCCCGATGTCCTGTCTTCATCCAACAGATAAAAATTGCAAGGCCTATACACAAAGATTTATCAGTGAATACGATATAGTCTGATATGTATTGGTAACTAAATATTGTTTTCATCTTTCCACTTTTGTATAACATGCCTTACAAGAAAATCAAGAACACACAACGTATTTAAATTAGTTTAATATGTAAGAAACAAGACCGCATTTTTGGCATTAAAGCTGTCTCAGTTGGCTTGGTAAGATTTGAATGACAAGGCAGTACTTAATGTCCTCTCAAGAAATAGTATAGTACAGCTCTGATATTCCACTAGGTGTACAAAGAGGCTGAACTGCTCAGCACTGCATGAGGCTAATGTATGAGAAATGTATGAACATTTTAGTATTGCTTTTATTAAGAAATCTATTCTCTTGAATTTAAGGGGTGGGGGGTGAATATCCTATATATTGTGTTTAAAAGAAGAGTTGAACTTTCTTGTAGTTTTGAGTACATTTGTACTGCTAAAACATTGACAAATAGAAAAAAGATGATTTCAGAATTTAGAGCAAAAGTTTTGATGCTGGGAGACTTTTTCTAGGTTCCTTAAATAAAACCACTTTTCCTAGTTGAAAACTTTCCTTGACTTCGATGGTGGTTGATCTTGGCTGGACATCAGATGCCCACCAGGCTGCTCTGTCACTTCCGTCCTTTGCAGACCAGGGCAGGGAGAAAATAAGAGAAAAAAATTCATATGTCAAGATAAAGGCCGTTCAGTAAAGCAAAAGCTTCACATGAAAGCAGGGGAAAACAAAAGATTTATTCTGTACTTCCCATCAGCAGGAGATGTCCAGACACATCTTGAGAAGCCAGTCTTCAGTATGTGTAGTGGTTGGCCAGGAAGACAAATGTTAGAATAACTAATGCCTGTCCCCTCTTCCTCCTCCTTTCTCAGCATTTAGTGCTGAGCAGACCTCATATGGTACAGAACACCCCTTTGGTCAGTTTGGGTCACCTGTCCTGGCTGTGTCCCCTCACAGGATTTTGCCCACTCCCATCCTACTGGTGAGGGTGAAACGCTGGAGGGAGGGCACGGAGGCAGTGCCAGCGCTGCTCAGCAGTGGCCAAAGCCCTGGGCTGTCATCAGCACCTCTCCAGCTACCAATGCAAAGCTCAGCACTGGGAGGGCTGCTCTGGGAAAATGAGCTCCATCTCAGCCAGACCCAATACATATTTTTAGATTAGGTCTCCAGATGAGCTAAGAACATATAATATAAAGAGAAAAAATTGAAAATACTGTCCTGAAACAGATGTGACAAATTTTTAAGGTAAGCTAACAGTATGCTTGTTTAGTAATGTTGACTTTCCCTCAGTCCTTGTTATTTTCTCTTCTAGCTCATCTATTCTTTTAGTATCTGCTTGCCTTAGGTTTTGCTGCCTTTTATGTGTCAAACTCACTGCAGTATATTGGGTATGAATAGAGATGTCACTATTTTGTGAGAAAAAGCCAGAAATAGTCATGCTAAAAACTTGTGACCATCATTCCAATGGTCTTTGTTCTAGTCACAGTAGTTTAACAGAGACCCAAATGCTTTTCACAATCCTTCACAGTATGTTTGCCCAAGCACATCCCATGCTGCAAAACGGAAGTTACAGACGTCTGACCTACTCAACAGCAATTGCATCACTTTTTCCCTTTTTCTTTAGAATTTATTGAATCTATACCATAACTAGTATTCTTCTTTTTTGGATGTTTTTCCTTTGGCTTCTTGTAATTCCTTATGAGCGAATTCATACAGATAAACCTCTGAGGTTTTTCTTCTCTTAAAACTGTAGCTGCTTTTGTTATGATCTTTCAATTCGATGTATCTGATTTTTTAATTTCTGAAGGTTCTGCAAAATTGTCTTTTCCCTATCTTTTCAGTACTCTTCAATAACTTGACAGACTCCTGATGCCAGTTTCTTGACTTAACACCAAGTAGCGTTTTTTTCCTTTCCCAGTCACTACCTGTATTACAAAGCATTCTGCTAAGCTGGCTTGTGAGGCTTCTTGCTTTGCTTCTTCCTTTCAAAAGCAAGTGTAAGGGAATAATAAAAATACAAGATATAGTTGGAAGAAATTGCCTGAAATCTATAATATAACACTGAATCTGCTTTTATAATGTAGTCTTTCATAGATAAATTTTAAGCAGGGTGTGGTGAGATTTTTTCAGTGGATCCATGAGACCAAGGCCATTTTTTTCCCTCCAGTAAGTTCGTCCCCGAAATGAGGCTTTTTGGAAAAGAAACGAGTTGCACATAAATTTGACAAACAGTTTTGTCTTGACTTAGCAACATTTGAAGATCAAAGGATTTCAAATGCATGAAAATTGAATACCAACATTTAGATTGGGATAATGGTGTAAGTATTGTGGGGGTTTTACCTTAAGAAGGGGAGAGGTGGAGGGATTTTGAATCAGATTCATCACATTGGGAAAGATTAATCCAGTTACTTGTTTCCTTAAGTTTTAAGCAACAGATTTTTATAATAAAAAGTTTTAGGTCATCATGACCATTCAAACCCTATTGTTTCTCTGTGCTTATGAGTATGCAAATATTTTTCTGTCAAAAATTATTGAAATCCTAATTTTTCAAGAAATGTAGCAGATCAACTTTACTGCTATCTAAATTAGATGAAAAGAAATCTCAATGGAGGGGGACTCCGTACATTAGAACATACGGTAGAAAACTTAATAGTGGCATGGCACTTTCCTTCTCTACAAGGTTGGGGAATTAAACATGAAAAACACAGCATTTCTCACGGTTTATGGCAATAGCACAATGAAAGCATGTTATTTAGATTAGTCATGTACAAAAACTCAGCAGGATTCTATAGGAGTCTGTCTCTAAGTAAACTTTATGAAAAGTCAATCATGCTTTTTTTGATGGCTTCCTTATTCATCTTCTTTCTATATATAGGCTCAGCATTCCAAGCATGCCAGTAGTGTTTCTCTAGAGAAAGGGTGTTTATTAGAATTTGACAAAGAACATAACACCCAAAATGGTCAAAAGGGCAACTGTAGCTTGTTTCTAAATGTGGTCAAAATTGACTCCTGAACATCTCAAAATCCTCTGAAATAGTGATGTACTCTTCTACTTCATGTCACCTTGAGCCCAGGTAGAGTATGTTCAGATGTAGGCTTTAAATTTGTAAGCCACTTCCTTCCTAAAGTAACACTAACTGGCAACGGTCTTTCCCCTAATCTTGAAATTTCTTAAACCCCGATTTCTTCGCCGATATTTTTAATTGATAAGTGAACAGCTGTGAAGTGATATGTCTGTGAAGGGAATTAGGTGACAGTGTGGGATTTGACAAGCATGCTCAACCTTGCCTACCTGCACACTCTTGTAGCACTACAGTTTAGATATCTGTAAATAGTTGGGTGATAAAAAGCAGTAATAACAAGATGCCATTGCATGTTACCTACTATCATATGTGGTTTTATAGATACCCATGGTCCTTTGAAGTTTGCAACTGGGTAAGTCAAGTTCTTAGGGCTGTTTGGTTTTGCTAAGTCATGGCTCTGTTTGGCCTTCTGTGAAACAAAATTGTCAAAGGCCATTTCACTTAGACTGCTTGAATTTCCGGTGGAAAGATCCTCTTGCCCCTTTGATAGATGCCTCATCTTCAGTGTCCAGAATGCCTATTCTCCATTCTAGGCTCTTTGAAACAATAATGAAACAGGGTATTTGTGCCTTTCACACTTTTAACTGGTCATGGAAATAAATCTTAAATGAGAGTGAGATGAGGGGAAGTTGTGTGGTTTTTTGTTTTATTTTTCTTTTTTTCTCATTTTTGAGCTTGCTACACAGGATTTCTGTAAGCTGTTGGCAGTTCCTCCACAGTGCTGCATTCTTCGGCCTTCTTGATATATTTCAAGGACTTGTGGTGACTTCTTCTCCTTCACTCTTGTTCTGGTTGTTTGCCACATACCTTTTAAAGTTTTTTCTCATGGCCATCATCAAAAAGGAAATTTTGAACCCAGTCTTTAAAAGATTATATGACTTTGAGGTTCTACAACTTATTTTATACTCTAATCTGCTTCTAGCAAGTTTTTACATTTTTGGAGTCTTAGAAAATTCATGTAAGCCTAGCAGTAATTAAAAGATGAAGGAGAATTACATAAAATACATTTTCACACAAGTTGGATTCTTGATTGTGAAGAAAATCTGAAGTCCTTTTTCCATTTGCTCAAAACAGTATCATGTTAAATTATGGATCAAAGTTCAGATGCAGACTGGACAGACTAGACAGATAAGGAATTAAAGCCATCAATTGCTATTGAGCACAACAGTGGCATTGGCTTTTGGCTCAGAAGTGATGATAGATCTTCTGCTCACAGGTTCAAAGACCACTGCTTAGTGAGTGCTGGGAACATGTATTGGTGGAGCAGCATGCTGTGCATGCCCCCAAACTTCTGCAAAAGCTTTTGCTGCTCACTGTAGTTGCCAGCACAGTACTGGGCTAGGTAGATCTTTACTAACTGTAACCATTTTTTATGTCATGTCACTTGGTGCTGTCACTGAACTTCAGTCCTTACTGAGTATGATGAGTATGATGCCACTTTGAAAATTCAGCCTGGGCACTTCTGGTTATTATCCTTCCCACCTAAGATGTGTTTATTTTGACTGCCTGTGAAGAGGAAACTGGTTAACTGGGGTTGGCTTATGAGGAAAAAATTATTTTGACCAAGTGAGTATTTTCAGTTCTAAAATTTTACAGGTTCAGAGTTGAGTCCTTCATCACTTTGTTATGGGAGATAGTTTAGTGAAGAATTTGTTATTTATATTAAAATCTGGTTTTGATGTTTATGTATTTGAGCTGATGTTACTTTTAATTCAGTAATGAAAAATAGAGTTTTTATGTCAAGCTATAATTGGACATACTTCCAGATACTTTGCTGCATGGATTCTTACTGATATATGCATTGCAGACAGTTTCTTTATATTCTAAAGTGTTCCTCACTTGACTTCTGCCATTCTGTATAGATCCAGAATGTGCTTCCCAATTGTGATTTCTTTTGTCCAGGTTTTTGCATATTATGGTGATACGTGCTCATTAATCATTTAACAATAAGAGTTTTAGTAAACACAATTTCCTTTTGTCTTGTTTTGTCTTGCAGGCACCAAGTATAGATGAAAAAGTAGATCTTCACTTTATTGCTTTAGTTAATGTAGGTGGTCATCTCTATGAATTGGGTAAGAACACTTTTTTGTCCACTCTCTCCATTAGTTTGAAACAAATGCAAGAAATGATGCTGTTAACTGTCAAAGTTTCAGAGCGATTTCTTGATGTTATGTAGGGCTTAGGTTCTTTTCAGCTGCATCTTAGAGGTCTGGGGATTTCTTTCAAACAACTGCAGCCGCCTTCTCGTAGTTGGGTTTTTTGTTTTGTTTCAGTTTTTTGGAAGCTTTTTTTGTTCTCCTTCCCTCAACTTCATCCTATTAAGATAAAATGGTACAGAATACTAGATTGCCTCCAAACTTCTATGGGCATTTATAAGGACAGGAAGCAAGAAAAATGGATACACACTCAAAATTTCACAGGACATTTGTTATATTTCTGCTCCTGAACTGCTTGTGGAAGTATTGAATTAACTGTGTGCCACTTCAAAAATGTTAGCTATATTATTGTGTGATACTGTTTAAACTCAAGGTATGTAGTCAGGGTACTGAGAGATATTAACATTCTCCAACTCAATTGTGATAGTCTGGTCATTTTTTCCTCTACTATTTGTGGTCAATAGACAGTTAACTATGCAACAGTAATCCTTATTTTTTGAAATACAGCTATTTTTCCCCTTCAGATTGTGTAGCACTTAGTTTGGCTCAGATATTCTCTAATGACTCCCATCTTAAATACGTTGCTGGGCAACTAGGTTTTCCAGCAGGCTCTTCAGAAATCCAGCAACCAGATCAGCATTTAAAAATTGCTAGTTGCTGATCTTTCCTAACGTAATTTTTGCAGTATTTTATGGTGATAAGATTTTCATCTTTTGAAAATCGGCATGTAATTAAGCAATGCCCTTAACAGGTGATAAATAATCACAACATGGGGCATAAGCATGGCTTATATATAAGCATATACAAGAAGTGCTTATGTTAATATTTAGATGATCTAAGGGGTATTAGCAGGGATAAGTCATAACCAATAGGCACACATTTTTGTATTTTATGATGCTGTGTATCTGTCAGTGGACTAGAAAAAAAAGATAAGTACTGTAGGGCGCAATAAATATTTTATGGCTCTAAATTTCAAGTCATAAGGGGTGACTTTCACTTGTTTTTGGTTGATGATGATAGATGATACATTTTCATTGTCTATTAATTTATGCTGCTTTTATGCATACATACTATGATGAGGATGTTTACTTATTTTCTGTCAGTATGATGTGCAAGAAACTCCATTTGAATTTTTCCTTAAAATAAAAAATTAGGAGAAGAGGAATTTAGTTCTGCTGCACAGTGGAATGTCAATAGTACTATTTCTTTTGTTCTTAAAATAACCTCTCTGTACCAGCGGAAGGAAGGGAAAAAAAAAAACCAAAACGACTTAAAAGTAGGAAAAGGGAAGGTTTTCCAATTGATTGGAAGAAGAAGATTATTCAGTTGATTCACTGGCTTCAAACAGTGTGGGCAGCATATGGGCTTTGGCATGGAGAAAATGCTAAGGGAAGCACATGGATATTAAATATATATGATGTTTTTGTCATAGAAAACACATTATTTATAAGCACATGAGATTAAAATGTTGTTCTGCCAATATGGAAATAGAAAAAGCCCCCAAATTAAGGTAAACTTATCTTGCAACAGTGCAGGGTATTCAGTTCTGTTTCTCTGGCACTTTCTGAGGGTTTTGCCTTGTATCTTCAGTCATGGTAGTTACAATAATGAATAACATCTTGTTCATATAAATCCAAAAGTTTTCTAACATCAAATCTATTTTTAGTTATGGAAAATATAGTTTGGAAGTGTTGTCAACTTTGGTGGCATCTTTGGGGAGGGAAAAGCCTTTTACAGGGAAGACAGAGCCCAAAGTGATTTTGATTTTGGAAATACTTAGGATACCCTGACATAAGTTTTCATACTGTTAACTCTTTGCAAGTAACCTGAAGCATATTTATATGAATGAAATTATTTTTTTAAATACTGAGAATGGCAAGCATTATTCTCTTGGAAATGCAAGGGAAAAAAAACCTATTAAAAAACCCCTATAGCAACCCTGTTTAAATGTTGTGAAAGTACTTAATACTTAGAGCTGTTGGGTTTGTTTGCTAATTTATTTAAAATGACAGAAACATTTTCAGTGATGCCAGACTCTTCAGAATGGTGGGTTTGCTACTCTGGTCTGTTGTGGAGTCCCTGATCACAGCTGTCAAACACCACAGACATACAGCTGTCTGTCTGTGTAAATCCATCAGGTGTAGCTGAAATTTTTCTACTCTACTTGAAAAACTGAAGTACTATAGCAGCACTAAAACAACAGCAACTTACAGCTTTGAAGTTTTCAAATTAAATATTGAAAAACATTTCATCGTTTTGATAGGATTATTTTTAAAAGCAACAGACTGTATATAACGATACTGAGGCAGTCAGCAGTGGAGAGATCAGGAGCTGCATGTGTGAACTTAATGAAAAAATGAGATAGAATTTTTGAAAGTGGAAGTACAAAAAATCTGTTTAAATAGTTTTAACTGGAAAAACGAAGCTTTTATAATTTCATAAATGTGTTATTCAATCCCACTTTGTCTTTCAACAGATGGGCGCAAGCCATTTCCAATAAACCATGGGGAAACAAGCGACGATTCTTTTTTAGAGGTAGGGATAGACAACCTTCTTAAATGGTGTTATACAAAATTCTTGCTGTATCTCCACATAGTTTATAAAATAGATAAATGAAAATACCTATACAAGTCTAGCTATATTTATAGTTGAATGAGGAATAGAGCGAGTGGATAGTGAGGCAAAATTAGGTTTGAAAAGAGATACTTTGGAACACTTAACTTGTGGCTCTGGATGACAGAATATCATAACATAAATGTCAGAATTGTTGACTATAACACAAGATCAGACTGGCTTATATTCTGTGCTTAGATTTTCATATACTCCTGCTCCTTTCAATTAGTACCTCTAACAAGAAGTTAGCAGATTGAAAACTTGAAATTTTTTATTATCTTTCCTTTGGTTTATAGTTTGCTAAGTATCCTGCTAGACAGAAGTTGCTTTCCTTTCTGACCCTTGCTGATAATCATTCCTCTCCACTTTCATAGCTTCTTTTGGGTGCTTATTTGTGTCATGAGCTGAGAAATTAGTTGGAAAGGGATACACTGTGTTGGGAGGATAAACTGTTATACCCACAGAATGATGCAAAGTTGAAGTTGAGAGAAGGCAATGCATAGATCTGAGTTTTATGATATCCAGACTGGGTTAGCATTACAAAAGGAAGAAACCAGAGAAACTAAAACAAACAAAATACAAAATGATTTTATAGTTTAGAAGCATAGACTAATATCTGTAAAGTTTGCAAACAATTTGTGCTTGCTTGGACAGGGGAAGAAATTGGTTAAAGCTTTCCTTATTCTGCATGTGATTTTTTCCTGTTTTTGCTGATAACATGTGTTCTCCAGATTGCACCCTAAAGCTAGATGAAGGAATTACTTAAAAACTTTCAATTACCCCACCCATCTTAGCTTCATCTTGAAACAAAGGAAGAATTCTGAAGGCAGCAGTACTAGTTAAGGCAAACTTCAGAGATTCATTTAGAGTCAGACAAGCAACACATCTGCTGCACAGAGTAATATTCAGTCACAAAAATCATCATTGCTAAGGTCCTTCATAAAACTTTTGCTCTTTTAAGCTGCCCATATGAGCACTGTAAGTAATCTTGAGTGATGGTAACGCACACCAGAAATACAGTTTATGTAGGTTTGTCACACTATTTAGTAAACCTTTATGGAGAAATCCATTTTGAGCACATTTTAGATAAAGCAATCTTCACATTTCAGTTGTGTTTTGTTTGTTTCTTTTAATATGATTTCTACTGTTTCTCATTTTGGTTTATTTTGTACTTTTTTCCCCCTAGGATGCAATAGAAGTTTGCAAGAAATTCATGGAACGTGACCCAGAAGAATTAAGATTTAATGCAATTGCACTGTCTGCAGCTTAAAAGCCTTTTCCAGTGAGGCAACTCTATTGCAATGTATTGTAAGAATAAAACTGTTGCCATATGTTAATAGTACAAATTTTGATACTTCCCTAACATCTTGACTAATTGTAGTATACGTGGAATAAACTTTGCATTTGTCCTTGCTATATTTTGCTGCTTGTTCCTACAGCAATTTTGGGTATTTCTATACAGGCATGCATTTTGTGCAAGATTTCTATGTGGTGGGTTTTTTCCCTTCCATCCTCTTAAAAGTTTTGGGAATTACTGTCTGTGAGATTTCCTCGTAATAATGATGAGCAATTTCAGAGCAGGATTATCATTTGTGTCATGCACACGTAACATTCTGAGTGGAGTATGTGGTATGGTAATGGCTGAAAACTTGGAGTATGAGGCTGTGCCCATCTTTTATTTATAATGGTGCAAGAATATTATAAGAACTTCTTCAGGTGACTCAAGTGACAAAAACATTTTTTCATTGCATTATTTATAAATAAATATATGGATGAAAATAGGCAGAAAAAGGACTTTTCTTACTGTTGGTGAGCACTAACATTTTAAAATTATCTTAATGTTTACATTTTGAATAAAACTTCACTTTGTTTCTCAAATCTAACAATGTTAATAAATTGTCAAAAAACTTTAGTTAAACCAGTGTTCGCTATTTGTATATGTGGAAAAATGATGTGGATTTTTTTCCCCCAAAAAGGCACATTAAATAATTCAAATGGTGGAACTGTGGAGGGCACACACAGGTGAATACAGCAATGTGAAGTACCTCACCTAAGTGAAATAAATGATAGATAAATGATGATTGTTGTAATGAAGTTTCGTTTAGCAACAACAGAAACAGACTAGAGATTTTAAGGCAGACATGATAGTCGTATACTTTTTTCCCCTGTAGGAATATCTATTGTAAGTGTGTCAGGTAGCATTACTGAATGCTATGTGATAGCCTTCCCCTGTGCCATCCCTCCCACTTCACCCACTGATATTAAGGTACTGTTGACCAGTTTCTGTACCTGGATTAGTAACACTGTGGTTGTTTTGAGTTTGATTTACTTGTTTGGTTTTGATTTTGGGTTTTGTTTTTTAGCTAAGCAATCTTAACACTTTAGGATTCTTGTGAAGATTGGTTTGGGTTAATGTGCATGTTTTTGACATTCAGGAAAAATATTCCTTAGTCACTCCTTTGAAGTAGAATAATTTAGTTTTGCTTCCAATCAAACCCACTGCCAAAGAAACTGAATCCTCCACGTCCCAGAGGGTGCTTTCATTCTCTATCAATTGTCATTGCAGGAAAAATGAATGGGGTTACGCCAGAAGCACTCTGGCAGGGTTTTCCTTCTTTATTGAAAAGAAAGAGGCCTGGGAGTCTGTCTTATCACTTAAGAACATCTCTTGCACTCTAAAGAAAAAGTTGGAGTGTCTGTCTAAAACATGTCACCTGGAGAGTCCAGTAACGACAACAGTCTGTTTTCTATAAGTGAGCTGGTTGGAAAAGAGGAGAAGAATGACACTAATGAGCGCTTCTATTTTTGGAGCTTTTGCTTTTTCACCCCAATAAAATGCAGTATCATTAAGATTTGCATTATGTTGCCATGCTCATTAGTAAAGCCCTGAAACTTGCTTTTAAATAAAAATCAGAGGCTTTAGTAACCAAACCAGCTGTGTTGTCTTCTTGCTAATATCAGCAAAATCAAATAAAGGTTGTCACCACCCAATTGGGATATTGCATATTTTAAGATAATGGTGACTTGGAGGATTGCCTTTCAAGTAAGCCATAGTTAATATAGATAAGGCCCTTTTAGGATAGGGATAAGGGTTGAGGAAAGAGAGGAAGTGCAGTTCAAGGCTGTTAAATAAGCTACATCAATTGTCTGCTCTAGGGCAATGGTCTCATCATATATGATTTTCAGTGTTCAGAAGATTTCAGTGGGTTTAAGTAATAAATGGCGTGTCTCTGTTTTTATACAGCTGTTAATTGCAAAATCCCTTCAGAAGTGGAGCTCCTTGTTGGGTACAAGGGCTGATTTAGACAAATTTGGGACAAAGGATAATAAGGTTAGAATAGTAAATTTGGGGTGGGGTTTTCTGTGGTCACGCTGAAAAATACATCTTGAATCTTAAGTAAAAGCTTACAAATAAGAATGCTTAGTATTTTGGCAATATAGTAATTTTGTTTAACATCTACATAGTCTTCGAATCAGTTGTTCTGCAGGGTAAGGTTTCTCTCTTTTATTTTCAGCATTAATTTCTGGTTTATTAATATATAAGATGGTACATTTTAGTGAACACTGCTGTGAGATGCCGAAGGAAGACTGCACTGCAGAAATACGTCTCACCCAGCATGGACAGTGTAACAGCCTTCCAGAGCTCGTACAACCATGCTTTGGCACAGGCTTTGGCACTGTCTCGAGGACCACAGGAGGTAAAGGGAACTATAAGCTGCTGGAATATCTCCGTCATCGACAGAACCTGTATAACATGGATGATTAAAAAAGTGAGGTATGAACACTTGGCTGACTTGTAAAGTCAAGCAAGGTCCTGATTAGAGGCTGATAAACCCTGCAGACCCCATGGTGCTTTTGGCTCTTCAATGCCCCAATGTCTGTATCATCACTGAGCTGTACAATCTCTGCTTATTAGCTCAAGCTCTGTGAGAACGTAACACTGTATTTTCTAACTTGTGCAGCCCTGCCAGAACCTCGACACCTTTGTGTGGAGGGGCATGGCTTGGCCACGGGCATGCAGTACCAGGAAATCCCTCTTCAGCCTCTGCAGTCTGGGCTAGCTGTACACACCATCTTATGGAAATGGTGTGTAGGAGTAAGGAGATGATGCATGCTCTGCGCTTACATTAATTGTAGCTGAGTGGAGCTGGTGTACTATTCAGTACTCAGGATTGTTCAAGCTCTTTTAAGTATATTGGTGCAAGTTTTCCTATGTTATTTACATACATTTTGTTAAGAAATCATAATAGAATAACCAGTACAATGCCCTTTACTTTCAATTGTGGCTGCATGATTCAGTTAAGGGAAGAAGAAGAAAGTTGTTTTCTGACATTGAAATGTATGTTTTGGAAAATAAAGACACTTAACAGCCCACATTTACAAAATAAATATGTTCTTTCCTTAAAGAAAGAAGCCTGCCTTGGTAGAAAATATTATTGTGTCAAATATTTGTAGAACTCTCCTTGAAAAGAACATGACGTAAACTGTTGCTTGACTTATCCCTAGGAGCACACACATTGAAAGGGTTTATTTTTGTCAAGTAGAACAATATTACGTTTGCTACTTTTGACAGCAACAATTAGCAGTCATATCTCGTATATGTAATCTTTCTCTGATCTAGGACTCTGGTGACTTACATTGTTAGTGCAAAGGAATAATAAAACTATTTTGGTCGCTCAGGCTTACATAGATAATTTATCTGTGACAGTTGATTTAAAATTCACTTTGAGAATGAGATTTACATGTTGGAACTTTTTTCCCTAAGTGAGGAACTTTGACTTGAAAGTTGCTGTGATCCATGCAGTCTACTTAAATACTTAATCAAATGACATGATTACTCAAATTACTTGAATTACTTGATCTAAAATATTAAATGCTTCATTTATAAGAAAAGTGATTTCTTATGAAGCGATATTAAGCAACCAGAAATATGTGAGAAACATGACCTCTTTTGAAGCCTGTTTTATAGAATTCTTAGTTACTTTCTCCTTCTTAGGCACAAGCACTGTATTCTTAGATTAAGTGAAAGACCTTAGAAACTGGAGAAAGGCTGCTGTAGTTAGTTCTCCAGAAAAATGTTTGGTAACCTCAGGTAATGCAAACTCATGGCAGCCAGCAGAGGCAGCTGATACATGTTTTATTTAGACATTTTTAACCTTTGTAATCATGGATGTTAAATAGTGAGATGAGAGGGTTGTTTTCTGATGTTCAGGCTTCTCATTCAAGAAAAATGCAGATTCTTCATTTGTATTTAGTCTTGTGGCTGATCTGGCTTGGAACAGGAAAAAAGGGTAAGAAAAATCCCCTCAAAATTACAGCTTTGGTTGTCGTATTACTCCTTGCTGGCTCTATAGCATAGATGTCTCAAATCATACCATGGTGAGGAGCTAACTGCATAACTTCCATGCATTTGTAACTTTAATAAATGACAAGCATCTCCCGTGGAACTTACTTCAGCCAGAGTCACTGCATTTTCACTCCTGTGTGTAACACCAGCAACACTGATTTCCATACACTACCGAAACTGATGGCTCATAGCTTCTTGACTTGTTGATCTCCTAAAATTCTTCTTCCCCGTTCTAAGAAGGTTTTTTGTAAAACAGAAGATGTGTTCCCAAGTAAACATCTCAGGAGAAGTGAATTTGTGTGTAGTGCAAGTTTTAAATTATCTTTTCTCACTAGTCCTTTGAAATTACGTATGTTCTGCCATGGGCTATAAAAGCAAAAGATGTGTGCAGTAACTCAGTTTTACTTACAGAGAAGACATGGAAAGAAAAAAAATACTACAAAAAGTTCAAGTAGGAAAAGATAGAATCATAAAGGTTAGAAAAGACCTCTAAGATCATTGAGCACAACGTTAACTAACATTGCCATATTCACCACTAAACCAAGTGCCACATCCACGCATTTTGAACACTTCCAGGGATGGTGGGCAGCTTGTGTCAATGCTGACCATGCTTGCATTGAAGAAATTTATCTTTATATGCAATCTAAACTTCCCCTGGTGCAACTTGAGGCCATTTGCTCTCCTTCTGTTGCTTATTACCTGGGAAAAGAGATCGAGCTCCACCTCGATACAGCCTCCTTTCAGGTAGGAGTAGAGAGTTTAAATAAAATGTCAAAATGAAATCTAGTACTCCAAAAGTCCCAAACAAACCAAAGCCAAAACACAACAACCTAATGTTGTGGATTAGTACTGCAGAAAATGGCTCTTTTCCCTGGTACTTCACTTTTCCATCCCTGTATTGGAAGAAAGGATTTCACTGTGATCAGCCAGCAGTCCATCTCCTTCCTGGCTCCCGTGCTTCGGTCAGGGTGAATGACCCTTTGCTGCAGCACAGCGTGATCCCAACCTGCCTCACATTGATCCAGGCGTGATCCTGGTTTGTGGTCACCGCAGGGGGCAGAGCTCAGCGCAGCTCCCACTCAGGTCCACGGTCGAGCCTAACTGAGGCTGGGCTTTAGCTCTGAGCCTGGAATAGCGTGTGAAGTGGAGGAATCGCAAAAAAATCTATTGCAGTGAGCCGGCGACAGGGACACGAATGAGCCAAAGCAATGGGCACTAGTCGGGTGGCGAGAGCTAAACCAGAGTCGAAGCCAACGGGGCCGTGTGGCTCCAGCTCAGCCAGGGCACCTCCGGCTCGGTCACTTTGTACGAAAAGCGCCCAAAACAACGTGTGGGTCTCCCGTAGCTGTGGAAAAGGCTCCTAACTTCGTCCACAAACGGGACAACGCTGCAGAGTGCGGAGCCTCTTCCCCGGGATCGCGGCGCTGCCCGTGGCTGGCCGGGGAAGCCCCACCGGTGCGGAGCAGAGGGAGGCGACCCGGCTCCCGCGGCCCCGCCGGAGGGAGGGAGGGAGGCGGCGGCGCGCTGGGCAGTCCCGGCCGGGCGGGGCAGCAGGTGGCGGAGGCCGGGGCGGCGGGGCCGGCCCTGAAAGGTGCGATTGTCCCCAGCTATTCCTGGTATGCGCCGGGGCGGGAGTCGCCGGGGGCGGCCTCCACCGGCCGGGAGCGCGAGGGGCGCCGCGTCCCGGCGGGAGGGAGCCGCCAGCGCCGCGGGGGTGCGGCCCCTCCCGGGCGTCCGGCCGCCCCGGGGGTCCCGGCGCTGCCGCACGGCCCGCGGCTCTCCGGATTCCTGCGGCCGCGGAGCGCCAGCGAGCTCCCGGGAGGGGGAGTTCCGCGGGGAGGAGGCGGAGGGGGTGGAGACGGCGCGGGCAGCGTTAAAAGGAGGCAGCTGAATGACAGCGGCCGCTCCCGCGCCCCCGCCCCGCCGAGCGCCGGCCGCCCCCCGCTCGCTCGCTGCTGGCCATGGACGGGAGAGAGGACGCGGAGTGCGACTTCCAGGCGGCGTTCGCCGAAGCCCGGCGATGGCTGGAGGTGAGGCGTCTCTCGGTCCTGCTGGGTGCCAGCCCCTCGTCACCCCCAGTGCCTGCCCGAGGCCGGGGTCCCGCCGCAGCCCCGCTCGGCGGAGCGCGCAGCGCGCTCCCGCGGGGCTGCCCCGCCGTCCCGCAGCAGCTCCGGGGACGCGGCCCCAAACCTTAATTCTTTGTCGGCAGCTGCCGACTGCTATTTTTAGAAAGTATCGTGGTAACTTGCAGAAATCTGTCTGTGCAGTATCGCCACCGCCCCCTCCTCGCAATCCAAATTAAAGGCTGGCTTGGTTGCCCTCCTGTCATTAAGGCTTATAATTTCTTGCCATCTTGTAAATTACTTCTGTAGCGCTTGCTCCGAGACACTCTGAATTAAAGACACTCCTTCCTGTCTCGAAAGAGTTCAGGACAGAGAGCAACCTGAAATTAACACTCATTTTCTTCTCTCCTATTTTTAAACATGATTGTCTGACTTCACATAGCGCTTGACGTAAATATCCGTGTTTCTGTATCGTTACCCCGAGTCACAGCGGTGCGGTACGTGCTAAAGCGTGGGGAGGGAGGTTGCTCCTGGGTGTCCCCGAGTATGACCAGGGCAGCATCGGCTGAGAGAGCCAGGCTGATGGCGTGGAAGCTGAGAAATATTAGGAATACCGAACAACCGCCCTTAGAGTCGTGGTGTGTTTTTAAAGAGGAGCTTTAGAGTGCTGGTTTAGATGTATTTTAACATATTAAACTTATTTCTTTGTCCTTAGTCACTTAAGATGAAACTTCATGTTGTCAGAACCACTATCACAGTAACTTCGGAAAGAGGAAATATCCAAAAAAGGATGTTTGTTACTTTTTACCCCTCATCTTCATAAGCTTGTCAAGACCTGAGTTCAGGTTTCTTTGTTTCCTCTGTAAAACAATGACATCTAGTGCTTAAAGTCTATTGAGAATGTTGAACTGGGAGCACCAAAAGCAAGGGTGTTGTAAATGACCTCCACAAGTGTCAGTTTTGTGTCCTCTGTGAATGTAGGTAATTATAGCAGTCCTGGCTTCCCCACGTGTCAATTTTGTAAGAGCTAGCTGTGAGTTTAAGTAATTAAAGCATTCCTCTCTCATGTATACCTTTCTTGCATTGCTTTCTTTAAATTGGCAAAGCTTACTTTAAAACGTTTCATTAAGATGACATAATGTTGCTTTTGAAAATCCTATTTTAAGGATTCGAGGATTTGTTTTAATTATTATTAGATTTCATATGATACTGGCTGGTTGTACCATTCCTACAAAAAGTTTTGTCTTTGCCTGCCAGTAGCATGTGGGAGCTATAGCAAAATGATCTGAGTGTGAAGCATGCACTGTTTGCATAGGCGGAAAAAACATGCTCAGCTTCCCCCCACCCAATTTAATTTGTGTGGCTATCCTTTGATATGTGAAAGCTGTACTCGTTTTAAAGTAACTTTTAAACTTCCCCCTTGGAGAAACATTATATTTTAAAGCAAGTAACTCACAAACCTTAAGGTATTGATAAACAGGATGCTAGGAATTCCATAATGTTAAAGGAAAATGTAAATATTTATTTCCCTATGAAATGAGGTTTGTGTTTCACAAGAACCGTTGTGTTCCTCTGCTCTTTACATCCAGATGGATTCAAAAGCCAAGACTAACCATTTCCGTTGTTGTATGGAAGAGTAATGATATTTTTAGGATAATGAGGCATGTCCCAAGGTTTTGTGAGTCTTGGTGAAACAAAGTGATGTATACATGATTGAGAATGAAACTTGGTGAGTCCTGATGATTAAACAATTAGTTTTGAAGATGAGGCAGATTTTCAAATATTTACAAACTTGAACTTCTGATGTTTTGGTAAGGTTTTGTGTACCAGCTTCTCCCCTAACATTAGAGGAGATGAAAGCATACAATCACTAGCTACTATGCATTTAATGGAACAAGCCAAAATATCTTTGTAAACTGTTACTCTTCCCCTTTGCTAATGAATGCTTTGTTAACATATTTCTGTATTTCAATGGAGAACTCTTTGGACTTTGAGACTTAAAAACCTTGAAGCTGAGGGCTTTTTAGTAACAGGAATGAGCAGCTGTATTTGTCAAATCCCAAGAGCAGTAAAAAATACCCCAAAACCATAAAAAAATGTTAGCCTGTATGTTTTTGAAGTTTTTGGTGAGAGAAAACTGTGTCCTGGTTAGGTTCCTTTTCTGCCTGTTCCCAGCTGAATTCTCCATGCTGTAGGGCAGCCACTGGCTCATGGGAGCTCAAATATTTGTTCCTAGTTCTTATGCTACAAAAAACCAAAAACACCAACCAACGAAAAAACCCCACCCCAAACCAAATAAATCCCAGCCCCCCCCCCCACAACCCAAACCTCCAAACAACCCAAATACAAAAAGCACAAGAACTTGATTAAGAATAATAACAACAAAAAATTGCATCTGATATCTGGTGTTACTTAAAGAAAGTCTTTGTTCTTTAATTCAGGATCATGTTGAGGCATATTTTATGATAATGCAGACAAGGAAGGTCTGTATTCTTCACAGTGCAAAAACCTCTTAAAGTGTGGTCCCCAATCTCTTGTTTCATGTGTTGGGAATTGGGAGAGGATGTTGCTTGTCTCAGTTACACGAGTTGGAGTCACTGGGGGAGCTGCCTGTTGAGGATGTCTACTTGTTTGGGAGAAAGAATGGTCATTTTCTGTGCAAAACTCTTCTCAGGTGTCCTTTCTACAGAAGCCAGCACTGGTTAGTGGTGTTGGCTTCTTGCATCTGAGACTTTTGGCACTTTCTGAGCTCTGCCTAGAGCAGGTGGTGCTGATCAAACTCACCCAGCCTTCACCTGGCACCTCAGCTGGGCAGATGGTGCACGCTGAGAATAAAACATTGGAATACTACAACTTGGAAATAATTTCTCAAAGAAGAAAAGACCAAGGAGAAACCTCATCACAGTCTACAACTTCCTCATGAGGGGAAAGAGAGGGTAGGCACTGAGTGACCTGTGATGGGATCCCAGAGAATAGCATGAAGTTGTCAGGAAGTTTTAGTCTGGATAGCAGGAAGAGGTTTTTCACCCAAAGGTGGTTGGACACCGGAGCAGGATCCCCAGGGAAGTAGTCACAGCACCAAGCTTGGCAGAGTTTAAGGAACTTTGGGATAATACTCTCAGGTACATGGTGTGACTCTTGAGGCTGTCCTGTCCAGGGTCAGGAATTGGACTCAATCCTTGTGGTCCTTTCCAGCTCAGGATTTTCTCTCATTCTATGAAAGGTAGAGCTTGTTTGCCAAAGCTAGAAATAGCTGGGTTAAAATTGTTTTACTGTGTTCTGTTCCATATTATAACTTAAGCAAGCCAAAAGCTGTTCCTCCAAACCAAAGCATTCTTCCCCCAGCTATTAAATATCCCAGACTGCCGAGTCTGTTTTCCTGCCTCAAGATGTGGGAGGGCAGTCTGCCTCTCCTTTCTGCAGTCCAGCACCAAGTTCACCCTTGTGACTGAAGGGCAAGACACAGTCCCTCTCCCCTAACACATGCTTCACTGTTTCAGGAGTGATGCCCCATGAAGAGTTTGAGAGGAAAGAAGTGTGTGCTGTTTTCTTGCAAAATGTCTCAGCTTTTGATTCTACTTCTGTGTTTTAAACAAATTCTAATCTTCTGGTAAATGTCTATGGTTTGAAATTGTTTGCTAAAGCAACTTGAAACCTGAACCACAAAGTCTGTAAATCTTTAGTTAAAGTGCCTTGAGGCAAATAACGCTTGAATTTTTTTTCCCCCTGAAGTAGTCAAATGTACAGATCCAGTCTGTGGGAGGGTGGCCAGCAAGCGTGTGCCTGAATGAATTGTTGGAGCAAAGCTGTAGGAAAGCATGTGGAGTAACTTCAACAGATCCACTGAAGTGAAAAATGGGTGTTCAGCCAACTAACTATTAATATTGCAAATTAGTACAGCTCTTCTTGTGAGCTGAATTTCTTTCTCTAAGAACTCCTGTAGAGTTGTAAGTCAGATGTTCTGAGAGCTACTAATTTCATCAGTGTGTTGAGAGTGTCAGAATCCAGATCCTGGAATTGTTCCTCAAGCAGGGACACTGCAGCATAAGTCCTTCCCGGTGCTAACACTACCCAATGATGATGGAGAGAGCTGTTTCACCATGAGGATTTCTATAGCAAGATAAGGTTTTTATAAATTTTAATAGACACTGTTAGCAGAAGAAAACCCAGCTTATCTGGACGGCAACTAAAGATAGCTCTGCTGCTCCTGTCTGTCATGACCATTACATAGGTAGTGAAATTGCCTAATTATTTATTTTTAATGCTGTTGTGTATTGACAGTTTCATGCATTATTGCATTACAGTAGATGTTGGAAAATTATTTGGAGCCTTTTATTTCTTTTTGTAGGACAAGACAAATTTGTGTATATAGGTGTGCACTCCCTGTCCTCACCCTCTCAAACCTGCTCAGAAGATTGAAAAAGCAGTTTGTGAAGTAACTTGGTAGAAAGAGTCTGTCTGAGCATAAAACTTGAGAATCAGCTATTGAAACCAGGACCAACAGTACAGCAATCAAATTCAGGGAATGGTCTCTGACATGTGGTCACCAAATGTCTTTTTTTGAAGCTGTTCGAAGTTTGCATTTCTACTGTATATTTTTATGGCTTCTGCAAATGCAGCTAGAGGTCTAGCAGTAATGTTTTCCCTGTATTTGCATAGAGATCTTACCTCGGTGATTATTTTGTTTTGTTTCTCCCCCAAACATTAATCTAATGCATGCAGTCCAGTATGGGAAGAATAACTGCAGAGATAGAAGGCTAATTTCACTGTTCAAATCCTCTTCTTGTAGGTGCCTTTATTTAAGTTGAACTAATCATTGTGAATTTTTTTTTTCTTAGTTTTGGGTAATGTAATCTTAGATAGCCTGTAGAAAGCCAGTCAATATCCTGAATAGTGCTAGAATGAAAGTTGTGTGAATGAAAAGGCAAAATCTATATATTCTGTTCCCTAAACCATGTTTAATACCGGGTAATTCTGTCAAGTCATAAAACCTGGGTGGGCTGGTTTCTGGAGAACTTCTTACAGCACAGCTGCCAAAGTCCTGGCTCACGTTTACATAAGGGGTGTATTTAGCCCTGCTTTAGGTGGATGCATCAATATTTTATTACTGTGTGTATATTCTTGGCAATGAGTATTTCATGGAATAAATCTAAGTGTATCCACTTGATGTATAAATATTAATTGATGTATAAATGTACATGTTGGGAAGTAAATACTGTGGGAATTTTAATCCTGGAAATAATGTTCTCTCCATTGCCTGCAGACTATGAAAGTGCTGTGGTAAAATGCCATATAATAGGACTAGCAACAATGTGTTAGAGGGAGGAGAGGGTGACAGTAATACCCTTTGATCTGGCTGAGCATTTTTCTCTGTTTCTTTGTCCCCTTGCTTCCAGATCTCAGGAAATGTGTCTGTAATATGTTTGAGAGAAAAATGGGGCTAAGTTTTTCTTGAGAGTAAAATCTATTTCCTGGTTTCTGCAAGGTGGGTTTATACATTTTCAAGTCTATATTCGGAAATTCTCAGGGATAATCAAAAGTCTGTCTTCATGTAGTCCTGTGTGATGGGCATGCATAGCTTTGAGCTGAGTTCACAATGTAGTTTCCTTTATGAAGTTTCTCTTTGTGCTTTTGAGCATTGTTTTAAAACTTTGCATGAAAGCAGCATCTGCAGGCACTTTCAGAAAGAATTAATTTGTTGACTATATAAGTGGGTATGTCTTCTATACTGGGGAAATGCAATGCAGCTTAAGGGGAACTACAGACAATGCTCACCAGGCTTTTGTTTTCTTCTGGTCTGTATTTTGTGGCAACTAGAGTTAGTTGTGGCATTACTTTTGTTGTTTTTTCTCCTGTCCTTTTGTTTGTTTGTTTTTTTAACTCTGTCCTGATCCTTTCTGCAGTTCTGTAAAGTCAGGCATTTTTTTTCTGCCCATAGTTTAGGGAGAAGGTGAGGTGCTTCATTATTCCATGTTTAGCATGCTTTTCCCCCTTCCCGCCATCCCCCCCCACTATGGACTCACTCTTAGCACCTTTTCTTTGTCAGGCACTTTTTTTGGTCCAAATTTTTAAGTTTTTAATGAGCACTTGTGCATATTATGTTAGACGGTGACCTTGCTGAGGTTTGGAAAACACTTGGGTTTTACTGTGTTGTAAGAACCAGATACATTCCAGCTGTTTCTTGTACCTACCACTCCTCCACTTTAAAGTTCCTTTATCCGCTCCTGCAGGACATTTTTTAAAAACAAAACAAACCCTGACCTTTTCTGCTTAACAAGACTAATATAACTCTTAAACTATCATTTTCTAAACGGGGTTTCCAGCTACAGCAGTTTAATGAAAAACAGCATGTGCTCTCAGACCCAGTGTACTAGAAATGCTTCTCCTGGTCTAAGGTGTGCTCGACACACTTCACTTTTTATCAAAATTATCTTGGGAGGAGTGTTTTGGTTTTACTATTTTTCACATTTCTGAATGCTGTCAATCCAAATGAAAATCTAACTTTAAAGAAATTTAATGAATAAGTTATTTTAAAATAGGCTCTGTTGTTCTTCATGATGTGAGCTTCTGCAAGCTGTTGTGAATTTAGTGTTTATTATTAGACTAATTTTTTATTTTTCCAATGAAAAGAAAGATGTATGGATCTGAATCACAGCATGCTAGCTTCCAATTGGATACTTAGCTGTAAAACTTTCATTTGTGTTATATTGAATAGAGAAACCTAATTTCAACAGTGTTTTCCATTCGTGGTACAAAACATCTGGGATTATCTTAGAAGGGCATGACGACTATAAGACTTGCTTTACACTTTTTTGCCAATGTTGGCACATGTTGTGCAAATGTTGGCACATTTTTTTGGTACCAGCTCATGTGAAAGTTCTCAGTTTTGTTTCTGGATGTGATTAGCTTTCAGTTGTTACTATTAAAAAATAACATAACATACTAACTTTAGGAAATACTGTGTTGGCCAAAAAAGTCAAAATCCTTGAAATGTATCACAGCATTAAAGGAGTAAGCATAGCTGAGATCAGTTCAGCTAGCACAAACAGTGAAATCTGTTGTTTGGGTCAAGCTGTCCTCCTGCAGTAGATCCCACGACAATGTGGTTTTGTGTTAGTGCTGAGATGTTATCCCAGTGAAGTGTCATTGAAACTCCTGCGCTTGGCCTGTGCTTCCCCTGCCTCCTTTTGCTGTGGCAGTGGTGTCTGCCTGATGCTCTGGTGGGTTGGCTCAGGGGAAAATCAGTGTTTTGTGGTATTTGGTATTTGCTTGGCTCCTGAAAGGCAAGAAGGGCACCAGTACTCCATCCAGGGAAGAGGTAGTGTTGATGGAGGTGGCCTTTTGGCAGCAGCTCGCTGTTGGGTTGCAGCTGACGAGTGGGATGAAGAGAGGCAGTCACCTGAACTCAGACAAGTCATCTCTTTCCCTGGATGTTTCTCAAGCCACCTGCTTCTGCTCATTGCCTAGCTCTCTTCCTTACATGACTCAGGATCTGTTCACTAGGTGCCCAGGGTCGAGATTTAAGCTAGACACCTGGATTAGGGAGTCTGGCTTCTAGCCAGAAATAACTTCTTCAGGATGAATTTCATAAGACTTATAAATAAATAAGTTGGAGCTGTTTTAAAGAGAAACTCTGCCAGGAGATTGAGCCAAAGCGTTTGAGCATATTTGATATGCTCATACACTGACTTGTACTATGGAAGATGCAGTCCTTGTGTCCCACTGATGTTGTGCTGGTTGGGAGATGGTCCTTCAGAGGTACTGGGATATCTCACCCAGCAGTTCTGCAGTTGTCATCACCTGCCCTTCACAGGGGCAGTCTAATCCCAAAACCCATTTCCAGTGTTATTTGTAAATTCTTTCCTGGGATTGCTTTATTGGCCCTACTATTTGTTATTTCTTACTTTTTCCTTCAGGAAGGAATTGAGAAGTCTAGCTTCTGGAGTTTGATCTGAGATTTTCTGTGTGGTCAAATGACCATGTCAGATAATATATCAAGATGTGATAAAGAACAGAAACAAGTGTGGGGTGTTTTATCTGCTTACTTTAAGGAAGTGGATGAAAAACCAGCCAGTACATCATGGGGCTCCAACATGCCTTTTGTGTAGCTGGTGTCAGAATTTGGGAATGCTGGAAGTGGTGGATGGGTGCACAGTGTCACGCTTTTTCTGCCAGTGGTAACCACATAGCCTGTGTCAGTCATGGCAGTACTGTCATTTGCTGATGCCTCCAAAAATATGACATAAGTATCCTATTTCTATTAGTTAGTATATGTTTGACATTGAAGGAAGCAGAATGTAGACTTGATGATCTTTTAAAAATCTTTTCCAACCTTAATGAATCTGTGAAGCCAGATGTCAAAGTGGTTGTAGAGGAGGAAAAGATAAAGATCCAGGTTTGACAGTACAGCATTGGAGGAATTTTGTAGAATTACACATTGCACTATCTTGAAATGCTTCTTTGGAAACTATTTAAGATTAGGTGAAGCAAGGGACAAAGGCATTACTGCATTTTTGCTCTAGGAAAAACCTTTTCTTTCTTGTCACTATGCTCTGTTTGCCTAAACAGTGCCATTGACACTTGTTGCACCTGAAAATGTAATCCTAAATGAAACAGAGCCAGACATTTGGTTGTAGATCCTTTTGCAAATATAAGGGGTTGTAAAAAAAGTGACGTTGACTATCTTTACTAACTACAAGGGTCTCACCTTTGTGTATATGTATGTATGGGGGGTGGTCTTGGTTTTTTGTTGTTTTTTTTTTTATGTCAGATGGGCATCTTCATTGTGAGTTCTAAACATTCAATTAAAAGGCTGCTTGTAGTTGATCTTATTCAGACTGGATGGAAATGGAGTGAGGATGAAGGCATGAGCTCCAGGTACAGATGGATATCTTTCACAGACATTTGCCTGATGCTGTGGAGGCAAAAAAAAAAAATCCCTGATATAATAAACATCAACCTGATGAGTATTCAAGAGGGTATTGCTTCACAGCTACAAGCCTTATGTGTGGATGAAGTTTTCAAAGACAAATCCCCATTAAAATGCACAGACTGGGTTGATTACTAATGACCTAGCTTTCATGTGTCTGATAAAATCCCAAAGCCCTCTGTGACTTTGGGATAGGTCTGGCAAAGTGATCTCAGACTCCAGGAAGGTCTGCATGTCAGGTGTCAGTGGATAGGGCTGGGAACTGTGCACTCTGAAGAAATGACAGAGAAGAGAGTCTTGGAAAGGGACGAGGAGAAATGTGCACCTAAAGTTATTTGTAAATAACTACTTTTTCCTTCATGAATTTCTTACCTTGTAAGTATTTAAATTGTGAAATTTCATTGAATGTGCCAGCTTTTTAAATCTGTTGTTTTCTGGGTTTTTGCATTTGTTTTGCATGTAGCCATTTAAAAGATTGGGGGAATGCAGTCTCAGACTATTCTAAATTTCTGAATGTGTTACTACACTTAATTTAATTTTTCACATATTTTAAAATTAGTATCTCATCTGCTTTACTTACCGTGGAACATGGAAGCCTATTGTTATACCTGACTGAAAAATGCTTATGTGTTCATGCTTATGGTTCCTTTTTTGTTTTCTTCCCTTTCTTACCTCTGCAGCTAAGAATTTCTAAATTTTTTTTTCTTTACTGTGGCAACTAAAATCTCATGTTATTCCATTTTCTAGGGGAATCTTTGATGTTTCCTTGTGAAAACTCTCTTCCTTTGGAATGACAGTAAAAATGTGAATGTTCTTTCACCAAACATATTTGGATATACCACAGTTAAGAAGGATGATGCTATCAAATCTTGTGTTCTTCTCAGTGTAATGGTTAATTTTGTCAGAACACACAATATTTACCACCATGCACATTTTGGCAATGGGATTTGGTGTGTGCATGCAGGCAGGTCTCTTGCAAGACCCAAACTGCCTGGTTGTGGTGATGAAGTGGCTCCCAGCATCTCGGTAGATGTGTCTGGGAAACTGGCAGTCATTTGGTTTCCTGTGCCTGGTGCATTGATGGCTTAGATGCGATCCAGCCGTGCAGATTTCCAGTAGTGACTCATCTGATTATTTTCTCTTCTCTCTGTGATTAGCTGAGGAGGTAGGATAGAGGAGGATGTCTCTCTGGAAGTAAAAGACATCTGTCATGCTACATTTCTGATATGAGGGAATGAAATGTGGAAAGGATATTGGTGTGTCTCGGCTGTTTTTAAAGGTATGCCAGCTTTCCTCAGCCTCTTTTTATTTTTTGCTGTTTCCTTAGAGTGCTATCCCTAACCCAGATGTGCTGTGACTGTAGCTTGGCCGTGTCTGCCCTTTGTTTTTGCACTGCTCTGGAGTATGGGAACAGGTGAATCTTGTGTGCCCTCAGCTGAACACACACTGCTCCTGGGGGCAGGATGTGGAGATGAAATCTGGATCTCCAGGTTCCTCTCATCTCAACCTTCGTGTTTCTGCACTCACATAAAAAACTGTATGTGTCTTTTTTTTTTTTTTTTTTTTCCCCTGGAGGCAGGAAATATGTATTCCCACTTGGGCAGGGGCACTTTTCTGCAGACTTCTAGTGGAGGCAGATGTGAAGTGCACCAATTTTACCAATTTTTTAATCTATCAATGCTTATGATGTTGTTTAGGTTGCATGAAGTGGTTTTAATTTTTGACAGAGATGCAGATTAAGACTTCTAAGTGCTTTGACCATGCCTGCCTACTTGATGTAGGCTGGGAACTGGAAGCAGCATGGCTGCTGTCACACAGAAGTCTATGTGAGCCAGTATAGGTCTGGCAAGAATACCCACAGCATTATGCAATATAAATATCCTTTGAGATTAGGTTGCTATGCATTAATTGCAGCCAGACATAGCTCATTGTTCTCTTCATCTGAAGAGCCTGGATCTTGCTCACTTTTTTTTGTTTTGTGAGAGAAGATTTGAAGGATGAAACTTGCTTCAGTGTAACTGCTTTTATCTGCCAGGAAGACCTGTTTACCAAAGTACTAGTACATAGGTGCCTCAACTGTTGCAAAAATACAATGGCTGTTCATCCTTTCAAGAGCTTTACAGTCTTAGAGAATGCATCATCCTTATCATGAGAAGTGTATGTTGCAAAAGCTGTTCTTGAGAAAGCTGCTTTAAACCCCCTCATATTTAGAGATTTGTGGATTTCATATGCCCTTTTCTTTCCTTTATTAGATGTTAATGCCATATATTAAGAATAAAAGTCCCTGTGTAAATCTTTGTATTATATATCCCCTCTTGTCTACTTTTAAGGTAATATGAATCCTGGGATTTGGAAGGGAAATGAAAACATAAGGGACATGCAGCTAAAAATCCATCCTGTGCCTGGGACCACTCTGATAGACAGTGTGGTGTATTGAGGATCTTTGTGTACAGTAAGGAAGACTTTGGGGATTGAATGTTATTGTAACACCAACAATCAAGTACTGAACAGAGCTGCCCATTACACTTGTGGTGGTGTTGGTATTCCTCAACTTAGTAAGACAAGTTTTGGTCATCTGCTCAGCTTCCACAGGCAGCTCCTGCTTACTGGCTTAGTTGAAATGATCATGTCTTTTTTTTAGCTTAGGTTTATGGTAATGATACGCTGGTTTTCTGCTGAGAAAAATCTGGTTTTAATATTGAATTCTGAGCTGTGGTTTTTTTGGGAGGTGCTTAGAAGTAGGCATGAGGTTTCAGTATGAACTAAAAGTTCAATTGTTTCCTAGCTATAAGTTCCAGGACACTTTCTACTTTACACTAAACTTGACCAGGATCTGTTGCAGTAGCTCCCAGTGGTCACTAAAACATTGTCTCTGCTGTTATTATTTTGCTGCTACATGGAATTTAAGTGACATGTTCTGGAATTTTTATATAGTACACTTCTCTGTATTTAACTTTTTAGCGTAATTAGGCTACAGCACTGTCACAAAAACACAGTTTTGGTAATGTGGAATCTTTAATGATCTCTGGAGCATTACATAAGTACTGTTAAGTCATAGCTGTCAGGCTGCAGTTGTGAAAAAAAAATATCTGAAGCAATGGCTAGTTTCAGGGAGAGAGTTCCCCAGCAGTCAGAAAATTGGTATAATGCTATTTTAGACCTTAAACCCCCTTGCTTCTATTCATATTTAGTGTCAGTGGGAACTCGCTGATGATGCTTGTTGCAAATATCAGATGCTACAGTCACAGATCATGGGGAAACTGCTGCATAGAACAAATGAGCAGCTCATGTTCTCCCTCTGCAGAGATTCATTACTCGAACCAAGTTACATATATGCAGTCTGGAAACTAGTGTCTTTGATCTTTAAAACTTAATGTTTGAAAATGTAAATTATGTGCTTCTTTTGATCTGCTTCTTAAATTAAATGGTAATTGTGAAAATTACATTTGGCAGTTTTCCACTTAAGGGTTTGTACTTCTCATTTCACACTATGTTAATTTTAAGCTGTATGTTCTTGCTGGTTTTCCATCAGTGAATTCTGGTAAGGGGATGATCCTTATGTTTCTGCATGGCCTAATTATCAGCAGCATGTGTACTTGGTGCTAAGACTTGAACATGCAATTCCTCTAAACACAGATGCCAGGGATTGCCAGTTCTGCCTGTATGTCCATGACTAGAGTAGTGGGAATCACTGAGGCTGAGCACTGGAAAGCTGTGAGATTGGAGCTGTGTGTGCCCAGGGTGGGAGGCTCTGGATTGTTCACCTGAGGTGTGGAATGGCAAATGCTTGGGCGCGTGCTCCACTGCGGTTTGGTGATGGGTCTCCACCAACATGTGCTGATAGCAAAGTAGCAGAAGCTTTTTATCTGTGTGCTTCTGTGCTCCTGGACTACTTGCTGTTGCCTTTCCAAATTACTGGCATAATCTAATCAAAAACTACTGGATAATGCAGGGCTCCTAAAATGTTGATGAAGCTCATGCAAAGTCCAGTCTTTTCCTTGCATCAGCTTTCTAATGTGTAGAGGATTTGTCTCTTATTTACCATAAATGATGATAAAGACCTCTCTGCCTTTGTCCTGTATTCTTATGAAAGAGGCCTTTGAAGTCTGAGGGCCACATCAAACTGCAGCAAGTAACTCACAAGGTTATTCAGAAACTTACCCTTGTAATAGGTTCTTTTAAGCTCCTGTTGGTTTAAAGCCAACTCAAAATCAGCTGCTAAACTGAAATGAAGTTGCTAATTATCCCCTTAGTAAAATCACTTGGTGTACTTTTCAATTATTAATATTTGCTTGACTGCAGAGATTAAATTTGTGGGGGAGAAGGTTCAAGGTGGTTAGTACTGAATGTCTGCCACAACAATTTTAAGATGTACCCATGGCTGGAGGAAGGTTTTTGTTTTATTGGCTCTTTTTAGGAGGAAGTGAAGATTCTTTGTTTCAGATCATAAACAGTCTGTGGAGTGGGGTTTTCTGTTTTGAATATCATCATGTGGACCTTCTGCTGTAACTTGCGCTACAGTACCCAAATTTGTCTTGCTTCCCATCTCCTGTTGATTACCTTTAGGGATGTTTGCATTGAGTTCAGCATCGTGCTGAATTACCATATTGCTGATTTTGCTGATTTCTGTTTGTCTGTGTGCTGGCAGATTTGAGCATTCATCTCCAGGAATTTGCATAGGATGTTAAACAATCTGATTGCTTCAGTGGCGCCCATCAGAGTGAGGAAATTGCCCAGCTGAGATGAACAGGAACATTGCAACTCAGACCTGCTACAGCAGCCTGCCTGTGAATTTGAATTTTTTCTTTTAAGCACAAAATAGAGAGAAAATATTTCCAACTGGTGATAAAAACAGTTGCCAGGGAAAGTAAATTTTAAGTATCTTTCTGTGGTTATGGAAAGCATTTACCTTGTGTTTGTGCTCCAGAGCAACCATAAGCTCCTTTCCTAATTAATTTTTTTTTTTTTTTTTTTTTTTTTTAGTAAATAATGACTTAAAAACCTTCAAGGTAAGTTTTCAAAATGAAAATGAGCTCTCAGATTTTTTTTTTAAGTTGGAAATTGGATGCTTAAATTTTACTTTTTTAAGTGTGGAGGGTGTGGAGGATTTGGATCATACTTTTTCAAAATTTCTCTCTACCAGAATATTCCTTTGGCTTCTGTAGCCTTTTAGGTAAGGAAGACTTGTAGAATTATTAAACCCCCTTCCCCATCCAGTTCACATTTACATGTGAATTGAAATTATCTGATCAAAATATTTGTGATGGCAGCAAAGGGTGCTGCAGAGGCTTTCTATTCCTTCCTGCTGTTAGGACAGAGACCCTCACTAAAGACAGCTGGCTAGGAGTGGGATGTTTAAAGATGTTATTTAAAATATCATGTGATGCTGAACCTTTTGTTTTTGCTGTTCCTTCGTAGCAATTAAACTAATTTGAAGTTAAATTAAAGCAAGTCATTAATTAAAGTAAGGAATTTTTGTAGCCCAGATTTTTTTTTTCCTCAAACTTGAAGCACTTGAAACAAGTGAATTCCATAGGTGCCTAAGAGCAGAGAACTTGTATTTCTGGTGAATGATGTAGCCAGTTTTAAACCTCTCTCACTGCTCCTTTAAGGCTAGCCCAGAAGTAAATAAAATAAAATAGAAGACCTTAAGCTTCAGACCAAAGCTTTGACTTTGAATGAAATGCTCAGGATAAAAAAAGAAGAGGTGGGTGTGTTCTGTTTCATGAAATTTAAAAAACAAACACAAAGTAGTGTCTGCAGTCAGGAGAGCTTTCCTGGAGCCAGACATTCATAAACATTCTGGAGGTCTTCACTTGTCCCAGTGTAATTTCATTTTTAGTCCTGTTTGGGGAGTCTCACAACCTCTTCACAGTGGAAGGTTTTTCTGGAGACCAGAGCTACAGCGCTGCCCTGCCTCTGTGACCATTGGTGCAGCCTTCTGTGTCAGAGCAAAAGAGCCAAGCACTTGGTATTTCCTGTAGGAAAACTCAGTAGGAACAGGAATCTGAAAGTACAAATCTCTTTCCTTTTTAAGGTGTGAGGATCTCATTTCTCTTGTAACCAGAAAAATAGGTAGTTAAATAACATTATGCCTAGTTGCATTCTTCTTTCACTCCCTTCCTACTGACTATAGGGAAAGGATTGACAGTGACATCTCAAACTAAACTTGCTCCTCGGGTACTTGTTTGAAATCCTGGGAAACTGAAAGAGCCAGGATTAAGGCTTACAGAAAAATAAAATAGTCCTTTTTATATGATATGTACCTACAGGAAGCCATCAGATGTCCTTCTCAATTTTATGATAAATGATATATGCTGGGTTTTGGCATTAGATCTTAAATGGTGTTTAAATTAAACACTCATAGTTGGATCAAATGGACTTAGACAGGCTCTCCTTTGTTTTGGTGCTCTAGAGCTAATAATTTACAAATTGCTGAGCTAAGGGGCACAAATTAATGACATTCCAGCATCTTAATATATCCCTTACCATGTCATACTGAAATAAAAAAGTGTATTCTTTGTTCAGATGCTATGAATTTCACAGTTGTTTATTTATGTGCAACAAACAGACTAAAGACAGAAGCTGAGTTGCTGTTTTGAGTCAATTACTTTTAGTTATTCTGAACACTGCTCTGTATTTTTGAATAGCACAGAGACCTTTATAATGTTTGCAAAATTACTTTCTAGTAAAAAGCTGCAAAGAATTTTCTCCATAGCATTTTCTCTATGTAGAGTTTTTAAATATTTTTAATGGAGATATGGGTATCACAACTTTACTTGCAAAAATATTCACTAGCCATCAAAATGCTTACTTCTTAACCCAGTTTCACTTTGTCCTAGGTTTTCAGATTTGTTAAAGTAACAATGTTTTCTATTGCAGAATGTTGCAACTTTCCAAGGATTCAGAAGCTATTTTGCAGGGATTCTCAACTTACCATTACACTGTTTATGAAGGAAATATTTTGTTTCATAAGAGGATCTTTTCAAATAATGTTGAATATATGTTTCAGAATTGTTTTATTGTAGCCCTTTGTTTTTGGTAAAATGCGTTTTTGGGTAGTTATGTTGTAGCCTTCTTCCTGCATATAGATAAGAATACTGACAAGCCTTTCAACTGTTTTGTTGGACGCCATTTAACTTTGTTTTTTTCAAAGTAATTAAATGGAAGATGGGTAATTTACTTTATTGACCCCAGATCTGTCTTTTGACATCTATTGATAAATCTAATACAAGTCACTGACAGTGACCTTTTGTGGACATATCTTTTGATAGAGATGCATATTGGTATGAATTTTGTACATCTTAAAGTGTGGCCTCAACTACTACAAATCTTTGTACAAACAAAACCTTGAAGGGCTACCTCTGATTTACTAGTTTTTGACGTTCATATTTCATTTTTGAGCTTCTGGTGCCAAGTGTCATTACCATGGAATATTTAGTCATCAGACCTTGAGGCTGTTTCAGTTTGCCAGGTTTCTGTGTGATCTCCCTGAATCCAGCAGTGGTGTTGCTCAGGATGGCTGGAAGCAGCAGTGGAACTGGAATTATCCAGGCTCAAAACTTTTCCAGCATATATAGGTATAGACAAAGGCAGGAGACCAAGGTGCAGCAAATGTGTGTCCCTAATGCAGACCTGAGGCAGGGTTATGTGAGGGCTGTGCTGGATACTCTGCCAGTGTGGGCTGGAGAGGATGTGGCAGAAACAAAAGTGGCTCTTCTCATCTTCCCACCCCACTGTTTCTCTCATGCAAACATGCACAGCACATCTTCTAGGGTTCTCTGCTTTTGTCCTGTGCTGCTTCTGTTTGCACCTCCAGCAGCAAGGAGTGTTGAGGTTTGCATGCTCTTCCTTGAGGTGGCAAAAACTTGATTTTTCTTTTTTTCTTTTAAATATGCATCTAAAGTAATACCTTGAGCAGGTGGATTCATGTGCCCGTGAGCAAAAGCAACGTAATGAAGTCCAGACCTGCTTTTACTTTGAATATTCCCTTCAAAAAAAAAAAAGAAAAAAGTTATTTTTCTTATGTGGTTCCTGGAGGTTCTTCAAAGAAAACCCTGCTGTGGTTGTAACTATTCTCTCCACTGGTACCTGCCTTATTCTCACATCACTCTGTCATTGCAGGTGCCCAGGAGGGCCCTTTGTCCTTCAGAGCTTGTAGGTCAGTTGTTTTTACTAGCTCAAGACGTCTTCCGTCAAGGAAAGGGAAAGCAGATTTTCTTTTTTTTTTTTTTAATTATTTATCTGGCTATCATGTAGTCTCTGTGGAAGTATAGAAAGTGCCAGTGGTGCACAGGCATCCTCAGCACCCCCACCCTGCACTCTCTGACCTCTGCAGGCATCTCCAGAAGTTCCAGGGTCACTAGAGAAGCACAGATGGGCCACCTCTAAGCTCTGTAACCCTAATAACCCTGCACATAAAGAGCAATCAGTTTCTTCCTCCCTACCCCCAGCAAGTGATGAGAATTAACAGACTATACAAAAGTACTGATTAAAGAATGCATTAGAGAGCATAAATTGCGTGTAGCCTTCAAATTCTAGTAAATCCTACCTCTCTGTGCTTCTACCACATTAGTTACAGAGCTTGGTGTTTGGGTTATATGTGGTAGTGTAAGTACAACTTAAAAGTTGTGCCCTTAAATGTTGGCAATTAACCTGATCTGAATAATTATAGGTACTTGTGGGGGTAATACTTGTCAGTCCCCTCCACCATGTGTATACAGCTTTTCTGTTGCTTTAACAATGCCATGTCATAGTAGGCATTACAGGTTTAAATTTCTGCTTTGACACTTAGAGTGTATGTCCTAAAATAAACTAATTTATTTGTAGAGTTTTTTTACATCTAAGTTATTGTGTGTTGCTGTAAAGTACCTAATTTCCAAAACACCACCAAAACTCACTTTGTTCTGTTTTGTGCCTTAAATCATAGAGATATGTACATGCTTAATTAAGAATTTTTACTGGGTTTGGTATTTAGATGATGAGACTGAATGGGTAATAAGTTCCTTTATATAGAAATTGCATATATGGCTCAGAGGTCATGTAGTTCATGACTGCTCTTTTGTAAAATTGGATATTCTTGTATCTAGACCATTCTTGGCATATCTATCTATCTCCATATATTTTAACCTCTTAAAAACTGTTACTTAACTTTCCTGGTTAACTTTTCCTCCCTAATGTATGCCAATCTTCTTTGCTAGGAAGTAAATCCATTAGTCCAAATTTTGCTTTGAGAAATTTGGAAAATAAGTGTTCCCTCTCATCTCTTCTTTGCAATAACTAGTCCTCCTACTCCTAAGTGTCTTTTCTTGAAGCACAATACATGAAACATCATGAACCAAACTAAGAGCAGGACACCTACTGCACCAGTACAGACTGGTGAAAAACCACTTTTAGCAGTGTTATTGCATAAAAGCATATGAGGGTGACTGACTACAAACTGACATTGTCTGTTGAAAAGAAAAGTTAACATTGCTGTGAGATGTACAGGAATATCCTAATCATATGTTTGGTTGCCCTGTCTTAAGAACAAGATTTTTCTAGCCAATCCTGATTTTTCTTGCTGGACTTTGCATCAGTGCTCCAACTTAGGACTTAAACAGGGAATTTTTTGTCTCATGCAATGTATCAGGTTGAATTTTTAAATAATATGGTGGCTGTCCATCACCTAATTTTGTTAAGAACATACTAGAGCTACTTAAAATAACTTCTCTTTGGTCCACTTTAGTACCTTATCCCAGCTGACACGTTAGAAATCTGCTCTTGAAATGTGTGGTCATCCTACTTTCATGTTATGGCCTTTTAGCTCCTTACCTAGATTGCATTTCCAGTCTGTCTTTAAATAAAATAACAAGGCCTTTTTTTCCAGTTGCCTGACTTCAGTTCATCTATAGCACACTTGCTGCTTTTCTTGTGTCAAACCAGTTTATTTGCCAAGGCAGGAAAAGAGTGTCTTTGTAGACCCAAGTGTTGCTTCCTTTCAAAAAGCTAAGTCCTTGTGTTGTTGGTGAGTCAACAATATTTAATACCCTTCTAGAAGCTAAAGTTGAGGAGAATAGTCTAAATTTTTAATTTCTAACCCTTTCCTGGTTTCTTTCTCATCACACCTCAGAAGGGGATCTTTATTATTTTTTTTCCCAGTCAATGACATCTTTCCAGCTCTTTGAGTTGAAGATAATTGTTAATGGCTTAGAGCATGCTCTAGAACAGACAAGAACTTTAATTATGCAAATTCTTCCAGGCTTTGCCATCTCAACACTTACACTCTCAGTGGTTGTTTTCCCAGTCCTACGCTTCTCTGAAGCATCTGCCAGCTCTTTAACTGAACATCATAACCATCTTTTCATTATCTGTTTATTTACTTTCATCATGCCTGCTCTGTCCTTTGTTTCTTCTTGTAGGACCATATAATTTCTGCTGTATTTTGTCTTAATTACATTTTAACTTGAATTTGCTTTTTTTTCTGTGCTAGTTGTGTGAATTTTATTCACTTCTATTGTTGTGAATTGGTTTATCAAATTTCCTGTTTAATCATGGTATACTTTGGCTTAGGCTATTCAATTTTTCATTATATTTTTTTAGCCAGAATACAAAATTAAGCTAACAATAATACTTTATTTATTCTTTTCAAGGTTATTACAGAATCTGACAGATGTTCAATCAAACCAATAAAGCCTTGAGATCACTTGCAGGATGCTGTTGGGTGGTCTCTATACAAAGAGAGCACAAGGCTTCCTCCTTAGATCATCCAAAACTCTTATTAATCAAATTTATACTTATTAATAAAATTTTTGAGTAGGAAGCTGAGGTGTTTAAACATGTCTTATTTGAAGTAGTTCCATATTTTTAAGATGTCAGTTGTAATGTTAAATCCTGCAGGACACTTGTGGTAGTCTGTATAACTCATTGTTTACCATCCTTGCTAACAGTCTAGGTATCAATTACTGGAGGTGCAGTAACATTTTGGGGGGTCTGGTTTGGTTTCCAGCAGAGGATGGTTTTGACTGGGCAAAACAAAATGTGTTACAGTGGTTTATCTGCATTATGCAGCTGCATTTACTCCAGTAAAGGTGTGAATGCAAATTTTTATATGTTTCTCTCAGCAGAAGCAAAGTATTCAAAGATTAAAAAAAAATTGACTATGCATGAAGGTGAAAATAAAGTTGTTGCATGCAGAACAATAAAAAACTCCATTAATTAATTGTGGCATTGCTTAGAAAGAACAGGTTAATGATGAAAACATACTGAAAATAACCGAACAAAACTATTTCTTATGTTTAGAACTACAAGAGGTAGGTTTGTATCATAAAGGTGAACTAGCTGATTTTAGATTAAGGTCTCTTCCCTAGTTAGACATAAAGATAAAATTAGCATTTAGTGCTGAAACACTCATTGTGCACTGTGTTGCTGTCTTTCTATTCCTTAATAAAAAGTGTTTTCTGACTGGGAGGTAGTCTGAATTCATACTGTTTATAAATATTTGATCAAGTACTTCATCATCTCTCCAGCCATGGGGAATCAGCAAGTCTGATGGAAATCATACAAGCTGTACCTTCAACTTTATTTTGAAGTGTGACAGGTGTTATGATGGGAAAGGGAGAGAAAATGTTCTTTGAGCATTTGTGATAACTACAGCACAGGTTCAAAAGTTAATCTTCAAGATAAGACCTGAGAAGAGACTTCTTATCCAAAAGGGAAAGAGAAGTTTGGAAGCAGAGAATCATGATGGGCACCCTCTCTTTCTTCTTTTCCCTCTCAAAGTGTACCTATAACTTAAAAGTGGTGTTTTCCTGCTTTGAAAAGATTGCCAACCAGTATACCATTGTTCATTCAGATTCATACTTTCACTGATGTTAATGTATGGCATATTTAGAATATTATTTCTTTCCTTACCAATACTGTCAAAATTCAGTGTAGAGTCCTAGACTTTTAGAGCTTTAGAGCTTGCTAGACTACTCTAGAATATTTTGGTGGTGAAAGTGCAACTTACAGTGGAACAAAAAAAAGCTGTCTAAGATTAGTATGAATAATTTCATAGTAGTGGTAGTCTTTGTTTTGGTATGTGCTGGGTGTTTTTGCTGGTATCTGTCACAAAAGCCTGAAACAATTCGTTCTTAGAGATGATTGTGAGCATACAGAGTGTCTAAATCCCAAAAAATCCTCAAAAACAAAGTATGTCTATTTCTGTAATAGTCAAATGATGCAGGTTATAATAAATGACAGGATGGTAGAAACATGAGGGGGAGGGAAAAAGCATGGAAACTTTGTTTCATGGTGTAAAATAAAAGTGATTTTCCTATCATATTTTTTCCCTGGATAATTGCAAATATTGAAAATTCTTATTCAGCTGAGGGCAGTGTTTTAAAGAAAAAAATTGTCAAAAATAAATTCCACTTTATAACAGCAGAGGTCAGAATGTGTCAAGAGATATGAGATCAGTTTTGCAGTGACTCCCAGGTGGTGTATGAATTCCCACTTGCTATCAACACAGGCTCTCAATCTGAGGCACCAGGCTTGGACAATACTGTCCTGCATAAGATTCATGAGTTTTTAGTAGCATGTTCATGGGTACACGCCTTAGTTAAAAAGGCATTGCATACATTTATCACTTTGGACTAATCACAAGTTAGGCTTGTGTTCAAGTTCTTCTGGAGGCACATCTCCATACGTTGTATAGTGCAAACAAAAATCTTTAGGTAACCAAGTGTTTTAAAAAGCTTTGTATATAGGCACAGGAGGAAGTGGTGCATGACATTTCTCCTTTCTGTAATGATTTCTCATGCAAGAGAACTGTTTATGAAAAGATGTGTTGCTCTCCCTATCTGTGTTTTTTACCATTTAATTATAGAGAAGGCCAGAACACCTCTGCTCTAAATATGAAAGTACTGGTATCCTCCCTCCCCACCCTGCAGATGCGGTGACATACCTGCTACGTGTCACTGTCAGACTGACGGTGCTGGGTGGGATGGACAACTAGTTTAACTCAGTGGGATAATTCCTTTGTTAGTCTGTAAATGTTGTGCAAGTCACATTTGAATGCTTCAAGTTGAAATTGTATCCAACTTCTTGTTCTAACAAATGATCTGAGTATGTATGACCAATAAAACACATGATTCTGTGATGCCCCCAAAACCAGAATTAAATCTTACATCAGAAACAGCATCAGTGCTATGAAGTATCATTCCTTTCTCTCTGGAATTTTGAACTTAAAAATCCCCAGAGACAACATTCTGCTCTGATAAAGCAGTGAACCTAATGTTAAAAGCATTTCCCAGTTTTGTTTTTTTATGGTAGAAGAAACATTTTGTTACTGAGCTTTCAATGAAAGGGTAAGAAATTTCATGTAGAAATCCCAGCCACTTACTAGACCAAGAAGAAGAAATTGGCATAACTTCATGCAACATGTATGGAGTAAAATGTTTAAATTGGGGGCAGTCTGTGCTTTGTCTGTTGCTAGGCAAAATTTCAGACATTCTTGGACTTTGCATGCCCTGGAAAACAGCTGGTCGCAGAAACCATTGTGGCTCAAACCCGAAATGCTTGAGGCATCTTGCCTATGGTAGAAGAAAATCTGTCTTCCAGAGCATAGATAATTCTGTCTGTGAAAAACTATACGAGTTACTGATGGTATTTCTCCATTCAATGCCTTGTTATTTTTAAGACAAAATAAAGTTAAGCTGAGGACAAAAAATGCCCAAAGAATATGCATCTGTTCATAATCTAAAAAGTAGTTACAAGGTACAAGCATATTAAATGAGTAAAAGAGAGTAGTCTTTCAAGACTGTTTTTATAGCTCTGGATATGTTCTTCTAGTGCAATTTGCCTGCTTGTGTGTCATAGCTTTTTTCGTGTGTGTGTTTTGTGGAGCTTTTTTAATCACTGTAGATGTATCATTAGGGGACATTATGTGAATATATGTGAACCAAGCCCACTGCTGATTGAACACTGTTTTTTCTACACAGGACTTAAGGTCAGAGTGTGTCTTTGAGAAAGGATGTATTTGCCATATGCAGATAAATTCTTCAGTACACTGCTGACTTTTTTCCCTCTGAATAACAGCAAAAAAATTTTTTCATCAACATGGAATTTTCTGATGGTATAAAAAGGTGGATATCAAGGATTCACATTTTAAATACTTAATGGGTTGAATATGGAGACTGTGATGTAAATTTTTGCCTCTCCCTTGGAGAATATAGAATTGTTTACAAAGAGTCATGAATATTTCTGCAAGGATGTCATAATAAATAAAAGCAAATTATAATTGTCTTATGTAACCTGGGAGAGATAGACTGCTTTTGACTAGTAATTAAGTCCTACCTCTGGGCAGTGTAGGTAGCAACTCTGTGTAGCTGCTATGATAGTCCATCTTATCTTGGGTTCCTCTGCACACCCAAGCAAGGAGGCAAGCACTCTGTCAAACCAGTTTGGCTCCTCAAATAATTAAATAAAAGCTGCATTTGCAGAGGAGCAGTTAAATGGCTGGAGGAAGTGTCGTGCTGGAGGTGGTTGAGTAACACTTGGGCTATGTGCAATGCTCACCCTGGATCAGAAGTGGAGTGATGATATTGAAGAAGAAAGGGGGATGGGAAGGGGGAAGTGTTAAGAGTTTGGGAGAGCAGCAGTTGTCACTCATGGCTTCCTCTTTGGACCTCTGTGCTCTTCACCTTAATTCTTTAATTGTAGTGCAGCAATTATCCCTGCGTGGGGCTGCCTGTCCCTGGCAGCTGATCGTGCATCTGCTATCCGTGGTTTTGCAAACCATGCATCAGAGATGCCTGGAGAATAAGAGCTGGCTAGTAATGCTTGGCTTAAATAAATACTCCATCAACTTCACTAAAATGTTCAGATGGGGAGGATGTGTGACAGGGCAATGTGATGCTTAAACAGGGACCTTTTCAAGTAAAAGTTAAATTGTTAGATAGTGTGAAGTCCTGATTTTTGAGGTTGTTAGTAGCCTGATCACTGATTTCTGCTAGCAATGATATTTGATTTTTTGTAAAGGCAAATATATCTCAAACAGTGAAGGATTTTGATTTTTTTTTGGGGGGGGGGAGGGGAGGGAATATATCTATAGTTATGAATAATGTGTGGTTACTATTCAGGGTGGCACTGTGCCTGCTGTGACATGGTGGAAGGGTCTTGAAGGAGGTACAGCTACAACAGGATCCTCTGAAAAGCTGAAAGCTGTGTTTAAGCCCAGGAACATGTTCATTTCAGAGTTCTCAAAGTATAAAGACACTTGACTTGCTACTTGTTCACCAAATATTCCCTTATATTTAAATGCTCTGAAAGGGCATCACTCGTTTTTTGGCACTCTTAAAACACATAATCAGTGACAAGTGGTGGTCAGCAAAACTTGCTAAGCCAGAACTTCTTTTATTCCTTTGTCCAGACTGATACTCTGCCTCCTCTAGTTGTTCTCCTGTCATCTTTTCAATTGCACGCCATCCTTTTGTGGCTCCCTTGGACTTCAATTTCCTCCACAGCCATTCTTCCTCCTCTGACTGCAATTATTTAATTTCTTTGCCAGGGGCGATTTCTTTCATCTTCTGCCAAGGAGAAGGGCTGCACAGCAGCAGGGAGCCGGTGGTCATGTGTCGTACGAGATGTCTCCCATTAGATGGTGCTGTGCAGCAGCGCCAATGGCCTCTGCTGGGATACAGGAGCTTACCTGGAGTGCAGCATCCCCACGAGCCTTGGGAAGGGCAGCATTCGAAAGCCTTGCTCCCAGTGTAGTAACTTGGTCCATGCGCAGTGCTTTTCAAATAGCCCGATATAATTAGTTGTATGTGTTTTATATCCCTTTCAACTCCATATTTTAAAAGTTCCTAAAAAACAGCCAGGAAAATCCTGAAATAATTTTTTTCTTGGTGTCACTGTTCTATGTAGCTTCTCTTACTGCTTAGCTACTCTCATATTATTAAATGTAGTTTAGAAAGCCCCCAGCTACCAAACAGGAGCTTTGCAATCTTGCTTTTCTTTTTATTTAGACAGATCAGATCAGTGGAGTTCTTTTAAGCTAACCCTTCCTCCCAAGTTATTCATATTTCAAAGAGGATAGTATTTCTCCACCTGAAGTCAGCATTGATTTCAGTGACTTCCACCTGATTCTTTATTTCTCCATAACTGCTACTAGATAACATTGAAATTTCTAAACTGCATTGTTTAAGATCTGCAGTTAATGCCAAGTGCCATAGTTTACTGGGAAGTGATGTTCTGACTACTTTTCCAGGATCTGTACATGACACTAATTGCCTTTACAGTGTCTTTGACCCTGTTAAATGTTTGTTTCCGCACAATTTCTTTTTTCACTGTCCATCTGTTTCCTTGTTAATGAGCTAAGAGATGCTCGTGAAATGGCTTGGAAACCAGTGTGTGTAGGAGAGAGAGATGTAAAAGTCAGGGGATGTGGGGACAGGAGGGAAGATGCACAGAGAAGGCTGTTGGTTCCCTGAACCCCATGTGCAAGTGAACGGATGCAGTGTGAGAGAGAGGGGGAGTGCTGGTGAATGCTTGGGGCTGGAGGGGACTCAATGCATGTCTCGGTATGTATGCTGCTCAAAATACTGCTTCCAGTAAAGGCTGAAAATTTTCAAAAGATTGACAAATCTCTAGTAATAACAAGAAACTACTTTCATGCACGAATAACCTTGTTAAACATAGGAAAACAATTGTATCTAAAGCATTTCCCCTTTGTGTGAATTTTTTTATCTAATGCCTTTTTTCCTCCTCCTGCTGAATGTCATTTCAAGACCTTGTGGTTAGCTTCCTGGTTTGCTCATGGCACCAGTGCTGATCTCTGGAGAAGCATGGAGAAATATTTAAAATACATGAAAAATCAAAGTATTGAGTACACCCAGGATCAAGGAGGTCAATTTGTAAGAGAGAATTGTAATCTAGGGCAGAAGCATGCTCTGTTCTTGGCCATTTCATCTATATCTCTGCATGTGTCTGCCCCTGATATAAATAATCCCAAGAGACCCACTTGCAAATAGCACCAGAGTTTTAGCATGTTTTTCTTAATCAGCGTAAGCAAATATACTGTTTTATTTAAGGTCCTTCCTGTAAAAATAGATGCCACTGGATTGAGAGCCTGTATTGAAATTTTCAGCATAGACTCCAATCTGGAATTATAATAGTAGTAAAACTGAATTTAGGAAATAAAAACATCCAAAAGCTTTTTACAGTTTGCATTTATCTTTTGTTCTAAATGAGCAATACCAAATATTTAGAAATTCAATTGTGGTGAAAGGGAGACAATATTTAAAATACCAAATATAAAATAATAAATTAAAATGTAAGATGAATTTTTTTTTATTACATCTACAGCAAAAAGTCTAAGCTGGTATTTGCTTTAGTCCTTTTTTTATGTTTGCCCTAGACAAATATAATTTTTATTATAATAACATTTTTTCTGTTAATATTGCAAGTAATGCCTCTATTTGCATTGAAGCTTTTTAAAACAATCTCATTTTTTTTTGTTGTTCCCCTGAAAGAAAAATGCTGCAGTTGTCATAGGCTTTTTTTCCACCACAATCCCCCCACCTTCTTTAGCAAAAGAAATTTGCCAAATTTCTTTTACAGACAGGTTTTACATAGAGGCTTTTGGGGTGGAATTTTTTATTATTGCTGTCTGAACTTACAGTTCTTCATGAAGGCAAGTGCCTCCCTGTCCCGTTGGTCACATACTGCCTGGCTGCCAGGGCGCTGGATCTCTGGGTATGCCAAGCCTCTCAAGAATCTGCACAAAATCAGAGTGTTTTCTTTTTGTGGTCTCCAGCATGCTCCAGCAACCCTCTGTGATGCTTGGACCTTCTATTTCAGTTGATATGCTTATTTTTGGGGAGAGGGAGAGGTGGTGGGATTTGTGTGAAGGAGTTACGTGGAGATGGGGTTGGGTTTTATTAATATATATTTAGTACTATATTGAAACACAAATAGCCTGAATGATTGCAGGACACGTCATCAATGCAGACCCTTCCCATGGGCACGAGGAAGACAGTGGGAATAGAGGCTCTGGTGCAATTTCAGGACAGCAGGAAGATCATGGCTTTCTCCTGTGACTGGAATGCTCAGCCAGCCATACAAAGCTTTGTGTGTCTTAAGTCTTCTCCCAAGCCCTCTTTTCTAAGCTGTTTTGTTGGTGATACTCTTCTGGTATTTTTTGTTTCAACACCTGGAGGGAGATATTGAGAACATACTGATAATTTGTCAGTACAAGTTTTTTGTGGCCCTGGTGGACACTATACAGGATGTAGCTATGCATGTATTCATTTATCCAGCTGCAACAGCTATGAATGGATTTGTCTCTTGATTGCTTATCCCCCAGCTTGGAAAGGTTTTAACAACTTGAGGTCAACAACTAGTGCAGTGCTGAACATGTAGATATTTCAGAAAAAAGAATAAGAAATGGTGTATGGAGTGACTGACTTTTACAATGGGCAAGTTCAAAATCTGGCTAGCATGAGAGCACATATATTATAAAACATGATTATTAAAAGACATCTAAGTAGTGAAATTAGAATTTCTCCATGTAATTTCTTCTGTTAACTCAGTTGATGACTTTTCTCGAAGCCATTCCTTCATAATTCTTGTTCCCTGGGTATGTTTAACTATTTTCTCTGTCAGAAAAAAAGCACTGAAGTCTAGTACAGCACTGTTTTACTGTGAATTAGTTGAAAAAGACAACTTTCAATAAAACAGGTTTGTACATACTTCTGGTATTCAGTGCGTGCTTTTTGCTTATTTCAGGGGTGAACAGAATGTTTGGATGTTTGTTTCTCCATGACTGCTTTATTATTTTCTCTGTTTAATAAGGAACATTTATGGTTAAGAGGCCCAATGCCACCATTCTTTTACCACAAACTACTAAACTAGGATGGAGCTCAACTGGAAATTTTTAAAATATTAATTAAAATACTAATGTTAGTATTAAAATATTAATATTAGTATTTTGTTTTCTTGGGAAGGTGAATAAAACCCCACTTTTATTTAACTGAAATTATTTGTGAGTACATATGAGAAAATATGTGGTTAAAGTTGTAATCAGCATGCATCACTGAAGGTGGCAGCTCTAGAGCTTGTGTGCATTTAAACAGGATTTACAGAATTAATAGTTTCCCAAGAAATCAGATGTGGCTATGTAATTAAAAATAAAATGTCAATGATTTCTTATTTTTTGGAGATGTCTACTCATTCAGACTTCACTCTGCATTGGCAAGCTTTGCATTACTGGAACGCCTACCTCTAGTTGATGCTGCCTATATCTGCACATACAGTAACACTTCTTTGTCACACAAAGCAATGTGTGGTGGTTTTCCTAGTTTGACACCTGTCAGTACAGTCATCAGGATAAATGACAGTAGGCTTATTAATCTTGTTTTCCTTTGTAGGATGATCTTGTTTGTGGGGGGGAAAAGCCTGACAGAGTTGATTGATCCCAAATGTTTATCCCTGGTCTCTCTGCAGCATTGTTACACCAAGCCAGGCGTTCTGTGAACCATTGGAAGGAAAACTTTGCTTTCATCCTTCAGGTTGTGTTTCTACATGTGGTTTGACAGAAAAGCTGAAACGAGCTGAGTATAAGCATCTGATGAGCAGAGATCTGTGATTTTCACACCTACTATACCAGTAATCTTTGTCTGTCTTGCTCACCCCTTATTGTTTTCCTTCATATTTAATAAGAATGTAGCTGTATGTTATTTCAGGAGTCTTGGTATGTTTGTTCAGAAGGCATACCACAATAAGACCCCATTATTATGTTGATGATAGAAAATAACAGTTAAGACTTTTTTTCAATAATGGACCATTTCCTTTTATAAATATCTGTTCTGGTTTGCTATCAAAGGCAGTTTGGGCTGAAGACTGAAAAATCTCTACATTCTCTGAAATGTAATGATGCCTAGGGATTTGGGGTATGGGGTTAAACAGGGGACTACAGCCTTGCATTGAGACTTGCATGAGAGTGAATTATTCCAATTGAAAAACATTACTGTTGTGGAGATTAAGAGGAACATTCACATGGTCCAGCATAACTCCATGATCAATGGCAAAAATATTCATCTCCTTCCCCCTTCTTACTTTTGCTGTTCAGTTAGATAATACAACACATTTATTTGTAGATATTTTTCTTAATCCAGCCATCCCAGTTCTTTTCCTCAATGGAATCATGCCTGTCATGGATTTTAGCCATGAGGTGTGGGGATCTGAAATTAAGAGCTTTTTTTTGTAGAAACCTAGGTCTTGCTCTTGACTCTTGTGCAGTTTTTAGGTTGGGCAGTGTCATTGTTTTATTGCTGGGGAGCTGACTGGGAGAGCCTCTGTGGGTACCAGCTTCTTGAGCACTTGTTGACAGACCCCTCAGGAGTTTGTTGGACTGTGAATTAAATTATTGATAGAAGGGAAGGTAGCAGCAGTGATGCCAGGTCCAAAGCAGCCAATGTCATTGTGGGAAAAATGCTGCTATCTGCATTCAGAAATGAAATGCCAGTAGTATTTTCCTGTGGATGGGAGCTACGAATTCCCACTCTTTCTGTACATTTTCCTGGGGCTCAAAATTCAGGGAGACAGATCCTGCTGGCCTCAAAACTTAGTTGCTCTTTTCTACTGCTTGACCTTGAGAAATCTAGTCATTGCTATGGTTGGACCGTTTGCTGCAATGTCAAAACTTTTCTACCCCAATGGCTGATTTTGAACTTGTGTTCAGGATTGTGTACAGCAACCCTTTAAATGTAGCTCCTACCACTCTATTTTCTCTCACCTTTTGAGACAGATTTGGATAAGGCAAATTACTACAGGAGAAAATTGAGGCAATGCTATGGCTTTTTTGGTTTAGTTTGGTTTTTTTGGTTTTTTTTTTTTTTTTTTAAAGAGGGAGGAGATTTAAAAACTTGGGAGGAGAAGACTGTGAATGCCAGACAACAGAAGCTATTTACTTCAAAGCATAATGACATCATTTTCTGGTAGCTACCGCACATGCTGTTCAAAGATAAGGTCATGTACTGCATGGCATTTAAATGGGACTGCAAATAACCATGAAAAAGGGAGGTAGGACTTTGGGTAGTACATCTGAATGCAGGGGAGGGAAAAATCCTTACTGCCTTTTTTACTTCTTTTTTTGATGTTGCTCTTTTGTGATGGACATGAAAAATCTGTCAAGCTGAGGTATAAAATGTTTTGACAATTGGTTATAAAACGCAGTGGACTCAAAATACGACTTTGAAAATATGTTGTGAATCTACTTCCAGACCTAATCATGCTGTACAGATTCCAGCACACTGGGAGTTGCCTGCATGCTTGCTTGTTGGCTGGGGTGTAGCTTATCTCCTAATTCATCTTGCAGGAACAGTACCATTCTGCATGAAGGTAGTTATAGCCAAAGGAGCACTGTAAATGGAGGAATGCAACATGGGGTTATTTAAAGACAAAGCCATTTGCCAGGTAGTCTGATCCAGATTTTTGGTAATGGGTAGGGAGGAGAAAGGCCATTGTTAAGGTAGGAATTCAGACATTCATGTGGACATGAGGTGATCTGCTCAGGCAGGCATTTTGACAGGAACTGCTGGCAGGTGTAGCCAAAATTCTGTACTGGGGATGGCACCATTGCATCATTGTCCCAGTTCCCTGCAGAAGACAGCCAGTCCTCTCTTCAGCATGCAAAATTTGTCTTTTCTTGCTGCAGGCTGAGCTGGGGACCTGAAATTGATAAATCAGTGTTGATCAGATTAATTGCCCTCTGAGTAATTGTTTGCCCCATGAGATCCTGGCACAAGCCTGCCTTTAGGTAGTTGCTACCATGTGTGGTTCAATATCTTGAATCTTCCTTCCATCTCTAACCTACATCCTTGTATCAGGGAGCTGTGTGCTTCCAGCTGATGCAACCAGCATTTCTCTCAAACTGATGCACAGGCACCTTGCATGGTTTGAGGTGGTGTAGTCTAAAGGGAGGGTGGCAGAGGAGCTCTGAATGAGGTGGAGAGAGCAGGCTGGATGGTGAGTACCTGTGCCAAGGCATCGCTGAGATTGCAGGCTGGGTGTGGTCCAGCACTGGCTCCTTGTCTCTGGGCAGCCAGTGCTGTTGTGATGGAGAACTGGTCAGCCAGCATGCCTGGGTATGTGGTATGATTCTTGCATTGGATGGGGAGAGTCTGGCTTGGCTGTTTCCATCACAGCAAAGTTAAATTGAGAAACCTGCCAGTCGCTTCACTTTGAATTTCATGTGGTGGTAAATATCAACTGGCCTGTGGTAGAGCTGCCTTTTTGGTAAAGCCATTCAAACCTGTGTAAATCATGGAAACAACTTGATAGGAACTCCCTTAGCATTTTTTTCTATTAACACTGAAAGAAATCTTTTAACTTTGGATAGATTGTAAGGCAAAGAAGCCCTACCTTATGATCAGCTATGTTTGGTCTCCAGTATAGCAAGCCAAAGAAATGTACTCAATGATTATTTTGGTACTTAGGCATATAATCAGCATATTCTGTGCTATGTATTTTTTGTTCAGTCCGTGGTAATTTTGATGTCATGCCATGCTCAGAATGGTCGATCTTTGGTTATTTCTTCTTGATTTGTCTCCTACAGGAATCACAGCAAACTTGAAAATAAACTAGCCCTCTGTGTGTAAGCATTTTGAAAATGCCTAGATTTAAATAAAGACTTGATTTGCATACTGTTTGAAGAAAATGGGTTGGACCTGGCATTTGCAAATTACCAAAGTATTAGGAGATGCTGTCTTTCAAAAAAAATTTAGCTGTTTTATAGCAGCAATTAAATTTGATTTTATGATATAGCCTTTAATTATGTCATTGCTCTCATTCTGTCAGAAAAGCAGTGATTGAAGCAAAGTATATTCAGCTAAATGGAGGAGAGAAAAGAGACATAATTTGGAAAGAGATGTTGTTCAAAGATGGATAGAAATCACTTTTGTAAGGTATTTTCTTTATTAATTGGTTGCTCACATGGCTAAGTGGTTGAAAAATTGTCCAAAATCAATTATGCCTATTACATAATAGTACCACACCCAGTATAAGCAGTTTTTGTGAACAAACAGTGACTCAGAAATCACAGACATAGTTTGAAGATGTAATATCTTGGGGTGGGATTCATTTTGTCTTAGGTTCTTTAAAGCCAGGGAACTCTGAGCCAATCTGTGTCTTTGCATTTTTTTAATGATACCTGGTTCCTGGGTAGGCTAGCTTGGTTACAGCTGAGCTTGAAGTTCTGCACTGGCAATAAGCCAAATGTTAGTCCGTAATGAGAAAAGTCCTCAGTCTCTATACAAAAGCAGATTTTAAAATGGAGCACTTACTGACGTGACATCAACAAATTCAAGTTGTTGTGTAACTTGGAAAACATCTTGGTTTCAAGGAGCAGTGTGAAATTGTTCTTTGAGAATACCTTCTAATGACTTAATTATTAGTTATCCTTTGAACATCAATATTAATGAAACATAACTTGGCAGAACCAAAGCTTTTATTTTAATATCAACAAACCACGTAGTTGTCAAAATCAGTGGGTCACAAGATCAGTCTGACAGCTCCATCCTGTATAGCAAATCAGTGTTGATTGCTGCAGCAGCTGCACAAATAACTTAGTCAAAATGCTTCCAGTGTAATGTCTTCTAATGTAATTTTAAGAGGTCAGAAAGTGTAATAGAGGAATTTACAGCCCTGTGCTCAAGTTAGACTCTTGCTGTTTAAGGAAACAGGATTATGCACTGCAGTGTGGTGTTCTTGTGTTCTGGAGGGGCTGCTCTGAAGTTTAACTTGTCTTCACTGAAAGTTGAAGAACTTTCAGTGGCACATACTCATTGTCCTCCTCTGAATGATTTTTGAGGAGTGTGAGCCTTAGCTACATACTGAAATAAAAAAAAAGGAGGAATTTCATTGTGAAGGTTGGTTGTGGGTATAGAAGACATTGCAGGTTTGGGATGGGCCCAGCTCTTGTTGAAGGAAGCACCTCATCATCTATTGCATGCATGACTTGCATGTAAACTCTCAGTAAACCCAAACATTTCCACTGTGTAGTCCTGTAGTGACAACTCCAAAATGAGAACAATTTTAGGATTCTTAAGAATTGATTGGTGTTTGAAACATAGCTGTAAACCTAGACTCCAGTCCTACAACCCTTATTACAGTAGAGTTCTAATGTATGACATGCAAATGTCAAGTTTCTAACTTGCAGAATGAAGGGCCTAATTTTAAACTAGGTACTCTTATTCCTCATATTCCCTATAACCTAGGGAACATAAATATTTATTTTTAAATTTCAATGCTATGATGTTACATTGGATAGCTTCCTCAAAATCATCATTAAGTATATAGGTTTGGAAACAAAATACCATACCATATATACGAGATAAGGGTAATTTTCAGATTCTGTGTTTTCAAGTGATTATTGACAATTATATTTCTAAGATACAACTTCTAGTTTTCTGTAGAACAGGCTGTTGTTATATGAATATTGTATAAAGTGCAGTTCTTCTAGGGGAATCACTATCATCCTTTCTTTCCCTGAATTTTGAAATTTTTATCATCTTGAGTTGGTGTGCCATCATTCATTTTCTGTCACTATTTGTTACATTTTAGAAAAAACCTTAAAAGAAAAGAAGATTTTTGTAATATCTAATTTTCTTCCTAAAAGGAAGATTTAACTTACAGTATTTGATTTAAAAGAACACCTATGTTAAAGCTAATTACTTAATTTGTAGGATTTTAGGTGTTAGTGTACATCCTTCTTGGAATTTATAAGAAAATGATAGGGTAATAATGTAATAATTCAACAGATCCTAAATGAGCTTCAGCTTCTCTTTTGCTCTTTTTACCAAGCACAAGTCATTTTTTTCAGTACTAATTTCCTTAATTACTGTGGTAAGCAGTAGCTTTGCTCTGGATGCATGCAGGTTCCACAGCACTTTAATTGTGTGCCTGAAATCCTGCACAGGATTGAGTATGGTCAGGATCCCCAAAGGGCGGTTCATAATTAGTGGTGCCTGAACATGGTGACCTCTAAGCTCAAATAAATACAATTCCTAGTATTTAATTTCCCAGCTGGCATAAAACCTCTCTTTTGGACTGATGGCAGAATTTTTTGACTTGCATGCAGATTATTAACCTGGGGGTTCAGAAGAAATCTGCCAAATTTGTTCCCTGCAGGGAATTTAGGCACAGGGGGGATCTACTAGCGGTTCTAAGTGAGTATAGGCTGGAGCAATGCTTTGGTGTTTTGGGGTCTTTTTTGAAAACTACATTGCTGAAAACTTGTAGTTAATTCTTTTGGTATCTTAAGACCTTTCTAAGACATTGTTCTTGTTCACTGCTTTTTCACTCTGAATATACAAAGGAGTCCCATTAATATAGTCCTGCCACTTGCCAAGAAATGGGAATTTATGTGCACATGGTAATGCAGACTTGGAGTGGTTCTTCAGTCACACTGCCTTAGGTGCAAGTGGCACCAAAAAAGCCCGCTATTAAAATATTTTGTGCTAGATATCATGGGTATACATGCTGTAGCATGAAGTAGGAGATAAAAGACTTTCTCTCTCTTTTGCATTTCTGTTTGAAATTTCTTCTATGATTTTCAATGTGACTGATATTGCTTTAGAAAATAATAAGTATTCCCACAAATTTAGCTGAAGATTGACTTACACTAGAGGAAACTGTTTTAAGATGTTGGATCAGACTTCTTTTGAGGCATAAAGAACTGACTTGTAAATACTTGCTTCTTTGAAATTAATATAAGAAAATAATAGTATGAACTAAATGTTAAATCAAGGTTTGTTGGTTTGTTTGTTTTTCTAATTACTACTAAGATTCTCTTGCTAGTCCTGATTTTGTCTGTGGGTCCAATTAACTCTCAACTCTTATTCTTCTAGGCAGTTACTGGGCAAAGCTTTGGAACCAAAGACTTTCGAGCAGCTCTAGAAAATGGAGTCCTGTTGTGCGAGTGAGTATTGACTTACCTGTATAAAAACCCTTCAGGTTAACATCAGCTGGCCTCCTTCCTTCCTGGCCTCTGAATTTTTTTATTAATTTTTTTAAGTAACAGAAGTATTTTGTAGTAAATAATTTTAAAATTTTTTAAAATACCTGTTGTTTGTCATGGGAAGTAAAAGCAGCTTTTGGACATACTCTCTCCAGATCCACATGTTCTGTGTGTTGTCCCACACGCTTCTTTGTGTGGTACTGAGAGGATCATGCTGTTGTTGATTGATTATATTGGTTTTGGTTATAATGCCCAGGATATCTCTGGGCTCTCTCTTCAGCTTCTGCAAGGTGGTGTGGCTGTGATCAAAGCACTCTGCTACCCCTATACCCACTGTTGTTGTTTGTGTTTGGATTTCTGTCCTCCATCCCCCGCCCTTTAGTGTTGATTTTATAAATCCTGAGACTACCTCTTCCTATCACAGGACTTTACACTCAGCTTGTTTTGGAGCACTTTCTGTGAGGAGCTTCCTTGTGCTTATATACTGTAGGCTTGGCAATGATGGGACTTGCCTGGTTTCGTTGCTAGACTGAGTCAGAGGTGTAAAATGTCCACTCATCAGGTCTCATCCACATATCTGTAATTGGCTTGGTACTTACTGGAACAGGCTTCCAGGACTGGAAGTGGTGCTAATCTCTTAGTATTTTAAGGAACAGCAGTTCTAAATGTCATTAGAAGACCAGTGCAAGAGAAATCTCATTAGAGAACTACCTGGGATGCTAAAAAAAAAACCCACAAAAAACAAAACAACAACAACAAAACCCCACAAATCTCAGAGCCACTCTAAAACCAGTTCAGCAAAGCTAACTTTCATAAGATATTTATGAAAGGTCAGTTCTCTGAGCTTCTTTTTGTATATGTAATTTTTCCTTCTGTGAATATTACCGTGTTTTCTTCTGCTTTGAACCCTTAGCCCTTGCAGTCTTATCTTGCTACTTGCTTCTGAAGTTATCTGTGATATGGGATATTCATTATTTTCAGTAATATTGTAGAGCTGGATGCTTTATTTTCATTACTTACGTAATTAAATGTTAATGAGTGTGAATGTAGTAATAAAAATAATTTATACTTTTAATAAGAAGGTATTTCTTCAGGTATGTTTAATGGGATATGTATATTGTATTCAGATGTTTAAGAATTGGCCATTGACTGATACATACTAATCTTCTGATATCTTAATTGTTGACACTTATTTGGCAAGAGAATGAAGCTCTGTCTGCCAAATGCAAATCAGTTAAATTTATCTTTAATTAATGATAATGCAAGAAAAACATCCTGTAGTTTCTTCAGCTGAGCAGCTTGCCTTAGGAGGCACGCAACTTTCTTGAAAGCAAAAGTGCCTTATTACATTATGCTAAAATAGCTGTTCTCCTGTGTGATCATTTTAAATCTGACATACCTGAAGTCCAAGGAGGAGTGATTTTCATAGAAATTCCATGGAAACAAGAAAGAACAAATGGCAAACATCTTCTCATGTCCAATTTTTGCCAATGACAATATAATGCAAGATATCAATTTAGACAAACTAGAAATTACTTTGTCCATTTCCTTGGTTCACCTGTGGCACGGCTAATTTAGGTGGATATATTATCTCTGTGGATTGCATATCTTACTTAAACCATAGCAGATAAGACCTCTATTTGCACCACATATTCCTACAGCATCCAGTCAGTTTGTTTGTCCTATTCAATGAACAAGTGCATGTGTTGGCTGAGCAATCAGTAGTTGACAAAATAAAGCCTTTTACATTTTGCCAGTTCTAATGTGCGTACACTTGAGAAAGACATTCACTAAAATTTTTCTGGTCACATTCTACGTCATGTTCTTCATTAAAATAAATGAAAAATTATGTATCTGGAAGATTGAAAAATTTTTAAAAAATGGGGAGGAATGCAAACTTTAATTCCACCTCAACAGATCACTTTTTTGGATGGGAAAAGTAATTAAACATATCTTGTTTGCTAAATAATTCAGTATTATTGAAAAATCTCAGAACCTGTAGCTCTTTTTTTTTTTCTGTAGGTATTTAGAAATGTATTCTTCTTTCCAGTGTGTAGGGATAAACTGTTCTTTGTGTTTATTTCCCAAATACATTTTCTGCTTGAGCAAAAGATGCTTTTTCCCCACACAGAGTTTTAAACTCCAGGTCTTGTCTCTGCTCTAGTGTGGGTAGATCACAAAGCCTTGCTGATGCTTTGTGTGGGGTAAAGGGTCTGGCCAGACAAGCAGTAAAAAAAAAAAAAAAAGGTAGAGAGGCAGATGAAGTCTGCAGGGTGTCCTGAGGTCCCTGTTCTCTGCTGACTCTGTGGTCCAGTGCGTAATTTGGTGAACCACAATATTTCCCTACCTCCATGACTGAAAACCTGGGTATAAATTTGCAAGGAATCCTGTGCCTCATCCTCGCTGCAGAGTAAGGTATGCATTTGGGCTAATGTATTCAATAGTGATGTGTTATCTGTCCTTTCTTCTCAGCTTAATTATGAATTTTATGTGAAGAGTGATATCAGGTACAATCTCTTCTGACTGAGATAGAATATGACATTTAAATTATATGTGCCAAAAATGATTGCTGCACACTGGACTTGGTAGCATTATGAAAACTGAGTTTATTTCTCACCTGTAGGAGTGAGCTGGGCTTTGCACCACTAATTAGTGGTTTGTCATCAGCCTCATCTGTTTCTGTTTGGAGCCAGGATTATTAGAAAGGTGATTGAGAGGATTTCTCGTGTTCAGACTTGGATGTTTATTATATCTTGTCAAAGAATTACAGAAAGTATGACAGCACCTCTAGCTCCTTGCTAGAAGTAGGAAAAATGGCTCCAGCTGAGCCTGTTTCAAGGCCTTTTAAAGCTAAACAAACCAATAAAAGTTTTACACCTATATTATTTATACTTTTGACCCAATAATAGAGTCCCACGACCCTTAGAGTGACATTTTGACTGACCAATCCAAAGGTTACTACCTAAGTTCCATGAAGAAGAAGGAAGAGAAGATGAACAAGAAGAAAAGACACCACCCAAAATTCTCCATCTTGTCCCCTAACTACCACTATACTACAAAACCTCAAATTTAAAACCTATCACCCACTACATATTTGTGATTTCTAACTTATTATTCATATTTACAAGTCTTCTCCAAGGTTTCAGGTTCAGAGCAGTGTTTTCAAGGGGGTCTGTGCCTGGAAGCACAGAAACCTCAAAAACTTCGGATTCTTGAGATCCAACACTCACCCTTACAGTGCTATCACAGTAAACTCTGAAAATCAATATTCTGGTACATTTTTGTCATCTGCTCAGAACCTTTATGAGAAGAAAATCTATAAATAGGAAATTTGAGTCCAATTAACATCACCACCCATGTAGTAGAAACACAGATCCTTTTCTGCCCATGCCTCCTCAGGCATTTTCTTTCTCACTTTGCTATTCCCAGAAACATCTTTGTGTGTGACTTGTTTCATTTTTGCCTCTACAATCTGTTCTTGCTTGTCACTTCTTGGGAGTGTTAATAGGTTCAGCTCAAATCATGTGAAGTTAGTATGCAAAGTATTTCTTAGTAAGCATTGATGCTCATGCATAAGTACAGTAAATTATTTAACAGAAAATCTTTTTTTGTTGTTTTTTTTTTTAGTTTGATTAACAAGATCAAACCTGGCATCATTAAGAAGATAAATCGTCTGCCAACTCCAATAGCCGGCTTGGTAAGTAATGGCATTGAATCTAATATCTGGCGTATGAGCCAAGTGATCTTTGTTTTTAAGGAGTTTTCAAAATTTTAGCTCAACTTTCATTTTTTTGTTCAAAATGGTACCATTTCTGTGTTATCTTAGACCACAAAGGATACCCAATCTGTTATTTGGATCTGTAACTTCAGTCATCTTATCACTGCATGAAGCTTCATCATCCCCAGATGTATCAAGCACTGGCTCCTGTGCACAAACCTCTGTGGCATTACTTGTCTCTATTTAAAAGCCACTGTCCTATCTTACACTCAGGAGCCACTTCCGATATTCCTTTCTTAGGGAATGGGCAGAGTAGGAAATATTCCGTGTAGTTAAAGTATTTTTAGAACCTGTTTCACTCCACCCACAGCAGTGCTTCGGTTGCATTAAAATAACTCTGATGCAAAGATCTTTCTTCAGGCTTTGCTGAGGGATTTGCCAGTGTTTTGGCTGTAAATCATATTGCTGGGGGTAGAGGTGGGAGATGCATGTCATAATTTTCACAAGAAATGTAAAAGATTTTCTGTATGCTGTTTGGGAAATTTGGTGCCCAGAGACTAGGATAAGTTTTGTGGCCATTTAGCATCAGAAAACCTTCTGTGGGCAAATGAATTCAAAGAATTCTTTCTTCATCACTTTTTTTCTCAATATCAACCTTGTTGGCTATTCATGTCACTTAGGGTGTAAAGACTATTTTGTCCTGCCACAAAAACTATTGGTCTCATATTAAAAGATCCAAAGTGAACAGGGACATATGCATGGTTCTGGTGACAAATGGAAGATCCCACCTTATGATAAACATGCAAGCTCAACATTAGGGAAAATTACCTGTTTTTTTTAGTAGGAGTAGAATGCAAAACTTCTCTAGACACTTTTATTTACATGTTTTAATGGGATGAGCCAACAAAACATTGGCTTTTGCTGATCAACCATGTAGCTCATTAGAGAATAAGTGTAGTTAACTTGACTGGAGGTCATAAAATTATATTAAATTGCCATAAGCTGAAAATGTGCATTTCCACATCAAATGAATGTAGAAAACATTACTTGCCTTTGTCCCAGACAAGCTCAGGTATTTAGGCTTGTGAATAACTCTGCTGCACATTCTTTTCCTGTGAGGCATACAAAAAAGAATTCAAATGAAACCAAAATAATTCTGAGGAGGACAGCACAGTTATTTGATCAGTGGTTTGATTACCTACATGGCCTCTGAAGTAGCCATTAGATTCAAATCAGAAAACCACAAGCTAGATTTCATTTTTGTGGTGATTTAAGTGTTGTCTTGAATCATAACTGCAAGCTCTCTTGTTTTTATACGCATTTTTATTTTGAGATGTAAAAATGCAAAGTATTCATTTGGTGTGTAATTTATATCTTACTTGTAGTGTATTATTGTTTCTTGAAATTGTTTCTAGTTCCTACAAGTCTTCAAAAATAAAGAGGCAAAAAGGTGAATGATTCTCATAAATTGGGCTCACCCAGTATTATTGTTAAAATATGACTTAAAGATAGTAATTGAGAGAGCTATGATTTGTGTTAACCTGTGGAAAAGGTTTTCCATCAACACTTCAGTTTCAAAAGACAATAATGAAGACCATATTGGGATGGTTTCAGAAGATGGTGCTTATGGTGACAATAATGGAAGACTAGTGTTCACAGACTTGAGAGGAACCTTCTCAGTTATACCAGCTTTGAGGAGCCCAAGTTTCATCTCAGCATGTAAAACTCAAAATTTATGGGGATTTGCATTTATAAGAAAGCAGACATTGATACCTGGCAGGCTGAGGATACTGTGGTTGAAAGATAGGATTTAAAGACAGAAAAAGCTTACTAGGAAATTCGGTGGTAGGTTTGCTTGACATGTTCTGGACATATTTTCATTGCTTGTAGGTTGCTTCTCCCACAAATTTGCTTCTAGTATTTTCTATGGCTTCATAAATATTACATATAATTCTGTAGCTCTCACTTTTGCTGTCATAAATGCCTTTGAGTCTGTCTCATACAAATTGCTCCCCAGCAAGCTTTCATGGGATCTAGAAATCACTGTTGGAAGAGGTGAATTTGTTTCTCATTTTTCTCTTTTTTTTCTGTTTTTTTGTTTGTTTATTTGTTCTGTTTTGTTTTTGTTTTGGTGGTTTGTTGTTGTTTTTTTGTTTGTGTGGGTTTTTTTTGGTTTGGTTTTTTTTAAAATCCAGATGGAAATGCTAATATCAAGAGATGGAATGGTTCTTTTTCTAAAACAAAAATATCTTTTAGTGTTCTTTCTACAGCTTCTTCGTGTTCATCTAGACTCATATCCTGAAGTCCATTTCCAAAACATTTTATGCCATTATTGCCTAATTACATCCATTTCTCTCCTGACTTTTCTGATTCAAAGGAAACAAACCCCTTATGGTTTTGAGAGTTTTGTGGCAGTCTGATTATCAGAAGGAAACAAATGCTTTGAAAGACATCTTGTTTCTCTTCCCCCCCCTCTTTCCCTCCCCTTTGTTTTTCTTCCTCTCCAGGAATTCCTTGAATTTTGGTTTTGTTCTCTAGGGAGTTAATATATTTTATTTCCATATAAGTGTGTTGTTTAAGCATTGTGTTCACTTCAACCATTTGACAGGTTTTTTCAGCAGTGCAGAAATACAGTATTGACTAGATGTCTATGGTTGAATCTCCAGAAAGGCTTTGTTATCTTGTTTCTTTGAGTTCATGGTTATTTTAAAAACAAACTCTTTGAGTAAAATAGTAAGTGAAGGCCTATTGGAATAATGAAACATTCTGTTCTATATGGAATATTGTGTGCTAGACTTTTTTTTGTATTGAGTTAGTGTGAGCTGCTTCTTCTAATGAAGTCAGTGCATTATTGATTTGTTATGTCTTGTTTTCTTTTATGACACCTTACCTATCATAAGATCTAATAAGGACTTTATATTAGTAGGAACATTTTACACAACTCAGATTAAGCCTTAGCTTTTACCTTTAGTTTGATTATACTGGTGCCTAGTGATTTTTAGGTGTGGATTGCAGTGGTTCAGGTCTAATCATGATGGAATGGAAAAATAAATACATGTGTCTTGAGGATTAAATACTGAAATGAAACTTGACATTCAGTTAATGAAAAATGCTTAATTGATACCAGGAAAGTTCAAAAAATTGATTAAACTTCTCTGTTTGGCATGGCATGGGAAATCTGGGCTGCAGCTTGTGTGGGAGGGTTTGTAAGAACTCCTTGGGAAGAAGAGTTGGATCTGGCTGTAACTTGGTATCCATATAACAACTTTTTGCTCCAGCCTCACTGTTCCGGTTCCCTCCTGAGTCATGTGGGTGAGATGCAGCCATTGTCTTAGCTGCATTTGCCTGCTCACTTCTGTTCCAGTTTGGAAAATAGAACTGCTGGGGGTAAGTCAAGTACCAGAGTGGTTGTAGGGAAGCTGTGGTCAGGACAGGTGACTGAAGAAATGTCCATGCAGCTCTTAGGGTGGTTTCCTGGACAGTGAGGTGTGCCAGCTGCAGGGTGCTAAGTTCTAACTCCAGCAGCAGTTGCAGAAAGTTGCCACTTGCAGCAGGTTGATTTTTAACAGCACGTGACAGATTTTGGAGCCAGTGATGTTCCCACAGATTTCCTGAAGGGAATTAACTGGGAGATGGCTGTTGGGGTTTTTTGCTTTGACAATTTTTCTTTTTAAATGCCATTTAGGACATTTGCACTAAAATAGTTTCTGGAAAATTATAATTTAATTTCTGATTATATTTCAGACTAAAATACAGAGATTGTGTAAAGAGTGGTGCACGTATTTTTTCCCAGTACAGCAGAAGGGTAAGCAAACCAGTAGAGAGTAGCAGGTCCTGAAGCCCTCAGGCATTTCTGGGGGCTATGGGAAGGGTAACACAAGTCACAAGATGCCATGAGACAGTGGGAAGATGAATGAGTTATGTATTGTTTATGCAAGCTGAACATATCTGTCAGAGTAATACATTGCTTGTTGCTCAGGAGGAATAAGTGTACACTCTTCAGCAAGGCAATTTTAGTTAAAGTACATTTCCAGCTGAGACCAGGTGGTGAAGAAAATTCTGAGTAAGGGCCAGTGTCTCCTTTGGAGAGGGGTAGTGAATGGAAATCTTGCTTATACCAATTTTTGCCTTGCAATATCCCAGTTTGGTCTTCTAAGACCATCTATTTTTGCTTGCAGCTCCTGTGAATGAGGTGGAAATGCAATGCTTTGCAGTGTGGTTGGGAAGCTTTTTCTCACATCAGAGACATGAGGGCTGTGATCATACAACAGGGCAGGATAGAAAGCTGTTGGGTTTTTCAGAGCTGTAAATGAAATGACATTAGCACTTTTGTTTTAAGTTGGGCTGTGATTTCAAACAAGGTGAGATGTTGCTAATTCAGTCAGTCTTCAGTGTGAGTGCTGGATGAACATGGGCACAAAATGTCATCTTCATAACCTTCTTCAGCTTTGGAAAAGGGATTTTTTAAATGAATTTTTGTTTCCTGTTCACACACACAAAGAAAGCTGTGCATCCTCTAGGCAGTCCCAGGGATGAAAATACTGAAATACTGTAGAGTGGGATTTTTTTTTTCTAGTGGGGATTTAGGGTTCCTATAGGGTGGAGACATGCAGATTTCTTCAAACATTTGTTTTCCTGATTCAACAGGAAATATATACTTCTGACAGCTGCTACTCCAACATCATTGCTTCTCTTTAATGCAGTGTAATAAGATACCATTCTAAAAGGTGCTCATTGAATGTGTCAGGAGGTATTAATACCACTTGCACCAAGGCAACCACCTGAAACAATGTTACTTAGGTCTTTGGCATATACCTTCTAACCCAGGAAAGTAGGGAATAATAAAGGTAAAATGAGAGAAATGGGATAGAAAGCTAAACTTAAATGAAAGGGGAGATAAAAAAAGGGGTGGAGAACATAAAAAATAAAAATATTTTTCTGTGCCTTTGTGCCTAACATTTTGCAAACCATGGAACCGCCCTGGTATTTCCTTATCTTTTATCATCAAGGAGAGCTGGCCAAAATTTCCTTTTCTGTGGGAAAATTTTCTTGACAGGGTGATGGGATTTTTTGGTGGGTTTTTTTGGTTTTTTTTCCCCTTGTGTTGTAGGGGAATGGTATGCAGATGACATTTTTACTTTATTATAGGACCCTTTCAAAACAATTTTTCAGGCAAAGTTCACACATGTACATATTAGTTCAGTTGTATGTTTTATTTAGGACTTAGCTACAAACTTCCTTCTCTAGATGACTTAGAATCAAATTAGTTGTGTTTTCCACTTAAATTTAAGAAATCTGATAATATATGAGAGGCTTAATTTGATTTAAATTAATTCTTTTTTTCAAAGCACCTCGACTTCCAAAGTTCATTCTTTCATGCTGATTATTTTGTCTTGCTGTTCACCTTCTAGTCTGTAGTATAGCCTTTATACTCTATATTGGTACATCCTTTAATTATATATTTTTTAATAATTATTTTTTCAACTTAAACTCCCTCTCTTTGAGATTGACTAGTATAGGCTACAATAGTAATAATGGTATCTTGTCTACTATGAGAAATTGATTATAAAGAAACTTCTCCTCTTTTCCATTCTTCATGAAAAATGAGGGCAAATACACAAATATATGGAGTAAGTTTTATATAAAAGCTGCTGTTGTTAATTAATCTGGTATTGTTTTTCATAAAGCAAGGCACAAGGTAATACCTGTATTTTTCTGGAAAGTTGTTAATTTAATGTGTAAACAAAAACAGAGGCATCATTACCTGTTTTCTGGGTGACTATGCTCAGCAAGTTGTTGGGAAATTCAGAAAAACAAGTGTTTTAGGAGACTTATTACTTGGCAAAATCCTTACATGAGGGAAAACTGTTTTGCAATAGCAATTGTTTTTTCTTGTGAATGAACTTCAATATATCTAAAACCAAAGGTGAAGAAAGTGAAAGTTGGTATGACCTACTCAAATTCATGTCCTGCATCCAATGTGCTCTCCTTTATAAGGCAGTTTATATGTTTAATACAGACTCAGGAGCACTTTGGCTAGTAGGAATGAGGACAGGTTCCTCTTTATAGTAGTAGTTTTCTTGTTCAATATTCTTCTTATGCTGCAGGTAAAAAAACTTCACAGAAGTGTTATTTTCATTTTTCTTGTGGGAAGCAAGAGATTTGTGGGCAAAGGGAAACACTGTACCCATCTTTGAAAAAGGTAGAAAAGAGGGCCCTGGGAACCACTGACCCATCAACCTCATCCCTGTGCCTGTTTAGATCATGGAACAGCTTCTCCTGAAAGCTCTGCTAAGGAACATAGTGAACAGGGACGTGATTTGGGACAGCTAAGAGGATGTCTTACCTGACCAACCCATTGGCCTTCTGTTATAGAGTGACTGCATCAGTGGACAAGGGAAGGAATGCAGATGTCACTTATCTGGCCTTCTGTAAAGCCTTTGATACAGTCCCCCACAACATCCTTCTGTCTAAACGGGAAAGAGAGATTTGACAGGTAGATTGTCTGGTGCAAAGGAAATTGGTTGGACAGTGGCATGGAGAGGGTAGTGATCATAGTTAATGTCCAGAGAGAGACTGGGGACAAGTGACATCCCTTAGAGATTCTTGCTTGGACAGGTTCTGTTTAATGTCTTAATCAATGATGCAAAGGGATTGAGGGCACCCTCAACAAATTTGCAGATGACACCAAGGTGAGTGGTGCAGTTGACACACCTAAAGCATTGGATGCCACCCAGGGGGACCTGGACAAGCTCGAGAAGTGAGCCCATGGGAATCTCAGGAGGTTTAACAAGGCCAAGTGCAAAGTGCTGCACCTGGGTTGGGGCAACCCCCAGTATTAATAATATAAGGTAAGAAATGAGACCAGCCCTGCCCAGAAGGTCTTGGGGGTGCTGGTGGATGAGAGGCTGGACATGACCCAGCCATGGGCACTCCCAGCCCAGAAACCAAACGTGTCCTGGGCTGCATCCAAAGCAGCGTGGGCAGCAGGGCAGGGAGGGGATTCTGCCCCTCTGCTCTGTCTGTGAGACCCCACCTGCAGGGCTGCATCAGCTCTGGGGTCCCAGCACAGGAAGGACATGGACCTGCTGGAGCAGGTTCAGAGAAGGGCCACAAAAATGATGAGTGGCTGGAACTTCTCTCCTAGAGAGTTTGGGTTATTCAGCCTGGAAAGAGAAGGCTCCAGGTTTCAATATTTAAAGGAAGGTTATAAGAAAGATAAGGACAAACTTTTTAGAAGGAATTGTGATAGAACAAGAGGTAATGGTTTTAAATAAAAAGCAGATTTAGATTAGGGGTAAGGAAGAAATTCTTTACTGTGAGGGTAGTGAGGCATTGGAACAGCTTTTCCAGAGAGATGGTAGATGCTTCATCCATGGGAACACTGAAGCTCAGTTTGGATGGGGCTCTGTGCAACCTGATCTGGTTGAAGATGTCACTGTTCACTGCAGGGAGGTTGGACTAAGATTATCTTTGAGATTGCTTTCAACCCAAACCATTCTATGAGCCCATGTTATTAGTATGAGAAAAAAATCTTTTTGCTTGGGAATTAGCCAGCGCTGTATTTAAATGTGGCCATCAAATAAAGTGTTACACTTCTTACTTAATGTATTTTAGTGAGATTTTGTCAGTGCTCAAAAAATTACAATTGGAAATTAGTAACTGTGTTTCCATTGGCAACTGAAACTTCTGAATTTTACATTACTTCAAACTCCTAAGCAGATGTTTTTTCAAGTTTGGGAACATGATGGCCACAGTAACTGGGGTGAAAATTCTGTTTAAATAGAAAACCAAAAAAAAAAAGGTTTTGGGGTTGTTTTTATGTTTTTTGTAAATTTATGAAGCATTGCAGAAATCTCATTTTTAAATAGTTAAGTTTAAGAAAAGTCTTGTTTCTTCTTCTTATATAAGAAGTTTTTAATGTGTCAGATCTTGGAGTACTTCAAAAAGAGTTCTTCACCATTGCTTCCGTTTTATACCGAAAGATATTTTAGAGTGTGATTAGTGAGATTTTTAGTGGTTTTAGTGCTGAGGTTAATAAGCAAGTCATAGTAGGGTGGGGAGGAAATCTTGACTTTCAGTCCATTTCTCTCACTGACCACATTGTAAACAAAACAAAAAAAAAGGGTAAATTAGCAAATATCAGGAGTAATGCAAGACCTGATAGGAATGTATATGGAACTATAAATCATTTTTGGTGCTCTTTCTGCTGTATTCTGGGAAAGAGGAATGTGGCCTGTATGGAAATACCTCCAGCAGACAATTAAGAAAAAAGGATTGTGTGCTAGAAAGGAAGTATGGTTATTAATAGTTAGAGATGACATTGTTCTGTAGTCTTTCAATGCCTGATAGTGGGAGTATGTAATCTCAGCAGTGGTTTACTGATGTTTTGTGCCCCTCTGCTTGAAAACATATGGTACATTTCAGCCTTAGCTCTGAATTTCCTTTAATTGTTTTCTGTTGCTGCCTGAACACTTTGAAATGTGGGGTGTGGAGAAAGAGGAGGTTGATGCAAACTCTTTGTGAAATTTTTAGTAGCTGCTCAAGACATCCATCAGGCAGAGTGAAACCCAGACATGGGTTTTTAGGTGGGTGATGGTGAAGTGAGATGTCTAGGAGACAAGTGAGGAGGAAGTGTATGGATGCAGATGCCAAGAATGGTGGCTCAGCTACTTGCCCTGGGCTCTTGTCAGGGGGACAGTAAGTGCTGTACCTGCTGGTTGATCTCTGAATCAAAAGCAGTATTTTGGGATGCTTTAAATGAGATCAAGTCTTCCAAACTAATTCTTTTAGTGTGTTACTAGGAAGAGATGTCAAAATCCTAACTAATTAATTAGTTTTTAAAAATCTTGTCAACTGACTATAAAGTAATATCATTGGCAGGAAGAACTTTCTAATATGGAAAATTTTCATCCTTCTTCCTGCTCTAAACTAAAGCTCTGAAAAAGTATTTCCCTTTTTGCCTCAGCTTGCCGTCACTTAACAAAATACATAAATATGGTTGCCAAATGAACTGCAAGAAATTTCCATTTATCAATTCAATCAGCTGTAATCTGAGGTATACTCTGTTTGTATGCTATTTTTATTTCTGAAGTAACCGATGACTGTGTCTGTGTTTGTCAAGAAACATTCCTTCCTAACTGGAAAAAATATGTCAACCATGTAGAAGTACACACCTTAACTCATACTTGTGACATTCATAATCTGATTTCTCCTTCCTTTGCCAAGGAAGTGCAGATTTGAGATTCCTTGCAGCACTTGGTGTTTTTTGTGTTAAACCTTCGTAAGGTGGACACTGGATTACTTCCCCCCCTGCCCCCCGCCTCTGGCTTGTCAGATATTTATCAACGCGAGGCATTTAAAATTCACAGCAGTTTTCAAAGAAAGGAGATGTTAATTGCAGCGGTGCTGACTTTCTCTGGTGGAGCTGTGCAGCTATGCTATTTACCCTCCTGTTTGGTACAAAGCCCTCGTACCACATCTCCTAACGCCTGTCTGAACACCTCCGCGCCCGTGCGTCTGTGCTGAATCACCCTCCTCCAGGGAGCTGTGTGCAAGAACTATTAACAACAACACCAGCAACAAGTGCTGCCAAATGCAGGGTGCTGAGCTGCTTCAGCTGGGCTGGCCAAGCCTTCTGTCTGCATGGCAGGAGGATGGGGAGGGGCATGAGGAGCCTGGCACTGATGCAGGGGTTCAGGTGGGCTCCAAGGCAGGTCATCTCCAAACCAGCTCATCGATCCAGGGTGCTGGGAAAGCTTCTCAACAGCATGGGATAAGCCCATATAGGGCAGAAAGGATTAGATGCAGTACTAAGTACTACTCCTGTTAAGAAACAAAAGATGCCTGACTCTTGAAGGAAGCAAAGTTAGAGGAAACTTCCAAATGCTCTCTTAGGAAGAATGAAGTACTAAATAATTGTCCAAAAATCAGGGGCTACATGAATTGAGGATCTGAGGTTCTGTTTCAAGTCCTGTGTGTGAAGATGCTGAATTTCACCTATATCAAGTTGTTAACCTGTATGAGCAAAACAAAAAAACCCTTATGTATACAAATAAAAAAAAAAGGGGGATGGAGGAGGAAAGGTAGCCCTGCCAAAACTTCGTGTTTCAAGAACAAGAGGTCTTTAATTCTTTTATTACTCATTAGGCTTCAGGGGAGTTTCACCTTTAAGTAGATTACTGTCATTCCAGTTCCGTGTAGTGGGGTGACTTGGCATTGGAGTATTCAGCACACTTTGCTTGCAGAGTCTGTTTTGTATGAACTGCTTGGGGTGTAAAGCATATCGCTTGAATTTATTTTTTTTTCCCTTGACTTTGATTGGAATGCAACTAACTGGTGGGAAAGTTAAGGCTTGTCTAAACAAGGAAATAGCCCAGGCTAGTTCTTCCATACTGACTTTCCAAACCTATACTTTCCCTACAGTGTGATTGCCTGTGAGTGAATGAGCTCTATTAACAAGGCTTGTCTGCCAACATGCTGTACTTTTGCCCTTCTCCATTCCAGATGGCCTTATTTGGTAGTAGTGACATCCCAGAAACACACCTTCAGTTTACAACCTGATATTCACTGTCTTATCAATAAAAGGCTCATTTGGTACACGTTGTTGCTGTGATGTATGTCTGCAATGTCACAGTGAAGGTTATGCTGTAGCATGGTTAGAGAGATGAGTCTGGGAGGCATTTCGAGTCCTTGAAGACAGTTGGTCCTTTCTTATGTTCAATGCCTTAAAAGCTGTCAACTCATAAGTCCCGTTTGAAAAACCCAAAAACCCAAAATGGATTTCTCTTGTGTTTTCCTTAATCCAGTTACTCCCATTGTAATGAAACTGTGGAGCTCAGTGCTGCAAGAGGTTGCAGGCAATGAGGTGGGCTGCTGGCCATTACACATAGTGGTGGGCAGTGCCAGGACCTGAATAACAAGTTTTGGGGAAGATCCTTCAATTACACACCTGTGTCTTACAGAGATCTGTAACCAGCTGCAGTCACTGCAGATGGAATTGGGGTTTGGGAGACAGATTGGACCTTTTTGTCCAAAACAAGAATGATTCTTTCCCTAAGACTGCTTCAAAATGCGGTTTCCATAACTGTTGGAATGGGGAAGGGGAATGCTCCTCCTCTTCCTGGCTGATCTACAGCTACTGATACTGGCAGCACCAAGGTAACAGCAAAGTTTGTGCACGAAGTTTCATTCCTGCCTTCTCACAGCAGGAGCACCTGCTTTCTGAGAGGAAAGCTGGCAGTGAATCATTAAAGATTTAGTATCTGTAATCATGCATAGAGCTGGAGCAGGGAATCCCTGTGTCAAGGATCACAGTAATTTATTGTTTTACCCAGTGTGGAAAAGCAATGAAGGGCGCGCAGAGGGGAGTGGCAAAGCAATTAACGCAGTTTCTGATCCTTGGCCAACACAGTGCTCTGTGCACTCTGTTATAGGTGGGATAATTCACTGAACAGAAGCCCTGAGGTCACTCTAAGTCAAATTATGTCTGCAGGATGACTGTTTTAATTACTATTTTTAGTTTTAGGCCCAAAAAGGGAGGAGAAGAACAGTTTAGGTATCCTATCCACTCCTCCTTCTGCGTTTGGTTCAAGGTTGAAACTGTTGACCTTCAGAGAAATACAGAGAGCAGTAGGAGCTGGGATCACGCACTACAGGTGGGATGGGTGGGTAATGGGCACTAAACATCCTGACATTCAAGACCAAGGTGGTAATGGGGAGTTCCTGGCTCCCAGGGCTGTGGTCAGACCACAGGGTTTGTGCTCAGCCCTGTTCCGTCCTGTCCTCTCAGCCCTGTGCCCCCACCTGCACCCGCAGCCGGAGCTAATAACCGAAACGTACCTCCGAGGAAGAGCAAGTCGCCCAACTTGTTCAACGAGCTCCTGCTCTAGGTTCTTTCCTTTACCCCGCCTCTGAATATAAACAATGTGTAGCTGTGCGGTGATGCTGCTGCCAAATGCAGCTCTAAATTCTGCATTAAACTGATTTGAGCCAGCTTGAGTGGACGGTATAATGCTGCACCAATGAAAAACACTTTCTACTTAAAAAAAACTTTTTATTTTTTTTAATGGAAATTGCCCTTACTGAAGGGAATGAGGGTGCCAATAAAGAGGGTTTGTCATGAATGTGGAGTTGATGGAGACAGCTTTCGAGATGACTAAATGTCTTGATAAATGCAGTACTAAGGAAAAGTGCCTGTTAAATGTGATCTACTCACATGATTTTCAGAATTCTGTAGCCAAAAAAATGCGTCAGTCTCTCTTAAATGTCAAAAGTTATTGTTGCTAGGCACTACAGGTACTTGGTGCCTTTATTTTATTTTATTTTATTTTTATTTATGAAAGCCTGGAAACTGAAAACAACTTCTGGCACCAAATCATGGTCTGGATGATGATGTAACACTTAGTGCAAATACGTTTCATGGCCTTGCAAACATAGGGTGCCATCCCCTTCACACAATGAAAATAACTGCTGAAAATCCTCCCCAAAACCCACAAAAAAATCCACCCAAGCACTCTCCTCCCCAACTCTCCCCTCCAAAGCAGAGCTTGAATAGCAGTAGAAATAAAGGGTTTGACTGAAACAGTGTTTATATTAGAATAGGAGACAGCCTAGAGTACTGTCTCTTATTGGCTGATGCACCCAGGAAAAACACAGAAAAATGCCATGTTAATTAAATTGTTTTTCTCCCTGTTGCCAAGCGATTTGAAAGATGTGCCATAACTTGTATGCCTACGAGATTCCATTGTGTTATGGTGCATATGCAGAGATTCAGAGAAACAGTTAACTAGGGAGAAGACCAGGCTTACCACACAGCATGACTGTACCCTAAAGAAAGCAAATATATTTACACACTTTTAAAAATTAATATTCCTGTCCCACCCAGATAATTATGATAATGAGGGGGTTTTTAAAAAATAAAATTGCAGCTCTATTACACGAGCCAAATTTAGTGTGATGTTGCATTGCATGTAAGTAGTCAAAATAAGATGGTATTTACATGCTCTTATGAGAGAGACATCTTTTACTAACTTTTACTTTAGACATTTTTAAAATGTTTTTGTCTGTTTTACACACTCCATGCTCTGTCCCTTCTCAGAGAGGTGGCTTTGGGGCTTTCTTCCTACTTAAGGTCAACCTCTTGTTGATCCTTTTGGCATCTTTTGTCTTTTCCCTTATTTTCCTGTTGCTCATGCTGGTTTATTTTTTTCTGGTTTAGAAGTGCTCTTTTTCCTTGGCTCTTTAGGTGTTGAGGAACCTCTGTACTTCCTGATCACCAGCAACTTACCAACACTCTCTCTCTTTCTTTTCAACTTCTTGCCAAGCTGACATACATTAGGAGCTGATCACAGATGCAACACAGAACTACTGCCCACTGCCTCATTTTTTTAATTTTTTTTTTTTAAGTTGCTCTTTAAAAATGTTATTTTTAAAGGAAGGTGTCCATATTCCCGTGTTTCCCCAGAGTTACCAGCTTCTTTCTCCTTTGTGTTTTGGAGGACAGTGACAGAGATGAGGAGCTGTGCAGCAGTGGCCCTGCTCTTCCCCTCAAATTCACCTGCTCTGGCACAGCCTCCCTGCCCCTGGCCTAGGAGCAGCACTGAGGAACAGCAAGTGAAGGACAGGAAAGACTCAGCTCTTTCCTCTCCTCAAGTCCATGGAGTTGCAGGAGTGCCAGGCAGTCCTGCTCTGCTCAGATGCTGGAGGGAGAGTGTGGATTTTCAGTCCACAGTCTCATTTTCAGTGTAGAGATGACATCTTGGCTCCTTCAAAGCACTGGTTAGAGGGAAATACTTTAACACCAGGCAGAGGTGTCTAGTTTGTGTCTAGTGATGCCCCATGGGGACCAGAAAGTCAGGTACAGGGCTGAAGATGTACTGTGTTGTTTGCCTTTTCCCTGAACAGCAGTATTTAAAAGCCTGCTTGTGGATGACCTGCTTCCCACTGGCAGCTCTGTCTCCCCCATATTATGACTTTGCAGAGGTTTTGGGTGCGGTTCACTTTGAAGTTTGAGGCAAAAATGGAATACTAAAGAGTAATAGCTCTATCTAGTCAGTGTTCTACATTGTGCATTTAATGTAAGTCTGTACAGCATGTGGAAAACTCAAGCTATGCTAGGAACATGTGAAATGCTCTGCTGTTCTATCATGCACACCATTTGGGGAAAAAACCAGCCCTTCCCACAGTCTCTTTCAACATCCCCACACCCTCTCACTAAGACACTTAGAAGTAGTAATAGTGTATCAGAAATGAATTACACTTGAATTCTGTGGTTTAGACTTCAGGCTTTATTTCTCTTGTGACTTAAAACCTGTAATTCTGTGATGCTTGTTCCAACTTCAGATGCTAAGGGAAATGCAGTGATTGAATTCTCTTAATAACGTGAACGAAAATTAACTTGATGATTTTACCCCTCTTAGTTCAAGACCTTTCTCTAATGGTCAGAACCTAGTGTTTTCTGCAAAAATGTGTTTGATCTCCCCAGTGATGAATCCTTGCTTTTGAAATGGGTATCTCTTCTCTCCTCTTCTGGTTTTGCTTCTCTTGTGCTGATAGGTGGCACCAGTATTGCCTCTCATGATCCACTTCATATAATGGAATATGTAATGGTATAATGGAATCAAATTCTCCAGTTTGTCTTAAGTCCCTCATCTTCCCTTATACTTATAATCCTTTATCTCTGCTAATTTGTTTTCTTCTTAAATTTAAATGGCCCTCCCATGTTTACAGAGATTGAGAACAACTTGGTGGCAGAGGAGGATGGTGGATGGAAGTATGAATCTTTTTCTCTTAAGCACATCTTGTCAGTGACTTTTGTCACCTGGAGATGGGTCTGGTATGTTGTGCTCCTCCAGGATTTTGAGGTCTGGTTATTCAAATAGAAGTATTTTTGTGAAGTGTGATGAGATTCAGATTGCAGTATGTCCTTTGAAGCTGCAGTGGCAATGACCATTAGTCTTGTTAAAATACAGTTACAATGGTAAAAGGAATAGTGTAATGGTTTCTATATTTGAGTACATTAATCACTGAAAATCGCATTTCTAATGATAAATTTAATTGCAAGGTTGATAACTTGTCTTTTTTTTTTCCTACTTATTTCTGTGGTGCTATTTAAAATTAATCTTCCCGTTCATTATTCTGGTAGAGTTTAAAATGGCTGCTAGCTATTTTGAGACCTATGGCTTTGCTGATTAACTATTATGATTAGGGATGGTCAAGAATAACTTGTCAAGGACAATGTTTAGAGCTGCTGATTAGTTTAAAATTTGTGTCAATATCCAAACCTAATAAATAGCCTATTGGGAGTGTCACCTCTTGATGCTATGAGGGTCACTTCCAGGCCCTGACTGCAGAACTGCTGATGTTGTGGCAATAATCAGGGAGATGGCAGGTGTGATCAAACTTCTGGCTTGGGAACTGAGGGAAGGAAGATTTTTAACCACATTTTATCCTGCACGTGTGCACTGTAACTAACAGCCTTCCAAGATATCTCTCCTTGCTTCTGACCCCATTCCTGACTCCTGTCAGCAGGGATATTCTCAGGGGCTGTAAGTGCTATTATCAGGAGGTTGATGCTTGATAGGTTTAATTGCTGAAACACCTTCCAAATTAATTCTCTCATGTACTAGCAGTTAGGTGGTTGTGCATCCAAGCATCTCCTCTGCTTTGTTTTTGTTGCTCTCAGGGTGTAGACGACATCTATTTTTCTAAATCTGACTCTTCTTCCATGTTTACAGTGTGCTCATCTGCAGCCCTGTGGTTGACATAACCCATTGGTTTGGGAGTTTGCTCTGAGCTGTGGTGGTAATTGGCCAGACCAATCAGACCATGTTTCCTTCACGGGTGTTGGTGTCAGTTCATTACTTGGAGTTACTCATTCTTTCTGATCTGCTGTTTTCTTCTTGTGCCTTGCCAGTTTCTTAGACTCCCTGAACACTGACCTGATGGTTGTTTAGCAAGTAGTTCCTCTTCTTGCAATGGGACTGTAGCCTGTGGCTTCTTCCCTGTAGAGGAAACAATGCCTTTTCAAGTCTTTGCTGCTTTGGTACTACTGTGACACTCTAATATTAATTGAATAAAGTTGACACATCTAGACAGCTTTCCTCATATTGCATGGAAAGAAAAAGGGGGCATTGCATGGAAAGGAAAAATAAATGCCCCTTCTGAGGCTGCATCTCACAGCATGAAGCTCTTCCCTGGGCAAACGTGCAGGCAGTCCCCTGGGCGCTGCAGGGGCCAGTGCCTGGGCATAGGTGAGCCTGCCTGTCCTCCATCCCTTCCAGCTTCCTCCTTTCATCTGCCACCACGTCGTGTGCCCCATGTTTGCCATCATGTTGCAGCCCCCACTGTGGCACATGGCATCAGGCCTTGGGGCATAACCTTCACTCTGTGAGACACCTGGGATCTTTCAGATGTGGTAACACAGAGCCCGCAGCCTGCATCGGGAATACCTTGCTCAAATATTTTCCTTGAATTAAGCCATGTTTACAGACTGATAAGAAATACTAGAATCCCGGGAACCTTCAAAACAGAAGGTTGTGGGGATTCTTGGGTTAGTTTTACTTTCTATATTAGAAGCAGCTGTTATTTTCTTTGTAGATTTTTTTAAAATGAATTTTAGATGAAGGAATAACTGTTACATCCAGTGATTATGCGTCACAAAAATAAGTTTAAAGCATGTTAAATTGCTAAAGCAGGGCTTCTCTATCCTATGAAATTCTGAGGCCAGCACCTTGACTTACAAAGCCTTAATGACAGGGCTGTGTGTAGCTCATGAATTAAGTAACTTCGTGTACCTTTTCCTTTGGCTTGCAGCTGAAGGAAACAAGTGCGCAAGAGGGCACATTCTTTTGTTGTTGATAGCATTCCGCTTTAACGAGAAGGAATTTCTTGCCTATTGCCCACTGTTTATGAAGTGGAAAGAGATCACAAGTTGTATAATCTCTGTCTCTATATCATTAGATTTATTCTTTTTTAACGTTTCTGTCCTGGGTTGGTCCAGGCTGCAGCAGGTGCAGAGAGTGGGTGCTGCACCTATATTTTGTTACAGATCGGAGCGAGGTTGTAGAGGGGGGGGGTGTGGGTGTGAGAAGGGGAAGGGGAGGATCTCTAAGGAAAGAAACCCCCCCCAAGTGAGGCAGCAGCAGCTCTGAATGCAGTTTGGTTTCTGTCTCTCCGGAGCTTTGCTCAGCAACCAAACCCAGACTCCAGGTGCAGTATTCCCTCATCCGTCTGTGAGCATAGAAACGAAGAGTCCCTCCTCTTCTTCCTCCCCTGCCAAGAGTTTCTGGGTGGTGAATGTCAGTAGCTGGAGTTATTTTTAAAGGCAAGAGGTGAGGCTTGTCGTGCAAAGCTAGGAAGAGGGCGTTTGTTTGCTGAGCAGAGCTGACATCAAAGTGGAGATTGCTGCCTACTGGCTCACCGCTGCCTTATGCCAGGTAATCTTTAACATACCCCTCAGTCCCTGAGCTCGCAGCCCAGCCTGCCTGTGTGCATGAGAAACGAGCAGCGTTTATGATCCAGAAGATTGCTTTTCCAGTATTATTTACGTGAGCTGGACTTTGACATTTAAAGGCTCGCACTAATCATCTTGCAAAACCTGCTTAGTGCTCTTAACTGAGCAACTGCTTTCTACTTCTCTTTGCAGGATAATATAAATGTTTTTCTGAAAGCGTGTGAAAACTTTGGACTGAAAGAAGCTCAGCTTTTTCACCCAGGAGATCTTCAGGATTTGTCCAATCGAGTTACAGTCAAGTGAGTTTTGTGGTTTTATTTTCTCCTTTCTCTTCTCCCTCTAAGCTCTTTCACAGTCTGTTTTATTTTGGTAATGCTTGCCTATGAAAAATTCTTCTTTTAATCTGGTATGAGCAGTTCTGAATACTGTGGTGAGGGTTTAAGCTTTGTTAAAGCTAGTGGATAAGACTTGCAGAAATGTAATTAAAAAAATGAAGTATTATTATAATACTTACCTTACAAGCAAATTAATTGTTAATGAATATTTACAACATTTAATATGAGATGGAAACTGTTCTGCTTATTTTGGACTTGGAGCAAAATTCTTAGATGATATGAAAAGCATCACTTTTCTTTATGATTTGTGATTACCAATGTAAATCTGAAAAGCTGAGGTGGTCCTTCTGGTACTTATCCAAATGGATTTGTTCCTAAAGGACTGCTGGTCTTGCCACTCCAAGTATTAATCAGGTATTTGTCCTTGAGTGTCACATCCCCTGTCAAGGAGTAAGTGTGCATGTGTGTGTAGAAATTAAGTAATAAATTGCACAAAGGGTAATTGGCATGTTTATGGAGTTTTCCTGTGAAATAGCGGTGGCTTGGTTCTGAAATATATTTAGTGGATTTTCGTATTTCAAGACTGCTGTGTCTCCTAATAAGAATTTAATTACTAGTTTCTGAGAGATTGAGGTGAAACCTTACTGTGTAGACAGGTGTTTTAAGATAAATGGGATGAGGCAAAAATCATCCTAGGGCATCTTGACTTGTTACAGTGTAAACTTTTTTATTATATTGGGCCAAAAGGGTGAATTTATTGTCTCAAAAACAAACAAAAAAAACCCCAAAAAACAAACAAACAAACAAAAAAAAAACAAAAACAAAAACAAAAAAAACCTTAGTGAGTTTTGGAGTTTTGCTGGAAACCTGTCAAGTTAAATGTGAAGGATTGATTCCTGTGTTAAATTACCAGTTTTATCAAAGAGGAACAGGCAGTAATCCTTCTGTAAATACAGGGCAAATATATTGTGAAATGACATGTAACTGCTTTAATTAGAAAGAAATCTCTTGTAGGTGGATTGGGCAGTAGCCTGTTGACATATTCTCTGCCTGGTTTCAGACTGAAAGTTCATACTGTTTTGAGGTCTGATACCTGAGATGGCAATGTGTTTTCCAGTCTTTGACTCATACCCAAAACATAATTTCTCACTAATCTGATATTTAGGGACTTGGCACTCTTCCAGCATGGTGGTATTCTCTCTGCTGGTTCCTACGTCATGCCAGAAGCTGGAGGGTTGGTAACCCTGCCGTGCTTAAATTACCCACAAAGCCCTAGCAAAAGTTATTTTGGTGGAGGTTTGCTCCAAGGGTATGGCTGGGAAGGGTTGGAGGCGGTCAGGAGCTGGTGTTCAGCAGTGTCAATAGCAGCAGGCTGGAAGCCCAGGGAGGTCGAGATAGCAAACTGTTGTGCAAGGTATGTTGTCCAACTCGTCCTGACATTAAACGGCGGCACCCGAGTGAGGTCAGCCGTGAAATTCATCCAGTGGGTTTGTAACTGGGGCTTTTTTGGGGTCCTTTCAGCACCACCAGTTCCCTTCCCGGCTCCGTGAGCAGAGAGCAAGGCTGGAATTTGAGGTTGTCACGAGGCAACAGGGGTTTTACATCCTACCTTCTCAGCAATGGTTTAATTAGTGTTTTTCAAAAAAGCAGATTTAACTATTGAGTACTTCTTATGGACAGCAATGCAGGGGGTCTGGGTTAGAGTCAAAAGAGCTTCCAGCCATACAAACATATTCTTGTAATTTGTTTCAGTATGAGTTTGCTTCTCCACACGTTATATATCATATGACAGTCCCACAGTGTGTATTAAATGCTTCCAGAGTAATTCAAAACTTCTGTATCTGAGCATGCTGTAAAGTGGTGTCCTGACTACACTAGCACTTTTGATGTGTTTAGGAGGTTGGAGAGGGATGGGAGGGAAGTTTTATTCCAAGAAATGTAGGAAATAAGTTACACGACAATAACTCTCTCCATTGAAAAGTTAATTATAGAAATAACTTTATTGCCCAGAGGGCAAGCTATTCTTCAGAGGATTTTCAGAGAGATTTATGTTTGTGTCAGGAGAGAAATGCTGATCAGGAATTTTATCTGATTTGTCTTTTTATTATTTAATAGAAATAAGTAATTTCATACATTCAAGATGAATTACAAATGTCTTCAGAACTTGTAGGATGCCAGGCCTAACAAAAGGGGTACTATTGCTGGCTTTTGTGTTACCCTCTGTTAACTCTATTTTCATAATTAGAAGTAAATAATTTCTTGTCACAAAGAAAGAAAATTTTTCATCTGCTGACTTATTTAAAAGATTGCATTTAACTTTTGGATTTCTGACATTCCTAAGCAAATTCATTTTGCTGCTATCACCTGAGGCTAATTGCCCACATCTTAAAGCAGCTGTGATATGTTGTATGGGATAACATTAATGAGTGCCTCAAGCAGTGTGTATTTTGACACCGCAAGAGGACTGCTGTGTTCCCTGTTGCACCACTGTTAGCACAGGGCTTTTTTTATCTACCCAAAATAGATTAAATAAACTGTTGCTTAGAAAAGTCAGCTTAACAGGCTGGGGTGGCAGAGAACAGGGTGCTGGTAGGACACATGGATGTACTGTCAGGTATGGCAAGGTGCTTGATTTGCCTTGGATGTTGAAAATTGGTCAGAGAAAGGTACCATTAAAAGGGTGGGTCTGCTTCTGCTGCTAAGGAGGACACGAGAGTTGTCATCTTATGTAAGAGCAAAACCAGTCTTTCGCACTGTCTGGGAGGTTGCATCTCTGTCCCTGTCACACTTGTTCAATTGATCTGACACCTCTGGTGCTGGGCAGGTCCTCAGGAGGAATGCCTACCTTTGGAGATGGATGAGCTCTGTGAAGTGGTGCTCCATCTGCTTCTCCTGTCTCTGCTGCCTGGCAGTTGTTTGTGGTATCTCCTTTTTGTCTTGTAGGAAGTCATACTCCCTCAGGCTGTTGGCATCTCAGACTTCCATTCTGTCCCACCGGGGCAGGCTCCCTTCCCAACAAGAAAAGTGATTTTCTCCTTGTACTTTATTTCTGAGTGTGCTTGCTGCCTTTCACTGTACCTCCGCTGACAGCACTCTGTCTAATCAACACCACCGCAAAGCCATTCAGAGTTACCAAACTCTGCTTTGTGCTGCAGTGTTCTTGTGTCACCTGAGTTAAGGTCAAGACCCTCAGTTCCTCATGAGCAGAATCTGTTCCAAGAAAATAATCTTTGTCTGGTGAGGAGGCTACAACTTTCACTTGTATTTTGTTTTCTCTTGCAACTGAGATGATGCACAGGCATGATGTGAAACCCTCCTCTATAATTACTAGAAGTAATCTGGGACAAGAGAAGCAAGAATCCTCTTACATACCCAGACTTTTAGTTCCAAGTGATTATGTGATTATCCTTTTTGCAAAGAAAAAGCTCCTTAAAATTTTATTGTTTAGAAGTTTGTGTGAAAAAGGCTGAGTAAAATTACTGGTTGTTGCTCCAAGCCTTGCAAACTTTATGCATTGCCAGATCAGCAAGATTACTAGTTGGGTGGTGTGGAAAAACAGTCCTGGCATGGATGGTTTCTTTTCTGCCAGTGAAAAAGGGAGTGTGGATTAATGCCTGAGATTTATAGTTCAGTCTTTCTCTAAATCTGCAGAAGTTATTGCTCAGTGGTATAGTACAGCAATATGTCATGTGTTCCATGAAGGATCATCCAGATGGACTTATTCCTCACATACCCTTTCTGGCAGTCATATGCATATCATCTTGTTCACTGGCTAGTTATTTGTGTAAATGCCTATGTGTCCCTCTTCAGTTCTTTTGGTGTATTTGATTTTTGTTTTTTGGTGTAGGATTTTATTATTTCTAATTGGAGATGTTGTTTAAAAGCCCAGCAGTTAGTAAATTTTAAAATTTATTTATACTGATGCAAGATTGTCTTAATACTTCATTTGATTCTTTTTTGGTTCTGTCAAAGTAAGAATGTAATACAAGCTTAGTGACTCTCAGTTGTCAGCATGGTTACTATTTAAAAATGTTAAGCACTTCCTTACCCAGCTCTTTAGGGGTGACACACCCAGTTGTTCCCAGCTGTGGAAGGGTTCTTAATAAAATCATACCATGGAGTTAAAAGGGAGAGTTCACATACGCAGACACCAAACGTCAATTCTGATGGAGTTTGTTATCTCAATTTTCAGTTTTAAAGGAGACATCCTGAACAGTCAGACTGAGTGTAAATTCAAATTTGTCTTTGAAGCATATTAATTATTCTACATGAAAAAAAATTATAATTCTGTAAAATGAGATCTCCAGTTGAAGAATATCATTCAACTCTAATATTAAATCAAAAAAACAGTGACTTAATAGATTAAAATAACAAAAAAAAATTCACTGCAAAATCACAAATAGGAAACTTTTTTAAAGCTACCACAGCCCTGAGTTCTGATGTTGAAGTTTTACCATACTGATTTCATTTTTCAATAATAGAGCAAATTAAAATACTTGGCTCCCGTTAATATTATTGCTACATTGTTATATTTAGAGTATGTCTTGAATGAAACTCAAAAACTGAGGCCTCACCTGGAGTACTATGTCCAGCTCTCAGGCACCCACCACAGGAAGTATCTGGATCTGCTGGAGTGACTCCGGAGGAGGGCCATGAAAATGTACAGGGAGCACCTCTTGCATGAAGAGAGGCTGAGAGAGCTGGGGTTGTTCAGCCTGGAGGAGAGAAGGCTCCAAGGAGACCTTCAACACATTAAAGGGGCCTAAAAGAAACATGGAGAGGGACTTGTCACAAAGACACATAATGGGTAATAGTTTTAAACTGGAAGAGGGTGGGTTTAGTTTTAGATATTGGGAAGTAATTCTTTACTGTGATGGTGGTGTGGCACTGGAATAGACAGAGCTGTGGATGTTCCATCCCTGGAAGTGTTGGAGGCCAGGTTGGATAGGGCTTTGAGCAATCTGGTCTGGTGTGGAAGGTGTCCCTGCCCATAGCAGAAGGGTTGGAACTAGATTATCTTTAGGGTCTCTTGCCACCCAAACCATTCTGTGATTTTTTTTCCCAAGGTACCTGGAAGTATCTCATTACCTTGCAGAACCTGGTATTTGGATAGGCTTTCATCTTTTTGCTAGCCTGCACTTTTCCCATATATTCATTATCAATCTTGGAATGTGTTATTTCTATAAAGCAAACAAAAAACCCTGTTGGAGAAGTTTTGCTGGAGTGGGACTAAGTGCATGCATGACATGAAATAATAGAGCTCTGACTTTGGCCCTGGCATTTCAAAATTTTGGGTAGTTTTTAACTTAATCCATTTAATGTTTCTTTAGCATAATCTTTTTTCATGAATTCCTAAACAAAAAGCAATCCTGGAAAAATTAAAATGCCATGCTTTCTGTAACATAAAGCTCTATATAACTAAAGCCAACTGGAGAGAAGTAACAACTGTTAGATGCCATGTTCATCCTTGTGGTCCTGCATTTCAGCTGAGCTTTTGAGACAGACTCTCTATTTCAGTTCAGAGATAATGCTTTCTAAACTTAAAATACCACCAAAAAAAGTTGTTCAGAGAATAGATGCTTTCAAAATAAAACCTGAGAAAATTAAATCGTTGCTGTGTGGTATGGCTGCAAGCACATATTCTGCACCTGTTGTTCTATTTGGAGCAGGATATATTTAATAGGGTGTTCTTCTGATTATATAAGATGAACTATTACACCAACCAAAAAAGTATTTTAAGCATATGTACAGAATCACTACTTTGCATATCACAGCTCTTGTCTCTTATTGAGAAGCCCTCTCCTTTTAGGGGTTGTCTGAAGGGAAGCCTTCTAGCAGTGACTTAAGCTAAACACTGTGCCCTCTAGTACCTATCTTCATTATCCTGTAATTTAAATTACAATACTGGCAGTACTTCCTTTCAGTGATGAAATTTCCTCATTTGGCCTTTTGGATGCAGTCACTAACTGTGCTGGTCTAATAGGATTCCTAAAAATGAGAGTGAATTTAATGCTTCTAATAAGAGAGTGTGATAGAGCTGAACCTGAATTTGCTGTGCTGATTTTTCCAAGAAACATGTATTTTAATGAATTGAAAAAATTATTTTCTAATTTGACCTCAAAATAAAAAAACCCCAACCAACTCAAAACACTCACACAACATGGAACCACCCTTTCCTGCCTTTTTATTTTGTGTAGAAGAGAAAGTTGTGAGATGGATGAAAGCCAAGTGCTTCAGTGCACAAAGTGTGAAAATTATTGGATCAAAACTTGTACCTGCTTAAATTCTCTTGCTTATACCTATGTGACTGAATAATCAATCATCCCAAAGGCTTCAGCATTTCAGAAACTATCTTTGAATTCAAGCTGAGGTGAAAAAAATAAGAGACAGCTTTTTGTGGGTCTTGAAAACTGAAATGCATACCATTTAACCAAAATTTAATTAGGACAATGGATGCGGCTTTTCCCCCATTTATATTCAGGGAAATAACATTTTTTACACATATGGTTTTAATAGGACTTTATTGTGGTAACTAAATTTCCTAGTGACAGTTCCCTTGAAATGGAAAATTGCAGCACCCTCACTTCAGATTGACTCTAGAAATGTTTCTACAACTTTGTAAGTGTGTAAATTCTTTTTTTTGCTATGGGCATTGTCAAAGAAATGTATTTTCTTCCTGGGTATGGCTATATTCTAAATAGTGAAATTGCTGTAGTTTTTTTTTAAATGATATAACTAATTTCAAGATCAGTCATTTCACATGTTTTACTTTATTTAGTACTTTGGACAATTATGCAGAGATAAAGAAAAATGGATTTTCTTCAGTCTTGTGAAACTGATGTGCTTAAGTGTAAAATATTCATGTTCCTGTCACTAATCTGCACAAACTGTAAATCATTCCAGTAAAAACGTTGAAGGCAATAAAATATGTTCCAGACCTTGGACGATACCTGCTAGAAACTTACCTCCAGTTCTTCAGTGTAACGTCTATAAAGTGTTGGGTGTGGTGCTGTTTAATCTGTCTGCTTTATTTTCTGGTCATTACGAATAATATTTGAGATAGATCATTTTTGCTGTTGCGTATTTTAACAGTTCATCATTTACAGTTCCTTTATGAGATTATACTTTTGATGATGTTTGCTTTTACCGTTTTGTAAAGATGATTCTGTTGTCAGAGTGAAGAAATCAGGAGTTCTGTACATGTACCTACACATGTGCAGGAGGAGTTTGAACAGTTTGGAATTACAATACATTTAGCACGTGTTAGTTGTATCAAAAGCAGTTCAGGTATGTCTAGTGACATAGGCTTATATTGGAATCCAGGTAGTTCTGCTATAGAAGTGAATGATTTGCTGAACAAGATTGCAGCAGCTTTCTGCTAAATTGCATTGGTTCATTCAAAGTCCTCATTTTTGATCCTATTACATTTCAAAAGTATCTCTGGGATAACTTTTTTTTGGGGGGAGGGTGGGGGGAGAGGCTATAAAACCATTATTACTGAAGGCCTTACAATGCTTTTTCAATGTTTGTTTGTATTAACAGAAGTGTCTCTAACATTTTAGGACTCCCATAGGAATCCATCTACATCTTAAATAGCTGTATTAATTTTAATCCCCTAACTTCCCAAGATTAAAAGTAGTTTATAAAATAATGTATGAGAGGGAAGACAGCATTTTTGATGAGTATCAGTGAGTACCTTACAAAAGAAGGTAAAGAGAAAGCCTGCATTTTTTGGTGGTGGTTCTTTTTTCTTCCATGCAAAAAAGTGTTTGTGTTTGATGTTGGAATTGAATGACATAGAAAAAGAATAAGCTTGTGTTAGTTAACATCAAATACACAGAAACACATATGCAAGTTCACTATTGTGTTATTCTAAATTGTGTTTTACTGCTAAATTGCTGAAGTTCAGTTAGTTTTGCTGCAGACAGCTCAACAGGAAGAGCTTCTATATTTAAATAGTGGGGGAAGCTGACTTCTTGAAGTTTTCCATGGATACAGGAGTTTGCCAGTTAACCATACTCTGTAAATAGAGAAAGTAAAGCTGAACAGTGTATTGACAGTTTTTGTCGTACTTAATGCAAAACCCTACTTTTGCTCATTTTCATTCCTGAGCTTTCAGAGGGTTCAGTTCTAATTATTATTACTGCTTAATTGGAGTTCTTACTGTATCCTTTAAAGTGACGTTAATGCCTTTTTTTTTTTTTTGTTGTGACTGGTACAGAATGCAATTGGCAATCAAATAACAAATTTCAAATGTTCTTATAAACTGCATTTGCTGAGGGTTGCAGGGTTGTTTTCATGTCGTCACTGAAATCAATTAAACAAAATAATGTCTCACCACATGGTTAGATGATAAGAAGGGGTGGAGGGTTGGAAATAAAGAGCCCTAGATAGCAGCCAGGCTTAACCACACAAAGGCATGTTTCTTTTAAATGATAAAGATCTGTTGTCCTTAAGAAACAAAAGGAAAAAAAAACCCCAATAACAAAAACAAAAGAAAACCCTACTGGAGAACTGATCTCCAGACTGAACAAGCTGGATGATCAAGCTTGGGATCTCCGGCTGTGAACATCCTGGTGATCTCTGCTCAGTTTGCTCCAGTTTATCAGTATCTTTCCTGTACTGTGAGACACCAAACTGGAGACAGCAGCAATACAGAGATGGCATAATAAGTGCTGAGGAAAGGGGGAATGATGAGGTCCATCAGCCTTTTGGCCATGCTCCATTTTGCACACCCCTGCACCATTTCATTCAGCCCTGGGTGCTGTCAGACAGTGTTGCCAGAATTGGCTGCTGGCTGAGGTTCAGCCTGGCAGGACTGCCATGCCCAGCTCCCCACCCCACTCTGCAGTTCCAGGAATTAGGTCCATCCAGGGGGCAGGACTTGGACTTTGTGCTTATTGAATGTCATATGAGGTTGGTTCCTGCAGAGCCAGTCCTCCCAACAGCCCTGCCCTCTGGTGTATGTATCCCCTCCCTACGATTCTGTCTGCCCAGGGAGGGAGCATGGTATCAGAACCTGACTCAGAAAGCAAAATTTTGAAGGTTGCTGCAGCTGGTTTCTGGGGCTAGAGTAAGAAGGTTGACTAATGCTGATGATATTTCCTCTTTCCTTTCCCTTCCAGAAAAAAAATGTCCTACAAATGTAAATACGCACACACCTTTGAACCCAGTATGTACAGATATGCATCAACTGACGTGGATTCTTATGCGTTATATGATAAAATATTTAACTGGGGCGGGGAAAGGGAGTCCAAGTTCAAAATATTTCTGCTCTTGCAAAGGCTATTAAATTGCAGACAGCCACTTGTTCCCTGTGAATAACCACTGAAATACGCTTGTCAGATTTATGATGCAGTAATGTATTCTTTTTAACTCTGTGACATGATGTTGTAAGATGCCCTCAACTGTGATAATTTTCAGGGGTGAGGGATGTACTTGGTAAAGCACTAGCTAAAAATGCCTGAGCTAACAGAAGGCACAGTTTATTTATGTGTGGTTTGATTTGGAGCTATGATGTATTTTCAACATGAATCTATGCAGTTAGAGAATTACTGTACAATTCCACAAATTAATCCTAATCTGTCCAAATATACCAGTTTTAACTACTCTTGTAAAGAAGCTTCTAGTAGTAGTTTTCAGGTTTGTTTGTTTTTTTGTTTTTTTTCAAAAACTGTGCTCTTTTTATGCATAAAATAGAAGGAAATTTGGGTTACTTCAATGAGAACAAGAAAATCAGAACAATTTCATATTTGTGTATGAAATGATGAATTCTAGAATAGCAAATACTGCTCAGGCCTGAGATAAAGGGGTCAGAAGTTTTGTGAAGGCAGTGTTCAGTGACAGTCAGAAAAACCCCAAACAAACAAAAGTACAACCAACCAAGCAAAAAAAGAAAAGGACCCAACCTTACTTCAGAAACAAGTATGAGGAATAGGAAAAACATTTGCACTGTACTGTGCTGCTGTGGTTAATCTGGCATTTGCTAGTGGTGTAATACCATATGAAGCTTTGGACTTGGATCATTTTCCCTTTTCTCACTTCCTCACTTGCCCAAATTTCCCCAAAAACATATCTGTGGAACTGGAATATCTTCACCCTCATGACATCTCTCTGACTAAAAATTGGAATAGCTTCCCCTGCAGGCTTAGTTATACACACTGAGAGTCCTGAATGAGAGATGATGGATGAAGGGGAGAGCTGGACAAAGTTGCAAGCTTAAAGCAAACAAATAAACAAAAGAACCCCTAGCAGATGGTGTGGACAAATGATTCAAATGGTGTCTGCATGACATGTTATATGAATAATCAATGAAGGGGCAGTAGGCTTCCTTGCCAACAGATGATGTGGATGACCAAAGTTTACTTGTGTTTAAGGGATAGTGGAAAAATTTAAAGAAGGGAAATCTTTTAAGAGTTACTTAGTATGTGGAAATCACATCTAGCTTAGAGAGTCCACAAGGGAGGAGCATCGTTCCTGCTCTATTTTTGCTCTTCTTTAGGCAACCACTTGGGAGTATATGGGAGGATGAGATCCTGGACTAGATACAGATTTTTGATCTGGCCCCATGTGGATGTTCTTGTGTGTGGTTTTGGAAAGGTTGCATACAATAAAAGCTGCTTTTAACTTCTGTAGCTCTATGGAAAACGCCAAGAAGCAAAAGGAAAAGGAAAAAATCAAACACAAATCATATGGAAGCAATTAATTTGATTTGATAAATCAATCAAGCCAATCTGCCATTGTTAAGCTTTAGCGAGTGTGGAACATTTTATGTACAGCTATGTGAAAAGATGAATAAAATCATGGTAGGGCTCTTAATCCAGACCAGTATATGACTGGTCTCCATATTTCTCTATATGACCAGGTTGTGCAGTAACAGGGAAAAAAAATATAATTAATTATTAGCAATTTAACATATGATAGTTTTTCATTAAGCTGTTGGAAGTTTCATGAAAGGCTTCAGAAGAATAATGAATAAGAATGGCTGAAAGTCTGTTGAAATAAGCTGGTACATGTATTTGCCTGTGCTATATTCAGCATCGTTACTTAAAAGTAAGCTTTCAAAAGATCGGTTAATTTAAGAGGTTTTGTTACTGATTTTGGCATGGGAAGTGTAACTGTAAAATCACACATCAGATGGTTATGTAGAAGGCACACCCACACAGGCTGAATAAGCACAGAATAAGATGCATTGGTAATGATACTCTGCTTGTCCTGCAAAACCCTCTCTCTCTGTGTGCAGAACATTTTATTCTTTGAAATCTGAGCTTGCCTCTGGTATTGAATCTTGGCTGCTGTTGAGAAATCATACAAAAGTCACTTGGTGCTGGTGGTTTAGTAGTATTTGCCATTTCATTGTGATATTTTTATTCCCTCAAGAGAAACAGAATCTCTTGCATAAGGATAATTTGCCTTTTACAAACAACATTTTGTATTTCTGAAGCATGTTTCTCTTAGAGCTGTAAACAAAGTCCTTAGTTTAATTCCATTTTCTCTAATACTGCTTGAATAATTTGTGAATGTATTCAACAAGCTAGTTTGATAAGTAACCTATACAGAAATCCCTAGTTATCTAAGTAATGTAAGAAGTCTGGCATTGTGATCGTGACCTAAATGATGTGACTGCATTTGTAAATTACTTCTAATTTTTATTCAGTATTGGGTTTCTTTCATTGCTAGGATAAGATGTAAACCTATGAATCCAGGGCATGGTGGCACTGAACAGCACGAGTCTGAGTGCTTGAGTTTAGCTTGCTTGGGTGCTGTGTGAGCAATGGGGGGCCCAGCAGCTGCTCTCAGTGTGCACAAGGCTGCCAGCACAGGAAGACTAAGGCAAGTGCTCCGTGCTGTGTCAGGTGTGGGCTGAAGTTGCTTGTTAAAATTCCTTCCTTTAATGGACAGAGTGAGTTTTGTCGGGAGAAAAAGCTGGAATGAAAGACTGGTACTTGGTTTTCTCAGAAAGTGTGCTTACACAACGGGGCACTGCAGTGAAAGGGCAGGAAAGGGGGGAAGGAGAGTTGCACCCTCAGTCTCAGTTTGCAGGTGACACCAATCTGGGCAGGAACACTGATCTGTGGAGGATGGGAAAGCTCTACAGAGGGATCTGGACAGGCTGGATGGATGGGCTGAGGCCAGTTGGATGAGGTTCAACAAGGTGAAGTGCCAGGTCCTGCTCTTGGGTCTCAGCATTCAATGCTTGGGGAAGAGTGGCTGGAAAGCTGCCCAGAGGAAAAGGAGGGAGGTGCTGGTTGACAGCCAGCTGAATGTGAGCCATCAGTGTGCCCAGGTGGCCAAGAAGGCCAGTGGCATCCTGGCCTGTATCAGCAGCAGTGTGGCCAGCAGGACCAGGGCAGGAATTGTCCCCCTGTGCTCAGCACTGGGGAGGCCACAGCTCAAGTGCTGTGTCCAGTTCAGGGCCACTCTGTGCAACAAAGAGATTGAGGGGCTGGAGAGTGTCCAGACAAGGGCAATGGAGCTGGAGAAGTGCTTGGAACACAGGTCCTGTGAGGAGCAGCCGAGGGAGCTGGGGGTGTTTGGCCTGGAGAAAAGGAGGCTCGGGGAGTACCTTATTGCTCTCTACAACTCCTGAGAGGAGGGAGCAGCCAGGTGGGAGTCAGCTTCTTCTCCAAAGTAACAAGTGACAGGCCAAGAAGAAATGGCCTCAAATTGTGCCAAATGGCCAACCAATTGTGTGGTTTAGAATTGGGGTTTAGGAAAATTTTCTTCAATTAAATACTTGTGAAGCATTGGGACAGGCTGTCCAGGGCAGTGGTAGAGTCACCGTGGAGATACTTATGAGACTTAGAGATGTGTGGCACTCGGGGACTTGGTTTAGTGGTGAACTTACAAGTGCTGGGTTAATGGTCAGACAAAAGCTTAGGGTTTTTAGGTTAGGTTTTCTAACCTAAACAATTCTATGATTCTATCTTAATTAGGGTTCAGGAGAGATGGAGAAGCAGTGAACACTTGAAATTTCTTCTTGTCACCTGTTGCTCAGGAATGTGTTTGTGTGGTTCCCATCATTTAAGAATTGCTTACTACTGTCTGATCAGTCGGACAGTGGGGAGAGAGAAGAAGCCTCCTTTCATCTCCCAGGGCAGGAATCTTTTTGATGGACATGTACCAAAGGCACGTGTACATTACTTATAGAAGGAGCTTTTGTTTGCAGAATTTTTGTCAGGAAAGCAAATACGTTCAAGCTCCTAGAAACTGTTTGGTCAAGCTTAATTGCATGTAGGTTTTGGCATTCAACATTTAATGGAACATGTTACTGTTATTTTGCATCTGCAGTCACAGGAGAGACTGTCCTTAAAAGCTAAAGCAAGCAGCAGTGAACACAGTGGAAGAAAACGACTAAACTTTGGAGGTTTTTTACTACCTTCACACATGAGAGAGTACTCCAGCTAATTAGTTCAGGTTACTTCAACTCTTGGTAATGTGATTTTTTTTTTTTGTTAATGCCATTTTAAATTATGAAGACTCCCTTCAGTTTCAAAACAAGTGCATTAAGATTTTTTAGTTTATTTTTTACTTTACCTGTTAAAAACTCCATAATCTGCTTTTACTGTGAATGAAGAAGAGATAGCATCTGCTTGTTTTCTAGTTCCATCTGGTTTGTAGGTAGCCTGTGTGCTACCGCTGGTGTTGTTTGGAATTACCTTCTATAACTCTTCAGCTAAATTGGGTTACCCAGTAAAGATGCTTTCCCGCTGTTTTCATTTTCTATTGCTCAGATGTCTCTGCCAAGCAACTCACAAAACAAACAGCAACATCAGGTCAGCTTCAAAGAGTGCATGCTTTGAAGTAGAGAATAGATGACAGTTGTGAAAGGTTAGTCTTTAATGGTATTACAAAAGGTAGTTGTGCAGGTTTCTATGCATTTGCTTATTAAAGTGTGTAATGCCCCAATCCTACAAAAAAATAATTAGTGAGTAGTTCTTAGAAAACATTGCTTTGTACTTTCCCTAGTGGTAGAGGATACAGCAGAGATTAGTTTATGGCCTGAATTTAAAAGCATGTGCCTCTTTAAGTGATGGTCAACGCAGCAAGATACAGGAGCAAAGAGAAGAGTCTAAGATAAACTGGGTATAGATGGTCAACTTGAGACTCTTTTAGAAGTGAGAGGGCAGAAACTTGTCTCGTTAAATACAGCAAGTTTCAATCCATTCTAATCTTTGTACCTGCAATAAAATTAATAATTACCTATGAGAGTAAATACTGTGATATTGTGTTAATTGGGTAATTATATGCTTAATTTTTCAAAGGGAATTGCTTTCTGTTTTCACTAAAGCTCTATTACCACTGGTGGTGCTCACTGGCCAGTCTTCAACTTGTGAAAGAACCTTGGCAAGCCATGAAACACAGGATCCTCTATGCAAGCTAAAATTAGCAAAAAAATAAAAGCCTGTGTGAAGGAAGTAGAATTTTAAAACAACTTTTATTTCTATAAGCTGCTCTTTAATCATGGATGTGTTAGTGAACTTATTTTTGAGGGGAGTTGGTATGACACTCAAGTGCATATGAGACTTTACAAATTGAAAATCAGCAGACTTAATTTCAATGTGCATTTATGTATTTTAAATGGCCTGTTTACTTCACATCCAATCTTTTGATTTCTATGCTATCAGCATTCATCAATTTTAATGTCAGTGATTAAAAGGAGAAGAAATTTGGGAGTGCATTTGAGATGAGAGTTCATTTTTTTTCTCTTTTCAGAGAATGATAACTGTGCTTTTAATTTTTATTTTTTTTTCCTCGTGGCTTTTGGAAGGATTGCACAGTTTTTGTTGGTAACTTTATTATGCAAAAAAAAGTTCAAGTATACTCACTTGTGTACCTACCCTGTGTCAGGGTTTTTCCTTCAGGGCCTTAAGTAATAACTATGTTACTTTTAATAATATTTCAAGTAATTACATGCTTGACATTGTGTCTGGAGTTGATGGAACAGTTCTGGATTTCTTTCCTTAGCAGAAGCTTCCATAGATTCTTTCCTACCTGAAAAAAAGAGGCGCATATTTTTACATGTATTCAATGTGCTGTTTTCACAGGAAAGAGCTTTAAATGCATTGTGGCAGAAGGCTTCATATTTATCTTCTTTCTCTTTGAGCAGTAAATATCTGACTATTGGGGTGGTTCTGAATCAGCATCTCTCAAATAAACCAGCGTCCAACAGATGGCTGATTTGTTATATTGTGAACTGCTTTTGATAGTACTGATTTCCATTACTAAAGATGATGTTTGCATAACTTAGACGGCAGTATGAGCTATTTTTTAGTATCTTAGGAAACTTGTGTTCTGTCCTACTCTGCCATAAATGCATATCCTTGATGATGAAGACTGTTGTGTGTCTTTGTACCTTCACTTGCTTAAAAAAATCTACAAAGGGGACTTCTATTAAATTTATTTTTAAAATATATTACCGTAGCAGATTAAGTGGACCACTAACTGCATCTACACTGAAATTGAGAGAAGATAATAAATACATTAAGAGCATTCCAGCTATTTTTTCATGGCCTTTTCCACCTGTCTAACTTCATGCAGTAAGAAAGTGGTAGCCTGTTGCAAAAGGCTTTCAGTGTTGTGTGGGTGATGTGGTCAACAGTTCTGGCAGCCAAACTTGATAATGCTCAAGCTTATCATCCATGTGTGCTATCCATGGGTCAAAGGGGGAGGCTATGTTCATCCTGCTCTTTTCTCCTGTACTTTCTAGTGGTTAGCTTCCTGTCAAGGAATAGCTGGGTTTTGCTGCGATTTGGCAACCTATTCTTAAGCTATCAGCAGAGATTGACATATCCAGTCGTCATTGGAGGATACTACTGAGTATTCTTCCACCACACTGAGTTAATTTTTTCTTGCAGCTCTGTTAGCCTGGAGGTGAAAAGGAGAGGAGATCTTGCTAATTATTCCCAATCTCACTGTTGCAAGGCACACATTGGTGATGAGACCGCTGAGATGACTTTTTGTGTAATTCTTCTGCAATCGTAATTTGTTTCAGGTAGAATTAAGTATAATCAAGGGGAGAAGCATCCCATTAATTTTATAGAAATGCCTTTTAATTTTTCACCCTGTCTAGATTATCAGTCCTAATTGCAGTATGATGGTAAAATCTTGGCTTTTCACTGGATTGTAAAACTATGAATATAGTGACAGCACTGTTGCTGTTGGGATTTCTGAGTAAAATAGGGCCAAACACTTGAGATCAAAAGTGGTACTTCCGTAGACAATTCCAAGGTAACAGATCTGGATGCAGCAGTTGCTGATGCAGCATGCATACTCTTCTGTGGAAAGCTGCAGTTTGTAGTAAAATGGAGCTATTTACATACTTTTCAGTTTAACTTCCACTTTGATACTCTTTCCAGTGATTAAATGCAGTACTGATTGTACTTCACAGAGGTTTTGAGGCACCCTTTGTTTTCAAAAGTTGTGGATTCCTAGATGAGAATCTCAAGGTTTTTGTTAATCTTCCCTTGGTTGAAAAAGAGTGCCTGTTTTCGTGTAGGAATTATGCGGATTGTTGGACAAAGAATTTGTAGAATAACCCCGTCAAGAGCCCCAGGGTTTCTTTTGTGTTATTTTGGCTCTGTGGTTTGATTGACTTCTGAGAAGGATAGCTTACAACCACCATGTGTGTTTTAAGGAGCCCACTTCTCCAGTGCTTCATCTGGCTGGGCAGTTGGTGAAATTCTGCAGATGACTAACTGTAATTTCCAAGACCTGATGCATGTAGTATCTTCTTTCTCATGAGAAGGAAGATTCCTAATTTAGCATTTGTTCATGCACTCATTAAAGATGTTGGGAATATTGCCATGGCCTCACTTGGAGCAGAATCTGATCATTTTGTTTCACTCCTTCCCTACCAGCAGACTTAGTTGTAATAGCTTGTTGGAGCATTTTGGTGATGTCTTAATTGCTGTATTAAGCCTTTTTTTCCCTCAGTCATCAGTTTTGTGATATAAATTACAAGCTTCATGAGTACTGGTGAAAGAGTGGTGTGAGATCATCTATAGTTCCCTGGCTAGGATTGTTTTCCCATATCATTAATTTTCTTCAAGTTTTTATTCTCAGACTCCTCTAACTTTGCAACAGAAACTCCTAAGTGACTAATAGCACAATTGGTTTCAGTTGGTTGGGATGGTCAGAATGAATGTAAACTCTCCAACTTCAGAGGTATATGGTCAGACTAGCTTAACTTTTCCCCTCACCCCCTTTTTTTTTTTGCCTCCCACACAAGTTTTCTAACATTCTGGCAAAGCAAATATTTGGACTTTTACCCATTCTCTCACTTTACAGTAAAGAAGTATTCATTTTTCCAGCATTAAAAACTTGGCCAGAAAACCTGGCCCGAAAACTTTAATGTTTTGAGCAAATGTTTAAAAATACCCTCTGGCTTGGCTGCTCCAAGTAGCCTTAAAGCACTGGCTTTTTTTGGGGGGGTGGAAAATTGTTTTTTACCCAAAAATATCTAATTTAAAAAGTTAATATTTATCCAGTATTATTGATAGCAACAAATTGAATTTAGGTATTTCAAATGTTATAGATACAAATCTGAAGCCATAGGAAACCTGAATCAGAATAGCTGAATCCTGAAGGAGGTCCCTTAATTGTGAATGTTTCAAGAGGTGATAATTGCATGAAATGTGGAAAATAATATATACTTGTCTTAGATCTTGTCTGTTCCCTAAAAGAAAAGGGCGCATTTCTCCTTAAGTGTACTGCACTTGATGAATTCTGCTTGATTTTTGTATCTTATTTTTGGTTTCAATTTTGCTGCTACTTCATATCATGTCTTCTGGGAGAGCTGGTTCAAGGGAATACATCCTCTTTCAGTATCTTTTTCTGTTAACCTTGCATAGATTAATATTTGACTTTGCATTAATTGAGGAGCTCTTTCCTAATTACATTTTTACAAATGCAGGCAGATCAAGAAAACATGGGAAATAATAAATTTCAATTGTACTGTATATCTCCTTCCTTTTGGATGTCTTTGATCACCTTAAGTTATTAGAGCATGGACTTTAATAGAGAGAAGTCAGGTTCAATCTGTATTTCATACTCCTGTGCTCTGTATGATGAGTGATGATGTTTCTCTGTGTTGCTAAGGTAACACAAAGAAACACAGAGAAAATACGGCAAAATTCCAAAAAGGAAGCATTATAATTTTTTTTCAGTGCTTCTTATTTGCTCGTGAAATATTTTGCCAGGATATTACTGAGAAAACCCTGTAGTTTTTTAAAGCTTTTAGTCCAAGCGTAGAGACTAAAATAAATGATTCAGTCATGCAGTGGTGATTTACTTCTAATTAAGGACAAATGCAGCATCACTTTACCTTGTTTCCAAAATCTTTATCATGGACTAAGCTGCTCTTACCTTGTACTTCCATTTCTTCATCTTTGCTCTGTATCTCTATCAATAAATCTAAATTTTTTCGAAGTCCTAGTTCTCTTTCTCAAAAGCTGTGCTTTTCGTAGAACCCCTTTGAACTGCAGAACAAAAAAGCGTTTGTTTTTTTAATCATATAACAAAAGTTTAGAGTGAAAAGTGGGTCTGGCATATACACTGCCTCTATTCTCGGTGCCCCTCTCCTGTGCAAGTTTGGCCAGCACTACATTGGAATTGCTCTAGAGGAAAAAATGAGCCATCGGAAATCTGAGAAGTGACTCCCAGGTGCTGTAAATTCCATGCATCCCCAAAATGCAGGGGGTCTGCCTCTTCTCCAGAAGATATAACTACTCCTCATACATATACATGGCATTTATAGGTCTTGGCTTTCCTGAGGAAATGATGACTGGAGTGGATTGAATCCTGAATTATTTTTATGGGCCAAGAATAGGGCATCTGTAACTTCTGCTGGTAACTCTGAGTCACCTCTGTGCTGAATTGTTTTCTGAGTATGTGTTATAAGAACAGCAGCCAAGCAGATGCCTATTTGTAGTGGTGAAACTGGATGTAAGCACAAGTGTGAATGCAGCAATACCCAGTGCAAGTCATCAGTTATCTTTCTTTCTTTCTTTACCAGAGGATATGTTCATTGCCAAATATGTGATATAAATTATGCAGCATAGACTTGAGTTCTGGGGGATTTTTTCTTTTGTTGCATACCCTGAGGAATTGAATAAACCTTGCTTTTGAGTGTTATAAGCTGTGGTAAACTATTTTGTTTATACACAAGGTGCTTCTGCCTCGTTGTCTGTTTGCTTGACACAGGGATAACAAAGGATTACATTGATTGGATCTTTCCCTGGGCATGGACCAAGGGAGGAGATTGAATGAAGGAGGTTGTTGGGGTGGTTTTTTCCACTTCCCTGTAAACAGAGGCAATAAAAATATATCTCTCTGAGCAAGCAATGTTGTATAACCTGCCAAATCCTAGCCCTTCCCAAGGGACCACCTCTGAATGCTGTATCCAAATTGAACAGTTGTGTTAATCCTGGGGGTTGAGTGTTAAGAGAGTGCACATAGGCAGTTGCTAGGAGTAGTTGGCAGATGGAAAATTTTTTACCCTTACTTACCTTGCAGTGACTTGTTTGTCCATACCTGGAGTTGTTACAGACATGTCTCATCAAGGCTTGGTGGGAATTAATGTGGTCAGTATTGAGGGCTATTCTAAAAGGTTACCTCTGGTATCTGTGTGTGGAAAGTGGGGACGATGAAATATTCCAGTTAGGTGTGAGAGCTGGGAATAAAAAGGACAATGGTTTTGGAAATACTTAATAATAGCAAAGAGTCATCAGGCAGTAGAAAAAATGAGGTTTTGTCCTGTCTTGATAAAAAAAATGCTGTGAGTTGGCATGGTTGCTGCAGCTTAGCTGAAGCAAATGATAGACTTTATATATATATATTTTTTTTTTTAATAATGCTCTTCAACTATTTTTGAGCAAGCTAGCAGCTGCACGTTTTTGTGGTTTTGAATATGTTTCTAAAAACTTACACAATTGCTCTTAATTGTCTATTTTGATACTTATTTTTCAGTGACTCCCCAGATATACCAACTATTTGTTTTGGAAGGATTGTTAGCAAAATTGTACGTTCCCCATCTTGACTGCTCTTCAAATTAATCTACAAAATTTACACAATATGGTCTAGATTTGTGTGGGGGAATGAAGGTCAAGGATTTTTATAACTAAATTCAAGAGTAGTTACTGTAGATAATGATCCTGATGGTCAACAGGATGAGATCAAGTATGTTGATTCTTGAGGTACAAGGAAGGAAAAAGGTAGAAGGGGAAACATTTAATGTAATCCTTGTGCAAAGGTCAACTGAAATATGTATAGGTTTTTAAAAAAGAAAAAAATGGCAGCAGGGAGATAAAAGGAGAGATTGAGCAAAATTATATGCTCCAAATTCTAAATACCAAAACTGATATTATAGCTATCTATCAATTTATCTAAAATACTGTGTGCATTAATGGCTCTTTTTTTCTTGAGAAGGAATTAATTTCACCTCTGAAATTAAAAAGTCCTCTTGAATGTGAACAAAGTGATTTGAGGACTCTTAACACTCTATGTGAGCTGAGAATCAACTGCACAGCTTATAATGCCTTATGCAGAGAGTCCATCTTTTCTCAGAAAAGTCAGTGGATGTTCTTATGTTTCTTGGCCAAAGTATGTGGCATGTGATCACTAGATTTCAGAAATAGTATACCTGCTGGGGTTTTTTTGGTAGATGCCAGTCTAGATGTGGAATTAAAAGTACCTAATACAGATTGGCAAAGCATTCTAGTTTTGTCCTGGAAAAACCAAGCAAATAAAACAATACAAGAGATACTCAATTTAATTGCCTGTAATTAATGAAGCTGAGTTTTTAGAAAGGGCTAGGAATGTAGCAAGAAAAAGTCACAAAAAGGGACCAATCAACATACCTACATTAATTTTTATAAATTTTAGAACAATTTGATTTGGAAAAGACCTCAGAGATCGTCCAGATCAACTTTAATTTTCTTTAATAGAGCTTAATATTTGAGCAGGAAGATGCATGATCATATCAGCCTCATTTTTGCTGCAGCAACAACTAGCAGTGAGTGCTTCATACCACTTGCCCTGCTCACCCCTCAGACAAGAGCCAAGGAGTGCTCAGGTTATCACTGAGACTCTTTCTGTTTGTTCTTCTGGGGGATTTATTTTTATTTTTTATTTGACAGGCATGCCTTCTTCCCTACATGATACTAGTCTTCTCTTTGGGAGAACGTCTAGATTAGACTGGAATATGAGGAAGCTGGCGGAGATGGACCACCCAGGGAGGGGTCGGAAAAGAGCATGAGGAAATGGATAATGTTATCGTCTGGTGACTAGCTAGGGTTGATGCACTTTTCTAGAAGTGCCTGTTTTTGTTTTGATAAGGGATTTCAGGATGGTGTGGAGGCATTATGGGTGAGATCAGCAAGGAAGCACCATGCTCAAGAGGCAGTGTGAGGAGACAGGCTCTGAAGCCGTGGATGGTGATGTGTTCCCACGGAGGGTGTTGGCTGGCTCTATTCTGTCTCTGCCTTTCCTTTCTGGAGCATTTCTCCTCCACCCCTCAGCATTAGTAGGTGGGGGCATGGGATGGAGACAGCTCATTCGTCAGGGCCCACGGAGCTCCTTACTGTCAGCCAGGGGTTCCATAGGGGCACGGAGAAACGCTTTCTGCTGTCATTTTATAGCTGACTCTGTGCTGTTATGATGCGAGTGGCATTGGGTTCAGCGTATGTGTTGCTATGGAAAATGTGTGCGCTTTTTATAGTCAAATAGAAAGGTGTGTTTCCAAAAGCTGTTCTCTAACTCTGCAGCCATAGCCTGGCTGGTTTATTTCCAGCATTCTCAGCAGTGAACGGTGGCTCTCGGGGTTGAATATCAATTTGCTAAGAATCCAAGTGCTGGAGGAATGTCCTCATGTTTCTGTACCCATGCAGCAACCACATCTTCCACTGGAGCCTTTCTATTCTCAGCAGCACGTGGGAATTCAATGAAATCCGATAGCAGCAATATTAATAGCAGCTGAGTAGGTGGCCAAAGAGGTTGAAATTTAGCACGAGCCCGCTACTAGTTGGACAGGCAGCGTTCATCTCCTGCACAGCAATACCCGGCAGGGGTGCTGGAGCCCTTCAAATCCTCTGACATCTTCCTCAGAATCGTAAGTGAAGCTGTTTGGTGTAGGGCAGGAGTGCCTGGAGCTCAGCAAGGAGCTGGGGAGTGGGCTTTTCTGCAGTCAGTTGATGTGCTCCAGCTCCTGGGCCAGGGTATGGCTCTTCAAGCCCTTCAAAGGGCATCTTGGAGGTGTGACTGCTGCCTTGATGGACAGAAGCTCAAAGGGAGAGCACCAGTACTACTTTTTAAACAGAAATCTGTTCAAGTCTTGTGTTGGTGAAATCTGTAGTTCGGAGGAAGGGACAGTAAACAGGGTTGGCAGTTGTTGGTGTTTCTGAAGTATTCGTCACCAAGGGATGGGTTTGGCACAGGGCAGGATGCATTTGTCACTGGCACATTCCTCTCTATCAGTGGGAGTGTCTCTGTTCCTTCTTTCTCCCCGTAAATGTGTTCAGATTTGTCTTATCTCCTTGCACAGGACCACATGTATTCTTGGCAGCCAACCCTCATTTTGGGGAGGAGGAATCTCTGTTCAGACTTGCTTCTTTGTTTGTTGGTTTGTTGTTTTTTTAAAATTGTCAATTGATAACTGTACTTAAACATGTTTCTCTGTGAGAAACTGACCCTTCTCTGAACAGGATGCTTTAAAATAATCTTCCAGAATTTTTCTCACACTTCTGGTATCTTGGATGTGTTCTCCACATCCACACTGTTCTTCCTGGAAAATAATGAAGTGAAGTGTTAAAGTAGATTTGACATCATGAGTTGCTAGTTGCTGGTATTCAATACATATTAGGATGTGAGGAAACAAAACCATGTAGTGTGCCAGAAAAATAAAATCTAAACTACTGAGTTATTGTTTAAAAGTTTTTAAATAAGTAAAATAATTTAAAATCTAGCTTCTTAAACTCTTTTGTATGGAGGCACTGGAGAGGTGTCTCTAGGTGTCAGTGGATATATTTTATAATTGGTTAAAGTCTAGTTCACCATTTCTTACAAGTACTGTGGCCTGCTAGCTCCTCTAAGGTGTATGATTGTCCACTTTTAATTTTATTTTTTTTTAAATTTTAAATGCCCTAAAATGCATTAAAATAATCCCAGCAAGCTTTCCCCACTCCTTAAAAATGGGAAGCACAGAGCACCTCTGTCTCGGGGTCATCACACGAGGGTTCTCATGGTACTGGTGTCTGGAGCAGTCTTCCTCCACCAAGCCCTCTGCCCGCTCCTCTGCAGCAACATGTTTTCTCAGCCACAGTGCTGGTGCAATTGCTTGTATGAGCATGATCTAAAACAGACCAGCAAGCTAATTTGGGGGCTGAAAATGCGTATTAGGAAAAACCCACAGAAACAGGTGTAGCCCTCTGGCAATGTGGAACCGCAGTGTGATTCAGGGTTGTGTTGGCATAACCATGGGGGCAGTAAACAGGAGTGGCTGGAAGAGAGAGGGCAACCAGGAAATCCTTAAGCTAGAGCTGCTGCCAAAGCCTTTGTATTGTCAGGTTAGGGCCTTGGTGACTAATTCTGCTGTTTAACCTTGAGCAAACAGTGGAGCTGAGAATAAATTCCTTGAGCTGTGGTTCAGCCTGCTGGTCTGCTGTATCACTTTGCTTTATTCTTGTGGGGTGGTCTTCATTAGAGAAACGTCTGTCGGTCCATGCTGGCTGGAAGTGATGTTTGTCAATATGTATTGTGTTCAAATGTATCAGAGGTATTTAGTCTCTAACTGTAGCACGCACCAACAAGTGAGAGCTATTCCTGTCTCATTTGTCTTCTTTCTGTTTGCTCAAGGATTGACGTAGATGAGATGATTTACACAGAAGGTATTATTTCTCCTCAGGTGGTTACTACACGTCTTTTTTCATCAGTGTTCAACTCGGATTTATGTGGTTGTGCTTCACAATTGCCATTATAATATCCCCCACGTGTTGTTATCTCGTGGCCTTTAGACTTTCATGCAGTGTGATTAGGAGATCTTTTCCAGGGTGGCTAATTTTGAAGTTGTATGTAAACTTTTATTAATGCTACTGCCAGCATTTAAGGTTCACCCTTTCTGAATTAGGATTCTAGTTTTACAGTTTTGAGACCTCTTTGTTAGTTGGAATTTGGTATTGAGGTTAGGATAAGTAGATTGGTATTGGTTTTCTTTTAAGCTTCAGAATGAATGCTTAAATGCTGAGACTGGCAGGAATAGATGAAGTATTTATAATAATTTTTTTCCAGCAAGATCTTAACTGCTCTACTTAGCAACTTTCTTTGCTCAGTTCAGACATCTTGAGCAAAGTTGTATTGTTAACAAAAGGAGATATAAAAGAACCTGTGGGAAGACAGAGAAATTAATGTTCAAAAATTCACGAAGTGATTTAGCAAGTAGTGTTGCGTTGCCATGTGGGAAGGAACTGAATTCTTTCAGCAGATTAGTTTTAAGATGCAGCCTTGGCTCTGCCCTCCTGAGCAAAGCAGCAGCCACCTAAAAGTTTTAGTATAAAGGTATTCACTTATTCAAACCAGAAACTGGGTTACACCAAGTATTCATAAAGAATATGATTAGCATCAGCTGGGCTCTATGACAACTTTGGATGAAAGCAGGAAAAAGCAGATGGCTTTCACAGTAACCAAATGTAGTATTGTCATTTATTTGCATTGATGAAGATACTTTAGCAAGTGAGCTACCCCATCAGTTCCTGAGTTAGCTGTTGTACGAGAAATGTCTCTACAAGCAGTTGTGAGTGCACTTTAGTGCTATAGACTTGTGTTTAAAATAAGGTTGTAAGTGTCCAAGAGTATTTAAAAAGCTGAAAAGCTACTCTGCTGAAGTTCTTGTACTCCATCTTCTAAATTATTTATTCAAATACAGTGTGAGAAACTGAGCCCTGTGTATTTAGAGCCAGGATTGCAAAGAGGAGCTGGAGGTGAGAGCAGGAGTTTGCTGTTAGGTTACAGTTTGTCTGAAAAGTTGTAGGGTGATGCCTCCTCTTCAACAGCAAAGAATTTTCTGTGCTTGAGGTTGGTACCTCTATCTTGTCCCCTCCTATGAACCATAGTTGTTCAGAATTATACACAAAACCCCAGATGAATTATTTGCATAGATTGCGCAGTAGTTACATTTTTATAACACTTCATGAAGAGCTTCTGCATAGTAGAATTATTCCATTTTGTGTTTTCATTTACTGCAATTGAATTAAAAGCCTTAGTTTTCTTCTATTTTGATACTCACAGGAAAAATTCATTCCTCCTAAAAGCTCTTTAGTTCGTATCACACATCTAACCAATAGATATTTGCCCAATAGATATTTTAAATGGAGTGCCCTGGAAGGGAATTGGACAGTGGCATGTGCAACTAAACACAGATGACCTTTGACGGGTTGTGCATATAGAAGGCTTTAATTCAAATTGAGCATGTTAGTAAGTGGATCCAAACTACTTCTTCTGCAAGTTGCATGCCAAGAGAAGATGTAGCTGTGAAATTTGTAGGTCAACAATTAATTTTAAGACCTTCCAGTAGGGTAACAACATTGCTTCTTTAATCAGGATTTTTTTGACCAAAAAAATTATATACCTATATGCAGATTCTAGGACATTCACTCAGAATCATCCTTTCCTTAGTTATGCACCATCAAATAATTAATACATGCATATAAAAATGAGGAGCAGTGTTCTAGATCAGCAAGATTTCTCTTGGTTTTTCTCTTCTCCTCTTCTGCTCAGACTGTATCTACCATGGCAAGTTATTGAAAAAGTTTAAAAAACAATAGGTGCAGGTCAGAGAAGAAGAGTAGTAATGTAAGTGAAGAAACGTCACAAATGAAGAGTAAACAACTTGTCTGTTTGCTTCTGTTCTTAGTGGAATAAACAGGAACGAGGCAGGATCTGTCATTTGAGTCCATGAAATATGTCCCTGCCTGCATTTTTGGTCTCAAACTGACTTGTTTACCTCGATGTCCTAAGTTTTGTGTTGGTTTTAGTTCAAGTACACAGGCCTAGTGCATTTATGGTTATTCCAGTAAGGAAATTTTACTGGAATATAAAGACAACTAAATATTGTTCCTGTTGCAAAACAGGTAACTGAAATTATCCCAGCGAGCTCAAGGACAGCAGAAGTGGACATCATTGTGTTCAGTCTTGCAGCTTTGGTCTGCATGAAGGCTGGCAGCCTTTTGGATACATGCTCCTGCCAGCTAAGGGCAGTTTTCCAGATCTTACTGGGCTGCTGAAGTTTGGGAGCAAACTTTAAGGCATCCTTAGCAAGGGCCTCTGCTTTTATAATTGCAAACAAAAGCTGAAATTCTGCTAACAAAAGGCATTGAGGGTAAAGAATGCCAACCTTTAAAATGTTCTCCACTGGGTAGAGAAGTGTAATGTTGATATAAGAATAGTTTTCCATTCTCTGCTTGGGAAATCAACCAGTCTCTAGTAGCACCTTAGGTGACAGCTGTGGTGTGCCCTGCAATACGGACACTGGCAAAAAAATCAGCTTACTGGAAAAAATGGGGGAGTTTTTTTTTTTCTTCAAAAATAGTCTCGAGTGAATAACAAATAGCAATGGGTTTTGGAAGAGATTAAAATGTAAACAGAAAGTTATAGGAGGAGGGTTTTTCCTTCTCTGTGGCAAAGAGGTCACTGGCTGCGCAGCCAGAAGCATCTCTGGCATGAGATACTAAGGAGGCTGCAGGCAAGGACTGTGCAGGTCAGACCCATCTCAGGACTTTGTGTTCCTGATAGCCTGATTTCTTTAAGATGTAGGTATGGGCAAGGCAATTAGGGCCACTGAGTGGGAGTGGGTGCTCTCAGAATATGAGGGAAGAGGAGGAGGGAAGGGACGGCTGGTGTCCCTGATGGTTGTCACATCCCATTGGCTATTCCATTTCCATGAAGGGTGACACTTAGGCTGACCAAGCCCTGTCCTCATTACACTAACTCATTACTGTTTCTTGAATGGTTTATTCTCTTTTTTTCCCCTGTAATCCTTGACTAGTGTGTTCCTAGACAGACAGAAACAGGATAAGTACCTTAACACATTGTTGGTCTGGCATGTTAAGAGCTCTGAATAGGTTTAACCATTGCTGTATGTGAAGTCTCTGCTTTTCTGTTTGAATAGCACTGTGTTATGTGTGAAGTTTGCTGCTGAACCAGCTCCAAACCAACATCTGGGGCAGGTGAAGAGTTGTTTTGGTGTATTTAAGCCATTTGCTCTTCCTTAACTGCTGGCACTGCAGGCAGCAATGTTGTTCAACCACTGTCTGCAGTCTAGCCATGAATATTTACACCTGGGGACTAGGAGACTTTTGGAGCCTCCCATTCAAGAAGTTTCTTCTTCGTGGTCATAAAATTAGCAGGTAGAGAACAGGACCACTATGAGTGTCTGTTGGCACACTACCAAGGTGTGCTACAGACTGGGTATATATATGTGTGTATATATATATATATACACACACGCCTAATACTGCATATGTATTTAATATTATTTTAAAAACATGTATTTGTATAAAAGAACCCAAAGCCATCCTTTCAACCCTACTTCATCTCTCTCCAGATGCTTCAGTTTCTCATTTTTTGGTCTGAAAAGTTTAATCTTGGCTAAAGTGCAAATACTTGTCTAAGGCAAATACTTTAGAAAACAATACAATCAGGGAAAAAGTTACAACTGAATGTCCTTTCATATGGAATTGAGAATTTGAGGTTATTCAGGCTGGAAAAGAGAAGGCTCAAGGGAGATTTTGTAGCAGCCTTACAGCAGCTAAAGCGAGCCCACAAGAAGTCTTGAGAGGCACTTTTTACAGGGACGTGTAGTGATAGGACCAAGAGGGAATGGCTGAACTGAGAGGGTCAGTGTAGAGAAGTTATTGGGAAGAAATTCTCTGCTCTGAGGGTGGGGAGGCACTGGCGTGGATTGTCCAGATAAGTGATGGATGCCACATCTCTGGAAGAGTTCCAAAGCCAGGCTGGATGGGGCTTTTAGCAATGTGGTCTAGTGGAAAGTATCCCTGCCCATGGCAGTGGGGCTGGAAGTAGATGATTAAGGCCTTTCCAACCCAAACCATTCTATGAGTCTGTGATCTCCCTGGCTATTTCCCAAAGTCAGCAGCTTGTTTTCTACTTCTATTTTGTTGGTAACTAAATGAGAGCTAATTAAAAATGCCTAGAGCCTGTCTGTGTACCTCTCAAAACAGAAACTGTAATAGATTGGCTAGTCTCTCACTTTGCATGTAACAATTCAAATAATACAGAGTTATGAATGTATTTAAAGTGAAATGCTTATTATTTCTTTTGGAGCAGTCACAGTTACATCTTTTATATTGACTGATAATTGGTCTTGAAACTTTTTACGTCTTGAATAATAACTGAATTTTAAATCAGCAATTTTAAAACATTTTATTTTCTTTTCTTTTTCTCATTCTCTGCCCTGCTTCAGACCAGAGGAAACCAACAGAAGAGTGAAAAATGTAAGACAGTTGCACATTAATTGTGATTAATTATTTTTAAACGCTTCTTTTTATGGTACTACCATATTTACCTTATTCTTCAACTATTTATTTATCTGATGCAGATTAATGCCATTTTACAATGATCTGTCTGTGCAGCTTACTTTCCCAAATCATTGTAATAATTGAAAATGGTACTTATATCTGCTTACATGAAATATGACATGCATCATGACACTCTTTAATTGGTTTTGATGGCAATCATAGCTAATACTGTATGCAAGATTTTGCAATTCATTGTGGAAATGTCTCTTACAGCTTTTACATTGGCACATGGCATGAAAGGAAAGTAATTAAGTATCTATACAGGGTTTTTTTTCTGTTTGTTTTTAGGTTTTGATTACATTATACTGGCTTGGGAGAAAAGCTCAAAGTGACCCAGATTATAATGGTCCATACCTCAATCTTAAAGCATTTGAGAAGTTATTAGGGCAAGGATTGACTAAGGTAAGGAATCCAAAAAAGGAAATTAAATGAATAGCCTGAAGTTTAGAGTTTGTTATACAGCAGCAATTCTAAGCAGTCTCTTGGGGATTTCATTTTCTTTTTAGTTTGAGAACATAGTAATTTCTTGTATTTGTTTTGCTGTCTATCAAGTTCCATGTGAAAGGAATGATTTTTAGCTTACATGGTTTCTTCTGCTACCCATGCAAATTTCAGAATCCACCTGCTCTAATTGATATGGTAGATTGTGAAGAGCCCTATCTCAGTCCTCTTCAGCTGAGATGAAAGAAATTTAAGACCTTTTATCAAGTCTCCTGTTCCATCTCTTGTATGTGGTGTTGTGTATGTTTGCCGTAGTCTTTGTTGAAGTTTGTTTGTGAATTCAAAATGCTCATGAGTAGCATTTGCACCCTAAATTACTGAAGAAGACCTTTCAAAACTTACTCTTGTAGGCACTTGAAGAGTCCAGCCAGCCAAGCAGGAGTGGCAGAGATAGTGGGTACGGCGATATCTGGTACGTTGACCGGGGAGAGCCCTTTTCGTCTTCAGCTACTCATAAAAGAGACGATTCCTTTGATAGCTTGGACTCTCTTGGTTCAAGATCCTGCACAAGCTTTTCATCAGATATAACCTTGAAAGGTGGCAGTGAAGGTATGTTTTCCCCTCTAAAATCTTTTGTTGACATGTATCTTATGAGTGTGGCAGAAGACAATATATGGACCTGGTACTTGAATATCCAGTACTTAAACCAGCTTGAAAGTCTACTCTAGTTTTGCAACTGCTGCAGTTGCATTTTGCTTAAGCAAATATTGACCTCTGACAGTTGGTAGAAAAAAAGCACTACTCACACAGATCTTCCTAGGAAGGGTTGTTGAAACTCTTACTCTCACTGACACATTAGGGTATGTGTATGTCCAGGGTATGTTCTCAAAGTTCTGTAAGAGAAATTGTTAGAAATTAGGTCTGGATGGGATTACCTAAAATCCACCAGTTGCAAAAGTCTCTTGCCTTGTTCTTAGGGTGACTGTGTCAAACCGCTATGTCTTTATTTCATTTGTGAATATTCAATAAGATTTTTCCCACCTAGGTTAAATACTGAATAGTATTTTTTACTTTTAGTGGTTTGTCATGAAAATAGAGCTAACAGTAAGATAGTGACATTGGATCCCTAAAGCAGCACTCTGGCCTGTGTTTCTCTGCTGGTTTTAAAGTTCAATGCCAACTTGCAGTTTAAAGTCAAAAAGATTGTGAGGTTTTGGATTTTGTTTCATGTGAATAACAAAATCATTGAGCAGAGGCTCCAAGGAGCATTGCTGATCTGCGCAAGGCAACATTTAGCCACATTACACATGTGATGTATCCTGGATTTCTACTGGATGTTAATCTGGTGAGATGAGCACATTGCTTTATTATTTGCTGTTAACTTGTCTTTGTTAATAAATTAATCTTGCAGATACTATTTAATTAAAAATTTCTGTGCTGTTTTTTTGTCTTCAGTCTGGAGGCCAGCACTTTGTTTCCTGCAGGGAGCAGTGATAATGAAAGAATGGAACAAATGCAGGAGGATCATGTAAACCAAATTGAGTTTAATGGATCTTATCACAGCTTTGCCACAGACTTCTAAAAATACCTCTCCTACTGTCCTGTCAGTAGCTCAGCAAATTTGCAGCTGAAACATCTCAAATACAGAGATAAATTGATTTTAGAAGACTTTGATCCAAGTTTGAGCTACATGCACGTGTCTAGAGAATGATGTTTGTATCCTCCCTTTTTTCCACTTTCTTCTAAGGTTGCGACAGTGACACAGACTCGGAACTGCCTTCCAAAATGCATGACTCCCATAAAGACGACAGGTCTTACCGTAGGATTTCCATGATTGAACCAAAACCTACCACTGACTTCAATCGTTTCTTACCCAACAAAAACAAGCAGACATCATATGTGCCAGCACCTTTAAGGAAGAGGAGGACAGAGAAGAATGAGGACAACAGGAGAAGCTGGGCAAGTCCTGTTTCCACTGAGTCAGATGGAACATTTTCAAGGTACTGGTGTGTGTTCTTAGTAAAGTGGGCTTTAATTTAGAATTTTTAAAATAAGTTATTTCTTTATTAGTTAAAGAGAAGCTGCTCTTGCTGCAATAAAAAGTCAAATATTTGATTTTCCATGTTTTATCAAGGGGGACGTTCTGGTGTGGTTGTGTGGTTTGGTTTTTGGTTTTAGTTTTTTGCATTGATTTTGATGTCTGAATAAAGTTTTGAAGCTGGCCAGACTCCAGATGTATTTAAATGGTCTTAAATGCAAGTTCATGAGCGATAGACCTACGGTTTTAGTTGCTTGTTAAAAACTTCCAAAATATAGTGACGAATTTCAGTTGTCCGGCTTCTTGAAGCATACAGATGAGATTAGTGGGCAGTTCTTGAGTTTCACCATTACCTTCGTGACTTCACTGTCTTCATTCTATTCCTGTTTCGGTCAACCTCAGTGGACGTGAAACGAATCCTGTAGCTTCCTGCAAAAATAGCAGAGCAGAGTGTGGGCTCACAAATCCAGCTTCCCTCCAGATCATCTATGAGTATGACAGTGGCTCTGATTCAGAAGAGGAAAGAAGGCTGCCTGACATTGTTTTGGATGACTTAGCAAATCGTAGATTTCTAGTCAAAAAGAGCCCTGTAAGCTCTGCTGCACCTGGACATCATTTCATGTTGCACAATGACTCTCCTAAATCTTGCTCGCGAGAAAGTTGTCCAGCTGGTCCACTAGCTGCAATGCTTGAACCACTGAGGTCAGAGATACTAATCCAAGAACCAGTAACTATTGCATTACCTAAATTGCAGCCCTTAAATAACTCCATAAAGTTAGTCTTCTAATCGGCATTTTAACACAGCTGATAATTTGATACGCTTTTTCTGTCAAATTTTGTATTTTTGTTGGAGGAGATAGGATGCTGATATAACCATTTAACTTCTTTTTAATATTTTTTTTGTAATTTAATATATCTTATTGTTTCTGGTGCTGCAGTGATGAAATTGAGAACTAATATGCTTCATTCACAAGGCTGAGCTCCTGAGCCAAAAAGCATGTCTTTGTGCATTCATTATGTCAAGTTGCTCCTAAAATATCTTAACTGATTGGATATTTTGAACAGTAACCAGAGGAGGCAGAGGCAATTGGATACTAAAGAGGAAAACAAACCAAGAGTTAACAATCCTTCACAATTATCTGGGTATTTTGATGAGGACGAGGAAGAAGTAGGCATCCCAAACATTGAAAAAGATGATCTTTATTTTCGCAAGCTAAGTTCTTCAACGCCAAATACAGTTGTTGCTTTTGACAAATTTCTTCCTAAGTTTTGGACTCCAGAGGAAGAATTGCTATGGAAAAAAATCAAGAAATCCTCTTTCAAACCTTGGTATAAAGAGATTCAAGGGTTCAGGTGCGTTTTCATGCATGCCTGTTTCTGTCCTGTGTGCAAAGCCTAAATAAAATGTAGTTCTATGACATAGAATTTTTAAATTTTCACTGCCAGTGTAGCAACAGGATGCTTTACTATTTTTCTTTTTTTTTAAATGTTTGAAATATTATTTTTGTTATACTGTTGCACCTGTTGCACTGTTGCCACTGTGCATTTTACTCCATGAATACACTTCATGTTTTTTTTTCTTTCTCCTTTGCTCATTCTTTGTGCCGCTGCACAGTAGAAAGAGATCAGATTCTGAGGATGAGGAATTTGCTTACAAACAAAGCTGTACCATTGGTACTAATCAACCAAGATCAAGTTTTGAGTGCAACAGTAGCTGCAGAAGGGATCAGAATTATAAGCCAACTGCTGAATATGTGGGAAGCTCATTGTCACAGATTGCAGAAGGAAAAATCTTGGAGTCTTCTGATCAGCCCAGGTTGATACTGCTGCATGAGCTGTTCTCTTGATGCATCAAAAATAAATGGCTGGATATGCAACAGCTAAATGAAATTAAACCATGTCCCATGATGTTGTGCTTTTTTGGTTATTACTATTTTGCTGGTTTGTTTGGTTTGGATTTTCTTTCTCTTTTAAATGTAGCCATAAGTTGCTGGCCTTCTGAAATGTGTAAATGTGAAAGTGTAACATGCTGCATAGGGCTACTGGCTTTGTGTGTGAGCATGTAAGTGTGATGTTTCTGAGCAGGTTAGGATGCCGGGATACCTTTGTGTTGGTTGGCGTGTGCTGCGCTACAGTCAGTGGTGGTGAATGCCAAGTGGTGTCGTCATTCTGCTTGGGATACTGGAAGTCTAAACCAAATGTATATTGCAATACGTTGTGATCTGCTTGTCTCTTGCTAGTTAATGATATTTTTACTTCCCTCCTTTTGTTTTATATGCTTCAGTCAGTTTTCGTTACTTCAGGCTCTGCAAAAATACACTGACTACATGTCTTCTGAAATGGAGACCAGAATTGATCCTACTTCTGGCCCTAGGCTCATAAAATGTAGAAAGAATGTTTCCTTTATACCAGGAAGCAAGCAAGGAGATGAGGAAAATGGATATCTATATCCAGATTTGGAAAACGATGATTTGTTCGTTCGGAAAACTGGGGCTTTCCATGTGAATCAAGTTGTTCTTCAAGATCCCCGGTATTTAAAGAAATTCTCTGAGCAGGAGCCTCCTCTAGAGGGTGAGATAATTCTGCAACCCAGAGAGGGCCAAACTGTGATTCCTGATTTGGAAAAGGATGACATGATTTTTCGTAAAGTCCTCTCTCAAAAAAAAGAGGTGCCTTTATCAGGTGCTCCTGACAAGTATCACCCAGCACTGTTTCCTGATCCGTGGAGTCTTCCAGAAGAGATCCGGTCCAAATTTCTATGTTTGCTTGAAAAAAATGTGGTACCAGAGGAAAGGAAGAGCAATGGCAGAGTGCTGTCACCGTCTTTACACCATAAGAAGGACGATATGCTCACCCGCAAGATTGAATCTTGGAAAGTGGGAAGCAATGTCCAGCCAGTAAATTTTATCCCAGGTCCATGCAGTGAAGAAGACTGGAAGAAGTGGGAAGCAATCAGGGAGGCCAGCAAAGTTAGACACAAGAAACGGCAGATGGTGGAGAGGTCAGGTTGTGTCCTGCACAGATTGAGTGCCCTTGAACCCTTCCCATTCAGAAAAGCATCATCCTGTGCTGAACCATTCATAGAGTGCCAGTCTGCTGTTTGTTCGTGTCGTCCTCGAACAAGCTTTTTATTTGCTTTGAATAGAAGCTCATGACTGCAATACCATATTTTCAACAAAAAAAATTATAAGGTTTTCTAGTTTCAGGCTGCCACTTTGGAGAAAAATACATTCTCATTCCCTCAGGCTCAAAGTTCTGCATTAGTTTCTTTCCATGGTTGAACTGGAATAGTTACTATTCAAAAGACTATGGAGGCTAGAAATATTTTCTTTTATTCTACAAGATAATAGGTAAAAACCTTTCTGAAACAAGTGAATGCTTTAAAGACAAATTCTGGAAACATGCATTCTGATATCCTTGCTTGCACCTAAGTTTAAAAATGCTTGTAAACTGTTCTGCCACAGTTCTGAGATGATTAGATGAAGTGAAAAAAAAAAAAGTGTTTTGCCTGCCCAAAGTCATGGTGCATGCAAGTTGTGTGTCTATGTAATATTAAAGTCCACCATGGCATATTTTAGTCTGCCAATACTATCCCCCTATTTTCATACAGTCTCGATTCATTCTTTCACCTAATTCTGTCCTGGAATCCTCAAAATTTCTCTTGTCTGACTGGATACTGTTTCTTAAGTACTTCCTATCTCTCCTTTGAATTTTGTATTTACTGGGGGAGAGTGGGGTTCCAAATGTTTACTTAGCTCTGAAAATACGGCATTGCAAGTTGCAGATCTCCCAGCTCTGCATCATTACTTTGTGACTAAGACACTTTTGTGTTCCAGTTGATATTTTGATGTTGCTGCATTTAATTTTTAAGCTTAATACTGTTAACAAAGTTTGAGCTTCACTGAGAAATATTTCTGAAGTGCTTGGAAATATTGCATGTTTTAAAAATCCATTCAGTAGAATTAAATAGCTGCATTATAAAATACTCATATTCAAGAATACTAAAAATCCTCTTGAATTGCCCTGGATTAGTTGTGTTCAAGGATTAATGTGCTAAACTTCTATATAGGGTCTTTTATTCTGATACACCTCAAGTATTACTTTCAGTTAGTATCAGAAATGGTTGAAGTAACAAGAAAACAAACCTCTGTAAGCCATGCTTTTTGTTGGGACTCAAGCTGGCATTAATTTTAATTTCTTGAAATGAGTCTCTTTTGAGCATGATGCTGTTCAGCAGCACTGGAATAAGTGATGCAGAAATAACACAAGGCTCTATTTATGCAGTATTGCTAAATGAAAAGTGTTGGAAACTTGCAGGCAGCCTTGTTCTGACAATTCTGCCCAACTTTGCCCATCATGCAAGTCCTGGTGTGTTTTTTGTCTGGTGTCCAATTCCTGATGTGTTATTCCATGCTGGCTGGTTCCCAAGCTTTCAGTTTCCCCATCACTTAGTGAGAGTGCTGGTCTGCTAATGGTGTTAATGTTGTTATCAATATCAAGACACTGAATCTTTTCTTTTTTGGTTTCTGATTTCTCAGACTGTTTCAAAAGCTTTCTGATGAGCAAGGGTAAGTTTTATAAAAGCTTGGATGATGATAATGCTAATTTTTTTGGCCTCTTTTCATCTTTATGCATGCACAGTATCTAAAAACTCATGCTGAAAACTTGTGCATGATGCTTTGTTGTTCTTTTCTTTGCAATATACTTAATGAATGTAAGAGATAAAAGCTATGTATATGGCAAAAGTTCTCTCTCCTGTCTCATGTATTCAAGTTATGGTTATCAGGCACTTTGTAAATCAGCTCTAATGTTTTATTCCTGCTGAAGTGAAAAATATGTTGTTCTGTATTTAAACTAAGCTTGAAAATATTCAAAAAGTAAAGGAATATTAACAAATATTTTATTTTGAAGGCTATACAGCTAGAATCTGAAAATAATTAACAGCAGTGGTATTTATCATGGGATTGGTGAATAGTCTGGGGTTATTTTATATCTTCCAGGTTATTGAATGCTCAGTGGTAAACTTGTAGATTTGTGTCATGGGAACTTAGATGTTGTTTATGATGAACTGCGACTCAAAGAGAAATTATTTTTTCACTTTTTGTGTGATGGCATGTTAAGTATTTGAGAATGCATGGTGTTCTAATGATTTTTTTTTTATTTAAATTTATTTAATTGTTTATTTGCTTCTCTATTTTTACCCTGAGGCAAACCTGGTAAATTACTAAATGCTTTCAGTGTGAAATGTTTCAGAAAAAGCTAGGTGTTAGGGGAGGGAGACTCAGAAGACTCAAGTCACTAGTTAGGCTTTTCAGTTTAGACTGAAATTAAAGCTAAGATCCAGTTTCATGGTATAAATATACCTTTACTCAGGTTATATTTTCTTTAGGTCGAGATTTTCATGTTTTGTTGCAGGTAGATATAGTAACTCAAGAGAAAGAAGTGGAAACTATAGTTATGCAAGTTTTCTTGAACTCATCTGCAACAAATGTTACAAATGTTACAAATAGTATACCCTTATGTAGTATTTGGTTACCCCAAAATAGTTCTATGTGTGATATAACTTAAGCATAAAAAATGAGGAAAAGAACTGTACAAGAAAAGAGTTTCTGCAATAGCAACCAGGTGATTTTTGCTGAATTTGGCACTCTTCTCATTCAGAAAATAGATAAGCGAACAGATAGGACAAGTTAATGCCCAAGCCTTTATTTATAGAGGCCAGAGGCCAGGCTTATGTTACCAAGGAAAGTAAGTTCAGCCTCTTGGGAGGAAGTGAGAGTCTGGTTTGTTAGTTCAGAGATCTCTTGGAATGCAACAGATTAGAGCAAGGCTCTGTACTGAATTTGTTTTGGTTTTTATCTGATTTTCCATCGTATCAGACAAGTGCCACATTTTCAAGTCCTGTTAGAACTTAGTTACTTCCCTCTATAACTCATCCTTTGGATAAATGCTTACAAAGGTAATTTTTAGTACTAAGAAACAAAAAACCCAAGCACCAGAAACCTAGTTTTCCCTTTGTATTACTCCACTGAACCTTATGATGAAACACCTACATTTTGCTTACTGTCTCAGAGCCTTGTGGTCAGATCTCATCAGGAGGCTTGTCCTGTATCTAAACTAAACGTCCTGTTATGTTTATCACTGTAGTGTGAAAGAATAAGGGAAAAATAGCATATGGCGGGGGAGAGCATTAAAGGTGAGCTTTGAGGAATTTGGCTTAAAGGGAACTAGCCAGTGGGAGTTCCTGGGGGAAACTGTAGCCGTGTTGAAGAAGCTAGCAGGGAGATGGCTGCGTTAGGCATCCCAACTTGAATGGAAAGCATCTCAGAGGCTTGGGAAGGATCAGCATAGGCTAGTGGAGCCTGTGACATCCATGAACTGAGGATTTAGCAGTGAGTGACTCAATCTTTTGGAAGTGTGCATCAATAACTGGTTTGATTTTATGATTAGCCTAAGGAAAGAACAAGAGGTGATACTGGGACAGGAGAGAAGTCAAAGAATGGGAATTTGCATTTGCAGATAGGGGATGCCTTTTGGGTCAAAGAAAGAAACAAGATCGATAAAGAGAATAACAAGTTAAAATAGAAGTAGCAGTGTTCTATGAGGAGCTCAATATGGATGATCAGTGTGGAGATGTACAGAGCTGCTTATTCCCTTAACCTGATTTTATTTGCTCAAATACCCAACTAATGACTTGTGTGTTGGCACTACAGCACATCCCAGTCTTTCTCATTCAGCTGCCCATGTGTTTCCTGCTCCGTTCAAAATAACACTCGTGAGCATTCAGTTGTACTAATATGAATCTTTTCTTTCTCTGAAGGTTTCACTCGTGTAAATGAGGGCTAGGATGTTATAATGCTGAGTTCTCTTTTCCCTTTCTAGGAGTAAATCTTTGAATGATGTCAGCGCAGATGAGCTGCAGACACTGCGCAAAATCCGATATGAAGAGCTGCAGAAGATAAAAGAACAGTTACAAGAACAAGATCTAAAGTGGCAAGAAGTAAGGACTCCTTTTCACCTGTCCTTGTGTGTCCTGCTTGAAGGACTGAGTGTTACCTGCCTTCAGTGTCCCAAGTAAACAAGCTTCAGCATGTGTGCAGCAATTCATGGGGCTGTCTTCTGAAACAATAATCTCATGCAGATACTAGAGTTTGTGGGGATGCCTGTTTAATGCAGAACTGAAATGATTTTAAATATCCTAAGTTTCTGATTAATGCTTCAGGATAAGGCTTGTATGTATTGTAATAAAGCCTTCAGGCATAATTTCTGTGGACATAAAGAGAAGTTGGGGCATAGTTTCTTGTGTTATCTGCAATTTTTGAATACTTCTTTTGGAGAAATGATTGGAATGTCTGAGTATTTGATCCTCTGGGAGAAAGGGGAAGAAAGAATACTTCCTTGTGCAAATTCTTGAGGCTTCTATCCCCTAATAATTCTGTCTTAAATCCAGCTTGTAAACTGTATGGTAGCTTTGCACAGCATCATAAGCATATCTAAAGACTTTTCAGTTTATCAAAATCTCTGCTTGGCAGTGAGTATCAACAAGAAGCCAAAATTAAGGACAAAGCACCAAACAAGAATTTCATAGTTGTTTGTTTAAAGCATCTCAGTTCGAATATTCTGTACTTTCCTTAACTCAGCTCTGGTATTTCATGGACAATATTGCCAGTTCACATTGTGGTTTTACACAAATGGAGAAACTACAGAAATATCTGTTTTCAATTTAGAATTTAAGGCATATTTATTCTCAAGCTAGTGTATCAGTCTAACAAAGCAGTGATTTGGAAAAATAATGATATCCCAAACTCTAAAGCCCTCAGCAAAGAAATACAGATGGCATTTGCATTAGTTTTCAGTTATGTGTGATTGTGTGAAGTATTTTAGAATAAAATTGAAAATGTTGAAGGGGGGGAAAAGTAGGCCAAATTGCATATAGTCCAGTAATTAGAATTGTTAACTTGATCCAGTGAGCCTGCAAACCTAACTACAACATGAGTTGTCATGTTCATGTCCCCTTTATCATTTAGGGGAAAGTTACATGGAAATGTGGCTGTGATGTGCACATGCAAATAAAATCAGGGTAATAAATAGCTTGTAATGGGATGTCCCTATAAGTCTGAGGCCTTGAGAAAATCTGATGGTGTACATTAATGTTATTCTAAATAGGATCTAGCAAAATGGAAGAATCGTAGAAAGAGTTACACTTCAGAATTGCAAAAGAAAAAGGAAGAGAGAGAAGAAATTGAAAGGAGAGCCTCTGAGGTGTCTGGAAGGAGTACCAAGTCACTGAAAGAAATGCAGCAGGAGAGGTAATGGTCCTAATGGGAGTATTGTGTTTAAGAACATAAATCTGAGCATTTTTATTCCTTTGGATTTTTGAGCCGCTTTTACCAGCAAGTTGCAATTGATTCTGCAGAGATCTTGACAATTTTAGTTGCAAAATAAAATGTAGAAATCTAGGCAATTGAAGGGCTGAATATGGTTTTCTAATGCACTTTTTGCACAGACTGTTAAACAGTTTTCTCTATAAATGGTATTTTACTCTGCTATCCATAAATAAAAGTATTGAGAAGTCAACATTTGCGTTCTCTTTAAATTAGTTAAAACAATAGCACTGATCTGGATAGTTGCCTTTTTTACTCATGGATAAAGTTAACTATTTCTTTTCCTTCTACCACTCCATTTGCTATTTCTTTAGCCACTGTGGAGAGCTGCAGTCAGAATTTTGATATATGTCACAGAGCTGTAAACTTTTACTTGATTTTCCCTTCATCCCTAATTTTTCCTCTTGGTATTTATTTTCTGAAGAGTAAAAAGTATAAACTGAACAGTACCATTTCTAGTTGTGACAGTCTTGTTTATGTATTTATTTCAAATGCACATATGACTCAGCTGAAGGTAATATGCACATGACATGTATTCATAATATAAATAAGTCCAATCTTTTGGTTTTCTTTAATTTTAAACTTATTTGTGAGGACAAAAATTAGTTGCTTGAATGAAAGTATGGATTCTAATTGTATTGAATGTTCAGTATTGACAAGAATTTTCTAACTGATGAGTTAGATTACCCTTGTAGTGGTTGCTCATTTATGACAAAGGAATTAATTACAGAAAATAATAATCAGCTGAATTTCAGGGCACTGTCTTATTTAGGTATCTAAAATTCAGCATTTTCATAGAGCAGAAACACCAAGCAAAGTTATACAGTTCAGGCAGTGTTATGGGGCTATCTTGTTCTTGTTCTTTGCTAAATACATCTGAATTTCTGAGCATGTGTAACTTTAATGTATCTCTATCTATATAATTTATAGCTGTGTTTAGCTATATTGTTTTCTTGACAAAGATTTCCTGTCATGGTGGACGCCTGATAATGTCAATGTAGTGTCTGAGTATTATGAGAGTGCTGAACTGGGGAGGAGGTGGAAGAAGAAAGATTTTAAAATATATGAAAGCACTAATACATTCAAATGATGCTATTCATTTCAATTTACTGGAGATGTATTGTTTGGCTTATGCTCTGCCTTATGCATTTACTAGTTGAAAGACTTTAGGCTTGCCTGTTTGTTGGGTCACTTGGGTATTTTAACAGGCCCTATTCCCATAGGGAGGAGAGAGATCAGGACTCTGATGAGCAGCAGAAGCAGGAGCACAACTGGGCGTATTCACTGAATGATGATGTGTTCAGTGAAGAAAAAGCACCTTCCACAGCCGCCAAAGATTGGTCAGCAGGCAAAGATTACCGTTTGGAAGAAGACACTTCCTACAGCACTAAGGACAGCAGAAGAGTGTACACCACACAGGCACCCAAGGAGAGCCTGCCGGAGAGCTCGGCTGCCCGCGAAGCTCGCGCTCTGCCGGAGAGCCTGGCGCAGGAACGGGAGCAGAGCCCGGCCCTTCTGTCCACTCGCTACTCAGTGAATGCTCAAACTGGGTCAGCTCAGGTTTCAGCTTCTCTCCCGAGAACTTACCAGAAAACTGATACATCCAGGTTAACATCTGTGGTTACACCAAGACCTTTTGGTGTCCACTCAAGAGGAATCTCGTCACTTCCACGGTCGTTTACGGTAAAATTCCTCTTCATTCCTGAAGTTTGTAAATGCGGGGGTCTTCTAGCTAGGGGAATAGATTTAATGTTTTGGTTTTATTTAAAAAAATGCCTCCTGTGTGATAAAGGCTATGTTAATAGATCAGGCAGTTCTGTCGTGGCTTAAGATGTTTACTTGTGTTTCTGTGCTTAAACACACTCCTAGAATTAAAGCTGGTAACTATATTTGGTAAAATATTCTTTTTGTTACTTGTAGTAGGTCTCCTTTGTGTGCTTTATCAAAACAACTGTTGTTGGAGGTAATTATCTGGAGCCGGGTTAACATAATTAAGTGTTAAAGATAAATTTTTCAGGTGATAAAAGGTTCCTCTGCTCTGCTGACTTTGTTGAAATTGAAATTTTATGCTAGGCTAAATTTTGTCTACGCTATAAAGCACTGAAACAATGAATTGATTCCCCCCTGCCCCATTACTATGATGATTTTCATAGTTTTCTCCTAAATCCCTATTTGTTTCAATTTAAAAAGTGGTAAGAATGTAAATAATAATAAGCAGACTTTAACAAGTTTATCTTATTATGGGTTTATCTTATGGGCTATTTATTCTGCAAGCATTTCAAGAGAAAAAAAAAAGAAATTTCTAAGTAGGTAGTTAACAATGGGTACAGGAACCGGAATTTGCTTCAAAGGGGGAGGTGGTTTTTTTAAATATAAAGATCGCTGAAAGAGTTAAGGATTGGTTTGGTTTTTTTTTTAAGCACATGTTTACCAAACTGTCATTTTTATCCTAGATGGATGATTCTCAGAAATACAACGGAGAAGTAGAAAAAACTAAAAGAACTCAAACTTTGTTCACCAACACGTCCTTTTCACAACCAGACTCTGCACACTCTCTCTCCACTGATGCATTTGGAAACAGAGGTGAGGAGGGAGAGGAGGAAAAAGGTGTCCAGTCAACACCTCCTCCTTTAAAGTCCCAAGACCAAGATGCTGGAAGCAGTATTCCTAGGCCAGAGTATGGCATCCCTCCTGATTCTCTTTCACTTGCATCTTCTGCAGAAATTGCGAGTTCAACAGAGCCTAAGGATTCAAAGTCCATGGTAAGTGTGGAAATAATGTGATTACTTGGTGTAACTGAATGCCACAGCAGAATAAAAGAGAAAATAACTAAAAGTGCAGCTAATGCCAAGTATTTTTCTGTTAGTAAGAAGACATCTCAGAGACCTGCTATTTCCCTTGATTTAATTTAGGGGAAAGAGAATATTTGGGGAAGAAAAAAAATAAATTTCTGAATTTTTTTCCTGTCCTTTTTGTCATCTGCTTAATATTCTTTATCATTCTAATTTGGAATAGTTATTTTACTTATCATTTAATGCTTGCAAAATATTTTGCTGTTCTCCAAATTAGCACATTGTGCACGTCATTAGGTGTTACAGATGAATTATCTGAGCTGCTGTAGCATTCATTTGCACTTTTAAACTGGTGGTGGAAAATAAAGATCAGCTTTTCAAAGGCTGGTCATAAACATCAGTATCATACTATCCTTTTTTCCATCTGTTGTGGCATGGACTTTTTTTTCTTTTTTGCTATTTACTTGAATCTAATTTATGTTCATGTTAATTTTGAAGTAAATCATCTCTATTTGCATGCGCTTATTGGAAAAAGGGTTGGGTCTTTCAGTGTTGTTTTTGAAATATGTGTGTTAAGTGCTGTTTCCTCCAGTTGATTGCATGTTTCACCAACAATAGCTTTAATTTTTGATACCTTTCTGTACTATCTGATGATTCAATTCATAACCCTTGACATTCATAACCCTTGCATTCCTGATCCTGCTGTAAAACTTAATTGTGCTAGTTGCTTGGGTGAAGGTCATACGACCTTGGATGCTGATTTATAAAATCACTTCCCATACCACCTTTTTAGAAATTAATTTGCTTCCAAACATTCTTCTTCCTAATCACTTGTGGAAAAGAAATACATTGCAGTTTAATACCCCGATGCCTCTTGGCCATTGTAATGAATTTATCATAATTTTTTGAAGCTGTGGTTGCTGTATAAGGAAAGAGATCATGATCTTTTTTTCTGTGTTGTAGCAAAAATAGGCAGAGGAATTCCTGTTTTAATCAGTGAAAACTGACAGATTCATTATGAGTTCTTAGTATCTGTTTAAGGAAGGCAAATGAGAATAGTATGTACTAGGTCCATTTGTTATGACAGAAATTTTTCCTCCTACAAGTGATTTATATGGTGGGGTATTTTATTTTTTTTTTTTTAAAGTTAAAAGATATCTCCTTTGTGTTATATAATTTAAGAAGGTCTAAGTTAAGGAATGCAAGTTCCATTTGACATATTTGTAAATCATTGCCAGAGAGATTGACATGGTTCACTAGTCATCAGGGCCATAACACCAGGTCTGTGAGCACTGTTTTAGAGATGACCTATAAAAATGATAAAGTTCAGTGTACAAAGTCACATTATTCCTCTGACAAGAGATAGATCTGAAGAGTCATGTTGGGATGGTGGAAAAAAATAAATTAAGACCAGTAGTAATTGCCAGGAACACACTCAAACTCTAAAGGTTTGTATGTTCTCCAGCCCAGTGTGCTAACCTGTTTAGTACATTCACTTTTAATATACTCGCCTAAGGACTTGGGTTGTATGGGAGCATTTGCAAGCCAGTAGCTGTGTTGTGAAGAAAAGACTTAATTTCTACCCTGGGCTGTAACAGGGAGTGTTTTCCCAGGAACATTCCTGTAACATGAGGCCATACCTTGGGATGATGCCGTGTGGTGTTGTTTTCTTCTCTATCCATTGCTCGGGTGCTGCTGAAACCACCTCTGGCTGCACCTCCCTGAGACTCTGGCTAGCTGCATCTGCTCATGCATGCTCACTGTAGCTGCCTGTTGCATCCTACCAACATAGGAGCTTAGAGGAATTGGCATAGGTCTCTAGACTTTTAAATATTTTAAGTTAGGGAAAATGAATCCGACTCTTCAGGAAGGCAGGTTTACTAGGGAGCTAAAATGTAGGTGTACATTTAATGCATGTGTAAAAACGTGCAGGGTCCTTTCCATGCAGGTTTTGCTGGAACATAGCTATTTGTTTGACAGAAAAATCGATTTTTTTTTCTTTTAATGTCAATGTCAATGTCATGCTGATGAAGTGCATAGCATGCATTTGGGTATTTTAGTGGTTTTTAATGAGCTCACATTAGAATGTTAATGTATGCAACACATGCTCTTAATATAGTGTGGGATTGAAAGCAAGTGTTACAAAATACTTCCCCATTCAGATATTCTTGTTGTTTAAAATGGTGATGTTAGATTTTGATTCAGATTCTGAAATGTCCATTAAAGTCAAAGATTGGAATTTAGCTAATTTTGGTATTATTTTAATTATCTAAGGTCTCTTTACAAAATCCATAGCAAGCTGGTTGTATTTCACACAAAATCAAGAAGACCATTGTCCACCCAAATAAACGTAGTTGCAACATTGAGCCTAAAGCCTAGGATATGCAAAAAAAAAAAAAAAGATTGATTATGGTTATCTAGTTTTTTCACATCTCTGATGCTCTCTGAGAAGGCAGTACATGTCACAAATTCACAAGACAATCCATGAAGAATCATTTAGGGGTTTAATTTCCTCCAAGTTCTTAAATTTTTTAGTGTTGTGTTTCAAAACATTTAAAATAATAGAAATGCAGAGTGAAAGATACATGTAGAGAAAATAAAAATGCAAGCTGAAAACACACCTGTTGGAATAAACAGCAAATGAGTTAGTTAACTGACTTCAATACTGTTTCCTTTGTCTGTGATGCTAATAATAGATGATTAAAGTGCACATTGTGAGCAGCCTCACTTATTTAGAGGATAAACTTTCCCTCATTTAGATTCCTGTGATACCAGATACTGTAGTGTCATGTTTTATTTTTCAGGAACAGTTCAGTGAAATGAGAATCAGTATAAACCAGAGACCTGGCCACAGTCGCAGCTTTGGGTTTACAGCAAATTGGAGTTCTTCAGGAGCCATTGTACAGACAGTTGAAGAAGGTAAATGTGTATATACAAACAAATTTTATTCTTATGTTTAGTTTGCAGTGGCTTCTAAATTGAGGCATTTGCTGCTAAGAATGCCGTGAACATTTTAGGTGTAGAACTGAAAAGTCAGTATTTAGTTTGCTGATACATTTCTGTGAATCCTCATCTCTTTAATCTGGTTGAATTCAGGAATACCAAAATGCATTTTCCTAATCAAGGAGGGTATAAACCTGATTATTTTTTCACTGACCGTCTTATAGAAGTGTATTTACAGTATTTACTGGCTAATGATGACTTGTAATATTCAGACTGTTTCTTTCAGCTAAGTTCACTTCTCATGGTTTGTAAACACTTGAAGAGGAAACTTAGGAGCTAATACTCTTTATTCAATTTCTTCTGTCTTGGTCATGCTGAATTTTTGAGGCAGCTCATGTTTTTAAGTAGTTGCAACTTCTAAAGTGATTTCCAGTGCAGGTTTTTTTCAGTTGTTTTAATACTGAGGGAAAACAAATATTTTTGTCTTGAGATGACACATATATAAGGTTTATTTCTAACCTTTAATAGTCTTCTGCAGAGAACAAGCTCAATATTTTTAAAAAAAGCAACAAAACCCTAAGCAAATTATATATAACGCTTGTTTTCTAAACAATGGTCTTTCCCATTGCCTGTAATACTTGAGGAATATTGAATTGCGCCATTCTTTCCACCTAACACAAGATCATCCTGAGAAAGGAGAAAAAACTGGAAACTTAACTTAGTTAGCCCTGTATTATGCTTTCTAAAGAGGAAACAATAGCATTTAACATCAGTTAATGAGCAGTCTTGGGGTTTTTTTCCTTATTTAAATTCAAGAAGTGAAGAGGCCTTTCTTCACTATATCTGTACTTTTCACAATTAGATTTTTTCTAGAACAGCTCTCCTTGAGGCACGGTCTGTCCATTTGCACTGGCGGCTGAAAAGGAGAAATCTGAGGGTAGTGAATGTTCCTGCTGGTTGTTCACAAAGATCCACATGGGCTCTGTCCCAAGGTGAAGGTGAAGGCCTTGTGGTTGTTATCTTGGTTATACTTTATTACCATTCTCACAAGGGAGAGTACAAAGTATAGATTGAACTGAGAATGGACTGTATCTCAGTGTTCTCGTTTGTAGCCTGTGTTCAGCACTTTTTCTTCCAACAACTGTCTCATCTTGTATCTTGATTCAATAGCTGTAGCTCCATTTAAAGAAATGAAGGATGAAAGAGGAGGATGACCCACTGGAAGAGTAATACATGTTTTCAGCTAGGCACTAGGGAATGTTGTGCTTCCTATTTTTAAGAATAAGTCACAGGATGATTCAGGTTGGAAGAAATCTTGATCACCTAGAGCAATACACTGCTCAAAAAAATGTCAGGATGGAATTCAGGCCAAGTGGCCTAGGGCTTTTACTCTTGTGGGTTTGAGGCCCTCCAAGGATGGAAACTGTGCAGCCTCTCTGGGCATTATCCTCTCTGAGAAAATTTTCCCTGCATATCCAGTCAGACCGATGTTTGTCCCAGTTTATAACCACTGTTCTGTGTTTTCCTACCATAAATTTCAATAAAGAGCAGGCTTTCCCTTCTCAGGGACTTCCTGGTGTGTACTGGGGGGAATGATGTTAGGTTCTCTTGCAGCCTCTCTTCTCCAGGCTGAACAAGCCCACACTCCTCAGCCTTTCCTCATGGGTCAATTGCTCCAGCCCTGACCATCCCAGTACTTTCTCATTTAACTTGCCCCAGTTTATTGATGTCTCTCTTACAGAGGAACACCAAATCTGAACACAGTATTGTCAGTGTGGCAAAAGAAGTGCTGAGTGAATGGAATGGTCACTTGTCTTAATCTGTTGGTCATGTTAGTGTTCATACAGCCCCACCACTGCCAGGGCCCCACAGCCTTGCTCTCCAGCCCATCAATGCCCAGCCTGTACCATCACTGGGATTAGTCCTTTTCAGGAATAGGACCCTGCATTTGGCCTTGTTAAATGTCAGGTTCCTGCTCTCGAGCAGCCTTGCCCTCCAGTGTATTGGCCAACCTCTCACTTTTGATAAGATTTGAAAACTTGATAAGGGTGTGTTTTACCTCCTCCTCCTTCTGCTTACTGGTGAACACATTATAAAGAGAGTAGGTCCCTGGATACATCCTGATGAGATCCACTAGTAAGGGCTGAGTAAGAGCCATTAACCACTTCCCACAGAGCCTGACAGCCCAGCCAGTTTTTCACCCATCTAGTTGTTCCACCCTGTGCAAAATACCATCCCAATTTTGATACCAGGATACTGTGGAAGATCATGTCAATTGTCTTTAATTAAAGACAAGGTGGATTGTAACCACGTCTCTTCCCCCATCCACAGAGATCTAGTCAATTCATCTTTGAAGATAACCAGGTTGCTCAAGTGTGATTTAGGCTTGGCAAATCCAAACCAGCCATTCTAGTCACCTTTTTCTCTTTCTTGAGCCCAGAAAAACCACCCAGGGATACTTTCTCTGATTGTGTTGCCTTCTTAACTAGCTGTATGATTTTCTTGAGATGATACCCAGCATGTATAATTTTTGCTATTTATAGATGACTCTGTATTCTACATATGCTATTCCTTTAAGAAACTCCAAGAAAACTACTTGGTAGGCAAAACTAACTTCTTGTAAGTGTTCTCAAAAAGTCAAGTAACATATATTTCAGTGAGACCTATTTACTATATGTAAAAAATGATAGTTCTCATTTTTTACAGGAGTTTTCAACCTTTACACTAAAAATTATGTAAATAGAAAGCCTTAAAGTCATTAATCTAGACATTGTTCTGCCAACTTCTCAGTGCTATATAATCTTTATTGTTTCAGTCCTTTCCCTTTCACTTTCCCTTTGCAATAATTTTTTGAGATTGTGTTGATATAGGAGTGCGTGTCTGATCAAACACTTGCAGTCATATATGACAAAGTAAATTTGACTCACATTCTTCAAGTTTTATTTTTTTTTTTTCCTATCATTAAGATAGTGTTTATCTACTGTAACAACAACAGATGGGGATAGGTTAGAGATAACTTAGAACATGTGGAAAATTAGTGTTTGGTGATTTTTGTTTTTACTGGGGACTAGTAAGAAAGAAAAGCCTTTTACCTTCAGGGAAACCTATGAAAAACATAAAAGCAGTACATATTTTATGTAATGGAAATTAAATCCTCTGTAAGAATATAAAGAAATTATTGTTAATTGCTATAGTCTTGGAGGAGCTGGACAGAGAAAGACAACTGGTAGAATACAACTTTTGGCCCCTGAGTTTCTGGCCAGTCTCTCTGAGCTTCTCTGGAGGTGAACAGAGCAGAAGCCCACTACAGGCACCCTGGCTGGCACTCTTGAGAAGCCTTTTCTCCAGAGACTGTGGAGGGAGAGCTGCTGGCAAAGTTACAGGCCAAAAATTGAGCAGTGTAAGTTATTCTGGCTATTTAGGTCCAGATATAGAGGCTGCTGCTATTCTTTCAACCTGTATGGTTGGAGTGTGGTCTGGATATGCCTTTCTAGTAACAGTATAGGAAGAACTGTGCAATCTTCCACTCCCTTCCTTTCCTAAAACTGAGTCGAGATACACTGTTCTCAGCTCTGAGCCCAGTCTCATCCCTGACAAATTATTTTAATAAAATGAACACAACTGTTTTTTGGTTATTGGGGGCTTTCTGTCACAAGACAGAAATTATGAGTTGTGATGACTGTGCTAGAGCTTTCCTCGTACCATGAGCATAAGGCTTAGTCCAGATATGGTTAAACTATATGGTTCTAAATATCAGACATGATTCCAAATGTTACATGATGTTGTTGAAATTAGTCACTTCAGTATTAGTATCTTCAATCGTATTCTTAATAGTACCTTCCATTAACAGACTTGAAAATCCGTGATTCTTTAACATCTTCCTGACTCCTAGAGATGCATGTTGGTTCCAGTTAAACTATTGTCCATGTTTCTTCCTCCAGATGAAAACTCTACCTTTTCTTCTACAATACTGGTTAAAAGCAATTGATACTGATAACTGCAAATTTAATTTTTAGTCCATATTTTAAGTATGATGCAGAAAGATATAATATGGAGCCATGTTCTTCTAGAAGAGTAGCTAGTGTGGATTTTTAGTGACCTATGATGAATCATTATTTGGTGCAGTACTAGGAAGCATAGCATTTCTTAATTTCTTAACTTTCTCGTGTGTGAAGCCATCTGAATCCTTAGTGCCAGACTTACAGCAGCATTTTCCTAATGAATCGAAAGACACTCAGGATGAAGCATATGGTGTCTAAATTTTTCTGTCATACTTGTCCACATTTGTTTCTAATAATGTAATAGGGCATTGTTCTTGGTATATTTTAAGAAAGATGTGTGGATTTCACTACTTACTTTGGAAAATACTTCCACTGTGTAATTCAAACTTGTTTTATTAACAGAGGGTTTATTGCGCAACTCTTAACTATATTTTTACTTGGCATTTCTATTTTCTTTTCTGCTAAGGGAATAATTCTTAATGTAAGAACCATTCATATGTAATCCATAAAATCTTGCTTGGAGAGTTTGAGTTTCTCAGCTCATCCATTTTCTGAGTTAAATAGGGAAAATGTTTATGAACTGGTCCTCTATGTTCTCTGTCCTTAGTCTAGTGAGATTGCTTGCCAATGTGTAGCAGATGAAAAAAAGAATAAAGTGCAGTCTGTCTTGCAGAATATCAGTAGATTCAAAGTCCAACCTGCCATTAAGTTTGCTCTTCATAGATAAAATAAGCAGAATCCAGAGAAGTCTAGTGAGACAGTCCCCAGCAATATCTTGAGTACAATTACCAGTCAATTCAGAGCTAGCAAATTATTCTAGCAAAGTAATAAAGCAGCATGCTCTTGTCAACAGAGCTCAGAAAATGTAAATGACAATATGAAAAAGCCAGCTTCTACTGGCTTAAATTAACAAAGTACAGGCCAGTATTTTTTTGACAAATAAGAGGATTACCCAAACATTGGCTGAATTTCAGCTAATCATTGGCTATAGACATTGTGGTGCTGCCTCTCTCTCACTATCACAGATTATAAAGGTAAATTAGTGAAGGGAAGACTGAACACAGAGGTTGTTTATTAAATGGGCTAGCCAGAATCTGAAGAACTACAAGTCTGGAAGACTGATTTCTTTATTGTTCCCATAAGTTCTAAATTTAAAAGCTACTTTGATACTGAGTTTACTGAGCTTCTGTTACAGTGTAGTGAATTTTTCTAAGACTTTCTAAATATCCACTATTCAGGGTTTCTTTGAATGTTTTCCCAATCCACTCTCTTCCAATCAAAACTGTGATAAAAAGAAAAAATATGAATGGAGACATAACAATTTTCTTCTGTTTTCTGCAGGCAGCCCTGCAGCACTTTGTCAGCTGCAGGTAGATGATGAGATCATTGCTGTCAACGGCACAAAGGTTTCACATATGGACTATAGTCAGTGGGAAGAGGCCATCAGCAGAGCACTAGAAACTGGAAACCTGGTCATGGATGTCAGACGATATGGAAAGAATGGTGAGTTGTTTCGTCGGGCAGATACTGTATGCTCTGTAAGGCAAATAAGCTTTGTCTCTGCTGTACCTGACAGCTGAGAGTCCTTATTACCCTTACAGCAGTAATACGTATCTAAGCTAAGTAGTTTGCCAGTGTGTCTGTTGCATTTTAACACAACTTGGCTTTTTTAACTGCTTGTGCATTAGAAATGTCTTGACAAGCAAATCTGCAAAACATTGAACTACTGACATCACTCTTGTGCTCTGCCCTGTTTCTTAGAGGATGGACAGGTAAAAAAGTGTGCAACCAGCACAAAGAGGAATCTAACGTTTTCTTTCCTGCCATACCACAAGAATGAATAGGGTCTGATCTCTAGAGGATAATAATTTTTAAAGGCCCTCTCAATCACCAGCTCTCTTTCTTCAGGGAAGGAGGATCTTGTGTTCCTTTCTTCAGGGAGCATTTGAAGTGAGATATGATCTTGTGGGTGACGTAGCACTTGTGTGTTATGATTCTGGCCATTGACCCAAATATTGTGGTGCTGTAATCTCTCCAGAATGGTACTACACATTCTAGGTAGGGAGAGTTTCCATCCTGGCTTGACAGCCTTGTAGCATATCTTGACTTGCCATGGTTTAATCAGGAAACCCTTCCAAAGTTCTAGAAGAAATTTTGCAGAGTTTTAAGTGTGACCAGTGACTGCCTTCATAGTATAAATACAAAACATTCTTTCAGTGGGAAGCTAGGTTAATACGTTACCAGCAAACTGGGGTAAAAACAGTATGGTTAGGAAGAGACAAGAAACAAATCACTTTATAAGACCTAATACAACTGAAGAGTGAGATTAGTGGCAAAAAATTAATTGAATAAAATTTCCAGCAGGGAGGGGAGAAATGATGGAGTATATGAGCAGAGCATCATTTGTCTTTGCCTCATCAGTTTGCTAGTTTAGTTTAGACTGCCTTTTCTTCCCCCTCTCTGTGCTTCCTGATGAGCATGGACATGAAAATGACCCTTCCCTGGATAGTGTATGAGTCTCATTGTACCCTGAGTGAGTAAAGTTGGAAGAATTTTTTCAATCCTTACTAACACTAATGAATAGTTTCCAATGAATGCTAACTCCTCTAATGTTCAGCTGCTATAGCACATATCAGCAAAACATCTGGCAAACTTTTACCTGGCTTATAACTAACACTTACATTTTTGGGGAAGGCGGTCTGCTATAAATGCCCTTTTTCCTGTCTTCACAAATTCCACCTGATTTGTGTGTCCTCCTCTTCTGTGTGTTTTTTGTGTTATTTTGATGTTTTCACTAGCTATTGTTCTGTTCTTTGACGTTGCTGTCTATATTAATTTCTTGATCCTCCACATACCAAAAAGATTGGGGCAAAGACCTGCCTTCCCTGCCACATGTAAGGCATAAAATCCTCAATCTCACCAGTATGGCTACCAACATTATAGGTACATCTGAAAATAAATGGATTGATGCAACTTCAGGAGGAAAAGTTTCAAATGCTTCCACCATATCCACAAAAAGAGATTTCTCCAGCAGCCTTCAAAGTTCTGTGAGTATGTTTTTGAAGGTTCATGGTAGTTGGGGGGAGGAAGAAAAAATGTAATGTCTTGATAGTGGGAGGATGGTGAAAAGAACTTGTTCCTTAACAAGTACCTATACAAGTATAGGACCCTGCATCTGAAATATGGAGATGTATCTATGTATGTATTAAGGTAAATAAGACGTTTTAAGGACTTTCTACTGTCTATTTTTGAGAGAACACTGATGAATGATAAATATTAAAACATGTGCAGACTATCTTTTGACTGAAAACTATATATATTATTTATTGTTCAGAGAAGACTTTGTCCCTGAATTATTAGTCTAAATGGAAGTTGCAGCCCCAAAGAACAGACGTGTTTGTGCTTTCAAATTATTTGTAAATAAAAGCCTGCCTGCCAAGGAGCTGAAATAGGAAGATCTTATCTTCTGGCATTTTCTTGCAAGCTAATGTTTTTCATTTCTGCAGCAGTTCACAGGTGGTTATTGATTCCTTCAAATGCACATGGTACCATTATTATAAATTACACTGAGGAAGTTTTAGATTGTTTTGTATCTTTGCATAAAATGTTATGAAGTGTTTCATGACATACAGTTCCTGTTAGGAAAGATGCATAGTTGGGTAAACTTCCACAGATCTAATGAGCCTAAGGCATTTATTAATTTATTTATTTCTTTGTTTATTTATTTCAGGATACAGAAACCAAATTGATAAATGGAATGCAAGGAGATCTTGGCTCTAATGAACAAAGAGGTAAGCCACTGTTGCTTTTTATCTGCTAATTGTGTGGTTTGCAACAAGCACTAAACCTGGGATGACTGGAAGCGTTATACAGTAGGTGAAGTGAGACCTTAATGAACTGAAAGCCAGACAGATATCACAGAGATCTTGTTGCATCCAAACTGGATGTAGTTTGCTTCCAGAGTTTGCTATGCAGTTTGAGAACTGACAACAAAGCTGCAACAAAGCCCCTTTCTCTGCATTAGTGGCTGGAAATGTAGTGTGTGGTGGAGTGAAAGAAGAAGGCACGTATTGTAATTGCTATGCATTGTATGGAGACTGAGTTAGTAGAGTATTGACTTATTTCATGGCCCAGGAAGAGTGTAGAGTGCTCTTTTTTACTATTTTTGCCTGCCTCTTTCCAGTTATAAGGTTTTGGGGTTAGTGGCAATTTTCACAATTATTATTTTACTTTTATTCCTGGAGAACAATATTGATGATTCTGATATGAATAATAATTGCATATGATGCTATGAGCAGTTATAGCCTTATTTGACAGCAGTGAGCGAACCCAGGTATGTATACTTCTAATGGAATAATAATCCTTAGTAGGAACTTTGTATTTCGTTTTAACTTGAATACAAATGGCAATTCATAGAAAAATTTCCCCAAGATATTGCTTGCCCTCTGATGATGTTTTCTGGTGGCCTTAAGTGGTCATTAGGCTCCTCATTCCAATTTGGCATCCCAGTCAAGGATGCTTAAATTGGACAGGGAGAATCTGAGCCCAAGTTTGACACTTCTGCTGTTTTTATAGTTATTGTTTTTATAGGCTGTTGTTACTGATAAAATTAAATCCAAATTAGTATATGATGTAACCTCCTAAGGTTTTCCTTTATGTTTCAGGGCCTTTTTGTTTTTCTGAAGTGATGTTGCAGTGTATGGGAGGTCTAACAGAAGTTTTTTGTCCAGTGGTTACAGTCAATTAAAAAAAAGGCACCTAATTGACTTGTTTGTATTTTTGTATTTTTCAAATAGCATCTGAACCTATTTCTTTGAAAAACTTAAAAAGACGGTCACAATTTTTTGAACAAGGTAAATCAAAGAGCTAACATTTCATGTACTTCCATGAAATTGTTCCTACTGCACAATCTCCCTAACAAGTCTGGTGCTGGGTGCTCTACCTCTTCAGTGTTGTTTCTGCAGTTACAATGAAGCAACATAATTAATTTCCCTTCTTTCCTCAGGGTCATCAGGTTATTCTTACAATTCATGGGTCTACCTTTGTGGTAATGGGTCTTTGCGTGTTCTCTTATATCTATAGCTGTTTAAATCTCTTCTGTGTCGTTCATACTTTTTTTTTTCCACTGGGTAGAAGTAAAAAGGGTGGCACTCTCTGTTCAGGTTTGCTACTACCTACAAACCAAGAATAACGGTGAATATTCCAGCAGGGGTTAAGAGAAGATCTCAGAGCTGTTGATGAAGTATTTAACTCTGGATTCAAGTTTGAGTTGCAGCTCTGTGCTTTTGTGTAAATTCGTGTAAAAAGACATCTGCTGGCTTTCCACTATGTGATGTTGTCACAAGATCCCAAGAAGACCAATATAAATTTTGAATTTATTATGCTAGCATTTTTTAAAATGGCAATAAACAATTTTGGTTTTGTAGGTTGCTTTTCAGCGTTTTGCATGTCACAGCTCACATACTTCCACTAATGTTGTATGTCTTATGCTGTCTGTGGGCTATGTATGCCTTGCTGTTTTGCTGTAGCCTGAAAGAGTGAAATTCTGGCCCATTGGAAGCTCAACTGAGTTTTGCCAATGATTTGAGTAGGGCCAGGATTTTGCTTTTAGTGGTGATGATTTCTGGCTTTTGCCAGAAGCGATATGTGAAGTGCCACAGCATTTATCTGTGTTTGTGGTTCTGTTTGCTTTTAAATACTTCTGCTGTATCTGCAGTATGGTGGTATTTTGTTGTTTGTTGGTGTTGGGGTTCTGTTATTGTTTGATTTTCATTTTATGGCTGGAAGAAATTTGGTTTTTCTTTTAATTATTTTTATAACAATATTTGAGGTATTTCACTTGTGCTTGAGAGGGAGGACAAGGTTATATTTCTAGAGTGCACGTTCAGTACAGCTTGTTGAACATGAAGATTCCTGCGGAGTTCAGCATAAGCTTACAGGGGTGAGAAGAGGGGAGCAAAAATAGGTGCTCTGTATACTTCCCTTTAATATCTCCTGGGCACAATTGCAATAGATGAAGCTGATTGCCTGATTTTCTCTGTGGCTGTTGTGATCTGACAGTGAAGACAAAATTGTGTATATATAGAACAGATGCTAACCTGTGACTCATTAGAGTATTTTGTATCCTAAATTTGATCTTTTTTTCTACTTCATGTGATTATACTTCAGAATAATGTTGAAAATTTTTTCTTTTATGTTTTTTTTTTTTTAAACTGAAATTTGGACAGCTAAGTAACAAGTACGCTGTCAACAAACAAAAATAGCAACAGTGCTTAAGAAATGATTACACTTAAATTTGTGTTTCTCCCTATTTTCTCAGCTTTTAATAAATTAGCATAATACACATCTCTCTCTAATGTCACAGGATGATTAAGATAAAGGCCTAGTGTGATAGCCTCAAAAAGCAGGTTTGTGGTGAATGGTGACAAGTTCACTGAATTCAAGTGTGCTTTTGGAAGTAGGAAAAAAAGAAAGTTGGAGAGCAGAAATACGTGGTTTTGTGGTAGAGAAGTTGCCAGTGGATGTCAGTTGCTCTTAATTCATGCCAAGTGCAGTAGATGAATAGCTTCTCTAACCTTGTGCAGTGTTCTGGGTATTGGTCATGCCATACAGTTGAGTGTTATTGTTATTTCACAATAATAATAATAGGAGAGGTATAGTAAAGAACCTTTGTGTTGCTACAGTGGGAGATGTACTGCTAATTCAAGAAATTGCTGATGGCACTTGTAAGCATGCAAAGCTTTGAAACAATTGAGCACATTAGTTGAAAGCACCTAATAAATTCTGCCCTCGAGAAAGTTCAGCAGGGCAAATGCAAGCATGTCTTACTAAGGAAGAAAAAACTAGTCCGAAGCTCAGACTTACCACAAGTCTTGCAGTACTTATGTACGAGTCTAATTATTTGTCTTTTTTTGCCTTCCAAATCTCCCAGGAGGCCCAGAGCCTGCAATGCCTGATGTAAGTACTATTTGTGAACTACTAGTTGGTTGTATAATCCTAGTCTTTTCAAGAAGCTCTCTACTTTTTATTGCTTTTTATACTGCTTTACAGTTTTGATCAAATCTGAGAGTACTGGCTAAGAGTTGTTTTCTCAAGGCATGGCTGCTTTCTGTCTGTTTGGACCAAAGGCTAATTTATGTCTTTGTCACTATAAAGCTCTAGTGTTGGTAATGGCTTCTATTTCTCACTCTAAAAAATATGTTTTAAAATGTAGAGCGTTGATTACATGGAAAGACGATAATGTGATTTCATTTCTGTGCTATATTAGCTCCCAGTCCCATCCATCAGTGCTCCTAGTCGTCGGGTTTGGGATCAAGAGGAAGAGAGAAAACGACAGGAAAAATGGCAAAAAGAGCAGGACCGTTTGTTGCAGGTATAATTAAGCTCCATAATGATGGGCTGTCAATCCCCTGTGTGTAGCAACAAGGAAATAAAAGTAGCACATGACTTCTGCAATTCTTCTTCCTGATGGCCTGGGGAGACTCTCAGGTGCATTTTCTGGCCTGCACAGTTGCACACAGTAGGAGTTATTCAGAAAAAAAAGGACAATGTTCTTGTGAGCTTCATAAAATCAAACGTGAATGTGTATTCACTACAGCCAGAAGTGCTCAATCTTCAGAGGCTGATATGTTCTTAATGACAACAGAATTTAAAGGATAAGTGAAGAATTAAGAGGTCTTCACTTTTGAATATGAATTGTAGTTTCTCCCCTTAAGGAAATTGCCTCTAGCCTGAGTTTTACATTCAGTTAGTGATACTGCCTTGTTTCCATATATGAAGAGGAGGCAGCCAGTACCACGGTTAGGTGCCTGGTAGAATCCTGTCATTTAGCAATCAGCTAGGCAGTTGGTATCAAGCTGGTTCCCAGGACCTCTGAGTCAGAAAGCTGAACCTGCTAATGCAAAACCATTTTGATAACCAGTAGCTAGAGCTGGAGGGGGGTGTTGTATAGGGAAGAGGCATTGTTTGTGGTCTTAGGATAGCACAAAAATTCTGCAAAGAGCTCAATTCAATGAAGTGTAAGCACATTCAACCATGTTCAGCAAGACACATCTCTGCAAATTAAATTAAAATTTGTTGTCTGAAGTCTAATGGCTAGGAGACACATTAGTGAGTATCATTTATTCAGCACAAGCCCTCTTTGGGTGTATTCAGCAGAAAACTGTGATGTCGAAGTACAAGCATAGAATCTCTCTGCTTTTTGAATGTTTAATCTTTTGTTCATTGTAGCTTGCAAACTCTGCAGGGCAGCAGCTGTACCTTCCTAAACTTACCTGTGGATTCTGTTATGATTTGGATGTTCCATTTGATACCTGAAGAGGTTGTTTTAAAGAATGTAAACATTGGCTCACCCTTTCTTGAGAGCTGCCATCACTTTTCTTTGTTTCTCCTTTTTTTAGTCCTGAAGTGATAAATTTCACCAGAGTAATAATGATCTTTCTCTTCCTCATGATCCTAGTAATGAATTTTCAAATAACAAAAAAAAGAAGCAAAGTCTGTCTTTGCTTATTTCCATTATCTAAGAAGGAATACTTTTGACATCCTTATATATTTTGCTTTTCCCAAGATAAAAGTGGTGACTGAAAAAAACACCAAAGCATTTACCATGTGCTTTGAGTAATGCTTTAAGACAGTATATTGATTTCATAATGAGTCTAGTAAAAAATAAATTCAAAGTCCAGATTTGGATTTTGGTCTAAATTGGGTTTTGTTTAAGGTAACATTTCAAAAGAATGAGAGTTCTTGCTCACTATTTCACTTAGTGATCTCTTTATATTTACCATATTAATGTGCCTAACACCAAGTTAAATACAGTCATTCATGTTTTTCCAGAAATACCTTCGATAGCTGGGTTTTTTTTGTTCAAACGGTAACTAAACTGGAGGGCAAGGACTATATGGTTGGCTTTTGTGAGATTTAGCATGTAAAATAAGCCTGAAGTCTCAAAAATCAATTACAGATCTCCTCTGGATTGTATTTGAGCCAGGATTTCATTTGTGGCAGACCTAATGTTCTACTGGAGCTCAGGGATGTTTTTTATCTGGTCTGTTTGGTCTGTTCAAAAATACATTAAATTCCAGGGTAAATTTTAATAAAAAATTAAAAATACCATGTTTCTTATTTGCATGTTTAACTTCAATCCAACCTAACAGGAGAAATACCAACGAGAACAAGAGAAACTGAGGGAAGAATGGCTACGAGCTAAACAAGAAGCAGAAAAAGAGAGCTCCAAGTATTTTGATGAGGTAGGCTGTGAATAAAGCTTTGCTAACTAGTTTCCTGAGGGCTTTTTTCCCCTTATACTAGATGCATGCAAGCAGGCAAATAATTAGGTTTTTTTATGTCATTTTTCATCTCATTCTGGAAAATAAATTGTATAAATTGACTTGGTAGAAAGAGATTGCAAAAATGGGATGGAAATTGTAGGTGGGATGTATTGAGATATGTTGTATTTGTCTCTTCCTTATGAGCTGGTTAGGTAACTAACACGAAAAGTATGCTGGAAAAAGTCACATCAGGTATTAAATATTGTGGTCATAAATGGTCACTTTTGCTGTTTATTTACCACCTGATGCCACTTGTTGGAATTCTCCTTCAATACTTTATCAGGAATTATGTTCGTAAGTGTCTGGCTTGTTACTGGCAGACAGTTAATCTTATAAGTTTACATACCAAATCAACTTTAGATTTCCAGTTACATATTTTAAAATACTGAATGTATGTAGCTTCTGTAGATGCTGACTTCTGTGGCTGTTGTTTATGGGACGATGAAGAAGATTTTCCCGAGTATGGGAACTGTCTGAGGTATCTTATCTTTACTGCTAAGTGAATGTTGCTTCAGGCATCTAAGCTAGATCAGTTGTGTTTACACAGTCCTGAATAAGTAGACCATAATTTAAGACTTAGAACTTCAATAAGAAAGCTTTTTGAGCTGTTAGAGGACTTTGTTGTACAAGAATGTAAACCATTACATATTTTTTGTCATTAGAGGTTTCGATGGACCCATAAGCGTTATTTTTTCCCTGCAAATAAAACATCTTTTGACCACTGAAAAGCCTTTTCTCATTTTTGAGAGAAGAGTCATAGAGTGATAGGTTTGAGGCTTGACTTCGAAATGGTAGGAGAATGGAAGAGAGTGGGAGATTCTTCCACATGAGGATTCGTGTGAAATTCATTGGTCTGATATAGATTGTAGTGTGTATCTTTGTGTATACGCTCTTAAGCAGGGCTCAGGTTTCTAAGTCAAAACAGTAGGGAGAAATGCTGAGTATCATGGAAGGGTTTGTTTTCCGTGGGCATTTAAGTGGGGAAGGGATGGCTTGACAAGTAAGTGATACTTTGGAAAGCAGAATGTTTCACATAGTTGTGGCCATGTTGCCTGTGGCGCTTGCTACGGCTGATGTGTGGATTGAAGCTCTTGAGTTAGGAGAATGCGAAACCAAACCGTCTCCTGTGTCTTGCACTGGAAATGATGGGGATGATTTTTATACATTCTTACCTTATAGAATAAATTACCTTTTCTGAGTGAGCAATCTATTTAAAATGCAGGTCCCTTCCCTAAAACTTTTTTTTTCCTTTGCTGCAGGAGCAGACCGTTCTAACCCTAAATACAACATCCGTCACTTCTCAGGCTCCACCTGTGTCCAGCTGGAGAGCAAGCCCTGAAGCAAATGCTCCTGAGGAGCCAGAACGAGATGGAGAAAATGAGCTGGCAGGGAGTTTGCTGCAGGAGGAAGAAGGAAGGAGAAGGCTTCGGGAGGAACGGAGGATCCAGGAAGAAGCAACCAGGCGTTTTGAGCAAGAACAGCAAGAGCGGGAACTGCAAGAGCTGGAGCTGGAGAGAGAACGTAAAGAGAGGGAGCAGCAGCAGGCTGAGGAGCAGAGGCGGCAGGCGGAGATGGAGGAGCAGAGGCGGCAGGCGGAGATGGAGGAGCAGAGGCGGCAGGCGGAAAGGCACAGGGAGGTGTCCGTGGAGGTGCCGCAGTACCAAAGGTGGGCCCTTGTGCAAGGATGTACTTTCTCTTCCTTCTGCAAACTCTGATCCATTTCTGACAGGGCTGTGTCTGTCGTGAACACATAGAGATGTTCATGTAAGATTCCTGCTGCGATCAGTAGGTGCAGAATGCCGTACGATAGTCTTTCTTTCCAGAGACAGGAGGATCAGGCATAACACAAAGTCCTCCCTCAAGAATCAAGTGCTGTATTACCGTACTTCAGCTTTTTTTTTTTTAATGGGATGTGTAAATACAGTAATTGCAGCGAAATGAAAGACAATCTGGAGGACTTAATGAGAAAATTTTGTAAGAATTATGCACAAGCCTGCAAATTGAGAGCATGGGACTCAACACACAGGGCTTCCAGAAGAAATACAAAGTTAACACTTTTCCAAAAAATGTGTGACTGATTTTTCCAGATTTCTCTCTCATTTTAATTCAACAGTGAAACAATAAAGCTTAATTGCAATTAAACTAATGGGTTAATTTGTCCATGAGGGATATCATGGTATATGAGTGAACCATTAATAGCTTAGATATTATAGCCTGTTAGAAATATCCACTGCAGATATACTTTTCTCTCTCATTTCCTTTTTCAGCAGCTTGATTTAAAATAAACAAACAAATCCCCACCTATTAGTTCAGGTTTGTGTTCTTGGCCAGAAGTTTCCAGGCTACTGTTACAGGAGGTTAATCTGTCTGAAACTGATTAAACCAGTAATTTTTCCTTATTTTGTCTGCATTTACCTTACTGCCTTGTGTATGACTTGTGACTTGTGATTTCTCTTGAATTTTTTCTCATTTTATCATGTAAGTAATAAGAGATGACTGAAGAGAACACATGGTATCAAACTAAGTCTTAGGAGAAAGTAGTATGATTTTTAAAAGTGCATATGTTTGCAGAGGAGGTTGTAAGACCCAGAGTTACTTTAGTTTAATATAAATGACTGCTGCTTGATACGTCTGCTGAGCAAAGCAGAGACACAATGCTACAATGGCTGAACAGGTTCTTCCTGGCAGCAGATCCAGGGCAATGTCACAATTTTAGCTTGTCCCACTTGCAAGATAATTGAACTTTGTGTAGTAATTTATTAAGCTGCTGTAATATCTGCATATATGATTCCCCAGTACATTCTTTAGTCCATGGGGATTTCATTGCTTCTGAGGTTACTGCCAAGGGATGTGTTTTGCTAAACACAGGTGTGTCACTGGCTGGGTTTTTTGGATCCCTGAGACTGCTTCTGCAGCCCTCAGTGACGGAGCACGTTCCCGAGCCTTGCCCAGATAGAATTTCGGCTCGTGGTGAGCTCTCAGACCAGCGGGGAAAAGAGACCAGCATATGCAGAGAGGCACAAATCCATAGTTTATTCTCTGAAGGAATCCTATCTAGCATATACCAACGGCTGTTCTTTTACAAGGGTTTTTATATCTTTTGAGGGTTTTACAATTTGCACCAATTACCAAGGGAATTCTACATTCTAACCAATCCCTGAGGGATTTTACATTCAAAGCTGGCCTGTGGATACTAAAAGAAAAGGAACCACTAATATTGAAGATAGATAAGAGGGTCTTCCAAGGGGGGGAAGCTAAATTCCTTTTGTATTTGTCATTTCACAAGCCATTTCTTGTCTCTAAGCTACGGTTTTCCAAGGAGCTTGTTCTGAGGATGCAGGGAGACTTTCTTCTGTATTTTCTGCTCCCTCCACACAGGTGGTTTTGCTTAATAGTAAAGGAGCAAGTTCAGTGAAACTGACCTTTAAAATATCTAGTGTTAAGTATTTGTTATAAGATGATATCCAAAGATAAGATTTGAAATCTGAAATGTTATATGAACACCTACAAAGGCGTGATAGTTGCTGCAAAATGCACCGAGGGAGGGGACAGGTAGCTGGAGAGTGTTGTAAGTTTATAAACTGCATCTGTACACTCTTCTAGAATAAAAATATAATTTTTAGAGAACTGCTCGCTTTGAAATGAATGAGATAATCACTGTTGTTTACTGATGCTTGTAATTTTTGCAGCACCTTAGTCTTTGGGATTCTTTTAACACATTTGAACTTTTGCAGATTTCTCTAGGGGTTCTTACTGTTTGCTCAATTTCTGAACTTTTTTTAATATGTGTTTTATCTTTGTTTTGGTTCTAGACATTACGAACGCTATGAAGTATCTAAAACAATAGAGGAACGAGTTGGCCATCCTGTCATTGACAGGTAATAAGAAATTGAATCAATACATAGTTGAAACATCTTTTGCAATAACTATTCTGGCATGCTCATGTTTGGATTCCTTGTTACTTCACAAAAATGTAATTTTGGGCAGCTTTTCTGACAGCTTTTCTTTTTCTGCCTTTTATCAGTTGTATTTCTGACTGTAAAAATAAGACTCCTTAGAACTTTAACTGTTCGGAGGATTCAATTTAAACTTTTTTTTTCCCTTAAGGATTTATTTTGAATATTTCCCTTAGAAATTGTTTATGTCTATGTATGCCTTTTTCTGTATATGAACATAATGTTTCTTTTTTTTTTCCCAATAGGCATTATGAGCGTTATGAAGTTTCTAAAACCATTGAGGAGCAACCTGCTCAGTCATTTGGTGACAGGTATGTCCGATATTGAATCTCAACACCAACTGTAGCATCACCATTTCTTTGTTAGAAAACTCTTAAAATTCTGATAAACCTTTAGCCATGCAGCTAAATGTATATGTTGGATTGCTGCTGTCTTTAGCAGTTTTTACGACATATTTTCATATGGAAAAAACAAGTGGCCAAACTTTGGTCAAATTATACACTGTGTTGTAAGCAACAGTTAGTCAGTGAGATTCTACAGGGAGAAACAAAACTGTGAGGAGGTAAATATGTGGGTGGTACTAAACATACCTGGCTGGGAAATAATTTCAGGTATCTTGTGGTTGTGTCATAGTGCGCTCTGCAAACTAAGGTGCAGTCATCCCAATTAGGATTGTGCAATTTGAGAGAGTAAACAAGAAGGGAAGTAAGAAGCAGCAGCATATTTATCAGGGAGATAATGCATATTGCTCTTGTAATTTACACAAGTTATTTTTAAGTTACAATTTCTTGCTTTATAAATCAAGGCTTTGTTTTGCATCACATCTCACAGTAGTTCTGAATGACTTCTGCTGTGTATTTGATCACTTCTCATAGTTGAAGTGTGCAGACCTCTCTTGTATAAAGAGAAACTCCAAAAATTGTAAGGTACAATTAATAGATCTGTTACTAATGGAAGATCTAGATCTAACTTCAGAAGGAGCATGCGCTGTTACATCTTGGATATGTGTGAGGAGGACACTGCTTTATTCTTCACTACAGGCAGCTGTGGAACTGCTGCATCTTCTTAAATAGAATATAAAATAGGTCCACACCATAGGACAGACAGTAAGAACTTTAGGAAGCAAGATGTGATGTAGTTTGTATTTAATTTGTCTCCAGATAAAGGACAAGACTCCTTCAAAACAGCCAATGCTGTACACCTGTAAACGTGTAAACACGTTAATGTAGCAGCTTTGAGTTAGAACTAAGCAAAGGATTTCTTTTTAAATCCTTTTCTGTGGGTTATTTTAAACTAAAAAAATTTACTGTGCTACTTGAAACTAATAATACAGCACAGAGATGTTGCTGAAGCTCCTGCTCTATACTGTCAGAAAACCAGTTTTTGCCATTTGTCTTCCTGTATATGATATCTGTTGAATGCCATTTCTTGGCTAAAACTCATTAAAAAGTTATGCTGCTATGTATAATCAGTGAACAATACATTTTTCCAAAAAGAATCTGCATGAAGGGTGTTTTGCTGAACAGTGCTAAAGTATGATTTAACTTTCTCATGAAAACAATTCAATTATAAATCTGCTCTTAAAGTTCTCACTTCTTTGTCTTACTGTGGTCTCCACAAAGCTTCCACAGGAAAGGACTTGGTTTTTTACACGTTTTTGTTGAAACAAGTACAGTGATCAGTTCCTTATACTGAAGCACTGATAACTTTGAGTACAAAATTTAAACTTTTAATTGACATCTAAATACTGAGATTTTTTTCCCCCTTACTATCCTCTTGGTCTTCAATTTCATCCTCTTGTTTTAAGTAGAGCATAAGTTGTTGATGGGAGGGATGGTGAAAAAAATGTGGACTGATTCTATAATCTGCAATGATAAGAGCTTTGTCTGTAATGAGGTCTTGTAATTAAGACAGAGAAATGAATGTTTTTATATCCTTAGGAGTAAGTCGAAGTCAACTACAGAACTGAATGAATTCAACAGAATCAGAAATGGTAAGTAACATGTAATTCCCTTTATATTTAATTTTTTGGGGCAGATAGGGAGGGAGGAGAGTAAAATAAGAGAAAAAAAATAAGATGTGTACATATAGTCATCCTAAGAAAATTAATTTTTGAGTGTTTTTATTAGCTGCATTGTAAATTCATACTATACCTCAATTTAATGAACTTTCAACAGCGAGAGGGAAATCATACAGTCAACATAAAAGCTGAGGACAAATATGATTAACTACCCTCTTGAAGACAGTGATTAGAAATGGTTCTTAGATGCCTAAATTGTCATGACTGATTTTTACATGAGATAAAATCAATCATGGAGTTTATTATTGAAGATATGTGTAGTTTTGATACATTTACTCGGTCAACAAACAAAAAGCTGCTCATACCAGGATGATGAATGTGTTTAATACAACTTTTTGTCTTCCTAATTTCAGTTAGTGTAGTAATAACAAATCAAGAAGTTAGCTCTTGATATGTCACAGTGGCTTGTGTCCTGGGCTCCAATTCAGTTATATGACTTTGGTTATATTAGAGGAATTATGTGCAAAGCAAACAAACCAATTTTATAAATATGTCACAGTCAAAAATGCCTGCAAGCTACTTTTGTGTCTAAAAAGCAGTTAAAAAAGGTAATCACAAGTAATGAAAGAAAAGTAGATGTATTAGGGGATATACTGCAGATTAAAAATGTTGCTTTCATATATTAAAGTGCTGTCATTGAAACTAAAGAGAAAGTAAACTTCCACAGTATTTTATAATAATAATCTGTACCAATAAATCCAAGAGCAAATCTATAGTCGGAGCAGCATTTAAAAGGATTGACATTTCAATTGAATGACTTATTACTGAATAATTTTCTTAATTATTTTTTACTATTTTTACTGGATCTAGGAAAAAATTGTTGCCTTCGAGTATGTTAACACCTATTGGAGAAAGATTGCTTATTTGTTTCCTCTTTCAAATTTTCGACAACCATCTATACCACAAATTTCATTTTGGCTCAGTAGTAAATGCATAATCCAAATAATTGCAAGATTTTCCTCTCCTCTTTATATAAAGTAGTGTGTTTAGTGCCTTGAAGAAAAAAATAAATTTTTGTAAACAGAGACAACTTACAGAAGAAAAGAGTATGAACTCCTAAAGAGAAAGAATGTATCCCATTATTTAACTATGTATTTTACACATAGTTCAGTTTGTATTGGAGGAAGAGTCCAAATTATGGCACTAAAAGAGGTGATACCCTTTTAAAAAGAGGCATGTGTACACACAAATATCTATGCATGTACACTTAGGAAGTGAAGGAAAATGTATTTAAATTAAGCATTATGTAAGAGGCTACATTAATGGAAATACAAAAAAAATTTTAGTAATGTTATATTGACAGATTTTATCCAGCTGTAAAAGGGAACTGGAATAAGCTGTGAAAGGAGTGATGAACAATAACTTCTGAAATAATAGCCAGAGTGCTGACAGGATGACTTTTGTGCCTCGAGGTGTCTAGCTGATATTTGCACATGTCGTCTGCACAGGTACCCAGAGCAAGTATTCGGAGAGGTCCTGGAACATGGGTGAGTCACAGAAGAAGTCTCAGAAGGAGCAAAACCTGTCTGCAGCAGAGTTGGAGAGACAGCAAATCCTTCAGGAAATGAGAAAGAAAACATCTCTACACACGGACAGCAGCTGGATTAGGCAGCGCAGTGCCAGTATACATAAGGAGCCCGTTAGTCTGTACAGCAGTAGTATGAGGAGGTAGGAATCACATTAAAAATTAACTCTTGTCTCTTGTCAGATATTTTTCTTTGGTTATTCTGAACTTTAGCTTGTATTACAGAGCATAGAAACAAATTGGGTCTGTGAAATGCCATAAGGTAGACTGCATAGCAGCACAGATAGAAAAAAGTAGCTGTATTACAGCTGGGTTTGAATGGGTTTTTTTGCAAGTAAGGAATGTGGATGTGACCTGTAAATAACTGAGCTTCTTATTCCTTGGTTGGTATAGCAGCAATGGAAATCAATAGTGTGCCTTGTCATTGACAGATGTGTTTAAAAATTTCAGCATGGCAACCTGTTTTGGAAATGAATTTTTGTGGCTAAGAAGTATACCTTTTTCAACACAGAAACATGTAATAAAGTTTGGGTAGTTTAATTTTGCTTTATTTAATGTATGAATGTTGGATTTGTCACTTAGGATACAGCCGAGTTATCAGTCAGGAGAGTGTTTGGTTATTGGGCCAACACCTTGTATGTGGATGATGCTATCCAGTCTGGGTGGATTGTTATTTTTGATCTGGTATCCCTTGGAGAAAACATAAACAAAGCTGGTATCTGAGGTCTGCTGCTATACTGTGGATTTTGATAGCATTCACCCTGATAAGGCTGCAGTGAAGTGTTTTGCTTTTATTAAGTAGTTGTTAAGTGCCACCTCTTTTGCCTCACCTCTTTTTTCCCATGAGAACTACAGCTGGACACAAAGGATAATTTGCTACTCGTATATTTTAAATCAGTATATGAAGAATATTGCTCATAGTGATCAAACATATTCGTGCCAGAAAATACAAAAAATCTGAGGATAGTGGCTTTCTCTTAAAAAAAAAATCATCATACAGCTCTGTTGCTCATCTGTACTGCCATTCACATTTGAGGTGTTTATATCTCTGTTACAGAGGGGAGTCTCTGGACAATCTTGATTCTTCAGGAATAAGGTCATGGAGGCACCACTCATGGCTGAACCAGTCTGCATCCTCTTCATCTCTGTCTTCTAGTCAAGATTTTAGTCGCCCGGTGTCCACTTCCAACCGAGCCTACATGTGCACTCCTTCCTCCAGCAAAGCACCTCCTGTGGCCACCTCTGCCAGAGCCCCCTCCACGTCCCAGACAGCTCCCCGGGCTCAGTCTCCTCTCTCTGCTTCCCAGTCAGGGTCCCAGACACGCAGCAGGTGAGTGGATGCCCTTTTTCCAGCAAGGTAAAAATATTGGACAGCAGTAAAAAGCGGACTTTGTGTATACGCTGGGCTTACAGCAGTATTCTGCCCATCACATTGATTTACAAGTACCTGGAGTTTTCTAGCTGGAGGGGACAAGTGGAAGTAAAGGCTGGTATTACCTCCCTATTCCTGTCACTCAGAAAATTCCCCAGGTTTGTCATCACTGCTTGACATTGGTTAAAAAAACAAAAGAACTTGAATAATCAATCTGCAGTCTCTGAGCTGTGTGTTGCTTACCAAAATGATTAGCAAAAGCCTGTTCCAGATGGCATTTCTGACATTTATTTTCCTTGGTTTGTTTTAACAAAAGATTCCTTAAACCCACGCTTTATGACCCTCATCTTGGTCTCTCCTCCTCACTTCCTGGCATGTGGTCAATATCATCTTGAGGAGCACTGAGGAATGCTCATAACCCATGACCCTGGAGAATTACAGAGTAGGATGTTGATTTTAATCTAAGAGGAGAAAGCAAGAATTGCAACATATTTTGAAACAAAAATGGAATTCAACTGTGGTAGGGTAGATAACTCTGCTGTTTTATGTACTTGAAAAATTTTAAAAATACCTAGGGATAGTACTCCAGAGAATCATCCCACACACAATTATATGTGTTATATATAACAACAGTGAATACTATTTCACTAGCTCTTACACTCTCAGGGCACTAAGTGATAAATTGGCCCCATTTTTTTTAAGCTAGTCTTTTATATTTTTTATGATGTAAGAAAATTACCTTCTTAACCATATTTGCTTATCTTGTTCTCACTTCCATTTGCTAACACCCTGGTAGATCTATGACCTCCATATGGCTTATGTTCAAAGAATTAACATAATATTTTATGTCCAGGACTGGCCTTCTTTTATTTAACAAGGTACAGATGGTGGGACTTGGAAGGGGTGATTGCTAAAACTTAGCCTTCTGGATAGTTCCCCACAACTAAGAAGGCAGGAGCACAAAACTTGTCTTCTTACCCTCCAAACTTAACAGTACATTTTTTATTTGTAGAAGGTATTTTATACAATGAAATATGTGCCAAGAATGTGACAGAATTTGTTAACTTGTTCTTATGTAAATTTGATCTAAATTATAACACTTCAGCTATCCATGGCTTTCAGATCTACTCTAAATAATATTAATTTTCAGTTTACTTTTCCCAAGCAGCCTAATAGTCCAGTTTTTACCCATGTGTTTTTTGTTTTTAATCTCAAAAACTATTTGATAACTCTTCTTTGTCTTTTAAACATTTTCAAGCTCGTTTTAAGGTTTTTCATTCTATATTTAGGTCAGTCAGTGGGAAGAAAATCTGTTCATACTGTAATAACATTCTGGGCAAAGGAGCAGCCATGATCATTGAATCTCTTGGTCTTTGTTATCATTTACATTGCTTTAAGGTGAGAGCTGGGAGTCACATCATGAAGGAACAGGAACTAATCAGGAGAACGCATGGCTACTCAGTGTTATGCTCACAGGGGTTCTTACTAATCACCTGCTTTGCCTTCTACTCTTGACAGCGTGGTGCATGCATATTTCCATGAGGCAGTCCCATTTGCAGGCATTTGTCACTCGACTCTAGAAGTGTTTCTTAAATGCCAGAGCTAACAAGTAGGACTTTGATGAGTAAGATGAGACATTGGCTGTGAGATCAAAGATTTCCTTCTTCGAATAGGACGTAAAATATCAGAAAATGCTGAACCACTTCTCTCAGAGAAGCAGCTCCTCTAAAAAAAATTAAAAAATCTCAGCCTGGACCCTGGCAATTGAATCATATAAGATGACCCATCCTTTCTAAGCTAACCTTAGCAGACAGTGTTCATGTGGTGTTTTCCAAGTAAAGGCATGTTGGAAGAGTTCAATGTGGCAGGATAAAACCTAGAACAAAACCAGAAGGTATCTTTAGTGCTACTCAACCCTAAGCACAAACTAAGTGTACTAGCTCATGCCCAGCACTGAGACCTAGACCTACTTACATGATTTCCCATCAGCTTGGGGCATTTGCAGAGCTGAAGGTATAAATGCCTGCAAAAAGATAGCAAAGCAGTCCTGTTCCCCTGCCCTCAGACTAGATGTGGAATTAGACTATGACTTAGAGGTACTGTTGGATCCTGCTTCTTCCTTGAATTCTAGAAAGAGGTTTGTGTGTCTAGTCCAGAACACTTGTCTTCTGTGCCCAGCTCAAGGGCTTCACCTGGAGTACTACAAGGGACTGACTCCAGACTCTTCCTGCTCCTGCCTACCTGAGCAGAAGGGACAGGACTAATCTATAGTGATCAGTCGCCGTTCCCTTTTCTGCAGGACATGTATTCTGTGTGAGACAATCCACCTGTAGCTTGCAACCTACATAAGAAAATGCCAAGTTTCTGTTTTTCAAATTTCTGAAAATTAATGAGCTGTTAAACAGATTGCCATCCAAAAGATTCATTACTTGGTTAAGCAAGGAAACTATCTGTCCTTTGTAAATTCAGTAAACGGGAGTATTATGTTTTGGATCACATTCCTTCCAGATGTGGTCCATATTCACAGCAAGTACATGTTTAGGCACCTTAGCTAAATAGTTTAATGTTAACATGGCAGCAGTCAAGCCCCTTATGTGTTTATGCAAGAAAAATTAAGCCAGCCCCATCTCTCCAAACCAGAACTTGTTTCGATGATGCAAACCCAGGAAATTGGGAGTGCCTGAGTATTTGCTGCTTCAAGTGCCAAGAGACTGAGGACACTAGCAGCATGTAGTGCCACATGGAAATCTGCAAGTAGCACACCCAGGTGTTCTGTGCCAAAATTCCTGTTGCCATCTAGAGAAAAATTTTTTTTTTGTGCCAAACCAGTTTTAATTTTCAGAGAAATCAAAGTTCATATTAGATTTAATGAACTAATCTCTAAAAACCGTCTGCTTTATGTTTGCTTATTTGGTGTATCTCTGCTGTTCATTGTCCAGTTGTCGCCTTAAAATACTTCCTCAGAGTTGGTTGCATTTTGATCTACTAATCGTTGTACATTTGCTTCTAGTGATTGTGGGGTTATGGTTCAAGCTTTGTTGAGCTTAATCTGAGCTGCTTTTGAACAGCTTTTTTGTTTCTTAGTATTTTGTACGGAGTTGCTAATTATTCATGTGTGATACAGTGTGTTGCCTGTGGATGCGACCTTGGTGGATCCCGCTCTGGAGCTGAAGTCAGGATCCGAAACAACAAACTCTTCTGCAACGACTGCTATATCAGATTTAAAAGTAAGGCAATCCAACTGCAGTATGCATGACTGTAGGTCTTCTCTGTGCTATACAACCTCAAATGTTTGAGTAGCTGAGCCACTTGATAGCTTTCATGTTTAGCTTTAATTTAGTGAATAGGTTCAGCAAGGTTTGATTGCCAGTTTCTGTCTTTTGTAGGGTAGTCATTCCTAACTTCTAACTTGCTGGTAGCTGATTTTACCAACTTGTTATTATGCTGTTTCAAGCAGTCAACATGGTGTAGTCATCTTCCTTCCTTCATAGATCGGAGAAAGTGGTGTCAAGGAGCTGTCAGGTGCTAAGCAGGCTTGTCTTGATAACAGAGAAGTCTCTTTGAAAAAGTGTCTACATTTTCTTAAAAAGTAAGCTGAAATATGTATTTAATTCAGTCTTAGCACATACCTGGAAAGCAATTAGTTTATCTTGTGCAGATGGCACAAATGCTGGTTTCTTTTTGTGATGCTATTATTATTGGAATTATAGGTCTGTAATTGGTTATTCATTTAGGTACAAGTTCAGGAGGAATTGATTTACTTACAGATCTTAATTAAAAGGTGCAGTATAATTTTTTTCCTTCTTATGGTTTGCAGAATTCTGATTTACTGGAGCATGATGTTAAGGCTTTGTATAGTGGTATTTAGGTCTTTTTTTCTGTTGTCATAGATGATGGTAGACAACCTCCTAATTTTGATAATTTTGTCAGGAGTTTTATGCTGCTATTTTTCTTTGTAGCAAATGTGGAATTCTATAGAATGATAAAAATCAGTGAAGAGAAATAATTTATGAATTACTTCCTGGGAAAAATGTCCGTGTTTCTTTATGAGCCTGGCACATTTTTCTCATGGTGGACTGGAAGGCAGTGAAGGGAACAGGATATTCATGTTACACTGTTTGAGCAGAAACTGGGCAGCTGCTGGCTGTGAAACCTAGCCCAGGAAAAGAGAAGCTCTGCATCTGATGCCGTTGCTGTTTGTAGGCTCTTTTTGACTTCCACGAAGAGAAGTCACAGAAATTATTATGTGGTACCCGAGCTAAAGCCAGAAAGCGCAACACCTCGTGAGGGTAATAGCGCATTCACAGAGGCTGATGTTACATGCAAAGATGCCACTGTGATCAGTGGAAGGAGAAAGAGAATCATTCCCATCTGAACCTGATCCAGAGCACTGGGTCATACCATGTCTAAGTTAGTGTTTGGAGAATGTCCTTGTTGATGACAAGACTACACTGAAGCGACTGTGTTCCTATTTGAAGCACCCAAATGTGTGAGAGATTCACTCTGGAGCTTGCTCATGTTATTTTTGTTTCTTTCTTTTCTTTTGGGGGGAAAGATTGCTGGATGAGTTGGATAAGTAATTTTATTATGGATGAATTGCTATTTAGTCTCTCTTTGACGTTACAGCCCATAAAGTCACAGCAGTGCCTTTCAGAAGCAGAGCTGATCTGTGAGGAAACGTTTCTATTCCCTTCCCTTCAGACTGCATCTACTTGGGCCAGTGGGCACCTCAAAACATAATTGTATGAGATACAAGTAAAATCAGGAGTTGTAAGAATTTGTAGGTACAGAACAAAGTATTCAAATTAGTGACTAGTAATTGGAATCAGCTATTTGAATAATAGAAAAACCAACTATGCAATTATTGTTTTGAAAATGTATTGGCAGCACAGCACTGGCCTGTGATGCAGGTCACTATTTTTTGCAGTTGGCATTTGACATCAACCTGGCTAATTATTTGTTAGTTTGGAATGTGAACATGTTGGCTAAAAGGTTTGATAAACTGTAGGGTCATTAATATTCACTTTGCAATTTCATGTAATTCTATGTGATATTTTTGCACATTTTTGTGTTAATTCTGTGCTTTAAATTTGGAACATTCTGCTGAAACACCACTCTATTGGCAGATACCTACAAAGATATGCAGAGAGGATAAAAAAAGTTCTTTGTATTCTTACAGTTATTTAGCAAATTTAAATTTCATTACTGAAGGGTAAATTTAGAAAAACTATCACTCTGTCTCTGTGCTAATACTAAAAATATTTCTTAAGAATTTGGTAAGGTGCATGTTCTGTGGAATATGACTTGGCCTGAAATACTTGCAGTGCTATTATTGGATTCAACTCCAATTTGTATTGTTCATTAAATTTGGATTGCTCAATTCAGAATGTATACCTTAGTATGTTACCATTTTCAATAAGTATTTGAAACTTTAAAATGTTTTTTGACTATTAAATTACTATTTTAACTTTAAAATGTTGTCACAAAAATTCTTCAGTAACTAGACTTACTTACAGTTTCTTTTGTCTCTCCCTAACAGGTGGACAACCAACCTCCATGTGAAGCAAATGAAGATATGAAACCACTGTTGCAGATACAAGAAGAGGTGATTGCTGCTGATGTAGATCTATAAATATATATATTGTGTGTATGTGTGTTTTTTTCTAAGAGTAACTCTTGCTTGTCTAGTCTTCATAGCAATACCTTGTATTCTTCATATAACTATTTTTATTTATAAGAAAGTAATTGCAGTAAGGAGATAGCTGGGAAAAATGCTTTTCACATTTTCAGCTTCAAGTACTGAGAGCACAAGAGAGAATAAGTATATTTTCAGTAATAACTTCAAAATATTTTTGAGGCTTATAATCAACTAGTTGACTTTCCAATGGTATATGAAGAGGGTATTTTGTTTCTAAGCTCTTGAAATGAGCGTTAGAGAAATAGCTAATATAAATATATATTTGCAATTGCTGTCTTTATTTTTGACATATACTGAAAGTGAATTCTCTAGGTTAATATGAAGCTGCATTTAAATGCACACAAATGTGTTTGCTTTCCATATGCTGGTTTCTAAAATTATGTGCTTTTTTGAAACCTAAATACAAAGAATAATCTGTTTGCTCAGTGGTGTTGGCATAATATTCTGTGGAATCCATTTAAGAGAGAGAGTTTTCCCATTTGGAAATGTAACTATCACTCTTTCCTCTGCAAACTGAGTGGAGAATGGTTGTTGAATTACCATATATTTGTAAATAAAAAAATCTGATGTTGCATTTATTAGAAGTTTTTGTCCTTTTTGTTCAGCTAACCATGTGTAAGGTAATGTGTGGAAATAGAAAATTGTTTGATTTTCATCTTGGGAAAAATATTTGTTCTGACAGGATTAAGTTGTTCAGCTGAATATATGCAAGAACAATAGTTCTTCCTTTTCTCTTTTCCTTTGTAGTCAATGTCAAAGTCTGTGTGCAGCTTTTTCATCAAGCTCCTCATGCTCTTTCCCTTGAGCATTCATACCAGTGGTGAGACTATATGCCCACCCCTGAAAAGCAATTGAAAGGGGGGGTTATTCCTCAAAATTTCTCTGCTCTTGCTAGAAATTAAGTGCTGAAAATATTTTTGGGTTAGATTCTGGTCTCTTGAAAACACAGCTGGAATTTGCACTGTCTCAGTGATGTCTTCCAAATTGTTTGGTCAGTAGCTTCCCCAAATCATTTCATGCGTGGTTCTGTACCCTTCTGTGTCCACATCCTTGGAAGCAGTGAAAAAGCACAGGCTATGGATCAGAGGAATTTGGGGGAGGATTTGGTGGGTGAAACTGAGGAAGAGGAAGCTGGGAGGTGTAGGAGGGCTCTTGGGTGTGAGCTTGCATGTGGCACCATGAAGAGCTGCAGTGAGGCTGCAAAGCTGTTTAGGGTGCTCCTTGTTCTCAGGGAATTTTGGAGGGGGAGGGGTGTGTAGGAGAGCTCACAGACTGGGAAGAGAGATTGTGGCTGTGATAGCTGGGGGCAACAAGGGAAGATCATGCTCTTTTGGCATAGTGGGAGAACTTCACCTGCACTCCTGTAATTTCTCCTGCTTGTAACTGAATACTGCTTGCTGAATTACAAAGTGCCAAACATTATTTTTACTTTTTGCTTCAAAAATTACCATAAAAATCTAAAATGTCCCATGAACTAAACATGGCCTTTTGTTTTTGGTGTTCAGTTAAAGACTGGTAAAGCTACTTTATTTGTTTTTTACTGTTGTGGTAAGTAATGATGTAGCAGACCACAGATGAGAGCACTAGGATGTGAAGACCTCAGCCGTCAAGTACAAACTATGGATGGATGGTCACACTGCCTGCTCACACAGCTCTCTGAAATCCTCTCTGCTTCTTGTGGAAGAAGCTTGCTTCCCTGAGAGCTATTCAGAATCTGATTTAGGTACTGTGCAGATGTGGTATTCTGTTGAGGCACATAGCTTGGATGGATATGGTGTGGATGGCCCTCTACATGGTAGTTTTCAGACTTCATTTATTATAGACAGCATCTACAATAATGAGCCAAGGAACCACTGTCCCCCTGCCCCCCAAATTCCAGATACCTACTGTCTCCTCTACCAGCCCTGCAATACAGAGAGACACTTTTGAAAAAAACTTGGTCACAAGTTAAGGTTTCTCAACCTCTAACTAATGAATTTATCCTATCCATGACTTCCCTTCTCCTAGCACTGTATTATGCAGCAAAACTGAAGAGAAAGTTTAGGGATGATGATGCTGTTTTTTGCATCTTGGGCCCGGTCATGTTTCTCTGTCCATGAGAATCATTTGGGCATGGAAATTGGTTGGTGGTGAAAATGGAAGGAAAGGAAATTCAGCAACCTGTGTCAGCTGCCTGACTCATGTCCCACAGCCTGCAGTGGTATGCTCTGAGCCAGGCTGGCTTCTCCTAGATGGTGTCAAGTACTTCCATGCAGGTTCCAGTTTCATTTTCCCACAAAGCATCTGCAAAAAGACTGGGTTATTTCATTAAATTTCTTGTGCACAGATGGGTGGGATTTCAAATTTAGCGGGCCTCAAACTCTTGAAAACTTGAAGCTGAGTTTCCACCCCATGTTAAAGTCCTGGTTTAAACAAGGTTCCTTCAAATCTGTGTTTTCTAATTCATATTGGCAAATGTGAGTAACAAAAATCCCTTTGTCCCCTTCTTCCCTTGGAGGGGACCAGGCAGAGTAGCTCCCTAATGAATATTTGTCTGTTTTGATCCTTGCTGAAGTATTTGGAGCATATTGGGCTCTCAAGTTCAGCAAACCTGGTGATTGACACAAGATGGCAATGTGTTCAGCTTGCACATAAAAAGCCTTTTCCGTGATTGCAATCTCGTATAAAAGGGGTAGTGTTTGGTAAATGATGCTGAAGTTGTGATGTAAGAGAACTTAATAGTAATCTTGGCCCTTTCTCCCCACTTGGCATCATGGAGGTGTGATGTACAGTTGAATCTGAGATATCTTCTTGGATTCTTTTTTCTTTGTTTGGTTTTTTTCTATTTCATTAATTAGCTGCTGCTTAAAGTAGTACAAGGTGGGGATAGTGGTGAAGATAATAATTCTAGTGGAGAAGAAGTAACTTGATGATTTCTAGTGGAGGTTTTTGCTGTATTTTGTTGGATTCTTTATTAAGGTACTTTTCAAGGAAGAAGAACCAATTGTTCTCCCTCAGTTCATCAGCTGCAGAATGCTGTTTAAGGTTACAGCCTCCAAATGCTCAGGTATGCAGGAGAGCTGGGACTCTGCACTGCTGCTTAACTCTGAGTACATTTAGGGCTGTGTGCTCTGTTCAATACCCCCAGGTGCAGGGTGCTGCTTGGGTTGTTGCTGTCTGGGATATCTACCCAGGGCTGGTCTGGATATGGTGCAAGCCTGGGAGATACTCGTGCAGCTGCCAGGGCAGGTTTTGCAGGATGCTGTAGTACTGTTGAGAGGGCAGCAGAGCTTTATGAGTAAACAACTGAATGAACATCAGCTCCTTACAGCCAGTAGTGCAAAGGTGTGATTCCATGGGCTGGTGAGAACATGTCCACTGTTAGGTGAGATGCTTGGCTGCCTAGGCTTCACTGACATCAACAGACATACAGACTGTGGCTCACATGTAGACACCTACATTATTGCACATCTGTTTCCCTAATGTTTATTTGGCTTTAAAAAAATCCAGAATTATCTGGGAAATTCTTGATTTAGCTCAATCTCACCTCTCTTCAGGCTTGCAACTGTCAGCTAACTAACTGCAGTGTACGTTCAAATATGGCTTTGGAACTGAGTGGTCTATGGATAGCAGCTCTGTCACGTTTTAAAGGTCAGGGTTTAAATAAAGTGGCACTTCAAAAATAGAAGATGTTTTCACTGTGGGTTTTGTCTACTGCATAAGAACAAATCAAGTGTCTTGGATTACAGTTCAAGGTACTACATATGTTCTTAGTTTTTACGAGAGTTTCCTTTAAAGTTTTTGTAACAGGAGATTTGTCAGAAATTTCAAGATGAATTACCTATGAGTTCACCTGTTCAGGCAAGCTGTCACACCACAGGCAATGCTGATTAGTGGCAGGTTTTATGCAGCAAAGCCCATTTTTAGAGGCTGATGTCTGAGTTTGGAGTTCATACTGACAGCAGAAATGGTCAGAGCCAGTCTCGTTATTTTCAGTAAAATAATTTTCAGGTGAATCCCAAGGGAGAGTTCAAGTGATAAGTTCAACACTTCCCCTAGCTGTTGTTGCATAGCCCAACCTTGTCACTTAGGGAGGGGGAAAGTGTTTGAAGTCTGGCAATGTGAGCTCAGTGTGAAAAGCAGTATGCTTGCAGCAGTGTTTTAAATTCCAACCAATCATTTCTAATGGATTAGCAAAACCTGTGCCATGGCTGTAATGGAAGGCTTATTAGCAGCAGGCATAATTACATAAAAATGCAGCTTCATGCTGGAAGCACTTTAGCATTTTCATTTTAGCTCCATGCTTCTTGGTAGCTAGGGGCACCAACATAAAACAACATATGAGGATGATGTAAAGTGCTTCCTCTCAAAAGAGATGTTCTAGGGTGAGCAATAGGGTATCAGTTTATTAAAGCTGGAAATTTTTTTTTCATTGGTTCAACCAACTTGAAACAAATTTGCCAGCTAAGTACATGCTGTAGGCACACCTATACTCCAAAGACCTGTCTCATTGTGCAGTGGAAATTACTGGATTCTCCTTAACAGTTGACATTTTATAAAGAACCAAAACACTTTTTAAAAAATGTACAGGGGTGTATGTACCTACGGTTTCTCTTTATTGTTTGCAATAGAAGAAAGAAAAAGCTCAGACTGTCAAATGGGCAGTTCATGGCCACGACCTTGTGAGAGCAGGTCTGTGTTTGGCACAGTGTGCCCTCCTAAATGGCCTTCTGCAAGTACCTGGGCCAGAGCAAGTGTTTCTGATTCCCTGACCTGGAATTTGCTCTTGTCCTCAGGCACTCACACAGATGTGTCATTTATTGCTACTTCAATTCCATATTGCCCTTCTGTGCTGGAAATTCACAGATTTCAGGGTCAGACCAGGCTACTGCAATATTTGGTCTGCCTGTATCACTACAAAGATCAGAATTTCTCATCCAACAATATTGAACACACAACTGTGTGAACAGTGGTGTTCTTCACTGGAAAGAAGCTCTGTGTAGAGCCAAAGTATGCAAATGATGAAAAATCTGCCACACGTCAACCTAAATTGTTCCAGTGGTTAATTAGCACTCTTAAAAATGCTAATTTTATTTTTACTTATTTTAATGAGTTTTCTAGCTTATGATTGTATTTTTGTTCATTTTAGTTGATTTAGACTTCTAGAGCTAGATAAATCTCTTTTTTCTTTCTTGGATTGTACATACGTCTTTTTTGTTGTTTTTGTTGGGTTTTTTGGTTTGTTTTGATTCTCATACCTGTACATAAAGCCTTATTGCTCACATAAAACACTCAATGCAAAATTACCTCCATGGGTGGACATGGGTGGAAAGACCTTCTCTCAGTGAACTACAACACAAAACTTTCCCAGGAGAAAATTTAGAGCACAGGAGAAATAATCCAGAAGAGCATTAAAAACATCTGAGGCTGTATAAGCTTTACTTGCATAAGGCAAATATTCAAATAAGAGCTAATGTCCATAAGAGAATTTTGCTGCATAGCTTTTGTGGCATGATTACTAAGGTTTTTGTTTGTCTTGTCAGAATGACCATGCCCAAAGTCCTGTGTGGTTCTGCTAAATTTTCCTGTCTTGGGGAAGCACCTGTAAGAGATTTACATGCTGATGTGTCTCGACAGACAAGGGGACAAGATGATATTCCATTTTTATTTCTCAGCATGAAGTGTCAGCTGCAAAAAGTACAATGACTTCCTGCTATGTTTAGCAGATATTGATGTGAGGGGTCTGGCTTGTGGCCTTTCATCAAACTCTAGCTCTGCAAAGGTAACAACTGCTGTCTTTTGATGATCATGTAAACTAGATTCCTGCAGAGAAACTCTAGTTTTACTTTCCTGTGATACTTTAAATAAAATTAGTTCCCGCCGAGTTAACTGTCTTGTCTATGGGATGTATATGTGCTGCACCTTGCTATTAAAGCCCGGGGTTATACCAGCATACTCCTGTCTGTATACATCAGGAAAATCTCAGGACAGTTTAGGAAAAGCCCCACTGCAATGGAGGAAGTTGGTAAACAAGCAGCCTTCAGCCAGGCACAGCTCCTGTCTGTGAATAAACCACAGCCATCGAACACAGTGCACTGCAGAGTGGCAGTCACGAGTTGTGCTATTCACAATACTCTGTGCAAAATGCATATTACAAATATGCATGTATTTCTATCAACAATTTCAATGCATAGAAGTACTTTTGGATCTCAGCAAGTAAATAAAAAAGTGAAAAATCACCTCTTTGCTATTGAAATAATTGAATGGTTTTGGCTTTTTTTCTGGTGGATTCAGTGTTCTTTGGAGTGTCCTGTTGCCTATGATAGTTCATGGCACGTCTAGCATCTGTCAAATGCAGTGTTTTGTGTTCCCTCTCCCTCAGCCTACAGCCTTTATGGCTGTGTCAACTCAGCCATAAAGGGGAGGTAATTCTGAACTGAAGGTTGCTCCTGTCAATGTACAAACATATTTAGGTTGTTCAGATCTTCTGTGTTACACCAACCACCCTGGTTTTGCCATCACCAAACTCTTTCCAGTGTCTCTGCTTCTTCAATGATGTTGTACTAAATGGAAAACAAAAAGTGGGCTGATAAATGACAGTTTGGTGCTGAAACTAAGGATAGTAAGCAGGGGGGGATATATAGGCTGCACTATCCATTTTGCATTATTACACTAATGCCTGTTTTTGTTACTCGCTATAGCACTTTGTAGCTACATAGTGTTACCACATAGCATATTTCTGGTATCATATACACTGAATGTCCTCTTAAATCCTCTTACTCTGTAACATCTTTGACTTGAAGCCAAGAAAGCTGCCTATTCAGAAAAACTGTTTATATTATCTTTTAATCCTCATGTCTTTGCCAGATCATGAGTTGTTCATAAATCTGGATTGTGTAGAAAATGCCAACTGAAGTGCTGACTTTATGAAGCTTGTAAAACCAAAGTATTCTTTCACCTAGCACTAGAGAGCATTTGAATTATTCCCTTCAGTTTATCAAGGCTATGATCTCTGAAATATGTCCATAAAAGTATCAAGAGATGTAGAATCCCAGAAGATACGGGACTAATGTGTATGTCTCAAACAGCAATAGCTGATGGCTGTGGAGCCAAGCAAGGATTGTTAGTAATAACCTGCTGTGGGAGAGAACAAAATGTGGCTGGAGAAGGGGGTCATACAGAGGTAGTGCAGCACTTTCCAAGATAAAATCCTTGACCTAGTTCCTGAAGATAAGCACAACACAGTACAGTGCAAGTGCAGGAATGAGAAGTGGGCATGGACTGTAGGGAGGGATGAAAATCACCAAAGAACCCTGAAGCCCTTCGGCTCATTTCCAGAGGAAAGGGCTATACATAATAAGTAATTTGCAAAGAAAGTGAGAAATCTATCTTCAGAGCGGGGAAGTTTATCTATAAAAAGGTACCCCCACCAAACCCAGGCAGCATCCCCAGGACCCTGGACATCCCATCAGCTGGACTGATACTGAAATCAAGACTGGTTCTCTCTCCTCCTCCTCTCCTCCTTTCTTTCCTCTCTCTTGCTTATCTTACCACTTTATCCAAAAGCCACTGCCATATGCTTATATAGTAGGTCAGGGACTAACACACCAATTTCCATGCCAAGTGTGTAATTTACTAATAAAACTTTTGAATTTTTGCAGAGCCTCTGACTTCAGTCATTCTTTTCAAGCACGAGCATCTAGGAATCTTGGATGCTCATTCCCCATAAGGCTGGGGCATCACAATAGACAAAGGCAAAAATGTTCCTTGGTCAAGGAACAAGAAGCAGGTATTTACACTCACTGGTTTTCGCAATCAAAGTATTAATTTTTTTTCTCTCATCAGTCCTGGTTCACAGGGGTTTTTTTCCACTATAGCAACAATGGTTACACTATTCAGCAAATGCATTTATCTTCTGATCAGGCTCGATGCTGAGGCAGCAAAACAGGTGTGTTTGTAATCCTGTTCTCTTGCATGTAGATCGACTGCAGCTCTGATTCCCACAGATCCTCGCTGGTTTTATGCAGAGCACTCTGTGAATATGAGCCTGGGAGTCAGTGCCTGCCTCTTACCTCCCATGATGGAGCAGCTCTTTGCAACACCACTGCTGGTCTCAGCGTGGGAAAAAGGTTTCCCAGTGCAGCCCACGGGTGTGTTCTGCTGTTCAATAAACTCCAGTGGCTTGTGTGAAAGGAGACCTGGTCCTGCTGGAGATTTACTTCACTGCTGTCCAAATAGAGCAGGATATGACTGAGATCAGCAAGGCCCATTAGTGAAGCTGTGAAGTGATAACCTTGGCTGAGATGGATACAATAAAGGCTGTGCTGCTGTAGAGTGTTAGAAAGATTAGCTGAACTACACTGGTTTGCCTCAGCTGGGAATGGTGTGCATGGTGCAGGTTAAATTACAACTACCTTGGCATTCTGGTCTATAAGTTTTTGTATGGGTGCTGAAGAGGTCTTGTATAGGTATCACCAGGGGTTTTTTCTAGAAGATTGAGAGAGAAGCTGGAGATTCAAGAGAGTGGTGAAACCAATGTGCTGTAATGCTGGGAAGATGTTCCATGCTCTTGCATTTTATTGGACTAGAAATTTTCTTTGTGATGTTCCTGAAGCCTCTGATTTCAAAATAAGTAAATGGTAATTTTTATAAACCTGGTGACGTTTTTTTCTTCTTAAAACAAGAAAAAAACGAGACCAAAACAAATAGTTTTTAAAAAATTAACTTCTGTCTCTTCAGGTAATAGAGTGGGAAGAGTCTTTGACTGATCCTGAGATTAGCTCAGTTGGTTAGAGCCCAGTGCTAATAATGCCAAGGTTTGGGTTCAATCCCAGTATGGGCCATACACTTAAGAGTTGGACTTGAAGATCCTTGTGGGTCCTGTCCATCACAGAATATATTCTGTGATAGATGATTACTTTACCAAAAGATATGCTGAGGTTGAGTTCTTTCTTAAATTATAAAATTAATTTCAAGCCATCAGCTAGTCCTGGACTCTTGAGTGGTGGGTTTGTGATCCCACACTACTTTTAAAAATAGGCTGCAAGTAGTATTTTCTAATTTTTCTAGATGGATGTTTGTAAAATTGATCTGTGCTGCTCTAATGATTATTTTCCACATGAGGACTTAAATTTGAATTTTCCACACATATTTTCACACCCATGAGCTTCAGTGTTCAGCCTACCAACCTGTGAGAAGAATGCATAAAAGGATGATACATGTTTCATTGTAGATCTAAGTTCCACCAAAATCTGAACTTTTTTGTCTTCAGCACTCAGTTTGTCTGTGTGGAAGATATCACTTCCACACAGGGATGGGGAAGTTGCACTGCAGTACATCATCTCCACCAGTCCTAAAAGATTTAGGGAGTCAAACTTCTTTCCAGACAAATCCCTCTCTACAGAATTAACTCAGATTAAAACCACTAGTGTTTTTTTTCTGCCCATGCACTAAATCCTCTGAGACATGTTTCAACACTTAAAATGGGTAGAAAGTGGCCTTCATCTGCCAGCTTTTCAAAACAACACTGGGCATATAACAGCCAGTACAAATAAATGCTGGACAAGTTCTGCTGTTCCAGTTCCTTTGGCATTGGAGTCTGCCAATATAGGATTTCTCCTGTGGGTTGCATTGGACAGAATTTGATGTGTTTGCCTAGTTACCGTCTGATCAGAACAGCACTCTCCTGTGCATTTTCTTCACTGGTGGTTCTGGCCAAGAGGTTGGACACACCCTATACCATGGCCATGAGTTTTATCTTCTCCACGCTCATGTTCCAGCAATGAAGTCAGATTTTTGTATTCCTGACAAATGGGAAGAAAACTGATGTTCAGCCTCTCTCAGCCTTTCCCTGTAATGCCAGTAATTAATTGCAGTGTTTCACTTGCTGAGCAGCAAGCCTTGGGCTTGCTGCAGCCATGCTGGACAGTGAAATGTGACAATCTCCTCACTTTCCTACTGCACTTTCAGACTGGCTCCGTGATTATTTACTGCCAGTCATGTTGCTGGCAGAAGAAGTGATGTCTCTTTGGCAGCTAGCCTGCAAGTGACTTGATACTTATCACTTCTTTCCTTCTGCCTTTCTTCAGCAACACTTGACAGATTCAGACTGGGGTCGAGTCCCTCTTCTGTGTTCACTGTGCTGAGGGCAACTCTTCCCCATTGACCTTATAATTAAGTCAAGTTACAGGTTTTGTAAATCACTGACTTTAAATGCAAAGAATTTTTAGATTTTCCTGATTTCCACTGGCTGTGTGGTCTTCCACCATGCAAAGGAAGTTGTTTATTTTCAGCAAAATCCACTTCTGCTGTCAGAAACTTCCAGGGGGCATTTAGAGTAATTTAGAGTAAAGGAAGTCCAACATACACCTGTTTAAACTGAAAGTAGATAGATTTAGATAGGAGACACTCTTTATTGTGAGGGCAGTGATGTACTGGAACAGGTTGTCCAGAGAAGCTGTGAATGCCCCATACCTGGAACTGCTCCAGGCCAGACTGGATGAGTCCCTGAGCAGCCTCATCCATTGGGTGGCATCCCTGCCCTTGGCAGGGGGGTTGGAGCTAAATAATCTTTAAAATCCCTTCCAACTCAAACCATTCCAAGGTTCTATGAACTGCTTATCAGGAGAGCTGTTCATCCCTTGTATCCCATCTCCAAGAAGAGCAGAAATATGAGAAACTATATGAAGGGTTATTTCCTGGTTTTAGGTGGTACTGTGGTTAGTGTGTTGGCTTATGTGAGAGTGTGGTGTGATAGCATATGCTGACTGCAGGAATTTGAATAGCAAGATCACAGCAGGAAGGGGCTGGACCCATGATAGTGAAAAGCAGCTTTCAGTGTCACTGGTTGCAGTCATTAAAAAATATTTTCGTTATCATACCTTGAGCTGTGCTTTGGTCATTAAGGAAAATAACTTAAGAGATAATGATACAGTGCAAAACATTTTTTTTGCTTTTTGACATACAAATTGTCCTGGCTTATGCCAGGACAGAGCTAACTTTTGCAATAGCTAGGAGACAGCATGGCTATGACCTGGATGTTATTTGATACCACCTCCCTGCTTCAGGCAGAGGAAAGGCACTCTCTTCAGGGGAGAAGGGGTTCCTTCAAACAGGGAAAAAATGGCAGAGAGAGCCATTCAGTGTAGTTTATTGTTGGGGGTTTCTGTATAAATATTTCTTTTTCATATAACTTGTGAAATCAAGAAATTGCTAGAAATGGAAAGAAAGGAAATGAAACATAAAGACATTAAATGAAATTTGAAAAACCAAGAAATTCTTAAATTAAGGAAAATCAGTGAAAATATTTGGTGCAATTCAATGCACTTCCTTTCCATTCCATTTCTTTGTGTTCACTTCATATCACAATTACATGGATTTTCTCACTAAGCTTTGACCAAGCTTGGTGCTGTGGCTAAGGTTTGCTTCCCCATGCATAGCTGTAATGTGAAAGAAGTTGTGGCCTTGCCAAGATCCTTTTGGCATGTGTATTCTAGCCACAGTGTGCCAGAAGCTCTAGGCCCTCTTGCCATCTCCAGCCTAACTGAAAACCAAATGGCATCTTGTCACTGGGGCTGATGAGCCCATAGGCCATGGGTGGTCCACATTTGAAGGATGTAGGAGCAGTAATGTTGTGGCCCTTCCAGAATGGCCTTGACATGCCTGTTGCAGCCCCAGTGTTCCTGGAGCTGTAGGCTCTTTCATTCACTCAACCCTATCCCTAGCTGTACCCCTAACCCTAGCTCAGCCCTGACTCCAATGGCAGCTTGGCACTCTGGCAGAGATCCTCTTTGCCATAGGTGGCACAGCTTAAAAAGTGTGGAGTTGACAATGTTGGCACCCTTCCCTGATGCCTTTGCACTGTCTTTTAGAGCCAGTATCCCAGGCTCTGCAGCTCTCTGAACCCTAAGGGCAGCTTGTGACTGCTGCTGAGATCCCCATCACCATGGCTGGCCTGGATTTAGTAAGTGTAGATTTGCTCCCAAGTTTCATATTTAAACTCTCTGTTTGGCTTTGCATTTCTTGTGGCATTTAAGGCAATGCCTCAGGCTTTGCAGACATGTAGAATGATTAAAGAGTTAGAAGTGCCTTTTAATTAATTTTTCATATTTTTTAATTTAAAGGAGGAAGGGGAGAATAAACACAGAGAGACAGTACTAAAAAGGTGAAATCCTCGTTCTCCTCTTAGGTTTAGCTGTTGTTATGTTTTAGAATTTCAATTGATTCAGCCTTTCTAGTTCTCTTGAGGACTGGCTTTGAGACTCCACCTTTTTCTTGCATGAGTGTTTCCAAACTTAGAGTAGTCTTGTCCCTGTGTGTTCTGGTCTGATCCGAAACTCAGAACTCGTGGCTAAGAAATTGCAGCCCAGAGTGTCTCACAGAGTGTACTGGCCACTAATGGAAATAGTTCATGTTAAAATAATTTAACAAGACTGCATCGATTAACACAAACTGATACAATTTTTTTTGACATAGCATCACCTCTCCTTCGTCTCTTCCTCACCCTCAAAAAACTTGTCAGCCAGAATTAGTCTCATCTGTTTAGGTTAAATTCATTAAAATCATTCAATGAAAGCTCATTTTCTTTTCCATAAATGCTGTTTAAATATATTTAGTGAATGAACTTATATTTATTGCAGTTCTTTAAAACTGCAATACTTAATCACCATTTTATGCTGAGAAGTTGTAGTGGAGTTAATGAACAGCTCAGTGTAATATTCAGTTATGCAAACATACCAGTTTCTCTTTTATTTGCTACCAGTCTAATTGGAGTTCTGTTTTCCTTTTAGATTGAATTCATGTAATCATCAATTGTATTTTCTTTGCATACACTTAGAATACTAATAAAGAAAAGGAGTGCAAACTAAGTCTTCTAAATTATATTCAAAATGCAAATTGTAGCTCTTATGTGGTAACTGTAGTACAAATACATGCCATATGATGCTGTCCAACTGTCACATAATTTTTTGCTAATAATTCAAAATGCTCTGTGCATGTCTTAATTTAATTGCTTTTTCTGAGGGGTGAGGAAGTGGGGAGTTGCTCTTAATAGGACCAGAATTAACTTCTTCCTTTTCTTGATGATTTCTGAGGCACATTAGTTTGGCCACAGCTACTGTCATGAGTCTGCTGCTCCTTTTAAAGGCATTTGTGTATTTTGCAGGTCTGAGGTTTATTTGCTTTGATCACTCACAGGATTAACTGGATTGCCACTCTTGGAACTGGGAGAACCCTTCCCAAGCAGGATGCCTGAGGTTTTTACCACGTGTGGTATCCACTAGAAGGAAAAGGGAACTTTATAAGGCAAATTCTCTGTCCCTAGCTGGGTTAAGGACTGTGGCAATTCCCTTGATCTTTTTTTGATATATTTCTATGGCATGTTACATAAATTGAGCTTCTGGCTGAATTTGGGTGTTAGTTACCTCTGGAGTAGTTCTTCACTTTATTTCACTTTTTCTATCTAGTTGAGACCTACTTCTCGTAGTCAGTTTTGTCAGGGCTGCCCCTCCCTGTGGCAGTTTGCTGCTCTCTCTGTAATGCAGTTGTCTTGAGTTTTCTGTGACCAGTCAGTCATAATTGCCCTTCATTACTTGAGGCCACCTGAATACCCCTCCAGAATATGTATAATTGTGCTCAGACTTAATCTACTTTGTTTTCCAGGTCATTAAATACCTTACACCAAAATAGTCTGAAAGTCTGTGACATCCATGGGTAGCCTCTTATTACTGTTCTTCCACTCTTTTACTTCATAGCATGGAAAAACAATATGAATTATTTTTTCAAATATGATGGTAAGATGCAGTATTTAGAGTTTTATTAAAGCACAGTACTGTATGAAGCCTATATTCTCTCTACCTGCTTTCTCATGGTCACTTCTATCTCCGTGTGCATCAGATTTGTTTTCTTCTCAAAATGTACTCAAGTGGCAAATTACATGGAGCTGTAAGCCAGTGAAGTCTATATACATGCATAAATATACTCTTTTATATTTTTCCTGTGCCATATTAATGACATGCCTGAGTCAAATAATCAGCTTGCTTCCTGACATATTTAAAAGTGGAGAGTAGTGACTGTTTCTTAACGTTAGGAAATTATTGTAATAATTAAAGTTTAGTTATTTGCTCTATTAGAGATAATTGACAATAAAAATATATTAAAAATAAAATACTTGTTCTTATATTTTATAATTTGCTTATTAAATTCGGCAGTTACAATAATGAAGACTTTTTTTAGTCAGTCTGCATGGTGCATTCTTCAAGTATTTTCTTATGGAAACAATTTAAATGCTGTTTCCTAAAAATTTACACTTGCGAGATTGTTGAGTGCACATCACAAAGAGAGAAGCTGGCAGTTCAGTATTTAAAACAAAACAAAAAACCAGTTTCCTGTTTCCTGTTGTCCTAAATTAAAGGTCAGCAGCTTCTGCTTAAATGAGCTTACTTTTTTGTTTTCTTCATATGCAATTAGAGGATCTGCTATAAAAACTAATGGATGTGGATTTGTCAGAAAGGATCTGGTCTCTCATTAATTTCGACACAGAGAGATTTTGGAAGGGCACTTAATGATTTTCCAAAAACATCTTTTTCTTTAACGGTTTAGCATGAAACAGGAAATCAGCCCAAATGCTGCTGTTTTGTGCAATTTTACGAGTAGCATATTAAGATCCATAAGCTTTTTGTCAGATTTTGAAATTTTATGTATGAATCCCTGCATTTCAATTTTTAACTTTCCTATTATTTGATGATGCATCTGATGTTCACTGAGATTCTTTGTATTTCTTTTGAAGCATCTGACCTACTCCTCCCTCTTCATCCTGACAGCTGTCGTAAAAACAACTCTACTGGGCAATAAGATACTTTAAAAAAAATGTTGCTGGTTGACTTTCAGGCAAAGTAAACATGTGTGCCACCCAAGTTTATCACAGAGCATCTCACTAAGTCTTGTGGAGGAGTTGCACTTGTGGAAAGAATAGATTATTTCTTTACAATGTGTAACCACTGTGCAGATAACATATGGATTTGTGCCCTCAGATGTTATCAGGCTTTCTTTTATCCTGCAGCTGTACTTAGGAAAAGATAACAATCATGCTTAGGTATGGACTCCTCTTGTAAATGGGAATAGTTCACCCATGTCAAAAACTTCTTGGCTATGAGGATGATGGAGAAAGGGAACAGATGGCCCAGAGAGGTTGTGGAGTCTCCTTCTGTGGAAATATTCAGAAGCAACCTATACACAATCCTGGGGAAAGTAGTCTATCGATCCCTCCTTGAGCAGGGAGGTTGGGCTAGGCTGCTTGGACCTTCACTGGTCATTTCCACTCTTACCCATTCTGTGATTCTGTGAGCTATCTGAAGTGCCTTCCTCTAAATACTCAGTGCTTAAATGGCTCGACATTATTCTCTGTGGATTAGTAGAGGCTAAACCCACATGACAGTCTTTGTGGAGGAGAAATGCATAACTCCAGTAAAATATTTAGTGACTAAAGAAAGAATGCTGTCAAGTGTCTCTAGCCGAAATCTCCAGGCCAGCCTTTCTGCTGGCAGAAATCTGACAGATGTTTGAAAAGTCTGTTGCTGAAGACACTCCAGCAATCTGATATCAGTGGGTTGCAGCTGTTGTGCACAGATTCAGGTGTGTTGTGCTGAATGGGGACTTAGAAAATGGGAGTCATAGAGTTTTTGTGGGTGTAGAAAGAAACCTCAGAGGGACCAGAATGGAGAAAACTGTAATTTCTTCATTACTAAAAAAGAAGAACAAAAAAAAAAGCTGCTAGTTTGTTTGCTGCCATCCGCCTTTTTTTGGCTAATCTATCCGCTAAACACAACTGCATTTTCTCAGCATTTTTCCACCTGAAGTGCAGGCCCACATGCATCTTTGCTGTGTAAATCCAGACATTCCTGGGTACAATACTACTGCCAACATCCCCTTGAAAAAGATGGTTAACTGTGACAAAGAAAAGCTCTGCAAGCTCATGGTCATTCAGTTCAGCTAACCTCTGCCATATCCACTTGGTGCTGCCTGGTTCACTTCATATAAAGGTGGGTTACAGCAATAACTTAAAGAAGCATATCCTCTCATGACCTATATCCTCCCAAACAGTTGACTGCTTACTCTTGAAGTAAATTCTCTGCTCAAAATGCCATTATCTTATTAGTAAGTAAACCACATCTTGGCTGATCACTCTCTAGATATGGTTTTGTGGTTTGTTCTGCAGAGTGATCCGAGTTTGATAATTGTTTTTCTCTTTTCTATTTAAAGGTTTTATTTAAAGCTCAATGACATACAGTTCTTTGTAGATCTTGCACATAACAAAGTAATGATCACAACAAAAAAAAATTTAGGGTGTGAAAATACCTCACAGGATAGTCACAATAGAAAACATATTGTTTGAGAGAAAGAGAAGGAAAAACATGTTTGCAATTGCAAAAGTTCTTTATTCCTTATTTTGTTTTGAAAAAGTTTTGTTTTAGCTTTACCTCAAACCTGACACAAGCAAATCATTTCATGACATGTTCGTAAAAGGAGTTCAATTAAAGAGATGATGAAACTTTCATTTATGGTGTTCAAAATCTGTGAAAAGGATTCCCCTCTTTTCCTGCCTAAGGCAAAAAGAAAGGGAAAGAAAAAAAAAGAGTTTTTATAAAGGTCGTAATTGCTGCTTCTGCTGAAAATGTGTGCAATTCGGTCTAAAAAATTGGGCTGCTCATGGCATTTGTTTAGGGTTCTCTAACTCTCATGGTGAAAAGCATCTCTTTTATCCTGCATCTTCCTCCATTCACATGCCATTTGTTCAGTGTCTCCTTGTTGCCACCACTTCTGTCTGGGTATTAAGGACTGTGACATGCAAAGGTCCTTTTTGGCATTAGGAAAGATGTGGATGTGTGTGTGAAAACGGGAGAGACAGCTTAAAGTCAGACCCAGGCCCAGGGATGTAGTCTTGAGAAAAAAATAGAATTCCTTTGGGTGAAAAAAGATGGCTGGTTCTGTAAGTAGAGAAATGCCACGTGTTTTTTCTTTTTTTTTTTTAAGACTAAAAAAATGTTTGTGAGAAAAAGAATAAACCAAAACCAACAGAAAAGTACTAATTTTTTAAAGCAAATTTCCAAAGGCCTTTCAGTGAAACTTCAGATAGGATCATTTTGGGTCTACACTGATGGTCAAAAAATGCAGAGAGACAAATACAGGAAAGGTTTTTCTCAGAAGTGTGATAGGAAGGAATTCACAGAGTGCTGCCAGCCCCATAATTTTCTTTAACCAACACAAGTACTGTGATCGCAGAGCCACTGAATATTCACAGTAGTTGCTGGTTCTTGCAATTTTTTTAGAGGTCATGACACTATTCTCCTTTAGAAAGGAACAACTGCTGAGAAAACAAACTTTCCCATAATTGAGAATTGTTGTCTGATGAGCCAGGCTTCTGCTTATTGCTGTCTGACTCCTGTTGTATCCAGGGAAACTGCATTTTCTCTTCTTTGCTAATACATAGCCAGGCAGTGTAGTGATACTGGATGTTGACAATAATTTCTCCTTAGTGACTTTGACTCCACTTTAAATTTTACCTGCCATCCTACAAGTGGATAATTTTTCTCTATTTCTCCTTTTTTGTGTCTTTTGCTGTTTGCTTTCTGATTTGTGTGTATTTTTCTTTGTGAATCCATGGATGTGTATGGTAGATGTATGGTCCTTGCCTTTTCCTATGAAAAAATCCAGAAAATCCTGGATGAACTATGAGGTTTTTCCTTTTCTGGGAAATGCTTAGCAGATAAAACCCAGCAAACAGCATTTTGACATGGCAAAACATGACAAACCATTTATTTTGACATGGCTTTTACTCTTTCTCTGTGACATCAGTGCAGCATTAAACATAATTTTTGCATCATAATGTGTACAAAATAAATATTTTTACTGGGGGAAGTGTTCTACTTTCAATTCACACATCCTCCAGGCTCAGTGAAATAGCAGTTGCTCCCCATTGACTCAGGAAATGCCTTTGAAATCTGTTTTTTAATGCTTTCCTGTGAGTAACAGGTTTCTGTGATTGCATTGTTTCTGTCTGTCATGCTTTTATTGGCCAACATCTACTTAACACTGCGGAGATGTGGAAATCTCAAAACAGATACATTCCTGGGGATTCTATGAAAATGCCCAGTGGATGGAAAGGGCCCAAATCAGTGCCTGAACTGAAAGCTTTTGATAAATTGAGATGGATCCAGGCTCAGCTGCCATATGCCTTGACTGACAAGGCTTAACTGTGTGGCTCTCAGTCACCTCAGTCTCTTTTCGGAGATGTTGCAGGGCTTGTGGGCACTTAGAGGTGTAACACTGGAGAGGTTTTGGGGGCAGCCAGCAGTGGGACCCTTCTTCTGCTTATGGAAACAGTCATTTTGGAGCAGACATGGAAATAGCTTTGCAGTGTATTGTAAAGTCTTGTCACATTGTTAATGCTTCACTGTCCATTTGTTCAGGGTTTTTTTTTTTTCTGTTGTTTCCTCCTGTCTTTCACCCCAGTTCTTGTTTAAGCCTGCAAATATTGTTTCTCCCTACTTCACCTTAAACAGTCTTGAAGCCAGATGAGATAATGTGGGAAGCAAACTCCTTTCAAAAATCTGTGAAGGTGTGTCTGGAAAGTATCAGTGACTATAGCTGGCTAGTGTCACAGTCAGCTGATGTCAAGCAGAGAGAATAGCAACTGTATTCTATCATGGACGTGGATACTTATTTAGACAGGTGTTCCAAATTTTGAGGTGACATTAACCTGTGTTAAACGTACCTATATATATATATCTAACATACCTATATATATATATATATATATTTATAATGTTTGTTAGCAAAGTGAACACACAACCTACCCGATCAACAGGGTCCAAAAGCGGGGGGGGGGGGGGGGGCGAAAAAAAAAAGACTAAAATATACATGGGGCTTTTTTTAATGCCCTGCCTGTAAATACTTCTTTTTATCTTCCTTGCTTAAGTAATAAGTAGGTGACTGTCATAAATACTAGCAATCAGTGCAAACACATTTTGGAAAGGATCTCTGATGCACAGAGGTTTAGTTCACTCTGGACTGAAAAAAAGCAATTGAGAATTTGGGATCCTCTCTTCTTCAAACAGCTGTTTAGTGCATGTGAATGCCCTACCAAGCTTCAGATTCACACACTAATGCACATGCCCACCTGTGTGTTACTTGTCAGTGCTCCCTCTAGAGTCCTAGGAGAGCTAATCCATACAGCCATTGGGACGGATTGAAAGGGATGGTTATGCACTTTTCATTCTATACCAAATAGTCGGGGCCCCAATTTTGTTGTTGTAACATTTGTGTCTTGTACTGCTCGAACCAGTCCTGGTAACCTGAGGTACCGGCATGGTCCTTATAGATATGAGATGACTGACTTGAGACAGCTGGATGGCATCCCTACATCTGCTTATGGAAGTGCTCTTCTGCTCCCCTTGGTTACACTGGTTAGATTTCCCCTAATACCAAGCGTGGCCACTTCTGCAGGTATCTACATTGGAATGTCTGAATCTGGAGCTGATTCCTACATTCAAATCCCAGCACCCTAAGCCAAGGGCTTAATGTATTTACTCCATAGTCATGTAAGCATTTTTATGACTACGGAATAAGTTCTCAAATTAGCAGGCCTCAAACTATCTGGAGCTTCCTACTGCAAAGCCCACACGTCAAATAATACCTGTGTAGCACTGAGATGTTTGTAGAAATGAAGAATATGAAGATCCCCTGAAACCCAGCGAGCTTCACATGTGAGCACTCAGGTGCTCTGCCAATAGGAGCCAAATTTAAGAGATGTTAGATGGATCAGTTCTGCACATAAAATAATTTGCACTTACACACTATTTTGATGGTTTCTATGGATTCAAATCTGATTAATTACCATTTCTCTGCCATATGCTTCTGCTGTTGCTGGGTATACCCATTCTCTGACATTAGCTCACTTATTTCCTCTCATTTTTCTTATAACCATAGAATTTGCTTTCTGCTTTGATATCCTGGAGATGCTCTAAATAACATAGCTGTCCTAAGCCATTTCAGCTAAGATTAAAATGTTATGCTATAGCAAATTGTCAGAGTGAGAATGAGGAGAATGAGCTTTTAGTGACAAGCATTGAAGACTCCCCCAAGAATATACAAGGCTTACTTGTGGGGACATGAGTTAGTACTAAAGTATCAATGCTGACTTTGGGATTTAAAAATATTCTGCTGTCTTTCTTACTCAGGAAGAATGAAATTGAGACCTGGTCTTTGCTGTATGCTATGAAATCCTGTCACCAGCAAAGCCAATGGGCATCTTACCACTTATTTTTAAAGAAAACATGACAGCACCCTACTACCATGGCCTTAATGTATCATGTACTTCCTAGCAGGCTTTGTGTTTTCTAATTCTTCATAAGGCACTTCTGTCATGAACTGCTTGTAACAGGGCCACAAGCAAGGCAAAGAGCTGCCTTACAAAGAAATCAAAGTACAGGGAGTCTCCCAGCCTTTGGAACCAAATGCAGTCAGCAAAGGCCAGTGGCAATCTTCAGAAGGTTTAGCTGGTGAGACATTTAAGGGACACACGTAAAGATCGATTTATTCAGTATTTTCACCTTTTATCTCTGACACTTTTCTCTCTTGCATGGTGTAGAGGGAAAGAATGACTGGCACATCTCTGTGTGGGTAGCACAGGGAAGTAGATGTTCACTATTAAAATTGTCGGACACTTTGGGAAAAGGACTAAAGTCTGGATGCCTCCATGCTTTTTTTTGCTCCTCCATTGCTGCTTGGTGGGTGAGATACTTAAATTTGCTTTACAATCCAAGCGTTGAAATATGCTACTTTCTGAGAAAAATCCTTTTAAGTAAGCTAGACAAAGGTCAAGGAGCCTAATATCACTGGTTGCTTTTGAAAATGCAGACCTCTTTAGAAAAAATGCTGAAAAAACAGCTAGTAAGAATGGACACCAGTGGTCCTGACACGTGGGGAACCAGGGGCTTCCATTGCATCCGGTGTGACCAGTTTGACAGCAAAGGGAAGAAGGGACTTGGTGTAATTTTTTCCTTTAGCAACTGCTGTGTGAAGCCTCTCCTCTCTCCACCTCCATAGGAGAGACAGAGATGCTGGGGAGCCCAGGGCAATCTCAGGGCAGCTGCTCCCTCTGCAGGAAAAAGGCTGGAGAGATCCATCCTCAGGGCTGGGTGAGAAACCGTGCAGCGTGCACCAAACCCGAGTGAGTATAGGGGACACCGCACATGTGACGAGTGACCATGCCATGACCTACAGATGTTTTACACTCAGGTTGGCCGTGCAGCCTCGGAATCTGCTGCAGGTGAGGTCTGAAGGCTCTGTGAACAGCAAGTCTGTCTGCAGGGGTAGCAAGCAGAGACAGCTGCGTTCAAAAAGCATCCTGATATGGATTATTAAATGCTGCGCTGCTCTTTACTACTTAGCCCAACCACACAGGTCCCTGAGGTCTGCTGAGTGGTATTTTATCTGTCCTGGGAAAGATTTTCTTAGAGCATTTCAAGAGTTGACAACTTTGGCTGCTAAGTCGGGGTGATCTGTGTTTTACTGAACTCAGGCATCGCGTCTAGCTGTTAATCTCTGAATGCGGTCTCATGCTTTCCTCCCCAATCTGCTAAAAATAATTCAGAGTTGACGCAGTCCAGCAATTTTAATTCAGTTGTTGGACATGCTTATGCATGTTCCTCTTTTTTATAGCGATTGTCGGGGCAGAAGTCTGTGCTTTTTATATTGCCTATGTAAAACTAATTCATGGCTATTTATGGTCCATTTGATACTAAAAATATATTTAATATGGAATTTTAATTTTACAGCATGGAGCAATAGCTCTGTATCGCCTCAATTTTGTTAATAAACATTTTATGAACTTCATTAATGAATCTCTAGAGTAGATACTAAAAGTTCAAACATATAAATGAACCAGGTTTTAAAAGATCCCCAAATACTTTTTTGTCTAATTTACTATTTAGGTACTAGACATGCAACCTTCCATAAAAACCAACATAGAAATGGGTTTTGTCTACAGATTTGATTCCAAACTTCTGGTCTTGTCAGACATTAGGAATTTTTCCATATGATATGCTGAATAGCAGCTGTTCTTCTAGATTCTGTTCTGTTCTATGTTCTCCTATTGCTTGTGAAAGTAGACTAAATAAATACAATCATGTTTTCTGGCCTTGGCTATATGAATCAGTTTAAAAAAAAAATACCCCAAACCAGTACACACCATTGACCCCAAATGTTTATCTATTAAGTTACTTTTACAAAAAAGATTATATGTCTCATCAGTTTCTGATTATGATGTACTGAATAATTATACATATTAACTTACTGGTGGCTATTCAGAATTTTAATTTTTTTTTTTTTCAGAAGAAAAAAGGGAGCAATTTAACTGGCTTATCTGGCCTTAAGCAGGAAGGGAAGCTGAAAACTGGTATTTGGGATCTTGTGAAGGTATTCCCAACATTTACAGTAAGAACATTTTACTTACTCAATTTAGGTTAAAAGCTGAAATTCCCTGTATAGCCATGGGAAGAGTTAACTCCAGAGAATAATTTGAACCACTGAAATGACATATACATTTGCCTCCCTCTTTAGATGCTTTCCAGATGCTTTTCTTCCTTCACTGGAAGGACTCTCCAGCTCAGCCTTTAAAGCTAGATGATATAATGTCAGGAGACATTTCTGAGGGACAGTGAACAGTTTCAGTATCACTCTCCTCATGATTCACAAGGGCTGGCTGCTACTGCTCCTTTTCCCCCACAGAAAAGAAGTACAAATACTATAAATGGTGTTTAAAAAGCTTTTAAAAGACTATGTATGTATATAATTATAATGCATACATGGAAGTACTTCTGCAGAAATATTAGACTGGAGGGAAAATGAGTACTAGCATTTTTTATGTAATTCACAACACGGAATTCCTTTCATAAACTCTCCAGACTTCAACTTACAATGAATATGGGAAAAAAAGCTTTTCTTCTTGGAGAGATTTCTTTCAATACATACTTGAAGGAGGTAAGAACTTAAGAAGCAACTTTTCTATTGCTGGTTCATTTCCTCGTCTGGTACAGAGCACTGAGGAAGGCCTCGAGCAATCCCAGCCATAACAAAGCCCAGCAGCTGAATAAGTGGCATCACTGCAAGTTAATGCTTCAGTGTTAGGGCAATTGAAAATGGATGAAAAGCACAAAAGGATTTGCTCTATTTGTGAACATGCAGAGGGCACTGCTTACAGTGGTGGGTTGGAGCACTTGTTTCTGCTTTTAGTTTTCCACTTCAAAGTACTCATCACCAGTGTTAAACACAATGACTTCAATTGCTGCTTTGGCTGTAAGATCCTGGACATCTCCTTCCTCCTTCCCCATCTCTTTCTTGAGATTTCTCCTGTTGTGATCTCAGATGCTAAGCTTTGAGATAGAGCAAATGTACTGAGATTCCAGACCAGAGGAATCTGTGCACCTTACTTTGCATTTGTTTTGAACCAGGTAATAGCTAATCTCTTTGGGGTAGGACTGAAGAAATTTCTGATTTTTAATTGTTATTTACTGTTATTTTGTCATTATTAATCAAATTATCCAGACTCACTAAAAATCTTTTAATGTTATTTGGGAACAGCCTACCCTTTTAAATCTTCATGTTTGGAGCAAGCAATTCCATATGCTATATATGGTTTACATTTAAATTCTGTATTGATTTACCAGCAAAAGAAACCTTCTCTGGCAAAACCAGGAGTTACCATGAAGTTTTTAGAAGGATATTAGAAATTAACTTTTTGTTTGTTTGTCTTTGCATGGATATATCCTAGAAAATTTTATAATTCATGAATAAGATACTAAGCATTGCTAAACACACATGAGATTATATGCTGAAATAAAGGAAAGCTTAATGCACAGCTCCCTCAAACCTCAAATGTCTGCAAATCTTTTCATTGATTTGAGTAAAGCTGAAATCAACATCTTACCTCAGCAAATCTGAACAGCTCTTTACTCTCCAGGTTGTGGACAGCTTATTTTCCTTACCTCCGTTTTGGTCGTTTTGGATATTAGGGCTACTTGTCTTTTGTTTACTATAGATTTTATTTTCCTGTGTCTGAGGAAGCTTAGTCTGCCACAGTGCTAAATATGCTAAATATACTATTAAATAACATATTTAAGCAAATACGTTATTTGCTTCAAACCCATCTATTTCTGTAGATGTCTCAAAGCAAAGCCAACCATACACTTCCCTTTTTTCCAAAGTCTAAATTCTGGGAGAGTAAATCTGAGTTTAAAAGTTTCCTTTAAATCCTTGCCATAACCCACCTTATCCCATTTTCAACAAATTTGATTTTTAATGACTTCTTGTTTAGGCACTGGCTATCTATGGGTGAACTTTCTGATGGCTGATGGGGAATAATCTGCTTTACTGTGTCATCTTGAAAACAGCTTTGCTGCAGAAACAGAGCCTTTTTTTGTCTTCCTGTTTTTTTTTATTTTGACTGATTTTAAGTCAGTCTGTCTCTGCACATTTTTTGTCTAGCCTTAGTGACAGTGTGTTTATTTTCCTCAGTCTTTTAGCTTTATTTGCAGTGGTGATGTTTAAATTGTGTCTAGGATGAGAGGGGACCTCCATGAAAGATCTGCAAAAGAAAACTAAGAAAAGCAGTGGGTTTAAATCTAGACTGTGACTGTCTGTCACTTCTTTGGAATCTTTTCACAATCAACATACGAAGAACATTTCAAACCACTGCTCAGTGCAATACTCGTGTTACATCTATGCTTTTGGCATGGGTAGGGATGACATAAAAAGTCTAACAAGCAACTACCTATGCTCTGAATTTTTCTGTGCAGAGCTGGACTCTGATCCTGCTGTCCTAGATGGGCCTGCAACAATTCATATCTGCCAAGCACTAGCACCAAGTAACTGCCAGGGATTCATTCCTGCTGGATACAGATGTGGGGAAAGTGGGTGGCAAATAAACATGAAAACAGCTATCCTGATCCACCTGCAGAGTATATATTGGCTTTTTATTGCAGTAGATTTTAGGACGTGAAGAGTATACTGGCACTTTTTTGAGTATCAGCTGAAAAACTTGTGTCATCCATATTCAGCATTCTGAATCTCTGGATTGCTTTCACCATAATAAATTGACCATAGTTGCACTAACCCTAAGAACCATTTAAGAATCTCTTCAGTATGTAAAATACCTCATGATGTTGTTAGGTTTCGTATAGTTTTGTTTTGTAAATGATTTGGATGGTTTGGATTTCTGATGTGTCCTTGGCTATTACTGAGAATTGAATACAGGATGATTTAAACTGCTCTTGTAATGGATACATTGTAATATCTGGTTTGCAATTCATACCACTGACTAGTCTGCCTTAAGTAAAAACACAAATTAACGTGGAGGATCAGAGCTGGGAGCTGGAGGTGTGTGAGAAAGTGTTTTCACAAGCTGACAGACAACAGCCTAGTGTCAAAAATGTAGTATCCTGCTGTGTTGGCTTATCTATTGTTTTGCTTAATATAAACATATTGGAGGTGTCTTCCTTTTGCTCAGCATGGAATCAAAAGGCAGGAGAGACTGGAAAAGCAAAATCGTCATTGTGCACATTTTTGTTTCGCAGAGCTCCAAAGATCTTTAAAAAGCTGCTGTCAGAGCAGAGAAGAATAATTTGTTAAATATCTGTATATCTCAGATGCCATCATAACTACTGCAAATATCAGTACTATGGCCTTGAGTTGACAAGGGAGCAAAGATTGAATGGTATTTTATGAAATGATTTATTTTCACTAAGCTGGGCCCATGTCATGGGGTTTTTTTTTGAGGATGAACCACAACACCCAGAACACACTTCTCTAAATTAAAATAAGGCTACCAGCAGAATAGTTTCCTGACTTTGTATTGCAAAACCTGGTTTGGTAAAGCATATATACTGCTTTTGAGTTATTTTGCTTAGTGTATAGCCCTTGCACTTTTAAATTTGCTTATGGTTCATTAGTATGGCATTTAAACCAGTAGATTTAATGAATTAGGTGCTAAGGCCTGCGAGTTCATTGAGGAGTAACACTTTCACAGCACTTGCCGTAACGTACGATGTACTAGTCTACATTAAACTGTGAGCAGGAAAGTGTTGAGAGATTTTGGGAAGCTTCAGAAGTTTTCTGCATTTGATTTTATGTCTGCATTAATCCATTTGAAAGCTGTCTTCTTCTAAACCCAGTCAAAGTAGGGAAAGATTATGAAGTTTCATGCAATTTCAAAACTATTGCTGAAGAAGAGCTTTATTGCATTTTCTTTCAGTGTTTGCATTGCAAAATATCACTGTCTCTTGAGAGGGAAAAAAAGAGTACAAGTACCCAGTTACGTATTCTTCTCCACTCTGCCTTTTGATCTCATTTGCCTTTGCCATTTTGAAAGTGCTCCAAGAGGCACAGTTGGGACTAGGATCTCAGTTCTTCTTGCATTTAAAACAACTTTTCTCCATTAAAGTAGTTTAGTATGTATAGACATAGCAGAACAGATTTTAGTCCTTTGTGTATCTGTTTCTTTTTGGGTTTTCTGTTAAATCAAGAGCTGACATGATGAGTGTCTAAGTTGCCTCACTAAGGAAAAAAAGAGAAGTGAATTGAAGTCAGGAGATTGAAATGAATGACAGGTGAGTGAGAAAAGTCAGAAACAGCAGTTTAAGTGAGTGACAGGGGAAGATTAAAAGATAAAACTGAAGGCAAATTCCAACAACCCATAGAATCTAGGACACAAGATGGTGCAGAATAAAGGAATTTTGGAGTATAAATCAATTCAGATAAGGTGAGAGTGAAAGGGGATCTGCTATAGTATTACAGTATTGTTTCCAATAGGAAAAAATTAACATTTTAATACTTGATGGGAAAAGAGAGAAGAGAAGAGAAGAGAAGAGAAGAGAAGAGAAGAGAAGAGAAGAGAAGAGAAGAGAAGAGAAGAGAAGAGAAGAGAAGAGAAGAGAAGAGGCTTCTCTCTGACAAACAAACAAGAAAAGTGAGAAGGAATGTAAAGTCTTTACTATAAAAAGGAGAGTTCAAAGGTTTAAATGTTTATTCACAATAAAATGGTATTATAGTCAGCATTATTTGAGGTGGCAGGATTTGGTGTAGTTCAGAGGCAGAGGCCTTGGAGGCCTCTGAGGCCTCTGGGACCCAGAGTTGATTTCTGATTATCTTCAGTCATTTAGTGAGTAGAATTCATAAAGCCTCCTTCTTCTTCTGTTTTCATTGAGCAGTCTGAGCATTTCATGAATCCAAATGTAAGATTATGCATGTGCTCTATATATATACTTCTAGTAATACACTTGGGAAGGCAACATGTTCCACTGACACAAGTGTAAGAATTGCTAAAAAAGGATGCAAACCAAGAAAAGGTGACAGATTTGAGGGAGAGCCCTATCCTTCAGCACTGCTCCTTCCTTCCTTCCTTTCTGCCTAGGCCTGGCAGCACACTCTAGTTAGAAACTGAACTAACACTTTTTGGAAGTTGTTGACAGAAGGTGGAGATGATGGGATACTTACTGACACACTCACTTAGGCAATTTTCTCAACACACATCTGGGCACAGCCTGTGGAGAGCCCACACTGGAGCAGGCTAATCCTGAAGGATTGCTGCTCATGGACAGGACCCGTGTCTGTACAGTTTTTAAAGGATTCGATCACATGGAAGGGACTCCATGCTGGAGTAGGGGAAAAGTGTGAGGAGGAAGGAGCAGCAGTGAGGGGATGCTGTGGACTGACCACAGACCTCCTCCTCCTCCTTCCTTCTGCACTGTTTGGAGAGGTGGAAGAGGTAGAGATATTGGAATGAATAAATAAAGTTTAGCCTGGGAAAAGAGGGGAGCAAGGGGAAGGTGCTGTTTTAATTTTGTCTCTGTTTCTCACCATCCAACTCTATATTAATTAGCAATGAATGAAATTAATCTTCCTCAAGTCTGTTTTGCTCATGATGGTATTTGGTAAGTGATCTTCCTGTCTTTATCTCAACACTTGGGGTTTTCTATCTCATTTTCTTCTCCATCCAGTTGGGGAGGGGGAGTGGGAGAGCAGTAGGATGTGTGCCTGGCAGCTGGCCAAGATCAACCCACTACAACTGTAACAACTATATTGCCTGCAAATGTTGTGAGCCAGGAGAAGACACAGGATCAGATCCTTATGTGATGAGGCTTGGCAGAGGTTGCTGGATTCCAAGAGTGATTCTGCTGTCAGAGATCCCAACCTGTGATTTTTAAGTCTCACACATTGTGCAAACAGTGATACTCAGTTGTTTGGAACAAGCTACATGTAAAAGTACTCAGGAGATGCAAGTTTGGGGTGTTTTGGTAGTTTTTTTATCTTGAAGAAGTAGAGATGTAGTGGAAGGCTAGACCTATTCTTGTTTGCAGCCAATCTCAGCTCTTCCCTGTGGCCTCTCCCCTGTGGTTATTAAGTTCCCTGAACCGTTCTTCTGACTAAAACCTAATACCATTCTAGAATTTGCTCTTTGCTATTTGAGCTCAGAATCCACATAGTAGGATACTACTTTTCAAAATGAAGTGCAAACACAAAAGTGAGGAGCAGTAATTTTTTATTGTTCAGCAAGAATATTTCTGCCTCCCACCTGCTTTCTTTCAGCTTCTCCATGTGTTCTCTTCCCCTGGAGATTTATGACACCATAAATAGTAACCTTTTGTTAGCTGGCATTGTAATTTTGTTATTGCTAGATTTCTTAATTGCTGGGTTTCTGTACATGTTGGACAAGTTAATGGGTATTTTTTTCCAATAGGGACCTCTGCAAACTTGAAAGGAGACATAGAATATAAAGGGGAGTGGAAAACAGGCCAGTCAAATGCAGAGTGCATGCTAGCTATCACTCAGCCATTTTAGAAGACTGCTGCAGAAAAGAGCAGCAGTATTAACTAAAAATTGCCCTGTCCTTCAGTCTCTGACCTCGTGTTACTTTTAAGAGCTGTTCAGGCTCAGGGATGAATTTGCAAGAGCAGCAATTGCATTTTGAATGGGGAAAGCTGCATTTCTCAGTTCACCTCTGGAAGTTGTACCACCAAATAAGCCTCCTCTGCACACACATGAGAAGGTAGTGGGAAATTCAGGTTCACCTAAAACTGAACATCAGTCGCCACTTTGCTTCTGAAGTTTCTGACCATTGCCTTTCTGATCTTTGGTGTGCTCAGCCAAGTGTTATGAGAACATTAACTTTGGTAAGTGAGAACCTGATACTTTTTTTAATACTGAGGGGATAAAAAAGGATCATGGCAGGATTATAATCAGAGGTGGAACATCATATGGCAATGATAAGAGATATCCAGATCTTTATGGTGTCCTCAGCTCAATGAGAATCACAGAAATGCCTTCAGGAGACTACAGGGTCCAAGTAATAGAAATGGATCTGGCCTATTGAACAGAGCACAATGTATGTGCTTCTAGCTTTTAAGTGCTTTATATTTCCCCAACAGCATTTTAATGTTTCCGTATGTTAAGGCTGTCTCTAGCTGTATGGATGTTACCCCCATACTATTTGTTTTACAGTCAAGAACAGCTGAAAAATGTAACTGGATCCTACTGAAAAGTGAGTTGAGGTAGGGTTTGACTTAGCCACTCTGTATGTTAAGACACTAAACTAGAGGAAATGTTTTCAACTCATTGGAATGAGAGTTTCTTAATTTGCGGTTGCAGCCTAATGATGATAGGAGTTGTAAATATTACAGTGTTACTTATTTCTGGAGTAACCCAGTGGGATCACTGACCGAATAATGAACTTTTAAATTATGGAAATACCTTTTTAAAAGTATAATGAATGCAAATACATGTAAATTAGAGTGAAAATTTAGCTCAAGATATAAGAATTACTTTACAACCTTTTGGTTAATTGATTGGATTATCCTCTCAGTTACACTGCAGTAACTCAAGTTTCCCTTCAGTAACTTAAAGCAGGTGTTTGTCTCTGACGTGGGTGGACCTCCTGTGTGAACAACAGACTCAGACCTTGAGTCTCTGGTTTTAGTAATCAATCCAAGCCCCAAATCTAATTTACCATGCTGAAGCAAAACCAAATCCACCGGAGATAACTCTAGATAATGCTGAGACTTTTTTGTTGTTGTTGTTTTTGCTGAAGAGATGAAAGAGCTCCATGAATTTCTTTAATGAACAACAGGAGATTGTTTCAATAAATGCAAGTCATGAGTAATTGACCTCAATCAGGACCTCTTTATAATGGGCTTTTCTTATAAATATACAATCTATGTACAGTGCACACAAAAATTATTAGCTCAGGGAGAGCCTTAAAATTACGTTTCAGTATCATAAGACAGGAGCACACAATTCAGAAATTACCACAACAGATCATAGATAGTAATTAAAACCTCTAAGCAAACACAATTCTTAAAAAAAAAATTATTCACTGTGTGTGATTATCTGACTGCTATTAAAAGTGTGATTTAATCTATTTGTATATTCAGGGTTTGCAAACTCACCCCACTGCTATGTTTTGGTCAGAATGAAGTTTAGCTGATGGTTTTTGGTGGTGGCTGACCTTGGCTGGACTCCAGGTGCCCATAAGCCACTCTATCACTCCCTCAGCAGAACAGGGTGGGGAGATTATAGGATGAAAAAAAACCTCTTGGGTTGAGATAAAAGCAGTTTACTAACACAAAAGTGAAGGTCATGCTCTCAGAAACAAAGGGAAAACCCCAAATGTTTTATTCCCTACTTCCCTTCAGCTTCAGCAAGCTTTGCAGTTGCTCCAAAAGGCAAATGTAATTGGTATCAAATGTTGGCCTTTCCTTTCGTTTTCCTTTCTTTTAGCTTTTATATCTGAGCCGACATCATGTGGTATGGAACACCCCTTTGGTCAGGTTGGGTCACCTGTCCTGGCTGTGTCCCCTCACAGGATTTTGCCCACTCCCGTCCTACTGGTGAGGGTGAAACGCTGGAGGGAGGGCACGGAGGCAGTGCCAGCGCTGCTCAGCAGTGGCCAAAGCCCTGGGCTGTCATCAGCACCTCTCCAGCTACCAATGCAAAGCTCAGCACTGGGAGGGCTGCTCTGGGAAAATGAGCTCCATCTCAGCCAGACCCAATGAAACCTATTGATACTCCAGCCAGAAAAAACATATAGAGAGGAGATTCATGCAGAAGTACCTCTTTCCAGAAGAATATGTCTAGGTTTCTCAAGATTAGCAACCAAGGTCATGTTTATAGTAGCACCAGGACCACGTTAATACCATTGTTATGGTAGTCCTGTGACTGACTGTATCTTGATTGAAGCAAATGAAAGATTTCTGCGGTTATAGCTCAAAAATGGCTATTCTTACTTATACCAGACAAATATTCTCAATAGGGCCTGAAATCATAGTACTATTTCTTCATAACAACGTATCTGTCAAAATTGCATCACAAAGACGTTTTTGTCTGGCTTCAAGAAAAACATAAGGTACGTTGCCTAGAAAAGAATTATGCAGAATTAAAGGAGGAGAACAACAGGAATTCTCTGCATCCTCTGGGAGGATCTTTCTGCCTCTCAGATGATATTCAATATTTTTCCATTCCAAGCAAATATCAAGATTAGAATATGACTGACTGTGCCAGGTGCTACCGGAATAAGTGTGAAAATGTAGTTCATACTCACACACATTTAGAGACAAGCTGCTAAAAACCTGGAGTGGGAAGGTGTCAAAGCTTTGGTTTTGTGACACTGAGAACCGCATTATTTACCAGCCAGGGCAACCATAACACACAGCTAAATTAACAAACAGGTGTACCCCCAGCTCACTTCAGTTCAGTCAGAGGTGAGAAAGCATCCAGGGAACAGGTCTCTGGGCAGGTCCAACAGCGTCCTGGTGCCCTCCTTGCCTGCTCTCGAGTTGCCCAATGGGCAGGATTAGTAGCCAGTGAAGACCAAAAGGATCCCTGTTAACGCAGAGACACCTCACAATGTGACACAACAGAACCAGGCACAGGTCCCTGAGATGGATTGGCTTTTTGAAGGATCCCACCCCAAACCATTTAGCAGCAACATTTTGGGCTTAAGTAGCCCTCAGCAGCTTAAGGGTAGCTAAGAAATAAATTTACATGTGTATCTGTGTCTTTAAAATAACTCTTCAACTCCTATAATACTGAACTTATCAGTGTAAAAAAGTCCCCAAGTTTAGGAGCTTTGTATCATGAACAAGACAAGTGTATTCTTCTCCTGAGCTTTCCTCCAACATTATTCTGTGCAAGTATGTACAAAAAATAGTTTCTGCTAGGATGCCAGAAACCATACAGTTGAGACTCCAATACATTTCCAAAAATTTCACCTGCTCTTGTTCCTGTTTGTATTCATTGGAAGGATTATTATCATATTTATCATCCAGAGCACATAGGGGTTAAATCCTGCCTTATTTATTGAGAGAGTCATGTGAAATAGACATACTTGAAGATACAGAGCATTCTGGCATATATTTCATGTACTCATCACATATAATTAAGGTAATTGTATTCTTTCCTTTCTGCATTTTAACTCATAAGACATCTCTGGGTTGTATTGCCAACATATAAGGTGGTTTTGGGACAGAATTTTGTCTTCTTCATAAATTCCCAATTAATGCAGATTTTTGCTAAAAATCCACAGAACTTCACAGAACTTAAAGAACTCCTCTTGTTCTGTAGGCCCTAGTCAGGTCATGCTGGGATTGAATCCTTTGATAAACATTTCCTTTTCAGGCAGGGCTTCATACCCCTGGGTACAGAAATCTCAAAACTGGACACCCAACTGTGAGTTATACATCCTGCCAGCTCCTTTTAATTTCTGTGGAGTGAAACAGGTTTTTTAAGAGGAGAATTTTTAAGATCTGTGTTATATATTCCCAGAGGACATTCTATGTCATTCTGATAAAGATATCAGAGGGCAGTTGGAAGAAGCCTTGCTTTTCTCCATAAACTACAGAGATAGCTGATTTGTAAGCTATTATTTGCTCTTCCTTCAGACATTTGAAAGGGAAAAAAATCTGTGTCAGCAGGTATGGACACTTGTAAATTTTGCTTAATTTAACCCATTGGGTAAGGTACAGAGTAAAATTAGTATTCAGGGGCAGAATGTTAGCTATTTCATGAGGGAATCTTCATCCATAAATCTCACAAAAACAAACCTGTACCCAAACCTTTCATCTTAAGCAAGGCATTAATTTTTTAAAGTAACTGGTCACATTTTTACCAGTAAGGAAACAAGAGCAATTGGATGATGGTCATTCTCCTACTCATTTTTCCCCCCAGATGTGAGTACAGAGTAAGTTCAGAGAGGGTGCAAATACTGTAATATATATCTCTATTGCCGTGCCGGAACTTACACGATCTCCTGGAGTCCTTTATTAAAACTCTTTTAATAGATTGAAAAATAATTTCCATACATCTGGTAGAACTCTGCCAGAATCTGGTAGAATTCCAGGCCAGATATGATCTGTGATTCATAAAAATACTTCTGCAGAACAGATTTTTTCTTTGGGACAGAATCATTTTGCCATAGGAATGACAATTGAAATTTACAAACAACAGGAATTTCAATAGTTAATTGTATGCATTAACTATTACAACATAGCTCTGTCTTTAAGTAATAATTCAAATTGTGTTGCACATTCAAATATTGTTTGCTCAAATATTAATATGTTCCTATTAGCCATATAGCTGCAGTGCATTTCCTTTCATTGGTGTATTATGATGAGAATGTGCTTCATTAGCTGGAAAAATTGTTGGCAGCTGTAGGATCTGTGGAAGAATACAAATATGCATCGATCAAATTTAGATTCACAGGCTTGAACAGTATGCCAAAAAAAAGAGCCCATGCTGAGGAATTAAAATGAGACTGAAATAAATTCTAAAGCAAGAGTGAGATTACTAAATGAGTTCTTCCCACTCTAGTTTTCCTTGCAGTGTGTGCACAAAAAAGTAATTGGAAAATTACAAAATTTTTTTTTTCAAAAATTAGATTCAAAGATTCCTTTTAGTAAGATGCAGCAGTATGGAACTTATTCATGGATGAAGAACTAAATAAAGAGAAGAAGTGTGAGCAATTTGCTTTTTTTGATGAGATATGCACAACATGAAGACATTTCCCATCTTTCACTATTTTGAACTCTGCTTGTTTCTATGAGCTCACCTATTTATGAAACCAAAATGAGCAGGTGAGAGAAACCAGGAAGTTTCCACTGCAGTTCCAGATGCCTGACCAAGACATAGACATTGTGGCATGGATTTCTTGAAGATGATTTTCAAATTAGGGTTGGGCATCCTGGAAATTTTAACTTGGGATTTTTCTGCACATAAGTTCATGGATATTTTATGGAAGTTTGCTGTACATGTGTACTGCAGAGAGCAAACTGGTTTATTATGAACTGTCACAGTATTAGCTGACACATCTTAACAACATAATTTATTGCCAATACCACAGAAGTTTATTGTGTTCTTTGGGGTCAATGAAATGTACAGAAGCTCTAAAGGTGCAAACTATGATACTATAGAGGGAAGAAAGAGCTGGTTAATATTTGCTGTAAGATTTTTCTCCCTTGACATGCAGGCTAGCAAGAGGGGTGTTCAGGAAAAGAAAGTGAACATTTTTTGAGAAATATCAAGCTAACATTAGTAAAGACTCTTGTGAACGTTCAAAGTAGCAGAACAAGAAAAGACACAGCTGAAGTTCTGTCAAGAAACAGAACTTTATTGTTTTACATGATTCTCTGTGTGTATGCATAAAGAAAACATTTAAAGAAAACTATAAAAAAAAAAAGATGAAATCATCAGAGATGATCTTGGAAATGGTAGGAGAAGTATTACCATTGTACATGCATAGACGTTCTCAAAGCTGCTCTCTAGTCCTTTGGCAGGTGGAAATAAAATATCACCCTATCCTATTCATCGTGATTATTTTGTGCCTTTGTGGTGCCTGTACTTGCCTTCAGGAGTTCCCTACTGAGGTCTGTTATTTCTGAGCAGACACCAACCCTAGGTGCAGTAAGAGTGGGTAAGTAAAAAAGATAAAAAGATGGGTGGTTATTTGAAAACATATGCTCTATTTTTTTTTTCTGATAATGGCAGTTCTGCTGTGCTGGCATGCTGCAGAGGGCACGGTGGTGCACGTCCTCACGTAGAGCTGTCCCACTCCAAGCTGAGCACTCAACAGGACAGTTTCTCTCAGAAACAGAATTTCAGGAGGGATTTAAGCTGTCATGGGATAGTGAAGCTATTACTTAATAAGGGCAGCAGAGTCTCCTGGTCTTCTCCTGCTCTAGCTCTGCACTGTGTCTTTGGCTCCCACCACCTGTGCTCTGGCAGAGCCACTGTTCAGGACATGGTGGAGGCCAAGAGTCTTCTCCTACAGAATGCCAGCTAATAAAGAGACAAACTCCTCTACTTCCAAGTGTATCATGACAATCCCTGAACAATCAGCTTCTTCCCCCAGCACATGGCAGAATGGTGCTCAGCATGGGAAACACCTCATCTGCCACCTGCTTCTGAAATGGGGAAGATGCAGGAGCACTCGACCTCCATTCTTAATGACCTGGGAGATGTCAGGATACAAGTACAAAAACTTCTGGAAATGCACATATTCCTGTCAAAGGTGGAGCAGGCAGAATATTGGGAGATCTCATGGAATAGACAGTACACAGCAACAATTTCTGTTCTGCCCAGCTCATGTGAGAAGGGAAGTACTGCTCCTCTTTCAACATTCCCAAAAGCAGCACACTAGGCTGTACAGCAGAGGAATGAGAGGGATATGGATGAAAGCGCAATAAAAATCTTCAGAAATAATGATAACTGCTTTACCTGTCTAGATACCTCAACCAACTGGGTTTTCTCTTTTCTCTTCTTTTCTTTTCTTTTCTTTTCTTTTCTTTTCTTTTCTTTTCTTTTCTTTTCTTTTCTTTTCTTTTCTTTTCTTTTCTTTTCTTTTCTTTTCTTTTCCTTTTCTTTTCTTTTCTTTTCTTTTCTTTTCTTTTCTTTTCTTTTCTTTTCTTTTCTTTTCTTTTCTTTTCTTTTCTTTTCTTTTCTTTTCTTTTCTTTTTCTTTTCTTTTCTTTTCTTTTCTTTTCTTTTCTTTTCTTTTCTTTTCTTTTCTTTTCTTTTCTTTTCTTTTCTTTTCTTTTCTTTTCTTCTTTTCTTTTCTTTTCTTTTCTTTTCTTTTCTTTTCTTTTCTTTTCTTTTCTTTTCTTTTCTTTTCTTTTCTTTTCTTTTCTTTTCTTTTCTTTTCTTTTCTTTTCTTTTCTTTTTTCTTTTCTTTTCTTTTCTTCTTTTCTTTTCTTTTCTTTTCTTTTCTTTTCTTTTCTTTTCTTTTCTTTTCTTTTCTTTTCTTTTCTTTTCTTTTCTTTTCTTTTCTTTTCTTTTCTTTTCTTTTCTTTTCTTTTCTTTTCTTTTCTTCTTTTCTTTTCTTTTCTTTTCTTTTCTTTTCTTTTCTTTTCTTTTCTTTTCTTTTCTTTTCTTTTCTTTTCTTTTCTTTTCTTTTCTTTTCTTTTCTTTTCTTTTCTTTTCTTTTCTGTTGATTTTCTTTCTTTTCTCTTTTTCTTGCAGAGATAATTCAGACCTGACTATGGTCCAGATCTGCATTACTTGGCCATTAGTGACTTTTATATCCTGTAGGAGGCCATGTGGCTCTACAATGTATTTTCTATTTTTATGTGCTTTTCTCCAGATCTATGTCATATTTACATGGTGCTTTTTTCCCAGTTCAAAGTATGTAAAATTTCAGATGGCTGTGGTATATCTCACATATATAGTGGTGTTTTTCTAGCACAAAAATAAGTCAATTGAATGTGACATGAGGACTTGAGGAAGAATTGAAATGGGTAGAGACTGCTGAGATAGTCTTGAAGGAATCTATTTTATCAAAGGAACTAAACCTGATGAAATTTCAGCAAATTTCTGTAAGAATTTCTGGATCCCTCAGAGCCCACTTGAAGTCAGGTGACTTCAGAGAGTTTCAGAATTACAGAACTGATTGTCCTGTGCATTCAGCCCAGTCACAGATCTCAGACAAAGTCTGCAAAATGTGACACAGGGGCTTCAGCAGTCAACTGCTCCAGGTTTCACTAACAGTTCTGAAAGTTACTATGTTTGCAATTTCAAGGTCAGCAGGGAGAAGCAAGCGTCAGCCATCAGAAGAGGTGAAGTGCCCTAATATGTCTTTCTTTCAGGTTTGCCTTTTGCCTGGATTATTCTCTTCCAATTAGTTGTAGAAGTGTCTGGACAAACTGTTTTCTCTATCTATCTATCTATCTATCCATCTATCTATTTGTAGCTATGTCTAAATCTATCTATAACTATTTTTTTTTTTGCTTTGTCACTTTGGATCACATGCTGTTAGCCCAGGTGCAGCAGTTATCCACATGCTTCTTCAAAGTCTGCAGACACCAATTTTATTGGTAACCAGTCTGCTTTTCCTGGCTGTGTTGACCTGTCTCCCTCTTAGATGCTGAATTTGGTAGTAATTCTATAGAATACAGAACTGTCTAGAAGTTCATGTGGCTTTGAACTAGTCCACAGTAACAAAACGAATGAACACGGCAGTTTCACACAGTCTGTAAAATTCAGGCACTCTTGTGAATCATGACCATTTGTACCAATGTGTAGCATAAGCAGCATTTTTACCTCAGTATTTTCAATGCACTTTTGTATTGATTTGGTCTTTTTCATATTGCCATGTGAACTAATAGTGGACTGTATGCTCACTCATACAGAGAAAATATAGCTACATTTTTTTGAGGAAAGTCTTTTGAGTTTAATAACAGTCTGTTACATCCCTACTCCAGCCCCAAACTGAAACATAAATATCAAAGTTAAGCCTTATTATTGTTCTTCTTGCTTAATATTAAGCTTATTTTCTCCACCATTTGTACACCCCATCTCCCAATAATGTATTCTTGGTTTTAATTGGAAGATTACAATCATGTTCCTTAAGAACCTTTGCGACTGTATAATTCAGATGTGAAGAAATAAAAACATTCTGTAAGAAATTGTCCCTTTTTGAGAAGTAGTGGATAGAGCTCAAACTGGTCATTAAAATACTGTGTTAAAAATAATTATGAAAATTCATCAGTAAATGATGCTGAGGTCTTTGGCAATTTCTATACAAATTTACAATTCAGTACCTATTATTTCCATGGAAAATCTAAAACAAACAAACAAACAAAAAGTTTAAAAAATTTACAGTGCACATGCTTTCATTAAATTGATAATTTTTTTAAAGGCAATTCTTGGATTTCTTAAGTCTGTAATTGTGATCAAAATACACAGGCCTGGTTATCTGAGATAAACAGGAAATTTACTCATTGTGAGACCTTGTAAAAGAGTAAGGAGATATTTTTTTCCAAATAAAGACAGACATTCATGGTCATTCCCAATAGATTTCACTCACCCTCAGAGCCCTCTGAAGGTCCCTTCCTACCCAAACAATTCTGTGATTCTGTGACTCACCACCACAAAGCACAAGGACATGTGTCTAAGTGGTATGTCCAGGGTCACTTGTATATGACAGGGAAAAGGCACACCAGCAGTTGAGTCCTCATCATTTCACATTGTTATTTTCTGACATTGATGAAGTACTTTTACTTCTTTCTACAAGGCTTAGCGTGATTATTTTGCCTCAGAAATTTTTTCTTAAACCTATCTAAAATACAGCAAAGTTTTGTCAGTATATCTTCATTTTGGGTCTCCTCACAGCATTGCTCACTCTTCCTGCTGGGATAAGAGGTATCACTGTGGTGTCACCTTATTTTCACCTGCCTGTTGTTAGCATGCAGGTCTTCTGCTGAGACTGATGTGCAGTGGTTTTGTCAGATTATAGACCTGCAGATCTTGATGAGAGTAATGAGAGTTATTCCTGAGTTTTAACCAGTCTGTTGCTGCCAGCCGTGTCCCTGGTTATTAATGCATGATTTTATTTTAACCTTTTTTCTATATTGTGTTCTTTGGTACTTTCAGATATTTCCATCACTTCTTCCTGCAGATCAATCAATATTTCTCTTAAAATATCAATATTTCTCTTAAAATTTCTGTGAGTGAATGCTTTGGATCATTGTCTCTAATTTTGATCTTCGTTGTCTTTTTTGCAGTATTCACTTTCCCTGTTTCCATTTCCTCTGAAACTCCTTCACCCTCACTAGTCTTTAGAACAGCTCACCTAAATACATTGTTCCAAGCAGCCTCTTTATTTCAGTAATTGATAATTTTCCTCACTTCCGCCTAACAGGCTCAGCTGATGTCTTGGAAATTTTTACCTGGGTAAACTGCAAAAAGCTGAAGTTAGCATGGAAGTCAGCATTTCAAGGCATTTACCATCTTGTTTTTTATAGATATATAATAAAATGTGAGCTGCATAATAAATTGGCAGCAAAAGCTTCCAAAGTAATTATCTTTTCTGCAAGTTAACAAAACCACTGACAAATAGGATGTATTAACAACTAGATCATTAATTAAATTTCTCTTCAAATATTTAGTGAAGCAGCATTTTCCCACCATATCACTGTTTGGCAGATGTTTTTGTGTGCTCAAAATAACCTGTTGATTCAGTTCTCATGTAATATTGCTTACTAGGTCTCTCTTGTTCTGGAGATCTTGTTCTGGATCATTTGACAGGAACAAGAACAGTTTATGTTGTTGAAGAGAATTCTAATGCCACATGGTGTAATTGTTTTATGTCTTATTCAGTAGCTACTCCCATATGGATCATAAGGTAAAAAATGGCCCATGCATTGTGAAGTGTTCAGGGTTTATATTTGCAATTCCAGTTCCTCAAAGAGTTCTAATTTAATATTCCAAAAACAATCCTGCTCTGGATTCATGGATTTAGTCATGTGTTCCAGCAAATTGTCTGTCAGTTGTGGATCTTGTCATGTCAACACAGGCCTGCCAAAGATATTGTGGTTAAAATGAAAGCAGAGATGATGAAGGGAAAGCTAAAATACTTAAAAATGTTAAGACTTTGATAATCTCTAACATTGATATTACACACATCCTACCAATAGTTCTATATACAATCCACTCAACTGCATATATAATTATTCAAAGTAACTGAAAATAAGGGAAGAAAGTTAGAAACTTTACTTGAAACCACATTGAGTTAAACCAGCTGTGTCTATGTCCTTTTCAGTTTAATTTATATGCAAAACATTGGAAAGGCGTAAAATCACTGAACTACAAAGCAAATGAAGACTCTAATATATTGCCAAGGAAAGCTAAATGCAATATTTTTGATGGAGAGCTGTTGCTTCAGCAAAACAGAAAGTTGCTGGAGATGTATGAATTCTACAAAAGTTTACATGAGGAAGTAATTGATAGAGAATGAAAAGCAAACCAAATAGTTAGATGGAGTGCAGTACTCCTATTTTTGACAGCAAAAAATTAGATACGTCTGGATAACTGGACAAAAAATGGCAAATGAAATTTTGCATAGACAAGTGTAAAGAAATGCACATGGAGAAAACTTAATCTTATAATTGTGTAAAATACAGGCTCTGAGGTGGTCATTACTGCTGCAGAGAAAACCTCCAGAGTTCTGATAGATAAATGAATACATTTAGTATCTTAGTAGCAGTCAAAAAAACAGATCAAACACTAGGAATCATTAAGAAGGAAAAATAAATCAATTTTTAAAACCCCATCATCTTGCTGCCCTACCAACCTGTGTTTTTTTCACAGCTGAAACTCTAAGCAGAGTTCTGATCACCACGTCTTCTAAGGGAGATGTTGCACTGCAAAAGGATGCAAGAAGTGACAATAATTAAGGGATGGGGAGTGCCAGTACAGCTTGGAAGAGATCTGCAACCTACGAGTGGCACAGAAAGTAGAAGATTGTTGCCTTCCTCTTCTATCGTGAGACCAAGGAACCATGAAATGCAGCCAGTGGTAGCCATTGAAGCAACTGTAAGGAGCGGGTTCTTTGTGCCATGAGTAGTAGACCTTTTTGCCTTTGTACCTGTGCATCAGCTCATCTTTGCATAGATAAATGTGCATCCTGCCATTGTTATGAACATTTACTCTGCCTGTCCCGACTACTGCAAATCATGTTATTTGGCTTTTCTTGAATCAGGTCCTTTATTTTGCAGACCAGAAATCCCATTTATGACTGATTACCTATTCCAACTCTTTTTAGTATTACAGTGGACTAATATGTCTTTGCTCTTATTCTACTTTCTGTTTCCACGGTGAGATATCACGTACGTGACTTGTCCTTTCAAGTGGGTCTGAGCAGTTTATGATTATAGTGGTAGCTTTAAAGCAGAGTCAGGAGGTCGGGGTGGCTGATTTCTTTTTTGCAACCTAATCACTGAGCTAAGACAGTCAAATTACTCTCTTACCTGCACTTATAGTTAGCCTGTTTGTAGATAGATGTAAGAATAATCCTAGAAGTTGGAGAACAGAGGTGTGCTATGTCCTCAGGTTTTATCCCTGTTTTCCCAAGGTGTGCTCACTACTTCCAAGGAAACAGGATTTTATTTAAAGTCCATGAAGAAGCTATGTAGAAAATGCTGCTCCTGCAATAAGCAGGAGCTGTGAGATGAGCTGGAGCTGTGAGATGCTGTGACCTGCTGCCTCAGGAAGGCTGTATGTCCCCTGAGTTGTGCATCCACAGTCCCTGGGCAGTGAGAGGAGGTCACAGAGCTCCACTGTTCTCAATTCCTACAGCTCCCAGTACTCCATGCCAGATGGATCAGGAATACCCTCCTGTGGTGAACTTCTTTTGGGTCCTGGGTAATTGCTTGAATTTCATGGATATGGGTGTCTCTCTGCCTATCACAGTGCCAGCATTCTGCTCCCATGAAAGTGAGCTTTAACCTGCTGAGCTTTAAACATTTTATTCCCCTGAAACAGCATGGAAATGACACAAGCGGAGCAGTAACAAGTCTCCCACATGAAAGCTTAAAACTCCACTGTAATAATTCCACATATAAAAAGTGGATTTGATCCAACACTCCAAAGTAGAACCAGTTAAATGGGAAGTCCTTTCATGATTATCAAAGCCCCCAGGATAAAACTGACAACTTTCTGTTTTCCTTTCTTTCTCTTTCTGTCTTTGTCAGTAAGCTATAAACTCCTTGCTGTGCTGTAAAAAATGAAAAAAATCAGCAAAGGCTGAAATGAAATGGGGACTTCCACTGCAAAGCAATTTAAAGAGTGCCCTTGATTCCCACAGCTAACCCATTACAAATTAGCAGGATTTTTTTTCACTCCATCTTGGGAAACTACACAAAGAAATCTACACCAAGCTTACAATATAAGTATTAACTAATTGTAAGAGTTTCTTAAAGCTAATAGTTCTTCCTGGCTAACTAGGTCTGCCAGCTTGCTGAACTTGTGTCTAAAAGAATAAATAGAGCTGAGTCAATAGGGCATAAAAAACTTTAAGGACAAGAACCTGAGACAAGTTTTACTTTGAACAAAGGAGTTGTAGAGGTTCGGTATACCGGTCTTCCAGCTGAAGATATACTGGAACAACAATCCAATACTTTAGCTGTTTTCTACTTCCTGAACTCCTTACATGATCACACTGATCATTACTCCTAATGTGCTCCAGGTCTTTCCTATGGGAGGGTATGAATTTTGTTCTAAGAGAGCATCCAACATGCAATAAACTCTGCTTTCTTTGTTTTTATAGGTTTTTTTTGTTGTTGGTTTTTTTTTGTTGTTGTTGTTGTTGTTGGGGTTTTTTTGTTTGTTTGGTTGGTTTGGTTTTTTTCTCCTTTCTTTTTTAATAAGTATGAACTTTTCCCCATGTTTCAGTTTTTTCTCTCCCACACTGAAAATTCTGGTCGAAAGCTGTATGACTCACCAGGTATTTGCAATAGTGGAGATGCTGACAGCCAAAAAGTCTCAAGCTTGGAGAAAGATTGGCAAAAAGTATCATAGTGAAATCAAACCTTAAATCTTATGGAATTTCTTGAGAAAGATGGGTCCCTGCATGAATCTTGAAAGAGTAGCTAAGTCTGAATTGTGCTGTTCACAGCTCCAAACCAATATTTCTCAAATATGTGCTTTTCCTCAATTATTTAAACAAAACTCCTCAGGAGACTCATGATATACCAGACAGTGCCTCATCTGGGAGCAAAAGACTCAGAATTGCTGATCAGTGGTGGCAAAGGAGTCTAAAAGGCTTGATGAGTTTTGAAATGTTTGACAAGCACAGAGAAATTACATGTAATGTGGTCTTGAAGCATTTTGATTTTGGTGGTTATAGTCCTTCATATGACTGCAATTTAGTGATGTTCACTGCTAGTTATCTGCTGAATTCTTTTACCAGTTCCAAGAAAAAATAGTAACAGCCTTGCTTCTGATCTGGAAGAGTCCTGTAGCTCATCCCCAGGCTACTGCCTAATCACGTTATCAAGACACATGCACAATATTATTGAGGAGTGAATGTTTTTCCTATGAAATAAATCAGACTGAACTGTAGTAAGTCTGAGTTTTCAGACAAATTCTCAACATGAACAGCTAGGATTGCTCTCAGATCACAGGGTATCAAAGTGGAGACCATCCTTTAGGTGTCTCTGAAAGCAACAAATGAGTAAAAAAAAAAGCAATAGATAAATCTGGAGCCAATGCATTTTCGCCTGAGGTTTCTTCAAATATACAAACCTTGGGTTTTAAAGCAACATTAAAGTAATCCATTACACAACCGATGGGTAAGAATTACAAGATAGTGTTCATGGTCCTTGTGCTGTTTCTGAAGCAATGAATTTTAAAATAACTTGTGCAGAAAGCTCAAAGTATTGATTTTAATCAGGCTGATTAAAAATGAGAGCAAATAGTAACATTAAAAATAGGAACAAATGCTGTATATTCTTGCAAGGTCTTTGTGTACTCCCTGTCAGCTCAGAAAGACTCTGATTGTAGTTAAGCCAATCTCAAGAATACATAGGATAAAAACCTCAATCTCCTTTTCCTTTCATATGTGACTTAACTAGTGAGTTCTCTGTAGAAATTTGGAGTAGAGTCTGAGGAGAGAAGATAGCAACAGCAGTATTTTAGAAGAAAATTGTGTACCATAGCAGTGGATTTATGACAGTTGGTGTGCACTTACAGGCTGGAAATGATCACTAGGTACTGGTAGGGGAACAACTAATTTCTAGACCCTGAGTGATGCTGGATATTAGTCAAATGCTGAGAAACTCTCACTTTGAAACTCTGATGTCTCCAAGACTAGGCAGCATAGAATCAGAGACTTGATAAGTGCAATTTTGAGCTTAGGGAGCCTAAATTCTGCCTATGTTCTGGCTTCTTTTATTTTCAAATTAAGTTAATGTCAAATGATAGCTATTCATGCTCTCAGGAAGTCCCTATTGTGAGAGTCCACTCTCTTGGACAGTTCTGGTGAGCCAGAAATCTTTAAGATCTGAAGAATGATGGCTTAAGTCTTCCTGGTCCAAATTTCAGCTAAATCTGCATTCTCTGTGTACTTGCATCAGAAGACTGAGACAAGTGCCTACCCCTAGTTTATCCTGTCTATGCCTTGGATTATTATTCCTGTTCTCATCCACAGGTGTATTTCTATGACTTTCTACTAATTTATTTTTCAGAACACAAAATAAAAATCAGCAGCAAAAGTTAATTTTAAATTATTGTCCCCTTTGTTGTCTTTCCATATGTTCTATAAGTCTAATAGAGAATTTTTGGGGTCAAAATGAAAAAGTTTTACAACTTGCTTTCTGTGTCAAGACTAACATGAGCAAAGGAAGGATCTTTTATTGTTAGAGCTCTTTGTTAAAATACTGGCAGCACATCACGAGACAGCATGCATCTTTCATTGATCTTTGCAGTTTATTTGTAAAAACAGTGCTTATTATTGTGCCAGAGTTGTAAGCCAAATTTCTTTTTCTATATTTAACTATAAAATTTGCCCTATAGGGAAGAACAGATGAACAAGTTAAAATGTTATTTCTAGAACGTTTGTTACTGAGAAGAAAAGGTTATCCAGACCTTGGTCAACTCTTAGTAGGGTTTCTATATATAATTGCCTTTAATACTCATCTTGAATGAAAAACTCTCAGGCAATGTGTTGTGCCACCAAAAGATCTGTTTATTAATTGAAATTTTATGGGGAGAATTCAGTCCTGAAGGGTGAATTATTGTGGCTCAGAGGAGAGCATTGTAATAGGCAGATAAAAGGGAATCAGTATATATGAATTCAGCAGGGAAAAGGAAGTCTGATTGCTTTACTGGCTTGAACCATAACAATTTATTTAGAACTATTATTAGTAGAATAGCAGTCCAGTTTATTTCAAGCTGATTGGAGCTGTTTCAAAGGTTTAGAATTTCTTTTTTTCATCAGTTTTATGTAGGTTCCTGTTCACACTCAGGTTGGTGTGCTCACTTTGTACTTATTCCAGATGCTGCCTCACTTTCTTGTTTTACTGGGATAGCTTTCATAGTTTCTGTGTTCATGGAAGCATCATCTTTTTCATCCAGCAAATAAAGTATCCCAGTATGTTTCCTGACAGCTTTAAAAGACAAAAATCTCCCACTGATACATTTTCAGACACAGACCCTGAGAGAGTTTTTCTACCTCAACAGAACAAGTAAGGTCATGATTACACGAGGGCTGAAAGGTCAGCCTGGTGTTTCCATACTGCTACAATTTTATTTCTTACAAGAAAAAGCCAGTTTTAATGAGCTAAGAGGAGACAAAATAAGCTTAGTTTGTAAGCAATAAAGAGGTTAACTAGTCTGTCTGACTTGCCTTTCTGTACTGTCTTTATGTTATTATTTGATAATTATACTGTTACAAAGTATGTTAGAAAAAAAAATCCTATTTTTCCAATCAGAGTTCTGTAAATAGGTCAAAGAAATGGTTTTCAGCTGTATGCTTAATAGAAAAACAGGAAAAGTGTGCACATAGCCAAAACTCTCACTGTTTTAGGCAAATATTTTCAAGTGGTCCCAAGTGCATTTTTTGTGCTTTTGTTTTTTTGAGGTTGGGGTTTTTTCCTGTTCTTGTTTAAGCAACTGTCTGCTTTCCACTAGCACCAACATTCTTTCTTAAAACTTTTTTCTGTTCCAAAAAACATTTGTCTCATACTGTGGCTACCCTCTAAATATCTATTGATCCCAGAACCTCTCCTGATGGCCATAATAGGTTTCTGTAGAGCAGTTTGATCTTCTTCTCTCTTAGTGAGAATTAGGTCCATCACTTCTATTGCTTCAAACGCTGTGGGGAAATCCACATCTTCAATTTCCTTTATTCACTCCATCAGCTTTCTGGGGCAACCCATGCCTTGCAATTTGCTTGCAATGCTAGTATCAAAGTGATGGTTGTCATATGTGCAAAGAAGTTTGCTGCCCCTCTGGCAAAAATTATTTCCATCTTGGGGAAAAACAAAAATTACAATTAAAAAGATAAACACAAAATATCCAATGTCTTCCAATGCTGTGTTTATTTGGTGTTGCTCTCAAGAGCATAGATCAGTATGCAGAGTGTCCTAGTTGCAGACATTGACCCATTGGTCCTCCCTGATGGGGAAGGAACACGAGAAGGAAGTTAGCATCATGCCTGAGAATGAAAAAAAGGTAAGTGATTTGAACTGTGTCATATCAGAGCAAGAGTTTGGAGGTGAGTAAGAAAAAGATCAGGCTAAAGGGCAAGGATGTTGACTCGGTATCTGTGCGGAGATATATGTAGCTGGACAGTGGATATGATTTGCATGAGCTGTGAGTATTGTGAGCACTGAAAGGGGCAAAGGAACAGTAAGGAGCAGTCAGCTAAGTGGCAGAATTTACTTACCCAAGTATTTACTAGAGGAACAGAGGGAGAAAGTTAGATGTGCAAGCAAATTTACCTAAAAGCACTACTTGGTGGGTTGGTTTTATTTTCCTTCTTTATCTTGCTGCCTTTGTCTGTCTGACTTTCCTTTTTGAAATCATGTTTCTGTTTGCCTTACATTAATATTCATGTCTTGTTCCTCTGTGTTATGTTACCTTTGAAGTGCCTAAGTGTTTTGTGCTTCTCATAGAAAGATTTAGCACTGAGAAATCTTGGTATTAGATAGCCTTGAGAGACTGTCAGTTTTCTTATTTGCCACTTTGTTTATGACAAAATATCATGGTAATAATGCTGAACTCCAGTTCTTTTTTTTTTCCCCAGCTAAATAGCAAGGTCTTTGTGTTCTAGAATCAGGTCACTCCTCTTTTTTACCAGTTGCACCCAACACCTTTATGTGCTATGCCCTGTCATGTGTTTCCTGAACTGTTCTTTTGCCTTTTGTTGTTTGAAGTGACTGTGTCACCTTACTCTTAACATAGTGAGAAATAAACTTGGGATGAAAAAAGGATCTACACATGTGGCAAAGAACATCAGAGAAATAAGACAATGGATAAGCAGGCAGCCATTCAAAACATTCCAAACAAATATCGTCCCATCCTTTAAAGTAGACAAGATTTAAATAAACTACATGATGTGGATATGAGAGCAGTGTCTGAACACAGCAGTGCTCAACAGGGCTACAAATCCAAAACCTGGAGACCGGCAACCCAGTATGTTCAGAGAGGGTTACTTTTATAAACATCCTGACAAGCAGCTGTGCATGGCAAGCATCAAAGAAATGCGCTGCTTTTCTTTCACTCCTGCCATTCATGATTCATGGAAAAGACCCTCTCCTTCAGGATCAGAGTAGTGTTTGCTACCAGATACTTGCTCACACAGGAGGCAATGAGAGAGCTTGGAAAAATCACCAGTTTTCTTATGTCCTGCCTAAATGCTTTCTGTTAATTTGTTGTTGTTGTTGGTGGTGGTGGTTTGTTTTTTTTTTTTTTTTTTGGTTTTGTTTTGTTTTTGTTTTGTTTTGTTGCTGGACAAAGAATTGATGACTCAAAAAGCTGAGAGATCAGTAGCATGTTGAACACCAGAGTCATTTTTACAGGACTGAACACTACTAAAATTTGAAAGGCTTACAATAAATTAAAAATAATGGCTCTAGTGTCACCTATTTCCTCTCTGTATATATATATATATATTGTGTATATATATATGTGTTTGTGTGTCCGTGTGTGTATAGAATCCAAGTATTTGTTAGAAATAGGTACTTGAGAAGATAGCCCACAATCAAGGCAAGACTTGGATTCTTGAAATACAGAACATCTGCCTGAAATAAGTATCTGTCTTTACTATACAACTACTTCAGCAAGAAATACTCAGTCTAAGTTCCAGGTTCTGTATTTCTTCACAGAGGAATCGATATTTTTTATAGATAAAGGCTGCAAGAAGTACTGGCAATACCCTTTGAAGGCTGTATATGTAACAAGAAACTGTCATAGTTCATAAAATTTACTGCTTTCCTGCAATTTCAGACCAAATGGAGTCAGACTTACATTTAAGAAACTCCAAATATAATTAGCAATCATTATTGCTCATACATTATTTATAGTGCTGTCATTATTATATTACTGTCATTACTGACAATTTCAGGCATTCGTATAGTCAATTTCATATGTTCTTCTCAACTGGCAACTGATTTAAAATTATAACCCTTAATTTTGCACTCTAGGAAGCGAAATGAAAAAAAAAAATCTCATCCAATATCTGTAATCTCTGACTTTTTCCCAACAGAGGTCATCCTAAAATCTACTTTATCCACTGGTACCAATAGAGTTTGCACAGCAAATACAAATGATGTTGAATACCCCAGGACTTAATAGATAAATCCATTGACTGTTAGGTGACATGCTTAGTTTAACAGTCTGAAGATGCCTAGGATGTTCAAAATAGCACTAGGATTCCATTTATCATGACAACAGATGTGACATATTTCCCTTCGTTTTTCCCTTAACTATAGTAAAAAAGAAAGTTAATAAAAGCCTAGATATTTGAATTATTACTTCATAATAAAAATAGTCTTACATTAGTACATTTTTTGCATGCAATGCTGCTGTGTATCTGAGGATGGCTTTTTGTTTAACCTGACAGCAATACTGAAAATTATAATTTGCAACCTTGTTTTTTAGGGATAAAAGTCCTCACAATACCCCTCAAATTCTTCTGTCCTTCAGATTGGAAGAAAACAACTCAGTAGGCTGCCAAAATTCCCTTCCCAACGTGTTTAAGGGCCAGGAAAAGGAGAGGGCGCTTTGGAACAACCTAATTGCAGTGCAGACCAGACTCAGTGACACCTACTGCTTTTTATAAAACACACCTCTAGGGTCTTTAATGGGGATGTTCTACTTAGAAATAACCTGTCTGCTTATTTATTTAAGGTGAGATTTGCATCTGATTAGCAATAGACTGTACCAACAGGGGTGGCATGGGAGTTTCTTAATTGCTATCCACTACCTGGAAAATAACTTGCTGTTCATTGTATCTGCTAATGTGACAGCTCATTGTTGTTGTGCTGTTAGACTGGCAAATTCATTTACAGATGATGTCAAAACCCAGCATTTAAATAACAGAAAGGGAGCTGTTTCCCCAACACTCATAGGAGAAACAAACCGTTTATAATGGAGCTTTGGTAGGAATTGTCTCATTGTGTGCACATAGAGCTGATGCCTTGGACAGCTTCGAGTGAATATTCTGTTACAGTGTCATGGGCTGTTTCTTCCTCAGCTACTGAAGTGCCTGAGAGCCAGTAGAGAATTCCTGTATCATGTTGTTACTGCCGTGTGAACAAGAAAAGTCTTCAGAAGGTAAAGAAGAGAATCTGACAGGCCAGAAAGCACCTCCTGGATGTGCTTCATCCAACTCCCCTGCTCAAAGCCAGCGTCAGGATTTGCTCAGTCACATCCAGCTATCTTTTAAGTATTTCTATGGATGGAGATCCACAGCCTCCTGAGACAACCTCTTCCAGTGCTTGAGCACTCTCATAGTGAAAATCCTTTTTTATAGTTATTCACATCTTTCTGCTTTCCAATTTCTGTTTATTGCCTCTTCATAGATAACCATCCACCTACTAGAAAAATCTGATTCCACTTTATCTATACCTTCTTATCTTGTATTGTTCACAGCAGCAAGATACCCCCACCAGTAATCTTTCCTTCTGCAGGCTGAACATGCTCAGACCTGACCTGATCTTCTTTACATGATGTTATCCAGCCACAAAGCTGCCTGGTGGCCTGTGTTGCACTTTTACTTGCCTGTCAGTGTCTTCTACTGTGGAACCCAAAACTGGACACAGTGTTTCAGATGTTGGCTCACAAATGATGAACATAACCTCTTCCCTTAACCTGCTGGATAAACTTCTTCTATGTCATCAGTTCACCTTGATGTGGTGCAAAGGTGCATTGGTGGTGCATTCCAACCTTCCATCTGAATCAGGGTCATTTCCTTCAGAGATGATCTCTAGTCTGCCCTGCCACATGAGGTTATCCCATCCCACATGCAGGACTCTGCATTTACCTTTTGGCTGAACTTCAGGAGGCTCCTGTCAGCTCAAGCAATTGAGAAGCATCATGCAAGTTTTAATCAATTTGGTGTATTTAAGAAGAGACACTAGCATTAAGAAGTCGGCTCCAGCAGAGATTGCATAAGTTTTTGAAGACTCTTATTTGGTGTTCAGTGTAAGCCACAGGAAATTTCACAATGGTCTTAGTTTCCAAAAACTTCACTTGAAACTGTATTCTCTTTTTCTGAGAAACTGCAAAATATGTGCATGCAAATCTGAACATCTACTTACAAATGCATTTGCATTATAATACCACCAACTTCTCTACTTTCCACTGAGATACATTAGAACACCCAAGCCAGCAAGCAAGGAAAGACCCTTTCCCATTATAAAGAATTATATCCATTCTGTGAAGGGCTGTAGAGAGCACAAAAATAAGTTAGTATTAGGTCTGTTAATCTTGACAATATCCTCTTGATTACAGCATCATGATTGTGAGGCTCAATTATTGCAAAATTCAACTGTGTTATTGGCTTATTAGATAGTCAGTTACTCTGCTGTGTATCCTTTGGAGCAAAGTTTAACATGGCTTGCAACAGGGCTCACAAGACTTTTTAAAAAGCTGGTGAACAATTCCGATGAAAACTCGAAGTATTAATAAGAGTATCTCTGAAACGTAACAGCCACAAGATGGAGGTACACACTACAACTGGAATGATTCTAGAGAATTTTTCCAAGAATGTGATCAATATGGAGAGAGTTCCATGCCCCTTACTTTCCATTGCAAAACTAATAGCACTATCTTCAGTCTGAATTCACTGTGGAGAATTTAGGGGGCTCATTGCAGGATGAGGAATTTGTGCAGCAACACCAAGATATATTGCTTGCAATCTTGAACTGATTGAAGTCAGGCAAAAGTACTACTTATTCACACAAGCCTGGATTTTATTTCTAGAACATTTTATGAGTATTTGCCTTGCACATGTTTGCATAAATGTCAGCTAAATAAAAGAACCAATATCTCTTCATCAGCTCAGGTTCATTTAACTTACATACTGCCGTTGAACCCAATAAAATGTTTGTGTTCTAAGCTGTAATAAGTCATTAAATGATGTTAAGAGCCCAGGACAACAGATGTAGAACCTTTAGGGCATGTCAACTAGTAAAAATAAAACTATAATCCTACTACAAGAAAGCAACATACAGGTTGTACATATGACATGAAGTTACACAAAAACTAGAATTTGCATATTAGCATGGCTTCAAAGGGGACTTCTTTTGTGTGTGTGTTTGTGTATTTGTGCAGCTGAAAGATTCATAACCTGAGACCATCAAAGTATATTAATTTAAAATTAGTGTCAATACTGAAACAATATCTGTGCAAAGCAATGTCCTTTTAAAGGGTTCTGGGGAGCAATAAGTCAGATTCAGGAAACCCACTGGCTTCCAGAAATTTCATCAGCTACCGCTGGTGGGAATGGGATGCCCCCAGCCTCCCATGGGTGAGGATTTGTCACGCTGTTTGCAGTGTTAAGGAAAAATCTGCCGAAATCTGCTGGCAAGTGACCTTTCATCACAAAACCCGGCAGATGGCAGCCTACAGCCAGTATTTTTTACTGTGCTGTTTGCTGCTGTAATAAAAAGAAACTCCTCATGAGAGATTTTTGTAGGAAAGCTATGATATATTCAGGTGCATGGAAATATGAAAATGAGTATTTGTACTGTTCCCTCCTGCCTTGCCTCTGTAGCACAATTGTGCTCAATTGTAATTTTGGGTGGAAGGAATTCTCCATTTTTTCCCCATCCAGATGGTGAAACTTACTGCTGCAATGTCAAAGAAACAGTCAAAGAAACTGAGCAGAAGCAGCTGATCTGGGGACAGCAGGAATGGAAGTTTTAAGCTGTTGGATGTTGCTGACTACAATTTTTGGTGAAGTCAAGAATGTCTTTAAGACTTTTTTTTTTACTTTCCATTGAGCTATTATCAGTCTGCTTTAAAATAAATAAATGTGAAATTACAGAAGTAGCATCTCCCCTCCTCTGCTGCTGTGCTAGAACACTGTGCTCTGAAAGGCTAAAAAATGTGTGTTTACTCCTGCAACTTCAGGATCTCCATCCTGCCCTTTTAACCTAAATGCAGCTACATTAGGCTAGCTAAGGGTATGTTAGGTAAGTTCATTAGGGTACCCTACATTAGGGTAAGCTATACTTAGCATTACAAATGGCAGAGGGCCTGAAAAATTTATTTACTGGTCACAGAGCACTTTGAAAGCTGCTTTGAAAGCCCTTTGAACTATGTACAGGGAGAGCAGAAAGCTGCATGTATCCATGGCTCGTGTTTGCCCATACACGTGAAGTACTGGCCTGCAATGTAAACACGGTTGTTCAGCCTAGCAAAAATGATCCCAGGTCTTGGATTTGCTTTCTTAAGGTTTCAAATTGCTTCTATTTCAAGTGTCTGGTCCTTTCTTCTCCCCTGTTCTAGTCTTGCTGCCCCGGGACCAAAGCACCAGCATGGGGTCTCAGAGAAACTAGATGTCAGGTTTAGATTAGATGATAGGAAGATGTTCTTTACTGTGAGGGTGTTGAGCCACTGGAACAGGTTGTCCAAAGAAGTTGTGGGTTCCATATACCTGAGCCTATTCAAAGGGTTGGATGGGGCTCTGAGCAATATGATCTGATGAGTGGCATACCTGCCCGTGGGGGGAATTTGAAACCAGATGATCTTTAAGGTTTCTTCTCACTCAAATAATTCTTTGATTCTGTGATTCTATGAAATGCCTGTATGGGGCTGCCTCTGCCCACAGAGACACATATTTGTGCTCTATAGCATTTTGTAGTGATTCTTTGCCTTGAAATTCTTGATTTGGTGTAGTAATTGGGTTCTGCAGATTACAAATGTCCTTTGTGCAAAAATTTTTACAAAAGCAGCTAATACAGTAGTTGTTCTTCTAATACTCAACTGACCAGAATTACTTATAAGTCATCATCTAAGGATATCAGAGTAGAATGACAGTCAATTTGTAAAGGATTTTCTTTGGATCAATAGAGAGAAAAACTGAATGTTTTAAAATATGATCTTTCACCACAGTTCGATTTTATAGACATGAAGAGAAGTTTTATGTATATTTATTAGGTGAACTATGAGCCTACTTCTTTCTTTAATTTGCTGAAGAAAATTCTGACCACAGAGAGAATTTTAACAGTATTAAAAAAGCCATCAAGAACATTGCCAAAAGGGTACTTCATCAATAATTCAGGATATCCTTTATAAAATACAGAAATATTTCTAGGACTTCTAAAATGGAAAATCACAAAGTTTCTAAATCCTGTTCCACAGGACAAGTTTGGTCTCAACTCAGTTGCTATCCATACAGAAAAATGTGGTGGAAGTCACCTTTGAAACTACTCATGGAACAGAGTCTGTTTTTAATGTGAATTCTCACATGTCCTTTTCAGCCTTGGCATTTGCCTCCTTTTATCAGAAAATACAAAACAATATCATTTTCGAGCCTCAGTTTTGTCTGCTTCTGTATTCTTGTGGTGGGTTAGTCCTGGCCCCCATCCAGTCACTCAGTCATGCCCCAGCAGGACGGGAGAGAGAATCACAAGAGCAAAAGCAAGACTTTTTTGCTCAAGGCAAAGGCATTTAATAGGTGAAGCAAAACTGTGCAAGCACAGCAAAATAGGGTGTTCATTTACTTCCCATTGGCAGAGAGATATTTAGCCACTTCCCTGAAAGTCCTGCCTCAGAACACGTAATGCCTGCTTGGAAAGACAACTGCCATAACAACAACTGTCCCTGCATCGTCCTCCTTCCCCTGAGCTGTCTGAGCATAGCATTAAAAAGCAGGGAATATCCCTTTGTTCAGTGATCAGCTGTCCCAGCTCTGTCAACTCCCAGAGTGTTGTGCTCCCCCCAACCTCCTCACTGGGGCAGAATAGGAAAAATAAACCCCTGATGCAAGCGCTGCTCAACAATAGCCAAAACACTGGTGTCTTATTGACTCTGTTTTAGTCACAACCAAAATCCAAAATGAGGTGCTATAAATAAAATTAACACCAGTCCAACTGGACTCAATACATCTTGTCTTCTCCCCTTCTTTTGACAGTGGATCAGCATTACATAGACAAGAGAAGATCAATAAATTCAACCTTTCTGGTCTCTCTAAGCATGTAGGCTATTCACAGATATAGTATAAACTTTCTTATTCCAACTGCTTGATGATATCTTCTGTTCTGTAAGATTCTTATGGGGAAAAAAAAGGAATTTTGAGAAGGGGTTGGGGCTGGGATGGGGGGGTGTTGGGGTTTTTTTTGGGTGGTGGTTGGTTGGAGTTTTTGGTTCCTTTTTGCCTGCAGAATGGAGATGTGACACCAGTTGTCGTGTTTTGGGAATAGGGTGGAAGTTGAGAGTATAATTTACAGCTTTACTGAAGACTAATTTTTCCCTTAATTGTTCTTATAACTATGAAATAGTAGAGTCAGAAAAAAGGAATATTAACATATTCCTGTTAAATTCTGTTTTAGAAGATGGCTGAAGTGTGACTACAATACAGAAACAAATGTTTTCTAAATTCTCTACTCTTGTAAATGCAACAGCTCAAATCCAGACCCTCTTCTCAAATGGCATAGCAAAGCTATCAGTCCCCTTCAGAGACCAGTAATAAATGCCCTGTGCCTCATAACCCTTTCTTTAGATCTCCCCTGTCCTCCAACGTGTATAACCCCCATGTTCATGTAAGCTTGTGTGTTACGTGTCAGATTGCTAAGGCTTGGGTAAACACCAAAGTTATTAGATTGCATCCTTCCTCATTCTTCACTCTCTTTCTCAAGTTATGATTATTGTATTTCATGTTGTTGTAATAAACTTTGGCTAGCAGGACACTGTGTTCCCGAATTAGCAACATATGCAGTAATGAAGAACTTAATTCCTAGCAAGTATGGTTCAAATTATCAGAGCAGAGATATTTACAAGAAGGTAAATTGCAATTCTGTTGAAGATTCAGAGTTTAAAATTTTCTCATGTGGTTGCCAATGCTAAATTTTGTGTAAGGGAAGAAGAAAAGACAAGTACACACACCCTTGCCCCACTGCACAGATTTTCATATGGAGTTTCATCTTTTGGATAGTGGCTGTAGAGGCCGAGCTTTTTCAATGGGGTTGAGCAGAGTAGAAACTTGCTTTTATAGTTGTTGACAAATGCTACAACTTTGTTGTTTGATAAAGGTGAAGAATTTCTTATTTACTTTGGGGAAAAAACAGTAACAACATAATCGTATTAAACCTTAGAAAATAGACATGCTAGAAAAACATCTCTTTCTAGCAATTACAGCTTCTGCTTAAGTGTTCCTGTAGATGTGGTGTTGCTCTCTTTGTCAAATGTTACCTTTTAGGAAATGCTATTTTCTTGTTCAAGAGTTTTTGTTTAACAAGGGTGAGCAACAAATATATAGCAGCAATTTCTTAAAACCTATTTTAGTTTCCAAACATTGAACAAAGATTCTTCTTTTTTCATTTGAATGACATCTGGGCACAGCCTTTCTTTTGGATTTGTACAATCAGTAAAGTGAGAGTTTACATGCCAGACACAGTGGTGTGTCAGTGAGATCAGTTCTTTAATGTAATACATGAGGCTTTGTTTCTGATGTCTGTATTAATCTGTTTCATGTTTCATGATTTAGTGACAGTGCGTCTTTCATTACCTGTGTTTCTATGGTAACCAAATATCCCATAATGGCTCTGTTATGATGCCAAAAAATGTTTCAATTTAAGCTAATCTATTCAATTTTAGATCATTATGCTCCAGTACTAGCAGGGATGACATTACAGCCCTTTTGGTTTTATTAGGCTTATTTTGGTGCTGAGAAAAGGAAAAAAACAACTCTAAAGAGATTGTTGTAAGAAGCCCTAGGATGTCCATGAATTCACAAAAGCTTTTATAGCTGTCTGGCATCTAACTCAAATATATTTTGTGATCTTGTGGTCCTCACAGCTGTATCCGACAATTGATTTTTACTTTGAAAAAACAGCAAAGTCCTTCTTTGATTCTTGTGCTCTGCTTTGACTGTTGTGTCCTTGTTCTATCTTGTATGGATTTTGGATATCTTAAGTTTCCTCTATAAGAAACAACCATGCAAGCTTTTTCCAGCATATGGGCTCTATGTTTAAAAAATATGCCTTTTATTCTTATTGATTAAATAATGTGATACTGACTAGAACAGTCTGATTGTGATAATCTGATCGATAGACTGACCTCCACTTCTAGTGGCATAATTAAAGAAAGCACCATTATGCATCTGTGGTCTTAACACTGAAGGACTTAACAGACATGTAAGCTTGAGTCACTAGGGCTCTTGCTATCACCTGTGATTAAGCATCTGCATAGCAGCTGGAAGAATCAGGTACCAAATGTAATTTTTCATTCCGTTTTGTCAAATCAGTGAGTGAAACAATGGGCTTATAAAGGTATTTCTCAGCACAGTTCCCTCTGGTGCAAAAAGAAGTAGCTAGTATTTCAGCAGAATGCCTTGGAATCAGTAAGTTATATGCCTATTTTTTCACTGTCTATCTGCTCTGTATTCCTCCTAATTTCCCCTGAGATTCTCGCACACTGAAAAACTTCTGCTGTGATATGAACAAACTGACACGGGAGTTATTTCACTGTTGTGTCCCTGCAAATTCCTGTTATGAGGGTACCACCAAGCCTCCTGATTTGATGAAATTAAGCAAAGCAAGAAACCCATTTAGAATTCTTGCAACTGCAGCTAGTAAATGTGTTTTGCTACTAGAACATGACAAGATAAATACCAGCAACAAAATTGAAGCTGAAGAACGGAGAGAAATTGAGTGATTTTGCCTACATTGAATTAAGGAGATACATATACTTTTTAATAAGAAGATGAAATAAACTGTATGGCTATATGAAACATACTCAGTGCTGTAACTACACTAAGGGCATATGATACCCAGGAGATTGATTGTAAGTGAGTGTGTGCAATGAAGGCAGACTAAGTCACACTTGGGGAGTGTGGCTGATGGATAGACAGTGTCTCTTGCTATGCAGACAAGGGGAGAGGCAGCACCTTGGGTCTGAAGTTGCTCAGTTCACTAATGCTGCAGGATATACAATGCTCAGCTGGAGTCTCTGGCCTGCAGCTGAACACAGGCAAATGGAGGCAAATGGTGGCTGAGATTTTTTCTGAAGTGGAAGGAAATGGAAGGGTGGAAGGTTTCTGCACATACTCCTTGCAGCAGGAAGTAGGTATGTAGTTTGTATTTTTTTTGTTCTAGATCCCCTGCCTAAAAACCCACAGTGTATTGGTCCTGACCTTTCCATCTGTCCATCCAAACTGCCCTTTCTATCACCTCCCCACTCCTTTCCTGCTCCCAGGGATGACCGAGTTGGCTAAGAAGACACCATGTCCTGCACCACTATCCAGCTGTCTCTCCATGAGACTACAGAACTTCTCCTCTCCACCAATGGTGACAACCATCAACACTGGTGGGAACTCAGCTGTGGAGGCATCAAATCACAGCTAGAATGTCCAGACACCAGGCAGACCAATTCTGATTCCTGTCCCTAAATGACACTCCAGAAAGAATCGAACTGATAAAACTATTTGCCTCAAATATCCCCTATTTATTAAATACCCTACAGTTGCAATTAAGTTACAGAGAACTGATACAAAAACAGGAAAAAACCCACGCTGTAATACTGAGCTTTATATCCCTTTGTTGTTTCTATATGTGCCAGAGACTGGTACCAAGCTTTTTTATATGTAATAATCAGTAGTGACATACCAACCTTAAGCAACAGAGATGTTATATGTCACATGCTGTAGCTAGTTCTTCTTCAAAGTCCAGTGGTGAAAGAAACCAAGGAGATGGAAAAAATTGTTTTATGTGACATTGCAGTATATTGCAGGATTTTATTGCTGTAATATTTGCAAATATTAGGAGTCAGGAATGATTAGCATTATTGGATGTCTGAAAATGAACTTAAATTCATGATCAGCAATTAAAGAATGTAATCACAAAACAGACTGATTTTCTGTAAACCTTGTTCTGTCCAGCTCTATTCAGTACAACAGCCACAGTTTCTATCAGCTGAGCAAATAAGCAAGGGCCTTCACATAGCTCATCAATATTGTGCCATTTTCAATCAGTTTTGAGAGTACTTTTCTAAAACAGAACATTGTTATTCTTGCTTTGAGCATTTCTTGTGACTCGGTGGGATGCTATGTTTTCCCTGGAAAGAACACTGGTAATGCAACATTACAAAAGACAACTGCAGAAGATCGACCCATTCACAATCCTTTGAAACCCATCCAAGTGCAAAATTAACTAGGATGTGCAGAACAAGATAATGAAAGATTAAATTTGTATTCTTCACTATCCTTGAAAATTAAATACTGGCCTATTTATTGAGAGAAGAATGCTGTTAGTAGAGCAGAAGCTTATCCTTCAAAGCCTGCCTTCTTTTGGCTAGCTTCATTTTTGATGAATCCCTTTGTTCATCAATGGGAAACAGGCAGAGTTCTCCCCATCTCTCCCTTTTGGCTGGACATTCATCTTCTGTTTATGCCTTTAAGTCTCAAAATTTAATATTGTCAAAGTTCACTGCTTTTTTTACAAAACAGCATGATGCAACAAGTAAAAATACTTTCTGTTTTAAAATCTGAAGATTTGTGCACAGACAAAGAACATGCAGGCAACTCAAGCAGTGCTTACACAATGATCTGAACATGTTAAAAATATATGTTAAGAAATATTCACCTCTTCTGCGATTACTAAGGGTTAGGACATAGTCTGCTATTTTTAAAAGTGTGTCTTTGCAACAGCTATACCATTTCCCTCATGACTTTACACTGTCCCATGCACTATTTGGATATATTGTAGAAATTTAAAGTGCAGTAAATGGGTAATTTCAATTGTTAGACTACTATGCTCATCACAAGTGTAAGAGTGACGAGCTTACTACTTAGGTGCACAACACAGAACACAGTTCCCTTCTTCAACTTAAGAATTTTCTGCTTTAATACTAAAACTAACAGGAGGAGCTGAAACTTCTAAAAACACACAAAAAACCACTAAAGGTGTTTCAACACTCACTGAAGTATTTGTGTATGAATTTGTTTCTCTTTCTGTAATCCAGGATAAAAATGGAAGGTGGAAAGAAGCTAGTATGATCCCTATTCTGCAAGTGAAGATCTGTGATTGAAGCAGATATCCTGACAAGTGGCAAAGGACTGTGTACTTTACTGTAGAGGTGAAAAATAGACAGAAACGATTTGCTGCCTGATCCACACATTTTCTGTTTGTCCTGTGAGCTACTGTCACAGCTGCATCTGAGGCTCAAAGCACCCAAGCAGCTTAGACAGAGGCAAACTTAAGATGATGGTTGATTTTGCTATATCTTGATCAGTCCCACCACGCCTAGTCATTTTGCATTGTATGAGCATGAACTATTATTGGTCCATAACACGATCTTTGACTGCACTTGCAACAAATATTCAGGAGAACATGTGACCTGGGTCACCAGTGGGCTTAGTCCACTGTGACTGTGGAGTTGACATACTACAAACATACAGAGGATCACACAGAAAATTGTGGTTTATAAAGGAAAGAGGCCACAAGAAAGAGCATGAACCTTATGTTCACTGCTGCCAGATGCAGTACAATACAGGATTTGCAATGAGTCGTGAAAGTTAACTCACTACTTGCAGCAGTAGCTGTATATTTTGCTCCTGCAACTTGCTAAAGTTTTTACCATATACAAAGTATTGTTTTATTCCTGCAGAAGATGATGACAAAATTGACTTATGTATTTTTAAAAGCTACATTGCAAAGTCATTGATTGCAGTATTGTGTTACTGGGAAGCTCCTGACCAGGTATCATAGTGGGGTGTCAATCTTACCAAATCAGCTCCATGTAAATATGCCCAAAACCACTCCTTTGCTCTCCTTTCTGGCAAGCAGCTTTCCTTAAGCCTTATCTTTGTCTTCCTCAGAGAAAATTCACAATAGTTATTCTGACTCCTTGCGATTCCTCTCCTTTTGCTTTTCACATCTGTAAGGCGGATATCTGGTTCTCAAATTCCCAGATTCCTTTCATAGTTGCTAGAGAGGAAGGGTCGTTTTGGAGAGCATTGCCCACTTAATTCTCAAGTGGATGTATATTTTTAGAGTGACTACTGCTCATCATTCCTTCTGGCATAACCTAAGCACCACCCTGTATCTATATAATCTCTTGTTGAGATCATATACTGCTATGGGCAGAGACCATCTTTTGTTTTTGTGTTGGTAGTGGCATTATCTGAATGGGATCAAAATTGAGGCTCTGCATGTTCCAGTTATGGGCATAAGAACAATAAAAGAACAAAGTACTGAATATACTTCCAGATAATTATACATCTCCTATCCGATGTCATCTAGTAATTTAAGGGTGTTTGTGTTTCCAGATGTAAGATGTACACATGGTTTGAAAATAGGCAGAATTCAAACACCCGGTGCTCCAAGTCCTTCACTCCTGTGACATGGCCACCACAATTGCAAATCTGTGAGCAGGCAGAGGAGACTCATTTATAACCTACTCTTCTATGGTTGATGAAAACATCTGTAAGGTAGAAATCCCTGAAACTCAGAGAGGAAATAGAGGCATAAAAGAGTTCTTTAATTTTCTGGGTAGACTGTAATGACTAATTGAATGTCAGTCTGGCTAAATAATGAAAAAACTTTCTTCTCCTCAGGAAATTTGAATTTTTAGCCTGTCCAAGAGAAGTTTTATGAGCATGCTTTAAAAACATTTAAACGCATTTCTGCAATCCCTACTCAATATTACATTCAGTCATTCGTTTTAGTTTTATAGCATTCTTCATACAAGTCACAGAGAGTTTGACTGCAAAGCACATTTAATTAAAATGCAGCTAAGTAAATAGGATTGGATTTTATAAACCACAAGACACCTATCATTTTAATAATATATGGAAATGTTGTCCATACACAAGAGGCATAGGTTGCTATCTAGAGAAACCACAAAAACAGTCCTGCTTTTATTTTTACTGAATTTCACCAGAGAAACTAAAAGAATACATATTTCCTATAAAATCTAGAGTGCTGGGCATCTGGTGCTTAATGTTCAGATATCTAAAGACTGAAAAATTATTTTATGTGTGCAATAAAACAGACTGTAATAGTCGAGGGTTAAAGCCAAATGTCTATTTCTCTTTTAGAAAAAAGAAAGAAAGAAAGATTCAAAAAAATATATGCTCTTCAACTTGGAATCTTCATCAGCACAGTAATATTGCCTTCCACTTTTTTTGTTTCCATAGGAATTATGTTGGTGTTTTTATCACTCGGCAACTTCTCTGGATATTACATTTATGTATTCAGTGTGATGTACAAGAAATGAGCCAGATAATTATGAGTAAGCTGAACCAGCTGCAAATACAGATAAAGTACATTCATTATGCTATAATAAGAAGACTGTGCAAATATAAAAGTTTGTGTACTGCGTTTGTGTCTGGGGTTTTTTTAACTGTGGTGCCTGCACTGTGAGACATTCAACAAGGTTTTCATGCCTGTCACACTGCTATTGCCACACTGGACTCCAGAGTGCAGCCTGATAGTGGACTTCATGGCAGGGGTTTGTGACTTCAGCTGAAAGTCTACTTGGAGTAGGGAATATCTCACAGCAAGACCATGACTGCGTAGCCACTGTAGCCCTGATCCTAAGAAAATTCATCTTGCTAGGAATAATAATTAACAAAATTTATTAAATGAATGTTTCATGGTACAAATGGCACTTTGAATATGAATTTAAAACTCCATAAACAAAATATTGGCCCCTTGTCTATGAAGAGAAAAATGTTAAAACTACTGATTAAATTGCTACTTAAAAGGTGAATGGAAAGCTCAGTGCATTTGCACTGACAGCTACACTTGTTGTCATAAAATAATTTTGACATTTAAATGTCAAATGATATGCTATTCTTACAAGACTTTAATTGTCTTTGATCATTCTGGTATTTCCGTCTTTCAATTCTTCAATTTCACTGTGGATTTATATCTGATGCACTTGCACTAATTCCAACATTAACCCAATATACTTTGCAACGTATTGGAAAAATGATGATCCTTGCAACTTCTTTCCTTGCGTACACTTTAGTCACTTTCTTCTTCCTTCCCTGACTTCCTTTCTACCACTTCTCTTTCCTTCTCCTCTGTTTCCATGAGCTTTGTCTTCCAACTCAGCAGTGAGAGTTGTGGATCATCTCAGATGATGGGTGTTATCACACCCTTCTGCCTTGTCTGTTTGGGGTGCAGTTTTTCAGCAAGGACTGCAGGCTACCTTGTCTTGCTCCGTTTCATCCTTATACTTTATTCCAATAACCAGGTTTATGAATGCTAATTAGTTTTCAGAGTTAAATATAGCATAATATTGTTTCGACAGAGATGAGTTTATACATGCCTGTGGTGGGAAAAGGCCTTACTTCAGTTCATGGAATGCTTTGTAAATTCCTTAAAGTAAAGTTGGGTGAATTCCTCCTCCCAGATAACTTAGGCATCTAAACACCCAACAAAGATGTGCTTACCTTCATGAGTGAAGAAAATGCTGAAGGTTACCATGAATGCCTGAAGACAGATGAGAGGGATATGAACCGAGGTCTCCATACAAAAAGTTTATTTTAGCTGGTTTTCTGGTTGTTTTTCTTTTTTTTTCAGAAATAATTCAAGAGCAACTAGCTCTATCACAAATGAACTTCACAGGTACTGTTTGTTATACATTCAAGGAAAGTACATTTCTGTCTGGGCTAGACATGGAGTCTCTCAGATGCTCAGGAGGACGCCCTATTTCTTTGTTCTTTGTCATTCAGTACTTTTAAAAACCCTTAATCCAAGGGCCTAAAAGGGAAATATATTTCCTTCAATGTGTGCTTTCGTTAGTAGTACTTGCACAGCTTTCACCAACATTTCATTCCACTTCATTTAAATAAAATATGGCCTCTGTAACTAAGAAGATAATTAGTAGCTGGTGGAAGCTCATTTGTAATTATATTGAGTTGAAACTAATAATTATTACATTACTTTATATGTACAATGTTTTTCCTTCCAAATCCCCTCTGATTCCCTCAGAGATGCCCATAAATTTTGCAGCAAATTTCCAATCACTGTTGTGGGAAACGGACGAGATTCTAGCAGTTCCTTGTTACCTTTCTTTCACTGCACAAAAAGGAAATAATTCCTCAGATTGTGAGGAAAACATCCTTCTCTAAATTATACTGTTTAATCAGAGACAGTTTATTACTGGGTTTCACTCTAGAGTATCTTGCTTTGACACTGACAGAACTTACTTAAGTGATACAGGTTTGTTTTAACTTTGCAGTAATGGAATGGAAATTTTTTAGTAATGGAACATTTCCTCAGGTCCCCTATAGGAAACCTTCAGTCTTATTAACAGTTTCTGGTGATAAATACTGGGATGTGCTAGTAGTTGTACTTCTTATATGGCTTTGGGGGAGACTGGCTATTTAGTGAAAGATGAAAGCACTGCCACCAAGATGCACCTCAGTGAATCTCCGTGCTAATTGACACAGCCTTCTCTCTTCTAAAAGGCAGACTTTGCCTCTTCTCTCTCAGTGCATTCCCCAAGGTCTCTGAGGTTTCATGCAGAGCCTGGGGACATTTCTGGGGGTTACACTTTGATGTGTTAGCACCACTAAATAGTGTCATAAGTATCACAGCTACAGGGGGGTGATTTGCTCTTCTGCTCTGACCTCGTGCAGAAAACTACTTGTTCAGCAGCAGAATGAACAAACCTAGGGGATCTCTGTGATCCGAGATCAGGCAAACCTAGGATTGAAATTCCCTGCCTCTATGTGCTAGCTTCCCTTTATTAAGGGAAAACAGAACTTAGCAGTTCTTAAACATGGCATCTCTCTGAATATTTTCCTGATAGTTTACAGAATTTTGGTGGTAGAAATTTCTTTCCATGTGAACAGGTGTGGAAATTTACAGCAATGCATTAACATTGACAGCAATGCATGAGAATGCCTCCCATGGCTTTTATTATTTTTTTCTAGACTGTGACCAGATCTTATAAATCTCTACAAAATCCTTCCCCACTTGTCACTTCCTTCTTTAAAAGACAACGGAGCTCCAAAAGCTTTTGCGGATGGTGATGCTGCAGAGGTAACAGCACCTTCCTCCTCCTGTTTGATACCATTTACCCTACAAGCTATCACATTGCACTCATTCACTACCATGATGCATAATGCTTTTTTCTGTGTCTTTACATTGAAGAAAAAAACTGGCTTCATGTTACTGTGGCATCGGTTTCTCCTTGAATGGCTCTGACAGATGGGATTCATTTTGAGATTGAGACAGATCAATCTAAGCTGATAAATTTAGTGCCCAGTGGTGTCTGTGGAGGAGAATTCAGAGATATGTGGAGATGGATTCAGAATTGGTGGAGATGTGAGGTGCAATTCAGCTGACCATCATGAGGGATACGATTCCTCCCAAGACAGGACATTAATGCCACTTTCTGTGTCCTCAGCAATCTCATCTGGTGCTGCTCTAGGACAATAATCTCCCAGAGGTCCATAAGACACCTAGGGCATGCCTAGAGACATATCAAATGCCTCTGCAAACCCACGTGTGGGCAGCTGACTCATCCTCTAGATGTCTGTTTTACCAAACTGAAATGCTTTCTGGGCTTCATTGCCTGTAATAGGATTTTAGACATCTATAGACACCTACGTGGACACATTTTAAGTTTCCTAGTTTGAAATTAACTTGGGCCCAAAGGCTCAGTTTACTTGCCTAAAAACAGATATTTACCAATTCTTCAATCTTACGTCAGCTTGCCCTACTTTTTTCTCTAATTGCTGTTTGAGTTACATGATGGGAAATGTGCAGGGAGAGAGACTCGAATTGTTTTGATATCCTTAGGTGCAAGATGCCCACAGTTCTCCCAGTTTGAGAACATTTAGATTTAATAGTTAGCTTTTAATAGTTACAAAGTTTAAATGTTTCAGCCTATTCCATGAAGACTGGAAGATTTAAGTACAACTTTCAGTTTTCTCCCGAGACAAGGACCTCATGTATCTGTTGCATGCTGCTGCCTTCAGATCTTCATGGGCAGTGGTGTCAGCAGTGTCTGGTGTCAGTGCTGGGACTTCCTTTGCATGGTATGCTGTATAAATAATGTGTCTTGGTATTTTAACATTCAGGTATATGACTCTGATCTTCAGGAATGCCAGTATGATGATCTGCTTTCTTTTGAAATGAACAATGCTGGTTCCTTGTGTCTGTATCTGAGGCCGCTAATGTTGGTCTATACAATAGAAATCAACTCCATGTCTCTCTATCAAATGCTGCCATAATCTTTGGTCTTTGTGGTCTTATTAAATACTCAAAATTACATTCTACTTCTCTCTCACAGCTCCTTTCAAAATAATGGCAGTGAGATTCTTAAGATTAATACTAGGATATATGATAGCTTTTAATTTTTACTTGGACTATGAAATATTTTTATTTAGAATTAGAATTAGGAATAATTTTGGATTCAGATTTAGATGCAGAAGAAACACAGAATTTGAGAGCTATAGGATTTGGATTACATCTCCCTTTTCTAGGTTTTGAGATAATGTTCTGTAATGTTTTACAGACAATTTAATCTATTACACGCTTTCCTTTCTATTTCTATAGTTTATTCTTTGAGATTTATTTATGAATGTCTAAAACCAAGATGCTTGAGTGCAGGGACGATAAAAGCCATTGTCATCAATGCTGCCACACATTATTTTTCAAGCTGTATCATGGGCTCTTTAGGCCATAATAACGTGCTAAAAGGGTACTGTAAAGATGTTATACCTGATGCTTCTGCCATTTCACATAAAAGTTTATGGGCTATACAGCTCAGCTGGTGGTCTCAGGTGCATGTGCACTTCATTTCAGAAGGTATCACTAAGAAAAGTTTATTATGGGTATAATAATTGCAGGAGAAAAAACATTGTTGTAATGGGAACTGCAGTATCATTAGCTTCTCTAAATTCTTTTTTATCAAAATCTTAATAGTGCCTTTCACAGATGCATTAGATTAGCATACTCATGGTGGGATCAATCTGACAAAATGTATGACTCTGAAAATTAGACATACAATTCCAAGTTAGTCATCCTAAACTATACTGCCTTTTTAAGAGATATACACACCTACAGAGGAATATTCAGATTAAAATCTCATTTTATGATAGGCTGAATTGCTTTTTAAATGTAGTTATCCCTCATTATTTCAAAGGGAATATGAAAGTACAAGCTTAGGTTCAGGTATGTAATTTTAAGTTAACTAGAATATTAAATTTGGAAAAATTAATTCTTGGTTGACTGTATCTAGTGATTGTTTCTATAAAAACTTTCCCCAAATAATCTGTTTTTATTTATATAGCACAACAAAAATTAAATTTTCATCATTTTTCCCAGGAAAAGTGACACAGTGTGATAATACAGATCCCAAATATGGGAGTTTTACAGTACAGCAGCACACTGGCAAATGACCCGATGTCAAGGATTATTTTCTTGAGCAATATCACAAGGCAACAGAAAGAAGAAAGGCATCCTCTTTTCAAAGGGATGGAATTGGCTGTGCTTATCCCTGGGGTTAGACTTTGTGAGGAAGCCCAGCCCAGAGCTGCTTATTTGGCTTCATAGTTCTGCTGGGGTGCATGACGGCTTTGCAGGACTAAACGCCATTTCCTGTCCCTGTGGCTGTTCTCGTGCTTCTCTCACTCTTCTGATGAACATGCAAACTCTTTTCAAGACATGAGGCTGGGGAGCACATGTTGTTGTGCCAGGCATACAGTGTAACAAACAAAAGGAGTCATTTCCTTCCACAGAAAGGGGAGATGTGAAATTCTGGCAGAATAAGTGCTCTCTTGCACTGATAAAATTCAGACTGTCTTTATCTTTGTCCTCTGTGGTTTTACATATTTATGGAGACAAGGATCTTGGTTTATTCCTTTGCACTGTCAGCTACAGTTACCGTCTCTAACTGATATTATCTTGTTTTCATGCAAATAGACAAAAGCATGTACTTTCCTAATAAGCAGGAGCAATTATACTTTAGATGAACCATGAATGCTGCAAATTTTATTTCTGTGAGATCTTTAGGTACAGGTCACAAATAGGCTGAAAAGGTTTGGCATTGGTTTTGAGACCTGCAGGCAGGAACAAAAAATACATACAGACACCCATGGAGTGTCTTAAGGCAGAGAGAGTTGTCTGTGAGCTATCCTGGGCATTTCTGAGTTGCAACGTCTGTTATAGAAAGCCTGAATTCTGCTCTTTTTTGAAATAGTTTATAGGAATATTGGTTTATTTTCAGTTGTTTGAAGTGTTTTGTCATAGTTATGTAGTGAATCATGCTGCCTAAAAATACTTTCTCTGTATTAATGTAAGGTAGTTTAAATCTTATATAATGTTATATAAGGCAGCTGAACCAACACATCTTCGAAGTCTTTAGTTCTTCAACTAGTTATAAATAAGCTGTTTGAAAAAAATTCTTTTTTTCTTAGTTTCTGATTTTTTTTTTAAGCAGAAGTATTAGGAAGGAGTGCTGGCGAACTGCTGCCTGAAGAGGCCTGTGCTCTGCTCTGCCTTTGCCAACACCATAGCATTTCAGTTGAAGTCAAATCCTTGCTTGGCTCAGCGAACAGGGAGCAGTTCCAAATACCCAGACTGTGTAGCATTAAATTCATGCAAAGTGCTTGTGATGGTATCTGAGATATTACAACCCTTGCTTGCATTTTCCAGAGAAACATCATCATGTTTCTCTGCAAGACAGAATGCATTTAATTACCATTTCAGTATATTTGAAACATTTGCTCCATGTCACCCAGGAAGTAGAAGGTATAAATTAAGCCATGTCTCTTTTAACCCAAACTAATACGTTTGAACTGAGCTAGCCTGCTATCCTCAAAGACACATTTTATGTTCCCTTCTGGGAAAGCCTTAGAGACAAATGCAATCAAATACTGCACTTATGTGTTTAAATAAATCTTACCCTGGTTTACAGCTATAAAAGGATGGAAGCAGACGTTCTGTTAGTGTGAGAAGGTATATTTACCTTGAGATAAAAAAATATTTTCTCCTGACTAAAATGCACTAAAAGTCAGGAGCTACCAGTTTTGGGACCCTACATTAGGGCCATCATTGTAGCCAATGACAAAAAACCAGCAGTTTAAATGGGTATCTCCAACAGGTGGTTGGCCAGGCTGTTGTGAGAACTGTTATTTGCCACCTTACTGATACATTTCTTCTTCTTGAAAAATGGTGATAGCCCTATTCATGCTGGTGCATCCTTTTCCATAGAGAGATGATTCACTCATCTGATTTCCCCTCTGAATACTGCTTTTAAATCCAAGTGCTCTGATCTCCCTGAAACAACCTCCCCTAGGCTTCAGGCTCTGCAAAGAGAACAGTGATGCTCTCTTTATGCTATAATACTTCTGATTTATTTTTATTCTTTTTTTTTCTGAAGATAAATATATATTTTATAATATAAATAACTCTCTAGGGTTGAAGTTTGGATAAAAAAATCCTAGCTGCTAAAATCTTCAAGTAGGTCCAGGAATTTTTATAAAGTAGGACGTGAAAGTGCTTGTAAAGTAAGTTTTAGAACCAGATAGTCCAAACAAATTTGGCCTCCTTTTGTTCAGGTCCACAAAGCAGTTTTTCTTTTTTAGAACAGTAGCATTATATTAGCAAAATATTGAAAACAATGTTCCTGGACATTGTGTTCTCTCAAGAGCCTGATGCCTTGAAGTGAGGCCAGCATCATTTGTCTAAGAAGCTCAGATCTGTTGCTAATAGCAGTGCTACTTCTCTAATAGATTCTGCTTTTCTGTTACCCCCTGCTGTTTTATGTTCCTTTAATCAAAATATTTTGTAGTTCTCCTTTTTTTCCCCCCAGAAGAGTCTCATAAAAACCCTGTTTTTATCTAGGATGGAACAACTTATGTTTTGCTGATGGCTGGGGAATGGCCTGAAGTTGTGTCAGGGGAGGTTTAGGTTGAGTATCAGAGAAAGTTTCTTCTCCCAGAGGGTGTTTGGGCTCTGGAAGAGGATCCCAGGGCAGTGGTCACAGCACCAGCCTGGCAGAGCTCAAGAAACATTTGGCTAATGCTTTCAGGCATAGGGTGTGACTCTTGAGGACATCCTGTGAAGGACCAGAAGCTGGACTCGATGATCCTTGAGGGTCCCTTCCAACTCATTCTGTGATTATGTGACTTTTACTTCCCAATACAAACCTCCTGCCTTTTGGAAGAAGGATGTCTGCCACAAGGTTTTTTTCTTTTTTGGCATTACTACTGCAGTCAGGTTACCAGCAAGGACACCCATCATCTCATATATGATGATGCAGAGAATTGTAAAGTGTGCATAATCCAGAGTTACATACCTGTAATTCAGAACAAATGAAATCAAACGTGCCTGGCTGAAGCAAGAATAGTAGAAAAGCAGGATTTTGGGCAGAGGGAAAGCTTTGCAATGCTGTAGAAACCCACTTTAAGTTCTGGAGTTCGACTTGAGTGATAGCTGCAACCTCAGCTTGAAATCTTGCAAAACTTACCATGTCTTATTCCTGTCTGAATACAATGATCACAGAAGCTGATCTCTTATATAAACGAATCCCATTTCTCCCAAAGTTTCATTAGATATTGAGGCAATTAAAGACCATCTGAATACAGGATAGGCTTCTTCAGATGGAGAAGTGGGATTTTTAACATCTCACCCAGCATGGCTCCCTGCAGCAGACCATGTCCTGGATACAGCTGTGCAGGGATCTGTCGCTTCTCCCAGCCACTCACAGCAACTCATTTGTTCAGTAAGTGTGTCTGGGAAAACTTATTCTAGGCCCTACGAATGTCTCCTCACTGCCTGCTGCAAGACACATTCAAGGATCACACCAGGAACTTAGAAAAGATTGTTCTGATCTCTCCATAATATTGGGAATTCACGCCTGCTATTTTGTCAGGGAATAAGAATTCAAGTTACTTGGTCACGTTTGTTGGTATGAAAAACTTTGCAGGATCACACTTTAGTGAGATACTACTAGCAAAAAAAGTGGAACTAGGTAGTTTCTAATGTGTATCCTTTTCTCAGGGAACCACTGTCTGGAGTACTTGCCACTGATTCAGAGAGTGACTAAGCAAGCTGCCTTAGAATTCACTCAAACTATTGCTTTCTCTCTAGAGAAATTATTTTCATTTTATAAATAATTAAACTACATGATTCATTGTCACATGATATCATGGAGGCCAAAATGGGTTCACATCCCTCAGCACTGGTTTAAATGGTTATTTGGATGCAATCTCTGGTGTAGGAAATACACTTTTATAGCTGAATGGAGGAGGTATGTCAAGGTCCATTCAGAGGTCTCAGAGTTATAGGACTTGTACTTATTGTACTTGTACTTATTGTATTTTACAACTTAAACTTTGTAGTCCACTCAAATCTTTCAGATCCCTATGCATGCTCATTTTCCCAAACATCAGTTACAAGCCACTTTTCAAGAGAGGCACTTGAGCAGAATTGATCTTTGGTATCATTCGATTTGGCTGATTTTGTGTTCATATCATTACAGGATCAAGCTTAACTGCATTTGACAGACATTATCCAACAAAAAATTCTTAGTGACATCAGGTAGAGCTTACTTTTCCCAGAAATTGTATTTGATGAGTTGCAAGGTCTACATAGAGTGAAATGGCTTAAGGCTTGGATGAGCTTCAGCTGAATTTCTTGACATAAATCAATATATTTCAGAGATCTGAGCACTTTTTGTGGTTTGTTTCTGAGCTCCTAATTTCCTCTGTTCTTTGACATTATCATGAAAGAAAATATTTTGGAGGACATTTCCCAGCCCCCATCAGAGGAGTGAAGTTCTGTCACGATGCAAGGCAGCAGTTGGTCAGATAAAGATTTTAGCTGAATTCCTGACTGTTTGCTTGGTTGCAGAAGACAAAGAGAAAATGATGGTTAATTTATATGAACTCATAATTTAATCACTACTTTCCAGGCACAGCTATCCCACTACTCTACTATCTTTGACCTTGCAAACATAGATAAGTGGTTCAATGATTAGGAATTTCTTAACTTCATTATGTTCCAGTTTCCCATCTTGTTAGGAAGAAGAGATAGAAAGTTTGCCTTGGTAACAAATTTTGGATCCTCAAATGAAAGTTGATGTAGGGAGTACAATATAATCCCCCAGAGGAATGCTTGGCCAGGTGTTGCATATGCCTGCTTTAGGCATTGCAAGAATTTCACATACATTAGGCAGCCTGGGGGAGCTTCCTAGCTCCAAGTGGGAGTTTCTGCCCTGATTACAGCTCCTCACCCTTTTTCTCCCCATCTTCTTCTTTTCTGTGTGCTTTCTTATAGAAAGCTTGAACAAACACAGCTGCACAAAGAAGAAAAAGTCAAGGAGAGAGAAGGTATGCTTTTTCTTTGATTTATGTGTGTATTTTTCTAAATCTTAAGATGTCACAGTATTTAACAGAACATTTGAAATTTTTCTTGCTTATTCTTTGAGTTTAGGACATACGAAGTATTCATTTATGAGCACAAAATGATCTGCAGGGGTCTCTTCCTATCTGGTATATAGGATAACAGGACACCAGTAACACAGGTATACAGGGAATTCTTCTATTAGGCAATCAATCCAGCAAATATGAATAGGGTGATGGGAGTTTTGCCTTCATTATTTTCATGGTGAGAACATAACTAAGCTAGCACTAGAGCCTTTCCTGTTGTCATTCCTGCTTATGTTCTTCACAGCCAGCCTCTAATCCTCCTTTGATCTTCCCTCTATTTATTCCAAGTCACCCACAGGGCTCTGTGATTTAGAGCCAAAGTGTCTAGGGTTTAATTTCCCTGAAGGGTCTCGGTTATGAGTAGAGAACCTCTTTTGGAGAGGAGACTAAATGTAATCCTGATGCAGAAAAATTTCTGAAAAGCAAGAAACAGAACAGAAAATATGTTTTCTTTCCCACATTTTATTAAAGTGAAGGAATTCTCTGTTTTTTCAGCCTTAATTTTTTTCATCAACAAAGGTGACAGATGGAGGACTTGAAGAGTATGTATTGATGGTGTATATAGAAAGTATTTTCTGAGGAACTAGTGAGTCAAAAGAGGCCTCTTAGGCAACTTTCACCAAAAAGCCATCTGATAGATGGAAACATGCAGATAAAAATGCTCTGAAATGAAGTTTGCTGCCCTTGACCATTCTATGATAGACACATCAGTCATGTTTTTATTTTTGCATCATTACCTTCTGGAAAACCTTTGCTGCACTTGCAGATGCCTGCTCACAAAATCTTTTAATCAGAGAAGATGACATGACAGATTGACAGGTCCTGTTTCAGTGGAAGCTCTCACAGTTTCAGCTCTGTATCTGTGCAGCATTTACTGGCTGCATGACTGTGCTTTCAGGCTGACAACATCAGTCTCACCTGACACTCTCTGTTAGCTTCACTGCCAAATAACCTTTCAAGTAATAACTTGAATATAATATATTCTCACAGCAAAATGGTAATTTATAAAGGTTTAAGGAACTGGTGACTTGTCCAAGAACAGCATTTAGAGCTGGGCATTTTCATTGTAAGAGTAGGGGCTGAGAGTGGAGAATATGACAATTGTATTTATTTAGAAGTGTATTGCAATTTTATTGTTATAGTTCAGGTAGATACTCTGCTGAGGTATTTGAAAAGGCACAATTTGCATGTTGAAAAGATCCAATTTGCAAGTTTATGAGGAGGTTTTTATCGAAATGACATGGATAATGGCTTAACTCTTTGTGTTATCAAAAAATACAAAGGGAATGTGTCATGAGAGTACCCTGAAAAAGAAGAAAATAGCATAGCGAATCACTCAGCACCATTTCCACAATCCACTGATCAGTTTCTACTGCTCTAGTTCACCTGAATTTTTTTTTTTAAAAGATAGGTAATGTATGCTTATCTCAACTAAATTAAAGGAATTCTAAAGTTATTTATTTCCTAAATAAAGGAACTATAAGGCTAAAATAATTATAAGGCAACATTTTTTTAGCCCACACTTAACATAGGATATGGGTAGAATATGTAAACTACTGTCCTGTACAGTTCCACACTTTCTGTCTTAGTAGCTTCTGTGGGCTAACCAATTAACACAAAGGTCATTGTTCTCATTTTTCCAGTATCAACAGAACATTAAAGCAGCACATCTGTGATTATGTTGGTAGACAACGGATGCTGCAGCTGAGATGAAATTTCAGTTTCACAAAGGCTAAGACCAAAGTCCATAAATCTGGCAAAAAATCTACTGTGCATGGCAGGAGACAAAAGGAACTATCATGAAAGCACACAAGCAAGGAGAAGTGGAAATGGGGATGGCCATTATATTTTGATCAAAGGTGCATCTGATAATTTTTGTGAGAATTTTTGTGAGAAGTTAATAGCATGAGTCAAATGCCAAATGTTGCAACAATAATGTATAGATGCAAGTACAGGTAAGCTGTTTTCCTTTTGTGTTGCTCTCTACAACTACCTGAAAGGAGCTTGCAGTGAGATGGGTGTGTTGGTCTCTTCTCCCAGGTAACAGGTGTCAGGATGTGCCAGGGGGTGGTTGTTGTGCCAGGAGGGGTTTATATTATATTTTAGGATTTTTTTTTCATGTAAATGTTTAAAAAACATATATGGATAGGGCAATTCAGGACATGGTTTAATAGTGAATATGGATGTGGTGATGGGTTCATGGCTGGGCTAGGTGATATTATTTATAGCCTTAATAGTTCTGTGATTTGATATCATCACTGTGTTGTTGATACTCAGCTTAACTGGGAATGTGTCCTGTTGGACAGTGCTAGTAGAACTACATTCCTTTACATTTTGCTCTCTTTATCATAGAATCTTAGAATGGTTTGGGTTGGAAGGGACCTTGAAGATCACCCAGTTCTAACCCCCCTGCCATGGGCAGGGACACCTTCCACTAGACCACGTTCCTCAAAGTCCCATCCAAACTGGCCTCAAATACTTCCAAGAATTCCATAGAATTCCTCAATTTCTAGGGACTATAGGTCAGTTAAGACAAGCACTCAATAATGCAGAGGACTGTGTGAAAACGCTTGAAAGTTTTTCTCAGGTTTCTGACTGCCTTTGTTTGCACCAGAAATATGAGAGACAAACTCAATTTTTTTCATAACCAAGTGATAACTTTTAATTAGATTTCATCAAGAATAAGGCAGTGCTGATATTAAAGAAAGGGAAGAATTTTTTGATTTCACTTGAGTTGGGCTTGAATAATGACGAGAGGTCAAAAGGATTCTTATTTTAACTAAATCATTTCTCTGTGTCCTCCACGTAATTGACTTCTAATGCTGCAAGGTATGATCCTTCTCACCTCATTTGATTTCTCATTAACACTTGTAATGCAGACTTTCATTTCCAGGAATTACTGAATCAAATGTAATTTTTGTTTGAGACAAACCACACCTCAAAAAGCTGACATTATGCATAAACATACTAGCCAAAGAATTCAATGAGGAAATCTGATGCTCCAAGTTAGGTCTTGTTGCATAAGATATGGCTAAAGACAACTTCAGATTTGTTTGAAATAGAAAGAACAGAGGTGAATGAAGTTTTGCAGTCGTATTCCTTCTGAGTTACATATTGTTGGGAGAAGGAATGAATGCTAGAAACAAGTCAAGGGGTCTGCAAATTTGTGACACAGGTGCTGGATGAACTAAACTGCGGGGCTCAAGGAGCCAGTGGTTCAAAGTTTAACAGGTAACCATTGGAATAAGGTATTTGCTGGGTTTGTTATGGGGCCCAATGCCCTTCATGACCCATCTGGACTACATTAAGGAACATACCCTCAACAAATTAATGATAGACACACACTTGGAGTAAATGGCTGCCAAGAACATTTGCCATTTTTAGGGTCCTTAACCAGCTGGAGGAAGGGGCTGACAAGGACCTCTAGAAGTTCATTAAAGATGGATGCAAAGTTCTGGAGCTGTAGCACAACCACCAGGTTCAGCAGTTCAGACTGGGAACTGACTGGTTGTGTCACAGCTTTGCTGAGAAGGGCCTGAGGTCCTCATAGATGGCAAAATGATCATGAGTCAGCACCTCTTAACACCTAACTTAGGTGCTAAAACAGAATACCACTTTTATGCAATTACTCATGAGTCTCGGTACCAGTCCTAGGGGTTCTTGGGCTCTGATACCTTCTAGACTGCAGCTGGGCCCTCCTCAGAGTGCCAGCAGGGGTACGGGGCAGGAGCTGGGTGTTTCTTCAGTCCAGGGGTTTTCCAGATGCCTTAAGGTCCCATCTGTGTTGCCAGAACTGATGCCTGGAAATGTGGAGGCCCATGGGCCTGCCACAGCTCTGCCCGCAGCCTTGCCCTGGAGGGATGTCCCTTGAATGGAAGGTCCTTTGAATGGGCTGTGATTACCTTATCTCAACCCTCCTGGAAGGATGCTCCTTAGGTTGGCACATCTTTTCTTATCATGGTGAGCTATCCCTGAAAAGCTTCTGTTATCCCACCATGCCCTAGTACCCATGTTAATCCTTTGTAACCATTGGTCTTTCCCCCTTGGTACCACCCTTACTTTCCCCCCCAAAAAACCCCGGTTTTTCCCCAGTTCTTGAGGGAGCTGTCATCCCTGGCTCCCTTCACAGAGCTGCTGGATAATAAAGGAATCTCTGTGGAATCTCCATCCAACGCTCCTGTCTCTCTGTCCCAGAGTCAGCCTGGGATAGCCTAGCAAGCAGAGCTGAAATCACTGAGCTGATCTCACTGAGAGCTGATCACTTGTGGCCACAGGCCACGCTTGCTGAGGCTTATCCAGCGGCTAGGAGACCTGCCAGAAGAGCCCCTAGAAGGCAGTTTCTTGGGGGACTCTCTCTGGGAAGGCTGGCAACTTTCTGGGTCTGGAGCATCGGATCTCCACGGAGCCCAAAGCAGTCAACATGGAAAGGCTGACCTGGAACAGAGACTAGACAGAGCAAAAGGAATAAAAATAAGTATTTATTTTATTTTACCAAGGATACACCTTGGGCAGTGCAAGAGCCCAGCTGGGGCTACATCCAAATCAAATCTACAGTGGATCCCGGTCACAAGTCTCTACACTTTTAAAATTTTTGGTTCATCTACATATTGGAGCCAATTGTCCAACCACAGCCCCAAGCTATGAAATATCAGCCCCCTGGCTTGCCCCCTTTCCCTCGCCATTGTTTATGCTTTTTGGGTATTGGGTGTCCCTGGTTCTCTAGCTAGAAAGGGTCTAGCTACCCTGCAAAAAGAACCTACCAAACCCAATAAGAAGGTTTAGAGTTACACACTAAGCAGCAGAGAATCTGAAAAATATAAAAACTAAAACCCAAGGCATCAATGTCCATGTGGCAGTGAAGGCTGGCCATCTGGGCCATGCTGATGAGAGCATAAGCAGGAGATCTAACAGTATGGCTGTACCTCTTTGCTTGACATTTGTCAGACCACATCTGGAGTTCAATTTACTTTTGGACTAGATGGTCTTCAGGGTATTCTTCTGACACGAATTCTTCTGTGTTTGTAAAAAATAGGAATTTTCAAAGTAACAGTTGAAAATATTATTTGGCACAGCACTGTGATGTATGGTGTTTTTATCAAAAAAATATGTCTGTACTTCATAAATGGATTGATTTCTGCTTCATTATGCTTAATAAGATTTTTAGCTGAGGACATGAGATTTTTTTGAGGATGGATAAGCAATGTGATAGCCTTAAGGCATTAACTTTAATATGAAGCTGTATGAAATTTTCTGAGATAATGAAGAGAAAGAAGAATGCGAAGAATTTATTTTTCAGGTTTGGAGATTTCCAAGAAGAGGAGGTACTTGGCTTTATACTGAAGCACAAATAGGAACCATAACTTTGTATTGTTAACTGTATTGGAGTGAAAATTAACTTAGTGTTAATGCCTAGAAATGTACAGAATTTACAGATTGGTGTCAGTGTGATTATGTTTTCAGATTCCGTAGCAATGTTAAACATCTATTTTCAGCTGGCTTATTTTGCCTAATATTTGATTGTTTCAGCATGTTGACTTTCTATCTGTATCTTTGCATCAAGAAAACCATCTAATCAAGAAATCATCTTTGGTTTTGCTACTAGTATGGAATAAACTGTGGGTTTGCTGTAAGCATGGATTAAATCATAAAAATCAGTGAAAGTGTCATTTTTTTCCAGTTTCTGCTGAAACTTGCAGTTGATTTTGAAAGGGTTTGAGTACAATAATGTTTTAGGTTGATTGAGATACTTATGTAGATACAGATACACAGAACCATAGATTCTTTCATAATTTTATATAGAGTTTTGAGAAAATGTGTCCCATTGCTTCAAAATCAAAACAGATTTTAAATTAAAGAAAAAAGAAAGGAAAAAAACCCAGCACCCAATGAAAACCATAAAACCATATCCAATATTTCTCCAGCACTGCTTGCATGAAGTTTTTTGGTTGCCACAATTTATCTTAGACCTGACTTGCACAAGTCATCTAAGATATCTTGCTGTCTCACTATTAATGAATCTCCTACTATTTAGAAACCACTCATTCTCTTGAACTTTCATTGCTAAGACTCTGAGTGAGTGTCTAATGTAACTTTTTAAAGAAAATATTTAGACTGTATTTTCAGGCAGTTTGAAAAAAAAAATAATTTGAACTTAGGGTGTAAGATCATTGGGATTTGTCATACACTGATGTTCTCCAACAGATCTGGTTACTCTGTTTTTATACAAAGCATATTTGACTGTTAAATACAGAGATGAAGAGTTGTTAAAAATCTGGGGGGTGGAGGGTTAAATCCCTGCTTAACTGGCTATACATCAAACATGGTTTAAATCTCAGTCTCTTTAGTCATTCAAACTTCCAAACATATGGATAAAGTAAGCAATGGCTGACACTCAGCAGTCTAATCACACCTCTCTGGGGAAATTCTGCATCAGGAAAAGGAATCAGCTTGTTCCAAATCATCCTGAAGTACAACAGAAGCACCAGACTAATGGCTCATATGTAAAATATATTAGAGACAAGCAAGAAGCTCTATTCTCTAATGTTTCATAGAAGGAAAGAAAGTAAACAGAAATTATCTTTGATGACATAATCAATGGGTGAAGGAAAATATAATAATTGTGGCTCTTTCCCTCTTTCTACTTGATATTTATGCACCCCTTAATTACATTCTCATTTTTAAATTTCTCTTGCTTTTTGTGAGAAATTCCTCAAAGTGCTACTTTCACTGGCAAGTTTAAAATGCTAAAAAAAGCAAGTGGTGAAAAAAGAATCATTGTCAAGCAGCATCCAAAGGGCTTGTTATTATTTGTCTAGAAGGACATCTTGGTTCAAAATTTCATTTGAACTTGTTTTCTTGGTTTTTTTTTTAATTTCAAAGTTAGTGAAAAGAGAAGACCTAATACTCATTGTCTGCTAATTCTCTAGAACTTACTCTGCCTAATTCTTTTCTGTTTAAGCTAGTCCCCTTTGTTTTCATATCGCCTATGCATGTTAGAATTGCATAATCCACTCAAAGATCTAAATATATACCAAGTATATACTTGGTACCCTGTAGGTGTTTATGAATATATAAAGGATAGGTATGCAGACATGTAGGAAGCTGAAAAATTTCATGCAAAAAAACCTTAGATGAAGTTTAGCAGAGCATATTCCTCCTTGGATACTGCAAAGGAAATAAGCCATGACATTCCCCATGGGAATCGTACACAGCTGTGTCGGTGGATGACGTAAGGAACTATTTCTTTATAGAGGCAGTGGTCAAACACTAGAACAGACTGTCTGGAGAAATGTTTGATACCTGCAGCCTCACAATGTTCAAGAAGCATTTGGACAATGCCCTTAACAACCTGCTTTAATTTTTGATCAGGCCTGAATTGGTCAGGCAGTTGGGCTAGATGATTGCTGTAGATCTCTTCCAATTAAGATTATTCTACTCTACTCTATCCCACTCTGTTCTTCAGAGCTGCATCAAGAGACTGAATTATTCCTATTGCCATCCTCCATTATGTCACCATGTAACTTCCCATATGAATGTGCTAAATTAAGAGAAAACTTCATGTTTTCGAATGTTCATCTAGTAGCTGCACTTCCAAGCCTGGGCTCAAGAGGGAAACGAGTATCTGCACAGCTTGCATATGTTCATTTATCATGTGAAAATAAATAAATGCATAAGAAGAGTAGATCCATTGCTGCCTTGTCTAGGTTAGGGGGTAAAATTTAGGGTTCCAGGAACTTTCTCCAGAGCCCTTTGAAGTTATCTCCCTGTCCTCATTAACTCTCTAAGAAACTTCAACTCTTTTTTTGGAGGGCTGTTTTGCTATTAATTGTTCATTGGCTTGCTGTGTTTGTTAGTCAAGCTGGCTGGATTTCAGTCTAGATTAATCTGGATTTCAGGGAAGGTTTGCCTTGCTGTATTAATTCCTGAAGTTCATACTTATCTCATTTGCCTTTTTGGCCTTATTGCATTCAAATCAGGAGGTCAAAATTCTCTGGATAGGCTCTGCTCTCTTTCAGCTCTTAGTGGATCGGATGCTTTAACTTTTTGATAAAAAAGCCAGGAGCTTACAGCTTCTGCTAACATAATTAAAGGCTTCAAGAAGTTCAGGGTCTGAGTAGTCTTCTGATGAGTGCTATAGGATTCAGCTGTTATGTGGAAGGCTTGGTTAATCTCTAGCTGTAAAAACAAGTACTGCTGCAGTAGTTTGGGGGCTGGATTCCTCCCCCAGATTTGTGACTGGGCTTCCTACGTGGGGTGAACATGGAGTGAGTAGGATCTGTGGAGGTGCCAATTGAACCAGCTAATACAGAAAAAGTAAGTGCAGAGGCATTTTGCTGCCTTCTTAGGGTATGATCTTGCCCTCTGTGTGTCTGGAGTGCTCAGGTTAGGTATCCAGACTGAGACACAGAGGTGTGCACTTCAGCAGTGCACATATGGCTTCCTTCCATGAGGAAAAGCACAAGAGTGAACTGATACTTTGTATGCACAGACCTAGGAGCTGGAATTCCCATCCGCACTCATTTAAAGTAATTTGTTGCTGTTACTGGAGGCAGATTGCTCTGACAGGCTTCAGAGTACCCTAAGTTTGTCCATTCCCTTGTAAAAGTTGTGTTGCTGAAAACTCCCAGGGTACCAAAGGCCAGATTGCTCAAGCTGGACCTTGGCCATATTGCTTCCAGTATTTAGTGTGGACAGGGACAATCCTGCCTTGTGCTTGCTGTGGCAAGATTGTGACTATGTTGTGCACTAATTATGTAGATGTGAATTAGGCAAAATGTGCTCAGACTCTAGAAAACAGAGAAGGAAATAATCAAGAGCAGGACTAGAAGTGTCTAGAGATATTCAAAGTAAAAAATCAATTTATCGTTTGTATACGGTGAAAACTGGACAAAACTGGATTTCAGATCTAAAGTTTCCTTGTTTTGGTACATAAATCAGACATATTTATATATTTTGGGGTTTAGTTAATACATTTCTTTGAACAAAAAGAATCGAACATCTCATTTCTGATTCAATTTAGCTCTGAGTATTCAATTCCATTAAGATTCTTTGAAAATATTATTGGAAGTTTCAAAAGTCTATGTCCAATTGTAGATTTATATCAAGCAGTAACCCTCAGACACATCTGTGGTCCAAAATGAAAGCAATTTAAAGAAGAGTTTTTCTTCTTTCTCCCATCCATGTTTGTTGAGTCCAGTGCAGAAATGGTAGCAATTACCAATTTAGCAATGCACATAGTATGAATTTATTTTTCCCTGGAAGTTAGATATGCCTAGATGGATAGCTAGTTGAAACAGGGAATGTTTTGGTACACTTATCTCCTTGGTTAATTGGAAATACCCTGCAATCAGTGGCTGCTCTGTAACTGATAGGAGTGAGCTGCTGAAACAACAGCAGTGGGTGATTTCATCGGTCAAAATTGTCAGTGACATTGATGATAAGGCCACTTGGCATCAATTACTATATAAATAAAATGTGGAGAAGGGAAGAAATGTCATGAGGACAAATGCATAAAATTTCGAAGAACTTTTAAATGCTAGAGCTGAAATGGCAGTAATTTCTCTTTTTTTATTGTGAAAGACTTAAAAAAAGACTATAAAAAGAAATAAATTAGCAATAAATGTAATGTGTCACATCTATCTCCTTAATTCTCTTGGTCTTGATATAATTATTCACTCTCACAACTCAATTATGAATTTTTAATATGACATTCAAGATATAAACTGAAATTGCTACTCTTGTCAAATTGGTGGAGAAAAGAACAAGTGGTCTACTCTGGTTACTGAAAGTGAAAAATGTGCATCAGAGGAGACCCCTGGTCATCTGGGAAAATCCACTAAAAAACAGAGTTGATGCAAGGCTTTTGTAGAAGTTATGCCACACTTCAGTCTGATAAATTCCAGTGACATCAAGAAGAGCAAGACAGGTGAAAAATTTTGAATTAAAATTACCTACTTTCATCTCTTCCTGAAAGCTCCAAAATTCTTAAAGTCTGATGTGATTTTTAATAAAAGCAGAAATGTTTAAGATTCAGACTTGAAAAGAATAAAGCAATGGAAGAGCTTTTTATTAGTCTCCTTGCTTAGATACTTTCATGAGAGCTGCAAGAAGTCTGCTGCTAATGAAAAGACATTTTGAGTAACCATTAAGAACTCAGTTTAATGTGATATATTAATTCAAAGGGGATAGTGAAATGCTAAATGCAAATGCTGTCCACCAGCTAAATGATTGCAGACTACTTTCACTCTGATTTTGGCTTCGAACTCTACTGCCTTAAATTTGCAATTGGGCTTAGTTTGGTAATAGAAGCCATTCATGTGCAGAGGTCCACAACTCAGAATTGCTGAATCCAGTGTTTAATGCGTGAAGATACCTCTTTGCTGGATAAAATGACTTTAAGTAAAAGCCTTTCCTTAAATTTATTCACTATTTCTGTGATTAACAACATCTTTAGTAGCTACATTTTCAAGAGGCAGAATCAGCTTTCATGTGCAGCAGAGATTACTCCTCTGTCTACACAATCATTTCTTTATAAAGGACCTATGCTCTGAGCTAACAAGCAGCTATTATTTCTACAAAGCTACGTGTGTGTGATTCTTAGAGAAAAATTGGACTCTGAGATAATTTTTAGTTATGGAGTGAAAGGTTACTTTTCAAAAATTGTCTTCAGTGTTAAATATCCCTTTCAATAGTCTTTAAATTTGGAGACAAAACCAATTGGTCAGAAAATTAATAGTTTCTTATTACAAATGTACTACTTTAATATTTTTGTGCTTCTGGGCTCTGGTTTTAATTTCATGTGAAAGCACTACATTTTCAAATTTATATAGAAAAACACATAGCATTTTGTTGCTATGGCAATATAGATCCCTATTTCTCCATTTATGAATAATAATAAAAATATAATTAAATCTAGTTGCATTTTTGTTCCAATATTTCCTGAAGCTAGACTTTCATGAAGATATAGTATACACTCAATTTAAACAACTTTATTGCCTTCTTTAACAGGATTTTATATTCTGCTTGGATTTTTTTTTAAAGCTCTAAGCATTGATTTTAGCTTATGCTACCCCATTGGCAAATATTAATGAATAAATTCAAAATGTGAAGCATTTTATTAGGACAGTCAAGCAGTGGAACATATTGCCCAGACAGGTTAGGATAAACTTCACCTTGGAGCTCATCCCAACAAATGCTACTTGAAGCAAGAGGCTGGACTGGGATTATTCTGTAATTCTTTTCTTTGGGTCCATCTTATTTGCAATTCCCAAGAGCCCAGTTTATGTCAGCTTGAAAACATAAAATGGGACTATGTGAGGAATTTTTTCCAAAATCTTCTGTATCTAGTTTAGGAATGTAGCTGGCATTGCTGAGAAAGTCTGCTCTCAAAGGCTTCATCACTGTGCTTCATTTCACTCTAATGTTGTTACTAGCTTTAATTAGTTTTTTGTTTTAATTTTGTCTTCTGTATCATTTGAGGTCACACCTTGACATTTTCCTTGGATCATTCAAGGAAATTCTTAGACCTGAAACATATAACTTTTTGGTTGTTATTAGCTTTTACTTCAAACTCCAGCTAGAAATCAGGTGTTGTAGTCTGATAGTGCCATATGATGCTATATCTTCCTTCCCAAAGGTGTCAAACTCTCAGGTTTAGACTGGAAGACTGTCTGGGAACACCCTCAGGCAGAAAGACACTATGAAATTAGACCTTTGACTTCATAGAGTGTGAGCTGAGCACTGCAAATTTGATCTGTGGAGCAGTGGGCACTTCAAAACAGACCATTCATCAACTGAGGTATCTATTTGTAGATACATATATAAATGTGTATGTATCTGTATATGATGCCTATATATGTGATATTTTTAATATAAATTGTATTTAAACATATATAAAACAGAGGAACCTCTGTTGCTTTTCATATATATGCATACCTGCTGGAGATTAGGGCCTCACAAGATTTTTGTAATGACACTGTTGTGTAAATTATTATCATGGTGAAAATTTCATTGCACCTTAAATTCAATTATAATATGTATCCTTCACATTCCTAGATGACCAGTTCAGGTCAGTTAACTATAAAAAAGGTAATTTTTCTAAATTGTATTTTATTTTCTGTCATGGATATTCCACATAAAACATATATATAATGCAAAAATAATTTAAAAATACTATAAAGTTTTAGGCATGTATGTATAAGTGCACAAATATATATATATATGTGTGGGTGTATACACAGCCATACAGAGAGCAAACTTAAGGGCTTTTTTTGCATGATGTTCTGTACTTCTAGGATTCCAGACAATTATTTGAGACTTTCAAATTAGAAAGATCTGTTAAAGGGGAGTTTGTCTTTATTATTCTGATCTGTCATTTCTTTTATGTAACAAGCCAGCTGTTATTTGAACAGCATCATTCATTTCCTCAATGGAATGATGACACTACAATCAGCCTTCATTATCTTCACATGCTCTTATATGAGAACTAAGTGCAGAGGAAATACTTTGTAATTACTCTAGGCAGATTTCCCACATGTTAGAGATGCCATAGATGGGATTAATGAATATCACTTGAAAAGGTTGAAGTAGACAAAAACAAAATTAGGCTTCAGTAATCGCAACATGCAGATGGGTTGAAATGCTAGTGGGAAAAAATCCCATCAGCAATTAAACTTGCTTCTTGGAACAGCAGATGTGCATAGTCTCTTTACTGAATATTGAGCACTCTTGAAAGAAATTTGTAGAGGAAGAATGCTGAAATACACACAGATCTGCTCAGGCAGGGCTGGGACAAGTGACAGGCTTGTGCTTACTTTATTTAGTAGGCATCATGACTTGCCCCCATCTCTGCCCAAAAGAATCCCAAAGTTCTGCTTGATATTCTTGCTACTTCTGCTGCTTTCTATTACGGAAAGCTCTTCCACCATCAGAGACCTGTAAAAGGACTGATCAAGGACAGCAATGATATGGGACGGATCGGCTCTTTAATCTCTGAGGAGAATCACTGGTCTGCAAAGGAGACATTTCTCAAGCCCTATTTTGTAGCAATAGCAGAAAAGTGTCTCGGCTTCCTCTCCAGGTAATCTTCAAGATTACTTACCAGTTAGAAAAATACAGCTGAAAAGCCACCAACACAACCAATTTAATCACCTAGAGGACTTGCTCTGAGTCACCAAGCAGGGAGTTGCAATGTAGAGAGGGAAATGCATCAGTGAACAACACAACTATTGGACCAGTTGTTTCAGTTTGTAGTGCTTGGTTCCAAGCCAAATCTGACTTGTGAGGTCCAAACAAAAGGTCCACAGCCATCACTGCAGGATGCCTCTTGTTACAAGACCTGGGAAAGTAGGAAGGATAAAGTGAGCAAGGAGGCACGTTGCAGGGTTTCTACTTGAGTGAATTTTTCATTGACAGCTTTTCTTCTCATATATTCTGCTGGTCCGTGTGTAGAGTGACATCAGAGCACTTGAAATAAGTATTCTAACTCCTCAGTTACTGAAAAGTGGACTCCAGCCTTTTTGGTTGTAGCAAGTGGAAGGAATTTGACTATTAGAGAGCTGTCATCTTCCACATTGTACAGAAGAAGTCCTCGACCTGACCCAGTGGTCAAAAATACATTTACTATAAAAAGGGGCTTTTGTTCGTTAAGGGTGAACTTAAGCTCCCTTCTCTCTCTCCTATGATGGGAAGAGAGTGGTTTCTGCTGTTCCCAGACCACAGGTAGATCTCAGGCTGGATCCAGAATCTGGCACTATGGACATGGTAGGTAGAGATGTATGCAGCCATAGAAGCAAAAACAGATAAAGAGATGCAGCATTTTAGAAATAACCAGGTGGACCAAGTCTTATATGTGATTTGATCTCAGAATCTATAATGACTTCAGCTCACATCTTACACCTAACAGTTATGAAAGAAGAGAAGAAATCTTTTGGAATTGCTTAGTTGCAGTCCAAAAGCACTGATCTGTCCCTGTAGGAAGCCAACTTTGTTCTTGATTGCAGTTATAATATGAAAAACACTATGTTTGTCACTGAAAGGTCTGTATGTGCCTACCTGTTATTTCTGTTCACTGTTATTTCCTCTTTGAGGGATGTGGGAAAACATGCCTGCTACTGTTATGTTTAAAACCTTGCTAGGAACAAAAGGGAACACTTTATATACATACATATATACATACATGCATATTGTTAGAACACATATTTATTTTTAGAATAAGCAAAATTATAACAATCAAGCCAAAATACAGCTAATTGTTAGTCAATTCCAGCAACATTAACTGTTGTAGTCTGAGGTAATATGGAAAAACCTCCACAATAATACTCTTAAAATGATTTTGAAGACAGCTTAGCAACATCTCCCCTTTTTCCTGGAGCTGTGCTCACTCTTGCAGTGTCCCTATGGACCTTACAGCAGCTAGTTCCAGTTACCCCCAAGCAGAGGAGTGTGCATGGAGGGGGAAAGGTCCATGACCTAGTGGGTGGTATCCCTACCCTTAGTGGAGGGGTGGAACTAGGTGATCTTTAGGATCCCTTCCAGCCTAAGCCATTCCATGATTCTATGAGTCCTGGACATCCTGCACCCTTCAGGAGGAGAACTACAGTGGTCGTAGGGGTACATTCCTCCTCTCCTTGGTCTTGGCACCCATCATGTTAACATGTTAACAAGACCTACTTTTACTCTCTGAGCATCACCCCAAATCCTTTGGTGGCTCTTGTGAACATGGAGGGCTGTTGTGCATCACACAGTAGCTACCCGAGTCTGTTGGATCTTTACCACACAGAAAGCTGCCTTCCCAAAAGCTAAAAATCAGGCACTAGTCCCTTGAGTATTGCTAAAACTAGCTCAAGCTCAGAGAAATCCTGAGTGCCTCCACTGTCACTTCTGTATCAAGCCTGTGATCTTGTGTGACTGAATTACATTTATTAATGCACAATACCACTCTGTGATTAGTGGTGGTGAACAGAAACTGTTACCCTATTCAGCAGTGACTATTCAACCTGTGAATAACTATATGGGAGTGGTGTAAAGCTTACGTCTTTACCCTAATAAAATAATCTTCAGTTTTTATTTCCCTTTGGTTTGCAGCACCTTTCTCCCCATTCTACAGTCAAATCTCTTTTCATATGAATGCAATTTTGAGAAAAATATTTAGAAATCACAACTGCTGTGAGCTCACAGCAGCCTGGTTTGAACTGAGGCAGTGCATACAATAAAAACCTGCCAGCCAATGTCAGGTATTTATGGAATTTTCCACAGGAGGAAAAATTAGTCGGGTATACCCTCTATCGATTTTCTGTTTATTCATCAATTTATATTTAGGTCAGTATGTATTCAATCATTATGTCCATGTCCTTTTTTGAACCCTTGTACTTTTCAGAATCTTATTTTTAACTAATGATTTGTGAATTAAACCACAAAAAATGTGTTATTATGTGTTCGTAGTTCCACAAGAAGCTGATCTCCAGTTCTGGGTAAGGCCTTAACTACATGGCAACTGGATTCCCGTGAGTAGAACCCTCCAAACAGCTGCCATATACAGCTTGTTTTGTCCACAGTCTCATACACAGCTTCCCATCTCTGCAAAAGTCTTTCAAGCATAGATAAAGAATTAGTTGCAGAGATCAGCAGATGGTTTTCATTGTTATTATTCCTACAGGCACCTAAAATGGTTAAATCAATGAGCAGGCTTTGGAATGGTATTTTCTCTTCTATTTTTCATTTTTGTTTTCAAAGTAATTTAAACATCTCCAGATTTCCAAATTAGACTCTGTATGTGGTTTATCTATTTCATCAATACTCTTACAAAGAAAATCTTAGCTTCTGCTTCAACCTGTGCCCCTCAGTCATTTCTGAAACCCTAGAACTTAAGAGTGCCTTTCACACCTTCTTGTTATCAGATTATTGTATATATTTAGAGAGAGATGATAATTTCAAAAAATCAGAAAAGTGGTAGATTTAGGGTTGTTATTGTCAGCTAGCAATCAGTCTGCCTTATGCTTCCTATGAGAAGACTTTTTAAAAATGCTTATGAGTCTTCCTAGATAGAGATGTTTTAACTCAAATTCTCCAAGCTGACAGCCTGTTTCTGCCCAATAGATTTATTTATTTTTAAATAAACTTGTAAATGATTTGGTAACATTAATGGAATGGAAAAATACATTTATTTTACTCATGTTAAAAATTTTAGTCTAGTTTTTTTTTTCTTTTAGATGACCCATCGTGCATGTGTGCTTTTGTGTGTTTTGGCAGGCAAGTGCCTTTTCTCTCTATGTAAAAAGCTGCTCAGCTTTGGCCTTTGAAACACCAGTTAGCTTATGTTCCAGTGATATCCTCTTCATACAGCTTTTCAGGATAAAGCTTCCCAAAATCCCAGCTGTAGCAGGTGTAGCATGTGGTTGAACAACATCATAGTTGTGACCTATTCTTATTGTGCCAAGCCCAGGTTTTAGATCTTAGATGCCTTTTCTTCTCCTGTGTGTTTGGTAAGAACTTTCTTGCTGGGCCCAAGAAATCTGGAAAAAGACTGAGTTGTTCATAAACCAATAAGTTAAAATAGCATTGGAAAGTAGGGATGACCATGAAATGGCACATGGAAACAGGGTGTGGGGCATGGGATGAGATGCAAGGTTGAAGATGGCAGAAGCTTGTATTGCAGGATATGGGAAAAGTGGGACTGGAAGTGAGGATTGAAGTAGTGCATTTGTCAAGGCAGGAGGTTGAGGGTGAAAGTGGAAGAGGTAACATAGAGGAAGGAAATTAAAGTCTACTGTGGGGGAAAAAAATGAAAGAAAAAGAAACGGCAAGCTCATGAGGCATCTGGATAAGAAGAGTCGAGTTGGGAATCACTGTCCCGACGGAAAAAATGTAACAGAGCAGGAAGACATGCCCCGGCATTGAGGCAAGGTTGAGGGGCAGGGAAAATGGATCTGGGTGTAGTAGAGCCATGGATGAAGAGCTAGATTAAACAAAAGCTGGCAAAAAGTCTGGGTACTAGAGATTCAACATCGTTAAAAGGGAAGTGCTCAAAATATTGTTGGCTGTGGGCTCAGGAGGTGGTCCTGATTGGGAGAAAAGAATTGTTCAGACAAGGAGGTTTTCACTTACATTAAAAATTGGAGAAATGGGACAGACAGCCTGAGGCTATGACGAGACTGAGTGACAGAGAAGGGAAAGACTGCAGATGGGGACACTTACAAATGGCAAGGTAAAATTAAATTAGAAGGGAGTCAACAGAACAGCCTGTATGAAAGCAGAAAACTCCTACCATAGCCTGAATTTGATAAAAAGTTCAGTCAAAACTGCACAACCCATGACCATGTTTATATTCCATACCTGAACTAATATAAATTTGCAAGCCCACAGATCTCTCTGGGCTGTTTCATTTGTGCTTGTCACCAGGAGGTATTAGGTTAGGAAATGTACCACACTAACAGAATTATGATTCAGCTTCCTGGTGCCTTTACTAGCTCAAATATTTCTGTTTAACATTGCACAGTCCTTGGTATTTTCCATGTTTCTTGAGTTCCAGTTGTTTTCTGTGTCAAACCTATGTGAATCACTGCTATTACTAAATGCTTGTGACTTCAAATTACAGTGCTGGTAAAGTTCTGATTGTTACAGTTTACCTTCTTAAAAACCTAGAGATTTTTACAAAAACAAAAACCACTCTGCACAAAAATACATAAAAAGAACATTTTTCGAGCTTGAAAAATCACTGTGCATGAAAATGCCAAGTACCAGAGCAAAACCTGCTCATGATGAAGAGGACAAACAATCCTTTTTCACATGTCTTTGCTGACGTGGCTGAGAGATTTTTGCTGTACTGTGCCAATATAAATTTTACTTGTGGAAAGATAGAGCCTCAGCCCAACTAGAAACCTGAGCACAGAGCAAGCAACAATAATGCATTTTACCAAGTTTTCCTTAGAAAAATATTTTGCGGATTAATTAAGATCTCTTTTCACCTCTGTGGTTCAGTGGTTGATCAGATCTAGCATTTAAATAGTACTCTCATTCTTAAACTAAAAGACTGGGAAGGAATAAACTAATGAAACATTTACTTTTCTATATCCCTTTTCGTCTTCTACTATGCATTCCACAAGCACAAGGTTTTATACAAGCTCAGTAAACCAGTTGTGAACCAAACCAGGATAATTTGGTTTTGAATAAGGCATGTCATTAGGGTTTCTTTTTTTGAAGAGTAATGAAAAAGTAGTTTGTGAGATGACAGCAGATGTAAAAACCAGACTGAAGCTGTCAGCATGGATGCAGCAGTGCAGCGGGATCCTGCCTTTGAGAAAGGTCAGTAGAATATGCAAACAGCTCACACAGCATGGAGATGTTGCTGAGGATTAGGGCAGGAGTGTAAGTACAACAGGAAAGCAAACGAAACATGCAAGCACAAAATTCATAGAGAAGCACATTTTACCTGTGACAAGGGATGTCAGCTGTAGCAGACAATGCTGCCAGTCGGGCAGGCCATCACACCTCGCTCCCTACAGGGGAAAGAGGATGGCTCACCTCTGCAGACAGCCCACAGGGAAGCTAAAGCCCACTGAAATAAATCAAAGCTCCTTTACTTCAACGTGCTTTGAATTGGATCCTAAGACAACGCATCCCTCTGGTTTTCATGTTGTGTGAGCCTACATCTCCCAGCAGGCTGGGATGAAAAATCCTTGAGAGACATTGGTGATTTAACAGAACCACATTATGGATTATGTTTATTTCAGGCCCTCTTAATTTCAATCAATTTGTCCTAATTTCAATCAATTTGGAACAATAAGTAGGAATACATGTCCCCTGTAGTTTCTCACAGAGAAATCCTAAAATAGATTTAACCAGTTTAAGAGCTGAGTCACCTTTGTTACTGTTGGTATTTCTACCAGGCAATTCTTTCTACCAGACAATTTCTACCAGGCTATAATGGAGAGCAATGGCTCCTCATTTAGGTGTCTTCGTTGGGTCTCTGGAGTCTGGTAGAACAGGAGGATACAGAAACAAGTCCATGCACATTTCATACTGAAGCCTGAGAGATTAGGGCAGCAATAAAATTCTCTATGATCTGGATTAAACAGCCCAAAAAAGGGGAGGGGTGATTTGAAAGCTTACTGACTGCTAAGGGAAAGGATGGATGAAATTAGAGTTCCTGAGTTTTTTCTGTCCTTTGACAGCCACAGACAAAGTATGAAATTATCCCCTTGGGACATATAATCTTTTTTCATATTGATGAAGGTTTGCCCTCTATAAAGATCTTTTCCATTTTACATTTTCAGATAGCATTGTATTATTTTATTGTTCTCTGCCGCTAATGTGGCAATCTCACCCTATTAGCCCTCTGGATATATTACCAATCCTAAAATGCCATTTTTCTCGTGTGATACAATTGCCAAATAGAAAGAATTCCTTTTAGCTCTGGCTGGAACAACCACAATGCCTATTTTTTTTCTTGTCATTCATGTTAGTTTCTTGTATGTTTTGACTTTGCTTTATAGGTTGGATCAAAGTCATCAGCTTCTTTCATGGAGATATCCAAAAGTCATCCTGTGAAACAGCAGTACATCCAGTAGTAGTGTGAATAAGGTAACTACAGCTTTTACAAAGTCAGTATCCCACTCTGATCTAATACAGTTTCAATTTGTTTCCTGTGGATTTTATTTTTTATTTTTCAACCATCTTTTCTCAATGTAATTTCCATCCCTAGAGAGGCAAGAAAGATTAGTCTGATTGTTACAAACTGAGAGCTTCTTCCCTACTCACAATATCTTCTGTTTTTCTTAAATTTTTATTATTAGTCTCCTTGGGTTTTAATTTCAAATGAATACATTTTTATATTGACAGCCTGACCTTTCTCAAATAGTTACACATTTTTTTCCTCAGGTACTTGTTGAATATAATCAAATTCCAATGCATTTATATTCATTATGTAAATGCCATTATTTATCTCCCATTTGTTCACTTAGTGGAAATTGAAAATGCTAAACTACTAGCACCACTTACAGCTTTGTAGTCAAAGCAAAACCATCCACACAACAATTATTTCCATAAACATGAATGTCTCATTCAAACCAGGAAGCAGCATGCCAGTCCATCACTGTGTTCCTCAGCAAAGGAGTGCAGATGAGCAGTCTGCAGAGCTTGCAAATGGAGAGAGAGCAGCAAGAAGGAGGGGTGGAGTGGGCTGTAGGAGAGCCAGAGCAGAGAGACTCATCAAAAAGCAGGGAAAGCAAAAGAAAGGGAGAGACAAGACCAAGAGATAAGTAGTGAAAAACAAAGTCAGAAAGGAGAAAATCAAGGAGAATGAGAAACAGAGATGGAAAGGAGAGAAAGAAGGGAAGATAAGGTGACCAACAAAAGCCCTGAGGAGATAAATAACCAGCATATTCATCAAAATATCCCCTACTTATTGAATCTAAAGGAGCATTCTCTGTCGTGAACATCCTAGAGCCTACATGAATTAAAAAGGAGTGAGATAGGCTATCAGTCAAACGTGCAAGATCAGAGTTTCTAGGGCCGCAAATTTAGGATACAGGAAAGCCTGTCTTCAGGTTCCCACTACCAGATCAAACTGTTGCAGCTGTAAGGAGCAAAGTGCTGATCCCATATAATCTTTCAGTGCTGGCTCAAATTAAAGCAAAACTTCTAGTATGCTAACTTTGTACTATTAACAGGCTTTATCACGTGTCATCTGTCTTTCCACAGCTGACATAAAGTCAGCATACCAGCATAAATCTAACATCAAACTCATATTGCATGCTCTGGCTAATTCAGCAGAAATGTATCCACGTGTTCATAATTCCTTAAAGTGCTGTTCCAGGAGGGCATAAAATTGGTAGTAAATGGTCTTGATACACTTCAAGTGTTGTTATGAGCAGAGGGAAACATACTGTACACCTGAAATGAAGCATTTACTCTTAGTAAAATTAATATCTTAACAGTCTTAACAATTAAATCTGTTACAAAAATATATGTTCATTGTTCAAATTAATACAGAGATATCTCATCAGCAATAGCATTCAAATTGTTTGTGTCTCCTTGGTGCTATTTCACGTATTTTCCAGCAAGAAATATGAAAGCTGAACAGAAGCCTCCATCTTCCCCACCTGACACAAAGGGCCATGTCCCAAAATGACTACCAAGGTTTGTCAGTCCTTTGCCTCATGCAATAGCCCTGCAAATGAAGTTATAAATGGAGAGGCATTAGCCAGTCCATTGACCACAACACAGCCATTAAAGCAAGCTAAGGTCAGCTCTAGCAAAGGCAAGGCCAAAACTACTTAGACCCTGAGCCCAAAGGTTGCAGATTTTTACTGATAATGGAAAAAAATATGTTTATGGGGGTACAGTTTCAGTGTTGTGTGTTCCTTTTAAACTCTTTGTAAAACTGTATGATGCTCTGTAAATCTGCTTTATATCTCTGGCACTTGAAAAGATGTCCAATAGGAGTTTTATTTTGATTTTCTCTACCTGACAAATCTCTGCTATGTATTTGTGAGCTCAACTATCAGTGTTCCAAGGATTAATGTTTGAAATGTTGGAGGTCTGAACTTCCATGCTTCTATAGGAGAAAATATCCCTTCTCTTCTCTGCAAAGCATTTAGTTTAGCCTACCCTGCAGAAATCACAATCACATTAGTTCCATCTCAATTATTGCAGTTGAATTCTGTTAGAATCTAAATTTATTTCACAGCAGAATGTATCTGTGTGTTGTTAACACCTGACTGCTGAAAAGTACCAGGCTTATTTCACTGGGACCTTTGAATGATGTTTTCTAGTTCCTACTAAAAAGGAGTGTCTGGGCAAACAAAACCCCATGAGTGAAGTGCTGACAACATCTGCTGTGCTTACCTTTATCTAGCTGCAAATTTTGGCTGGAAACTCTCCACACCCCTTCCTTCCCCCTCCTTTTTTGCAGGTCTGCCAAGCATGTATAAAGAGATTATTTCAGCAGATGGTGTTCCTCATTGTTATTCCTATTTGTATCCAGGGATGTTTGAGTCCATGGGCACAAGAATGTTATTGCCACTGCTGTTGTGGTTCCACTTTGGCTTGAATTTCTAAGTGTCTGTACAGCCAACATAATGTGTGATACCTCCTAATTAATAATTCTTGGCATCCAGCATTGCTCTTGATACTTTCAAAGTTGTAATGTCTATCTATATATTAACAGGTTGCTTGTGCTACATTCTGAGTCTGTCTGGAGAAAGAAGAGCATGCAGGTGATCTCTATAAGCTAGTAAAGAATGCTGAATCATAAAAGAGAATATACTAACCCCTACATACAGGGAGAAAAATGTTAGATCCTGCCTTGTTTAGTGCCCATGTTGGAAGGTGGTCATGTTACTGTAAGAAGAATTACTTTGCAAAAGATTGTTTAGAAAGCATATTAAGGACAGAAAAACTGGTGAGTTTTTTCCCCTATATGACCTGCCCAAGTCAATTTAAACAAATCTGAAAGCAAAAGTCCTCTCTGAGTCTCCTATGACCTAGCCTGTGTCTTCTACAAGTATATATCTTCAACATGCTTCAGATTATTTATATGAGTGTGTCTGGAAATATGTGTCTATAAGCCTAAATTCCCACTGTAGTCATATAAAGAAATCTAGAACAGTACTTCAGTGCATAGAAAAGTATCCAGTACCATGTGGAATACTCCTAAGGGCATCCATACATTCCTATTTGTCTGCTGAATTTCTCTGTAAAACAGAGAAAATAATAGTTGAAAACCAATCTACTGATACCTTTGAAGACCTCCAATAAATGGACTGCCAGGGATAAAAATAATTGTCTTTTCAGCAGTGTATGATGCATGAGAAGTGACAGAGACACAAGTTATCAACAGGAATAGAAATTACTGAATAGACATAATGACCACATCATCCACACCGTGAGGATGAGTGTTTCTTTGAAATAGAAATTTAGGACTGAATCATAATGCATATGTTGCAGTGGTAGGACAAAAAGTGACGTTTCACTAAAGGATATAAAATCTGCATCCTGGATTTTGTCTCCGTTGCAAAATTATTATTCCCTCAGTTAAATGTATGGGTTATATGTTTGCAAGTTAGCTTTAAAACTGTCACTTAATGCTTTTCAAATAATGCAACAGGCCTAAACTTTGAGTGTTTGGCCAGAGGCACGCTTTGCCTCCAGGTAAGATGCAACAGCAAATGAAATTTGTTTGGTTTATTTATCCTAACACCCTAACATACAGAAATGAACTCTAATGTCCCTTTATTATAATATTTTATTGAGAATATAATATCTTCTTGGTTTTAAAGGTGTTGACTTTAAAATTTTATGAACTGCTATGATGTCAAGTATGTATCTTTGGTAATCAAAATTAATAAGTTTCCTTCTCTATCTTCATTCCGAGGTTACACAGTGTTACATCTAGCCATATGCAGTTGTGAAAGGGAACTGGGATATGATACACGGTCTATAAAATGTGGCATTGCTGACTGAATCAAATACAACAGCTATGGTGGTCTTCAGGACCTGGCCTTGCAATCCATTAATCAAGATGCAAATAACTGTCCATGTGGCTAAAACATCTAATTGCTAAAGTTCATTTTTACTTTCTAGTGCTACATTCTTAGAATAGATTAAAAAGCTAAGAGCTCAGACCTCCTCAGGTCTTCACTTATGGAAGAAACAAAAATTATTCTCTCCTTTCATCTAAACCCTTCTGACAGGTAAGGGAAGAATTATTTTCAAATTTTTCCATTTGGAAATGACAGCTACATTTCAACACCATTATCTGCCTTCAAGCTGTGTTCCTCTGCCTACCCAAATCTTTGTTCTAGGTTCTGTCACATTTTCAACAATTCAGGGAGTTCATTTTAAAAGATGCCAGACTGGGCACAGCCTGTTGGAATTCATGATATTGGACAGGGTGAAGTCAAGAGAATTTTGAGTTAATATTTTCTCTGATTGAAAATTGGAATAGACAGACAAATCTTAGCAGTCCAAGACCAGAATAAAGTATCTCACTGTGACATGTGCATATATGTTTTCTATGTATTTCATTGCAGAATGTGATTGATAGTCTTTAAGACTGTGTTACTTCTTGAAAGCTCTGAAGGTGTTTCATTTACATACTAGGGAATGTTTTGGTGTTTATTCCAGGTATTTGCATTGTGTGCAAAGGAACTCCCTACCGGCTATGAATTGCTGGGTGTTAAGTGGAACAGTCCTTTAGTCCCGCCTGCATGCAGAGAGTAATTTGTGAGCAAGGAATTAAAAGCCTATGTTCTAATATAACAGCTGGCAAATCAACATTGTGTTTCATTCATTCAATTAAACTACACAGTACAATTTTGGATTTGGTCCAAGTCCTACCCTAGAAGAATATGAGTCTTTCACTGAGAGTTCAGTGCAGTCCTCAGTGACTTGCAGCTATCAAATAACATGCAGCTCCCACAGCCCTGGAAGATTTATGACCTTCACTCTAAGCTTGACTACAGCTGTTAGGTCCAGACTTTTAGAGGGCTGAGCCTCTGACACTCATTGAGTAGATGGGCTGCATTTGTCAAGCTGACTAATCTCATATAGAGTTGATGTGAATCATTCTTCAAAATACTGTTAAGAGATGCTGGATGTCAGACATGAAACAGGCCTGTCATCACTTGCTCCAGTGACAGGCACATAGGAGCAAAATACTCTGAAACATGATAACAATTTAAAATATTGGCAGGTACAAGAAGAAGAAAATTTACTTTTTCTTTCCCCACACAAACTGAAATGATACATATCAGCATGCTATGGCAAGTGCCTCTCCTTCCCTTATGGGTCAATAAATGAATTTATGCTAAATGATCATGTCTCTTTGTGTTCCAGAGGAACTCTCTGACTTTGCCCAAAGTCACCATCCTATATGGACTCCATATTAATTGTTTCAAGGAATTATTTACCATGTATTCCTCCCCAAAATAATCCCAACCTAAACCTCCTAGCATCATTGTTGCACAATATTTTTTTCTAGGTGCTGCTTTTATTTTTCATGTTACTTGCCTCATTTCTCTTCGAGCTGGTTTGAGACGATTCACAAGTAGAAGTCTAAACTGTCTGCATATGTAGCTTCATTTTCCCACCATATTTTTAAAGCATATCACGATAAGATTCAGAGATTGTATTTCAAAATAATTTCATGTATTTTTTTTAATCTGCAAGAGTTTTCAAATATCAACTCTTCTCTTAAAAAAAATTTAAAACCCAGTTTTCTTTCACATAACTTTAAATAGATTTCTAGATCCTTTCCATGTTTCATTATCTATTCCATGTAATCACCTACCTGGTTTTTTGGTTTTTTTTTTTTTAATTACAGGTGAACTTTTTCTCTACACACTGTATATACATCTGAATGACAGATGCTTTCATTGTTGATATACCTGCTCACATCTTTGTTTACTAAGATAAATAATCAAACATACAATCGAGCATAAGTTACTAAAAGCACACCTAGAAAACAGATAAGACTTGTTAGTCTGTGATAGACAGAAGTCAGTCTTCGGGCCATGACCAGATTTAAATGATGCTATCAGAAATTTCCATTAATATGTTTTTCCTGACTCTATTATACATTGTCAGAATACATGCAGACATTGTTTCCGTGGGAATACAAAAGGACAAATGAAGGTATTCCTATTACTATCAGCCAAACTTTCAAACTTTCTATTTCATAAACTTTTCACGCATCATTTCTCACAGGGAAAGAAGGTACAGCCAGGATGTAGATGGAATATGATGAGAGCTTTCTTACCAACAATAAGCAAAAAGCTACATTCTTTCATGATTTTTCATGAGGGTCAACTGGTTACCTGGAAAAAACTTTCCCTCTCTATTATTACCTGCTTTATCTTCTTCATTAATGATAAGAACCTGGAAGCAGAGAAAGATTTAACAAGAGTTGTTAGTGATTTTTAAAATACACTAGGAAAAATGTTAGTTTAAAAGTTCACTATTAAAACATCTGTTTTAATGAAAGGAGGAAGTTGTCAGATTTGCCTCATTTAGCTTTGATTTTTCTATGTGGTATTGTATAACTCCAGTTTGGTGCAGCTTTGTGCAAAAAACTCTAAATACCTTAGATTTTTAGAAAATAAGATTGGACTACTTTAACTAATTAAATCTGATCATACAGTGAACTTCAGAGTTAAATTGATTTGCTTTGTTGTTATCTCTTCAATTCTTGCAAGTTCTTGCTATGTCTATTTGATACAAATCACAGTAATTTGTATTGACGTGAGTCATTGGAAACACTAAAATGTGAGAACAGAGAGGAAGACCCCTCACAGGAATTTTATTCCTGCTTAGTGAAAAGTGAACCAATACTTCCAAAACACAGGAGAGAAATTGCCTTAGTTGCAGATAAAGGACAAGGCATAGGACAGCAAACACCTCTGCTAGTGAAGAAAAGTGCCTCTGATTCTGACCTTTGTTCACTGTATTTTTAACAGGAATTATGGGTTTACTGAACATTTGGACACGTATGGAGGAAAACAAGTGGAGGAAGGCTGGTGAGACTAGCAAAATGGGAACATCTTCCATTTCAGAGGTAAGGAAGCAGTGAAAAAAACAAGAATGACAGAAATCCCTAAGCTTTTTCACTTTCTCTTCCTTGTGTTTTGTACCATCCTTTCTACTCTTCTCCCCTCAGGCTGACCTGTGTGAAATGTACAGCTTCAACCTGTATAGTCTTGGTAGGAGGAATAGTTATTTGACACCTGACTGAAAGGCAGTCACATGGAAAATGGGAAGCTCGGTTAGTGAGGTCTAGGACTTGAGAAGCTGGTGCCAAGGTTCCTCTATGATAGGAAAGTGCATCCCTTGTCAATCACTGCATGAATCCTTCTTTTAAAGTGCTGAGAATAATTTTGAGCTAACAAGATAGAAACCACATAAGAAGCCTTTCCCCATACCCTTTACCCATGTTTGATACTGTAATTCTAACATTCTACCCCAGAGTGAAGTGTACTTCTAACAGACAGCAGCTGAGATGAAAGCTGACATCTGGGACCTAAAAAGTCACTTTTACTGGAGAAATCTAGGAATATTTGCCTTTCTCTTTCTATCTTAAAAAAAAAATCTCAGCTGTGAACAAGGGAATTCAAGCCTGCTAACCAGATTCTACTTAAAATGCCATTCTGTGACAATCTGCCTGCTTAACTTTGGCACATAACTTGCAGTGAAACTTCAGGTGTTTAAAGAAGTTCCCACCTTCCCTCTACAGTCTGTCAATGGAGAGAAGTCACTCAGCTAAGTCTGTTTGCTAGTTTTAAACAATACTCCATGTGTCTAAACTTGGGTAAAAAAGGTCACCATGAAGGCTTCCAAAAACGCCTTCCTGTTGCCAAAGAAGAGAACTTGCTCTGGAGGCACTCTAACATTTGGAAATATGACAAGCATAGAATGTCTGTGATGGTGGCACACTTCCCATTTTACACAGCCTAGAGATAAAAAAGGAGATTCCCTTCCTTGTCCTCCAGTTCCCCTCATCCTTTCAGAACCCCTTGTCCTTTCTGTCTCTGCATCCAGCTTCTGCCGTGCTATTCTCTCCTCTTGACTTGCTTGTCTGCTTCTCATCAGGGTTTTCTCTCTGCTGACTGTACTCCTTGCTTCTGCTGATCTCCAGTTCCTCTAATGTCGAAGTAGAGACACTTTACATAATGTTTGTAAAGAACTGCCAGTATATAGTTTACTTCACAGATTTTCAAATTCCTGAAGGCCATCAATCTCCAGCTGATAATATTCCATGATGGAAGTGCTAACATACATAACTTGGTACTTTCTGGAGACAGTGTGCAGAAAAGTTAATGTTTGCTTCTTGGCTTCAGTGGGGTCCTGCCCTTTTTGTAGAAGGAAGAGAGTATATTAGGATGGGTTGCAGATATCCATGTGGCACCTGGCAGAAGCTTATATCTGCAGGCTGTTCACTGTTGCCTCTCACAGAGCACTGGCCTGTAGGCGGTCTGTCCAAGCACCCTGTGGAATGACTATTGAATCTGTTTATGAAGAGTCCATCCTTAATGGAAAACACAGATATGTGAGAGTGGGTTCAATAAATCAGATGTTGTAGGTTTGATTCATGCTTAAATACCACAAAACATTTCCCACTGCAACACTGATGGAGCAGCAGGAAGGCAGAGTAACATGCTGCTGGGGCCGTCTCCTGGTACAGAGAAGACTCTCAGACCTGGTTGATCCCAGTGTGCAATATTTCTTTGCTTACCTGTTATTTCTGGTATTTTATGTATGGCTGGGAATCAATGACTATAATTGACTATACTGACTATAGAGTAATTGACTGTATTTTGGTCATATCCTGCATCAGCCCAAGAAAGGACCAGCTCCACACTCATCTCCTTCAATCACAGCATTAGACAACAATGTATTAGAGTGTAAAATGAAGGAATTTAATAAAAGACAAGTCATTATCATGTCATACGAGCTGCAGTCCCATGAGGCTTCTGCCAAGCCCAGTGAAGAAAGCTTTCATGATCTCTTCCAAAATCATACAATAAACCGGTAACTATTTTCTGACAGTTTTTGAGAGGATGCTACTGGGTATGGTTAAAAATTAACATTTTAATGAATAACTTTGCATGAGAATTATTTACATTTAACCAATACTAAGATAGGAATGAAAGGGAAAATAATAAAAATTAGTTCAATATGATAGACTGAGAGAAATATTCCTGCCAGGGTTAATACAGAAAACAATTCAAGATCTAATAAATACTAAATATTAAATATAAATCAAATAAATTATCAAATGGAGAAAAAGTAGAGAAGAATTTGTAAAACCTCTCTGAAGCATGTAACAAACAGGTTGAAAACTGCTGACCTGCCTTGGAGACCAAATGAGTACAAAGACATCAGCCATAAGTAAATTGGAACATGGGTAATAGGGAGGTGACAGATTCTTGTGAATTAACTATTTTCTGAACTTTCAAGGTCCCCTTAATAATAAATGATATTTGAAAGATTTCTGTATTCCAGTATTAGGGGTTTGGAACATAAATTGTTTTAAGGATTTAAGCACTATTTCTGGATTTTTTTCAGTGGAAAAAAATTATTATAATGTAAGAAAAGCACTTTAGCCCACAGCATCAAAGCCCCTACTAAAAAGGAGGTCTTGTGTTCCTGCAAGACATTGGACTTCCAGTATTTCAGGAATGTTATGTCTTTTAATACTCTTGTTACATTAATATTTTCTTGCAAACCTGTTGTATATAACCTGATGTCTATCGACGAAGCAGGGAAGAAATAATAGGATATCAGAGACAGCAGGGGGTCCATAAGGATACAGTACTGGGAAAATGAAAGGCAAGTGAATAGATGAATGGAGAAACATTGGGAGGAAAATAGGGGGAAAAAGTAGAGAGAACAGTGAACACAGCAGGAGACTGCTATGAAGAAAGGAAGTACCATAAAAGCAAATGAGAAAAAGCACAATGAAAGAGGAAAGGAAATGATTTAGCTGGGTTGAATCTAATCAAAACAGTCAGAAAGATGTGGATTTTCTTATTAAGCAGAGACTTCAAGAGACACAAAGCCTACTAAATGGCTCTCTGTCATCTGTTTTGCAGGTATGCCTGTGGGAAGAAAGAAGCAGACAGGACAGAAGAAAGTAGAGAGAGCAGGACAAAACTCATGCTTCTCTAACTGGTTTTTGGTTTTCACAGCTCCAGACTGTACACAGAATTACCCTAAGCATCTCAGCACCCACTCAAAATTCTGCAGCAGCTGAACTTCAGCTCAAGCTGCTGTGGTATCTAAGAAGGAAGTGTAAAAGTCAAGTCAGATTCAGGGTCGTCCTTCTTCTAGCTGTATTGAGATTGAAATTGCAATCTGTTTTCTGAGTAGATAATAACTGATTGCATCATTCACAATATCCCTTCAAAACATATTCTGTCCTTTTACGTCCAATGGCAGAAACAACTTTTTATGTATTCTCTGCTAGCTTTTAAGAAAAGATAAAACACATCAAGATCGTCTACAAAATAAGACCCAGCCTATCAAAGTAGTGTTCATGCATTCTTTTCAGAGCACGCTGATTCTCTGCCATTCTGGTTACCTGCAAGAATGATTAATAACCTTTGCATATTGATCATGATGAATGCCAGTTTTGTAAGTGGAAAATTCCTGAGAGAAATGTACCTTTTAGAGCTTCCACTCACAATCTTGGGCACTTTAGGCACTCTGGTAGAATTTTCCACAGCAGTAAGGGATCATATTTCAGAGATTTAAAGTAACTTCAGTGTCAACACACATTAAGATAGTGGTGTCGTTATACATGATCACAGCCCTTCTAGATGCCTACGTGGTGTTTCTCTGCAGATGGCTCAGTCACTTAAAAAAAACCGCTGAATGTGACAGTACCTACCACATCAACTATGAAAAGTGGATATAGCAGCTCAAATTCTTTGATACTGTAACTCCAGGGGAGGGAAAGTAAGCTATAACATCTGTAAGCTTTAGCAGCTTTGACTCAACTCTAATGTTATGTGGCTAAGCAAATTCTAGTTTATAGTTTCCAGACAATTTTGCCTCTCTCAGCTTTCCAACTTAGGTATTCATCATGCATGTCTTTCGTGTGTATTACAGTTTCAAATGGACCATGATAGTGTTTGAGAGTTCCCAGTGTGAAAATTTGTATGGCTCCTTATTTCGGCTGTACAAGGTACTGGGCTCAGCAATGTTTTCTAAATTTGTAATAACTGTGATTTTACCATTTCATTTTTGTGCACACAGCCCATAATATTATTTAGACTTCAACAACAAACTAATTAATCTAGATTAATTCCAAAAAATATATCAATTGTCAAACTTTTTATTTCATTTACAGGCTTCCTGGCTAATCATATGCAGACTAGTATTTATGTGAATATAGCTGTATTTTCAAAAGCACTATGGGGCGAAGGAGCCAGTCCCCTAAAATGACATTGCAAAGAGCCATTCTGTATTCTCTTTTGATTGACTGTATCCATAGGTTTAGGAATAATGCAGCCTTATGAGTTTGGTCCATCATGATGCTAGGATTTTAATCCACTCTGTGCAGACACAGTCCCACTGCTTGTACTTGTTACAGTCCTGTAGTGAAACTTTATTTAATGGCTTGTGGTTATTCAGAGAACATGTAAACAAGCACTTGCACTGGATTCAGCGGATCTGAGACAACTTACTCAGGAGCTGAGCAACGCACTACAAGCTCACCATCTCCAAATATTCCCTCTAAGGTAGTAGCAGACTGGAGAGAACACAGATGACAGGATAAAACTGAGAATCTGAGCTCAGGTATGGGTTACCTGTGGCTTTCAATTGACTTATGCTTATCAGAAGGTCAAGCACAGCTACCCTATTGTAGCCATACTATTTTCTGGATAATGCACAAGAGGAATAAACTTGTTCTTTGTTATGGGAGAAAAAACAAAAAACCCACAAATATCAGGATCTAATTAGACTAATACTACCAACTTTTCCTTCATTTCATGGTTATGCTGAGAGAGAACAGTGGGATCCTTTGGGAGCCTGATTTCTCCCATAAGCACAATGCCCCCTGCAACTTTCATCTTGGATCTCTGTTAAATGTGCTATTTTCCTGCTGATTTTGCCCATATGAACATGAAAACGTGGGTTGGAGGATCACGAAGATGATCTGCTCTTCTTCTAGCTTAGAGGGGAGTAAAAGGGTAAAACTTACATGTGTCAATGGAAAGGTTCTCACTGACTTCAGTGTTTGCTTTGCTGGGGCTGTGAGTCAGAATGACACACAGGTGGTGGGGATTTAGTTATCTCTTGAGTGGTTTCCTGTCTATTTTAAACAATTATCTGGTTCAAATGAATTTAGGAAGCTCACTATACAGTTTGCAACTACTTCAAGAGGAAACATGCAAGACAAAGTCCTTGACTGATTTGCTTGTACATAAACACAGCCTTAATAAAATACAGTTTTCTTGCTGTTAATAGCATACTGCTGGTGGAAGAAAAGAAAGGTATAAACTAATTATCCCCCTCCCTGTGTTTTGTGCTTTTCTTACTGCAGGCTGCTTAAATGAGACAAGTCTACCAAAAAGCTTTGCCTCTGAAATGCAATCTGATGGACAGCAAGGTTTGAGGCATTGAAGCACTATGAGGAGGTGAGAAAGTACGGTCTCCTCATGTTAGCAGAAGGAATATATATGTTCTGTTGAAAGATGAAAAAAAATACTCAAGTTTATACTTATTTTGCTCTCCTAACTGATGAGTCTGGGAGTCAAATAAAGACAATATTAGGGGCAGGTAATAGCCTTTCAAGTGATTTAGCTACAGCAAATGAACAAATGACTGTCTTAAAATTCAGTCAGAATGCTCCAGAGATACTGAGCAGTCAAGGCAAGTAAGAAGCCCTAGGGTCTCATTTCATTCTTCATTGATTTGTATGAAGTCAAGAGCTCAGTAAGGAGTGAATTTTGAGCCTCTGCAATCTTTTAAACCCTGTTTTAGAGTCTTGAAAGAGATAGCAAAGAAAAAAAAAAAAGAAAAAAGGCAGGGGAGCTTTTTCCCATTCTCTTCCCTAATGCTTAACTGAGATGAACATGTAATTTCATCTCACAATACCTTCCCGATTACATGACTTTAGAAACAGTTTTGTTTCCTATAAATCTCTAGGTATTTTGTGTTGCTGTCTGATATCCTGAACAAAAACATTTCTGCAGTTCTTTCTGTTTGTGCTGCCTCCACTAATGAGTTCTCAGAGGTACATTAACCTAAATTGCTTTATAAATGAGAGGTGTCAAAGGAGGTCTGTTAGTTAGTGTAGAGGGCTTGGGAATACGTGTAAGAAGCCTTCTTCTCTATTTTCTTTGTTCTTCCTGCACAGAATTTCCCTTTTTGAGGGAAAAGAGAGCCGTCATTCCCATTAAGTGCCCAGCCTAAACTTGATCGGACAGCGTCATCTTTCCTTGCTGAGACACTCATATCATATATGTCCACAGGAATAAAAGCTTAGCTTTATTCTTATTTTCCCTCACCATTTTATTGATGCTGGGGAACATCAGCAATCTAAATAGTGAAGAGGAACAGAAGTGAGCATTATAAGGAACATAAGTAGGCATTACAGCAGGTAAAAGGAATCAGGTATCTCCAGGGCTCCGATGTTTTTAATTTTCCTAAGTTCTTCTTTAGTTCTGAGACAAAAATAAGTATTCATGTGCAAGTTGGCATGCTAAAGTCAGAGCAACCATTCAGCCAGGAGTTGTGGTGCAGTATCTAAACTGAGCTTTGTTCTCCTCATTAATATCTGACCTGCTGCGAAGCAAGGAAGTGAGAGAGTTCCTCAGGCATGACAGGGATGCATCTAATTGGCAAAGGATGGCAGCTTTCTCCCCATGGATGGATGCTCCTGTATTATTTTGCCTCCTTTAACTGGTGGCAGATAATATGAAGGAGAGAATGCAGCTGTTTGCATGTTCTTAGCAATCACCCATCATCATTGTATGGTGGTAATTGAGAGTGGAAATCAAAATAGTTAAAATATTTCAAATGGCATCATTGGACAAGGCTTGATATTAAAGCTGCAGCAGGTGTGGAACTTTTTTGTTCAGCCCTTTTTTTCATCAAGAAAATCGTTGGCCGACTGCTGGAAAACCATTTCCAGTGCTGTGGGATGACATTTTGTGTTCATTTTGTTCAGCAGCAATGGTTTATAAATTACTGTGACTCTACACATAAGGCCCCCTATTACAAAATGCCACCCCAATCCTTCTTCCATTGTGGTTGATATAAAAGCTCTTATTGGTTTTAATGTGTTCTGTATAAAGCCCTGTGATTGTAGTGGGGAGTCAGGAATAATTTATGCCACCTACTGATCAACTAATACTCTCTGGTGGTTTTTTTCTTTGTGTTTGGAATAAGAGAGCCCAGACAACTTCCATTTAAGATAATTTGACTGAAGACTGCTGACTGAGATTAAGCTGTGTAGAGTGTTTTTTGGTGTTCCTATTTGATACTGGATAATAGTAGTAATAACACTAGCTTGTAATTTCTGCAGTCATTAAAGCCTTTGAAAAAATATGAAAAATGAGCTACATATTTATGACTTCCTTGAGCAAGCTTATTAAAAATGTTTGTCAATAACATTAAACCGTGAGGAAGAATTCTGACAGGTTATTTAACAGAATATTTAAGATTTTCATTATATAGCCTACTCTCTTCTTCTTAAAAAAAACCAACCAAACACTAAATCAAACCAGCAAAATTTAGCAACTTAATCCAATAATTTCCCTTGTGGCTTTCTCCCCTTAAAAATATATTATTGACTCATGAAAACCCATTGTGTGTTCTCTCCCCATCTGACTTTTGAAAGTGCCAGTGACATATGCTGTCCAATGGGAGAAGGGCCCATCTATTGCTCTGTGGTGTCACACTTTATACCTTGGGAGTATCTCCAGCTGCTTTATTAAGGGTGGTACAGGGTATAACCCTGCCTATCTCTTTAGTATCTGTCTAAGCAAGTGATTCTCATGAATTTGCCTAATCCTTTTTTGAATCTGCTGTTATCTGTCTCGACACCTTCTGTGAAAACAAATTTCATAACACCCCTTTGCTCTGTAAAGAAACATTTTGCATCTACCTCTATGTTGAACCAATTTTTCTACTTTCAGTAATTGACCCTTACCTCCTGTATTGTAAGATTTAGCAAATAAGGTTCTGCACTCAGCTTAATGATTTTCATGACTTATCAAACATTTCAGTGACACTTCCTTAGGCTTCCCCCTTTTGAAGTCTCAGCCTTTTTAGCCTGTCCTCACAAGGCATTCAGTCTGTCATCCTTACCATTACCCTCTTTAAACTCTATTATGTCTCTCTTAAAACATGGAGATTTTCAGTTTTCTGTTTGTCCAGCCTGAACTTTAAGGACAGAAATCCTTAGATAGAACTTACACTACTTTCCCCTGAATTAGGATTTCTCAGTCTCTTGCAAAAACATGCTTCCACTGATAAATTTGCACCAAGGATTGTCCAAATAACAAGGATGACGCAAAAGAGGGCTAAAGAATAAAAAGAAGAAATGTAAATATATGCAATGCTTTTCATGTTCATTTTCAAGTTTAACTCAAGATGGTTCATCATGCCCATATGTTACTTGGTGGGGAAAAAAAGTGGTAAAATATTTTGAAATATATTCTGCCTTTTCAGAAAGTACAAGACAGTCAAAAGTCAAAGATTCTTAATTTTTTGAAATTTTTAGGGGAATTTTTGTCACCTAGATTTGAACACCTAGATTTGCAGTCCATGGCTGCAAATATCTGTTTATCATTAACAGTAGTTGATCATATACAGTACTGTAATAAAATGAGATGGAGCTATGATATTGAGTAGTTCTCTGGAAAGTTCATGTGTATGCATATACACATCCATTTTCTAGACAGTCTCTTTGAAACACTCATCTTCCCTTTTCCAGAAACATCGTGTTATCTCAGTAGCTCTCAGATCATTTATAGCTGTACAGTTTTTCCTTAGTAATTTGCAAACAGAGCACTGAAATCCAAAGAGAATTAAATCTTCACAAGCAAGTGAGTTAGGAGCATGATGCTCTCCAGTTGTTTTGTGGGAGATGAAAAGAGAGTGCATCATTTAAAAAAATCTCTGAAGACGAAACTGTTTCTCTCTGTTGCCAATTCAACTATTGAGTTCAATTACATGTGGAATAACTGGTCTGTAACACTTGTAAACATTTTTAATCTTGGTTTAAAACCAGTAAGAGGGAACTAATTTAACATACAACTTGGCAGTAGTTAATTGATTAATTACTCAGTTACATTTATTTCAGACTGACTTCATTTCATTTCTTTTCTTTTTCTTTTTCCAACTATTTCATATCCCAGAGATGGTTAAGCCAGTTTGGAAACAATAGAAATTGCTGTCAAGTTCAACTGCAACTTTACAATTCTCCAAGGAGAACCAGAGCTCTTTTAGATCCAGAATATTTTTAGGAAATGGTATAATGCTTATTTTTCAGTCTGTGTACACTTTGTGGTCTCTGATATTTAGACATCAGTTGAAAAATAGTAGTGATAAAATATGGTTTTGCCAAAACCACTAATTAGCTTATTCTTTATTAGATTATGATCAGCAAAATTGATTACATGTTTTATAAAACTGGCATTCAGATTTATAATTCTGGCTTTTTATTGGTATGTAGACATTATTTTTAAAGATTCTATTCAGTTTAAACATTATTTATCGTTATATATATATATATATATATATATATATATATGACAGGTAGCCCTCTAAATCAAAACCAAAAAAAATCCCAAAATTTCTTTTTAGGAAAAGGCTTTAGCTAAAAGGGTGCCTCATAGATAGTATTAGCAAGCAAGCTTCGGCAGCATTCTTATCAGCATCTCAGAGAGATAGGTTCAGGAATTCCAGTGGAGCACAGCCTGGAGTCCCTTGCTCTTGCTGTGCCTTCACGACTGAGAAAGATAAAACTTGTGAGTATGCCAAGTCAGCCTCTGGATCCTTCTGTGATTTCTTCTGGAACTAACAATGCTACAGTTAATTAAAGAGGTTGAAATTCCATTACTGAGTGTGTTGCCTTTTAGTGAAATATCCTTCAAGATCTTTGTGCTGAATAAGCTAGTTACATGATAAGGGTCTGTTACTATGAATTATTTAGTGGATATGTTACTTTTCAATTCAAAAAACATATCAGAGGCTGAATGACATATATTTCAGAAAAAATATGACACATCATGTAATGTCAGCTAAAGCTACACCCAAATTCCAGCTTACCCTGTCGGAGCAAAAATAACTAGGTACAGCTTTCTTAGATACAGCTGTCTGTAATCTATTTTGTAACCAAATTAAAATTCCACGATGTGTGTGAAATTGATTCATGCCACCAAGACACCTATGAAATAAAATTACTATGAAGCAAACCTCACAATGGATCTGATTTAGCAAAATAGTTACTGGATTTTGCTGCCCTATCAGTGAAACTTCCTTTTAAGAGTGCTGGAAAACTCGAATGCCTTGGGGCTAAGAAAAGCAAACATAAACCTACAAGGACCATCAAGGAACATAACCATTGTATGTTTTATGTTACAAATTGATTTTTGAGAATTTTTAATATTTTAGGGAAGGGAAAATCTTTGGGTATTTTGCAAGTTCTTACTCCTTTTTTATTTCATGTCTTCCTTTTCTCATGATCTTGCTTCTTCCTTTTGTAGACAAATGCATAAATAAAACAGGGAAACTGAAGCCCCATTCCTACTTCCAGACTAGTTACCAAAACTGTGTTTTGCTCTTCCTCTCAGGAAGTGTTGGGTCATTTCAAACACAATGGAATAGGTTCAAAAAAGCCCTGGTGACCAGCACTTTGTCAGCCAGCTAGGATGCTGAAAATCTGCTATGTGTTTCAATCAAAATTTATGCTAAATAAACAGTATCAAATAAAGTCCACTTCAGCTCAGGATAGTGAACCAACGTCTCTCAGAAAGATACTTGGGTTTAAATTTTCTGTTGTAAAAGGTGGAAGTGAGCCTAATTTCTCTGAGTACTCTGCATGCACATTCTTCATATTCACCTCCTGAATAAAAGGAGACTAGTATATTATCTGGTTTTAGTAAAATCATGGTTCTAAATAGAAATTAATTTTCATTTTCTTTCAGTCAGATCTGATTTGAAAAACGCATATTTTCAGGATGGGCACATTATTTGGCAGACTTGATATTTGTGCTTCAGAACATGTGCAGGTACAATTAAAATTATGGTGGAAATGTAACGCATTACTCCAACCATGACGGTTGGAATGATTGTAAATTATGAAACAATGTACAGTGTTCCTGCAAATAATCCAAGCATACATTTAAATCTTTTGCTTTTCTGAATATGGATGTACACTAAAATTTTATGTATTGAGGTTAAAAATTTCATCATAAATGTCCAAAATTAATTTTAAGAAATCCTCTTATTATAGATTCAGCATGAAGGGAATGTAAAACAGTAATAAATATTATGAATTATTAAAGATGAAGTTATCATTCTCTTTAATTAGTAAATAATAAAGGAGGCTTTATATACATGCTTATGATAGTATAAATTTAAAGATTATTACTTTGCTGGTAACTTCGTACATGTTTCTTCTAGCTAGATCATTCAATGTGTGATTTAAGTACCGACATACTAACCTGTGGGTAAATCACGTTTCCCATTTCTTAGTCTGAAAGTTAACATCTGATTCATAATATATTTCCAAAACTCTAGTCAGATTTTTGGGATTTGATACTTCATTTATTTTTGTGAGGAATCTGTTTTAACTTCAGTAGAATAAAAACATGAATTTATGCAATATGAATATATGTGTGACAGTTTAATCAAGGCTTGTCTTGAAACACAAGTTAATGAACAGTGTTTATTTCAATATGGCTTGAAAAATTCCCTTTCTTCTCAAAATTAAGGTAATGAATCTACAAAGATGAGGACTTTGTTAAAACATAATCACCACATTGCTTTGCAGCTAAACAAATTATGTTTCTCAGGTGGCAGTAGGTGGCATTATTACACATAGCCTGCAAATAAAACCTCAGTGTTTCAGGGAGAAGACATTGTCCCACGAGTCTTATGTTAAGTTGCACTCTGGATAAGACTGCAGCCTTTGGAGTGCTTTGCAAGAGGGAGGGCAGTTTCCCCCCTTCTTTAAAATTTGAGTAAATCGTCAAAACTAAGAGTTTCTCTGCATGTCAGGAGTTTTTGTACTGGCATTATTCCTGGGAGAGACACTCACTTCCCGTTGGTTTTGGTCCACATTTTTACAGCTGCTGTGTCTGCCTCTGTGTGTGTGTGTGCTGAAAAAACAAGCCAGGTTTAAAGTCTGTTCTCACTAAGTCCTTATTTTCTCCTCCACTCAAAAATTAATGTACAGGTCTCTGAAACTCTACTGCTGAGCAACGAGGCAGGACCACCATAAGAAGGGATTATTGGCATTGAGAGAAGAGAGGGCAGCATACAGGGAACACTAACCCAGTTAAACTTGTACCATCAAAGTCAGTTGTAACATTAAGTGTGCGACTTACTATATTTTCTAAAGGAAATCTTCAGATTTATCTGGAAGCATATGCTTAACACCATTTTAGTTTTTCGCCTATCTAAATTAAAAAGTTTTTCCTTGGATGATGTTGCCATAAGTATTAAAATATCTCTGCAGGAGGAATTTTTTTAAAAAATTGTAGATTGCTTTGGAAAAATATTTCAATAAGTGATTGTCAGAGCTTCAAATTCTGTCAGTGTGCAAACTGCAACCTATTGCCACCTAATGTGTATTTGCAGCATACATAGTCATAATTATTCTGTAGTTTGCACTCAAAGAAGGAAAAGAAACTATGGTGGAGATTAGGAATGCACTGAATATGTAGAAATTGGTTAAACAATTCCTCATGAGAATGGACTAAATATATAGCTAGCTATTCTCTACAAAGCCAAAGAGAAACATACACCCAGTGGATAAATCTTTTTCCTTCAAACATGCTGAGGAAATAGATTTCAATAATAGTAATTTTAATAAACCTCTTAATAGCATTCCACAACATAATGAGCTAAATTAGTTCAGGATTAATTACTACAAACACCTGAAAAGATGGAAGTACTTTCGTTAACCTACGTTTGCAGTATTAACTGGGAAGTGAAAAAGGAATTTAGGTGAGACCACCACCAACTACTGTTAGCTGTCAGATGCTGACATTTACCTTGAGCTCTGTAAAGCACCACCAACATTTTGCCTGTCAAGAGTTTGAGTCTGGGACTTTCCATCAATATCGACCCATTTGCTACTGGAAAAGGGCAGATTTCTGACTGAGGACAAATAGCATAGCACAACACCATATAAACCTTCTCTCCTCCTGCAAAGGTGCTTTCTCTGCACATTTATTGGGATAATTTCTGGCCTTACTCCATACCTCAGGTCATTCGTAGAACTTTCTCCAGCCGACATAGGACAAACTATTCTGAATTTGCTAAAACCTTAACATATAAATGAATGTGTATCCAATCTACTCTGTTCCTGTTCATTTACTGATAAAGATTATATATATTCCTGTTCATATACTGATGGAAGGGTAAAGAGTGACAGATATTCCAGATTCTGCCCTTGTTTATTTATTTCTCAATAAATCCATTGAAGTTTTAAAGAAATCTTTAAGTTACACAAGCATGAGTGAGATCAGAAGCTGGGTCTCAGTGCTGATTTCAACCATCTAGTCTGAAAGTCCTGAGACACTTAGGTATAAGCTAAGGATTCAAGCAACTCCACAGTGTTAGTTGAGGAAGGAGGAGGACTTTATTGAGGTCCAATTAATCCTGTGCTAAAGTAGCTAGCAAAAAGGGTCACATGAATAACATGCTAAATAAGCCCGCTTCTCCCCACTTTATGTACAGCATGTTAAGGCAAATAACTTACATATGAACTTCATCTTTACATGAGGACTTCTTTGTGGATTTAGTCTAAAGTCATTGAAGTTACAGAATTATGTTCTTATGGCTTAGTATCAGCTCTAAGGCAGGTTGTTCCGAACTTCATTTCCTGGCTTCTGAAGCTGTCATCCAGCCACCAAACTCTTAATTTGTAACTATTATTACTGACTGTTATGTTCTACACCTGACTTTTTTGCTTTCTTGTTTTTGTTTTTGTGAGCAATTTTTAGCACATTTAACTTTTGCTCTCTAAATGCTTCCAGCTTTCTAGAGAAACTATAGGTGTCCCTGAAATCAGTAGGTGCCTTTCACAGTGCAAAACTGTAACTCATATCAAATAAATGTAAGGGCAAGGCACTTTCAAGAATATCACCATGGTACTAGAAATGCCGTTGGATCGAAAATCTTTAAAAAAACAACAAAGAACAATAATGATATAAAGAAGACATGTAGTCTTAAAGGAATATATGGCCTGCCTACACTTATAGCTCACTTTTCTCTTGTGGTGCATGGGGAAATTCTTCAACACTCTTATTCTGAAATCTTGAATATAGCTGCATTGTACATGGACAAAAGAAAAGGCCTGTTCTTTGTGAATCATTTGTGCATCATTGTGCCTCTCCAAGGCAACACTTTAAGCTATGTTGGCAGAAGGGCTCGTTGGCCACTGTAAGCTATCTTCATGAAAAATAAGGTGGGAAGAGGTCGGTGGAAAAGACAACGGCATAAATCTCTACTAGAAGGCTTTTTGATCTTGCATAAATTCTAAAGATAGGCAACCCAGACTGCATAACAACTAGATAGCTATATACCCACATGCAGCCTGTTGGCATATTAATAGGGAAAAGAAAGCACTTTCAAGTATTTTGTACCCAAAAAATTAGTCTCATAATAAGAATCACTGGAAGGAATTTAGATAGGACAGGTCTGTTTAGTTCTGGTGATGGTCTGCTGCAATTTCCCATTTGGATACTATATTTCCATGTTTTTGCCTATCCCTAGCAGATACTAATTTTGTGATGTTTTATAAGGGTGACAGTTATTGATATCTAGGGAAAATGTATCATTGGTTTACTGGTTTTCCACTCACAGAGAGAGGGAAACTGAAGGACCATTGGGAAATACGAACTAAAATTTCTTGAAAAATATTTATCATTTACTAGTTGAAGGTAACTGCTAGAAAGATCATTTCTGATGAAGTCTTATTCCAGGTTTCTCAGAATAATGACTGAAAATGAAAAACTGAAGGCGTTTATTTGCTCTGGTTGCTGAGTTACAGGGAACAGTAAGTCCTAAGTGTAATGGGAAAGCAACAAATTCCCAAAGATTCGCGTGTAACATTCTGATTTCAAAATGAAAGGACCAAATCTGAGAGCAATATTTTGCTAACGCTTTTTTAAGAAGCTGTCTCTAGATTGGCATAATGACATGCAGGTTTTTCAGGGTCAAATGCAAAGTTGTACCTCACATGCTTTCCAGCAGAAAAGACCAGGACAGTATGAGGCAATTCTTACAGAGTGGATATCACCAAGAACCTCTGGGGAGAGCTGGTCCCAGCAGGGTGGGAGAACAACCCTGGGCAATGAGTGGTCAAGGGCCATGGGTCCCTGTGTGTGGCATGAGCATCAAGTAACTCATATGTAGCTAATACAGCATCCACTGGCGCCTGGCATGGCTGGAGTAACAGAAACATGAGACATGTGGTGGCAGAAAACATTCCTGCAAAAATATGGTGATAACTGCAGCTTTCTTTCTGGTTTTGTTTGGGGATTGGGTTTTGTTGGTTTTTTTTGTTTGGTTTGGGTTTTTTGTTTCTTGTGGATTTTTTGTTTGTGGGTTTGGTTTTTGGTTTTTTTTTTTTTGTTGGTTGGTTGGTTGGTTGGTTAGCTAGTAATTTTGAGTTTTGGGGTTTTTCATGAAGGAAGACCCCCATTTTTCTGCAGGTATTTAGTGGATAGGCATTTATTCATGAAGCAGATATGTACTGTGATCTCCCTGGTCAGCATGAAAGGGTTTTTGAGTCTAAATCTACTGCTTGTGAAGGGGGTTCTGTCAGCACTCCAGAGGCTGGCATGCAGCTGATAAAAGCAATGATTCAATGCAATCACCTGGCAGTGCTTGAAGCTTGTACCTTCTTGTTTAACTTCATTGAAAATGGGATCAGCATCTTGATTTGTTCCAGATGTAATGGAATGGGTATAGAAGAGTTTTGAAATGTCTCAGACTGTGCTTTCTTCTAGTTAACAGGGTATTGGCCTTTAGGATATCTTGACCAACAACAGCAGAAGTGCTGCCAACAGCATTTGTTAAAATAGTTTTGGATCTGCTGCAAATACACAGTTCAACTTGTAGCATTCACTGCAGAACCTATGAGTTCTCTTGGACAATATTTTTCTAGTAATTTTCATTTTTCATCATCAGCTCAGAGAAATATTTTCTTTACAATAGTGGAGTGAGTCATAGTAGCACCTCTCACTTAAATGTGTTCATGTAGATACTTATGCATTTGGTTCATTATGAAACAAAGACTAGACTAGAAATAAAATGGATTTTCTGGTTAACATGAAAATTCCAGCTAATTTACAACAACAAGAAAGAGTCTGTGGATGTAAACCATTTAAAAAAAGAGAACTCATCTTAATTTCTGCCAGGTTTCAATGCCTTCAGTGGTTTTCATAGTAGGCAAAACTCCTTGAATGAGATGCCACTCAATAAACAATGACAGTTAAAAAAAAATCCCTTATATCTTGGCTTCTGGAGTAGGTTTTCACTAAAGATGTCACAAATTACTCATATCGGAGCCTAGTTGTCTGTATCCTTAGCATCCATTTCTTGCAAGAAAGAAACCTCTTCTGGCAACTGAGTTATTGACAATGATTTCTAAGGAATTGCTAAAACTTGTGGTGATTTCCCCAGAATTCCCTTGTTCTTCCCCAAGTATGTTTTCCCCAGTAGCAAAGCTGTGAACATTGGAAATTACCACCACATCCAATGGCCACCATCATGTCTCTTTGTGCTGTTGATCTCTCACCCTGTAAATGGCCCTGATTTATGTATTTGCTAAAGAGAAAGAGAGGATAATCTCACAGAAAGTTGTTGAGGGATAATCTCATGAAAGGTTAAGAAGGATTAACGTTATCTTGTTGAAATAAACCAATTTCATGTATAGAGGATATATTTTGCCTAAAGAAAGAATAGATAAAATTAAAACTTATGCAATGCATTTAACTGGGTCTCTAAATGTATTTGAAAGTAATAGCTCTTAACTACTGTGTTTAATATGTAATGTGAGCTGGAATCATAAACCAAAGTTTATATCTCAGGCTTTCCCTTCGTCTGTAACCCAGTTTTTATGAGATATTCTTTTGATGTCATTGTACTTTATTGTGTACACTGGTAGGGACTTTAATCCACAGATTAATGGCACAACAGAATGACAGTTCCAAAATATGCACTTAGTTATTCAGAAAACATTAATCTTTAGAGCTGTGTTGTATTTAAAAAGCAATATATTGTATAATCCTGTAGAACACTTTCCTGCATACACATAGTACTGTGTACTAAAACCTTTATCAAAAAATACTCAAACCAACTTGTTTATCCTTTGTTGTGCTACAGTTTTCAATAATTAGGGGATCAATTAATTAAAAGATCAAAAGCCTTAAATAGTAGGTCAATTATGATTTTCCTTTTAAAATATATTTTATGTGCTTCTATTTATAAACATGAAATAGCTGTTCATATTGAAGCAATCTTCAGGCTTCAAAAAAACCAGATAGATCTGAAGCCAAAGTTACCTTTTTTTTTGCCTTCTTTGTTTTGGCCATGCATAATTCTTAAATGAACACCAGTCCCCATGCTGCAACAAATTAAAAGATTTTGTATGTAAGGAACATGGAATTGCTTCACATTTCAAACAACAACTCCAACTCTTGAAAAAGCCCTGATGGCGCAAAATGGCTGGAAATGCACAAGCTTTTAAGAAAGGCCAAGTGTTTAAAAGCCTTTTCTGATGTGCGTTAACACATCCCTAATGCTGTTTCTCCTTACCAGAAAAGGCTCTTGTTGACAGGACAAGATAGCATTAAGGATTTTCTACTCACAAAGGTCCACCACCTTTCACACCCTTACATCATCCTGCATTTCCCAGCTACACTTCTCTCAGCTGCAAACATAGAATCAGAACAGAAACATCCTTTTGTCCCTCCTGTTACCACACAGCTTACCTCCTCCAAATACCATTATTGATAATCTGTGTCCCTCCCCCATTTGCCCAAGTCCCACAGACCAAGGTATCAAACTCTACACCTCATGCACAGCCCACAGAAGAAGACATTCTCTCCCACCCTCCCATTTCACATCCCACCAACCCTGGCATGGTTGGCTTTGAACATGGAAATACAAATGAAGACACTGGTTGAATTTCTGCATTCCTGCAGGGTTTAAATGATATGCAGTTGAAGATCTCCCAGGTGGGGCTAGGAGCTTTTGTCTTAAATACTTTTATCCACAGGAATTTGCTGTACTGATGAAGGAGCAGTTTGATGGTAATTATTACAAGAGAGACATTTCTATGCCACAGACATTGATCCTGTTATTTGGACTATGGGTCAACAGGCAGGATTTGCCTGATTCTTGGATGCAGTTTGCACATTCTGATGTTATAAAATCATGTTCATTCACAGAGGGTTTGCCACTCATCATGTGGCTTTTTGTAGCATTTTTGACTTGTATAGTTCCAAACCTTAAGTGTTTCATGCCGTTTACCAAACTAGCCTAAAAAAAAAAAGAAAACAAAAAGCCCCCTGCTTTATTTCACTCATATTCCCTCATGCAATTATTTTATTTCTGCTCAGTCCCTGTTTCTCTTTATTCCTGATACATGCTCTTATGTATACTCAGAAAATGGGCTATGAAATTAGCACTCTGGGGATAAGCAAATCATGGTTTTCTGTTACATTTGTTTTTTCCATCCTTCTTTAGAAGTTATTTTTTTAAGGAAGCTTGTATTGCAAATGGAATTTATTTTTGGAATTACCTTTGATTCGTTATTCCGAAAAGACAAAAAAATTAAAATTTTATTGGAGAAGCTTTAAAATAATTTATTTAGCAGGGTTTGGGGTTTTTCTCTGTTGAAAAGCTACTGTAGTAGCATGTTGCTCACTAACACCATTCCATGAAGTTATCAGCAGATGAATGCCTAGATCCAGGAAAGCATATTGAACATGAGCAGAAATGTTTTCTGAATTAAGACTGCAATGAGGTCTGCATGGTTAAAAGACACTGAGAAGAGTTGAACTATGGAATATCTCTTATTTATGCCTTTTCTTTGGATTCTCTAAAGATGAAGGTGCTATATCGGTACAGGTAAATTGGATGTTTACCCAGTCACTGGATTACCTTACATACAGTACCAAATCAATGTGGTTTAGACGTGGGACAGTTGGCATTCTCCCAGACAACTCCTGGAATATATGGACTCTTATATTATTTTAAAATAATACTGAAAGTGAGTGTTTCAAAATGTAAATGTATTTGATCTTATGAATATGGACTGATCCATAGCCATATGGACATATCCATAGCCACTCATTGCCATAGCAGACTTAACTTTGCCTTTAGAATTGTTTGAATCAAATCATTATTTTAAGAGATGAAAATAAATTCTAGCCAACATAAGTCTATCAATAATGAGAAATATTTTTTCCATAAATTAACATTACATAATCAGTCTCTGTATAGTTCCTCAAATTTCACATTTTTATTTCTCAATCACAAATTCACTCCTATTGGCAGACATTTTTGTGTGCGTGCTTTTAATTGTCATTGTTTTCTTTTTTTCTCCCACAGAAATATGTCAGCAAAAAAACACCGTATGTATGCATATTTATATGTATTCACATCTTGGTTTTTCCTGCTTGACCATTCTTGGCAAAACTGTGGATCACCCTGATTCTTCATTTAGAGATGTAGTGCTCAAAATAATACCTTTAACTAAGTGCACCAGGACCTTGCATTCCTTGCAGGATTTTTAGTATTATCAACAGATTCTAACTATACATCAGCCATGAAAACATTACTACGTGAAGACAAGCTGCAGAAAAGCTTTACCAAGATCCATACAGACAGCAAATAATCAGGTTTTTCACAATCCCCTCTGTCTGCACAACTGAATGCATTATTACCTTTAGCCAGTAGTGAAAGGAGGTATTTAAAAAGCACAGGGAATCTGCAGAAGCAAGGAAGCACATTTCAACATCTATTGTCAGTTAAAGCTTATTGTGAACTAATACCATGCCTCCTTTTATCTTGTCAGTAAGTCTTATCTGCCATCTTGCTGTCCCTTTACATTTTCCTCCTGACAGGGCTAAGGCTTATTTCATAATAACTGCTCTCTCTCTGTGTCAAGGACCCTCTTATGAGTAACTCTTTATGCTATTTCATTCTGTCTTCCCTTATACCTTTCTTTTTCTCTGGATTAAAATCCTGCTCAGGCCCCCAGTGCCTCCTGTTGAGTGGTAGGGGCATCTGTCATGGGCTCTGTCACTATTCTTGTTCCATTAAGACCAGAACAGACCATTTTGTCAACTCAGCTGGTTCGTGAACTCATACCAAATGTTTTATTTCCTGAACTTCATATAAAGTTAGTAAGTTCTACTCACAGTTCAGTTAGACAAAACAATCCTTTTCCAGCCCAAGAGCCAAGGACACTATTGCAGCTTCATGCCCAAAAAGTGTAAACAACAGCAAATTGAAGAGAGCAATCTGGAGGATGGGACTTCATGACCTGAAGCTGTAATTGAAAAATGATGTAAATATGTAAATATGTAAATGGACCAAAACTTATAAAAGTGTGAAAATGTGTGATCTGTCATCCATCTTGGGTGTAGCCACGACCAGGCTCTTGTACTACCCAATGTGTATCCTTTGAAGGCCTTTTAATAAATACCTAATTTAGTCCTTTAACACTGTTTAGCCACTGTTCCAGGTAGCCTCTTAAAGCATCAAGTTATCTTGTCCAAACTCTTTTGTCCCCAGTAGCAACATTCTTTATTCTCTTCTCAGAACAGGTGCCATAAGTCTTGCTTTGTCCCATTCCCTATTCCTTCTATCCCACATTTATCCACTCCTATCTTTTCTATCCAAGGGACAACTCCAATTTTTCCTCTCACCAGCTCATATCCTTTTCTTATTCCGTAACATTATAATTTGTTTGCAAAATATATTATCAATCTATTCTGTTCTCTTGAGTGCCAGGAAGTACTGTGTATTTTTGATGGCCTTATTAAGTGTGAAACTATCAATGGTTGGAGAGTCAGTTACAGAAGTGCTTTAACCAGGGGCTACACTAAAGAGATGGCAAAGAATGAGCACATATCCTTTTCCACTTGGCTTTGTACATGCCAAATACTGGATTTTTCTACCCATAAATTATCTAAATAGTCCCTAAAAACTGGATGTGATGGAATACAACCTTTGAAACAACTCCTTCACAAGTGAAGTAGTAGACAAACTGAGAGATTTTTTTCTTTAAATTACTGGAAGTGCCCAAAATAGCACAAGTAAGGCTATCCTGAAAATATTTTCAGCTTGTCTGAAATTAATCTTTTTTTCCATATTGTGTGTTATGCACACATGCCATGTACTTTAAAGATGTAACTGAATTAATTTCTTTCCTATTGGCTTTTCCTATCCGTCAAGCCACATGACTCAATTTGTAACTAAGTAAAGTTCAGCTATTCACTACAGAAAAGTGGTTTCAGAACTTGCTGGATCACATACTCCCTGGCTGTCCTTGTTTATGCCAAAAATTTCAAAATATGGCATGAAAAAGCTGCTACCAAAAAGAGAGATTTCAGTTTTTCTCTTAGAGTATTTCTATATTTTTCTAGAATTCATATTGCCGGGGGTATTTTTATAATGACCATAAAATCTGCTGCACTCACTTAATCCTCCCATTATGTGTGAAAGAGCAATGCTACATGCTTTAGGTTAATTAGAGCATAATTCCCCAAGCAACATACATATGTGCTGGCAATGAAAACTTTAGGCTGGTTGGCTGATTTTAATGGTGCTTTATCATCTTCCATCTGTCAAAAAACAAACAGTAGGCTATTCTGTTCCCTTCTGACCTCTCACAGAGATAACACTCACTGGAGACACATGCTTTAATCAGGAACACTCGAATCACCACCCAGTCTTCTAGTTTTGCACAACACAACCACATGCAAGGTGGAGAGCACCATGGCAGGGTATTTGACCACGGGATTTCTTTCCCCTCGTCAAAACTGGATGTGTTTAATAGTTCTCTGTAATCTCCATTCATCTATGATAAACATGCAGCAATCTGTGTATTAACTAATGCTCAGAATCCTGTGTGAGCAGGGTATATTTAATACTTAGGCAAACTGCCTGCAATAAAACTATTTTGAGTTCTCTTCTAGATGATCTGCCCTTTAGATTAGTTCAGGTTCACACAGCTGCACATCGAATAGAAATTTTTCACAGCTCAATAAATGGGGCAGCTGGTATTTTGATTCATCTCAGAGCAATTTCACTGTGAATCAATAAAGTATGGTGCTCATTTTGAACAAAAGATCACGTTTCATGAGATATCATCATTGTTATCATGGTCAGCTTCTAGCAGCCTAGAGATGAATGGATGTGCCTCTCAGAGCCTTACCTTTTCTCATCTTAACATACATATTGACATTTCACTTCCCTATCAGTTATTAGGTCACAACCATTTGAAACAAAACAAACAAATAAACAACCAAAACTAGAAGAAGGAAAGAAGGAAAAAGATAAAAAGAAAGTGTTAAGCATTGCTTGTGTGAAAAAAAAAGCAGTTGAAATTTCCCTTGTTTTCTGGGAGGAAGTACCCAATATAGGGTACTTGGGGATACCAAAACATATCAAAACTCCAGGAGTGCCTCAGCATCCTAGAATCAAAATTCCATTTTTTAAGTTCTGCAATGATAATGGCTCTGCCCTCTATGCTAGTTTTAACTTGACTGTTTTGCACTTGCTAGGACCACCCTTTCTCTCTTTGTCATGTTTCAATCCAATAATCCCTAAAATATGGCTCCAGTCTCTGTCAAGATATTAATCTTGTACTTTTGTCTGTAGAAATAATTCGTAAGTATTCACTTTCTTCTTTGGTTTTATGTCAGTGATATTTCCTATCCATTTGCTGAGGTGCTGCTTGAAGAACTATTGGCAGCATTTAAGATACTTCCTTGTTTGTGAAATACAATGAAAATTCATTTATTTTTTGGAGATGGAAAAATATAACCAGGCATCATCTCTTAATAAAACATCATTTGAAGGCCACTGAAGGTTGTATCACTGGTTATTCAAGGCCAAGACTACATTTCTTTTTTTTAAAAAAGTTAGTAATTTTTCCTTCCCTTGCTCCATCTGATTTAAATAGACTTTCCTTGCATATTTTTCTCAAGTCTAATTTTCACTAATTATAATTTCCATTAATACATAATATGGCTCAATTGGTAATTCTGCTTCTACACCCATGTAGTTTTTATTCAAATTATTTCTCTTTAGCCTGAAATTCTCAGCACTTGGTCTTATTCCAATGTTATTTCCTTTTGCTAAAATGGAACTTTGTTCATCTTTCAAAAGAACAGAAGAACCCACTCCTAAAAATTATAAGACTGTGCTTCACAGAAAACAGGTGGACAGTGAAACCTTGAATGGAGCTAGGGAATTTTTTCCTTTAATAACTTAGCAAACAGGACTTCTTTCCTTATTTCTTATAATTGATCATATCACAAAGTAAATACTTTGCAAAAAAAAACTATTTGGGTAAAATTATAACTTTTGTTTTAAATCACAGCCTTTCTAGGCATAATATTGGGTTAATACCTCCTTTCTTCAGCTCATTTAATAGCTTGTCTCTCAATAGACCTATGACACCTCCATTTTTTGATGACTGTGTCCACCACTCCCATACCAAAAAAATAGAGAATGGAAAAAGTCAGTCAGTGGCCTTTTGACCACTGCTAATTGTATTCCTTAAAAAAACTGTAAACAGAGGCAGTCAACTTCATATTTTATACCAAACTCTTGAAGAAAGGGATATTTAGCACAGAGCAGTACTGTACCACTTAGAAAAATTTTGAAACTCCTCCCACATTTTTCATGGGGTTTTTTTGGCTGGTTTGTTTTCATTAAGCCATGTTTTATTGCCCTTCTGGGAATTTTTGGCTGAGGTTTGGGGCACAAGGTGCTCATTGCCTTATAGTAAAAGATTGTCAGTGGAATAGTCAAAAGGGTTTCTTGTCTCCTTGCGTGGTGCTCACACTCACACTTTCTATTTTCCAAACTGTGTTGTGGATTTTTCCTATGAACTCTAGTAGCCATTGAACTCAAGTGGGATGTGGCATGAAATTTACCAATTGTTCTTATCTGGGTTTTGATTTTTTTATAACGTTACATAAGGGTGGTTTTATCACTGTTTTGCCAGTTATTTCATATCACTGTGGTTTTGGCAAAGAGTAAAAATAAATTTCCACAATTATTTTCCAAAATAATTTTCCACAAAAATATTGTGGAAAATAAAGTATTTAACGTACTGAGGGATCTTTATTTAATATATTTTTACCAACTGGGAAAAGTTTAGTTTTATTTCTCAAAAGCCCTTTCAGCAGTAATTTTATCCTGAATGTCGGTATCCCTATAGCCCAAATATTTTTCATTTTCTACAAAGTGTTATGAAGACACAGTTAAAATGTACTTACAAGAGACAAACAACACTGCTACAGGAGTAGCTGGCAGCAAAGAAAATTATATTTTAAAGGTACATATAGAAGAAAGAGAAAATTAATATAGCATGTTACTAAAATAAGTTGAAGCTCCTGAGATATTCCTGTTTGTTTTTCTGTAGTTTTGCAGAGGGAAGAAAGGCCAAGAATCTTCAAGTTAATTGGATGCCCAGCTGCATCTACATCCATGAACAAAGTCATATAAGCCAAATCTGGTGTCTTGGTAAATAACATTTATGTTATTGTAGGCTGTTAGCCTACAAACACAAACTTTTGTAGTTTTTTTTCTCAGACTTGAGGAAGAGATTTTTTGGTCAAAAAGTTTTCCACATTTCAGCAGAATAGATTTGATCTTTCTGCAAATCTGCACATAGCTGCATTCAAAAATTTAGTCCTCAAAATCGTCCTTAAATCCTCTTCAAATCCTGCCTAATTCTGGGTATGCCTACAACCATATGGTTCTCTGTTTTTCCTAGGCATCTGCAAACATATCTGTGGGAGCACCCTGAGCCTCTTGTATTTTAAGGTGAAGGAAATGTGCTTCTGAGGACAAATCCACAGAAGCTTTAGATATTAGAGGAATGAAGTAGGAGATGGAGGATAGCTTCACATCTCAGGTCTTCTCATTTTGATGGGGTATGGACTCTGTCTTCCCAGCTCCCATGAGAGTGACACAGAGATGTGAAACAAGCTAAATACATCTTTATTTTTCCTATTGCATCTGCATTGCTCTGTGGAAAGAAATGCACAATGCAAGGACCAAAAGAAAGCAACTGAAGAGGCAACACAGTTCTTCTCAATAGGGACAGGAGGGCTGAGCTCACCAAGCGGATGGAAATGGCCTGAATTCTGATTTCTGTTCTGTTCTCTGTCCTTTAGGCACCACCCACTGAGCATTCACTGAGTTACTACCAACATCTGCTACCTCAGAGATTCTGTGGGCTATAGCATCAGTAAGTCCCACCCAGAAAAATAAACGCAGCCATTTAACAGTGGTCCTGGTGCCAAAGGAGATGGCAGCAGTATGGCTGTAAACTCCCCTGAGCTGTCACGATTGTCCATTACCACCACTTCTGATTTAAAATGAGTAGAGCCTTGGCAGCTCTTCTTCATTTGTGATTTGATCTCATTTGACATGCAAACCGAAAATGTTTTTAGCTGTTGGTAGTAGTACAAAAAAATTTGCAGGAGATGTTTTAAAAAGAGACATGGTAGAAAGAGTCTGGAGAAGTTTCTGGAAAAGGCAGATTTAAACTCCCTTTATGTTGTGGGAGGGATAGGCAGCAGGAACAGATTTCAAGTCTCAGAAGTAGATTAATTGAAGGGCTTTAGTACAAAAATCTACCTGTTCCTGTGTTTTACTGGTAGGATTGTAGAAGCCCAAATTATATTTAATGCGCATGTTTTCTGTGTGTAATTTAGACCACTGTGTGATCAAAGGGATACTTAGGGGCAAACACTCATATTACTGTGTGCATGTCGCCTCTTAGACTGAAATTGCATTCCTTCCATGCTATGGAAATGTTAGCTGGACAATGAATTAAACTCCAAGTTCATAAATAGGCCGAAGATGCATTCTTGATACATGTTGTTATAATTAAAAATGTACACGTATGGCCATTATAGAGCAATTTTTGCTGCCCTTAAAATAAGGTGGGATTTCTTCTCTGAAAATTCTCTGAAAAACGTAGGGTTTTAACCTCTGGACTGCAGTTTATCAATCCTGGACTTTTTTAAAAGAAGAAGAGAGAAAAAAAGAGGTGGTGATCTTCAGAAAGAACATGGGAACATTGCAATGGGGGTTTTGCCCACTATTCAAAGTCTATTGTATAGGAAAATGTTGTCTACTGTTTGTAAAGAAGCCAAATGTATGATCTGCTTAACTGGCAACCAAACATGTCTTTAACTTCTGAAGGGAAGAACAGGGTAGTGGGAAGATCAGCTTAATGCAATTTCAGCTAGAAACACAATAGTCTGGGGTTTTATTTCAGGTTTTTTTTTATTAGGAATCACAGAAACCAAAATTATTCAAATGACAAATTCAGTGGTGATCTGAAAAGTAATGGGATAATGTGCTAAATTATTTTTCCTTTTCTTCTGTCGCATTTTTAATCCCTTTCTTACTTCCATGTGGTGTAGGAAAATAAGAATTTGAGGGCTTTTTTTCCAATCTTATTTATAATCTTCTTTGAAAATTTAATATTGCTGATTTTAGCTATATAGTATTAAAATATAGACTAGCAGCCTGGCTAGTAGCCATTTCTCTGCAGAAGTAATGAAGAAATCCCAGGCTGTGGAAATTATTCTTTTTCATAAAAAGAAATATTATAAAAATTTATAGCCAAAAATAAATCCCCAGCTTGTTCTTTTGCAGGCTGTCAGACATGGTGTTTTTGAGGTTAAGCCAGCAGATAGTGGGAGAGGTACCATGGGAGTTTCTGCAGGCATTCCTCCCTTCCACATGCTCCTCTGAGGTGGTCTCTTATGTTCAGCACAGTTTCAGACAGAAAGGATTATTCTGTAAATGATGGATTTCTCTGCTCTAGCTAGCTCCTGCCCTTTTCGTTTTCAAGGAGTAGAATATATAGCAATTATTTCTTCACTTGTAACTTATTTCTCTGAGGCCAGCTACAAAGCCATAAAGCTCAGAGTGACCTAAGAAACTTCAGGTGTTACAAAAAAATTTACTTTTTTGGAATCCAGACATAAAAATAAAAATTTTGGGGGCTACTGTTGAAGGCTGTCTCTCCTCGCCAATACAACCTACTTAGTAAGAAAGAGAAATGAGTGAAAAAAAAAAAAAAAAAAACCACAGAAAAGTAAGGGAGTGAAGGGAAAAAGGAACCTTGAAGGTCTCCATGTCCTAACTTAGAAATGTGCCCAGTGGATACTGCTCTGAAATTTAAAAGATGTCTTTACTTAAAAGGTTCCATATTCTCCTTCAGCAAAATGTTCCTTTACTTAAGGATCCTTTCTCTTAGAATTTTCTCTAATATCTAATGTAAATTTTCCTCACTGAAGTTTTAACTTTATTTCCTGCCCGATTCCCAGGGGACATGAATACAAGTTGGCCTGCCTCTTAGCAGATCCAAGAATACACACAATATGCTTTTGTATTTTCCCTCATTCTTCTCTTTGCTACACTAAGCCAAACTACTTTTCTCACATTTTCTTAAAGGTCCCATTTATAAGACTTCCAGTTATCCATGAGACTTCCCAGGAAGAAGAATTGGCCCATGACTTTCCTGACTGTACAGACCAATCTTCCAGTGGTTCTGAATGTTATGGAAGGACTGCTTTAGTATTTCATTCAATTTACACCTTCATCAGCATTAATATCAGTAGCTTCACTAGAAATTTGGGGTCATAGGACGAGGTTCATCTGACCAAATGTAGATAGTTACATCTGATCTTGTCTCCTAGTGCATTTGGGTAAGGAAAACAGGAAGTTCTGAAACAGGATTTCAGTCAAGCAAAAGGAGATGTCTACATTTGTTTGAGAATTAAAACGAAATCAGATCTAAAAGAAACAGGAAAGACACCTAAAAGTACCTAACTGTATGGAGTCTAGAGGTAAGCAACTCAAGAGTACAGCTGCCTGTAAGTCAGTAATAGGAACCTATAGAATCACATTTAGAATAAACAGCCTAGGGCTCTTGATTTCCCATGCATACTTACAGAGAAAAAAGTGACTGTATCTTGAGGAATTTCATATTTGTCCTGAAAATGATGGCTAAGCTTCAGAAGCTGCACAACATTCTCTAGGACATAGGATGTTACAGAAGGATTGAACATTTATTTAGGCTGTTAAAGCCAAAGGGGGAACAGGAGGACAGAGCTAGGTGAAGAAGATTAGACTTTTCATGAATTAATTTTTCCTATAGCTCTGTAGTTTGGCACATATATGTCATATTCAATATGTGATGCCTGATTAATCTGTAATATGAATGCAGTATTTTATACTGCTGTAAATTCTTTTAATATCTGAAAATGTATTCCTAGTATATTTAATTGTCCCACTGGGAGCACTGGCAAAATTCCCAGTGGCTTGAATAAAAAACAATAAAATGCAGAATAAAGGAGCAGGGTTTAAATCAAGAGTATAAACCAATTAGGTATTTTCACGTTTGGTCTTTGAACTTCTAAATATAATTAATGCTTATTGTTCTGTTTCCAAAGGCACCAGTTCTGTCAACCTTGCTGACTCTCTCAGCCTTTTTCATGCCAACACTAAGGGCTGTCTTCTCTTCTGTTTTAGGCAGGCACCATCATGTGCCCTTCCCATGTGTCCCTCTCTTCCCTTAGCATCCAATGTTCTTAGACTCCTTTTCCTAATCAAATACTTTAACAGATGATAAGAGGGCAGAACATATGCAAATTATCTTAGTGAAGTGGATACTAAAAATCTGAATCAGCAACATAACTTCCAACCACCACACTAATTAATCTCTCATTTATGGCTCATTGTCAACTGTACATTTTTGGAGTGCTGACAGATATAGCTGGCATCCAGCAGTAAATAATGTTTCAATGGTCTCTTACAGGCCATGATGCAATTTAAAGCTGTGAATTACTCAAAATAAGATAGGGTAATGCATAAACACAGAGAGACCAAATTATTTTATCCCACCTTAATTACTTACTTTTACTTTTTTATTTGGCTAGCTCTGTGTTAGGGAATTGAATGTGTAGAATATTGTGCTCATTTGTCATGTACTTAAACACAACCTAAGCTGCTGAACCTTACTGAACAATGCCTGTTAAACAGAAATGTTTGTCAGAAGCATCCTCATTACTCAGCAGTCAATGTCATTCACTACCTTAGGTCAAATTGATTCCCTGGGATGATGCACAATTAAGTAGATTCCCAGTGTATCTGATTAAATAAAGTGTAGAAATCTACCTGTGAAACACTGTAGCATGCATTGCTCACTAAACTTTCAACCACCTAGAGTTTTAATGAGGGGTTTCCTCCTCATTCCTTGTAAATTGCTGTAAGTGGGGCAATTAAACCCTCAAGTGTGTGGACATTAGAAATATGGCAGACTACATTAGGCAGATCTTTCCTGACCAAAATTACATGGATCATACCCTAGTCAAGGGTCTTGAAAATGATTTTCAGGAAGTCCTAAATCAGAAAATAGAGTCGTAGTTGAAATATCCTCCCTAACTCTTCTTACTATTCCTGGGTGTGGAACAGTCCATGCCAGATATTCATACCTAAATTATAAGAGAAATCAATCTTACTTGAACATATGTTTTATCAGACTGAATTCTGTCTGAATAACCATTCCATCTTAATGTGATTACATATATGCATGTATACATCATATATACATGCATACATGCATACATATATACATATATATATAACAATTCCATATCAATGACTATTCCTTGCACCTATGGTATAATTGTAACAGTATGAGGGACAGATGCAAACCTGGTATGGATCTTCTTGATAAAATATGCTTATAGTTAAATAAAAACATTTGGAGCATATATACTGGTGAAGTCAAAGAGATGCTGGCCAAAACCTTTATACAATGCAATAATGAAAAAGTCTCCAGATCTACAAATCTCTATTTCTTCTCTGGTTTGGGGTGGTCAGCTTCTTCTATTAAATCTTCAACTCAGCCTTACTTATTTTACTATTTTTTGGCAATATATGAAGCCAAACTAGCTTAAGTTTGAGCTATCATTCCTATTGTTTATGAGCTTCTTATTTTTGGGACATTTGCCTGTGCATACCCAAAATCTTTTAATATCTGATCTGTTATGCACTCACAGTTGAACTGCTCACAGCTACCTTCACCTATCTAGAAAACATACCATGCAAAGTTAGTGAGTATAATCATGTTTAACAGATTATGGGAGAAAAATAACTTCAATTTTTAAAAAAGGGCCCAAAATACACATTCAAGACAGATTCAATGAGTCTCCCTGAGGAATATTCATGGATCTCTACTGACTATTGGAAATGCCAAGACAGGTGGTTTATGCCAGAACTAAACTCAGAGTTCGAGCAGGTTAACAAGACTAAAAGCCACAGAGATGTAAACAACTCTCTCAATGCAGGAAAATGACATGGTTCCTAATTTTTACCACTGGGCAATTGTGATGACAGAGTTGAAAGCTGGGCGGGAAGGATCAAAATTCTGAAAGAAGATGAAACAATGATTCGTATGAAAAACATTTCAGATAAAACTGCTGTTTTAAATAATAACCACTGTTATTTAATAATAATGTAAACTTTCATGGAAAAAATAATAAAAACAATTGTGTATGTGATAAAGGTTGATTAGCTAACTTAAGAGCATTAATTTTTTTCAAAACACAGACAAAAGGACTGATTATGGCACTAAGAGAGCAGCCCTCATAAACTGAGTAACTGTATATCCTGCTGTCCTTCAAATGGCAATTTTCCAGAGCATGTGTATCACTGTTGATTCAAATTCTTTTACAAACCTTTCATCTTTTTGTGATTCACCTGTTCACTGATTCTAGTTTGTTCCAAATGATGTTTCTTACAAATTTTCTTGTGTTGAGTGCTTCTTGGTTTGCATAATTGACAGAAAAAAATAAAAAGGCTTGCTTTCAAAATTGAGTGTATTTAGATAAAAACAAATTGACCATTTTGTCTAGAACAAAAAAAACCCACCGTTTTCAGAAAATTATTATTAAATGTCACCACATCTCAGCTTTCTGTGAAAGCTTATCCAGTGCTCTCTTATGCAGTGCTCAAATCAAACGAATTTGCTATATTAACAATTGGATCCAAACCCTTAGGCAATTTATCAAGGAGTTTGTTTGCTCTAGGAGAATTTTCACTGATATGAAAACAGGGCAAGCAGGAAGTGTTTACAAACAGAAAAGAAATGTTGAATTTCTCTTCAAAGAGACTGGCCTGAGACTGTATCTCCTTCCAAGAAAAACACTTTATACCCCATACCTAGAAGAACGTGGATTGTAATTCCTCTTGCTATCTGTGAATTCTGTAGAGAATTAAGCTTTTAGATGCTTAAGACTTTCCAAAATGAATAAAACATACATTTATTTCTAATATAGGCTAGCATAAAAACTTGTAAGGAGTTTACTCAAAAACAAGTAACTAATTTTGTATGAGGTAGAACTTTCATAGCATCTCATAATGTTCATTTGTCCACAGGGAAAGTTACTTTCCTAAAGAAAACACCAAAATGCAAAGACAAGGGTTGGGCCAATGATTATAAACGAGGTAGAAGAAATGAAAAGGTCTATAAGAGAGGCAATGCATTTCTTTAAACCTTATAGAAATATCAGTTTAGGGTCAGTTTAACTATGGCAGTGTTCATACAATCCCATGAAGACTCATATAGCTATTTGAGATTTTATCCATCTGAATTATAAAAAGGTAGAGACATTCATTGTCCACAAACAAAGAGCTAGCACACTTGGTTATTTCTTCCCTCTACTCTGCAGAATCAGGTATTGTCAATTTTCTCATCTAGGCAGAGGAAGGTAAACTGGATAGCAACTGACATGATGTGAAACTTATAAGTACGGATGAGGTGAAGTAAAATCCTAAAATCCACTACCCTTCTTTTTTTTTCTTTTTTTCTTTCTTTTCCCCACAAAAAATATATACTTTTCTGTATTTCTACATTTTTTTTCTTTTTGGACCATCAATTTTCAAATTTCCTCAGTACTATTTCCTTCTTCCACAAAGCAAAGTATCTTCTGAAGAATGGGAGCATAGTCTCTCTCTAAAAGGGAAACCAAAGCAAGAGTACTCCTGCTTCACAATGGCACACTAACATGATGTAAGAAAAGCACTCTCAGGCTGGACTTTCTGTAAGAGTCTGTAGCCTTGAGGATGAGACTAATTCGTCTCCTCTAGGTACATGCTGCTTTCAACACAGCCTCCTGTCTCTCTCTGCTGTTGAGCAAAAAGGAAAAAGCACAGTTTTAGTAAGGCTAAAACAAAGCAGGATTTTTTTTTTTTCTGCTGATGAGGTCAACATTCACACATTAATGCAGTCTGGATGGATTTTCAATTAAACGATGCTGAGATGAACCTGTCACCCAGGAAATGTGAGCAGATGGAGGAAACAAATGCAAAACAGGAAATATTATTAGTTTGGTACTATTTTGTCCTCAGTGGCATCATTTCTGTTCCTCTATGAGGCATACAGGATGAGTCTGAAGATGAAAAATGCATTGATAGCATTTGATTCATTCTCTTTCTACTGTTTGGCAAGTAGTCATGCTGTGCACTGCCACCAATTCTGCTGACCTTGAAGGTCAATCATTCCATATTTTGAGCAAGTGCTTGCTCATCTTGTTCTGAACAATGAAATCCCCAGTGTAGTACAACGTAATGAAATTATTCAAAGCCTCACAAGGTTTTCCTATGCACCACTTTTACATTTTTCAACTTTTCTTTATTTCCTCATACCTATTATACCTTTTAGTTTCTACCTTCCTTCTCTTCTCACTTGAATGAAGCCAAAAATTATGATCCCTCTCCCAAAGTGCTCGTATTACTGTGAGCCCCTTCTGCTTTCATTAGGCAGATGTTCATGCAGTAGGCAGAAACGAAGAGAGACTCAAGTGAAAAAATGAGCTCTGGGCTGCCTATGCTTTTTAAAGCAGTTGGAAATACATTTCTACGAGAGATGTGGAGTCTTCAGACGGAGCTCCGAGCTATGCTGCCCCTTGATTATAATGAATTCTGGAAAGCAAATCTATGATTTTGTACATATCTTGACAATTCACTTAAAGATCAACATCATTAAATCTTGCCGTTCTGTTCATGACTCTCTAACATGTTCCTTCTTTCTTCAGTGTCTCCTATCAAAATATTAAATTTGTAAATCCGATAGTGATAAAAGCAGAGTTTTATTTGGTGATACATAGCCTCTGTTCCCCTTAAAGCATTCAGAATCCTACAGTAGGCAATAAGATCAATGATTTCAGGACACCTCCTATTTTCCTGGAGGATTATTCTAATGTTTTCGTGAAATGAAGGTGTCATTGATTTTCAAACAATTTTTTGTTCTAAGATTTCTAAATATAGAAGTGCATTTCAAAAACACTCAGCTTGTTTTAAACCTACTCATTAAATTCTCCTTATTTTTCCTGGGGACTTCTGGAAATTAACTCAGAGGGGCATTGGATTAATGACAGGTGCTGCATTCCTTTATATTGTGAGCATAGAAGATGAGGATCAGCACCTGTTTTTTTGACATTTCTGGCCAGGCATCAAGGCAGATATTCAGTGGTGGTGAAATGTTCCTTGGTGCTGGATGCTCATGCCCATCTGCGAGGATGGCGTTGTTCCCATCTGTGAGTTCAGAGTGCCTTTGTCTACAATCAGCCATTGATTTAATTGAGCAGCCAATATTGGAACGAAAATGCTGTTACTTCCCCACCATCCTCTCGTGTGCCAGAATGAAGCTGTGATGACACCTTCCTCATCCCTGCTGCTTACATATATCTATGTAAGCCTGAACATCAGAATGGAAGGAATCAGTCACTATTCACAATTACTGCTGGCTGCCAAAAAGACACATTTGTACGGCAGCCAAAGGTGGGGAATTTCAGTGCGAACATAAGAAACGACTTTCTAAAAGCTCCCTGTGTGCAGATCCAGAAGAGAAATGGGAGCCAGGAAGCACACTAAACCACTGAGGAGCATTTCTGACAGTGCTGATGAGTAACACCTACAAACAGATAAATTAGAAGTAGATGCACTTGATCTGGCAGCAGTGCAAGGGATTCTTTTTATTCAGCAAGGTATAACACTGTTACCCAAAGACGTTCAGTTAAATACAAGGTGTAAAGTGCAATGTTACATGAGGAGAGAGAGAGAGGGAGGGCACTGGCAACTTGACTTTTAAAGGTATTAAATGATATTAAAGTCAGAGCTGAACTGACCAAGGCTCCAGTCCACTGTACTTCCCCTGCTGTCTAGAATTTGGCTTGCAGAGTGCAACACCCGGGCATCCTGAGTATACTTCAACATCACCAGTGAAATATGAAACCACAGATACTTTCTCCAAAGTATACTCCTTATCTCTGGCCCAAAGCAAGGTACTGTCATGGAAAAAGTGTGTTTTGCAGGCATTTTCTTTGTGTACTCTCCCACTGTGTGCTCCAGCATTCAGAAATGTGAACTAGAGACCCTTGTTATCCAGGTCCTTGGTTTGAGATGCGCTTCAGTTTACTAGCACATTTTTAAAAGGCTTTCTTTCCTTAAAGCAATTTTAGTGACACAGAGGTTTCAGCTGCAAAAATGAGATGTCTTTCATGAAAAAAACCTACCTATTTTAGTTTCTGTGCCTTACTGCAAAGCAGTAGGTATATATGTCTTGCTTTCATTTATTCTCCTTTTCATTTTATGGAGGCCTCATTTAGTCTAACTACAATTTTTATTTGCTGATAAGGTCATTCCATAAATTATTGTACTGAAGTAGATATTTTAATTATTTTCTCCTTCAGAAAATGCATTTTTCAAAATATCTTATTTCCATTACTGTGAATATTCTTTTTTTTTTGTTTCTCGTGTTGTCAGAATTAATTTAAATATTACTCATGCTGTGCTCTGATTTTAATGCATTATTTAAATATGCTGACTTACATATTTTCTGATTAATTTTGGGGGAAAAAGGTTATTACCATTAAGTGTGATTCTTGAATAATACTGCTGTTGCATATTCATGCCTGTGGTGCTTGCCAGTTCTATGCAGGACTGTAGAGCTTTTTCAGGGAAACAGGTCCCATACAAATCAGATAAGTGCTTCTCCCAAACGTGAATGCTAGCTGCTGATACTATCAAAAACAATTAAATTCCCAGATACTGCCAGTATCTCTGTTAAATCCTTGAGCACTAAAGAAAAAAGTTCTGTGGATGCCTTTGAAGTGGGGAAAAGACAGAAAGCAGCTGGCACCAAGGAACACCAAGGACGTATGCACAATGAGAAATGAGAGCATATTAACAACTACTTTGCATCTACACTGCTCAGGGGGAACTGGCTCCACCATGGATTTGTCTTGGAAAAATGTATTAAGGTCCCAAACAAAGACAGAGAGCAAGTTAAAAGTTAACTGGTGTATGTTTGGGATAGACACACTCTCCCCAGGTCAGTGAGACTTCAGGGAAGACCTAGAGCTCTGCATTTACAAAATGTAACTAGCTGTATGATCCAGAACAGTAGTACCAAGGTGTTCATGACTGTTTATGCCTTCCCTGAATTCATGATATTTCTCCAAACCCTGCTTTACAGGGACAGGCTGCTAACAGTGACACCTGAACTGGAGTCATCCTGCAATTTTTCACTTTGATATAGTCATGATTTCATTATTTATGCTTAATTTTTAGTAACTTTGTTAGTTTATCACCCCATGGTGATTATTGCTAAAACAATAATTGTCAGGACCCATTTGAAGCTTCGAAGGGCAAAGGGAAAGATAATGTAAAGAACAGCTTTAGGCCCAAAGCCCTGGCATTCTCAACAGGCAAGAGATGTCTTCAAAGCCAGTGCTGAGGATAAAAGGATTTATTTCATGCATTACAACATCTGTTCTAAATAACCTTTATTCTCACTTGGGGAGTGAATTACTTAAATACCATGTTAAGGACTATATTATGCTTACATTCTCTTTTAAGATACTATATTTTATTTTAATAATTTTTCTCATATAATAACCAAAGATGCATTTCTTAGAGGTTTCCTCTTCATGGGATGTCTTAGTTTATGGTTAATTCCTTAGCATTTAAGCTTGAGAAGAAAAATAATTTTGCTAGGGTGATTGCTAGATGGATGCATGTTACATACTTTCCTTTCCTGTTACTTGTACTTTGATGAAGATCAGGAATATTGAAATTCTGTTTACAGTAATAATAGGATGGGAAAGGGAATTCACCAGTCAGTGGGGGAATATGGTAACTGGTTCAAATCCAATCCAGAATATTTCTGCATTCAGATCATGATTATCCAGTGGTCTCTGGCTCTTGGTGAGACAAATGTTTGCTTCAGAGTCAACTTCAAGTGCTCAGGAGGAAAGTCAAGCTGCAGATTTTGAGGATGAATTACTTTCCTATGCCCAGGAGTGGGCAGTAGAGCATCAGTTTGATAGAGCAGTTCAGCTACTTAATTTAGAGCAGAATTAGTATAATTGATTTCAAGACATTTAATGGGGCCACTCACTTGTTTAAAGCTAAGCATATCCTCTAGGACATTTTAGTTTTGCAGCTGTAGCCATGTTACACTTAAGGTACTTTAGTGAGGCAGTAGAAGAAATTAGCATGCTTTTCCTGGTTTATAAACAGAGGACTTTTCAGTTCTGCCAGAGCATCACGTTTTGCAAGCACTAAACTAACAATATAAATACTAAAAGTAAAGGAATAGTATTGTATAGAAAATGAACATCTAATGCCAAACAATCCACCCCATATTCTGTGAACCTGAATTATTACTGATGCATCCTGGCACTGCAGAAGCCAGATAGAAGAAAGCTGTGTAGCATAAAATTGCTTTAAACATCTGTCAAAAGCAAACTGAGTTGATTACATTCTGTTTTGATTTGCTATAAACACAGAGGTTAGTTTTTGAAAAGCAATCTTAGACTTTAATCACATTTCTTTGACAGTGTGAGACAAAGCTCCTCAATAATATAATATAGGAACTAAGTGACTTTGAAAGAATTAAGAGGCCTTGAATGAATGGGACCAGACAGAAATTTTGTGTTGGTGCAAGCAGTGTTATGAATCAAAACAAGGGTTAGAGAGGAAGCAGGTTATAGAGATTAAATAAAATAGTCAACCTTCATGGAATGATTGTCAATGCAGATCTAGAGGGACTTTTTAAAGGAGGGAAGTCTCAGTATTTCTCTTGGGGAAAGGTAAGGACAGAGAGGAAAGAACAGAAGAGTGACAGAGCAAAGTTCTCCTCAAATCCAGAATCACATTTCATCTGCTAGGCTGCAAATGAAGCAAAGGATTCAAAGGAGAAATGAAAGGTGACAGAGACAGTATGGTAGTTCTAGTTCTCTGGAAGAGTGTCTACAGTGGGGAAAATTTCCCAAATCCAATGTGAATAAAACTATATATATGAGAAACAGTAACAGATAGGTTTCAGGATATGCTTTGTTTTAAAGCAACTGGGATTATGTCTAAAAAAACAGTAATCCAGTGATCAAAGGATACAATTGTCATGTGAAAGTGCAAAATTCTTGCCTGTTCTTCCACAAGTTAGGTGTGGGCCTGAGTTACAAACTCCATCTCTCATTTAGTGGTTTTAAATTTTATTTAAACATGTAAATATAATTAGTGAATGACATCTGGATTCAGTAGTCTCTATAGGCTTATCGGGAAACACTAAATCCTTATTTGACTACCCAATTATCTCTGTGTGTTGGATTCTGCATTTTTTACTCCTTTGCTAAATATTTATCAGATTCAGGGAGAATTGTCTTGTCAAAATCCATGAGAAAAATATTAGGATAGAATATGGCTTTTAGGAAATACCACTTCTAAATATCTTGATTTAAATGTCAAATGGAAAATCTTTAAAATATTGATATCACAAATTTTTTTGAAGAATGGGAGAATAGTCCCTCTCTAAAAGGGAATCCAATGAAGCAAGAATGCTAAAATGACATCAGAAAAGCATGCTCAGACCATGTGAGGACAAGGGAAAGAGCTCTCCTCTAGGTATGTCGTGCTTTCAACACAGGCTTCTCTCTCTGCTGTTGAGCAAAAAGGAAGAGGCACACTTCACATAAGGCTAACAAAGGAGAAATTTTTGCTGATATTAGAGTAAACACTCACACACATGAAATCATTGCAAACCACTCAGACTTTATGTGTACTGTTGAAAATGTAACTTGGAAGAGTTTGCACTCTGAATGGATCTTCAATTAAACAATGCTGAGATGAACCTGTCACCCAGGAAATGTGAGCAGATGGAGGAAACAAATGCAAAACAGGAAATATTATTAGTTTGGTACTATTTTGTCCTCAGTGGCATCATTTCTGTTCCTTCATGAGGCATACAGGATGAGTCTGAAGATGAAAAATGCATTGATAGCATTTGATTCATTCTCTTTCTACTGTTTGGCAAGTAGTCATGCTGTGCACTGCCACCAATTCTGCTGACCTTGAAGGTCAATCATTCCATATTTTGAGCAAGTGCTTGCTCATCTTGTTCTGAACAATGAAATCCCCAGTGTAGTACAACGTAATGAAATTATTCAAAGCCTCTCAAGGCGTTCCCTATGTGCTGCTTCCTATTCTTTTATTGCTAAAGTGGGTGGTGAAATTAAATCTGTACTATTTATTGACTTTTTCCCTGACATACACTGGATGATGTCTTGTGTGTGGCATAGCAAAACATCTGGAAAATGAATGATGCTGACTGTAACTGCCTGGGCAGAGCCGTGGGATTGAAGGCAAGCTTGCATCTGTGCCACGCTAAGGCTGCATTCTGAAATTATAGCTTGCATTCTCGGACGCATGGCAGGACTCTGAGTATGGAGCCAGAATTGCTTGGATCAGAATCAGATATGAACATGAAGCCTGACATAATTCAGTACTCCTGATGAACGGGTACTGAAGTGGTTTCCAGGAGATATAGGAATGCTTGTTTTTCCCAGTGGCAGAACTCAGATAGATCAGCCAGTATATTAAGTTGGATCTGTTTGTGTATCAACTTACAGACAGACAAAAGTGGAACAAAGGTATTATGTGACTGAAAGATTTGAGAGGTCTGCAAGTTTGTCCAATATTTTCAGTTTCATATAGCCTGCTGCGAATTATTTGTTTATATATTTATCTCTCTTAATTTCAGATTATACTGCAAATCATTGACATAATTGGTGTCAGCATAAGTGGGAGAGGTCTCCTGACAATCATCTGTAAGTCCCTACATGCTGAAATTTCATTTTTGCACAATGCATTTATTTTCATTTTCAGCTTTAAATCACAGGGTTCTTACCCCAAAAATCCCTGTTAGTGTCTCCATACGAAATAGTGCCATGTCCCTTGAAACTTTTCAGTTGGCCTTTGTTCTGTTTAAAGTAGATGAAACCAGTTTAAACATATGTTCCTAGATGTACGATTATAGTACTTTTTATAATTGGAGGGTTTTGCTTGAAGTAGTGTTTGACATACTTCAGTGACTAGCATGCATTATGAGGCATGTGGAACTCGGCTGGCCACAGAACAACACTCTTGTGGGTTTTCAAGTCCTTTGAATGAAGCAATAAAACCTATAAACTATCAATAAAGCTATCCACTCTAGGCAGGGGATGAACAGACATAAAGACAATCTCCCATCAAGAGTGCCATGGCCACGTTACTGTAGGCCTGTGCAAGTCCTATAAAAGTGCTGATGTTCTTCCCTTTGTTTAGTATTGGAAATAACTTGTTTTCTCAAATACCTACAAGTTTCTAGTATTTATTTTTCCTTATTTTTTTTCTCTATAAGAAAGAAATCAAAGATAAATGTGAAGAGGAGTCTTTAGAGACAGACTCCTGATAGCTACAGTAGGCTTAGCTGTACAACAGTTGATAGAAAAAGAAAGCCACAAATTAGAAATTCAGACTTATAATTTTGACTCTGTAGATTGACTTTTCTTACCATGTCTATAAATTAGCAATGCAAAAGAAATACTATGCTTTGTACACAGTTCATGAAATTGGTTTCAAGGATTACAGTTACAATTGACATTAAAAACTCAGGACAGTTTATATGAATGTTTTCCTTGTTTAGCCTTTATATTTTACATTTATAGGATATTATAAAACTTGAGTACTAAAGGGTTTTGAAGACACTAGATAAAGTCTATGCACCTAGTTGCAAAATCTTTCCTGTATAAATTTCTTGTAAACATATAGTTCCTGGTAATTTTTTATTCTTACTTACCTACTTCACCTCTCTAGATAACATAAATACATATGTCCACAGCCTCTCAGTCTCTTTGATAGTCATCCAGACCTGAGGACTTCAATTCCTTAACCTAAAGATTGAATGGGAACTTTTCTCTGTCTATAATTTATTTTTGTGGTTTTCTTGGTAGAGTACTTCATGGATAGGTTCAAGTGCATCTGTTTTCACCTAAGTTTTGTTTTATCTCTATAAATAATATTACTCTCCTTATCTTGCTTCCACCTTTTACTTTTTTCCCCCATTCTACACATCTGAATTCTATTAAATCTTCAAACTTAGATTTTTGTATCAAAATCTTGTGTAAGGAAGTCTTGCAGCTCCAGCAGGAAGAAAGAAATGAAAGAAGAAGGAGAGGAGAGGAGAGGAGAGGAGAGGAGAGGAGAGGAGAGGAGAGGAGAGGAGAGGAGAGGAGAGGAGAGGAGAGGAGAGGAGAGGAGAGGAGAGGAGAGGAGAGGAGAGGAGAGGAGAGGAGAGGAGAGGAGAGGAGAGGAGAGGAGAGGAGAGGAGAGGAGAGGAGAGGAGAGGAGAGGAGAGGAGAGGAGAGGAGAGGAGAGGAGAGGAGAGGAGAGGAGGGGAAAAAGAAAAGAAAAAAAGAAAAGAAAAGAAAAGAAAAGAAAAGAAAAGAAAAGAAAAGAAAAGAAAAGAAAAGAAAAAAAAGAAAAGAAAAGAAAAGAAAAGAAAAGAAAAGAAAAGAAAAGAAAAGAAAAGAAAAGAAAAGAAAAGAAGCTGGTCATTATTATGAATCCATTTGTTATGAATAAAATAAATTCAAACAGAACTTTCTTCATACCTGTTCTGTAAACTCCCCATTCATATACAAGACAGTAAAACAGGAAGCTAGAGTTAATCTTCAGACATTGTACTTTTTATCTACAGTGCTTCCATGTTTGTGTTTCTTCCAGCAACTCCAGAGAATAGATGAATCAAGTTATGAAGACAGATTTTGAAAAACAAACAGGTATAGCAGATCCTTCACAGATACTTCTCAATCATTACTTCTTCCTTTCTTTTTTCCATTAGAAAAATAATTTAAATTAAACAGATTCATTATGTGCAGCGCACTGTTTCCATGTGAGCCTTGAACACTTTGTTCAAGAGCTAGGAAGCCAGCCAACTGCTTTACTTCCTTAAAGATTAACAGATGTGTCCTTCCAAGTCTCATGCTAATGGAATGTAGGCTGTGGTTAGGAATTTAAGAATACTCTCAGTTGTCTGCAGACTCTGTTTCAACCCTGCTCTTTTGGTTAGCTGGTTTCAGGCTTCTCTTTCCACATCATTCAGAAGCATTGCATGAAATATCAAGTTGAGCTGAAGCCACTAAGATTTTACTTTGCCTGACTGAAAACAAATAGTTAAAAGTGAAAGTCTATTGGGTTCAGTTATGTAGGATATTGTGCCTCCCAGTCTGACTTTGTAACTACTATATTTAGTAAACACTAAGTAAAATGCTCTCTTTGTGTATATACAGCAAAAAATGTTTGTTCCCCTACTAGAAGCATGTGCTTTCTATCTTTACTTTTGGCTCCAAATGTTAACGGTAGTTATGTAAAAGTGAAGCAAAAGATTTGGCGTGACCATCCTTAAGCAAAAGATGTCAATAAAACGAAATGGCAAATGGGGAAAGTCCGTTGATTTCAGTTCACATTTTACAAGTTGTGAAGGTCCTAGGACAATGGGAAAAAGCTGTAGAAGCTAGGAGAGAAAGCTACAGGGCTTTTTATCCATCCAGGAATGCAATAGAAAGTGCTTTTCCACTGTCAAAACTCTTACTTCAGTTTTCTGCACTTCAGCTGTGAAGGATGCTTATTATGATCTGATTGTTGCGTTCCTCTTTGTCTCGTGTCTCTCTGGATTTGAGACTGTTACAGACAAAGATCCTGAAGGCAGTAGTACTGCAAATGGCACTGCTGAGGGCTCTGGCTCTTTCTTTTCACCATTTACTGTGAGAAGTATGAAGAGATAATAGATTGAGACCAGCCCTGTTGAGAAGGGCTTGGGGGTGCTGGTGGATGAGAGGCTGGACATGACCCAGCCATGGGCACTCCCAGCCCAGAAACCAAACGTGTCCTGGGCTGCATCCAAAGCAGCGTGGGCAGCAGGGCAGGGAGGGGATTCTGCCCCTCTGCTCTGTCTGTGAGACCCCACCTGCAGGGCTGCATCAGCTCTGGGGTCCCAGCACAGGAACGACATGGACCTGCTGGAGTGAGTCCAGGGGAGGGCCACAAAAATGATCAGAGGGATGGAGCACCTCTCCTTTTGAGAAAAGGCTGAGAGAGGTGGGGTTGTTCAGCCAGGACAAGAGAAGGTACCAGGAAGAACTTCGACCAGCCTTGTCCCTGAAGGGACCAACAGGAAAGCAGGAGAGGGACTTTGCACAACGGCCTGAAGTGACAGGACAGTGGGGAATGGTTTCACATGGACAGTGGTTAGGGTTAGATTAGAGATTAGGAAGAAATTCCTCACTCTGAGGGGTGGGAGGCACTGGAACAGGATGCCCAGACAAACTGTAGATGTGTTCAAGAAAGTAAAGTGTTCAAGGCTGGGCTGGATGGGTTTGTGCAACCTGGTCTAATAAAAAGTATCCAGGGGCCCAGGGAAGGGGGCTTGGAACTAGATGACCTTTACATCCCTTCCAACCCAAACCATTCTGTGATTCTGTCTTATAACTGATGAGGTCACATTTGCCCTTTCCATGAGGCAGTACAAAGAAGTTTTGCAATATTTTTTTTCTCAGAGGCAGGAGAAACTCTGCTCTCCTCAGCTGATAGAAGCCAAGGAAGAGGGCTGATGGTAAGAGAGATTATTGATGGTTTTCAAAGGGGGAAACATATGAGAGATTTTGGTTCAAGGATCTTTAACTGAAAATGATGCCAAGTGGCATGAAGAAAGGATTAGAAGTGGATGGAGCAGCTGGAGATGATGTATTTCTTCAATATTTCTACTTCCTTATTTCAGAATTGCTATTTCCTGAAAATCATCCCTTCAGAAATACCCCACCTCCCCAACCACTCATCCTGACAGAATTCTTCCAAGCCAGCATTCACACTAGATTTCCCCAGTTTATTTCTTATTATGTCTGCCGCTTTTAATATCTTCTTATTTTCACTTTCCAGAAATCCCAATGTTTCATTTCTTTGTTCTCAGTTTGTACACTTCCCTTCACTGAGACACTTACAGTCCCTTTTCTATTCAATGTACTTTGCATTTATTTTCGGCTCTGTTTCCTATACTTTTTTGTCTCTGTTGTTGTCTACGATGAGTTCTGCCCCCACCCTACTCCCCCTCATCTTAGCCTTTACCACTCAAAAGTTTTCCCTCTTAACAGTTTTTTCTTTTCTTCACAAGCTTTTCTACTGTCTTCAATTTATCACCTGGAAACTCCTTCACATCACCTCCAAATTCTGTCGTGCTTCATTCAAATTTTTTTTCCTTAGACCAATAATTTCTACCCTTTTCTTTCCTTTTTATTTTGTTTTCTTCTGATATTTTCAGAAGAGGAAGATGAAATTTCCTTGACTTTTGAGAGCCAGAAATATAAGTGGCAAACTCTTTTCAGGTGATTTTGAATGCTATTGCCCCAATAATGCAATACTTAACACACTTCAGGCATCACATCATAATGGATAGCCACACACACATTATCATCGGTAACAAAAAGCAGATAGTATTCTGTAAATACCACCTTGGCTACACACCTTCATCATCTTTCAAATCATCTGTAGCAGAACAGTTTGTCTGTAGCATTTAGCTTCCTTAATTTTCTTCAGAATGGTGAGTGAAAGCTTTTAAGCAGCAGGAGGTCACAGTTGACATGACAGAATGCAGGAGAATATCCATATAGTAATGATTTTATTCCCGAACAGCATTTTTATTCCTGAACAACAGGCTAAAGACAGTTTTCAATTTGAAGAGATAAAAAAGAGATATATGAAATGTAAAAACGAGGGAGGCTTGGTTGTTGGACAGGTCTTGTGGAGAGGTATACCTGGAGATCTAACACAAGCTTTCTCAGATGCTAGATTCTGGTTCTAAATTATCTGACTGTACAGCAAGCTCTCCAAGAAAAATTCCACACTTCTGCTAGAGATGCTAATATGTGACTACAGCTCTGGGTGCAAAGTGCACCTATGTGCTCATAATCCTAAACATAATAACAATCCATAAACAATAATAATAATCATCTCCCTGGTGTCAGTGTTTGTGAGCCATCTTGAGATGGACCACGGAAGGTAAGAAGCAAATTTAGTTCTGTTTAGTTCTTCATGCATCATTAGTAAGCAAAATAAGTTCAGTTGAGCATTTCCTCTTCTTTTCGAACCTCTTTATTGTTCTACCCTTCCCTATTATCAAAGCTTCACAGGGGACAAAGCCATTGGCCAGATTCATTTCTGGATAACTACAGTGATTAAACTGGACTGTGAACTCTCTTCCACCCCGAATTCTTCCATCTTTGCTTTTCTCTGCTCTGAACCAGTAAAATGTTGCAGCCATCCATAGACATGTGGCTGCTTCTGCTTGTGCTCTTACCCTGTGCATGCTGTAATCCCGAGTCTTTTGAAAATAAACAAAGTACAGAAGGCAAAAGAGATAATGATGAGCCTCACTCTCCTTATTGTTTACTAACAAGTGTCTTATTTGAGCTGCAGGTTTGGTAGCAAGGGGGTACAGATGTGCTGATTTCCCTGACTCCTGAGAGTGGAGAGGACACATCCACACTTCCATAGATGATTGAAGAGGCATCTGCGAGGCACTTCTGCTGCTGCTGAGCTGCACAGCTAAGCAAGCAATGCCAAGGAAGACACGGCAGGAGCTTTAGTCTCTGCTTTCTCTCTGCTGCTTCCCCCTCACCAGACTTTACTGTCATCTTGTGTGGGACTGACCCAGCTGGAAGTAGGGGAGAAGGAACACCTCATTACTTCAGTCAAGTATTAGCCCAATTGAAAGGGTCAATTGCAAAATTAAGGTTATTCTGCTGTGTGTGACATGAATCTGGGTATTATTAGATGTCAATATTGCTTGTTTCTTACAAGTTCCTTTGTAAATGACGGCAATAAAACTTCACTGGAAACAACTTCATAAAATATTTATTTCTATTATGGCAGAATCAATAAAAAGTGTGAAATACTCTAAGGAGGACAAGACAGCAAAACGATAGAAACCACAAGAATCTGCTTGTTATAACCAGGCATAAAGAAATTGCCAACAATAGCCTGTATTTGCATTTCTTCAGTCTGTCACACCAAAACTTGCCTGTCTTGGAGTCTGGAAGCTTAAAAGAAAAAGTTCTTTGGAACTGATTTCAGAGAGTTTGAACTGAGGAGAAGAGCATCTGTCCTTTCTGCTAACACACTACAAAGGTTTGCCCACCAGTGCCAGGTTTCCAAATCTAGAGATTTGGGAATGTTCCATATGTTAAAATAACAACTCTTGATCACTATCTGAAGCTATTTATATTTTTCCATTTTAATATCCTATTTATTAATAGTGTTCAAAATTAGTATGAAAAACTCCCTGCAATCCCCAGTCAGCAGGTAGCAGACATCTCATGACAGCTATTTTATGAGGAATTTAATTAGCAAGGCAAACTGTACAACTTCCAGTTTGATTTGTTTGCTGATGCTTATTCTGATTCATTTCCAATTATGCCAGTAATTGGCATAACTGTTTAGAGGTATTTGGAAAATGTCCAAATAAGTAGATAATCTAATTATAGATTGATCCCAGTGGCAGATACATTGTATAATAACCACTTTCTCCATGTTTCAGGAAGTGCAAAGCAGATTCCTAAGGCAAGAGACTAGTGGAGGCTGTGGTCTGTTGGATTGTTACAGATGGAATGGGGAACTCAAAGGAGATATGACTGCCTGTCCTCTCATGGTGCTCTTTTGGATTCTAGGTGCCTGGAAAAGCAAAAGCCTCAGCAGATCTAATCCAAATCTAAGTGTGAGAAAATTATAACTTTTCGTGAAAACTAGACTGTTTTATGAAGAAAGGGGTCAAATGAGATCTTCTTCCTTTATATCTCATAAAATTAAAAAAAAAAAGAGAGAACAAAACAAAACAAAACAAAACAAAACACAAAAAACCAAAACCAACCAACCAAACAAACAAAAAACCCACAAACCCCAAACCCTCCAGTTCTTTAAATTACACCAACTACCTGTTAAACTGCAGGTTTTCATAATATTTTAGAGCTATTTTCCCCTCTAGATAAATTCTCTGGGTTGCTGTTTCCACCAGAAGTCATTTCTAAAAGGCCAGGCTAAACACCATATCTATCATCAGGCTATTTGAGAGACCAATTTTCTCAGCTTAGAAGCAAAACTACAAGTTCTGACCCTAGATTCAAACTGGCTCATCACAGGTTGCTTTAGGACTTCCATGTCATCTCTCTGCAGAAAATATCTGTATGTAAGATAATCACAAATGGGTAATAATGCACCTTGCACAATTTTCCTCAGCTTATTCTGATATATCAAAAATGCTGCCAATTTTGCAATTGCTAACATGTATTTGAGTGTTTTCTCATAAAATCAGAATATTTTTTCCATGCTAAGACATTTCCATTCTTTCACTATTTTTTATAGTGAATAAACTTGTCCTAGGGTGATGTTATGGTGTTTCTATCTCCAATCGTGTGTCCTGATTATGTTTGGTATTATGTCCTGTGCTTCCAGGACTGAGTCTGAGAGTGAAGCTTTGTTTTGTCTTGTTATCAGCCGGCTCACCTCCCCCATGGTCTATGTTTAGGAGAGGTTTTAGCTCGGCTTGCTTGCTTGCCTGCTTGCTTGTCTGCTTGCTCGCTTCTGCCTTTTTCTTTCCTTCGCTTTGCCCTTGCTTTCTGCTTATTAGTTAGTTCAGCTAGGCAGTCCAACTTTTTCCCTGGACTGTTTTCTCTTCCACCCCGTCCCCTCCCTCTCCTGGATACCATCTGAACGGACGGGGACCTGGGAACCCCAAGAAACACCGGGAGGCTACACTTTGTCACCTGCAGCAGTCATCCCCAGCGCCAGAGACTGATAACTGAGCGACCACTCGCCAGAGAGACTGAGTTTGTCATCCCTTCAGAACGGTGAAAGAGTTTTTTTTGTCAGCTGGTGTTGTCTTTTTTCCCTGTGCTGGGGAGTGTCTTGCTTGTTAAATAAACAGGTTTTTTCTCCCACTCTTCTCCGAGGAAATTCTTCCCGAACCCGGTGGGGTGGGGGGGGGGAGGAGTCGTGGGGTTTGCTGTCTGGGGGCTCCTTCTGGAGGTTTTCCCCCAAATTTGCCCAAAACGAGGACAAAACTTTATAAAATGAAGAAAAACTTTTTCAACTTTGCCATCTTCAAGAAAGAATAATTTGCTTTCATGAGGCAGAAGAAAAACATTCTTTTTGCATTATACAATGATCTAAAAAATGCAAGTATTGATATTTGACTTGTCTGTAGCTGAAAGAAAATTGAAAACTTGCTCTAACTACACTTACATTCATAATGTAGATTAAATCGAGTGTTTCCATTGCATAGATGAAGCATTTCTGGCTGTTATTTTTATTCCTCAACTTCATTTCTTCAAAGTCAAACAAGCATAAAATAACAATTGCGTTTATCCAAGAATATCTAAATTATTAACTCTGAATTCTGGAATACCTCGTAATCTTAAGCCTGTCCCTGTTCCATAATTTCACACACAATGTAAATTACATATAGCACCAATCATATATGACAGTGATCCCTAGGGACTCTAGTAAAATGTATGTAAGACAAAAGCATCTTATAACAAGAGTTTACAAAGTGCCATGGCAAAATTTCTGTTTGATTTTAACCAAAACATAACAAAATTCCAACTGTGAATTTACATCTGGTTAATGTGTTCTTTTTTTACATGCTGAAGTTCATCGCTTAGGTTTGTTGATACATCACACTTTCTCAGAAATAAACCATGAGAAAAAATTGGCCTTTGTCTTCAAGAGGATAGACTTTTTTAAAAGTTCACAGCCCCTTGCTCTATCTATCATTATATCTGTTAATAGGTATAAGGAAGAGAATTACGGAGGTTGTTGAGACTGCAAAAACAGTTAAGGGAATTAAAAAACCCAGTCTTTTCAAGACACTATCCAGAGCCAGAGTACAGATAGGGTTAACACTGAAAATAAAGCCACCGTTGGCATAGGTCTTATCTACTTTGTAATTTATAATACTTCTGGACTTTCAATTTCTAATCTCTAGCTTGAGAGAGATAGGGACTTTCTGCAATTTGTGTGTGCCTTTCTTTGGAAGGCTTATTTCAGCTGCTGCTGAAAAACCCACTGAAGCATAAATCTTATCCTTTTAGTCAGAACCAAGTAGCATTGTCCCCATTGATTTATCTTCTGTTTGTTTCCCCCAGCAGTCTCCTCTGATTTACTTCCCTGCCTTTAGGATGATATCACAAAAGTAAATTGACATGCACATTAACAAAAATATATTTAACTGTCTTATTCCCTGCTCTATTTAAGTGTTCACAGAAATCCTTATTGAGCAGCTCAGCACCAGGAGTCATCTTGCTCCAATTTCACCATTACTTTGTCTGTCTGCTTTGTCATAGTGTGTGTACTTTTTCCTCATAAATAAGGCAGATTTCGATTCTCTATGACATATCAATGCTGGACACATTTTTTTAGCTTAGAGTCCTGTCTAGTAATGCAGTTGATAAGCAATGTCTTTGCACACCACCAAATTTTGGAAAGAAGTGTGCAATGCAATGTTATCAATGAGAATTTGTATTTACATTTTATAAAACCAGCTATAGGGAACACTTAGGAATGTCGTGAAAATCACAAATAAAGAAAACATGCTCTTCATTTATAAAAAGATTAAACAAAGCAGTTAAGGGTTATATCTGTCTCTCTTTCCTAAATAGGCTGTTGAGCTAAATGGAATAATCTTTTCTATTATTACTTTATTATTGTTTTATTATAGTGAACTATATTTCAACCTGTTATGGAATGTCAGTTATTATACTACAGATCTTTCATATTCTAATGAATTTCATTCTACCTTGGGAATTTTGTTCTGCAAATTGGCATTCTCCTTTTCTCTCTTTCTTTTTTTTTTAATTTAATCTGAAATTATAATGCAAAAGAATCTCATTTAGGAGTTTACCCATGAGATGTACAAATGTACCTGTCTCTTCTAGTGAATATCTAATTCTTCAGAAGAGATTTTTGTTCCAAAAAAGGTTTATATTGCAGAAAATATGTGATTTATACTCGATAGCCCTGTCTTTCATGGTGTCTCTTTTGCTTTTTCCTTAAACTGCAGTACAATCTTGAAGGTAAATTTGAGAAGTCCGTAAAAGTAAACTTGGCAGTCATTTCGAAATTCTGCTTTCTGTAAAGAAATTTGTGGAAGAAAACTAGAGTGGAACCAGAGCTGGTGGAGCTGATAGATGCAGTACAGCGCCCTGGCAAAATAGTGTAAAAGCTTAGATGCTTCACAGGTTTGGCAAGAAGAATTAGCTTTGTAGATAATTAATGGAAATATATTTAACATATCTGCTAAAGTCACTGTTTACTTTTCTCTTCCATTCTCTATAGTTAGCATTTGGCAGTAGTTGTAACAGGTAACCATGGAAGCAAGACAAAAGCCAGAAGAGACAAATGTTAGGGCTCCCCAGCCCAGGCAATATGCTTCAGTGGTCCTGATTTCCTTAAAATAACTTTATATAGTGCTTTGGAACTTACTTCTTTGCAGATATAGTTAGCAGAGAATTACAGGTCCAAAAAACCAGAAAACACGTAACAGCTGTTGTGACTTTGCCCAGGACTCCATCATCTTAATTGTGCTTGCACCTCTCTTCATAAAGATAGAGGTGTTGAGGCTGAATCAGACAAAATAACAAAACCCAAGTAATTGGTTAGCTACTCCTTTTCTTCAGAACTGAAAACAAAACACTTTCTTTCATTAAAATCATATTCTTTAAAGTTAATTTTTTGGGGTTTTTTTTGGTGAATATGTGCATTTCTTGCTCTCTACTTTAGGAAAAAAGATCACAACAGAATTGAAATTATAACAGGGAAGGTCAAAAGGAGTTCTGATAAGGGTTTTATTCATTGAGAACAGTTTTTAATAGAATACGGCAGTTTGACAAACCCTAATCTTTTCATGTAAATGTGTCATTGTAAACTTTGTGGAGCTAAAGGGCAAAAGTTGAGGAGAAAAATAAACAGTTTCACAAATAGGAAAATGCTAAGGAAATGTCCTGAAGGTGTTGAAGAATTATATGCAAATCCCCCACTGTTTTGGATCGATGAGGAGTAGTTAATCCTTCTCAGTCTCTCCTTTTGAAGCTGTTTTTCATTATTTATTGCTCCCAATAAAGAAACTAAAGCTGTAACCTGTGCACTAGGGCACTCAATGGGGAAGAGAAGTGTCAGCCCTGAGTCAGTCACAAGTGGAAATTGACACATGATCTCCTATGGATCAGGTGAATATTTTATCCACAGTGTCATGGTGGGTTATATTTTGGTAGTTTTGTTTTCTGTCTTAATTTCCCTGATGAAGAATGTGGAAATATCCTGGCTTTATTCCAGTGAAGAATAATAAAAACCCCTTTTTTTCTGAACTATAGTTCTTGTTCTTTAATTTTCTAAAAGCAGAGAGATAAGATGTGAAAATGCAGCAGAGACCAGACAAAGGTCTTGTACTACAGATGGGTCAAAGCAAAGATAAGGAAGCTGAAGAATAGATTGTGTCTTTGGCAGGAAAGCCATTAATTGCTGTTTCAAGTCATCTTCTGTTAATGTTTCACTGTGACCTACTACAAGGTAGTTATTGAATAATAAGGAGTTGACCTGAGAACTAGATCTAGTCCACATTTCAGGAATTCAAGAGTCAACTGTTGAAGCTATCTTTTTGTGTAGTCAGTTTTATTTAAATATTTTAGAATTTACTAAGAAGCATTTTGTTCTCTTTAAGCTGTGAAAGCTCCTGACAATCTCCTGTTGCTTAATAGCCATGCAAATTTTCCTGGAAGATGCTAGAAGAATATGTGGTTACGCAGATACCAAATAACCTTCTTTTAATATTTTTGAAAAACTTCCAACACATGATTCCAAGGGAGCAAACCAGTTTTGTTTCAATATAAATATCTTTTATTCTTGATTTCCGAGTGACAATTCTTTTCAAAAAGACACCAGACAATGTTTGCTCCTTGAATGTTTGTGAAACATTTTCACTCATTTAAATTGGTCCCACCACTCACCAAGAAAATACTGAATTAATCTGGAATGCTCTCAGCCCAGAAACTGTGACCTGGGAAACAGGTAGATGCTGCAGATACACCCCCTTGTGTGTAGTACAGCCATATTGGGCCACAGAAAACCAATTTTTTACTCATAGTAGGACTAGGGTTTCATTTCTCTCATCTGCATATTCATTATATAATTATTATATGCACCATTATTAGGTCCCTTTTCCTTAGGATGCTGTACATTTGAAATAATTTGTTGTCTGAGGGGTTTAGTGGATAGCCATATCTACTGTGCAACATGCCAAATGTAGGCGTTTCTGTGATTCTTATTCCAACTCCACCGTGTCCACAATAAGCAAAATAAATGACTCAACTGTTATGCTGAGTTTGAGCAACAGAGAAATAGAATTACCATGCATTTTCAGTTAGGGAACTAATTGGGGAGAGAGCAAAAATCTCTTAAACTGGAGGGTAAAATGAACTCAATTATTAAATTACTTGCTTGAAATGACAAAGGAATACCATAACAAAAGGAAGTAGATTCCAGTTTCCAGTAACAACTTAGAAGAATGTATGTATACCATAAAAATTATTTTGTTTGCTTTATTCAAACTTTTTCACCAATATTCCAAAACCATTCAACTAGACAAAAATCTTGTGGAAATAATGTGGTAGATATCAGCAACCAGAAAAAATTCTTGATGTTAAAAATTGTTGGAAAACTTCCACCATTCCCATTTCTACCAGTAGTGTGTCTGTAGACAGTAGAGTACTGGTCACGCATAGAAAGGTTCAGATGTGCAGTCCTAATATGTGCTCTTATTTAAGGACTCTATACTCTCTGAGATCGCTGAAAATGAAGCATGACATACAAATAAAATAAATAATTTTTTTCAAAAAGTGGTACTGTCTGCTTCCTCCACATCTGATTTTGAAGACAGGTAACATAAACTCTCTAGATGTGCCATATGAAAAGAGCCCTCGGAACAGAAGATAATATTCCAGAAATCATGTTACACCTCTCAAAGACTAAATAATCCACCTGGTTCACTTCCTGGTAGTCCTGCCATCCTCCATAGGCAAGCCAGGATCTTGTAATCTGAGATATGAAAGCTGGGCAACTGGATGTAGGAAACGATTAAATATTAATATTTGAAACATACTGTTTTTGTACCTTCTTCTTTTATTATTTGGAGTTTTTAACAATCTGCTAATCATTTTGAGCAATTTCTCCTTATAGGACTTCTGAATTTTCATAGACCTAAAGAAATTAAAAATATTTGAAACCTAATGTACCTTCTTAATCTTCAGTGCCAGGAGCATCTGTTCTGTCATCTTATGCTGGACCACTTATTGTGGTGACTGGTAGAGGTTGTCCAGGAACTGTGCTTTTCCAATGATCATAATTATCCAGTGCTGCAGGCTACCAAGGCTTTTCCTTAGTGGCACTGTGTTTGGCACAATATTCAATACTTTCTATATTTTAAAATGCAGTATTTCAATATTTAATACAAATATTGATAGATACACTAGATACACTCTAATAGTGTAGATACTAATAGATACACTATAAATATATGTATATGTTACAGTCTGTAGAGCGCTTACATGTGAAAATGTATGTTTTGAAGATATTAAGCTTCACAAGTAGGATAACTAGAATGACAAGGGCACTTTTTTCCTTAGTGGATGATACCAAAGTACTTAGAGCCAGGAATAATTGCTCCAGAGGAGGGTAGGAGCTGGCAGACAGAAGGGAAGGAGATCCAGGACTGGGAAGAGGTCACCTGTGGAAAAACTTGGACAGCACATTGATGCATTCATTTATCCCTGTGCTCCATGGATACAAATTGTCATCATGGTTTATTAACGGATGCATTAATGAGCACGTTCAGGTGTTTTGGAGATGCCCAGGGGTGTTTGCATTTGTATTTCCGAGGCAGGTGGCACTAGATGGCACTGTCTCTAGGGCTTTCACAGCGTGTTGTGGGCGAGCAGCAGGCACACACGCTCTGCCTGTTTGGTGGTGGTACTGGGTGGGTGGCAAAGCAAGGGCTTAAAAGGCAAGGGAACTGGCTTTCTTACGCTTGCTAATACAGCAGGACTATTTATGGAGGCAGAGCCACCGCCTGAAGCCAGGAGCTGCTGTCAGCTGAGCTCATGGAACACCAGCTTGGCTGTGACTTGGTCATGACCACCTCTGTTCCGAGGGCGGCAAATAATCTGGATAAATGTATGACACTTTCACACGTGATTCCAGGAGTTACACAGGGAGAATGCTTCTTGTTTCCGCTCTAAAGAGAAGCTGATTCACACACCCTAGAAATTAGATTGTGCTTAGCAGAGGGACAACAGTATCTTAGTACATGTGTGTCATGTAGAGGAGATAATTATGTGATTAATTGCACAGCCATATGAGAAACCAATCTGTGCACTAAAATCTATCCTGTAATCTATCACAAACAAAACTTATTTTGACCATTGAAAGAGGTTGCCTAAAATATTAATCTTGGTATAGTATGATAGGGTTTTTTCCCTTCAAATATTAATTTTCTGCCAGTCTCCCTTCTATAACAATTTTCTTTTCTTTTTTAATGTTATCTTTCATGGACTAAGTCAGCATTCAATACTAGTTTGATATTTTGTAACTTTTTATGTTAGCAAAAAGTCCTTTTTATTCCTGAATCTGGGTTTTTAGGATGGAATACACAGCTCTCACTTTTAGCCCCAAGACAAGCTCTTTGAAGTGACACATTACGTTCTAGACATCATTTTCATGTCATTTGTTGAGATATTTGTATTTTGTTCTGGACTTAGAACACACCTGTGACATGTCTTACACTTACATGGTGTAAAGATTGCTGTTAAGTTGTTGTAATTTTTTAAGTTCCTTTTTTTGTTTTTAACTACTCCAGAATAAATTTACTGATATAGAATGGTACAAGAGCTTTTTGTTTGGGATTTTTTATGTCTGCATTATCATTATTGTAAAGTCAGATAGGAATTGATCTTCATCATTTAAAAAGTTGAAAACATTTCTATATTTACCACACAGCACAAATGTAGTAAAATACTCTGGGTTTATATACTGCCTTTAGAGGTTTGTTACATAGATTTTTTACAGCTTTACAGTTTCTGGCTTCAGGATACTTATTATTAAAACAGATTCCTTAGAAGTCTGTGTTTCGGTATTATCACTCTGAATTCTTGCTTGTCAATCTGGGACTACAGCTCTGACAGAGACAAGAAGAAGCTAAATCTTTGCTTTAGAAAAGGACTATTCAAACTGAGCATAAGATCTATTTTTTGGTAAATCTAAAACCACACAGCATCTGGGAAATGGAAAAAGGCATGTCTGTGGTCTGGGATAGAGAAAATGATGAACACTGTAATTTCTGCAGTGTTTTCCTTGTATTGTGTACATGCTGTGGTGGGAGACTTGTGTCTCATGCAGAACAAAGAAAGATGCAAAGGTCAAATCCAGCTGAAATCCCTGCTAGTGCACCTGAGGTGTTTGCTGAAAACAGCAGGCAAGGACCAGGCTAATCAGGCAGCAAACTGGCACCCTGTGAGAGCCTGCTGTTTCTCCCTGTGTTTGGGAGAATTCCAGTATTTGTCAATCCAGATCTGCATGAGGATTTGTGCACAGCTTTAAAGAATTTACATTACCTCACAACTTCCACCAAGAAAGAGGGGATAATTTTTCTCAAATCCCTAATCATACAGAACTGCTGAAGTTTCAGTGCTTCTACAATTTCCTAAAGACTCAGTGAAATTCTCTTTACTTAAGCCTCTAAGTAGTATTCCATTGCTTCAATAGATGATAAGCAAAATTCAGTTTCTCTATGTTATAGATATTTTCAAGTGCCTGCAGCTACCAAATCTAATCACAGTGGGTTGCTTCTGGTTTTCACTCCTAGCGCAATATAGCAGTCACATATCTTCCTCCTTCATCCATTTCACTCACTTTTGCATTTGCATACACATAAAAAATCCAATACAAACAATCTTTTTATTTTTAAATTAGGACCATAGATCAAAGTCCCTCTAGCTCCTGGTAACTGAAGGCTTTCTCCATTAGCAGAGACACAGAGCAAAAGTAATTGTGAATCTACAAGAGAAGCACTCAGGGCACCATATCCAGAAGAGAAGACATTTGGGCTCCCATCCCTATTTCATTTTTAACAATTAACACAAAGTCCATTGTGGGCTTAGTTCGCAAGGCCAGAGTCCTATAACTGGCCTTGCTACTGGTTAAACTGCAGGAATCTCATAGAAATGCAAGGTAATTACAAACCACACTACCTACTTTCCCTACTACCCTTCTTGGAAGAAACTATATAGCATAAAAGATGATTAGAGTGCTTTCCTGGGAGCTGGGAATTATCAGCTCATGGTTTTTTACAGAAAGGACTAGCAAAGTCTGTTGAAACTTAAAAGAAGATAAATTCAAATCATGATCACATTGTATTTGTTACCTTACCTCTGTGTCTTTTATTTGAGGATAATGGATTTGGTTCTGGAAAATATAGTAGAAGGAGGGTATTCAACTTGTCTGTGTTTAAAACTATATAGAAAAAATCAATAAGTTTCTTTTCAGTGAAAAGCTTTGGGCATTCAAGATCAAGTTATAACTTCATCTATGTAAGAATCAACCTGATTAATAGTATTTTCATAGATAGATTTTTGGCCAATCCAGTCCTAGGGGTAAGGGTTAAAGTATAATAAAATCCAACATTTGGAATTTGAAGCCAGACAAATTAAAATTAAAAACCATGTGTGATTCATTGAGTGGCTATCCAATTAACCAAACTGTTTGTCAAGAGCTACATTGGATTCTTTATCCTTTTAAATCAAGACTGAATACTGCACCACTTTTTCTGCCACACTTGCCCAAACTGCAGACAAGACCTCCTCTGCCAGTCTGGAGCAAGGCAGGTGCTGCTGCCCAGGAGGGTGGGAAATGGAACCACAGCTCATCTCCAGATCTTCCCCTCCACTGGTTTGGGTGATGAGAGAGAGGAGGAAATGGCAGTGAAGATCTGAAGTGATGACTCAGAGACCCAACTAATATTTCACATTCTGTGACATATCAACCAATAATCAGTTTGATATTGTTTGATTTTTTGTTTGTTTGTTTGCTGTTTTGGGGCTTGGTTTTTTTCATAGAATTACAATGAATAAACTACTTTTTGGTGGCTTAAATTTGACTGATTTTTGATGTCTCTGGACAAGTATGTGGACATTCCTAAGCCTGAGCAGGTTTCTTAAACTAAACCTATCAGGCATGGCCTGGAGGCATTCTTAGAGGCCAAAAATGGGGCCAGATCAGCCAGGGACTATAGTATCATTATGTTTATTCCTTTTGGCATTCCCCTATAATGCTAACTACATCTGTACTGCTGAATGCTTTTGGTCCAGGGCCCAGTGGTAATGAATAATTGCATTCCCAAACTATTACCTTCCAAGGCAAACTGGGCACAAATACATTGCATAGCACTAAACCTGTCATCTTAATTATTTTTGTGTAGTTTTTCAGTGCAAAGCAACTGATGTCATGCCAGAGATCTGTCACAACTCACCAGAGAGTCTTAGAGCATGCTCCTGAGAAAATTCCAGGTTGGTGGAAAATGCCACTTGTAGGTGGCATAGCCAAGTAGAATAGTGATGGAAGGTTATGTTAGCTTGAGGGAGCCAAAAGTGACATCATTTGGTCTGTGCTTTTTGGGGGCAGACTCTAACAAGGTGTCCCAAGAACTGTACTTGAGTTTTGTGAAATTAGGTTTATGTAGTGTGAATAGTCAGGATGCAAAAATGAAGTAGGAGCTGAGGCCTTTCCCCTAGGGAATATTCAGGAAACAATTTTCAGGAGAATGAGTCTTCCTTCACTGAAGCTCTTCCCTTTTGCATTAATAACTGAAATATTAAGTATTCATCAGATCCAGGATGTTAGCAAGATGGGTTCACACATCCATTTTGACTTCTGTAAATACCAGCTTACACAACTGTTAATTTGTCTATCTCTTCAACTTCCTCTTTCTTTTTTTCATCACCTCAGTGATTCATGTCTGAAAATCCTCTAAATTTTGGTAGTCCAGTTTTGAATACTTAATATTTGGCTGCTTGTATCTCACTGGATATATTCTGTGATGGTAGCAAGAGCTTGTAACACTGGTGTCAATAAATGGAAACATTTCAAAGGAATCAGAAAAAAATAACCCAAGTATTATCTCTGCCTAGAAACCTTGTCTTGCTGATGTCCTTAGCCCTATGGCAACAATATCAGAGAAAATTATAACATCTCCCAACTACACGGTTTCATGGAGCTAGTCACTATTGCTAACAGAGATCAAAGATATTTCTTAAAGCCCATGATCTAATTTCTTCAACCAGGCTAGTTTCTGCTTTCAGTTTCTTTAGTTGGTGAAAAGTTGTCAAAAAAAAGCCCAGAAAATGACAGATGTGGCATTAGTTACAGTGAGGCAGATGTAATAATTCTAAGTTCCTCAGAAATAAATTCTTGGAGGAAATGAAGTACTGATCAGCAAACTCATCTTCAGGTTCATTCTGTGAGCAAATCAAAGGCACTTGATAACCCTTTCCTTATATGAGTCTCAGATATTTTACTTAATCGTTTTCTCACTCTGAAATTAATCAAGTCAATTAAATAAATCACAGAACACCATAGACTTCAACATACATATTACTTGTTAGATTAAATTTTCCTGTCTATTACCATGTTTCAAAATGGGCTTGCCTAATACTCTTGATTCAGGCTGGAATTGGGAACAGGAGAGAGAAACACCATAAGAACAGGGAAAAAGTATCAATCTCCTACTATATTATATATATGTTTAAATAACATTCCTGCACAGGAATTACAGGAACTTGGTTGGTTGCCATGTTTATTATGACTCATAAATAAATGTGGGAATACACACTCAGCAAGAGCTCAATGAAATGATGGAATCATTAATCTCTCTAAATTGCCTAATCTAAAAAAAAGGTAAGAGAAAATTTAATAGGAACAATTTTCCGCCTTCTGTTTTTGAAACCCTGACTTGGCTGGAATAATTCTAAAGTCTTGATAACTTATTTTTAATCTGGAATGTTTACCTGGTAACACAAGCAGATGAAGACATGCCTGAATATCTTCCACAACTTCTGGTTTTCCCATTGGACATGTCTTAGATCTGATTCTTTTTGTTGGTCTTCTCTGGGATTATCTCAAACTGACATTTGTCTTTCGTTGATTTGGGTACCCTAAAGTGAGCATCTTACACTTTTACCAATGCTGAGAAAGTAGAAAGGCTTCTTCCATAGTATAGGTAGTAGTGGGAATTTCAAAGGACAATCATCTGTATTTATCAAGACAATATTTGTTTAATGGAGAGGTCTTGGGGAATCAAATACAAAATTCTAAATTTTATCAGTCTGTGTGTCATGTCTGCTCATAGTAGGGTAGGGTGACTAACTGGGCAACAATATCCATCCTTCCTCCCCTGGGCACCAGCCCAGTGCAGGTTTTGGATGATACAAGGTGGTTACAGTTCTATCTAATCCTGACATAATATTTTGCACAGTTGAAGTCACAGAACTTTTATTACTGGTGGATTATTTTTCCCCACTAAACAGGCATTCTGCAGCTGCTTACCTGGGCTCTTTCTATGGTAAATGGGGAGTAACAGGCATTTCCAGAGTATAATTCTGTGTATTTTAGACATACACTTTCCTGTCCTTTTGCTAACCAAAGTAAGGTCATCTTTGTTCTTTGCTTTGTGGAAGAGTCTTGCTCCACATCACTTTCAGACCCTACCCATGAAAGGAGAGCAGACTGTGGATGAAACGATCATAGAGAGACTGAGTGTAAAACAGGCATTTTTTAGTGATGCTAAAATGTTTTTGAGAGCAGCCAGTGATGTAGTAAAATTCCACAGAGACTGGCTCCAGATTGGCCAACACTGCAGTACAGGAGCAGACAGTAGTGATACTGTGGCCATGGAGGCAGATGCTTACCAGCAGTGGTCTGCACTCCAAACCAGTGCTACAGATAATCCCTTGCACCTACTGCCAGAATTGGGCATGGAGCAATTTGGGATGGAAAGAGTTGAAGACACTCCAGAATGAGCTGGTCAGAGCAAGTCACATACCAAGGAATTAGTGCTACATGGGGCTGGACAGTCAAATCCAAATATGTTTGAAATAGAAGATCTTTAAGGTCCATTCCCAAGCCTTTCTATGATTCTATGGTTCTATACAGCAATGCTCCCTGTTGCAGAGTGCTTGCACAGGCAGGGAGCCAGACAGAGGAGCCCCTGCCAGCACCCGTGCTCTGACCAAGTAGCCTTTCATAACACTGACTTTAGTGTAATGTTGTTATATAATAGCTAGCACTAACTACTAAGCACTGTGCTAGAAGAGCTTCTTTGCAAAACACAGCCAGTTCTTGTGGAGGTCTCATAAAGCACCCATCTCTCACATATTGCTTGCTATTCATAATTACAGATGTTTCCTGGGGAAGGGCTATCAATGAACCGGAGAATTTAAATGCCTATAAAGAGCCCATTGCTTAATAAAACCAAACCTCTGAAATGGTGTGTGCTGTTACATGGATGTGTGGACCTCTGGTAATGCCCCTATTGAACCACAGAATCATAGAATATCTCAAGGGATATGAGGAAGGGATATGGAAGCATCATCAAGCCCAAGGCAGGACCACCTAAAACTAAATAATATGACTATCATATAATCCAGAACCTCCTTGACCTCTGACAGGTGTGATGCCCTGACCACTTCCAAGAGGAGCCTGTTCCAGTGACTGCCCTCAGTGAAGTGAATTTTGAGTCTAGAGAAGGGCAATGGAGCTGATAAAGGCTCCAGAGGAAAGTCCTATGAGCTGGGGGAGCTGGAGTTGTTTAACCTGGAGAAGAGGAAGGTCAGGGATGACCTCACTGCCCTCTACAATCACTTGAAAGGAGAATGTAGCCAGGTGGGGATCAGCCTCTACTCCCAGGCAACCAGTGACAGGACGAGAGGAAATAAATAGTTAGCTGCTCCAGGGGTCAGTTAAGAATGGGTTGGATATTAGGAGGAATTTCTCCACAGAAAGAGTGATTAAACATTGGAATAGACTGTCGAGGGAGGTGGTGGCATCCCTATCCCTGGAACTGTTTAAGGAGAGATTGGACATGGCACTTAGTGCCAAGGTCCAGTTGACCTGAGGGTTTTTGGTCATAGGTTGGAGTCAATGATCTCTGAGGTCTTTTCTAACTTAATTGATTTTTTTGATTCTGTGAATGTACTAATGTAGTTAGTGACACTAGCTGCGTCACATCTTATAACTTGCTCATCTGTAAAATTGCTGTGATTTCTGACTACTGGGGACTATCTTGAACAAGATGTTCTCTCCTACCTCATATTCTCAGAAGATATCATCCCTTCCTGCAGAGTATATAGATGAAGTGGCAACTGAGGTAATATCACTGATGTTAACAATAATTTTATGTTTCTTTGTGGGAAATAAACTATTTCTCAATAAGAAATGGTAGCTCCCAAGACTTTAAGATTTGGAAATAATTAAGTGGTTTTTTTCTAGATGGTTGTTTCTCTACCAGTATATTACTGTACTGTTTTTGCTTAGCTATGATATTTATTTTGTATTTTCAACTAAAGAATTTAGAATCATATATATGTTTTAATGATCAAATTTTATGAACAGGTAGATGAGAGCGTACACCATCAGCAAAGCAAATATGTGCTACCTTTGTTTGAAATAAACTGAAACCACCGCAGGCTTCATACTTTGCATTCAGTACAAAAACCATTCAGTCCTGTTGTCAGTCTGCTCTTTCTGCTGCCAACAGTGGTAACAGTTCACTTTGATTGAAAGATCCAGCTGCCAGCCTAATAATATAGCTTGGCTTGGAAAGTGGACCTTTTCTCTACCTTGCCACTGATGGCTGGCTGCTGAGATGATTTAGAGATACAGTGCCATACCCTCTCTGCAGATGCCTGCTCCATGTGATGCAGCTGCCCAAGCCTGAGGCTGGTAGCTGAAACATCCAGGGAGCCTCACAGTGCTTACTCCTAAAAGAGTAAGATTTATTCTCACTGTGATATTCCCCAGAAGTGTAAAACACAACAGGGGCAGGTAATAACCAGTGACTTTCTCACACTCTTGTACAGTAACTCTGCATTAATAGTTAAATAGTTTGGTTTTTTGTCTCTCCAGCTGTACCAGCCTAAGGCAGTGTGAACATTCATGCCTGTATCAAGGATGCAGACACCTGCCCCAGTTCCTCCCTTCCACCAAAAGGGCCCTGGCTCCTTGTGCCAGCTCTTCTCTGGATTCCTGGTGTTCAATAACCTCCTACTTGCTGCACGTAAGATCATCCCAAGAAACTGTAAGTGTAAGCCCTCACTTGGAGTGATTGGGAGCTGCCTATTTGCTCCTGGCACTGCTCTCTCACCTTCCAGTCACTCACCATTTGGGATCTTAGTAACTTTCTCCTCTGCTGTCCTCTCCTGTTTCCCCTCAGCTAATATCAATGTTTCTTCTTTCAGCTCCTCCTTCCCATAGCAGTGACAGTTTACATCCCAAGCAGCAAGTTTTCCACTTTCTCTTCCCAGCCTTTAAAAGAAGCCTCAGCTAAATGAACCAAATAATTCTGTCACCATGAGCTACAATGAGAACACAAACTGCCTTGCCCGAACAGTACCACACAGTTAGAAGAATACTTCTTTATTTTTTTAAATTTTTACTGCCTAAAGCCATAAGAAGTTTCAAGGGGACTTGGTGATCTGAAACAGGAGGTCAGCTAAAAGATTGTGTTGTCGTCTACCCTTTTTTCGAATTCTTTTCCAGAAGAATTAGATTAACTGTTACAGAAAGTTTCTTCAGTTCAATATTCCCAACCCTAGGCTCAGGAGAGCTGTGTGGAGGCCATAGCAAACTTCCAGCAAAACTCCTTCGCTTGGTATTACGACTATTTGTTCTTTGTACTAATTTCCAACAAGGGCAAAATTCTACCCAGAACCCAATCTAAATTCAAAATGTCTTTACAGATAGGGCGAAAAAAGGCACAGCAGGAAGCTTTGTGTTTAAATTCCATACCAGTCCTTGTTTTCAAAGGGCCACAAACAGATCTGTGGCAACCATGCCCCTCCCTTTCCCCTTAGAAACTCTGGGCAGTACTAATGTGCTTTGGGGCCTGCCAAAGACTAACCTTTTGCTTCAGTTTTGCCCCTGGGTTGGTTTGAGAGAAGACTGGTTCCCTACTCCAGCTAATTAACTCCCAGCTAGCCATCAGAGCTCTCTGCAATAATGCCCCCCAGTAGGAGAGCAAAGGCAAGTCTTGTGGATTCTTGGTAAGGAGAAGACTAACTACATTAGCAGTGGATGTAAAGTAATATCTATTTTGTATTACATCCCACACTGCTACAGCTACTTCTCCTTGCTAGGAACAGAAAAGATAGTTTTAAATAGATAAATAATTAATGCATGTGCTTTTTACAACTAATTCTTTTTTACAACTCTATTTCCTCTTCCACTAAGGTAAGGGTTGTGGTACAGGCATTATGTAAGATATTTCTTTCAGTAGCTTATCACTGTTGTTTAGTCTCAAATATGTTCTGTTTCTTCACCACAAGAAGAGTATAATTTAAAATGATAACAGATATTTTATTGATGTGTCCTGTTCTGTGTGGAGTAGTTCAAGATTAAAAATCAAAAGAAATTTGATTGGAGAAAATATGGTCGAAGAGATTGAAAGCTCCCCTGGCCCAGGTCATGGCCCTCAAGCACATTTGATTATACCAAAATAATTCCTGGAAATGTTTGTTCAACCTATTTGTAAAAAGCACTGGAGATTGCAATTCTACAACCTCCCCAGGCTGTGCACATCAGCACTTCATCATCCCTATGATTAGAAACTCCTCTTTCAAGGTCAGAACTATATTTCCCTTTACTGCAATTACTCCCTTTCTTTTCAGTGCACACAGGGAATAATTTACAACTGCTCTTTCTATGAAATCTACTTGAAGACCATTATTATGCCTTTTGATCTTTTCCAGACCAAATGATTTCTTCCAATCTTTCCTCACAAGCCTTGTCTCTTAATCCACCAATCTTTTTTCCTCTTTTTCTCTCTCTATTTCTTTCTCCATCTCTTCCAGATGGTCTGAATCACTCTCAGAACCAACTGAGCTCAGCAAAAGTTGTAATTCAGATCTAGATTTAAGTCCAAGATCAGTCACATAGATTTATTTGTCTGTAGAGCATGTCTTCACAAGTGAGGAGGGTGTCTTCACTCCTCATAGTCTATGGAAATCTAGCTGATCCAGTCAGTGGAGTCTAGAGATTTATTCAGATTATCCTGAAGCGGACTGATTCAGTCAGATAAATAGCTCTGAAGACTTCACTGGGCTCAATGCCCTTGATTAGATATGGAAAACTAATGCTCTTTGAGATGCCTTTGAATATCCTGCCCAGCATCCTGCTATTGATGCAGAAGGACACAATCTCCTACAGTCTCCATGTTGCAACACCAGCCCCATGTCTAAGATGCCTTATGACATCTCAACATGTAGAGATGGCCTCAAGTTTTAGGCAGCCATCTGAGCCCACAGCTCACATGTAGATTCTTGCTCTGCAAGATCAAGATTAGGTACAAATCCAGAGCCTTGCTGTCTGACTTGTCTTACAAACAGGAAAAGTTAGACATGACAACAGGAGCTGTGCACAGAGCCTGTGATGATAAATACTATAACATCCCATGATGAAAGGATGGTGATAACTTATTTGTCTATGGAAAAAAATTGTAATATCCACAAGTAGTCAATCTTATCAACAGAGAGGAATGTTCTGGGGTTTCTTTCAGTCTGGGTATTATAGTCCAATGCTGACATTCTGGGACATTTGCTGGAAGCAGAAAGGAATTCCAGAATAAAAAAATTATTATTATTGTTCTAAACTGAGAACAAGAAGACGTTTGCTCATGAAAATAAATGTAGTATTAAGTGACTTCATCTTTTGACTTAAAAGATGTTGGCTGTTGTGACAGCTAAACCACCCTTCTCTTCCTGCTACCCAAATACATACATGAATTAAATGATTGCTTGCAGCTTCTGTGTTTACACTTTAAAAATTTCATGTATAAAAATGGATGGTCTTTCAAAGTTCCATTCAATCTGGAAAAAATAATTTCTCCAGGGGTGGAAAGTAGTATCAAGAGGATCACTTGAGCTAGTGGTGTATATAACATAATGAATGAATGAAAGCTATTGATCAATTTAAAATAATTTCATAGAATCATATAATGATCTGGGTTGGAAGAAACCTTAAAGACCACCTCATTCAAACTCCCTGCTGTGGGTGGGGACACCTTCCAGTAGTTTAGATTGCTCAGGGCCCTGTCCAGCCTGGACTAAACACTTCCAGGTTTGAGACATCCATGACTTCTCTGAGTAACCTGTTCCAAAGCTTAATCGTTCTCTAAGTAAAGAATTTTTTCTTAATATCTAATGTGACTCTACTCTCTTTCAATTTAAAACCATTGTCCCCTGTCATGTCACCCTCTGCCCATATGAAAAGTCCCTGTCTCTCTTTTTAATAGGCCCTCTTTAGGAACCGGAAGGCTGCAATGAGGTCTCCCCAGAGCCCTCTTTTCTTCAGGCTGAACAATCCCAACTCTCTCAGCCTCTCTTTGTAGGACAGCAGGTGCTTCATCCCTGTGATCATATTTGTTGCCCTTCCCCTGACCTGTTCTAAGAGGTCCACTACTTTGTTGTGCTGAGGGCCCCAAAGCTGGATGCAGCACCCCAGGTGAGCTCTCATGAGAGCTGAGAACGGGGGGAGAACCACTTCCCTTGGCCTCTGGAGACTCTTTTTGAGCTGCTTTTTGTGCAGCTCAGGATGTGGTTGGTTTTCTGGTCTGTGAGCCACACTCATGGCTTATGTCCTGCTTTTCATCCATGAGGATTTGCAAGTCCTTCTCAGCAGGGCTAGTCTCAATGACTTCTCCCCATCTGTTCTGATATCTGAGAAAGAACCAACTCAAGTGCAGCTTCTTGCACTTGGGCTTGTTGAACATCATGAGGTTCTTATGGCCCCTCTTCTTAATTTTATCTGTGTTGTACACTTCCTCCACGTACCATTCTGGACCAGATGCTCATGTGGGAAACTGTGCAAGATAAGTAAAGTAGGGAGGTTAGAAATGAAATTTGAAGGCATGACAAGTTCTCAAGCTCAACAAAAACTCACAGATCCCTTCTAAAACTGCTGTAGATACTGTGATATGTGGGAAGAGCATGCCAAGGGTAGGAGACAACAAAGATGACTCATTAAGCAATCTCTTCCTGGATAACCTAGGTGAAAATTCCTGCATTACTAAAAAAGTATCAACTCTTCCACTTAAATTTCATTTCTTTGACTTCCTCTGAATGTTGTCTTGAGGCAGTCCAGATGGGATTAACAGTTTTCCAGGAGTGATGCTCTATTGCAGGAGCAGAGTCATGCAGCCAGCATCTCTGCAAGAGTCCAGCCCTTCACCAGTCTCATCACACGTTGTTGCAAAGGATTTGTTTTCACCTTTTATCTCTTCCTGACCCGAGAAAGGTTAGTCTTATTTCTGATCATATTTCTGATCATCTGAATATTTGCAGTATTTGCAGCTAACAGGGCAATTAGAGTCAGTATCATTTTTAGTTTACCTTAAACAACTTATTTCAAAACAGATCAAAACAAAAACATGCCAAGCTGTTCTGTCAATACTATTCTGTATTAACATTTTTGCTGATGGTGAAAAACCAGACAAAAAGGGTAGGATATTGAGTTGTGGGTAAACATTTGCTGAACTAAAAAACCTTTTTCCATCACCTAGTAAGCCAATCAATAAAATTCAGCTCCATGTTCCAAGGTATCCATGTGCAGTTTTGAGTCCTTTGCTGTCTCTTTTACAATCTTTTCTTCCTGATACACTGTGCAATACTGTTGGTCAGTTCCAGGAAGAAACCGGATGTGAAAATACCTACTGAGAATGATTATATTCTTCAGCATGTTCCCCCAAGCCACACTTAGCTACAGTTTGAGCAAGGTTTCCATTAAAACTTCCTTTTTCCTTTTGACAGATGAATAACAGGTACTCAGTGGTGTAGTCATTGTTTTTGTAAGCTTTAGAACAAGGTTGTAGCCTTTCTACCAACAATGTTTTTTCTTGTATTCATAACTAAATTCAGTGCAATAAATGTATTAAATTGATAGCCTGTGCTAGTAAACTTGGCATTTGTAAATGAAGACTGTCTCCAATCCTTTTGCCCTTCTGTTCAGAAGCACATCAGCTATACACTACAAAAGCGAGGGAAATGACATAAATTGGAAATGACCAAATTAAAAAGACCTGTTTCTGCTTTAATTTGGTTTTATAATTAGTTTCTCTTTTCCTCCTTTTTTCTTCCCACTCCTTCCCTCAAGATGCTCAAATGCTTATCCTCAGTGTGCTGGAATTCAATATATTAAAATATTGAATCCACTATTGTTTGCCTACATGTACATAGAAATCCAAACCCTCTCTTGGAAATCAAGATACTCAGGAGGCTTTCAAAAGTAGCATTTTCTGATGTTGATACTTTGTTGTTTTGATATTGCTGCTGTATATTAAAACAGTTTAGACGATTTTTTACTAAATATTTCTTGAATGCCATAATGGAAATTCATGGCCATGCAACAGGTTTCCAGGAGCCTGAAGTAAGAGGCAGCATCAGCAGTCCCTGATACAACCCTTGCAAAGGGTGATATGGCTCCCCCTGAACCAACTTGGTTTTAGAGCTCAACTGAGATGTCAGCAGCAGGGCCAAAAAACCATCTCATCTGGGCTAGAGCCTCAAGTACTTCAAAAATTAGTTCCTCAAGATAATGGAGAAGATCTAGATTTAGCTAAACCAGCCTGTAAGACTTCAAAAAGAAAGAGCTCATGCTTTAAGTGGCAAGTCAAGGACTGCTTTCATCTTAATTCATCTGAGGGTTCAAACATATGTAAAGGCTTTCAGGGTTTTGCATTATGGAGTAAACATTTCAAATTTTTTAAGATTAGTACTTGTCCTTAAAAATAAATATTTCGTATGCTTCAGTTGAGAACAGGCTTTTTCTCTTTCAAAGTGTCCCAGGTTTGACTTGGACAGTCAAATTTCTTCTTAGGAGCTGGTACAGTGCTCTGTTTTGGATTTTTTATGAGAATTATGATGATAACATACTGATATTTTAGTTGTTGCTGAGTGGTGTTCATTCTTAAGTTAAGAGCTTTTCAGTCCCCCATGCTCTGCCCATTGAGCAGGTGCACAAGAAGCTGTGAGGGAGCTCCACCAGGACAGCTGACCAAACCAGCCAAAGGCATGTTCCATACCACAGAAAGTCATGCTCAGTGTGTAAAATGCAGGGAGTTGTCTGGGAGGTGCCAATCACTGTAAAATGCAGTAGGTGGTCTTTTACTCTTTCTTACCAAGAACTTTGGGTTCCACTGTTGCAAAGTGCCACAGAATTTTCCATTGTGATAATTACTGTTATTGAAATTTAATTCAGTTTAGATGGGGGACACAGTATTTGAAGCAAAACTGTGGCTAAATAAAAGAAGCTTTTTGTTATTCTCCAAAGCATTTCTAACCACATCTAAGCAAGATAGCAACATCTGAGGCTGTTAACTGCAGGAGCACAAGTTATTTTTGCTCAAGAATATTGCTGGTCATTTTGTGTAAAGAAAATAAAGTATTTACATTACTTCTAGGATTTTCAATCACTGTGTAATCTTAAAAAGGTTCTGCTGTTCTGCAAAGAAACCCAAATACCATCTCATATCCTGACTTGGAAGGCCACAAGGTTCACCAAGTCCAACTTCTGGTCCTTCACAGGACCACTCCAAGAGTCAGACCATGTGCCTGACAGCACTATCCAAACCTTTCTTGAACTCTGGCAGCCTTGGTTCTGTAACCACTTCCCTGGGAGCCTGTCCCAGTGCATGACCACTCACTCCCAAACTAGGAAGGAAACGCAGAAGATTTATGTCGCGTTTAAGAGAGTGAACTTCTCAAACTGCCGTCAATTTTTTCAAAATGTACATAACATAACTGATCTTAATTAAGTCACTAAAACTGCTCCCTTAATTTCTGCTAATTCTCAAGTCCATCTGCTATCCACGGCTTCTCTTGTCTTTTGGCTGAAGTCTCACTTTTTTCATTCGAAAAACCATTTACTAATTAGATAATTTTCTTTGTGTGGGCAGACATCTGCTTCTAATTTAGCCTTACAGAGTTTCTATCAGCTTACAGCGATGTGACAGTGCTCATTTTACTGTGCTTCACAGAAAGATTCTTTTCAAAAGTTTGGTAAATTCAGATATATTGAAAATTATAGTTTTGTTAGTTCCCAATGTGATTGCCTCACAACTATATTCTATTATGTTTTGGACACCTTTTTGGAGAGGAAAAGCAAGCTATTCTTACTGTGCCATGTGCTGTGTACTTACTTTTGTATTAGGAAAACATTCTAACACCTTAATATTATTAAAACTCATGTGCTATAATCTGGTACACAAGGGTCATGTATATATTAGCAGGAGAGTATATCTCAGCAGAAAGTAGGGGAAAAAGAATATAGGCAGTATGCTATGGTTACATATTCTCTGGAAGCTCAAAGAGTTGTTTCCTGCTTTCCAGATTGTATAATTATTGTTAATATTTAAAGAGTGACTAAATAAATAAAGGTTTTCAGAAGAAGAAAAGTGAGGGTGTGAGCAAGTAAATGAAATTCGGCATCTAACAAACAAGACAGATTTTTTTCAAGCTTGATTGAGAGGAGTTTTCAAGAACTGCAGTACATTCAAGCAGAGGAGATTTCTTCAGGCTGGATGAGCAGTCTCAGCTAAGCAGTGCTGACATGTGTATTGTGCCAGCTTTGTAGTTAGGGAGAGTAATTCAAATCTCAGTGTCAAAAGTTTGTTCATAAACAATGCATTTATGTAAAATAAACAAACAGAGTTTAATATGGAAATAAGTTGGAATCTGAAGGAGCTAAGGAACCAGCTTTATAATAAACATTCCCTTAAAGATGGTGTAAAAATTTATGCAAATTGTATAATTACAGCACTCTTTAATGTACATTTCCCCCTTCTTTCTATACCAAAAACCAAACAAGAAATTTTTCTTGGATTTCTAAATGATTCTTCATCTTTATCTGAGTAGCTGGGTTTTGCTACTGCAACAGCTGTGGACAAAACCATGGAAATCTTAATAATAAGGAAAAAAAAACCACTAACCCTTGCATAAAGGATCAAAAGCAAAATATAAAATATATTCAGTCTTTTCTAGGTCAATTCATATTCTGGTCTTATTTTTAAACTTAACATAATTTCAATAGTTGCAGTCCAGGAAATTCCAATTTACATCACCGTTACATCAAATTTTTAGCCATTTATATTCTGATGCTCTTTAAAGATTGTATTTTCTGATAGTTTATTTTCATCAGTTGCTTGCTGATTCAAACAGCATCAGCAATTTTTTTACTACTTGAAACTGGAATACAGGAAGATGTTATATTTAATTTTAAGCATTATTTTCCTTCAGAGAGGCATAAATCTTAAAGATGCCTATAAAATATTGGTTTTATTCTGATAAAAATGGGCTGAAGTAGTTGAGAGCTCATGCTCACGGAGAATCTAAAATTATTCTCATTTGCACTTTAGAGTCTTTAATGCAGTGTCAATGCTGAATATTGCTGGGAAACAAGGACCAAGTACTTGACTGCATTTGTAGTCATACTGGGTCAACTAAAACAAATAAACAAGCCAACTCCACTATGAGAGTTATGGAGAAAACACAGAGTAGAATAATCAACTTTTGGTCTTTTAGCATTTAAATGTAAAAAATAATACATGACATAGAGTTTACGTTTATTCCGTCACTAATGGCAAAAATTTTAAATAAAGATGAATATTATTAAACCTGTATGTACAATAAGGCAAAATGGAAAATAATATTTTACTAATTCAGGTTGATGAATAGCTGACACATCAAAGTAGCAGGGGAGGCCATGCATTATATCTCCATGGCACTGTTTAGTCACAACCACTGCAGAGTATCCCACACAGTTTGCAATTACCAGGAAGCAGCACTGACCATGGATATGACCTCTCCATTGGGGTGGAGTTGGACTATACAATTTTTAATCTCCCTCCCAACTCAGACCATTCTATGATTTTATGATTCTGTGTTCTTGTTTTCATTGTTCTTTAACACCAGAATAGTTGACTAAGTTAATTTTTTCTCTCAAAAGCTGTCAATGTATAATTCTGTAGAACACATATAATGTAAGAAGGGAAGAAAACATATAAATGTCTTATCAGACAAGACAGTAATTCCCTGCTCTTTCTCTTTGAACACTGGATGGTATTTAATATCTAATAACTTTCTTGTAAGTCTCTAGGAAACTTTCAGATATTTAATGCTGTTTCATTTGGAGCAAACCATCACAAAATGGTGAGCATTCCCCCTAGTTCTCTCATCCTTTATTTGACTGTGAAATCTTGATTTAGTTACACACCCAACTATTCCCTCAGGCTATTAAGTACTAAAGTACTCCAGCAAAACCTAGGAGAGATGGCACAATAGATCTGCCTACAGGACATTATTTCTGTTAAGAGTAATGTTCTGCACTGCAGAAAAATGTGCTAATAGCACTGCATTATAATGTTAAAATGGGGTTACTGGTGCATGTCACCACTCAGCACAGTTCATTATCTTATGATTAAGTATGTATCAAGATAAGCAGAGATTTATAGATACTTTTCTAAACAGATGAAAAGCTTTTGAAGAGTAATAAAAAATGCGTTCAGATAAAGGGGCTTTGCTTGTCTTGCATTTTGTGTTTTTTTCTGAAATCCTACGTATTCGTTATATTCTTATTTTAAGGCTTGAATATCAATCAACATCTTCTACAAGATAACAAGGGAGTAGAGCAAAATAACACTGAAGAAAAAGACATGTTAACATTTCATCCAAGGGAACATTACTCATTACCAGCTTCACAGCATTCAGAACTATTTTGACAGAAGCAATGTGTGCTCCCTCCATTTTTTCATGCATGAATTAAAATTGTAATTAGTGCATCTGTAGAAAAATCGCCACCTAATATACAAATGTCTGTCCATAGATAATTTTTTCTCTCTCCCTTGCAGTTCACTTAATAGTCTCAATTCTTCCATGGTGTCAGGGAGACTAGTGGAATTTCACTACAGCATCATCTCCTTTCATTGTTTAAGTCTGCAGCTATTAGATAACAAAGTACAACATAAAATTTATTCTTGCAGCCACAGTGTAATTTGAAGAGTTCTGCTCTGTCTGAAATCAGTAGAGACCTTTCCATTGTATTTTTTTTACTTTTGAGAAAGTGTATTAGGATTTATTACTGTAATGCAGGGATCATCCTTGGGAGTGGGTACACACTTTTATTGTTCCTGTTGATTGAAGGAAGAGACCTAAAACTGAGGATACCAAAAGTGATTACATGAACATTTAGCTGTGTATGTACAGATGCTGGTGTTTCTCACAACACCACCGTGTACATCTATTCCCAAAGTGGCCTTAACATCTCAATATCTTGTTTTTCAGCAAACCACCTTCCATAAAAGAAAATTACTGGAAACGAGGCAGGTAGTAGATGTTAAAATATTCAGACAGCCATACAAGTTTCCCTGGCTATATGGTATTTCTCACTGCCAGAAAAATTATAGAAAACAAGACAATTTTGTTCCATAATGAAGCAAATAATGTAGAGATGCAGCTGGCACTGGTTTCCTTGAGTGCTCAAAGTACACTTAATGGTGAGTGGGTTCTTCACACTGAGGTGTGTTTGTAAGATAATAACAAATTCTTAAGTATTACAACTTTTTAAAGATATTATTAAATAAGAAACGCATACTCCTTTTTCTATTTGTTGCTTGCCCTTTCTTTTTTAATTTTTCTTTCTTTTTTTTTTTTTATATTTTCTTTTTTTTCCTTTTCTTTTTAAGAGGCAAAAGACTAAAGCCACTACATCTCTGTTTCAGTGACATCAACTGTCTAGAGGTGGTTCTTGACTCCAAAACTCTTAGTTGTGGCTTGCTTTATCTTTCAATTGCCAGCTGACTAGTCTTCAACAGTCTGAATATGGGGAATAAAAATGCATATTTGAATGCACAGAAATTGAGAACTCAATGAAAAACCACCAAATGTGTAAGGTTAAAATAAAATTATTAAGAGTAGTCAAGGATTCATAAAAAGCTAAAAATTTTCAATTGCAATGATATTGGTGTTCAAGATAATTGGACACTATTTTATTACATAACAATTTGAAACAAGACTGAAAAAGAAATAAAAAATTCACAAGTACATCTTTTAGCACCAAAATACTGTATATATTTCAATCTATAGTATCTTCTATACAAGTATCAGAGCAGTTTGCTGCATCTGGATGCTTCTTAAAAGTGCAAAGATTTATAATCATAACTCCTCTGGTATCTGAAGAAAGCTCACTTGGATTAAACAATGGGAAAATGAACCCCAAAACAATGAAGGCGCAGATCCATATTGATATTTATGGACTTTTCTCCTAACACACCTAGGACCTGACAAGAAAAGTTATGTGCCAGAATGTATTTGTGTATTCAAGTGCTTTATCTTCAGATCTTTCTGTGCCTGAATAAGAAATTGAACATTAGTTTCCTAAATCAAAGTTACATGACTGAGTGGAAGATCTGGCTCCTTTTTAACCTTTGCTCCCTTCACATGGGGGAAGGAATGTTCACTTGCTCTGCATGTCCATAAACAGAATAAATGCTCCCAAATATTTTTAGGGTAATTCAAAATCTTCTATGAAGTAGGCATTATGACAACACAAAAAGAAAGATGAACAGCAATGCCACACGTTTATTCTGGTCATACCCCCTTTTCTCCAATTAAAGAATGAGAAAAAGATTATTTTAAAAAATAAAAGAGAATAAAATGAAAAGGCAAATTAGTGCCTGGAGGACACTTCAAAAGGAAAGAAATGATGAATGCCATTTAGAATTCCCTGCCTGATTTATCTGCAATATTCATAAGTGTGTGTTTATCCAAAAGCTTTGTCTCAGATCAGGCAATTAATTAAACTAGAGAAGATCTCAAGCAGGGAGAGATGAGAGTTGTTAATAGTGTGTAGCTGATAATCAAATTTGTCTCTGCTGTTTTTCTTGGGACACATTCCTCTGTCTGCACTTCTGCAGCACAAGGAAGATGTGAGATCCATGGCTGAGCAGTACATCATGAAACACACAGACCTAACTCTTCAGAACTGAAACAGCTCCCACTTGTGCTAGTGTCCATATATCTCAGCTCCAGATGAGTGCACCTAGGCATGCCTTCACTTCTTTGGGCATATAAACATCAATGCTTTTAGGCACTCCATTTTTCTTGAGAGAATGTAAGGAAGTAGGTGATGTTTTCAACCCAAGGTCAAAGCTGAAAAATTAGAAATAGCAAGACAGGACAAAAATAAGATCAGGACTGGTAAAAACCCAAAGGGGGAGGATGAGATGTGGTTTCAAATTGTCACAGAAAGTGGTGGAAAGCACAGAAATCAAAACATGGCAATTATAAAGAACAGGTTTCAAGTGCATCCTTTTAATTTTGGTGTGGATCTTTCAGAGCACACAAGCCAGTCATACATTCCCCTTGAGACTATAAGACTGCAATGGCTTTGCCAATAGCAGGAAGAAATTAAACCCTCCTCACAAAATTATATGATTTCTACAGCCCAGGTCAAATACTGGCTTGTTGTCCCAAGACTGCAATCTAATTTGGTGCTCTTGTAGACTGCACCAAATCAAAAGAGGCCATAATGCCTCTTCTGGAAATACATATACTACACATCCAGACAGGATTTGACTCCAAACTTTGATACCACAAGACTTTTTTTCCAGGATCTTGTCCAGAGTTATGTACACAATGTTATCTATCTTCATGTTAGGCAGCTTGAATCCAAAGGCTGCATCTTTTACCAAAATCTGACCTCTCTCTGAGTGACCCATAGGAATTCACTGCCTTTTGTGGAAGCCAATACTTCTTGGCACTAAGACCTTCTTACACCTTTTGAATAATGCATCTGCATGTCTCATGACACCTGTAATGGCTGGCTCTTCATTGAAACTCCAGTGCTTGAAAATCGTTAAAATCCCCAAGATAAAGTAATTTATACTGGTAATTCCAACAAAAAAATGCAGTCAATGCATGTCTAGATACCTGGACAAGCAAAGCAAGTGTATCTACACTAAGTAGATACTCCCCTGTGTAGCTGCAGTTGGCAGCTACATGGGGATGTTATCTTTAAGTTAGAGATGGATCACTAATTAAGATAAAAACATTTGAAATTCTGTGATACTGCTATAAATGGAAACCAGAAAATGCTGTTATTGTTAAAGTCATAGATCCTTAAAAAAATCCCTTTTCTCATATAGCATCATTAAAATCTATCTTGAATGTATTGTATGTCCATGCAATTTTATTCCATTACAAAAATGCAGACTACTGCTTGGGGTTTTTGCATTTGGAAATGTTCAGTCTTTTCCTGTTTAACAATCTTAGAGGTTTACTTTAGAAATGAAAACAAAGTTAAATAGTCCTTTTACAGCAGGGGTCACTCACATTCCTTGTACATTATATGGACAGAATAATTTCCAAAGTTTTGACTCACAAGATCACCAAGATGTACTCAAAGTCTCCTTAAACACCGAACAGAAACCCTCTAATACCTGAAATAACAGAAACTCGAAAAGTCCTCCTTTTGAATACTTTTTCTGGGAGTTCCTGTCTGGCAGACCTGTTTGAAAATTACATGTAGTACATAAGTAGTGAAATTACCAATTCTTGAAGCTTGCTGAGACTTGCTCATGAGTTCAGTTCTCCAACTGGCTCTCGGGCATCAAAAACATTAAGAGAAGCAGCATGATTTTGGACTTGAACATTTCATTTCAAGGGGAAGAGAAGTGGTTCATAGGGTAGCTCTGTGACTAAGTCTCTTTCTAAGACCAGTACTTCAACTTAAAGACAATCAGTCAGCATCCTCATGGAAAAACAGTCTGGACTGAAGCACTTTCAATTGCATTAGACATGCAAAAGGGATGTGTCTGCACACCTTCCATTTGCCACTAAAATAAACTTGCTGTTCCATTGTTGCTGGAGTAAGGACTGACCATTTAAAAGACAATGAAATACTTACTGGCCTACCTAGTGAAAAGGATATTAAGTGGTACTCAGCTGACTTAATTCTACAGACAGGTGATAACATTTTTTGAGTCACTGTTGAAAGTAAATGCTTGTATGTCAAAAAAACCAGAATTCAAATAGAAATAACTAAATGGATAGAAGAGAGTAAAATCAGTACAGCAAACAAAATTGTTTTACCACAAAATATTTGTTGTGAATCAATACTAATTATGGAAATGCCAGTCATAAAGCTAAGAGACTATATATTTTTATACCTTTCTATGAGCCTGTCAAAGAAAAATTCAGTACTGAAAGAGAATTTCCCTTAACTGCTTTTCTCCATGGAGAAGCTCTTCAGCAGTAAATAAAAACCTGGTGCAAGACATCTTGTTTTTCAGGTAAGCAGAAGATCATACACTATTTTGTAAGTGATAAACATCACTCCACTCATTACCCCACAGAAGCCAGAACAGAAAAATACACCCATAAAATATGACCAAGTTTAGGTAACTCTTTGTGGGCATCTACCTGTGATTTAGACATCCGCGTTCCCATTGTAATCAATGGAGATTTAGAGTTTGATTGCACATAAATGGGCAGCTTGGCAATTTGAGGTGCCAAGGCTATTCCACTTGGCCTCTGGCAGATATTTCAAGCAGGCATAAGCGTCCTGTAGGAACTGTGTCCATAATAAGCACATGGAAAGAAAAGCTTCTGTTTGGAAAAATTAATCAGAGCCTGCATCAAGAGCAGCAGGAGCTTTGACATTTCGCTCACATGTGGACACCTATAGGCTAGGACTTACCCACCTCACAAGACACCTCAGTGTCTGCAATATGGAGATCAGTCCCACCTCAGGGGAATGAGGTGGGACTCATTCCCTAAATCACCTAAATGTGAGGCTTATCACCCATTGTGAGGCTTATCCATAGTACCTGTGCAGCACTGGGAGGTGGGACACAAGGCTTACAGGAGACCTGCAGCTTTCTGGAGCAGCACACAGAGGTCAGGCAAGACATCCTAATGGAGGATATCCCACAGTGCAATACAGCAAAGGGATCCCACCATAGCTCTTCACCTCGTGTGAACATAATCCCTTTTCTGCATTGTCTGTAGTGTCTGAACTACTTCTTGCTGCCTAGATAAAGTACCTATAGCAGGTGGCTGAATAAAACTGTAAGGAATACATGCACCTGTGTTCCTAAATTAATGATGGTGGCTCCTATCCTCCTTTGATAGTGATGCCAAGTAAATGCACCATCTATATACCTGGCAGTATACAGTTTTAGTCCTGGCTAAGTTAAATTGATATGCTGGGCCTTACCTCTATCATTTCCACCCTAAGAAAGCAAAGCCACTAATTTACTGTAAAATTTCCCCGTGTAGAAAACTCACAGTTATGCTTGTATAAGATTTTTTTTAATTGGTTTCTGCTGCCAGTAACAGGTACTGAAATCAAGTTTTGCAGCTCATGGGAATTAACTAAAATAATGTTGTCTCTGATGTCAGCATATCAAATAGCATAACATTTTCCATACAAAATTACATGTAATATGAAGATGTCCTACATTTGACCTTCCTGTGGAAGAGTGATAATCTAAATTTCACTCTAATATCTGCTTGTCTGAAAGTAAAGGACAGTTCTAAGCCTTGCATAAACACCTTTTCTGCACTTGGCTGTCATGATAGCCATGAAACAAATGTAATGAATTTAATTTGTTAAGGGATCAAGTAACTTCAAAGACAATTTGCAATATGAGCTTGCTCTGAGAGGCAAGATATAGCATTAATTTCCTCTCTCCCAGCTGAGAATTCTGGAATCACTATCCTCCAGTATTGAAAAATACGTATGAAAAGATAAAGGGTGAGAGAGCTTTCAGAGCAATTGCACATTTAGGCATTGGTCCTAATGGCTGTGTATATGTAAATTATTTCTAGATACTAAGCAACAATACATTTATATTTCAGCACAGCTTTCCTGTTCTCATCTTTCTCATCTGGAATATTCTGGTATCTTGAGGATAGCAAGTGTAACCTTCTGCTTAGCCATAGGAAGTAAGACTAGTGCTTTTCACACACTTTTATCCTCGTTTATATAGGTCTTCCTTGGACTTGTATGTCACGGTAGTAACCAAAATCCTTAATCTTGCCAGTATTTAGAATTACAAAACATATAGATGAGAAGGAACTTTTCTCCCCTCCCTTCTACCTGCATGGGGAGAAACTCATCTTTAACCATCCTAACCTTAAGAACTGAAACTGAATGATCCAATAGGGTCAAGAGGACACATCCCATGCATGTCATTCCTCATCACAGACACATGGTATTTAGCATTACTTAAACTTTGGGATCTGACCAGCAAAAAAAAACCCAGTAAAATATAGGCAACATGATTTTTCCAGTAACTTCTGTTTCTGATATAAATTATGATGTGAGGTCCTCGTGATGAAATTACAATAGAAAAATTATTGTATTTTCACCCATGAAGTCTGTAAGCTTTTCTGTCAAAAAAAAGGAAACAGAATTGCAAGTAATAAGTACACATTAGCTACACTCTGATATGATGGATACTTGCCAATCATGTCTTTTCCTAACCCTAAGAACAATAGAATCCTTGAACTCAGAATCAGCCAAAATATTTTTATCCCCACCTCTAAGATTCTCAAGTAAAAGAGACCTTTTTTCTCCCCTGGCATACAAAACAGTTCATTCCTCCCCATTGGTGAATCATCTGTTTACATGAGTAATTCCTCTATACAGAAGGAATGGCATTTTTTAAACACTGGGATTACCTATGAGTGTGTCATACCACTGGAGAGAGAGAGAGAAGCAAGCACTGCACTGCCTGGGCACAGCTCTGGGAGAGCACTGCATGCAGGCAGGCACACTCCAACCATCCCCACCTGGGCAGGTGGCAGCAGCTCACCTGCCCATCTCACCACTGAAATCTCTTCCTGTACTCTCTTCTCCAAAAAACTCTCCTCACACATTCAAACACACTGCTGGGGTGCCACTTTGTAGCTAATGAGCTTGATGGCTGAGGTGGATTGAATCCCCACAGGAGGCCTTTGAAGTGCATGTCCCTGTCCCTTGAGCAAGCATTCGAAGAAAACATCTTCACCAGGCATTGAAAACCAGAGTGGAAATTCATAACACCGCCCTGTGATACCCACCTTTCTCTCTGTAATCACTGGCTTTCACACTGTTCTTCTCACCTTGAACATGGTCCAAAATAACCACCTAATCTGGGAGTGGAATTACTCACTTGGCAATTGCAAACCTCAGAAACTGAGATTTAGAGCAGCCTCCTTGAGCAGGGCAGCTTTAAGAGGGATTATTGATTCCACTGATAGAGGGACTAGAAAACTCCTTGGCTTTTTGTGTTAAGGATCAGGCTACCAATGGATTATTTTCCACCTCCTTTCATTTAATAATAAAAGCAATTAATTTTCTTATCTCCTCCCTATTCAAACACTCTATGATATGATATATATGCCTCAGTGGTAATAACAAGTTTTCCCACATCTTACATCTCTGTCAATGCTCTGCATTTCAGTCATCTAGAACAGGATAACATTCATATTTTTAAAATCTTTCTGATGAATGGAGAAACAAGCTGGAGAAAATATAACCCTTAATCCTGAAAAGCACAGCTCTTCACTGGATTTGAGAATCTCGTGATCAGCACCCATCTCTGATAAAAATAAGTCCAATACTTTTTCCTATTCATTGCACACTTGATAGAGTTTTATCAGTGTAGTACATGACTTTATCTTTACAATGTCCACATTTGCATCACCTAAGTCTTTTTCTTACTGGTTTATAAGCCTACTGCCAATACAGTTGGATTAAATTATGTAATACAGTGAAGGTGATATAAACCAACCCAAGGACTCCTTCTTCCCCTACAACTATGGTATTTCATATATTATTATTTTGCACTTTATGTGCAACTTTACTGAGTCTCTCCTTAATTCTACAACATGAATTGTTGTAGAATTCATGGCTCATGTTGTCTTTTCCCTTGGAAGTTTATTTGTGCCACACATTATTTCCAGCTGAGTATTTCCTGTGAGGAATGATGCCCCTGCAGATAAATTAGCTAGTTTCTATCTCAGCTTTCTCCTCAAAGTAAGGAAGGCAAAAAAGTAATGGGAGTAGAAGAATGTTGTTATATCAACATTTTTACTTAGCTTTGGATCTGCTGTAGCATCACCTAGAAAAGAAGTCAACCTTTCCCTCAGTCTTAACATCTTTGCGAGCTAAAGACAAAAGTCACTTCACTATTTTGAGAACTTCAAGAATGGGGAAAAAGTTTTACCAAGTGTAAAGGAAGAATATATCTAGAGCTGTCAAGAAAGAATTAATTCAATCTCTCTAAGGTGGATGGCAATAGTATATACAGAGACAGTCATTTCAGTAAATTGATTCATCTCACTTTTTTATTGACCCATATCCAGATCATTACAGTCCTGCCTCAAATAAAATCCTTGTATCTCAATATGTCATGCTAAAACCCGACATTTTAAATGGGAAACCATTTAGCAGGTTTTCAAAGAGAAGACAGGCTGTTTGGGCTGTTCTGTGACTACAGCACTGAGTGGAGGGAAGGTCGTGGGTTAAAATCAGCAGTGTACATCTTTTACTCATACCATCTCCTTTTGTCCAGGCATACACACAGAGCTGCTGCTGAAGTAGCTGAATTAACTCTTGGAATAGATGAGAACAGAACCATATTGCCCTGAGCTCTCAACAGTCACAGTAGCTGCATTATGTCTTGTGTAGCAAGCTCAGTACCCTGGCAATATCTCGTTATTCTCTTCATCTACTGCCACGTTTCATTGCTGAAATCCCTGGCTGCTGGCAGTATTGGATCACTAATGGGAACTCTGAGTTCTGTCCTGTTCCTACAGTACTAATTCCCAGGCTCTCCATTTTGTATCCAAACTCGTTTTTCCCCTGAGTAATTAATTTCATTAATTCAGTCCTTTTAGTTGGTTACTTCTAATTTTGAAAAGTCATCAAAACTGAGGGTGATAAAAGTCAGTTTTACCAAACAAATAGTTTGAAAGGATGCCACATTTTTCAGGTGACAGCAGTGACGTCAGTACTAGCATGCATAGATATACTCCATCAAGGTTGAAAGTAATGAAAAAGGATAAATAAAAGTGGCTTTGCTGAGGAGAAAAGCACCATAAAGCAAACTTACAAAATCAAGCCGACAGGAAGCATATGCACACAGATTTATGTAATACGGTGTAAGATACTGTAAAGGGACAGTGTTTCTTATGAGCCCATAGGATCACATAAAACTACCTAAGCCCCAAAAGCAGTCAACCTTTTATTTTGAGGGGCAGGCCTTTGGAGAACATTAAGAATTAGAAAGAGATTAAAGTACTCCTACTTTTCCTGTCAAGAAACTCAACCTACCAAAGAAATATGGCATGGGATAAGGAAGTTCTGGTTCTGTGGTGCTCAGATGAAACATTTGTACCATTGCCAAACAGAGTAACTCTGATGGCTTTATAAAGAGCCACCTCTATTTGAACAGTAAGATAAGGATTGTCCCAGTTTTCCATCCTGCTATTCAAATCATGTTGCAATTCCCAGGGCTGAAGTTTCTCACATAAATAATTAAAAACCTGCATTAAAAATGCTGTCTGCGCTGTTTCAGAGAAGAGAGTTATTGCATTTCATGGTAGATTTGTGCTCTCGAAGATACTTCACCCTTGAGGAAAGCCAGGTTTTTAATTTTTAAAATTGGAAGTTCCTTCCAGGCATGTTGTTTTTCCTTGTAAACATGCTAGACCACTTAACTAGCTCACTAACTACTCATCTGTATTTTTCTGAGGCATCTAATTTTAAAAAAATGACACGATGTTTGAGTATTTTATTATGTATATCTTTTCAATAAACAACACCCTAACTGACCTTGTAGAATCAGGCAATATAGTGAGTTAAATAATAAATGGGAACAGCATGAGCCAGAAATTAAACAGTAAATAAATAGGTGAAAGAACTGTTAAAGGTCATGGTGAGAGGGATTGGATCCCACTCTTTCCTCTTTAAGCCCTTGTAAGTAAATACTGAGGATAAATACACCTAAAAGAAAATGTATAACTTCAGAGAATTGATGCATTTCTCATGCTTAATGAGATATCATAGTGATGAGATGGCCTTACTAGTAGGAGGTTACCAAAAGCATGAAGGGGAACGGGAGAAAAGACATGTCATCCAGGCACCAGTTGATTAGAAAATCCCCCTAAAATATTTAAAGGATGGTTTCCTTACACTACCTATTGTGATTAAAGATAGTAACTGCAGGTGCAGTGTCAATACCTGCATTCAGAACACTTGAGCAGTCAGGTCCTCAGGGTGAAGTATTAAGTGATGACATGAGGTTTTTCTGGCGCCTTGTTGTTGATAGTTGGCAGCTCTGCCCTGTCAACCTAAAGGAACAACAGGGAACCCTCTAGAAATCCTTGTGATATCCACCATCTCCACTGTGAAAGTCAAGAGATCAAATCCAGTGCCAGATGCGAGCCTTAAACCTAAGAGAATGGAACTTTAAATTGAAAGAGATTGAGTTTCTCTAAACCCCAGCAGATTGCAGACCAACAAGCATATCATTTAGCAGATCTAAGGATGGCTCTTTCAGAGATGTTGTTGTTAATATAAAGTAAATTATCAATGCTCTGTAGAAGCAGTACTCCTGCTCTTTCACATCTCTTTGCAAGTAGAAACCTCAAGCAAACTAAAAATAATCCTACTTTTACACCAAGATCTTTAACCTACAGGCATGGAATTAATTGAAGCTGAAAACCCAATTGGAGATAAGCTTCAAATAATGCTCAAATACGTTTAAATGTAGATGGTCTTCTGACACTATACATTTAAACTTCAGACTTGACCTTGTTTGTTTCTTTAACTACCACCCATAATTATGTGACTGTAACTCAAATTGCCCTGCATCTTCTAGAAGACAAAAATGAAATGCACATTATATAAATGCCAGGTGAGATGTTTTCTCTTCTACTTCAACTACATCATTAACATAAGAGAATATCAAAATGTTACATTTATAACAGAATTCTAAGAAGTTCTCCCTCAAATACTGCAGTAGTCTCTACATATGTTGCCTTTTTGTGAAACTGTAACATTGTCAATCCCTACGTCTAGTCAGTGCTCACTCAGCTCCTTTTTTCCATTTTCACTTCTTCCTCTACCCTCCCATCAGGTTTCTTCCTGATCCACCCCATCCCAGGATGTCAGGATCCTCTGGGCAGATGTGGCTGCAATTATTTGTAAAAATTCATGTCTGGAAATTTGGGTGACCATGCAGACTCCTTCTCCCTTTAATACATAACATTCAATTACTCTTTCATCTCTATCTCTTGGTTTATATGAAATCTGTCTACTCAGATCTTCCTCTCAGCTGACAGCAAATCGTTACGTATCACACCAATAAATGGGAACAAAATTAATGTTCATTTAATCACCTACCAAGACTCCCAGAACAGTTAAATTCTGCTCTTGATCCTTTCACACGACTGAAATGTGCTGGGAATGGTTCTAGCTTGTGTGACCAATGATCTTGAACCAGATGGAAATGTATGGTGATCTGTACATCTCAGTATTATCAAAGCCATTGAAAAGCACAAAAGAGTTGTCGAATAATTTAATTAAACTTCTACTTGCTGTAGAAGTTTCCTTTCTTTTTATAATTTCACAAAAAAACACAAACAAACAAAGAAAAAACCCAAAACCCCCAAACAAACAAACAAACAAGGAAAAAACCCCAAACAAACAAACAAACAAACAAACAAAAAAACCACCCCAAAACTATAACTGTCCCAAAACCAGTGGACAAAAGCAGAGAGCCATATTTTCAGATCCATCTCTTTGTACCATGCTCGAATGCATCTCATATTATACTGTGTAAACAGATCCTGCTGTTACAACTACCACTTAAAAAACCTCTTCACCTGCTTTATTGCACTGCTTAAGATTAAAGGAATAAGCCAGAGATAGATGAATTGGAGCTGAATCAGTATCTATAAACTTGGTAGTGCAAGCAGAAGGCTGCTAGAGTTTTAAAGGCTTTACTCCTTTTCCTTCTGATTTTTGACCTGCATTTGTAACTTCTGATGTCACTCAGCTGGTTTCTCCCTTCTGTCAGGATAGATGAGGGTTTTTTAGCTATCTTCTTTCCTGAAAATATACCTTCTGTCATGTGGCTTGTTCTGGGCTGTATCCCACCAGAAAACAATGCAGCCTTGCTCCAAACTCCTGCCGAACCACCCACACTCTTAATAAGACTTAAGTAAGTTTTGGATATTTGAACTTACTGACAAGGTAAGCTTTATTTGTTATCATATTAAGAAACACTTCAGACCTGACAAAGATTCCACCTTGCACAGTGGAAATCCTCAGTTCTAGTCTCATGAAAATGGTCTTGACTCAGCTTCAGTAATCAGCAGAGATTTGGAACCTCTCTCTGAGCAGCATGTCAGTGGCTTCAGCCCAACCTGGCGAATAATAAAGGATTGTGTTAGGGGTCAATGTCATTGTCATACAGATAACCATTAGGGATGAATATAAGTCTCAATTTGTCTCTTAGTGAAAGTAAAAATATTTGGTGCTTAGTTCAGACTTCAGTATCTGGAGAAGAAAAGTGAAAACTAGACTTGACCAAGATCTACAAAAATATCCTCAGTTACAGATTTACCATCTTGCCTAAGGACCTTCTTATAAAACTGCAAAGTGTGATACATTTCCCTATGATTTCTAGGCTACACTAATCTCAGAGGAGGACAAGCATCTGCAGATCCACACAGCATGCCTGGTGTGTAGAATATGAATGGCCACAGTCCCAAAACACAGCAGAAATGCAATAGGTTCAATTTATCTATGACATGCTGGCCCTGCTTCTCGCTCCGGGAAATCAGTCTGCTCTTCTACATATAAATAATACATCTTCTACACACTGTGTTATGGAGATGCTGCCCAAATACAATGAATTTCATAAGACCCAAATTCACATCCTTTTTTCCAGTGTGAAAATAGCTGCTGCCACAGCTAAAATACCTCAGAAGAGCCTCTGAATGATGAAGCTATGGGATATCCTGGGAAGGACATTCCAACCGTCCCAGTGAGCCTGTAATATTGCACAGTGAGGAAGGAAAAACTCCAACGTGCCAGAGAGAGAGAAATGGAAACTTCATGCAGAGTTTAGGTCAAAGACGAGCAAGGGAAACTAAGCCCAAGGTGCAACTCACTCTAAGCTTCATACATGAGACATTACACTCAGTGGATGAAGACAAGAAGTGTCTGGGAGCTGGAAGGAGAACTCTGTGTCTTTCACCTTCTGAATTAGGGAGGGCTCTGATGCTAGGCTCTTATGCCAAAGACATTCATCATCACTAAAAAGACACTGTTCCTTATAGACTACATAAGGAAAACAGATGCCTAAAGTAGGTGAGTGGTGTTTTCCCTCTGCACATATCAGAGAGATCTTTCTCATTGTCTTGATGAGGCAAGGTGCTTGCTTTAGGAGGCTTTCTAGGTGAAACAGTGCTCCAGTTTGCTCCATATCACGTATCTGGATAGATAGACTAGATTGCAGCCGTACTTTCAAATCCTTTTTCAGTAGTGCTAAGCACTGAACTCTCTTCTCATAACACCAGAGATCTTAAAGCAGCATAATCGAAGCAGGTGGAAGATCTAAGAAGAATCAACATATGTGAAAAATAAACATTGAAATAGTAAATATTGAAACAAAATCTGCTTGTGCAAAGCAAGCTGTTTAGCTTTTAAAATTTATTTTAATCTTCTCTCACATATCACATCTTCTGTCCTATCCAAATAATACTTCATACAGCCTGGTAAGCTGGATACAGAGTCTCCTGATTTACTCTGAATGCCAATATGACTTGTTCTCTTCAATGCCTTGTACGTGACAAGGGAAACTGCAACTCTACAGTATTTACAAAAGAGGGAGATTTTATTTTTGTCTTACCAATCAAAGGAAATATGACTAACATTTAGCTAATGTTTGCATAGTGCTTTGATGCTTTGAAATGCTGAATTCATGGGACAATGCAGTGTTTCAATGAGGCCTTTTCATGCAATTTCTGCTGATATCTTCGCTAAAAGCTGTTAACTCTCTCAACTCGTACTGTAGCACTATCTTCAGCTTCTCTTTGGCCAACACAGAGAATTTGGAAAGTTTCCTATGTCACATGGATATAGAAACAAGCTTGAATCCATAACAGTCCAGATTCCTTACTTTTTAAGAACCAGCACACTGTTATTTCTTGATAACTAAAGATATTACAGCTGTACTTTTCCCACTGGTGTTATTTGCAATAACTTCTTAATCCCTTGCACTGTTGCTGTTTTTGTTTGACAGACTGGTGGCTGTTGTATTAAACCCTGAAACTTTATGTTCCATCTAGCAATGACATTTACTTCACTATCTTTAAGGAAATTAATAATCTCAAGTTCTGCATTTCAGGTAATAAAACCTTAGCAGCGTGAGATTTCTGGCATGAACTTCAGGCACATTTTCTATTCCTGAGGGAAAAAAATTATGATTTGCATTCACATTAACATTTTGAAGGTTTTAAATGGTGTTTACAAGGTATGGATAAGCAATTATATGTACTCATTTTTCAGATTTTCTCAATGAGTGCTAGAACATGAAAAAAGTTACATTAACTTCAGTCTTAATCCATTGCCACTAAATGTGATTGCAATGGAATTTTCCATTATTTTGGCTATGTATTAGAAGTCAAACAGACTTAAATGACGAAGAAGTCTCCCCTGGAAGAATCACTGATATGTAAATTTCCTATGGAATGCTTTTCAAGATTCACAGGAAGAGGCAAAAAATCAGTTTCCTGATGTGTAGAGCTCTCCAGCAGCTGAAATATGTTTCATGGAGCCTTATGCAACCCTTTCTACATGCAGCAAGAGGAGGGAAAACTGGAAGGAGTCGTTTCTGTTCTACTACTTATTTATCACTTCATGGTCAATCAAACTGTTGGACACCAAAGCTTAGCACCACCTAGGAATCTCATCCTCCTTCTGTTATAACCCATGGAAGGTACAGCATGAAGGGGACTCTACAAGGGATTAAATATATTTGATACATAAGGAGTCATTATCTGGGATAAATGCTAGTGCCTTATGGGACCTGGGATTCCATGTCTGTGTATTTTGTTATGAAGCTCAGCATTTGCTATAGCATTAATCCCCACTGTCTCAGCTTTCATACTACAGAATGGACAGGAAAATCTCCAAAAAACATTAATGAGAACAGCAAAATTGACCAGACTTTTGTTCCGTTTTAAAGCATTCACATTGTTTCCCCACATGGCTTCACAGCTGTCTAGTAATGCATATTCTCCTTCAGCAGCCTTTCTCTTAGTGAAACCTGGTACAGGATTTCCTTTCTCTTCCCAGAACACACCCCTAAGTCCTACTGACAGCTAAGGTCCTCTGCTTTTGACACAAATCCAGCTGAGCAGTGAGTTAATTTTCAGAAGTTAAGGACAATCAGACAGTGACCATGTAAGACTGATTCTTTAGGAATCATGCTAAGAATGTTAACAATATTTAAAGTAGCATGAAAAAGCTTGAAGATACAAATACTATCAACCAACTAGTGAATTTATAGCTAGCAGAAAGCTCAAACCAATAGTTGGGAACTTTGTTTCTTTACAGACTGTTAACAGGAAAGAAAAAAAATTTCCCATATAAATTTCAAATAAACTTTTCTTTCCTCTTCAGATGACCTTCCTGTAAAGAACAAAATGTCCAGCTCTTCTTTGATCTCTTCTGCAGCACACTTACACATTCAAAGAAAAAAAGCTCTTTAGTCCTTTGAAGATAGAAATTGTTAGGACAAGTATGGCAAATTTAATAGAATACTAAATTGATTAATACAGAGAGGATGGTACTGACTGTGATAATTATTTGGTTCATGTTTAATCATTGAGATGCCAGATGAATGCAATATAAAATTTGAGCTCCTCTTTTACCTGAAGAGGACTCTTGTTATTTATCATAAAAGCCAATGCCTTAACTTGTATCTACAATGATGGAGAAAAAATTGACTTTCAGAGGACTCCATAATTAAGCACTAAGCTTTCTCTGTAGCTAAATAAAAAGAAATCTATTACCACATCCAGGAATATTCTGAAGGCAATTAATGTTTTATGGTAGTTGGTGCTGATGTAGGTAGTAAAATTTACGTATGAAAAATCATTAGATGCTTTGGTAATTTTCAAGTTTCTGCTTGTGTGTCCAGCTTTACAACACTACATGCTCAGCAGCAGAAAACAAATTTTCAACATCATTCCATGATGATTTTCTAGATTCTGAAGTTGTGTAACATCACTTTAGTTTCTGCCATACCTAAAACACCGAATCTAGGTAGTAGTCAATAATCATACTATTAATTCATTTTTTCTGTCATTAATTCCACCAACACGACTGTGACATTCAAAGAAATGTCATCTCAGTGACTTCATAATTCTGCAATGAATTACAAATTGCAGCCAATAGCTAGAAATGTCAAACTTCCTGTTTCTGCAACATTTGTAGCAGACTGAACTTCAGTCTAGAGATGGGAAAAGTTGGCCTGTTTCTCACTTCTGTGAAGAAAGCAACTAGACACTTGCATGACAATCTTTGAAAAGTCTTCAGAGCTATCAGCTTGTTTAAAGCAGACAAGAAATCTCTGGTTTGGATATAAATATTTCATACCCAGGAAAGATGTAACACAGTTGGACTGACTGCATTCAGTGCTTTTACTTATAATAATGCTACTTTCATTTGGACAAATATGAATGCTTATGGCAATTTTGCATTTGTTCTATGTGGGTCAGAGAATTGGATGCCTATCTATTAAAATGTTTGAGTGTGAAGATCTGTAGAATATTGTTAAGGTGGTCTGCAGTTGTCTCTCCTTCCTTCTACAATGATAGTATTCAATAGCATTGATTAGTTGCTTAGAGATCCAGATATCTGCCACATTTGCCTGTCTTTCCAGCCTCCAGTCCAATACTGACTGGTATCTTTGTGCCCACTAGGTACTATTCCAGAAAGAAGAACTCAAACACAGAAATGGAACAAGAATTGACATTCTTCTCTGCCGCATAGTTACACTCGGCTTAGGAAAGAAATAGAAAGAGAAATAAGAAGTTAACTTTTAGTTAAATAACCAAGGGAAAAGTCTTCAAGAGATACTATTAATAAAAGAAATGCTAGCAAAAACACTTGACTGTGTGGCTAAAATGACTAGATAGTCATCTGAATGTAAACATCGCTCATTTCTTGAGATCACTCAGATTTTTGCTAGATGGTTATTAGTTTCAGGGTCAAATACATTTCAAAGCTGGGCAAAGGAACACAGACTTACTCCAAAGTCTTCCTCTGATGTTTCTGTGCTCCCCTGGAATTAAATTTTCGAAGACTGGGGGCTCAAAATCTCACAACAACACTGCTCACAATGGAAAGATACTCCATATTTCTACACTAGCTACACAACACTAAGGCCTCTGTCCAGAAATCATTACGTTTTCTTCCAGATTGTAACAGAATACTGAAGACAATTGTTTAAAGACTGTATCATTTTTATACTGCAAAATAAGGAGATCTTGGAAATATAGAAAGAATGTGTCTTGTGATGTACTAGAGAAACAGTGAGAAAAAAGAATGGGATTTAAGCTAAGGATTTACTAAAAATAAGGGGTTATCATGTAGTGATCTTATGAATGAGCAGTGGAGTATTACCACACTTGCCTCTCTGGACTTGTCTTGTGTCCTGGGACTTATCCTTATGAAAGTTATCATCCTGTTTCAGATGGCTGTTTATCTACATATTTAACATGACTCTTCCTTCTATCCTGCATCATACCAAGACAACTTCCCTAGAGTTTTCCTGACCTTGAAGATATGTCATTGTTTACATCCAAGTCTTTTGATACTGAGCAGCATCTGTCAGGCTAAACAAGTTAAGCTTCCTCAATCTGACACAACAGCTCTAGCTGTTCTGATAACATGGGATTCCATTCACTCTGAAAAATGGGATTATACCTAACATGGCTTTGCATCAAACTAAAAATAAACAAGCTCAAATGCATCAGTTATTTTCTCTTTTTGACAGTACAATTGAGCAACAAGCTTATAATTTTATAATTTTATATAATGGGGACTGACCACTGAAGACAAAGAGAAGTCATCTCATAAAATCTTCTCAGTTTGAGCCCTTGGGGGCAGATACCTAACCTCTTCTTTTTTTTTCCCCCCTGCAAAATGCGGCATTCCCTGTATAGATTCTATTATCAATAATAAATGGGTTATACAGGGTTACATGTATATGCAGTGGACATAATAATCAGAAAGGTAATAACCACAATACTAGGCTGGATTTGAGTGACTGTGAAAGAACCAAATAAATGTTGTGTGTTACTGCCAAAAGTCACTCAATAGTAGCTGAAAGGAAGACTTGAGGCTGACAGCAACACACATAGCTAGGATCAGAGCCTATCAATAGATGGAAATTGTTGGGGGAAGAATAATAACTTGAGCAATATAACATTTGAATGCTAATCAAAACTGCATCAGTTCATGTCCAGAATGCTTAGAAACTAACTATGATGGATGATGATGAAGCATAAGAATTAGGAAGATTTGACTACTGACTTCATCATGTTTATCAGTACCTCTGCTTTCAAATGGTACATAGGCTTAGGTGTTCCAGTAAATCTGATGGCACTAGTTGATGAATTTACCACTGAAAGATGGTTCAGCTGGTATTAAAACAAGTGATAGCTATATGAGTTTTGTTTGTCTGGTATGCAAAGTCATTTGAGAAGATTCTGATTATCACTCTTTATTTCCATACCACTTCTTTTTTGCTTTGCACTGAGTATCCCCAGATTCTGGTTTTCATTGTGGTTGTTCATGATTGTTCTTGGATTGCAGAACTATGAACTGGAGTCACCAAAAAGTTTGTGTAGAGATGTCACAGCTCATGCATTTTTCATCAGAGACATTAATGGCAGAAACTATATTTTAAACTGAGAACATGAACAAGAGCTAAGAGGAATGTAATATCTTATCTAGTGTGTAGACTGAAACAAAGAGGTATGAAGTAACAGTCATAAAATTGGCAAGAAATCAGAGATATGAGTTAGTCCATCTCTCCTGAGGTTTAATCAATTATTTTTACCTCAATGTTATCTTCTCTCCCAGTTTGATACTAACAATTTCTACTTTCATCTGGATAACCTTTCTTCAAAATATATTTGGCATCATCATCTACCAGAAGTCCTGTGCTATGTTCTTTTCAAGTTTGGAGCTGGTTTTCCTGGATTCTGTGCATTCCCCAAGGTCATTGAAAGGGGTTTTTTTAATAGTAAAATACATATAGAAAGTGAAAAAAATGTTCCTAAGAATATTCTGAGCAAGTCAATTGTAGTTCAAACACATTTCTGCGCAGTCCTCATGAACAATGGTTCTGGCTGTTTATGAGTTCCTAAATCTATTTTGCAGTATTGGAAGTAAGAGGGATCATAATCAATTCTAATGTGATTATTTATTTCTGGGAATATACCCAGTGAAAGCTACAGACAGTTTAACATCCATCATCCCATCTGCTTACCAGCACAGATTTCCTTGAACATGTTGGTTCATTGTTCATGTCCATTCATGGACTTGTACTCAGCTTGAGTTCAGTGTGGGGCTGCTTTCAAATAAGCTGTGTTTTCTTTAATGTCAGAGTGTTTTAAAGGGCTGATTGATGTTTGCTACCTGTGGGAGTATGTCCTGTCCACAAGAAGAGCTTCCATGATGAGTCCTGCCATGGATCAGTGAAACAGAGCACAGGAAGATTCCCTGGGGGCTAATATATAAATTGGAGGTGGAGCCACGTTTCTTCACCTAATACAGAATGACTGTTTTGCCTCTTCCTTGTTATGTGGGACATTGTATATACAAAATGCAAACAGCCTCTGTCTTCTCACAGATATGTCTGTGAGGAACAAGATGAAGGAACAAGTACGTGTATTGGGGCACATACACGACTAAATGCCTATGTATATGCTCCTCACTCAAATGGATATGCATTATTCACTTGGTGGAGTATACCTTTTGGAAATGCACTTTCAGTCATAGGATGCAGGATGAACAAACCTCTTGGTTCCTAGCCATACTTGAAGGCTTTTGGGAAAAAAAAGCTGAAGAAATAGACAAAGGACTGGGGAAAAAAAATTGCCCTGGTGAAAGATATCTTGCTGGAAGGCCAGGCTTATACTCCTGATCTACTCTATAGACTAATTCCTGCAAACAAGAGGACCATAATACCATGAAACTTGCAAATAGAATGCAAATAGTTGCTTCAACTCAGTTTTCTTTCAGTGGTTTACAGTATTTGTGCAGAATTCAGCAATTTATTCTCATGCATATGCATAATGCAACTAGATAAATCTATGTACTCATCAAGCTATTATTTTGCAAGAGAAAAAGAAACTAAACTGCTGGGAACTAGAGACAACTCCTGCTAACAATGAATATGGGGTCCTATCTGCTCCCTGTTCTTTCTTCCTAATCAATCTAAACTCCACCTGCTCTCACATGGCATCCACAGGCAGCTCAGTGACTCTCAGCGCCACATCACTTAAGACTTAAATGGACCCTTATGGGACCCAAATCCACAGTTTTACTTACAGATATATTTTAAAAGTTAATTTACTGGGAAGAACACTTTATGTGAAAATCTGTAAGTTAGGTGAGGCTTTCATGTGCTTCCTGATAACTACTGGGCACCTGAACACACCTAAATGTTTTAATGTATTCCTGTACTTTCTTTGTTTTTATTTTTCAAGATCCTCAGGATATATCTATACCTCTACACAACAGAAGGTCAGGGAATCACTTCAGCACTGGACTCCTGATTGCCTCCATTACCCAACTGCTGGGTGGCTTCACCTTGGCTAACTCATCTCAGGCTTTCTCAACACTCCAAGGATTCCCCAGAAAGCAAACATGTATGAGGCTTCATCAGATTTCTCTGTCTCCAGCCTTCACAGCCCATCAGTGTGGATACACCGTTGCCCGTGGGAAGACTTTGTGAGAGCAGGGGGCTTTCCCAAGGGCTGGCCTGGGGGCAGAGGTTTTCCCAGGAACAAACAAAGGCACCTGCTACTGTTTACAGAGTGTGTATTTTGAGGACTCTGTTGTCTATAATGAAAACATCGGTGCAAAAGCTGCTGCCCACTCTGACCAATGGGCTGTATTCTGTCCCTGGAGTAGCACTGGAGTGTATTTAAGGAGAGTGTGTACAATAAAGCTTCTCTCTTTCCTGTCTTGAGAAGGGACCCTGTTTCTGTGTGTTCTCACGGCCATTCCAAGGATTAATCCTTAACTAACAGCAACACATCAGCCAGCTTTGAAGCCTTGTATTGCTCCACATACTCTCTAGCCACATATGCAGACACAAAAGATTCACTCTGTGCCTCATGCCATGACAACACCTCTGTGATGAGAGGCACCACAGTCATCACATCAGACACTTTAAACTGAATTAAAATACAGTCACACAGCACCTCAGTCGTGACAGCATCACCACGGGATATCTCTGGCCAAGGGATATGTCATGGAAAGGTCAACCAAAAGTCTGTTGGATTAAACTAACACAATAGGAGCAGGAGCAGGATACCACAAATACAGTCACGAACAGAAGTCAAATAACTGTCTCTTTTTCTATATATCATTAAAACAAATAGTGAACCATTTATTATATTCTTTAATTACTTTCAAAAGAATCTTAGGCATGACACTAATTAATGTTACACAGGTCCTCTGTAATATATTGTTTATTCTGTGTTAAATATTTTAAAGATGTCCAGCAATGAAATTAAGTATTTCAAAGGTAATAGGTAATTTATTTGTTCTGAGGATATTTTAGTTTGACTGCATTTTAATTTCAAACTCCTCTCAGCCATTGATTTCCTTGGGATACCAACAAGATAAATAAAGCTGTTAACTAAGTGAGAATTTACTTGTAAATCAAAAAGTGTGCAATAAACTGAAGGCTTTTTTCTGATTGCTACCAAACATCATCAGTATTAAAAAAAGTATCTATGATGCTTGCCTCTGAAAAACACTAACTAGAATTTAAATAAGGAGATAAACAATAGCTCTCAGAAAAATGAGGTTTTCTATAGCATAAGGGAGTGAACGGCAATGTTTCATCCTAGTCACTTCAAAAATAATGATTTGTATCACATTTATTGGACAAACTGCACTATACTTTGGTGAAGAGATGGCATGTGCTATTCCTACATAGAACAATATCTATATATTATTCTCCACCTATTTCCCCCACATTTTTATTGGCACAGTGGTGGAATTAAAACTTCTGTGGAATAAACCACAATAATAAGAATTGCAAATGTTCAGCATGTTGAAAACATTTGATTACTTTGGAAAAAATCAGAGCATTTGAAAAGAATAACAGGATAATCAAGCAAGTCCTGTTTTACTGTTGAGTCTAAGAGACTTTTGGACTTCCAGCAGAGAAGGCATTTATGGATCATCAATGTATTATTTGTGGAAGCAAAAGGGAAAAAAACTTTTGTCTAGAGACAATAGTCTTGATTATGGTGTTTCTGAAGTAATAGAAGTATATGCAAGTCTAGAATATATTTTTGCCCTTTTTTTCTTACCGACACCATCTTAGAATGCCAATTTACTGCTTACAAATAGTATTATTATTAATAATTTGCATATATGAGTTCAATAAACAGGCATCTGGCTGCTAAATCTGCCTGGCATTTTAGAGGTGCCAAATGAAGATTTTAGAATGAGTAAATATATGGCTATTATACTTACAAGATCCATAACATGCCAGTCCTCAGACTTCATAAGATTTGTCATTTGTGAATAATTGCTTTTAAAGTGGAGGTCAGGAATTGAAGCCAGAAATATAAATTGATGTTGGCTATAGTTTGTAAACTAGACTCCCCTGTCATGCTGACTTGACTGTCCCTGTTGTTTTTTCCTTTGGCTGGCTTTTAATCTTGTTCAGTTAAAGTAAGCACAGAGAATTAAAAGGCTGATTAGATTTGGGGAGACATGTTTTCTTATATAAGTTCAACATCTTAAGAAAACAGTCTAGGGCATTCAAAATTTTTCATGTATATCTGTGAATGTAACTTTGTGTTCAGGGTATAATGTTCAATAGATGCATGAGAAATTATTATCCATTTGTGTCATTAGAAAGTTAGGAATTGGAGCAGCTGTAAAACACTGTCCTCTTTAAATTTATTCATCTTGGTCATAGGATCATAGAATGGTTTGGGTTGGAATGGACCTTAGAGATCATCTAATTTTAACAATTCCCTGCTATGGGCAGGGAATGTTCAGCTAGACCAGATTGCTCAGAACCCCATCCAGCCTGGTCTTAAACATCGCCAGGGACAGGTAATCCATTTCTCTGGGAAACCTGTTCCAGTGTCTCACCACCCTCACACAATTTTCTCTGGATAACTGAACTAAACCTGCTCTGTTTCAGCTTAAGGCAATTGCCTCTTCTTCCCTTACTAAACACCCTTCTGAAAAGTCCCTCTCCAGCCTTCTTGTAAAACCCTCTTTAAGTACTGGAAAGCTGCTCAAAGGTCTTACCAGAGCCATCTCTTCTCCAGGCTGAACAGCTCCAAGTTTCCCAGCCTGTCTTCCTAGGAGAGGTGTTCCAGCCCTTTTGATCATCTTCATGGCCTCCTCTGGACTCGCTCCAACAAATCCACATCTTTCTCATGCTGGGACCCCAGAGCTGATGCAGCCCTGCAGGTGGGGTCTCACAGACAGAGCAGAGGGTCAGAATCCCCTCCCTGCCCTGCTGCCCACGCTGCTTTGGATGCAGCCCAGGACACGTTTGGTTTCTGGGCTGGGAGTGTACATTGCTGAGCCATATTGAGCTTTTCATCCACAAACACCTCCAAGTATTTTTCTCCAGGGTTAGTCTCAATCCGTTCTCTGCCCAGCCTGTACTTCTGCTTGGAATCTATTGCCAAGATTTGTATAAAGAAAATCGTGGGTTTGGAACACAAAAAACAACCAAGAAAAAGATTCTATTTTCTGTTCCTGATCTTTTAGACCAAAGTAAAACATTGAGAAAATAATCGCTCCAGAAAGTAGTTTCTCATTTCAACAAAAGGAATCAAAAATATCTGGATCAAACAAAGCGTGATGCACACTCAAAATCTTCCTATGAGAAAAAAAGAATGTGCTGACCATAAGGTACTGAGAACACCTTGTTTATCCCATTAGGATTTTAGCAATGTATTTATCCAAATCATTCGTTCAGTTTTGATAGTATACATTCATAACAAATTTTATAAAAAGCCTTCATTAATTATAACCTTATAATTGATGCACAATAAAAGATACTATTACTTACCTTTTTCCCCATTAAATTATGCTCATCCTTCCAATATCACTTTTTGGTTGAGAGTGCCAATCTCCTTCATTCAGAAGTGATGAGTGCATTTTACCTCATGTCATCACTTCCCTGAAGCATTCATTGGTAAGAGTATGATGCCCATGATAGTGGGATCTCTTCTTCTTCAGGCTTGTTGGCCACCTGGGTTTATTTTTATACATTTTCTTAACAAGATCAGCTTTCAGCTGAAGTCTGGCATTTTTCCAGTACCATCCCTTAGCCCAGTATAACACAAAATGTTCTTAAAGTGGCTCATGGTCGTAAGGTCTGACAAGATTTGACAGACCTTTGCCACATGCAGTATTTCCAGTATGATTCTACATGTGGTCAGGCAAAAGCAACTTGACCAACAGACATAATATGCTCATACTTTTTGTACAACAAAGCATTTGAATCTGTAAGTTTAGGAAGGATTTCTTGTAACACAAGGACTTCAAAAATGAGGAGACAATGACTTGTGACAGTTCAAAGATTTATGTTATAGAATACTAATGGATAACTTTTTAGAGGGGCAATGACAAAATTTCGTGCAGGCCTATTGTCTCCCTATATTTTAATACCACTACTTGTTGCATCAATTTTCCACTCTTTCCACTGATTCTGATAATTCAGTGGTCTGTATCTATTTATAGGAGCTCTCACTGACATAAAGGCATATTTATCTACAATGCTCCAATAGATAACTTTAATCATACAAGACAGTGGTATTTCATAGATCTGTGATTAAACTTACTAGCAAATTTTACACTGCAGATGCATTTTGTTATAAAATGTCAGTTTGTCAAAGTTAAATCTGTTTAAATAAAGACAGTCTTTTTGATAAAATTTTTTGGGAAAATGCTTTGACATTTAAATTCCCCACCCCCAGATTAGTATTTTTTCATTACTATTTTTTTCATTACTACTTTTTTCATTTTAAAAATATCTTCTTTTTTACAACTGTACTGGATCATATTGAAAGAAACCACAAATTAATTATTCTACAAAGTAATGCAAAAGAGCGATGAAAATATTTTTTAAAAAGAAGTGTTGATTTATATTTAATGAATATTTCTAGACTGCTGATTCATGAACATCTGCTTTTTGAATATGTAATTCCCATTGGGAATGGGAACTTACTGTGATGAGAAAATATTTTTCTTCCAGTTCTATTCATGGGTGTTCACCGAGAAATTGCAGTAAAACCCCAGATATATTGCCCAAGATGTAGTTGCTGACCTTTGTCCCAAGGTTTGCCAGATTAGGCCAGTTTGGGAAGCAACTCTGATCTTTAACAGCCAGAGACATCAAGCTACAAAAAATTGCTTCTAAAAAAGTTCTGCTCCAATTTAAGGTGCAAAAAGAAAAAAATGCTCTTACTCATACTTACATTTTGTAGACCAAATAAAATTTATTCTACACCTTTGATGAGGCATCCCATCATTCTTAGCTTCAAAATTAAAGTCTCCTACGACTCTTCAGTAATTAACATAAGTGCCAAATAATCTTTTCCCCCTATCTGATAAAAGTCAAGTAGCTTTCTTTAAATGCCAGCAATCATCCTGCTTCCTGCTATCTCTTTCCTCAACACGCATCCTGTCTCCCCTAACACACAATGTCAGTCAAGACTCCTGAATCCGGCAGAGCTACTTTGCATTTTTCATTCCAGTGGGAGTTCTCTGGTCTACCCTCATTCTCTTGGAGAATGAGATTTTACTTGGTCAAAATTACTCTAGTAAACTTTGTTTGTCTTAGTAGGTGGCAAATTGCTTCAATCTGTTCTACAGAAGCATAGGCCCCATGGACCTTATGCCTCTTTGGATAGGAGCATGAAGAGGAGGAGATAGGTATCCAGAAATTATGTCTTCCTCATGGCTTGAATACATGTACAAATATACATGCTCCTTTGGCTTCACTAAAAATAATGAATTCTCACCTTGACCCATGCTTGCCTTTTCCCATGCATTCACAAAGCATTCTGTGGGTAAGGCACACAAAGTATGTTCCAGTTTCTGATATTTCAGAATGATACATTAATTTCCTCCCCTCCCCTCCTCCTTTTAATTCTGGACGACAGAAGCCATCTGTCTTGTAGCTGTGTGCAAGACCTATGCAAAAATAGGTCCTATTGCATTCCAAGCAAATGAGTGTACTCTCTAACACTTAAAAAGTAATTATGATATTATTTATCACCATCATCTTCAGTGTGAGGAAATAAGCCTTTTGCCCTTCAGGCACAAATAGACCGTGGTCTGAAGCAGCAAACACTGAATATGACATTTTCTAGTACAGCTCATAAGCAAAATAAATGCAAGTATCTGAGCTGTGCTGATGCTATGATGACTTGGGCTGTCTTATATTGCATGTGCTAACTTTTCCAATAGAGTCGTTTTTTTCAAAACATATCCATGCTCTAAAATACTGCACCATGCAGAAGTACCTTGAACTGGTATTTCTGGAAAGAGTAACTCTGGCATTTGAATTAGGGGGCAGTGGTTAACCCCGGGCTAGTTTTTATCTTCTCTTTGTGTATCCGGAGCTGGTGCCTGTGCATATCACCAACAGTGCTGTGCAGAGGCAGCACAGTGCTGAATGGAAAAATGTAGGCAGCAGACCAAATGCAAGCAGCACACGGCATTGTTCACAACCTGCTCAGAAGGAGATGGAGAGCAGCTATTAAACCATAAGTAACACATTCAAAAAGCCTCTGAAAAAGGAAAAGCTGAAGAATCAGCAAAAATTGGTTTAATCACCTTCACCAAAACTACATTCATCCTCCAAGTTGCACGTATACAGTAGCACACGTTTCTTCAGCTGTGTAAGGAGCCCTGCATTTCTTTAAAATGCAAAATTTCTATAATTTGTTATAATTATTAATATTTTGTTCCACAAAATAGTTGTGTGACTATTAAAACACCTTCAAAAATGCAGCTTTTCAGAAATACTTTTCACTGAAGTACACTTAAACCTACTCATTTTTAAAATCTAAAATGTGATCTAATTTGTAGCAAATATGTATCTAATATATTTTTCAAATTTGAAGCCAATTGTCCTCAATATACAGAAAATACAGGGGCCTAGGGTACATAAATAGAAAAGTATACACCAGATGTACTTTAAATTCAAAGGCCACGCTAGAATATCAAATTTATTTTTTCATGGTGAGTATTCACAGCACTTAAATTTCACTTAAATTCCTGGTGGTAAGTCAGTAAGGCAGATAGCAACTTTGAAGGCTTTTGAAGGGCTGACATAATGACTCTTAGAGGGGAAGAGGATCAAGACAGTGAATGGCAGATAATACCTCAGTAGGAACTTAAACAGTCTGAATATGGCCTGCAGAGAATTTCTAAAAAGCATTCAACTAGTAACATTTTGATCACAAATGTCCAGAGTTTCCAGAGGCTTTGCAAACATTAAAGCAAATATTTCCAAAGGCACACAAAGATAATTTCACACTACTGGGGATCAAAGAGCATGTGGTGAGAGGAAAAATCTGATGGTTTTATGAACTGTATATTTCTGGCATCAACCCTAACATGTTAATCTGATTGCTTTGTCTACAAAAAACAGAAGGAAAGACCTAAGCTATTTTTCTTTGTTTCCGTGGTGTTGTTATAGATTGAAGGAATAAGCAATTCACAGAGTTTTGCGTCAAAAAAATATTCCATTGTCAGTTCCAAGAATATCTGGAACTGATTGATCACAACCAGCATTTGCTTGACACATTTAATATTAAACAGCATATACCTAAAATATTTTTGATAAAACTGAGTTTCAAATTTAAAATATATTAATAACTTATTTGATTAAATTCTGAGGAATATAATTTTGTTTTTACAGATAGTTTAGAAATATAAACTCCTGGCAACTGAAGTACTTACTTGAAGCAGATTTTTGGCTTAGCTTTCATCAATTCTATGGACTTTTCCATTATACAACTTGCTGAAAGATGCATGATATGATCTGAATGATTGGTGATTGATGTGTCCCAGGGAGCACAATTTTAACTGTTCCATATGAAATAGATGTCTATCTACCAGGGACAGACATAGTCCAGCAATTTCCCAATCAGCCAAAATTCTGGGCTAGTATTAGAAAGGTGAATTCTTAACTAACTGAATTTTTTTAAATTTTAATACAAGATTCTCAATGGTAACAAAAGCCCTCACAAAGATTCTTGCCGAAGTTTGACATAATCACCCTTAGCACTTCCACTTCCACTACGTGTAATAGAAAAAAGGGACAACTGAAAAAAGTAATTAATATTATTTTTCTTTCTGAAACTAACTGAGAAAATAAAGAAGAAAACCTACTAGGTAGGTTTTAGGGAAGAATATAAAATACTGAAAACCTGAGAGCTTGACACTGGCCACTTAAACTAAGCAAAGGACTGTGCTCTTCAGTAAGGACCTGGCAAGTTCATACAATGAGCTAAGCACACCAATTTTTTTCTTCTTGCATTTCTCTCTTTGGTGAACAATTTTCCTGATCAGTCATGTTTGCATTGCATTTTCCATCCCAAGAAATGCCAACATACATCAGAAAACAAGACCATATGCTACCAAAATAACATATGAGTCTGTTTTGGAAACAAACATTGCTCTTCTGGAGTGAAGGATTGAGATCTAAATCACATTACAGTTTTCCAGGTGTAAGTTTACAAGCTCAAACATGGAAGAGATATACCCAGTAACCAGTTTACTTATGCCACGGGTGTCCAGTCTATGGCACTCTTATGTCAAAGCTCCATGGCTTAGCCTCCATCCTTTGGGAGAGTGGTATCAATCTGCCAGCAGGAAATAGTTCCTTCTGTCTGCTTACAGCAGTTCTCCATGATGGGCTTGGCAAAGGGTGTGTGTGTAATGGAGTTCAACCCTAAGCATGGAAAGTTCCAGTCCTGAAGTAATTGATGGGATAAGTTGCAAGCTAGTGACATTTTGAGAGGCACAAGGAGAGGATCAGTGCAAAAGCTGGAATTCAGTGTCTTCCTGTTCCTATTTGCATTACAAAATAGAGTTCTTACAAATTCATTCTTCTACTGACCACAGTAAAGAAAAATGCAGAGATTGACGGGTGTAGAGTATCAAAATATCATTACTAAACTTGAAACTGACAGTTATTAGAAGGAAAATGAACATTTTTACCTGAAAGGAAAAACTATGGTGAAATCTCTGTCACTGAGTGCCTTTAAAATTGAGACCGCCTGCATATTTATCTAAAAGATGTGCTCTGATTCCAGTAGGAATTAATTCAAAATTTTATGGACTCTGTTACGAAGGTCAGACTCTGTAATTGCAAATCTTCTATTGCAATTAGTTAATCTACTAATTTAATTTTATGCTATGCATTTCATATAAATTCTTGAATCCAAAGAACAGAGTCACGAGTGAGTTTAGACTCCTTTAAAGACTAGAAGAAAACCAAAGGGTCAGAAAAACAGTAGAAAACATAAATTGAAACAAAAATTGAAAATATAATAAAATTATTAAGTCGATAAATAATACAAGTTCTATTTTTCAATCAGCAGACAGACAATACTGAGTTGTGTAAAGCCAAGCTTTCTTCTTCAGGTGAGCACCCTAAGCAGCATGCTGTTGTTTTCACTGCTGGGCTTTGCATTTGAGGCTTCAAAATAATTCTGTTTAAATGGGAAAAGAGGAATTTGACCCATTTTCTTCAACTCTTAAGACTATTTGACATGACTTGGTGCCACTGCTTCCTCCTGTCAAGTAGAGGAGAAGATCAAACTTCAAGAGATGGTCCTTGCCTTCTCCTTCCACCCATTATTTGAATGATAGCACTCTTGGCCTCTGTTTTTTGTAAAAGACACTGATGATGGTCAGGTCTGTTCTGACTCCTGTTAGAATCAATGAGAGAGTACCAAACATTTTGAAAGATGGCATAGTAACATAACGAGGTACATACTCAGGCCATTGCAAACAAAGAGAACTAGAAACTATTAATAAAATAAATAAATAGTCATTAATTTTGCTAAAGGATTTGGTCTGCAATCATACAAATGCCTGAAATGTGTTCTCTACATCCACACTGCACTGAGTCTGGCTGGGATGGAGTTAATTTTCTTCACAGCTGTATTTTGACTGGTGACCAAGAAAGTGCTGATAGCACATCCATGTTTTAGCTATTTAGTGTCAAGGTCATCCCACAGTGTTTCTCACTGTGCTGCCCCAGAGAGGAGGCTGAGGTGGGCAAGAGATTGCCAGTGAGAGTCAGGGAGATTTGGGCAGTCAGGAGAGCTGACCCCTGTACCCCATAACGTGCTCAGCAATAAAGCAGAGAGGGAATAACCATTGCCAGGGGACTGTCAGGACATTGCCTTGATGTTGGCTATGGATGGTTTTTAGCATGATTTGTTTTCTTTTCTTCTTCCCCCCCACCCCTCCCCTTTGCTTACTAGAGTGTTTATCTGAACCCAAGAGTTTTTTCCTCACTTTTATCCTTACAGTTTCTCTCAGCCTGCTTGGGAAGGAGTAAGAGAGTGACTGAATGGGGTCTGAGTTGACAGCTGGGGTCAGCCCACCACAGTCACAGCATTCAAACTTGAGTCATCAATGACACATCTGCGCCTAAGTTGTAATGGAAATAGTCAAAGTTTGGCAAGCATATTGAAAACTGTATTTCTCAGTTGTGAAATCCTATAATATGAAGAATGCATTCATATGAGTAACATATATATGCTAAATTCATACTGATGTACTGTTCACAATTCCAGATGGGAGAAAAACTAGCCAGAATTTTTGAAAAATAATTTCAAAATTCAATGGCATTTGGTCTTTACAAGGAGGTTCTTAAAGGACGGAAAAAAGCGTGATCTATTCTAAAGATTCATTAAGAGTACAGACTCACAGAACATTGTTAAATTAAATAAATATGCACAGGATGTCTGTCCAATGACCAATATATTTTTCAAAACAATTTTTAGACAGTAGTTCTTTTTTTGCCTTAATATTTTTAATATACAGAATTACTGAAAGTACTATGGAAACATGAGTGTTTGTGCTTGGAGTATATCAAATTACAGTATCTGTAGCCAAGATTTGGCATGAACTATAAAAAAGTTATGCATAAATGTTCCATTTTGTAAAGATTATGTTGAGAATGACAAAATTTAATACCAATAAAAGCTAAAAGTATGAAAACAAAAGATGGGTCCAATTTCTACACTTTCTACTTGAATTAATGTCCGGGCAAGAGCTGGTGAACATAGATTTTTAACAAGAAATTTAATCTTTTTATGAAATATGCATGTGAGAGAATACACGTAAATTTTTTGAAATATTATTTATTTTACTATTCTGGACTATGAATTATATATTTTCAAAGATTTCTGCATAAGTCAGTCAAAACTTGTTTATTTTTCTTACTTTTTGAAATGTCACTATATTCTGTGGCAATATAGAAGTGACTCGGTAAAATAAAATCTTGGCATGAGCAATATTCACTAAATCATATTTTCTAAAATAGCTTAATAATAATGTTACAAGTTCCGTCTCTTTTTATACCCATTAAAGTACTTTTTGTGAATAAACCCCACAGATTTAGAGCCCATAATTCAGTCAAATAACATAATTGCATGTAATATCCTTGGGTGAGGATGAAAGCTTACTTTAGATGTGTTCATAGTAATTTTAGACTAATCTAAGCAAGGAACAGCTTAGTCTTTTTCAGTGTGATCATTTCCCATGTTGAACAAGTAACAATATTTTAAATTTGGAAACATCTGGAAACATCTCAATTTGCTAGTACTTGTTTTCTTCATTATAGTCTATTTTTTTCCTTTTTTCTTTATTTTTTTTCTCAATGAGTAGAAACATATGCCCAAGTACGATTGCAGAGAACATTTTCACATTGCAGCTCTCATTAACCAAGTCTCCTTTCACAAACACCACTATGTATGAACGAAGGAAGAAAAAAGCAAAGCTTTTCTCTCTTTGGAAAACACACAGATGTCTCAAGGAGAAGAGGGAACACTTAAGAAGCTGTGAAATTGTGAAATTCACCACATCACTTGTACTGGCTTAGCTTCTTCTAAATGTCAAGGGAAAAAAAATAAATAAATAAAAATCTGACAAATTCCCAAAACACCAATCAGTGTAAATTCAACATCCACCCCTCTATCTCCAAGTACTTTTTCTGGAAACAAAAGAAACCCACAGGACAACAACAAGAATACCATCAAAACCTGTTTCTACCATAGCCATTCTAGTTTCTCCAAATTCTCTTTTTCTCCAGAATGAAAGCATTTCCCTTGAGGGAAATTTACGAACCACTTTAATTGGTCATGAGTTATAATCAAATCATATCTGGATCCTTATATTCTTTGCATGACCACTACAACTTATTGTGTGATTGCTTCTAAAGTCCCTGAAATTTACTTTAAACTAGATAGAAGTGTAACCAAAACAGTATACCTATCCACTGTATAATGACTCAGCTGCTCTAAGTCAGCATTTTCATCCAATAAATTTGTGAATACCCACAAATAATGCTGTGTGGATTTTAATAAACTGGGTTTATACAGTAAATTACAGTGTCTTCTAGGTATAGGCTTTACCAGCATAGGATGTCTTATTATAATTATTAATCAAGAGTGGCTTTTGGTTTTGTTTTGGAGGGGGCGTTGTGGTTTGTTTCTCTTTTTTTACTTTTTTTACATTTGGAGTGAGACTATTAGACCTTGTGAAATAAGTCTGGAGATTTCACTGGGTCCCAAGGCTCAGGTGCTCTGGTACTCTGCTTTGGAAGCTCAGCTGTCAGGTAGGTTCCTACAGCCAAAAGCAACGAGGAGCTGTGGGAACCTGAGTTACCCCTGAAATCTGCCAGAATAATTTGTGTAAAAAACATCTGATGACAGTCCTTGGTCTGTTTGCATTTTGCTCGCACCAGTGTGAATCAGAGGAAACCCTGATGAGTCTGACAAGCCTTTCAAAAGAGACTGTGGGCCTCTGTGAAAAGATCAGGATGTGGAAGATCCAGGCTTTGAAAAATCTCTTCAAAAGTAAGAATGAATGAAGTGCCATCAATTCAGGGATATCTCTGACTCCTTGTCAGCAGTGCATCTCCCTTTGGGCTCACCTTACTCATGAAAATTGCTATCCTGGCCAGAATGGCAGCAAAGTATTACAATTTCTACTCTACTCCTGAATCCCCTAAACAGCCATTTATACAACAGCTTTCCCCCAGCTAATTTTAAATTGATACCCATTGTTGACTCTGTGCACTAAAGGCACACAATCCGGGCTTTTGACTCTGAAATTTCATTTTTTATTGTCTGTGTGTATATTTTGTCCTTTTCTAACACACACTAATCCATATACATCAGGAGGGAGGCATATAAGATTAATTTCTTGTATTGATTGTTCTGGGGAAAAAACCCAGTTTTAAATGTCTTGCTTTCTAACCTTGCTGGAATTCACCAGTTCTTTAAATATCAGGAGAGAGTAATTGTGACACTTCCTGTACAATTTATTTTTTCTGAGAAATACTATGGATTTCTTCTTTACTTAAATGATACTTTTTATATTGGATTCATGCAGAGATTTTCAGTGCTTTTAATAATTTATGTTGTTCAGTCCTGAATCTCTGTTTATCTCTACTATATTTCATGCGTGTTTTAAATAGGATTACACTAAAATCGTGCTCAGCAGAGAAACACAGGGGAAATTGAGCGGCTTACAGTGCTCTTCCCAAGTGAAAGAAGAACCTTGAAGTTTATTATATCTGACACTCTATTATATAGAGGCAACATCTATAGGCAAGAATCCATGGACAAGGTTTTACAGCATTGCATTAAGAAAGAAATTATTCAGAATGACCTGTTTGACCAAAAATTGGAAATGAAAAATAAAAGCCCAAGAAGTTTTCTTTTTCTTGCAGTTTGTTTACTTTTATCCTAGTCTATTAAAGTATGCACAGGAAGCAAACTCTTACTCTGAAAGGCCTATCAGTGTTTAAGAGGCATATGGACAATGCTCTTAGTAACATGCTTTGATTTTTGGTCAGCCTTGGAGTGGTCAGGAAGCTGGACTTGATGATTATTATACTTAGGAAAAAAAAATAGATATTCATCTTAGCAGGAGTCAAGTAATTTTTGTCATCTCAAATTTGCCAATAAAATGGGCTTTGTGCAAAGTTGAGAGGATAGTTTTCTGTATGCATTGCATGTGATTCTTTCAGTCTGGGGTGCTGAGGCTTTTTCTTTTTTTCTTTTTTCTTTTTTTTCTTTTCCCAAGAACATGACAGGATAAGGTCTTTTGTAAAAATTAGCCTACTCCAGCCAGTTTTTATCATCCGAACCTACAATTAATGTTCCTCAAACACTGGCGCTTATCTGCTGTCTGTGAGAAAGCCAGAGACACAGTTTAATTTAAACTGTCAAAGATGAAAAGGAAAAATACCTTATTCTTCCTTCTACACAGGTGATGAGGAACTTCAGTCTTTGAAACAGAGAATGTCAATGTCCTGTGCCAGTGTGATGCTAAATAAAGTGGATGATGAAGATTAATTCATTAGAAATGTTCTGCCCTTTGTCAGATAAGAAATGCTGAAGGTCTTGTTTGCTAATTTTTTTAATAACTGACTAGAGATGATAACAGATGTCAGCAAATTAAGAAATATTTGAATTAAGAAACAAGTCCTTGACATTCATTTAACTTATCCAATATGAAGCAATAAATAAAATAAGGAGACTCCTTCTGTAGTTTGGAAAACCTGGTTGCACTGAAAGGCTAAGGGTTGGATTTCACCCTACATTATCTCTGTCACCTCGGTTGGACAGAGTGCCTCCGCCCACCCTGCCCAGGGACTCCAGGGCAGTTGGCACCTCCAGGGAGCAAGTCATTCATCCTGTCTGAAGTGTCTGTGTCAGTCAGTGTCTACTGACTGATCTGTTCAAGTGCTTCATTGATTACACAGGCACACAAAATATTAGACAATCAGCATCATTATGCAGGAGGTAGTTTGGAAAGTAGGAATTACTTTTCCTCTACCACTTTTGTATCTTCTCCAGTGATGACAAAATGTAATTAACACAAATGAAAAGGAACTTCTCTGCTTGTATTTTGCTCAGGCCATTGTTGACTTATCCTCGAATGTCTGTGCCAGCTCCACAATTACCCATAATCAGAACTGACACTGTCTCAGTAGTTCCTAAATATGAGAATTTAAAAAATAAAAGGAGAGGGAATTTTTATTACTACATACTAGGGGGAAAGAGTAAAAAGACGTTTTCCACTGAAGTCTGTAAAAGTAATTTAAAAGGATAAAGCTGAGTGACTTTACTAGCTACTTTATTACTTCTTCTTTTTCTTAGAAAGTAAAAATATCTAAAAACAAAATAAATTTTAAATCTTTACACCTCATAAAAAAATACAATTATATGTCAATTATCCCCCTAGGATTGTACTGAAAAGAACATGTTGATTCTGCTGCCCTTGGCTCCAAAACAGAATACTGAGAAGTCTTGGCGTTTTTGTACAGAAATGTAAGTGGCAGAGCCATTTTCATTCCAAAATAATAGTTCTTGTTCTTTGCTTATTTAAAGATTTCTTGATACTTAATTTTGCTCTTTGATCATTGCTACTAGAACTGAGCCTCTTTCTGCATTTGTTTTGAACTTCTTACTGAGATCATTTACCTTCTGAGCAGCAATTTCACTTCCAGTCACTCCACACGAGATTCTTGCCTCAGCACTCTGTGCTGACAGAGAAAGAGGTTAGTAACAATTTTCACAGATTGTTTCCATTTAAATATTTCTTGGAGATAGGGAAAACCTTGATTTAGAGATAATGGTTCACGCTTGCACCATTCACTCAATTTCTTATCAACCTGGTTTTTTACCTTCTGCAGTGTGGAATATTATAGAAAATGTCTGAACCTAACATGCCAGAGAGTCACAAACTTCGGGATTCACAAGGACTTCTATTTCCAACCTAAAAAACCCCTCTGTGGTATTCTTAAGAAGATATTTTAGTTGCAGATCATGCTGGTTTTGATTGAGATTGAATCAATTGTCTTCACAGTGGCTGATATGGGTCTGTGTTTAGGATTTGTGCTGAACACAGGGATGATGAGAGGGATGATGACATAGAGATTCTTTTGTTATTGCTGAGTAGGACTTACACAGAGCCAAGGCATTTTCTGCTTTCTGTACTGCCATCCTGTTGAGGGATGTTGGGGGTGCATGTAATGAGACACAGCCAGGAGAGGTGACGCCATCCAATCTAAGGGATATTCCAGACCATATGACACCCTGTCTTGAATATAAAGTGGAAGGAAGAAGGAGGAAGGGGGAGTCAATTTGGAGTGATGATGTTTGTCTTCCCAAATAACAATTACATGTGATAGGAACCTTTTCTCCTGGAGATAGCTGAACACCTGCCTGTCCATGGGAAGGAAAACATGAATTCCTTGTTTTGCTTTGCTTGTTCGCACAGCTTTTGCTTTCCCTATTAAACTGTCTTTATCCCTGCCCAAGAGTTTTCTCACTTTTACCCTTCCAGTTCTGTCCCAGATCTTGCTGGAGAAGGACTAAACAAGACTGGTCCCAACACTGAACCCTGGGAAGAACACCACTGGTGACATGGTGCCAGCTGAATGTAACTCCGTTCACCACCACTCTCTGAGCCTGGACATGCAGGCATTTTTTAGCCAGAAAAGTGATTTTCTTCCTGAAGAATGCCCAGCCTTCCTTGACTACTTTACCCTCCAGGACTGCCTCCCAAGAGACTCTGGCAACCAGGCCTTGAAAAAAGGAGGAAGGAATTAAATGGGAGAATGGAGCAGACAAAAGTAGAGAACAAAAGGGGAATAGTAAAAATAAGTAAATGTAGAAGGAAGGAGAGAGATGAGATCTTTGCTGGGATTCCATCCCCAGTGACAGCAGAGGGGACAGGTCACAATGGGATGATCACCAAAGCATGGCAGAGCACGTAGGGCTGTGGTAGAGCAGACTGGGCAGGTGTGAGCATCAGGGTATGAGGTGGAGGCTCTGCTGGACAAGGGCCAGGGCAGAAATGCCAGCTCCTGAGCCAGAGGGTGTCCAGCCCAGGCAGGACACAGAGTAACCCAGCTCCCTCACCCCCTCTCCTACCTGCTCCCAGGTCCTTGAAACTCCTGCCCCCACTCCCTCTGCCACCAGCTCCTCCTGCCCAACCCCACTGAGCCCTCTCTCTCTTGTCTCCTGCTTTTCATCCATGGGGATTCCTTCTCAGCAGGACTAGTCTTAATGACTTCTCCTCATCTGTACTCCTGTCTGGGAAAGCCCCAGCTCAGGTGCAGCACCTTGCACTTGGGCTTGTTGAACATCATGAGGTTCTCACGGACCCTCTCCTCAAGCTTGTCCAAGTCCATCTAAAACCTGGAATCCATGAACATTGTGGAACCGCCATCCTCAGAGGTGTTTGAAAATGCCTGAACTGGTTAAGCTGATACCCTCTGTTCTTGGTCTCAGAAGTGGACCCTACTTTAAGTAGCTTCACCAAAGCTTTGTACAACCAGATGATGGAGCTGCTGAATTACTGTGTTTTCAGCAGCCCACAGTGATATGAAGTGGAGGAGGGGAGCAGCTGACTTCACACATAATTTTGTTAGCCATGCAGCAATAATGAGGACTGAAGACAGTACTCATCAGATCTTATGAAGCATTCTTGTAGTGGTTTTCAATAGCTTATTCTTTCTTTTCAACTATTTTCTCAGTCTCTTGCTCTTGATGCTTGTGTGTAAGAATAGTTCCTAAGGGCAGCCTGTCCTGAAACATCCATCAAAAGTAGTTCTTGTAGCAGTGGGAACACTGCAGCCTCCCCTATAGCTTAGTTTTGGAGGGTTTTGCCAGGGCTCAAGATGATTCCTTCATCGGGAAAATTAAACCCAGCCCCTTTCCTTCTAACAGACTTGGCAGAAGAATTGGAGCTAGAACTATTAAATGGAAAAGCAATGGAAAGGCACTCAGTGTCCGAAGCAGAAAGAAAGCTATAAAAGAGCACCAATGAAAAGCACACCAGAAACTTGGAAAAAAAACCTCCAAACCTGCCAAACTCACAAAAAGGTCCACTAGGAGATTTCCACACAGAAATGCAGCTGAGATGCCATTACTGTTACTAAATGCAATACAAGGTAATGAAAGATATCAGCGAAAATGAAATGCACATATAAATATTAAGTCACTAGCCTCAATATAAAGTTTATGCACATTGATTCTTAAAAATACTAAGTATTATTAGTTACCAAGACATGAACTTTTCATTCATATAAATACAGCATAGCATTACAAATACTCTGTGAAATTTTCTATTCCCTATGGAACAAGAACATCTCCTCTTGTGACAATACCCATAGCTTTAGGGAGATTTAGTCAGTCACCAAATCACATCTTTCAATCAGAATTCAATTCACCTTTTTTCCTTGTCAAGTGTGTTATAAATTCACCTTGGCTTACCTGTGTTTATTTTGTTTCTGTGGATTTGAGGTTTTTTTAACAATTTATAAAATATATATTCTAAACTATATGTATGACAATTATTTTGTTCAACAAGAAGAAAAAAAAAATCAATCAGTTTTACTGCCTGGCAAACATGAAATTTTAAATACAAATCCCATTATTTTGGTTTTTTTTCTGTTAACCTTAATGGATATAGTTTGACTTAGTGGAGAATCGGGAATAATTGCATGCTTTTCAGAGCCACATCACTGTCAGTGGCTTAAGGGGAATGTGAATGTAATTTTAGTTCCTCTTTATCTGAGAGGATAGTGTAGTGTCCTAGATTCGATAAGTTATTTGTTATAAGAAAAGGGTATTCAGCAGATATATGTGACTTCTGAAAGTCCACATCAAGCTTCTCCCTGCTGTTAGCATGTAATCAGTGTAAAACATTACTCTGCAGTTTCCCACTGGGAAGTGTTTATTGCTTGTACTATCTAAAGGATTTCCAAGAGTGGCAGGCAGGAAGCTGCTGGTAGCTTCAGGGCTCCCACAATTCAGTCAGATGCCAAACAAAGCCAGTTTGCAGGAACTTTTTCAATAGCGTCTCCTTTTATGGAGTCTCAATGATCTGACTATCAATGAGGAATCTATTTTTATCCAGGCAACTTTTCTCAAATAACTGAACCCTTTGAATAGTATTACAGAGGGCAGATTTCTAATGATTCTTCTTTCTGGGATTTTTTTTCTTTTTCCCTTTTCTCGTTACCCTGTTAATGATCACCAGACAATAGGAAACTGGAATTCGATCTGATTTATGCTGACTTACAAGATATGTAAATCTTGTAAATGATGGCTGTAGGCCTTGCTGCATGAAAGTGTCCTATTGACTTCACTGAAAGCAGCGTTATACCTACAGAGGAACTCACACTCTGAGGTTAAACTCATGGAGTGTATTCATCCCATGTAATTAAGGGCTAAGGAGAAGCTTCAGCACTAAATCCCTGCCTGCCCCCAGTATTGGGGGCTATTCTGTCACATAAAGGATACCACAAAACAAATATATTTAAAGAAAGCAGTTGGTGAGATGGTGTTGTGCACAGTTGCTGCCTACGTTATGCCCCCCTCCTTCCAAGGATGTAGAGAATAATTTTCTGGAAAAGGACAAGGAAAGACTGTTGGAAGAATTTGGAGCAATAGTAGTAAATGTGATACAGAAAATCTTAATTCAAACAGAAAATTAGGTAAATTCCCATCTTTGTCAATCCTGCTAAACCTCTTGTGTCAAAAACATCTTATGAATCTAGACTGCCATCTAGGCTTTATGAAGATCCAACTTACTGCTTCATGAAAAAAATGGCCCAGAAAGCCTTTACTATTCTACTATTCTACTATATTCTATAATAAGAGTCCAATCCACTAAAGGCTTTAAATAGACATCATTCCTGAATTAAGCTATGGAAGACAGGTTGTACTTAAAAAGTGTCCTTTCATTTTCTGATCTACAAACTCAGAAGTGGATGGCGGGTAGTCTCCATTTTAATATAAGGTTTTTTTGAAGCTATTTTGCACACTTCTCATACTGTTAATACTTCTGATAAGCCTTTGGCTTTTTTACTAGACATAAGCTATATCCTCAGAGCAGTATTTAGTGCAGAAGTTTTACTCTGTACAACTGCAAAATACCTTAAAGTGTAAAGATGCATTCTCTGCATGTTTAAGTCAATCAAAATTCAGGTGGACAGCTGAGATTCTCACGCAGGAATGTAGCTGTTCAATGCTTTATTTATGGTAAATAGAAAAAGACAAGCATGTGAGAAAGATTTACTTCACCAAAGTATTGAATTCCCCTATTAAGCACCATGATGACAACCTTGGCAAGGTGTGTGAGTTTGAGATAGGCATCCAAGTCTTCAAACCCCTATGAATCATAGTGAAATGTAGCTTGTTTCATTTTATTTAGGGAAGATGGGATCCAGAATGTCATTGCAATCAGTGTCACTTCAAGTGTTCACATGAAAGATAGACATGATTACTCATGCTTCTACATTATATCATTCTGTAAATTACTCTTATTTGAAGCTGAATATTATGAATTTGAAATGCAATTGTTTATAACAAACAAAGAATCATATTCTTTCAGCCCTGAAGAAAGCTGAATTACTATGTTAAATAATATTGTCACCATATCACTTTATATTAGAATAATTACTCTAGCTGAGGTAGGAAAAAAAGAACATTAAATACAATGACTATATAATCATACCACACTTTTTGGAAAAAAATATGTGCTTTCATAAGTTTCAGAGACTGAATATTTTCATATTGTTGAGGAATGTACAAGATATAAAAAGCCCATCCCCCCCAAATAATTACTATATTTGAGCATTTTGACTGTGGAAAAAATATAAATATAGATACCATCACCAATTGAAGCAAGAAAATAAGATGAGTAGATTGTGACCAGAATTTCAACAATTTCAGTTAAGGATGGGACTCTTGTTAAAATGAGATATGATAATGTGTTTTAGATTGACCTTGCTACCTTTTTGTAGTTGAGCTTTATTCAATTTGTCATAAATAAATATTACAATTTTTTATTAGCCATCAAGTTACTAGGTAAAGAGCAAGGTACTTTGCATAAAGAAATGCTTGTGGGTGAATGGCATCATTTATATTTTTCTGCAGAACCATAGTATTCCGGGATTGACTTCAGCAGAAGTGCAATGAGATTACTGTCCAGTGAGTTAGAAAATAATTTCCAAATATTAGAAGAAGATGGGAAGACCAGGAGAAAATAAAAAGTTGTTTAAAAACAGTTTCACTTCATGCAGTTAATCAGAAATCTCTGAAATGCCTCTGAATTATTCTCAGCCTGTGCCCAGCTACCATAACAACAAAACCAATCTCTTCATTAAGAAACTTATCATGATTAATAGAGGATGACAGAGATATTTCGATTTTATCAAAAGCTAATATCATTTCCCTAAGTTAAAAGAAAACCTAAAGAAAGCTATCTCCAAATTTTCTGAACTGAGCAGAGGATGCAAAGAAAAGGTGAATCCTCAAAATATATTTCTGAAGTTTTACTTAGAAGGTTATTATCATATGTATGAGGTTAAACAAAAACTCTGTACTACAAACATGCAAAGTTAACCTGAAGTCATAAACACGGTTCAATTGATCACACAGACATTTAGGCAGTTCAGGGACCTAATTTAGGAGTCTCCCTGGGATCTTTATGGAGTCAGTAAAGGCATCTTCAGAGGGTGACCCAGATATTAAGTCAGCTGAGTAGGACAAGTTCTATGCTTGCCTGTACCTCTCTTTCAGCTACAGAGGACCCTTGTAGGCTCACCTCCCTTCTAAGACTCTGTGGTTCTGGTGAAATCTCTGCTTGACATAATTTCATTTGCAACGCCTCTCATTCTACATGCACTGTATGACATTCTTATCAACAAATGTCATTGCCTGTTAGCCAGGCAATGGTGACTCACTCATGTTGGAAGGAGCATAAAATTCCCACTGAAAGGATAATGTTCCAGACTAACCCTTTCTGGGCTGGAACTCAAAGAGATGACAATATATCCAAAAAGGTAATTGATTCAGGGCATGCAGAGAGTGTTTAATATGATTTCCCATGGGTTCCAAAACCTGTATCTCTAGAAAACACTCTGACACACACTGTGTCTACTTACACTTTCCTGCAGACAGACACTCTGGAAACAGTCTCTTTGCTAACCAAGTCATTCCTCACTTCCATACAGCCCCCAAGAATCCACATCATGCTATGCCATTTCTGAGTTTCCTTACAAATGTCCAGGCTGACAAGCACGAAAAACAACTTTGAATGGAATTTGTTAACCACTGGAATTGTAGCCCTTGAGGAGATGTAAGACAGTAAGGGTTTTGTTCAGTTTTTCAAATAGCACAGACCTAAATTACATATCTTTTTGAATATCAAAGCATCATCTCTCTGTGCATCTGACATTTTGTCAAACCACTGGTAATTTCATCAGTGTTCATCCCTTCCCTATGTCATACCTTTCTGACCCTTGTCACACTGCCTCCTTGTAAATGAGCCATCTGTAACTTCCCTTGATCTTTGACCCGTGAAACATGTCTTGCAACACATTTTTGCCTTTTACCTCGATGGGCAAAAGTTTGGAAGTCAGGCATTAATTGGCTAATTTTCCAGAAGTGGTTCCCACAAACTTACTGAGCTGATGCTGAGCATTTTGTCAGGGCTTTTCGTTCCAACATTGAACACAACCCCTACAAGATGAGGATGCATCTTTCTCAGTTATAGCTGGCAGAAGTCTACTTGCATTGTGTGTCTTTGGCAGTCTTCCTTCAAAAATTACATTCTGTTTTTTTATTAAATCCCTTAAGATCAGTTACACCTCTGTTTTGATTTCTCATTGTAGGAGAAGGTCAAACTACAATAATTTCTTCTTTCTGAATTCTATGAAATTCAGTTTAGGTTTTGGGTTCTTTTGTATTTTAGCAAGTATATCTTTAAGCTAAAATGGCTAAAGGATGATAAAACAATTATTGCATCACATGTCATTTTTCAGTATATATTAATCTTTCCAATACTATCTCTTTTAAAATAATTTTAAAAAATTTGAATGTCCTATCAAAAGGTTCCTATAACAACTGCTAGTCTTCTGTCAATTAAGCCCTGTACATAAATGTGCTAATGAAATTGTGCAAGTGAGACAGGAATAGTAACTATTTTAAGTACCATGCACACTGTGAAGCTATTTTTTACATTGTACATAGTATACATTTAGTTATCCTTTACTAAAAATGGGAAAAATAAGCTTTCTATTTTCACTATTCATGCTAACATATTGATTACACTAGTGAATAATCTGAGCAAAACCAGAAACAAATTGCTCTCAGTACTTCATCCTACAGCCAAATTTCTTGTGATTATAAAACCATTATTACATATTCCTCCTACGGTCCAGAAACACCTACAAGCAGATGAAAATGAAACTTCTGCTGAATTGATTCCCACATATCCTCTGTCTATTCCTGATGTTTATGAATGTCCACGACTTCTAAAAAGGAACCCTCCATTTTTCTTCTTACTTTCAGGCAATTCCTTTGCCATGCTGATTCAATAACATCATTATTTGTCAAGCATAGGTTGGGAAAGGGGTTTGGAAGAAGGTAATATAGGCAGTCTCTGGTGCTGCTCCAGGTACTACCTTTTGTAGCTTTATGTTAGTTCCAAATGTACATTCAGATACAAGGAGAAACACTGAAATTATTTCATATTACTGACATTCAGACTCAGAAGTCAGTTATAAAAATGGGAGTTGACCTGTAATTTGCCTAAGCTCTTTGAAAATTTACCTAATAGCCTTATAAGTTAATTATAGCCCCTGACTGTTATGCAAGGGACCCCTCCAATCATTCTTTCTTGTTTCATGCTTCCAAACAGGTATGCACAAACTGACAAAGTGGTTGACTTGCTTTAGACCTCTGGAAGATTTTCCTGAAAAGAAAAATCTTCAACTAAACAAATTGTCTTCCCAATTTCATGCACTCTTATACTGGGAAATAGCAGCAGATCAGATCTGGAATTTACATAGGACTTCAAAGGGGTAGACAGTCAGGCTGCAGGAAAAATAAATATGTCCAAATTGAAGCCAAATTTATGGCTTGAGATAAATATATATACTTGTATGATGTCCACAAGCTTTGTGATCTGGTATACCTGAGGGCAAAACATGACCCTGAATTTTAAGCAGTATTTAGCTGTATGCTTCTTGAATGTTTTCTTGTGCTGTATCATCTTATTTTTGCTTAGCTTACTCCTGGAGGGAAAAATTGCATTTTATTTGTTAGAATAATGCCATGTTAGATATTCCAGCAGAATTGTAATTCAATTCAATTAATTTTGAAAACATGAACATGAGGTACAGCTTCTGCTCCCTATCTCAGCACCTCACCTGCAGGGAACAGAACAGTTGTGGTACAAGCAGCTTAGGGATGCAGAGCTTCAAGGCAGTGGTGTCTTCTGGACTGGCTTATCTAAAAGACAACCAGGCATGGCTCTACTCAACATTTGGTTCCTCTCTGACTCTTTAAAGGAAAAGAAAGAAAAAAAAGTGGTGTGGGAAATACTGGTCCAGCCCCTACAACCGAAAGGAGTGAGGAAGGTAGGCCTGCTAGAAATGGATAATGTTTATGAATTTTTATTGGAAAAAATCTTCAGACATTTCTCCCACATGCCTAAAAACATCACTAGGACGTGCTTTGCCTTATGACCAGCATGAATAAAACAGCATAGATCCTTCCACTACACTATCACATCTTAGAATTAATGCTCCTGTAATAGTACCATGAAAATCTCTAGCTCCTCTACTTGCAGGAAGATCCAGTGCACCAGATGCCCACATGTGAACCATATAGCTGAAGTTAAGGTGCCAGTGCACACCAAAAAGAACACACACAGACAATGGACCAAGGATCAAAATACACAGTTAACCAGGAGGAAAACATTTCTCATGTATGGGTCCTTGGGTACCAGCTCCCCTGCTCTCAAGACCAAGGGAGAGATCTTTCCTGTTTACAAAGTGCCTCCAAAAGATGGTCTTGGGAACTAAAATTACTAAATATTAGAAATCACAGCTTTTGTAGAAACCCAATCTATTTTTCTCACATTCCATTACTCACATACCACCATTTTTGACAAGTAATAAATTAACATTTTTCTTCTTCACATTGGCTACAACTACTTTATCACACTATTCTATAAAAGTTTACAGTTTTGTTCAGGGTAGTTATTCTCAGCCTGTGTTTAAAGTTTTCTGTTTCCATGCCGTATATAAATAAGGGCTTACATGTCTGAAAGCTTGTCTGGTTTCCCACTTTTAAAAACATTTTCTCTCCCTGCAAACTTTGACTCATTCATCCAGGGATGGTGCCAAAGCAGCAACATTCCATGGTTTTGGGGCAAGCAACTATTCCTTCTCCTTTGAATCTTGGGTTTTTTCACATGAATTTACAATTACACAGTGCTTAAGTGCTTCCATTTTTTTCAAATATCAGATTTATAGGCAGTATTACAACTTGACCTTCTTCTGTACATGGCTGCATGCCCTCCCAGATCAATCCTTTTATTTCATTTTAGAGAAAATTTCCATATATGCTAAATTGTGTGTAGTGAGAAGACTTTTACGTCAGGCTCTTGGGAGCACAGAGCAAGTAACATTTCCCAACTATGTGTTCTGAAGTGCTGGTAAATTCAGGGCATCAAACAAGACTTCATGAAAGAGGATGCACAGATCTTGTCCAGAGTGCTTGCTCATTAATTAGAAATATTTTTATCTTCATTGAGTTTGCCTGAGTGACACCCAACAGGCCAAACAAGTCGAGTCCCATATACCAGTGAGGCTGTTTTGATTTTCACTACTGCATTAGCAATGCTGATATCAATGCTAATCAACCTGTAATTTTACAAATGAAATGTTATAAACCTCAGTAATAAACTATACACAGCATACAGATGGAGAACACTATGGAAACAAGCTTAGTTGCAGTTATATCTCAAAAGTCAGAGGGGAATTGAATTTAGGTGACACAAGCAGAGGCCAGAACTTGAAAACAAACACTTTGCTGAAAGAGCCTTTTCATCATTGTAAATCAGTGTGAGATCTCTCCAGTTTGTGTCTCAGCTTTGTTTTTCTTACCCTTCCACACACCCTTGTTTCACCTGGACTCTTCCCTCAAAAACTACACCACTCTCTCCTATCCCAATATCCTATTCCTGGGCCAACTTTCATCCCTTCTGAAGAAGCTGAAACTCTTACCACCCCTATAGTTTTTATTATCCAACTTTTCTAAGCCAAATTATTTTCTTAGAGGAATTAAGCCCTATAAATCTTTACAACAATAAGGCAAAGGAACCTCAAAGCCTTGTTTTCCTTCCTGTTCCTTCCTTTCCCTGTGCCAGTCTGTAGACAACATGAATCTCAGCAGTACTAAGAGAGTGAGTGTTTTCTCCTTCACTCAGAATCATGGTTTCAATTCTCAAGGTCTTTGCTGCAAGACTCTGCAGCAAACACTCGTTCTACTAGACTTCCACTGTGATTGGACCTTTTGTTTTTGAAATGTTTATCTGCATGGCTCCCTGGCATCTGTGATGTTCCTGGCAATCTCCAACTGTTTTTATTTCCCTCCTTTTTCAAGGTAATAACAAATTAAAGTCAGTTCTGTTAGAATAACAGACATTTAGGACACAGAGACTAGTCTCTTGACAAATTTGAAATTTCTGCTTCTACCCATGGTGGTTTTAGATCAGTGAAGACATCATCCAAATGGTGGGCTGTCACAAAGTATTTTTCTTTATGTTCATTTCCAGATGTAAATCACTGGGTGGCAACTGACTCCAAGGAATTGAAAGAAGAGTTTGTTTAGCTGTCAGCTTGATGCATCTGGCTGGCTGTGTGGTTATAATGGCATCACAGTGTCTTGGGGAGCTACTGAATCACCTTATAACAGAAGGTTGTCTAGTTCTCTGTCTGCAAAGTAATAAAGCAGTATACAGAAGAAAATATTAGACAGCTATACTCCTTAGGCCAATTTGTCTCATAGCGATAGTACAGTAAATCAGAAATAATTCCACAAACCTCTGCAGAGCTATTCCAGATTTATGTTTGCAGAGCTAAGAGCATAATCTAGTTATTTTAATCTCATTCTATCATTTTATATAGCCAGTACTGAAATAGTGACTATATGCAGAAGTTTTTGAAAATATACCTACTGTAAAACAACTTTTATTTTCACAATATTTTTAACACCGAAAGCTAAAATACAATGGAATAGATATACTGGCCACTTTTTAACCCTTTGCTGGCTGTGTATGAGATATATGTACATTTTCTTCATGCTTTTGGTGTGTGCCTTAGGCCGTGGTCTCCCTACTGATATCTACCCTATCACTGTGCATACTCATAAGTGCATTTTCATAAGTAGCATTGCCTCTTCCTTTCTGTCCCCTCTGGGTCTTCCATGGGAAGGGTATCAGAAAAAAATAATGTTAGTATAAAAAGCACAGCCCTTTCCAGTTCTTTCCCCCTTGGGCATGAGCTCAGTTCTTCTGGCCTTTCCAGAGAGCCAAGGTACTCCACAGGTCCTCTTCCAAAAGTCACATAACATAGCCATGGTCCCTGATAATCTGATAGCAAAGTCTAGCCTGTGCTCCAATATGAAAAATTTCAGAAGAAAGAACAACTTCTAAATGTTACCTGAAATTACTCTTAATTTTATCTAAATCTAAACACAAAAATTTGAAATTTGTTTCAGGACAGTGTATAGTGCAGTAGGAGAAAAATAAAACCTGTTTTCTAGTTCAGTCATTGCACTGCAACCATAACAAGCTAACTTTAGTGTATGCCTTTGTACCTGTATCTCACTAAGGCAGCAGTCCTAATAGCTGTCTCTGCCATAGATGCACCAGAGCCACTGAGATGCTTTATTTTGAGAAAGCAAAAAACCCAATTATTTTTCTATCAAGATTTAGCTGCTTTTTTTAAAAAAAATATTGTAGGTGAAGATAATTTAGACTGAACACTGACAGGCAGAATATAATTGTATGTCTGTGGGTGAGTGGGTGATCATCTGAAAGTGAACTTTTGAACTCATAAGCAAGCACGAGCTATGAGTATGCAGCCTGCTAGCTGCAAATGGTATGGGCTGACTAAATTTTGATAACTCTGGGACTAAATAACCGTGGCATATCCTGATTCCTCCAATTAGTAACAAGATGTAAGACAGAGCCACCAATTAGGAGCTGATCGTGCATTTCCTTCTGCACATTGACGATTTGGATGGGGAAATCTGGGAGCTGCAAACGAAGGCAGTGAAGATCCTGGAAGTTGCAGAAGACCCTGGAGATCAGATCACTGCCTGGTGGCAAGTGCTGGGGGCCGGGCAGACACCCTGGCTGCTGGGCCAGAGACCTCTCACATGTGAGACTGGTCCCTGTGAGCAGTGGCACAGCATCACCTGGCTGGGCTTTCTGCCTGTCCTTCCCTGGCCAGCTGCCACCTCCCTGTGCAGAGGGACACTGAGACCTGGGGAACACGGTGCTGGTGGGGAGGAAGAGGATGAGTGTGTGAGGAAATCAAGCAAAGCAAAAGCTTAAATCTCAGGGGTTCCTAAATAAATCCCAATATCCAGATCCACCGCACATTGTTGTTTGCTCCATCTCACCTGCGACAATTTAAGACATAACTTGTACAACTTTACAATTCAATCTCTGCCAGCCTGCATTCCCATGCATGCAAAACACAGTAGATATATTCACAACAGAAGGCCATGCTACTTGTGCAGTGATCAATGACTCACCAGCAGTGTAGTCTTCTAAATTTAGTTCTGTGCCCTATTGAGGAGTTACTCTGACAATTTACCATGGTGATGCCACTCTTATGAGCTCATTATCACTGTGTTTGTCTTTCACTGCTGCTGGAAAATAGGCACAAATATGCTACCATTGTCACCTCTTTTTCTTTCAAATTCCAACTTATTGCACAGAAAGAATGGAAGGAGAGAAACTGAACAAAGATCACTTAATCTTGTTAAACACGGCAAGAAATCACATTTGTGTCAGGGTGGAGCAACAAAAAAAAAAAAAGAAAAGATACATCCCAATATCAAGTCCTATAATTCCACTGCTGAATTATTTTCAAATGTGGTAAATCAAATTTAATGCCAATATGTCTGGACGTGAAAGATCAGTCTCACTGAGAAAACAAGAAAATTGTACAGACTTATGTGAGCTATATTTGAAGTGAGTCCTGTTTATAATGAAGTCATCCTGATTTGCTCAGGTTTTTTTAGATATTTTTAAGAAAGGAACTGAAAACACAAGTTATTAATAAATATTTTCATGTAATTAGTCTGTGGAAGTAGAAATTTCTGTAGAAATACTGGAAGCTCATTTAAATGCTCAAAGAGGCATTTGAAAAAAACTGGGAAAAACACCACAGAAAAGCCTGCATAATGTTAACCATGTTAGTAAGTAACTGAAAATGGCTGATGCTCTTTTTCAGACTTTTATCATAAAGCATGGGCTGCCATTAAACTAGAGTCTGTTTTCTCATAAGGGAGGGACAAATATCTACTAATACCGGTAGTGCTTATTGAATTTCCTTCTGCAAGTATGATATGATGCAGCCAGCACAGGAGATGCTAAAAAAAGCAAAGACAGGAGAGGTCAAAACACTGAACCGACGTCAAATATCATTTCTGCACCTCATCTACTCTCTGAACAAACTATTACTGCTTTTCTTTAAATCAGTACCTACTCACTGGCTGTTATCATTTCTCTATCAGCTCCTGGCCAGGCACACAGTTTAGCTCTGTCAAGATAATCTGGGTGTCCTCAGGCTTACTCAATGTTTTCAGCTGTCTGAATCCAGTGATGAAACACACAAACTGTATGGATTGTAAAGCCATTTTCTGCTTCAGTTCTAGCCTTCTCCTTTTAGCTTCCCATTTCTGGTTTTCCTATACGTAAATCTTGTGCAATTATTTCAGAATTAGTTCTCCTTGGTTCAAGCAACTTGACGGAATTGGGCACTTATACATTTGTCCATCTGCCCTGTTGCTTGAAAATGTGTCTGGAACATCCTTTCTAGTGGTAGCAGTTTTTATTCTTCATGACTTCTTAGCTAACGTTATGTTACGCTCATTTTTTTACAAGAGATACTTAAATATTCTAGACATTTTGTGGTTTAGCTAAATAAAATAAGCTTACACAGCTTAAGGATTCAGCCTGCACCACTGGCCTCATCTTTTTATTTTCCACATAAATCAGCTTATTTCTTTCTAAGAACTCCCAAAAGCTTATTTTAAACGTGCTAAATTACTCACTGTTTATGAAATACATCTCTTCGGATGAGTGTATGGACAGAGAAAAAAACATTGCTGTTCATAGGAGTAAAGTCTGAAATTGTGGATGGTGGTACTATACGATCAGAGGGTAAGATCCTTTCTTAAAGAAGGTGAAAGTATTTCAGATGAAAGCAATTTTATAAAAGAAATAAAAATCCATAAGTGGGGCAGTTTTGTGAAATCCAGAGTATTGGATTCAAAGGCACTTGAGTGTTTAGGGCTTTTTCCCCCCCTTATCAGAAAACTCCTCTAGTGACAACCCCGATGGCAAGAAATTAAACCAGTTGGAGCATGACGAAGCAAGTCAGGAAATGTGATTAAGGATAGACACATCAAGGAATATATGAAATATCAGGAATATTACAGGTATGCCAGGGAAGTGGGTTAAGAGGGAAGGCATTAACCATGTCAGACAACATTCAAGGGCTGAATTTCTCTGTGGAGGGCTAGAAGGGATGTGAAGGAAAGACAGATAACAGCAGCAGGTGGAATCCATCAAACTGATCACTTAGAGACTGCAGTCCTTTGGAAAAGAGAGATGGATCCTGACACAAGTTCAGCAAGACCCAGGGAACACACAGGCATGGGGAATAATATTAAACTTAGTTATTTTCCAGGATTTACAGTCTAGGACTGCTGTTTTCCTTTTTACTATCTGTAAACAGCTTTTCTGTATTCAATTTCTAAGATGCAATTTTCCGGCAGCTGCCAGTTTATTAGATTTCTAGAATGTATGGTTGTTAAAATGTATAAATAATTTGGGACCTGCTAACCTGCCATTTATGCTGGGGTCAGTTTTCATTTTGTGTGACGGCATCTGCAATTATTTGTGCACTTTTTTTCTGGCAAGTTTTCAAACACCAGTTAGTTGGTGAGCAGAAAATGATAGCTTTTACTCTGTAAAGAATTATAAGCAGAAGTATATAAAAATTAGCTCTAGGATGTCTGTTACATTATCAACATCCTCAGAGCAAGCTGTGACAACAAGGATATCTCATTTGGAAAACAATCCAGGATAAAGGAATAGAAAAGAATATGTTGACATGTAATGTCATGACATTTCTGAGGGGTTGAGCTTTTAACTAGTGAGGCTAGAACTATTTAAAGTTACCTACTATAGTTTTGCATTTTACTGGTTTCTTTGTCCTGGTAGGCATCCAGCTCATCACCTCGTAAGTTGTTTGTTGCTAATGCATTTGATTTTTGGAGTGGCTTAAAGCTCATTAAAGTTTCTTCCTTAAACACAGAGAATCATGTAGAGACCACAGCCATCCCTCAGTGTCTTAGTCTTTCAAAGGGGACAGTTATTAGGTGCACCATGATGCACACAGCCTCCTCTGTAATCATATAAAAATCCCAAATATAGGGGTTTATCTAGTGCCCATCATCTCATGGCTGAGGTCGGTGATTCCTACTGGAAGGCAGGATTAGTACTTGAGGTTTAGCATAGCCAGCTGCCATATGTGACAAAGATCTAGAAGGAAAAATCCTATTTGAGGTGTTTGACTCCTTTTTTGACTGCAGGAATTTATTTGCTAGTATATACGGCCTTTTACAAATCTCTGGTGTAACTCATTTCAGCAAACCTCAGGAACCAGTGCATAAACAGGCATAGACTGTAGGTAAATATAGTTCATTTTCCATGAGAAGACTGAACTCCAGGAGAGTGAAGATGTATAGGTGGAGCAGATATTGTGCAGGTCTGAGTGCATACAGAAAAGTGAAAGCCTCCATTTAAAATCTCTAGTATTGCAGATGAGTTTGAGAGTGCAAAGGAATGAAGGCTGTCATATATATAAAGTATTTTTTAGGCTGCAAATTACTGATTGGGCAACTTAACAAAAGAAACTTATGACCCTCATGGATGCAGTGTTAGAGTGCATAAACTATTTGCATCTTACTTTATCTTTCCCTTTATGTGATAGTTTTGCTCTTCATTTCTGCTGCTAAATCTGACCCTGAAGTTAGAAGTGATCTGTGTAGGTGTGTTGATCAGAGCACATTCCTGGGCTCCTGTGCTCATAACATGCAGCAGGACACAAAGGATGTCTTCTTTTTAATACCAAACTATTGTGTTGTTTAGTACATTATTTGGGTGTTATCTGAAGGAAGCAGATGCATAAAAGAAATTTATTAAATCAAGGTCTTTAAATTGTGGGGTTTTTGTTTTGTTGCTACCTGAGCACAGAAACACTTTGTACTAGCCAAATAGGGTTAGATTGTCACAAGAGTTGCTAGACATCTGCATTCAGCATGAGCACCAGCACCTGATTTCCTACAATAATCCTAGAAGCATCTCAGTGATGCACCAAACATCTGAATCTGTTCCAAAAAAGACTGAAGATTGAGCCTTGTATGTGACGGCTGACCTGAAAAATCAAAATTACCTTAGGGTCTCTCAGGGAAAAATAAAGCAAAATATGAACTTGTAAATTAACTTGGAAACTTAACCAGCATTTTTTCCTTTGGGCTTTGCTTGCCCAAAGCAAGTAGTTACACTACATGAAATACCAGCAAAACTTGAAACAGTGGGAGCAAGTGAACACTTCCATCAAAATGCTCTGCAGTGAAATAGCTGGTGAGGATGGAAGTTAAATTGCCAGAGCTAGGCAAATAGTTTCTGGCTATCTGTAGATTTTTCACACTGGCTCAATTGATTTTGAGTTTGGGGCACAAGTAAATCATAAAAAATCAATTGTGGCAATCTGTGCAAAATGAAGTTGGTTTGAATAAACAGCTCTATGTTAGTATAAATGCATCTGCATTGCATATTTGGACTAAATGGGCACCATTTCTCAGAAAGTATGTGAAACGAGAACACTAATATAGAAAATTTTTCAATGTGAATTTCAAAACTGTGGATGGAAAAAGCTTTAATATTCTCACATAGCTCTGTGGTGAGTTGTAAAGTCTATGTGTCAAAGTGGTAGCATTTACAGGTTCTTCCTGCATGTGAACTCCCAGCCCCAGTACAAGTTGTCCTGTGACTTTTGGCAGCTGTGTGGGCTAGGCGTGGGATGTTGCAGGAGAGATCCATTTCCATCTGCAGGATTCCTGGGAGCCACTTGCTCAGTGGACATCGTACAGAGTATTGAAGAAAAAATTTTGCTCATTCTGCCAGTCCTACAGGGAAAATTAATGCCTGCCATTTGTTCTGTGCTTTCCTCCATAATGCACAGCAAGACCAGCACCCAAGCTCCAGCAGAAGATCACCAGGGGATGGGAATGGTCCCTGCAGGAGGACTGTGACTTTGGCCCTGCTAAGTCCTCTCAGCACTATCTGTCACAGCTCTCAGAGCTTCTGCCAAATATGTCCATAGGTTGAAAGTGACACAGGGCTTCCATCAGCATCTTGAAGGCAGTGCTGGGCACCTGGAGCTGGTATCTCCAACTCCTGGGGTTGTGAAGGTTATGACTATAGCTGACTTTTGTAAACTGAGGTTGCTGGTAAGAACTGCTTCCAGCTGGGCTTTGGGGTGCATTTGCCACACAAACACGCACAGACACTCATATACACACAGAGAATGTTCTTGGCCCCTAACCCGTACTCAGCCTCTTGGCACCACCCTGGGAGGCTGCAAACCAAGGGTACTGGAGAAGAGAGAGGGGTTCTCAGCCCCCAGCTGGGAGACAGCAACATGAAGGCTAAGGGAAACAGTGAGATATTACAAGCATGAACAAGAGACTAACTTGTGAGATGTTTGCCCTTTCTTTAGCTATTTAGTACTACTGCTGGCAGACATCACTTTTTCTGCACAGCAGGCATGTATCCTTCCCTTTTCTCACCATACCAGTTCATCCTTCCTTCTTCCTGATTTAGTTTCAATATTAGACCAGGTGAAAAAGAACACGATCCGTTTTAAGTTACCAGTTACAAATGAATCTACAAATGAAGAAGAGAAGCACGAAATGTGAGGGTAGGAGAGAAAAGAGAAAAAAAAACCTGTACAAAAAAAGTTTGTGCTGAATGATAGCATGCAAAACCAAAATAAAATAATAATTGTTGCAATGGCACAGGAGATAAAAAATCAATAATTGAATTTAGAAACTTTTTAGTAGATCACACTCCTATTTATAAACACTGCTGGCCAGAGCTGTGCGAGTCTGCAGCCAGAATTAGGTTAAGCCCCTGCAGGAGGATGTCTGATGGCAGCACAGAAACAGACTCACACCAGCTGTACCATTTCACTGTATTTTCATAGTTTTTAAGGCATCATCACAACCTGCCCAGACTGCCAGAAGCCCTGAATTACATGAAGACTGGCGTCCCAGCTATTGCATGGCATGGCAGCCAACACAGCACAACTAATCTGGGTTCCTCAGCACAAAACTCTGACATCTTATCTACAGAGCTGTATTGCCTCTCTGCCCTTAGAGTGTTGAGGGTGTGACCTTATGTTCATAATGTAAGCAAGAACCATAGCCTCACATGCATTGAGATTTTCCCTATATTCAGATGCAGTTTATTCCCACTGAAAGGAGCAAGAGCCAAACCACACAGGCTTTTCCGTTGACAAAAGGCTTTTTATGAAAAATCATTTGAACTGGAAGTATTTTCCTTTGGACAAAAATTATCTAAACAGCAAACTTGCTGTCACTTTGTTTGCCTAGGAGAATGACATTGGCCCAGGAAGCTGAATAAGTGCTTGGGAACAGAGTACAAAAATATCTTAGAGAAACACTGGCTGAGTTTAACTGCTGATGTAAAAGTGTGTGAGACTGTTGAGCCCAGCTGAGCTGCAGTTCCTTATGAGAGCTGTAAATTTGGACTAATATCTTTAGTGAGTGAAGCTGGTTCACCACATTGTGCAACTCATCTCTTATTTAATATGAGTGCAATGACTTTAATTTATCCCAGATGCCATCAAATAGTGGGGCCAGCACTTTTGCTACTTTGGTATGAAATGCACTAAGTGTCATTAGAGGAAGCCAATCAGCATGGTATTGCTCTTCTAGAAGATGGTTTCCTTCTGTTTCAGCCTCTAGAAATACACTGTATAAACCTACATTCCAGGTGCTCTGGCTTACAGCTTTCTCACTTGGAAGGTATTTTGAAGTCCTCTCTGTTCAGTAGAAGGGTATTTTGTACAATGATGCACATACTTCACTAGTTCTTTTAGCAGAAGTTATTTCCAACAAAGCTCTTGGTGAATGATGACTTAATGCAATACAGCCTGAATTCTTGAAATTTCCCCATTGGCTCACAAATACTATTTTACTGGATAAGAATGTGTTTGGGATACCTCAGGACAGCAAAAAGATGCTTCTGAACCTCCACGCACCAGCACTGTAAAGAAATGATTTGATTGTGTCATCAAGTCTTTAGATTTTCAAAAGGTTTGAGGGAAGATAGCATGGCTGGTTTTGAGTAGGCATTTGTTGTCAAGTTGCATTTGAGACACTTGTTCAAGAACACTACTGTTCATGGAATCATTTGGGTCCAGCAGGTGTAAATAAGCCTGATGCAATAGTAGCTAAAGGAAAAAACAATGAATGAAGGAAGATGCTGCTTACCATCTGATAGACAACCACTATCAGAGACTACGGCAGACAAAATTCTCTGCTTGGTCACATCTTAAATTCCTCTCAAATGCAGTTAAGTCCTTCATTTTTCAAGCCCTCCATTTCTTCCATGTTTTGCTTCATTCCACATCTAGGCAGTGCTGCCAACCAAATGTGGATAACTTAAGACTTCATTTTGGAAAGGAAATGTCACTTCCAAATCTTCTTGGAGTTCTTAATGTCTAAGCATGTACAGAGATATAGACTTAGAAAAAACCCCATTTTGCATGTCCCAATGCTTGGGACCACATGTAAACTATTCCTACCTTCCAAGTGAAATAACAAAAACCATTGGAACAGTTATAAATTCCTGCACTATACAGGATTGTATGGTGAGCTTCACTTCTTTGAAACCCTTTTCCAAAAATAGGAGACTCAGATGAACAGGAGCCAAAGACACCAAGTCCCACAAACAGGTTTCTATTTTCAGTTAATAGCTAGTTTAACTAGAAATAAATATTTCAGTACAAAACAGACCTCCCTCCAATTTCTACATTATCTTTAAATCCTTTGGCTAAGGGAGTGTCCCATATTCTACATTAAGGTGTGGATTGTGCCATGCCACTTAGATCTACAGTGCTGTTCCCCTCTGGGTCCCCTGCCTTGGAAGTCAGCTGAAGAAACACTGCCATCATCCTTCAGACCCCAACCTGATCTCACAGCCATACACATCAAGACCTGGCCTTGTAAGGGAAGCTCCAGGGGATCTGGCTTCTAACACATCAGGATTTGGAATGGAGGCATTTTGCAAACAGAAACTAACAGGAAGCTGTTATTTTGATTACATAATGGCTTAGTGGTGCACAGTGTAAAGCTAATTCAAAACTTCCTAAAACATACCGAGTACAGTTTCGTTTAGATAACTTCTCTTGGAAGTAGCTTTTGCTGCAACACTCATAAATTTCAAAAAGCAGGCAAGCTTATACTGGGCCAGGTTCAATTTTCCGAAACAAGATGGGTCACTGTTACTGCAGTGGCAAGAACTTGCAGAGGCAGGATGTATTCTCCCTTCCCATCAGTGTGGAGGCTGCAGATACTGCTTGGTTTGCCTTGTTCCGGGCTGGCAGGCAGCTGAAAGCCGACATATATTGGTGCAGGAGTGGCATTACAGTGACACAGCTGCATGGCTTTTGGGACCCGTGATTTCTTCATCACGCTTGCACAATGTTGCTGGCTCTTGTCACTATTAGGTTTTAACTTTATAAGGAAGGACGCTACTGTGCTTTGGTCCTTGAGTGGCCTGCCAAAGAACATGTATTTTACAAGACTTGAAGGAGCAGCTTGGTAGCATTTCCTGATATGGAGATTGCTAAACCAAGCTTGTATGGGAGTTTATGTGAGTGAAAGGACTCAGAAGCAAATGGAAGTTTTGTATGTACTCTAGAAAGACAGGTCAGGCAGTGTTGGTTATTGGGGCCACATTAATTGCACAATGTGCAGGGCACAGAAAAACAAGCATTATAGCATGGGGCATCCTTGTATCTGTTTTAAGTTTACGTTATTGGCAGCCATCTGCAACTGAAACAAGATTCAGAAAAGAGGCCTCAGATTACTTAGAAATTTTCTATGATGTTTTCCATTTCTTCTGCTTTGGCAAGGAAATATTTCTTCCATATTCAGCACAATAATGTCTTTCTTTTAGAAAGATTCTTACATTCTGCTTCTCCCCACCTTGGAATCCCTCACCTTCTCCCTCCCGCCCAAAAAAAAAAAAAAAAAGAAAATACTTGCTCTATTATCACAAAGTAAGCAATATTCACATATCAAAACAAACAGTGTAATTGGTTTATGAAATAGGTGTTTTGGCAAAATAGACTGCGAGTGCTAGAGATGGGATTTACTGGTACAAAAGAAGTCCCATTAAATTTAGGTTTTTAAGGTTTTCATACATTTCTGCTGCCACAAGTCTGCTCTGCGGTCAGATATACTACTTTGATCTTTTTTCATTGAGAGTTTACCCTGGTGTTTTAACATAAAACCTGTTTTAATATAAAACTTATTCAAGGAATCTAGAAACAGACATTTTTTCTTTCTATAGAGCTGATATGTGAGAGGAACTGAAACTTTCTGGCAGGTGAAAAGAAGTGAAAAGAGGTGAAAAGAATTTTCTATCCAATGGAGAACAGGAATTTAAATTTATTTTCCTCTTATACCAACGTATATTGACAGTGATTCTATTGCAGGTAACAAAGTAAGACCTCCATAAAAGACATGTAGGTATTACCCTCCATTCAGGCTTGAATGAAACCCCAGCAAAGGCCATGCTGTAGCACAGCATTTTAGGAGAGTGATGAAAGCTGTCTTGACATCATCACATAAGGCTGAACCAGATTATTAGATTACTATTGGTTTTTGTTTTATTTTTTTAACATGGCATTATTGTATCACCTCTGTTTATTATTTTACTCTACCATTTATCCTCTTAGATTTTCCCACTGATGAAGGGAGCAATCATAAAGGCCAACTGGGTGGCCAAGGGATGCTCTTTCCATCTATAGAAGCAGTGAAGAACAAGGTCTGCTGCGCATGGAGGGTGAGGTAGAGACAAGAAATGGACAAACACCACTGTCAGGGCTTCTTTTAGACTGGGTCTTCATCATGAATGGAGAACAGGCAAGTTCCAGCAAGCAAACCAACGTCTTTGAGCTCTAATAACAAAAGAGGAGAATTCAGAAAGAAACTTGCTGAATAGGAGGTTTGGATAAGAAAGAGAAGTGGGCTCCAGAAGGGCAGCACGAGCAACTTTCCATCAAAGAAGATTGAGTTAGGTGCAGGAGAGGTTGTGGTGAATCTCTTACCTTGAGTTTATCAGCTCTGACAGTGACCCATACGTTCTATGCTGTGTCATTTTGAACTCAAGCCAATGCTTAAATTGCATGACAGAAGCAATTTAAGTGGGGCAGCACTACAATAATTGCTGCACCATCAGTGGAAGAAAAGGTTGGAGGAAATTTCAAAGACCCCCTACATATTTCACAGCTTTTAGGAAGGTAATTTCCATACTGTCATCTAGGACATAACGTCTATAATGTATTACTTGAATTACCTGGTATAGAACACCAATTGTTTAGCTCCTCTTTCTGTTGGAGGAAAATGAATTGATTTATTCCTCATGCCAGTGTTTGCCAAAGTGGGTTTAATAAATTATATCCCAGAGAGAGTCTATGATGTGTTTTTAAACAAACATAGTGAAGTGTAGCTTAACTTCAGTGATCATTTATGTTATGTTTATTGTGCATGACAATAGATTAGATAATTACAGCCAAGGACTTCCTCATTTCACCAGAATTGTTTGCATTAAATTTGAGGTTTATTAAAAGGCATTATTCAGGGGAAATATGAAATCCCATTCTTTAAAGTTTGAATTTTGCTATAATTTTTATTTTTTAAGACTAGCTATAGCAAAGAATCTTCATTTAAGCCTCTTACAGTGTTCACTTTTAAAGTTTTATTCTGCTCTGTATGTGGGAGCAGAGGTGGTAATGAATAAAAGGTGTGGGGTAATGTTGGGAGGGGATGGTGAGCAGAAGTCACATGAGTAGTAAAATAAGAAGAAACCTAGTAATACCTAGCAACCTAACAGGAAAAAAATGTACATGGCAACAGAAAGGAAGACTTAGCTGCAAAGAGAACACTTGCTAGGAAAAGCAGAAAAAGAGAAAGAAAACTCATAACCTAGCAAGCCTCAGAAATGGGGAGGGAGCAAGAACGAATAGTTTAGAAACTTGGAAAAGCAAGCCAGCTGAAACTTGTCCTGAACAAAAACAGCAAAGGGCTTTACCACATTACATAGCTATCAGTAAGGATGTGCATTGACTTTCTATGATCCAAAACAGGAGATGTAACAAACGTGTGGTCAACCTTGGCATTATACTTGTACTTTCAAAAGGAAAATTGAACTCAAATAACTCTGCTACAAAAACATGAGGCCCATTACGTGAGTTAGAAGAAAATATGCATTTACATTCCTCATAGAACATGACCTACCTTGCCCTACCAAGGACTCCATATTTCTGAGAGTATGGACAAAATTCAGCTAGGTACCAGCAGCAATGCACTATCAGAAAGTGGAGATTTTGATTAGCTGGTAGCAGAGGAGCATGAGCAAATTCATCCTGCCTGTTAGGTGCTCCTATGGGGCAGCTTAGCTGGGGGTTTAACTTGCTGTCAGCATCATGTTGTTGGAAGCAGAACAGGGTAATGACCATCACAGCACAAGAGGGGACATTTGCCCTCAGTCCCGTTTAGAGCAACAGGATTGAAAACCTGTTTGAAAGTTCTTTGATAGCATCACTGATGGGAATAGTTACTTGCAGATGAATTTTGAGCTATGCTAATCTTGGCAGCAAATGCCATGTAGTCTTAAACCTTTTCAAAATTCTACTCATTTCAGCAAAGGTAAGGGAGGTTAGCATAAGAGAATTGAAAATAAAACATCACAAAATGAAAAAGAAATTTATACTGCTCTGGGACTTCAGGCTGGGAAGCTTTAATCATAATCACAATCATAATCATATGGCTATTGCACCATGGGACTATGGGGCAGAGCCAAGATTGTTTCAGTGCTCTAATTATATGCATGTGGAGATTCTCCCACAGTTATTTGGGATAACTGAAACAGTGATGTGTACCAGACAGTCAAATATCATGTGTCAATTTGGATATCTTGACTTTTTGGAAATCCTTTAGTATTTTTCTTTTTAATTTAGCTGTGGCAACAGCTTTTTAAGTAGAAAATAAACTTGAAATATTCCTCAGAAACCACAGTTATTTCTTCATTTCCCCAGGAAAGTTGAAACTTCAATATCCTGAACATTTTGAATGACGCTTTTAAATGCAGGACTGAGGAAGCTGTTAGACCTGGGGCATAAGTAAGAGATTAGTAGTTTATATTACCTCCAGATTAGTTAGCAATATATAAAATTGAAACTCCACTCCCCTCTAGCTGCTGGAAGGAAAAAGGAGCTTGCTGGCTTTTTCCCCAATTTCAGACAGCTTCTTTAAAAAAGGCGGGGGGGGGAAGACTTTAACTTTTTATAGTCTGCCCCAACTTTGAAGTTGTGTTTATTTACAGCTTCACTGCTGTCTGGAGTATATAACCTACTCATCTGACCTAAATCTCAGGTCCCTTCTTTGCCATTATTTTATATGGACTCTGGATGATTAACATGGTGCCAGCAGTCTCTGTCTTGTCTGGTTTACTGCAGCTGGGTCTCTGCTCACTAAGTGTTGTCTGTGCTGTTTGTAAACACCAACCATTTGCTGAAACAGAGTGCAGGAAGCAGAGGCTTGATTTTCTGACCCACTTCTGCTATCTCTGCTCTCTGCAGAGCAGCAGTGCTGTGCATAGGTAACCTCTGTTCTTTGGTGGCTCTTTTTATTTTTTACTCCTTTTCTATGGCTTCATGGGAGCCTTGGGAAGAAATAATGCTTTAAGAAAAGCAATGCTAGTAATTTAAATGTAATGGTCTTTGCTGGTTTCTTATTTCAGGCACAAAGGAAGTGTATGATTACTGACATGATTTTCATTTAATGTATTATTAAGTTTTATGCAAAAAGATGGGTTCAATTATTTCTGTGTGAAAGAACTTTTATTTCACAGGTGTGGGAAGTTATTCTTCTGGATTCCAAGTAAACACTTATTTCATTTTTGGGTCTTAAGAAAAGTAATACTTTTATTCTTCAACATTTCTGGACATTGACAACAATACAGAAAAGGCTCTTTTTTGAATTCTGCTACAGCATACTGGAGCATTGTGAAAGAATCACACATCCTTTTCAGTTTCCGTATGCCTTCTGTTTCCTGGCTTCAGCTTCTCTAGGTTAGCTCATGTTCTACTGAATGGACAAATAATTTTTGGATACACTTTTCTCTTGTAAAAACAAACTAATCTGATCTTTCTGATAGGTCGGCTGGGAGTTCCAAAAATATTCTTTGTTGTTCTTGATTATTGTAGTCTGAACACATTTTATAAGGTTCACTGGATGTTCATCCCCCAACAGTATGTTTATTTCCTAATTCACAAAGGCCTTTTAAAATCCTGGGCTTGAATTATCTGTATTTACTGCCTCATCATTAATGTACATTGATTATCTTCCAACCAGTGACAGAATCGTGTCCCTATGGCACTGTCTCCTTATGGACTAGACAGTTTGTGGGCATAAACAGTTTTCTTTTCCTAGCACTTGCCAAAGGTGGTGGTCTTCAACCTAGAGCCTCTTGCCATAAGAGTGTAAAATTCAAGTATGATGTTATTATATTTTCCCAGCTACTTAAGATGCACCAGGAAAATACACCCTCTTCAGTTTATCTGTCATAGAGGCTAACTTTCCTGGATAATATTTGTCCAATGATGCTTTCCAGTGGGTTGTGATGGATGGGTTTGTACCATTGAAATAGCTAAGTTTGAAAGACAGAACTGTTCCGTAAAGGAGAGCAAGCAACAAGCACCTCTTTTTAAATCCAAACTTATTCTTCTCCTTTTTTCAGGACCCTCATGACAAAGCTGGTTTTGTCAAGTCTCTTTCAGATGCATCATTCTCTTGCTCCAGCTGCTCCACAGCTTGGTGAAGAGGTTGTTTCGTATTGCTTTTATTGAAAAAGACATTTGAGAGTCTCAATGCTGCCGTCATATAACATTTCAAGAGCAAAACATAATAGAATCTGAGAGATTTGAATAAAACCTGTCAGATCTCTCACAGCATCCCTGGGTCTTTCATTATTTTGATCTAGATATTCCCTTGAAGTTTTAGTTTCCCTGGGACTGTCCAAATTTCTTCAGAAGCCAACAGATTCCTAATTAAGAGTATCTAAGTTTTCTTCAGCTTCAGTATGCCTGGTTAGTCCAATATTCACCCCTGAACCTTTGCTTTGCAGTGTTACAGTCTACCTTGCTGTGGCATCACCATGTAGTATGGTCTTTTCATAGGACATAAGCTAAATTAAAATTTGGTCTTTGATAGTGGAAATTCTGTTCAGAGATTTTATGCAAATATCAGCTTCTGATATAAAACTTTGATTTTTCTAAAAGTTTAAAAGTTTTCTTGACATTTACAGGACTGATGGTCTACCCATCAGTGTATAAGTCCTTTTCTTTTCTGGCTTGTGGGTAATCTCATGACTTCTCCATCATCATCTGCACATCAGCACAATGAAATACATCCTTATAGTCTCTTAAAATTCCTAACAGGGCCTTAATTGACTCTACTCTTTCCTCTCAGTTTTGCTTTGCAGTAAAATATGTGCCATGAAGCAATGCATATAAGAGCTAGAAAACTTCCAAAAATGTTTTGTTGTGAACAAGAAACTTGTGTTTTCCTGTTGGCACCATCACAGTTGCACAGTGTATCCCTAGTAGCTGCATTTCTCAAGTCAAACACTGTTTGCATCTTTGCACACAACTCCACTGGATGCTTCTGCCACACATATGCCTTACTCAGCTTTGTTTGCTTCTTAATTAGATTTTATTCCTTGCTGTGAGTCTCACTAGCCCCCTGACCATATGTTTCATAAAGCACATGCTGGATTATAAAGTAACAGGCCTACTCATTTCTATAAGAAAACCCTTTTCAGTAGGCACAGGGAGCACTCCAGCTAAATACAGTACAGCATGTTTTCTTGGAGACTTCTGTAAGTTGTGTTCCTCTTCCCAAGTTCTTTGAAAACTGCTTCTGTCTTTTTCCTGCCTATCTCTTCAGTGACTAACAGTGAAATGTCAATTTCTTGCTCTTGACAGTATTAACTCTTAATCATTGATGATAAGTGATTTCTCACTCTAACTGAAAATAGACTTTTTTTTACCTCCACAACATTTCAAGGGCTAGAAACGTTGTTGATTTTCATTGACATTCCCTTGTAAGACTTTTTGCTTGGGCTTTGCAGCTACCTGCTTAATTAGTGAGCTAAGCTGAATGAGACAGAAAGCTTCTAGCTCTCACATGAGAGTTTATCTCATAGGAACTAGTATCTTTATGTCCACTTTACAAGGAGGATGCAAGAAGACAGAGGCAAGCAGAACAGATACCAACAGTTTGGTCAACATGAAACGTGGATTAGATTTGTATTAGTCACAATAGAATACCTGTTCTGCCATGGAGCTAGGAAATGTGTCAATTTGCTATTCCATGCAAGCACTGTGGTAAAGAATCAGGTTTTGAGAGCTGCACTGTAGTCATCTGCCCCCAGGATAAAATCACTTTTCTAGGTGTGGGTGGCTTTGTTCAAAGAACAGTGTCCACTTTTTACCAGCAATGGGGACTTCTGTCAGTATTCAATGTTAGACATTATCTTGGCAATCAGCATTGATTTTGAAAATGTTTTTCCATGTAAATTACAGCTAGTCTGTCATGTTTTCTCCTGACATTTCCCTCATTTGCCCCCTTTTTAAAAATCTTGGATATTCAGACAGACTACATATGTCATTCATAGTTTATGCCATGGACAGAAATAACAAGAAAGAATAGATTGGTCCCAAAGCACTGAGTCAAAACTAAAAGCCAAATTATTTCACTAAATTTACAGAGATGAAAAAGAGAAAAATCAAAGTATTAAAATTGAAAATAGAATGAGTAATAAAAAAGCAAATACAAAATTGTATGTGAAACCAATAATCCCATCTAGTCCACGGATACCAATGAATCTCAGGGATATCCAGTTCCCCACAATGTTGGCAAGAGTTACTTAAATATTGCTGGAAATTCCTATATCCTCCATCTCCAGCCTCAGATGATAGTTTCTCTGCTGGTACTTATTCTTGACTGTAGCTTGACTTCTTGCTGTGCATCTGCCCTCATTCAAAGCAGATGCAATTTATCAGCTCTACCCTGCCAGTGGGTCATGGCAGGTACAGTTGGTAAACAGAACAAGCAGAGCCCAGAGTTTCTTCTCCTGAGCTGCACGGGCACCCACAGTACTCAGCTCTGCTCCAGAGGAGGGCTGGCTGCCCCTGTGTGCATTTCAGTCCCCGGGCAGATGTCCTTGGAGTGACCAGGAGAGTTTTGTACCATGTACATTTGCATGGCACAGGCTTTGGAGGAGCCAAGTGTCTCCCTGGCTGGCTCCTCCAAAAGACTCCTGGCATAGACACACCTGGATTACCTCACATGGAAGGGTGAGGAGATACCCTTTAGGCATACCTAAGCACAGTCTCCTCAGCATTTACAAGTGATTTCTTTTTCATACAAGCCCTCCACAGCCTATTGTTTCCACACAGGCACAAAGCTTCTGAAAAGCCTCAGCTTGCCCAGTGCTGTGCCAACAACTCTCACATCAGTGCTGAATACTGTGTTTGCCTGGAATACCATCATCAAAAGATGGGTTGTGAGATATCAGTCTAGAGTTATAAAACCTTTCTGGGACAGAAAGTGCAAGAGACAGAGGAGCAATTACAAAAAAATTCATGCAGTTTCTCCTTGCCTGCTCTCTCAGATATCCTCAATAGCTGATCACAACCATAAAGGAAGTCATAGATACTTTATTTATGAAAAACTAAAAATAATTAACCCTCTTAGATAACTATGTAAGCAGAAAAACAAAATTCGCTTTTCTCCCTCAGTCTTAACTCCTGAGGACTTCGCAGAGACAGTTAACCAGAAGGACTCTCTGTGGTAGTTCAGTAGTATTTTTACCACTTAAATCAGATGACAACACAAATGGCTGATAAACAGCTTAATTCAATTTCTGACAAAACTAATGGAAGTAATCCAAGAATGTGTAATTTTCTTTTTTACTTTTCCATTGTGATGGTTTGGGAGTTTTTCTCTCCTGCATCTTTTTCAGCTGGTTCATCATTTCTGTCTTTTACAGGGGTGCAATCTGCTTCTTTTTCAGTTTGTTTTCCTCTGCTTATTTCCCTCCCACCTTTCATACCCTTTTTATTTTTGCTTCCTTACTATTTCTGTCCCTCTTCCCACCTCATGCATGTATATGCACACATGGCCAGATACTCAGAGTCCTTTTGATATTTCCTTTTCTTCCCTCTCATCCCTTGTTTTTCCTATGAGACCACCAAGCCAAAAATGCGACAAGAACAGCTTGTGCTTGTGATATGCTAACACTACAAAAGCAGTCACAGCCACCATATTTTTACCAAGAGAGACACAGAGTTTTTTCCACTGACCACAGGGGTTTCTGCTTCCTAAAATTCAAAATGCTCTCCTGCTTCCTCCTCTGTCACTTAAAGTAGCACAGCTGCTCCCTAGCTGGATGAAGACAAATTTCGGGAGGGCTACAATTCCCAGAAGCATATGTTCATGGCACAAGTGCAGGTTTAAAAGCAGTGATCCAACAAATGTTCACCTAATCATACTAAGTATCTCATAAACACGGAACAAGACAGCACCTCTCTGTCACAAAGTATTCGTAATCTCAACTCATCTAAGTAAATGATGAGACACACAATGGACACAGATAGAATGGGACAGTCAAAAAGAGCAGTGAGAATTATTTGTCATCATGATGGGACCCAGCCTCAACAAATCGGCACTGTAAACACTGCTAGAGAGCCAGATGCTCAACACCTTGACAAAATGAATTCTTCCATGATAGTTCTTATGTTTATAAGACACATAAAAACAATAACAAAGAAAAGACAAAAGCGTCTTTTGAACTCATTCCTGGGAGGTTAGATTCCTTCTCTACCTCCTTTGCCCCAGGAGTCTCTCTTTTTCTGGCTGAAAAGCCTGCAGACATTGTGCCTGTGAGCTCAGCAATTTTTAGTTCAGTACATGTATGTCTTCAAGATTTCATCCTGAAATCTGCTTCTCTTTAACATGGGAAAAGTATTCAATGATGTCCTTCTCTTTTGGAATATACATTATAAGTAAAATTTCCAAATCTATTATCCACATTCAATTTCAGCAACCATATTCCAGCTGTAACATGCAGGTCAACAGACAGTCATGTCTGACACCTCTGTTTACAGCACAGATTCTGTATTTTGCCTTACCTTTCCAATAGATGCAGCTGTTTAATCCTCCAAACAAACATTCAATGAGACAACCTCATGGTCTGGCATAGATCCCTGGAAGTGGCTTGTCATTAAAACATGTAAAATGAAGTCAGAATCATACACCTGGGAACAATTTATGCTGCAAGGGACCACTGGGGGCCATCAGGTCCATATCCCACTCAAAGCAGGCCTCTAACTTTTAAGTTGGAGTGTAAAACCTGATTTACAAGGAATAGTAAAGGAAGCTGCAATACAGAAAGATAGAAATGTATCACTGCTGCTGGATGCAGAAGGAAGTTAAACTACAATGGATAGCAGACAAAGATTCAGAGTCAAAAGGGTGCAGACATAACAGCACACATATTTTCCTACAAGCCAGACGTTTGTCCTCTCCAGTACCAGAAGTGAAGCTTCCTGAATACACTGTTTGCTGACACTTCTCTAATTTTGCCAGAAACAGGCTGTAGCATCGGGTAGAAGAAGGAGGGAGAAGGGGAAGTACTGAAAAAAGACTTATTCCCTGAACTGTCATCTCAGTAGATAAGGACTATGACCTTGGTAACTGCCCCATGAATTGGAGCTTTATCTACCCCTTGCTTATCAGTTTCTAAAGGCTATTGGAGGCATTTGCAGTTGTCCAGAGTTTTCTGCCATCATTTGGGGGAAGAGTGATGCAACACTCGAAGGCAAGGTAGCAGGGTAGAAAGAGGTAGGAGGATGGGGATTGGTGAAGTTACACCAAACAGGACTTGGTAGCTGGACCTAGACACTTCTATATGCCAGGAATATCCTGACCCTGTAGCCAAGTACACTGGTCATTGGATATAAATTCTCACTGAGTAGGCAACTTCTGAGTCATTCCTCCACTTATTTCTGGGCAACTAATCATATTAGATTTGAGCAAAATTTTTAATTCTGTGATCTCACCCCTAGAAGTTAAATCTGGCCAGGGTGTTGCCAATGGTGCTCAGAAGAGCTTGTCTCTGCTCTTTCCCAAGCACGAAAGCTGCAGGTGAAAGGAGAGAGAGGACCTACCCATTATGGCACAGCCTTCACCTCCTCACGCCTACTTGTGGATCAGCACCGAGAAAGGAGGGGAAGGAGGGCATCTCTCTCTCTCTGACAGCAGCCCTGATTGACTCCTCTCCTCCAGGAGGTAAGAACTTGCAGAAGGCAGTCACGCTGGGATGTTACTTCCCACTCTCTGAAGGCTAGAGTTTCTCTGTCACATCAAGACTGGCTCCAGGAGCAAAAATAATATTCCATGTAGTGAAATAACAGATACTCTGCATAAGGTGGAGTGCTGCTGTGCCAGGTCAGCTCTAATCAGACCATTCTGCTACTGACTTTGCAATGAATCATTCGGTTACTGGAAGGGCAGAAATTAAAAGGTGCTTTTTGCATCTTTGCCTACATAGGAAACAGCATGATACAAGGTGGGAAGGAGACCAAACTGTGGGAAGGAGGAGTGTGAAGCAGGCACCAGGAAATCCCTCTGTGCACACGTGTACATGGCTGAAAAAATCTAGTCACTGTGGGAAAAGCTTTGAAAATTCTTGTTTTTAAAGAAAAGTCATTTTTTGCTCAATTAGAACATGATCCTCATATTATTACCCAGCATGCAGCACATTGAAGAAAAAAAAAAAAGAAGAAGAAGAAGAAAAATAAAAAGGCTTGTATTTTCAAAGTATTTCTTCAGGGGATCTCAAAATGCTCTGTGAAGAAATGGGAGCAGATAAAAGAGCACAGCGAAGCTTCGGAACCTACAGTTCCAGTTACGTTTTGTGTCAGCAAATAATTTGCTTAAACTGCAGACTGTCACAAACAGAGGACAAATAAATGATTTATGCTGGACATAAAACTGCAAAAGTATCACTCAATTTCACTGTTTTCTATTAATGTAAATACATAAACTTCACAGGTGGCTTCTGTCTAAAGAACGTATGGCATCCTCTACTACTGTCTGTGCTCTGCAAGGGAAGAATACAGAATAGTATGCAGCAGTTATGAAGAACAATAACACCATAAAAATGGGAAATTATGCAAGGGCAATGAAGGAAATGGAATCTGTATACACAGTAAGCTCAGGCTATCATAACACCACAGTTTGGATTATACACAGAGATACACATTTCGAGCAAGAATAAAAAATGTCTTTTTAATAATGTGCATGAACTTAATCATAAAACTTTGGGAGAAAAAATCATCAGATGTTGAAACTTTTCAAACTTCAAAGAAAAAGTCTTCCGAAGGTATTGCCTAGTCCTTGCAGAATGAGTATTTTAAAATACTCCTTCTTGTCATAGTTAGTCTCACTTTTTGTGTCCTAGCTACCAAATTTTGCATTCTTGGGCATCTTCTGTCATAATATCCCAGATGTGGCTTGTAAATCTTATACAAATAAAAGTTTTTTATTTTTAATCACAAGCTAACTAATGCCTCCCAACAAAAATTAGTTCTTTCTTCAGTTCTCTCAGCTACTTTCTTTTGCCATATTACAAGGAACAAATGCCTACAAGCTGAGCTGCAAGCTACATACTACTCGCCCCTGAATGTTGGGCTTTACCTCTTCCTCTTTCTCTCTAATTGTTTCTATTTCAGTCCTGGGTGAGTGGAATGAAACAAGAACTTCAAACTCTAGCCCAAAGGCCAGCATTCCACTTTTTAACCATCTGTGAAACATTTCCTATTTTAAGTGCATGTGTTGCTGGTCTTATCACTCCAGTGTCATAACCGTGATTTTCAGCTCTGCTCTATCTGCAAGGATATACCCTGCTGTTATCCACCTGGAAACTCAGAGGAGGGCTTAAAAATTGTGACTGGTTCAATTTCAGGACAGAGGTTTGACTTGTGAACCGAAAATTCTCACATCCTGCAGCACGGCAAGAGGGCAGCAGGTGCCCTGGTGTCACCCTGTGAGATGGGGTTGATCCCCACATGACGCTTAAACTCTTTGTATGTGGCTGCCATCAGCAGAGAGGGGACACCTTGGCAACTCAACTCCAAAGGGTCCCAGATGAAACTGAAAATAGATGCAACTTCCAGCAGCAATTACACCCCAGGGCAGGGACACAGCATGTCTACATGTAGCAGAAAGGAAAGGCTAAGTACTATCTCTGTTCTCTGCTTGGCCCCTCACTCTGTTTCTGGAACCTAAAGTAATCTGTCCCTGTAAGACATGAGAGTTAGTAGGTCACCAGCCGAATGACAGAAAGGAGGCAACATTAGCCCTTTCTGCTTGTTATCTTCTTTCTAAAATGTGAATGCCTGACTTACACTGTTTTCTGTGATGCTTCGATGCCTGCATATCTATGTCTGTGTAGAAATGTTTATTTGGCAATGCGGGAAAAGAAGAAGGAAGAGAAAAAAAATGCTGTTTTCTGAGGTTTGGCAAAGTCATGCAAAAGCTTTTTCCTAACCAACAACAGCTATCGGGAGTACAAGATAAAACCAGTTCAGAAGGGGGAAAACCAAAATATTAGACAGCTGATATCCAGTTTCACATTTTCCTCCACTGTCACAGAACAAAAAAGAGGTGAATTTTTCTGAAAGACAGGAAAATATATAAGGTAGTTTAGCAGGTCAAGAACTGAAGGTCTTAAGAGTGTGTTTGGACATAGTAGAAGATATCTTTGTATTCTGATGTAGTAATGGTGTTTTGTATGCAATATATGCATGGTTAAATACACACATGCTGTGTGTGCAGATATACCAGCATGAAATTCTGATACCAGGAGCATAAATAACTGTGCATGATTGCACTGAAGATGGAGAAAATAAAGGTTAGATAAAGTGGATAACTGCTGTCTATCTCTGTACACGCTGAGAAAATTTTCTGCTACGTACCATAGTCCTTTACCTTCCACTTACTAGGAAAATTGTGGGGGTTTTATTTCCTGATCCTATTCCTATGTAACCAGATGTTAACCTCACTCATGTGCTTTCAATGTGTCTGGAAACAACCATGGAAAGGAAAGCAAACCGAAGTGAAAATGAAGTGGAGCTGACACTATGACAGATCTCACAGAATATTACAAACATTCCCAGTGCTCAAGCCATACCAGTGTCCAAAGAGTTGCATCCATTACAGCATAACTGCTCTGAATTCAGCCCTATGTCTGTAAGAATCATTGCACATCCTTCCATATCAGCACAGATTTTCAGTATTGGAGTCACTGTGATTTTAATAAGTCTACGTATTTTAACTTCACTTTTGTGGCTTCAGAATGTTGGAAATTTCAATTTGATTTTGAAAGTCAATGCAAAGAAATTACTATATCAAAACAGAAGGGCAAACTCATGACTTTTTCTATTCAATGTTGTAAACCAGAGAGTAACTATGAAGAGTAGGGCTCAGAGTTTATTCTTTCTCTAGTCTTGGGTTTACTTCTGATTCCCATATACTGGAGAAATCCTCAGCTGATGCTGCTAGTCCTTTTACTGAGCACAGGGTAAGAAGCAATGCTGGAGCACATCAGCCATCAGTAAACCTGGCCCTTACCTGCAAAGGCAAGTGACAGCTGCTCCATTGACCTTTATAACACAAAGACATCCAATAAGAAAAAGTTACATGCACTCAGCTCAAAATAGAGGAGACAAAACAGGAATGCTGTGTTTCCACAAACAGAGACACACTGTTAGCATTCAGAGAAGGCTGCTGGGCTTTGTAAAACCCTAGGCTTCCTTGCCAAGAAGAATGTGTTATCCATCTTCCATAAAATTATATAAATCTTTTTTTAGCCAGTCTTCTCTTCTGAGAGTTTTCCAGTTTCCAGTGTCTCCGTGTAAATTATTTTCACTAAAAAAGTTAAGGCTGACTTCAGTTATTTTGCACTGTTTTGTGCATATAGTATTACATTAAACTGACCCAAATCTTTTATTCATTAGCAGGACAGGGAAAATTGGCTGAGAAAAAAATGTGAGATAACCCAGCTCATGAACCACTGAATTCACTTGTGAAGAAAACATTATTTGCTTCATTAGATTTCATTCTCATCAAAGGTATAGTAATCTAATCACTTTTGGAGTGTCCTCTTTGAGTACAAGACAAAACCCAATGGTTATCCAGAGCTAAATTTTGATATGAAAATATGATGCAGGAAAGTTTAGCCTCATCTGTGCATTTAGAAAACGTGGACTGAACAATTATTTGAGTACTATATTTCCCTAAAGTAATGAAAACTATTTTAATATTAGCACTGAAATTTATGGCTCCTGAATTTCCATATTCATTTTTATTTTTTTGTTTAACAGTAGATTAAATAATGCACAACCTACTTCTGCAGAGAAGTTTTGGGGTAGAGGGAGGTTAGGCTTACAACGCAAGTCAGCCAAAAGTTTTTGTAGTCCCAGTGACAGAACACAAGATACATCTAAATGCAGTCAAAGACAATCTGCCATTCAGACAGAAACCCTCGAGTGTGTTTTAACCACCCGTGTAGCCATGGCAACACAAAAGTTAGCAGAACCTACCCCAGACCTTGGATGAGCGCCAAGGTGCTGTTTAACCCACGCTTAATTTTATCCTGCTGCTTCCAGATCCAAAACTAGATTACACCTGTCTTGGCTGCGTGCAGGTTTTTGATTGCCACGTGGCATCCACTTCTCAGGATGAACATCTAGTCCCTGAAGGGGGAAGGAAGACGTGCAGGTGCTGCAGAGCTGCCTCCACGTGTGCAAGGTGCTCAGCAGGATCGTCACTGCTCCAGCATGGCAGGAATAAGTGAGGATGCTTCTCAGGCAGCCAGCAGCCACACAAATTCCTTCAAGAGCTACAAGTGGCACCTGTAGCCTTGTCATGGGTTCCTTTTTCTAACAGTCATCTCTAGGATCAGTGGAGCCATTTGCTTGAGGGACTAAACAAATAGTGAACAATATTTGGAGGTGAAAATGAGAATCTTTTTGTGAGAAAATCTTGGCAACTTGTCTGGGGAGAGATAACAGAAAATTTCTCTCTGAGCAACAGATTGACAGATGACTTGCTACTACCTACTAAGGTGTAGCCACCAAGACGCATTTTTTCTGAAACACTTGTCATGCGTAGGAGGCAGGCAGAAATGTTTCAAGAATATTTTTCCTCACACCATTGAAAACAGAATTTGTCGTCTTGCAGCAAGTGCAAAGTAACCCTGTTACACTTCTACCTGAGACTGGTCCATGGGGTCTCCTTTGGGGTCAGAGATAAAAGTTAGCTCCCCTGGGTATCAGAAAGTGACATAATAAACACCAGAGTTGTCTAGAGCTGTTTTCAAGAAGAGATATCCAACACTGTTTCTTCAAAACCACCCTTGTCCCCAGTCTAACAAATGCTCATGTGCCTATTGGCCCAGTGAAAGTTGTTGACAGTGGTTTGTGGAGAATTTGTGCAACAAATATTGAAGTATAAGATAAAGTAAAAAAAACAGGTCTTTCGAAGACTGTTTAGAGGGTTTCTGGAGAAGAGGGACCATGAAAAGTTGTATCATTTAGCTGAACAGGAAATTTAAAACTCAAGTAACCAGCCCGCTCTGCACTAAGCCTTGAAATGTCAAGAGATCTCATTCGGACATATAAAAAAACACATGACTGATATTTTAGTCTGTTTGAATAGCAAAGCAGCAGAGAATTAAAAACCAGTATTTGTGCATTTTCCAGAGGTTCAGGAGGAACCCAACACTGCTTTTTCATTATGCTTAATTTATTCCATCTGAATATACAGTAGACTTTCTGCAGGTTTACAATACTTTTTTGCTGTCTCAAATGCAATGTGTCCTGGGAATTCTGTGTTAGCCTGCACCAAAAAAGATTAAGAAGAAAAATAATGCTTTACTCTTCTTTCTGCCTTCCCACATATGACCACACCTATGTATTCCTAGGCTAATGCAAATACATATTTTCAGAGGAAAATTATGATTGATAAAATCTTTGTAAAAATCTCCATAGTCATTTCTCTGCCAGCAGCAAGACATCCATATATAGCAGTGATGTGGGCAGTGTTTTCAAACCACATGAGGATCTGGGGATGGGAAATAACGTTTAGTCAAACAACAAACAATTTTATACAGTAGCAATAAAAAATTGAATTATATTTTTTCCAGATGTAATCAAATCCAGGACAAGTATCCTTGAAGGATTTAGGATCTGCTAAAATTGTGGTGGAAATTAGATTTGTTCTTCTGCCTTTTGTTCCATGGATTATGCAAAAGGTAGCAGAGCTTGCCTTACAATTTTTGAGCTTCTGTACTAAAAATGAAAATGATTGCCATCTCCTTTCTAGGCTGTTTTGCTAAATACTGCAAAGAAAAGCTTCATGATTTGCTTTACTGAACTTGTCAGGCTGTAACAGAAATACAAAGAAGACTAGCTTTAAAAACCTTCATTAAAGATAGAGAAGAGAAAGTATTGCCTGCAACACCACATTGGCATTTATTGCTCAACACAGAAAAACGGTTGTACTTAAAAGCCATATCAACTCGGAAGATTAGAAGGCACTTCTTGTTTCCTGTTCAAGGGACTCACATGGAAAGAAGAGTCTAAATGCATGCCTGAAAATGGAAGAACTTTGACATGAACATCTTGAAGAGACCATTCCTGCTAATATGAAGGATTTTCCACTTTTTGTGCCTAATCAACCCAACAAAAATGCTTGACATCATGTTCCATAGAATAATGAGTAATCTGGTGCTTACTGGATTCAAAACACTTGAGGTTCTCAAAAGTTTTTTCACTGAACATGTCAAGTTATCCCAGCCTTGCTTTGGCAATAAAGGACTAGGATTTAGACAACTTTAGTTAGAAATATAGCCTAATGTCTGCAAACTTGTGTGTTTTAACATTGATTCAAATGCAAAATGCACTACTTACAAACATTCTTTGGTAAACATCATTAAATAACAGCAAACATCAAAGCACAAAATGAGATGTCTCATTTCAAAAGTTTTGTAAACCATGGTATTGCTTTCAAAAGTATGGTTTTAGGGAAAGTATTAGAAAATTACTCTGCAAAAGCTAATCTGCCCCTACTGAAAAAGAAGGAGCATGTCTATTTGGTGGGTTTTGATAGATGTTCTGGGTTTACAGAGGCTCCTATTTTTATTAGTCCAGGAAAGAAACAGAAACTTTCACAGTATTTAGTCTAACACTGCAACTGAAAAAAAATGCTGATAACAAGCATATAATTTCTCATCTAGATTTTTAAAACTCATGATATTACAAGATTTTCATGGTTTTTTTGTCTTTTAAGCCTGTGATTCTTTGGTAACAAGTTTTGAGACTAAGAACTATGGATTCCTATGAGGGCTTCAAGGAAGTGAGGGTACAATACAGCAATATTTAGGTAGAGAAGAGTCATTGGAGTTTTTCAGTTTACCAGTTTCAAAGGGCAATCTGGTCTCCCTGTTTGATTATTCTGTGTTGTTGGTTGGTTAAATTAATTTAGTTATATATTAATACTTATGTGTCTGACTGTTCATTGTTCGAGCATGTGAGCTATTACCTTTGGCAGATAACTTCATATAAATTCACGTGAATTGGGACAGCTGTCAAACTTTGGAGGCCCTACTCATACTTCTCCCTAAATCCTAAATTGTTTCCCCCAATACGCTGACTTCAAAGGTGCACTATGAGGTTTTTGTATTTCACAGTAGACATGACATATAGCATTTTGTTGGGTGGATACCTCAATGGATTCATGGCATACAACCAATTTCTTGGATATCCCAGTAGGGCTGTTGAGGCTCTTGGACCACAGAGAGGCAGCTGATGGGAACTCTCATCTAGGGGAAAATGATGCAGATGAGTGCATTTGGAATCTTGGTCCTGGAGACTGGGCAGGACAGCTGCTGAACTTGTGGAGCACATGTCAATTGATGCAGCAGTGAATGACAAAAGTTGTAGAATGGAGACTGAAAAATCTGTTTGTTCTAGAAACAGAGTAGAAGGTCAAGTTTAATCGTGCCTCACCACTGGTGATTCACAGTCCTGCTAAGAAAGGTAGTGTTCAGAAATAAGCAATGGAACATTTTACCTGCTCTGTCAGACACTAGGTTCCAGAACACGTGGACATCTTGAGAAATTGAATTGGCACTGACCTCTAGCCCCTGTGAAATATGTTGTGTTCCTCTTCAATGTATGTTGTTTTTACCAAATTTTGCAATAAATACAAGAAGCCTCCCTGCTACTAAGAAGCAGAGCACTCTGGATCACGACAGAATTCACTCTGAAGGAGCTCCTGCTTCTGTCTGCACCAGTTATAAGGAATAAACAAACCACCAGTAATTACTGCCTTTTATAACAAATATATTCAGGTAAAACACATTAAAAGGAGATTAAATGTTTTAACACATCAGATTAATATAAGAAAAGGTAGAACAGTTTGTCAGAAGAGGTGTCAAGAGAAGAAGCACTAAACGTAAGTAAGAATAGAATCCAAATATTCACAGGGCACTTAAAATGTTGTGAGTTATTCATGCACACAACCTGGAAAAACCTGAAGGGACAGCAAGGAATAATTATAAAAGCAAAGATGAAAATTTTAAAAATCTATTAGTAAAATCAGTAGAGAAGGGAAAGGCTGTGAGAATTTATGACTGTTTTGCAAGCAATGTTGGCCAAAGTAAATGAACCTTCCTCCAGATTGGAGTGGGAAATGAAGGCTTCTGGAAAGTGCTCTCAATTTCTATTTTTCAAACAGCTACACATTTAATCAAATAGCCATGCATTTAATAATATTTCTAATGGGGCACAAACTTTCTTTAGCTCTTAACTACAAATGTCATGCCAGAAAATAATACCTAAAACTGCTCTGTATGTCCTGAATCGCGACAGTCCTGACTCTCATAGGTAATTTTCCTACTCTTCTCTTACTCTTATGCCTATTCTAAAGTATTTTGATAAAAATTGACAGATTATAAATGTTATCTGCTGACTTTATAACAGGTCAAAAGAATTGATTGAGTGCTAAGCCTATCCTGAATTATGTTTAATACAATCAAATTTGATTTTTTTTCTGCTTTTGCTTTCCTAGATTTCACCGATAAAATTCTAAAACAGTATGAAACAAAATGCAATGTGAAAGTCAAATGAATATAATTATGAAGTATAATGATAGATCATTCAACTATAGAACTGCATCAGAATTTTTTATAAACTTAGATAAACAAACAAATCCATTTGCAAATTTATCTAATAGCTTTCTGTAATAAGATCCCTGTTTACCCTTGTACTTACCAAACATTTTATCATACCCTGTGCATGTTATTAAGTCCCAAGATGCTCTTTAGTGAGATTGATTTACTAAACTGAGTCAATTTTGTTTAGGTCAAATGAAAGTGCTCTGCACCATCTAAGACAGAGCTTTCATTCTACAGAAGATGGTGGCATCATGCACCATTCTGCACTAATCACATGGAATACAAGATTACATCAAATTGCAATTGCAGCTCCAGACTACTGTGATGTGGGGCTTGAAAATCCTTAATGGAAAAATTCACTCATCGAATAAATTAATAGCTATTATGTAAGTATGAAATAACAGTACTAATAGTCAACATTCAGCTCTTCTCAGAAGGAGTTCAAGTTAAATGTAAAAAACATTTAGCTAAAAAGCAAAAAACCTCATATACTGCATGACAAAACATTTCCAAGCTGCTCATCAGCTCTGGTGCTTTAGCTGATGGTAAGCATGTGGAGGAAGCTAAACTTCAAGACAAATGATGCCTGAAGATTGAAAAGTTATGAGGGATAATGCGTATTTAAATAAAAATATTTCCAAAATCCTAAAGTGTAACTTGGAGGACGTTTCCTGTCATTGTGGTGAATTTCTAAGTAAAAGCCCTTCTTGAAGATTCTCTTATGCAATCTGCTCTGCCTGAAGTTCTCTTATTTTTTTAGGGTATCCTGGTGAGTGTCCCAGTTGTGCTACGCTCCACCATGGACGTTCCTGGTCACTCAAGGCTTAGAATCTTTCTTTCCCTAACTGTATCCAGGGCTGCTTTTCTTTACTTGTAAAGTCAAGGTCTTTACAAGATGGACAGAAAATAGGATCCCACAGCTCTCCTACAGATGAATATTGTCTTTAAATCGGCACCTAAACTGGAAGCCGTAAAAGAATCTTAAAGATTTCCTTATCAAGGGAACTGGACAATTTACTGTCATATCACACGGTCCTGCAGCTTTGGCCCTAAGCTTAATAAAACTTTTTCCACAAGGGCTGTTCTCCAAGTGACTCCTCAAATGGAAAGAAAAGGCTGACTTCCTTGACATGTCTCTTCATGGAAGATCCCAAAATACACAGATGCTCCAACAGAGCTTTAGGACTGTTCCTGCTTTCCCTTTTCTGTCCCTACAAAAAGATGTGGTGCAGATGCACAGCATATTCCTGCAGATACAGCTGCCTGATTCAGCCGGCAGTAGAAACAGTTGTGGGAATCTCCCATTTTAGAGAAGCAGAGTGGGTTTGGGAGGGGCTGTGTAGAGACACCACATCAGCCATCATGATCTTCCTTGAGTGCCAGCAAGACTGTAAGATGAGATACATTCCTCTTTTTCCTCTTCTAGACAAATGTTATTGTTTTTAATCATTTCAATCTCACAGGTTGCAATATTCTCCTATGACTATTCCAGGTCCTTTAAACCAGAAAAAACACACACAAAATAATAATGAAATCTGCAAGAGTGTCCAGTGGGACTCAGGGCTGGAGAATTTTACAGCATGGATGTGTCTGTGTTACTGAAGTGCAGCATAGCCCTATCTGCATCTTGCTTGTCCTACAGACTCAGAATCACTATCTGGAGCAATTACATTTGTCAGAATGTAATTGTCACCCTGCACTAGACAGGTGAAATCTCTATTTTCCTATTTTTTATTTCTGTATTCTTACATGTGTTCTACCATCATTGTGTCTTTTTCAACTCCAGTAGACATAAAGAATAACTCCATTGTAGTCAACTGGAATATACTATTCTAAAGAAGATGCAAGAAGAGAATCAGGACTAGTGGTGGTTTAACTTCAGCTAGCAGCTCAGCACCACACAGCCACTTGCTGACCCCCTCACTAGCAAGTGGGCAGAGAGAATTGGAAAAGTTAAGTCAATAAACACATGTGTTGAGATAGAAGCAGCTAGTTGAACAGGTAAAACAAAAGCCATGCACAAGCAAAGCAAAACAAGGAGTTCATTCACCACTTCAGCAGGCAGGTGCCTGGCCATCTCCTTCACATGTAATGGATACTTGGGATGACAAACACCATCATTCTCAAAATCTCCATCTTCCTCCTTCTTCCCCCAGTTTTATATGCTGACCATGACACCATATGGTCTGGAACATCCCTTTGGTCAGCTGGAGTCAGCTGGCCCAGCTGTTTCCCCTCAAAATGTCTTGTGCACCTCAGCCTCCTCACTGGTGGGGTAAGGTAAGAGGCACAAAAAGGCTTAACCCTGTCTAAGGGCTGCCTGGAAGTAACAAAAGTACCTGTGTTATCCCCTCTGTTTCCATCACAAATCCAAAAATATAAATGCACACCAGCTACTTAGAAGAAAATTAACTCTATCCCAATCAAAATCAGTACAAGGTCCAAAGTCTTCATTATTTGCTACTCTTACTCTTGACTGATTCTTTAACCCTTCAATACAACACTTTAAATACACCATGACCTTCACAAGACAAGCTAGTGAATTATTATTTTAATATATATTAACCAAAATTCCACTGTTGTTCTAAAGTATGCAAAAAAAATTATATCAAAAGCCAGCTTTTACTGGAACACAAACACCTCTAACCAGCTACATTTCTTAAGGCATCTTGGCTTTTAATTTGATTTTTTGCAATTTGCTTGCCTGAATTTCAGGCATCACTGGGCTGCAGTTAGTGAATGGAAAATTAACCTGCCTTCTCTAATAGTCAAACCTCTTCCTTAGCTGAGTGGTTTGGAAGGGTTGGAACATGCACCGACTTCAAAATACTAAAAAAATTACTTCAGTCATGAGGGTGCATCAACTTCGCAGCACTTGGAGCTCTATCTTGAGTAAAGTACAACCTGAGCAGCTCATTATATTCAAAATCTAGACAAGTGTGCTGGCATAAACCTCAGCTTTCTATTCATGGCCATATAAAGAATTTATTTAGCAATAGAGAATTTTAAGAGGTTCTACACAATTTTGACAGTTGAGATAAAAAATTAACTATTTCTCTGCTTTTTTTTTACTTTCTTAATCCAATCAACTCACTGTTATGTAAAAAAGTAGTGATGAAAGTACTCAGAGCTGGAAGTACTTATCTAGAGCTTAATTCTCACCTATATAGGGGTTTTATCTCTTTTCGTCTCCTATGAGAACTTCTGATATTATAGTAGAGGTATTCACAACCAAAAGGCCCCCTAGAAATCTCTTAATAAGTTTCACAAATGTTGGAGTATTTTTCTTCTTTGTGAAGGCCTTATTTGAATACTGCTAAATCATCTAAACCAAAAATTATTTATAAATTAATTTTGCAGAACAAAGTGTCTGCCTTTAGAAAAATCTGAATTGCTGTAGATTACATTTTTTCTTATAGAATATCGTCCAATGTGTTTAGAAAGTCTTAATTTTAAACCTTTATTCAAACGATATCAATTTAACACAATGTTATACTCCAAGTATAAGGCAAACTTCACTTCAGGAAGTAGATACACAATTTTTATCTATTTTTTTTAGTAAAGAGCTATTTAATACAGATTGCCTTTCTTGTTCTAACCATAAAACCAATCTTTTCTTTAACAAGATAAATAGCTAATTTTCATATATTTTCATACGCATTTTCACACACGTGTGCCAAAACAGCTCTTTTACACTGGATTTATTTTAGACAAAACTGTGCACGTCTTCTTGGTTTACATTTTGCTAACTGTCCAATAACATGTTTGGGGCTTACTCATTTCCCCTTTTCATTTCAAATATTTTCACATTATAAACCCTAAAGACAGACTGACAGCCAAGATCTCGTAACATAAGCATCAAACCTACATGACCTGACTTCTAACTTTAAAAATCACAGAGCTAGAAGGGATTACAGATAGTCATTAGGTCATGCATCCTTATACATAAGCAAGATTTTACAGTTATTAATTGCACTCTTCCCTCCTATAATTTCATTATTCTTGGTCCTATTCACTGGGAGGAAAAAAGGGACAAATTACCATCTTCTTTGCAACACTCTCACATATCTGACTACTGTCATCTTCATAGCCCTCATCTCTTAATGATTAAGTAATTTTTTCAATATTTCAGTGCAGGTCATATTTTACAATTTTGTGATCATTCTTCATCCTTTCCTCTGAATTTGACAGATGCCTTTATTTAAATGCATTATCCAGACTGGGTTACTGCTCTGTTACCTTGACATTAGCTAGCAGAGGGAAAGCAGTGTTTTATGACTTACATACTATATTCCTGAATGTATAACAATTACTTTTGCCTTTTCCATTTGTGTTTTTCACTCACATTGTGATCCACGGCAGCCCCAAGATCCTTTTTCTGAACTTCTACTATTGAACTAGATATTTGTTTCCCATATGTGTCTAGTTGATTACTCCTGCCCAAGAATAATACATTACACTTTCTCCTGCTCAATTTCATCTTACATTTCTTACATTTTCTAGTTGCTTAGTCATTTTTTTGAGGTCAGTTTGAATTCTCTGGTCTTCTCATGCCACCCAAATCCATGTCACCTGAAAATTGAATTGGAGTATTCTTCAGATCTTTAGGGAAAAAAACTGAAAAAAGACCGAAGGATCATTTCTGGTGAACCATACCTGCTTTTGTCTTTGTTGAAAAACATTGATCATAATTTCCTGGCTTGTGAAACCTCCCCAGTCCTTCTGTATCCACACTATGTCAGTGCTTTAAAGAATTGTAGCCTAGCATGGGTTCTGCTGGAAGGGACCTTTGAAGGCCATCTAGACAAACACTTAACACTAATATAGATCTTTTTTTTTTTTTTTTCAATTTGTTACATAGAACAATAGAGAAAGCCCTTATAAAGTCAAGATAAATCATGTTTATGTTCTCAAATGCTGTCTTCCTGCTGTGAAAGGAAATTACATGGATTTTATTATTTTGTATTGGATGTACTCATATCCTTGTTCTCTTCCAGTTCTAACAGCTTCGGATACTTGTTCAAGCATTTTGTGAGAGCAGAAATTAAGTTACTCTCTGAATCATACCCTGATCTTCCTTTCTCCTTGTTTGAAGACACTGGCTCTCCCTTCACGAACTTTTCAAGTTTCAAGCCTATTACATGCACTCCAGTGTAACATGAGTATCCAATAGTTCATCATAAAGTCCTTAAAATTCATTAGGAAACTCATAATCCCTTACTGACTTGATAAACTCTAATCTTTAAATTGTTCCTTTTTCATTCAAAGCTCATGTTTTTAGTTTACTGTACTACTTCTCATTTTTCACTTGATCATGCTTGCAAGGACTAAGGCAGAATGTTATTACAAAACTTAACCTTCTGAGTATCATCCAGCAATAGCTTTTCCTCTCTGCTGAACAGCTGACCATTTCACCCTTTCCTTCACCTTCCCTGTGTTACAATTGCACTTCCAAATTGATTGATATATCTTGGCAGATGCATCTTGTTTTGAGCTTTGACTTTTTAAAATTTTGTTCCTACATGTTCAGGTTATATTTATCACTCGTCCTCAGCAGCCTGACCTAGTTTCTGCTTCTAGCTTTATTCTTTCTTGTGTTTAAGGTTCATGCACAGTTCATGTTTTAATAAAGCTGATCTCTTACTGCATTTTCTCCCTTTTTCTTCACAGTGGGGTAGAATATACTTGTGGATGAATATTGTCATTGTGTGTATTATTTGTAAGGCACATAATTATTTGTAACCCTTTAGCAACATCTTTCTTCACATGAAATCTTGCTTACCCATTCTGTGAATTTATCAAAGTCTACCTTCTGTCCCTCAGCTGCTATTCCTCCTCCTTGTCCTGAACAATCATGAAACTTTTTCTAATGGTCCTTTAAATGGACCTTTCAGCCTCAAATTCTCATATGTTCCTCACAATCAACAACATATATAAAGAATCTCTCCTTTACTTGCTTTCTGTAATTCTTGAATCAGAAACATTTTCCCTGATACAATCCAAAGATTTTCCAAGCAATCTGCTGCATTTATTTCCCAGCAGGCATTCCTCATCTCCAGTTACATTCTACTTAATATAAACGTTCTTGCAACTTACAGCATCTTTTTTTTTTCCCTCCATTCTTTTCTGCTGATAGTACAAACCTTGAAAATAAGATGCAATTTAAAGCTATATCTTGCACTTGAACACTGAGATTTTGGCTAATTAATGTCTAGCACGTGTTTCACTTGATGGAAGAACAAAGATCAGTTCAGGATAGTATTTTCAGGATAGCTTCAGTCATTGGCAGAGTCCATGAGCTCTTGCAAGTGAGGGAATTTCCTGGGCCACCAATGTGGGATATGGCATTAGGGAGTGAACATGTCACCAAGCAAACCTAGGTAGCCCATGTGCTTGTCCACAGCCAGTCCGGGGTTTGTCTACAGGACGTGAACTCAGGAAACCAGTGGATTTGGAAGGAAGCCAGGCTGCTAGACACTCATGTTTATCCTGTTTAAACTCATGATAATCTCACTGAATTACGTGGAAGGAAGAGTACTAAAGAGACCTGCTCCATTAAACACAAGCTCTTTTGCATGTATCTAGGAAATGAAAGATACTTCTTAATATCAAAGTCCCAAACCATAAATCTATATAATTTTGCTACCTTGAGAGCTATGAGAAGAAAAAGAAAGAAAGAAAGAAAGAAAGAAAGAAAGAAAGAAAGAAAGAAAGAAAGAAAGAAAGAAAGCAATAAATAATGCAAAGACGAGGTAATTCTAACACACTAAATGTAAACAATTTTATTTAAACATGTGGGTGGTTTATAGTTTATAAAAATACAGCATGAATATAAAATAATGATCTCATAAGATTGAAATTTTCATGTACCAGCATACTGGCCAAACATCCTTAGCAGAAGCAGACGTGGAAGCTGTCATTTCAAGTCAAATGATTATTCATCAAGCATAATGCAAATGGTAAAATGTAAAGTTTGCAAGATGAAGTTAGATCCTGAGAAGACTTCTTGCATGCAATGCCATAAACTCTATCAGCATGAGTTTGAAATTAACCCACTGCAGGCTTACTAAGGAGCCACAGATACAGTGCCAATGAACAACGTAACAAGGAAAGGAAACAATACCTCTCAAGAAGAACATAATGATGAAGAGTTTTCCTCTTCTTACTATATATGTAGTACAAATTGGCTGTACAGCAGAGCCCCAAAAATCCTTATTCTCTATCAGATCATACATAGGGCTTTAGGAAATAGCAAATTACATCTTAGCATTTCAGCTTTTATTCTAATAAGAAGTGTTTTGACCTGCTGAGTATTTAAAAAAATTTAACACTTGACTTCATATAACCAATATCTTGAATTCTCTCTGCATCTGTAAAGTTCTGGAATGAACAGATGTGAAAACACAAATTGGCCTGTATATCATAATAAGGTCTTCTTTTCAAGAATGGCAAATTGAACTTTTTGACCCTCAACTTATAATTTCTAGATATATGAAGTGAAAAGGATTTTTAAATCCTATGTATCTTTAGGAGTATAAAATTTTAGAGAATATAACCACCTGCAGCATAAAAACCTCAACAGCTTGGGGACCTCAACAGCCTACTCTTTAGGGTAAAGAGAGTCCTTGCAGGAAACAGAAAAATGTGGAGGATGCAAGACATGAGCCTTTGTTTTCCAGAAACTACTTAATACATCTCATTGGTAAATAACAGGTATATGCGTTTGTCTTAGTGATGTAAAGACTAGCTTAGTGCTAAAATATTAGAACACTTTGGTCTAAAATAGCTCCTTTTGTACTGAACATAGAGAAGCCTTTCCTTGCAAGTGCCACTAGGAATTTTTAAGAATTTAGGTTAACTTAGATTTATCTAGGCTACTAAAGATGTCTTGCATCAATAGCAACCTCTTTCGTTTAATTGCACTGATACCTTATGCAGTGCATTCTTCTTCAGTAACCCGTTGAATCGTGTGCTTGTATGCAAATTGTTAACTGCTAAGTCATGGACTCTTAGTATCTCTACTATTGATTTCTGATAATCTAATGGTCACAGAGAAGGATTAGGGTTTATCAGAATGACTACAGGAGGATGAGAAGATTTACAGAGGCTATCTTCACGGCATGTCCAAGAAGAGTCCGCGATAGCAATGCAGCAGGACTTGTATATCCAGTTAACTCTGTGTCACTGAGGTGAGGGTGGCCTTCCTGATCCCATAGAGCACCCCTGGTCCCGCTGACAGGGGAAGTAATGGTGCTGAAATTGTTGTTCTTCCATCAAATAGGAAAGAAGAGCTCCATCATGCTTTATGAGGCCTTTTCTCTTTGTCATAGACAATAGGTGCTGGTTAGACATTTTAGTCTCTTTCTCCTGGAACCAATTTTAATCGTGAGCACAGAGCACGCCTTTATTTTGATCTATTACTAAAAGGTCCTGAAAGTGCTGAAAAGTGGTTTTATCACACAGTTTATAATTTGAAACACCTGTAGCATATCCAGCTCCTTATAAAGCTCCCCAAATCACACCCTAGCTCCTGAGATTAGATTCCTTCAGCTGCTATACTTTTCCAAGAAAAGTGCTCATCCTTATTGCCAGCCCTAAGCACTTCTGTAACCTTTCTCTTTTTTAAAATTATGGCTTAAGCACAATAAAATTAAGTCTTTTAAGGCCAAGAAGGAAAGAAAGAAGAGCAAATGAAAGTAGAAGAGCAATATGTGGCTATCTACCCAGTGAAATACCAAGCAGAACTGCCTGAAAAAGCTGTAAGAAGCTATATAGCAAGAAGCATGCATACTAAAAGCTATATAACAGCTAGATAAAACAGTTAAACATGGGAAAAGAAGCATAGGAACAAGCAGGCAGACTATAATGGTAGGTTTCCCTTGCACAGGCATTACGTCAAAAACATTTTCCTATCAAAAAATAAGGATTAAATTCATCCTTCCGTTTGTATACTCAGAATCACACATATTTTACAAGTAAAGAGCTTATAAAGCTTAATTTTTCTATAAGTAGGAAATCAAACAAAGCTCCTATTATAAATGGAGTCTTCTTCCCAAGTTCTCATCTGTCATAATGGCCCGAACTCCACATCCCTAGTGGGACTATAAAAACAAGAGGCACAAATGCTGTGATATCCTAGACAAAAGCATGTAGTGAGGCACCAGCCAGATCCTTCACTTTCTCCTAGTTGGGCCATTAGCTTGGGCCTCCTTTCTGCCCCAGCATCAGCATCCATTACAAGGGTGGTAACACAACTGTCTTTGGAACTCCTAAGTGCCTTCCAAGCCAGCTTCCACTTGGCTTGAGGTGGCTCAACAGGCCCAAAGTGTAGCAGGGGGAGAGAGGTCACATCTAAGACCCAGTTTGCATATTTTTCTTTTAAAAAAGACATTAAATGTTCACTAAAAACCTCAGTGTTCCCAAAATAATTTTCTGATATCACAGATAGCAAAACCATCCAGTACACAGGTAGTACACACAGAACAGAATAAAAGAATAATTTTATACTGTCCAGGGATGGTTACCCACAGGTAATGTGGTTTTAGAATACTGCTGTGTGGCTATTATTAAAAACTATACCATCAAACATTTTCTTTCATTCTTTCTGACTATTACATGCTTGTCTCATTGTTTCATCACCAGTGAGTGTGAAATGTTTGATTTTATACTCTGCAGCATTACTTGACTCTTTGGAACCTGATCTGGTCTTACAGCCTGAGAAAAATAAAATTTTGCATAAAGAGAAACAGTTATAAGAGACCTTTGACATGCCAAGAAGACTTTAGTACAGACACTCAAATTTATGTGATAAATAGAGATACAAAAATGGAGGAGCTATCCCACATGCAGGTAATTCTGCCTTTGATTTGGGATTTGGGGATTTCATAGTGTCTAATGGTTAAGCATCTATCTGTTAGATCAGTCTTCCTCAAGTAAAGCAATAAAGGGGGGAAAGGTACTTTTGAAGATATCCAAACCTAAGCTCTAATTTGCCAAAAGTAAGTACTTAGTGATTGACATTAAGAAATTTTAAAATTAATTTTAGATGGAGTGGATCTCCCTCTGGAGATCTTCAAAAGCACCTAACCTTTCTCCTACATCTAGGAAAGAAATTTATTTATTATAAATTTTATTTGTTTGTTTGTTTATTTATTTATTTATTTATCTGAAAACTTGAGAGAGATAAAAAAAAAAGATTGGGGGAATCACAAGACAGTTAGGATGAAGACCCAAGTGCTGGAGATACAAAAATGCAGGTACCATTTCTTTGGTGAAGCAGAATTCGGGAAAAGTTTCTGAAAGATAAATGGAAACAACAAGCTATCACCATTGTGCAACAAAATAATGTTCCATTTCTTTATTTTTAAACTTTCTTGCCATTGGAGATATCTGTAAGAAGGCAGCAATGAAGGTAAAATAAATACCTTTCCAGTATAAACGACAGATAAATTAGGTCTGCATTAAAGACAATGGCATTGATATATTCTTCACCTGAGGTTTTGCAAAACTTCTCATTACTTCTCCCATTTGCATGTAAGACAGCAAATTAAACTTTTCCCAATAAGTTCCCAAAGCTTTGTGTTAGTGTATACTACAAAAAAAAAGGAAGACAACTAATAAGTTAGCAGGGCTAGAGTACACAAAGAAAGAGCTGATAAACAAACCACTGTGCCCTGAGGCAGTTTCTGTAGTGAAGAAGAAATGCTTGGCCTGAGCTCAACTATACAGATGTAATGCCAAAAATGAAGTAACTCCTGGCTTTAAAGCCCCTGAGAGTCACTAGAAAGCTTCTCCAGACTTCAGATTACACTGTAATTTATTTTCCAGTGATTCAGTAGTGAGTAAATCGGTAACTGCCATTAAGGAAATGGAGTTGGTTTCCTGTTCCTGATACAGATTACTCACAAGACCCTGGATCAGTCACAATGCAGTACTGGAAAAGACAAAATTATTTTTTTAGTGTATACATATCAATACTGGAATATTAAGGCAGAGGACAGTGATGGAGCCAATTTTAAGTAGAGAGGTCATAAGTAAAGTATGATACCTGTAACACAGGAAGGATGTGTAAGTTAATGACATTTAAGACAAGAAATAAATGTTTCCCTGTCTACAAAAATAAGTTATTGACCCTCTTGAATCACCTATGGAACAATTAAAAGACATAATTTCCTGAAAGTACTTACCAAGGAAAAAACAATAATGCAGAATGCAACAGGAACTTGTAGCCAAATACTGACCTGAAAGGAGAGTGTATGTTTTGTCATATTATCCGTAAGCTAGTTTTTAAAAATCTTAAAGCATTTGCATTTATTTAAATATTCTATATGGGTTTAAAGCATTTACTCCACATATTAAAATTAGTTATCTGATACAGAAATTATATGATATGTGATAATCTGAACCAACCAATGTTTCTTCTGATTTTGGAATCTTGTGGTTGTATCCTTATCCATCTCCAATACCTTTGTGTAACAGGGTACATAAAGTCATTTTTAGGTGCTATTACTATGCTGTTTATTTTACAAGCAGACAAAAAAGAGAAAAATTGTATCTGTTCTTGGTATCTATTCCTATAATACTCAGGAAGCATGAGTTTTAAATCTCTCTTTTCTGTGTCCTCCTTACAGTCTATACACTCGGGAGCCAAGGGAATGCTACCCATGACAGCGGCTGTTTTACTGTACTGACAACAGAGAAAACTCAAGAAACCTTGCTTCCCCAGCTTAAAATCATTTTCTGGAGGTAGAAGGGGAAAAGAGGGGAAACTTCCATACTTAACACAAAAGCCATTGGTAATGCTGAGAATAAAGTCCTTGTTCATGGATCTTAGAATGCTGATCTAGAAGCTGAGATGGTTGGACTTGCCAAGAGCAGAAACCATAATGATCTCTTAGAGTAACTAAATCGAGGGTTGAAGTTTCCTTCCAGGGTTTTACGACCATCTGAAACAAACAGCTTCTTGCAGAAAAAGACAGACACACATGCAGATGTCCTTTGTCACATTCTGGCTGGCTGTGAGAGCCCAGAGTCGGGGGTTGTGCAAAGGTGGCCCTTCTGGTGTCAGAAGATCTTGTTAGAACCTGTAACTCATAATCGTATTTGTACTTGGCACTTCCTACTTCTCATGTCCTTCCTTTTCTAGAGGAACAAATTTAACTTGTCTTTTGAAATCTCATTACCGCAAAAATTTCTCCTTCCTGCGTCAGCCAGGCCTTGCTGGCTGACAAAGAGAGAAAACAAGTTTTAATAAAAAGCAGGATTATTAAACTGGAAGTTGTTTACACAGAGACTAGTATAGCCAAGTTAGAGCACGCACTGCAAGTTGCCCAGCTGCTGCTCTGCCATCAAGCTCTGTATGTGGCAGTTGCCCAGATTTTGGGGCTAGAAGGAGATCAGATACAGCCTGGCAGGTGATGAAGTGTATTGCAAGCAAAAGGAAGTGGTGAGTTGGCACAGATAAAACTGTAGCAGTGTTAATGTAACAGAGCAAGCAAAATAAGCTTAAAAACACAATGCATCGCAGTGTGCAGAAAGCTCAGCTTCACTCCAGCAGAAAGATATTCTGGTTAATTCATGCAATCATTTTGCTATCACTTGTGCTTGCTCTGAATAACAGAAAGGCTCAAAGTACTTTTTTACATCTCTGGCAGAAGATACTGAATATTAATAAGAGCAACAACAAGGGACCATTCAGGAAGCCATCTCGCTGGTTGGCATTCCAGAAATTCCCTCTTGCTATTTTAAGTAAAGACATCAGCTATAGTGAAGATATTTATCTGACGTGCTATGAGATATATGCATAACATGGAAGGAAAACACATGGTAACTCAAGCTCAAGTGTTTTCTGAGGAAAGGATTGCTGTGCATAACTGATGGTACTTTTCTGCAACTAGCCTGTGTGCCTTAGTTTGCTGTCCTTCATGCAACTGGGAATGATACGTAATGATAATGGGAACATGAAATCAAACAATATAAAACAATTTGATTCCTCAAAAGAATTATGTAGGAAATGTAATGCTCGGTTCCTTCCAGGCTCTGTTGATTTTAGCTTATTATTTATAAGGCTAAAAGCTGCTTCCAGGAAGAAATGGAGATGAATACACTGTTAACAATCTAAGGATTATTCTCAGACTGACTCAAACCCAAAAAGGTCAGAGATGTGAGCAACACATTCTGCTTTTCTAAGACAAACTGAGAGTTAACTGTGTTGGGAAGAACCCACTGAAAGAGAGGAGAAACATGTACACAGAAATGCTCAGATTTCTTTTTCAAGGTAGATGTACAAAGTGAAGTGAGGTCTATTTGTTTACCAAAAATAGTGAAGTCAAAAAACAAAGAGCACACTTTATGTTACATGGATTCAAATTTATTATTATACATACATCCAATTAAATCCACAAATACTTGTTTCCCAGAGAAATAAGATTATTATGCCTTAAGTATATCCTGATTGTAGGCATTATCTTTGTTAATCAGAAATCAATAGGACCTTACATTTGCATCTAACTTCCTGTGGCTTTATGATTTCAATGGGAGATTTCACAACAAAAAAAAATTTATGATTAGGTATTATGTTGGTGTGTACTGCAAAAAGTGGAAAGATCTGATTTGTGAGATTCTTCAGACTTTTAAAAAACCCATGCATCAAGAAAGATAATGTTCAAAATAGGAACCTGCCTAATTAGTTATGTGCCAGTTAAAATAAATTACATACACAAAGAGGTACTGAGGCGAGCGTCTACTGGGTGATAGCAAAAGCAAGTAACACTATCTTGGCTCATGCTATAGCCATTAAAACTGTGGAGAGCAATATCTTTCAGAGGAATTCATATAGATAACTCCAGATCTAAGTGAAAGATTAATCTCTTCAATAAATCATCCTGGAGTTAATTATTCCCAACTGACTTAAAAGATCCATGCTGAAGCAGCAGTTTTTAATTGCATTTTAAGTGATTCATTCCTTTATACAGTCATTACATGTATGTATGATCAGTTCCTTAGATGACCAAAATGTTAATTAGTGAAGGTTTTTGAGTTCATTAGAAGGCCTATACAAAGTGGGCACTTGTCAGTTTGCCCACGCCACTGTATTGCCTGAAACCAGGCTTCAGCAAGGATCTTCTGCAGTCAGCAGTTCATGATTTGCTATGTTAACTGCATTTTGCAGCATTCTGTGTTTATTTGCTACTGCAGAACAAATTCGGAGCAGAGCCAGCCTCAGATTTCAAAGTGTTTTTTCCCCCACAAAATTACTTTTCAGGGTAAATACAAAAATTTTATCCTTTCAATTAATTAATTAAGTTATGACTGAATATTCTAGGCTTCTCTGCCTTTCAGTACTTTTTATAATATAATGCCATCTCTCTTAAAAGGGAAATCTCTTCCTGTTTTTGACAGTCACAACAGAACATGCAATCAGTAGACTGAGTCACCTTTTTAGTTTATTACTGGATACTAGGGGTCAAAGCTGGGGATTGAAAGGGTTAAAAAGTGTCTTTTGGACAAGTCTAAATATTGTTCCATTTGAAAATGGTATGAAAAACAACTTGCAGTGCATGAACCTGAGGTTTAAAGTGCAAATACTTTTGAAGAACTGTCTAGCCTTACATACTTCCCTAGGTACCTGCTATATGGGTATTTTGAGACAGGATAGTAAAAAGACTTTTGATCTAATCCAGTTCAGCTTCTCACTTCCAGACCATAAATTGCAGGAGTGTGTATAAAGGAATCAATGTAACTACATTTGTGAGCTCTACAAGCAACAAAGGGAACATGAGCAACCACACTGAAGATGAAAATAGCACAAGACTGACCAGAGGCAGGAAATGGCAAGGAATTGCCAACTAGACAGGGCTCCTTACCCTGAGAAAGTGAAGACCTAGGGGGACAATATGACAGAAGGCTAAAAAATAGCCATGTCAGGAAGAAGGTGAATGAGGAATGATTACTTTCCTGTATAAGAAATAGTGATTGTCAAATAAAATTGTGTGGCAGGTTGAAAACAAAAAGAGGAATGAAGCCCTTTAACATGATATTGCTAAAGTCTTAAAATTCTCGGCTGCTAGATGCTGAAGATTGTATAAGTTCTTAGGTGTTTGAAAAGTAACCACATAAAGTCGTGAACTAGAAATCCATCAACCATTATTAGATACAAGGACAAAGCTACTGGTTTAGAATCTGAGAATGGGAGTAGGGAATACCATTACATGTTTGCTTTACATTTGTGTGCCTCTGCAGTCTTTCCTTACTTCTCCCCTTGCCTAAACTTCCTTATTGCTCGCTTGGAGAAAGACAATACTGGGCTAAATCAATCTGTTACCTGACCTGGCACACTTATTTCTAGAAGCCCCTTGTTCAACTCACATTTCTCTTCATTTGTTTTTCCCCTGCACTACATAAGATGTTGAATAGTTGAGTACTTAAAATTTCAGAAGGTAAAAAGAATAGCATGCCCTTCCCTGTCACAACACATTTGGAACTTTCTCCTCAGCCATTGGGTTTCAGCTCTAAGAATCCAAAGAATTGTAAAAGATATGGACAGACGAAAAACTGAAAGATGCCAGTGGCATCTTTAATATTTAAATAAAACAAATCCACAAAAATCCCAATGTCCCTAACTTAGGGCAAGGGATGTTCATGAAGACTCTGTGGCACCTCTCAGCCCTACAGCTCCTAATTGAGTCATTGGCAGCCTTGCCTACTCCTGCTCCAGCCTAGGTTCAGTCTCTGCTGGGATCACACTTCCCTTTGCAAAGCTCTGCAGTATGGTTGGCAAAGGCTGCTCTGGGGTACAGGGCTCTGGAATGCATTGCACTCAGCAGCAGCAGGGCCCCAGGGACTCTGCTGGAAATGTTGGCTTCACCAACGCTGTCAGGAGTGAAGGGGAAGGCAATTAGAGTAACCCTAAGCCCCTACAAAGACTGTGGGGTAGTGATGTTACTGACAATTAAAGGAGAGAAAACAGGACTCTGAGAGCAGAAGTATCACTGAAAGTCAAGCTCTTTGTCTACCTGTACAACAGAATGGTTCTGCTGTTAAAAAGTCAGAATAAATTCTGATTTTCAATGCTCCAGTAAATGTTTATATACTGTAAAAGTTTACAAAGAAATAATTGTGTCTGTGTTCTTCCTGGTTAAGCACCCCCATCTTATAATGAAAAAAATAGATTACAATGTCTTTGTTGTACTTCAGTGTTCTATAACTGTGAATTAGGTTGTGTTTCATTTTAAGTATTTCCAAAAGATACAGATAATTACAGCTCTTACTAATAGCACTGAGGCAGATGTGAATTCTCAGGTGGACTTTTAAGCCCCATCTCAGCATGTTTGATGTAGAAACAAATATTAAAAGCACTCTAGTATTTTTTGTCAATGCTTTCCTGAATAAATTATATTAAAAATATATATTCTTTTGGTCTTTCATGCAGTAAGCATAATGAAAACAATTTTAATCTTAAAATGATTCATTGAAATGCCAAAGATTAAATTAGAGATATTAACTACCAATCCTTTTCTCATTTACTTGCAGTTGGCCATACCAATCTTCAGACAATATTTGTGAAGTAAGTCATGTCTACTATTTCCATTATGGTGTTATGACACAATTTGGCACATTTTTAGCTCAGTTGCAAAAATGAATGGTGGCCCATACACATTCAGAATGATATGTGATCCTCAGCAACTGTAGGGCAGCAATATTTAAAAAATTGGTTACTTTCTTCAATAAATGAAGGAAAACTGCCTGCATTATAGAAATGAGAATTTAGTGCAGTATTTGACTGACAAAGGACAGGTCCAGTTCCTTTTCAGCTACTTCACAAAGATATTCTACCATATGAAGCAGTATCTAAAATAGACATTTTTGAGCTAAAGAAAGAGCAAATGAAACAGAGAAGAGAGAACTAAAGTCTGCAGCAAAATATTGTCTGTAAGGAAAGATTTTTTTTTTCATCTGCACAAACACTTGAATAATTACTCATCAGTGCTTCAAACTGGAAATTTGCAAAAAGTTGTTGAGCGTGGCTTTCAGTAGTATAAAGAGCTAAAGCTCTTCAGGGTCTCAATTACATCCTTGGAGGAGCTATAAAAAATGAAAACATGCAGATTGTTCCAACCTATGAGAACACCTTCATTTACTACTTATTTGTCAAATTGAGTAAACTACCAGTGATGACCATTGGAAAGTTCTAGATAAATAAAATATGCTCAAAAGTGGGAAAAAATTTGTATTATCAGGTAGCTGCAGCTTTGCTGGGTGAGCTAATTATTCTTGCAGAGACATTTTCTACATCTGTCACTTCAGACAGTAATGGCTTCTAATTCTAGAAAGCCATTTGCCTAGAGCAGTTGCTATTGCTCTAACTTAGCAACAAACCCAGTGCAACCTCCACTTCTTCAGCTGAACAAAGACACTTGGCTCTCACCAAGTATCTCTGTCACCAGCACATTTTTATATGCCTCACATGTAGAGCACTTAACCATGGAACGGTTGGCTCAGAACACTGATAAATTGATATTGTTAATATCCATTTACCTTCCCTGTCCTGGAAGCAACACTTGCAACAGAAACAGGCCAGAAGTGACACCTGCTATACAAACATGCCTGGTTTACAGGAATGTTTAGTCCATGCCCAGTTTTGCAGCTCCAGCATAACTCATTCTTATTCATTCTTATACCCTTCATGCCTTAACACTTCAGCAGCATATACTATTCAAGGAAGTCTTTGCAATCTACTTTTTTAAAAAGCATCTTTCTTTAAACTCAGGCCTAACTTCCACTCTACCCAGAGTGCATTTTAAACCCAGGCTTCAGAATAAACATGTTTGCACACATTTCCTACATGGAGGTAAATGAAAGCTGGAGTTGGAGTTCAGCAAAAAGGATAAAGATGGCATTCTATGGAAACTGTTTCTCTGCATCTGTCACTAAAGTTCATCCTCTTTGTTCCTGCCCCATACCAAAAGAGAGCATTTGAAGACTGGAGTGACATTTCCTTTCTTCCAGTTCTCAAGCACCTCTCCTGATCGCCATGACCTTCCAAAGATGATCATGAGTGACTTTGCTATGGTATCCACCAGCTCTCTCAGCACTCATGGATGCATCCTGTCAGGGCTCATGGACTTGCAGATGTCCAGTTTGCCTGAGTGTTCTCTAAACCAAACCTCCCTGACCACAGCAAAGTCTTTTAACATTGTTTTACCCTGGTGTCCAGGGTCAGAGATTCCTGAGGGCTGGTCTAGCCAGTGGAGATGGATGCAAAGATTGAGCTCAGTTACTCTGCTTTCTCTGCACCCTCTGTTACCAGGGTTCCCTCTCCATTTAGTAACAGAACCACACACCCTTAGTTGTTAATGATGTATTTGAAAAAGCCCTTCTTGTCGCCCTGAAGATGCTAAAGTCAGCTCTCCCGAAGCCCATGGTGGCAATCTCACTTGCTGCCAGGCTCTTCCTCACCCAGTACTGAGGTTCACAATCTCAGGGTCACAACTGCTAAGGCTGCTCCCAACCTTAACATCTCCATCAAGACCTTCCCTGTTGGTTAGTACGAGGTTAAGCATCACACCATTCCTCGTGGGATCCTCCACTACCTGGGACAAGAAGTTGTCTCAGTGCTTTCCAGGAACCTTCTGAACTCTTTGTGCCTCTCGGGACTGCATAGCTTCTCCAGGAGATGTCAGGGTAGATAAATCCCCCACAAAAAACAGTGCCTGTGACTTTGAGGCTGCTTCCAGCTCTCTGTAGAAGGTCTCATCCCCTTCCTTCTCCTGCTCTGGTGGCCTGTAGCAAACACCCACAACAGTGTCACTCTTTCTAGTCTGACCTCTTATCCCAACCCACAAGCACTTTTTATATAAAAATACACCAGTACTGTGTAGTTTTTTCTGCATACAAAAACCAGGACATTAAAAATGCATTTCTTCTCATGACCTTTCCTTAGAGAAGGCAAACCAGCAAAGCATATTGTCTTTGCACAGTACATTTGCAGTATACAATTTCTTATAAAATTCACACAGTGCTTTGCCACATACTTAAAAATGGGTTTGTGATACAGCACTCTGAGAGGCTCTGCGGGCTTTATTGAGATTCTCATGATTTTCTTATTCTGAAATTATTGTCTTGTGTTTGCGAAATGTCTGTGGGATACAGACTTCATCTTGAGAAAAGCATGCAGTATTAAGTAACTGCTGTTCCAGAAGAGAGATGCTCTGACCACAGGAAAAGTTTCCTGCTTGATTGAAACCAGTTTATTCAGAACTACCTCTTCTGGTATTTCATATAAAGGGAACGACTTGCTGAGTTCAGTCAGCGACTTTTTTGTTTCCCTTTGCTGCTATCAAAATTAAGATTAAAAGTAATTTCACATTATCTAAAGATGCTAATTTAAAGAAACATTTCTTCCTCTAATTCCCTGTAATTTAATGCTTCAAATGAAAAAGAGGAAACTATTTAAGACAATATCAAGGGGAAAATGGAGAGCATGATTATATGGGTTATAATGAGGGAATTACAGCCAAGATCGTGTTTAAAACTACAATGGGTCTTCTCTTGAAGAGTAACCGGACGAACATAAAGTAAGAGAAAAGCTACTACAACCTAAAGCTACTACTAAAGCTGCTACTTTTAATTTTAAGTGTTTGTTTTTTATCCATACAGTATCAGCCTTCACATACCATGAATTTGTGGGGTGGGTAGGCAAAGTGTGCAGCCTCTAGGAACTGAGAGGTTGTCAGTGTCTTACTTGGCCACAAGCCTTTACCACAGCTGAATTCCATGTTGTCCATCTGATTTCCATACCAGTTCACATATACTGGAAGTGGGGCCTCAGAAAAAAGCAAATACTGCCTCCAGTGAGTGCAAGTCCAACTAAGAACAAAGGAATGACCTGTGTGCCATGTGTGTAATACTCCAAAAATGTGTATCAGTAATGTTCTTAGGTAATTCTGTAAATGGAATTTAGGAATAACAGTATTTAGTGACGAAACAACTTTTAAATGTGTTGAAAGCATGCTAGGAAAGATCTTAGAAAATACTCCTCTGGTATCCATCTAGGTATTCTTTGTACATATACCACAATAGGCAGCAAGACACTAAACAGTCAAAACACAAAGTAACATGGTGGTATAAATTCATACTAGCTGCATATAAAGACAACTTTAAAAATACTGTATTTCTAAATCCTAGCTTACAGCAAATAACTAGGTTCAGCACATAGCTGCAAATGTAAAGTCCTGAAAGTAAATATTGTTTTTGTCTAAGTTCTCATTAACATCCTGTGGCGACAGCACATTTTGTTGAGATCAACAGGAGTTACAGTCATCCAGTACATCCTGGGACAGGATCCAGATAGTTGCTATTAAAAAGTCATAGATATAAAGTCTAATATGGAAAGAGAGGGCTATAATAATCTGTATAAATCAAAGCTATAAATTCCAAATACTGTACTAACTGCATTGTATAAATGTAATAAGGTAAGAAAAAGGAACACAAAGTAGTAGTCAGCATGATTACAAATGAAATTATTTAATTTTATTTGGAACAATGTGAAAATTTGTACAGATTCTTTACTAGATGGAATTTGTAGGCTTGTTAGTTCAGGACAAATATAAACATTTTGCTCATCAGGTCTGTTAGGAATAATTATCAATTTCCCTTCCAAAGCCAATAAAAAAAATATGAGCAATAAGTATTTTTTTCAATCAGCTCTGGCCAATTTAGATCTGGTATCTTTACAAGCTTGTATATTTACTAATGCAGCCTTCTCAAAAAGTCTCAGATCCCTGGGGAAGGTCCAAAGGACTGGAAAAAAACATGGACTGTTTGGACCATGGTTAAAAGAAAAATGGGTAATTAGGAACTTTAGGCCTGCAAACCTGACAATCAGTGCTTAAGCATCCACTTATGTGGTTGAAAACTATCTATCCAGTGTAATAACTAGTGAAAATGATACTGAACATATGTGTCACAGTGATGTCCATCAATGCTGATGTATAGAAAATACATGCACTTTTACAAGGCTTTGCTCCATAGTTGTTAGAAGTTAAACTGTGGCATAATGTTTAATAAGAAAACATCTTAGGTACTCCCAGGCACTTTGACTGATAATTGGGATAGAATTCTAGAGACAGAATACAGGTGCTCCAAGTCATTGTTTACTGAACATAAACTCCAGTGACACTTAAACCCCTGGACTTGCTAATTCAAACCTTGAAGAAACGAATGGGAAAAAACAGAGGATAGGACAATGTTACTTTTCTTTGGTGAATTCCCTTATTAGAATGAGAAGTATCTGAAATCAGAAGTTCAAAAGACATTGATAAATTGAAGAGGATTTAGAGAAGAGACGGGAGATGACTAAAGGAGTGAAAAACATGCCTCACTGACAAACCACAGAAGCTCATTCTGTTTAGATATCCTTCTCCTGACACTAATAACTCCATTATGCTGTGAGTCCATTCTGGGAGCTGATCCAGCTGAAAGTAGGCCTGCCTTTTCCTGTTTGCTTGTTTTAAGGTTTCCATCTTCACCAGGTCCCTGAACTGGTCCACTCCATGGCCACATCAACAATGCCAACAGAAGACTTGTTACAGGGACAAGTGGCAGGGAACTGAAGGAAGTGACAGAACAGTTCATCCCCAGGTCTTGATCAATGGAACTACTTCTATACATATCCTCCTGCAGAACATTCACTGCAGCCTCATGGAGTCAATCAAGAAGACATTGCAGACCCTTCTGGGTGAAAGCCAAAGCTGGTGGCATTCACAGCCTAACAATTAATCAGCCTAACAATTAAATGTCTTCTTTTGCACAAACACTATCACCCATGAAGTTAGATGACAGCCCAAGAAATTTCACTGCCTGATTTAAAGACTCTGTTAGGGGAAAAAAAAAGCAAAATACAGTGTGTGCTATGTTGAAAAAAAGACCATATGAACTGGACTTTTCTTTCTGTCCTCAAAGACTAGGAGGTGATGTGTTGGAAAACATCTGTGGGAATACAACTGGAAAGCAGAACTGCTCAGCTTGTCACAACCATCAGGGATGTGTTGGCCACAGTAAGCCACAAGCTTTGGCAAGAGTAAGCGAGATTTTGAAGAAGGAATGCAAGAGATAAGAAAGTGCTTGGTACGAGGTGCTTAGTTTGCAATATTAGGGAATATCACACGATGTACTGCATGTACCTGGCCAGCTTATAGCAAGGCATAGATTGAGCAATGTTGTTTAGTTACAAGTAAGCCATATACCTTGGTTACACGAATATTATTGGTGTGCTATTTTTAGCAATAGCTGAAAAAGTATATAAACTTTGCTCTGTGTGTCAATAAAGGGCTCCATGCATGCAATTCATGAAGCCCCCATCTCTTCATTTCCACCACTGTCAAACATCCAATCTCATAATTGTCAAGCTGAAACTCTTCTAGAAAAAGAAACACTGGTGCATTTGTATACATATACTCAATCTAACATTTTCTAAAGAAATTGGACTGTTTGGCCCAGTCACCTGCAGGTGAGTGATCTTCAGCCTCTTGCAAGATACAAAGAAGTCCAAGAGGATAAGCATGCTAATGCTCCAGCAAAACTGATAAAGTTATCATTCCCATCTTAAACAGGAAAGGTGCTTTTACCAGTGTTAATACAGTTTATACAGCACTTTCCATGGTTTATATAGACTAGAAAACTTTAAAGAACTGTAAAATTCTTTTTAAATTAGTTGTCCTTATTGTGCCTTTAGTGCCATGGCAGATAAACTATTAGACAGACAGATAGATAAACTATTAAACAGCTGAATCCTTCCCATATTCCAGCCATACCTTGAGATGACAGATGAAGTGCAGACTGTGAAAGCAAACCCTGGAAATAAGTGGGTCAGAAGTCTGGTGGAGAAGAAGTGCCAATTCGTGGCTGCTGGGCTGCACAGAGTGCACCAGAATACAAATGCTGCCCCTTTATTCAGACAAGGCACCAGCAGCACCAGTGCTGGCTCAGGGACCACTGCACTCTCTTGGTCGTGGCCAGGGAGGGAGTGAGGCACAGGGACAGGGGGTAATCCTGGGGCCTGGGACTCAGCTGCCCACCTGTAAAGGTGGTAACTCTACTACTTAATTAGTAGCTTGTCTTCATTTTTTTTTTTCTGTTTTCACTTAGGATTAAAAACACAAAGGAGACAATTTTTTTCGTGTTCAGGCTTGGTTGTTTATTAAATCTTATCTAAAGTATAGAGAGTTCCGTAACACTTCTAGCCACTAGCTAAAAGCGAGTAAAATGGAGGCCTCAATCTAGTTAGTCATAAGGTATTTTAAAGTTAAACAGACTAATAAAGAATTAACACATTAAAAATAATATATATTATTTATACTTTTGACTTAATAAACGATCTTTTGTGACCCGCAGTGTAGTATTAACTATCCAACCAGAAACTATTACCCAAAATCATGAAGAAGGAAGAAGATAGAAAAAGACAACACTTAAAATCTTCCATCTTGTCCTATACTTATTATTATATTCTAAACCCTTCAAATTCAAAACCCTTCACTATGTGAAATCAAGCACTTTTATTTTAACTACACACTTGTGACTTTCACTCCATCACTTAAATTTGGAAGCCTTCTCCAAGGCCTCAAGTTAAAAACAGTGTTCTCCTGGGGGGTCAGTGACAGAAAGCACAGAAAGCTTAAAAATCCCAGGTTTCTGGGTTCCAACACCCAGCCAGCTTGGCTCTGACTGCACAAGGGACCACAGAAAGAAGGGATTGCTATGGAAAAACAAGGAATCACCACAAGACCTCCTGGTGCCTGCAGCTTGAAGAAATATTCCTGCCTTGAGTTGTCAGCCATAGGAAGATGTGAAAGTGAGTTTTACAAGGTGGGAAAAAATACGAGTATTTGTACAAGACTAAAAATTTGGGGGGAAAATGCATCATAAAAGCTCATTTTTGGTACAGACTCTGCCCTTTTAAAGGGAAAAACTTTTCACTTCAGGCTTCTAATAATCACAGGCTTTGCTGTAATATGAGGACAGAGATTGACACTAAGCTATTTGGAAAATATGAGTCAAAACCAAACTACATCCAAATCTATGGAACTCTACATAGTTGTGAATATATGCTTTTCTAAAGGACCACTTATTAAGGGTGGGTGTGATCTTGAAGTTCAGCCAAGACCAGAAAAACAGACAAAATTGAGATGGCAACATTGTAAGTTATTTCAGTTATCTCTGAAATAAAAAAGATAGGTTGTTCTCATCATGCCAGCACGGCATTCCCTCCTTGGGAATGTGCAAGATGACTGGAACACTTTTCCTTTATTTAATCTTTTTTTTTTAAATAACAGTCTGCTCCTTAACAAATTAACCAAGGCTCTGTTCTTACCTCAAAACTACAAATTAAAAACATAAATCTCACGGTCATTATCAATGGATCTGTTTTTGTCATCACAATCTAGATATTCTGGTCTCAACTTCTTTGGCTGAACTTCAATGAATCTACACTTACTTAAATTCTAGGTTGAGAAAATTACTAAGCTGCAAAAGGGAAGTCAGGGGCTACATGGAGCTAAGCATTCTAATCCTAGTGATTCCATGATTCTATGATTCTATAGAATGTGATCTTCCCTATCTTTTGCATTATGTTGAAATCAAAAGGATGACAAAATGTTAACTTGAAGCAAGGTGTACTGCTAACATTGTCACTTCCCAGCTGCTAAACACTGAGCTTTTTTGAAAGAGAAAAACAAAAGAATTTATTTCATCCAGATGATCCAAAATAAAACCTAGAATAAGCAAATGTCATTAAGGACTTTAGCTTTCCAGGGCAGGTTGTGTTTGCAAGATGGGTGAGTATATGACTTGGATTATACAGAAAAATATCTTTGATTTCTTGTGATACCAAGAATTTTTCCCAAACTGCTTGAAGCTGCTCCCACTTCATGCAAGAATATTTCCTAGCCTTTATTTCCTCACAAGGAAATAGACCTGCTTTAAATCTCTAACTCACAGTTGCCAACAACTTTGACAGAAGAATCAAATGCTCCATAGTGTGTGCTAAAAAACTTGTAGAACAAGAAACGTGTAACAGAGTTTAATTTTATTCCAGTTTGAGCACAGTGGAGAGTAGAATGGGGAAGAAATGTGATAATTTGACCAGCTATGGTTTTGACTGTCACAGCAGTTGTGCTGTGTATTTCCAACAGACTATTTGCAATGGTGGCATTACTACCTCAGCAGTCATACATATGAGTTTTGTTTAGCAGCAGGGGAAAAACACATGCAGCTCATTTTAATGAAAAACAAAATTAGCATTCGGCTTCATAAAACTAAGTACTTTCTAAATAAATAACACATTAGCTCTAATATTTCATTGAAAACGATACTGAAGATTTCCTACAATAAAAAAAAAGGACAAAAAACAACCCTGCCCTGAGACAAATCAAGTCTTCAGAATGTCTTCCTGCACACTTTGATTCATCCTTGGAAATGCTGCAGAAATTAAAAGTATTTTTAAGACATTCTAGTGTACCTATTAATTTGACTGACTGGCCAGAGCTGCAAAAGTAAGAGTTGCTGCCTGCCTTCTCACTCTATAGGTACTTAGTACACTCAGACTATATAGACAGTGCCAGGTATAAATCACAGTATTCTGTTAGCCTTGTTTCCTGCTAAAATAAGGCTCATGGCCCTTGCATTGTCCATTTGGGTGGACATCTGTACCCCTTAACTTCTGAGTTGACGGATAATTGAAACACAATTAAAAGAACTGGAAAACCTCACAGCTGTTCTTACAAATTCTATGAATACTGATGGCTGGGTAAAGGAAAGGAAGAAGAAAATATGTAGTTCATGGAGGGACAAAGCCAAAATTCAGCCATAACCTTCAGCCTAGCAGAAGGTGGCTCTGCCAAGGGATGTGCCTTATTTTTCAAGTAGAAATTGAATAAAACTGGCAGGGATGAGCAGAAGGGGTAGTAAAAAGAAAATGAGACCTAAGCCTTCAGAAAGGCAGACTCAACATTTTGTTGCTCACAGAATGACCTCTTTTCTGATATTATTGCATGATAACAAAGCACTCAAATACTATCAAGTTGTCAAATTAAACAGCTGATTACATTTCCTTCAGCTGGTTCCTTTGTAGTATAACCATACCCAAGAAAGAACTATTAAATGGACAGACACGTCACACGTGGATTATACTAACAAGTCACTACTAATTTTGCTATGAAGCTGACCACAGGTTTAGAAGAGTTTGCTAGATATCACAGGGTAGGTAATAAAAATTTCTAGATGCAATTCTCTCAGATCATGTATTACCTTAGGTATTAATGTTTCTTTCATTAAATGAGCACTGTATCCCATGTTATTATTCTCTGTCTTCATAAAAGCCATCAACATTTACTTCAACAATTACTCTGTGCTATTCAAATTAAACTGTACAATCACTATTCCTTCCTGAGGACTGACTGACTAGTACTACAAAAATTCTGTATGATGCTTAAAAGGAAATTATGCAGTCTGAGTATTATACATTTCTGTTTATCTTGCCACAGGTGTTACTGGAGGCCTCTGCCTACATAATTTTCTTTGTGTTTCTGCTTTACACATCAGTTTGGAGTCTTTGCTGAAGTTACAAATATAACTGTGGAGAGCAAAGCTAACAACATCTGCACAGAGAATTAAAAGGACAGCATAAACCACACAACCGAGTTAATATTTAAAGAACAAAAATTTAATTTGGTATGCAACTTTTCCTAGGAGGATCTTTATTTTCAATGCTATACATGTGAAAATAAGAATGAATAAGTGGCTCATTATCTACATGTATAAAAATATAAACATCCTATCAAACATACGCAAAATCACCCTTCATGATATGCATCACTGAAAAGACCTATGCCTTAATTTCTAATTAAAAGAAAGACTGCCCTTGTGGGTTTTTTAATAGCACTTGTAAATGCTACTGCATTCATCCATAAGTACATGAACTGTGAACAGCAACAGATACAAAATGTATACAGGACTCCAGTATTGTGCCTTTATATTTTTGTGTTTTCATGTCAACAAGTCAGCAGACTCATTGTGTTTATCCATTCTTTGAGCTCTCAATAGAAAAGACCAGCAAAACTCATTGACTTTGCCTTGAGCCTTCTTCCTTTTTAAAAGTTTACTGACATTACTAAGTAATGGCTCAGAAAAATATCATCTTCTGTGCAAAGCATCAAATGACTATTATATTTATGGCACCATCATTTTAAGCCTGCTGATGATACTGATAATGAGTTATCAGTAAATTAAAGGCCTACTTCTTAACATTAATAATGCTTAAAAGTTTTTAGCACGAAGACTAAAAAAAAAATCCTGTTTATATTACATCCATTTTTGCATAAAAAATGAAAATTACTGGCTCATCTGCCAGGAAAAGGACAGGCAACCATTAATCAAAAGACAGGCAATCTTTGTTTTAGAGATGCATTCAGCCACCTGGAAGATTCACATTCAAGCAAATATGTCATCAATTTCAGTTCTACAAGTGATGATACTCATATTCAGTTTTTCCATAGAAACAGGTATAAGAAACCAGTAAAACATTACCATGTTATGTACATAACATAATGTGAAAATGCTCAACTAGATACATTATGAAATCCTGTAGCACTAAAATGATTAAAAAACTAAATGATTCGTGTAAAATGTTTATATACTGTATATATATGTACACTAAATCACAAGGTCAATTTAAAACTGCCCCTATTCATAGCTCTGATGATGGATCTAGTAAGCTACCAGATTCTTAAAAAAAGAAAGCTATCTAGAGCAAATTTGAACATTTTACTGAAAACGGATTTTATACAAAATCTTAAAAAACGTACTTCAGAGTTACTGAACAGAAACTAGAAAAAGACTGTCATTACTCTTTAGAAGGGCACTGTAAAGACCTAGTATCTGTGATCAATGTCTTTTCACTTGTGGTAAAAGCTAAGCACAAAGAAGTCATCTCAGAGTAAGGCATAGGACAAACAGACTTCATTCCATCCTCGGGTGTATTGGCCTCTCACTGTATCTTATTGCTCATCTAATTTGGCAGGTTTACATTTCTAGCCTTCTAAAAACACTGTAACACACCTATCTACAAATAGCCGGTATCCAGTGCTTTCATATGCACATCTTCAGTTTAATCACGTTGATAAACAATCTTGCTAATAATACAAAAAAGAAGCCATGATGATGCAAATTATTTTCAGTTTTATGTAGCTGTGCATGCATTTAATGAAAGACCAAGTGAACAGAGACTGAGCACTGAAATTCGATAGAAATGTAGCTATAGCTGTTTCCAAAGGAGTTAGGGTTTTTTTAAAAACCCTACTGTGAAATTCTTTGGTTAGAATACAGGTGCTAGCAGTATTTCTAAATTTGGAGTTAGAATTAGAACTAGCTGAAACTAGAATCATTGTTCAAGAGTTTTAAAAACATAACTTCAAGCCTTTAATATGTACTGCTAAATTCTCCAACACTTCAGATATGCTTCGGATATTTTTCTGTGACGGTCTGAACAGACTATACACATTCTTAAACCAAGTTTAGGTTTCCAAAGGGAAGTGCTTTTATACTCTAGCCTTTGAGAATTTATTGGAAAGAGCTGCTCAATCTCCCCTACTGTAAAACCTGCAGCTCAGATCATCTGTTCCAAAGCAGACTCTGACTGCCTCCTCTGGAAAAGACTGTTATTTGGCAGGAACAAAACACAGCTCAGAAGAGGTAATTTCCCCTGAAGAAAGTTAGCATCATTCTTGGTTTTCTAAGAACAAGGCTCAATCTTTTCTAAGAAGCACTAAGTTCGTCTAGGAAGAGGTACATAACTCTTAGCAGTGTCAGTGCCCAAATAATACTGCCATGAAAACTAAGGAAATGGTTCCTTAAAAAGTGATTTTTGTCATCTGTTGGCTTCAGAGTTTTACAGCACTAACATGACAAAAAGTAACAAGGGTGCTCTTGGTTACATTTATAATGTACACTAATCCAATGTACATGATTTCAGCTTCCCAGGACCCAGGCCCTACCTTTACTCAGGCAAGCCTAGCTTCACCTCACTCCCATCATTTTGAGGGTGTTTAAGAAAATATGCATTGAGATTTCTGTCCATATTCTAGACAGTAACTTCAAGAGAATTATAAGGACTTCAGACCACCCATGGAAGTTACAATTCACAAGCATTTTAATTTTTCAAAGTGTTGTTTTACCTCTCAAGGGAATAAACACATGTCTCTGAGGACACTTCATAGTTCAAACGGTTGGTTATCAGCAAATCTGTCATTTCACATCAGCCTTACATGCTCGCTGTGCAGACCCTGGTCCTGTTTAACAGCTTGGAAAGAGGAGTTCAGAGACACTGGGAGCAAAGAGGGGAGATGGGAGTAACCAGTTGTGAAGGACCACATGCATGCCTCCTGCAAAATTACTCATCTCAACAGAAAGTATGAGCCAGTGCAAACCCCCCGCAGTCAGGCTTCCCTTCTATGTGACAGTCCTTCACACCTGCCTGTGCACTTTGATGGGTGGGGAAGGGAGGAGTTAAAAATGGACCATTTGGGGTCTGCCCACCAAGGCAAACTCCCTCATAAGGGTATTGGGATGGGGAAAGACAGCCATTTGAGCAACAGAAGTTGCTCAAAGCAACTTTAAAGTTTCTCAGCCCCTAACTGGGTGAATTTTAAAACACCCCACCCTGACAGAGCTATACCTCAGCTCTGTGCAGGGAGAGGGACAAAGATGCACATGCATGCTTTTGTGGGATCGGCATTTGTCTACTCCCAACATTTCTCTCCTTCCTTGCTACCAACACAGCTACTGGGAGATGTAGGAGGGAGGGCGAAGGTGGGAGCCAGGATATGGTGGCTGATCAGGGACGTGGTGGCCAGGCAGGGACAAGAGAGCCGCGGCACAGCACAGTGACCTCCTGCCCCCGGGCCGTCAGGAGGTGCAGCAGGAGGGGTGGGGGCTGCGCCGGGGCTGGCCCGCCTTGTGCGTGGAGGCAGACAACGGGGTGAGAAAAGCACAGGGAGACACAGCCCCGCTTCGCATCCTCCTTCCTTCGGGATGCGATGGGACCGTAGGTGCGAGGGTGTGCAGGGCTGGCTGTCTCGTCCCCACGCCGCGGGCTGGGCGGGTGCTCAGTCCCGGCAGAAAACATACTCGGTGTAGCTGGTCCAGATCTTGTCATCGGCAGGACCGCCCTGCTCGGGGGCGAAGGCGCAGGTGCCGGTGGAGGAGCAGGCGGCCATGCGGAAGCCGGCCTCGGAGAGTCGGTCGAAGGCTTGCTCGAGGAAGTTGAATTTGAGGTAGTAGCGGGCAGTGTAGCGCTCAGGTGGGCGGTCGGGGTCGCGGCTCTCGTTCAGGGTCTCCCCGAAGACCTCTTTGGCCAGGGCCGTCTTGCCGCAGACAGTGATGCGGGCCACCCGCCGGAATTTGGCATCAGCCTGCGCCTCCCGCCCGATGGTGTAGGAGCCCCGGTAGCCGATGGTGATGTAGCCCGAGCGCCGCCCGCCCGCCCCGTCCAGCGACTGCGAGGGCGTGAGCAGCGGCCCGCCCGAGGGGCTGCGGCTGGCGGTGGGCGACGGGGCGGACGCCACGGCCCCGCCGCCTCCCTCCAGCGGCTCGGCCTCCAGGTATCCCAGGAGCGGCGGCGGCGGCTCCTCGGCGCAGATGGAGCCGTCGCGGTGCAGGGCGACGGGGCGGGCGGCGGCCGCCCGAGGCTGCGCCAGGCGCCGAGCCAGGTCGGGCAGCTGGAAGTACTCAGCCTCCCGCTGGAGGCGGCTGCGCTCGGGGAAGTGCTCGGGCAGCACTAGCTGCAGGTCCCGCAAGTAGTCCAGGATGTAGCGGAAGAGGAAGCCGTCGCGGTCGAGGAAGAAGCGGCCCTTGCTGTCCCGGGGCAGTTCGCTGGGCTGCTGCTGCGAGAACATGCGCCAGAGCAGCGAGTCACGCACCGAGACCACGGTGCAGCGCCGCGTCACGTACACCTGCCCGCCCACGTTCAGCTCCACGATCTCCGGGAAGGACGACCAGCCGCCCGTCGCCGCTGCGGCCGCACCGCTGCCCGGCGCCCCGCTCCCCGCGGCGGGCGACACGCCGCCCCCGTTGGGCAGCCCGCGGGCGCTGTCCGCCAGGGCCATACCGGAGCGAGCCCGCCGGAGCCCACACCCTTCCTCCTCCTCTTCCTCCGGCCGCCTGGGCTACGGCGGGGCCGCCGCCCTCGGGGGAGCGCGCAGCCCTCCGCTGCTCTCCGCCGGAGCCTCCCGCCCCGTCTGGCTCCGGAGCCGCGCTGCCGCTGCGCTCCCCGCGGCCGCTCGTCTGCCCGCTGCCGGACGAGCTCCTCCGTCGGGCTGCGATCAGAGAGCCCCGGCGCCGGCGGCAGGGCCGTGTTTATGTAGCGCGGCCGCACCTCGCGGGAGGCGTGGGAGGCTGGCGGGAGGCAGAGCCGAGCGCACGGGGAGGAGAAGGGGACGGCCCTGCACTGACGCAGGGTCCCCTGTCGTCGTCCGTCCCCCGTTTTCCCCCACCCGGGTCCTCCTTCCCCGTTTGCGGTGGGGACCCTGTCACCGCCCGGTGCGCACACGCCGAGCTCCCTTCGCCGTGGGATAAAAAATCTTGTGGGTCCCGCCTCCCCTAGCCGCTTGAGCGAGGTTTCAGCTCGGCTCCCTCCTCGGCTTCTCCGAGATGTTGCCGTTCGTAGGCAAGAAAAGCCCTCTGTTTGCCCCGAGGTGCTGGAGCGGGCAAGTGGCGGGATGCTGTTGCTCTGCCGAAGGCGCTGTGCTGTACCCCTGCTAATCTTCCTAAGGCTTATCCCAGCCCTCTCCAAATGAGAGCCCCGGCGAGATAACCGTGTCCCCTCTCTCCTGTCTCCTTCGCAGGAGAAAATGCGAGCCTGTGATGCTGCCGGCTGCCCGGCCTGTCTCGGGCTTGCAAGACACCCCCATCACTACGCAGGTTTTTTAACGCGCTGCAGGACTCCCTAAAACCCCCCGCCGATCCTCATTCCCGCAGGGAGACGTGGCGGATCGCGCCGTCGGGAGGCACCGGGAGCGCCGTCCAAGGGATGCCCCGCCGGCCGGGGGAAGACCCTGGTGGCGAGGGACGTCTCGGCGCGGATGGGGTCCCCTCCAGCTGCCTGACAAGCGGCACTTCACCGTGAGAGCCGGGCTCCTCGTGTCTGCGTGCATATTTGTGTATTTAGGTGCCCTTACAGCTCAGATTTAATTAGGATTAATTAGGTACATCGGGATCTGCGTGAAACATAAGCACCTATTTAACATGCGTTGGTAGAAAGCATTTAAGTTGTTTCAGGCTTTTGCTTGAATTTAATCTACGCTTCTGTGTCTCTTTGCCAGCAACAGTAAGAGCTGCTGCCTTGATGCATTCAGTTGCTCTCCCGTGGGAGTTCAAGTGTGCTTTCTTCCTTGAGAGAACAGCTCGGAGGACAGGGAAGATCTGAGGCGTAGGAAGACAATGGTCAGTGCTCACCTTTCCTAGAGGTGAACGAAGCCCTCTCTGGACTATCCTACTGCGAGTGCCCCACTGCAGTCGTCTGTGAAAGTAGAAATCAAAAGATGCAGGGTGTAGAAGTCCTTCAAAAATTGAGAAGTGGGAGAGGAAGGAAAGGCAAGTTAGTTCTCAAGAAGCAAGGTAAGTTTGCCCAAGAGAAGAAGAGGAAGAAGAGGGGGAGTTGAGAAACAGAAGTTTTGCAAAGGGAATGGATGGTGAAAAAGAGTAATGTGTCTAGGGAGAACTGACAGGGAGATAAATATGGTCTAAGGAAGGAGATGGGGTGGTCTGGGGAGAGTAGACAGAATTTACAGGAATTTCATCTGAACAAGACTTAGAATATGGTAACAAAGATGTGGACCACTACTTTTTCCATGTTAGAAAGCCAGTTACCAGGACTTTGACCACCAAGTATTTTCGTTTGTGGGAGTGAAATGGCAAAGTAGGTTAATCTGATGCTTTGCTGACATCATATTACAAGAGCTTGTTTAACCTTTCTTTGGGTTTTGTTTTGGTTAGTTGGCTGGTAGGTTGGGTTTTTTTGAGAGAAATAGAAGAGAGGTTAAAACCTCTGAAAGATGAGGGGAAAATGAAATAATCTTGAATTAAGTTGTTTTGCTACCCATTTAAATAGCTGAGTTTGTTGCTAGAAGAAAAAAAAAAAAAAAGAGGGAAAATAACTTGACATGTACTGCCACACAGAGAATCTTTGTTTTCTTTCTGTATACTATTTTGGGGTCAATTCACCACAGTAAAAGCACATGAAATTTTCACGTGGTAGTTTGCTGGTGACAGCTTCATGGAGTTGCTTTTACCTCTTGGTCTCTTAATGTGGCATCTCCCCCCACATCACCCTGCTCCCGACCATACTTAGCAAGAAGCCACCTCAAGAGCCTCCCACAGATTCGTATTTTAAACTCCACTTCCCTAGTGTGGGCTCTCTATTGAGAGCACTGTGATTAAACTGTGCACCCAGAGGATGAGATCATGTAATGCTTGAGCAGGCGCTTATTCATTGCAGAATTTGCAGTGGAAGATTTTGTACCTACCAGCAGGTGAGTCTTAACAAATGCTCCCGTATAAGAAAATGGGATCTTTAATTAATTCATCTGTTAATTAAAATTATTTCATTTTTCTGGCATAAGGTGAGTATTAATGCAGGTTACGAGAAAAAAAAACTAAAACACTAACATGATCATTAGACTTGAACTTTCTGTTTGTCTTGAGCTTTGTTAGATTTGAGACCAGACTTCATAAGACCTGAGCTTAATGGATTCTTCCAGTGCACATTTTCAGAAGCTTCAGAGATGAGTAAGTTATGCTGCTCCTTCAGATACTGGCTGCCCAGAGCTTTACCTTCACCTGCCTACTGTCTTGTGGGTGCCAAGGACCCACCGTGCTCCTGTGCAGCACCCTGTGATGTCCAAAGCCATGCATATTAAAGGAGTGGGGGGGAAGCACAGGTGACAAGATTTTTGGCCCACTGTCCCAGGTCTCTTTTTAAGGGCAAAAACAGTCCATCCCCCTGCAGTGTTTTCTGTGTTTATGTGAAGCTGACTCCAGACTTCCCTTCAAAAAGGGAGCAAGGAGCCTTCTCATAGGAAGACCCTGTTCATACAGCCTGTGCAACAGTCCTGGGCAAAGACCCAGCTTGCAGTGTTTGTCTCTGGGATAGATGTCATTTTCTGGGCTTAAAAACATGCCCAGCACTGAAATAACTGTTTTGAAGCTACGTTCCTTCAGAGAAATTATATTCTGTGGGCATCTCACTGCTGCTTTAAGCCTTGCCTGGCTGCAAGGCTTTGGTTATTGTAACTTCTTTCGTCAACAGATTTTTCCTCCTTTCACAATATGTTCATCTAATTTCTTCTCCATTTCCTATCTCTTTTCATTTGGCAACGTTTGTCTCAGTGAGGAGGATTGGACTTCGTCTGTGGGTATTACAATGGGTAAATATATCAACAGTTTTTTACTTATGTGTCAGTCACTGGGTTGCGTAACACAGGCATAGTGGTTTATTCTTATTTTGTGTGGGAGACAGTGAAATATTGGTACATGTAACATTAAAGGCTGCCACAGAATGCCTCCTTGTAAGACATACAGCCCCCATAAAGGGCGGTAAATATTCAATATGGTCTAATGAACAGGCAAGGCTTTATGACAATAAATGTGTAGTTGAATATCTCTGACTCTGCAGTACTGGGACATTTCTAGGCAATAGCTCTTTCAGTTAAGATAGTCACATGTTTGCTGTTCGCTGCTGACCAGAACTAGCTAGAGGGACACTGTCTTAACCTGTCAGGATACAACAGTTTTCCTTCTTTTAATATTTTGAGAAGTTTACATTGGTTTGGGGGGATTGATTTAGTTGATTTGGGGAGGTTCTGTGGCTTTTTGGTGTTGTTTCAGGGGGGTTTTGCAGGGGAGGCTTTTGTTGTTTCCATGTTTACAAAAATGCTTCCATCACAATGGGCCCCTGTTTTGCATTTTGAGTGGTACACCCACGGATGATCCAGGTTTATTCGGGGAGGATAGTTTTCTTTACAAATGGAGGAAGGGTAGCACCTAGTGGGAGTAAATCCACATTGCAGCTAAGAAATTCAAAGGGCTTCAAAGTATTGCCAGCATGACCAAAAGCACAGCAAGATAAAAATATACTTTTTTGGTAGATTATGTATTCATTATTATGTAAACTATTATGTGTTCAGCTTCTTCGTGAGAAACTTAGTAGAGCAAGAACATATTTTATCCCTGTTCTGAACTAAAGTGTTGGTTTATTATTTCTTCTAGAAGGCTTCTATTATACCACTGTGTGAAGTGGTATAATATTGCTTAGAAAATACCTAATTGCGTATGACTGCGTTGTTTGAATTTTAATATTGAATTCAATGAAATATTTAGCCTTCTGCATAAAATCATCAAAAGGACTTAGTGATCTAAACTGAACTGGAGGTTCAAATATGCTCATTTAAGCTTCACAGTGTTGTTTAGACAATGCAAGAAAAAGAGTCTAGTAGTCCCACAGCAGAGCATATTGCCTAAGAGTCAGAAATCCTTTGCTTTTTTGGGACTTATATGCTCTCTAAAATATGTGCAGTTCAATAGGTTTGACTTTGACAGTCAATGGATGGCGATTAGGTTGAAACCTGTCCCATTTGTGAATAATATTTCAGAGTGAACTTATCAACCTCGGCATTATGCTCAAGTGATACTAAGTAATATTTCAAAAAACTTGAATTATGCATTATTCCACCCAATGACAGAAGAAGAATTCAACTCCGTCTAAAGTGAGTGCTCTCTCTCTGCAAACTCAGTTTCACAGGCTGTATATAGTTGAACACAAATGCATACATTCATAGATTTCAATATTTTATGTGAATTGTAATGAATGTTACCTGTGAAGTTACATCTGATAATATCTGTTCACAGATACTGTTTTGTCTCGGTGTTTGCATATGCAGCTGAATGCATTTAGCTGGAATTGCATGTTCTAGGAAATGCAGCTGCTGTGAAAATCTGCGCATTCAAGCATGAAAGATATTGGAGAATAAGAATAATACAGGCTGTAAAGGACCTCAGAAAGTCATCAAGGGCTCATGCACTTTCCTCCTGCCAGGATGCTACAGACGTTGCTTTGGATAATTTTGTGGGGCAATGCTCTGCAGAGTCTGGGGAAGAGGGAGGGAGAGAAGGAGGACAGACATTAGCCGTGTATTCTGTGTCCTTGGCTGATACAGAGCTACAGAGTGTGACTGAGAAACATAATCAAGTGAGCAATTAGTGAAAGTCAGAGCTGTGTTCATTTCCTTCAAGCACCTTTGCAAAAATTGGAAGCTAAAAAGTACTCTCTCAATGTCATGGGGATGTGCAGGTAGTTTCTGCCTCAGTGAAGAAGAGCACTGAAGGGGACACTATCCACAAGCATCTTGAGCATCACTGAACTTGGAGAACACAAGACAAGAGGCTACGCACCTTATGTCAAATGGGGAAATACTCCCAGCTGCTTCTTTTCAGGTGATATCTAGGAACATGTGATACTTGATCTCTTGTTTAGGTTAATTATCAGGAAGTTACATCCATGTCGGATACCAAAGGAGCAGAGGACAGCTGTGTAATTTTATAATATGCAGTGGTGTGTGGTATTTTACATGCACAACATGTGAGGCTTTTCTCCTATGCTGAATTCCTCACAACCCCTATGGAGCAGCTTTAAATCAGAGTTCTTTTTGTGAGCCTGGACTCTCTGAAGGTAATCCTCTGTATCTCTGTGAAACGTTTCAGTCTTCAAATCTTCTCTCAGCAATTCTCCTATCTGTCAATAAATAGCATTCTGACCTGGCTTCTACCACAACAGAAAGACAACCAGGCCTCTGCAAGACACATGAGTGGAAAGTACATCTATCTTCTACATTGCCATCAGTGTGAGTCAAGAGCCTTAAGCTGTTTCTCTGAACTTAACAGTGTGAGGATTCAGCAAAAGAGCTCTCCTAACAGGGAAAATACAACTCATTATCTAGCTAATTGGGATTAAAAAAGCAACCTCTACTCCCTCTTCTTACCAGCCTACCTTCCTGTAGGGTTGACAGGCTTCAGAATAGGTTTTAAAGGGGTAAAAGCACATTTTTGGTGCTTTTGGATACAACTGAAAGATAAGAGCATTGATCTGCAGAGGAACAAGTTAAGGGCTGTCCCGAAGTCTGTTCTCCTGAGAAGCTAATCATAAGGGTGGTATCATTCCTGAGAAGGAATTCTATCCAAGAGAAAATGCCTTTTAATGTGTTTTTTTTCAATTTACAAGTCTAACTTACACTCTTTTCTTACAAAAAATGTGCTTTAAAAAAGGAATTTAAAATGTATTGACATAATTATTCTTTTCAACAGAATGATCCCTCAAAGGTAGAATAGTTAATAATAATGACATTAGTGGTTGTGTGCTTCAAATTTCTGTATTCACTTTTGCTGTGATTGGAGGTATACTGTTCACTAATTGAGCATGTTTCAAAATCATAACTGGTCAGTGAACAGTAATTAATGCATTTGCTTTTGCTTTCTTCTGCTATGTACCAATGCAAGCTGTGCATAACCAATGTTAACTCTTTAAGTTAGATAAAATAAGCAAATGAAATGCACTCATTCATTTCAACACTCAGAAATTTAATGTGCTGCTTTGTTCCCTTTGCATCTTTTTCTGTTGAAAACAATTTAAAATTCCTGTTATGTTTAATAGAAGAAATACTGAAACCCTTAGCAGGGGTGCTTACAGCATCTGCAAAGGTATCAAGGGGGTGAAAACTCACAGCAGGCACTCTACTATAGATAAGCTAGTAAATTATTTTTTACTACCTTAGGTACCTTGCTTGACTACCTGAGAAAAACACCTTTGCACTAGTTTAGTTTTTTCCTCTGCTGAGACCCAAATTTGTATCCCTGATGGCAGAACTGACCTTATTGGTGTCAAACCCTGCTGGTTTCACACCCCATATAAATTACTGAATGGTGTTAAACTGCCAAGGAATGAATGGCACCACAAGGCTTGTGCAGTGTTTCACAGTCCCCTGCTAGAGTAGAGGTGGCTCCAGCTTTCCACTGTGCTTCATATTCAAGTGTCTCTCCACCAGATTTCATCATCTCTTGACAAAAGCTTAAAAGAAATTAATGAAATCTCATTAGAGAATTGCTGTTCACTTCCACAGAAGTGAAGATTAAAAACTATTTCTGTACACATAAAGAGAGAGAGAGAAAGAGAACCTTCAATATTAGCATACTCAAACTTGTTTCTCCTTCTATGGCTTCAGAGCGTCCTACATGGTGAGTGCAGCTCCACAAGCTCTTAGCTGCTCCAGACATCCTGGAAAACGGCCATTCTTTCAAGACCTTGCCAAAGAACATGTCACCAGTGGCTATAACTAGAGCTCATGCCAGTGAGGACATCTGTGAGTGAAGGCTGTAATTACACTGCCTGCAGGAGCTAAGAGTATGTATCTCAGCTGTTCAACCCATGCCAGAAAGGGATGCTGGACCTCCTATTCACTGATAGCCTTCCTGACCTGCTATGTAAAATAATGTGTCATGGAGAACACATTTCAGTTACTTGGCAGGGGAAATTATTCACTCCTAAACTGCCAAAAATCTCTGCCTAAAGGGTGAGATAGCAGACAGCCTTCTGTTAGGGCCAAAATTGATTTTGCCAGAACATTTCTTTCAACTTTTATCCTTATAGTGCTTCCAGAACTTCTCCTACCTGTTATCCACACAAAAACCGACCTGATTTTTTCTTTGGACTGAAGCAAGCTTGAAGAAACCTGGAATCAACTTAATCAGGCATAGCTGATGTTTCCCAGCTTGCTGATGTACCATGCTAATGAGATGTTATTGCCCAAAGTAATGAAAAGCATCTGCTTCTTACCTGTAAAGAAAGACTGAGAGTTGCTGCTGTTTCCTTGAAGGTGAGTTTGACAAGCTTGTCTTCCTTCTTAGAAAGGTTCACTGCATGTATTTTGCTCTTGGCCTCTTGGAGAGGCCCAATAGAATTCAATTCATGTGTCTAGAAAATTCTGGATTGTGCTTTCCTTCTTACAAGTGTTTACATAGAGGGATTACTATTCTGCTTTGTAAGGATTTCCTGTAAAATATCATCTATCTATGATCCATGTTTGTAAATGCAAATATACGTTATCACTAAAAATAAATAGATCAACAGAATAAATATTTGAGAGATGTAAGAGGTATATAGAATGAAGAGTGTGTTTAGATTTCAGGAAGTTTTAATGAAGCAAACATCTGGATTTACAGAAAATCACAGCCACTTAATTCCAGCAGCCTACAGAGTCTTCAAGCCCTTGAGAATATAGGAATTAGGTTTTTAAGAGGCTCTCTTCTCTTTGTGTATTACAAGCTGTTGAAAAATCAAGATTATTTATTAATTGCTTATGAACTAAGCAAAGGAATTATCTTTCCTGTGTCAGCAACGTGACAACAGCAGAAGTATATGCCCCAAAGTTTTTCTAGCCTGGAAAGCATTATGTCCATTCAAAGGAAATTGTTTATTTGTTTTCACCTCTTAATTTTTCATGAGTGTTGTGTATGTACAGTTCTTGCCAAAATGCCTTTCTGAGAAAATGGAAAGCTGTCTTCATTATTGTTTGTATTTTTTAACTGAATACTAAGAGTCTAGATTGTATCATAACTGAGTCCTTAAATAAAATCCTTTCAAATAAAACAAGCAGAAAAAATCTATTCATCTCAAGGAGATTAAATCACATATGAATAGGTTGAGATTATAGGATGGATCTTAGTGAAGGGAAGCTTGTCTGAGAAGCAGGAGATAAGCATAAAGCCTGCAGTCATAATGACAGTAAAAGGCTTCTGAAATAAGAAAAGATCTCTTTTTAAGTCAAGATACTTTTTGTGACTGACAGTCTGAAAGAAGGAAAAAATTAAAACTGCCAAGTAAGGATTGTTAAGAGGTAAGAGGAGAAAGGAAGAAATTAAATATATAGCTAAGGAAAAGCAAAAGAAATATGGAATTATTATTTCTGTATTTTATGAGCCCTCAGGCACATCTTTTCAATGTTTTAGTGGAGTAAAATAACCATGTATCTAATACTGTGTATAATACTGACAATAAATGTGGTTATTCAAACCTGTTTGATAGTGGAGTGACTTTAAAACGATGTCTCTTCTTAACCTCTCAGCTTATGTCCCCAGGTCAAGGTTGGTGTGGCTCCCTTTGATTTCTAGTAGACAAAGATGATGTTTGGATCACTACCAGCTGAAAACAGGAAGGCACATACGCACATACTCATAGGGGAGATTCGGATTACTTTTTCCAAGAAACCTCTACTTTCTTCCTTTTGCTGCATTGTTGCTTTTTTCCATCATCCCCAGTGAATATATTCGACACACTTGTTTGGGTTGTTTGGGGGTTTTTTGTTTTTTGGGTTTTTTTTTTTTTTTGTTGGTTTGGTTTGGTTTGTTTTTTTGCTTTGTAGTGGAAAGAAAATGTTGACATCTTTGCAGGTACAAGAGGGCACATTCTCAACAGTGCCAAGTTAGCTACATGTCATGCATCCAGAACAGGGCTCAGAATAAGATGGACTGGAGGAGCAGATGAATGGAATGGAGAGGGTCTTCTGGTAGCTATATGGAGGAAAAATATTTTTAACTGTATTTAGTATGAATAATCATACTACCCACAGGAGCTCTTCAGGAGTGAGCTGAGTACATTCCAGCAGTACGTATTTGATATAAAGGTTGGGAAACATCAAGGTAGTCTCATCTATACATACTATAGTGACTGATATCTGTAAAACTGATTGTAACATATACCAAATTAGTTTCTCCCTGATTCATGTAATTTATTCTTCTAAACTTTTTTCCCCATACATTGAGCAGAAATGATTTTGCTTATACTGTACTTCCTCTATGAAGAATAAAATTTTGTTTACTAATCTCAGCTAGGTATTATCAGGAAGCTTATTGGGTATTTAAACCTTACAGACCATATTAAATTAAGCTGACACCTGGCTTGTTCCACTCACCACACCCTGCATCTTGAATGTTCTTGTAGAATTTAAGCAATTCCTCTTCTATATAGCATTCAGCTTAATTAGAGCACAAAATATGAGGTTGTACAAGAAAATTTATGACATTCTAAAGATTCTTGGTTAAAGACACAAAGCTTATGAGTGGTCTTACCCACACAACTTACATTAATTGGAGCTGTTTGCCTAAATCTTGGACCAGGTGATCATCAGACTGAAATATCCTGTTCTATTTTCCTTAGCTGTGACTATTTCAAACCTTGTTATGCAAATCACAAATCCATCCACACTTCTTTTGGCAAATTGCTGCCCAGGAAAGCATAACTAATTTAATGCATTAATCCCTACCCCTGAAGCACAAACATCTATCACCTGAGCTAGTAAGACTGTAGTTAGGCTTGTGGTCTTTCAAGTTGCTGTATCAGAGTGAGAAACAACATACTGTTAGATGCACATGAAGCCTGAATATGTTTAGCCTGCTAACACTGTGTGAATAAGAAAATATGTACAAATTTACCCCATATATTTTTTCTTAGCTTCTACTTTCCATCTTTATTAAGGTTGAAATTCATAGTAGCTATATATATATAACCTCTAGTTATATTCAATGATTTCTTGATTTCTTTATTGTTGGTGGTAGTAGTAGTATTTAGTGTTTTGTGCATTCTAACTAGCCTGGAAATATTAGGTTCGATATTTATGTTACGATTCATAGTAGTTTTCCTTAGAATACTAAGACTGAGTAAGTTTACAATGCTTTGACTCGCATACCTCCTAGTCTGATGCATCCAAATGAGGACCCAGTTAAATATGCTTCAGGTGGGAAATGCCAGGCACCTGGCTGTCCAGAAGGTAATGCTGTATTAGTCCTTTTCTCACATTTGAGAATCATGTCTGGCTGGGGGAGTATTCCTTTGCTCCACCCTTGTTCAAGCTGCCGGTGCTAGAAACTAACCCTCCTGAATTTGCACTGCAGGAGGAGAGAAATACATTGGAATACATTTGTTTCATTTGGCTCTTTTTTGATATCCCAAAGAGTTTCCAGGCATAAATAAAGATTATTAAAGGCAGCAGTAAAGCAGAGTTCAGGTTGAGGGATTTGAATGTTTCATGAGCAAGGACTAACAGGGAAGAAGAATGGGCTTACAGAGTGGTGCTCATACACCACAGCAGACAGCTTGACTTGATAAGCAAGGATAATCCTGATTCAGAGCATAGCAAGACAAAGCATGAGCAGGTGTTAATGTCACACTGTGTTCTAAGAACTGTTTTTAGTATGAAAAGCAGTTTTCTTTAGAATCTGTCACAAAAAAGTGGTGTTCCAAAAGCCAGAAAACGTCTCTTTCCCAGTGAAATCAACATGCAAATGTAAATATAGAAGTTGAAATGTTGGCCTCTCTCAACTTGGTGGCTGCAGTTCCCTGCAGCTTTTGCCAGGGCGCGTGACTGGCTGCACAGCATGCGTGTCTTTCCATATGCACTTCTGTATTTCATCTGAATGCTTTCTGGGGGGAGATCTGAAATTTAATTTCTGAAATAGTACAGTTACTTTAAAATTTACATTACGTTGTAAGAAATAATCATCACCCTTTGTCAGTTTCTGGCAACTTTTGCAACTCAGTAGTTAAATCACAGATTCTAATCTAATTCTTTATTAAAGTATCATCAAAAGTTTCAGCATTGCAGGCCTAGCTGTTAAAAATCTCAGTATATTTTCATTAGCACTGACTTCATCCTTAGATATTCTTTAATCCTTAGATATCCTTCACTACTTTGGTCCATTGTGACTGAATTTATTTGCAGGAACCACAGCTCTTGCCAGCCACAAACATCAGTGTCCCATTTCCACAAAACGTTATAGCAATTGTGGTAGCTACTATCTATTACCAATAATGTACTGTTTTAGCACTACAAATGCTGTGATGGTTTATAAAGTGACTTTAAATAGTGTTGCTTTAGGTGCAGTTCTGATAATGTTTGTCAAAGACAAGGTGTGTAAGACTCAGGCTAATAATTTCAGCTGTATAGGACAGGTGATGCAGAAGAGGGGTAAATACACACACTAACACTTTTAGTTCATGCATTTCAGTAGGATTTTAATGTATTTTTCTTGCATATTATTCTTATCACTATCACTCTTGTCTGTTGCCCATCACATCTTTCTTTAAGGACAGCATTGTACATATAAAGCCTTAGTCTGATGAGAGGCTAATTGCAGTTTCAGTAAATTCCTAACCAAACTCTCTACACTGAACTAGCCAAAGACAACAGCATCAAAGCATGTGACTAAATTGCAAAACAGGGTGGCAAGGCAGCTTGCTTTCTTTTTAGAACTGTGACAGGACAGTAATGGTAGCTTATGTCATTGCCTGATGCTTTGCAAAGATCAAATTTGTATTTAATTATATGGTAAACCATTTTCAACTATAAATTTTTTATATTTTTAAACATTTACTTTTACAGTAAATGTATTTTTACAGTACATACCAACCTTTAGCATCCCAGCTTTAAGAACTGGACTCAGTGATCTTGTGGGTCCCTTCCAGCTCAGAATATTCTGGAATTCTAAAAGACAGCTGTTGTATCTCAGGAATCTGGAGTTTTTGAGCTTTCTGTGCTTCCAGGCACAGACCCCCTTGAAAACACTGCACTGGACCTGAAACCTTGGAGAAGGCTTGTAAATATGAATAATGAGTTAGAAATCACAAATGTATAGTGGGCTAGATGTGTGTATTGTCACTGGGTGATGGGTTTTAAATTTGAGGTCTTTATAGTATAGTGGTGGTTATGGGACAAGATGGAGAATTTTGGGTGGTGTCTTTGTTCATCTTCTTCTTCCTTCTTCTTCATGGAACTTAGGTAGTAACCTTTGGTTAGTCAGTCAAAAATGTCACTCTAAGGAATCTATTATTGGGTCAAAAGGATAAATAATATAGATGTAAAACTTTTATTGGTTTGTTTCGCTTCAAAAGGCCTTGAAGCAGGCTCAGCTGTAGCCATATTTCCCACTTCTAGCAAGGAGCTAGAGGTGCTGTCATACTTTCTGTAATTCTTTGATAAGATATAATAAGCATCCAAGTCCAAACCGTCTCAATTGCCTTTCTAATAATCCTGGCTCTGGGGGAAAACAGGCGAGACTGATGACAAACCACTAATAAGAGGTGCAAAGCCCAGCATCCACCCCCACAGAAAGCTTTGATGCCCTTGGTGAGCATGGGAGCCATGTCCCCAGGAGCAGCAGGTGGCAGTGCTGTCTCTACTCTCTCTTTTAAGGCACTGCAGCAGCACAGCTGGAAGAAGCCATTTCATGAAGAGTGTTTAATAGTTCAGGCTCCTGCAAACAAGGTCACTTCTGCTTATGGGCAGTGTCAATTTGCCTCATCAGGGTGGTTTGAGCTTACCCTCCAGACTGTAGCCTTCTTTCTCCACGTGAAATTCCTCCAAGTCACGCATACAGCCTCTGCTCCAGTTTATGTAGCAAGGAGTAAAGGTATACAGCAAGGAGTACAAGTGACTTTTCTATCCTTTTAATTTTAACTCAAGATTTATTTGCCTAAAAAAACATTGAACTGTATATCTTTACTGAATTTGTTGGCAGCATCCTCTGGCAGGCACAATGGCCACTCATCCCTAGAGGTTCTCAGCAATAGATTCAGTAGTGTCAGTGACAGGGGCAAACGCTACTCCTACTCCTCCTTTTTTTTTTAATTCTCCTTTTTCCCACCATATTTTTAACAACCAAGACAAAAGCAAAATAAATGAAAACAAGATATGTCTTCTGTGGTCTCTGTTATCCCAAGAGGACTCATAAAGTATGAATTAGGTCACAGGAAGGAAGATAAAAAGCATAACTCTAAACTGAGAAAATAAATGAAGTAAAGAATTTTTCTTTGAAAGGATAAGATATGAATCACTGAGGTCAACAGTTTCAAGACATGTTAAACTAGATGTCTGCCTAATCACCAAAGCATTTCTGTCAGCTTCTTTATTACATAAATATTGATCTGGTTTTGTTTTTAATCTAAATTCCTCAAATGGGACATCTGAGTTATTTGATGCAGTGTCAGCAAAATAAAGAAAACACTTGGCGTCTCTGAAAAGACATAACAGTCAAAGTGGAAACATTTGAAAGTTCCTCTCTGAGATAATCTCTAAAATTTGTTCCTGTTAGTACGAGTGTCTTATGAAATGTTTTTTCCAGAAAGGGCTTGGATAAGAAGTGGTATTTTGGTGAATCAACTGAGAAAGGCAAGGGCAAACAGAAGTGGGACAAGGAAATAAGAAGAATATGCTGACCCAATGTTCACAGACAGGACTGAGAAAAGTGAGATAATTTGTCCATAGTCCTGCTTTGGACTGAAATGGGCTGCATCTGGCAATGGGGTAAACTGACAATTTAGCACAGACCAGCATTCCATGAGTGAAACTAAATTAAATGAACACACATATACAGAGGTCTGGAGGAATTACTGACCCATCTTCAGAATTTTGTTAGCATTTTCAGAGAATCACAGGATAGTTACTAAGATGATTATTGAGTCCAACTGTTAACCATATTTTGTACTTTCCTATTCTATGTGTCAGTTATTACTGCCCTTCCCACTGAATTATTCTTTTAGAACTCACAGCCATGTATCACACTGCTGAATCACGATCACAACAAAACTTCCAAACAAAAAATACATGAAGCCCAGCTGGGAATAATAAGGGAGAGTCCCATCTGAAGTAGAGGAACTGTTCATTTTACAATGTTTCTGCAAGCTTCAGAAGTGGAAAGAAGATGCTAATGTTAAAGGGCAAAATGAGGAACAAGTTACAAAATAAAGTATGGTGCATGTCACAAGAGTTTGTCGGTGCAGCCTTCTGACTAGTTAGTTCACAGAGGCAGTGAGGTCTTTTGAAGCTTCCTCTCCCTCTTTAATCAGTCCCTTTAGAACAAGCAGATCCCAGCTTCAAAGGCTGCAGGGCTTGTCAAAGAAGAAAGCTGCCTGCTCCTCAAACTGTGGATGGCAGCTTAATGTCCCGCAGTGGTGGTTCCCATGTGAGGCTGCCCAGCTTGGCAGGGTGGGTGTGATTACACAGCAACTCCTGTGCTCAGATGTCTTTGAAGGGTTTTTGTGTTCTCCCTACATTAGTATCGATCCTCTCCATTTGACAGGACTTCCAGAGACTTGAAAAGATATTTGGTAAAGCATACTTCTTAGCTTGATCTCTCCCCCAGAAAGTCTAGATGAATCTACAGACTTACTGCATTCGAGCCAGTTTTGTCTAGTTCTTTAAATAATAAGGTTTTCTTAATTGAAGGGATTGTTATATTTTCTTAATAAATATCTCTACTTTTTCTTTTTTTGTCCTACGTACAAGACTTTTCCCAGAACTTACTTGCAGTAAAGTGAGTTGAGAATTTTGCAGAAGAAGGCTACAGTGTTTATTTTGCCCACAAAACACTTTGTTAGAGAACATCATTAATAATGATATTTACTGACTCTGGGGCGACAGAAGGTTAAGTGTATTTTCCAAATCTGTGTGTGTTGATCCTGCAGCCTGTCATTTCTGCAAAAGTTTTCCAAAGGGAAAAAACAAGTCCCTAATACAGCATCTCTCTTCCTCACTTGATTTCCAATTTCCCATTTCTGCACTACTTTACTTTACTGTTTGCTATACTTTTCTTCTGATATATTAATGAAATTGTATATCTCAGTGTATACATTTTCCTGTTGGTGACCCTGCTTCCCCTATTTACAACTGGATTTCTATCATGCTTCAGTATTTAGAGACCAGCTATGCCAGCCTAGGAAGTTTTCCAGAATGCAAAGCAGTTCATGAGAAGTGTGTCTGGTAATGTGTCCATGAACAGCATATTCGCAGATACTTCCCTGGTCTCCAACAAAATATATGTCAAATAGCAATATTAGAATCTGGCACTGTTCTTGTTAAAGCCATTTTTCCAAGCACTATTGAGTTCTGTTAGAGTTAACTCAGACAGGATGTGTGAACTTGGCAAATCATGAAGTCAGAATAAAAGGAGGGATAGAATGAGTTTCAATAGATCATTCTCAAAATCCACATCTGCACCAAGGCAGAATAAGAAACCTTGAAATAATCCTGGGAGATTAAGGTAATACGTTGGTAATTATTCCAGTGAAGGAAATTCCACAATGTTCTTATGTACGATATTTTGATACCCTTCCTGTTATAAAGGGGTTTTATCACATCAGTCAAGAATCTGATAAATATTTAACAGGTTCCTTTTTTTCTCCTTTCTCACAGATAGAGAAAAGTTGCTCAACACTATCTACTTCTAAAATATACAGATTGTATTTCTGTATCATGTACAGAAATACACTTCCACATTAAAGTTACCCCAATCTCAAGGTCAGATGCTGCAAAATGAACCACCCTACATTTTTCCTCATTCAGCCAGCCCTCATGTGATTGTGATGAACCAGTTCAGAGGATAAAGTGGAGAAGCATTCAAATAAATAATAAAAATTGTTTCCTCGTGATTTAATTTACTGGATTAAGCCCTAAGGAAGGCATCAGACAAGTGCCAGTGGTCGGACTGGCTTAGCTGTGATAGTTAATAATAATAAATAAATAATAATAAATAAAGCTGTAATAGATTCCCTTTTCTAGGCTAAATAAACCTCCTCACACCTCTTTCACAGACCATGCTTTCTAAGGCTGTTATTGTTCTTAGACTTCTCTGAATCCTTTCCATTTTTTCTGTCTTTTTCATACATGGTATATTTAATGTATTTCTGTATCTGAAGAATATTATAATGTATGATTCAGTTATGAGGGAGCAGGCCATCAGAAGTGTAAAAGAGACCAGCTCTTTCTCATATACTCTTCTGCACAATTTTTCCTGCCTAATTTGTGTTGCTGTTACCATGACTTTGCCTGCCTGTGTAATAATTGTTCTTACAAGATGAATGGATAAACACAAATGTGTCACGCCGTTCTGAGCTTTTTCAGTTTAAGAAATTCTGATTGCTTAAATTCAGTGCAGTCATTCCAATGTGCACCTTTCCCTATGTAGTCACTGCTCATGTGGCCATCTTATCATTTTCAATTTTAACTTAAGACATCATCTAAATTCCAGAAGAACCCCAAGCAAGAGTTTCTCTAGATGGGATGCATAATTTTTCTCAAGTTTCCTTCCATTTTGCTCTGTGTGTACACTGACCTACATTGAGGGTAGGCACATGACAGATTCTCAGTCTTTCATGTAATCAGAACTCTTTTGGGGTTAATGGTTTCATGCAAGTATAATTTTGTGGCACTCTAAAGGAATAAGATGATAAGATTTGCTGTATTCTTTTAGATATTTATACATTTAAATTTTTATAAATAATTTATATTTCCCACTATAGATTAACTCCTGATTCACATTGATATATTTCTCTCAACACATGATCTAGAATCTTGAAACACTTTTTTTCTTTTAGAGCCATCACCACCTGAAGCCATGTAGTCAACTGAGAATTTAAGTTTTTACTAATTTAAGTTTCTCATTATTATCATTGGAAAAATGGGAAGCCTGAGAATACAGCAACAGCAAAGTTAAAATAGTAGAAGTCCCAAATACATGCAGCCTTACAAATCTCTTCAATTGTTAACAACTGTGAGGTTGGAGTTTGTGCTAGAATGTGCTGTGGATTAAACCTACACTGTAAAGAAGGGTGCACCAATGATGGTTCCATCACTGACCTGTATCCCACCACAGGCTCTGGTAACCTGTGTGTTGCTCCATCATTTGTAATCAGATCCGGTCTGAGATGAGCCAGATTGTTCAGAAACATTCAGAAATGCCTGATCTGGAGATAAGGATTGCCAGGCTTTCCTGTCCGTCCTGTGAAGGCTCTCGTGTGGTTCCCAGAGTACAGGAATGGCAGAAGCCTGTGGGCAGACTCTGGATACACTGCCCTGAAGGCTCAGAGATGATGTGGGACCTTTGGACAAGTTCTCTCCACTCCAGGCTTCTTTGTGGTGACATGGAGGAAGGAATCCCACTCACCTTCATGTGTTGCCCACCCTCTTGTGAGAACTTGGTGAGCTTTTGGAGCCCATCTTTCTGTAGCCTAACAGGAATTTCTCAGGATACTGCCCACACTTTGACAAGAAGGAAGGAAAGAAGGAAGGAGCAATAAACATCATAGCATGCTGAAGGTGGCCAGAGACCTACCAGTATTGTTCACCTGGACTGAATGAACAAGCTCACGACACATCTTACTCTGTCAGAACACAGGAGCGTTTCTGGGGCCTGGGAAGAGAAGACCTATGAGCAGTCAGGGGATCTTAGTGGATGGGAATATTTAAGGGCTTGGGGTATCTTTCTTCCCCTTCCTTTCCTTTCTTCCCCTTCTTTCCCTGCCCCACAAAAATGTGCTTTTCCAGTGCCCTTGTGAGACATGGCACATTTTATTCCCACACAGTCCTATATCTTCTCTTTTCTCTCCTTCACTGTTGCCATCCGTCTTCACGCATTGATTTTGACTGGAGAGGCTTCCCGAATCTGCACAGTGTAGACAAGCATGGGGAAATCTGCCTGGCCCTTACTAGCACAGGAAGAAAAGGGGCAGTGCAGGGCTGGGCTGGGCTGGGCAGGTGGGGGAGAGTCCAGTTGCCAAGGGTAGAAGGGTGAGACAGCAGGAAGCTGTGGGGAAAATCTGCTTCTCTGCATCAGCCATTCCCTTCCTCCTTAGGAGCCCTGCCTTTGGCAGCAGCAGCTCAGCACAGAAGCACAAAGCAGCAATGGGTGGGTCGGGCTGAAAACCACTCAGATTTATTTTTTTTTTCACAGGCAACGTGGGCACCAAGTATAACAAACCAGTTTCTGCCAATGGCAGCTTCCTGCTTTTCCTTTGTGGTGAAACAGCATTGCATTGGCCCTACCCTGTGGATCACTGGTGCCACAGTGACTTACATCCCACTGCAATTATGCTGACAGCCTAGGATGGGCAATAACATTTCATTGCTCTTTCATTTAATCCTAGGGGGGGAAATGAATGTACCTCCTGTCTTTTTGGACTCCCCCAGCGCCCTCTCCTTGAGTTTAATAAAATACCATAACCCATCAAGGAAAGAAAAAAGGAAAATAAATGCCCAAAGAAAACATAGACTTTAAAACAGAGTTCAAAAACTGTCCAATTTGATAAATAAGGGAAATAGCCAAATTGCAGAAATAGAGAAGTATTCTGACTGTGGAAAGGAGAAATAAGAATGGTTTATTTCCGTATTATATAAACCCCAAAGTCATAGTGATGGCATTGTGCCATCAAATAAGTTACCAAAGTTGGGAGGATAAGCTGTGTGAGCTGGTGGTACCACTACCACCATCTATTCTCTCTGAATATGACCTTATTAAATAAATAAATGCAAGGCTCAAACATGGCATTATTTTCCTTACAGCTAACCCTAGTGCTCCTGAAATAATTCAAGGCCACACAAAGAGGGACATCTTCCAACTATTGCAGGGAGGGAAAAGTTGAATAAAGTACTGTCCACTACATCTGACAATAGGTTTCACTTTTAGGTGAATAATTTTAAATCCTTCCAATACTGAAGCGTCAACATAGCTGATCACTCCTATCATTTTGTGAAAGTAGTTATTTGTCTTGATTTTTAATTCTTCCTGCATCTGGTTGATTCTACTATGCTGAAGATGAGTAATCATAGGAAAAAATAGTGTCATTATAAATTCTAAAACCCAAAATTCTTCAAATGCTACTTATGTAAAAAGGGCTAATTTAAATCAAATCATTAGCTTCTGCTTAGATGCTCAATTACAAGTATAATAATATAAATGTTTTATGTATTCACAGCTCTTGTGTTCAAATTTAACCTTTCATTCCATTTTTGCTGTTATTTCTCACTTTTATAAATGTTGGTGTAATTAAGCCCATTTCCTCTTTAGAGGTGAATACACAATCAAAGCTAGAAATTCCTCAGTATATTTTACAGTCTGAAATATGTGATACTCAATCTCTGAGCTAATAACTACCATGACATGTTTTATAATTGCACCATAAATCAGAGACTGCTGCATTTAAAGTGTAATTTCAGGCTGTTTTGCAATATTTCTTGGCACTTTTAGAAGTATATCAGGGTGGAAAATGCATGATCTAGCTGGTACAACTAAAAGCTTTTTTTGCAGTTGTTGGAGTGCCCCAAAAGGGCAGGGACATACTTGTCACTGATGGGATACCCAGGCTGCCTTGGGGATCTCAGTGCATGATGTCTGAACAAGTTTCTGTCCAGCAGCTAGGAGGGATGGTGGAAATTAACTCATGGCAGGAGCTTGAAGAATGGGCATTCCATTAGCAACAAGTACTCTGTAGCTTTTGTAACATGACTTATTGTTCAAATCCTTCCAGGAGGGGCCATGTTTCAGAGGGACAAAGCTGAGAGCAAGAGAGAGAAAGCATCTGCTCTGAAAGTTGGAGGAACAATTCTGTTAACTCACACACCATCTTCCAGTACCTGTCTCAAGCCTTCTGCAGCTGCTGCCGGGTAAAATGATGGGCTCCTGCAAAATTAGGTGATTTTTTTTTGTCCCAAAGCCTGTTTCTGTTTGAAGAATGCTGCTTTATTTTTCATTCTGGTTTTGCTGTATATTCTATAGGTGTTATTTTAGCCCTTTCAGTGCATAGAAAAGTTTGTAATGAGTCTTGAATAATTTCTTAGGGATTCCAAATCCCTGAGAACTAGTATAGATGCAGAGAGGCTCTTTTATGCCTCAATTAATGGTTAAGCTTGTTGTGTACTAGATCTTGATACCATATCTCCCCACTGGACTGCCACCATAGCCTTGCTGGGACCCATTATGTCCTGACATCTGGCCCTGCTCTGAAGTGATCAGGGGCATCAGTTTGCTTGGTACCTTTCTGTGTATGTTGCACAGCCCAGCACAGTGGGTAATGCCTCGTTTGCACCACCAGAGTTCTGCTGGTAATTTAATTAAAATTGCCACATCCCTCACATGTGCTCTCACTAGTTTGGTTTCTGCTCATCAAACTCTGAATTTATGCTAGTCAAGTTTTATCATCTCCCCAAATAGCACAAGTCATATACAATACCTGGCTGCATTTTGGACATAATACAGATATCATGGGCTGCTCTTTGATTAAGAGAGCAATGTGTGCTACAGGCTGCCAAAAACAAAACCAAGAAGTTGTTATGCAAACTGCAGGAACATAAACTCTATGTAATCTCCCACACCCACTTCTATTATTCATACTGGAGATCATCGGGAGAGACATTAATGGTTAATGGCTCAAACATCTGGCCATTTGCAGAGGCAGCAAGGTGCTTTGCTGGGGCAGGGATTGCAGCCACTGAGGGGAGGAGATGAGTTTTGGGGTATGGTGGCAAAACCTCAGATCCAAATTAGATGGGGGAGAACACCCACCACCAGAGATTCTGGGGTTTGAGCCAGATAAGATAGAAGGTCGATAAGAGGCATGCCTTGTGGAGGGGTTGTGGTGTTTTGTATCATGCCAATTGTTCTCCCTCACACTTCTGACTTAGGTGTAAAACCCCCCCACCTTGGGGAAGGTCACATTCACATGTAAGCCTGAAGGTATGTGTTCCTCCTGATAGGGCAAAACTGGCTCACTACATGAGATGCAGCTGTCCTATCTTAGAAGGTGTCATAAACTATCAAAGAGCCCCCACAGCACCCTCAGACTCATTCCCTAGTTCTTCCAGAAAAGGACTGCATGTGATCCACAGTGTTGCAGCAGAGCCTGAGTATGCTGTAGAAGACAGGGTAAAACTGAGTGCTGGCACCAGTAAAACAGGTAAAAGTTGTAGCATCTCAGAGAGCTAAAATGCACGTTGGATCATCAGGAATTTCATGGAGCTGCAGTGTTTTCTTATATTGTTGTAGACCAGGCCTCTTCACGCTACTCCATAAATGATGCTGTCTTGAATGTGATCCTAAGGGAATATTCCAGTCATGGCTGGTGCCTCTGTCTTACAGATCATTTAAAGCAACCACTACCTACATTACAAGTTAAAATGAACCTTGAGGTCTTGTCTGTAGGAATAGTACTGCTAATTTAAGAAGGCAAGAAGGGCAGTGTAATGTAGTGCACTGACCAACACACTGACTCGTAGCAACCTTTACCAGAATATGGCCAGGAACTTCCAAGTTTTGCTGTGAGAATTTTGAAAAAAAACAAACAAGGGTGATAACTTCTCAGAGATTTCACTACCATTGCCACTAGTTGTGCAAGAAAGTGAATACGAGAACTGCGGTAGGCTAGAAATTTCCAGAATGATACATTTCATGGTGCAATCATTGCCTGTTGCATTTGCTATGTGTTTTTGCTGTCTGGCTCAGTTCCCATTGTTGGGGTAAATATGGGAAGGTAGGCTTGAGGAAAAAGAGGTACAGAGACTGTAATGACTGTAATTGCACCCACGTGCATTATTACAGCATCCCAAGAGTTATGGCTGTAGGGCTGCTAGCAGATTTTAGATTAAGCCATCTACTCCAGACAATTCACTAAGATTCTCACCTTTTCACTGTAATTAAAACACCTCAGTAGAGGGAAAAGGAGCAAGTTCTGCACTTGAAGTTGTTTTCAGACTGTCAGCAACAGTAGAGTCTCTGAAAACACAACACACTGACACCTGTCTCCTGTTTTCTCATCTAAGCACAGGCCATGAACAAAGTTACTTCTTAAAACCTGGCTTGGAGAAAAGGAAGCCTGGACTCCCTGTTTTGCCATAATTTTTAATATTTCCTTAGAACAAAAGGACTATAAGGCTAGGGCCAAAATTGCTTTCAGTTGCAAACATACAGCTTGCAGGTGTGGGCAGAGTTCAGTCTAAAATAACTGGAGGCAAAAGAAGGGAAAAAAAGCAGCTTAAAAATGTGATGTCAGCAGGAGAAAATTGACTCTGTGGGGCACTGCTTTTCTAAAGCCTTGTTCTATAATCAACACAGCTCATTACTGTAGCTGCGTGCAATGCTGCAAATGGCATTTGGATGAACACGTTTTGTCTTTCCACCACACTTGCTAGTTAACAAATTTTCTGCCCAAATTGCTGAGCCATGCATATTGTGTCAAAGAAGAGGAAAGCAGCAGATTCCCTTTGTCAGGGTGGACAGGCTGCACCAAACTCTCAGTCACTGATTTTCAACCTTCTTCTGTTTAGACCCCTAGGAATTCTGCTGTGGAGGTACAGGACTTTGTATAGATGCCTCTTCCCTCTGCAGTGATAATCATATTGCTTTCTTTTCCCTCACAGTCTACAGTGCACACCTGAGCCTCAGGTCTGCAGACCACAGTTTGGAAATTAGTTTCCCAAGCAAATGTACAGTTTCACTTTGTTCTTTTTTAACAAAAAGTCACTTTCTCGTAATATCTCAGCTCAGCCCATAAATACTACTAATGTTCTTATTGCAATGCATGGGACAGTCCATCCTGCAATCAAGATCACAAAAGGAAGTGACCATGTATCTGAGATCAGCCAGCAGCATGTGACTGCACATCACTTTGCAAGGCACATCACAAGTTCTGGGTCCCATCCAAATTCACTTTGGAGTCTCACATTGGATTAAGGCAGTGGGACCTCTATCTCACTTGAGGAGGAGAAAGAAATGAGAAACAGAATGAGGTTATAAATGATATCCCAAAGGTGATGGAAAAAGAGGATGGACTTTAGGGTTTGAATATCTGTTATTTAATATGTAATTTTTGTGGTTGCCATGGGGAGCTGCAGAGTCTCTGTCCTCAGACATATTCAGAACCTTAATGGACACAGCCTGCACTGGGTGGCCTTGTTGGAGGCTGGACCATATGGTCTCTGGGGGTCCATTCCAAATGCAGCCATTCTGTGATCCTACGGTTCTAAATCTAAATATTTTCTTCCAATTTTCAGAAGAGAAGAATGAGCTGAAAGAACAAAACCGAAAGTTAACAAAATCTTTTCCTTTCTCAGCCCAAAAGCATTAACTTCTATTAACCTCTCTAACCACTACCAACCTTGTCAAGCTGAGCAATTCCATTATGTTGACTGGATTTTATCAGCACCAAAGGTAGTTCTTCAGGCTACCTCTGAGGTTTTCCTCAGTGTGGAAATACAGGGGTCAAGGAAGAAGCACAGATGCACATTCTGGTTCTCTATCCCTATGGGGTCATGATTTGGCAAGACACACCCAGGACCTAGGACATGTGCTGGGATATTTTCTGTAGACGCAAGTTATACCTGCATGGGTGAGGAAATTGTGGCATACTCATAGAGGAATGTGTGGGAATAGGTTTAGTAGCCATGCTGCACAGCTGCTCATTTTTAAAAGAAAGACAGGAAAAGGGTTTAAATGGAACCTTCATGTGATGAAGGTTAGCCTGTACAAAACTATATATGTGTTTGTAGGGCTGGGTTTTCAGGAATCCCAAGCCTTAGGCTCTTTGGTTATATCCATGAACTGACTGATCACTGCTTCTATCATTTAAGCCCCTTTTGTCACCCAGTGCAATCTTTGGCATCAAGTTATGCACCAGCAGATGATATCCAAAAGAAGAACTGGCTAAAAGCAGGGCAGAGTAGGTAAATGTCTTGCTTAGAGCTTGCTGGGGAACAGCTGATTCTCTCTTCTTTCATGTTACCTGTCTGTGCCCACCCAAAATTTCATCGAATACTGCTAGGCCTACTCCTCACTCTGCTTGTGCTGCAAGATTTAATTTTGCATTTCTGAGGGAATGAAACTCATTATGCCTGACTGCTGACAATCACAGAGCTAGCTCTGGAGACAGGCTGGACCAGCTCAGAAATGGGTGTGCTCAGCATCAGGGCTGGCCCAGGGAGGAGGAGGATCATGTACCCAGGGACAGGAGAGGGAGAAGGACACAGCCTGAAACAGGACCTTTCAGTAGTGGTTAGAATCACTCAATTCGATGCTTAGCTTAACCACTAGACCCATGCTGTTATCTACCTGGAAGCACTCAGGAGTCACATAAGGCTTTCTAGAATTATTTGGAGCTATTCTCAGTAAAGGGCTGAGGTTCCTAGACTGTTTTAGGCAGAACTTTTCATGGAAGTGCAAGGCTGCAATTCTGTGATTTGATACTTTGTTCCTCTAGCCCAGGTGATTCCCATATTTCAGACAGGGTTACTTATTTACTTCAGAATTATTCAGTGGCCTGTAGTCGTGCTCCTGTGGGGTCTGCTCCCTTCCTGATGGGATAGGCAGAGATTTCTCACTCACTATCTATTGCTTATACACAGTGATTCATGCTATTAAAACACTGCTAAGTGCCAAGAACTGTCTTAATCCAATTTATGGTCTGAAATTCCTATGGCACACATTTCCCAAGCCTGAATTGTATGTGTTAGAGAGGAGACATATAGCAAAAGAAGAAAAAAAAAATCCCCAAACAAATTAACAACAGGTTGTTTAAGCTAAAACAGCCTTTGCCATCCTGTAGTCTGGTACTGGACTTTCCCAACCAGTAGAGCTATCCATGGGTTACTGTGGTTCCACATAGCTCTCCATGCTACCAGATGAATCAATTTCTATCTGGTAATGAAATATTACATGTATTCATTTATACAAAATGTAAACATGACTGGCTAAATCCTATCATGTGTCCCAGAGGTTTATAGTGCAATTAGTCAGGGGAAAGTTGAAAGTGAAGCAAAAAGAACATTAACAGGCAGAAGAGGAAATGGGCAGGACAAGATGCATGAGTAGAAAGACCTAATATTCCTTCCCCCACCTCAGGCAGACACGTATAAATAGTGAGAGAGTGAGTTCCCCTGCTCACTGGCCACCCCTCATTTGCTGCATCTCTCTGGGACGTGCATCATCCCTACAAGATGTGGGCAAAGGTACTGTCTTGTTTCTTTGCACTGTAAGGTGCAATTCTCTATTTAAGCTTTCGTATCCTCACTCCATATGTTGCAGTAGGTGCCCATCACACCACAGGCTATGTGGTTCACCTTCTTTAAACTGCTTGTAACTGCTTCCTTGAGATAATCTTAATGCTTCACTACAGGTGTGAATGAGAACTTGTTTGTTATGATGGGTACAATTCTGGTCACCATTGCTAGAGAAAGAAGAATGCAATGTGAACAGCACAATGAAAATATATCTGAGCATAGTAGGGGTGAGTCCATATTGTGAAGGAGAGAACAGCACAGTTTGTTTACATCAGCAAAATGAAGGTCAAAGGGAAATACCAGCACGCTGTGTGGATATGTGCAGGGGAGTAAAGGAAAGGGAAGGAAGAGGGGAAATATAAGGAGATAATTCCCAAAGAGAGAGAAGATACTACTGCCAGTATAAAAAAGAAACTGTGTGTATAGACTGGTTGTAAATGCTGTGTACCTCTACAGTGGGACATTTCTAATGGTCCAGGACGAGAAGTTTTAGATTATTTTCTAATACAGATACTAACAGCATCTCACAGCCAAGAAGCAGGTTGAATTTGCATAATGGGTCATTGCCCAGTAGGAGAGGGAAATAAATATGTATAATTCCCAGATCAGCAGGATCCAGGAACAAGGAGCCATTGCTTTTCAAAGAGGCAAGACCTTGTCTTGGAGAAAAGCTGGACCTCCAGCTGAGAGTGAATTCAATGGGAGCTGGGAGCTATGAGCAATATATGCAAGCTAGGGCTGCCAACTCCTGCCTCCTACTGAGCTCCAAGCTCAGCAAGATTTGGGATAGTAAGGTTACCAGTCAGGGAGATGAAATCTTGCCTTCTTGTGTGGTAGTGGGTGCACTGGCATGAAATGCTACTCTCCCACTGATTTCAATACCAGCAAGTAGGTGCCATGGTAAAGACAGATGTTTTTACTTCTATTTGGGATGTGTGTGTGTGTGTGTGTGTGAATAGTCATTAGAGATGGAGATGAGATGGGGATGAGATAGAGATGATAGAGATAATCTTGCATAATTATAGCACCTGCAGTGCATACTCTCAAGAACTCAGGGAAAAAGCAGAAGAAATACAGAACAGAAAAGGATAATGATGAAAACATAAATAAAATATAAACAACACAGTGACATTTCTGGGAATAAAAAGAGGAAGAATTCTAACCTTGTTTTGGCTGATGTAATTCATGTAAGCAGGGAAACAAATGGCCAGTGTGATAGACAGTAGCCCAAAACGGAAAGGAAAAAAAAAAAGAGGAAAGAAAAAAAAAAGAGAGAAAAGAAAATAGTGTTTACTTTAAGTATAGAAATATCTACTTCTTCTTTTCCTCTATTTTTTCCCTTCCCAGACAGTTACGGGAAATTTTGCCAAGGTGATTCATGGTTTGAATGCAAATCAGTTGACAGATCAAGTAATACAGAGAAGCAAGCGAATGATTCTGGATACTCTTGGAGTGGGGCTTCTGGGTACCAGCACCGAGGTCTGCCACAAAGTGGCACAGTACAGCAAGGTAAGCTGTCTGGCATTTATAGCACACCCTAAGGTTTAGCTCTAAGAAAGCAAGGGAAATCTTCGGCTATGAAAAGGAAATTTTGCCATGATTAAATTCTTTTGTGGTTGGAAAGAAATTGTGTTCTTCTCACTGGAAACAGTGACTTCAGTGGTCAAATTATTTTTCACTCTGGATGGGCAAAAGTCTGTGTATGTCTGTATGCTAAGATCCCTCTCTATAAACACAGTCAATTAAGAGCCCCTTCCTTCCTTTCACCTATGATATTTTATTAAAAACATCAGCCTTTCAAATCAAGGAATTGTTAAAGAGCTGGGGAATAAGCAGTGGGTTACTTGCAGTCCATAAAACATAATTGTTGTCTGAGGTGCATTAGCCATCCTTCTCCTCTAGTCTTGCTCTCCTCAAACTAGCAGAGTAATTGACCCTGAAAAGAAGCCTTCCCAAACAGGAGTGCATCAGCAAGGAGTTCAGCCCACTGTTTTATCATTCAGACTTGTCTGGGTGGACTTGTGCTCCAGAGTTCTGTGTGCCAATTCGTCTCTTCCCACAGAGAATTCTTCTTTCCAAGGCCAGGGTAGTTTATGCACTTTTATTCAGTTTGCAGCATCAGGAGGCCATCTATCAGGGTCTCACTGAAATATGGAAAGCAAAACCCTTTAATGAGACATCTTCCCCAACAAGATGATGACAGTCCTGTCATCATTTAGGTTGGAGTTGATGATCTCAGAGTTTTTTTCCAACCCAGCTGATTCTGTGATTCTGTCAATGGGTGGTGAGAAGGGACATCAGTGGTCAGAGGTTCTGTGAAGGTACTGAGTGTCCAGGTGGGTGGTGTTGGTCACCCCCGAGCTCTGTTTGGGTGGAATAGGACATAAGCCAACAAGAAACTGACTTTCTTTTCAGACTTCCTGAAAGAACGATATTTTTCTGATAAAAGGGAGCAGTTAGGTCCTGAGAGGACATGGTCTGCTCTCAGTTACATCAAAGTTACAATGTGCATTTATCCTTCGGTTGAGGACTTTGAATTAATCTATGTCAATTTGTTTCAGATCTACAGCTCAGATTTATCCAGTACCATCTGGGGCTACTTGGATTTCCGACTGCCTCCTCTGTATGCAGCTTTTGTGAATGGAGTGGCTGTAAGGGATCCTCTTTTATTTGTTCTGAAATCATAAAAATTGGTGCCATTCTTGCTCTATAGAGAGCAGAATGTTTCAAAAATCTTAGCTTATTCTGAAATTCTGCAATACTTTCCTAGACTATTCTCCTAATGTGCTTCAACTTCCATCCAGTGAGATTGAATTTAAGGTATAATATATGTATGACCCAACTCAACAGCATCCCAGGGTACATTTAATGTGGGACCTGGGGCTGTTGTCAAATGTCAGAACTCTAAAGCTTACAACCTGGTCATCTTGTAGCAGGGCCACAACCTTGCTTTGGCTGCTTAAAAAGGCACCCTCTAGCTCTAACTCATTTCACTGGGATCTGAATTTCATGCCAACTGGCAAAGTACAGTTACAGGAAAACACAGATGCACATAGAGATACATACACATATAATATCACAAGGCAACTTAATCTTCAGCTACACACAGCTTCCAAAAGCCAGTGATATATTTTGGACACACAGTTTATCATTAAAGCAATAACTGACTCCTCAGACATTTGTCTAAATTAAGATTGAGGCTGAAACTGTTTGAAATTGAAAGATGCACAAGAGGTGGGGTAGACAAATTTGGCAATTATGCAAAACCAGAGAAGGTGACCAACCAAGGAAATAGTAATATTAAGCCTATTTAAATTAGTGTGACAACAATATCAGAGGTCCAATTTAACAGCTCATTTCCAATGTAGAGAAAATTACCTTGGAAATGAGATCTGGTACTGCTCAGGTCCAAACAGCCCTTACGATATTCAGATCTGGCTCTTAGCATATATATGATCAGTTCAGTTCAGTTTACGTCTTGGTCACACGTCAATTTAAGCACTTACTGAAGACACCAGAAACACAGCTTACAGGGTATTGGCCACAACTTTTCTTATCCTTCACTGCAGGGCATCTTCCCAGATGGCATCGAAATTTTTCAAGGCAGACACTGTATTTTCTTCTATCTGCTTAGAAACAGTCCCCAAAAAACCTATAATCACAGTATTACAGGGCAAACCCAGACTGCTGGGGAGCCTGACCACCTTCCTTCCCAGTTTGCTCTGAAGTTAAGACACGGGTGAACAGATGTGAAAGTTCAGTTTTTGAGGTATTACTATGCTATATTCAAAAAATGCTGTCCCTGATGCTCTCAGGTCTTTGGGGGTTCTCAAAACTTTGCATGAGGAAGGAATGTGTCTGATAAGCAGTACATTACAGACACTGACTGCACTGCTGGGGGCCATGTGCTGCCAGATCAGCAGCCATATGCCATGCTGGGAATACCTAAAATCTTCCTGAGCAGCTGGGCTCTGGGCATGGGAAAGAGAAGGCACCACTTGGGATACTCTCTTGAGCCAAGTAGCTCGTTCCACATTAAAACTGTAGCTTTAGCCTACTCCCAGCAGCTCCAGGGATTCTGGTTCCCTGTGTGACAGGTCTTGTACATTTGCAGGCTTTTGCTTGTTGCCTGTGGAAGGTTGCACCAGAGAAGTAGCTCTGATGATATAAATTCCTTTTAGCAATATTTAACTGCTACGTTTTTATGGTGCAAGTCCTAATGGCAGCATCAGTTGCAGTACCAGGGAAGTAATTTAATTGTGTTTATATTTCATTATGTTTTGGAGAAAGTGAAAATTTACTGTTCACATGGTGGACCTAGAAGAGCTGCTTTAATTATGCCAATTTAATTAAAGCAGCAAAAGAAAACTGCAGAAAAAAGGAATTGCTGTCACACCAGTTTCAGGCTGGTACAAGTTGAATTAGAATTATTCCCTTTGAGGCAAGATCTCTGCTGCATTGCCACTTCTCAGACAACCATATTGGGAGTAAAGGTCTTTAAAAGACATTCGAAATTTTTGCTTTCCAAGGAAGATCTAGCTCTTTGGTACTTTTTTATACCATTTACAGTAGTTTCATTTGGCTGAGGCAACCTTGCCAAGTCAGAGTTTATTTCTAAGATATCAATGCTTCTCTTTCCATTAGGTGCACTCAATGGACTTTGATGACACCTGGCATCCAGCCACACACCCATCAGGGGCTGTGCTCCCTGCACTGATTGCACTCTCAGAGGCCTTTCCTCAGAAGAAAAAGATCTCAGGTCTTGATCTGCTCTTAGCTTTCAATGTGGGAATCGAGGTGCAAGGCAGATTGCTGCATTTCTCCAGAGAAGCCAGGAATATTCCAAAAAGGTACATGGAAATGTTTAAAGTGGAGTGGAGGTGGATTTTAATCAGTGCTAATATACATAATTAAATGTCAGTTAAACTACAGGTGGCACAGTTAGTCATATTTCCTAAACTGTTCGTCTGGAAATTTAGGGAAGGCTCATCTTACACATAAATACACTTGACTCATAACTCTATAGCTAACAGATTTCTTTTTTAAAGCATTGACCAATTCACAGTGAGGCAATGATCTCTCTACTTCGAATTTTTGTAGATTTATAATATATAAATTTAAATAATAATAAATATAACTCTATATTTGACTATAAATTTGCTTGGAACTATGAGCAGCACTAATGTTTCAGTTGCTTTCTGGGAAGGACTTACTGCAAGCAGTATTATTCCAGTTTTACTTTATCCTGGGGAAAAGAACTTTCAGTTAGGCTCACATATGAATGCTGAATGTATGTTTCTTTATGGTCCAATCCATTCTCCATGGCAATGAATGAAAAGCTTTTGTAGACAGTGAATTTGGGTGAAGTTTTGAAATCTGGTAACGAAGATACTTTTGTTTCCTCAGGTTTCACCCACCATCTGTGGTTGGTACAATGGGGAGTGCAGCAGCTTGTGCTAAACTGCTAGCTCTTGACCAGCTGGAATGTAAAAATGCCTTGGCTATTGCTGCCTCCTATGCAGGTGCCCCACTGGCTAATGCAGCAACCCAAATAAAGCCCCTGCATGTTGGGAATGCTGCCAAGCACGGACTGGAAGCAGCTTGCTTAGCTTTACAGGGCCTTCAAGGAAACAAACAGATCTTGGACATGGAGTCAGGGATGGGTGCCTTTTATACAGATTACAGCCCACAGACTCTGCCAACCTTGCAGTCCTACCCCTGGCTCTTGGACCAGCAAGATGTGGCCATCAAAAGCTTTCCTGCTCATCTTGCAACACACTGGGTAGCTGATGCAGCATCTTCTGTTAGGAGGAAGCTTATGGAGAGCAGCGAGAACTTGTTCCCCCTTGATAAAATTGAGAAAGTCATTCTCAAAGTCCCTGAGGTCAAATATGTGAACAGACCCAGCCCAGCCTCAGAGCATGAAGCACGACACTCCTTCCAGTTTGTTGCATGCTCTGCTTTGCTGGACGGCAGCATGTCAGTCCAGTCCTTCGCCAGTGAGAATGTTCACCGGCCAGCCTTGCGAGCACTCCTCTGCAAAACACAGCTGGAGCACCCTCCTGACAACACCCCCAGCTTCGACAGCCTTTACTGCGAAGTGAGTGTCACGCTTCGGGACAGCAGCATCGTCAGCGACCGCTGCACTACCTTCTATGGGCACTGGAGGAAACCTCTGAAAAAGAAAGACTTGGAGAAAAAGTTTCAATCCAATGCACTCAGCATCCTACCCGCAGAAGCCGTGGAAGGCATTATAGAGACTGTGCACAACCTGGAAAAAGTGGAGGACTGTTCTGTGTTAAGTACATTTCTATCAGGACAGACAGCTAGAGCACTTCCAGAGAAGCTGTGCTTCCTTTGAATGTTCCAGCCAACAGCTACACGCTCTTCACAAAGCCAATGCAAAATTCAGGACAAACTCATACTTAGTGACTCAAGCGCTTTGAAATAAGACTCCTGTAACACAAGACCATATTCAGTCCAATATTATGGGTTTTGACAGAGTAAATAATTTGGTGATTATGTGCCCAGCTTAGCCAGGCTGAACAGAAGATCCTCTGTTGGCACAGCCAACTCCAGCTCTCTTTGTATCTCTAGAGGCAGAGCACTCACTGCTTGCACACGGCACAAAAATCTCCCTGCCCTTCTGCCAAAAATCTGTGTTCTGCTTTTCCTAAATAACTCCATTCAGGAAATCCAAATTCTGGAAGAATATAGAAGTGCTGTGTCCATGAAAATCATCACGATTAGAAGTACACAGAACAAAAGCCTTTATATGTTTATTTCTGTAACCTCCTTGAAGCGGGCACCTGTTAGGTCTGAGCATTGACATTTGTGCTAAAATAAACACAGCACGCGTAGGGAGGGGTAGCACTCAATACAGCAGCGTGTCAGGTGTCACTGCAGCCATTTCTCTTGCCCTGAGGCAGCAAAGGCCTGGGCCCAGCCTGATCACAGGAGTGCTGAGCAGGAGGGACAGCTCCACACTCCTCATCATAAATGCTTTATTTCCCTGTTCTACCTGTTGGCTCCTCTGTTCCTGTTTTATTCCTGCCCCAATTCCATGAGACACTGAGCAGGTGATGTCAGTTTAGGTTCCTTCAGACCCAGCAGAGTGTGGGCTACACTACCCTGGGCAGGAGTGACAGACCTGTGAGCACCAGAGGACTTCTTATGTGAGACAACTCAGTGTCCACACTGAACCTTGACAATGAATGCCGGGAATTTTGTGCTCCTCCAGGAGCACAAAGCCTTGCCAGACTGAGCTTCTACAATAAGCTGCCAACCCTTTGTTCGCATTTGTAAGATCAAAGCATGTGCTCTAAGATATATAAAATTGTCTTCCTCAGGGTACTAAACAATGTACTCAAAAAAAGAATCACAAAATAAATATAATTAATTTTACTAAATAAATCTGAAATTACTTCATTTATTAGCACAAAATTTGTGTATTTTTCACATGCAATGCATTCATTTGTATTGGATGTTGGTTTACCTAGGGGCTCTGCAACAATTTCAGAAGTCCATTAGTAATACTTGCTTAAAGACTTGCAAGGGGGGAAAAAGCAAAAAACCACAATCTTTTATTTTTCCTTTCTGATTAGAAATAAGAATTTAGTCACCTATACTGAAGGTAAACAGACTCATTTACAGCTACTTCACTTGTAATTGCAGCTGGGTAACAGTGAATGTGAACTCTGATAACTATTAAAAATGTGATAAAACCCCATTGCCCATTCAGTGTTTTAAAGACTGAATACATTTGGATTCATTACCTTCAACATATGGTTTCTATTTTAAAAGATAAATAAATAGGTTAAATTCAGCAGTAATCATCCGATGTATTAAACATTAAAAAACACCCCACCACACCAAACAAGCCAGGAACGGTGAAGTTTAGCAGTTGCATTATTTTATTAATTCAATCAAAGGAAGCTAAATATTTATGCTTAGCTACAGTGATTTCCTTGGAGAAGCCTGTACACTTCTAGTCAGGCAAGCTTCAGGACTTCTTGTACCATTGTTCCAATTCCATCAAAGATTTCATGCAGAGGAGCCTTGCACATGAAAGCACAGGTAGTAACTATTTTATTGGCTTTATCCACGTGGGATTCATTTACATTTTTGCAAATGTGCTTACATCCAAGCTGTGTTATAGCAGATGCCGTTTCAGCATCAGGAAATCTGTAAATAAAAAGGCTTTAATTAACATAAAGCAATGATACAGCCATAAAATTCTGGACACATAAACGGAATGAGAGAATTACAGTAATATCTACGTGACTCTTTAGCTGATAACGACAAGGGAGTTAAAGAGGCTGCTACTATCAGCTTCTCCTATCCCCTATGGACACATCAAGTGACCTAATACTTTTGAAAACGAGGTCTGAAATGTGGTGCCACAATATGTCAGAAAGTACAATGGTTTTTAACAATATTTCCGTAAGTTTGGAAGGTGATATCAAGTGCAGCCTTAACTGATCTTTAAAAGCTTGAGAGAAGCCAACTGAACTTGCAACGTTTTCCAACACCTTCATGTAAGGTGTTCCTCTGAGATCTGTAGAGATTTTGATATTTTTTTGCCCTTCTGATAAGTAGGAAACAGATGCAATCTGCTTTGAACAGAATCCCTCACAGTGGCTGCTGATAAATTCAATTCACAAGTTTTATTGGGGGTTGACAGTTCTTGAAGCAGTACTGGTTTCTGCCAGGCCCTGTTCTCATCTCCCTCCCCCTAAAGTGGCCTCAAACCACTACCACCAGAAAAACTTTATTAAAAATCCCTGAGTTAACAGCTGGACTCAACCATCCTAGAGGACTTTTCCAAGCTAAACAATTATATGGTAACTCCGATCAGTGTACATCTGGTTGTAGCATCACAAGTCACCTGACCTCATGGATTCACTCTGTCTGCCCTGAGAGTTCTGTGCCTGCTACTATTATTCTAGTGAAAACTGTCACTAATTTTTTCTAAAAAGTAACTAAGTTTCCCCAGGTTTACTGGTACCAAAGGGACTTTTGCACAGAAGCCTGTCCATTCCCTAATCTTAACTCCCATGTAAATCATCTCCAGTCATTTCCTTCTTACCTTCCATCTATGTTTTTATCTTGACCGACTGTAACTTCACAACCAGGAAACACTTTGGCTGCCAGAACTGGTGATATACAGCACAAACCAATGGGTTTTTTAGCACTGTGGAAGGCTTGGAGTGTGGAGTTCACGTGCTCATTGACAGTACAGTTCTTGCCATCTACAGCCCAGGAACACAGATTCTTTGCTACACCAAAACCACCTTAAAAAAAAAACCAAACCAAAACCAAAAAGCTCAAATATAAGAACGGCTAAAAGCTATTAAATTTGATACCAAACAGAAGCTCTTTTTTACAACATAATCTTGGTATCCCTGAGACTCTACAGTAAATGTACTGAAAGCCTTACAATGTCACTGCTACCTGGAAACATGGATTTACAATGTTAAAAGTTTAACTGCGTACTTTTTATACCACATAGGTTATATATATATATATAGGCCAGAAAGCTTAACCTTGTTTCAAAAAGTAACAAATAGACAAACAGGAAACCTCCCATTCGTTTGCTAGTCTCTAAAACAGCTACACCATCTTCTCAATAAGGAAGAGGGATCAGAAGACAAATACTAGCTAAAAGGACAAGTATGGAATTCATGGGAGGAATACAAACAGTGATTTGACCATCTATAGGAATGAACTCTCAAGTTTTACTTTGAAGCTTAAGCAATTACAGAAGAGCTTTTCTTCTTCTCTAGAACTACTTTTCAACTTTAAAAAAAAATGACTAACACAATAAAAAAAACACTGAGGATTTTACATAAAACAGACATTATAACATGGTATTCTGGGACCAAAAAAACTTTTAAATGATAACATAATTTCCTATTAAAATAGTTCCGGTTTGTCTTTCTATAACTTTGTTTTAACAATCCTTTAGGTGCATTTAAACTTCATTTAATTGTATAAGCAGATTGTATTTTACAGTTCCTTTGTCTGCTGGATTTATAACCATCAGAATAATCAAAGTAAGGTTATTCCACATGGAATGTGCATGGCATCAACTTTTCTCCAATATGAATAAGGAAATTTCCATAAGTGCTTCAACAGACAACATCAAGAAGCTTTGCATTTTTAATATTTTTCCTTTCCCGGTCTGCTCACTTTCAAGTGTTATCTGAAATCTCTGAGGTAAGATTTTAATTTTCGAACTTAATAGGGTTTATTTCCCTCTAACAGTTATTACACTAACCCCCTGAGCCAGCGTTTTAACAGCATGAAATTAACGAGGAGAACATCTGTGAGCCTCTACTCCCTCCTGATCAGCCCTGATATCAACCACGCACAGTGCAGGCAAAACTGTTCTCTGTGTTATACACACACTCCCTCTGCTGGCCTTACAACAGTGTGAAAACTTCAAAATTAACACTTAGGCCCAATCATGAAGGCAGTATTTACACAGTACTATGAATATTCTTGAAAGAGATCTTCAGCTAGTCATGATTTCCTCGTGATGCTCCAGCTTCTTAATTTCTAAAAGTGATTACAATTACCTCCATCTGGAACGCAATTTTGTGGTCTCTAAATAAAAAAATATCCATAAACACGTTTTGTACAACTTGATCAGCAGCTGAGTGGATACATAATTAAAACAGAATGTACTCCCATCTGACATGGACCATAATCTATTCAGCAGCCTGCTATTCTGCCAACATTTTCAGAGGCCCTGAAATTAAGGCATTGCCATGTAATTGAGTTCTGCCCAATTTTTGCACTCTGGTCAGGGTTCTTGTCCACACATAGTAGTGAAGTTTTCACAACCTTTAGTAAGAAGGAATGGTGGGATGCATAACTAAATACCGAAAGAACACTCTAACATTTTATCTTAGTGAACTATGAATCAAGAAATACATTAAGTTTAAAAAATCACAAATAATTTTCTTTTGAAAGGTGAGCTCAGCTGGGTCAGAGCGCGGTGCTAATAACACCAAGGTTGTGGGCTCAACCCCCGTGTGGGCCATTCACTTAAGAGCTGGACTCAATGATCCTTGTGGGCTTTCCAACACAGAATATTCTCTGATTTTATGATACCTACCAGGGAAAATGACAGCATCAAATTCACTAGCTTTCAGTTCAGCCAAATCCTGAATGTTTCCCCTTGCCAACCTGGCGCTTTCAACTAACACATTTCTCTTCTCTTCTGCTGGACTTCCTTTCAGGTGATTGACTACATCTCTTTGCTCAATATTAGGGGCAAATATCTTCACCTAGGAAGAGAGATGAAGCAATTTTGTGAATGTAAATAAAACTCATTTGTCACAATGAAGAATACTTAATGAAAACAGGTTTTGTCTCTGAAGCCTCTTATCTAAGTTAAGCAAATTCCACAGGATGAATCTAGCACGTTAAATATCTAAAGCAACATATGATATATTATGATGGGCATACACAGTCATTTTTCCCATCCTGTTCCTGCAGCATTTTGACGGGAGAATATTCTTATACCAACATTAAGCTTACTGATTTTAGAACAGCAGATAAGCCCAAGGACAAACAGGACACCACAATTTACACAGCAGCCCAGCTGGACATACAGCTGACTTTGAAGAAAGGTTGCTCTTAACTGTTACGGAATGAAAGTGCTAAAAAAGTTTGACATGAAAAAGTTAAATATGCAAATTGTACAAGCATTTCTAGAGCAAATATTAGAGTTACTAGCTGTCCTAAAACACCAGCAACAGAAAGGAAGAACCAAACACAGGAGAACCAATTTTGGTAGGACACAAAGGGAGAACATCAGAATAAAAAGCTTTGTGACAGGTGTACCACAGGGGTTGTTTTTCTGTCAGTTTTGAAGCTTCCTTTGCAAACTTCTCAGAGATGAATGTGGCTACACACAGACAGTGACCAGCTTCTGCCATCTGAAGCCACAGATGAGACCAAAGCACACCACTACGTTCTGGCCCAGGTTTCTCTGACAAGTCCCAGTTTATCAGAGAGCCCAGAAACAGAGAGCAGAAAACAGGCAGGTGAACCCCAGTGAGGGTGGCAAAAGCCATCAGAAGGAAGATAAAGAATTTTAATCCATAATCAGCTCCCTGTGGCCAGAGGAAAAGGGACAGGTCTCCAGCTTCTCCTTGCCCCCAGGTTCACAGGATCACAGAATTGTTAGGGCTGGAAGGGACTTTTGGAGATCACCCAGTCCAAGGCTGGGTTACCTGGAACGGGGTACATAAGAATGCATCCAGGTGGGTTTTGGACATCTCCACAGAGACTCCATGACCTCCCTGGGCAGCCTGTTCTCATGCTCTGCTACCCTCAATGTAAAGAGGGTACATGTACCTCATGTTGAGACAAAACTCCTTATGGTTTAGTTTATGACTATTGCTCCTCGTCCTGTCACTGGGCACCACTGAGTCTGGCACTGTTTCCCACAAAATTGGATTCATTACCTGGTGTGTGACAAGCAAATAATTACACTCTCAAGAGAGACATCAGTTATTTATTTCAGAGTCGCGCAAGCCTCGGTGTTCAGTGGTATTCCACAAATCGAGCACAGCCATTGGACTTTTTCTGGCATTGTCTATACACAGAAATTCAGAGCAACTCTCCAAGTGCAGCCCCTCTATTAGGATTGCCTAGTCATTTTTATGTAAGTTTTGTAACTCCAGTTAACTTCTACACATGCTCAGGGGAACAGTCTTCACCTGAGCACGGGTCTCCTTGACCTGCAGGCATGCCTTTTAGTATAATAATTTAGTTGTAATAAAAATGACCCCTTTTCAGTCGCGTGTCCAGCTGCCTGTGCGACCTCTACTCCAGTCAGGGAGCAGGGCGGGGATCTATGGGCGGGGATGAATAAAACAGGGGAAGGGGCAACATGAAGAGGGAGGTTATGGCTGAAGAGGCTTTGTAGGGCGCAGGGCCGGCGCAGGGAGCACCGCAAGCCGGGAGGGGCTCCGGTCCCACAGAGAGGGGGACTCCCGGCTGCTGTGTGGCGCACCGCACGCCGGGCCGCACACACACAGACACACACATAGGCATATATATATATATACATACATACATATACACACCCCCACACCCCGCCGGCCCCCGCTACCTCCGCGCCGCCGCGGCTCAGGTGCACCAGCGCCGCCGACGCCTCGTGAATCTCGCTGCCATCGAAGACGCCACAGCCGGCGAGCACCAGCGCCACCCGCTTGCCCATGGCCGCCGCCCCTCAGGCCCAGGAACAGCTACGCCAGACGGCGAGCCCGGGCCCGCCAGCCCCTTCCCTGCTCCTGCTCCTCCTTCCGCTCCTTGTCCTGCCGCGCCTGCGCCGCCAGGCCCCGCCGCTGGCTCCATCTGCCGCAGCCGTACGGGATGGCGGGGAATAAATAAGAAAATCTGGGAAGCAAATTACGTGTGTCTCTAGTTTTAAACAAAACAGCTCAAGCGTACTTTCGGCCTCAGGCCCGGCCTGGGCGGCGGCCCGTGGTGGGGCTGTGGCGGGCGGGTGCCGCACGGTGACCTTCCCTCCCTCCCTCCGTCCCCTCGGTGCGCTGCAGAACGGGCGCTTGTCACAACGTGGCCGCGGCTCGCAGAGCCTCAGGGTGGGTCTCTGAGGTGGGTTTTGTTTGCTGGGTTTGTTTTGTGCGTAGGGCTGTAATTGTGTGATGAACATCGGCTTCCAAATTGCTTTGAAAACAAAAAGTGGAATTTGGTAAGAGGCCTGCGGCACTGCGGGGTCCTGATGCTGTTTGTTTCAGTGACGCTTCGCTCATCAGCCCTACCTAGTCCTTTTTTCTCCCTTAATCTCATGCCAGGTTCTAAGGAGCTGCTTCACTTTATCAGGAAAAACAGAGGCATTTTAGCAAACCAACTTTTCTTCCTTGACCCACTCTCAGCTTAGTCCCTTAGGGAATTGCTTTTCCCAAAAGGGAAAGAATATCTCCTCCTTGGGACTGTGCACACAAATGCCACACCAGGAATCAACTGAATTTTAGTAAGATCTCTCAGCTCTTGGTCCTTCGTTTTTTATGAGTTGCCTCTCTTATAATAAGAAGAAGCTTGTGTTTAATAATGAAAACTTACTCTTCTACTAGACCAGAGGACTGAAAAGCTGGATCTTGTAGAAAAACTAGAGTGCCTTCCAAAAATTTGGAGTATGGATTTTCTGCAGAGGATATGAGAGTGAGTAGACTGGGCAGAACAAAAACGACATTTGAAAGCAGAGCCTTTTCCTGTAGCAAAATGCATTCAGTTGAATACTGATTCGTTGGGAGTCTGTGGCATAATGGACAGGGAGTTCTGGAACAGGACAGGGCCAGGATAGGGGAATTCCCTGCTGAAGGGCAGACTCCTGTCTCCTGAGCAATGTTTACTCCAAACGGGTGTAGGGCTTCAGTCTGCACCACATTCTGCCTCTTAGGATTGAGCAGGACTACAGCATAGCTCCACTGAGAGTCTGCAAAGCTGGAGTCCCACTGGAATCATCTTTATGCTTGAGAGCTAGGAGAAATCTTCTGCCTGGAAGGAGTTTAAACTCAATGCATGTTTGGAGAAAGGAGTGTAGTCCCAAATTCTGCTGTGTGGTAGGGCCAGGGTTAATGTTAGAGCTAGGGAAGGGAGCATCTTCAGAACTGCAATTCCCTGTTACTTTCTGACCTGATTTACTGGCTAGTCTTTCTGGATAGATCCTGGACCTGAATTGTCAGTAACCTCATCTCCAGTTTGTTTCTGGCCGTCTCTTAGGTAGACCTCAGATTCTCATTATAGGTGGTCCTTTTTCCTGGATGGATATTAGACTTGATCAGGATATGATAGTCCTATCCCACTTCGGGTTCTCTCTGTGCCAGCTCTGTTACATGCTCCAGCTCCAACTTTCTCATGCCATTCCCTGCCCTGTGTGACCTTGTCATGGTCCTCTGTGTCTTAGGCCAATGTTTTCATCCCAGCTTATGCCATGTCCTCGCTCTAGCTCTCTGTCACCCCAAAGTAGCCCTAAGAGGAGTGTTCTCCATGCTGGACCCACAAAAGCAAGAGCACTTCACAAGGAGCACAGCTCTGAAGCCAGATGTTTGCAAGATGAGAGGTCACACCTTGATGGGAGAAGAAGCCGTGGCCAAGGCCCTCAGTGCATTAGTAGCCTTATAATTACCCTGGCCAGCCTCTGCCTTGGCCTCCACCCATATGCCCTCCAGCCACAAATCCATGGGCACTTAGGCCTGGGCGTCCAGACATCACCTGAGCTGTGCTGCAGGTGTGTCCTGTTTCCTGTTGTCCTGGTGTATGGGTCCCTCTTCCTGCATATCCTGTGAATTGACCTTGGCACCAGTAGTGTAATCCCAGCCTCTACCCTGCTGTATCTGGGGCTGCTGCTGGATCCAGCCACTATTATGTGCCTGTTCCCTTTCAGAAACTGAATAGCAGTGAGGTTCCACCAAGAGTCTGATCACTAGAAAAATCCATGGTGATGAGGCAAATGCGAGGTTATGCTGGAATGACCAATGCATGAATTTGGTCTGCACTGTATAGGGTACACAGGTGGGTTCAGGTATGGCTGGAGTGTAGCTCAGGTGAGAGGCAGGAGCTTTGGCTGAAAAGCAGCTTGCCAGGAAAGGAGTGCGGAGCCCCTTCTGAGGTGTCTCAGCAGAGCAGAAGCAGTTTCTGACTTTCCTCACAAGTTTTTATCAGACCTTGAGCAACCAGCTGCACACCCTGAAGGGAAGAGAGCAGGTACTGTCCCCTCCAGACTTCAAGAGGTTCAATTGCAGCTCTCTCCTAGACGCCAGCCTTTTTCCTGCTGCCCAGGATTTGAAAAAGATGTTTTCTCTAATGGAAATCCTGCTTTGAAGCGCCTTAGTTGCCTGACAACAGCTGTTAGATTAAATTTGACTTGGACAGCTCTTTGTATTTCACAGGCACCCAGCTGACTCATCAATTCACTTATCTCTACCCTGCAGCAAATCCCAGAGGGTTCATCTCAGTTTAAAACTCATGATGAACTTCCTCTGCGTCCTTATCCCAACCCTCATCCTATCTCTTAGGCTTCAGCAGACTCCCCTTAGAATTCCAGCTTGGAAACAAATAATTTCCATCACCTGCCCCCTGAGCTGGCAGACAAAGGAGGAGCTGCCCTGCAATCCCAACTGTTTACTCAACTGCACATCGGTCCTGAGCACAGCTGTCATCCTAGCTGTCAGGGTCAAGGAGGTCCTGAGGGGAGCTCTTAGCAGTATCTGACAAAGCCCAGTCATTCCCCGCTCCTGTAGAAAAAGACATGGCTTTCTTCCAGCCCAACTCACAGTTCAGGTGGCATCTCAGGCTGTGTAGCAAAGTGTAGGTGCATAGGAGCCCTGTTTCTGGCTCTTTTTCTTAAAATTCCTTTCTTACCCCTTAAAGGCAGATACTGTCTCTCTGACTGATGAACTCCTGTCTTTCAGAGCAGTTTCAGCATGACTTCAGGTAATGTTTGTATTTCTCAGTATGCATCCAGCTGACTCAATAGCTAACATATGCCAATGTGAGTAGGGAAAAAAACCCCTGTGACCAGTTAAAGCTGCCAGATGTGTAGCTTTGTCTGCTGTGACCCATATATATAACTGACTTTCCTACCGAATGGCACATTGCCAATATATGCATGGGCTGGGAGATGTGCAGCTGTGGTTTAAGCACCATCCAGAGCAGCCCGTTTTTGTGAGACAGAGGCTCTTATTTCAGGTGCAACAGCCTGTTTGCTGTCACTTACAGTGTGATGACTCAAGTACATGTTCAAATCCAAACTACCTGTTCAAATCCACGACTTCTGACTGAAGCAGCAGGATTTGTTTTCCCTTTTCTCTCAGTCCCTTCCATCCTGTTCATGTCAAGGGTAAAGATGGAGAAGGTACTGGTTTATAATGGGAAACCATCAAGAGTCTTTGTTTCAGGAAAATGTTTTCACTAATCAAGAAAGAAAATACTCTGAGAAATAAGAATCCTGTCAGGTCTAGAAGTTGATCTTTGTAGCCAGTCTCAGTATTTCCTCAGAGTCTGTTACTGGACAAATCCAGATCAGCTCTGTTGGTTTATAATGGGGAATTTGACATGTTTCTGCATAATAAACTAGACAATGTCTTTTTAGCTCAAGTTTATTTATTCATTAATGTATTAGTGGTTTATTTTTTATGTTCACAACGTAACTTAGGTTGCATGAGAAAAAAACCAAAAAAGGTACCTTGCTGCAAATGTTTCCTGTGGGATGTAATGAGGTGAGATACAAAAATGCTATTAAAAAAAAAATCAACCCCTTCAGCATCTACATAGTGGAGATTTAATAATCCACACTACAAACATATGCTGAGCCAAGACTAAGAACCTGTTCATACTGCATTTCTAGTTTGGCTAGTGAGCAGTTATGGCACCTTTATTATGCCATTCCACTTGCTTGCATCTTGGTTTTAAAGAAGGGATAAATTAGCCTTCCTTCATTTCATAAAGCACTTCCAGAGTTACACATCCAAATCTCAAGCACTAGGAATTACGGCTATATTCCAAACAAACACATATCTTTTTGAATAGATAAAAGAGCTGGTATATTGTACTACACTCAAGCTATGAAACACGCGTGATTACTGACACACTTTATTTTCTAACAAATAAACACAGAGATTTTATAAATCAGACACAATTAACATGCATGAGATAAAAAATGAGATATGGAAATATTAGTATGTATTGGTTTTGTAAGCATGCATTAATGTATAGTGCTGAATGCCATGGATTTTAAAAATAAACACTATAGAATCAGACAGCAGGGAAGTCAGATAAACAAATGTTGTTGAAATTAAAGGTTTTAAGGTATTCTGAACATCTTTAGTACCACCGGCATTACTGAAACTGATGTTCAGCAGCCTATCCTGCATTTTTATGAAGGATGCAGGGTTTTCCACCTGCAATTTTGTTTGAATATATAGCCTAGCATAGTGCTGACTAGAGAACTGGTTGTTCTTTAGGGGCTCACATGAAATGAGCAGGGATATTTTTCTGGCTCCTGACACTAAAATGTACACAGCACAGTTATTATTTACCCAGTGACTAGCATACACCAGTGTTTTCACTCTGGATGCCAACTATTAAACTTAGCTTCCTGGACTCTGTCACAAGCATAGCCAGTTTTGAACTCTACAGAGCTGGAAATAGCTGTTTTCTGCAGGGATGCTGCTGGCAAACCTGTCTTCACAGTTTCTCTTAGTTCATCTCCAAGATAGTTCTCACCATTATCATAAAGATGAGAGAATAAACTGCTATGTGATTCCTGTAATGTAAAGTGTTACGATTTGAAGAAGTGTTCTGAAATGGGTGATGGATACACAAACTTAGCTTGAAGCCCTGAGAAGTTTGAGACAAGACTTCTGGGCAGTCTGAAGAGGCTCAGGGTTACAGGGTTTATCACAGCAAAAGCCTCTCTCTCTGCCGTTTGGTGAGGCCTCATTGTCATCATCCTAGGGCCAGACCGAGAGGTCACCCAGTAGGTTCTGGGTGTGAGGATGGGCACTTGAAGTGTCTTTTAGAGAATCACAGAATCAAATAGATTGGATAAGACCTCTGAGATTATCGAGTCCAACCTATGATTGAACACCCCCATTTCAACTAGACCATGGCACTCAGTGCCACATCCAGTCTCTTCTTAAACACCTTCAGGGATGGTGACTCCACCACCTCCCTGGGCGGCCCACTCCAGTACCTAATCACCACTTCTGTCATGAAATTCTTCCTAATGTCCAGTCTCCCCTGGTGCTGCTTAAAACTATGTCCTCTCATCTTGTCACTGGTTTCCTGGGACAAGAGGCCGACTCCGACCTGAGTACAAGCTCCTTTCAGGGAGCTGTAGAAAGTGATACGGCTCCCCATGAACCTCCTTTTTTCCAGGCTAAATGCCCCCAGTTCCGTCAGGTGCTCCTCGTAGGATTTGTGCTCCAGACCCCTCACCAGCCCTAACACGTCTCCAAAGCAATGCGTGTAACGAGAGACAACCCGTACTTCAGCTAAACGATAACTACGTGTAGTTGCTTGGACCTCCAGTAAACACAGCCGCAGTTCAGCCGGCTGACGTTACTCAGGGGTCATTGGGCACACGGCCGGTTTCCCTCGGGAGGAGGAGCAGAAGGAGGAGCAGGAGGCAGGGCGTCAGGCCCCCTCTCCGCCAGGCCCCTGCCTGCAGCCCGGGCTCGGCGGGCACCGCCGGCTTCCCCGGCCCCGTGGGCGGGCGCGGGGGCGGCCTCTTCCCGCCCGGCCTCCTCCAGGCCCGCCGCTTCCCCCGCAGCTCCGGGCCCGGCTCCGGCTCCGGCTCCGCCATGGGCACTGCTCGCTGCTGCCGGCTGCTGCTGCCGCTGCTGTTGCTGCTGCTGGCGCCGCGTGTGTCGGGGGGGCTCCGCTTGCCGCGGCGGCGCTGGCCCGTGCCCTACAGGTGAGTGCCCGGGGCGGGCCGCGCCGGCGCTGCTCTGCCTCTCGCTGTGTCAGGCTGCGAAGGCCGCGGAGAGCTTCCCCTTTTTAATCTCGGCGTGTTGATCATTGACAAGGTGTTTGGCGTGTTCGGCTCGCCGAGGGAGCCGTAGTGCCATTCCAGGCTGAAAGCTGCGTTTGATCTCTGGGCAGCGGGAGGAATTGGTGCCCCGGGAATGACTACCCGCCTTTAAACACGCTTTCCTTTCCCGCAGAAAAGGTGGTGGTGAGGAAATCAGGGTACGGTTTGTTTTGCTTTTAAAATGTAGCTTTACGTCATACTTGGTGACAAATGAAGCATACTAAATCCCGTTCGCTGCTCCAGAGGTGCCTGAGCTCCAGAATTCCTGGTGGTGTCCAGGACAGCAGGAGACTGCACGTTGTGGGGTGAAAATAGCGATAGATTTGGCTGTGCCGAGGAAATGAGCCCCTTCAGAAGAGGCGCTACACTTGATTGTGTATTTTGTGCGGGTTTGCTGTTTGTAAAGAGAGTGTTTAACTGTAACTTAATAATGCACTCCTGGGATTTTGAGAGTCTGTTGTGTAATTCCCAGCAGTTAAATTTGCGTCAGGTGATGCCTGAAGGAGCTGATCTTGCAGTCACGAGTTATTGGGATTTTCCAGCAAGTTCAGGAGTTAAAAGACTGGGTCCCATTTGGAGAACAATCCTGTTGGTGTAAGATGCTCAGGAATGTGGGGTTTCAGTGTTTCTTAACATGTTTGTTACCTACTTGTCTCTCACATGCAAGGTGCAGTGCAAGGGGTAATTGACAATGTAAGGTGTGCAAGCTAGAAATAGGACTTGAATGTGTGGCTGCCCTAAATCTTTGTTTTCTGTGTGGTTTTTTTCAGACATACTCGTTAGGGTTTGGGGATTGTTTTTCCCTTCTTTTTCTTTTGTTCCCCCCGCCGACAAAATAAAGGCAGGCATGCTGGAGTTCCCAGAAAGCCTGAGGAAGAAGTTCACAGGGAAAATCAGCAATGCCTCAGCTGAGCTGCTGGCTTTATTATTGCTCAGGAAGTCCTTTGAGTCACCACATGGCTGGGGTATTTGTGTCAGTAGCCCTGGGCAGCTGAGTGTGTTAGACTCTCAGGCTAACCAGACAAGATCTGGACAAGTTGTGTATACCAATTTGTCTTGGTAACAGGAAAATAGGAACCTTGTTTTAAGTAAAGTACAGTGAGTGAACCTAAAGGATCTTGGAACAGGAAAACTTGTTGCAGTGGGTTGATCCTTGCTGGAGGCCAAGTGCCCACCAAAGTCACTCCATCACTCCCCTCCACAAGTGGATGAGAGAAGGAAAATACAGCAAGGTATTTTGAGGGTTCATGAGTTGAGATAAGGACAGGGAGAGATCACTAATCAAATACTGTCACAAGGCAAAAGACTCAACTTTGGGATAGTAATTTGATTTATTACTAACGAAATCAGATCAGGATAGTAAGAAGTAGAATACATCTTAAAAACACCTTTGCCCAATGCCTCTCTCCTTCCCAGGTTCTGCCTTTTCCCTCTAGTGGTGCAGGGAGATGGGGAATGGGGGTCACGCTCGTTTTATCAGATGCTGCTCCTGCCACTGCTCAGGGAGAGGAGTCCTTCCCCTACTCCAGCATGGGGTCTCTTCCACAGGAGACAGTTTTCCATTAACTTCTCCTATCTGAGTCCATCCCACAGGCAACAGTTCTTCAAAAACTGCTCCAGCATGGGTCACTCTTCCATGCAATCCTTTGGGCACAGCCTGCTCCAGCATGGGTCCCCCAGAGGGTCACAAGTCCTACCAGGAACCCTGCTCCAGAATGAGCTCCTCTCTCCTTAGGTCTGCAGCCTGCTCTTTGGGTTCAAAGTGTTCTTTAAGGGATCCACCTGCTCTATTGTGGGTTTGTTCCATGGGCTGCAGGGGAATTTCAGCTCCAGCACCTGGAGCAGCTCCTGCTCACTCCTCCTTTGCTGACCTTCCTGTCTGCCGGGCTGTGCCTCTCACATATTCTAGCCCCGTTCTTCTCTGGTCACAATTACATTGGTGCAGTAACTTTTTTTTACTTCTTAAATCTGTTATCACAAAGGCATTGCTGTTGTTCCTGATTGTCTCAGCCCTGCCCAGTGCAGGGTTCATCCAGGAGCTGGCTGGCATTGGCCTTGCCTGACATGGGCCAAGCTTTTGCGCCACCCCTGTAGCCAGCCTGCTACCAAAACCTGGCCACACCCCCCCCATACACTTGTCAAAAAGGTTCTTTGCTGTTTGTATATAGTGTGATAAGGATTGGGTCTTTGAGGTTTAATATGAATGAAATAGAAACAATTATCCCAGATACGTTCTTAGACCTCTTTATTGAAATTAGCATAGAGAGATTAATTCTTTTTCTGATCTTGGCAATGTTGTGGAGTCAAAATAGCTGCATCTGGGGATCTCTTACTGTAGAACAGCAAGAACAAATTGGTCAATCCTTGTGTAAATAAATTGCCAGGAGAATGATTTTGAAGTGGATCTCAAACTGTCCTTTACCCAGCATCTGTGTATCTCTGATGTTGTATGTCACCCTTCATAATCCGCATAATTTCCACTCCTTCACGATCAGTACAACATGACTTCTGTTTGTGAGCCTTGAGTACCGAAGTCCTGTTTCTGCAGATGTGCACCCCAGCAGCCTTATGAACTTGTGTACTCCCAGTGTTGCAGTGTCTGGGTCACAGAGTCTGTCCTTGGGGGTGCTGGACACTTCGTCCCCCTCAGGAAGCCATGGCAGTAATTCCAGCTGCAAAGCTGTGCTTGTCATTCTGTGTGCTTCTTTTTCTCAACACAGGCGCTTTGACTACCGTCCAAAAACGGATCCTTACTGCCAAGCTCGCTACACCTTCTGTCCCACTGGCTCTGCCATTCCAGTTATGAAAGAAGAGGATGTCATTGAAGTGTATCGATTACAGGCTCCAGTATGGGAGTTCAAGTATGGGGACCTACTAGGACATTTGGTAAGGTGATTTTTTAACAAAGTAATAGTGACAAATTCAGCAGAATTTAACAGCAGGTGTCAAGAATGGGAGCCGTAAAGTTGGGATATGCTTGCATGGAAGAATATTAGAGCACACAAGCTAGGCTATCTATAGGAAGGGTACTCGAAGAGCACAATTTCAAACAAAATGTACAGGATTTAGCTCAGCTAAAGGTAAGAGCATGAACAGCATCATTGGTGGGTTTGAAAATGTTCCCCCATGTAGCTGCATGATGAGTGCTTTGTATACACACATCATTATATCTTGGATGACTTTTCTTCTGTGCTATTACAGCGTCAAGAAAATAATTTTATTGGTCCCTTTATATCAGATAAAATAATTTCTTGGTGTATTAGTTTTTCTCTCGTTAAAAACTCACATATTTGCTTGGACATTGGTATCTGTCAGAAGCAGACAGCCAGCTGGTCAGAACACTGGATCATGAGGAGTTGATTGCTTTTACAGTTCTTTTTTTGAGTGTTATGATCATTATGGAATTGAAGTGTCCATTCATGCAAGTCTCATATTAATGCAAATATGAAGTCTCAGCTTTAGTAATATTTATAGTTACAGCAGTAGCAAAATTAATCTTCAAAGCATGATTCCTAATTAATAAAGAAATGTTAGTGGATCAAAACCAAGCACAAAGAGTCAAAAATGGAAATAGATTCAAATATTGTTATCTCAGTTGTTAACTAAGTTTGGATTTATGTTTTTACTGTACAGCTTTTAAATGAAGTACTTACCTCATTAGTTTTATGGCATTCATTAGCAAGATCTGGTTTTGGTAACTTGGTTCTGCTCTTTATTTCTCTGATACCCCCATGAAGTTAAGGATTCAAAAGTCAGCTTGAGTCTTGATGATGAGCTCCCACTGAGTATTTGCCTCCAAGTGACAGAATTTACAATGGATGAATAGACAACCACTAAGACAGCATGATGCTCTGATGAAAGTATGTGTGTCATGCAGTCTGGTGTGCTGTGCTTCAGTGTTACTGAGTCCAAGATGTTATAAGAACTCCCTCCTCTCTTCTCACCCTGTTACACAACAGCTCCTCAGCATCTTAACCTTCTGTACAGGTCAAGTTGTTACGAAATCAAAGTTTTGGTTTGGTTCTTTGTTTTTTTATTTTCCAGAAAATTATGCATGATGCTGTGGGTTTCAAGAGCTCTCTAACAGGCAAAAACTACACAATGGAGTGGTATGAGCTCTTCCAGCTTGGGAACTGCACATTTCCACATCTGCGGCCTGGCATGGATGCGCCATTCTGGTGTAACCAGGGAGCTGCCTGCTTTTATGAAGGAATAGATGATGCACACTGGAAGGCAAATGGAACTTTAGTTCTTGTGACCACAATATCAGGTAGATTTTAGATGCTTTGGATACTGTTAATACAAAATATAGAGTTAGCCTTGTCTTTTGTAAAGCAGTATCTTTTAATTTATGTTATGTAGGTTATTTGCAGTGTTAGTCAATGATGCTAATTTCAAACACTCTCTTGAATACAGAAGGTGGCATGAGGCTGTTGCCTTTCGAACAATTCACACTGGAGAGTTGTTAAGTGAGAGTCATTTGGTGTTGCTCTACAAAAACACTTGAGTCTCTTGAGTGTAAAAATAGCAAAACAGCTTATACAGAGTCATTATGGATTCTTTTCACATGGCCTCACCAAAACAAAATCTTCTATTGTGAAGTGGCAGATGACTGCTGAGATAGAAAAACTGTTGAAAACATATTCATTACTGAGCAAACAAGGCATATTTAGAAACAGTATCAAAGTTATAAAAATATTAATCTCTATTTCTGTCCCACTCATTATGTGTCCTAAAAACTGTGAAAATGTCCCCAGTAATAGCTCTCTGTCATATGTTGTAGAACAAACCTAGGCCTTACACCTCAAAATACATAGTGATTACTAGAAGAGTTTCCTGGTATATACTGATCACTGCAATCCTAAAGTAAAAAGGTCATTCAAATAAATCTGATTGATTGCTCTAGCAATGGAGTAAAAGACTTACAAAAAAAGTTCACTGAGGCCTTGGAAAGTTAACATTTTGTGTGACCAAAACTACTTAGTTTCTGAAGTTGGTGTTGTGTGCAAGACACAGTGGAGAGGCATTTTACAGCTCGTGTGACGTGTTCTTTTGTGTGTGCCCACTTTCCCCCTTAGTAGCTTTGCTGGCCCCAGTCTCTGCATAATCTGTCCAGCACTGCTAAGAAATTCTAGGCAGTTCTTTAAACAAGGAAGCAAAGTGGAGCTGCTTTCCTGTGAGTTTCTTGTTCGTGACTGAAGTATTTGATGCCTGATACAGTTGGATTCTTTTGTATGAATACCAAGCTAAAATTTTTTCATATAGCTGGGGAACTTGTCATGCTTCCTCTCTCTGTGGATTATTTGATGTCCAAGAAAGGTGAGGTGCTTTGTGGAGGCACTGTTACAGTCCTCTTCACCTCTCTCACTTTCCATTTCCATGAAACTTTTAAGGAAGCAGCATCTCTGAGAGTTTTCAGTTTTCTGAATTTCACAATAACTTTCAGATTTCTAGTCAAAGAGCATAAGTGGATGCAAGCACAGACGAACAGCATCATGAGCTGAATATCCTCCCTTCAGAGAGCTGGTAAAAAGCATCCCGTCTTAGTGGTCTTACATCCCACTCATAATTTGGCTCAATTCAGCTTTGCCAGCTGTGGAGTTGCTGAATCAGCAGGGTGTCTCAGTCTGCATCTCTTTTGTGAAGAGACATGAAAATTTCTGCTCTGCATTTTTGAGTTTAGTTAAAACTTGAAGTGCAGAAATGTCTGTTGGTCTGGTGAGCATTTTGCCAGCATCTCTTGTAGACTGTACTACCTCTGCCCTGTTTGTCTACACAGATAAAGCAAAATGAGAAGTGTCACGATTCTCTGATGTTTGAGTGTAAATGTAAATATACATGTAAATGTAGTTTATTCAGTGGGTTATCCCTTGCCCCTCCAACCTAAGTCTTGTGTCTGTGTATGGTGAGGTAGTGTAGGTAAACTTTTGCAGGGGAAGAGGTGAACCTTGAAATAGATAGAACATATTTTGAATCCTGCATTTGTTATCTCATGTCTGCAATACTTATTTTCATCTCTTACAGGAGCCATGTTTAATGACATGGCACAATGGGTGAAATACGACAATGAGACTGGCATTTACTACGAGACCTGGACAGTTCGTGCAAGTCCTGACAAAAAGTCAACGGTGTGGTTTGACTCTTATGAGTGCTCCAAGTTCATACTGAGAACCTACCAGAAGCTAGCTGACTTAGGAGCTGTATTTAAGAAGATACAAACAAACTATACAAGCATAATTTTATTCAGTGGAGAACCTATTTATTTGGGGAACGAAACATCTATTTTTGGACCACAAGGAAACAAAACACTGGCAGCAGCTATAAGAGACTTTTACAGTCCGTTTAAACCTCATCAGAGTGTTAGAGAGTTTTTTGTGGATATTTTCAAAATAATTGATCATGTTTTCTTGAATCATCAGTTTTACCTCTTCTACAACTTGGAATATTGGTTTTTACCTATGAAATCCCCTTATCTCAAAATAATTTATGAAGAGGTCCCTTTGCCTGTTGGAAGCAAAGCATCCTTTGGTGTATGACTACCTACTGAAGAACAAAACTTGCCTTTATGGCAGAATATTCTTAAGGATTTCAGAGCGCTACCATGATGGTGTTAAAGAGTTGTATGTGCAACTGCTGACTGTAAAAAACTGTATTGGGAAGGCTTTGCTGTACCAGGTGAAAGAGTGTGCATTTGTGTTCTTACTACCTGTATAACACATTGATGAACGCTTCAGCATCTCTGACCTGGCCAGCTTCTGTGTAACCATGGCCCCCTGCTGCCTGCAGGGAGACTGCAGTGGCTCCTCTGGCTGAGCTCGGCAGTGTCAGAGGGGGAATGGGGAGGCAGCTACCTGCTGTGGGCTCAGGTGCTCTCCACATGCATGGCCACGTGGCAGCAGATGGCACCTGGCCACCAACAGAAGTGGGACACAAGTTACAAGGACTAACTTGCTCAATATGAATGTCTTGATGTGTCCAGTTCTTCCAACATGTGCCTTGCCCTGATGTTCCTGTAGCTCTTTGGTTTGTACAGCTGGGACCTATGAACTATACTCTGGTATTCTGGGGCAGTGAATGTACTGGGGGATGGCATGGGTGATGCTTTTTCACCACTTTGCTTCCTTCAACTGCACTGTAAACACAATACAGATGGCTCTTCTTCAGATTCACGTGTGTTCTGTGGCACAGATAAAAGCCAAACTGCCTGTTTTGATGTCGACTCAAACACAATTGCAGTGTTCTACCAGTCTGTCTTAAAGTCTACTTGAGGCTTCAGTTGGGTCAGCTTCATAGAACTTGTGTATATTCCTTTCAATTTTTTTAAAAAAAGCATAGAAATCTTAATAAGAAAAAAGTAATGACAGCTTGTGGGGCATTGACATTGGAGTTAAAAATCCATGCTTGTCACAGAGCTGCCTCTAAAATGTGACTGCAGCCTCTTGCTGGCAGTGATGTTTGCAGTAGTGGTGCTGTGAGTCCTGTTCCAGGCTCAGCCTAGAGTACTTTGTAACTAGTTAGTTCCCTTTAAACCCAAGGGACCAAAGAGGAACACTGGCTTTCTGGGAACTACCGTGGTGCCTGCACACAGAAAAACCACAGCTGCAGCAATGTAATCATCTCCAAGTGTTCACTGCTCACTTTGATTTTGTTTTTAAAACTAGCTGTGGAATGAATAGTGCTCCTGCAGAGGTTATTGCTGTCTTGTGGCCAAGCAGGAACACAGGAACTCAACTCTGCAGTTTCATTTGGCTTGAGCTAAGCTAACAGCCAACTGCAGTCAGAGGAGAATACACAGTGCTTGGATTCAAATAAGAATGGCATAAAATTACTGTTGTATTGAGAAAGTCACTAAAATTAATTAGTAGAATTGCATTATCATGTAATGGGATGAGCGTGAGAGGTAATGGGAAAGGAATCAGGATGAGCACACCTCTCTTCAAGCTGCTAATTCCACTGTTAAGTGAAAACTTCACCTTTTGCCTCAGACTGAAAGACTTCAGTCTTTTTAGCCAAAGTCATAGGTTCATGTGACTAAGCTCATCTTTGGATTAAGATACTGTCATGGTTTCACCCCAGCCAGCAACCAAGCACCACCTGGCACTACCAGGAAGGTAATCCAGGAGGCTCTAGGGAAGTCAAAGGGGCTGCAGCAAGCCTGTCAACAGAAGTTGCATTCTCATTGATGCATGTTTTTATGACTTTGAAACCCTCAGTGTTGTTAAAGTCACAGTTATCTTCCTAGGAAAAAGCTTCAATATCACAAACCAGCGTTCAAAGCTCTGAAGGGGAAACAGGATCACAGAACCAAGCCCATAGATCACACTGCCAATGATGTGGGGATTCCTCCATGCAGACACACGTGTCTGTTTCACACTTTGAACATTATCCTCAGTTTAAAGGTACCAGTTGTCAGTGTAGAAATTGCCCTTTATGTAACATACATGAATTCCTTCTGAGGCCAGTATTTATTCCTTCTGGGCACAGGGGTTGGAGAGAAAGCTCTCGCTTTCTTTGTGCCTCTCAACTTGGGGGGGTTGTGTGTTCATTAATTTTTCAAACTTAATGCACAGCTGGGTGGGAATAAACACCACCAGTACAAACTGAGTCCTGGAAGAGATGCTATCGTTGCAGTTAAACTGGAATCACTGCCCAGGAATGAGCTGAAGTTTTCAAGTGCAGTGCTCTCCTGTAGGCAGAATCCATAATCCTTGAGTTGGGCCTACAGAGTTAGATCCAAAAAACCACAGATGTGATGAATAGGCTAATTCTGCAAAGTTCCAACAAGCCCAGAATAGATCGATAAAAATGACACTTTTATAACTTAGAAAGGAAGTGTTAGCTTCTGTGCCCCTCACAATCTGTTTATGACTTAAAACCACCACCTACTGCCCTCAAACACTTAAGGATGGCCTCCTCCTGAAAGTCACAAAGGGAGCAGAAATAGGTAGGATCTCATCTCATTGCACTCCAGCCAGGTGGTATTAGCACTTGCCCAACAGTAGGAACCAGGGGACTGTCCAAACTGCTAGGCTCAAGGATAAACCTGGCATTGTATCACTGTCACTCAGTTTTTAACTCACACTTTGAATACAGGACTTGTTCATCACTTTAGACCGTGCCTGGTTCTGCTCCCTGCTCTTATGCATGTTGCACTTGAGGACAAAAATACACAATCATTCTGTACTACAATCATTTCCAAGTCGGCACAGTGGTCTAATGCAAAACTGCTGCACTGCCACACCTGTGGGCTGCTTGCGGTTCTAAGTCCCACTTCATTCCAGGAAGCAGATCCTGGCCCATCATCCATCAAGGTCAAATGGAGTGTGCTGTTTGTTTTCCAAAGGGCCGTGCAGTGGAAATAATTGGTATCAATGCCCTCTGCCTTCCCCCTCACAAACCCACCCACAGATGTTCTGGATTAGGAGAGCTGCTGCCTTCAGTATCATAACTTGTAAAACTGGATTCAGAGGTAAGATTTGTTACTGCACACATTAGTTCCTACCCAAAACTCGACAACTGAGCCAACACTGAGTTTTGTTACTCTGAAAATAAGAAATAAAGGTGAACTCAGGGAAAAATGATACATCTATGACACTCATGTTCATGTTTCTAGTGAACTTTGGGATCTGTGGTACTATTTACTGTTTGTGCCATGATGTTTATGCATTTACTATTTATTTGTTTCAACATGTAGAAGGCAAAATAAGACATACAGAATTTGCTCAAAAAGCACTGTAGACTTGCCTGGCAAGTTAATGTTGTAGGTGGATTATTTGAACAAAGGGTGCAGTAATTGATTCAATGCATAAAAACTGTTGATCTCCACTGGAAGGGAGAAACAACTGCTTTTAAGCAGTTTTCTTGTGCTGAACATCTTAATAACTGGTATAATGTGGTGTTGCATTCAGGAATGACTTTTTAAAGTCGGTGCAACAATACAGCCTTCTCGGAGCCAGCCAGTTACCCTGCTGGGGAAGCAGTTCTGCTACAACCAACCCTGCCACCTTCAGTTCCTACTCTGCTCCCCACACCAGGGTCTGACAGAGGCTCTCTATGAGCAGCAGAACGCTGGATTTCAAAGGTGTGAATTCCAGGAGTGAGATCTGGTATTGAGGTTGTGCATTGCCTTACAGTTATTCCCACAACCAACATGTCGGCAGCTTACCTTGCCAGCATCGGGACACCTGCAGTAAAGGTCCAAAGAGGTTTGGGCTCTGTTACTATTAGTATTTCACATTAATTCAGTGAAAACTAAATCCTATTCCCCAGACTACAAGAATTACTCCACCTTTCTCATTCAGGCAGTTCTAAGAGTCAGGTTATAAAAGACACAGAGCTTTTTTACTTTTACGGACTAAATATATTGACACCTTTTGTACAAATAAAAGCAAATTATAGCATTACATTAATTTAACAAATTCTAATACAAAAACCGCATATTTCATAAAATGCAATTTTTAAATCAAAGCTCTACAGAAACATACAACTCCCCTATAAAGATGTCCAGTCCGCTGAGCATTGTTTGCTCAAAATATGGTTATGAACTTAAATACACTCATAAGTGTATTACACTAAGTTATACATTTGGATAAACATGACTGAAATCAGAGATGAAGGAGATCTACTTACTACCAGCAGGGGCTGTACAGCTCAAGTGAGAAGCAGCCACCAGCTAAGCTCAACCCAGCCCACGGGGGCAGCTCTGCCTTGCTGAGGGCTGACCACATCTCTCAAACATGCAGCTGTCTGGCCAACACTTCAGCGTTACCATCAGTAACTGAAGAGAAAATAACTGTTGGCAGTAAGAAATGAAGTCACAAGCCACATCCAGATCACAGGCAGTGCCTTGTGTACATCACTTACAAACTAAAAACTTTCTTTAATAAAACTGATTTATCAAATGTTCAAAACAAATTTTTGCCTATTGTTCTACTTCACCAAGTCTACTCCTTTTGGGTTGTTAAATAGTATGAAATGACAGAATTAGCTGAATTAAAGGTATACAAAAATTATTATCTATCAAACATCCACTTTATACATAAACATTTCTGAAACAGATTTACAGTATACAGTTAGTTTATACAGCTTAAGCAACTGTTCCAACATCATTTCTGTCAAACTGAAAGCAGCCAAAAGGTCTAAGGTTTTGTGAAAAGGTTCTTGGTCAACATTCAAATCTTACCTTTCTCACCTCCCACTGCTCACACCCATGTCATCAGAATAACATTGCTGGGTTCATTTCACAACCATACATTATTCCATCTCACCGTATGCTGCCAAACCGGTTAATGTGCAAGAAAAGCTCATTAACTCCAGTGTGGTTTTAAATACAATGTATCTACATTTTTCCCCAGAATGCTTTCGCTTCCTGAGCTAGACATAAAATACCTTAAAACAGGTTTAGACGCAGATCTGAAACCCCATAAGCAAACGACATTAAAATGCATAGAGGGTGGAAAAAAACCCACACCGCTTTTGGTAGCTCACACTACTGGTCATTAGCGCTCTAAATGTATTTTATATGGATCTAATAATCTGTTGAATAAGGTGGTAAACGCACTACTTTAGTTGACTAAACTTATTATTGTGTATTGCTCTTGCCTTTATGACTTAACAGAATGTGTGTATTTTAAGGGCTACTAAACACTTTTTATAATCACCATTTTGCCATCGAGGTGACTGGATTTAGAAATGCTACAGTCTGCAACAAAAGCATGCAATTTTGGTGGGGTTTTGTTTAGCTTTTTAAAGATCAAATATGATTGTGTCTAATACTACTACTCTAAGTGAAAGAAAAACACCATATTAAAACTGGTATTTTGCAAGTACATTTCAATATTTTAAATAATTTTTATTTCCAAAAACGTTTGAGGTCACTTCTAATGACAAAGAATAAATCTAAAACAGAAAGTTGAATTTTGTTTGGATGAAAACAGGTTTTGGAGCTGTGAACTCTGTTTTTGGTTCTTAAGTTCCAAAACAATTTTTGAAAGAAAAATTAATTTTTGAATCAAACCATTAATTAACTTGCAGCAAAATCTCTATTATTAAATAAGCTTATACAGAAAATTACAACATGGTAAGCTTGGGTTTAAGGTGCTACTCCATTCGCCCTGGAGTCTTTTAAGGACTTTACCAAGTGGGCATCATGTCTGGGAACCAGACTCTACCAAGATGCTTTGAAACTTCCCAGTGAATCTGCTCTAAGCTGTATTTCTGATCAGGAATCAAAACTTCCTCCATTATAGAGAGCTGAGAGAGGCGACCGCCACACATCTTCACAAACTCAACAAAGGCACTGCAAGAGACTTCACATTCTCCGAGGCCCACGGCCGACAGGTACTTGCACCGCTCGGCGATGCAGATCAGCTCCTCGTCCAGCGGCCGTAATCCATTGGCACACACCACCAGTTCCACCAGCCGCGGGCACGTCATCCCAACGCGGCCCAGCACGTCCTTGCTGACCGACCTCCCGAAGTACAGGTGAGTGACAGGTATCTCGTAACGAAAGAACGGGTCAAACTCCTCCTCATACAAGAAAAAGTACATGACTAGATTCACTTTAGGAGAATGCCTGATGAAAGCGTCCCAGCTGCTCTTCTGAATCGTGTGGAACTGAGTCTGTCCGGGATTTTCACTGACAACATCAATGCGCAAGTGTTCTAACCGGACGTGTTTCTCAGAAGACAGAGCGAGCAGCAGCTCATCGCTCAGCAGGTGGTAGTTCAGCGCCAGCTCACGCAAGCCATGGCACTGGTCGGCCACACAAAGGATACCTGCGAGAGGAGAACATTATGCAAGGCGTTACACAGACAAAGGCACTGATGACTGAACAAGACACAGGAGGGAATTTGCTCGTGTGTGTCAGGAGGGTGCGATGGGCACCTGTTTCAAACGTGCAACCAAGACCTGAAATCAAAACCAAACCATACTGGACACACTTTCACAAGCAGCGTCTTGAGCCTTCTTTGTACCAACATGTAAGACAGACACACACAATGTGACTACTTCTGTTTTGCTGGGAATCATAAAGAACTGAACAAATACATAAACAGAAGTGTCAAATATATAAAGAGCATATTTTGACTGTTCTACCCTGATGTAAGACCATATATTCAACCTCATTTTTGTAAAAGGTCCTTAGTCATGATAAAAGTATTTTCTTAGCCAGCTCTGGAAGAACTGCTGACAGCTCTGTGGCTGACAAAGCATCTGTGAATGAAATTTGTCATCTGAAGAAAGCAAATGTAAAGCAAAAGTAAAGTGAATGCTAATTCACTAGAGAAGCTGCTGCTGTATTTGTTTTTTCTAGGAAAGTATAAATGCTTAAATTTGGAAAAGCTACAGCAAAAAAAAGAGGCAAAACACTAGAAATTTGGAGCAGTAATTTCTAGAACAGCAATTTTCAGATGACTCAATATGACCTGCTGCTCACAGAAGATAAAAACATTAAAAAGAGAATCCGGGTCAGTCTAAGGTTTCCACTCATACTATTTGTAGATACAAGCAATGGCATTATACTGCTAACAGTACTGAAAAAAATAAAAAAGCACTAAGAACAGCATACAGTCCTCTGCATTTCATGTGACCCAGAAAACTGCATGAAATGTAGGATACGGCCTTTCCATTAATAGAGGGGATGAGAACATAGCATTTAACATGGAACTGAAAACCCTGAGCTCAATACACTGTAGTTCTGAAGCAACAGGAAGAAATTCAGAAAACAGCAGTTATTTTAAAGTGCAGCTATTAAGCTTAAGATAATCCTATACTGAGCACAGAAACACTTCCTTAAAAAAAAAAAAAAAAATCACTGCAAGAACATTGCATGAATCAGAAGTGTTACTGTGATCACTCTCTAAGGAAGCTCAGACACGTTTCTTCAGAATACCTACGTCTGTTGAGATATAAAGTATTTTAGGCAGTTTCAAGATACATATACATTTTCTCATCTTGAAAAAGTTTGTTGTCCTGGCTGCCATCCTTCCACAATCTTTGTTAACTTCAGGGGTACATTATGGACCAGTGTAATGCAAAAAGGGAAGAGCTTGGGTTTGGCTTACTGTGATTTCTATGGGTCCAAAACTGGATATGCACAGTCTGTCAAGGCAATTATGCATCCTACATACAGAACTGACAATGAGTAGAGTGTAGACAGCTACGAGAGGGCCTGCCTGGAGCTCATGTACTTCACAGAACACCCCTAGGCACTGTCTACACCTTTCTGTCGCTGAGAGGTAAATGGCTCTGCTCTCTGACCTTACTGCACAGTTACATCAAAAAAATCCCTGACCCATGATGTCCCTGATGCAGGCACGCCTGACACCTATTCTGCTTCCCAACTCCCACTCCAAGAGAAGCAGCCCTCCTATCCCCATGCCACAGCAGAAACATCACCTTTACAGGAAGACTTTCCATTCCCTCTGTTCCAACAGTTACTATTTCAGAGCAGAAACAACAAAGAAGAACATCACTGCCTTTGTTTCTCCAGCTCAAATTCAAGCATGCCTCTTAATCTTTGCACAGTAACTTAGAGCAATTCACTGTTTGATATCAATCTTTTTCCTTCATTTCTGCAGTAGTGGAGTCTCTCTTGCTCTACTTTCATTACTCTTACCTGTTCTTCACTAAAGTTTCTTGAGAACTGACCTAGTAATGAACATTCCCCCCTCCTCCAATCTGAAGACATTTTAACTGCATCTGTAAGTAGTAATTAGTTTTGCAAGTCACAGTCCTTTTGGTTCAATGAAGTTTTTCCACATTTATAGCAGCCTGCTAATTATAATATTCCAATTACAAAAAAAAAAAAAAAAAATCCAGGCCACATTTTCCATCAAGAGTCTCATTTTTGCAGTCTGCCTGCTCCTGAAGCCAACTATCCACATACCAGCTTCTTTCTTTTGCTCCACTTGGTGGGTTGTCCCTCCCTGGACACCAAAGGTGTGCAGTTACTCCCTTCCCCAGCTGGGCAGGGGAGAGAGAATACAATCAAAAACTCGAGAGTGAAGATAAGGGCGACAGGGAGAGATCACTCACCAATTACCACCACTGGTAAAATGGACTCAATTTGGGGAAATCAGTTTATTATCAATTGAATCAGAGTAGGTAATGAGAAATAAAACTGAATCTTAACACACCTTCCTCTCACTCCTTTGTTCTTCTCAGGCTTAACTTCCTCATGATTTTCTCTACCTCCTTCCCTCCCAGCAGCATAGGGGAACAGGGAATGGGGGCTGTAGTCAGTTCTTCAGACACTGTCACTCCTTACTCCTAAGGGGGAGACCCCTCACACTTTCCCAGCTCTAGCATGGAGTCCCTCACATGGGAGCAGTCCTCCACAAACGTTTCCAGCGGGAGTCCTTCTCAGACTGCAGTTCTTCACAAACTGCTCCAGCGTGGGTCTTTTCCAGGGTGTGCAGTCCTTCAGGAATAGACTTCAGTGTTCCCCACACGGTCAATTCCTGCCATCAAACCTGCTCCAGGCATGGGCTTCTCTCTCAACATATGCTTCCAAGAGACTCTTCCAGCACAGGCTTCCCACAGGGTAACAGCCTCCCTCAGGCATCCACCTGTTCCAACATGAGGTCCTCCACAGGCTGCAGCGGCACAGCTGCCTCACCATGGTCTGCACCACGGGCTGCAGGGGAATCTCAGTTCTGACACGTGCATCAGCTCCTGTCCCTCCTTCTTCACTGACCTTGGTGTCTGCAGAGTTGTTTCTCTCATGTATTCTCACTCCTATCTCCAGCTGCAATTTCTTTCCTGCAATACCTTTTCCCCCTTCTTAAACAGGTTATCCCAGAGGCGCTACCATTGTCACTGATGGGCTTGGCCTTGGCTCTGTTGGACATGGGGAAGCTTCTGGCAATTTTTACAGAAGCCACTCCGGTAGCCCCCACACTGCCTCACAAAACAGTGCCATGCAAACCCACTGCATCCACTTTTTCTACATCTAAAGGCACACCCATAGCTGAATTAAGCAATTAAACTCTCCTACTATTTGCTTAGCACTCCCTGGTTTTGTTAGTAATGCATCTTAGCCCAATCTATTCATCTTCCAGGAAGGAAAATATTAGTTGCGCTCCATAAACAAGCACAACCATTTCTTACCCATTGTTCCTTCAATTTACAACCATGCAAGATACATCAATGAGAACACACCCATCTCTCCTCCCAAATTACCAAGGGTATGATGTTCCAATGAAGCCTTCTAGCAAGGATTGTCCACAAACCAGCAAAGTCTGCTAGAGCTGACAGGTTACTCTTTGATCCGAGTCCAAGGAAATGACTCTCTCTGCCTAGCTACAAATTACTGCTGAAGCCTCCTCTTGACACATTACAGCTCTTGCACTTCTCAGACACAAGGATTTTCAAAAATCAATTTTAAGTTGGAAAAGCCAGTCCCTCAAGCCAATTTAAACAATCTCCATCTATGATTAGAAAGCTTTGGAGGAGGCAATACTGCAGTTAACTCTATGAACACTTCGCTGGACCAGGCTGCTGCAAAACATCAGTACTGCATTTCCAAGACTTCTTCATACAAAACCAAACACAAGGTTTTGTCTGAGAGCTACAATTGTAAAAGGTATTAAATTTGTTCTGTTTGTTATCACTACAATAACATCCTCTGCAAGAGAACTGCTTTCCCCTTTCAGGAATCCTGCTGGTGAATTTGAAAGATAATAAATCTAGCATTTACAGCTGAAATATATTTGCATGGAGAAAGTTATGGTGTTATGTTTCTGTAATTTCTATTCATCCTCAGAAGAGGAATCATACTAAGTTACCAGCATTTCATTTACAATTCCTCTTCCATTTCTCAGTGGAAAACTCTAAGTGTTAAGATGATGGGGTGTGAATAAATCTTAAACTGCTGCGCATCGTGGAAGTCTACCACAAATGTTAGTTCTGTGAACTTCAACAATATTGAGTGATTTCATTCTGGTATGAGCTGGCTTCATGGTTACAGACACACTTAAGAGTGTTAGAGAAGTACATTTGGTGACAGTAGAAGTTTTGCACAGCTCAGTCTCATCTCTCCTTTGTGATGCTGTCTGCAGTTATTCTCCAGAAATTACTTTATTTCAGAATGACTAAACCAGCATCTTCCTAACCTAAGGCATGGCAACAGTCAAAACCCACACATAACAAAGTATGGAAAAGAAACTCCTATTCCAAAAAAGCTTAATTGCATTGGAATACTTTGTCTTTGCACAAATAATGCACAATCAATTTGATATATTCTCATTAAGTTCCACATGTAGTTAACTATTTGCCTATTTACAACACACATGCACTATTTTATTATTATCCCAGTAGTCACTGTGAAGTGGTAGGATAGATGGATTGGCCACCAGCTGAAAGTACTTTATTCACAGACAGTTGCTGGTAATCATCCCTCCCTCTTAACTCCAACCCTATTTTTTCAGAGAAACTGGTTTCAGGCAGAATTTAATGCACACATTAAAAAATCCCAACCAACCAACAAATCCCAAACAAGCTAACTCCTGTTAGTAGCTCACCAGCTGGAGAAACATGAGGACAACTGCTCATTTTCAACAGTTTGAGAGTGTCGCTGTTGTTAGCCACCAGAACCTTGAGAGATGGATCATCTACTGGTGTGTCATCAATCTTCAGTGAAGAGAGGGATTTAGAGTTCACAAACACCACTGTCAGTGCAGAAATAAAGTGAGACTGAAAAAAAAAATATTTAAAATGAAAGAGTAGTATCTGAAGTAAAAACCTCACTGGTTTTACACTGTACACAGCAGCCCTAGTTTTTACTTCTTGACAGAATTCATTGAAAAAGCATTCTTTTGGTATTGCATAATTAAAAAATAATACTAAAACTGACATTTTTTAGTAGAGGAAGTGTAATGATTTTTTGCTATTCATTTATGAATTGGGCAAATCAGAATATATAACATTAGATGTTAATCAAGAACCTGACCTTGGAAAATCCACTTCACAAATTTAAATCTACAGAAAGAACACAAGCAAAAGGCCTAAAAGCCCTAATTTTGAGGATTTTTTTTTTCCATGTCCTTTGAGCAGATGAGGCAAGTCGCACTCTAAAAGAAGAATCTTCTAGAAGAGGAATTCCCACATGGCAAGTTGTGCTGCACTGGTGAAATGCAAACAATCCCGAGTGTTTGTATCCAAAGCCAAATGGCTCCTGCCTGCCTATCACCCATACTTGAGCATTCAGGATTTGGATGGATTTCTAGGAAAGCTAACTGGAGTGGTCCAAACAGAGCCAAGGAGCAGGAAGTCAATTACTTACTGAATAAGCAGTGTAGATAAGTGCTCAGCATTTTTGCATAACCTCTGAAACTTATCATTAAAGACAGAGCCCTAGGAACCTGAATTTGAGAAACACAGACTAAGGAGCAGATACAGCAGTGACTGCAGAAACCACTGGTAGTATTAAGTGAACCAACTGGTTCATCTTCATGATTTCTTACTGACTGACCAAATAGAAGACTTGAAAAAAAGTATTTTCTTCATGTGCTACATTAAGTATCTTAAAAAAATTGTCGTGTTACTTGGATTTCAAGCATGTTTCACTCTGAGCCACAGGCACAAATACTGAATACAGTTATGTAAGAGAAGGCCTGGCAACAATATTTGTTCACTCTTAGGTGATATATTTGTGATTTTTGATAAAACTGTCACACAATTAGATTTAGAACAGGACTTAACTGCTTTCACATTTACACACACTTTCAAAGTCAGTTCATGCAAATGGAAACAAGAAGTTCAACTCAGAACCTTTATGTACTTAGGCTTTAGGGACCACTCCAAGTATCCTTACAGTATGCTGCTTATATATATGTACAGAAGAAAAGATGCTTTAATATTATTTCAACTCTGTATTATGAGAGTTAGTACTGTGGTTTTATTCTCTGTATTTAGAAAAAGAAGGCTGTTAAACAGAAAGGCAAAGAAAGTTAACCACACTTATAAAAAAGGTAACTTGAACTTTCCAGTTTGAAGAGCTAATGGGAAACAGGCAATATCCCAACATGTTAAAGCTGGTCTTTTCAGTATTGCCACATCCGTAGTCTGTACTGTATGATTCTTTAAAAGATTCTACTGACCTAGAATGTACTTTGTGAAAAGACAGGCAACACAACTCTAAATACGAGTTACAGATATCTGCCACATGTCAGGCCACTTGACAACAAAAAAGCACCGATGAAGATAATGCCAAGTAGTTCAGACTTCCTATACATTCTGATAAAAAATCACCACTCTCAAAAAAAGCCCAAAACCACAGTAAAGTACGAACAATTTTCCAAATTAATTCATCTTTGTCTGCTTTTCATCTAATGGACCTGTCACTAACAGCTTCCCACAAGAATTCAGTCATGGCCAAATTCAATACTTTAGTTTCACTACTTGTGCCTTATGCAAGTGACAAAACTATTGAGATTGTAAACACCAAAAGGCAAATTATCCTTAGAGCTAATTTTGGCTTACTTTGAATCTATTTTTTTAAAGGCCAAATGTGAACTTATTGAGAACAAAAAAAGGAAGCCTGTGCTTTGTAAGCCTTGAAGCTGAATAAGAACATAGCATGAACAATTACAAGTAATTACTCAGCAAGCTGGACATGACCTTAATATATCCCTCCAGTGAAAACTAAGAGAGTTAAAGCAGCATTCAGATTAATAAAGAAAACAATAAGAAAGAGCTGAAAGCACAAAGTATTTTTAACACACAGTGGATTGTTTTCACTACATTCAGGTTTTCTTATCATCACACCTCAAAAAACATCAAAAAAGGAAAAAAATCAGAGCAAAACTAGTTAAATATCTGAAAAGCCCCTTTGAAAACTATGGATTAAAATTATATATTCAAGAGAGCTACATGATGTGGCAGTGACCACTGCAAGGATAATTACTGATAACCCATCTGTAGCTAACTTTACCTGAAGCCTACTTCCTTTCCCGAGGCTGTCTCTAGCTCCTCCTTGTCCTTACTGCCATCACATCACTGAGATCTAGCTAACAGTCTATTCATATCTGGCCCTTCACAACCATTTCCCTGCTCCTTAGCAATAGCACACTTCCACCTCACTAGCAGGAATGCTTCTCTAGAAGCACATGCAAGAGATTTGTTGTCTTCCAGATTAAATGCCTTCTAACAATATCTGATTTTTGGTAATCATGCAAGGTAAAAATCTTGACTGAAAATTTCAGAACTACAGTGCACTTCACCAAGGACGCCGATGCTTGACTGCATGACATGAAACCCTGCAAATCGTGATCCTATTTCTTTCTGAAGAGATCGTGTAAGCCCTATGGCAAGTCCACATGGGTAAAACTCTACCACTCATTTAACTGTAATTGTCTCCTAAACAAACCCCACAATACAATCACACAGACCTGAACTGCCCAAGCTCTTCATTTGCACCATGCAGCTCAGCACTATGTTGAGGTCAACAGACAGAAGATTTGAAAGAACAAGGTCAGGCCTACGTTCTCACATGATTCAGAGACTGAATGGAACTTTATATATCCATCATTGTGCATATCAGCTCCTCCCTTTATTAGAGACCAGACCACTAAAACTCTTCTTTAACCAAGATTCATATTCCTACAACATATTCCTACACCAAACACCGCAATACTTTGCAATAGAAAATAAACATAATAAAATACCTTTGGTAAATCCATGAAGCTTGGCCGGGCAGTTGAAATTAGCCCAAGTGTTTTCAGAGAGCAATTCACAAGCTGTGATAAAATATCACAAGCTGCTTCTGCAGATTCCTTGCTACTGTCCACCTTAAAACAAAATGAATTTCGTGTTCAGAAAGCACTGCAAATACACTCTTTAACTTTTTTTTTCACTTTACCTTCTGAAATGCAATATCGAAAAAAACCCTCATCGTGAATCAAATCATCAATGTTATTCTTTATTCCGCCAAAAAGTATGAACCAAAAATCCAAGACTATTTGCCACAAATTTACTACTCTTCTAAACACTTTGGTAAAATATAGCATGGTGAGGGGCCAGCTAAACAGTTTGTTCCAAGATACTCATTCCGCATCAAATAACAAGCAAGTGAAGGGTCCAGAACCTGTTCAAATTCCTCTTTACATTCCTCCTTACCAAAATCCAAGAATTTTATAAATCCTTTACTATGTGCAAAAGCCACTTCTTTTTACAGTGGCTCAGTTCATAAAATTGAGCTGCTGGAGAGTTAAGTGCATTATCCTATGAACCTGTATGACTGGCCCTTCACTGTTAAAACCACAAAAGATACAATGGACACTCAAAAAAACCCAAACCAAACAAACCAACACAAACCCAAAAACTTTCATTAGTCAGGCTGCTACCTGACCAAATCATTTAGTGTGTCTCCACTGGTCTTCCCCTGACACTCATATGTGCTTTCTGAGTAACTCCTTATGTACAGCAGCAATGACAGCTTTGCAAACCTACAGAAGAACAGCATAAAGCCTGATCACAGGATCAAGTTTAACTCCACCAAAAGCTTTGGCAGCAAGAGATTAAGCCCAATGAACGTTCTTTTTCTCCTCAAACGCAAGCTGAAAAACCTTGATTTTCAACAATCTCATCCTTCTCTGCTTACAATAAACACCCCTCTTGTTTTCAGCCTTTACAGAGGAACAGCTGAGTGTTACACCCACTTCCTTGTGTATTCTGCAGCACTGAGGACAACTGAAGCAACACAGGAAAGAAATGATGGATCACCTTACAAGCAAAAGGCACCCAAAATTTATTGGGTGTAAAGCAACACAGACAGGAGATAAGACACTGGAGGTCACTCCACTATAGCCCTAGGTTTTCTTTATTTGGATGCTGATAAACACCCTGCAAACCTTGTGGTGACAGTCTGTATCTGCTATTGCAAGCAAGCAGTAGCAATATATATGATCAGGCAGAGGTGACTCAGCTACTCACATGCTGATGATTCCAGCATTAGAACTGCCTGATCTCAGAAACAAGCATGCTGAACTTGCTGCAGAACACATTTCCTTTCCAAATTTCTCACACGGCTGATGCATATGCAGCCATGAGATTCACAACATCCTTCCAAAACACACTGGTATGTAACCCCACATTAAAGGTTTTCATCTGCTGAAAATAATTCCACAGTGTGAACAAAACCAATTCTCATCAAATGGTATTTCTCAGCCAGGCACAATCAGTACATGCACCATCCTATGCAAATCCCACGTACTTTTTCACTTGAAACACAGTTGTACTGAGTACAGACAACCCAATACAATTTAATATTAAAACTGCTAGTTGATGACGAGTAGAACTGAAGCCACTCTCTGTGCATTAGATGTTTTCTAACCATCAATATAAGAGCCAAGTACCTACAGGATGTGAAATGGGGAAATGCTCAACTTATGCATCCTGACTGAACTTAATTCTGAGGCAGTAACCCACACATGTAGTTGTATCAGAACTATTTCTGTCCACTTCATGAAGCAAAATTTTAAGCAACTAAACCGCTACAAAAAAACCTCAAAAAACCCAAACCCAACAAAAAAACTCACAAAAATAGCCCCATAACAAAAAAAAATCAAAAACAAACCAATAAAGGACCCACAAAAACAGACAACTCCAAACAAACCACACCAACAACCAAAAAAATTCCCATCTAACAGAAATAAGACAATGAAAAAGTACGTTCAGTACTATTATTCCAAGTTTTGGTCCTGAAAATATACCCAAACAAATTAATTGGGAAGTAACCTCCATGTCTAAGTGTCCATTTAGAGAATACATTTCCTCGTATAGTAAGCCTGAAAACAAGGCCACTTACCACACTGACAGCTGCCCTATTCCTTTTCGAATAAAAGTTATTTTTACAAAGCCTACAAAATACACTACCTTGAAGCTAACATACTGCAGGTGGTTGGAATGCCTCTTGATTATTTGCTTGATTAGTTCGGGGTGTGTAGTCCTCAGGTTCGATGTGGCTGGCTGATTCAGTTCAAACTCAAAGCACCTCCAGAGATCAGGCATATGAAACACCTGGTTCCAGCTCCTGCAGACCTGGGATGCATGAGCACGATCCAGAAGTGGCAAGTACTGGAACACCTGCAGGATAATGTCTTGGAGCAGGTTTGCCCAGTCAGGACTCTGCACAACTGTGGTTTTCTTTTCTACAACCTTGTGTCTCTTGGATTCCTTCTCAGTTGTGTCTTCAGATGAACTGCTGTTGGCCTCATTAGTTTTCCTTCCTCGTTTCATCCTACAGAATTTAAAAAAAAATCTATTTATTTTGTAAATGTAAAAGAGCTGAGAACAATATTAATAGAAAACTGCGGAGGTTGAAAAAGGGCATTTTATGCAACAAAACCTTGGCAAGTTTTTTTTTCCTGCCATATATAAAGGAAAAAAAAACCCCAAGTAACAAACCAAAGTGGCAGTCCAGAAATAACACTATCATCTAAACTGATATCTTTAATATTACTTCTTTAATCATTAACAGTGCCAACCCATTTATAACTGTCACTCTCCTTTCAGTGTTTCATTTGTGTGTTTTGAGAACACTTTGAACCTAATTTGTTTTACTGTGTTGTTGATTATTACTTTACTGTTCTACTAATGGAAGGACAATCTTCGAAACAATTCTTTGAACACCAACATAAATACTGCTGCCCCAGTCCTATTTATTAGGTACAACACTTGGAACTGTGGAGATAAAAATCAGGCAAGGAAGTAAATAATTACTGTATGCATGCTTGCAGGCACTGCGTATTGCAGATGTTGTATCAGACCAAATAATTTTTTTCTCAGAGAGGAAGAGTATTTTCTTTTTTAATTAATTTATCTAAAATACATTACTTTAATAGGCCTCTCTTTTAAATCAGGATCCTTGAAAATATATTTCATCAAGTCCACTGGCATGCTTTTATTTTTCAAACTAACTAGTAAATAGGGATTACAGATTTCCAGCAACAGCCTGGAAGTTTTCCACTTTTCCACAAGAAAAAAATTTAGAGAAGGGCCAGAAGAATTTCTTCAAAATTGTATTAAATTCAGCAAGCCTCATGCAACGGTTTGTAGCATATGCTTTTCCCCTAATGACATCACTTAAACAACTTCTACCTTATATTACATTATCAGAGAGAAAAAACATTTACTACTTCATGTATCTGAAATAAATCTAGGGCTCACTGGGTTTTAATCCAGACGTATTCTTTTGTACATGCCATCTTGCAACTGAACTTGGCATCTCACCATTTATTTTTAAAAGCCTCAGTGTGATGCATGTCCTAAAGGGCTCTGCTACCCCATACTCGACTACAATGTGCTCAATTCCAGCCTCTGAGGAGCTGAGAGAATCCAGGGGCGGGGTGAGCCTGACACATAAAGCATCCCCAGCCTCCCTGATTTCTAGAAGATAAATAAGGACTTCATACACAGCAGAGTCATCCTGGACTGACATTCAAGTACAATTACATGTCTAGGATTATCATATGCCCAGTCCTTCGGGGATCTGAAAAGTTTCCTTGCTCTGTACTGCAACTAAGTTTGGAAATATTTCTTAAAACAAAATGCCAGCTAAAAATTATACTGTTCATAATCCAGTACATCACAGATTTTCTCAAAACCAGCACCTCCCTATCTTTAAAAGGCTTTAATCCTAGCTACTCATATGTCAGAAGTAAGCTATCACTTATGGTCTAAAGCCACTGGAGACAAACCTGAACACCCGGTCATGAAAGACTGATGAAGAAAATTTGTCTCGACTTTTCTTTTTTTTCCAACTCCTATTTTTACTCCCAGCACACTTGGAGGCAAGCAGAGGAAGAAAACAGTACTGGGCAAAATTCTCTACTTGCTTCCTGAGAACTGTTTTCCATGATTCAGTTCCCCTCTATGGGACTATGCAGAACACAATTCCTGTGCTGGAACAAGCTTTCTGCCAGAGACAGAATTCTGTTGCTGAGCCACTTCACCAGTGAAGAAAAGCAAGAGAACTGAACAGTGACTCAGAACCATCTGCAACTAACAAAAATATAAAGGAATTGGATTTTGCAACCGTGAAAACTGAATTCAACTTAAAATTAATCAAGAATTAAATGCCAAATCCACTGCAAGCCTGTCATGTTTCTGTGAGAGGTAATAACTCAGCATAGGACAAGAACAATATTTATAATAAGCTAGTCTGAAATGCAACTTTAGTTTAAACTTTAGGCTAAACAGATATTCCAAACAACTAGGTTACAACAAGCATTCACCACAGACAAGCTATTAACTTGCCACATTCAGGCTTGCCTGTCTGATGTCCATGTCTTTCCAAAGCCATCTGTAAAAAGCTACACAAGGTACTGTTAGACTGGGCTCTCTAAGTCTTCCTTTACAGAGATCCTGTCTCATCCTTTTGCTAGCAAGGCAGCAAATCTACATAAATCTTCCAGATTGGTAGGCTACTTTTATCACTGCATGGATGTAGGGTTTGGGGTTTTTTTCTCCTCTTCCTTGTCTCCTCTTCAGAGAAGACCATGAAGGAGCTGCCACTGACAAAACTGTATTCATTTTTCTTCTGGAAAAAAGGCCTCCGGGATGTGCTGCTAGGAGTGGACCAGGTCATCGAGAGCTCTCAATATGATACACCTCTGAGCTGACTGGGAGGAGCTGCAAGTAGTTATTATATGCTGGTTACAGACCAAAACCCGCTCAAGGAAGCTGTGGGATACTGTCCCACATTTTTATAGACAGGCATCTTAAAAAAGGAGACAACACAGCCGTCACTAGAGGTATACTGATGATGATTTCTTCTTCCAAGAAAATAATTTACATGTTCTAAATGCCATTACTTAAAGCAAGGGATAGGGAAAACCCACACCTTTCCAGAGAACTTTTTCTTGTTACTGACATATTTTAATTAAAAGAAGATTAAGTATAACCTTTCAAAAATATTTCCTTGGCAAACTTTTTCCAAACAGGAAAAAAGTGCCTAAGCTCAAGACTAAAAAATATTATTTTAGGAACTGCATAAATGTTTCAGTCATCTGATTTTTAATCAATTCGTTAATCTAACTTTTGGTTTATCATTTCAGAACTTAAAATATCAGAATAGGTTTTTTTTAAATGTAACTGCTTTCAACCTCTTTATGTGCCAACAATAAAACAAATACAAAATTTAAAGAATGTATATTTGCGTGCAAAAGTTTACAGAGCCATCTGAAAATATATTTATTTTTAAAAGGCTAGTTAAGAGAGCAAATTTTTCTGGATATTCAACATAAGAACAGGCAAACGCAATTAGAAGTTCAGTTCACTTCGCTTTATGTATACAGTAATTTAAAGATCTGACCATCTGAAATCCAAGGCAAACTTTTCAACAAGGAAGACATGGACGCAAAATTCCATGCTAGCAAATTACTGTATGAGTAAAACTTATTTTTCAAGGGATGATTGCTTATCACTTCTTAGGAACACACTAACCATCGATCTCGCTTTTAACTCTCTCTGGTACGCTCAGGACACACACGTATCATTGTTTTTCAAACTGCTGCTGTAACCAATTTTGCTTTAGAAGCTAAGATCTTGGCAGAAAGAGGAAAAAAAAAAAACCAAAAAAACAAACCAACGAAAATACCCAATTCTACTGGAGCAGAGAGATGAGTGAAAGCCGGGTGCCTGACTCTGTAAGATTTTCCAAGTAAATTTCTCCACCTATTAATAAGGACTTGTTTCTGAACTCCGCACCTGGGCGCAACCCACGCTATCTTGTTTGCAATAGTCATGTCCAACCCTAATCACACAGTTCAGTCACCGAGCAGGAGGAGGAGGAGCAAAGCACGTGCTTAACATTGTTTTTATTGCCGAGTAAGGTGCAGCCAGAACACAACGGCAGTTAAAAAAAAAAAAAACAACGAAAAAAAACAAAACCAAAAAAAACCAAACCCACAGCCAAAACCAAACAAAACAAACTGTGCAGAGCTGTTTGCACCCGACTGATAACGCTCTCCCAGGAGCCTGACCAACCGAGCTCACTGTGGCTCACCCCGCACAAAGGCTGTTTTTCTAGGAACACCAGGAATGCGCTAAAGGGGAGCACGGACTGACAGAGGGGGCGACCCGGACACGAGCCCAACCCCTCCGTGCCGCAAGCAAGCTGTTCCGCTGGACGCAGCCAGGGTTTCACGATTTATTACGGCTATCACAGGAATGCTGCAAAGCAGCGACCCCCAAAAAACGACGGACTAGGATTTAAGGATCGCTCGCTACTCCCGGAGAACGTTCCCCTCAGGGTCGGCTCCTTCCGGCCCAGCCTCGGGCCGGGGCGCGGGGCTCCGACAGCCCGGCAGGCCCCGAGCTCCGCCGTCCCCGCCGCTCGGAGCCCGCTCCTGGGGCCTGGCACCCTGCGGATGGTCCCGCTGCGCCGCCGCCCGCCCATCACCTGGCGGCTCCCTGCTGCGCTTCGCATTAACCGGGGCTCGGGCCTCGCTGGCGCCTCCGCTCCGGCCACATCAGCTCTCTCCACCAAAGCCGACCCCAGCGCCGCCTCCTCTGTCCGGTCCGTCCCGTCCCGCCCGCGTCGCTACTTCGCTCCTTCCCTTCCTCGCTCTCTGTTTACTTCCAGCGGCGGAAACGACGCGGACCAGCCAAAATGGCGGCTGGAGGGGAGGTGGCGGCTCCGCCCTCCCCTCAGCGCACCCCGCCCGCGGCGCCGCGGAGCGAGGGGCGGCGGCGGCGGCTCCTCCTCCTTGTCCTCCTCCTCCTCCTCCTCCTCGTCCTCCTCCTTCTCCGCCCGCCGGGCTACGCAGCGGCTCGGTGCTGGGCGCCTCCTGCCTCGGGCAGCGAGGGAGCTGGGGCTAATCAGTTAGGTTGGAAAAGTCCTCCGAGATCATCGAGTCCAACCTATGATCCAACACCCCCATGTCAGCTAGACCATGGCACTCAGTGCCACCTCAGCGCTGTGTCCAGTCTCTTCTTAAACACCTTCAGGGATGGTGACTCCACCACCTCCCTGGGCGGCCCACTCCAATGCTCAGTCACCCTTTCTGTGAAGAAATTCCTCCTGATGTCCAACCTTCCCTGGCGCACTTTATGTCATCTTGTCCTGTCACTGTTTACCTGGCACAAGATGCCGACGCCGACCTGGCTACAACCTCCTTTTAGGAGATGTAGAAGTGACAAGGCTACCCCCTGACCCTCCCTACAGGCCGAACACCCCCAGCTCCCTCGGCTGCTCCTCACAGGACCTGTGTTCCAAGCACTTCTCCAGCTCCACTGCCCTTCTCTGGACACTCTCCAGCCCCTCAATCTCTTTGTTGCACAGAGTGGCCCTGAACTGGACACAGCACTTGAGCTGTGGCCTCCCCAGTGCTGAGCACAGGGGGACAATTCCTGCCCTGGTCCTGCTGGCCACACTGCTGCTGATACAGGCCAGGATGCCACTGGCCTTCTTGGCCACCTGGGCACCCTGAATATTACCAGCAATGGAGCTGGATCTTCATCACCAGAACAGCTGGTTATGTTCTGTGATCTGAAAGCCCCATGTGAGGCTGACCTTAGGAAGAGATGTAAGAAGGAAAGCAAACCACCAACGCATCCTGGGGCCGGCAGGCGCTGGGAATTATGTACTTGGGATTTTGCCAGGCAGAGAAGACAAAGTGAGGTGTGACATTTCCCATGGGTGGCAAATGCCTTGTCATCACGTGTCCTTCGTGCATGTGGTATACTCCAGTACAGCTCATTTTTCAGCCCTGTAAGTGTCCAAAGTCTTTACAGTTGTTGAGATTCACAAACCTTATTCATTTATTGCATGCTATAGTAAATAAATTACTGCTCAAATTGTTGTAATCCCATTCCTATCTTGAAGTTTCTTGGAAACAGCACTTATGATCTGGTGCTTGCCCCAGTCTTGAAATGGCTTCGAAAGTGAGTGGCCACTCAAAAATGTCACCATCCCTGAGATCTTTAAGAAGCACTTTATAGAAATGCATTTCCTTGCATATTTTAAGTCTGCTTTTGTTTTGAAAGAAAATAATCTCTTTTTCTCCATTTCATAATGTCTTGAGCTGTTTACTGAAGCTCAGCCATTATAGTTCTGTGTGTATTTATGAATCTACATCCAGTCTTCAGCTTTTCAGGAAATGCAACACAAATCTGGAAATTAAGGTGAGTTATCACCTCACCTTGAGCAGATTAATGAGTATCTTAGACAACCTTGTAATAGCAAATATGTGACTGTATAATTTGCTCAGTTATATGAGACAGCTACATAAACCTTGGTAGGTAATGAGATGTATTTATGAATTAAGCCAATACTGTCAAGGAACATGCAATAATTGTTTTGCCATTCCCATATGGAAATGTTCTGTGTCTTCCATTCTCAGTGCTTAGGAATTCCCTTTTCAGCTCTTGTGTTCCAGTTCAGACCTAGTTCCTAATGGTGGGAAGATAACAGGCCCCAATTACAGGTTCTAGTAAAGACAAGTTATATTTGCAAGAATGTAATTTGCAAACTGCTGGAGATGTGGCAGGCAAAGTCAGACTGATTGAGGTTGTCAGGTTGCAAAGGTTGCAACTAGACCTGGGCCCAGTCTGTGGGGAGAAGGATCTATTTTTTTATTAACAAATACAGAGCAAGCAGCTGCTGCTTCTCCTGGTCACCTCTCTTGCTGTTTTAGGGCAGCATTACGTGCATTATGATGTGATGTAACTGAGCCATGCCATGTGAAGTCAGTAAAAATATATTTTAATCAAGATTTATGTTCTGATCAAATTCTGGTGCCTGCAGAAAAAAAAAGGAAGAAACATATTTTGACCAAAACAAATATTTTCTGGGTTTGTGTAGAAGATATAGATATATATAGATATAGAGATATAACAACTGCAATTTCATAATTTTTAAGGTAACATTATTTTAAAACCCTTACTTGCATTATCCAAGTTTCACTGTATTGACTTACTGGGAGGGACTTCTTACAGTGCCGAGCAGTTACAATTTGCTGCCTTATCTTTGGAGTAAACAAAGTTTGGCTCACTGCCTGTGTCCTTCTTTGCTTTGTTGTAACCGCCTGTGTGAGTTTTAGGCATCCTTTGTGTGGGCAGCAGAGGAGAACAAGTGCAGAAAGAACTCCCAGCCTCACACTGTTTGGGGACATAGCAGCTAAAATCAGAAAGGGAGTCAGCTGCAGCTCTGTCCTTGGGGCCAAACCTGGACATGGTGCAGAGCACTGACAAAAATGTCTGCGGTGTCTTTGGGCAAAGCACAAGAAGCGGGCAGTTTATCAGAACAGAATGAAAGAAAACCTGCAGGCAGCTGGTGGTGTGGGCTCCTGGTGACCCCCCAGGTCTGGCTCTGGTTTAGCTGGCAGGCAAAGCCTTGCAGAGCTCTTGGACTCAGGCAGCTGGCACTGAGATAGGCAGCAGCAGGTTAAGAAGGGGCCAAGCAGTAAAGGTTCAAAGAACATCCACAGCTCTGGGCTGGTCTGTAAGAACTGTGCTGTTCCCAGCAGTGGCTGGGCACTTAGGAGCTTTAGTCAATAACCTGGACACCTCTATCAGGTGTGTCTGCATTCAATAGTCTCTCTGCCTTAGTAATCACTTAACTAACAGCAGATGAGTTTTTGAGAGAGGAGTATTTTAAATGTTTTTTTTTTGTTTGGTTGGTTGGTTTTTTGGTTGCCTTTTTTTTTTTTTTTTTAATTTTTTTTTGTATGCTTTCAGGAGTAACAGAAAAAGGCCAGGGCCTGTGCTGAGCCCTGTTATGCAAAAAAGAGACTATTGAGGAAACTGCATTGTAACTTTTTATTTTTCCAAAAGAGAAGGAGAAGCTCTCTGAAGTTTCTGTTTCTCTGGTGGGAGAGTCACTCACTTATAGCAGAGATGTGAAGCAGCCCTCACTGTTACTATGTGAAGATGAGGAACAACCCACAGACATAAAAGCCAAGAGACAGCCAGTAAAATCCCAGTGTCTAACAGGGGATCTCACCACCTCAGGCTGAGGTTGTACAGAACACCTCATTTCAGCTGGCAGACTGCCTGCCGGATGAAGCCACGGCAATGTTTCAAATGCCAGTCTTGATTGCAAATGCTGCACCTTTTAGCACTGAAAGTCTCCTACTCTGATTTTCTGGCCATATTCAAGTAGCTCTGAAGCATTCCTGAAGCAAGCAGCTGTGCTCCACCCTGATAAGCCTGGCTTGCATTTGGCTAGGATAAGAATGCAGAGGGGAAAATCACAGAAGCAGTTGGAAGAGAGTTAAGTAACCATAGCAGATCAGATCCAGCTATGATGAAAGTATGTCAGGATTGCAGGGCATGAGTAGCCCACTCCTATTTAATGAAAATAGAAGCTCTGAAAAATATGGAGAATATTAATGTGATGAGTAGTGGTTGAAAGACCTGGTCTAGAATGTCTGTGACAATCTTAATTCTCAGCAGATTGTGCTGAAAAAGAAAAAACAGAGGAAAGATGAACTTGTTCTTTATCAATGCCAAAAGAAGTGCATGTTTTTCATTCAGTAATGGATATCATTAAGGAAATGTCCTAGTTTTATTTTCTTATATACAGGAAGATTTTCTGTGGTGAGAAACTTTTTCATACTGTTAGAATGTGGTATTATAGACCGATAAAATAAGTATATTCTATCCATCACAAGCAAGACCTTACAGAACAGGAGCTGTAACTCAACTTTTTTTTTTTTAACAGTAGCTGCAAATAAAATTAGCTTTAAACCAGGGGGCCTCAATTTAAGGCCTCATGGCCACAGAAAAATAAAAAGATAAAACTAAGGATAAGCAACAGTGAGATACAGTGTTGCCTGAAACAGGCTGATTACCTGATGTCGTTGCTCATGGTTCACTAGAAGCTGGAGGTAATTCTTTTAAAAGGTTCCTCACTGTGTAAATATTGTTTCTGTCTCTAGAGGCTCTAGTAATTCTTTCCAGATGAATGGCTCCCATGGTTGCTTCATGGGTAAAAGCTGTTGTACCACTCCATTTTGTTAGGCAATGCAGTAAAAACTGCTGTTTGCTGGAGCCCCTCAGATTGGGGAGTCTCGTGCCATGGCCTTGGCTAGGGCTGCCGTACAAACGGGCAGAGTGGGCTGAGCTGTGCCCAGCAGCACAGACAGCTCCTCGTCTTTGCCATGGTGTGATCCATGGACAGGACAGTGCTGCTGGAAAGGGCAGTACCAGATCATTGATAGGTTGGTCTAACATCATCCTGGTAGAGGAGTTCTTTGCTTTACAAGAATTTTCTCTGTGCTTTGTCTGGCTCCTTGTAAATCAGTTCAGCTGACTGCCAGTGGGTGAGGAGTTAATATGATTAGCAAGCCACAGTGGTGAAAAGTCCCAAACAGCATTTGTATTAGGATTGGCCTTGGTACCAAGGCATGGAAGGAGGGTACCTTACTTGTTGTGTGAGATGTGTCCTGCAAGGACACCCTAAAGCTGGTTTCAAATATGGCTAGTTGCTAAGTCTTGTATCCTAGCACTGGAGGCAAACCCCAGAAGTTATTTACCAGTTCTTTGAATGGATGACTGCTGGATGAACAGATCCAAAATCCTGCCAGTGGGCACCTATTAATGGGAAATGTCAAATTCAGTCAGCAGTAAGGCACTTGGGATGTGCCAAAATTTAGGATTTGCATGATGGGAGGTACATAGTTGTGCTCAGCCTCCATCAGAAGGGAAATAAAGATTTATGAACCCAGGCCATTCCACAACCGACTAGGAGTATGGAAAAACCCAAAGATGTAGAAATAGAGACAACAATCTTATGAGTAACAACTGAAATGTTATTGCTCAAATTCTGTTTGTGTTGGAGAAAAGAGAGACAGAGATGGATGCAAACCCAGCATACCATCTTACATACATTATGTCCATTAGAGCAAAACCTGTGGGAAGTTGTGTTTACTCTGTAGCTTGGATCATCCTATTGCAATTACTGCTCGTGACAGAGTCCACTGATACAACCTGCCCTCAGGCAAATGCTTTTAAAAAGCTGTTGTTCTGGTCCCCCAGACAAGTTTCTAAGTATCTTTGTTAGGAATTGGCATTAGGATGGTGAGTTACTGCTAGTAGATCATACCCCATTCACACCAAACCACCTGAATCTCTTACAGTAATGTGACATGGCTGCCTGCATGGCCACAGTGGAGTATGCATTCCCTTTGTGTGCCAGCATACTTAATGCCATCCTTCCTTCCTCTAATGGCTGTTCTGGCATAGTACGTGGCAGAGGTGAGACCTAGGAACAGGGCTGGGTGGAGTGGGAATGCTCTCCAGGGCAACTGAGTAATCAGAGAAGTTAAACTGTGCAGGGGAGGATGTATACAGAGTCACATTCAGGAAAGGAATATTACTGAATGAACAGACAGGGAGGTGGAAATACTAGATTAGCTGAGACCTAACATGGGCTAAAGATACTTGAATCACCTGGGATGCAGAAATAAGTGGGAGTAGAAGCAATGCCATGGATGGCAATAGCAAAAGGCACTGTGTGTGCTGCTCAGTGGATGACCCAAAGCACTGCCTCAAGTACCCATCCAAAGTTTCAGTATCCAAATCCCCTTTCAGGTACACAGAAAAAAACCCGGTACATCCAAAGGGATTGTATTTCAAGCAGCAGCCCACAGCCTACATGAGACATTGAGGCAAGAGCAGAGAGCACCTTCTGAATCCCAAGGGACTGCAGAGGTAGGTATTACCTGAGAATACTTCCTGGACCAGCTGGCAGGGGACATCTTTGGGTGATTATCAACGACTCACAGTCCCTGTTGCATCTGGCTGCTGTGTAATCAGTGTGTTGTTCTGTATTTGGCTGCATCTCTGTAGGAACACCTGGTGAGGAGCCAGATCCTGGAACGCTTGGCAGCACAAGCTCACTACCAGACCCCATCAGTGAGAGTGGGGGCTGTGACAGCACAGCCCTTCGAGTGCACCTTGGGCTGAGGGACAAGGCATCTGCCCCACAACCACTGCACTCTGGCACCTGCAGCGTGTAGCATGGCTTAGAAAGAGGGCTGTAGAAAAGTCTTGCCAAGTTTGAGTTCTATCCTGAATGACTGGGTGGGCCTGAAGCTCCCTAGCTAAGCCTCTGTCTTGGTGAAACATGAGCCTAGTATGATGGAATTCCATCAGCAAAACCTGTTTTGTAAGGACCAAGCTAATTTGGCCGATGGTGATGTTAATTAGCTGTATCTTATTAACTTTTACTGCTCACATTGTGTTCAGTGGGTGGATACACCCATAAAAGTTTAAGCTATTTTTAAACTAATGATCCAAGTGTGAGCACTGAGGCCTCGCCTTGGCCAGAAGCTGAGTTTGGTATAAATTAGCCGAATGTGGTGGGCTGTGGCAAACAGGGTGGTGCAAACAGGAACTATTTCCATTGCGTGGGCTGTGGATCAGCAGCTGACAGAAAAACATGTGAGACTGCTGGAAAGGCATACAGCAATCTTATTGTGGACTGATCTGATTAGTGACCTGTGCTGGCATCTGCTATAATCACCGTCAGAGATCGGCGTGGGGGGATGTGGTGACGTGAATGTCTGAGACAGTGTGAGAGCAGCGTGTCCAAGGTTCAACCATTGCGTGAGGAGCTGAGCCCTGTGCACGAGCCTGATGCTCACACGTGACCGTGCTGCCTCCCTGCAGTGGTGATAGGGGATGGTCAGCTGTGTGTGAGAATCATTTCTGCACTCCTGCCTATCCCTCAATCTATTCATTTTAAATAAACCTGAACAGCATCATGTCCTTTCCACACCCTAATCTCAATTTCCTAAGTTAATACTCATATTAATCGAAAATAAAACAGAAGGCTGAAAAATTAAAAAATGGAATTAATTTGCACGGATGGTGCTATACTCCAATTTTCTAAAAATGAAAATGGGCCTGACACCCAGCACAGGGACAATCACTTCCCTGGTTCTGCTGGCCACACTATTTTTGATACAGGCCAGAGGCCATTGGCTTTCTCAGCCACCTGGGCACTCTGCTGGCTCATGTTCAGTTACTGTTGACCAGCACCCCCAGGTCCTTTTCTGCTGGGCAACTTTCCAGCCCTTCCCCCAGCCTGTAGCACTGCATGGGGGTTGTTGTGACCCAAGTGCAGGATCCAGTACTTGGCTTTGTTGAACCTCACACAATTGGCCTCGGCCCACTGATCCAGCCCATCCAGATCTCTCTGAAGAGCTACAGTGAATAAGATCAATTGTACTTCACAGGTGTGTGAACTATTCAGAACTATTTCAAAGTGCAGATACATATGCTGCTCTAGGTGAACCTGTTTCAGCAGAGGTGTTGGACAAGATGATCTCCAAAAGTCTCTAACAATGCCAACCTTTGATTCTGTGATTACAGATGTCTGAAGTTAGGCAAGATGGAGCCCATGGTTACAGTCTGATGAAGACTGTCGGTGTGGATGCCATCTACCCATATCCTGAATGTAAAAGATAGTAACACACTTTTCATCAGCCTCAAGATGGAAATGCTAGAAAGGGGATTGAACACATCTAAGAAAAAAAATCTGAAGAGAAAATCTTATAGAAAGAAGCTTTTACCTGAAGCTGTATTTTACCCAACTTTTCTGTTGAGAAATGGAGCAGTGTCTTATGTTTCATGTCTTAAGTATTTCCATAACCACCAGTTTACCCAAAAAACTTTCTTACTTTTCAAGAGTCTGCTGAAATAATTAAAGGACACCTCTCTTCTTCCCCTTCCCTCCCCCCATTCTGTTTTAAAAGTATTTCTGAAAATGGAGGCTTACACATTTGTTAGACTTTCACTGTATAAAAATGTACAGTGGCTTTATTGACATGTACATTCCATTATGTTTACAGCTGCAAGATATGAGGCACACTCAGTATTGCACTTCATTAAAATTTCAGGCTCAAACATAACCCAGAAGTTTAAATGAAACTGCTGTTGTAATTTAATATTTCTTATACAGGACAAACATTGATACCTTTATATACAGTGTGATACTTGTTACATTTATGCCTTCCTAACACATTTTTTTATAACAGTCTAGGAAATAAACCAGAATATTCCTCTTTCCCATCCCCACTTGTGATGCGTTACAATTGTACAAGATTACAAAAAGTCAGTATACAATAATCAATATTTTTTCTTTCTCCTGAAAGCCAGCATCATTCATAGTCCACAGACACACAGATCCTTTAATAACAATTGTTTATTTGTAAATGTCCAATGTTTCCTAGCCGATGACTGTAATGGCCACATGCAAACACCTCACAAATTTTGATGTCTCGGTTCAAAAAATGTCAATATCTCACAGCAAGAATTATGTACATGGTATTTGGCATCCTTCTTGCACTGTAAATTGTTCCTTTTACCTGGGTTATGGAATGGTCCCATCCTCATCCCAGCTGGACTTTGTTTTCAGGACACTTGAGGGATGAGGGCACCTGTTTTGCTCTGGTTAAAAAAAGAATGCTAGTCTAAAAAGTGTGTGCATTTCTGCAAACCCCACAACCCAGAGCAAATTCTTCACCAGTGGGTGGATGGACAACATGAAGTGGACATTCTGTTCCTTCAAGTTGTTTACCTTTGGGACCTACAGTGAATTTAAGGATGATGGAAAAAAAAGAAAAGAATAGATTAATGCTTGCTGACTAGATCAAACTGCCATGTAATTGAAACCAATCAAATTCAAATTAAAAAAGACAAGAAGCTTTAGCTCATCAATACTGTGGAAGAAATTTGCACGAGCTAAGAGAAAAATTGCTAATAATGAACCAGAGTTACATTCTGCAGTAAACAATAATTCTAAGATTATAGCAGGAATCATAATTTGTTTACTTATTTTATGTAAATATCTTAACAAAAAGATCACACTTTTTACCCCAAGTCATTTACTAATATCAAATCAATATACAGCACGTGAACTTAGAAACTAAGACACTGGGGTAACAGTGTGCAGATAATGGCTACCTAAGTACCGATTCATCACTTAATAATGTGTTAATTTTATCAATAACACATCATTCTACATCTGGAGCCTGACCTGGTATAGGGAAATTAAAACGTCTTTATCAAAGTTGATAATGCTTAAATGATGAGTGCAATGACATTGCCAGAGAACAAAAAAAAACATGACCAAGAAAAGCAAATATCAATTAGAACTTGTTACTTATTTCAGAATTCAGTGTGGTAAATTTGCTTTGTCAAAGTCCTACCTGCAGGACAGTGTGGGAGCTCTTCTTTAGGGATGCTTGTCATTCTTTGGAAATCATCATGGCAAGCATTGCAAAAATGTGTTGTCCCAAAACAGAAAAAAACAGCAACTGAACAGCAGTAGCGACATTTGTATTCTAAGAAATCTGTACCGTGTTTGGGACACATCTGAACAAAGGAAAGTAAACACCAGTTAATGAAGTAGCCATGTTCTAACAATCCCAACAACATCGCTTTTACATTCTGTAGAATATATTAATAGTATACGATATTTTACAATACATGTAATTACAAATGACTGTGAATTATTGTACAGCCCAGATACTCAGAGTTTCAGAATGAAGTAAAAACATTAATAGACATTATTTACTCACCTGAGCCCTTGAAACATCAGAGCATGCACCACAAATAAGCTCTCTTGGATCATAATCATCTCCTTGTCCAGCCTCAGCATCACAACGAGCTTCACCACCGAAATATGCCTTAATTGCATAGAGAAATGATTGGATGTTAAACCAGAGACAATTATTCTTTTAACTGTTCTTTTCAGTTTAACCAATTCAATTTGTAATGACTAATTTGTAATGATGAATGACTGCCATTTCAGTGGTCTCCAATATTCTGGTCTTTTCTCAACTCTGTCTGTAGGTACATGGTTTTGAGGCACTCAGGCAATGCCCCTCAGTCTCAGCATGAGCAAGACCAAAAACTGCAACACACCCTGCTCTATGCAAGCAACTGTAAGGCTTTTGGAACAGTATTTGGATGCTCTATGAACCCTATGTCAGAACTAAGTAGCAGCTTGAGGTGAACAGGTACTGAAGGAAGTAGGTACTGCACCTTCTTATAAGTGGCCATTGACTCAAGGTGGTTTTGGTTTCTGAGCTGCTCTGTATATACACACTTGAGCTTTACTAGCTAAGATTCTATGTACATCTCATTAGCCCAACACTTGATTTTTAAAATTATGATTCTATAAAAAGCATATTTTCCTGCTTTTCTGCTCCATACACAATATATTAAACATATGTTCTACGAAATTACTTTTGAAATGGTAACATACATTTAATAAATAACGCCATACCTTTTTGCACTTGTAGCAAACATAATAAGCATATCTGTTCATAGCATAGCCAGCTGGGTCATTATAAAATCTAACACCTGGTGTTGTGATGGCCTCACTCTTGTGCAACCCTTCATACTCCAATCTCATTAGCGCTTTTCTCCTTACATCTTCATAGAGTTCTTTGATTGGATCAAGCAAATCTTTTAATACTGTGTGATTGATTTTGTTCTGAAATGTAAAAAAATGCTGATTAAAGTATCTTGCATCTTTATCCCAACAGCTACAATAATTTGTGTTATAGTCAGGCACAAATAGCACAGTAGATGTCATGAAAACATACAGGTCTGGGCAATGGACATTTCAAAACATGGCTGACATAGAAGGCACTCTATTCGCTGCAAAAATAGTATTCATGAATGTTTTTTCTGTGGCCTGTTGTGATATGGGAACATCAACCCTTCCAACAGACTAACAGCCAGGGAGGTGGTGAATAGTATATGAAGTATTCACCACAGCACAGGAATATTCCAATTGTGTATCTTTTGTTATCTTGGTTCTTTTTGGCTTACTGGTCAGCACTTAAGCATAATGACTGACAGTCCTCTATGGCACTTTATCAATTAGTGAGCACGAGCTACTGCCATAAATTACCACAACACAACTGGACAGAAGAACCATAGCATGCAGAATGCCTGACCATTCCCAAATTTTCTAGGGTGGGGTAAGGTGCTCTTCTTTCCAGCAGCTATCATATGCTTTTGTCTACAGCAATTTAAATTTTATAGAGTACAAGAAGAATTGTTAGTAACTTAGCTGAACTGAGTACATGTATTCTTCGGCTCTGCCCTCACACTGAAAAGCAAAGCAGCTTTAAAAGAGGTTAGTAAAATGGAGAATTACTGCTTCAAGACTGTGTGCTTTAAGATTACTTCTTCCCCTCCCCATCATCACCAAATACTGTGAATTTTCAAGCTGATGGTTACAAGAAAAAAACAATATTAAGACAATGTCTGGACTATGCTTTCTTTTTAAGAGGACACCTCAGGGAACAGTAGGAGAAGGTAAAAAGATTTATCAATGCTAGTCTTTCTATAGCAACGTGGAATTAAGACGACAAGTCATATATAACTCATTCATACTGTAACAAGCAATACAGTATTAACAAAAAAAAAAAAAAAGGAAAAGCAAAGTATCAGGTAAGTTTCTTGACTTTGGCAGACACACAGCTCATTTACCTTGCAAATTGGGCAGGACATAAACCCGAAAGTTATCCTTGGCCCAAGCCATCTGTTTTCTAGTACTCGTTGACAGCATTGCAAATGGAAAACATGGCTGCAGTCCAGCTTTAGAAAAGAGTACGTGTAAGTGAATATTGAAGTTACATTAACCACTAAAGTAGTAGTTTGCTTTAAGTGGCAACATATATCAATTCCAATATTAACTTAAAATCCTAGAAGATCCCTATTTTCTTCTTAACAACGAGAAAGAACATAAAATGAGCATTAAAATCATAACCACTCCAAGATCACCTACAGCTATATGAAATACATGTGAATTATATCCATTAATTACCTCAGTTGTTTTCCTCCTTTATAAAATACCATGTATTTTAATAAAGTAGACTAAATTGATCCAATCTGCTTTCTTGAAATAGAATGCCAGACAAAAAGAAAGCTTTTTAAGTAGCTTAACTATTGTTATGATGTCTGTTTTCAAATTTTGAAGAGCATAATTTGAAAGACTTTATATTTTCACTTCCTTCATACTACACGTTACAATCATACTAGTAATCTCTTAAAAGGGGAAACAAACATAAAACCTGGATAGCTGGTGCTGCTGAAAGTGCTTCAGTAAAGCAGATCATGCACATGTCATCAGCATCCTGTTTAAGAGTTGTAGCATTTTTATCACAGCCATGCAGGCACGGCAAGCAGTGCTCTTCGTTCTTAACGCCTCCACAGGGGTGACCGCAGGGGTGTGTCTTGCTGCAGGCAATCTTAGCATACTCCTAAGCAAATTTAAAGTAAAGAGTTAATCATCTTTTCTCCTCCACTGAGTGTTCTGACAGTGTTGCTTTTTGAAGGACTGCTGGCCCGTGCAATAAACTGAGATGGAAGAATCATTTATATTGTCTGCTGCTGCCTCAGGTACTTGGGAAAAGCTGAACGTTGTGTACTTGAAATAACAATGTTTCCTTTGTTTACCTGCATTGCTCCTGAAAGCAAATGGCTTAATGAAACCATAATATAAAACTTGCAATAGAAAGAGAACTGTTCTTTGATCCTCTGTGTGCTTTTCATATATTGAGTGCTTCCTGCATAAACATTGCTGACCCTGTATTAACAGCCTTTAAGATATCTGCAGATTTTGGAGAAGTTTCAAGTAAGTCACTCATAAGAAGAATACATTATAAGCTAATCATTAATCAGCATAAAGCAACTTTACATGGAAATGGACTTTTAACTACCTCTAATTCCCATCCCTAATAAATAGAAAACTAATAAAAGCTACCCAGAAGCTAACAACAAATTGAACTGAATTTAAGTAACATTAATATCATGTCTTCATAGGCTGAGAAAGAAAAAAAGATGACCAATTTGCTTCACTTAGAAATAACTAAGGTGAGATAAGAAACTGGTTATGATTTGGCCCTCTGCCAATTACACCCACTGTAGGTCACACAAACACTCAGGATATGTGGATACAGATGACAAACCTGGCCAAGTCTTAAATATTGTACACTCACATAATACACGGACTGTTGGGCAAACTCTTTTTATCGAGCTTTCCGGTGCATTTGACTTCACACTGACAGGGTGCATTTTACTTTATAATTGCAAGGCTGTTGTGAAAACTTGAGATACTTTTGACGATAATAATGAAACTACCCAGTATGTTAGTTGACTATTAGTGTAATTAAAATAAACATTTACAAACTCAGAAGTATTTGAATGGTAATATTCAATATTAAACGTTTTCATATGAAAGATCTGATTTTAAACAGTCTACAGGGATAAACAAGGTTTATACAAAATAAGAAGCCCAATTCATCCTATGATCTCTTATATTTATGTAATTAATGATGATTGGTACTTGCTAATACACACCTGGCAGTCTGTATCAGAACAAACACTTCCCACTGCTGATAATTCAGTTCCACTCCTACATCCACAGAACCGACATGCTTCAGAACTGCTGGTGGTTGGTTTGCCTACGGCCACAAGAGAGAACAATATCAAAAATTTTCTAATGAAACACAAGGGACTGATACTCTATTAGACATCCAAGCAGCAGTCACAGAAAACAACCAGAAATCCAACGGTTCTTATGCAGCTAAACTATTTTACTTTTATTAACAAACATTTAAAAACATTGCTCTAAAGCAGGAGAAAATCCCAATAATCAGGATAAAGCAAGCAGTAACAGTTGTGTTTTACCTGTCTGTTCTCTAAACTCCACCATAGCCTTCATAGTTTTAGAATCTGCTAATGCCATCAGCCAGAAAAGTTTGGTCCTACCACATCCCTCATGGAGATCAACTTTGATAGCTTCTTCTTCTTCTTTGAACACCTGTCAAGTTAACCAAACACATACTAAATAGCATGTTTACTTAGAGCATGGACGTGTCTCTGTTATATTTGTTGCTATTTCTTTGGATTTACACTAGGCATTTTAAAGATTCTGTGGAGATTGTCTACTGCAAGCTGTTTTGCTTTTATATGTTCCATAACTTGTACATATTGCGGATATGCAGGACAAAGGTTTCATGCTTTTAGAAGTAAAAATGAATAAAATTAACTCCTGATCTAACATGGTGGAGAAACAATAGTGTAGCAATACTAAGAATAGAGCTGCACATTTTTTTCTGATTTAGTAAATACAGAACTTGGACTTCATAATTCCTACCCAACACATCCAGTAGGCTACAGAACATTAAAAGCACAAGATAACATCAGAAATATCTTCACATAACCATGCTAGTAGTTTATCAAAGCAACACTGAGAACAGGGCTCTTAATAAGATGTACTATAGAATAACAATTATAGAAGTGTGTAATATTAGTATTTTTGACTTCCATATAAATACACTTTGACAATGAGGAAAACAAAGTTTTTGCAAAATAAAAAAAATTGCATGAGATCCTTAGGGAATTTCATGCGGTCTCTTTCTTTGCTCCTTATGCCAAGCTTTGAAGGCAGTTCTGTTTGCATTTGTTTCACCTGCAATGCAATAAAAGTTAGCATTTTCCCAGGCACGGATGTATACAATTCACTTTAATTCTTACTAGAATCAGAAAAAAACCCCCCTAATTTCTTCACGAAGGATTCACATAAGCACAACTCAGTAACTTACAGGCTGTCCTTTCTGGAGGGGAGAGAAAATACATCAAAGAGGTATGTATGACTAAGTTGGACAACGAACAGGAAGCAAACAGAAAACAGGACAGAGGGAACATGACAGAATTATAATTCAGTTTGAGAGGCTTAACATATGAGATGCAAAGGTAAAAGTGGTGAATAAAGACCAGAAGTTTAAACATGCTTTTAGAAGTAAATAGGAACATCTGGTAAGTAGCTATTTTGGACAGATTAACAGGAAAAATGTGAGGTTTTCTATGAGATAAGAACTTACTTTTTATCAACTGTAATCTGAACAGGCTATATAGGAGAAATCAGAAAAATGAATGAGACTAGACTGTGCTGTGCCATGACAGAAGAGTAGACATAAAATGATCTTAGGATGATGAAACAGAAAAATTTCAAAGAGGATTGCAAAGAGTCTGGCTAAGAAATAGAAGATAATAGACACACATGGAAGTGCCAGGCTGAGACTACACTGCAAATGCTGTGGCACCAGAGAGGAGTGTTTCACTGGAGAGTGAAACTCAGTACCAAAGGTTTGATGTTTATATCACACATGCTCTAGACCAGCTGATCCCTTGCTGAACGACCATTAGCAATGTGTCTCTGCATTTATCTTTTGATTTACTTTTAATTTCACCTGGAAACAATCCAATTCATGCACTCCAAGGCTGCTCAATAATAGAAAACATTGTACTTTAAGGAGATATGATCATCTCCTTTAAAAACCCATTCTTGAACATAATTAAAAAGTAATATAGATGCATTGTAGGAGAGGGAGAAGAGGACTGAGTTCCATTGAAGTAACTTTATTAATGACATTTATTATTTTAATCTTTGTACAAATATAAGTAGTCAGAGGGGAAGGGAAAAAAAAAGATCACAAAAAAACCATAAATGAGAAATAGTGGCAGGAAAGAGGAAATGTTCAATAATTCCAGAAGTAAAGGCATCTTCAACATTAATTTCAATGACAAAAAGAAAAGATGCAAAGAAAATGGTAGTTTCAATTTTAGAGATGAAAAGGATAAAAGAATACCAAAGAAGAATACTAATTAGCAGAGTACTCAGCAAGTTATAAAAACTCATATCTAGTCAAAGTTTCAATCTTAAAAACAAACCCAAAAGAAGTAAAGAAGTTTTCAAGCTTATGGATAGGTCAACATTTATCTGTGAAAACACAGTGAAAGCTAGAGGAATATTGAAAAATAAGAGAAGACTCATAGAGGAACCAGTAGGAATATTTGCGGTCAAATTATCTTCCTGGATATTAAAAAGGAATACACATACATTAGAAATGAAAGGGTTGACAAACACTGACTCGTATGACAGAAGTAGCAAAGGAGATAAAATTTAACGAATAAAGAATCAACATATACTTAAGAAAGTCTATGCAGTTTCTAAATTCTTCTAAGAAAGCGTTCCTAAGCAATGTTAAACAAGAGAGAAAAAGCTGATGTAGCGTAAGAACTAGAACTAGGAACTACTGCAAGATTTTCTAATCTTTGTAAAAGATAAAGGACAGGAGAATGTAACCAAAGACAACTAAAGAGAATTAACTGGAAGCCCATCTATCCTGTCTCCAAAATAAAACAAAACACCCTTTTCAGATTCAGTATTTGCTACTACCTTTTGGTTATATTTTATGTGGGGAGATGGACACAATGATGCAAGGCACACAACACGGGGCCATGTATATACTCTACCTGTCTCTGGTGAGTTTTTGTTCGCCGATGGAGATGAAGGAATCGGTCACAGTCTGTGCACAAATTCCCACAGACATTACATAAAATGATTGCAGCAGTTTCACCATCATCATGGTTATCGCACATTGGCTGAGAGGAAAAAAAAAAGTAATTCCACTTTATTAAGTCCTTCACTTCCTTTCAGCATGTTTTTATTCTCCCCTCAGTCACACACCCCCACACCTCCCTTCCAATCTATAAAAGCAGATAAAGAGCTTGTTTGGACTATTAATGCTATCTTTAAAATAATCAGTATTTGAACAATTTTTCCTTGACACAAACCCCCTCAATTTATGACATCAGTTTTTCTGATACTCTTCATCTCATATTTTGTGTGATGCACCAAAAATGTGTTTTTCAACAACAGAGTTGAGACATCACTTTCAACTAGTCTGAGAAGAGGTTGATGTGGTTACAATAGGTTATGGGCATGTTAACAGGGAAGTTCAGAGACATGAGTACTCGCGTCAGTCAACAGGCATGATATTTACCCTTCATTACTTTAATATAGTATGTTTACTCTTTTCAAACATCTAAACAAAGCTGTAGGTCATCCATACCTCAGAGACAGTATGGTTGAAGTAACAGACTTCAAAATACATCATAAAATTAAGTTGCTCTACTGATAGAAATTTTTTTTAAATTCACCAAGGTTGTGTTTTGCAATTCAAAATATCCCCACAAATAGACTTCAACAACTGATTTTGACTATGCACATGTCCAAGAACAAGTTTCCATTGTAATACCAGACCATGTAGTTTCCATGATACTCTCATGCAACTTAGAACAGAGATCTTTCACAGCAGTTCTGGTAAGGAGATACACAGCTCACCTCAACATTTGAATGTCCTAATGTGAAACAGGATTGGGGAATTTCAGGCTGGCTTCAGCAGCCTGAATACCTGCTTGACAATGTCTTGGCTGCTCCTCTGACATCTCCAAAACCCCTGACTTTCTTAATCACCTCAGAAACCTCTGTGTTTGCTTCCTTCTCAGCAGAGTTTTATTCCTTGTTGCTGCAACTCTATGCCTCCTGTATTCTGTTTTTACCTACACTGAACTGCTTTGGATGCTTCTTTGCTCTAACTATGCTTGGTTGCTATTGCACACCCTTCCCTTGCTTCCCACATGGATCCACTGAACCAAGATATACAGAGGTCTGCTTCATTACTGTGCTCTTTCTTAAATGGTATTAATGAAAAATGACAAGCTTTTTGTCAACTGAAAAGTATGGACAAAATCATATTCCATATCAAATTTATAAAAATCCTCTGAGTCAATGGTAGTTTTACTAAATTCAGTTAGAGGGAGTTTCTCCCTGGGGTAGTCATTCTCTAGTGAGATGGGAAGAGGAAGCTAAATTACAAAGTAGTAGTCATTGAGTAACACAAAGTAATTGATTTTATTTCACGACAGGGATTAAGACAAAAAGAAAAAGCTCTGATAGAGGGTTCTGTACGAACTGAGTCAAGCTACTAAAAAACTCATCCCACAGATGTTAGGAAGGCCTTGTTTCATCCTGAATACTGGCAAAATTGCAACATTATTGCTTTAAGTTGGAATTTCTGTTTTCTGAGCAGTGCTTATCTAGACTAAGATGGAAGAAAATGGAGAAAGGCCTAGTTTACCATTTTCTATCATTATTCTAAATTCTTTGATGAGTGAATGTATCAAAATAAACACAAAACCGTATGATTTTCAGTCTCACCATCTGTTTCTGTTGCCCATCCTTCCCCATCCATCTTCCTGAGGATAGTCTATCAACATGATCCTGATCAAGTACACAGAGGGATGCTAAGGCCAGCCACAACTATTGAAAGGCAAGGTAGAATTAAATGTCTTAGACATATTAAAATCAAATCAAATTAAAATCAAACTGAAAAGATAAACTTTTAATATAAGAATATCACTATTATCTGCAAACTCTATTATTATTATCTGAAGCCTGCTCATACAATGCATATTGATTTTCCAAAATAAGTCAGGAACACAATAAAGCTTATTTAGCTTTAGGCAACTACCTTTTTTCTTTCAGGTATGTCACTTTGTGATTATAAATACTGTAGTCAGTGCACAAGAAAGAACAAGTGGAGAAAGGTCAACCAAAGCACATTATGAAGAAATGACAAATAAAGACTTGCACATTGCTCCCAAACATTGCAGGCTTTGGGGAAGAAGAAATTCAAGGACACAGACTAATAAAAACAAAATCAACCCCAAAAACAGCCATCCAAAAACTTCAGCTCAGTGAGACTGGTTTCCCTGTTCCCTCCTCACTGCACAGGGCAATTGGCATTACCTAGAAAAGGGTTCTGAGCTAATTAGTCCAAGGAAGCTTTTCTTTCTTCTCCACTACCTACAGTGAAATCCTGAACAGATGAGCTACATTAGGATGATCTGTCGGTGTAAATAAAACTGAAAGGCATTTGACAGCTGCGTTTTGGAACAATCTTTAATGAAACATTTGATTTGAATAAAATTGTTTTTGTTAAGAAACTTTACTGGACTCTCCTCAGAAAGCCCACATCTCCATGACAGAACTACAGTCAGTCACAGGAGCAGCTGGGCTGACATTCAGGACTCCTCTAAGACCTGAATAAACGAATATGATGACTGCAGAAGCCAGTGGTAGTCTGAGACTCTGACCTCCAGAAAGCAGAGACCATATGAGTAACAAAAATGATGAAAAGAACACCTGGTTGAACAGCAGCCTTTTAAGAAGGAAAATAACAGGGGTGTCAAATACTTGTAAAAGTTAAAAAAAGTTTGCAGTTTGCATGTAATTATTAAGCTTGAGAAGCTAAAATCTGTACTCCTTACGACAGCAGGAATGTCAAAATTTACAAATATGCTTTTCATAGTATTTCAAGCAATCTGTTAAGGTTAAAGTAGTCCTTTAGCTCCTATAAAATATTCACAAAGTAAAGAGCAAGGAAAGAAAACCACCAGGTTACACCATGTCAGTAATAATGGGCTCAGCAAATATTTTTTGAGACAAACACCAGCGAAGCTTAGCTTAATTGTCCCAGAGAACATCTGTTACAGTGTTTTCTTAATAGCCTTGAGATGTGGCAGCTGATTACCTAGAAGTCAAACCACTTATAGTAAATACATATAGTGCAATTTTCCACAAAGATGACCTCAGATTTAGTGTAAGGCAAGTGTGACAAACTTCAAGTAGAATTATTTAAAGAATAAACCCCCAAATGTATGCAGGCATCACACTTATTCCTCATTACTTCTGAGATTCCAAAGATGCACATTCAATTCTAATTCAGTTCTGACTTGTGTATTTCTGACATACAAGAAGGTTCTTGAATGGGCTCCTGCTGCACATTTACAATGAACTAATGCTAAGTTTGGTGAAGTTCTTACTCTGGTTGTTGCAATGCACCTCACAGGTGATCTGTACTCTTCTTCCATTTTGGTCAGAGCTATGATGGTTTCAGCAATAGCATTCTTTGTCACACGTGACCAAGCTTCTGACAGATGACCCTGTTAAAGAGGAAACTCCATTTACTACAGCTCTTATTAATATTAAGAGCAACTAAAATTGTAATTAGAACTGCTACAAAACATAAGGTTAGTATCTCAAAGTTAGAACAGAGAAAGAGAAAATCAGGGATGACTTTGATAAATTAGGTGTTTTCACAGAATTATTTGTGTTGGAAGGGATCTTCAAGATCATCTAGCTCCAACACCTTTGGAATAGGCAGGGACACCTTCCACTAGATGAGGTTCCCCAAAGTCCCATCTAACCTGGCCTTGATTTGCAAATCAGACAGATCTGGTAAAAATTAACCCTCAAATACTGAGGTAAGTGATTGAGGCTGTCTCTGAGCAACTACTGGAATAATTAACTTGGAATAGGTAGACAGCATACGATTTGAAGAACAGAAAGTCCTTTTGCTAAAGTGTACCCCCACCCCACTGGAGAAAGAAAAATGCAAAGCTGGAGCAGGGGTAAGTGACTGTAACCAGCATACAGATCACAATTGGGTTCCTATTAGCTTCATGTGCCTAGCTCAGACTCCTGAATATACTCCACAGTTCCTGTATTAGAAAGAAATAAAGAGGAGTACACAGCAAACATCAGAACCACAGCATACTTTCCAAGCTTTAATATTCTAAGTCTATGGCACTGACTCATACTCTCAAGTTTCTGATTCAGAGGCTGCTGCATCCATCAATTCTTAACGTTATCTCTAAAGTTTTAACTTCATGCAGAAGGTGACACATAATTGAGATCCACTGGACTCTAAGAAGGAAGCTACAGTGACTAACTCAGATCCAGGTACTTGCACATTGCAAATGGTGAACAAGTTATGTGAAAGGAACCACATTTGTAATTCTTATGAAGAGGATAGTTAGACTGATGCCACCTTGCTGATAATTAGCAGCTCTAGAAAGCCTCAAAAGTTTTCTAACACAGACAGACTTGAATTGTAAGTCTTTTCAATTGTGAGATTCTAAAATCTTGTTATCAGAATCAACAGTAGCAATTGCAGAGAACTCTCATCCAGCTTTATCAACTTTGAGAAGGAACCTCCTTAATCTAAACACAATGAATGGTTTAGAAAATAGGACTCTCATCTTGAAGATACTGAAAAACCTTTCAAAGAGTATTCACAGAAAAAAAATCTGGGTCATTTAGAGCATCTCACTGAAATAGATGCAGAATTAAGGGAAACAAAAACAACCTCCCAACTAAATTCCTTTCCCAAAAACATATACAAAACCTTTTTTTCTTTTCTCAGTATTGCTTCTGGGAAATAGCTAATTCACTTTTCATCAATTTTTCTGCCAAAAAAATTACCTGAAGCAGAACTATGGTAAATTTAAGCCCAAATAAATAAAGTAACAAGTAACTATAAATGTAGATTCCAGTAACTGAAGGAAGTCAATCTCAACCAGAAAATTCATACAGTAAGTCTACATACAGTTACATGTAAACAATGCTATTATTTTACTTCACAGGTAAGTTTTACTTGTCAATTGAAGTTCTGAATGCTTAAGATTTAAAAATTAAACTTTAAAGTTAATAATGTTAGAAAATAACCCCCAATTATTGTTTACCTCTTAAATTTCTAGTATAAGCAACTTATTAAAAAGCTTATTTCAAAACTGGATTTCTGTTTAGTGGAATCAGAACTCAGTTGCTACTGCTCTTAACCCTTGACTCTATCCAGAAAACTGTATGAGATTTTTTTCTTCAGACCAACTCACATTTAACAGCTCAATCTGATATTAACTCTAACAAAAGTAATAAAAGTTGTACTTTTTATTATCAGAAATATTTTAGTATCATCCACATTTGAAGGATAGACACTCACTGCTGCCATGTCTTTAATGAGTTTAATGATGATCTCTGAAATCTGTGGAGGTGTTGATCCCTTCATCCACCAATGACTTTCACCTCGCCGAATATAGCTGCAAAGGATAAATGGTAATAGACTCATATAATATATATAATGGAAATAAACGCAAGTAATTAGTTAGGATTTGTCAAAATCCAGCACAAATAAATAGTGTACATACTCAGCATACAGTAGGTTGTAGTTTGTTACATATTTTTAAACAAACCTGGAATTGAAGATCATTGGAAGTGTGACTGTAGTAACTCCTTTGCCTGCAGTAGTGCCAGCTGTCCCTGTGATAGTAGTTCCTTTGGCTTTTAGCTGTACAGTGAGAGCTTTGGCAATGCATCCCAAAAACATGTCCAAGATACCTAGTTTGTTCCAATCTCCTTTTTCTGTTGAATGAATTATATCACTTATATCCGCTGGTGGAAGAGACTTCACCCCTATAATACTTGCGAGGCGACTGGGGGTTACCTCAGGCAAAACACGCCTCAGTAATGATGTTACCTGGAGGAAAAAATAATCAGAACACCACAATTCTTACCAAGACAGCTGGAGTTTTCAAGCAAAATCAAATAAAGTCCTTCTTAACAAGTTATTTCGGTTAGAAGGACTCAATCTAATTCCTGTACTTAATTACTCCTGTAAGAAATTCTGCAATATTTCTATCTTACGATGAAGTGTTTATTTATGTAAGCAGTGAAACAAGGCCCAAGAGTTTAAAACTGATCTCACTCAAACAATACTTAGTTTCCACATAATAACAAAATTATGTTTGGTACTGGACTTAAGGTAACAGTGATACAGATGTTTGTACAACTCTGATTTGCTTGCATGGTGCAGACACTTCACGTGCATTATCGAGATGTCAGAAACTGTGGTAGGACTGTTAGAGACACTTTAGACTTCTGGAAACGAAGTACTTTGTTGGAGGTACTGAGAATTACAATACTCTTTTCCTTTGTTTCTCTGATAGTCTAACTGGAATTTTTTGCTCTGCCAATAGCTCTGGACCCAACAAGAGCTGTCTTGAAATGACATAACCTTACCAACTGGTGAAGATGTGGTTGAAATTGCACATATCATGCAAAGTTTGGTCCAAATCAACATGAAAGCTGATGAAAGCTTAAGGACTTAACATTTCATATGTAATGTTGCAAGCCCTCAAGGTTCTCTTGAAAAGCTATTGCATTTCTGCAATGTATCACATTTTCTAAGTATCTGCCTGCAGGCAAGTTGAGATGTGAGATTTAAACAGTTCAAAAATTGTAAAAGGAATAATAAAGAGTATGAGACATAAAAACTTCTGCAATAGAAACTTAAAATCCACCTGAAGAAGGCACAGCACCTAGCAACAAATAGTGCTTGAATTGCACTAAGACGAGTATTTTATATGTTTATATGTTATTATTATCTATATATAACATGTGTTTATATACTATGTGCACAAAACTATATATATACTCAGACAACATTCAAATTCAGAAAGAAAGAGATACTAAAACTCACCTTGAGGATACCAAGAGTAGAAAGGAGCTGCCTAGCTCTAGCTGTCTAGCACACTACTACACTTGGAGCCTGAGTGTAAGACACAGATGCTAAGGACTCATGCCAGATCCATAACAGACTGGAAATTAAAAACCTCTCGTCTTGCCTACAGGCAACATGGGCATTATATACACATAATATGAAATACTGAAAAAGCACTGTGCTGTTCATCTGACACATATTTCTACTGTGGTCTACTTATTTAAAAAAAAAAAAAAAAAACTACCCTAAAATCTGACACTTCAATTCTCAAAAGAAATTCTGCATTTTTTTCAAGCACGTGATTTTAGGATTTTGAAGACTCTTTTCTAGGAATACCAAGACCTTGGAGGGGTGGTTGGCACTGACCTGCCTCTGCACCCTGGGAGAAGCTGTGTGTAGCAAGGAGAAGAGGTCCTGGAGCAGAGTAAGCTGCTGGGCCAGGTACTGGCGGCCCACGTTGGAGCCGCTGAGCGCCAGCACCATGGAGAGCAGCTCGAAGCAGTAGGCGTCCGAGGAGGCGTCCTCGTCGCTGGGCTGCGAGTTGGCGTTCTCCTTGCTGGAGATGGCGTGCTCCCACTCCTCGCGGACGCGCGTCGCCTCCATCCGTATGGCCTGCACGATGTGGGCACACACCTGCCCCAACACAAGCCAAACACACGTCAGCTCTGAGAAACACAGCGAGTGCAAAATGTTGTGGTTCAGGTACCATTGTAAGTATGGCTAAAATAGGAAACCTGTGACATTCGGCCAGTACTTAAACTATTTTTAGCATAAATTCAAATGACAAATAAAATGCTGAATTTGCTCATCTTTATTCTGGAAAATTTAATTGAAATTATTTTTTATTTTATTTCAGATCCTGCCTTTTAATTTACTTTTTACATAGAATTCAGGCTAAAAAAACCACTCCACATAAAACCCTTAAGAAATACCTTTACTCAACACACACAAATAAAAAGCACTTATGAAAACAGCCTCTTGTTCAGTTTAATCATCAGAAAGCTTAAAAAAATTTTAGAAACAATAGCATGGTAAAAAGCATTTTTAGGAGACTACAATGTTTGTTAAGATGAGTGACAGAAGAGTAGACTCTGCATAACTTACTAAACTAAAAAAAATCAAAATTAATCAACAGCTCTATTACTGTCAACATCTTCATAGTAATATTCACTGAAAATGAGCTTATTTATTGCAAGACACCAATATTTAATCTCGAAATAATTTCAAAAGGAACAAACCTGTTTCTGCAAATTTGTCAGTTTGCTCCGGCTGAATATGATCCCTACCATGTGCTCCTTCAAGTCTGCATCTGACGTTGCCTTCATAAAAAGCATACTTGATATTAGAAAAAAGTTTCAAGAACACTTCCTAGTTACTGTAGCAATTAACATGGAATGTATCAACAAACTTTGTTTTAAAACTTTGTTTTATAATTTAGTAGCTTCTTTTACAGGAAGAAATATAAGCAAGATCAATTTAACTATGCTTATAAATACCTCTTCAATGTATTAACAATGTATTAACTTTCTCTCTTTAAGAGGAATTTAAGCATCAAATGAAATAACAAGCAAAACAAGTGGAGTGCAGTTTCTCCATACTTTTTCTCTGCATATTAACAGAGCCTCTCTTGAGGCAAAAGATAATAGGCAGGATGTTCAGGTTGACCATTATTACAGGTGTTAAGTATTTCTGCAATTGTAGGCATCATTTGCATCACCATTACTATGATGTTTCCATTAAATGCATATGCCTCAGTTATAATTTACTTAAAAAAAAAGACACTATGGTTTACTATTAAAAGTACACTATGATATTTTAAAAATAAGCAATTGCAACATTTTACGTCTGTTTTGATCTAAAAGTTATGCACCATAAGAAATGGAACAAATACAGAAAATCATCCTGGATCATTTTTTTCAGCAAAGTATTATTGATAGAATACAAATAAATACATTGTGTACTTTTTCTTCTCCTTCTGGGGAAGACAATAGTGCTTTTTCTTCTTGCTCTGGGGTCGGCTCAGCATCTCCAGAGATAAGTTTCCCAAATACCTGGAAGAAAGACAATGATAATTAATTGAATTGACAATTCACAGTAACTTTCACTGTATAATACATCATTAAAATCCCACCTGGGATGTTATAAGTCGGAACACTCGCAGTGTCTCAGATTCACAGTTTCTTTGCTGAGCCACACTTGCAGAAATCTGGCCTGCTATTTTAATGCTTTCACCATCCTTCCATCCAAGAATTTTTACTTGTCGAACTCTTAGTGTGTTCTCTGGACCCTTCAATTCAATTTTGATGATGTGATTATCACCTCCAGGAAGTTCACTTGTTACCCAGCCAATATGTCTTGAATCCAAATCTACCTATTAGAGAGGAATAAAAAGTTAGAAACTGACATTACATCAAACAAAAAGTCACCTATCATCATATATCACTGTAACAAATACTATGCTTGTAATGAAAATCTCAACCTGAGCAGTAAGACTTATGTTTAATTATAAAAATATTCAACCTCCTGAGTTCAGATTAAAAGGTTAGCCATTTCTGTTTTATCTGTAAAACTGATTAGAAATACTGGCCTACCTATCTCTTTTATCCTCAAAGTGACAGTTCATGTATTAAAAAAAACCAACTATTAAAACTAGTATTTAGTCACTACTTTTATGAAGAAAGAAAAAAACAGCCTCTATAATTTAACTGAAAATATGACACACAATTATCATTAGATACATTATTTCATCTCTATTCATGCAAACCCCTGCCAAAGAAATTGCTACTCCGTGGAAGTCAGGATTTGCTACCCTTACCAAGACATGCAGGACTTAACTGTAAAAAAGGGAGATGAACTGTATCAAATTAAGTTTATTTTAAAATATGTAGTGTTTAAAAAAAAAAAAAAAGAGGATATAAATAATGCTCTATGAAGTCTTGTATTTCATATGAGACTGCAATGTCACTACTGGAAACCAAGCACTGATTGGCGGCAGTGCCTCACATCACTACTCAGAAAAACCCAATCCCTAAGCCAAGTGAGCCCTCTCTTTTTATGCATGGGCTCATTTATAATTAAGTTAATATTTGTTCTTTCTCACTTCTGCATTAATTCTCAGTGTCTACAGTGAACTGTGCTGCAGCAGACAAGGCTAACTTTTTTTTTTAATACCATGAGACAGGATATAGTATGTGGGTATGCTGGAAGGTAAAAAACTGTTGGAAAAATGTTAGAGCAAAGAGAGAGCAAAGCTGAATCAGTCTCTACCTGTGTTCTGGGAGTCTTTTTTGGAAACCTACAGCTGAAAGGATAAGTTACCATATAGTAATTATAATTAAATTAATCTAAGGAACATTTTACATAACCCTGTTCTGTTTTCAGTAGAAAAGTAAAAGCTTGATCAATAGTCAGTACAGTATTTTCCAGGGCTTATTATAATGTCTAATATTTTGCAAAGTAATTTATCTACCATAAGAAATTGAAACTATTTGCTCAGAAAAATCTCTGGTATGTGCACAAAAAAATGACAGCAATTTTTCTATGTCAACTGCTAAAATGTTTACCTGCTTTATTCTGCAGAGATCTTCTACTGCCTTACCAGTTAGGAAGGTCATGGAGGTCACTTTGTTCTGCAACAAACAAGCAAAAGAAGAATGAAACACTTCAACTTAGACAGTTCTGAGTACTTCTTTTGTATTAAGAAATTACATAGATAAAAAAGAAAAATTGTTTCATCACAAAAAAACCCTCCATGATCTAAAGCAAGGACAAAGAATTCCAAAATACAGCTCTCTAACACAGTCTGCTCTTTGTATTAAAAGCTGTAGTTGAAATACAGATATATATGTAACATTACTGTACAGATCAATAAAAAAGACTGTAGAAAGTTTAGAAAATTTGGATTTTATGACAGCTCCTTATTTCAATGCTTCTGCAGAAACCATGAGCAGGAAACGTAGCTTAAAATAACTAAATGATTGAAAATACGTCTGAAATAGAACATGCCATTAAGAATTAAGTTTCCGGGTTTCAGTTTGATGCAACTGCAAATTCAGACAGACTGGTCTGATTCTAAGAGTTCCTGCTTTCTAAATCACAGGACTTAGACACTTTACTTTGAAATGTGAACTTGTGAATTAGAATTACCAACTGACAAAGAAAACAGCGCTCCTTGTTTGATAAACACATACAGCTTGGACTATGCACCTTCAATGAGAGCCAGTTTCATTTTCCTCTTACCCCAAGATCTCTGGAATTGTCTACATGAACACAAACGTAACGTGCATTGATTCCTTTTACACAGTTAATTGTGATGTTTTTAGTTTTGTTTTTGTCCTCATCTCCTGACTCCCAGAACGTTTCTGTAGACCCATCTGTTAAACTACCAATCATGGCAGGTCGGCTTGATGTTTTAATGTCAACAATGCTGGTTAGGTCTTTCAGACAAACTACTATACACAGTTCCTGTGAAAACAAACGGAAATTTTTAAAATACTTGAGAGTAAGCCCAAACACAGGCATGATTTACAATTTTTAAAACTGCACAGGCATTTCTGTTTTGATGAATGTGCTCTCCAAGAAATTTGTGCTTTTTGTGTCAAATTATTCAGTCCTTTAAACCAAAGGAAACATTAATAGCTAAGAGCTGAATATATTAGCAAATGCCTAAATACATTAGTCAATGGGAGAAAACATTTAAAAAATATTAAACAGAAGTATTAATTCATGCTCCTTGGAATAACAGCAGGAAAAAGATGCAAGCAAAGAAGAACTGGAAGTACACAATATTTAAAAAGTTAGCCAACTCCATGACATTCCCCAAAATCTTCACTTGCAAACAAGCACAAGCACTACACCAAAATATAGGTTTGCGTGATATACAGGCTAAGGGTCAATATTTGACCCTCTAAAGCTAAATATGGGAGCCGAAATAGCAGGGACAAGATCCCAAACTGAGTTATGTTCAAGGAAATACAATATTGCAGTAAGGAATCTTTTAATTTAAAGAGAATAATCACCAAAAGTACAGACTGTTCACAAATGATCCCTGCTTCGGAGCCAGAGCTGTAATACTTGCCTGATTCATGACTTCAAAACCGGACTGAACGCTGATACTAAAACTCTCTTCACTATCTCCATCATCAGATTTAGACAAAATATTGTTGATATGATGAAACACATTGCTCTGGTGCAGGAACTGGTGATCAGATTGCTTGAATTTAAGACTCCAGCACCTGAAAACACATTTAGCTGACTTTGTAATTTTCATGTTGGCAAAAGACATAACTTACTCATGAAACTATTAATTACATTTTTGCTTCTAGAAGTATTTTCTATAAACATTTAACTTCAAATTTTGCAGGATCTCAAGTGTTTCTAGTGCATCATTTTGAGGAAAGCAGAAACAAACGTTTCTTAGAATTTTAATAGTAAATGCAACCATTATTATTCCTTTTGTGTCTTTGAGACAAATACACAGAAAAAAAATCTTAAAGTTTAAAGATACCATCCAAGTGACAGAGTTCTGAGCAAAGGGCACTACACTACCATGCACATACATGCAGATCCTACTGTATTATTCTGTAATATGTTTTATTTTTCATAGTGGACACCACATAGAATTTAAAAGAAAGTACATTGCTCTCCATGTATCTTTTATACTATTATTTATATGCATAAACATCTAAGTGTCTTCTGTGTATTTCTTCCTAGTGGTAAAGATAGATGTGCTCCTTCTTGCACAAAGTTTTCAAGCATCCTATTTACATTGCAAAATCTTTTAATCTGCAATTCTTCAACATTCCCAGCCTTTTCAGGAGTTGTTTTGATTTGTGCTTACCTTAAGGCCATTTGCTGTAATGCACTACCACTGGGAAGTGACATCATAAGATCAGAGATTGTCTGAAGAAGGCGATGGAAAGTGTGGGGTAAGGGGTGAGCAGCTTCCCCAGCAATCACTATATCTGACAGAGGGTGTTCACACACTCGTGTGTCTTTTTCCTACAGAGCAAAGCAATTCGCGTGTTATTAACACACTTTCTGAGACAACAGGTTAACAAATAAAAACATTTCTGCTACTTGCTTTAAGAGCAACTGCAACAATCTTGCAATGAATGTGAACTTGATGCAGTTCCTGTCAATTTTTACAGTAAGTTAAACATGAGCCTCAAATTTGGGAATTATATTTGCGAAGTATATTGCATAATGCCACATATTTCGCACAATTTAAAGATGTGAAACATTACACAGCAGTAATTTGAAAACAAACAAACCATAAATAAATAATATTACAGCAGTTGAAACCAACTTTATCTGAGCAGCAAAATCCAGCCATAGCAAACTTGGTAATTAAGCTAATGTTATCAGTTGCTGCACTTCAGTAGAGCTGTGAAAATAATTCTTAGTTACAGTGTGTCAGTATCAGAAAAGCAGTGTACCAGATTACACTGCTGTAAAGACAAATTTCAGGACAACTAATTTCAAAATTGGTTTAGATTTGAAGTGATAAAGATTATCCTGACTTAATGACCACACTAGCAGGATTTTTTTTTTGAGCTATTCATGATAATGTTTTAAATCAGAGCTAAGTCTAGAAGAAGTTGTATGAAGATATCTTTTGGAAGTATGATATGTTACACGTTACCATTTTGCATTTTCAGAATTATAGATTTTTCTTAAATCACTAAATTAAGTATACCTAGTGCACATATAATTACTTATTTAATTATTTATATATATATAACTATGCATTTTCGTAATTAACTATGGACTTTTCTTAGAACACTGAAAGATATAGTAAACCAAACTACAAAGCTTTTCTAAAAATACTTTCTCTTCTCTCTTGTTGCAGGAGGAATAAAAAGCAAATTTTTTTTTAATGGATTAGCAAGGTGCTTGTGATTTTGTTGCTTTATTTCCCATGAATAATAAAAAATAATGCTTTAGAAGACCTCATGATTCATCAGCACATAGAAAGTGATGATTCAGAAGAAAAATTAGTCTATGTCTACAAAATGAATTCAACTACAATTTAAGGGTTTTTTTCACAGAGGAAGGATTAAGGATTTTTTTTTTCACATTCACCTACAAAATCAGCAAAACCTCACTTACTTGTTCTGCATTTTCTTTATTTGATTTATTTTCTTCATCCTCTTCTTCTTCAGGCTCTACAGGTGCAGGAGTCAGGGAAGCCACAAAATGCCATAAAATATCGTGAAGAGAAGTTGTTTGAATGACATTACAAAGAAGCCAATTGAAGGCCTAAAACAAATTACATACAAGGAGTTACCAATTGGTTAAGCAAACCGAGAGTAAAACCATTTCCTAACAAATTATGTAAGGAGGTTCACTGATGATTTGGACAGGCAAATAATAATGCAAAGGTCTTCAAGTAAGATGTTATTACTCTGTAGCTAAAACAGTTTATTAACATGACAACTATATCACAGGGAACATAGCATAATCTTAAAAAAAATTCCAAGACAGAATTTACGACCATCTAATTTTAATCATACAAGAGCCATCAGTACATGAATACCTCCATGGCAAAGACTCGGCAAGCAGATTTCCGTAAGGCTTGTTTCATTGCTATTTCAAGTCCTTCCAGATCATGATGCTGGATTACAAATGCCAATACTGGCCACTGGAAATTTCTCTCTCCTTTGGAAAGAGAGCTGTGGGCGGAGATTAACCGAGAAAGTTCAGGTGATGGATGTCTCAGGAGAGAGGACCCCACTTCTATTCAAAAGCATAAAAATATGCATACATTAGATTCCTTGTGCATTTCAATTTTATAGCCACAGTAAAAATGCAAGGCAATAAAGTACTTTTAGAATTATATTTTTTTCTGAGAGAAAACTGCATTAAAAAAGCAATATGGAAAAATGATGCTTCAATTGAGAAATAAAATACCACCTTCACTTTCAAATCAGGTACAGAAGATTCACCACAAATTTTAGAATTACAGTAAATCCTAATCCAATTTTAGGCTAATTCTGTGCCGATTACCAAGCACCTAATGTTTACTATTCTGTTTTGTGACAAAAAAGTATTATTTATGTATTTATAAAAAATGTATTTGTCTACAGTCTCCAAGAAGAATTGCAAATCCTTGAGTAATTTTTTCCTTGCTTTGGTTTTCTGTGCTCTTACCTGCATCTCCACTGTTGACTCGTCTCCTGGGGATTGCCTTTACACGTGCTGGCAAAATTGAGTGCTGTTTGTCATATTCTGATGCAACAACTGAATAGGATCTCTGAAAGACTGTGCGCTTTGCAAGATCTGTATCTGTGATGGGACTGGTTTCCAAACTACAAAGAAATCAGTGAAGTAATACACCCTTTAACAAATATGTAGAGTATATCTGAATTATACACCAATAATTAATAAGGATACATGCATTTCATAATCACAATGTTACTACTGCATGAAACTTTGTCTTATGTACCTAATAACTGTTTAAATGCTGGAAAAGAAGGAGCACGTATTAGAATTACACATGGTGAAAAAGCATGCAAGTGCTTTATAAACAAATGTAATGATGGACATGATGAGTTCCAAGAATTTAGGTATTTCTTTTAGAGAGATACAAACATTCAGCTCATGCCTAAATTGAAGTTTCAGACCAAACTTCTCCTGAGAATGCATGTGAAAACATCTATGAAGTGAGTTTTTAATATACGCAAGCCAACTGAAATTTAGAACTTTATGTGAAGTAATAGTTTCTAATATCATTAGCCTTAAAGTCAAATTTGAATTGCTACAGCTATACCTCTGACATATTTTACTCCTTACCTTCAGTGGACTTCTTACAGTCTGCAGAAGGACTCCCAGCTTATGCTGTCCCTATAGGCCTCAGGAGACCATGGTGTCCACAGTTTTAATAAAGGAATATACCAATACGATGCACTCTTAAGGAGTTTTGTTAGAAAAGTTCTATTTCTGAAAAGACTACATTATAGATTGTAGTATTCCAATAAACTATTTGTGCAGTCAGTATGAAATACAACAAATTGAAATAAAAACAGATTAAAAGCAAATTTTCTCTTTATTACATCCTCACTATAATATGAGGAATCACTGACATCTGGAAACACTGAGCATCTAAGTAGTTTCTGGACTATTATTAATAGAGCCATTTTTTCCCTGGTGAAACAAAAATTTTTATACCTGCTTGAATTAGATCACAGTAAGCTTAACAAGATAAGAAAGTGGCTTAACCTGGCAGAAACCATCTAGCACTCTTGCTCCTAGACAGCATTATCATTTCTTCAGTGACATTTGTATATCCCACAGAACAAAACAGCAACATCTACTTTGAAAAATGTAAGGTAATGGAATTTCCTCCTGTTCAAACCTCCCTATAGAATGAAATTCTGAAAGGAGAACAACAGCTACTTTCTTTCAAAAAGGCCATTAATCTGTACTCAATCAGGTGTGGTAAAGAACAGATATACAGTCCAAGAAACCTGTTACATATTCAAGGAGTCTGCAACAGTTACAGTCTTTGGATTATTGATCTCTAGATCATTTCTCCAGATTCTTGAAAATTTTTCTGTATGGAGAAATAAGCAGGCCTGAAGTAGAGGCTATGGATAAATTTCCCTGTATGCTAAGAGTCCTTATCAGCTGAACAAATTTTTTTTGTATTTGGGTTGTAAACCCAGGATCTTTCTAGAGAGAAGATCTAACTGGTTTGTAGTACAGTAAAAAGGTTTCAGTTTTGATTTGTATATTCCTCGCACATTTACATATTCAAACATTCCACTGCTAACAACTGAAAATATACCTGATGTGCTATGATTCACTGAAAATTTCCTAACTACAGCTTCATATGGTTTTGGCTTTTATGCTGCCATTTCAGAAACTGATCTGATACTTCAGCTTCTTAACTGCAGCCATGTTTTCCTTTCATTTTTTTAATTGGTGTAATGCTACTGCTTTAACATTTGTATGTAGCACCTAGAATTACAAGGAAGTACCTTGGGGGCATAGATTTCATGTTACTCTCTGGCTCTTCAAAGACATTAGGGCTGGCGTCAGGAGTAACAGAGATGTACGGCGCAGGTACTGAAGTGGAGCGCAAGTATCTCATCTCATCCTGGAAGAGGTTGTCATCCTGGTACCCAACAAAATTTTCATGATGATGCCTACACCAAATGAGATTTTTAAATTAGGATTAAAGATTAAAAATTGCTGAAACACACACATACTACACTTTGTCAGCCAATGCTATTCACTTACTCTTCACCTATTAATGCTTTTAAGTTGTGATTTTAAAGTGTTCATGGAAGATACAGTGGCATTCTCAACCAACATGTATATTTGGGATCACCCTTTTCTATCTTTTAGTATTTCCATCAGGTAGATCCACAATGTATTTTAGGTCCATCTGCCCAACATAAACATGAGACACTACAGTGAAATTTACTTAGAATTACCAAGAAAGCACAAATCTTCTGCTTTCCTTTTTACTATTTTTAACTGTGAAGAGAAAAAAGTAGCACATATGTCTGCTACTAACACACTAAATTAAATTCTTTGGGAAATTCTGAATTCTTTGGACAGAAACGGAGCCATTATAAAATATTTGGCATCCAAAAGCTAATCAGAGCATATCTGACTCCAGGAGAAAATCCAACCTAAAAAACTGAACAAGATCATGGATCAAAACAGAAGAAAAAAATATCATGAAGAATTAGGAAAATACGTCTTTTTCTATATAAGTTTTAGTTTAGTTTACATACACATTTTTATCCAATACTCTACACATATGAGTGCTAAAATCAATATTCATACATTTCATTCAATTACCTTGCTAATGTCTGTAGATAGAGACATGGCATCTTAATGGGAAAGTCTTCAGAAATTCCTTCTTTGAGACTGGGCAGTTGAGATTGGAATGCTTTTGCAGGGTTATAGCAGAGGATACTGGGCTCAGCAGCACTACTCAGTGACAGTAAATACAGTGCATTGGCTTTAATCACTTGATGAGCTTCCATAGTCGGCAAGGCACGAGGTGTCTTAACTTGCATTGGTTTTCTCCTAGATTGTTTAATCTAGGTAAATTTAAATAAGGCATAATTAAATTCACCACAGGAAAATCTGACAACCTAGCTCATAATACAGCTGCTTAATTCTACCTGCTATTTCTATATATTTCTATTGCTTTCCTACCTTTGCGAACACTTAATGAACAGCTGATAGTTTTGACATTTGACTCATTAATATCAACATATTTGCATACTTTAAGCAAGATTTTGAACTTAGTCCTTGAAGACCCAGTGGAAGAAAAACTTTAGTAGTATTCCCATTACAACCACAGCACTATTAAGTAGATAGAAAGTTAAACATATCAGCTGAAAATACCTTCTCTCTTGCTGCTGCTTGCTTTTCACGGAGATACTTTTCTCTGCATCGATCACACACCAAATACCACGTGCTCCCTCCAATGCCTCCATCACCACAATTCCCAGCCCATCCTCCACAGAAGTGCCCAATGCTGTTGTAACCTTGGCCACCTGCGTAGCGGCCACAACCTACATCGGGGGAAGGTGAGAACAAGTTACTTCAAAAGAAGGATCCTTATTCTATCATTGCTGCAAAAGAGGGATGAAGAGGGGAGGAAGGAAGATGCTTGTTTTTCCTGGCCTAATTTTCTACTTTTTTGGATGTCTGGATTGGTTACAAAACAAGGGTCTTGTCTGTTCTTGTCCACGTGTCCCACCACTGTTCAAAGAATAGAAATGCACTGCAGTTTTCAAGTTTTATAAAGAACTTGTGTGAAGCATGAACAGCTCCCTATTCAGACAGCTAAGTTATGGTAAGGTCAGTATTGCAAGTTAGCCAACAGTATCTGTAATTTAGCAAACATAAAAACCTCGCCTCCTAGCTAACAAAACTTAAGAGGGAATGGAAGGTATTTTTTTGCTGATTAGCTCCTCAGAAAGATTCAGGACTTTAACTTTCCACACACAGAGCTAAAAAACAGTACATACCAACAAGTACACCAAAAATATTAAGTCACTGATAGCCAGTACTGACACAGCAGACAGAAGTTTTCTACTCTTGACAGTAGAACAGTATCAGAAAACTTCTGTCAATGTAGAAACTCTTAACTGACCAATCTAATTTTTTATTTTCAATTTTCTCAGCACAGTTTCAAATCCTTAAGTGTAAAACATGGCATGTTTCTGAAGAGCTACTGTAAAGTCAGAGCATTCTTTGGATCTTGTTTCAAATGACTTTGAAACTTTAGATCTTTAACTACTTAAAATTATACACAAAGATGTGTAAATAATCTGTACGCAAGTACAACTTTTAATTTAGTGTATATAATAGGATAGCCTGACACACTTTTGTAAAAGTAACTAAACACCAAAACGTGTGTGAAATATACTTTATGGATGGACACAGGAATTAAAAATACAGAGTCATACCTGGATGAGCTTGTCTCATGTGGTAAGTCACTGGATATGGATGAGATTCTCCACACAACTCACAGATGGTGTCTTTTTCAGGTCCTCCCACTGCAAGCTGGGCCATCTCACCAAAAAGATTTCCCCTTGGCCTAGCCTCAACCTTTTCTTTTTTCTTTTTCTCCTTTTTCGCTTTTTTGTTATCTTTGTCACTTTCCTTCTTCTTTAACACTGCACAAGACCCAGGACTTGGAAAAATCATGTTTTGGGAAGCTGCTTTAATAGTTGCTAAGGAGATATCTTCCCAGAAAGCTACTAAGTGCTGCAGTGTTAAGGGAAGAGGAGACTTTGATTTCATTGTGTGATGACTGGATGTTTCAAAGGAGGTAGTTTCAGTTTTTCCATCCTCACACTTTTCATGCAGAGGTGGTTCTTTTAACATTGAGAGGACTTTATTTTTATTGATGCTACCCATTTTAGAGATATCTGGTCCGTGAGGTGAGATGTTGAACATGTTAAGAGCAGATGATATTTCCAATGAATGTCTGTTTTTCAACTTGGTTTCTTTTTCCTCTGCAGGTTGTTGAGTAAGACTGCTTCGTATGGGTGCATGCTCTTTGGAGAGTTCTGGATTAAACTTCAAAAAAGATGAGCATGCCATGGCATCATGAACTATTCCTTCATGCCAAAGAAATGCGGCAAATACGGCTCGAGCACATTCTGCAACAGAAGGTGACATTGCTTGCTTGGCAGGCTCTATGGGCTTTGATCCATCTCCTTTGAAAAGGAAGTTGGATTTTTCCTTTTTGGGTCTTGTGTGCCTGCCAGCACATTTACGGCTCACTTTTGGAGATGCTCTCATGTCCTGCTCATCCTTCAGCGGTGCTTTTCCAATGCTGAAATGAACTTTATTAGAACCATCATCCAAACTTCTGAATTCGGTGTTGTCTTCACAGGTGGTATCTGTAATGCTATCAGTCTTTAAAGTACTTGAAGTACAGACTTCAACTACCTCACTGTGAAGATTTTCTTGTACGACATGAGGGGAAGGAGCTCTGTTTTCAGTTTCTGGTGCAGACTTTCCATCTTTTGCAATAATTTTTGGTTTGGGTGAAGTGGACCTCCCCCTTAAGGGTTCTGTTAGTGGCACTTTCTTTTTGCGAAGGGTGTCTGGATCTAATGTGTAAGAATCTGATTTGGAGCGTTCTCGAGGAGGATCAAGTTTTGTTTTTACAGGGGATGAGGCTTTCTGAGGTAGAGTTTTGTCATGGGGTGATGAGGACCGTGGAGAACTAGCACCAGATCTAATGCCTGTAAGCGTCTTTGTCTTTGGAGAAGACGACCGGGTTCCTGGGCCTGGAGATTCAGCTCTCAGACCAGGAGTTGTTCTTCCATCAGTTTTTAGTGTTTGCAAAGTGTTATGATTTGGCGACAAAGACCTGCTGTGCGAGTCTGACCGCAACTTTGCAGCATCTGATTTCAGCATCAGGCACTCGCTGGCTGATAAGCCGTCCGTATTTCTGGGTTTCTTCTGCTCGGCAGCAGCTCTGTTCATTCGCACATCAAGCTTGGGTGACCTGCAGTCAGCTCTGTGCTTTGATGACATGTCTGATTTTCCTGCTGGAGAAATCGGTCTAGCAGCTCCTGTGAAATTCATTCGGTCACCTGTGTAATATTTCATAATTGAATTGTTACATATTGACAGTGACACCTTTAATACTACAAAACAAGGACTAAAGACCTGAACACAAAATAAAGATCGAACACATGCTTCTGTTCACATTAAAATGAGAGGAAATATGAAGGATCTTTTTCCCCTCTGAATACTTTTGATACATTTCTTTTCTGAAGATACGCAGAAACAAGTGTTAGGAAGTTTTAACAGAGAAAACACTACTATGGAGGTATCAAAAAGCACAGTACACTCTTTCTACAAAACACTAGTAAAGGAAGCACAATTTAAATCCTTAGGTAAAATTCCAGGAGTTAACCAAGTTTACCAAAGTTGCAACAGAAACCAGGGGCTATTTATTATCTCAACATGTGACAGGCTGACTGCAACAGGATACTTGCATAGAGATCAAATGTAGAGCCAGATTTATTTTCTTTAATGCTCAAAAGTCAGGAATTGTAGGAAATAAACAATATTAATACAGCAAATTGGGCAAGAGGCTTGCAAATATACTCAAAGCTACTCAAATTTATAATCTGAAGAATCTACTTTTTAAAGACCACAATCCACCCATGTTCTTCTACCAAAACACTTTAAAAATGCCCCGAAATAACAAACCAACTTTTTTTAACCACTAAGTTAAATGGCCAGCTCTGGTCAATTATGTCCTCCTATGTTGATGCACTAATTTACTGTTCCTATGCACACTGACTTTGTACATATATTAATCTACAGAGCTGAAAGACTACAGCAGCTATAAGAACTACAGGTACCTTAGTGCAAGTACATACAAAACAAGAATATGCAAAAAGTAGCTTATTAAGGCAATCTGCTTCTGATATATCTGTCAACCAAGTCTCTCTGGTAGAATTGTATTTTAAAAATTAATCCAAGCAATATGGAAATTACTGGCAAGCAATGCAGCAGTTAATACAGCTGTCTCTCCACAAATCCTTACACTGCAAAATCTTGAATGCAGAGTTAAATACTTTTGATTTAAATGGGTTTTCACTAGCCAAAAATGAGAAGTGTTTCCCTAGTAAGGCCTGTGGAATTAGGACACAGTACTTAGGAATATTTTACTCTTCTAGATATTGAAAGGTTATTTGCATTTGTCTGGGCATATTTTTGGGAAAGCAACTATTTGTTAAAAAATAAAATTTCAATTAATCAGAGAATATTTAAAATTTAAGCCTTGATTTCTAATGGTAACAGGATAGACAGTCACCTTTTATCTAGTACCTTCCGTATTAGAAGATGGAAATCAGTGTCTGCTTTCTTATGCATTATGGGATCTGAAGCAACTTCATGCAGTTCTGAATCACCAACCCTTACCCTTATGCTAGAAAATATACAGATGCAAGTATTTCCTATTATTATCTCTCACATTATTAAAAAAATGCCGAGAAAAATTTAGAAAAAATTTGAGCAAAATTTAGCAATCAAGATGCTTCCTCAGGCTACAAAAAATTATTATTTATATGCTATTTCCATATTTAAACACCTTATAATAAAATTAACAACAACAGCAAAAAGTGAAGGTAAATAATTGTATTGGAATATTTAACAAGCCTGAAAGTCTCTCCTGCCTTCCCAAGACATGCCAGAAGTTCATACTTTTCTGAGCCAAGAAGAAATATTGTGTCTATATTCAGGAATAATACATCAAATGTAAGCACTAGAATATAATGAGGATATCTCAAGTATTTATCATGCTAATCATTTTTGAGACTCTCACCTGTCTTTATTTTTACAAGGTCTATAATTGTTTTTCACTTGGAGGGGAGAAGTGGAATAGGAAGGCAAGAAATAACATGGTACATTGTGGTTTATAAAATTACTGCTATTGCTAAAAGAAAAAAATCTAAGAAGTTTCAGAAATATTAGTCCAAGCATTTCAACCATTCCAGCTTACTTATTCACCAGTTTTAGTGATGAGCTATTCTGAGTTGCTTATTCTGTAATACATAAATTCTGAAATGCAAATTGGAATTACTTTTATACACATTTTTCCCAGTCTGCCAGATGAGAAAATACCTTAGATTGAAAGTTTTACAGAATGCCTCATAAAAGAGAAAAAAAAAAAAGTGAAAATATGACAATCATTTTAGAGGACCTAGAACACTTCAAGTCATTCAGCAAAGTATCCAATTTAAAGTACATGCATGATTAGCAAACACCAATGAGGAAAACATTCCAGAACAAAGCTGCTTATGAAAGGTATAGTCTAACAATGGCTTCCAACAACAAAAGTATCTTGTTTCTTAAAAAAACCAAAGTTTTGGATTTGTACATACAGCGATAAATAATCCTAAGTAGCATTCAAGAGTATCAGCACAAAAAGAAAAATCTCCCAAAGGAAAAACCACATAAAATACCAAGCTGCTTTGTTGGTAAGCAAAAAAATTTCCCAGATTTTATTTCCTGTTTCTTCATATACACTTCTTTTGTCTATTGTTTGAAAACAGGTGTAATTAGACTAACAGTCACTTTCCATTTTACAATTTTCTGCATTTTACAAAGCAGAGACAGCTAGATTGTGTATCATGGAGTTGCTGCAACTCAGGAAGGCAACACTGAATGATTATATCAGATGAGCTCCCAACAAATATAAAATTTGAATATTTGCTTTCAAAACATTATTTTATTACATGAATGAAATGACAACGAATGGAAGGAAAAAAAACCAAACATTTTGCAGGTAAAAGATCTGAATAACCTTGCTATGTTGGCATGCATACCCACCCTTCAGTTTGTGAGAGAGAGATGAAATAGCAGAGGCAGGCCCAGCTACATCACTAGTTTTGTAAATACGCTCACGAGAAGCAAGGCAGCAGGATGGAGTTTCTACAGTGGAAAACAGTTGCACAGAAGCAGCACAGATTCAATGGAAAAGCAGCAAAGATAAAAACAAGCATTTCAAATGATACGCATCTTCTTTTTTATGTATTCTGAATTCAGTGCTTAGATTCCTACATTAGTTTTGAATGACAGACAGTAGTTTGTAGTAGAACATAGTAGATCAGCTTCCTTGATCTAAAAATGCTGCAATTTCAGTTAGTTTCTAGGATATAAAAATGTAATATATGGGGGCTGGCCGATGAGATTTATGGTATAAAACCAGCAGTGTCTAGTTTTGAACTGAACCTAGGTTTAAAATTTAATCTGTAAATTTAGGAATTAATTCTTTAGAATGTCAATATAGCCTTCCAGATGATCAATTTACATACTCTTTCATGGAAGTCAGAGAACATCTATTTGTGTTAGAGTCTCGTTAATCACTGTAATGAATAAAAAAAACCCACCCACATCAAAACTCTCCGTTTTCAAAAGGGATTGCATCTCAATAAAGCAATGTTTTGATAACCTTCACTTATGTAATAATGAGCTCCTCAATACAACAGACATAACTAGCACTAGATGAGTGTCAACAGTACATGAAAAAAAATTGAAATGCCTCTTAAAATAATTTTGACTGAAGAAAAATTCTGATGTCATCCATGATAATTTCAGTAGAGTCTACTGACACCAAATCTGGTAGAAGTACAGCTCTACAAAAATCAAACTTGTAGAAAAATAATATGGACTTTTTATTTCAGTCTATAATTTTATTTTTCTATTTTTTCTATTTTTTAAATGGTTTTATTTCTAATTCTATTTCTTATTCTTTCCTTTGGAAAAATACAGTAGTAAAATTTTTACTGAAGTAATAATTGTAAAGAGAATGTGCATGTTAGAAGACACTCTGTTTTAGATACACCCTTTTGTACAAATGGAGTAAGATAGTTGTATTGAAAGAAATAATCCTACACTATTTAAGACACCTTTTTGTTCTGGTAATACATTTACTAACTTGCACACATCAATTTACCAAGCCTTCTACCTTATGCAATGAGCTATGGCTCTAGAAATTACAATGAGAAGGTGTTTGAAGTAAGAATTTCATTCTTTTAAAAAAAGAAACTAATCCTTAATTTCTCAACACTGTATCAAAACAGATTTAACACCAGTATTACCTACTTTTGAGACCTAGAAATGATTTGGAGAGATCCAATAATAACTATATAGCTTCTGAGTAACAGCATGTCACTGTGAATTTTTAAAGGTGAAAGGCCGACAAACGTCAGGAGCACAAAACAGCAGAAGCAGCAAACCTAAAACTGTCAATTTGATACACTAACATCCCACTCTAGGGATAATTAAAGGAAAATCTTAATGAAATCCATTTTCATGAATGTACATTTATATTTCATTCTTTCACTCTGTGTCTGAGAACACATTTTATGATGCAATCTACTGTTGATGGACTACTACCATTAAATCGTTTCAAAGGGACTGTGGGTCCAAGAGCATGACAATCTATGTATATCCAGGATAACTGGAGAGACTCAGGGACCAACATTTTGATCAGGACTCCCTCTTTCTGAAACATCCTCAAAGACTATAAAGACTTGAAATATAAGGCAGGCAAGGCCTGTCTCATGAGCCATTCGAATATGACAGTGTGCCTTTAGTAACGCTCTTTCTTTCAACATAGAAATAGCTCCAGCTTGAAAAGCTATCCCATACGGAGACATACAAGGCAATTCAATTTCTATACCAGGATCCTGTCTTTTAACAGTTGTGCCTACTTCCTCTGAGGAAACCTAGGAAGCAAGGCATACCACTAACTGGTTCATGTGAGTCTTCTTTAAACAAACTCTGTAACAAACACATAAAATATAACTGTAAAATGGAGATAAGTTCAAGATTCTTCTGAAATGCCACTGCTTTTCTGCATCATGATGAAGGAAAGCACTGACCTACCTTTGCTGTGTTGCCTAAGCAATGGATGCCTCTTAAAAACTGTACACTTCTTTCACTCACTTTTACTGACATGGAAACTACAGTACAGCTGTTAGCTGAATTTCCTCAAGCACTGAAATCAATGTATCTTTTTTCACCTCCTGAAAATGCCAAATGTCATACTGACAGCAGGACTTGCATTTTTTTAGAAATTGTTTCTCCATGAATAAAAAAAATGCACTGAAGTAAAAAAAAATTGCTTGAATATTAAAAAAAGTAAGAAGTATTTAGTATGGTTAAAGTAGGGGTATGAGTGAGTGCATTAAAGCAAAAGTTGAAATATGGTATCATGAGAAAAATATTAGCAATTTTCTATACCAGTGGTGTACCAGGGGTTTGGAACACTAACACTTGAGCCATATACATTTATTAAGTGAAAGAAACATTCCTGTGCTGGAAAGGTAGATAAAAAGAATTCTATGCTTCTCTAATTTGCAACTACAACATTTGAAGATGTGATATGAGGAAATTAGTTCAAAAAAAACACCTGACACAATTTGTACTCTTTCCTCAACCTTTACCATACCAGCCCACTGAGGATGGTTTTGGACTGACCTGGCCAAAAATACTTTTCATATGTACCCTTGCCTATAGAACCTGAAAAGCCTAAGTTTAAAGAGACTATTTGATTTATCTTAAATTTTCAGGAATCCTCCCTTGGTAATAAGCAGCATCTGAAAAAACAATTAGACCAGTTGTCATTGGTTTAAATGATGATTAAGTCACACACAGAAGCGATCACCATGCCTGATCTCCCTTCATTTTACTGAAACACTACCAAGAAGCACATGTTATGTGCTCCATATGTGTGTTGGTCTTTTGTGTGCCCTCTACAGTTTTAGAAAATGCAGAGAAGCACTATGGTTCTAAATGCAATTTCACCAGCACCTAGATGGGAAAGGAACAAAACCAAAAAGAAATTGATTGCACAATACTGAAGGGATCTATCAAGGAACTCCTGACAAGAATGGCAGGAGCTGACAATGGATGGTTGGACTGCAGCTCTGCAGCATGGATTGGAAAGGAAACAGCCTGACAGGACACTGCATTGAACAGCAGCTCAGCACTGCAGCTTCTGCCTGGACCAGGAAGCAGAACCTCAAGCAAGCTGCCAGAGCTACACTGGAAGAGGGTTAACATAACAGAAGGCACAGGGGTCCAAAGCTTTTTAGCCCAGAAATCCATTTCTCATTTGCACTATGAACTCAGGTGTGAGAAACTTGGCATAAAGGTCTAACACTGGTGACTGTGAAGTCTCACACTTGCCTTCCTTAACTTCAGAGCTCAACAGCCAATCGTCAAATTTTGGTGAACTCAGGCTGGACAGCATGCCAAGATCCTGTTACCCACACCTGCCATCTAAAATGGATGGAGAGCTAAGGAGATTTATGACCCAGCACATACTGCTGAAGGTCGAGAAACAAGATCTTCCATGACCCTCTAAGGCTTCCAACACTTCCCCGACACTCAGAACTGAAACAGAAATTTGAGTCTTCTTTGCTTTTAACTAAGTTCATCAACAAATAAATCAAGCAACCAGTAATAACCTTGTGGCTATGGGACTCTGTAATCACAAGCAAATCTGTTACTGATGATCTTACAAGCTTCTCAAAAGCAAGCATAAGAAGACTTCAGCAATTACAGCCTGTTTTGGCCAAATATGCAAGGAAGACACATATATAAACTTGTGATTTCAATGGAAAAAAAATCTTGCTATGGCTCCAAGTCAATACAGAGGTTCTTGTACTCCAGGTAGGTTTTTCCCAGCTCTTCTACCTTTTCTGACCTTCTGGTTGAACACGAGACTGACAAAGAATTAAAATAAATGGCAAGAGTACCTTAATTTTGTCTGTCCCTGTGAAAAATGAAACAATCTCCTTCTGAAAATTAGCAAATGAATTAAGGTGGAGAGAACAATCAGCCCTTCACAGAATTCTAGCAAGCAACACAAAACTGAGTACACGGAGTTTCCATTTTGATTTTTCTAATATCCCTTCTGCAACAAATTTTTTGATATAATACAGAGCGATGTTGTTACTTATTTATGATGTGAAAGGAGTTACAGAGACACTTTTTATTTATTCAAGCATCATATCTGAGGAGGTGATTGTCCCAAACTGTAGTATTTCTGAAAAAAATAAGCAGACACTGTTGGAGGATAAAAGGTTGTGACAAGTCCTTTCCTTCTCCCTTAAGTGAATTAAGTGAATTTGCAAACCAAACCTTAAGGACAGAAGAATCTCCTGAAAAACCAACTACCTACAAACGCTTCTCAGAAAAACTATAATCTGTCACCAGCACCAAGTATGTTTATATCACATCAAGATTTTTCTTCCTATTATAAAAATCTAAACTAAGGAAATAATTCTAGAAAGCATTCAGCAGGATTCTTAGCTTTCCTCAGAATTATGCTTCCAAACCAAATTTCTCCCCAGAGGTAGAGATATCTGAGGAAGAAAAGAAAATGTAAATAGTAGACTGAACTATTTAGGCTGACTTGCAATTAAGATTGGTACTTAGTATATAACCTCTGCAGACAGGGAAATCTAGGCTGGCATAACTTTTTTTAAGTATTAGACTATCTTTAGTCCATTTAATATAACAGCATATTGACTATAAGCATAATTTTAATTTTAAAATCTAACTTTACTGCAGGAAGCACTTAAGGATGGAGAACATAATTGGAGCCTAAAACTAAGCAACTAGGGCAAAAATTCAATTAACTTGATATGGACTCTTAAGATATGTTGTTTAATGGATTTAACTTTTAATTACATGTTTGGTAACAGGAAGCTATAAAGCAATTTAGAAATAATGAATTAAAATTAGTTTCTGTTACAGTTCTAATATAACTGCATAAAACTATTAAATGAGCAAGTATATGAATATAGTATTACAGGCATCCCTGACAATATGCTGAATTTGGATGAACTTGCAAATGGAGGATGAAAAAGCTTGCAAAAGTCTAAGGAAGTTTACACAGGAAAAATTTCCCCATATTATTCTTAAATTTCGTGAAAACAAAAATGTTAGTATTTCTCTCCTTTATGAATAGTTTACATTATCTGCATCAAACCTGACACTGGGCAATAAACTGAAAAAAAAAAGCCTTGTATCATATCACAGACAGTGCAGCAGGACACCAGCTCAGGTTGACAACTTTTGCCCACTTGGAAAGGCAAATAACCAAATCGGCTGAGACCTTATACTAAGATCCAAAATCAGACACAAATTTGAAAAAATTTTCTAGTTTCATCATTTTTTTATTTGGTAGACCACCAGTGCTCCCCTCCTACCTCACAAAAAAAGGCTTCCATTTGAATTGGATCCTTATTAAAACACAAAACATGGATGTAGCTTACTGAACACAGTTTATCTACACGTCTTGGACAGAGAAATCCATTGAACAAGATCTTGTTGGGCAGTCAAAAATGATACTTTTGTTTTCATATACAATATAGGTCTAAATGCTTAAGGACAAATCATCTGAAATTTGAAACAAGACAATTAGGGTTATTTTTGATGAGAAGCTGAGTAATTGATTTTACCTCTCTGAACAGTAGAAAAAAACTCCTGAAAGTGATGCAAAAGAATAAATATTTGACAAATTCTCAATGAGGGTGTGCTGATACCACTGGCAATCAGCTGTTCTATCTGACTACAGTTTGGAATACTCTTCTTTCAGGATGTCAGTGTAAGTCCAGCAAAACTACAGAAGACTGCAGTCAAAATATTTCTGACAGTCCTTGTAAAAGCGGATTAGAAATCTTAATCTAGTTCTCACATGAAGGACTTCACTGCCACTTCAATAAGCTGAGCTGGAGAGATGCAGGCCTGCATATACCCAGACATTGAACTGACTAACAGGGTCCCAAAGAAAGAGCTGAGGCACCTCAGAGAGAAAATTTGTGGGAGACAGGGATAAACTAGTATTCCTGTGACCTGTGCTGTTCTGCATGTAAGGGAGAATTTATTGTAGTATCAGCTATCCATCATGAATGCTGAGCTTTTTGTTTTCATTAATCAAAACAGTTTCCTGTCCTTCCATCAATAATCAGGTCAGCTGGTATTCACCTCAACAAGCAAACTTTCATTACCATGCCAATCCTGTGAGCACCCAACAGAAAACTAACAAAACATTTCTTATGAGTAGCACCAAGTTGTTCCCACTGTCCAGCTACATCCCTGAAGTTAGGAGCAACGACAAAAATAGGAATTTAGGAAGTAAGGAAAGTTAATACCCATGTACTTACTGCAGTGCATTTTTGATGTTTAACGACTTACCAACACTTTGTACTACATGAAATCTTTACCTTAATTATAAACCAGAGCTGCATAAAACATTGGAAATGCACTTCATGACTTGTCTACAGTGAAGAACACATACAAACCCAAAATACTCTCGATATAAAAATTAAAGTTGAACAAGTATACTTCTTTTGGGAGCATTACCTCACATGCTTCTGAATCATGAAAAACTTAAAAAAACAAAACCAAAAAAGTGCACTGTGGGATGATAAATAGCTGGTGAGCAACTGAGAACAGCAATGTCAAAGCTGCAGAAACGGACTGATGAGGCAGGTAAGGCTGACAAACTTACTCTGAAGCTGTGGCTGAGGCTGCTGGAAGGAAAGGGGCTGTCCGAACACAAATGGACTGTGGACAAGGGAAGAGGGAGGTTTTGCAGCTTGATCAAAGATGGAAGGAGCTGGGAGATTTGGCCGTGACTGAATGGAATTCAGTATGGCACTCAGTTGGTCACCTGTAGTGGGCAAAACAGTCAAAACTACAACCTGTTACCTGTCATTCTCCAGAAAGACAGAGTAAAATGGCACTCAAAGTTTAAATGATGGTAATAGATAAAGCTCATAAACTTCATTTAGCCACATATGACTCTGGTTGTGGCTAAACATAAAAATATCACTCCATGCACGGCAATAAAATTACTATTTTTTAAGGATCATGGATATTTTACTGCAATTATTTTAAACATTTCAAAATAGAGATTTATATTTGCCTTGCTAAAAAATGAAGAGCAGCCAAAGGAAAAAACCAGAAATCCCTAGCATTTACAATAATACACACATGCAACAATACATGCAGAAAAAACATTAGAAAAATTGATGAGAAGGGAAAGCTAACATGTAATTAGGCTTTGGCAAATGTATTTCTGTGCCAACGCTTCAGTAAATATTTGCTCATTTTTGCAAATATTTTTTTAAGTATTCTGTCACTCTGTTTTTCAGATTTAGATTGAAGGTCAGATTGAAGGTAATTAAAAAAATTTAAAATTTAAAAAATCTGTAAGTACCACTCAAGAACTGCAACTGTTTTTCTGAAGAACTACCTACATTTGCTGTGAGGCAAATGAAGGCCTTCAACAAAATAGCATGTTAAAAACAAGAGTTGTAATTTCTGAATGCCAATTTTCAAAAAACTCTATGTGAGCATTAGAAATACATGACGCCTCAGTAAGAAGGCCAGACCATGTTGTAACTTGAAGTATACTTAGTAAAATGAGGTAGGAGATACCAAGAATTTGAGAGAACCTCAGATTTGAACCACCACCAGACAAATCCTAACAATGTCACTTTATTCTGCAAATTCCTGTAATGCTGACCGCATTGTGGAAAACCTAGTAAAAATTTTTAGCAGCTAACACAGACTTTACAATTCACAGAATTTACAGAATTTTCAGATTATTATCAACTGTCTTTCTAGGGAATTAGAGAAAGACCAGAAGATGTATCAAACCCAGTATTACCTAAGAACTCCTATGTTAAATTTATTTTCTTGATATTTTGGGTTAAAAAATAAGAAGACAAAAATACCAGAAAATAGCTGGAATACCCTTCTAAACTATTATCTACAGGAATCAATGAATCAAATTTATTTGTTTTGGAAGTAGCATACCTAGAAACTACTGGAATCTGTACTTCAGCAGCAATCATTCCTACCTCAAAAACCTAGAAGTGATTGAACAACCTGGTCTAGGAGGGTTTGGATCTCTAAGGTCCCTTCCAAACCCAGCCATTCTGTGATTTACATTATTTTTCTTAAATGTAACATGCCTAACTCCTAATATTATTTTAAAGGGAAGAAAATCTGAGAAGAAGTTGAAAATCATCTGCCCACAACAATCAAATACGGAGGTGGGTAGGGCCAATACCATGAGGAATGTTAAAAACTTGCCTGTAATATAAAAAGCTAGAAGTGAGAAGACATAGCTAAATCAGACACATTCTTTGTGGAAGTCAAGTCTTCTTTCTTACAGGTAATACTGTAAACCTAAAATTAACAGTTTTACAGCCGGAAACTATTACCTACCGTAAAACTACACACCTATTATTGGGATCTTTACATCTGATTAGACATTTTGAAGCGCTCTTGGATGGGACTGAATTTTCATCAAAACTAGGGCATTTCTACAGAAGTACTATTAACAAACAAGCTCCTCCAAAAGAAGTGCTTCCTTTAGAAATCTCCCTAAGAGATCGTGCCTGTGCCTTCCATTTTTTAATTTTTTCTCAAAACTCAACACTTCTTAGACCTGAGAATACAGAAAGTCTGCATATAAAGTAATGGCACAGTTGAAGAATTCTATTTTTGGGAAAGTAAGTGCATTATTCTTTCAATATAGTTGCCAACAACTCTCCACTCTTGGGTAATTCAGAAGGAAATACAGTACACTGAACAAAGTCATGTAGCTGAGTTTTTTCATTCACACTAGACATGACGGCTTGAGGGCATGTTGAGAAAATAATGCATACAAAATAGTATGGAATTCAATGCCAGGAGTAGCTTCCAAATGTTTTGTGACTGTATTATCCCAAAGAAACACCTTTGAAACTGCATAAGGTATAGTAAAGAGAATCCCAATGTCTTCAGAAATCAGGATGCATGTTAACATAGCATATTCCTCTCTAAGATTTTATCTTTGGACAACAGAGAAGAAAAAAATTGTTGTCTTAATATGTTTCTGCAGTAAAACGAACAGATAATATTTCTGCACTGTTACACAATAGACATTGAGAGACAAGCTGTGATACTGCCTCACATCTTAGATACTTCCACTTTTGGGGTTCCACCATTACTCTGAAATGAGTATGGATGAACTGGGAAAAGGAGGTTTAAAAGGCTCTATAAAACAAAGGGAAAATGTTTATCTAGCCTTTGTCCAAAAAAGAGGGTTTCCTATAACAACGCATGGACAGGTATGAACCACTCTTTACACAGTAAAATGATTTTACACTGTAAAATGATATAAAACTATTTCATGCTGTTAGACTATTTAGGAATAATTATTTTCCTATTTTTTTCTCCTTTAAAATAAGTTTTAGGTTATTTTATTTAGGATACCATGACGAAATAGATGTTGGTGCTAAAAAACACATAGCACACCTTAGGTCCCCATTTGTAGTGGCACAGACTATAGCAATATAAAAATACAATGACAGAGCTCCATGTTTCAGGAATATTTCTCAAGAACGTCTGCCTCAAGGAAAATCCCTTCTGTATTATTAAATCTGCTAGAACTAACCAAGAAATGAACAGAAGGCATGCAGATTGAGTTTATTTAGATGGCTTTTATATATATTTCTATATAATGTATTTAGATTTTGCCAACAAAATAAACCATGGTGAAAAGAAACAATTATTTTATATCAGTAAAAGAAAATAGATTTTATTTATTTCCCAGCAGTTGTAACTGGTATCCATGTGATTGAAAGGTAACTTCAGTTTTACAACTTCTTTTTATAATTTCACAACAAATTTTAAATGGCATGTTTCATCATGTCAACCCATTAAAGGCACTTAAAAAAATTATCATGACAGATGACAAGTGTTTCCGGACTTTTTAAAAACATGTGCTTTCTAAATCAAATAGTTTTCTAATCCTTTTTTACATGTATTTCTTATTTCAGCATTTCAGTTCTCTGCTACATAAATCCACAACTAACTTTCAAATCTTTGTTGATCCTTTTTATACAGAATACTTAGACTGAGTGAAACAAAAGCAGAGAAAAAAGCAGTTTTAACATTATGCAATTCATTACAGCACTGCTCTGGAGAGGACCTGTGGTGCTTAGAAAAGCAGAAAATGAGTAATAAAGTATAAGCAAAGTTAAGACAGACATAATTAAAAAAAAATATGAGTGCAAAAACATACCTTTGTTATTTCCAAGGCCATAATCAAACCCTTGTCCGTTACTACAGCTTGTCCCCTTACTGAAAGCTTGTATTGAAAAAGGACTTGGGGGAGGAGTCTGCACATTTTGATCTAGAAGGACTTGCTCTGTAAAAAAATCACATCACTTTGGAGTTAGAACTCTTAGTAATAGATTTACATTAGAAAAATGAGTCACAGAGCAAAAGAGTGATATTTATTTCCACCAATAAAAAAACCCACACCTGTTCTTCAAAACTCATGCTCTTAAAATATAAAGACAAAGGACTTAATACTATGTAGACTGTTTTTCGTTTGACTGAGTGGCTGCTAGCTATGCCATTATTTGACACTAGTTTTTTTCCAGTAACATCATTCAGCAGTGTTTATTCTTTGGACAGCAATTGTTGAAATCCCTTCGACAAAGCCAAAGTGCAGAAAGGATAGTTTTCAGAGTGGCAAACTCGGAGTCAATCAACATTTAATTTTGGCTACCACGACAGTTCATGGGGCATTTTTTCCTGACAGATTTATTTGAATCTGTAAATGAGTACCATGATTTTGCTTTCTGTATGACAGCAAAGCAATCTCCAAACCAAACTAACCTAGAGTGTTCAATAACATTCAAAACTACAGCAGAATTAAAATAAATGAGACAGAATCCATTTGACTATTTAGATTTACAGAGAAATTACTGCCTTAATGTGGTCAAAAATACCATTCCAACTGACGATAATAAGAAAGCATTCAGAAGAAATATCCCAAATGCAGGTTTAAAAGCTTGAGCTGGCACCTTGAAATTTTTTTTTCTTGTAAATGTACCAAAATTAACATGAATTAAACAAAACAAAAATCACAACTCTTCAAAAAGTAATTTTTAAAAAAATGCATTTCAGGACAAACTGCATTTCGGAGTACAAACTTTACATAACATATTCAAGTTAAAAACAAATTATAAGGGAGAAAGCTGGAAATTTGAAGTCAGTTTATAAAAGAAAGCATCTAGAATTTTTTAACCAGAGGCTACTCTAGATCTTGCTCTAGTATTTTAACTGGATACCTGGCTACAGACTGAGTTATTCAGACTTTTGCCTTGTCTCTGACAGAAATCCTACCTCATTTTGGGTATTTAATTATAATTTTATTAAATAATGAAAATATGAATGCAATGTGAAAGAAGTGCTATTCATGGATAAAAAACCAGACATTTGCAAATCTAGCTAGAGCTCCTGCAAATCCTTATTACTTCCCTCTAGCAAAAGTATTGAAACTGATGATAAATTATTTCTCAATAATTTCACGGCAAATAAAAACTATCAGTTTAAAACAACCTTCAGATATGGCTTAAGCATATTAAGTTTTACATGGCACTGAGGTGGACTAGGAACCTAGAACAGATTGAAAAATCTCAGTAATTGCACTGCAACTGATTAAACTACTTTAGCTAGATGCACAAGAGATATCCATTTTCATCCTACCTGTAAAAAGATACACATCCAGAAAAGATTAAAAATGTATACTCAGGCATGGGATTCATATCAGAAAGTTTCTAAGATGGTATTTCTATGATCTGTATGCAGAAATCCTACTACAGAGTTTTGTCCTCAAAGCCTGGAACTTGCATTTCTCTTTTTCTGTGAGAGCAATGCTCTATCTGAAGATGTCCTTCAGTAACAGTGTGTCAAGAATCTGAAGACACACCTTCAAAAAGTGTCTTGTTTAAAGTTTTCCTGATTTGTGAATTCTTTCTTAGAGTACACACATTGAGAAATTTAAGATGATATTAAATAATAGGTCAATTACTGAAGATGAAAAGACTACTTAAAAATGCAAAATACTGTCCAGTTACTTAAATGTATTTCTCAAAATAAGCACCCTGGAATGGAAATTTTTGCACACTGCTTTATTTATTAATTTCAGAAAACTTATTTTCTACTGGAAAAGCAAGCAACCCTGTATAAAAATAGAAAATAATGAATTTATCAACCCTATTATTGAATACATGTGCTTTCAACAAGGTACTGTTCCAATTCACAATTATTTAGTTTGTGGAATCTACTTGGGCTCTTCGAGCACCTCAGAACTTTACATTATCAAATAAAAATACAAAAGCTATGACTTCTAAAGAAGTGTTTAAAGTATTATGTAAACACTTATATATTTAATGAAAAGCTCCTTCCCTTCTTTGCAGAAGGTTTTATACCTGAAAGTCAAGCTGCAACAGTCTACAGAAAATAATTATATATTAGCAAAGAATCACCTTGTTCTAATAGAGTAATGTGATGATAATTGTTAGAGTATCTATATGTGAAACGAATTTCAGCACCAAATGTCAAAACCAGAAAAATGGCGAAGAGTCTGTTAAAATGAACAAATACGAGGCTGACAATAAGCGTGACCTAAAAACACCAGCAGAATATGACTGCTGAGGTTAAAGCTTTTCATGAAGACACCTTTTGGAAAACAGATGCATAAAAATCACACAGAGAGCTAAAAAAAAAAGATGGTTAAAATGATTGTCTGTAACCATAACCAGTACAGAAGAAATCATATGGAAACATTTTAACTGTTTTTTAAAAAAATCATTTGAAGAATGTTTATAAACAACTTTTAAGCCCGACTGTGCAACATAACTCAAGTGAAAATACATAAGCTAATGTTATACCTGTTCAAAACTCAGACCCTTCTTTATTTCTCCCATTTAGACTGCTTATTTTTTCCTAAGTTAATTTAAAAAAATAAAACAACCACTTGCCATCTTCATGTCGGAGGTACTGGTTTCCACCTCTGTCTCTAGCTAATGACCATGCCTCGCCTTCATCACTTTCACAGAACTCTACCATGCTGTTCTTATCCATTTGCACCCACGTACCTTCTGAATTAGTCACCTGATGCACACACATAAAAAAGCAAAATTTATTGACTTCTCAAATGATTCAGTAGTATGATTCAGAAACTACTTATAGAATCTGGAAAAAACATTACATTTCAATCTTTCGATTACAAAGCGAATGTTAAAAAAAAGTTTCTTAAATTAAGGCCACAGGCTGAGGCAGAATGAAGTATCAAACCTACTTATGGCACATTTACATTTAGGAGTTATTCCAAACATTTTAGACCCATTTATGTTCAGAAGATGCAGAACACCAACACCACAACTTCAGTAAGTCCACATAAGCCTAAATAAAAACTTAAAGGAAATAGTCACCAAGATATACTTTCTAATTGATGGTGGCAACAGGAGAATTATAATACCAAGATATACATGAAAGGTTTTTATGAGTATTAATTTTGTTCCTGATATTATATTTAGGAAATAGCATGACACACTTCATCCTTAAGCCCTTCTTAACCATAAAACACCACAACTGGACAACCCAGAACAATGACAATAGTTCAGCAACTAAATAAATTAGTACAATCAGTACAGAGAAACAGGAATTAGTTAAATGGTTAGGTCTTACGAAAACACTTTTCAATGAAACAGAATTCTTTCAAAGAATAAGACAAAAAAGCAGATCAAGAAAGACAAGTTTTTAAGGAATACTGTAACAGAAATAAATAAATAAATAAACAAGCACATGTAATTGCAGTGCAATTTTAACATTATTCCAATCAATGCAAGAAGGCAAAAAGACATGACTGCATTAGTAGTTATAATATCAACCAAGTTCAAAGGCCAGTACTTATCACGAGGAGGGGAAAAGCAAACCTGTATAGAGGCAGATTCTTTTGTTGCGGTTACTACTGTTATATACTGGTATCTATGAAGACATGAACTGAAGCTACAAGGATCCATACCTCGCCTACTGCCTTGACTTTGTTTCCCAGAACTAACATTCCAATTGGGATACCTCTAAGGTTAGGGCAGCTTCTGATGTTGTGACCTGATGGGCCAGTCTTCACTACCTTGTACACTCCAGGTCCACCTCGAAGGAATGGCATGTCTTGTTCTTGCATCACTGCTTCCCCTGGGCAGTGTGAATTTAGGTCTTTGAAAAAATCATCAGCATTAGACCTAGATTCCTGAGAAATTAAAAAAAAGGCAAAACAGAACAGAATAAAACCTATTAATATCACCTTTAAATCACTGAGATAAGAAATACTTCAAGACTACAAAAGGTGAATTTCAAAGCTAAAGGAGATCCTAGTTACATTGTTAATTTTAGTGTGCAGCCCTGAACAACTAGCTACCATTAATCGAATTACTCCTGACATTACTCTTAAAGCAAAAGTGGCATAAATGTAACCATTTATATAAAAATAATAGCTCATATCTAACATTAGATACAAATTAATCTAACTGCTTTCACTAAACCTTCATCTTCACTGACATTTCTCAGGATACACATTCATTCCTCCTGTTCTATTTGTGAAATTTTGTTAAAGTCTGTGGCTATGGAAAGGGAATTTCAGTATTATCTCTCTCCATACGACCTGTTTCTTTTTTGATTTCATGTTTGGAATATATTGTTAATTTAGAGTCAAGGCAAAATTATGACACAGAAGAACAGCAATACCATAGACTTTTAAATGCACGTGTAAGTATTAGTGTGTATTTATTGTTTCCACAACGGCAATAAAAGGGGCCTGCAAATTTATTTCACCTCTACTATTTGCCAATGAAATATATATCCAAGCCTGAAGAAAACACCTCAAATTTCTTAACAAAAAAAGTTGTAGTTACTAAAAGAAGAGAAAAATTAGCATAGATTTTTCAGCCAGCAACAGCTTAACTGAAGCTTTTGTACAAAAAATAGTAAGGGATGGGAGCAACAAATGTGTATTTATTTCAGAAGAATGCCAGTAAGAAGCAGGAGCAAGTTTTATTATACTGAAAGTCATAGGTGCTTTTAAAGGAACATCTGAAAGTTACAAACTACATAACATCCTACTGGATGAAGCTTGTGGTCCACCTCATTCAGTCTTACTGTGTTCAGCAACAGGAGATGCTCTTTAGAAGCAGCTTAAAAACCTTTACTACCAGTCTGTCTCTTATATAACAACAGCATTTAAAACCTTTTTATTATGGATGTTATGGGGTATATCCTATTTTCTTTAGTGTTTATTTATGAATTTAGTTTCTTGAAATTTAATTACTTCTGAATATGCTGATACTTTCTGCCTTGACAATTTCCCATAAAAACACCTTCCAGGAATTCACTTCCTGTTGTGAGAAAGAATACTTTTTTTGTTAGGTTTAAACCAAACTTCTGGCTATGTTATTTACTTTTAAATGAATGCAAATGATCTCTTTAATTATCATGTTTTCAGCTTTTTTTGGTATGGAAGTCTGTGCACTGTGTCCAGACTAATAAAGCTGTTTTTTTCAAGAAGTCTTTACACAAAAATGATTCTGTTATGTAATTATGTCAATTACAAGCAAGTTAATGCAAGCTGAGGTAAACTGGTTTGAGGAAAAAAAAATTAAACATTGTTCAGATCTTGACATAATGAAGTCTGCTGTTCTGGGGAAAAAGAATCAGTGGACAAACAAATTTTAAAAACTCTAAACCAAAATGCACAACACATTACTGTCTTCCTTATAAAGTTCATACAAAAAAAAAATCCATCTCAAAACATTACAGATCTGGTATTTAGAGAAGCACTTCTACAGTCAATTTAAACAGCTCAACTGTACATTACAAAGCTTGTTCCTAGAATTAAATAATTTTTAAAAACCATTAAGACTGGGCAGAGTATTTATTAAATATCTGTGGCCTTAGTCATACAAATATCATCATATTAGATACTGCAATTTTATGTGGAGCCTTCAATAACAGAAAAAATTTTACCAGTAAATTCTGCCCTAAAGGAGAATGAAGGATTTCTATGTTAATAGGCCACCTCTCTGAATTTCTGATTTGGTTTGTTAAAAAAGGAGAATGCCACTCATGAATAAATAAAAATTCAATAATCTGCCCTGGTATTTTTTTCTCATTTTAGAAGAAAGAGACACAGATACAGCACTGAATGCAAATCTGCTATTTCCTATAAAAATAATTCACAGTAAAACAGACTTCAAAGAATATTTAGCATAAAGTTGAGTCATAAGGTGCATTCTGAAAACATGAGATACAGTGTGAGTGTTCCTGTAATTTAACTCACCTTAGGGGGTAAAGCTTTGGAAGTCCATGAAAAAAAGTCCAAATCCCTTACTCCTTGGCTAGCATTAAAGACATTCTGAGCAACAAAGTTTGAAAAAAAAAGACACATATCAACAAAGAAATGGGAACAAAGAAATACTGGAGGAAGAAGCTCAAGGTACTACAATGCACACTTTCTCCTCAAGTAAATTTACGGGTAGAATGTTTTGCAAAAGGGGAAAGTTTTGTTTTCCTAATCAAGTCACTTGAGTCCATTGCTCACCATGGCAAATCATCCATTACACAGAAAACAGTTTAGTATGTCAAAAGCTCAAAATGGATGTAGTGTGTCATGCCATTTACTGAAATTCAGAGCCAGACATCTCTTAAAAAGCTTGAGACTTCATGTACAGAAAAATCTCCTTTCTGTTACAAAGAAACAATAGCTGGTCCCATCACAAAGCAGTTTTCTAGCAAGATGGTCTCCTGTTCTGAAAGATGATTTCAACCAGTGCAGGACAAGTGCACACAGAATTTTAGTCACCCAGTCAGAACTGAGGAGATGCAGAAGGGCTAAGCTCTCTGTTGCTGAAAGGAGTTCATTTGCACAGCATGATTTCACCAGTTTGCACATCAAAATCATACTTTTTACCAGAGCCAAAAATTTCAGTGCTATATGGAGAACAATTGCTGAGATTTCATTAGTTTTGTAATACATACAATGCATTAACTAGTTTGTTATGAATGATCATAAACCCAGAGAGACATCACTGATTTTATAACCAATTGCCCACACTACAGAAATAAGCACTGCTGTTCTGTTTAATTTTTCCTCCCACAAAACAGTGAGGACAGCATTTTTTAATAATTGAAAAACATGAAAAAGAAGGCATCTTTTCTCCATAAGCTAGTTTCTACTCATTTCAAAGAAATTTCCACTGAAATGAAAGAATAGTATACATATAGCAGTACTAATAATCATATTTATGATATTCATGATGGAATCCCTTTGACAAAGCACCCATTTAATCTATATGAACAGAAGTATCAAAATCTAATTCCCCATCTCATCCTGATATGGGAACCAAATGAAATTCCTGCTCAGCAGCCACATTAAAATTTAACAGTAGCTAAGGCAGTAAATCCTTTCAGGCAGAAAAAAAGTACAAAACATCCTTGGCATGCTTCACCTGTAATCCTTGAAAAAGCACTAATATGTTACAAGTAAGAAAATCTACCCTTTTATCACATGATAGAAGCAAATGATCTACTATATACTGCTTGCATACATCAAGGTTCAATAATACAAATTATCTCCCATTTTGACAAAAAGGGGGAAATTGTCACAACACCAGCATTTCTTTAGAACTGAGTACCTTTACCCAGAACTGAGGGAGGTAGCAATGTACTAGTGATATATGCTCTGGGGCACTTGGGAAGGTGGGGAAGGTGTTAGGAAGATAAGCAAAGTAAAAGCTTATCAATTTGGCATAAAACTAGAGCAACTATAAAAAGCCTCCATATGCCTAATGAGTGTACTTCATAGACATCCAACCTACTTAAACTGTCTGATTCTATTACTTTGCAGCACATCTCCTTTTTTCTGATGGACTTCCACTGAGAAACATGGACTACCCATACCTAAAATATTTAGGTATCATTTCAAAGACCTATTTTTCTACATTATAGAGCTCTATGTGTAAAACACAAGGGAAACCAACAGCAGTGAAGTGGGACCATGCTGGCTCAGAAGAACCAAGAAGATCAAACTAGAAGCTCTCCTTTGCTCTGTGAGTTTGAGAATTTCCTGGCTATTCTAACACTGCACACCAGCCTAGATGAATAGATCAGGCATCTATTTGAAAACCAAGTTTTCATTCTGAAGAATCTACTAGACAGCAGCTTTGAATTTAGCCCTTATGCTATCACCTGCAGATTTAGATAATGCTTATAGCTAATGCTTAGCTAATTTAGGTTTTCTTTTTTTGTCTTTCACATTTTTCAAAAAAGGTGTAACCTTTAAACTGTAGTGATGATGATCACCATTACAGTTATTCAAATAAACTATTCAATTAATTTTGTTTCAGAAATTAAAAAAATTGCTTTGCCATGAAAAATCATTGGACCATTAGGAAATATTTAAAACCTCAGTTATTATTTTTCAAAACCAAGATTTATCTTAAATAGCTATCTTGATGTTTTATCCAACATAGTCTTACTCTCCAATTTCTTTCCATCATGCTTAAAACAATGGTAGAAATATTTTGTCAATGTACTTCAGTGTACATTCAGCTTTCTGAGGTTGTGATCAAGCACTGGAGCCTACATAACAATTTTGATACTTTCTTCCATTGCAATAATGGTTTGAAAAACTTGCAGTTTCTCAATCCTTGATTGCTTGTGGTGGCTGGGGAACGTAATCCTGTAGCTGGACAGGATACAATATTCCTTCTTAAAAAGTTTTATATTTAAATTTAAAATGAACTAATGAGAACTTACTTAGAAAGTGATTTTTTAAAAGACAAGTTCCAGAGGTTGACCAAGATAAATTTCTATTTTTTCCTAGTGTGCACTGTTTTGTATCATTGTGCCTTTCTACTACATGTGTAAGCATGAATAAATAACTGTCTGCATAAGGAATTTTACAAGTATTTCTTCAAAAACAGATACCAGAACGCCATAAGACAGAAGGAAAGATAACTACAGAGATGGAAACAGCTTATCCAAAATCATGATCTATTAAATTCAGAATCTCATAATTATATTACCTACAATGGATTGGATGCACAATTTCAGATCAGGGGCTGTAAAGCAATTCCTTGTGAAAGGACAAGAGCAACAGAAGAAGATCTGGAGACTTTCTAAGAAGGTAAATGACAAGGCCTCAAATAAATAAAACTTTGGTAACTACCATAGATCTCTCCTTTCCTGTGATCATTTATCTTAATAGCTCTGATAAAAATACAGAAAGTGGATTTATGAGATCCACAATATTCCGTGTATGTAGTTAATGCTAATAAACATACATAAAATGCAGATACAAAATATACATCGAGATGAAAAGAGGTCACAATTAACTCACCAAGAACCTGTACTGTTTTCTACCTGCTCACTGCTCCGTAATACACTGAAGAAACAGACTAACTAGAACTTTTTTTAAGGAGTTTTTACATATTTTCCAAAATGTACTGATAATTTTTTATTTATTTAAGGGATTGATTATTAAAAGCCTGTATATTTAAACATGAAAAAGCAATGCTGTTGGAGATGACAAGTCTTCACACTCAGAGTTAAATGGAAAATGGAGTCTAGTAGATGTGACATCTGCTTGAACAGGGAATACATAGCCTAACTTAGGCATTTGATTTTCCCTTTGCATTTTCAATCATACAAGAGACTTTCTCCAATCTTCCTTTTAGGCTAAAAGTGGTTGAACAGCTTGGCTCCAAAAAAATCTCACACAATCACAGGGTTTTTTACTGCATTCTGCTCATTGTGTCATTTAGCTACCCAAAACAACAGGATTGAGCAGATATGAATTATATCACAATTTAATCTAACAAAATTTTAGCATTTGTTACTTAATTGAATATCATTTTTGACATAAGTCATTCATCTCTAGAGGATCATAAGAATCAAATTTGACAACTTACAAGCATCCTTTTTTTGGACAATTCAGAGGAAAAAAAAGTATAATTTTAAATATTTTCAAGCTAGTAATCACCATAAAGATTTTAAGACTTCCTACCAAGAAAGAAGTACCTAAGCAGAGGAAGTATCTAGTAAGAAAGCAGTATATGCTAGACTAGCATGCTGTAAAGACTTAAGGCATTCAAAAGTCAGCCTCTGAACATTGACTTATGTTTTGTCCCCTTTAAGAAATAAAATGTTAAAGAACTCCTTTTTTCCTTTTTCCTCTTATTATTATGAATCAAAACAGCAAATCTTACTGCTTGTATATTGTCATAATGAAATCAAATAGTTTCAGGACATGCTAAGTCCTCTTAAAAATCTGAAAATGAGAGCCCTGCAAGGAAACCTCTCTGATAGTATCTCAAAACATATTTTTTGCCAATGCCTGCATTGTTTTTAAGATTGCTTTCATAATCCTTTTGCTATGTTGGCTGCCACTTATAGAGCAGAAGTTAAGAAAGCATGTGACTTTTAACCTGTGTCAGTCAAGATATGTGACTGTCAATCTTAAACAAAACCAAGCATATCTAACTGCTTCTAATAGTCTAAATGGTAACAAAACTAATTCACAAGAATGCTTAAAAACCCCCAAAACCAAGAGAGAATCTTTTATCTGAACTGTATAGACACAGAGAATTAAATGCTTGAAAACTGAATGTTGTTCTTCACATTTGATTCATATGAAATTTGAATTCTCAAAATTATACTGTCAAGATTGAATGTTCAGTTATTCATGGCAGAGATTTCTTTTCAGGCTTCTCTCAAGGAGCATAGTATATGCTCTTCTCTAGAGCTACATGTATAACAGAGCTGTATGAAATATGCCAACCACTAAGTTCTTGCTAGTCACAGACAACTGCTGAGCTCAAAAATATTCCCTTCAACAAGTAAAAAGGTACTGAAGATTAGCTAAACAAACAAATAAAAAAAACAAAACAAAAGAACCACACAACTAAGGAAAATCTACCACTCTATAATACCCATCTAGATATATTATTTACTGAAATTAGTTACTTAGTCAAGTTGAATTTACTTTTACCATGGCTGAGCTGGTAAAATTCAACTACTGCACAGAAATATTAGTATTTCATGAAATTATAACATAGTAATTTTCTAATGGCTACCAATTTCTAAGGCAAAAAAAATAAAGACAAAACTTTAAACAAAGCCTAATTTTTTTCATGTTTTCATATATTCTACAACAGACTAGAAAAACTCTGCGATGACAGGCATATTTGAGTGACTGATTTCTGAGTACAGGAATAATTTTCTTCCCAAATGCAAAATTAAAATAATTTCCCAAACGAGGATTCTATTGAAAGAAATCTATAAATAGAAATGTATCAACAAATAATTTGTAGACAAGAAGACCTATTCACATCATGTAACAGTGTCTGGCAGAACAGCCATAGGGTATTATGAATTTCCAGATTTAGCTACTAGCAAATAGCCCAATTTCACTGGAACTGGGAAAATCTCAGTTCTTCTATAAGCAAGAAACACGAACAGGGTGATATTAATGGTTGCAATGATTAATTTAATGAAATAGCTCTCAACTATCATCAATTGCAGCACAGGTCACTCAGATAAGATGTCAAATCAAATCTAAATATCAGTATCAATTAGATCTGATTCTCACATTCTGCCCAGAAGGAAACAAGATACCATCCACTCAGGGGAATGCATGAAAACAGATGAGCCAGTAAGTCCTGCATTTTCATCAATCTTTTGAGAAACATTGGTTTAGCTAATATAGTTTTTCTTTTTTTGTCTTTCATATTTTTCAAAAAAGTGCAGTTCGTTTCCGAAAAGGTGTAACCTTGTAGTGATGATGATCACCATTAAAGTTATTCAAATAAATTATGTTTACTATTATTATAAATTCAATGTTTGTCCTGAAGTCCTGGGATTCTCTGATTAGCTAATGAAGCGATAAGGATTCAGGTACGAAACTCATAAAAAATATCCACAAAATCCAGAGCCTAAACAACTTTTTTTTTGGCTGGTTTTTTTTTAAAGCATCAATTACATTGATTCACTGTAGGCTGCAAACCTTTTCTGAAATCATGGCACCAGTGGACCACTTTACAGACAATCCTAGCTAGCTTAAGAAACACCTGGTGCAGACCACAATCTAATACTATTCTGCTTTTGTTAGTTATAGCAGTCCCTGCACTTCTGTATCTCTTCTAGGAGAAGAGGCTTCAACATAAAAAGCTTCATATCTTTCTACACTCCACCCTCATTACACAGCAGCCCTCCAAAATGCAAACACGTATAATGTTGTATCTGATAATTAAAATATCGTTTACCTCAGGCCTTTTTGCAGCCTTAATTAAAGAAAGTCTTGTAATGAGGATAGAGTGTACTTTTGGATATTTTTCAAAGGCACCTTTTACTTACGTCAACAGGTACCAGAAGGCTCTTGCCAAGATGTTGGTTAAAAGACAGACACCAGGCTTCAGTGTAACCATTCATGTTAGGAACATACTTCTTTATTGTTTCATCATTCAGCCTCAGCCAAACACCATCATCATTGTGGATCTATGGGAAACAAGCAACAAGAACGAGCCATGCCCTCCTGTAACTGTTCTGTAGCTAGCAAAGATTAACAGACTTCAGGCAGACAACAGCAGCAAAGAAGCAGTGATTCTTACAATGCTGATACAACATAAGTAGACGTAAAGAGGAATATTGATGAAATCAGAATTCCAAAGCAATGGAGAAGCATATCTTTTTATAAGTCAAGGTGTGAAGATAAATTTAAATTGGGTCAAGCAGTAATAAGAATTGCTTTGAAATAAAAGAGGAAAGAAAGTCAAGCCTTCATAAGCTTTATAAATTCCCCACTTTCCATTTTTCCATTGCTGGTATAACTTGGTATGACTGGTACTTTCCATTGCTGATAAATCCCAAAAATATTCCTTGCATATGAAGTTATATTGTAAGAAAAATACATGCATAGTAGTCTAACACACTAGTAGTGATCTTTCAGATCTCTAAATGAAAGATGTAATGAGAAGGACATCTCAATTTTTGTGTAGAGTTATAGTAAGTAGTGAAATAGTAAGTAGTGAAAAGCTACATCTTAAGGTGTTATTGTAAGATGAATTCTAGGAATTTTCTTTCCTTGTATCCGTCTCAAATGTTTGTTACACATGTCTTGAAGTAAGTAAATTAAAGGAAATGACAGCTTGAAAAACTAAATTAGTAAATTTAGATTTTTGCAATTTATGATCTTAAGTTGTGTATGTCAACATCTAAACATGGAAAAACCCCATTATTTGCATGAATTATCTTTACATCTTAGCCCAATTTTCAATAGAAATGTCTTATTGATTACCTCGTCAATGAAAGTGATGGATCCATTGACTTTCACTATGCCTATCTGCTCACTCTGAAGGGAAGGGTGGCTACGGATACGAAGCCCTGCACTGTCCTTGGCCACAAATTTGCGAACCTAAGAGAAGCAAAGACAGACAGAAAGGAAGAAAAAAAAAATTGGAACAGAGCTCTCAGAGTAAAAAGAAATAGAATTAACAGATTCTGAAATGCCAGTGACAAGACAGCAGTCTTAAGAGTTTGTTGCTAGCTTCCCATGGCTGCTGTGTATAACTTCACTTTTTTTCTATAATCAATAAAATTATAATGTTCCAAAAAAAATAATGTAAGCATGCACTGACTTGGAAATATTTCTGTTATACCCTACAATAATCACTACAAGCTTCTGTTGTTTTTAACACACACATGTCATTTGCTGCTGGAAATTTCACCAGATTTGCATTTTAAAAGTCATTATTTCTCTTAACTGATCAGCCTGGGATTACCATTTCTCAATTGTGCTACTATAGTATTCTCGTTACTTAGCGTTTTCACCAAAATTTGGATATTTTCCTTAGCTAAAGAGTTTAATTAGCCATTTGAAAATAAAATCATCTTTCTACTTCATCCTTCAATTAGCTATTTCAATAGTTTGTTCTTTTTTTCACAGGAAGGTTAGAGCAGAGGCTCCTTGCTATTAGCTGGACTTACTACAGCATACCAAAATCTCCCACTTGTTATTCACTATCATATTTTTTACCACTCAAACATTATCAGGCACTTGTCCCATAGAGAACAAACGTAAGCCATCCTATTGATCTCTTAAAACCAGAGATGCATATATTTTATCCATATGGTATAAAACCATTTTCTTGAAATGTTATTTTCAAACTCCACAGGTAAAAGTGATAGAAGTATAAATGGAAATAAACATTTAATCTGTAACAACATAAAGCACAGAATGACGTGTAAGGAACAAACTCAGTGATACATAATGAAAGCTAAGTGCATGAACCCTTTTTCCCTAAAGAAATTATTTAAGAAATTATATTTATTCTGAGGCTACTTAAAAAAAAAACCAACGAAATCAACAAAACCCCAAAACCAGAAGCATGTAAAAGATTTCATACATAAATTACTCCAAAATGTGCAAGGTTTTGCTTATTAACAGTCCTCTTACTCATAATACTTAGAATCTCGCAACAGACAAAACTAAGACTTACAAGGTCCTTGTAAAAGTACAAAGCTGAATCACTGCTGACAGCATTCTAAACACAGACAAGCCAAAAAGAAAGTCTTGCAAATCGGGGATCCTTGCATCATGTTATTTTAGAAAATGATTATGACAGTTGACTAGAACTTGGATTAAAAACTTTCATTTTGAGGAAAAACTCATATTCCAGATTTTGAGTAGGCACAGGCCTGAAAAGAGCCTTCTTCCCTTTTGCAACAGCTAACCTAACTAGTCAATAAAACACTTAAACCTATAACTAGAAATTGCTTAAGGATCAGATCCACTGACAGACAATACAATAAAAAACAATTAGTAAGTTCTCTCATGTTGATTTCTGACCATGAAATCATGAAAAATTGTATCACTTGTGTCTTCTTTCTGATTCAGCACCTCTTTGCTAGGAATATTTCTGTATAGCACAGTGGTTTTGTAACTCTGTAACACCTCCATAGACAGCTCTTCCCTTGGGCATACACAAACTGGATTCCAACTGAAGAACAGACTAGGGCAGAAAGGCTTAGCAATTAGGATGTACATCATCCCTATAGTGCACAGTAATTGTCAAGAGCTGTATTGCTGTGCTTTCTTATTTGACAAATCTGCAAAGAGGTACACGTCACGCAACAGAAAGGGGTGCTCTATAGGATAAAGCAATCTTAACAAGGGGGTTGATCTTCTACAAAGGGGTGAGAAAAACCAACCCCAGCAGAGCTTTTGGGTTTGGTGGTTGTTTTTTGGTTTTGCAATCAATACTAGCTACTTGCTGTGTCAGAATGGTAGAAACACGTTAGTGACCAATCATTCTGGTACCAGTATTGCACCTTCAAATTTAGTTGAATTAGGATAGTTTTCTTCTAGTTGGTTCCAACTACCCTGAATAACATCACATAGCTTGAAAAATAATGTTTTCCTCAATAGGATGTGGAATGAAGTTTCCTGCAAGTTCATTAATTTAAGCTTTACAGCTAATAGGAGGCAGCAATTCTTATGGGTCATATACCCCAGGCTGAACACAGATCACTATCATAGTCTCCTTCAAATTTTTCATCTGACTTCAAATAACAGAGAATGAAGAACACACATATAAAATCCTAACACAGTACCCATTTTCAGATTGCAATTTAAGTAATGTTTGGCTACAAAACTGGAATGTTCCAGTGCTCAAAATATTTTGGTGTTTCTAGTGGACACAAGAGATCATCACTGAGAATGCACTGTTAGTGTCCCTGGTTATAACTATCTGTAATTTCAGGCTGACAAAGATGATGAAGAAGCATTTAGAGCTCAGCTAAGCCCTTTTTCTCAGCAAAACATGATTTGGTATATTGGACTGTCTCTGACTGATATATGTCTAATCTGCATTCTTGGCTTCAGAAACATGGAGCACAGTATAATTATTACCTTGTTGCATTACTTACAATACTGCTGTTGATACACAAAGAATTATCCTGATTTGTTATGTGATTTATTATGAGACAGAAGAAAGATGACAGATTAAATGATTTACCATTAAAGGTCTAGATTAATTTTTCAGCATGCTCCACAGACACCATATACAGGACAAAGATGACTCCTTTTTCAAAGAGACTAAATCTTGGAACAAGAAATGAGCAATGCACACAGAACAACACAAGGAGATGATTAAACACTACATAATGTCTCAGAAGACCAGATGATTGACTTCTGTCAAGTGCTTTGACTGTTCTTTGACAACCAGGGTTATCATGTATGAACAAGTCACCCCAATTTCCACTGTAATAATTGAAAAGAAAAACAGAACTTCTGTTCAGCAATTCATCTAAAATCAAATCAGATCCTTTCAACCTGGGGACAGTAAAACAACACATATGATGATCATTAAGTTGTGTGAGACAAATCTCTCTCATAAGGAATTGGGAGTTCTAATTAAGATAATGAATTAATCAGGAAGTCTTCCTTCCAAGAGAAGAGAGAAAGTCTGAAAGCAGCTTCTTGGGGAAAAAGTAGAAAAAGACACCCAGTGAGGGATAAATGTTGCATTGAAACTAAAAGTACATTTATTATTTTTAATTTGAGGCATGGCTGCAGGGAAAAAGAATCTTGTTAATAATAGAAGCAGATGCTTGGATGCATTTTAAAGACTGGGGAACCATACAACAAAGCTACTGGCTCTGGATTATCCTGAAGTCTAGGAAAAAAAACCAGATCAAGATGCACTGCATAGGTAAGCAATTGTCAAAAACTTGATCTTTTTTATAGCCATATAATTCTTAACCACTTTCCCAATTTCAGTAGGACAGGAAAGACAACCTTGTGGAATTTCAGAATTCTGCATCTTTGAATACAGGTTTATTCCACACACACACACACACAAAAAAACCCCAAACAAACAAAAAACATTCGCTTCTCATTTAATATTCCTTCCTTTGCATCTAAGAGGAAATGTAAAGTACTTCCCTCATCTGGGCATTTTCCTCATACCACTGCCACCCATTTCAGCTTACTTGCTTTATTGTGTCTATTTTAGTCCTTCAGGGTGGAAGGATAAGCTGAAACAGGGATGTCAAAAGATACAAAAAAGATGCCTTTAAAAAACATCATCATGCCATTCTCTAAGAAAGGAAAATATACTAAAGAAACTGGTTACGGATTTTATATTGACTGAAGATGCTTATGACAATACAAACTATTTTTGTAAAATTTAGTGCACCACTATATTCACAGTACAATATATAAGAAATAGAACTAATAATAGGCAAAATTTTGTCTGTGGCTTTAATAATAGCTGTGTAATGTTTTTTTGACAAGCTAAGGCAAAGGCAGTTTCTGTAGAGCTTCTAGCAGTTTTATGAACTCATGTACAAGAAAAAAATTAATTGAATTTGTTTCATTTTATCCAGTATATTAATTTCATTCCATTCAGCATGTTAAAGTGATCTGCAAATATCCTTAAGTCTGCAGCATTATTATATGATAAAGTATATATTAAACAACAATAAAGCCCCACCCAAACATAACTGTCTGTTTTGGGGTTTTTTTAGTTCTCCAAACCTTGTTTGGCTGAGGCTCTGCTTTTGGTTTAATAAGTTGGGTTCCAGGAGGTATCATTCCTTTTGGAGGATCTTTTACTTTCACTTCTAGTCCAGCATCTATAAGCAAACAAAGATTAAGTTTAAAAAAAAAATATATAAGGGGATATGTCAGTTAAACAGTAACAAAGTTCATCTGTGTTACAATTCAGAGTAAACAAAATGACCACTTACTTATCTGTCTGCCAAAATCAACACTTGCAGTTGCTTCATGGTGCAAGGTATTAATTTTTGAACATTTACATTTTCGTATGTGAAAATTTACAGACATGTGGTTTCATGCTGTTGTTAGACATCTGTCACAGTGTATGTACAAAGCATTACCAGGTAATTTTGTATCATAATAGTGTCTGCACAGTTATATTTCAAGGAATGGTTAAAACAAGTCTAATGTTTGAGGGGTGCAAGAGAAACCTTCTGGAGAGGCAGTAGCTTATACAATGCTGTACTGCTACAGAAGCTAATTGCTACATGAGAGACATAGATTTAAGAGCCTGAAAAGTCACATCATACAACCACAGAGGGCCTATAATGTAAAGAATTGGCATATTTAATTACCAATGTTGTTACAAAACCTGAAGGCACTAGACAGTGACATTCTTGTTTGTGAAAAAAACTACATGTAAATACATCTGGAGAAAGACACAAAAATTTAAGTAATAGACAAATATAACCCTGAGTAATAACCTTCAAAGAAACTGCTCCATCAATCACTGTTAAAAGCAAACTGCAACAGTAGATACTTTTGTGGTTTTTGTTTCATTTTACAGAGTGACTCTCTGAAGAACAGCATCTTGAAAAGAAGCATCCAGACCAAGAAATAAAACTGCTGGTTTCACTAACATCCTTTTAAACACGCCTGGCAGTAACAGAAGCAATCTACAAGCATCAGGAACATAAACGGTTTGAAACAAAGAGAAACTGTTACCAGTACTTAAGAAGTCAAAAGTTGACAGAATTATGGGTCAACCACAGGTACATGAAAGCTTCAGAGGGCATAGTCTAATATAATGATTGAGTCAGAAAGTTCCATTGCAGAAAAATGGCACAGCTGAGTATTGAGTATACTCATAACTGTTTAATAATGAAGGTTAAGAGTTATATTTATAATTTCTAAAAGCTTACCCTACACGGTACTTGAGGATGGTAGAACTTTTGTAAAAGAGCAGCTAATTTAAGCTACAGTGTAAAGTCTGCTCCAGAGATGACACACTGCAAAAAATACAACTGAGTGCTTTGCGGCTCCTATGAAGGCAAATGTTCCTCTATTTGAGGAACAGAGATAATCATTATTAACAATATTTAATGCATCAAACCAAGTCCCACTCCATTTCTACATGAATTATGTGTACTTGTGAGTATCACTATGTATTTACTAAAGGTGCTGGTCAGTATTGGGAAAGAGGAACTACTGATGCTCGTGAACTCACTCAAACCATCTGTCTTATCAGATGTGGGTCCAGCTTCAGTGTTTCTACTACCATCTTCACCATGTTACCAGTAAGCCTAACGTGAGAGCATTCAAGATCCAGAGTATTTTTGGAAGGGCACTCCATCCACCATATGCTATAGTATCTCACAGCACAGTCCCCGAGACTGGCAAGATAACTAAAAGATTTCCAGCAAGGAATGAACCAAAAGCATTTAAAAATCAGTAAAAATAATTAAGAGTTCACGTAGAGTCTCATTTAAGACCACACGTCCTCAACTTTTCAGAACAAATGACAGTATGCATTTCAGTATTGTCAGGAACAATTTTCTCTTTCCTTAGGTTATTCAGTGTTGGGCTGGCGTTTGTTTCCCTTTAACTATACTTCTCTGTCACTCTCAGCTGAAACAAGACATTCCTCTTTCAACACAGAGTTGAGAATAAGAGAGTCTGTTAATCTGGTAGTCTAATCACATTATAAATACATGACTTGCAACATATATTCCTATTTCAGTGTGGGAGGTTTTTTCTTCTGATAAAAAGTGTGATTTAACTAGAAGGCTTCTGAATGAAAACTTGGCTGCTAAGTTTTGCTATGAACTGTAATATTAAATCTTACAAGCATCAATACATAAATGTGTCAGTATACAAAGTGGAAATAATATCAATTTATGCTTAAATATGAAGAAAATTAAGTACCTATTTCAATGCCATCTATAGTAACATGAATGGTATAGAGACCAACAGCTCCTGGAGTCCAGTTTGCACAGTATGTACCATCATTGTTGACTCTGATCAACATGTTTTCACTGGGTCTAGGCATAAACAAAACAATTAAAATCAATTAACAGTTATTGTCTTTTTGGACATAATATATGTCAAACACATAACGATTAGTATAATGTTTAGTTTGAAAACTAGTCTTTTTTCCTAGCAGATCATCTAAATACAACTTTTCCATTTCCAATGTACTAAGCTCCTATTATTTACTATGAAAATATAATCCTCTATTCCACATTTATTTATAGCAAGTGATAAAAGAACATATTCAGAGAGTAGCTAATACAAATAAGGAAACAACATTAGAATAATTAAGAAAAAAAGATTTTAAATAAAATTGCTATATATAAGAAAACATAATACTTCTATGTTTCTACCTTCAGACACAATTATCTGTCAGTCACACTTGGGAGGCTGGGTGTAAGCAGAAGTGTCAGGGCATGTTAATTTAAGTCCATATACAAAACAAATTTTTTAATGTTTACCTCTTTGGTGTTGGTGAAGCAAAACGTAGTTCTTCAAAAGAGTAATTTTCATATGCCTATAAACAGATTAAATTCAAACATAAAACCAACAGCTACCAGTTACACCACTGTCTTGAATAAAAGAAAGCAGAGCATCTTCTTAAAGATCACATCAATCTAACTTTACACACCTCAAAAACATTGAGCAGGCTATCAGAAACAATTTCAAAACACAGATATATATATATATATGCACACACGGAACAGTATCTTCACCGTCTCATTAAACAACCATTATTTAGATAAGAAAGATTGCTACTACTAGCAAAAACCTTGTTAAGCCTTCGAATCTCTTCAAATCTGACTTGTATGAAACCCTTTGGAATCCAGGCACTGAAGACCAGATGAAGAGAAGTAAGCAAGTATGTTGCACGTAAAACCTGCAAACCAGCCCAAGGGCTTTATCAATGAAATTTCAGATCCTTTTTCTTTCAACTCCAAGTGAAGATGAAATTCCCTCAACATTGAGGTGATACTTCCATTGACTTACACTACACAAAACACCTGTTTCACTTCCATAGTGTCTTGTGAAATCACTACTCTGAAAAGCCCCATAAGAAAACCCAGTTAGTCCTAGAAGTGCACAAAGCCCCTCAGAAGAATCTCTCTGGCCTGCAATAGCTGCTGAGTTAACAAATTCCCCTGTTAAGTCAAAACCAACACAAGGTAGGACAAGAACATTGGAACATGTATATATGCAGATCAACCATTTTCGGTCCCTATATAAGGATATAGTTTTGGGTATCAGTCCCTCAAACATGTCATAATTTATTAATATAGTTTTATGAAGTAAGAAACTAGATTTTGTAATCATATTTAGGTGTTTGTATCAAGTACTGATACAATGTGCAGGCTGATGTAAAATGAGAATATCTGGGGACGTCTGCATTTTACACTGAAATGAGTGTGCCTAATAATGCAGGCAGGAAAACAGAATATTTGCAATGCCTTGAATTCATTAAATTTTGGATGGAAAGGACTTAACTTGAAAGCAATCTTGGGAAGATTATCTGGAAAAGCACTAAATATGTAAATCAAGCATGTTTCAACAAAGAGGCACTTTTAAAATTTTATTTTGGTGTCTTTTTACTTTTATCTTTATGAAGATTCATACTGTTATTATCTTCTAAGAGGATTTTAAATGAACCCTTCCATTTTAATTTTTCTTAGCCTTATTTCAATTAAAAAATTATTATATATTAACTAGCTGATACTAAGCACTCCTCACTTCATAAAATCTATAAGAGTTTTTGAACACCCTACACTTTCACCACCATCATTTACCCCAGAGCATCTCATGCATGACAGGATATACCACCCTAAGAGCTGTGTGAGGAGATTTGACACCTCTCACTGGAAAAGAAGCAGCAAGTACCTGTGGACAGTGGCTATCAGAAATATCATCTCAGCCCTAACTTAGGGATAATGTATTTCTGCCTTTCCTCGAGTCACTTTTAAAAGAAGCATCAACGTGATGTTTGAATTAGCCCAAATAAAAATGCCAAAAACCACACTTTGATATGCACATGATTTAGCAAGATCTTAAACCATTTGTTGTACACTACATTGATTTAATACCTTTTTCATTGACCTATTAAGACACTATGCTGTACCCAGCTGCACTATTTACAGACAGGCACTGCAGCACTACCCTTTGCAAAAAAGTCCCTATACCCTCTAAAAGGTGCTAGTTTGCTGGTTCTGCCTTCTCCAGTAAATCCCTACTGATTATGCTAAGTATTATCCTTTTCTACCCTCCTGGCTAATCTGGTCTCATTAAGCTGTGCAACTGTTGGTTGTACACAACATGTCACATCTCTTAAATGGGTCAGTATGGTACACATACGTAAATTTACTGCATGTGCTGTAATATACTCAGTCAAATCAACACTAGCTGCTTTTAAAACTCTTCCTGGCAATTCGTCTGAGCTGATCCATTTAACAGTGGCTCATTCCATGAGATGCTGCTTAAGACATATGCATTGATATAGAAATCATTTGTATCTTTTTTTACTATGCTGAGCTCTTATCTTTTACTATGTTCACCTGTTCTAGTTTTAAATATGTATTGACTGCAACCCTCCAACTCCATATAAATAAATATACTGGTTTAACTTTCCCTCACCATTTCAATATCTGGTTTTATTTCTCCTGAGTGACTCAGACTAACTTGTTAATCTGTCTAATCAAAATCAAAGACAACTTTCCTTTTTATGCTAATCCAATCTAACTGCTTTAGAGTTTAAGTAATTGGCCCCTTTGATGTATTTAGTTTATTGATGAACTAATATATAAACAAAGTTATTTTCATTCAATATATTTTCAGACTGGTACCAAAAGTAAATATACATTTTTCCTTCTCTGTTGCATACCTTTACACACTTTGAACGCTAAATTCTATAGTTATATTGCCAAAATTTCAGTAACTTACCTTCATCATTGTTATAGCAATATACCGAGCTTCTTTTACTATCATTGGCTCATAGGAGGAATCAAGCTTTGGTGAAGGAAGTCCTCCAAAGGTCATATCACTGTTAGGGGAAATAGCTGCTGCAGGACTCCCTGGTATCCGCTGTACTTTTTTAACCTGCTCTTGTTGCAAAGAAGTTTTTTTCTGAGAAACAGGAATAGCTTTGACTTCTACCTGTAATACGATGTGGAAGAGGGGAATATGATTTAGTGAGAAAATATACATTATTTTATATTTGATGCAGTGCAGTGACAAAGTGCTTAGAGCACTCCCTGTAAATCCAGCTGCATCAAGACCCAAAGTATCTACCCTTCATCTGTAAAGCCAAACACAGCATCTTGGAAAGATGCCAATGAGCGGGGAGAGGCACCCAACTGATTCAGCACACCATCAGCACAGGCTGCTGTCAGTTCTGACAGTCCCACAGCACTTCCTGGGAAGCAGCACACGGTCTGGTGTGCCTAGGGAAGTTTTCCCAGAATAGAAAAGTACAATGAAGTAGAAAGAGAGCCTTCCATGTGAGTGCACAGATTTTGGAGATAATCATCATGGCCACTAAATCTGGATCAGCAGTGGCCAGATTGGATCCTGGCCGGCTCTGCCACCTCATACCAGCACTGCACATTTATACTGTGCTCTTCAATGCGTGTTTTAACTGACTTTTTCCCACAGAGGTATCATGGATCTCCCTTAGTGCAGGTAACAGCTAGCAATACACAATTTTCTGAGAAAGACAGACAGACTACCTGGAAAATAAGTTTATGTGTTACTCATCTGAAATCTGCAATAAAGTGCAGATGTTTAAATACTGCAGTTTTCGCACACAGTTTTATCAAAATTTGACTTAATTTACCAGAAGTTAAATCACTGCATTGCACACTGAATGAGTCCAGAAGAATGAGTAAATTGATTCAAGATTTTTGTCACTTTAATACATTTGCGAACAGTAATTAAATAATAAAACCAGCAATAATTTTGATAATATTCTGACATATCCTTTTCCTGATAGTAAGATAAAATCACTAGTGAGTTTTCCACTTGTTCTGTCACTAACTTAAATCAGTAATCATACAAGTTTCACTCAAGCAGTGTTTGTGACTAAGCTGATTCTTGTATTACTGTTGTAGAACTGCTGTTCATTAATAGGTTTACAGCGCACTGTAAGACAACTCTCAATTATTACATCATATACAAAGAATAGACATGAGAGCTTTTATCACAGGAATCATGCCTTTGTAAAAGGTATTTCATCTACACTTGGGCTTGAACAAAACCAACTACTCCACAGTAGTAGTGGGCTATAAAACACAAAAGTAACCTAATTCATTAGAACTACATGAAAACCATTTTGCGTTTGTTTTGTCTGCATTGCTTTACTACTTCAAATCAAGCAGCCCACATTTATACATTCCACATACATTTTTACCCCAAAATGCACAAAATTCTTCAAACTCTGCCTAAAGCTGTCAAGAACACCTCGTCTCCTTTCCAGTACTGAAAAACAGTGGTTAACTGAAGAGGCTGAAGACAAACACATGAATACCAGTCTTTGCTAGTTATTCTTACTAACTGCAAGGACTACAGGAACTTCCAAGTAATAAAAACAGAAAATGGAAGAGTATTGTTCTAGTCTAAAATAAAGTAACTATAAGGTGCTCCATCATTGTGCTTCTGATTCTTTTTTTCCATTACAAAGTCTACGGCCTATAATACCCTTTCCTGGCTTATGAATTAAAAAATGGATTCTTGCCGCTTTAATACATCAATATTGTCAAGCCTCACTTATCACTGATTATTTATACCACTACACATGTGTAGTCGATAACAGGCAAGTTATGAATTGCATGAAATGGTGCTGGCATAATACAGAATTTGGCAGTTTTGTGGATTTAGAGGTAAGAAAGTCTGACTACAATGAATTAATGAATGCCACTTTCTGTCCTACACAAGAGTATTTCGTTGAACACCTACAATAAAAACTAAAAGCCAGCAAGATGAAGCAGAACAGCCAAGATTACAATAATTACCTTCATATTAGGAACATGAACAACATCCCCATATTGGTCTTTTGTCTGTACTGTAATAACAGTTGGCCAACCACATCGGATGTCATCCTTATTCAAAATCAATGATGTTTTTTGAGGATCAGCATATGAATCAGGCTGCAGCCACCTACAGCAGAGAAAACCACCTAACATTAAAATCTCTTACAGCCTCCAAAACAAATGCATACAAATCTGTACAAATGCGACATACAGCTAAGAGAAACAGAACATCTGAATGCCTATATGGTTTTAACTAATGTATTATTGGAAACAATACAGCCAAATAGTTTTATTTAACTAATACTTCAAATAATTATGACAGTTCTGTAGCCAGTTAAAAGGACAAGCAACAGTGCAGTTTTACCTTGCAAGTCGTCCACCACTTGATCCTGGTACACAAGCAATGAAATCTTCCAGGAATGACTGCTCGTTGCTTTGTACCTGCAGTGGAAGACTTCCTTCAAGAGCTTCTAAAATGGTTGGTGAGTGAGATAGTGCCAAGCCTTTCCCAAGAATGCCTGAGTGAGATTTGCACACCTTTTTTTTTTTTTTTCCCAGCAGAGGTTGAGGGTGAAAAGAGACATAAGAACAGCGTTTCAGTAACATGTTGACATTTTCACATAACATGACACAATTGATACAAATATTTTGGGCATTTTAAACCATTCAAGAAGAATAAACCTTACTCTGATAAAAGCCTTGAAAAAAGCCATCTCAGTCTATTAAACAATAATTTATGCCAAAAGAGGTTAAATGACCTTTAGTTGAGGGAGATTCAGCATTAGCTTCCATTGTACTCAACAAAAGGCCATCAGCAAACCAGAACAACTGCAATCATTACTTGGGACTTGATTAACCACTGCTCAGCTAAAAAAGTGATTTTATTTCTCTAATTACAAAGACATGTAAAAGACTGATTTTGGTAACATTTAAAACTTGCCAAAAACTGCAACTTCAGCCAAATAGATTTTGAAACACTTAGTCATCTAATGTTCTGTGTGATATTTTATGCATTTTTTCCCAAGCAGATTCATTGTAAAAAATGATCTCATGTAAATGCTAACATTCAGTATGATTTTCTTAAACTAATAAGCTGGATTCCATTCTACTATAAAAACCTTACACATTATTTTCTTCTGTAGCAAGTAGAAAGTTTCAATGCAATTATGTGCTTAAGTACATTGTAATAGATAAAAAGCTGCAGCAAACCTGTAAGGCTGCCTCTTCAAGTATTTCAAGATCCTCTTCAAATTCACTACCTGCTGGAAAAATGTAACAGTTATACAGGCAGTTATCAACATATTACAGAATATGAGATTCAATCCTGTTTTGTGAAGCCTTTTATATTTCAAGTTTGCATAATGATGTGTCATACTGTTCAATCAGCAGCAGAAATATTAATATTTTCAAATAACAAAGTAAGCATGCAGTATTGTGTAGTTCAATGCACACACAAATGAACAACGTAAGTTACATATGACAAAAATCTGGTTCTTATCTTTTTATCGCCAAGACAGTATGTATGCAAGTCTTTGGATGTGACTAGATACTTTCAGAAAGATTTTGAGAGGTCAAGATGGTTTCTGGGAAGCAGTATCTCTAAGTATGCAACAGCTGCTCCCTTTTAAGAGCTTACCTTTGTAAAATTATTTGAAAACCTGATAAACTCTGCACAATTTTATAAATTATGATTCTTCCTAAAACACAAAGCTCAAATACATACTATTACACAGTATTTCTTTCTCACAAATACAATTCAAAAGTCTGATTCTAGGGTGACCAGAATTGCCAAACACAGCCTTTTAACAGAAGAGTGAAACAGATAAGGTTACCATATTTCTACTCTCTTTTAAAAATACGTCAGGCAATTCTACTAGTCAGAAGAAAGAGAAATAAGAAAAATAGAGCCCCAAGGCAATTTTTAAAATTCAAATAAAGACCTCTAAAAACTGACCTCATAAGTAAACTACTACCAAATCTGATACAATTAAGAATGTAATAATGTTAAATACATCGACCAATTTCACACTGCTGTTTAAGTCAGATCTTGGACATAGACCAGATCTCTCTCTTGGGAAGAAGCATCTTAAATTTAAGTCTTTAACTAGCAAGAAGGAAGAACAACCTTTTGAACACTGGTAACATGAACAGTATTTGGGTGTAACTCAAAGATAGTTTTCCTAATATGCAAAAAAAAAATCACTTTCTGGTCTATCTTCCTTTGGAGCAAAATAGGTTTAACCCTGTTAGGTCAAAACACTTTTCTTCCTAATATTTCTAGAGGAATACTCACACAAATATTTGACTACTTGCACACTGAATATACCAACTACAATAATTACTAAAAAGTAAAACTTTAGAAATGATAACAAAATATAAAAAGTCTACTAAAAAGGGCCTTCCTGTGTCTGTGCATTACAAGAAAGTCTTTTATATGATTATTGATTCTATAGATTCTATTATTATATGTAGGTTTTTCTTAAGGGAAACTTCCACAAGATGACAGGGCTCTGCAGATTAGGAATGACAGTATTAAAGAACCATTTTACTTGCAGCAAAAGATAGAAGATACATAACCAAGGATACAGAAAAAAGAAAAGAAGTCTGATATTAAGGCATTTAAAATTTGCTCTAGAAAACCACAGCTTTACCTCCTTTTCTGCCACAATGTTTTCCTGAGACATCAGGCAAAACACTCAAACAAAGCAAAATTACACACAACTGAAAACCATCTTAAAAGGCTGCACAGTAGTTTCTGTTTGGAAATAGTATCACTGTTGACCATAATTCATCAGTTTTGTTTACTGAGAGGGTACAGTGGTCATGTAGAGAAACAATACACTTATATAGCACAAGCACTGTAATCTTACCCACAACATTAACAGATTTGGTTCAAGTTCTTGAGCTTATGTTAGATGAACAGGCAGACAAATCAATTGCCATTAGATCAGTAATCAGGAAACTCCTTATAGACAATGCATCTATCCCTCCTCTCTTGCAGATCATACACAACCACTTTTATATGCAGATGTGACTGCACAGGTAACTTGACTGCATATTTTATTTCAAATTTCTATGGCATAGCATAAAACCAATCTACGTGTCACCCTTCTTGTTTTAGGCATTTAAACAGAACAAACATAAAAAGCTCCCAAGAGAGAAGTACAAGGTATTGTAAAATATGGGAGATTAAGTTACGAGGATTTAAATCTTTTTGTTATTGTTGTATAGAAGAAGAGCAAAAACCAAGTGAAGCCAACAAACTAAGGAGCTTAGGGGATAAGAGATGAGGGCCTTATTTAACCTGTAGAATTGCCTGCACTTTGGAGAGTAAAATATAAATCTATTAGTTCAACTTAGGTGCCTCCTTAAAACATAAAGTAAGAAATTTCTACACAATCCATCCAAATACGCAAGCAGAATACTGAATTAAAAATACAAAGTAGGTTTTGTGATTGTAACTCCACACTGATTGGTGCTCTCCTGCTCATAAATCACGCTTCCACTGAAACAGTATCTGAGCTTTGATGTGTGATCCTAAATTAAAATGATCAGAGAGATATCCTATTATGTATTATGAACCCATTTTTCCTATATGCTGATGCTCTTTAAGAGAAATTATGTTACTCATAATATAGCTGCATCATTAGAAGTTCTAATTCCATCTCTATATCCATTAATTTCCACAAGCTCATTTTTCCTTACATTTTAAAATGCATTTGGGTTACTAGAAACCTTTATTCGCAGCATCTGCTCTAAAATTATGTGATTTATTTCTAATTGTAAAAAAAAAGCCATAGTAGAAATATTTCTAGTGATAAGGTCTATTAGATGAAATGGTCACTTTCAATTTTAAAACAGTAATTTTAGATTTTGTAATCCAATGCTGCAAGTATTTTTTCATTCAGAGAAGTGTGGAAAGAAAAAAAACAGTGAAAGAGAAATACAAAGATGGTACCTGCACATTTATGGAGTAGCATGAGGAAACTGTGGGACACAGTTCATACAGTCATACACTACCTGTGGATGGTGTGAGTTCATTCAAATTTAAATGACCAGGCCTCTCTCCTCCCCATATGAACACAAAGGGAAAACAGCAAGCATAAAATACTGACAACTTTATTGTTTGATTAATTCAGTGTGAAGACTCCATTTTGTATTATTATCTCTAATTAAAAGTAACAATAAGATTTAAATGTACTATTAATTCAGAAAACATGGACAATGATGAAATAATGAAGTTTGCTCTTACCAATAGGAAGCGCTAAATCCTTCTTCATCAAAGCTGCTGCACATGATCCTCCTAAATTTGCCAGTTCCTTCTCCAGCTGAATAATACCCTTCAAATAAAAAAAAATTAACACAAAAGTAGTGTCTCAGAAAATAGGAAAATAAATACATTTACCTATGTTTTATCTTAAAAAAAACCCGCATGTCCCAGTTTGAAGTTTCTCAGTAATGTATTTCTTGTCATATAGCTGCTCCCATGTTTTGCTGTGACACAGGACAGTGTACCAAAATTTTTAGAATAAAAAAGTATATTTGAAACCAGTTACTTAAAACTTTTCTTTAAATTATAGACTTAAGCTACTGGCTAGCATATTTTAATACTGAGTGTTCAAAACATGCCAGCAGCTTTGTTTGTAAATGCTTTAAAGAAAAAGAATGCCATGAATCTACACTTTTTTTTGCTTAAGCAGAAGTTATTTCTAGTCAAACACTAATTAGAGCATCTGTAGGAAATATAAATATGATTTTGCTGAAAACCAGTGGGACCACCATAGATAAAAATCTTAAGGTATGTTTTTTTTAATCTGATATGTAAAGAAATTCCAAAGAATTCCTGAAAACCTGAAGACATGATTTAGCTTGAGCAAAATCCAGCAATAAGATGGGGTAAATCTTCTATGAGGATTATAGTGTAAGCAAGATGCAGACGCTGTGAAGTCCACAGGAAGCAACAGGCCCAACGACTCCCAGGATAAGAGAACACTTAGTTTTCTGGATTTATTGTAAAACATACTAAGCATTTTCAGTAATCTCTTAAAATAAGCCAAAAGAAAGAACTGGGTCAAGGACATGAAGAAATTTGATCTTCCTTTTGCAATAAACAGTGGTGGAAATGACTCACATCATTAAAGGCAAAATGAGGAGACCACTGGGTAAAAACCTGAGGCAGCCTAAATGCACACAGCATCACAGCATCTCCAAGGAGTCTGAGAGTTCTGTGTAAGTGAGCACTGTAAATAATGTAAGTATGTCACTCAGTTGGCAGTGACAGTAGAGAGCCCCACACCATTGGATCTTTGATGCAAGAGTAGGCCAGAATTTCAGGAAGTCTTATATCCCACTGACATACAAGATAAGATCACACTATGTTTTTGCAGAGTGTCACAAGCCATGTGAAAAGCCATTTCAATAATACCCCGATTAAAGAATTCCAAATGAATAATGTCTTTAACAACAAATGTTAGAACTTTCATAAAATTAATCTAAAAATATTTTGTTAATGTCACTTAGGCTTAAGTGGAAATACAATTTTTTTACCCTCAAAGAATTTATTAGGTGCAGCAATTATAACTACCTCACTTTTTCCCTTACCTCATCACTTCCTGGACTAAATTCATATCCAATTGCGTAACATTTGAAACCATAAAAACAAGCTTTTTCATCTTTTACATAGTCTGATGCAGTCTCCAGAGAAAAAAGAGCTTCATTCCCTTAAAGAAGTAAAAGGATAAATTAAATAAATAATATATTCCTCCTCCTTTCTTGTGTTTCTTTTACATAAGTATATATGAAACCCAGCCTTTGTATGTAAAATGTGAATTAAAACCATGGGAAAAACAAGAAGATCAATACTTCAAGCAAGAAACCTACTACAGACATAATTAACTTGCCAGCTTGGATAAAGACCCTTCTTTAACTTTGTTTGCCAAGATAATTCTGCAGAAAAATCAAACTTCAAACTTCCCTTAATTGTTGTACTACTGTGAGTTACTACTCACATTTCTAGTAACCACATCAATATCCTTCTATTACCTGGTAATACTAACACCATGGTAGGCCATCCTGAAGATCCAGAGAACTTTTTCAGTTCTATCCATGAATTAAGGTTTTCATGAACAGAGGTATGCTTTGGTCCAAATCCCAGGCTCTGTGCAATTCTGACAGGAATTAGTAAACGAAGGACATCCTCTGACTGAGCGGTGCCACATTGAGTGTCAAACTCTATTGTTATCCACCTGACACATTCAGGAAAAGTTACCTAAAATAAAGCAGTAGTTTAATTATGTCAAAGGGATTCTTGGAGGTTTTTTTTTTACATTTACTTCTTCATTTCCATTTGGCCCTAACTATCAATTAGTCTACAAACGTGATTTATTTATGTAATTCTGCACAATTGTTTTGGTAAATTAACATTTAGCTAATTTATTCTTTGAAATGCATGTACACCTGACATGCTTTGCACTTTACTCAATTAGAATCCTGTATTATAACTTAATATTCTGATTAAGTATTTGCACTGGCACCACTTGTGATTGTTTTTAAGAATTCTGTAGAGGTTCAGTAAACAAAACAACCACAGACGACTACAAACATTGAACTCTCAGATACATTTTTCAAACTCAAACTTCAACAAACATGAGTATCTGTTTTGTGCAATCCTAGAAAAGTACAGAGCAGCTGAATCCCACTTGTGAATGTGGCCTGCAGTACTATACATAGCTACAGAAACTCAAATGCAGTAACTACTAAACCCAAGGCCTTAGACACGCTCCATAAAATTTTAGGACAAAAGTAAGCATTATTGCATCAGGATGATCACATGGTAACTACATTCTCTGCAGTGGATGTCTTGCTGTCTCACAGGACAAGCACTGGAACTGTGGAATAATAATTTATGTCCTGTTCAGGCTCTTGATTATAGGTTTGTTACTTCTGGATGTTAATTTGACTAGAACTGACTTAAGGTATTTTTACAAAACATTTTTTTAGCATTAGGTGAGAAAGTCTGATATGTGGTTATATACTTTGAACTTCTACCATCTGTACAGTTAGAGCAAAGAAATGCTGTATGACAGCATAAAAATCCAAGACTGTGCAAATTTAGGGACTTAGAGCAGATACCTGAATTATGGGGTTACAACTTCAGTATTTTCCACTATACTTGATGTAGAGTTTTGTCCAGAAAGCAGTACAGCAATAATATAATGAACTGTCTTCAATATTAGACAATATTAATTATCATCCACAGTGACAATTTTTCGGAGAGCAAATGCTGACTCAAGAAAACTCATGTGTCAAGCCTATAAGGAGCAGTATGTGCACTCAGAAATGGTGCTCACCTTATAGTGTGTAACAGAGGCAGGTTTATAGGGATGCTCGCTTTCTACAACAGCATAGTGATTGGAGGTAGTACAAGCTGAAAGCCCTTGCTCTGGCTGGTTTCCAGTGGTGCTGTCTGTAGACTGATTTGGATTAAAAGCTGGAGGGGCGTATTTCTGATTCAGAACTGCCACAGAAGGAAGTAGCTGTTGTACAAGGCCAAAGACTTCAACAGCAACCTGTAACATAACATCACATAGGTTACTACAAAGTATTGTAACTTGGTGAAAACAATACTTCCAGAACGAAACTCTAATACTTCCATTTCTCTTCAGTGGTTGTTTGAACGTTCTCAGAATATCACTAACAATTCATTCAGTCATTTTCCAATTCTGCATCTATACAATCCTGACAGAGAAAGCACCAGTACATAAATCTCTTCTTGGAGACCGGCCAAAGCTAAAACAAGAATCTGTATATAACTGTGACATCCTTTCTCCAAAATAGCTTCTACTAAAGCCTTGAACATTAACAAACAGTAAGCACAAGTCCACAGAAACTAAATACAATACTAAAGTTATAATTCAGTTACACTTTATAGCCATATTAATACTGGGGGATTTTTCAAATATCCAATGTATTTTAATGAAATGAAATATTTTAATGAATATTGAAAATATAAATATATGAAAATATTTATGAATATTTTAATGAAACCTTAAGCATCGCACTGTTCCCTGTAATCTTCACTACATTTTCTAAGCAGAGAACACTTCTACAGCAAAACACTTGGTTGTTTCAAATCCCAATTCCACGAAGAAACAAGGTAACTAAAATCTGATACTGTCTTTCACAACACATCTGCTAGATTTTAAGTGATGAGTTCTACTTCCTCCTCCTTTAAAAATAAGTCAGAAAACATCTTACAGCTCATGAAAAAGCAAGAAAAGGCAATAGCGTCTACTAGCTAAGCATTATTGACATTTGCAGATCTAATAACAGATTTCAAGAGTGTCCCAGACCAGGCACATGCAAGAAATGCCATGGCACTAGAAAGACATGTTCTTTTATTTAGAGATGACATATTTCAAAATCTAAATTTGAGAGAAATAATCTTAGTTTTTTGATACATAAATTTTATTTTTACAATAAAGAGAAAAAACATTTGCTCATTAAATTATTTCATCCCATCAATGTTCATCAATGAGCTGTAAATGACATTCTTCTCATTCCTTATCTTTTCCTGCTTCTAAAGCCTGTCATATTTCTCTGCTTCCTTAAGGTATTTTTTATGCTGTTTTCAATTCAAGTTAAAAAAAAGGTAATTACATGTTTTTAAAATTTTAGACTCATAAGTCGTTATCAAATAGAAATCACTAATTCACAAAAATAGTAAGAAATCAAGGTGCTCAAATTTTCAGAGTAAACCTTTTTCTTGCATACATTCATACATTTTTTCAGTAATTTCTGCTGAGGAACATACCTTGGGAATAGCTGCTGCTACTGGTCCTATGTAGGCTATGATGAGGGGAAGCAGCATTGAAAACAGACTGGAAGAGCTGAGTACTTCTGGAATGTCTTCAGCTAAATAAAGATAATTAGAAGAGAAGTATTATAAATAAATGCTATGGCTCAAAGCCCATCTTATTTTTCTGGTTTGCCCCTTGTGAGTTAAACTTCTATTTCCTAGACTATTTTTACTTCAAATTGTTTTCATTATTTAGGCACTGCTGAATTCTGAGTCTGCCAACTCCACTCAAGATAAATGTGTCATTATATACAGGTCTCTGTTGAAAAATATCGCTCTCTTAGAGCATTACTTATTGCATTCTTTTGTCATTTTGTGAAGCTGCATTCATATTTTCTACAGTATACAAGTTAGCAAGACAGTCCTCCCAGCCCTTAAAAATTAATTTTGTAGCACTACGTAATATTCTGGACATTTTGGCTACAATGGCAGATATATCTACATTTCTCAGTCCTACTGATTACAACCTCTGTGCAAAACACTCATGAAATTTGCAACTAACCCATCATGGAACATCTTTCGGAAATAAATAATCTTACCAGCTTTAAAATGACACTTGCTAAATTGATGAGCAAATTTATACAAAGTATTTGACTGATATCACAAGCATAACTCATACTCACAATTTGATACCTACAGGAATGAAAAGTTAGAAAAATATTCTTTGGAAAGCAAAAGAGAAACATTATAGCTTTTGTATTCCGGTGATATTCTACTATTATGGCTTGCTAAGCACAGTAAAAAGTTTTGAAAAGTAAAGTAAATTTTCTCAAGCCTTACCATCTACAGCAAGAGCTCTGTGCAACAAGTCTTTGGCTGCTCGTACAACAGCACTCACAACAGAAAGAGCCCTGCTACAGTTTTTGTCTTCTTCATTAGCTTTGTTCAACAGTTGTGACTGCAGATCTCCATCATACTCACTCCTGGATAGTGGATTAAGTTAAAGTAAGTTCACAAACACAAAATCACATTAAAAAAAAAAACTGACTAATTTTTGGCATAGAATAAGCAAAAAAAATTATGATAAAGCAAATACACCCAAAGAAACCACGAAAGATATTCTGGAGGGAAAGTCTCACTGTTAGTCCTTTGCAAGAACTTTGTTTGGAAAAAAGTATAAAAAGCATTTTTCTGAAATGTTTCTTATCTCTAGATGCCTTTTAAACCACAGAAATGTATTAATTGCTATGCTCTTCCAAAGCCAGTTGCCTTTCTTGGCAAAAACAAAGCAATGTTCTGCTTCACAGAAACAAGTAAAAATTTATTCATGGATATTTCTGCATTTTCATAAGAGACAAAGATTCTCCCTAATTATGGCTTTGAAATACCGTCTTGGGCTTACCCTTAACAAACAGTTCTTTCTTTTAAATCCACTCTGTATGTCAAATTAGACTCTCCTAAACAACATTATACATTAAACTATCTCAATAAGGTTCAATTTGCTTTTTCAAAGCTATCAATGACAATTACAAACTAATTCAAGCCTTCAGTATGACAGTGATTAAGTGTTGGCACAGAGAAATGAAATCACTTAGTCAACATGTAAAACAAAACCTACCATTCTCTTTTGGATATCTTATGTTTGTCCAGTAGTGTTCTGAGGACTAGTGCCTCAGAAAGCCCAGAAATTTTACTTTGAGTAGCTCAGTGACCAAGGATATCTCTCCTTCTCTGTGAAGTGAGTCAATCACTCTTACAAAAATATTGTTTTTTCAAAGCATCTAGAATTGCTGTCAGCCTCAAGCCTTTTTCAGTTCAATTTTTTAGCCACTGATAGCAGGTGCAATTCAACTGAATCCTTTTCCAACAAATCCCTCCAAAACTTTTCTGCCTTTACCAGAAAGTATGTTAACTTCTGTATGTGGCCTTTCTTTGCATATGCCTAAGAAACAATTCTATTGGTATCTGAGAATCCTCCAAACAAAATGGAGTGTGACTGTTACAAGCTGTTCTATAACCGTTGACTGAACAATTGTTTCTTTGCTGTAGGCAAATCAAAACTTCAAATCACTACATATCAAACAGTGAGTCCTCAAACTAAATCCATAACCATCGTCATACATCAGAAAACATTAAATTTATCTTGTCCATACAAACTATAAAAGACACTGTGATTACAGAACAGCTGCAATTTTTCTCAACACAATTTATTCTCTAACACTTCCAACTTGTACCACTAGTCTTTCGAAAGCTTCTTTGAATTTCATCAGTTGAAACAAAAAAAACTGAGACTGTTCTGATTTGAAGACAGAACTTCGGTGTGAATTTTTTTCATATGTTAATTTAACATTGTTTGAATGCCTTGAAGTTTCCATTACTGAAATTATGTCCTTTGCTTTTCTGAAATCAAAGAAATTGTTATTTCTCTTTTATTTTCTCTTTCGCCTGTATAAAAGCAGACAATCTAGGAGTGAAAATAGACGTTTTCCATGTCTTTCATCCTTCTTAATAATGATACTTTCCAATTATGATACTTTATTATTAAGTTCAAGATTCCAGGAGACTAAATCAATTAAAGTATCATGATCTGCACCACAGCAATTCCATTCTGTAACAGGCAATTACTGTTTTTACTGCCAAGCTGAATCTTTGAGCACAATTTCATATTTTAAAGTAGTTTAGCGCTATCTTGTATCTTCTAATATACTATTATTATAATTTTGCAGTTCACTTTTTCTTTTTATACCTTTCAACTCTAAGTAAGAGAGGAAATAGTTCCCATATAAACAGACCTTGCTTCACTAACCTCATGCAACTATTTTTGGAAACTGAAGAACTGAATAAATTGGAGAGATAAACATGCCAGTGAGTAATCTCTCAGATACCTTTTGTGGTATAGAAAAAACAGAAATTGAAATAATGTATTTTATGAGTTCCCCATACTTAGAGCTTTAAGGTAATAAACAATGGACCTTGTAAGAAGTCAACCATCACATTATTTGTCAAGTCATAAAATCCAGAGAACCTACAACAAGACTGGAAGAGGCACCACAAACACATTCTGGATGCATTTACTTCTATCACTTCTCAAAAAAAGATGTGGTATAATAGCACTGTGATGGTTTCATTCACTTTTCCTAGAAATGAATCATTACAACACACAAACCTGTAATAAAGAATCTGTGGGATTTGTCCTCGTGTTTGGTTGGTGCCATTACTGCTCAGACTGCACGTACTAAATGTAAAGGTTACCCCATCTGGACACTGAACTGTGGTCATTCCACCATCTCCATTGGCAGTCCGGCTTCCATAATTTCTCAAACGAATTGCATATTTCACATTTTCCTTAAAAAGGACAGTAAAAAGAAGTTACAGTATATAACAAGTATCTAATGACTTCATGCTATATGAAAGTTATTATTTTATATTCATGCTGGAGAGTCTGAAAAGTCCTTCAAAGCACTCTACAAATGAAATTAAACAAAAAAACCCCTACAGCATTTAACAAAAATGAGAGCTTTTCCATGTTCCCAAACTATGGACTATAATTTAAATTACTACTAATTACTTGAAGAGTAAGCAGATATTCAAGAAAATTAACTATCAAGTTGCACAAAAAAAGTTGCACTTTCAAAAATATTCTAAAATTACTAAGCAACTACAATCTATCTTATGCAATTATAAAAACTGGGATTTAATTTCCTCTAGCTGACAGGATTTGGAATTTTTAATTTATAGGTTGAAACTGAGACTTTATGAATTGCACATGTCAAGATCAACTTGTGAATGGAAACCCAAAAACCCAAACAATTTACACTGACCACTTCGATTTTGTTATCTAAAGAAGCTGTATGAAACCTACAGATTTGCTTTTATTTTATTTACCTTCAGAGGCACAACTTTGTCAAGTCTGATTTCAGCTATGTCACTAGGAGAATCATCTGTGGTGTAAGTGCCTTTAACCAGTTCTAAAGAGGTCCATCTATGAGAATGAGTTGCATCTCCAGTATGATCACTCTGATTCAAAGAAACAAAGTAATTTTAATACATTTATAACATTAATATACGACACACAGTTGCAATTGTGCAACTTGTATTTCATTGCATCAATTTTTACACATGGCAATACAAACAAAATGATGAAAAACCTTCTCAGAGTCAACAGTAAAGCCTTTCCCCTAAAGTGGAAGTTCCTGAGCAGAGAGGATTATTTCCCATAGCAACCTATGCTTGTCCTTTGGAAAAGATCAGAATCATCAGTTATAGTGAATAACTGTGTGCAAAAGGAAGTTTTGCTTCATTAGACGAACTCACAATGCTGTTTTATGCTGCTTCTAAGAGTACATCAACAGCACATGAAACAGCTGTAGGTACAACCTGATCATGCTGGTAGGCCATTACCCTTTTCTTCAATGTTTGGTTTTAACCTGATTTCTTATTTTCAGTCATGGTTTACACAGAGGTAATTGGTACTAATTTACATTTAGCTCCAGAAAGTGAAAAGCCCCCGATACTTCAAATATTACTTGTAATAAAGAAGAGTTCAAGACAGTAACAAAGATGAAGACCCTCCTAGATATGGTATGAAGCTTGTGGTAACACAAAAATCTTCACCACAAGCAAAAAACCCTACAACCAAACCAGTGCACTGTTTTACTGGTAGCCTAGACTGAATAAGAATATGAAAATATAACATTGTAAAACATACTCTAAAAAAACCTGAGGTTACTTTTGTTCAAATTGTTTTCCCAAATGCAGTACTTACATCATCGACTAATACCTCCAACTCATACTCATGAATTCCTCCTCCACCATAAACAGAAAATCCTACTACAACTACACCAGGTTTGTCAACAGAAAAACATATTGCATCAGGGGATCCATTCCCAGTATTCCAGCTTCTTCCCTGACTTGTTTTAGTGAATCGATTTGGAGTGGATTTGACAGAATGGAGAGAATTCAGTCCATCAACCTGTGGAAAGTTAAATACAGTTGTCAGAAAATATTAACTGCTAAATGTTAGGAAACTTTAATAAATTAAAGTGAATTAAATTAGGAGATTTTTCAACTGGGTAAATTTTAAAAGTCAACTCAAAAACCACAGAAGATGCCACTCCTTAGCCTTTTAGTTAATATTGACTGAAGAAAAAAGAAAGTATTTCTGATAATTAGAAGGAATAATTAAGAATCCAACTTGGTTTTTTAAGGTATTTAAATATATATTTCATAGGATGAATTAACAAATAATACAGATTAGCTGTACTAAAAGGAAGGTTAAGTATTTCTGTCTTGGGTACAGTCAAGATTAAGATAAGACAGAAACAGATGTTACATAATGGTAAAAACAACTTGAATCAAGATGTTATCAAAAGCTTGATTCTTTCTTTGATAAAAGCCTGTTGATAGCACAGAGACAGTGACACGCCTTAAACAAAGTCAAACACCTTTCTGCCACTTAACGAAGTTATAGCCTCCTGAAAGGATTGTGTATGTACACAAATATGCAGGCAAAAAGCAAAGTATTCAAAAATTCGCCATTTTACACAATCTGCAGTATTCTGCAGCCCTAATGAAGTAGCTAATTATCAACGGTCCTTCCTTAATACAGTGAATATATGCTTTTAAATTTATGCAAAACATCTACACTACTCAAAACAGAGAATTCCAGAATCTCTGAAATGTGTGCACACCTCTAAAACACCCATCTCAGCCTGTATCACATTCATAGCATGTTTGTCCTGAAAGACTTCTAAAAATTATTTTAAAGTAGCTTTACCTCAGATCCTAATGCTGATGCTGTGAGCTCACTCACAATACTAGCAAGCAACCCACAGGTATTAGAAACCAGATGTGAAGAGAAAAGTTCATTTTCTCTTCTCAGGCTGTTCCGTACTGGTAAAACAACAATGACCAACATCTTTTCCAGCACTTCCCGAAAGCTTGTCATCCCTGAAACATTTTCTTCACTCTGCATTACGAACAAAAACAATGATAAATGGCGTGGTTATTAAAAAAACCAAAACACAAACTTTCACATATTATAAGTATTAGGTAATTGAAGTATCTGTGACTTCATAAAGATAAGCAATGTCTAGAAGGTGGAAAAAAACCTAAAATTCTCAAAGCTATCATAGTATGTAATCCTTTGTCAAAATAATTGATTAATGTCCCTAATTTCCTGAATGAGGTGGTGACAAGCTTTTCATTGCACTGGAAAGATGTCATATACAGGTGTCCTTCCCAGGAGAGGTCTCTTCTTTGTCTATTATACAGCCATAAAACCTGAGGTCTTTAAAAGCATATATTAAAACACAGTGGATATATAGCTACCTTTGAAACTGTTCATATCATTTTCTTCTGCAGTGTCTAAAAAAGAAACTTAGAAGCTTTATTGTTTTGGTGTTAGCAAAAAGAATCTTCTATGCAAAGAGGTAAAACAAAACCAGTGGTGAGACAATTCTAAACATAGTTGTTCTTTGCTGAATGAAAACTATGAAACAAATCTAAGTTTAGGCATCTATTGTGTCTTGTGCCTAGCAGTGTCATCCACGCTGAATATAATTTCCAATAAGAAAAATAAAATCAGCTCTATTGATGAAAATCCAAAAAATCCAAATTCTCACCCCTTTGTCTCCCAAGAAAATAGCAAAGTAGTGAACAAATATGGAAGTCAATCAGGCAAAGCAAACTTGTACAGAACACTTTTCCATCTTTTGCATTTAGGAGGCTGCAGTATCCAAGACACAAATATTATATTTGCATTTAATATGCCTGGTGGTTTTCTCCTTCATTAATTTGTACAGGTGCTTTCCAAGTCCATGAAAGCTTTTTAGCACAATAATGGCCTACAAGAGTATGCCCTACAGCTTAACTGTGTATTTTATGAAGTGCAGAAAACTTCTGACTGTATATTTTCTCTAAACTTCTGGTAATGGTAGACTTTACAACTATCCTTTATTTACTTTTCTTGCATAATTCGTAATTTTATATTTTCTTACCCCTGTTGTCTTCCAAACTGAAGAATACTGTTTATTAGTCCAATTTCCCTGATTATTATCTTTACCCTTCTCATTCCTGTAAATCAATTCTAAAATAACAGAACTGCAGCAATACAGCATTAAAGAGCTCTTGATTAGGAAATTGTTTCATAACCTTTGCTAGAACAGTATGAACTGGGATTCCTCTATTGATCCCTTTAAAAACTCTGTTTGGGACATTACTTTTTATTACTAAAGTTGTATTGACTCTTCCTCAAACACATATTTATATGGTCCTCCTTGTGATCACATGAAAAATCTAAAAAACCGTTGCAGAAAACACTATGCAACAGAATACTGCTCCAAAGGATATTTCTTCCAATTTAATATTCCAAGATAAGAACCATTCTGCTTAGACATTCTCCAAAGAAGAAACTGTTGGAATATTTCAGACATAATCTTGAAAATTGTAAAAAATAGTAAGTTTCTGAACTCAGACTTTTAGAAAGAAAACACTTAGGCAAATTCATTTACATCTTTATCAAGCAAAACCTTGCAGGTAGGTAACTGCTTTTTGTTGCAAATAAAAATAAGTCATTAAATTTTTAGAATACATCCTAACCTGACTCAGCTTTTCCATGTGTGCAACCAGAAGAGGAAAGCGATGGGCCAGAGCAGAGTCGTTCTCGGTGCTGACTTGTTTAACCATGGAGCGCAGCAGGGCCTCTCCGTCGTAAGCGATGGGGAAGATGGAGGTCAGCTTCACTGACGTGTGGCACAGAGCAGACATGACAGCAGCAAGGAGACGGCTACTGGAGGTCTTGAAGTTTGCTTCCTGGATATCCTTAGGACATAAAAAGAAATTAACAGAATGGCACCGCTGCACTGGAACAACAGAGAAACTACTTTTGAAAGGAACTTTCCAGCTTTATTGTAATTAATAAAAATAATTTAGAGAAAGCTTTCCTATGAATTATACACTGCCTTCTCTCATAAGCTTGAATTTAAATCTTCAAAACTGGAGTAATTAAAATATCTCAGTTGGCATATTTTAAAATAACAAAGCCATCTAATATTACTTTTGAAATGATGGTATCCTTTGAAGACAAGGATTTCTTATAATTAACAATTATAATTAAACAACTTTAAATTAGAGTAATACATTAAAGAACAGATTCTTCCTTGAAATTGTATATGCTAAATGAGTTTTCATGCAAATCAGCGAACTGTTTACATCTCACCATAAGCAATGCAGGCAACCAACTACACTATTTGATGTGGGATGCTCATTCACAGTAAGCAAAAGAAGAAAGCTGTTGATTATACAACAGTATTTCCAGCTGCCTCTCATGTACTTGGCTGGATCAGAGCACTGTTGTAATGCTTAATAATGAGGAATTACTCGAGTATTAGTGATAAAAAATACCACATGGATGCTCTTAGGCAACATGCAGCAAGAGTAAGCACACATAAGGCATGGCCTCAACACTGAAAAAGCAGTTGTTGACAGCTACCAGCACCACAAATTTTCTTCACGGATCCATAGAAAATCTTAAAAGCTAAAGATGAAGTTCCTAGGCTCTTACTGAACTACATTTAAAGAACACCACAAACAAACAAAACCAGAAACAAATCCAATACCCAGTCATTTAAAAAAAAATCCAAAACACAACAGAACTCAAGTTGCAAATCAGGATAAATGCAAAAAATTAATAAGTTTTAAGTATTACTGGGCTTCAATTTGAGCAAAATGGCAAGCTAAGCTATAGTATTTACTTTTGCCATTGTAATATACCTGGTCCAAACAGTTCAGCAAGTCGCAAAGACATGCCCACTGGAGAGCTGGTGTTGGATAGAATGAATGGAAGCAAGCTGTGAATGTATTATGGCATTCCTGAAGAACAGCTTCTAACAGACTGAGAGGCTGACTGAGATATCCTTGTGGATCATTGTCCAACTTCACCATGCAATGGTCAACTCCTTCAGATAAAATTTTTCTCAGCAAGGTCCTAGTTTTTCCAATGCAATCTGCTAGTTTGCTGGTTTCTTCTACAACTGCCTTAGCTGTAGCTAGAAGATTACACAAACAGAAGCATTAAATGTACAATAATGAAATATTTTCACGTTAAAATGCACATTTTACATGCAAATACAAAAACTGGGAATTTAGCAACATTGTTGAATCTATATTCCGAGAAGTTGATTTGAAAAATAAAACAGTGAAAGTGTGTTAAACTCAATTAAAGAAACCTGAGTATTAAAAACTCTCACTTTTCTGATTTTTTATAATTTTTACTGCATTTTAATGAGCATTGTTGGAGTACAGGCATGAAAAACACATACAATTTTTCAAATTCACACTGTGCTCACCACCACAGCAAACTCTATGTTCAGAAATGGGAAAAAAGAAGACACAAACAGTCTAAAAACAACTCAATTAACAAGTCAAACAGGAAATTAACTTTAAAATACATGGGTTACAGTGTAAACATGTGGTTCTAGGATATTTCGTTATGCAGATAATTGAAAATTTCCTGCTCCTGAAGGCAAGTCTTTTAATTGCTCCAATAAAACCATTTGTGTGCACAAATCTATTTTATATCATATCATACATGAACACTTAGCTCAAATCATAAATGCCCTGTAGATTATTGACTAATAAATATGAAACAAGTGAACTGAGAGGAATACCTGATATTGGATATATTTCACAGGTGTAGACCCTCAGCAATCTCAGGCAGCAAGTGCCCACAAAACGCAACCTTTCTAAATCCAGAAGAGTAGCAGTGTATTGGAAACCCTTTAGCCCACGAAGTTCTTCAACTCCCAGAACTAGTGTTGTCCAACTCCAATGAAGAATGCTCAGTAAAGATTCAAAGCATTCCTATTTCCAGGTATGAAGGATACCAAAGACAGATTTAGTGTTAGAAAACAAGAAATCACTGTGTTGCATCAGTATTAGACAAAAGGCAAATAGCATCTATATCTATGTTCATTATGAAAACACATCTACCATGCAACACACAAGTCCTAATTTTTTTTTTAATAAAAAACCACTGAGAATGCAGGGCACACTTCACTGTAATACCATGATAAAATCTATCTATAACCTCATTTGAATATTATGTGTGGAAGCCTCTCAGTTAAGAACTAGCACATACATTCACCTGTAATGGCGATTTTTCAGTAAACTTTACTTGCTTTATCTGCAGAAGAGTGCAACACCAACTTCTGTCATAATATATTTTATCATAAAGTATTATCAGGCCTGTCTTCACTTGGTTTTTAAACAGTTATGATCTTCAGGACCATAGCCACTATATGACATTTACAGTACGTGAAAGCTAAACAGAAACACATGATCACAAAAAAATTGACGATTTAAAAAGTTTTGTTTCTACTATTACTGTATGTGGTCAATAATTTCATGAAGTTGTACCTCAGAGAGCAAAATAAAAGTATGTGGTGTTGAACACCAAAATAAAATCTTTAGGAAAAGTAAAAAAATAAAATATTCTATCAGTGTACCTAACTTCTGCTTGAGAAAGCAAGCACAAAAACATTGTTGTTTCCACATCTATATCTTTCAGTTTCCTAACTGTGTATGAACTTGCAGGAAACACAGAAGATTCTTGATAGTACTCACCACTGAGACAGTTCTGGCAAAAGATCTCTTTAAAATATGTACAGGTTCACTAGTTTGCTGTTTTCCTTTGGATGCACTGCCATCACTTGTTGGCAACCTGGAAGAACAATTTTAGAACTCGAAATTGCCAGGTTTTACTTTTAGTAGAGTTTTGGGTTGGGTTTGGTGTTTTGTTGTTTACTTTTTATATTTTTACTGCTTTTATTGTTCAAGTGGGTTAAAAAAAAAACAAAGTGAAGGTAAGTTTTAATTCTCAAAAAAAAAGTTCAGTTTCAACATAACTTTCTCCAGTTTCCTAATCATTCTTGACCAGTAACCAGGTATGTCGAATTCTGCTCAACTGGCAGTACTGTGACACTGAAAATAAGGTTGAGATTTAATCACATGCAATTATTGCAAGTATCTACTTGTAGCTACTATTTCCTTAGAGGATATCAAACTAGAAATGTTATTCCTTAAAAGAACACTGGTTTTGTGAAGGGAAAATACATGTGGAGGTTAAAAATACAGACACAGCATCTATCACTGCAGCACCTCCTCTTTTGTGCCAGTCATTGGTCTTCAGAGGCCTCAAGGCTCATTTGCCTTTTGGCTACAGCCATCTCTCCATAGAAATCAACTAAATGATGAATTTGTCATGCTAGGACTTCATATACATCAAAATGAAACCTTCACCTGGAGGGACAGGGCATACAGAAAGCTTAATGGCAGAAGTGAAGGAACTTTCAAAAGGACATGCTTAGAAGGGACACAGCAAGAGAACTGGTATGGAAGAATTCTAGGTTTCAGAATCAGTGTGGAGGCTGGGGGAATTATATGCACACAAAAAATAAAAAAATTATGTCATGTATACATCTGAGGAAATCTGTAAAATATACTATCAAGACAGTTAAAGATCCTGATTATTAAAACACGTAACATTTATCATGGCAATGATAAGTTTATAGTAACTTATTGTAAAGCACATTTCACTGTTGATTTTGGCTTTGTTTCATTAACATCGTCTGTTCAAGAGTACACAGTTCCTAAACTCAGGGCGACCAAATAGAGCACTTCCCAATTAGCAAAAAATATTACTCATGTTATATGAAATCCTGAGGTTCTACAGATGTAAATGAAAATCTCAAGACTCATGCAGAACGACGGCAAGAAAAATAGCAAGGAAGTAAATGTGGGTATAATTTCATTACTTTTCTCAAAGACACTAAGTTTTCCCCACATTTTTCAGATACTGATTTCCTTTGCTTAATACAATAATATTTTCATGAAATACAGTTATAATTAATTTAATATTTCTACTTTAAAAAAATGTCTGCAAATTGTTACAGAGGTTAAAGTATTACCTGTATAGTAATTGTGGAATCTGCCCTGCATTCACATCTGTACCATTATTTGATTTCTTGGAACTTTTAAACTGAAATACAACACTGAAAGAGAAATATCCCAGTTATTATTCAAGTCTTATTAGATCTCTTCCTTTTCCAATTAAAAATGTAGGAAAACAATATACCCATCATCTGTAGTAATAGAGGCTTGTCCATGAGATCCACAATCACTGCTAGGTCCTGACACTCTTGCCCAGGCTACGTACCACCAGCCAGCTTGCAGGAGTACTGGCTCATCAAACATCATTGCATATTTCTCTCTGGGAGAAGTAAATTTTGGAAAACGTTAGATGTGAATTATCTTTTATATTAACTTTTAACAAATTACACCCTAATCATAAAAGAAAGTGAGAAGTAATGGTATTAAGTCATATCTATTTATATTCAAAGCCCAAAAGTTTTTAATCCAAAAATACTGTAGTAATAAAAAAAAAAATAATTCAGAAGGACCTAAAAATGCCTAAGTCGCGCTTGATCTTGTATTGTGAAACAATCATAACAATGCCAAACGCAGTAAGGAGATATTAAGTTAAATTAACACACATAAACCCAATTATATTTAATATATAATACTGCAAGCAAAGTATTAACTACAAAATACCATATAATATTGATTTCAGAAAATATTTGTAGATTACAAGAAGTTATACATAAATTCTTAGTAATTACAATAAGTATTAAAGAAATTAATAAACGACATATTTAGGGGATTGATATGTAAGACTTAAACCTGAGAATTAATCACATATCATTTGAAATTTAAATTATTTCATTACAGGGAGTGAAAAAGCAGCTACAACATGGCTAACCGCAACCATATGCACAAAAGAGCTGCTGTAATATTTTGTCTTGTGGTCTCAACACAGGAAGATGGGATTTGACTTGGATTTATACAAGAGGAAGAATTTGAATATTATTCTTATTTTAATTTAAATACCATAACGGTTTAGGGATGTATTTAGTGTTTTACTATTTCCCTACACACTTCAAGTGTTTTACATGACTTGCTACAAAATTCTAATTATGTGGACCATCTCTGTTGATAGTTAAAGTAATACTGAAATGTGTACAGGGAAGTAAAAATAAAGATCAAGAAGCAGGTATAAGTAGGTAAGCTAAACATCTTACCTGGCAGCACAATCATATGCTAAGACATCTGTCTCAGCAAGGAGATCTCCATCTGTCTCATGATCTCCCCCATCTGGACCCAATTCAAACAACTGGTGAAGTAAGAAAAAAGGTAAAATTATGTCTTAGGTGTTAGAAACTTCCTAATACCACTTTTTCTTGTCTGGCATATTGGAAATCGTATACTACTCTTCCTTCCCCAAAATAACTACTACTTACTATCACTGACAGGCAAAACCCCATTTGGAAGTCAGGCATTAATTGTTAAGAAATAGCAATTGACACTGACCTCCCAGCCTTATGTCCAGATATATTTTAAGTGGAGAAACTCCCTAAATCTTGCAAACAAGACAAAAGCAGATCATCTAAAAAAGGCAAAGTTGGGCAGAAGTTGATGTTTTTCCACCACTGACTGAAATATATAAACTATATAAACATAAGATATACTCAGCTTCTCTGGAAAGGGACTGCTTGACAGTTTAGCAGAGACAGTCAATAGTGTTATAAACAGTTGGTGACTGGGACAACACGATACCTAAGAGAATTTTGTTTTCTTACTTAAAAATATTTTCTAGGGTTTGATGATTTTGAAAAAGGACCACAATACATGTCTATGACTTCTCTTGCAAACACCTATTTCATACACAGCTCATTTCTGACAGGACTGGAAAATCTTATCTTGGCTATAAGCTAATCCTAAACAAATTGAAAATACAATATTAGAATATTATCACAACGGTATTACCTATAGCATTTAAAAGGCATGACTAAAGTTAAGTTTCTTGGCTGTGCTTAGTTATTTGCAATTCTCAGTCATTATGTTAAACTAAAATAAAGTGCAACTACTTATTTTGGTTCTCCTGTTGACTTATGTAAATGTTACTGGCTAAGCATGTGTCATCCATTTTCCTAGAGCAAACCTCACTACCTATTCATCTGAAAATAGAGGAAGAAAATTCAGTAATGCACTAAATGACAAGTAACAACAATAACGTATTCTGAATATACAAATAGAAACATTTAATAGAAATGTCAGATATAACAACTTCTTTTACCAAAATCTTTAAATATAGGAGTAGACTTACCCAAACTTACCACTTACCCAAAACCAGAGCTCTGACACCACAGTGTGTGTTTCTGTGAGGTCTATTTATCCAAAGCCAGATTTATTTATTTTAAAATAATCAGCACACATGTTCCACCTGTAATCATGCCTACATCTGGCACAGAGTTAATTGCCATTTTCTGTTAGTTGAAGAATCCCAGCCCAGAAGCTATCCAGACAGTAGTCTGAGAAAAAAGTGGCAGGGAAAGTGAAAAGCAATGGCTCCTGATAAGGACCCGTTCTGCTTTTGAGAAAAGCTCATCATGTATCATATGGGATGTGATTTTAACCTGAAGCCCACACCACCATTTTTTTGCTGGTGGAGCTCCTTGGAGCTTTGTGTAAATAGCTCACAGAACCATTCAGACCACTAAAATATCTGCCCAAGATATCTCTAAGATGGCATAGGATTTAGTGAAGGTAAGAATGGGCCAATTCATGAAAGTAAGGATGGTAATTCTCAGCTCTCGGCTTCATTCACTGTGCCTGCATAATGCTATCCACATATAGAAAACATTCATCAAGAAATAAAACTAATCATGGTTTTAGATAGCATTGTGATTTTGAGACACAATATTGTTTAAAACAAAACTAAAACTCCTACCTTTATTTTAGCAGTGTATTCACCTCTACCACCAAAGAGACCAAGACCACCTAGCAATATATCTGTATCAGCACAGAAACGGATGGCTTCTACTGAGTGGGCTGAGTAACCCCAGCCTCCTCCATGACCTGCAGAAAAAAAACCCCAACAAAAATATAATTAATCTTAGTCTGTTGTTCTGCAAGCTAATCAGCTTGTGCTGTAAAATTTTAGTATGTACGTACTTTCAAATCTGTTAACAACACTGTAGTCTTCTTTAGAATAAACTTTCATTACTGCTTGAGTCTCTTCTTCTGTATTTGCAACACCCATTTTTAAGTCCTGCATAGCAGCCAAAGTATCAAGGCAACCTAACAGAAAGCAAAACCAAAAAGAACCCAAATTGTCTCACTGTTGATTATAATCATTGAAATAGAAATGAATACTAGTTAAGAAAATCAAAGCAATCAAACCTAAACCACACTTTTGCTTCTCTTAGGGGTTAGGTTTCTTTCCTTTTGTTCCTTTTTACTTACATAATTTTTTCCCATAAGTTGCTAGGAAACACAAAAAGTACCGTTGAAATTGAAAGTTATCACATCTTTGGCACACAATGAAGTGAGAAGGTCAAGGAACAGATAACTTAACATAACCAGTGGACAAGCGAGATAAAATAACTTCCAAAACTGTGCTTTGAAGTACTGGGTATGTTGCATATGCCCAGGTTATAGATGAACACGGTGGACTTAAGTTTTGCATTTTTAAACCAGAAAAAAACTACAAAAGGAAGTAATACTTCTTTTAGTGACTCATTATACAAAACTGCAAAGATTATATTTGAATTTTATATACTGCATTTACTTTAAAATAAAAAGAACTTATTGAAGATTTCTTTTTTCAGGTCTGAGTTATTTTTTTTTTTTTGAGATTCCAGGTTAAGAGTACTGACTTTATTCTGCAGGCTTTCCAACAAGATCATCTAGGAAGATCTCTTACTTCATTATGTAGGCATCTAACAACAAGTTTCACCAGAACTCTAAAATCCTCTAATGTCATTAAGATGTCAGAAGATAACTTTTATAATTTGGTTGATGTAGTTAAGAGCAATGGTGAAAGATGGCAAAGTAAAATTTAAACGGAAAAAAGTCAGGAAGCTTTTACACATAAAGTTATGTTACTTTATTTCATCTAAGGCTCTGACTCATGAACTACAAATGTATACCTAGAATATGCAAAGCTGCATGAGATCTGGTGGTTAGAGCTTTGGAACCTGTTGGCAGAGCAAGTTCTGGACTCAAAATACTACACCGGGATTGCATATCTGGAGCTGAGGGAAGCCTGGAATCGGCAACTACTGCGTTGTAACTCCACAGTTCCCTGGCATTTGGGCGAAACCTAGGGCAAGAAGAAGCAGAATGAACAAAATCTTTCATCTACTGAAAAAATATAAAACCTAACCAACAATTAAATTTTTAAGGTATTTATTGCGAAATGTAGATCTGCTGGTATAAACTCTTGAAATTGAGCATAACTATAGCAAATACATGAAAACTTTACTAGCTTAACACTCCAGCAAATGAAAAGATACAAAAGCATTATTATACTGTAAGTCAAAGACTCATACTATGGGTTTAGAAATTCCAGAAAATGTTAAGACATTTCTGAAAGCTAATAAATGTTAAAACAGTATTATTTATTAGGAAGTATGAAGTAACTAGCAAAGTACTAAATAGAAAGGCAGATGTGCTCAAAAATTTTGAAGATGGCCAAGCGAAAGTAAAAGGCTTACCTTCAAACAAGAAAAAAAAAATCTTGAGGAATCCAACGTGTTTTGTTTGGGCTTTTTTAAATGGGTAACATTGCCTCATGAGTTTTTAAGGGATTATAAAAAATGGCAGCATAAACAAGAGAATACAAAATACTTTCTATAATATAGATTAACACATAGAGAAAGAAAACGAAATCTTTTAAACCATTATGTAAAAGGAAGAAATAGTATGAAGACATAAGTCTATGGGAGTGTTCTGAAGAAGCACAAAAGGAACTTTCACTTGGTACACTTTTAAGAATTTAATGGAGAAAGAAATAGTTTTAACTAAAAATATTAAAGGGAACCATATGTATTCAGGATTTTAGCAAGTAAGCAATGTTCAAATTTATATACACGCGACATTCTACAACCACTTGAATTTCACTAAGAGATTAAGCTTTGAAGAAATGTTTAAGCTGCACGTCATCAGAATGCTGTCATCCAAAGTAGGATGCAAGTAACCTTTAAAGACATGATCCTATGAGATACTATCTTTTCCAGATGAATGCTGGCTAGGTGGTTCCCTGCATCGCTCTAACTTGTTTTGTCTTCAAACAATTTAAACATCACCAAACTCTTGAACTCAGATGGAAGTTCAGATTTCTCTCCAAATCTTAACTAACATAGCTTTCAAATTGTTACAGAAGAATTAGATGTCATGATTATGTGTTGGAATAAAGGCTTATTATCTGCACTTGCTCAAAGACTACATTCCAAAGACTGAAATAAATACAATTGGTCTAGGTGTTTATACCATCTAAATAAGCACACCTTTATTTTGACCTCCAAAATGTCAGAACTGAAAAGAACACCATTACTCCACCCCACCCCTTCTCTAGTGGTCTTAGCCACTAAGCCTGAGAACAATTTAAGACACACACATGTGGCAGCTGAATATGGCAAGGAAGCGATTCAGTCAAGTGTTAAGTAGATGGAGAAAAGGAAATAAAGAGAGTAAAGAAACAGAACAGATGTGAATCTCCAAAATATTATGAGACTCAAATAAGAATGATGCAAAAAAGAAAATAAAGTTTAAAAATGCAGGCAAGACAAATGTTTGTTTTGGGATTACTTGAACAAGCCATCCAAAAATCGTGAAAAATATTTATGGAAGACTAAAAATAGTTTTTAACTTACAGGAAAAATAAGTATAATCAAATCTCCATCCTTGTAAAATTTTGAAAAGGATTTATATATTACTATTTTAATAGCTAAAATCCACACTTACCTCCAAATAACGTCATAGACAGGATCCAGACACACACCAGAACCTTGAAGGTCTTCCTGCTCAGAATCATTGAATGTTTTGCAACTGCCATCTACTTTGTTTATCAGAAGACATTTAAAAGGAGGCGGTTCTGATATTGAAGCTGGTACCAAACCTAGATCAGGGAGCAAAAAGAGCAAACAAACATGAAGACTCCACTCATTAATGCTTCATGCTTAGAAAATGCCATGTAATACAGTAGGGAAGAACAGATTTACTGGTACAACAAAAAAAATAGTAAGATTTAAATGCAAGTGAGAGTTTTACATTATTACTTGTAATAAAAACCATCTTTCTAAAGAAAGGATTGTCATATGCAGAAAACTAGAAGGCCAAAGTATTTTCATTCTCTCCATCCCTGTTTTTGACTTGTTGGTCTATTGTTTACACAACCAAACTCGCTTTCTTCTCCAGTATGTCTATAAGCATTTAAAATAATATAGGAGTTCTTGCCTATTATATGCCTGCTTGCAAATATCTCTGATGTAGCAAGCACATGAGAATTAATGAGAGCTTCGTCGATCCGGAGAAAAGTCTGGTCTCCACTCGCTCCAATCCATGTAGCTTTGCGCCCATATTTGGAGCCTATGTTAGGCATAGGTGCTGGTTTTGCATTCCAGTAGGGCATATCCAGAATTGGTCTGCCAAGCTGACCTTTCTGTAGAAAGGATGCAAGAATCAGTAAGTGACAGTAACAGTCTCAAAGATGGATAAATTACTTCAGTAGTTCTATCACACAAAATTGGTACGCTGGAAGAGAATTTACCACAAAACTACCTTCAAAATGTAATGGCTGCTCCAAGTGAAGTGTTACGTATTTAACTACCAGGAACGAGTTACTGACATATACTCCTCCCTTTTCAGTTAGGTTTTTGAGTAAAGTTTTTGTTAAATACAACTCAAACTCTCCATGATGGATAACCCTTGTCTCCATCTTCAGAACCAAATACAAAAGTATTATTTTCCTACAAGGTTCAATATCTGATTAATGTCAGCGCTAAACAAGAATTAGATTCATAAGAAAAAATACCTATATTCAGACAGATTCAGATATATTCAGATACAGTCCAAGTTCCATTCAATTCTGAACTTATATGGACTAAGTTTTATAGAGCAAATACCTCTTAAAAGTACCTAGAAATCAATTAGCACATCAAACTTGAGCTAAAAAAGCATAAAATGCCTCAGCCAGCACTTTTGCACATGTTCATTAACACTTATCTGGAGATCTAGGGCCTTACCTCTACGTACAAGTAGTTACTGAGACAACAATTCTTATACTGCACCTAAGTATGCAGAAAGAACTGCTGCCAGAAACCTGCTCATGCTCCATCTTCCTCTCTCGGGCACAGAAAATGCATTGCATACCAGTGAAGTTAAAATTATTAGAAAAAAGAAAAATGTATATACAGCACATGTGTTCTGTTCAGCACATTACTCATCTTTCTTTCTTCCTAACAATATAAGTAAACCCAGTGAAGACATTTTCAAGTATCATGCTTTGTTTTGATTTTGTCTTGACTTCATGAAGCTTTCAGCAAACTTTCCAGTACTACAATATTAAAACCAGACACAAAAATCAAGGGATCTAAATATGGCTGGAACTTATTTTTTTCTTTTAGAGAAAGGGGCAAAACCCTCAGTCAACTGACAAGCTTTTATACCCCATTTCTGAGAGTGAACTTGGTTTTTCAGGGCCCAACTTTTAGTGCAAGACAACAAAGCTTAAACCTTTACATGTCTGTATCAGTTTTGAAAGGAACACAGACACCAAAGCTCTTGCTTGAAGTTAGAAAAACAACAAAACATTACTCACTTTTAATTCAGGATATGACTTTCTACTTCCAAAATTTCAGTCTTCACTTTTAAATTTTTTTTTTAAATAAAAAGATTTCAAAAGTTGAAATTTCTCTTCTGTTGTGTTTGGCAGAATGTAGTTTTTGAAGTAAGTAAAAAAATAGCTCAATACCTATGTTCTAGCTTTTGCAAAAAAGACCCAAATAAAAACATCAGAGAGAACGTGCAAACAACAAATAACTCTGCAGAGATCACTATGAGGGGCATCTTCTCAAACATAGGGAGGCACAGAGGGGACAATGTTTAAATGCTTGTCTCGTGAATATAAGGATGGATTACACATGGACGTGGGAAAAGAGACACCATGTGGATATGAAAGAAGACTACTGGAGTTGGGCTGTGTTATACTGAGCTGTGTTATACCCTTTTCCTCAAAGCATACACAGAACTTCTGCAACTCACTGCTGTTTCTATGGAAGAAACCAGGACACTTTTTTCTATTGAATGGAGACAGGTAATAGAATAGGCAACATTTACTTAGAACCAAGCTTGAAACAGTAAGAGTCTGAGAAAACTGGTAAGCCTTATAACATCGTTTTAAATCACCATCTTCATTAAAATGTAAAAAAAAAAAACCCCAAGAATTCCTGGCATTATGCTTTTCTAACCAGAACAATATTAAAGGCTACATTTTAAAACATAATAGGCACTGAAGACATGGGGAAGTCATGCACAGTTCCATAAGAGCAAGTATAAGCAGTCTTGAAAAGTCTCTGAACAACACATTAACTACTAGCTTATTCCCATAAGCAAATAACATTTCCTTACTGAAAAGCTTCCAAATGTGAAAACCTGGCCATCCATTAAGAGAATAGCTGTGTGGTTGCTCCCAGCAGTAACTTGTGTACTAGGACCTGGTAATGCTTGCACCAAAGTAGGACATCCCCTATATAAAAATAAATTAATTCTGTGTCAATACATGGCCATGCAGAATTTAGAACATACATTAGCATTATAAGTATTTGAAACACTGTAAAATATATTCACTAGATTCACATACTATAGAAAATTAGAGCCAAGAAACATCTTACACATTAAACTAACAGAGGTTTGAAAGACTGCACCAGATAGTTAAGCTTATGCTCTTCTGTTACAGGGAAACAGATCAGGAACACTCTCTTCATTTAAACTCAGAAATTAGCATAGCATAGGAATTATTAATGTAATATATAATTGTAGCATTACAGTTGTGTAGATAAAATAACGTATTTTTGTATGAATACAAAATACATTGCAATGAAATGTAGCAGTAAAACATGTTCTGAGATAAAGATGTTTCTACATAAAATATGTTTACTACTTAAGCACTGCACCCCCAGAAGCAATCGAAGCATTACATGGCTGATACTCTAGTAGTTAACAGAAGCAATGTTGCTACAGCACTCAAGATCACTGTCTGGGGAATTGTAGAAGAAATAAAGGTCTACTCCTCTCCCATCAACCTCAGACTCAATAAAGAATAGACCTCTCCAAACTATTTTCCAAAGAGATATTAAAAGGTCTAATACTTTTGTCTCCCAAATATGGACAGACATAAGAAAATAAACTTTCCGTTCCAGTATAAAGGAAGGGGAAAAAATGACAGGGTGTTCAAGATGCAAAGAAAGAAAACTTGAACTGATGATTTGGAATAGAAAGAGCACAAAAGATAAAAAGTATGAGACACTAAAATTTTTATTTCAATCCCAACAAAGAGAACAGAAACCTGCAAGACTTTGAATCCCATAATGAACGTCTACCTAGACTTAATATTTCCTGTGGAGTTAAAAAGATTGTGAACTTGAAGAAAAAGTTATTCCCACATAGTTTTTATGTTTGGAAGCTGGACTCAGAGTTATACAGAGGATGACAGCACTATGTGAACTTACTTTCAAACAGAGCCTCTCAAAAGTAGGGCAACCTAAAATAAGAACAGGTTGTTTTACACTGGAATAAAAAAAGGCCAGCTCATAGTTACCTAGTGATTGTTTAGCAGCTGATGTGCTAGAAGATGGTTCATCTCAAAGTTCTGATTTTGGCTAAATTGCAGGTAAAATAGAAGTCAAGAAAGTATGAGGAAAGTGAAGCACCATGTTCAGCAGAAAAAGGGTAGAGGGTAGATGGGAAGATGTGAACATATGAAAATGTGGAACAGAGGAATACAGCATGAAGACAGGTTGATGATGTGAAGAAGGATGAACACAGGTATACAGAAAAAGTATTCTTTGGTGGTAAATGTAGCTTTCAGTGGATGACTAGTAGATATGGAGAGACTGAAGGGCATAATAAAATTAAGTAGAGGATGTACAACATGACACTCAAATTTCAGCAGTTTTCTTGGTCTATAGGCACATTGATTTGGATATCACTACTATTATACACAGACACAGAGCAAAGTTTATTTAGCAGCACCAATGATGAAATTTTAAAAAACCCCAAAATTTTACATTTGTCTCTCATTAACTTTGAGGAAGCTCAAAAAAGCATCAAAACATAAATAAAATGTAACTAGTAACTAATCCAAAAGCACTTCTGTTAAAAGGAATTATTTTTATCAATAGGCTTTTTCTCCTCTCCCTCAAAATTATGACAGCTGCAGGGATGGAATGAATATATCAATCATGTGTTTATATTAAAAAAAGTAGTGACTATTCCATCTTTTTAATGCTTAAAAACTGCTATTATCACTATAACTATTTATCTTTCTGTTTTTCTAATTGAATCTATCAGCAATGTTATATGAATGCTGTGTTTGATAGTCTCTTGGCAACAGCAGAACAAAATCAAATAAGTTCCTAATGCAGAGAGATGAAATACATTACCCTCTTTAATAGCTTTTTCATTAAGATCACCCAGCCTTTGGAATGGCCAACTACAGTCTATCAGTTCATTTAGAAATTAACAGGAAAAAAATTTAAGATACTTAACTACATCATAAAATAAACATAAATTGCAAAAAAAACCAGTTTTCACTTCATAAAACGAAGAGGGATTTAAAAAAATACAGTAAGCCAGTTTGACTAGTGCACATGGAATTTAAAACCTGTGATTCTATTGAATATTCTTTTATCCCCTTGAAATTAAACACAGGAAAGCTCAGAATAGACACTGAAGAGTCTGAGAGACTCCAGGCAAAGTTTTAACAACCAAAGTTTCTCCATCTGAATCAAAGAAAACAAGGAGTATTCTTCTGGGATGGTGTGGAAAGACAGGCTGGTGTTAAAGTCACAGATTGTTTGGTCAATCACAAAAGACCGGCTTCAGCTACAGAGAAAGTAACCAGAGATCCCTTTGGGGAAAGTAACAATTGCTGAACAATTGAGCGGATGGACATGCATCAGCAAACTCAGGATCCTGAAGAAGGTCCAGGTGCATTCTGGCTGCCCACATGGAAACCCTCTTCCATCCCAAAGGGTAAGCATTTCTGAGAGCAGTTGTAGTCTTTGAAAATTCATCATGCAGGACCTGTTCAAACAATCGCTGTCCATGGTACTTAAACAGCCAACAGCTGCCTGCCAGGTCCCAAAACATGTCACTTGGGGCAGCTGACCATGGTGCTGCAAACATGGTTCAATGGGAGCTGTTACTGTGTAGTGGTTAAGAGAAAACCAGTATCAACTTCTGTCCATTGCAAGCACGGTTGGACAACTTCATTGTAGATGATTTTTATATTTTAGAAGTGACTCCATTTTGGTGCAAAGATGTAAATATGACCTACGGCCCACCACTGGAGTAAAATAATCAGAAAATATACCTAGAAACATGGCCCTAATAAACAGAGATGATGGAACACCCTTTTCCCACTGGAGTTATTAATAGATTATAGTCTCTATTCTTTATCTTCAGGTGCAACATAGCTGACCATCCATGGAAGGTCTGATCAGTTTTGGTTTATGTTACTGCTGAACATTTGGAAGCAAAATCCTATCAAGACCATATCACTTCAGTCATTTCATTTCTGGAGCTTGACTGTCAGGTCATGTACTTGCTACTGGAGTGCTACAAGAGATTTAAAAAAAAAATGGAGACAAATTTTGAACAGTAACAGAAAGATCTTGGAGTTTTAATTTCCAGCTTCTTGAGAGAAGCATCAGCAACAAATAGGCCTTTGCTTACCTGAGCACACTACATGCTATTTTTCACCAAGACTAGATACTGCAAAACATTTCTTGCTTCCACTGAGTTTCTATTTGCCAGCATCTAATTTGAGGAGAATATAAGCACAAACTGACAAATCTTTCATGTACTGAATAGCTCATCAACGTCTGCCACTGTGGATCTTACAACAAAAAGCCTACACAGGCTAATTTAATGGTTCCAGCTTACTGATAGGGCATGTAATCTACCTCATTCCTACTGAAGTAGAAGAAGAATTTGTGATGTTTACAATATTCTAATAGAGGAGTCCAGAATCCCCTTAATGAAGGAGAAAGTCACGTCTGAACAGGTGTTCAGAATTCAAAATACTTGAGCATTTTCAAGACTTTAAAAATATTGTCTCACTATTAAATCTTTACACTACAAGACAAAAGTCTCTGAAAAGATGCCTAAACATTACTTTTTTTTCCTCCTCTCTCTCTCTCTCTCTCCTCTCTCTCTCCCAGAAATACAGTAGAGTATCAGTTCCTGGATTCAGAAGATGATGCTCTTCCTGAGGTCAATACAAGCAATGTGACACACTGCATGACTGACATACCACTGACCTGGCAGGAGCTGGCCATCTGAGCACCACTGCGTCCCAACTGAGGTGGAACTCTGCATAAGGATTCCCTGTTTCCTTCTCTGAATCCCTTACTGTGAGGACAGAGGAGAGATCTCTACTTAAAGCTGGAAAAAGAAGTACATCAATGAAGAAATTATAATTTGAATGATGGTGCTAAATAGCAATATAGTACTATAGCCAGTTCTCATGCATAGGACATACTCCAAATTTCTTCAAGGCTTTTTTCAGACACTTTCTAGGGTCTGATGTAGAATGATAGAAAGGTCTTGCCAAGTCACTTGCACCTCCTCAGCTTCTACTTCTGGTCAAGCACTGTCCTTCAGCACAAGATTTTTCATACTCTCCTTTAGGATCTCACTTGGAACTACTATTGGTCTTCATCCAGTTTCTATCTAAATAAACAACAGATGTAGGATTTACCACCTGAAATACTGACAAATACAGCAGACAGCTCTGAAGCCTTCCGAAAAGCCACATGATTTCATCAAGGTTGGAAATAGGTAACTAAGTTACCAGTAGAAATGTCACTGCTGTGTGTACCTCTTCAGTCTTTAAGACAGGAAACTGGCCTTATTCTAATAGCAACTTGAATTGCTAGTTTAAGCCACTGTTCCTTGGAACAAATACCCAAGAATTTCCAGGAAGGAAAAACGAAGTACTTGTCTGTGATGACTCTTATCATAGACAGAAACCCAGACTGTATTCACCAGTCTAATGCAAACTGAGTAGGGGTAACAGTTCAGAGACTACTATCAGGCACAGAAGCCAATATAAGGCAATATTTCCAGTATACTTTATTCCTTCCCTCTCCCGTTTTGGCTTAGTGAATCCAATGCAAGTTTTAAGATGATGAAGATTTCTTCAGGAACTTGACAAAAGAAAGGGTTTTGAAGTCTCCAAAGAGATTAGGAGGATAGATGTTCCATAATTTTCACCTGACTGCTACAAGATACATGAGAAAACTGAAGACAGGTCATGAATGTTCTGCTCTGTATGCCTTTTACATAAGGATACTGAGCATTACTCTACATACATGAAGTCTAAAAGATTCCTACCATAGAAATCCCCATCGTGCGTTATATGGCATATATACACGTCTAAAGACCTAAATCACATTTCCTTTTATGGCAGGACAATGTTTTTTTATTTACTTTAATGAACAGATGAGACTCTAGGTATGAGATCCTAAGGGTGAGATTGAGCTTCACATAAAAGAGATCTATATTTAATTATATATGCTCTCACTGTAGTCAATGGAGATCAAGTTTACAGAGCTACTAAGCACACCTAAAGCATGTAAGCAGTGGCTGGTTAGTCAAATACCTCTCCATACTCTGTTGACTTTTCTATTTCCACTGACCACAGTGAAAGGACATATCACTCTTCTGCCAACACTCAAAAGAAGTGACTACAAAATGCAGCTGAGACCAAAGCTTAGAGACTTCATTTGGGAGATTACTGATGAGCAAAAAATGGTATCATAACTGAACTGAGATCAGCTCAGTTGGTCAGAGCACAGTGCTAGTAACACCAAGGTTGCAGACTGGATCCCCATACAGGCCATTCACTTAAAGAGTTGGACACGATGATCCTTGTGACTCCCTGCCAACTCAGAATACTCAATGATTCTGTGAATATTCTGTGAATTCTTATCAATGATTTAACAGGAACAGATTTATCTAGATTTACAATATCATATTATTTGAATTATTGTACATGTTGTATTTTACAGAAATAATGAAATCCTAATAAGACTTCAATGTAATTCTCATATATGTAGGGAGAATTAAAGAGACAGAAGTATTTAAAACTATTATCAAAGCAATGCTAATAACTATGCACAGAAGCTTTTGTGCATTAAATAAACTACTTATACAGTACAAAAGTACTGTTATTGTATCAATATTCAGGGGGTTACAGGGAATAAGTGCAGAACAGGAGCTTTTCAACTTTATTTAGTCTTTATTTGAATTTTCACACTTGCTAGAGAACCAGAAATGTAGCCATTTCTTATGCAGCAGTACAGTAATACACAATCATGTCCTTTGATTACCAGCTTACCTGGAATTAACATCACCGTGTCCAAGTTGACCATGCTGCCCATATCCAAATGTGTAAACATCACCATTCTCCATCAAAACCACTGAAAAACAACAAAATATTTTTCTGACATACACACATGACATGGCAGTGCACCAGTGCTGGTTACCCATCTGCATAGCAGTTAATGATTCCCAAGTGATCCAGGCCAGATTCCACAACCCAAAACAACTATGTATGAGTAGAACTCTGCTTTTGTCATGCAGATGTTTTAAACTGACTCCAAAATTGCTTACAAGCTCTGATGTAACTCAGCATATGATACTTATAGTCCTTTTCACTGCTGAAGGACACTAAGTTGCCCTTCATTGCTGGAATCAGGGAGGTGATGTGAGGATTTGAGTGGTGATCTTACTTTAGCCTGTAATAAAATGGCATAAAATATGTCAGGGAAGGTTTAGGCTGGATTTTAGGAAAAGGTTCTTCACTCAGAGGGTAGTTGGACACCACAATAAGCTCCACAGGGAAGCAGTCACAGAAGCCTGACAGAGTTCAGGAGGTGTTTGGACAACACTATCAGGCACATGGTGTGATTCTTTGAGATGGTCCTGTGCAGAGCCAGGACTTAGACTTGATGAGCCTTGTGGGTCCCTTTGAACTGAAGATATTCTATGTTTCTATGACTGTAGCAGCTACAAAATGACCCTGCCACGTTTAGCACTCTTCTAGCACTCTTCACAACTTCTAGCACTCCTGCATACATCCATATTAAAAACTGAACACAAAGCAGTGAAGACACATATGACAACCTTTAAAAAACAATCTCTATTATAATTAACACTGATTTATTTGTTTTTACCTGAATGGTGAAATCCACAACTGACTTGTACAGCTCGCAGTTCACAGTCAAAGCGAACAGCCCCTGGTGGATACGTTGTGATTTTGCTGGCATCCTTCTCACCTCTTTCTCCACTTCCATCTATAAACAAAACTTACAATTATATCCTATACATTCTAATAAAGTTATATTAGAAGAATGAATAGATCAAGGATAGTAAATAACTCCTCAGTCCAACACTTGCAAGGTCAGAGAGAACTCAGAGTAGCAAAAGTGCTTAAAACACAGCATCAAAGCAGATGTGGGAAATGAGAAAAACTCTATTTTTAAACAATGTTCTATAAAGGTACACAGTGGAAAACATCCTCTAAAGCAGAAACTTCCCAAAGAGCAGACAAAAAGAACAAGCTGAGCAGAAAATTCAAAGTTCAGAAGTTTTGCTTAAAAGCCATCACTTCATTCTTCAGTAAGGTAGCATTAATAAGTAGGCAACATTGTAGTTAAACTCGATATGCATAGCCTAGTCTACCTTTTCCAATTACTACTCTTTAAGGAGTTTACTTGACTTTACTTGACTCCAATTCAGCCACAGAGCCCCTGTTTTAAGCAGTTGACAATTACTTACACAGCTCATTTGTAACAATGCAGACAACTCACCAAAAGCATGTCTGTTTTCTGTCTGCTTTCATGCATTTTTAGACAATATTTCTGTGATTTCCTTTAGTAAGCATGTATGTGTGCATTATTGGTTCCTGAAGTTAAAACTGCCTCCAAAGCTGTCCAAAACATTGGACAAAAGCACTGACGTGCAATGTGTTATTCCTAAATTTCTTGCAAGCTACCATCTTCTCCAGAAATCAGAATGTTTCCGTGATCTCTTAAACTTTAGTCACTTTCTAGCATAGAGAAATGATAGAAATGCATGAAGCGAGAAATAACTGCACATAGAAGGCTGCACATTCTCTCTGTGATAAGTCTGAGTACTGCTCTTTAACAAAACTGATACAAGGAAACAACTGCTGCTCAAAGAATTCAAGGTATTGTTAATTTAGATCTGTATTTAGAATTTCTACATGTTTTCCTTAATAATTATCTGTGAAAGTCTGCACTTCAAGACTTCATTATTCCCTCTGTGAAGCACAGCAATTACAGACTTACAAAATTTTTTCAATATAACTCTGCTTTTATATATATTGCTCAAAAATTTCTTTTTATTGCAGAGAAACTGCTGATACAGTAAACTCATTTCACTTTTATTACATGTCAGTTTAAAAAAATCTTACTGTTCAAAGAATAAAGCTATTTTCTCATGATGACCTGAGTTTATTACATGAAATTACATGAATCCGTATGTAGTTCACATCTGTAAAGAACAGTGTGTATAGGTACTAATGGTTTTGAAGAATTGGGTTTCAAACCATAGGTAAAGTATCCCTTTGAAACATGCACTACATGCTGGATATGTGTGAAATGGAGAAGTGGTTAAAAAAACCTCAGAATTGCCATGGGATTTCTGAGGCTGTGTACTAACAGACTACACACAAATTAGAAGAAATGTCTCTGAAGGTCTGTGTGCAGCTGTTGTTTTTTTCTAATAACAAAAGCAAATATAAGGAGGCAGAATAATAATTTAAGAACAACCCCCTCAAAATTAGTTTTCCTCTTAGTCCTGTAATTCTGCCTTAAGCATCTCACAGTATTTTATTAAAGTTTTCCTACTTCTCAAATAGAGTACCTTTGAACTTTTTATGCCTACTTTTGCATTAAACGCTATGTGCCAAAGTAATCAGGAGGTAGTTCTAGCAGCTGATATTGCCACCAGAATTATTTATTCAGCAAGCAGTCTGCTAACTACTTCCAATTTCATACAAGTTTTTTGGACAGAGCAGAAAAACCGTTGATTATTCTGGAAGTCTACCTGTGGCCCCTGTCTCCCCTCCTCCCTCAGACACTGCTGAGTAATAAAAAATATGAGCTCTCACACTGTGTAAATGCATTTAAATAATCATCTATCAGATATACACATGTCCAGTAAGAATGTGTCACGGCTGCCTGCACCTCCAATGAAACGCACTGAGCATATAGCAACCATGTCACTTATGCAGTCACATTAGCAAAATGTAGCAGCTGGTGTCTTCTGGTCATGTAACAGCAGCATAAAGAGGCATACGTGCATTTTCTGCCTCAAGTACCTTCATATGAAACAAGTTTTGCAATTACTTATCTGAGAAATAAATTTATTTTAAAGGATAAAGATTTACAAAGTTGGCATTTTCAACTTCCAAAGCTAACTCCTCAAAGGCTCTAAGAATGAAGGAATAGAAGCAACTGTCTTTCATACATATCTTACTTTGCTCAAGTGTGAAAACTTTTAATGGAAAATGGAATTCCTCTTCTTTTTATGGTTAGCAACAGTCTCAAGAGTTTTGAATTGTTTGGATCTTCAAAACTTGATAAGCACTTGATAATTTATGTGTGGTTAAGTACAAAACCCTTGCAACTAAAACAGCTAGTCCTGTTTAGGGGGAAAAAAAAAAAGTCTTTTGACCAAAATACACAAAGCCAAATAGAGTATCATTACTTACTTTAAGAGCAATACTTCTAGTAAAATACACTGTTTATCTGTTACTTCATTACATGGCCAATACATATCATATTTTTCCAGCAGCACTGGCTTGGAGAACTTACTCTTAGAGATAAGGCTGCAAATAAACTGGGCCATCCCCTTCACTTCCATTACTTTTAAACACTCAAAGCTTTTTTTTTAAGTGTGAGTCAAAGGTAGATGCTGAAAGCTTACTTGCACGTTTCAAGGAACAACTGTAACTAGGAACACACACTTAGCTTTTCTTCAAACAATTGTGCATTTTTTCATTTCATTAGAAGTAATATCAAAATAACTATTCCTAAAAGGGAAGCATGAAAAGACTACTGAAGCAGAGACTCTTCTCATTGGATGCATGGAACCTTTAAGCAGAGCAAGTGTTATCTGACTGAAGTACCACTGAACAGAAACTTTGACTCCATCTGAGAGAGAAGAAAGCCTCAAGGAAAAGCTGTGCAGTAGTTCCTGCTGTCAACACTGACGGGTGTGCTCCATGAACAACTTCACAAGGAAGGGTTTTCACCTCTGATATCTCAAAGTTGAGGAAGGAAAGCGAGAGAGAGAGAGAGCCCCAAATAGAACCAACCAATCCCCACTACCACGCCATTTTCCTCAGGACAATTCTTAACTTCTGAAGACAATTTTCTCCTCCATTAAACATGCTTAGAAGTTCTCTTGGCTGATATTGCTGCCACAAAAATCCCTACCTTCCAGGAACAAAGGAAATGCCCATTCAGTCCAAATAGCAAGTGAAGTAATAAGCTGTAAATGAGACTTCTTCTGGCAAAAACCCCAAACCCAGCATTGTTACAGAAAGATATGGTGGACCCTTGCTTGGCCCAGAAGAAAGGAAAAGCATTTTGTTAGTGTTGTTCAGCAGTAAGGGTGGCGATACTCCATTTCTCACCATCCATCTTTGGAGGAGAGAAAAAGCACTTCTAAAGATGTTAAATACCCCACAGATGAAAAGTGTTAATTGAATATGACTGTTTATTAAAAATTCTCACATTAACGATCTCTTCAGACCACATAACATGCCAACAAATCTTGGTTCTGTTCAGCAGCAATTACCCAAATGAAGCGTATTGGTCAAGTTACTGGTTAGTCTCTGTGATGTCCAACACTCACATGGTGTTCTGAGTGCCATAATTTAGAGACTTTATACATAACATTACTTTAATTAATCAACCTGCACCTGCAGCTTCTTGGCTGTCTATCCCAGGCTGCAGCTGAAATATCTGCAACCAATTTTATTGCTGCAGTGCAGGAAGAAAAATAGTATACTTTGGTTGTGAAAATCATCCATCCTATGAGGGCAGCACAAAAAGTAAGTCTATTGGATTCTTTAGAGGTTGCTACAGAGCTTACTTGAGCTTATAGGTGAAATACAATATGCAGAGTCACAAGTGCATAACGTACAATAAAGTGATAATAAACTCACATTCTAATTATAAACTCAGTCTTAGATAGATGTTTTTCATTGTCAGCTGTCTCACTCTAACGAGCGCTTCAAACGACTCTGCCCTTCACATGGTATTTTAGCTAAAAAGTTAAAAAGCAAATTCCAAGTAAGTTTTCTTGAACATCTGGTAATTTTGTCTTAGTATTTTCAAAATGGTTGACTTATAGCTTGTTCCATCTAAGCAGGTTTGGATTCATCTAGTCTTGGTCTTTTTGAGGGTATTTGTTTCATATTCCTCAGAACATTTACCACAACTTCCAAATACAGGAAAAAGGTGGCATTCAAACTGCTGAATCTTAGCTGACTCAAGAAGCTTACTTTGTTTTTTATTTCTACTCAGAGTGCATTTCTACAGTTAAGAAAATTTTACAGACTTCTATTAATCCTTTTTACTCAGATCGTCACTTATGGGAATCCACAGAGATTGGAAACTCTCTACCTCATTAAAGCTAAGGATGAAGCACAGGCTCATTTTTCTTCTTAGTGCCAAGCCTCTTCATGAATACCAAAAATGTTGTACCTAATCCTTTCCATTAGTAATTGTGAAAGACACAGAAGACACAGATCAGGAAGAATATGCTTAATTATGCAGTTTTTTGCAGTAACAAGGATCTGGATACGCAGACCCCATAAAATGTGAAAAGAGTATATGACAATGGTGAGATTTTTTAAAAACCGGCTGTTTCAATGAAGCTGAAGGAGTTTTCAACTGGACAGCAAATACAGGAATTCCACAAGTGACAGACAGGTAGATTATTATGAAAAAAGTCTTTACTCTGAAGGTGATGAAACACTGCAACAGGTTGCCCAGAGATATTGAGGATGCCCCACCCCTCTAAGTGTTCTAGGCCAGGCTGGATAGGGCTTTGAGCAACCTGATCTAGTCAAAGGTGTCCCTGTCCATGTTAGGGGGTTGGGACTGGATGCTCTTTAAGGTCCCTTCCAACCCAAACCATTCCATGATTCCATGGTTTATCAATATGTACAACTACATATCAAATACACTTTTTATATTAAACCATAATTGTCTGAAGAAGTCCTGAGGAAGCTGTCCACATTCATACTTAAAGATATTTATCAAGAGAAGTTCTGCAGCTGCAAGCAGAGAACTGGCAACAGGTAGATACCAACAAATTTAGTATTGGCCTTATCAATACTACCAACTGAACTAAATGTTCCTTGCCCGAAGACCTTGAAGGTCTGGTTGGTATGAAGAAGACTACTATAGCAGAAACATCTGAAGGAAGGAAGACAGTTTGGAAAGGATCATGTTCAAAAATAAAAGAACTTGCTGATTTTGACGTGATATGTCCTTTTATCTCTGCTCTATTATTGCTTTTATATCATTCCTCATGAAGAGAGGCATGCTTTCTAAGGTAAAAAAATATACAGAATCTTTTTCACAATTCCCACTTTGCCTGTTACTTGGGTAACAACTCACTTCACCACTTTTCCTTTTTCCCTTTGAATCTCTTTAAGAAGTTAAGGGGTATTTCTAGTTCCTAACGGCATTTATGGCTGTCTTTTGAGAGGCAGTCTTCTGAGGCAGAGAAGGGTCTAAAGTTGACTTGAAAACCTCATTATCTGTTTATCATAAGACACAAAGAACTAAAATAAACTGACTATTTCCTTCCATATAACCTTCCTTAAAGAAAAAGAAATGTTCGGTTCTACAGAGCATAACTGACAAAAGTCTTCCAGCACAACACAGACCTTTAACACTGCTCTTACAATTCTTACAGTTCCAAGAGGCAACATAAGCCTCAAGCTGACACTAATGAATACACCTCTTGTGAGGAGATACTTGATCTGAAATGAGTTACAACAACTAACACATGCCAAAAAAGCACAGATGTAGGCAGGACAAGCATACTCCTTTATGCACTTCCCTGTGGAGTCAAAGCTTTGCAGTACAACTAGCAGCAGTATCCAGCTCAAGAATAACGACCATCAGTAAATTGTCACTCATGTAACAACACTTAGATTCAGTAGGTTCTCTTTCAGCATGCAAACTCTCCAGTGAGATTATGATAGGTTATTCTACTAAATTCATCAAGACTTAAACCTCAGACAATATGCCTTCCAAAAAGACTGAATGTTATGCAGATTTAAAGTATCAGATTTTGCTTTCATTTCCATAAAATAAACTTAAGATGATTTCACAATCCAAATATTCATAACACTGTAAGCCTATGAACCCCCACATACTGCGACTTTATCCCATAAGGCTTCAAACTGACATACAGTTTGTTTGCATACATGCCAAACACAATCAGTAGCTTCCACTAATTCAACTGAAATGCCGTACTAACTCTTTTAATATTTAGCTATTCTTTAGAAAATAGTTGAAGCATTCTGGGTTCACAGTTTTTAGGAGCTTCCTACTTACATTGATCAGGACCATAACCTCTATTTTACATATTTGTCTTCTATATATAAATAACGTATGTACAGACACATCAGTACACAGATACATACAAACTACGAGAGACAGCTCAACTTCAGTTAAGTTCAGTTAGTAATACACTACACTTTCTAAGAAGCATGTAAGTCATTTATATCTGAACAAATGACACACTTCGAAATTGAAGACATTATGAAGACATAATGATTTGGCTTGCCGGACCTACAAAAATGTCTGAAATACCAAGATACCTCCATACCTGTACTCTATAAAAAACATTTTACTTAAAAATATTGCAGAGAAAAACCTGTATTTTGATTTCCATTCTCCCCATTCAAAGTTAGCAAAAAGTAATGTTTTCATTATTTCAAATATTTCAATATTTCACTCCTAAAAAAGTCTTGTTGAAAGACAGCATACCTTATGGAAATATTTATGCCAGAATTAACAAGCCTGGAACTGATATGATTAAGTGAACACCCCAAATACACAACAGAAAGGATAAAAAACATAAATGCAGTGCAACAGTCTTGAGTCACTCTAACATGCAAAGTTTCTTATAGTAAAAATAAAGAACCTCAAGAATGAGACAGTATTAGAAATGAGAGAAGACACAGAAAGCACATATGTCACTAAAAAAGGGGGAAAGAAAAACAAAGATGATGCAGACTAATGAACATTAACACTTCGAAAGAAAGGTCAACATTTAAATGCATTTTCTTTCTCCTCAGGTGACAAGATACTAGCAGGAAGAAAGGCAGAACTCATTTTGTGCAGTTCTCTGAAAAGACAGATGCAGCATCTGGAAGAAGTGACTGGGAGGCTGGGCTTATTTCCACCCTAGTCAATAAGGAAGACCAAATACCTTTGTGCTTGTCCCGTTTATGCTTTAGCGGTGCTGGAGAGAGTCTGATTCTGGCTAGAGCCTGTTCTCGATGGTTCATAAAAATAGGACCAGGAATTACAAGGGGGCCTGAGGAGAAACATTTTGCACATGCATAGGAAAGCTCACAAAATGGAAACAGTGTGTTAAACAAAATTCAAATTAAAAGCGATGAAAAAACAAAAATAATGGTAATTATAATATTGTCTTCTTAAATTCAAAAGACCCTAAAATACAAGAAAGTTGCCATTTCTTGATAACTTATGCAAAAAACCAATAAATATCCCATAGTGATAGTTTTACCTGAATTTCCAAGTATGCACCTGTACTGCAAGCAATGGAAATATAACATACACACACTAGAGTAAAATCTGATAGCAAATACCCATTATTGTCTTTAAAAGATAAAAAGAATAATTATCATGCCTCAAATCCTACAATATAACATTCAAAATACTGATTTGGAACAAGATCATAATATAAATGCTAAATTTAAAAATCACCACCATAAACTGGTTTGCAATTACTATATTTAAGATGCAGAGTTATAATTTTCAAAGAAAAAGTTCCGTGATTCATGAAGAAAGTTATTCAAATCATATGACTCTTATCTACTTAGTAATTTTGAAATCTATTTATTTTAAAAATATTTTTTCAATCTATTTAAGGTCTTCTCTAAAGAGAAGACTTGATTTAAAGAAAGCAATGATACATGTATTTAAATTTTTTTCCAGATTGCTTTTACTTTTTACAAATCTAGACTTAGGCAGTGAGGTACTGTGCTAAATGGAGGCTGAGTATAAGCAGGTAATGGACAAGGAATTTGTTTCTTAAATCTGTATTTCTCCTGTTTTATAGGTTAAGCATGTCGCCAAGAATTTTTAGACACTTTTTGTCCTTTCACAAGTCTCACATTCACCAAAAATCATGAATCAGGAGCAAATAATTCTGCCAAGCAACACTCAGTTCCACAGGTTCCCAAATCCAGCCCTTCCATGAACAGTAAAGAAAAGCCCCCAAATCAGGCTGTTGTGTTATAAATCACTTATGCAGAACTTTGAATGCAAATATTCCTCCTTCTTCTGCAAATTCATGGACACTCTCATTCCTTAGCTGAACTTAATTATGAAGATATGTAGGTTAACTTTTCATACATGCCCAGTGCCTCAGGTTTTCTGCTATCAACTTTATACTATCACCTCCTTCATTAATATTACATAGCATGGATAGACATTTAAGCAGAAGTTAGGCCAAATCTATGCAGCTTTAGAACCTTCAGACAAAAACTTTTTTCATACAGAGAAGCTCCCAAATTTGAGCATTCACTTAAAAAGCAAAATGAAAAATGTTTTAAAAATACACTATTGTCTAGCTTAGAGGTTCATACATGTGTTAGATAATATAATGGCACAAAATTTCCTCAGTCATGATTGTTTCTGCACACAGCATAGAATTTTTATTTTTTATACTATATTTATTAGGACTTTATTCCAGAACAGATCCTCTTGCTAATTTAGATCTCCTCCTAATCAAGGATCATCATTTGCTTTTGATTTACGTTCATTTTGCAGATTCTTCCTTCAATTGTTTTGCTACTGTGCTCCCCATTTTCAGTCTCCTCTGAATTGGAACTTCCATTTAATAGATACATTTTGTAAACATTACTTTCTGCCAAACCACTTGCTGCATTTAATACTCTACTTTCCAGAGTTTTGACTTACACAAAAAATTACACCACATTTTGCTTCTGACTGAGTTGGAGGGGGTACAGTGAGGAGTACCCTGAGGCACATCAGGAAAATGCAAAAAGGGGAAGAGACAAATGACAAGCAGATTATGAAAGCTAAAAATGTCTGAAGGACAAATGATACAGAAGAAAGGTGAATGAAGAACATGATAACATAAGGCAAAAGCAGTGGGACTTACTGAAACGTTTCTAATGAAATTAAAATCTGAAGAAATAGAGAATTGACAGGACAACACGACAAAAGTGAAACTTGGATTAGTAAAGTTGCAAAAAGAGATGCAAGGACTGCAAACATTGTGGATTGAATATTTGTGGGAGACTGAATGATCTCTAGATAACTTAGGTAAACATTCTCAAGTTCCAAGGCAGCCTTTGGCATTTTAGTAGTAAGAGCAAAGATAAGAGAATTTCAGGAGGACAGAAGGAAGTGAAGTACAATAGGGTGAGCAAAAGAACTACAGGAGATTTGCAAGACAGACGATGTTTAGTAAGCATAAGAAGCTGTCAGCTCCAGCATGGTGCTAGCACACAGCTGCCAGTAGTTTCCAAGCTACTCATCTGAAACACACTGTTCTAGACAACGTGACAATCTAACCAGACAATGCAGGATTTATCTTTGCTTCTGGATATTCCTATATACTCTACATTTACCATTGTGTAAAGAACTTGAATCCAAAATAAAGTTAAATGCAACAGATTGCCATTTCACAGTAATTCGTACCCAAATTTATATAACACGTCTGTTATCTTCTTTGGCTTTTCGTGCAGGCTAAATCTGTAACATGATCATAATGGAATAGGAAACTACAAAAATGAAATAAAAATCTACATTTTGATTGCTTTGTGATGTCTACCTCCCTGATCATGATTCTGGCAAGATGCAAAGTACCTCCCTCTCCCTCCAAAGTAACACAGGCAACAAAACACTACAAGAATTCATAGAGACTGTGAATAGTTTTCTGCTTACATCTGAGGTTGTCTGTACAAAGGGAGCAAAGTTTAGGTGCCGAGAATATTCTGGTGGAACAATCCAGCCATGCACTAGATACCTCCTCTAGTTTGTTAAAAAATGCCTGCAGAGTATTATTTGGAAAACTGTTTCAGAAGCCTCTAAGATAGGTCTGCATGGGGAATAAAAATCTATTACTAGTCTCTACTTCAGAAGATCAAGTGACAGAGATAAGCAAAGAGGAGTCACTAGTAGACTACAGAGCTATTTTACATCAGTTGCTGTATGATGCAAAATGACATTCTCTCTCTCACTTCACAGATTGTTTTTCGGTAGCAAAGCTGAGATGCTGAACAGTCCTAGCTGAAATGTCAAGACTAGCTTTCCTTTCTTGGTCCAGACTTTTCAAAATGGACATTGTTTCACAAAGTATAAAAAAATATATTTAATCACAGAAATAATTTCATTTTCTCCAAATAGAATGCGTTTATTAAATAACGCAGTGGACTTCAGAAAAATGCACACAATTAATTCATCCTGCATGCGCTTACATGCTTTTTTGATTTTATACAACACATACTTTGATTTCTTCTAGTACCTCACCCAAAACAAATGCTACTTGGCAAGCTGTGATTATAAGAGACTGAAATCAATTATCTCAAATGCTGGCTTCTGCACTAGTGCACTGAACACAGCAGGCTACATGAAAAAATAGTACATGATGACATACAGAAAAGCAGTATAAATTCTGGTTGCAGAACAAAGTCCTAGGTTGGATCATACCCTGTGTTATAAAAACCTATTTTTGGCTTCCTGAAATAGAGCAAGCTTTTTTTTTGTTTGTTTCTTTTTTTGGCAGGGGGTGTTTTCGTTGTTTTTTTAAGTAATAACCTAGGAAGATAAAACCCTAATACAGGAAACCAGTCATCTAATAGGTCAACAGGTTGCAAATTTTGAAGAAAAATATTTCAGAAAATGGAAGTGCAGACAAACGCTTCACTTCAGTTCCACTAGAAGTAGAAAACATTATAGTGAGATAATGTCCCACTATAAAGCCTTAAAGGAAACAAAATGTAATATTCTTATGAGGCACAGGGCTAATAGTTATGGTGCATGTAAAAAAACATGTATTTTTCAGACTCTGACTAGCAATTTATCATTAAGGCAAAAATATTCATGGAGAATGTCATGTGCAGGCACTAAGGTTAATTGCAGTTGGCTTCTTTTGTTCAAAACACTGAAAATAAAGACAGGATACATGTCTCTTCCTGTAGTCTAAAAGCAACATTTAAATTGCACAAATCAGGTATGGAAGAAAAATTAAGGCCTTTTAAAGGGAAAAAAAAGATGCACAAACAAGCATGCAGGGCAATATGAGAGTAATAAGAGAGTGAAATGGAAGTAAGTTTTATGCTAATCTTAATTTTGAGCCTTTCTCCCTTCTGAATAATTGACTTTGTATGTATGTTAAATAAATATGAAAGAGGCATTTCCATATATAAATACATGAAGTAAATTAAAACAGTAAATATTAAGCTAAACTGTTCTCATGGTGTCTACTACAAATCTGATTTATGAAACTATAATATAAATATTTTTACTTTAAACTTCAGTTTGAATAACAATAATTAGCTCTTTCAGAAAGCAATCGCAGACTCAAGTGCAAAAATGTAACTTCACAGAACCATATCTGACGGTCATTAGGGGCAAAAGCCTACAGCTTTCTCTTGAAAGCATTCTTAAAAAGTCATGTATGAGTTGAATATTGTTTGAAGTGAAAAGGTAGGGGGCTTTGGGTGGTTTCAGTTTGTTTAAAAAACATTGAAACAAAAATAATCCTGAAAACATCAAAATAAACATTTAACTAAAAACATAAAAAGAAGCTGCACCATTATTTAATAAGTAATATTGCACTTGTACAGATAGTTTTGCTGTACATTTAGGTATATGTTCAGCAATGAACAGACAAACTGATTCCCAGCTCAGAGTGGCTTGAGCGGATGTTAAACAGATTTATACAATACTTAGCCTACCATGGTAAAACTAATTACTGAAGTAACTGAATCAGTTACACTTCAGAAAAATGAAAAAATGCCCAAATCTAGGCAGCCTCAGATAATATTGTCTTAAAACAGAGCAGCTTGAACTAGAATTAATCAATTTTCTGTGGGTTCTTTGTTGTTGCAAGTAAGATAAGACTGATGAAAATTCATTTTCCTTTTCTTTAAGGGCATCAAAAGCTAAACCTCACTTAATTACACACCAAATCTGCATCTCAGTAACGATCATCCAGAGGTTTCTATATCATAGGCTGAGAAAGAATAGTAGTGAAATACCAATGAAGCATGAGACCATTTATTATCGCTGTATTGAGAACCATTTCTGTATTTTTAGCTTATTAGTTAAATATGGTTTAAAAAGCTATTTTAACATTCTCATCGCCTTCTGAAAAAAAACAAAAACCAACAGAATTATCTTCAAGTGACAAATTGAAATCTTTAACTATTCCAACTTCTATTACTTCAAATATCAATCTGAAAAAGTCTCATGAATAGCTGTCAAGATTAGCTCTCTCAGAAAATACTTGTCTTAGGTTCATTACATTAATAATATGTATTAATAATAAGTATAATATGGCCCACAGATTTCTGTAATGCATTAAGGCATAATTTAATGCCCCATGATGAAAAATTAGTTACACAGAAAAGGAAAAATAATTAACCATATTCTGAACATTCTAACATACAAAACTTCCTTATTGCTACAGAAAATAATGAAGTGCAACTATTTCCATATTCATCTCTCATTACTCTCATCAAGCCCCAAACCAGCTTGAAAAACAAAAAACACTTCACCATAAGGAAAATCAGCTCCTTCACTTCTCACCAGAAGAACAGGGACTGTGAAGAGCTGAGATAATTCCATCAATAATTATGCTGAGATATTATGATTTAGTATAGAAACTGTGATGAATACAGCTGGCTTTATTTCTCAGAAGGTCATACACCTTCTCAAAAATGTCAACTCAAAAATGTGGAATTGATTTTGAGCCCTCTTCACCACTTGTCACAGTCATTTGTGAAAAGAGCAAAGAACTATAATAAATATTAAGGAGATTACTATTTTTTTTTCACTAAAGCAGAATTTCCTTCTTGAATTCAGCAACATGAATAACTGATTCAAAACAAAAATTATTAGCTGGTTACAATTCCATCCAGGCAACTATAGTCTGTGACTCATTTCAAGGCAAAAACAAAGCAATCTTCAGCATAAGTACTTAAAGTTTCTGAAGCTACTTAGTGAGCTGCTGCCTGAGCAGCATGTATACAGGTCCCTAACAACAGTGGCAAGTATCTAGATGATGTGTGAGAAGTGAGTGAATTGCTTGTGACAGTAATATTGAACCAGCTCATTGATACTGCAGCTATTAACAATTACTTCTACCCAGAATATTTAAATTCTGAGTTTGTATTTTCAGATAAATGCAAATAAAGATGACCATTTTCTTGTTCAGTGCAAGAGAACACAACTGATCTTGTGAAGGAATTAAATGATTGTCATACCTGCAGACATAACCATCACTTCTTCTCTTAATTCAAGTGGACCCCAAGAACATATTTTTAAATCAGAGATCACTGTAACAGGACTAAATCTGGAGCTTTGCTAAAGAAGCACAAACAATTAAACAACTTAAAAATCAGTATACTTCCACCACTTGCACTCTTACACCTCTCTCCTAAACTTCAGTCCTATTTCAACATATTTGGTGGGCAAATGGGTGAGATATTTCTTTGTGATTTTTGGTTTGATTTGTATGACTGTTTTAAGAATGAAATATTCCTGTATTTTTAAAGCTTTCATAGTCCTCTTGTTTACAAGACATGCAAGATTTACTGAAAATATTTATACTGAATAAAGGCCACCAATTGTAATTAAAGAGTGTGCAGCAACATTCAGTGATGGATCCTATTCTTGACTATCATAAACCATGCATGCTTTGTTTCTTATAAAAGAACGAAAGACACACATTAACACACTAAATAACCCAGATATCAGAATCCTGTCAAACCAAACACCACATACCTTAAGGAAAGGCCCTAAAGAGCTGGTCTGGCCTTTAACTTCAAGCAGCGCTTTCAGAAAATTGAAAGGCTGAAAGTTTCCTTTAGATCTCTAAAGAGCTATTTCATTAACATGGATCTGCTCAGTTACATGTGAACAAATACTAGAAATTTTTGGGAAAACTAAGCAACAAGTAACCTAAATATCTAGTAGATTATTTAAATATTCTTGTTCTCTCTTATGAAAAGAGTAGCATCGTAAGAGCTGTCAAGAAGGGTATCACTCTTTGCAGCAACTCATTAATGAAAAACAGCAGCATCTGGATGGAGCAGCAAAAAAGCTCTTTAATCTGATTATGCAAATCAAGATTGATTATCAAATCAAATATTCATACCTGCTTATATAAAAAAAGACCTCTAAGCATTTGTGAAACACTGTTCCCAGCTTTATCACAAGAAGTCACTCTGAACCAAAACAGGAGACTAATCTCCAACCCTTCCAGACTGACATAACCAGTACCTCCCATAGCCACATAGGTATGGGATTTCAATGCTCTTTAGACAGAGAATGTAACACAAACGTGTGCAACAAGCTGGCCAACAATATCTTTTTAGCTACAGTCCCTATATAGAATCACAGAATCAGTTAGGTTGGAAAAGACCTTCAAGATCATTGAGTCCAACCTATGATTGAACACCTACATGTCAACCAGACCATGGTACTAAGTGCCACATCCAGTCTTCCCTTAAACACCTTCAGGGATGGTGACTCCACCACCTCCCTGAGCAGCCCATTCCAATTCCCAATCATTCTTTCTGTGAAGAACTTCTTCCAAATGTCCAGCCTAAACCTCCTCTAGTGCAGCATAAGACTGTGTCCTCCTGTCTTGTCAGTGGTTGCCTGGGATAAGAGACCAATATCCACCAACCTCCTTTCACCCATACACCTATAAAACCTGCCGTAACAGTACATTCCTGATACTGTTCAAATGATCTTTTTTTGCTTTTTGAAACAGATGGCATACCGAAGGGATAAGCTGCTCTGGGTTCTACTTCTAACCACAGAAATAGATTCAAATGTAAATTTTTCTTTGCCACTCATCTTTTTCTTTTAACTGAAATTTACCTCCCAGCTCTGTCATCACAGATGGGCTGAACAGTGGCACCTTTCAATAATGCTTGGGCATTTAATCAGGATTCAAGAAAAAATTTTTAGCTGCACCTAACATTTGCCAGCAGCATGCAGCAGGCTCTGACATGACCTAAACAAAGGCTTCCTCTCTTCATGTCACAGCTAAACTTAGCCACAAAGATGCAAAGAAAAATAAATATTCCACCCTTTTCCATATGCATAGGCAACTACAAGCTTTCTTGTTGCTCCTTATTTGTGGTTAAAACCAGCAATTTCTTAATGCAAGTGAAACGAAGAAACAATTCACATCACACGACTCACTGCACAGTCTAGGAAACAATATGAATTAACAAGGCACATTTTGTATGCAAGTAAAACCAGTATCTAATTCACAAAAGAAGAATCAAAGTGTAATTTACTAACACTGCCAGAACTTGAAAAAGCGTATGTCCAAATAAGTTATTCTTTTTCTCAACACACAATAATCTTAGCAACCACATCATCATGCTTTACAAAAATATTACAGTTTACATCAGTCTAAATTTCTCAAATTAAGTTTGACAAGACACTGAGGTATTTTAGAACACAAAGAATACTGAAAAGTTCTTAAGGTACATTATTGTTTGTGTGGAAAATCAACAATGAGGTAGATAAAACGTAAGAAAATTTTGAAATGTTGCAGTGTCGTTTTGTTTTTTTAAATCAGTCCATGTCAATATTTTCATGTTATGCAAATACAGAAAAGTTTATTTTGTAAAAGAAAATTCTGCCTATTATACCACAGAAATGAAATAATTTATTATAGTAACTAGATAATTCAGGTAACAGGTAAATAGCATGGGACAGGCTTCATATAAATATGTTTTAGGATCTACATTTAAAAAAAATAATCACTCAACTACGAAACAGAAAAAAACCCAAACCCGACCAGCAAAAGTGATATAAAATGCTCCTTTTGATCATTAAAATTCTGATTCTTACGTGCAGACTTTGATTTTCCACAATTTTCTAAAAGCATGCTACATAAACTACCTACTTAGGATCTGATTTAGTTTGATCACTGCACAGGCCCACTGGAGGAAGACTATTTTCATTCTTAGAAAACAGACTCAGAAGGCCCTTTCTCAGTAAGTCACTCACCTCTTCCGTCTTCTAATCTATGTCTCCTAATTACACGTTGCCGCTTTTCTTCCTGTCGTAGCTGAAGGTGTTCTTCAATATTAACTCCAGGAACAGGGACAGCTAAATAGATTAAGAAAATAAAATACATTAAATTATCTTTAAAATTGTTATGGTAGCAATAAACCCTAAAAGAAATAAAGTAAATGAAAACTGAAAACTAGCTGTTCTTTACATGGTCCTGACAATAAACAAAAAGGATTTGAGTAAATTTGGAGGAGTTCTAAGCTTTATCTCCTAATTTTCTGGTTTTCATGAATCTGACAATTCCAACATCACTAAGGAGTACTTAGACACATATATACACATATAGATGTACTTCAGCATACACATATATCATGTGTTGTCATGGTTATCTCCATTCCCCCCTAAAAAATTTCAGAAAGTATTATTAAACTAAGTTTACAATTGTTTATAGTTTTAAAAGGCTTTACATGAATTAGCCATGTTTTAGCTTAAGAATGTTTTAAATTCTGATAAAAAACATTATAGGAATTTTTTCAGGATATCAAAAAGGACAAGAACAACTTTGTAGTATCACACTAGTATAACTGCACAGGTCACTATAGCAAGAGTAAACTTAGAACTATTCACTTAAGAGAATGATCCCACTTTACTATATCACCAATAAATAAATCTGACTGTTAAGCACCATTTTAACAATATTATACTAAAACTGCTCTGTAACAATAAAGTGTGTAAAGAAAAAGATGCAGTAAAAATGAGACTTAAAAGTAATTTTGCTAATTTCATATCACTTACCCAGTAAGAGATCTAAAGGTATCATCTCTTTTACAGCATCAAGGATTCCTCTTTGCCTTGCCTCCTGGCCATCCAGTTCTCTAGCACATGCCTTGCAGCAGCCACACACAGCACAGCCTGACTCACCTGAGCCACAGCCACAGATTCTGCAGCAAACAGAGTTGCTTTATCACTACCTTTTATTTTTGTGCGTTACTGATGCCTTTGTAATTAAAACATAGATTATTACTTTGTTCTATCTGTGGACATGCAAGTTTTCCTGAGATAAACAGGAAGGACAGCTAGTATAAATCCTAGCTGCTGTTGCATGATGCCACTGACTATCAACTGAATTGACTTCTGAGCATTAACTTTTCTTTATTTAATTCAATGTACACCACATGAGAACATGAAAAAGGAAAAAAAGAGCACACAAAATGCTGAAGAAATAGTAATAGTGACATAGTGGCCCTCTGCAGCTCAACTAAAAAGTAACAGATAAAGATAAACAGAAAGATAAAAAATTTCCATCACAGGATGAAGAAAGGTTATCCTGAGCCAGCAGCTCTGTCAAGAGACAGAAATTATAATTGGTGTTTATATCCAACAGCTTCTAGTAAAGAACTACATGCTAAAGTAAAAAAAAAGGTTTTAAAACTAAACCACCTGCAGCCACAAGCTATTTACAGAAATTTTAAGCCATTTCTCATTTTAAAAGCACATACAATTATATATTTAGCTATAACATTACTTCAGATGGAAAGTTCACATTCAAGAAGTGTTTTAGCCATCACTGTACCACCCACATTCCCACACGTGTGCTTACCCTCCAGGTACTCTATCAGGACGCCCGCTACTAACACAGCTGGCTCCATAGCCTGTGCAATCTCCACATACAGTGCATACCATACACTGCTCCAGCTTCCATTTATGCATGCCTGGAGGACACATCATGGACTTCTCATCTTTTTCATCCAGTTCCTCTTCCAGGTCTTCATCCATTGCTGTTGCCATGTTCTCAACTCCAAAACCTAATTAAGATATTGAAATAAGAAATATTTGCTTTCTGAGGCCAACAGAGAGGGTTCTGGTTTACCCATAGAGGTAAGGACAGGTTGGACAGGGCTCAGCAACCTGATCTAGTTGAAGATGTCACTACTCATTGCCAGGACCTTTAAAAGATCGCTTTCTCTTCAAACTATTCTATGTATCTATGAACAGTGGCTTACTGTTAAAGCTCTGAAGAACACTCACATATCAGGTTTTAAAAGCAATGACCAGGAATGCCAGATCTGCCTGCTCAGCCAGCACAGTGACTTTTGTGAGATCTCTCTCTGCATGGGCATGCATGATTTTTTAAATCATGTTGCATGTACTCAAGCTTTAGTGTTGGAATTACATTTTATAACAAAATGTTCAGCTCTGTTTTCACTTCTGATATTTGCCAGCACACAGAAAGAAAAAAAAAAAAAAAAATCAAGGTCCCACACCTTTTCCTCCCTGGCTCATAGAGCCTGTGTCTCGTCCACACTGTCCTTTATTATTTACTCCAAATGTCCAAACTTCCCCATTCTTCATTAACACACAGGTGTGAGCTTTGCCCATGGCTACTTGAGTCACAAAATGTCCTTTCAAATCTGTTACTAAACCTGTAAGACATAAAACACTTGAGTGACAAATTGCACTTTCTAGCCAAGAAGGAAACTCGATGTATCAAAATTGTTAGTGGATACTGACAATTTTAAAGTTTACAGCAAGGGAGAAAAACAGATATAAAAAACAAGTGCAGGAATAAAAAGGGAAAGGAGAATTAGGCCTAGGCCACTTGCCCTGCAAAAAATGAAAAGCCAAAAGCAAACCTACAACTGCTGCAAATCACTTGTTTTGAAAAATAATTCTAAAGGACTCACAAAGCCATTGGGGTTTATTCCACTAATATTTTACTTACACTGTGCTATCCAGGATCCCCTGCTACCTTACGAGCAGAGAATCACAAAAGGCCTAGTTTCCAGCAGCCCTCGTTTGTAGCAAAACACATCTTATTTCTGTGACTTTTTCCTGTGTGGTTGCCTTGTGTCAGATTAATAAAAATGATTTTTTTTTTCTTCTCTTTAGTGGAAGAATGAATTTGGACATTTGTCACTACTGATAATAAATTCTTTTACAGAACTTTCAGAAACTGCCTTCTTCTACCCTTCTGTCATATTTATCTGAATCAACAGAATGTCAGAAATATACTATGAAAGCAAGAAACATACATACAACATCTTAATAGGTTAAAAATCCCCATACTTATTTACATTACTTCAGTTGAAAAATAATTTAAAAGACTGATATTAACTTACTTGTACTATCAGAGTAAATGGCATCTTTCCCAAACATGTAGAGTTCTCCATCTTTGGAAATTACAGAACTACTTCCATTATTGCACGCTGTAGATATGACAATCTTTCCTTCCATTTTAATGATTTTTTTAGGCTTATATGGTTTTGATTGCCTTCTGCTTTTAGCTTTAAATGAAGAAATAAAATAAATCTTCAAAAAATCCCCAGACCATCATAGGCATAATCATTAGTTTTCAGACTGCTAATGAAAAACACCCAAACAAACAACTATGTACAATCTCTTGGTCTAATTTTAATTGGATTATACTGGCTCCTCTCAAAAAACTCAATGCAAGCAAAGACATTATTAGATCAGTATCTTTTAGAAATGATTCTTCAAGAATTTCAAAACACTTTAATTATTCTTATTAATCTACCATATCATCATCTATCATCTGTTTCCTAAAGTGAAGTATTTAATTTAATATCAGAGCAGATCACAGCTTCAGGGCACTTTAAGCCATCTTTAATTGACTTAAAAAGTCTATTTCAACCTACACACATGCAACTACAGAAATCAAGACTAGGAAATGTGTTAATTTTGTATTGATGAGGCACTTTTTGGTCTGAAGATCAAATTAATCTGTCTTCTTTAATGTCTGAAAAATTCCGCTTGATCAAACCCAGAACATTTGCTTCTACAAGTTCTCATCAATACACCTCTCCACAAGCCAGCAAAACATCCATTTCCAAAGCTCAATAGAACAACAGCGAAGAGGAAAAGGTCTGGCTTCACATCTTGAAGTCCCAGGCAGACAGCATGGCTTCTTGACCAAATTTCTGACTATCTTTTTTTGGGACAACTCTAAAATAGTACTTCCACCACACAACTCAAACTGTGGTAAAACACAGATCAGATTCTGTAGCTGGGAGAGGTTTTGGTACTGGTTGTCAGGACTTGTGGCCAGCCTAATTTCCAGTACAAATGGCATGCTTACATGTTCCTGGAAAATGCTGAAACTCTTCAAATTAAAAACTTTTTAAGAGGCTTTTACCAACCACTGGTCAAGCAAGCAATGATACATACTTGATTCACCATCCTCTCCTTTACTAGCAGAACCTGTGAAGAATATGCTTCCATCCTCAGCAACAAGCAAGGCATGTGAACCATCATGTCCAACAGAAAACTGAATAATCTTTGGAGATTTTGTGATTGGGAGTTCAACCCATTTGCCAGCTGAAGGGCCACCTTGTTTGATTCCAAGGCTCTGATATTTGCCAGTGTAATAAATCTAGGAGAAAAAAGTTTATCAGTTTGAGTAATGTCACAGCACTCCAAGCTTACATAATTCTCAAAGTTGAATTGTTTTTAAATCCTTTCGTTTCAAAACCACACCACACTCTCCCTGATTTTGTTTATGCCATTTCAGTATCTCTGTCTCAAACCCATCAATTTTGATTTAATGGGGGAAACATGCTGATTAGATTCTTAGATTAGATTGTTTTGAAATGTGCTTTCTACTGAAGCATTGAGTGAGTTTTCATATATATAATTGTTTGGCTAGACGAGTTGAACACACAAGAATAGAAGAAACTACTCAGACGAAATTAAACATTTAAAACACTTCACAAAAATGTCTGACCCGTGTAAAAACAAGATACTATAACAATAAAATCAATTTAAAATAACAAATAACTACAAATTTTAACATGCTTCAACACATTTGTAAAACATATTTAGCAAGTGCTCAGTGGCCACTGACTACCTAAATAACAGAGTAAGATATTTCACGTGAACAAACAAAAATACTGACATGAATTAAAGTTTCCTTTAGAACCATGAAACTCAACATCTCTATAAAATTGGTATGTCAACCTATGGGGCACCTAGAGTCATTTTACATTGCCTTATATATCGTATTTCTTACTTTAACAAAAAATTTTATAGATCAAACCCAGGAAATTTTAAAATTTTATACTGAACAGGAATTTCTCTTAGTTGAATGATAAAGTTAATCTGTCTCTCCCAATGCTGAAGAGTTCTATTTGATCAAATTCTGTTACATACCATTAAATTTTCTTTAAAAATATTTACTCATTAACATTTTCAACAATCTCACTGTTCTGACAGCAGAAGAGCAAGGCCTTCATTCCAATAAAGCAATACAATTTTGAACATGTAATTAAGAACTATGCTTCTACAAGATAAATAGCATTAATCTTTCACACTGAAATAGAAAGCCAGTAAATAATGTAAAGAGTCAGTGACAGTATTATTTCTAAATTTCTATGAATATGCAAATACCTCTAAAAAAGTCTCCACTGTGCAGAACAACATATCAAATCATCAAGAATAGGCTTAAGGAAATCAATTGAAAAATTTGCATAGGGGAATCAATAATTCTCTAGAGGATCAGAAAAAAAATCAGGATGGGATTTAAATAAATTATTATGGTCAGACTGTGAAAAGTTATGAGGTGGTAAAATTTGCAAAGGTTTTAAAACATAATTTGTAGACAGAAGGTAATTTTGTTTCCCAAATTTAAAACAAAGCCCTTCATTGTAAGACTGACTGTAGAAATTCCTATAAATTCAAGTAATTTCTCAGGAGCTCCAACTATCTGTTTATGCTTTTAACTACTTGCCTTTTATGTTTTAAAGCAGGCTCTGAGAATATTTGAATATTTGACTACAGTCATAGACATACATTCTAACATACTGAAAAGGCAAAAAGAAATTATGGAAAATAATGATAAAATTAAAAAACACAGAAATCTATTGGTGCAATTTGCTATTTACTACAGAACATTTTCAGTACCTTTCCACTAGCAGTTTTCATCAGTGCAAACTCTCTCCCAGCACCAAGGACAGCTGATTCCTCATCAAACCCTGTACCTGTGCAAGCAAGATTGTGTTAACTGAACAGTTTAACCAGGCAGTTTCACAGACCAGTTATCTACCTATCTGCTAGTCCATGGAGCCAAATAAGCTTTTTTTTTTTTGTTCTGACAGAGCCAAAAGTAAGCTCGACAGAGCAAAAATACCCCAAAGCAAAGGCCAAGTGATATTTTTTCAAAATCCTTTCATAGATACTAACAATTCTTAACCTCAAATTCCAAGGCAAATGTGTTTTTCAATGTAATTCTTTCTTCCTTTAATCCAGTCAGTGGTCCTTGCAAGTTGTTAAATTTGACCCACAGCAAGGAGTTCCACAGTTTAACTATGTTTTATAAAGTCCAAGCTTCAAACAATTATATATTTATTATACCACTGATGGAAAATACTGGAAAACCATGAACAGTACTAGAAACCGAAAGGTGGTGGCTCTATTGTTTGAATTAGCAGGCTTGATATTAACCTTCAAAGAGGAGAACTTACTGATAATGTGCAAATCTTTCTCCAGATCAAACAATGAGATGCCACAGGCATGTAAGCATTTTCTTGCAAGCTTAAGCTGCAGTTCTTGTTGCAATACTGGCTCAGTACTTGTGGCAAATATTCGCACTACAAAGCCATCCTGCAATAAATACAAAAATCCACTCTATAATGTATCAGAACTGCATTAATTTACTTTCCAAGTCCTAAGTGCATAAACATAGCATTATTTTAGAGTAAACTGTCAGAGAACACATTGAGAAAGTAGTATTTATTATAACATAACATTTACTACAGGAGAAAAAAGAATAAAATGACCATCACAACAAGCTGAATTAAGTATCTGACACCTTAAACACATATTGAGTTCTGTGAAAATGCTATGAACATTATAAAAAAACAATGAACTGCTGTAGAAATCATACTTTTGTAACTATTTACATCTATCTTTCAAGCCCTTGACTTCTCCTGATTCATAACCTAAAATTCTGCATGCAGATAGAGAGACTGCTGTAAAGAGTAGCTAGACAAGTTTTCTGTTTACAAGTACAGAGTATCTTTTGGTCATGTTACAAAAAAAAAAAAAAAAAAAGCAACAGCTGTTCTGTTAGGAGGGAAATGGATAAATCCTGTTTTTCTTACAGTTGATGTTTGGTGTCTTTTGACAACCCCATCACACCCCGTCACCATTTTATGGATTTCTCACCATCAAAAACCACACCAGAACTAAAAACATAGTAACTGTCTGCTGAAAAGAAATTTAAAAAATCCTACAACCACCACTACAGTTTTGTCCCTCATAGGAGCACTTGAGCTTCCACAGCTTTGGCCAACAGGCAATTTTCATACAAAAATCAACTGGAATGTAGTATATTTCCTGTCTCTACTAATAAAACCAGCTGAAATGCCTCAATAAGTTGCAAAGCAATTACAGGACACTAAATCAAGAAAAAAATTTATCCTTAAGATCTAAGAAGCTTATCCCACCAAGAACCTGTAGAACATGTTTAAAATATGTTATTCAATGTAAAAGATTTTTTTTCCTTAAAGAGCAATGAAGTTTCTCTTAAAACTTATCTGAAAAAATAAAAACTCCATCACAAATCAAAATTGTATGAATAATTACCAAAACACAGCTTTTTTTATGCACAAATCATTTACATTTAGTTGCATGGATTTCTTCCTTAGTTGTGTTAGTGAAGAAAAAGCCAAACATGAAGAAAAAGGGAAGCTATAAACATTGTAAAATAAAACCCAGTTGAGTGAAAAATAGTTTACCCATCATTTGTAAAACTTACATCTCTAGATGCTGCTATTTGATTAATATACTCTCCATCTGTGAAAAGGATATTCTGCCCTTCAGTATGACAATCTGTGAGGGAAAAATGAAGTGCACTGCATCAGTTTATATTAGCATACATACACACACTAATCTCTGCTTCTAATTCATTCTCATTCCAATCAGATTATGAGAGTTCTACTTTGTCTCAAGTGAAATGATATTGTTCTGATAAGGTATTACTTTACATGAAGATGTATCTCATCAAAGGCATGTAATTCTCCTTAGCTCCTGGAAGTTATTGCAGTACTTTCCATTGTATGAAATGCAAGTGGTTACACCCCAATATTTAAATGTAAAAAAACCCCAAAACATGTAGTAGTCACCTGTGAGGCATATTCTAAACTATTACAACACAACTAAATTTGAATCTTCCAGGACTATTAAGCCTTCCTCCTTCCCCAAAGACTTTTTTTTATATAAGGACCATTATCTTTAAAGAAACGTTTCCTCAGTCCAGCATATAAATCCTACACATATAAATGAATCGCAGTTTTCATTATTAATTTCATTTTCGAATTATTTATGAATTTCATCAAGTATTAGCTGAAAATATGGGTATATTTTGAAAACTATGAAGTATATACTTGAATACATCACTCATTTATTGAAAATAGGTCAGCTAATTAAAAAAAATGGCAGGGAAAGAACTGGACCTGAATTAGGAGGAAAAAAAGAGAACAACCACCTTCTCTGCAAGTTTAAACCTATGGCCCTATACCATTTCTTCTTCCCTTCCTGCACTGCTGATGGAGCTACTGGCAAAGAGATTGATATCATATGGTTTGTAAGGTGTTTGTCTCATTGATTGCACAGAGGAAAGATACCTTTTCCACAGCCACTTTACACTCAAAATATTTGCTTCATAATCTGAACAAAGATCTAGTATTAGCATTTTACCGAATAAATTTAATGCTAAATGAAGCACATATAATGTCTTTCTAGCATAATCATCAAGTTCACTATTTTTTTGCTACCTAGCTAAAGCATCAAAATAATACAGCTGAAAACACTCCACAGAAACCCATTTTTTATTTTTTCCTGATATACTGCCCAGTCCAATACAGTGTCTTAGCAGGAATAGAATATGCATTAGAAAGGCTTCTGTAACTCTCCCATCTGGAAGCAAAACACCAAAAGTAGACAACTTTCCTTCCCCTTAGAGCACAATCAGGTATGAATCACAGAATGTACACAGCAAGCATGATGGAAATTGGCAGCCGAAACACTGAAGTTTGAAATACTGCTCTCTGAAAAATAATCTCAGATTTAACAACCAAAGCAGTTTACACTACTAATTCTCTATGCTGCAAGTTGTGTGAGTGATAAAATAACTATCAGTAACTGGATGAGAAGTTCCAAAACTAATCTAAATGACATTTCTCCAAAGGTCACAGGAAGCTGGTAAGAATTAAGTTTCCCTGAATGACTGAAAATTACATGTTCACACAAGCAGAACAGCCAAGGAAACAACACATTTTGGCCACCAGTGGGTCCATATTTCATTATTTAGCCTATTGCTTGAGTCACTTCAAGAAAGGTGAATCTCCTGGTAAACATTTCTGGGGGTTGTTCCTATGTTTGGTAGATCTGTTCAAAGAGGAAATCTGGAACGGAGATGGGGTTTTTTTAAATACATGCTCTCCAGAAAACTTCGTAAAAATTAGCACTTGCTTAGCTAACAAACAAGCAGGCCCAGCATTAAAAATCAAATTAATGGGAAGACTAAAAAATGGAAGGCAAATGGAGTATCTGAAAAAACTAGTGTAGTGTCTCAGCTAGGAAGGAGCTTGTATGATCAATCCTAAATGTTATTCAATCTGACTTCGTATATTACTATGGGGGTGAGGATTGCCAAGCTTTCTGTCTGGAGATTGCTATAAGAAAATGGGTTTATGTTTTACTAAAAACACAACTGCAGACATCTGTTAATCACAGCCTACTCAGAGGCTTCAAAGGAAGATGACTGTGAAGCATCACCTTCTACATTCATACTGTGCCTTCTGCACCTGCTAATGATGCAGGCCTTGAGGTCATCTAGGATATCCTCAGTTATCAGTACTTTTCACACTAAGGGAATAGTCCTGAGCCTAAGATACTAATTTGCAATTTCAAAGAACAATAAAACTATATACCATGTGACTTCAAATTTCTCCAGCTGAAAACAGAAACTGTTTTAAAGTATGCAGTAAGCATTACTGTTGAAAAAAATGGCAAATATGGAAACCTCTGTAAATTCAGGTCTAGTCACCCAATTCTCATGGAATTCAGACATTCTTCTATGATATATAGACTGAGAAAACAGATGCACAACTCAGGTACAGTGTATAAATCTGGGCAAATGAAATAGATACAAGAATGTTGACACACAACCTGGTAATTCCAGATATAAAGCTGGATCTGCCTAAGATCATATATCAGAGTGGAAAGACTGCCTTTTAAGTTTATGGTTTCAAGAAGCTGATGGATCCCTACTGTCTGAGAAAGGAGAAAATAGTGTTTCACAGTTCCCTGACCTTTCTAAGGTCATGTGATTTCTATCTAGGATCAACTTCTAAACACATCTCCTAACTTCCTATGCATCCCCTGTATGAATAAATTCTAATACCTTTTTTTAATGCACTATCACCAGCCCAGGCATTTGAATGAGATTAATTCCACATAGAGCCAAGTCTGAATACCATACCAACAGGAGCAAATATTTGCTGTGTTCAGATGTTAGCAAGGTCATTGGCCTTTAGTTCTACCCAGCATGGCTTTTCAGAACTAGAACAACTTGCAAGTCACCATAAGATTTCAGTGGGGCAGCCACTACTATTCAGAGTTAAGTACCTTCTCAGTTTTCCTCAGGTCAGACACCTTCCCCCTACCTTCATTTCATTTTTTCTACTGGGAAAGGAAAATAACAAGAAGTGGACGCTCTGGAGTTTGTCCTAGGCAAAAGAACAAGGTCTTATCTGCTCACAGTAACACACTGAGATAAATGTGCAGAAGTGCACAAAGTGAAACAGCAAAGTTCAAGGACTGAAATACAAAGGACTGGAGTTACAAAGAACATCTAACTTGGATACCATCACAAAATCCAACTTTGCAGATAGTTTGAGTAATTTCTGAATGGGTATTCCCATTCGGATTTGCTTTTGCATTTTGTTGAGAAGGTATACTCTCATTCAATTTTTTGTGCCTTTTTACAGTATAAATGCAAGGCAGTCTTGTAGAATGACACTTGTCACTGTGATTTGCAAATGCAAGCTAACAGCTCCAAAGGGTGGACTTTAAATGTGCTCAATTCTCTCTCAAGACTTGTATGAAGAACACTGATTTGTTTACAAATGGTAACATAATTAAGGACATCAATGAACCCTACTGTGTAAGAAGCTGCCCTGAGGTGAAGAAAGTTGAAATACCACTCTGAAAGGCAGGTCCTTGAATGTGCTTTCACTGAAGTATCTCATACAGCCCCCACAAAGAACAAGAACAGCTTAAAAAGACATCCATACTTTAAGGATGTGCAGAAGATTGCATGGACTAGATTCAACATTCAGAACTTGTTAAAAAGATTGCTGTTTGTGTTTTAACGACAAAAAATCCTAGAGAACTTTTCTGAGGTTTCAGTCAGTGGTTTCTTATTTATGTCAGGATGAAACAAAATCTTTCTTCTAATCTACAAAATAAGCCTGTCATTGCTTGATTAAAAAACATTCTTGTTTCCTTCTGCTATGCGTGTGTGTAGCTAAGAACAGACGTATTTCACTAGAAGGCCATTAAAGCATGTTCCAGGAACATCCTCATTCTCTAAACAGACTGAAGTTATGAGGCTCCTCTGAAAAAGGACAACAAAATGAAAACAACCAACCCCCCACAAAACAAGCGAACCCCACCCAAAACCTCAAAACTGAAATAAAAATTTCTAAACAAATAAACCAAAATCCACTGCCAATATAACATCAGAAGCATGGTCCATCAGTGTTCATTAGCTGCCTTTGTTTTTTGGATATATGTTTATCCTATTAACAAACAAAATTATTTTGTTCACAGTTTATAATTGCCTACGTGTAAGAGATCCTGGAAACAAATTCATACATGAGCCAAACACTCAAAGTTCAAATGAGCAAGAAATGAAAGTTTTTAGGAAGGAATTTAAGGTCTTGTAGTCTTTAATATAAGATGATAATGAATGATGATCATTCTAAAATGCTGCAACACTCTTCTGGCAACTGGACTAAGATGCGATGCCTCTAAGTGAAATACTGAAGCTGGTCTGAAGTAAGGCAAAGTCGTAAAGCAATCTATCTGTGACCTCAAAAATCTCTCAGTTTCTATTCTGCTTGCCTGGAAATATGTAACATGTAAACTGCAAACTATACCAAATTTCTCCCACCTGGAGTTTCTTACCTGGCAAAGCAACTGTACCGTCTTGTTCCAAGGTTTCAGGGTTTATTCTTATGGCTGTCATACTGTGATTATTTGTATCTCTATATAATAAATAGCCCTGGCAAGAACAAAAAACATATATAGAAGTATGAAAATACTCTATAATACATTAAGAGATGTTAAAAGGGAAAAAACACAATCATTATTTCAGATTATGCATTAAAATATCACAAGCCTTTTACATAGAATGATGATCAACACTTTTTCTACTAACTAAATTCCACATTAAAAAATGTAAATTTAACTTCCTTCCTCCACTTCGTACATGCCATACATTAGCATGCTGAAGCTTGTATATAACTTTTGAAGGCCTGCATGTTAATTCTGTTATCTCTGTATACAATTCAGAGTTAAGAGCCACAGCCACAGTAAAAACCAATGTTTCTGTATCCACTTTTCAAATCAACAAAATAATCACAGGAATTCCAGAAAGGTGATAGACAATGTTACCCTATATAGAAGGGCAATCATTAATACATACTAATACATGCATTAAAACCTAGAATAAAAAAAAAAAAATTGACTACTTTGACTCCCAGACTAAGAAATTTTCTTCCATTGAAACTACTTGATAAATAAATCTCAGTGAAATGAGGAAAACAAGCCCACATAAATTAAGCAAAGAGCATTAAAGAAGATAGAAAAGATTCAATTTAAAAATAACTAATATGATGAAGTAAGAAAAATCAGTTGAATTTAAGCTAACCAATCACTTGAAGGGAAGTGACACTGAGGACAGTTTCTCTCTCTTATGGACACATAACTAGCAATAAGTGCAAGTCACACACCTTTCTATAAATATAGCCCCAAAATGACACTTGTCCTAGCTGCACTGCCTTTGGCTACTATCACTCTGTGAGTGCATATACCTGTACAAGCACTCAGAAGCATCACATATATTTATAGTTATATACAGAATGTCCAAACATGTAACACTATATAATGAAACCACATTAATCCTCTTCCCTTCCAAATTGATAAAGCAAGAGCCAGAATGAATGCATCCATATGCATTTGTTTTTTGTGCCAGTGTACCTTTTGGTGATCTGCTTTTTACATTAAATAAAACCAGATTTCATGAGTTTGTGTGTATACACACACATATACAATAACTACAATGAAAGAACATGGATTTGTAATGGACAATTTAACTTCAAAAGCATGGCAAGGAGTATACTAAGAATCACACTGGGACAATGAGATCACTCAGTTAATAGTAAATATACAATAAATTAAGTAAATTAATCATTCTCTGAAATGTACTTCTTAGTCAGTTTTGAGGTTTTCTTATAGTGAATAATAAAGGTGTAAGAAAAAGCAGTTGCTATTCCAGAAACTAGCTGTAAAAACCCCAAACCATCCAAATATAGTTAAGTCTGCAATGACAATGTCAACAATTATCTCTAAGTATTGTTCACATATGCTCAATCCTACCCAACCAAAACCACATTTCTGTATTTTACTGCAGTTTTAAAGTCAATTTCTTTTGATAACGAGTTATTTCAAATATTTTTCACATATTTGTTGCAACAACCCTTTTTTATATCCACTGACATGCACTTAGAAATACACATAAATTGACTGCACAGTTCATAAACTGATGTGCTAAACTATCATATTTTGCAAAAGTCTTTACAATGGCAACACAAAGCAAGGTCACTCCATTATTCCTTTCTACAGGCCAGTACAATCACATGTGCATCATATTCCATAACTTAGAAAACAGTACCAAAAATTTCACCCTTTATAATGAAAGCCAAAGGAATGATAAAATATCCATGTAAGCTTACTCTAAGACAGGATTTACTTAAACTACTCATGAGGGATGAGGAGGGCCACATATTTTGTATTTTAAGTATTCACCTACCTGAGCATAGCCTAACCAAGACTTTTTTTCTTTTCGGTTTTTGATGCGGGATGTAGAATTGTATATATGGCCCTGAAATGCAAAAAACTTCCATCATTTAACAAATACCAGAGTGAAAACTCAACACAATCATTTACCATTTAAGTAATGTCTTCAACCATATTGCATAGTGAAAATTCTAAGAAAATTGCCAAATTGTCATAGAACTCATGAGAAAAATTTACACAAACCGTAACAGAACTGATGATTAGTAAGCTATGTAAGATTCTGCATGTGAACAGGACATCATAAAAGTTAAATTAAAATACTAAACATCACTCATCAGACAAGAAGCAGCCACGTTACCCTCACTGTCCCGCTATATCCAGAGCCAATTTTGTAAAGTCCATCTTTACATAAGAGATAGAGGAAAAATCCATCACTCTGAAGTAGGCACTGGTCATCTTCATCTACAGATATTTCTTTCAATGGCCATTTGTGCATCAAGGCTGCCTTCTTTATCCCATTACTGAACCAGTCCTGGATTTGGATTTTGCCCACCAGAACTGCCTGTACACTCCGCTGAAGAGAGTTTAAGATGGTTGGCACCTAAATAGTAAAAGAAATAGCAAGTGAAAAAGATGACAAATTTTTTAAATCTTGTATTTTCTGTTCTAACACCAACTCAAGAGAGACAAAGAAATACCAACTCATCTCAAAAATAGTGAGGGGAAAAAGGTAACTGAATTAAACAATACATCTTTCCAAAACTCATTAGAAGTACTCAATTACATAAATTCCCAGATACAGAGAAGTTTTAGTGCGAGACCTGAATAGTCTGACAAGCATGGCTGCCATTATTGGTGAGGATTGCAGAGATGGCTTGCAACGTCCTTCCTGTCTCTCCCCAGGCAGCTACCAAACTGAAGAGGCAAGCGCAGGAAAGTGCTGTCAAGGACTGTCCTGTACTGTCATTCATTCCCGTGCTACGGACAGTTATTTCCAGAAGAAGCTGGAACAGGGATTCTGGAGATAAAACACAGACAAAATAAAATAACTACCAATGGGAAATTAAACTCGGAAAATACATTGTATCTTTCCTCAGCTATTATGTTTAGAGCTGATTTTAGACAGAAAATAATCTTAAATAAACCTAAATTATCCTTAACTTTTCTTCTTTCCAGCCAGAAAACATTAAGTCTGGATAATCACCATGGCCAATGAAGACAACTACCAAGTCGTTTGGTCACAGTTGAACACATTAATAAGAAATGGGCCCGAAAGTGTTATTTGGCCTGCCTGTTCAGCCTAGCCCATCACTGAGATGATGTGTAGGTTCTGACCAAACTTATCTACTCTTTATGACCATTACCCATGTTGAAGTACAACCCACTTCACAGAAATGAGCACTTCAAATTGAGGCTTGAAAATTATTTTGATCACAACCAAACACTGTTTGGTGACTGAACATCTGTAACAATCAAGGTGTGAACAGAAATCCACATAAATTTTCTTGAGAGCAGATACAATTAATCACTAAGGCAGTAATTAAAGTCTTCTTTGTAGCTTTTTAATACTCCATGCATCAAAAATAAAAGTTTTCTATTTCTTTGGAAATAGAATACTGTTAAGTCAAAAAATATTTTAAAAATACATGAATTCTAAAGACTCTTTCAAAATTGTTTTTAAACAACGCAGGCTACAGCCTAGACTTCTCTGCAGTTCTACATACCAACAAAATATAATGGGATTTTAACTTAAAGGATATAGTCAATCATGCTCTGAAATGCATCAGGAATTCAACCTTGATTTTCAGTATCATTAAAAAGAAAATTAATTTTCAGGAAAGCTTTGGGATGGCCAGAGAAAATAAAAACCAGGAATTCTGACACTCTGCACAACAGCTTCACATAAATTACAACATTAAAATATCTAAGATATAGATCACAACAGCAGATTGCAAGAGAATTTCACCCTAGAACTATTCTTTCCAATAAGACCAAGTATTTTATGCTTCAGTAGGACAAGTGGATCCCAATTTGTTAGGCTGTAATATTTACTATGTTGCAGTGAGGTAGTACTGCATACTTCCATAAACACCATAAGGAGTTTATACTCCAGAGTAAAGCCAAGCATTTGAGAACAAGCATGGCACTATCTCACAAATACTTGCCAAGAACCATTTTCTTCTGTCCAACAAAATAACAGAGGTATGTTAATAACAATACAGTAAGAGATGAGATATTACCTAGGACTTCTGGAGGCTCTGATTGCAGGCCTTCTGGTTGCTGACCTTGGAGCACATTAAGTAGGGCTTGTAGGCTCCTGAGACACAACGAGGGATGAGAAAATCTTGTCTCCTTTATCAGTTCGAAGACCTCACATAATCCAACTTCAATAATCTAAAGAAGAGATTTTTCAGAACAGCTGTCAATATAATATTTTTAGATCTTCACCAGAAAAAGTATATCCCAGTATTCACTGAACAAGACAACTACTCAAATAGAAAGTTGTAATATAAAATAGTGTTAAATCAAACGAGAATCAAAATCAAGAATCCACCTATACAACTATACCAGCAAATGTTACACATAAGTCAGCCACTACATAAAAGAGCATCTCTAAGCATAGTAATAGTTTCTTGAAAGAATAAGGGAAGTCAAAACTTTTTGCAGAATAAAAGGCAAAATGTGCCTCTAAGCCCTTCTAATCTCTATCCAGTTCACACTTTGACAGTCTTCTTTTTCCTTGCTCATTAATGTGAGCAGGAGAACTAGAATGGTCTTGCAACCTGGCTTCACAACCTGAATAACAACACATTTGACAGCTGATACTGGCAGCTCTAGCACTTTCCTCTCCAAAGCCTCAGAGACTATTTTTTATATTGTGATAAAAACAAAGATTAATTTTTTGACACTAAAACTCCATATTGTAATCATCACAGACATGCATTAAGCCAACTAATAGAACGTGTAAAAGCACTGTTACAGCCACCTCTAACTTCCCCTTTTAGAATTCTGACTATTTGAGATTACAGTCCTGCTTCTCTCCACTGACTGCTCCCTTGCACTTCCTTCTCAAACTCTGTATTTAATAATGATGAAGACAAAAGGAAAGAGAGGACGGTTAGCACATTACAAATAACTGTATCTTTAAAACTTCACTATGTGTTTTGGTTAGGAGCAGAGCCCCTATGTATAGAGTGTTTAACAGAGACTTACCCCTGAATAAAATCTTAGGAAAAAGACTAAAATGTGAAAATAAATAACATCCTTAATGCAACTGCCACTCATGCTTACAACATATATATTCTGGCAGTCAACTCTAAGTTCTATTGGATTCCTTGTAATTGTCTTTGCTAACTTTTGATTCCCATCCTTCAGAAATTATTTTACCATCTATTTTATTCCTGGAGGAAGGATAAAAACATAACCAAGTCAAGTCTTCAAAGCACAACAGTAATTTTGCTGCTAATTACATCTTACATTTCACATCTGCAATGGAGTGGGGGGAAAATACGTGCACAGAATCTACAGGGGAAAAAACCACCTGTCAACATAATAACGGCATGATGGTTTTTTCCAGGATCTAAAACTCCCCATCATCCTAAAGGCTAAAAAATACATTGTAGTACATTTTTAGAAATGCCCTTCTTGTTCAGTTATAGTGTCTTTGCGAGAAACTAAGTTTATTTTATTCTTCACAATCTTCAGTCAGAAGACCTCATCTAGGAGCTGACAGAGGCAGCTAGAGAAAGTAGAGAACATAACACAGTGGAAAAAGTTTGGTCAACTTCCACTACAGTGGGAATTGGTAAGAGAAAGTTCTGCTGAGACACTGTCAATTCTGCACAGGTTTTGGGTTGGTTTTTAAATATCTGAGATCAAGAGACTAGCTAGGCTTCATATAATATATTTATTCACCATAATAATTTATGTATGTATATCATATGTGTGTGTATGTCTCTACCTCTCTCCTCCAGACTGTGCACTGAAGGACAGAATAAGCAAACAGTTATTTTCAAGACATCTTAAGCTTGTTCTCACTGCTCTCTGAAGGGTTTTTGAGCCAAAACAAGCACGGCTCTGCCTCAGCTTCTGTGTCACAGCCTGACTACTCTTACTGATGCTCTCTGTGCAGCCATTCTCCCATTCTCTTTACAACACCTTTGAGACTTCAGATCAAAAGTCTAAGACTGCTTAACAAAAGGTACTCAAAATTCTAGCCTGGACACAGACATTGTGACGCCTAACTAATTAGCAAAACTCATCCTATTTAATCTTGAAGTCTTATCTGAGTTGTTATTTTATTTCTTTTATCTTTCCACTCATAGCATTGTGAACATTATATGAAATGCTCACATTTCTATAATTAAAATTACACACTACTCTGAATTAATTTATAATACATACATATACAAAAAAAAAAAAAAAAAGAACTTTTACAAAGGTAACATTCTCCCAAAGAATTTCAAAAGACTTAAAGTCAGTCTCTAAAGAAAGTAATTCTTTGTCTTTTCTTTTTCATTACAACTTAAAAATTTTAATTTTTGCTTAAGCTTATTAGCAAATGTATGACAGTGCAGGAACAAAGAATATTTAAGTCAGTTAATTCCACCTTAATCACTTTAATCCAGTATTTGCTCCTTTTTGTACAGGGCTTTTGTGGATCATTTGTAACTCAGTGTTAAGTTTAATACTGAGGAGGGGTGAGGGTGCAGGGTGTGGGAAACACGTCTTCTTTACTCTGCAGATTACAAATCTTATCAACAGAACTGAATCTATTCCATTTTAAGTACAGAGAATTCCTCATTACAACTTCTGATTCCAACATTCTACTCAAAGGCTCTAACAAACCTGACTTCCTCAAGTTTAAGATCTGAAAGAAAAATATTTCAATAGAAAACTTGAAGTCACCCTAAACTACAAAAACATAGAATGTTTTCAACTTAGTCTCAATTAAACAAAAAACCATCACCACACTCTGGAGAATCTGTGAAAGCACAAACCATTGCCACCCTTTTTTACATCTTTCACCTCACTCAAAATACATCAGTATTCTTTTTAATAAACTAACAATTACTATCAGAAATTTGTATTGTAAATATTGTAAAGTTTAGAAACTTTATAATGACTTTCTTCTTTACAGTTAAGAAATTTAGCCCTACACAATATTGTTCATTATCATGAGACAGACACCTGTATCCAGGATACCAAGACATTTACATGGTCAGTTCCTAGAAGTTTTACTACATGTGAGACAGTTCCAAGCAGATGCTTGCACGAATGCAAGTCTAATTGTTACCTCCAAGGGACCTAAACAACTCTGTATTACCTAGATAGTTATGAAAAATACTGAGGTTGTATCAGGCATCTAAACACATTTTTGAACCAAAAAGTCTCAAATTTGGTATTCTGTAGATTCTTTACTAAAAGTAAAGTTTGAAAACAAAGTGAATTTTGCCAATTTTATATTTGCTGTACTGAATGTAACAAAATTGCAAAAATTTTCTATCTTGAGAGAGTTTGTTATCTACAGTTTCCCTGTAATTTTTTCTAAGCCACCATCTTTTTAAAGCTGTGCTACTTTTCCAAGTCTCTTTGTAATAAACTGTCCGACACAATACCAATATTTTGGTTTCCACGTGCAAGTCTTCTGTCCATACCACTGATAAATCTCATCCTTCTTAGAACCTCTTTGAATATCAGCATTTCTTATAAACGTCACTCCATTCACTATAAATGCTAATAGCTACATTGCCTTTTACTTAAAAATAAGAATCTACAAGCACTTGCTGATTCATTTGATACAATCTACGAGGACTCAGATGCAGTTCATAAACAATGCTGACTTTATTTCTAGTGACCTCGTATTTTGCAATCATCAATCATGAAATTGCCGTTGGCTGACTTGGTTATGCTTCTCCACAATTCACCACCTCTATTTTCTGGAGTACCAACGATGCCCTTCAGATAACACCTAAACAAAATAATCTATAAAATCCCAATTTTCTAAGCCTAATTCAAACATTCTACATAACCACAGCCGCAACCACCTTTTTAATTCAGCATTTGTATTGGTTTCAAAGCAAATATAAACAAGGGAATTTAATCAGAACATGCTTTTTAGATTCAGAAAAACAACAAAACAAAGCACAATTCATAGTGTTGATAAAGTAGCAATTAATGAAACTAAATGCATAGTTTTGTAATACATAATAAAAAACAAGTGAATCAACAAATTGAAAAAAAAATCAGTAAGTCCTGTATTTCTGACTTTCCACCATTAATCCTACTATAAACACAGAAGCAGTCAATAGCAAAAAAACCCACTCTACCTGTTTAACTATAGCATCAAAATTTTAGCATGCATTAAAATCTGGAGCTGTCAGTACCACTAAGGGAACTAAAGCCAAAAAAGGTAAAGAACAATTGACAATTAGTGGAATTACATGCATACCCAGCAAAATATCTTAGGAACCATTCCACCAAAGTATTTCCATTATTAGAAAGACTTACTCTTTTTGGAGGGTAAAGCAAAAGAAAGCACTCTTTACCATTATGAGCTGGTAGCCCCTCAGAGATGTAAGAGCTGCCTTATTTGCATCATTTCTATGTAGATTTTGAGGCTGTAGGTGTTCAAGTACCAACACTTTTAAAGTGCAACTTGAATGTTTACTTGGCATTTAATTGACTTTAATTTGGGCACGTATACAGATCTTCCTAATTCAAACAATTCTGAACTAGACGGACTACAAATAAAACTACAGCAGTGTTTTAAGCAGCTGGCTTAATACTGCTGCTCTTTAATCCCCAAAAATAACATATCAGCCTTAGATGACATACACAGCACACTTTAAGTGGTATCAGTCACTTGCCTTTGGAAGTTTAATAGGTGGTTCTTTGGGCTCCTCTTCTTCATCACTGTCCGAATCCCCACTCTGGACACTGTTCTTTGAAGCCAAAGACACAGATGCTTCCTTTTTCTGCCACTCCAACACACAATGGCGGACATTGCAGTAAACATTAAAAGCTGAAGGATTGCTATGTAATCTGATATCTGGTATGGTTATTGTACTCTCTAGGTTTTCAGTCTGAAAAACAAGATTAGTTTTAGTTTATTAGTTTAGTAAAGTTTCAAGCTTTGCTAAATATAAATAACCTCAACAGTCTCAATAATTTTCATAGACCAAATTATTCCCAAACTTCAGACAACTTTCCTCTTGAAGTACCAGTTATATTTCAGGTAGGGAAGAAAGAAAGAAGAGGAAGAAATCTCAACAGATTCCATGTAGCTTTAGTCTCTACCTCTCATAACTTGATGAGAACTAAAAATAAAAGCAGCTCAGTCTACACAGTGGTCCAAACCTGTGACACAATGATAGGACTAGCAAAATCAAGCTTTATCTTCTCAACAAGAGTCTGGTTTGGGGGTTTTAGTTATAATTGAATTTTTAAATGCTTGTCTTGTTATTCTAGTTGTTAGTTTTAATCTGCTGGCAAACACTAAAAATTTAAGCTATTTGTTAAACATATACTAGAAATTAGAAAACCCACTTGGCTTTGCCATTAAATGAAACCTGATGACAAGTTCATAAACTCCTGTCAGGACGCTGCAGCTAATAGTTTTGAGAATAATAATCTAACTGACTAATTCTTAAAAACAGAAATCAAGGCCTATGACTTAACAAGACACCATTCCGTTTTCAGAAGGCCTGAGCCACAAAGTATGAGCTGGGAAATTGGTCTGAGAAACTATCACTACCCTCGCCCACCTTGTTACCTCTTACTAGTGTATCACTGTCAACCTTGGCCAAGACACAAAGTAGCCTTCATGAGACTGTCACTGGACTTTGAAAAATAGTAAGAAAAAACATTTTTACAAGTCTGCTTTGTACTCTCCCAGTCTTCAATAGTAAGATGGGTGAAGAGTAATGACTGACTTGAAAAAACCAGAACTACACAAGAATTAATTCCCAGGCAGGGTTACTCTTTCCATTTGGTTGTGTACTAGCAAAGACCAGGCTGGTTTGAGCCTAGGCTTTGAAAACTGGATTTCACGCATATGGGAAGAAAAATTCTCTGTAAAAACTTGCTGCAGACACAGACCACAAAGACCATGAAAGGAGAGAAGGCCCAGGTTAAGAGTGCAAGACAAATTTGTCTGACCATGCAAGGCAAAATGTGGGCGATTATTAGGCCAGACAGATTCAGGGTCGTGACTAACTTCACAAGGTCATTTTAGATTCTTTTTTGTATTCTTGAGAGATAGAGGGAGGAGGGGCATAGTGAGAGTAGAGGCTTTTTGTCTTTTTTTAAATTTGTTTTATTTATAGGGTATTAATATTGTGCATTGCCACATTCATCTAGTACAAAATTATGCAGTGAATTATACTACAGTGATTTGAAACAGATGACTGAGAGCAGTGGTAAGAAAGAGAACATGGAACTATCAGACAAGATGTAAAAGAAATTTGAAAACCAGTGAACTGGGTAATATTTTAATGAGGTGATTTATTTTTCTACAATATGGTTGCCACAAAACATTTTTATCTGCACATACATTTTTATTAATATCAGAAATAACACAGAAATAAGATTCTAAGCTAGACCTTTTAACACCATATGCTACAAAACATAACAAAAAAATTGAAAATTACTTAAAAATACTTTATTGTTTACATATTCCCTATTTTTGACTAAAATATTATTCTGACTTTACTTGTATACATTTATCTATCCTTCCTTTCTGTTATTACTAAAGTTACTGCAAGCTAGAACATTAAGAAGCAATGCTTTAGTATGCAACCTGTTTTATCAAACACAGATTGTGTGTTAATTTTTCTCATCTGCATCAGTGTCAGCAGTAAGCACAAAAATATAAATATAACGAAGGAGGAAAAAGAAAAAGCTGGAAAAGTTCCCTACATGCATCCTCAAGTTTGGCAGGTTTTTCTCGTTAGCTCAACAGAACTTCTGCCATTAGGGATTGAAAGACAGCAAAATTTAGTCCTTGTTGAATATTAATATCTTTGAAATAGTAAAGCTCCTGTTAAAAATCCCACAATATTAATCAGTGCAAGAACCCAAGGTACAACCTCATATGTTATTCCAGTATCAAAGAGTATCAAAATAAATTTGGATTGACCCCATGGATAATGAGCTCCTACATACTTTGAAGTTTATTTGACACAAGAAAACTGAATGGTTATAAGATGTAACTCTTCAGTACAGCTCCTGGTAAGGCAAATACATCGTATAAGCTTTCAGCTTTAAAGCTAGATCAGTTGAACAGCAAAAGTTAAATTCCTTAGTAAACTTACTTTAGTAAAGTTTTTTACTGACAATTACAAGAAGAGAAAGATACCTCAGAGGCTCCAGATATTTATCTGAAAGGTCACTTATCTAGTTAGTATCACATATTGTAATTTTAACTTCTCGGAAGAGTTTCCATTCCAACTCTTTCTAGTCAGCTCAGCTAAGTCTTTGATCCAAAAGAGCCTAAGTTCTGTTGCTCATATAGTCCCATTTGAAACAGATTGGCCAAACTGTTAAACCAGCACAGATAATTTTAAACATTGCAGTGCTAGATAAAATCAATGATTTCTTTACTTAATAACAAGCTAATTTTCAGAAATAAACTCCTTATTCTCAGTACTTTACAACTATTAATCAGAAAGCACATTAACTATTCTGTGTTCAGTGTTTTGCTTTTCTACAACAGTGTAAGAACAATACTTACATACACTAATCTCTTACTCAGACTTCCATACAGCACAACATCCTCCAGAAACTTCATCATAAGTGATGTGATTTGTGATGGATTTGCTCAAGTCTAAAGGGTTTAACTATAATACTTATAGTTGCTAGGTCTTCAAAACAAACTGTTCAAAAGTGGACATATATAAGCAAGTTCTACAGACATAATTTTCTTAGATTTCATTAACATAAGGCAAGAATGGAGCTGATGACAAAAAAAAAACCACACCACTAAAACTTTCTGCCCCTCTAAGGCAAATGCTCATTCAGTTGAGCAGCTTTCTTTGTTTTTTTCCTTTCTTCAATATTGGCAGAGGAAAGTACTGAAAACAGACATCAGAAGCTTTTTCCATATGAAACAAGTGTCTGTCCTTTCCAGATAACAGATTCCTAGCTTCACTGAGGTCAGATACACTGAACAAGTCAGAAAACTGGGATTTAAGTTCATCCCATCATCATCTCAAAGTCTTTTCTGCAGCTAATGATTGCCTTCTACACAGTCATAAAAACTTCCCAATCATTGAGACTCATGATACCACCTGCACAATCTTGCTGCTGACCCATAGATTTTGAGGTAGAATAGATCAGTAAGAAAATCTAACCAATACCTGTACCTACAAAACCTCACTATCAAACTAAAAGAGTCTACTTTAACTTACAATTCTCTTAATGATACTGCATTTCATGTTGGCACAAAATACATCTATGTTGCCAAGAAAAACAGTAGAATAGTAAACCAAAATGCTAATCAACTTCTAAGAACTCACTAAAGCAATTTATTAATTTTGCACAGATCTAGAATTATTCATAATTCAAACAGACTGCTCTTGAACTATAGGATAAATTATTTCAGAAAGAAACAATGTCTTACAGCTTGTTTCTGTGGTGTTAAAGACTATCGAGACTCCCATGACACTTGTGAATAAGGTGAAGATCACCAATCACTTTCTCCACCTCTGAATGTCCAATTCTTAAGAACGGCTGCTGGAATACTGCAATCCAAAGCACTCATTAAATTTGACTATAAATTCAGCTTCCAGAGTAGATAAATAGAATATGAGATGATAGTTCTATGCCAGCTTTTCTCCCAGAGCATGTGGTTTCTTGGAAAATGAAATTACTGCTTCTTTTCAAAAAGAAGAGAGCTTACAGACTGGAAAATAGAATTTTGCTGTTTGACTCAATAGTTTTCACATAAGCTGTAACACAATGGGACGTTCTGAATCTTCATCTTTGCTGTTTCACTTGGTATCACCAAAAATTAAATGTGCACCTTCTTAAATCAATGTAATTGGTGAAACATACATTGTAAAACTTAAATAGCCACCATTAGTGAACACAGTTTTAACACGTGAAGATTGTATTTCCTGTTACTTTTTATTTTCTTAACTTATGAGAGAGAGATCAAAGCACAGATGCCCACACCATGATGCCTGGCTTGCCCTTGTAAACATATAGTCCCTGCTAAAAGGAAGAATAAATTATGTAGGAGAGGGTAAACAGCACAGGTTTGGTTCAAAAGATAAGAGCAACCTACTTCTAATTGCTGTTCTCAGTCAGCCCTTTGTAATGTTCCAGTACACTCAAGGAAAGGAGTGGGAAAAACCAAAACCCTCTAGAGTCTCCTTTACACTTGTCTCACACATAAAGAAACTGTTTTCCCTAAAGATGAAATCCATACATAGCTTACTTTCTGACCTATTTTTTTTTTTATTCCTCTTGCATCAGATGACTGTAGTAATGGTTTATTCTTAAATATGATGGAAATAGACTATAATCTAGGAGAGGAAAGTTAATCTGGTGTTAAAGATAGGTCAGGTTATAATAACCATCTGATCTAATCTATGTGTAACACTGAAAAGAGAAGCTCACCAAATTCTTCCTCGGATAGTCAAAAGACCTCTTAGAAAGGGATGCCCTCTTGAGGATGAAAGACCAAATAATAGAAAAGCCACTGAAAACAATGCCAAATTATCTGAGAACCAACAGATGTTTTAAATGAGACAATATTCATCCCAATCAATCTGTTTTATATACCTATTCATTACCTTACACTGAATTTGTCTGCTACACGAACCTCCTCCTCAAAGTTATATTCCTCCCATTTGTATAGAGCTAAAAAAGTCACAGTTTAGAACTTCTGCATAAACTAAACATGCAGATGCCAATCATTTCAAGTACAAGCTGTGTTTCCAGTTTTTCAGTATTCTTCAAATAACATTATGAAAACAGAAGATGGTGAACTGTGGTTTTCTGTCTAAGTCTCTCTTTCACACAAGTGTCCTAAGCAGCACTTTGCACAGCAAGGAGAAAAATATCCAGAGTGTCTGAAAGGGAGAGGGGGGGTCAGCAGCAATATTCATAGAGTTGGGGAAAATTACATGGCTTTACAATTTTCTGATGATATTCTTTGCTAAAGGAAAAAAATGAGGAGGAAGCAGGTAGGGACTGGAATCCAAGGTGCTACACCCATGTCTAACAATCAGATACTTGTTTTCTATGTAAAAGTCACTTATGTCAGCAGTGAATTTCTAAAGTCAAAATAGACTGCATACATGGAAAACTTTTATACCTCCATTTAAAAAATAGATACTAAACCACAAAACCAAAAATTAGTGATAGTTCAAATAACCAGCTTAGAAAAAGAATAAGGCTCCAACCACTGGGCTCTGTTAAACACCAATTAGTTTTATACCTAAAATGTTCTAATATTTAAAGCTCAAATGGTGGGAATAATTTTCTTCCACTTGCTCAACAATTACTTCTCTTTAGAGTTCTCTCCTCTTCCATTACTCAATCATTTTTTGTAAGCACAGGATATAAATAACAATTTTTTGGGTTTTGGGTTCCTTCATCTCATTCTTGATTTAAGGCACTGTTTGCCTCTACTAAGTCTATTAAGAGAAAGCTTCCATCTCTGTTCAGACCCTGTTTCTTCAAAAACAAAATCAATTCACACAAACTCTACTGCTCAGGATGACGAGTAGTGAAAGACTTTACAATCTGCTCTATTTTAAGCCTTCCAAATAGAAGTTCGTATTTTCCTGACAATAGACACATCCATTTTCAGACATTTCAGTGTAAAAATAACCACTGTGCTGATTCTACCAAGGTAAGCATCGGGATGCATTGAAAAGTATATAAAAAGCCAAGAACAAGAAAACCCTCCCAATAACAAACCAAGTACAAAACAAACAAAAAACAAAACCACATCACTTTGTCAGTTTCATAACCTCAAGATATGAAGCGGGTTCCATCATTCCCTTCTCAGCTACATTTTTCAGGAAATACACAATTTTTTGCCATCGTGTAGAAACAAGCTGGAGTGCCTTTCTGTACCTGAGTTACTCTGAATGAAGACCAAAGCTCTAATGGTCAACCCTGGTTTGCCTCAAACACCATCTACAATAATGGCATCAGTAAAAGACATACAAAAGCCCACTACTTTCAAAGATATAAATCTCAATGCTTCAAGTAGAAACTGACTCAAATCCAGGAAAAATCTTGAGAACAACCTTCCATAGGGATGAGGTGAGGAGGTTATCAGTTAGTGACACATCCACAACTATTCATAAGAAATAGTATGTTTCACATTGTCTTGGCCAAGGATCCTGCCACTCCATTTATCCAATGCAACTAAATCTAAGAACTACATCCAACTGTTAAGCATGTGAACAGCCATTCTGTATTTAGCTTTCTACTTGGCAGTAAAACTACCACCCCACCACCCAAGTGGGCAAGAGTCCCTTTACAGAGTAGCAATGATCAAAGCTGAAGAGTTATCTTATTTTAAAAGCACAAGTTTCCATCACCAGACAGAACACAACAGACTAATTACATTCTGCAAAATTTCTTCGAATTTCTAACTTGGTCTTCTTTGTTGACAGTAGGTTGATAAAGTCATGGAGAGGACAGAGCTAAAACTCCTTATAGCAACTGAAGAAAGGACTGAGAAGTTCAATATTTTTACTGTACAGTGCTGAGAACAGAAATGAAGATAAGCTGTTTCTATACCATAGTCTGAAGCTGCACTACTTGAGATAAGCAGAATAATCTGGTAAGTTTCCAAAAAGTCAATACCAAATGAATAGATAGAGGGTTTACTTCACCCTCCCAAAGTCATCTGTCTTGAGATACAGTAAATACATGAGGTTTGGCAAATAGGGATAAGATGGACATATAAGGACATTCAGCTGACTAGAAAGTGTTTTCACTGGATATTTCACTGGTTCTGTCCTTCATTCCAAAAATGAGCTCTTTACTGACTACAAGCCTTCATGCCTGCAGCAAGCCTTCATGAAAATCCCTCCAAGACCCTAGCTTAAATAGAGAAATAATAGCTCTCTAATAGAGAAAGTATGTAGCACTGCAGTATTTAGAAATAGCACTGCTTCTGCATAAATTTATTCTCTCTAAAGACTAAAGATGTAAACATTATAATTAAGTTCACTGTATGGTTCCCATGCATTTAAAGTGATGGAAGGTAGGGGTTACATGGGGAGAAAACATTACTAGGAACAGTCAGGTATCATTTATTACATTTTCCATTATGGAGGAATTTTCAGAGGTAACTTTGGAGTCCTTAAAATGCTCCCTTTTCTCCTTTAGCCAATATGGCCAAAACTTTGCAGCAGTAGTCTCTAACTGTTGGCTAGATACAGATCTCAAAATTTACCTCTAAGACCAGTATGTTTAGCTACACTTAGGGTTTAGGAACTGGAGAATTAAAAACACTGTTAATATTATTTTCTGTTGAACATTAGTAACAAAAGCAGCTGAGTAAAGTTAACACTGGTATCACAGTCACGTAGAATACAGTAAACAGACAATACTGGTCTACTATTAACTCCTCTAAACAAACAAATTGTTAGTCACACTTAGGTTTTTTTGCATTTCTCTCAACTGAAGTTACTGTCATTTTTGAGTCAGAACTTTGTAAGGTTAGTTATAGGCTTACCTTGCTGCGTGTTTTTACTTTCAATTTAGTCTTCTGTTTTCTTTTCAACTTTTTCTTGCTAAAAAGTTTTTTACTTCTGAAAAAGAGAAAAAAAAGCACTGAGAACAAAATAAAAAAACTCCCTTCCATACCCCATGGTAAAAAGCACAGAGGGAAAAAATGTCAGAAGCACCCTGAAATTTTTTCCTCATAAGCAAAGGGAATAATCACAGGTAGAATTTCAGTGTACAAACCAGAATACAAAGCACTTGAAATTATGCTTTCCCAATGTTCCATGGAATTATGGGCCTTTACTCTCATCAATTTAGGCAGAATATACACTAGGAGAGAAACAAGCTTTCTACGAGCTTACTTGTCGTAATATTTAGAATAGAGACTTGACAAGGTCAAGGACAAGGACTTGGCCTAAAGGGGGGAAATTGATGCCTTAAGTTTTAAATTTTTCTATTCTGCTTGGGTGTGCTTTTCTGATGTGCTTGGGTGGTGAAAACAAAACAGTCCTATTCCAGATGGGGACTCAAGGACAATTTCTTCAAACTTCAGGCCCTAAGCATAAACAACGGGAAAAGTGGAGGGTGGGCAAGCAAGCAAGCAAGGAGGATGAAACTACATTATATGAGACTATTAATTGCACAGTTGACTCTTGCATGCAAATGGACTAAAACCTATAAAGATGTGAGATCTCGTGACCAAGCCCTCTTTTGCTTCCACCTTAGAGCCACCCAGGCAGGGGCCACAACTCTGGCACTGGTACTGTCAGGGTATGGCCTTTGGAGGCCTCTCAATAAATGTCTATTTTATTCCCCTTAACTCTGTGTAGCCTCTGCACCAGTTCCTCGAGGCATCTATTACAAGTTAGTGCCACAGCAATGCTAGAAGCTAGAATTATTGACAATTCTAAGTAAAACAACCTGTTAGTACAGAACATTGCTTTGTGAAGTCTTTATCACACTAAGATTCAAGGCTTCCAAGACAAAAAGTAAGCTTTAAAAATATATCATTAAGCAGAAGATTCAACTGATGGAAGAAACTGCGGTTTCTTTACCTTTTATTTGGACTTTTTCTACCCTCACTTTATAGACGTAGGGTCCATCCTTTTACATTACAGATCTAACTAACACACACTTCTCTAAGATCTTTTTATCCTCTCCTGCCCACACTCCATTCCTAGCACACTCTTTTTCTCCTCCCTTTACTACCCAGGGGAAAAAAAAGACATAATACAAAAAAGACACCATATGCACATACGATTGTTCTGTCACCATCACTGAGATTAGTCTGAAATGCAAGTTTTTTAACCTACGGCTTTTACAGATTATAAGTCCTCCAAAAAAAAGGAAAAAAGTCTTATGTTACCTGTGCAGCGTACCTTATATATAAGATCACCTTATATAGGACTTCAAGCAACAGCTACTAACATTCCTCTGTACCACAAACCTTACTCAAATAGCTTATAGTTCAGATTAGTTGAAAAACAAAACTATTACATCTGAAAATTACAGGCAGTGAAAAGTTACATTTTCAGTAACAGACTGAGAATCAGAAGAATCTTAATATTTCACTGAAACAACTTTGTTCTAAATAAAAATTCGGAGGTTCTAAAAGCATAGTGATTACTCTCCTGTACAGCATTCAGACTGCAAGAATATAGAAGCCTCATGGTCCAGCAGTTAAAAGCTGGAAAAACTGAAGCCTGACCAACAGCCAGCAGTGAGAATAGAAGCTCAAACAAAGAATTCGGGCAGAATGTGCCAAGAAAGTTGCCTCCTAGAAATGTCACCACATTTCCCCTCTTGGCCTATATTGAGATGAATTATGTTCCTCAAGACACTTCCTGCAGAAACAAACCAGCTCACCACTTTTCTTAAAAGGAACAAACACCATTATCCTGGAGTTAAAAGAACCGATTCAGTGAGCAGTGAACGGGAATTCCCCCACCATCCCCAGAGAGTTAAAGCTTACAAAGAGAATGGAGATGACTGCTCAAGGTTCCCCCAAGAGTAAAGTTCCAATAGGTAACAGTAAATAAACCATTTAAGAAGCACGGAAAAAAAGCTTCATATAACCTTTACTGCTCAAATTTCAACAATCAAACTCCACAGTCCAACTCACTATTTAGCTTTTCTTTAATTAGACTAGTTTTTCTTGCTTAGCATTTAATGCAGCTTATTCTGCTGTCAAACACGAAGAACAGTGCAGCCCCTTCCATTCTGTAGCCACTCAATCTTCTGCTCTGGACCTAACGACCTTTTATGAAATTTACACCCTTTCAGTTTAAAAGGCTTGATGAAAGTATCTTCTGGGCTCTCTCAGTCCCTACCACACCTAAATCATGTTGACTACAACTGAAAACAGTACTTCTTGTTTGCTGTTAGGAAGAAGAAGAAACGTCTCATATGACTCAAAGGTCAAACTTTTAACTGCATTCCAGGTATTATTTGGCAACTTCACAGCAATATGCCATAGCAGACCTATTTAACCCAGACTAGCACGAAAACACTTTCCTGCAAACCTCAAAATTGAACTTCCAATACTCTTTATCTATCTGTGCTAATAATTATGCCTTTTAAACACAGTATGATTTGCACCTACCACAGACAACTTGATAGCATTTTTCTTTTTGTTTTAAAATATACTAATTCAAGTTGCCAAGACATTTCAAATTTAATCCTTCCTGCCAAAATCCTTGAGTATTTTCCAAATTTGTTAGTCTGCAAACATTATGAACACTTTTTCATCTTGTAAATATTTCACTGGACCAGTCCCTGCAATTCTTGCAAGTATTTCTTTGTGTTTATGTGTACATCTGAAAAATCCCTAAAATAAGTCTTTCTAACCCCCCTCCCCCCAGACTGGACTAATTCCATAGTAATTTGGAGATTACTTCATTTGTCATGACACTCACACATTTTTTTTCCAATTAACAAACAGGAAAGATCAGCAATGGGTTTACTGATGGTGCTAAGATCTCCCTCCTTCATACAACAACCATTAAAATTGCTGCAAGTAGGAGCACAGTCTGACTGCTCCACTGTGGCAGTCTTTATCTTCAGCAAGTTTTGGGCTTGAATAATCTTACATGTAAACAGTTCGGGATAGAAATGCCATAGTAGGAATCCACAATTGGGTCCCATTTATTTTTTTCTAAAAATGAAACCCCAAGGAATTGGGAAGTATACTTTCTTCCATATCCAAACAAACCTTCAGAACAAGTAAGCAATTAATAAAGAATACCTTATCACACTAATTTTATAAACAGTTATGAAAAACCTGCCATTACTATGCTTAACACTAACATATTCACAATGTATCTACACATAACAAAGATACATATGATCATAGTTCTACTGTTACATACCGTAACACTAAGAGGTTTTAATACTCAGAAAAAGAAGTATAAAACGTGGGCAAACATATTACTGAAAAACAATGTTAAGCAGATTATGAGTAATTTCTGTTGGAAAGCATGTGTTAATTATAAGCCCAACTCTTCTACTGCCTGAAGATGAACAAGATCTGATATGGCTCAGCTGGATTTTTCAGCTAAATTATTAATTATATTGCTGGTTAACAGTTGTAAGCTGCTGCTAGCTGTCATTTGTAAAGATCTTGATACTCTGTGCTGACAATCAGCTTCTGCTAGCAAAAGGCCTTTAGCCTTCAACTTCTAACTCAGCTGTTGATATAATTTAGTTCACAGAAAACAAACACTCATTATCAGCAAATCTCAGGCAGGCTTTCTGCAAACTGCTTCAAGACATTATAACACTGGAGACCAAGTTTTGAACTGGACCACAAAGGAAGTGCAAGTCAAATGAGTACAGATCATAAAGACACCTTGACAAAAAATACTTGTGGCAGATGGACACAAAGAAAGAGTGAATTATGCTATTACAGCCTTTATAGAAAATCTGTTGAGAACAAAATAAATACCTAAAATGTTCAACCCTGGATTATGAAATAATTGCCTCAAATTAAAGGCAAATTAAAAAAAAGGATGGGAAAGGGGAAGGTGGGCAATAACCAATTGCTTGACAATTTAAAATGAGTAAAACAGCTGTTAAATGATTGCAACTTTTAATCGGGCTTCTAGCACCTGCAGTAGGAGGAGTAAAGGCATGCTTTAGTTTATTCGTTCTAAAGCAGAAGTAGCATTAGCTAGTACTTGGACTATTTGATGCATTATTACAGGGACATTGTTCAGTTGTCTCAACACCACTGCTCTTCTCTGTTTAAAAGAGATGAAGAAATGCAAACAGAGCATCTTCCCTCAAGGTGCAAGTCTTCAACTGCAATTCATGAGCTTAAATTTGAGAGGGAAGCTTTACATTTTGAGTGTGTGCTCCTCCCCTCAATGCTGTTACTGAATTACTCAACATGGATTAACATTATGTTAGTGTTAAATGTACATAAGTTCTAGACTGTACGTTACACCAAATGTGTCTCTAATGAATGGAAAAAATATTATTCCGTCTCTGCTGCTGACGCAGAATAGGAACAATAAAAGCCTTATTTAAGTGCTGTCTGACCTAAAACCTTTGCTTCTGGAACATGGTACCAAAGACCATTGTAGCTAGTACAGTATTAGATACAGTTGTTCGCTGTTGAATCTTTGAGTACACTTTTGAAAAATTTGTGAATTCAGTAAACCACATCCTAACACATCTTCAGTTTTTTAAAACTTCCAAGTGACTTTAACTCAGTGCATTTGTCTAAACTTGCTTGCTCTGGTTCAAGGGCTATGCATCTTTGGGAAGAAGTATACTGTTGACAGGATAGGTCTAGCAAAGTGTAGTTGTGTTCAGACAAATGACAAATATATTCTGTTACTCTGTTTCCATAAGTGCTTACTCAAAACAGTTAGCTTAAGCATTCAAGGGCTTGTGGAAATTCCCTTACGAGGCAGCAGTCACCCAGTAAACAATGAAAATGAAACAGTCAGGTTTGTGGTATCAAACAATTCTTTTGTTTCCTCCATTAAGTGAACTATTTCTGCTGATGATTAGCTTGGTTAGACAAGATGCAGAAGCATTTGCTTCTGAACTGCCCAAAGCAAAATCCCAAACTCAGATTGCCAAGGAGACCACAACAGCAAGCTATTATCACTCATGTAGTCATCATCAAGTTTGAGGGTGTTTCATTACTGCATCGTTTTACTGAACGCAGTGACAGTGCAGGTGAAGTTCAGGAACCTGAAAGAAGGAAGCAAGACAAAAGCAGGATCACAACCCTAGACTTCCTAGAAACAGACTTCATCAATCCAGAACAGCCTGCTCATCAATCTGCTTTGAAGAATCCATGGGATACAGTTAACTGGAGAGAAAGGGGTGCAGAAGAGCTCTCCCATACCAGCAGTTTGGAGGAGATGACTCATGCTCTACACACAACTTGCAATGCCATATCTGGAATATCACCAACAGCTCTGGGTGCCCCAGCACAAGACATTTGTATACTGGAGTGAGTCCTGAGAAAGGCTGCTAAGATGCTTAAAGAAATGGAGGTTCTGTCGTATGAGGAAAAACCAAGCAAGCAGAGATTGTTTAGCTGTGAAAAAAAGAAAACTTGGAGGGTGGAGGTAGAATCTTCATGTGAGTATCTCCATCTCCACCTCCACCTGATGGGAGAGACCAAAGATGATGGAAACATACTCTTCTAAGCAATATCCAGTGACAGGCCAAGAGGCAATGGAGAAAAAAAATACAGAAAGTTCTTATTAAACCTAAGAACTGCAAAAGTGGTAAAAGGCTAGAACAGGCTGCCCTGAGAGGCTGCTAATTCTCCTTCCTTGAAGACACTCAAAATACAATTGGACAAAGATCACAGCAACCTGCTCTGGTTGATTCTACTTTGAGCACTTGACAGCCTCCAGAAGCCCCTTCACCTATTCTGTGATCTTCACCATTTGCTTATAAAACAAAGTAAAATTTGACTGTACAATAAACATGCTTCTACATTGTGGAAAGAGTGTATTTTTTTCTCATTCTGAGTTTTGCATTTCTCCTGGTGTCATGCCATGTTTCTGATTATGCTTCCAAGTAGAGACATACTGAGCTTTTCATCTGTTCACCATCTGGATCAGCAGACATCAGCAAAACCAGGCATAGGAGAAACTTCTATGGAAATTAGTCAGCATAATCAAACCTACAATAGTACACAAAGCTAAGAAGAGAATAAGGGATGAAAACTATCACACTTAAAATATATGCCTGCATTAAGACGAGCCAGTCAGTTGAATTGATCTATACTTTCTTGGATATAACCAACACCCACAGGTACACTAAGAAGGGCACGACAGAGAACATGCTTACACGCAACAATCAAAAGCTCTGTACAGATGAACCAATATGGACACTGTACAGGACCTTTAACAACACTTTTTCAAAGAAAGCTTGTGCACACTCCATGTCACCTGGAAAACTAAAATATAATTTGTCAAATGGAAGGTACTCTAGAATCAGTAAAAAGAGCATCTGGAAAGAACTCCAAAGGGTCAGAATTTCCATTTCCTGGTCTATCATAGAACTGAGGGTTCTGGTCAATGACAGGCTGATTGTGAGTCAGCAGTGCCCTGGCAGCCAGGAGAGCCAACCATGTCCTCAAGGGCATCAGGCACAGCATCACCAGCCAGGCAAGGGAGGGGATTGTCCTGCTCTGCTCTGCACTGGGGCAGCCTCGCCTCAGCTGAGGTCACTGTTCAGCCTGGAGGAGACTGAGGGGAGACCTCACTGCAGTTACAACTTCCTCATGAGGGGAAGAGGAGGAGCAGGTACACATCTCTTCACTCTGGTGACCAGGACACGACTTGCAGAAATGGCATGAAGCTGAGTCAGGGGAGGTTTAGGCTGGATATCAGGAAAACATGGTTCATCTAAAAGGGTGGCTGAGCACTAGAACGTCCTCCCCAGGGAAGTGGTGACAGCACCAAGCCTGACAGTTCAAAGAATGTTTGGACAATGCTCTCAGGCACATGGTGTGACTCTGGGGGATGGTCCTGTGCAGAGCCAGGAGGTGGGCATTGATCTTTATGGGTCCCTTCCAACTCAGCATATTCTATGATTCTAGTCAAATTCCACTGCATTCTCAACATCACTTTTCTGTGGAGAGATATTAAACACTGCCAACGATTGCACTCCCACCATGTCCTCTGAAATCCTACTAAAAAACTCTTTTTGAGGTCTTTTCCAAATTGTCTTTATAGCAATTAAATGCTATTTTTCATACCTTTATTACAGAAAAATCAGTTTATTTTTCTTTTTCTCCACAACTTGATTTTTTTTCAAGTCTGAGGAGAAATGAGTCTTCTGACAAATAAGCAGTCTCAGTTAGTTCCTTCAGCCTAAATAATACTCATTGTCATCACTACCATCTAATTTCACTATTGTCTCATAGTAACCTGTCTGTTTTCAGAAAACAACAACATCAAAAAAAAGGAAGTAAGAAAAAAAAGTCCCACAATCCTGAAATGCAAAGAAAAGGTCAAGAATTACCTCAAGTTTCCTACACAAAAGAATCTCTCACAATTTGAAATAAAATTCTGAAACACTCCAGTAGCATGGCTACTTCTGAATCACAATCACTTGATACTTTTATAGAATGTAGAATCTCTCATGAGGTACCTTTTATTCATTGTTGATTTTACAATTTTGCTTACTGGTTTGATAGTGAGATTTTCTGAAGCTAAACATTTACAATCTTAAGTATATCTAATCTTCCACAGTTTTGCACCCTCTGTTAACTTTTTCACCTACAATCTCAATTCCAACGCCAAAATTGTCAGTGAGAGACTATACAGTTCAGGACCTAGGACAGATCCAAATGCAGAGCAACAGCTACTACCTGTTCTCACACACTTCTCTCTTGACAGCCATTCCACAGCATCTCTCCAAGGTGGGTTCCTGTGTAGTTTTAAATCTACTTTACAGTTGTTTTACCTAGAACAGAGGCAGCCAAATCACCAGGCTGAAGGCAACACACCTAAAAATTCTATTTGAGGAAGGATACAGTCTAAACAATAAGACAACAGGAGCAACATCTGCTTTTCTTACTTGCACCTGCTCGACTGCTCGAAAAATCATAAAATGCCTGATAGGTCCCATTAAATCACTCCAAAGTCTTCCCTTTTCCAGGCTGAACAATCCCAATTCTCTCAGCCTTTCCTCACAGGAGAGGTGCTCCATCCCTCTAAACATCTTGGTTGCCTTCCCTTGGACTCACTCCAACAGGTCCATGTCCTTCCTGTGACAGGGATTTAGCTGGATCACATCCAGCCTCTCACCCACCAGCACCCCTAAATCTTTCTTTGTGGGGGGCTGCTCCATCTGTTCATCCCCCTGCCTATGTTAATAGAGAGGGTTGCCCCAACTCAGGTGAAGCACCTTGCACGTGGCCTTGATAAACCTTATGAGATCCCCATGGGCCCACTTCTTGAGTGCATGTGTCCTGGTGCAGGCCTAAGGCTGGAGTAAGAGCTCTGATACACTCATTGATCTGCTATAATAAAATCCATCAGATCTGCATCAGACTTTCCTGCTGTATAGAAAGCCAGAAGGTACTCTTCTGATGAAATACAGCAATATGCATTTTTAAGTTTTTTTCCTTGTCTTCTGTAAGCAGGTAATCTGACACTTGATCACACAAAGAACAATACCATTATGAAGAGTAACTTACGAGCAACCATAACCTCTGCTGTACTTCCTTATTTCCCAAGTCATTTACCCCATGCTCTGAAGTGCTCCAAAACAGTTCTTAAATTTGTAATCCAGCTTCAAGGCAATTTAATATCAAACACAGAGAACTACAGCTGATAAATATCAGTTCACTTGTCAGCAAGAAACTTACTATACACTCATCTCATTGCTACAGAAGTTCAACTGTAAGAGCTTCAAAATAAAGGAAAGGGAATACTACATAAAAAAGGGTTATCAAGTCTGCTCAGAAGATCAGAAGATCTCAAAACTCTGGGACCATCTTATTTTAAAGGACATCCCGACTTGCTGCCAACAACTGAGACGCAGCTGGCATACAGCCAAAGGGGAAACAAAGAAAAGAAGAAGATCAAGAGAAGTTTGGAACATACAAGCAACAGTTCACATTAAGGAGTTGTCAAGGATAAGTAACAGAACAAAGGAAGTGGGCAGAGCTTCAATGGCCTAATCTATAAACAGAAAAGAGGTTTTATGACCAGAGAACTGAGTATCAATAAAACTACATGGAGCCTGCATATTGGTAAGGAGATTAAGAGGTACCATGAGACAAAATGCAACTGACAAACCTAAAATACATTAGAGTTGCTGCTTGCATACTCCCTATTTTGGTACCTCTACACATGTACATAAGCTTCAGTGTTCAGCAGCCTTATTTCTATGAACTGGAGAGTTGCATGTTTTTGAAAGCAACTTCTTCTTTTAAGAGCCTCTACATACAGTATCTCCCATATTTAGGTATGTACTGTATCCTTGCAAACAAAATACTCTTTGATTTCTTCTATGTTTCAATGTAACTTCTGTACTGTTATTTCAGCTTCCAAGAATTCTAGCATCTGTAACAAGAAACAGCCTTACAAAAAGCCCCATAAAGTAATCCAAAGTAAACGACTCACCTAAACAAAATGCTATACACCTTCTACAAAGCTGGCATACAGAATGTGTCGCTTTAGGGTACATGCTTTAGCATTGCATCTGTAACTGTAAAATGGCAGATGCTCAGAAAATGGCTCTAGCATTAGGTCCAGCCTATACCAAACACTTAATTCTGTCCTTGCTTTTGTATTTCTCCATCTAACTCACATCAGCACAAATCCACCAATTAGCGTCAAAGTGCAAGTCAAGAGGACCTAGCAAGTGTTCCATGACATTCAAGAGTTGTTGAAGCACCCTGCAAATGAACTTTCTTCCCATGCTTAACTTCCCATCCTTGCAGCTACCTTCCACTGATAACTAAGTAGCCAACATGTTTATCCTTCCTTCTACTGCTGGAATATCCAGCACACTTTCAATCATGGGGAGGGACAGTGTCAGTAGGTTGCATGAATAAAGAAGGAAAATAAATATCACTCAAAACCCCCAACCTGCTCTTATCTCGATAAACAAAATGTCTGCTTACAAACAATAGCTACAAGAGCTTTTTAATGCTTCATTTTTCCTATCACCTACAGTAGTATCTATCAAGTTTCCAAAAGGACTTGCCATAAAACAGTTGACAGGGAACAAAATACATACATATAAACTGAAACCTGGCACACAAATGCCTATCATACAAATACATAAACTCTTAGTGTAATGCCAAACTAAGTATTGGCAAGCTTTATGAAATAAACATGCACCAAGTATATACTATACCATACACTTAGATCACAAATTGACCCAAAATCTTACAAATCACAGCAGAAAAACAATACTGATTTCTGAAGAAATAAATACCCTAAATCTTTTTACTGTGATTTGACAACAAAATCTACAGAAAACCTGAGGAAAAAAATGCTTTTTGCAAGCACTGGTTAGTATCTCTGGATTTTAAAGTATCTCTGAAAACTACTGCTCTGTAAAATACTTAACAAAAAATACCTCCATGAAACACTTGCTTGACCTTCCCTTCCTCTTTGCACAGTTGTAGGCAGGATGGGAAAATAATAGATTGCTTCTGCCAAAATCGTAGCCAAAGTAGCTCACTTGCATGACAGTTGGCTCACAAACCATATTTTTGCCTGTTGTGATATATTGCTAGTCTGAATATGGTATTTACACCCAAAAGAAAAAAAAAGTGGAAGGCAGCAGAGAGGAAAGCTAACACTTTTGCAGCAGTATCTCCAAACTGGGGACTAATTGCAACTGGACAACACCCAGCAAGACTTCAACACACAAAACACCTTAAATTCAAAAATAGTCTAAATAATAAATGACTTACATTTGGATTTCGTTATCATGCAGTTCTTCCTCCAAGAATGCTTGGACAAATATGCTGCTCTACAACTGCAAGTGTTCCTACCTTTCCAGTTCCTTCCTCTGATATTTCCTTTACTCATATCTAGCTGTAACATGAAGATCTGATACAAGTTTCTAAAAATATGTTTACAATAAAAAGAAGGGCAAGGACAATCTCCATTCTGTAATGGACAAGGAAAATGCTGAAGTACTTAATGCCTTCTCTGTCTCAGTGCAGTTGTGTCCTCAGGATATTCAGCCCTCATCATCCAAGGGGAAATTCTTAGTGACTTGCTACACCACTCAGACACACACAGGTCTACGGGGCTGGGTGGGATCCACCAAAGAGAACTGCAGGAGCTGGCAGAAGTGCTCACTGAGCCAATTTCCATCATTTACCAGCAGCTCTGCCTAACTGGGGATGTTCCACCTGACTGAAAGTCAGTGAATGTGCCACCCAATTACAAGAAATTCTGGAAGGAGAATTCAGGGAGCTACAGCCCTGTGAGTCTGACCACAGTGCTGGGGAATGTGCCATGGAGCAGATCATACTGAGTACTATCCCATGGTACATACTGGACAACCACGTGACTGTAGTAGAATAGTTTGCAATTGTAGTAGAATAGTTTGAGAAGGATAGTATAGAAGGCAATCTTTCCCAATGAATTACAGCTGTACTGATTACCAAGGAGTGGAAACAGCCTTGCCTGCCCAATGACGTTGGGTATTATAAAAGAGCAGGCTAGCTGGCCACCATTTGCAGTTCAAGTTAGAGCTTGAGACTGACAATGTGCTGGCTATGCTGTTAGGAGGTAAGGGACATGCGGTCTTGCAAGGGACAGATAAGATGTTGTAATGAGGGACAGTCAGGGTAAGGTGGCTAGGAAAGGGACAGGTTGGAGTTTAGCTAGTCATGCAGAGAGGAGAGAAAGAGTCAGTGCTGTGTGGAGCTACCTGTAAGAAAAGGAATTGGTAGTGTGTGAAGTTGCCTATGAGGGAAGGAGGCAGAGTTGTTTGAAAGAAATACACTGAAATAAGGCATGAAAAGCTTTCTAATAAAGGACTGGTGGTGATGCTAGTCATGTTCCGTGCCGAAATAATTTCAACAGGTGACCAGGGCTGCCAACATGAGTTTACGAAAAGTAGGTCCTGCTTGACGAACCTCAATCTCCTTCTACGACCAGGTATCCCACTTAGTGGAGGAGGGAAAGGATGTGGAAGTTGTCTATCTGGCCTTTATAAGGCCTTTAGACACTGTTTCTCAACAACATTTCCTTGGAGAAACTGGTGGCTCATGGCTTCGGAGGACTCTTTGCTAGGCTGAGGCTAAATGTGTGAGGTTCAACAAGGCCAAGTCCTGCACTTTACAACCACCTGCAGCACCACAGGCTGGGGGAAGGGATGGAAAGTTGCCCAGCAGAAAAGGACCTGGAGGTGCTGGTTGACAGCTACTGAACATGAGTCAGCAGAGTGCCCAGGTAGCCAAGAAGGCCAATGACACCTTGGCCTGTATCAGAAATAGTGTGGCCGGTAGGGCTAGGGCAGTGATTACCCACTGTACAACATACTGTTGAGGTCACACCTTGAATCCTGTGTTCAGTTTTGGACTCCTCACGCCATAAAGTGCTTGGAGTGTGCCCAGAGAAAGGCAGCAAAGCTGGTGATGCATCTAGAAAATTAGTCTTTTATGGAACAGCTGAGATAGATGGGTTTGCTCAGCCTGGAGAAAGGAAGCTCAGTAGAGACCTTATTCCTCCACACTTCGTGAGAAAAGGTTGTTGCCAGGTCAGTCTCTTATCTCAAGTAACCAGTAATAGCACAAGAGGAAATGGCTTCACGCTGGACCAGGGAAGGTTTAGATTGGGTACTGGGGGGAAATTATTCAGTACAAGGGTTTTCAAGAATGAAGGAACACACTGCCTCAGAAGCAGTGGAATCATCACCCCCAGAAGTATTAGGTTTAATAGGTGTAGTAAGTGTGCAGATGTGGCAGTCAGGGACACAGTTTAGTGGTGGACTTGGCAGCGCTAGTTTAACAGTGGAACCCAGTGATCTTTAAGATCTTTTCCAACCTGAACTATTTAATGGTTCTGCTTCTAGCACCATAACAACCACCATCTTATAATACAGCTCCAATGGAAGATCTGATTGTTCAGCACCTTGTTTGTTCCCTGTGACATATCTTCTCAGAGGACAAATAAACTTCATGTTGATTCCTATTCTTAAGGTAACATTTTTTTTTTACTGTGAGGGTGACTGTGCACTGGCACAGATTTCAAGCAAGGCTGTGGAGTCTCCATTCTTGCTGATATTCAAAGCCATCGGGACAGGTCTCAGGCAACTGGCTCCAGGCAGCCCTGTTTGAGCAGGATGGTGGAGACCGGACAAACTTCAGAAGTCAACTTTCAACCCCAACCATTTTGTGATTCTTTGTCTGATTCTGTCAAACTTCCTGCTGAAGCTGTGTCAGAGACAGTAAGTTGCCCACTACCATGTGCAGTTACACTCTTAGTACTACCAAGGAGGTATTAAACCTCTCTGGACAATGCCTTCCAATGCTTGATTTTCCCCACAGTGAAGAACTGCTTTTCTGGGATGTACTGGAATTTCATTACTTTTAATTTGTGCCACATCAGTGCCATGTCGGGCTGGGGGACAATACTGAGAAGCAGTTGTCTCTCCCTTCTTCATTCCCTCACTGCATTAACAAAATCACTCCTGAACCTTCTCCAGGCTAATAGTCACCGCCTTCTCAGCCTTTCCTTATCAACAGAAAGCTCCAGACCCTTAATCACTGACATGACCCTGGCACTTAACTCTCTGCAGTATCTCTCTCCTCTGCTGGGAAGCCCAGAACTGGACACTCCAGATGTAGCCTCACCAGTGCGGAGTAGAGAGCACCTCCTTCAACCAGCTGGCAACACTCTTCCTAACACAGCCCAGGAGGCTGTCTGCCACCTTTGCCATGGCAGGGCATTACTGGCACACAGATGGCTGCCAACCAGTACACCAAGCTACTTCTCTGCAGAGCTGTTCCTGATGCAGAATTCTGCTGCTCTTGAAAATTCCACTCAGCACAAATCTCCAGGGCGGCTGCATTCCTCTGAATGCAAACACAACCATGTGGTATTTGAGGTACTCCTCTCTGTTTTGTACCATCTGTGAACTTGATGGGGGTACACTGTCCTAACATTCAGGCCATTAATGTAGATGCCGGGCTGCTCTTGCCCCAGTATCATCTTCTAGGGTACATGACCAACTACTTGACTCCAGCTGGACTTCGTGTCACAGATCACAAACCTCTAGGTCCAATCATTCAGTCAGTTCTCAATCTACTTCACTGTCCACTTATGTAATCCAGCCATTGTCAGCCTCTGCATGCTGCGGGAAGCAGTGTCAAAAGTCTTACTCAAGTTGAGGCACAGCACATCCACTGCTCTCCCTGCCTGGAAGGTATCTGCACATTGCCAACAGTTATTTTTCACCAAGGGCTACAGATTTTTAAGGAATTCTGCTGTGAGAATCATTATGGTGGGAAACTGTTCAGCTTCATAGGTGAACCTTGAAACAACACTGAGAGCACAACCAATATTTTCCTTAAATAATAAAAGCTTAGTATTTTTTGATTGCTGGCAATATTATTTCAGATGACCTCAAATATTTAAAATTACCGATATTTTTATTTAGTAAGCCTAAAATGAAACATTTTTAGTGAAATGGACAATAAGTCAACTGACATTCAAAGAGGCATGTGTATGCTCTCCAAGCCATTACCAGCTTATGCACTATCTTCTTTAAATAATTAATCAAGCATTCTGACGTGAATTTTCATCCATGCCAATAATAAAAGGAAAGCCAGGACTTAAGCAGTATATCTACAAATGGAAAAATCATCAAAATCCTGTCCCCTAAATCCGTAAATCAGGGTAAGGAACATCAGCTGCAATCCAATTACCACAGGCTTAGAGGAAAACATAGACATAGACTAGTAGGACAGGTTTACACTGGGCTTCTAAGGCATCTGAAAAGAAAAGGTTAAAAAAATCTCACAACAAAAGAAAAAGGCCACCCTACTCATTGATTTTCCAGTTGAGATTTTTATGTGCTATTGTTGGCGAGCTGAAATCACACATCTTTTTAATCATTACTTCAATTTCATAACTGAGGACTATTCCACTATGACAATAACTTCCTTAATAACTACCATTTTTCTGAAAGCCAAAATTCTGTAAGCTAAAGAAAGGGGTTGTTCAAACTGCTGGAATACCCTAAGGCCTCTCCAATAATGACAGAAACAAATACTACAAGTTCTAAAAATGAAATTTAAATCCACCTGCACAAGTGAAATGGAACTGATTGTCACTTGACCATGACAAAAGTGCAAAACAGTATCTGATCACTTTTGTAACTAAAAAGGTTCCTGAAACAACATAAATCTGTCTCAAAGAAAAGTAACTCAAAAGAAAGCATCCCTCCAAAGTGTTCTCCACACAAAGAGAATGTTTCTCATGTCAACCACTGACAATTGGAGTTTCTTTTCTGCAATTATCCGATTTTTCATTATTCTCTTTAATGCTATGAAATTAGATCTGCAAGAAAGCATACAAGGAAATTCTTTTTCCTCAAGTTTGTCGATGCAGATGAAAGTATTTATCCTTAAACGTTTCTAGGACTTCTTTTTTTTTTTTTACAGTAGGAAAGTCATTAAACCACAGCAAAGATGACAAGATCTGCACCTTTGGCCACTCTCCTATCTACACACAACCACCAAAATCAAGTGTAAACAAAACTATCTTACACAGAATCCTATCAGCAGAATTTTAAGACAGAAAATATGCTCCATGAAGTCAAGGAAAGTCTGTACTTATTAAGAACAAGCCCATCACCAGTGGTTAATGACAGTGTAACATCTTTAAAGTGATTACTACCAAAAGCACACCAAGGAAATTCCAATTTAGTCTGCAACGAATAGCAGAAGACAACTGCCAAGTGCAAACAACTGTTTATACCTGTCAATGGTCTACCCTGTATAAGTCTATTCTAGAAATAAAAGGAGATAGAGAATCGATTGGTTTGAAAAGGAAGAGAGACATGACTACTCTGAAAACACACAAGCATAATGAAGACATATGAGCACATCTGTTGGAAAGAATTATGCATTGGCTAGTGGGAGAGAAAAGCAAGGCCAAATCAGATAGGAAAGTCACAAGTGACTACACGTAACACAGTGAAACAAAAAGAAGAGGTTGAAATAATAAAAATAGAATAAGGTATTTATTTAACAACAAGCTCATCTCAGTGTAATGTAAATGACTGGCTGCAGATCTGTATAGACATAGCAATAGGACAGATGAGTGATGTTACCAACTGCAACAAGGAGCACAGTAGAGAAGCAAGAGGAAGACTTCTGTTTTAACCCCACTGAGGTTAAAACTCTAGCTAGAAACTTTTCTAGACTGACAGAGACCATGGCTAAAACAATCTAAATACCATGGCACCTATGAATTTAAACTACAAGCAACAGATTTCTACTTTTACTTCTACTTTTTGATCTTACAGGGCTTTGGCTACAATAAAGTTAATTTTCTACTTTTTGATCTTACAGGGCTTTGGCTACAATAAAGTTAATTTTCTTCCAAGCAGCTTGTATCATGCTTATATGTTTTGGATTTGTGATGGAAACAGTGTTGGCAGCATACCTGTGCTTTACCTGCTGGTGTCTAACAGGACAGGATCAAGACATTTCCAGTTTCTCACACTGCCCTGCCAGCAAGTAAGCTGGGGGTGCACAAGGAGTTGGGAGGGGATATAATTGGGACAGCTGAATCCAACTGACCAAAGGGATATTCCCTACCATATGACATCATGCTCGATATATAAAGCAGGGAGGAAGAAAGAAGTGGGGGGACAATACATTCAGAGTTATGGCATCTGTCTTCCCAAGTCACTGGGAATATGAAGCCCGGCTTTCCTGGAGATGGCTGAAGATCAGTCGCTGATGGCAAGTAACGAATCAATTCCTTGTTTTGCTTTGCTTGTACACACGCAGCTTTTGCTTTACCTACTTTACTGTCTTTACCTCAGCCCCTGAGTTTTCACAGTTTTATCCTTCCAGCTGTCTCCATCCCATTGCAGGGTGAAATAACCAAGGAGTCATGTAGTGCTCAGTTGCCCACTAAAGTTACACCACATACACCCTTTCACAGCAGCTATAAAGCATTTTCCAAGAGTTTTAAACCCATTACATATGACAATAATGCTTGGGAACACAAGCCTAAGAAAGTTAAGGGAAGAAAATTAAAATAAGGAACAGTGCTAATCTAACCACACATCTCCAGTTTCATGTGGGGACAAGGAAACTCAGTTTTTGATTGTTTTGTAATGTGTACAACTGGTTTCAATTTAGATTTATTCCACTAATAACAACAAAACAGTTTTCTCAGGCCAAAGTAGTCATAGATATACTAGATGCAAAGAAAGAACTATCATTCAGTTTAAGTTCATCTAATTAAGTTCATCAATACATTCATCAGTCTGCATGGAATGAGTTATAACATGCTATATACTATGACACACTAAGAAAAAATAATGTAAAGCATATTAATATGCTTTGAAACATACGAAACACTAAATCTCAAAGTACAGAAATCATCTGCCTTAATGCAGTCACAGCATAAGGAATCTATTCTCCTGTGCTAATTTCTAGCATTCATCCTTTGAAGGGGCACAATGGTAGGAATTGGCTGTGAAAGACCAATGGAATAGATCAGCTCCAAAATGTATTTACAATATAAAGTTAATTACAGGATACTAATCCACTTAACACCTCAGCACAATACAGTGTTTATGGCAAGCAAAGTAAGAAAGAAAAAGACAAAAACTTAACCATGTGTTCAAGTAATGCTGCAAGGGGTCAAGTTTTCAAAGTAAACTAAGGATTAGGAAACCAGTTTGCACAAAGTACCAAAAACTGCATGATTGATATATCTCCTGTGCTTTCTATAAAAACATAAATAGTCTTTAAATCATGGGTTTGGCAAAATATACATAGTCATATGTCAAGAGGAGAATTCACTAAAAAAGAAAAAAATCTTCAAAATATTTTGGCGAGAAGAAAGATCATAATATAGGAGGAAAACCAAAACTAAACCCTGACAGCTGATAGTTAACATAGCAGAAAAACAAATTCAACATCAAGTTCTTAAGTATGCAGGAAACACATTTACTACATTTTACATGGCTAGCAGTGAGGAATGGTAACTTATTAAATTTTTCCAGCCCAACCTTAACTGCCTCAACTTGCCACCCAACAAACCATCAGTATGCCAGATTGTGTAACAAACTGAAACTTTAACTAGCATGTTCTCTCAATTTAAAGTAAAAAATACAACATCCCACCACAAACCATGGACTTGTTTTAATTGTTCATATTACTCATATAAATTATGAAAATTATCTTTTATATATATATACACACAAATTAAATGCCCATCTTAAGCCTCTCAATGTAATATTATTGGGGTCTTTCCAGCTTCTATTATGTTTTTTATACCAAAACTGAATAAATACAACCATGTTAGACTAAGAGATTACTAGAAGCTTTTAAAAAAACTACTACATAAAACTGTTTTCCTTAACAGAACATAAGGTAAATAAGTAAAAACACACTATTTCAGTCATTCTCTAATCCCCATTAACCAATAGGGCAATGCAGTATTAAAACATTACTACACTGCAGCTAAAAAGCATAACAGAAAACAGCAACTCTCACCAGCTCTTCTAATGCACAGCTTAATCTAAGACTCAACAGCACATCAATTTCCCAATTAAATAGTTTCAGTTTACACAAGACTTAAACTTTGTTTTGTAAAATTACATTTACAAAACATACGAACTGAAAAACAGACAACTTAAACTAGACTAAAATATTTCAGTTGGAAAGGACATATGGAGCAAACCTTTGCACAGGAATAAGCAGGAAAATATAGTAGGTCATGTAACACCACTGTCATTTTGCTAGTCTTTATATATATATAATCATTATTTTTTAAACTAAATAAATGCTTCCTAAGTCTTTGCAATTATTATTCCATATTAAAAGAGCAACAAGTTCCAAACCAAAAAAGCTAACAGCTTTTGTAAAGGCTTTTGATCTGAAGAAATTAAAGCTTTCTTGTGTAGCAATAATCAAATTACACAAATCTCATATACCTAAACTTACTTTAAAATAGTTTTCACAAAATCTTTGAACTTTTTCATTTGACAAGGCAAAGCTGAAGCTTCAGTAACATTTCTGCACTAAATTTTCAAGTATATATACTTGAAACACCCTAAATAAGCACAAGCAGTACTGAGCATAAGTAAGGATATAAGGGAAGACTGTCAATTTTGAAAAACCTAAAGACTAACCTAATGTCCAGAGAATGTATAATTTACCATTAGAAGTGTGAATGAGTGACCTACTTTCAAAATTTGCTGTAATCATCCAGTTCGAACAGTCAACATGAAATAAAGTTGGCTGGCTCTTCTTCAGCCAAAATAGCTAGAAAAAAACCAGCCATCTAATTTCTGGTTAATAGAAGAAATCTTACATTCCGGTCATCTCTGAAATATTCTCGGCCTCAGTGAGACCACAACATTAGAATCCACAACACAAATAGAAACTTTTCTTCTTTGAAGGATCCAAGTTGAAAGGCAACTTTAGCAACAAAGTACTGGTTATTTTAGCATTATTATAAACTCAATGTCATTTTAGAGTACATTGCCATTGCAATATAACAATTTCAAGTTAGTCCAAATTATGTAGTGAACACTTCCACTACAAAACAGGTTACACTAAAGCCATTACAAACTTACATAGCTATCCATATTTGACAAGTATCAGAGAACATACTGAGCCTAACTGATAATTCTGGTGGTATGTAAATAGGTGAAAGAACAGTAAAGGGACTGGCAGCTCAGGAAAACCTCCCAGGATGCACAAGCAATAATAGCAGCAATTCAGATGGATAGGAATGTTTGTTAGGATTAAGTTATACTACAGAAAAAAGTGTATTTGAAGACAGCAAAAAATGTGAAAATCAGAAATACCTTACTTTGTAAATACAGAGCTTTGGTACAGTACTAAAATCAGTACACACTTGCAGTTTTGTCCACCCAGAAACCAGCATACAAGACAACAGTTTAACATGGATTTTTAGTTGCCCTCTTAAGACGCCAATACTTCCTACTAGTGTCTTACACACTTTAATGGCTACACTAGACATTATGCAGTTGTTTTCAAATATTTCACTGGCCTCAAAGCAAAGACTATAAACTGAGGCATGCTCAGAGTAGATTTTTCTTCCAATCTTGAATTGACAACTACATTTCCCACTGCTGGTAGTACTGTAGCAGATCCTTAACACTGTTATCTGCACAAAGATGACTGCATGTTAAATTGCAGCATAAGATACTTTTTTCTGTTTCCTTTCATAAAATTATTAGGCTGGCATGAGTGACAAAACTAAGTTTCTTTGTTCCCGCCTCTCTGTACACAAAAATCTTTGTGCAACCCTTCACCTCCTGCTGTCACAAGTGCAATCACAAGGTGAGCCAGATCAGGGAATTAGTCCGGATTACAACAAACCAGTTTTGCCAAGTTAATTTTAACCCAGAGTCTCTAATCTGTCACTGCAAGACACTATATAAGTATTATGTCAGTGTGGCAGGGGGAGCAAGCACACCGACCGATCCATCTCCTGTGGAGACCAGTGCTCATGACACTGCAGCCTGTATCACATGAGGAAATGCAAAGCACTGCTGGTTCTGTTTCAAAGCCAATTACTGCATCCTACTCAACACGTGATATTTACCCCTTCAGATGACAGCCAGCACAAACACCTTGCAAATGTGATACTAATCTAGACTTTAAGATAATTTCCACAATGTTTGATTTCCTTGTCTACATACAAGCATTTTCATACTGCTTGCTAGTTCTTCATAAACACTGAAGTTAGTTTTAGAACAGAAACACCTACTGAGGCAGGCACTGGTCACGGCCCATGAAGTGTAGAGTATAATTTTGCAGACTTGAAGCAAAAATTCCGCATCAACTTTTTGCAAAGAGGTTGCACTATCATTCTTCACATTAGTCTTCTTGGAACACAGGAAGAATTTTATTACTGTTGATAAGCCAATTTGATTAGCTTTTTTTCAGCTGCTTTAAGTCATTTTTTTAGTCACAAACACTCTTACTGACAATCTTACTGATTAAGAGGCTTCAGATTTTCCATATATATATATAAATCAAGTTAAAATTTTTTCATAAACTATATTATCTTAAACTCCATTTAATTAACCTGTCACTGTTTTCTACCATAGCAACTAGATGCAGCCACAGTTAAATTTAAAGCATCTCTTTAGAAAATATTTGGAATTTCTATTATTTTTGTAAAAAGGCATTTTGGACCATTTCTGTTTAAGTCTACCAGGTGGCTGAAGTATTTTGCAGTATTTTGATACCAATATGGAGAAAGGGCGGAGATCACAAGCAGTATCTTGGCTGCCATCAGTCTCCCACATAAAATAGTGGGAGTAGTGATAGCAGGAAACTAGATAATTATTAAGTATTCCTTCTCTCAAAAGTCCAATACACACTGGCTGTATTTACCAGTATTAACTACTGTCATTTACTTGCCAAAGCTTAATATAACCTGTTTGTTCTGTACAAGGAGCCAGTTTTCTTTAACTTGACCCCAAAAACATCAATTAAAAGAAGCATTAACATTTACACCCCCCTAAAGCTAGTGTTTGCTACAATTTTAAGTATAAGGGATAGCAGTTGAATCATCCTGAAACTAAAAGTCATGGAGGACACGACTAATGCAAAACTACAGCTTTAAAAAATACAGACCCCTTAGGGCAAAATTCAGACAGGTTTCTGAGCACTGAGGAGCAACTGCATAGCTGATTTCCTTGCACTTTGTAGCATCCTTACAGTTAGCACTTGCAATCCCGGGATTAAACGACACGAAGCTCAAAAGCAGGGAGAGATTTAATGGCAAAAGTATAAGCATGGACTAAGGCACATATACAGTAAGAAAACACTTGCAGGTCTTCAGGAGGGAAAGAAGAACTCCAGTTTCCCTATCATTTCATCGACACTGAAAAGAAGTCGGAAGTTGCAAAGATGTCAAGTACCCATGTTATCAGTTCACGTTTCCAGCATGTTCCATAAGCAAATTGGGAAAGGTACATGTCTTATGTTAATTCCACTCCTAGACACAGCTTTCTGGGGCGAGGGGGGTGGGAGATAAGCCCTACCGTCAAGTCCGACTAACAAAAAACCTGAAGAAGCCAAGCAAGCAACCTCCTCGTGCTTTACAACCATTTGCAAACTTAAACAACCGTGACTCAAAGCTCTCCATAGGACCCGGCCACCCGCATCACAGCCTGAAGAGCGGCAGAGGCTGAGTACACAGGAAGGTACTGGCTTCGTGTCATCCACATCCTAAGCGATCTCCGGAGGGAAACAATGGGGAGCGCCCGGGCACCACGGGGGAGCCCCTCACACAGCGAGACCGGGCACTCCACCACGGCCTGCAGGGCCAGGAGGGTCCGGGGGCTGCGGGGTAAGAGCGGCCTCGCACCGCTACAGCCCGCAGCCCCCTCCCCGCCCGGGTGCAGGGCAGGGCGGCATTCCCGGCCGGAGGAGCAACAGGCACCCTGCTGCGGCCCTAGAGCCAGCTGACAGGACCGGGAATGGGGGCCCCGAGGGGCATCATCCGCCGGGGGAGGGGTGCTCGGGAACCAGGTGGGGCCGCACCGCACCCGACAACCCCCCGGCAAGGCGCTGCCTCCCTCCAGACACCGAGGCCGCCTACATGGCGACAGCAAAGGGGAAAAATGACCTAAACAGGAGGAGGAAAAATAAGGCAGGGCAGCTGAAGGCAGCCCTAGTACATGGAAAAAGCACCGCGGTCTCTCGCTCGGGTAACACAGCCAGCAGGACCCGCGGGTGCCCTGAGCAGTCTGTCTCGGGAGAGACCACAGGGTTCAGCCCGTTCCGGCAAGCCTGACGGGAGCGAGGTCTGCCCGGGGGCTCAGCATGGGCATTCTCCATCCCCCCGGGGCAGCTGGGCCGCACACTGGGGCGGGCACAGGTAACTGTGCCCCGGAGGGCCCCGGGAGAGGGGGCGGCAGCGCCATCTGCGCGGTATCGCCTTCCAAACGAGCGGCGGGGCCCGGGCGGCACCTGGGCAGCCGCCGGGTTACATCACCGCCCCTTCCCTCCGTCCGTCCCCCGGGGCGCGGCGGCTGCGGCCACATGGCAGCGGGGACACCCGCGCTGCCCGGCACGGGGGCGGAGAGGAGGATGAGGAGGGCGGCTGCCGGGAGGGAGGAAGGTGCACGCGCCGGGCCGCTCCCAGCCGGCGATGGGAGGGGTGGCGGGGGCTGCGCGTCTGGCCCGGGAGGGAGCGCGGCGCGCGTTACCTGCCCGGGTGGCTCCCCAGCTCACGGTCGCTCAGAGCCGCCGTGTAAATCCTCCGGTATCTGTCGGCCAGGGCCTTCCCGGAGAGCAGCAGCTGGTAGCGGCTCCGGCAGCCCGGCGGCGGGGCGGGCAGGGCTCCCAGCCCGCCGGCCGAGCCCTCCTCAGGCCCCATGGCCGGAGCGGCGCCGCCGGAGAAGAAGGAGTAGCCGCGTTCGGCCCCGGTGCAGGCGGCGGCGGCAGCTCCCGCAGAGGCGGCGGCGGCTGCGGCGCTGCTCATCCCCCTCCCCGCCCGCCCGCTGCTTGCGCGGCGCCGCCTCCTGGCGCGGCGCGGACACAGGCGGCTCCCACTGCCTTCACCGTCGGGGCCCGGCCATAGCGAGGCCGCAGGAGCCGCCGCAGGAGCCGCCCTTCAGGCTGCGCATCAACTGGCGCTGCGGGAACACCCCGCTCTTCCCCTCCTCCAGCGGCGGCTCCAGGCCCCAGCTACCGCCGCTCGCCTTCCGCCCGGGGCGCAGTGCCCGCCGCCACCGAGTCCCGGGAAGAACCGTGCACCGCCGGGACCGAGCAGGGGGGGCGGGCCGCTCACTTCCCCCTTCCCGCTACAGGGTGTGTGTGTGGAGGCGGGGGGCGGAGGCCGGCCGTGCCGCTTCCCCTCCGGAGTTTGTGCTCGGCGCTGCCGCCGCCCTCTCCCCGCACGGCGGCCCCGGCCCCGGCCCCGGCCCCGCCTGCCTCCCGCGGGCAGCGCGACCGCCGAGCGCATGCGCCGCCCCGCCCGCCCCGCGCGGCCCCCGGGAAATCCGGGCTGGGCAGGCGGGCGGGAGGCAGCACCTGGCGGCGCGGCTGCGGCTCCGCGGGTGGCCGAGGGGACAGCCTGCCACCCCCGCCGTCACACCCGAGCGGGGCCGGCTATTCGCACAGAGCTTCTTCTGCGCCCCGTTGTCAGTGCGTGTCACAGGATCAATTGGGTTGGAAAGGACCGCAGACATCGTCGAGTCCAACCTATGACCGAACCCAGGGGGTTGTCAATTGCCATGGCATTAATTGCCATGTCCAGTCTTTCCCTACACACCTCCAGCAACGGTGACTCCACTACCTCCCTGGGAAGTCCATTCCAATGTCTACTCACGCTTTCTGTGACCAAATTCCCCTAATGTCTAGCCTAAAACTCCCCTGTCGTAGTTTAAGCCTTACGACTCGTGAGAGAAGAGGGTGAAAGCTACCTGACTTCAACCTCCTTTTAGGTATTTGTAGAGAGTGTCTGTCCATCGTATTTTATTGATGTATCCAATTCCTCACACCTTGTTTCTGTGCTACCTAGGAGGGATCTTTCCCCAGGAACAATATCCTCCCTCACTTGAGGCAGTCTGCTAAATCGAGTTGCTACATTAGGCAAAATTTTCTTTAAGTGGCCTTCACTATCTCCAGGACAACTTACCTGCTTTTAGAGGATAAGGGAGGCATGGCAGCAGGCAATTTTTTATCTTCGGGTCATTTACATTATTGGTTTTTATCTGTTGGAGTTGTAGCCCTGCAGTTTTGCCACACTTTCTATTGCTTTATACAGCTGAAAACTGTATAGTGTATAGGCTAGAATATGTGTAATTAATAATAATAAAAAATAAATTTATCAAGCCTTCATGCCAAATGTGGTTTGGATCACAGTCTGCAGAAAGTTGTCATCCAAAGAAGGTATGTGCTGTCATATTTTCTTATCTTTAGTTCTACATTCCAAAAAAGGCCCTAAACGAAGCTTGGAATTCCCGTGCTTTTAACGACAGATAAGTATTTTTACAAACAATTTCTGAATAATTATAGAATCACAGAATACCTGGAATGATGTGACCCACAAGGATCACCAAGCATCTTGACCTGCTCAGGATAACCAGAATCAGACCATGTGGGTGAGATCACATAATAGCAAATATAAGAGAACTATGCAATTGCCATCTTTCTTAAGCTTGTGTGTTGCCTGCCAATGCTTAATCTTTCAAGCTAAATTTCAAGTACTTTCTTTTAACAGAGACCTAGAGATGTTGAAACCAGTAAATTCATACAAGTTTTCACAAAGATAACTGTTCAGGTAGCAGAAAGACAGCCAGAGTAGTGCCGCCACTGAAGAAAAAGCTACTTTCTGATGCATTTAGAGTCAACTAGAGACCATTCCAGAAATATTTAAAGCATTAACTACATAAAAAACTTTCAGTTATAATCCTTATACTGTAGTGGGTGTGAGAAAGAAAAAAGAAAAACAAAATAATAATCTAGCAGTGATTAAAAGGAGCCATGAGAAAACAAGTACCATGTCTTATGGTGTTAACCACCACCAAAGCACTTTCCCTATGAGAATCAGAGCAATACATTTTTCTAGCTCCTCTTGTAGGAATTACCTAGAATCATTCCTACAGGCAAGATCCATAAAAACAAAGAAACAAAAAAGAAATAAACAAGAAAACAAATGCACCCCAAACAAACAAACACATACAGAAAAAAAAGAAAGAAGGAAAACTGGCAAATCCACCCCTCCTTATAGCTCGTATTTTTGTTTTCTTGTAAACTGATACTTTATATCAAATAGTAATTTTTCCTTCACGAAAGGCACACTGCTTGAGAAAAGGGTTATGTTCTGGTATAACATTGTCTGTCTCATCACAAAATTATTCTGCACTGCTGGCACAGTAGCTGTCTTACTGCATGGCCAATAAGTGCTGGCAAACTTTTATGGCAGTGATACCATTTATTGCAATTCTTGCATATTGCTGCAAACTCTAGAATGTCTTGAATTGTCTGGACTTGTGTTGTACAGAGCTGCACAAAGTGTGGTGAGTGTTATTTGCAAGCTGCAGCTGCTACTCTGCATATGTTTTTATCTCAAGTGTTTTTGGGTTTGGGTGAACCTTGTAAGGTGCCAAGAGTGCAGAGTACACCTTCCATAGGCTTCAGTCTATGATGAGCAACAAGAGTTTGACAAGATAACTTGGATTTGCCAGGCCAGGATAACACTGTAACTTCTTCTAGTCCACCTCCAAACCTGTCGTCACACGGAGTACAAACAGGTGTCCAAATTGTAAGACTCCTAAAGGCACCAAGTGGGAGCTGGATGTTCAGTCCTCATTCACAGACATATTTTCACTTCTTGCTTTGTCTCCAAGGAAGCCACCTTTTCTTTTTCACTTATTTATTTGTTTGTTTGTTTATTTGGACTGTGGTACTCTTGTTTCATATTCTGACACTGTTTCATATTCTAAGTGACAATATCACTCCTCTACCATGCCAGAACATTCAGGAGTACACATTTCATCTGAACCAACCTTATGCTCCATCTGATATTGACTACACTCCTGTAGTTAGCATAAAGCATATTCTGCAGTTCTGAGATGAAATCATTGCCAGCTCAAATTTATTTCCTTGCTTGTTAGTTGGTGGTGGTTTCTGTTGTTTGTTTCATGTGTTTTTTGTAGGGGTAGTGTCATTTTGGAGATTGTTCGCATCAAATTAGCCTTTTGCTTTCTGTGACTGCAGAGGTCTAGGAGTACATGTTTGAAAGATGGATTTATTATACAGAACAAACTCAGTCAACATAGCAAAGCTACTTTGTGCAGAATATTTCTTACTTCTGACAGCACTCAGTTCTTTTCCTGTTTGCAAACATCTTCCTGCTGACAGAGAAAGAAGTGCTTTGTCCATCGGCCTCTCCCTTTTACTTTAAGGTGGGGCTAACAGCAACTTTGTTCATTCACTTGGCATCTTTATAAATAAGTTTTAGCAGAACAAATTGTTCATGTGTCATCAAGAATCAGAGTCTGACAGTCTATCTTATTCACTCTCATAGCTCACACAGATCAGCATTGTATAAACCTGAGTTTCCACACAGCAGAACTAGAACTTCCACCAGGTAATTCCCATATCTGCATGACAGAATGTAAAGTAGAAAACTCCATGATTTCATAACCTAACCATTATCCTATTCGATTATATTTCCAGACCTTTTTTTTTAAGCTTTGAACACACTATACAAACCAGCACAGTAATTTTTTTCACAAGCAAGCAGTGAATATAGAGTAAGACAACTTTAAAATTTGTGACCTAGACAGTTTACATATCACATTGAAGCCAGGAAGTTATGAACCATAGAATTCACTACTTCTGCAGTAAAACTTGCTGTTTACTGCAATCAGGTGATGTTGTTTGTTTGCCTGAAGCAACTAGCTCTTACCAACACATTTGCCCCAGAAATAAGACTTAAATCAGTCTTAATAACATAATAAGACTTAAATAACAGAAAAAAAACCTTTTGGTCATTAAGCTTATGTCACTGTTAAGATGTGAGGCTGTTAACACGATTAGTTAGCAGGACCATTTTTCACCATATAGTTTCAGCAAAGCTGGCATCTATTTTGGCATTATTGCTCTGTAATGGAAATCTATCACTATTTAAGTTGTCAGCATTTATTTTGAGACTTCATTATTTTTGGAGTCTCGCACAAACACACAAACATAAGCAACAAAACCCACAAAACTTCACAGCACAATTCCTATACTTTTCTATTATAAAGAGCTCTTTAATGATAGAAAACACAGGACAGGCACTCTACTGCCTCCATATTAGAGACAAGGCTTTCTTCTCCATGCTACCATGGAGGTGCTTATTCCTCCCTATCCAATTACTTTCTAGGTCATAGTGGCACTAATTTATGCTTAACCAGGCTTAGTTTTGGTATACAGAACAAATGAAGGAAAAAAACCTCATATTTTAAAAATAAAAATAATTTTTGAAATGCAATTCACCAAATTTATTTACTTTGTCGTGGCTTTTTTCAAGTCAAGTTTTTCTATTTTAAATTGCAGAGATATGCCAAAGGAAAGTAATCAAATAAACAAAATCCACTTCATTTTTTTATGCCAGCTGTCACAAATACCAGAGTTTGATAGTCAAAAGGTACCTCTATGCACCCCTGAACCCACTTTTGTCTTTACAGTATTTACTGTGCCAATGTTTAGACTTTATTCCCACCTTAGAAAAACCTTGTCTTTTCCTTTAAGTGTCTTCTTTAAATTTTATTTTTATGCACAAAAAAAATTGTGTGAAGTCAAAGCTTACAGTTTAATGCTGACAAATATATAGGTTCTTCAGTTAAGATAATTACTTCTTTTATGTGGGGAGGTCAACAAAGAAAACCCAGCAACTTACTTCTGCCATGGTAATATAATTGGCATTGGTTTAAATCAAAATAGGTACACATTGAAGTAAAGGAGAGTATTAATGAGTAACTTCTTCCTTTCAAAATTTCAGTAATTATTATTTAACAGTATTCCACCAGATTTCCCCTTCTACAGAAATTCAGATTTTATATATATCTGCATATATATGTATTTCTAAACCAGCTAAGCACAACATGAAGACAAACACAGCTGAATATTGCCAGGATATTATCTTCAATCACCTTGAAGAGCAAGAAAATTTATGCAGAACTTTTTAGCAAACAGCACTGAAGTTTGTGAATTAAGTGGCAAAAAGTCAAAAAACAAACAAACAGAAGTATTAGAAAAACACAAAAATATGTATTAACAATGTTTTATAATGTGTTATTGCTTTGAAAATACAATACAAGTTAAAAGGAAGAGCTAGTATGGCTTGACCTTCAAATCCATGTATGTCAGAAAGTTTTGAAACTGGACCCTGAGCTGAAACTGGACTGAAACTTGGAAATTTCAAGTCCTCTTCAATATAATATATGGAATAATGTTTACTGGATTGTCAGGTATGATGAAGAAACAAAGACTAGAATGTAAAGCCATTGAAAAGTCCTACTATAGAAATACAGGACTGGAAAAATCCACTTGGATCATCAAGACCAGTCTTCTACCTGAAATGATGCAATGAACATGAGAAACAATAAATCCTGCATCCTTTACAAGGCAGGGAACACCTGAACTCTATTGAAAACTAAATTAACTTGTCAGGGAAAAAAAAACCCTAGCAGTTCAAACATGTTAATCTGCAAACAATAATCTTGGGTATCCCCAAACCAAAAATGGAATCAGATTGTATTTCCATTTTTTTCCATTTCTTTATTTCCACACAAGACTGAAATCATTTTATTGAGTATTCTCAGAAGGATAAAGCAGGTCAATTTTAAATTCAAATTCCAGACTCAGAGCAGAATGCCAGGGATATATTTAGAACAATCACATTGTCAGTGAAAGCTTTGGAAGTCTAACTAAGAAACTGAAGGCATGGTGCTGTGATCACAGGGAAAAAAAAGCAGTCTAGGATGCAATGGCTTAAAACCTCACACAGTTATCTGTGGACATATTTTTAGTAACTGTAAGTCACTTAAAACAGTTTTCTTGAGCAACTGTAAATTACATTAATAACTTTCAGGCTTTGTGTTGTTTATTAAATGCAGAGTCCAGGGTTTCAGTTAAATTAATAACTCAGTAAACTTTCTCAGCTCTTAAGTTCAAACACCCAGAAACTTTCTACACATGAATCATCACACTGGATTTACTGACCTCTGAGCTATGTGCATATACCTGTTGCTGCACTAGCCACATTATTCCCTGTGGGATTTCGTTTTCCTATAATCTTATAATTACTAAAAACTACTACATTAGACACTTAACAGATAATTTTCTACAAATATGCATCAGTAAGGCAGCCAAAAGGAACTTTCCATTTCAACAGGTCCTGAGAACAGGCACTGATCCCAATATTTCTAGGACATATATTCAACAGTTAGACCAATATGCAAGTGCCCAACACACAATTTATTATTCTACTTACATTTTAAGGTTTTTAGATTTTCAAAGCATTTGGCCAAAACGTATTTGGCCTTTATCTGTGGGAGGGTCTACATTTCTACTGTTTCCTGTGCTAGACTGAATCTGAAGGTATGGATTTTGATGTACTGAAGTTTATCGTACAGTTTAGTAACATGCTTTAATAACATTGAGAATTGGGCCTGTCCTGGACACTTGTGGCTGACCTGATGAGTCTAGGAATGCATCTCACTCAAATGGCTTCCTCACTTGTTGCTCTCCTTTTCGCTCTCATTTCCACCTAAAGATAGAAAAATCAATTCCTGCGAATGGATAAAAATCCCAAGGAATAAATTGTACTACAGTAACCAGAGTTATGACAAACACGAAAAAGTAAGTTACACCAGAGCACAGGGCACACCATCCTGGTTTCAGCTGGGATGGAGTTAATTGTCTTCTTGGTAGCTGGTACAGTGCTGTTTTGAATTCAGTATGAAAATAATGTTGATATCACACTAATGTGTTGAGTTGCTGAGTGTTGTTTGCCCAAAGTCAAGGACCTTTCAGTGTCTTGTGTTTTGCCAATGATCAGGTGCACAAGAAGCTGGGAGGAGCAGAGTCAGGGCAGCTGACCCAAACTGTCCAGGGGAAATTCCATACTCAGAACAGCATGCTCAGTATGTGAACTGGGGGAGCTGGCCAGGAGCTGCTGATCACTGCTCAAGGTTGGGTTGGACAGTGGTCAGCAGATGGTGAGCAATTGTATTGCACATCACTTGTTTCTCTTGGGATTTATTCCTCTCTTTTCATTACTATTATTATTGCTATTTTTATTATTAGAATCATTATTATGTTTTGAATTGTTTCAATTATTAGACAGTTCTTATCTAAATGCATGAGTTTTACTGTTTTTTCCTGTTTCTCCTCCCTAGCAGGGCAGGGCAGGGAAGTGAGCAAGTGTCTATGTGGTACTTAGTTGCCAGCTGGGGTTAAGCCATGACATATACATATACTCAGAAAAATGTCTTCATCCATCAACATTTCTCACTTATTACTGAAATGCCACTGACCCACTTACAGAAAGCTATTTGAAGTACTTGCATTACCTTGAAGCAGCCAGGCACTTTTCATTCCATTAACACTTAAGACAGGTGTTAAGAAAATCCACAGGACTTAAGTTTTTTTTAAAACTGATCACAGAGGTGAGGAACATTGAGAAGTCTAAAACCTCTGACTCCAGATTCAAAGATTTTTCTTTTTTTTTACCCTGGTAAGAACTGTCCTGGTACTTAGAGGTCTTTTAAAAGAAGAGAACTAGAATACTAAATTTGTGCTGTTATGAAGTACCAACAGAATGACAACAATAATTACTCTGTAATTATTTTAATGTCACTCCTTAGGCAACAGAAAGGATTGCAGTGCTAGACAGTCAAAGATGAAATAGCTTTAGTTAGCTCCTACACAAAAGTAGGTCTCATTATGTAAATCTTCCTCCTATCTTTGACAGAAATACAGGTATAGGTTTCTAGGTTAGTACTACACAATATTCCAACTCAAACATCAACACCACATAGAACATAAAATGAATAGATTATTGATTAGATGATGAAAAAGTACTTTTTTGAAATGAATCAGTATATGTTCTTTATCCATATTAACTGAATTTACTTTTACCTTCTGTTTCTGCAACTGACCATTTTCCAATTCCTTCTACACTACAGAGTAACTGAAAGATTAGCCTTGTACAAGAAAAAGCAAATATAAAAAAACCCACAAGAAAACAAGACACAAAGCTATATAATGTTTTAATTTTTACAATCGTGCTACTTAATATTCACAGGTAGCTTATGCTTTTTGATATCAACATTAAGAAAAACAGTAATTACCTCTGATACACTTTTTTCTTTTTCTTTTTTTTTTTTTTTTTTTTAAGAGGAACAAGACCATGAAAGTAGCATAGCTGTGACAGCTTTGAGCTCTGGGCCACTACTGCTATTAAACAGACAGGCTTTATTTTACAAACTCAGAAAAAGTGCTGTTCATTCAGTTGCCAAGCAGGCAAAATCCTCCTGCTGGCCTTCAGTTCACACACCACATCTCACCGTTTCTTCCTGCATCTTCTCACCCCCAATAACATCACTCCCCCTGAGCTTGGACTGTCTTTGAGGTGGGACTGTGTTAAGCTGGGACTCATGTACCTTATCACATTTACAGCTGTGTGCTACTATTTCTCAAAGTGAAGGGGGCTAATTTCCTAAGTCTGTAACATCAAAGTTCGGTGTTATCAAAAAGGACTAAATGTAGTCCTTGATTACAGAGTGAAGAAGTGAGAAAGAGGAGAAGTGATTCTGTCTTTTTACATCACGTTTTTGAGTTACGCCTATTCCTCCTGCTATTGCATTCAGTAGAAGTACTCCTAAATGAGTTAAAATTGTCATTAAAAAGCTTGGATAGAAAAACCCCTCAGGCTGCAATACAAAGGTGCATACAAGGATTACACCTGAACCTATCCACTGTCCATGCCCCAGGAGCCAGTGAAGAAATGAAGGTTCTTATAATATTGTTTATTTGTCAGTATATTGAAATCACTAATCATGTATATATTTTGTATGTTTCATGAAGATACTAAAGTAATATTTAGAAACAACTGATTCATCAGCAAGCATTGACATGGGCATCTATGAGGTGACAAAACTTAAGGTTTTAAAAATAGCAACTTTCAAAGTAGCAACAGTGTAAACTACATTATAACACTTGTTGTAATGGTGCAGTAGGAATCAAATATTTTGTGGAAAGAGTGTTCACCAAATTGCATTCTTGTTATATAAATTTAATGCCAGGCTAATATTCTGTCTAGTAGAAATCATTAGACATCAGGAAAGGAGCAGCTGTGCTTTTTAAGTAGAGACTTTTCTCTTTGGATTACATCTGTATCTGTTTACACATCTTACATTTTTATAGTCTACAGAGCAAAGAACTAGAATGAATATTAGAACTTCTTATTCTTATTTCTTACTGACTACCAGGTGCTTATAGAGCAGGTGGATTCTTAGATTATTTATTTAATTTTGAATTTTTAATGTTCTCCCTTTTAAAAACTGGTATAACACTTTTACTAACTAAACAAATAAAAGCACCCAAGGAACAAAAATACAAGAATGATAGTCAGTGAGGCTTTACCCAGAAATGAATCATCAGCTTTGTGAATCTTCTATTTGTAGAAATCCATATAGGTATGGGCATTTGGAGCAACATACAAAATAAGAAGTCACATGCAGATGTATTATCCCCACCTCTTTCTTCCAGAGATACTTTACAGCTGTTGTTAGATTAGGATTGCTTGCAGTGTAGTGGTCAGACAGTGTAGAATCACCATGTGTAACTGTTGAATTTAGAACAATCTGACAACCTTCTTAACACCTCACTCCATTCAAAATAGCCATTGGAATAATGATTTTAAAGCAACAAACTGTAATATACATTTAGTTAGTTACATTTTGATGACAGTTTCAGTTATTCTCTGCTCACACTTTGGAATGATGACCTATAACCTCTTCTTTAGAGTAGTCGTGCTTGCCACAGAAAGGGAAGACTTACTTTACTTAATAATAGTCATCTAGAAGTTAGGCATCTCAGACCAATCTGGCTTAAAATCTAACAAAGTGCATATCTCAATCTATCACAAGCAGCTAATAATCAATATCCTTCAGGCAGGATTCCCTAATTTTAACCACCTATGTCTATGTTACCTGTGTTGCTTACACTAGACAATCTCTTTCCATTGTAAATGAAAAGGCATGAGTATCTCCAAACAGCACTTCATCCTGCATGTTTTCATGGTGGAAAGAATGCCTTTCAGATGTGCCCACCAAATTTTAATTAGGATTTTAAACAGATAAATAGCACATAAAAACTTTATACATCTCTTAATAAGGCAGTTATGACATGTTTTCCAGTTCCTTTACTTATCTTGATGCAATGCAAAGCAGCAAAATAAGAAAGCAGATGTGCCTTATGGTGCAAGTCTTTCTAAAATATGTTAGAAGGCAATTTACTCTGATTGCAGATGAGCATTGAATGCAGTTTACCTTTGACTGTAGCTCTGTTCAGTTGTAAGAGAAAGTAAATTCAAAACATATTAATATTCTTTAGCCCCTCAGCTCTTGTTCTTTTTTTACCAAAGGTCTTCTAACAAGCCTTACTAATATCATTCCTTGACCTTGACAATGGAAAAAGTGTTTTTCAGAGTTCAAGAGTTTTGCCAATCAGCTACTGTCATTTTGTTTTCTACACCAAGTTGCCTTTAGCTAAACCTATATCCCACTGTAGTCCTGAGACCTTAATTGTTGGACTACTTCTGGCTGCAGCTCATCTAGTTAATTTTTCCATTGCACTTAAACAAGGTATGGTTTGGGGTTTGGTGTTTTTTTTGTTGTTGTTGTTGGGGTTTTTTATTTGGTGGGTTTTTTTTGGTTTTTTTTGGTTTTTGTTTTTTGGGTTTTTTTTGTTTTGTTTTTGTTTTTTTTGTTGTTTTTGTTTTTGTTTTTTTTGTTTTTGTTGTTGCTGCTGCTGTTTTGGTTTGTAGTTCTTGGGCTTTTCTGATGGGTTTTTTTGTTTTTTTTTTTCTTTTTGTTTTGCATAGGAATTGCTTTTGACTGGTGCTTTAAGGTGCTGTGTCAGCTGATCCCTTAACTTGTCCTCGTTTTAGGAAGCTCTGCAATGAGTTTTATTCGCTTCTAAAATTTATTGTTTTGTTTTCGCTAGATCTTTTCTACCTCGTGAATTTCCAGAGTTTAACTTCTTCTATGTTTTGAGAAAAATAGAAAAGCTGGTATTTAATTTATTGTTGTCCGAATCTGAACCTTGGCTTCCATGTTTATAGGAGCCTTTTGGCCATCTAGTCCCATGCAATTTTTAGATATATGCATAGATAAGGTGAGCCCTCTCATGGAGTCAATTTTCCCCTAATATTAAAGAAGCGGGTCGGAATAGCTCTTAAAAATTCAAGGCCTTCTAAACTAATTTTTTTAATTTTTAATCTGTGTAAAATTTATGATGAAGCTGCCAAGGCTACCTGGCTTTGCAGAAGTGAAATGAGTGAAAATTTAAGTTTAAGAAATTTGCTTTTATTTGAATAAAAATAACTGAATTATGGGCATGCTGGTAAATTATCTAGCAGAAGGGCAGTAGTTGTTATTTTAAAATCTTACTCAATGGCTAGTAAGAAAATGAAAGCTGTATCTTTATGAAGTTGGAATGTCTTGGATGCTTAATGCTTTGTATTTGAAAGGAGCCAAGTTCGAAGTTAAGTTATATTAGTAACTTAGCTGTGGTGAATTGGTAATAAAAGTAAATTCCGCTTAAATGAGTGTAGCTAATAGCAGATAATCTAATGTTTTAGATATGCCATAGAAGTTAGTGTGTTTGGTAGTTCAGGAAGTCTAAAAGGTATGAAAAAGAGAGAAACATATTTCTCTAAAGAAATATGTTTCTCCATAATTTCTTTATTAACATGAAGTTCTGCTTTCTGCTAGGGCATTTTTGAGGTAAACAAGCAATCAGGCTGGATCTTTCATTCTAGTAGTTAAATAAATTTAAGATTGCTTTTTGATTTTTACTGAATGAAACCTGTAACATACTCTAAGAATACTGAGGTGAGTAGTCCAGAATGAATGCAGCAATGAAACAAATATTGACTGAGTTGTAGCTAGCCAATGTCTGAACTGACAGCCAAAATTTTAGAACTTTAAACAAGGGCCCTGGAAAGAAGTGATCAGCCATCACTACACTCCGGGAAGGTAGCCTCATCAGAAAAACAAATTTTTACTCTTTATGTTCTTATTTGACTTCCTTTCTGCTATACTAATAGCACATAGGGCAATCTAAACTGTGGGACATGGGCATATGTCCCAATGTCTGAGTCCAGCTACAAACTCCAGCTGCATTCCAGCTTCATATCAGGTAGAGAGCAAACATTCATCCCTTTCCCCTTCTTGTTTATGAAAGCATAGGGAACAGGAGGTGACTTATTTGTGTATCAACCACCCAGACAGTGCTCACAAATTCTGACATGCAGGAATTCTTTTAGAAAATATGAAAACATGCCTTGCAATTTATCAGGCAATAACAAGAACCAAGGGCACACCATAAGAAATTATGATTAAGAACAGACAGAGAAATGGATCAGTAAAATGTTAAGAATACTAGCAAATTAAAGAGAGAGCAGCCAGTCACTCTCATAAAATTAACCAGAGAAATATAGTTGCAAACGTGATTTACTCATCTTCTTTGGGCAAATCTGAAAGCAATTATGTTTAAAAAAAACCCTTGACATCCTAATTAAGGTACTCCTTTTAAGATTGATGGTGATAACAAGAATGGAAAACTCTTAGGACTGTCGAACTTGAAACTATGCTTCATCTGAATTATTTGGTTTACTTATGTGGAAGAAATAAAGGTATTTCTGCTTTTCCCAACTCTGCTTTCTGCTCTGCAGATTGCAGTTCATTCTGTAAGAGTCAGCAGTAGTTTAACCAGCCAGCGTGTTGAAACAATTTTAGAGTCCAAATATTTCCAAACTAATTTTAGGAAAAAGACCAAAGATCTAGTCTTGGGAATGTAATTGCCTTGACTCTTAGCTTTCACTGAGTGACTCAGCTGCAAAGGTGGGCTAGCCTTTGCCATCTGGAGGTGCTATGGAGAGTACTTGAGTCTTCTGTCTTCTTCCATGTCTTTAAACAGAAGCCATGATGGCATAAATTGCAAGCCTGGTAATAGATACAAAAAATTCATAGACTTTTATGGTGTCATTCAAGCTACAGGACCTTAGCTTGGTTTCAACACTAGCAAGATAAAATCTTTGTCTGATAAGAAAGGCCTTTCAATTAGTATCACAACAAAAGTCATCTTGCTGGAATATTTCCTATGAAAGAAGACTTCTCTTTCCAATTACAGTTTGAGTTGATGAGGAAATCTGCATGATGAATCTGTTCTTCAAAACCAGTGATATACATGGGGAATAATTCCAACTTAAACATGCAAGAAGTTGCATTTCTTGCAACTTTATCCGGCTTTTCACACTTTAAATATCTATATCATCTATATCTATATCTCTATGTCTATCATCTATATTTATCTATATACCTTTGTATACATCACTTTACATAAATTTTCATAAATTTACATAAATTCATAAGCAATATCTGGAAACTCTGAAAGAGTCAACAGATAACTCAACATATATCAGAGAGAGGGAAGCTGAAGTGTGGGTGAGTGGCTGGCACTGAGATAACTATGCTTCTTCAGGCAAGGTGATTTTTGCTGCAATTCTTATCTGAAAGATGATGGAAGACTGTGATAAGAGGACTTAATATTGTGACTGGGTCTATGAGCCTTATTCTGTGCAGGTTGCTTCATAGTTGAGAGAAAACTGCAATTTGCCAATGAGGATACAGAATGGACTGCTTTAATGGCTTTGGGTCAGTTAAAAACTGAAAAGAGACTAATTGTACACTAATGATCTCATGATGGTCCTTTGTGGAGAACGCCTTTGTCTAGTCCCAGGCAAGTTTAACATAGAGTTTCTGAGACTGCTGGGTCTGTGTGGAAATAGCACCTCAGCTACAGTTATGATGGGATTTAATAGTCCAAAAGCAGTTTACTCAAGATCTTTTTTCCATTTAGCAGGCTTAAAATGTCAATATGATAATTTTCCCACAGCCCAAATTATGCAACAATTGTCCAGGAATGCAAGGAAGGGGAAACCACTGACTTCTCACTCCATATACCCACAGAACCTAAGGTTGAATTTGGTCATGTGGATGTGTGTGCTATGTCTACATTGCCTGCTGAGTCAGGAAGCTCAGTGCAAGCCATGCCTCTTGCAACTGCTGCAAGCCAGCTCCTTCCTGGCTTGGCAATTATCTGCAGTGCTCTTTAACCCAGACAAACAGCTCAGCTCAGGGATAAAGTTCAAACTATCCCTCTGGACTTTTAAAATCTATCCGTATCTTAAGGGACATCCTGCTGAAAGACTTGAAAAGTAACTAACTAACCTCTTAGTAAAAGAATTAATATTACACACTTGTTGCTTCTTTGACTGACCTTGATGGTTTCAGGAAAGCAATAAAGAAGAAAGACTGAATTAGAGCTTTAGAAACCTTTGAAAAGCTGTCCTGTCCACAGCGACATAGAAGTTTCCAAAGGAGTTTGTCTTACAGGCAGTCACTGCAGAGATAGGAACAGAACATTATCCCAGAAGGTTAATGGAGAAGGGCACCTGATCTATTTGTGAATCAGCGGCTGCTCCCACGGGAGAATACTTGCTGAAGGAGTGTTTAGATACTAAGTGAGAAAAAAATTGGTAAAATATTTTTACTGAAGATGTAAACTCTTGTCCAAAATAACCACTCCTTTTCCTGAAATTAACAAGTCCAATTAGGACATTAATAACCAGATTAATAGGCAGTATTAGGAAGGCTCCTGGAAGCATACCAAGTATTGAGTGTACAACTACACGTTCAGTTAGAGAGAGCTGTCAGACTCTATGGGCATTTCAAACAGGAGGGCAGGGAGTGCTTTGGGCTCTACATGTAATGTTAAGAGCAAAGAGACTACAGAAAACTGCTAAAAATAGTGTTGTTTTGCAATGTGCTTATTCTGTGTGCCCCACTTGGAAGGCATAAGTAACACCAGATATCTGGGAGCCAGCTGGGAGCAAATAGCTATTTCTTCATAAGAACGTAAATGGGAAACAACAGGAAGGCTGATGTCAATGTCTGTGACAGTAACACCTTTCGAGTCCAGTCACTGTGGTTTAGTTCAGCCTCAGCTCTGTTCAGAACCTGAACCTAAACTCAGGTATTTAATTTAGAGGGTATGTTAAGATTGAGTTGAAGCATGGTAGACAGCTTTTCTTTCTGTAGCGAGGAGTCAGATGTTGACTCTGTACTTCTGATTTGGTCTAAACTCCAGAAATCAAATAACATAAGTTAATAGATTGTAATAATTTTTTTTTTAAAGTCTGTCCTACAATAAAAAGGACATTAGAAATATCCTACAAGTTTCCTTTTTTCATTAGGAGATTAACTTATTTAGGACAAGTTTTCAGGGTGGTAGATTCTTTGGAGTTTGTCCTTTTCCCATTTCCCTTTGGGATTCATTAATTCACTGCTGCTGAGTGTATCTTCCTCATGACTAGATTCCTGGGTAGTACCTCCAAGAAAGACAAATAAATAACTGTTGCCACTTCTTTTTTTGAAGAACAGGTCATATTTTTTGCATTTCTCTACAACTTTGTTTCCTGAGAGAGCTGTTAGGTAGATTTCATGTTCTATTATGCCTACTATATTTCTTCTTGCAAAAGTGACATCCCTTAGCCACAGAAAAATCTCAACTTTTGCTCTTAAAAGATGACTGGGAAGAGATTGTTATGCTGAAAATTGCATTAGATTTAAAACTAGTGAATATGATGGTATAAATTTCATGGGGTCGTTCAATGTAGTTCACTCTGGCTCATTATTCAGTTTCTATTCAGAATAAATGCAATTAAATTTTTATGTTATCTTGAGAATAAATCAAATGCAAACCTGAATGTTTTCAAGGTGAAATGAGCCTAGGTGAATATAGATTTCAGTGTAATTTTAATTTGCTGTGTTTGTACATGCATGTGCCAGTTGTCTTTCCTGTTGCAGAGTTTAGGGAAGTGTTTGCCTTGGAAAGAAGAGACATTCAGCCACCATCTGGAAAAAAGCTGTGAGAAAGCACCTTCTCCACAAAAATTTAAAAATTTGGAAACAGGAGGTCAACTGATTCCAAAAACCACATCAAGAACTCTCACTTAAATAGAAAAGAAAAGCAAGTGAAAATTTTGTATGAGAGAGGACTGCAGAATGAGATGTAGAGATATCTGTCCAGAATAATGGGTTTTAAGCCATGACACACAGACTTCTGGGGACTGTAAATTCCTTTTAAATAATAAAATCCCAAAGGTAATTAAGAAATGCAGAGTGATTATTTCCCAGTGAGCTTTCATTGTTCTATATGCAACTGGAAAATGGCTAATCTTCCAAAAGTAGAAAAGGTTGAAAATGACATCTCTAGTACTCTAGCTCACCATTGTGGGAACATTTGAACTGATCCTGTCTTTGGAGTAGCTGTATTCAGTTACAAGGTCATCCTTTGACTGTGAAACACTTTTATGAACCAGAATGCTCTGAGTTTGTTCCAGGTAGGACTGCTGGTTTTAAAATAGAATTAAGGAAAAGAAAAGAGAAAAGAGAAGGATTAAAATAAAATCTGAAATGTTTCTAACATTAACTCTTCACTAAATACTTTTGGAGCCTTTATAAGATTTTGTAAACTTTGAGAAAACATAAACAGTAACTTATATATGTTCTTGTACATTTGTGATGAAAAAAAGAGGGCCTCAGTGATCTTGCCACAGTACTTAAATGTTAGGACAGTCACAGTCTCTGTGTTGTGTTGCCTGCACATCAAATATATCTGTTCATCAAGGGGCCAGCCCTTAGCAATGCAGATTCGAGGTGGTTAGTGCCATTTTCCCTTGGCTTCCCATCCTTCTATGTAGGTGAACAGTATGGGCCAAGTTATTGTTTAAATAGATTTATTTAAATGCTGTTAACAGCAGTATTAAATACTCATCTGTTAGTGACCAGGCCAAATACATAATATATGTTTTGTGGCTGCTCTTATGGTTTCCTTTATCATCTTATCCACTTGCAGTAAAATGTAGTTAGCAGACTGAAAGCTTACAGAGCAGCAGAGAGTACCTGAGAAAGCTTTTACTTGAAAGTAGGCACTAGCAGTCTTTTCCATAGAGAACTCTGCTGGGATCACGTTTTTCTTTCATAGAATAACCTAATGATTAGCACAGTTGCCAAGGAAATGAGAGACCCATATCCCATTACCGCCTCTTGCTGAAAGAGCTGTAAACCAAAACTTCCTGGGAGAATATACCAAAAGACCGGATATTTGGATAGCCATCAAATCTATATTTTTTTCTCTAACTTCTTTTTTCTCAAGAGCCACATGAAAATAGCTGAAGGATATTTAATTTTGGAGCCTAAGGTGTAAGGTACCCTCTGGTATTGCAGAATACCACAGTTCAAGTCATAGGATATTTTCTGTATTTTTTTAAATGAGTGTTTCACTGAAACTGCATGTCTTGCAACAGAAATGCCATTTTGTGGATTTTTTTCCCTAGGATATATTAAACCTACTGAAACAGTTTAGTTAACTAAAAATTTATTCTTTAAGTTTTGCATATAGGGCTTGAGCCTCAAAATCCCATGATGTTTCATTTCCCTTGCTGTGATAGTCTCTTGATTTCTTCCTCTTTGTCTCTTGTCTTGGATAAAAACTGAGGACAACTTTGGTGGATCTGTTGACTTGGGAAGTCAACTCCCATTCTGAGAGTTCCAAAAGCTCTGGGCTTCCTCATATAAAATTCACTACTGTAGTGAAGAGTTACATAATGTCACAAAATATCGCAGCCTTTTCAACCTTTGCCTTGATTATGAAGGCGTAGACTGTGTCCAGAACTCCCTAACTTGGGTCCAAAATAGGTAAGAGACTGGGTGAGTAGTATCTATGCTATAGTACTTGCTAAGAGTTAGGAAGAAAATTGTCTAGTAACTAGAAAAGACAACACTGATGATGCTGCAATATTAGCAGTTTACAATAACGTTTTCAGAGTGTTTTCATAATCCAAATAATTACGAACAATGAGAGTGGAGTGTTTGTTACAAACTTTACTTAATTGCAGTCCAATTCTATTCGCAGACACATTATGCCCTAGACTTTAGTGAGTTTTAATGACACAGAACATTTAAAGACTGCAGTGAGTGTATTCGAGAAAATTCCGTTAAGGAGTGCAGCTTTTGAGAAGGCTTTTTCCTTTCCATAGTTTCAAGAGCACAAAATGTAAACTTGTTCATAGGTAAAATGGCAGATCTTTGCCCTTTTGGAGGATAGTAGTGGAATCAAGAAAATGGCTGTCTTTGCTAAAATAATTGTTGTGTCTTTCTCATCCAGTACAAAAGAACACAAAAATTCCTAAAGAATAGGTTCTTCAGTTAATTCATTGGGAGATATTTTTCTCTCCATCTGTTTAAAGAAGAAACTAAACATATGAAGGAGAAAGAAAAAGGTATCATCTGGAGTATTTAGGTATTTTAATAATGCACGAGATTTCACTGAATTTTAGCACCCTGGAAAGTTTCAACAATCTGCTGTTCCCTTGTTAACATAATGAGGAACAGGGAAAGCATTGGGTGCTATATTTCTTAGGGTACCCATTTGGAATCATTTTTTTTGTCTGCAAAAAAACCCTGCCTGCATTTCCTTTCCTCACAGAAACTGCTAAGCTCAGAGCAAGCATTGCTATGGTGATAACGTATTGACTTTTTCTCACAGAGCAAAGAAATTGAATCCCTCCTATATCTGAAAAAGATGCATTTTTTTACTGCTTACCTGTGACTGGTGCCTTCAGTCCCTGCCAGAAAAGGATTCCAGAAACAGTTATAGTTATATTTTTGTTTTCAACCAAGAAAAGTTACATCAGAAGCACACAAAACAGTATTACTAATAATTTTCAATATTAAGGCCAAGAATAGCTGTGAATAATGAAGTGGTAGAAAATACCACTTAATTTTTCAGTTTCCACTGTGAGTCATTGTTCAGAAATAATAATAATAATAAAGAGGATAAATCAGTTTATGATACAGATAATTAATTTTGAACTCAGGAGAAAATTACTTTAAAAAAGACGAATGTAGCAGGGAAGAGGCATCCATTGTGTAAATTGGAACTCAGCTGCCTTCCACCTTCCTCATCAGGCCTGTTTCCATCTCACATCAAAGTAATGAAAAACTGCTATGACACAGAGAGGACTAGGATATGTGTGTTTGCCACAAATATGTTCTTGGCAGCTGTGTAGCAATAATTTTTGGGCTTTTTTTTATTATTTCTCATCTTTGCCAAAGCCAGAGAGGCACTTTTGTGCTATGTAGGAAAGGGGATGTGCAAATTGTCATCTCAGTGGCTATTGAGATTGGTGTTTCTGCTCTTGAACTTTCCCACAGTAAACCTACATCTGAAAATTGCTTACTATAAAGGAAGAGCACCCTGCAAAAACAAGGAGAAAGAAGAAGAGGAGAAGAAGAAGAGAAGAGAAGAAGAGAAGAGAAGAGAAGAGAAGAGAAGAGAAGAGAAGAGAAGAGAAGAGAAGGCAAAGTTTTTAAAAATTTAACTATTTTAATCTTTTTAAATTGCCTCAGAAACATATCTACGTGTAGATTTTCTGGTCTTACACGAAACAATTTGCCAATTTGCTGTTTGTTGAATTGTGAGAGGAAAGACGTATTCCTTGGTCCTGCTAATTTCTAGTAAAGTGATACTAGTGGTCTTCTTGGTGTTATCAAAGACAGATAAAATATGATAGTGTATAGTTGGAAAGACTGTTTAGAATTAAAGTTTCACATTTTTCACAGCATTCTAACTATTCAGACAATTTTGAAAATTCTAGATAGGTTATCCATATGGTTATGGAGGATATGGACCCACGATATTTCAAAAATGCAGAAAATCCTTCAGACGGCAACTCTATATCAAGTTTCTCTCACCTGCAAATGAGGGAGAATAGATAAAAAGTGGTGATCTTATATCAGTCTATTTCAATATAATGTAAAATATGATTCAGACTATTTCTCATATGATTTCCTTTGAAACTCTATGAGAGTAGAAGGTTGGAGGAATAAACCACTATAGAGTTTGCTTCTACATCTTAAATTTAAAAAATTCTAAAGAACGTTTTATTGAAAATTAAGATCTATTTTTATATCATTTTGGTTTTCATCTGATAGTACATTTGGAAATTAATTATTTAGAAGTAAACATGAAAGTATCAATATCTGAATTTTACATGACCTCATTAAAATACAGTGTAGATTATACTTTCTAGTAATTTTCAAAGCACTGTTATTTCTTCATAAGTACTCATGAAACAATTTCTAAGCACAGCGAAAACTTAATTCCCCAAATTTAATATTTGAGGCAGAGAAGAATTCAATGAAAAGCTACTTAGCAGTAGCCATAATCATGGAAGAATCAAATTAGCAAATGTAAGAGAAATCAACCTTTTTTATTTATCAGTATATGTTCTATTTTAATGTAAGCATTTTAAAATGCATTGTCAAACACATCTATAAGAAGGGCCAAAGGGAAGACCTAGGAAACTTCACACTTATTAGTATTACTTCAGTTTTGGGGAAAATAATGGAATTAGTCCTCCTAGAAATTACTACCCTCCAGATGAAGCAGCTGATTGGGAAAAATCAGCACACATTTACCAAAGGTGAATCACGCCAGAGTAATCTGAACACCTTCTACAACAACATAACATTTTCTGTCAGCATAGGGAGAGCACTGGATATTGTTTGCCTGGACTTCAACAAAGCATTTGACACTGCTTCCCACAGTTTTCTCCTAGGCAAACTAGCAAGATACAGATTGATGTGTGATCTGTGAGATGTGTAGCAAAGTGGCTGACAGGCTGCACTCAGAGGGTGGTGATCAATGCTTTTTATCCAGGCTGGCAGTCTGTTACCAGCAGGGTCCCTTAGGGATCAATGTTGGGCTCCAGGCTGGTAAACATCTTCATAAATTATCTGGATGAAAGGATTGAAAACATGCTCACCAAATTTGCTGATGATGCCAAACTGGATGGTGAGGTGGACTTGTCAGAAGGGAGAGCCCATTGTCAGAGACAGACAGGCTGGAAGAGTGGGCCGGCAAGAACTGTATGAAATCTAACAGAGGCAAGTGCAAGGTCCTGCACCTGGGATGACATAACCAAAAAACCCAGTGCAGGCTGAGATCTGTGTGCCTGGGAGCAACCTTTCTGTGAGAGACCTGGGGATCCTGATGGACAACAATACGAACATGAGTCAAGCTGCAAATCAAGCCCTGGGCTGCATCCATGAGGGCTTTACTAGCAGAGATAAAGATGTGGTCACCCACTGTATTCAGCATGTATTAGGCCACACTCAGAGTACTGTGTCCAGATCTGGTACTCACCATTCAAGAAAGATGCAGACAGGATGGAGAGGGTCCAAGGAAGGGCCAGGAAGATGATTGAAAGGCTGGAGAGCCTGTCCTGTTGGGAAAGATTGAAGGAATTACATCCTTTCACCCTGGAGAACACATAGGAGGGACCTCATCATGGTTTTCCAGTACCTAAAGAGCAGCTACAAAGAACAGAGTCTCTCTTTTTACTAGGAGCCACAGGGAGAAGACCAGGGGCAATGGGTACAAGTTACACCAGGAGAGGTTTCATCTTGGCATAAGGAAGAAATGTTTCTGATGAGACCAGTCAGTCACTGGAAAAATCTCTGCAGGGATGCAGTAGAGTCCTCATCTTAAGAGGTTTTTTTCAAGATGTAATGAGACAGGATTCCAGACAATATCATCTAGGCTCCCTTTCCCATGAAAGGCTGGATCAGGTAATATTTCATGTTCCCCTCCTGAAGATTGTGACAGCCTGCTTATTTAGTTGTCTTGTACCAACATCAAGTCAAATTATTTCCAGGTATCTTGTAACTGATAGTATTTTTCTGTGAAAAATTGAAATGCTGTTTTAATTAAATGGTCAAATGAACATCTGAAGTAGTCAGCTGCAAAGTGAGGATTATAAGTTCCTTCCTTCCTTTGTTTTGTTTTGCACTGAACATTTAAAATGTATATTTAACAAATGCAGACACTCTGGAGTTTAGAATAAGTGTTTAACATGAGATGCAAAACTAACTGAAACAGCTACTAAAATACTTTTTGCAACCTAGTTTGGGGAAGAAATAGAATATTTCCACATTTTATGGCAAGGCAGACATATATAATGAATCTAATATAACAAGTGAATTATTTTTATTAGCTCATCTGTAGTAATTCCGTGTCACAAAATTTTTCATCAAGGACACTGAATCTTATCATTCTGATCATGATGGATGCCATAAATCATGAAATCTCACTGAACTCAATATATTAGAAACCTGAATTTCTCCTGAGAGAAAGGCATTGCTTGGTAATATGAGCTTTTTATTATGAATCAGAAATGTCTTTATTTTGCCTTACTGGACTTCAGTGCTTTCCACTTAGTCGGTGTGGGATCTATCATGAATAAAAAATGGAGCATTTGTCAACAATGCTTTTCATTTTAAATTGTAGTGGTATGTAATAGTAGGATCACTATGTCCTATATTGGTCACCGTGTTCTAAAACTTAGGTGAACTGGAAAGTGCTCAGAGGAAATCAAAAGAATAAGAGGATTAAAAAAGTTTAACTATGAGGAAAGGTTGAAGAGAACAGATACCCCTGTGAATCCACTGTTGTTATCTTTGAATGTTCATGGTGATTGAAGGAGGTCCCTGATGACTGGGAAAAAGCAGATGTTACATGCTTTTCAAAGAGGGCAGGAAGAATGATAAAGTGAACAATAGGTCACTCAGTCTCTCTTCATTCTCTCAGAGGATTACGGAGAAAGACCTCACGGAAATTGTTTTCAAGCATGTGAAGGACAAGAATGTGTTCGGGAACAGACAGCATGGATTTACCAAGGCCAAAGTATGCTTGACTGATTGCCTTCTTAGATGCTAGTGACTGTACTGGCTGGAGGGAGTGGTGTATGTCATTTGCCTTGGAACAAGCAAGGCCTTGGGCAATAGTCTCCCATACCAAACATGTAGCATAGAAGAGGAGATGCAGACTGGATGGAACACAAACTGGATGAAAAACTGTCTGAAGCTCCAGGCTTTATGGTAGTGGTCAAAAAATTGAAATCTAACTGGCAGTGATATTCCTCAGCGTTGTCATTTAACCCCAGCTGGCAGCTCAGTGCCACGCAGCTGCTCACTCACTCCCCCTGTGCTGGGATTCTGTAGAGAACTGGAAGGGTAGAAGTGAGAAAACTAATCGATTGAGATAAAGACAGTTAAATAGACAAAGGAAAAACTGCACATGCAAGCAAAGCACAACAAGGAATTCATTCACCACCTCCCGTGGGCAGGCAGGCATTCAGCCATCCCCCAGAAAGAAGGGCCCCAATATGCATTATGGTGACTTGGGGAGACAAACACAATTATGCCAAACATCCCCCCTTCCTTCTCCTTCCTCCAGCTTTATATGCTGACCATGACACCACATGGTGTGGGGTATCCCTTTGGTCAGCTGGGATCAGCTGTCCCAGCTGTGTCCTCTCCCGACTTCTTGTACACCCCCAGCCTCCTCACTGGTGGTGTGGAGCAGAAAAAACCTTGACACACTGCAAGTTCTGCTCAGCAGGAATTAAAATATCCCTGTGCTATCAACACTGTTTCTGTCAGAAATGCAAAACATGAGCCCAAATAGGCTACAACAAAGAAGATCACCCCAGTCAAAACCAGCACAATCAGGGGCCAATATTGGGATGATTCTGCTTAATACCTTCAGGAGACAAACCTCATGGAGTTTTGCAAAAGCAAAGGCAAAGTCCTGCATCTGAGACAGAACAAATGCATGCAGCAATACACACTGCTGAGGTAGCAAGACCTTGGGGTGTTGGTGGCCAAAAAATTGTATGTGAATCACCACATTAGAGGGTAACTAGCAGGTCAAAGCTGTCAAATAAAGTATTTATTCTCCTTTACCTGGCATTTTGAAGGCTATATCTGGTATATTGTGTTCAGCTTTGCATGCCCCAGTACTAAAGTTAGTCCAGCAAAGTGTCATTAAGAGAATTGAGTGACTGGAGCATGTATTGTATGAGATGGAGTGAACTGGATTTACTTCATCTGAAGAAGAGAAAGTAAAAAGGGGGTTGAATTTCTGTCTTCAGTGATCCAAAAATCCTTTGTAAAGCCAGACTCTTGTAGGAGGTGAACAGCAAAAAGACAAGAGGTATTTAATTGCTACGGGTTGCAATAAAGAAAATTATAACTGAATATGAGGGACAAAATTTCAGTGAAAATTGTTAGGCATTTCAATAGATTGCCAAGAAATGTAATGAAATTTCCATCCTTGGAAGTTTCCCTGAACAACCCAATATACTTTTCCATTCTGTTCACACTGTTGTTAGTGCTTCTAGAAAGACAAATTGGTCAACATGTTTTTGGTTAAAAAAATAAGATCTGATTTTCCCTAGGAGCACAAGAAAGATCTTTGAGGTACTTTCCAGAACTTCACTTCTGTGAATCATTTAAGGCTAGCCCTACAAAGCATAAATTATGTTTCGCAGCAGGTAGACGTTGGGTTCCTTGATATATATTAAAACTTATGCCTGCAAATAAGACATAAGGAATAAAGCTTTGTCTGGAGCTCTGGAGTATTCAGGCACCTAAGAACTGAAGTCACAAAAACCAGTGTGTGGATAAGTCACAAAAACCAGTGTGTGGATGCACACTGTGAAATATAAATAAACATAAATGTATACATGCATGACAGATAAATCCCTTTTTAAGTTCAAGGAATTTATTCAGCCTTGTCTGAACTTGTGATATGTTGTTTCTGCCCATAGCAGGGGCCTATTGCAGAGTTGCGTGCTTATGTAAATATTACAGAGCATAGGTAGAAACTAGACCTTGAGGTGTTCTGTCTTGGCCTTTTTTTTTCTTTTTTTTTTCTTTTGAATCGGCTATTCAAATGTTAGTATACTCAGCAAGGTTAGACACGACATTGTGAGAATTAAGCCAAGTCAGCATTTCTAAAGTTCTTTGAAGGTAAAATACAATATAAAGCACTAATTATCAGTACTAATTAGCATCCCACCAAACATGACTCACTGACTGGTTTTTCAAGTCTTTGAAAGGTTGTCAGCAATCTTCTAGAAAGCTTGAAAACCTTTTTCTCACAGACAGAAAGTGAGAGCTGGAAAGCATTGATGTAAAGACAGTGAACAGCTCTGGGCTTATCTGACTCCAATCAGAGTAAATTCACTGTCAGGTGAATCAGAGGCTGAGCTTTAATTTGGGACCACTCTCCAAGCCGTGTAGGTAATCATTAAACAAATGTATGGGGTCAGGCTTATAACTCATACAATTCTATGAAATTAAATATTCTCTTTTCCAGGATTCCAGTGAATCTGCTCAGTAGATACAATTGGCTCCCTGGCTTCTATCCCTGGGGATATTTTTCAGATGAGAATGTTGAACTTATTCCTGTGCAAGTCCAGTTGCATAACAGAGTCTTGTCTCTTTTTCACCTAACATTTTTAATGCTGCTAAGGTAGGATAAAACCTATCATTTTTAGGGGTGTTTTCTGTGTGTGAACTAGATGTTTTAGATCTATAGTTTATCTAGAGCCAGATATGATTGATAGCTATCCTGGAGATGTATTCAGATGATGAAGTGTGGGTGTCCACTGCAGGATGAGATCAACAGCTTTCTCAAGTCCAGTGACCGGGCCAGTTATCTCTCTGTTAAAGTAATAGAAGCCCTCAAACTTCTCTTAAATGTAGAAAATCTACATTATAGAAACAGACTTGAGCAGTTTGAATACCATCTGTCTATCAGGCAAGTTTATGTTTAATGTCCCCATTGGCCTAATCAATTACAACTGAACTGAGCAAGCACGTGGGAAGGATTAATCCCTTCTCAAAATATGATAGAAGGATCTTAATGAGACAGAATTGTTAGTGATGCCTTTCCTTACTGTATTGTCAGAGTGTGCTGTGTGGTGTTACCCTTCCACGTTGGAGCATTTGGGAAGAAGCAGCTGGTAGTCTTGAATACTGTCCTCTCCCTGAGGGATTCAAATCTGTATCCCTAGGGAGTCAGCCTCAGCAGCGGATGGTCTGTTTTGAGAGCAGATGTTTTCCATCTCATTTCCCAAAGAGGTGCCAACTATTGCAGCAAAAACTTCAAAGTTTATTGCACCATAAAAAGGTAATTGATGTTCTTCCTGGGCAAACCATATAACCATTACATTGTCTTACAGGAAATGTCATTCCATTTTGTGAGGAACCTGATCCCATAATTTATCACTCGGCAGGTAGTTTTTTTATCAATTAGCTATTCCCTGATATAACATTTGATAGCTTGACACTTCCACTGACCTATTTCAGAAGATAGGAATTGCCACACCTGCATTTGTGGCTGCACCTAGCTTTCACTGCCTTGGAGAACCTGCCATGGACAAAGGCAGAGGACAGCTTAATTCCTGGTCACAGGCAGGCTTGGGCCAAATCACCTGGCTTTTTAAGATTGTTGCTCTTTCAGGCTCAGAACGTGCAGAGTTTAAACAGTTATGCAGAAACTGAGGAAAGATTATGAGAATCTCAGATTTGGATTTATATGTACAAGTATATATGCAAGTGCTTTTCAGGCTTCTGCCCAAGATGTTATCGTAACTACTAAAAATAATTCATGACATCTGTCTGCAGGCACAGTTTTAAATTACAGCTGCTTCTCATTCATAAACTTTCACGTGTGTATGTGTGTGCTCGGGGTAAATACATTCTTCAAACCTTTATTGATTTCTGAGATGAACAGATCTGACAGTAAGAGGAGACAGAACTGCTAACTTCTGCAAGCTTCCAAGATTTAATGTACTTTCTATAATCTATGAGAGTATGAAAAGACTGGCCTTGGCCTATTAATTATCAGCATTAACTCATGAGGTATAAATTAAAATCACAGAATGGGTCAGGTTGGAAGGGACCCAGCGGGTCATCTGATCCAGGCTCCCTGCTCAAAAAGGGTCATTCTAGAGCACAAAATATAGAACTCAAGATGTCAATCAAATCATGCATTTCCTTAGACAAGTGGTTTTTCAGAAAAGTAAAATTTTTTGGCATTATTCCTGAAGGAGAAAATGGAAAAAAAACAGAATTACTGTAATAGGGGAAGTTCAAAAAACAGGTTACAATGTTAAGACTCTGGAGGCTTTGAAAGGAAATGCTGTTACAGGCAGAGGCTGTAGGCAATAAACATCCTAATTGTTTAGAGTTAGAAGTCTTAGATGCTTTTAGGCATCTGTGACAAGAAAGTTGGGCTGCTGACCTGGACATCATGTGCTTGGAAAGGAAGGAATTTCGAGCTTCAGAATAGAAACCAGTGTATCTGACTTCATGGAGCATGCTGCTACAGAGTAGCAGGCATTTAGAAATGTACCTGAGTTCTGCCTTTCTCTGAAGCTCTGGTGCCTTTACAGGCTGCATAGAAATGTCTTCTTGTGCTACAAGTGCCCAGTCTTGAATTCCATGTAAAAAACACTGCCTATGCCACAGTATCCTGTGCAGGGTCAGGAGCTGGAGTCAACAATCCCTTCCAACTCAGGATATTCTATGGTATCTATTTTCTTCTAACAATCAAATAAGTCATTTTATTTAAATAGAAGTATAAGCTGAATTATTTTACTTTTTCATATTTTAACCCATAATTTGGGATTATATCCAAGAACATCTGCAAGAGAAAAATTAGAGTTGGATGGATTTATCTTCATAGATTAATTAGTGTATTTTTATATGTGGTAAAATATATATATATAGGTTTTGTGATGGCCACCAAAATGAAAACCAAATGCTACAGTATTAGTTTTGTTGTCATGTTTGCATAGTTTCTATAACCCACAGCCATTCATCTTCTTGGTTACAAGTTGCTAAGGGGATTCTAGGGTTTTGTGTTGTTTTTGCTTGTTTGTATTTTTGGGTTTGTGCTTGCTTGTTTGTTTTGTTTTTGTAGTTGTTTTCTTTGTTTTGCTGGGGTTTTTTGGGGTGTTGTGATCCTATTTTGTCATAGTTTTGAGCATGTCATATCTGAGAGGCTAATCGAAGAAGGATGAGTGCAGAAGACATTTAATTTACACAATTTCTCATGATGCAAGTGTTAACAGAGATTCCTGGCAGGCTTTTTTTGGGAACTGTCTGGATCTGCAGTCATATTCCAGTTCGGGATGCTGATGGAACTTTAACAAGATTAAAATATCTGTTGGGAAAACTGTAAGTAAGTAAAAATACTTGAAAATTTAAATCATAAGGTGTTGAAAGGAAGAGGTGGGATAATCCTCCTGTCATCAGTGAGGCCGCAAAAGCATATTATCAAGCATAACATTTAGGGGCAAAAATAATGATGTCAAAGGGTTGTTCATTAGTCACTTATTTTGAAATAGAAGGAGCCGTGTACTATGAATGGCTGCAGTCATCAAAAAAGACCTCTTAGCTTACCTGGAAGTGACAACAAGGACTGACCTTATAGCAAAGCAAAGCTTCTTTAGAGACACAGAGTAGTGAACTGCTGAAGAATTAGTAAAAAAAAATAAAAAAAATCTCCATTATTAGCTAAAAAACAAGCTAGTTGAGATATGAAAGATAAAATGCACTACAGAATGAGCAACTCATTTACCTTAATTAAAGAAAGATGACATCTGAAATTGGCTTGAATCTTACTTCAGAGGCCTTCTAATACATAGAATGTACGGCCATAAAGAGAAAAACATGATATTCATGGTACATTGCATTTTTATTTCTTCAGTTTTCCACTTAAAGAAAAAATCTCTTCCTCAAGAAATGCATAAAGAAATTATATTGCAAATACATATTTATATAATTATATGTATGCACAGAAATATCTCCCACCAGAAAGGAAAGTGAGTCATTTAGATGCTAGTATTAGCACTTCTGAGCAAAAGTTTTAGGCATGTATGTCTTAAAGAATCATCATCAGATTTCACTATCTTAACTGCTACTGCTGTCTCAGATTTCATGATCACTGACTCACTGATTCAAGCCAAGAGCTCCTATTTCTGAGGAGTGACCTCACTGTTGGGATGTGAGGAGGATGGTGGCAAAAGACATTTCTTTCAAAGCTCCACTATTTGCTTGGCAGAAAATAATTCAAGATTTATAATGCTGCTGAGAAATAAATTAAATAGTAATTTTGAACTTAGTAATCTGGTTAGAACCTGGAAGGCAGATACTGGTATTCCAGAGACTGAACTCACGCTTATGTGTGCTAAGTAGGTATGGGCCAGTTCTAGGTGTTTATGCACCTCTAATAGACTTCTGAACTGGGAGATGGTGGTGCTTAAAGAAAAAACATTATTATATTCCATTCTTCAGATTGAAGATGGAGGCATGGAGAGACAGCCTAATGTGAATTGAATTAGAGCAGTTTAGGAAGTTAGCACTGAGCCCTAAGAGCAGCCGTGTATCCTCCCAAGGTTTCTTAAAGTGAACTAAGGCAGGCTAGCACAAGTAAACTAGAATTCAAGTGTGTTGTCACATAACCCTAACCTTCTGGTGTTAGTTCTGAAACAACTGGACATTTTTTTTTCTGTAGGATTGCATATGACAGTCAGCAAAATTTATAGCATTGTTATCAAACAATTCATAGCAACTGATTTACACCGAAGAGTACTGACAAAGACTTACTCAAACATCTGTCTTAACCCAGGTTTTGGAAAATGATCTTTTTCTTTGGCTGTACAGCTCATGTGTTAGGCAAATTAAGCCTTTTCATTTGGAAAAATATTTCTCCATTTTTCACTTGATATGAGCTAGTTTGGCTGCCTTGGCAACACTTGGCAATAGGATCAATATACTTTCCTAAATAAAAGTTTCTGTGTAAGTTCTTCATAGATCACAAAGAGATAAAATGCATTGCAAAACAAAAGAAAATTCAGACAATTGTAGTTCCGTATGATAGGAAACTTCACCTTCATTATGCAATATGTCTAAAAGTTAGTATTAAGTTCAGTAATACTAAATTTTGGGTTCTGAGCATGATCAATTCAGAACCTTTTGTATGAACAACATTGGTATTTCAGATTTCATAAAAAACACCAACAAAAAATTATTTCTCAAAAGTCCTTCAGCAGTCAGAGCTGATTAAGACCACTGGCTTAGGATTCTTACATTTTCATTAAAAAGTATGATATAAAAATTTAAAATGTATTGCTAATAAATAAAAACATCATGCTAATTTTAGTGTCAGCTCATTTAATAGAATGGATTGGATCTCCTCTCATTTTTGCAGTTCTACTTACTTTCTTTTTTTCTTCTCTCCATTACTCTTTCTGACACATCTTATTTTCCCGTTCAGAGCCTATTTTTGACCATATATGATCTTCCTGGCAACCCCTCAACTCCAAATGAGTTTTTGAGAGCACATTTGAATGTTATTTGTATTTTTTAATGCAAGCCTGTTACCCAGTTTTCCATGTAAAGTCCTGACTTCATTGTTACTCCTTTTGGTCCCAAATTTCCAATGACCTTGATATGTGCAAAATCTGTTCCTGAAACAGATTTTTTGAAAATATGAACAATACTATAGGCAACCTGGGACACAGGGAAAGTACAGAATAAAACTTGTCTCTGAGAATAACAATGAATGAGTATGGTCAGGTAGCACTGGCAGGGAAAAGTGGAAGAAGAAAGGCACAAGCTCAAGCAGAACAGAAGGTGAAATACACATTTTCTTTAAGTCAGAAGGATAGACTACAAAAATATGTTTAGAACAACAAGGAAAATTAGCGTAGCTGTGAGAACTAGAGAACTGTAATTCAAATAAAGAAATAAAATACTGTACATCACTCTTCAAAGTATTTTGGTACATTTTGCATTATTCTGTCATAGTTTAACCTGAGTCAGCAGTCAAGCCCCGTGCAGCCACTTGTTCACTCCCCCACCAGCGGACTGGGGAGAAAATGGGGAGAGAAATGAGAAGAATTGTGGGTTGAGATAAAGACAGTTTAATAGGGGGAGCAAAAGCCTCATATGCAAGCAAAGCAAATCCAGGAATTAATTCATTGCTTTCCATGGGCAGACAGGTGTTCAGCCATCTCCAGGAGAGTGGGGCCCAGCACATGCAAGGGTGGCATGGGGAAACAAACACCATTACTCCAAACATCCCTGCTTTTCCTTTTTCTTCCCCAGTTTATATACTGAGCATGATGCCAGAAGGTCTGGAATATCCCTCTGGCCAGTTCAGGTCACCTGTCCCAGCTGTGTCACCTCCCAGCCTCCATGCATTCCCAGCTCCCTCACCAGTGTGTCAGTATAAAAAGCAGAAAAGGCCTTGGCTCTGTGCAAGCCCTGCTCAGCAATAACAAAACAGCTCTATATTATCAACCCTGTGCTCAGCACAAATCTAAAACACAGCCCCATACCAGCCACTGGGAAGAAAATTGACTCTACCACAGCTGAAACCAGCACCAATGCCTAAAGACATGGAGACTTGAATATTTTATGTATTTCAGAGCTACAAAATAAATTTGGAAGTTTGTCAAGCTGGGCAAAACTGACCTGCTTGAAAGAGTTTGCATATGTGGGAATGACGAAAAACCTTACATAACTTTAATGTTATATAGAAACCAAAATTCTTCCCTCTTTAGTATTTAGTTTTCAATTGTGTAATCATGATAACTGGTGTTCTACTAGATGTTAGTTCTGTTTGGAATACCACCTATACAGACGCTTTATTATTAGCCTATATTTTAAAACTTTAATGTGGAAATCAGTTTTTCATTTATACTGTTTTCATCAGTCTCATTCTTCATACTTTCTCACATTCCAAGTAAGCCTCAAGAAATCTTGTGCACGTGTTAAAAAATACAAATTAGCAAATACTGGAATAACAGAAGTGTTCCTGCTTTTTTTCACTTACTCATGTTCTGAGTGGAACCAGTTCATAATGTTATAATAAATAAGACTCAGATATGTTTTCTACAATTTCAAAGATTTGATTTATTTTAAAAATAATAGTTTTGTTTCCTCACAATTCATGGGAAGTTTACATATTACTGTTCTTTTCATGGATAACAGAAAAATGAAGTTGTGGAAAACAGAAGCAGAACTCCAATGAAACCCCCATAAATTAGATAAATATGGTAGATTAGATAAAATTATGAGCAACTTAAGTGCCTGAAAAAATATAGATTAAATGTTTTCAATTTTTTACTATATATATTTTTTTAAACTTTCTAATCCTCATTTACTGTACATGCATTGAAGAAGCCCATTCATGGGAACAGGACAAACTCAACTATTGATAATTTTGTCCTGATTTTGTTTTAACAATGCAACAGAAGACATTTGATCTTGCACCATCTAGTTATATGATAGAATTGCATCTGGTCTATACTCTTATATTAGATTAGGATGAGAGCATAAAGGAATAAAAGTGTATCAATTTTGATTCTATTTTTATTTCCAAAAACTAACATTGCAACACATTTTTGCTTGGATAAAACTGTATGCAAACAAGTGGGGTTTTTTTGGAAACATTATATATCATAGCAGCATTAGAATAAAAGATCTGGATTTTAAATATAGATAGCTAGCAACTTGTCACTGGTGTCTTTACTGGGCAATTTGTTTTCCAGTGATAACAGACATTTCTGGTGAGGAAATGAGGGTGACAACCCCTGAAAATGGATGGTTTTATAGATCCTTGACTCATAGAAAACAGATGTGGAAAAGACTTTCGTGGTGAATCATCTAGTATAGTTTGCTGTCTGTTAGAACTTTTTTATTCTGTTATGTTGCAGCATTTTAGTCTGCTAAGTGAAGGAGCTTATAGTTGGCTCCCTTGGGAGAATATTTTAAAGTAGAGATTTTATTTGACCTTGTTTTGTTTACATATACAATTGCTCATTTTATTTACACATACAATAACAATTAAATTAATAGGACAAGATATGTTTGCTACCACGGAGTTTTTTCCATGATATTCACCGTCATTGCTACTCTTCCATTTCAACTGTTTTTTAAAAATATTTTTTGCAAATTGAGAGATGCTCAATTAGTTACCACTTGATAGACTTTTGCCTTAACACAAAAAATTATACAGGGAAGTTTTGAGTTTGCATGATCTTTGAAAGAGGCATGAGAGAGGGGACATTTTATTCCTGCCATTTCCCAAGGAGCTATATAAAAGATAAATATATAGAACTTACTAGATTTGAAATTATTCACTTCCTTTATTTCTATCCCCGCATAATATTTTTACTAATTTTTCTTTCTTTAACATTTCTTAACAAGTTATCAAGAACTATCTGACTGCTTCTTGGTGTCAATATTTTTAATCCCTATACAGTTTAGAAGCTGTGACTGTGTAGGTGTCTTATTGTGGATATAGTCAATATGAGCTGAGGCTTGTGAGAAAAGAAATTTGTCTCTTGAATATTTTTATCTTTCTCACATTCATTCTTAATTTTCTATCTATTTTTCTTTTTGTACCTTCCCTAAAACCATTTCTGTTTTATCTCTTTGCTCTCTTCCCTAGCAAAGCTGCAGGTGACAGTATATTACAGCTGCAAGAGAGACAAGGAAAATATTGCAATAAAGCCACTGATGCTATTGGAGACTGATACCTATATTGGCCTCAGCAGCTTTGGAAGCATGTACCTGGATGACAGAGTAAGAGCTGGAAACCCAAGTAAAATAATTGTGAAATAGAGAAAAGTAATTTCTGAGAGTGACTTGAATTTGTGAAAATATCATGGATGATTTTGCCCTAGAGAAATCTATTTTAAAAATGCTGCAGGGAAAAAGGCATTTGTTGAGTTTGAATTGTTAACAGAGTAAGCTAATGAAAGGAGTTGGCCAAATAGACTCTATAAAAGCATGTTTCCTGTCTTATAATTGAGAAATCATAATTTTTTAAAATGTGGGGTTATTTTCATTCATATCTATTAGCATTAGATGAATGGATACAGCCTGTTAGAAATGCATTTGGAAAGGAAAATGCCATTTCTAGTTGGACATATATAATGCAAAAGTCTAACCATGTAAGTCTTTGGACCAAGTATTTATGTGGTCATCCTGAGAGCTTTTTGGAGTCCACAAATGACAACGAGATAGTACTCTAAAAATAGAGAATTTAAATGAGATCAGACTGATGAACATCAGCTAAAAATCTGAATGAGCGTATGTTACTCCAGTAATTCTGAGGGGAAAAGTTACAAAAAATCAAGGAATAGCTGTGATAGGGGGCAAAAAAGAGGTACAATCTTAAGATTAAAGCTCTTGAATAAATCATCTACTAGAAGTTGTTACAATCATAACAGAACAGGGAAGCGAGATCCCACTTGGGATGTGGAGTACATTTATGTGCATCAGACAAAATGAAGAGAATAAATGTGATTAAGAGTGGGATGGATCAGGCAGGTGGGTAACATTTTTCAAATTAAGTAGGAAATAGTGCTTTTTCAAGGGACAATGGAGGAGACGATATTCCGGAACCACAGAATAATAGTGGTGGGAAGGCAGATTAATTCATTTACCCAAAGCCCTGGCACTGATAGCTTTATAAGCCCAAGTCATAGGCTGTATGGATGCTGCCAGGAGTCATCTTAGGCAGGTAAGTGGCTACATAGCTCCTGGAGTAAAAATGAGAGCTTAGGTGGAATCCCTTTTAGTGCCCATAGCTACTGATAACAGTCCACATAGGTACAGATAAATTGAATAAAAATGCGTAACTTTAGACTTATAGGCAGGATGACTTTGTTTTTGTTGCCCATGACTCATGTTTTTAGGGGGACAACTGAACAGAGATGAGGTTCATTTCTTCCACTGGAGTTTTCACTGAGGTTATTCCAAAGATGAAGGTAAATTCTCAAAGCTATGGAAGAGAAAAATTTTAGTCTAGATTAGCAAATGATGGCAGCATAAGTTTTCATGTCAGTCTTAAAGGCTTAAAATAGAAAAGAGGAATGTTACTGTACCATAATGGTGATAGAAAGGATAAAACTATTTTAAACATTTTGAGTGTTTCATCTAACACAGCAGAATAGATTTAGATGAGTATTCCAAATGATGGTCTTGATGTCTTAGTATACAAATGAAATAATGATTTAACTTTCATTAGGGAAAATTAGTTCACAGATTTAGAATATTGATAGTATTGAAAGTAAATTTTGATTTTGACTAGAAAAGGAAGAAGATATTGGCTTTAATATAAAAAATACATGTAGAGGTATTCAAGCCCTCAAAATGCTCATAGAGCATGTTGAACCTAATTGTTGTCATGGTGTAATCCCAGCTGGAAGCCAAGTCCCACGTGATCACTCATTCACTTTCTTCTGGTGGGATGTTGAAGAGAATTGGAAGATGAAAGTGAGAACACTCGTGGGTTGGGATAAAGACAGTTTAATAGGGAGAGCAAAAGCTGCACATGCAAGCGAAGCAAAAGAAGGAAATCATTCACCACTTCCCATGGGCAGGCAGGTGTTCAGCCATCCCCAGGAGAGCAGGGCCCCATCACACATAGCAGTGACTTGGGAAGATAAACACCATCAACCTGAACCTGTGACCCTGAGATGAGTTCAGCTGGTCAGAGCATGGTGCTAATAGCACCTAGGCTGGGGGTTTGATCCCTGTATGGGCCACTCACTGAAAAGTTGGACTCAATGATCCTTGTGGGTCCCTTCCAACTCAGAATATTCTGTCATCAGGAAATATTTACACAACTTGCCCCTCTTCCTCTTTCTTCCCCTAGACTTATATACTAACATGATGCCATATGTTGTGGGATATTGCTTTGGTCAGCTGTCCCAGATGTGTCCCCTCCCAAGCCCTGTGCAGCTTCAGCCTCCTCGCTGATGGTGTGGGTGAAAAACAGAAAAGACCCTGACCTTGTGTAAGCACTGCTCAGCAGAAACTAAAACATCTCTGTATCATCAACACTGTTGCCATCAGAAATCCAAACCACAGCCCCATACTACTGTGAAGAAAATAAACTCAACCCCCATCCATCCCAACCCATTCGGAGACCAATGACTAAGGGTTATTTACTATTGCATTCAAGGTCTCCAATAGAATATAAGCAAGTGTTGGATATTGTGCTTTTTAAAGAGGAACTACCAACTAAAAACAGGAAGGTTATTTTTTTTTTGCCAGTGAAAAACTTTCAGCTCTTCAGCCATCAGCTTGCAAAGAGATAGAACAGACAGGTTAAAGTGAGGTGATGGACAGTAAGACTTGTTTGAACTTGGTTGTGGCCAGTTGGGAAGACCTTACTGAGAAAGTGAAAGTAGATGGATAAGGGTTAATAATGCAAATATGATTTCTGAAGTTCTTTTCTCTTAAGATGGAGAAAGAGACTAATTTTTTTTTCAGGAAAGCAGACTTTCATGAACTGAGAGAAGTGATAGATAAGAAGCTACAGAAAGTGAAGTTACGGGAATAAAGACCATAAAGTCTGATAGATTCTTAAAAGCCATTCATGGGTCACAAATACAGAACTCAGTGCAAAGAAAGACTAGAAAGTCTGCTATGCCATGAATTTAACTATGAACTCTTCAGCAACCTCACACATCAGAAAGGATTTCTCAGAATTTATTAAGGCTGAGTATAAAAGAGCAACATGAAATTGTATAGACAAAATTAAAAAAATAATAAAATGGCATGCAGTTATCAGGAGGCAAAAAGTAGTCTGTAAGCATACTGGTATTTAGAAGAGTAAAGAAAGATCTCTACACAAAGGGATAGGATATCCAACAGTGGAATATCCTGGGAATTCTGAATGTTTGATGTATTTTTTTTATCCTGCAGTAAAATACCTAATTGGTTAACACAATTGAGACATATGGAAATAGAGGTAAGAACAACTTTACCATAAGTAAAAAAAGACGGAAGAGACTCGTGAGTCATTTTCAAATCTGTTCAGCCAAGTAAAATTCCCTGCAGGAGATTCAGCAAACTGAATGAGACCATCTCAAAGCTGTTAGCATTTATATCTGAGAACTCATGCAGAATGGACGAAGTTCCAAAAAACTGTAGGAAGGCAAAAATAGTACTAATCCTTGAAAATTAAGGAGGGGGGGGGGCAGTAAACCAGGATACTATACAATACTAAACAACTTAAATTCATGTAAAAGCACAATAGCAAATAAAATTATTGAAAGCAAGATGTAAAGTAAGAGCCCTCATCAATTTGACAATTATAGATCATGTCAAACCACATTATTTGTCTTTTTGACAAGGTAATGGGCTGATGGGTAAAGAAGGAGAAGATACGATTTATTTTGACCACTGAAAGGCTTCAGGCACCATTTCACATGACAGTTTCATGCAGGAGCTAGGGATCAAAATAATCCTACTGTAAGGCTGCACAACTAGGTGCAAAAATAAAGCTCAGGAGAATGGTTTCAATTGCTACTGTCAAACTGTAGGGATGGATCAAGAAGGGCTGCACAAAAGTCTATCCAAGGCTGGACACTACTTAGTGCCACTCCTAATGTCTTGTCTCAAGGACAGAGAGAGTGTTTTCTACTTTTGTAAGCAATATAAATTTCTCTATGAGCACTAAGGTTAACTCAAAGTGATACTGACTGACAGGAGTCAGTCAGACTGAAATAGTTATGTTTGAATTATATAGTGAAGAATGAAAGGCTTTACACATTGATAGAAAAAAATCAAGTGCAGAAATATAAACTGCAAACGGCTGCCCTAGCCTTAATTTTTCTATAAAAAACTGGTTTTCTGATTACAAAGCAAATATAACTTAAAATAATATTTTATATGCTAATTCATTTTTAAGGCAGTAATGTTAAATAGATAATATTAATGGCTGGAGAATATCTCCCTGTGCCCAGTCCTTTATTCGGATATTTCTCTTCTCTTCTCTTCTCTTCTCTTCTCTTCTCTTCTCTTCTCTTCTCTTCTCTTCTCTTCTCTTCTCTTCTCTTCTCTTCTCTTCTCTTCTCTTCTCTTCTCTTCTCTTCTCTTCCGCCGATTTGGGAGTGGATGCTCCATTTCTGCTGCTGTCTTCTGATGTGTATCATAGTATCATACATTGCATTTATCTTTTCTTCAAAATAGATGAAGCAAAATGAAATGAAATCTTTTATTCTTGGATGGGCCTTCTTCTCCAACCAAGAAAGGTAGCTTGTATGAGAAATTCAACATTGTATTTATTTCTAGATGATGGCTACTGCATTTGCTTGAACCTCAGGCTACTTAACTGGTGATACTTATGAAGTACTGCTGTGACTATTACTACTTTCTGTCTCCAGGACAGTGGGGCCACTCCCTTGTCAAACATGTAGAATGAACTAGGCTTAGCTGATCATTTCTTGGGACATAGGAAAGGATTAGGCAGTTGCTTGAGGTAATTTCTGGGGGCCTACCCCTCTATAAAGTTCCAGACTCTGTCCCTAAAAATGTATTTGTATGAACAAATAAAGAAACAAATACCTGCATATCTAAGTAATCATTCATGTACTCTGTAAGTTTGTACAATTTCTAGCCATCTATGTATTTACATTTTCATATATTTGGCATATGTGGTGTTTAAAATTGAAGAATTGGGTGTCTCTGAATATCTGAACTGATTGAAATCTAGAGTCAGAGTTACTCAGCAAAATGAAGCGAATTAATGAAATTTAAGAAGATTATCTGGAAAAATGCCTAGGGTTTGAGATCTATTGCACTATAGTGGTCATTCTTAAATTAGACTAGACATAATAGTAATAAAAGCATTTTAGCAAAGTGTTGAATGCTTCAGTGTTAGGTCCATTGCACATAAATATGTGAGATTTGTGAGAGGGTATGAGGGAACTGTGAAGTTACCCAGCTGTCATTAAAGAAATGAAAATGGGTTTGCACTATAGATAAGCTTTCACAGAAGACAGACTGTCTATGATCTCAGTCCAACAGACTTAGAATTAAGCTAGATTTTTATCTATTTCTGGAATTAAAAGTCTGCTCTTATGAAAGCTGTCATGTATTTAAATGTCAGGCTTTTGCTACCATAAACAATTTTACTCCTTGCGTTGATGTTCTAGTGAGAGTTCTTCCTAGAAAAATTAGTTTGCTCCACTGTGAGCCAAACAAGAGCCTGAGGAGTGTAAAATATTTAGTATGAGCATGATTAGCTCTGTATACAATGACACAAAGATGAAGGTGAACTGCACACAAATTATTTAAATTGTTTTAAGGCAAGTAAGAAGTATTAGCATTTTCTTAGTTAGAACAGAGATTGTATTTACATAATTTGTCTTGATTATAAATCTTTTTACAAGGCTCTGGGAAATGGTACTGTACCATCTTCAGAAATGTTTTCACTGTCTTAGTATTGGGAGGTATAGTAGACAGTGTGAGGGTGTTTAAACAACGTATAACCTAGACAAGGTCTCAGTGAGGTTTTAACTTTTATTGAAGTTTTAAAAGATCTATTATCAAGAATTATTAAGATTGGCATATCCAAATAATGAACATTTCATATTCACAGTTAATCCAAATGGAACAATACTGAATTGTGATTGTATGAAGTATATGCATTTGTAACTAGGATTGAATGTCATCTGTGAGGTCTGTTTTGTTCCATTGATTTTCTCTGTAAACATGTTTTAGCTAAATTCCTATGGCACATTTTTTAATGAGCAAAACCCTTCTTTAAATAATGACATCATAATTAGGATCATATGCACAACATGGTAGCGTTTCAATTCTGATATTATTTTTGCACCTAACTTCTGTATATAGTTATTAATTTTTTTTTGTGTTGACACTTGCCTGTGAAGTGAAGCTAGTCAAATAAAGTGCACACTGAAAAATTATCTAGAGACTATGTTCCTTAGTGAAGTCTCTGAAGGACAAGCTTAACATTTGACAGATCAGTGACTTTTTTCTGGTTTTTGGAATATGACATGTAAGGAAAATGATGGTCCGTTGACTGCTTTTGTTTGTTTGCTTGTTTTGTTCTGTATCAACTCTATGCCACTACATTTTGTGAAAGATCTGAAGAAAGAATAAGTGTTCTTTCCTTACAAGGAAAATATTCTAAATATATTCTAACTACAAAGATAGCTATTATGTGTGTAGGAATAATTCTTGTAAGCAATAATCAGTGCCATGGACAATTAAGATGGTATTTTCCCAAGACTTGCTCCTAACAAGAGCTGAGTGAAATCTGATGATATAAGAGCTCTTTAGAAAAACGTGCAACCCAGAACTTACATGACGTCTGTATCTTTTAGCTCCCTATTTAATTGAGACACCAGACTGTGAGGTCACTAAACTCTACCTAAGTCCCTCAGAGAAACCCAAGCATTCAAGCATTTTAGTCAAACTTAATCCATGCAAAGTATACTGAGGTGTGCACAAGGGTCAGTGCTTTCATTCTCAAAAAACACAATGGGCACAACAGTGACCTTTTTTTCAATGAAGGCTCATCACTGGAACACTTACAAAAGAAATGGGAAACCTGAGCTCCTGTCTTCTCCAGCCTGAGGTGATTAATTTGCACATAGGTCCTTTCATGAGGGCACCTTCACCCCTATCAAAGTGTCTTAGATTGTCTGGGGAGTGGTGCCTCCATTCTTCTTGAAACCAGGATATATTGCAGCCAACAATGGGAAAGATGCAGAAGATGACAACTCAGTAATCCAGAGGCACTTGTACAGCTTTTAAATCAAAGACCTATCTAAAGGAAACTGTACTGCTGGTGAAGTCCTTATGAAAAAGACAAGTTTCCTATCTAAGTAGCTGCCTACTCTGTAAGAAGAGTCAGATTTTCTAGGTCCTTAGTGGCCATATCTGTCTAATCTGCAGTGTGGAAAACATCTTTTTTTTGTATGTGTCGTTATATGACTGTCTTTTCACTCCTGTGAAAGTTACTTATTCCCATGAACTGCACAGCACCCAACTCACCTCTGGCACCCTGAGTAATTCCAGTTGATTGAGGTGCTTAATTGCTGGACAGTATCATGCCAAAGCATCTCTGATCTTAGGCACTCAAGGGAAAAAAACCGTGGGCCTTCTACATCTTAAAGGCTCCATCTGAAAGGATAATACATAGAGACACACACTGTTGGAAACACTATACTGTTACTGTAAAGATCTGGACTGTGAATCCCATGTGGATGCATGGGATTTCATGCACGAAAGAGCAGGGTTTAAAATATGCAGCTTTTTTTAGGGTAGCTGTTCACTACTCTAAATTCAGGCCCTCTGCATCAAAGTCTGAGCTCTGTTCTATTTAAGGGTGACCTGCTGCACTGAAGCCCTTCCCCTGAATCTAACCCTAATTCTCTTTCATAATATAATATAATATAATATAATATAATATAATAACATAACTCTTTAAAAGGAGGTAGTAGAAGCACAGAATCAGTGAGGCCTGTCCATTGCCTGAAACTATTTCTAGCTGCCTTTTAAAAGTCAACAAGATTTTACAGTGGCAGTTATCAATTGCTCAGATGCTATTATTTTTTAAAAAATCTCAGATGAGATAAAAAAACAGACAAGGAATCTTACAATATTTCATAACATTTACCAGGGTTTCTAGTTCTTTAGGATTAGACAACAGGCTTAAATGGGACTGAGCACTACAAAAAACTACAAAACAAAAATCCATAAGGCTGAATACATGAAACTTTTCAAGAGTATTGCTATTTGTAGTAATATTACTACTAATAATGCAGTAAGTATGTAATAATGCAAAATGTATTTGGTGATGCGTGCAAAAAATACATGAATAACCTAAAGTTATTACCTAGGAAGTTAATTTGTGCCACACTACGGATATCTTGTAAATTAGCAACAAAACAAAGACATCTTTTATCGCTCTAAATTTTTATCTAGTATTTGGATTTCACAACTCTAGTCTGGTCCTGGCACCTCTGTCAGTGCAGCAAATTCTGTCCCTATTCTTTTGATTGAAAGAAGTGGTTGATTGTGTTATCCATATGAGCAGCAGGCTGAATAACAAAGATTAAAGGGCACATGATTGTGTTCTTGCCAATGATAACAAAAGAATAGTGGCGTGTTGCCACCTTCTATCGTTATAAGCCTGCCTGTGATTCTCCCCACTGCAGTTTCGAAAGAGGAATTTTAGCTTTAGTTAAAGCACAAGGTAAGTTTTTGTTCAGTAGTACCAAACAATAATGATTAATGTATTCCAGAAGTTCCTTTATTTTCTTTCCTTCCAATTAAAGATATTTTCTTACAGTTTTTAATCAGTTTAAACAGAACATCCTGTTGGTAAGAGATTGAGCTGCTTTAACTGGAATGTAGTGCAAAAGAGATGTGATTGGCTCCTGTAATCTGGTCAAAACAGGTGGAATTTTTTCAAGATCCTGTGGAGACTACAGCAGGTAAAAGACCGTAAGACTGTATGTATAAAATATGCTGATACTTGCAATAATTCTGCCTCAATCCAGCCCGAATTAATTTGAATTCTCTCATGCATTACCTACAGAATAATTTCCACAGTTTATGAAATGGGACATAGCAGATTAGGGTTTTCTTGGAATGAAATAATAGGCACATTCCTGGTGTGATATGTGATTTGTAAAGTTTGTTAGGAGAAAGGTGCCATGTTGATATCAGATTAACATGTTCTGATGATCCAAGTATCATCCTGTGAAATGAGTTGATATTTCTGTCTGCTATAAATAAAGATTTGTGTGTTTAGTTATACATTTTTGTTGCTTAACAAATGAACGTTTTTCTTTCTCATGGTTTTATTTTATTAATATATTCTTGGTTGATATTGATTTATATTTATATAAACTGTCTTAAGCAATTAAATTTTAGATTAAATTTTTTTTCCTGTTGTTTATTTATAAGCGTCATAATTTGCATAGGTGTATCAGTCAAGGTTAGCCAAGCTACTGCCAAACTTTCTGACTTGCTATTTATGATTGTCTATGATGCTGGCAACTCAAATCATAAGATGTCATTTTTGTTTCCTAATTAAAGTCTCAGAAGTAGCAAGTAGTTGCTGCCCACAAATTAGTTTGCTCACACATGCTTTACTGCACTTGTGATTAGAGGACATATCATACATACAAATATCCATTCTAATAAGACATTCTTCATAAAAAGCTTCATAAACATTGAACCATGAGATAAAAGCTTGACTGAGCAAAACATCTGTTGATGAGTTCCTCCTAGGTGCTTGAAAAATATTTGGCTGAGCCAAGCATCTACTGTGAGATCTAACTTGCAAGAAATGTTGTAAAATGTAAACAAGGCTGCAGTTTGATATGGAGCTTGCAAAGAGACTGTTCCTCAGTAGCTGAGTAGAGTGAACAGACTAAATAGGCCTATCTTCTGGAACCTGAGTAAGGTAAAACTTTGGTTAAATATTTCTTTTTCTGTGTAATTTTTTGCATGAGTTACTATTTGCCTGTTAAAGCCTCAAATTATAAAATGTGTGTCTATCTCTACTGTTTTCTGATTAGATGAGGGAGTGGTGCCTAATATCTAAAAATCTGTTGTGCTAATAACTATTAAATAATTGTCTTTCACCTTTCATTTATGTAGCTCCTAGATAAAATGAGATTTTAAAGAAAACTAGAATCCAACAATGTTAAGATAAATTATTTGCTATTGCATCTTGGAGTTGAATACACCAGAAAATACAGTTACTTATCACTCTTTTACTTATATCTGTTTTGTTATTCTATGTACAGGGCATATTCCTGCTAGGCTGGGAACATCAGTATTTAAGTAATATCTTCAATAATTCTCTTGGAACAATCATTGCTTAGCAGTTAGAAGCAAAAAGTGTGGGAGGCAGCTCTTAAGTACCCAGTTGGGGTGAGAAAATTTTGAAGAGCAGAGCTGGGAGATTTGTGGGGCCCCTCAGGCAGTTCAAACCTGTATCTCCCCTTTTAGGATAAGGCTCACAACATTCATTAAAAGAGTGAGCAGATCTGTATCCCATCATAATCCCTGATGCTGGGTCAGAATTACCTTGCTGGTTAAGGATTTGCCTTAGGAGTCCTTGTATTAGTTATTTTGTGACAACGCCAAAGTTTAGGAACAGAGAATGTTTCAGAGTACATCTTTATAGCTTTGCCATTCCCATAGCTACTTTTTTCTGATTAATTAGACTTCATTAATGACTTGGAAGCTGGATAGGTTGTACCTTTCTCTAAGAATCACATTTATAATGAGAAAAAAAGCAGAAATAATATATACAAGATGATACATATTTATATTTTATGTTTCAAATCTCTGAAAATCTGATGCCAAGTTTCAGCAGAGAATCTGACTCGTGTTATTGAAATAAGACTTGCTGCATTGCCCCCCCACCCCGGCCAAATAAAACAAACCCAAATGAAAATATAAAAGTAGTAGCTTATATTCATGAATCTTATTTATGTTCATTTATCTTCAGTGAGTATTTTGCATGAAGTGTTGCTAAAAAGATGACCTTATTGAATGGAAATCATTGGTCCCTACAGAGGAGAAGAAGAGGAAGGAGGATCTTTTAAAGTGACAGCTGATTTCTGCAATCTGTTAATGATTCCCTTGGAGAGTTTTTGAAAGCATCCTGGAGACAAATGAATAAAAATTACAGCATCAATAGTTTTCTCTGGGAAGGCACTGTTGCTGCAAAATTCCTTGTTCCAGGCAGACTGGGAGGTGTAATTTGCAAGCATTCTTCCCTGCAACCTGAGACCACATAATGTGGACCACATTAGCTGAGAGAGAATGCCCACATCCCTATGTACTGAGCTCATATGTCAGCAATTACTTCATTGCCAGCCCATTCAAGTTTGGAACATAATAAAATAAGCAGATGTGATATCTGTGCTTTAGTCAAGCTTGCAAGTCAAGGCCACCCTGCTAAGCATCCTTGATGGAGCTGAGTGAACCAGCGTGAGGGTAACAAAATGAGAATTCTGATGTAATGAAAAGCTAAGATTCTTCTTCACACTCAGATTTATTACAAAGCATTTCTAAGATGTATCAAAGATCACTGCTAAAAACTATTCAATCAAAAACTATAAGAATGCAAAGAATGAGGTCTCTGGGTACAAAGTAGGGGGGGAAAGGCATATCTTTGTTGAATACGTTCTGGGGTATTTAACTTCTGAAAGTTTAATAAATAGATAATTGTCACATCTTGTTCTTATCCATTTTCCTGAAAGGTACTGTCATCTAAAAACTCACCTGGTCATCACTTGGGGAAATTAATTGTCGCCTTTATCTCATCTAGTTTGTCAGATTTTGCCCTGTGGGTTTTTCACAAAGTTTTCCACCATTAATAATGAAACAATTGCATGGCGTATTTTTTCTGGGAAGTTTCTGACATGATGTTTATGCAACAAAATCACCTTGAATTATCATAACGTGTGGGCAAGGTAACCTAAATAATTTCCAATTTATTTTCAGCATATTTTTCAAAATTTGCAGATGTCTTTCTGTCAGTACTCTGCATTATGTTCTACAGCAAAAGTTTGAGACATTTGAGTGCCCAATTTAAAATATTTTCATGCCAAACCTGGCAAAACTAGTTTTAAAGCTCAGCTGAAATGTTCTGCATAGACCTGAAAATCTGTTTGCACTATGAGATCATTTGGAACTGCATAGTTAAAGTAGACATTCTTAAAAAAGTGGTCATTTGTACACTTGCATTTTGTACCTTAACTGGTCTATGAAGCATAACCTGTCTTTTCCATTTTCAGAGGGCTTTGATGAAACCCATGTAATGATTCCTCCTTATTTTCAGCTAGCAACTTAAATTTAAAATTTATGTAAAATATAATAACTATTTTCCTTTTTTTATTAATTCAATGCAGACAGTAAGACACAAATTATTTGCGATTGTAACTGGGAGACAAAAACATCCACAGGATTAATCTGTAAACCAACTAACCATCTATTAATAATTTCATATTCATAACAATCTTCTAAAAGGTAGGTCATATTATTAAACACTTTGCTTATGGTTTAAGTTCCAAGCTATAACTCAACAGATTACTGCACTTTTAAGAAGTTATCAGTAAATTTAAAATATATTTTAAATATGCAAGTTCTGACTTGCCTTGAGATTTCAATATTCATATTAAGACTCAAAATGGAAATTATTTCAAATACCTAATTTAGATCTATGAATATTTTAAAGACTAATTAAATGTGTAGGTTGTAACACAGTGCCTAAAGACTGTTTGCAAATGAGTGAAGTTAAATGAGATGGTCTCTGTATTTTCTCATTTGAAGTTATTTTAAAATACAGGTAATTTCTATGGAGTATTACATGGAGCTTTTTAGATTATGTTTTGTTAATTATAGCATATATAGAGAGATACATTTAAATAATAGAAATTACTTAGCATTTATTATTTTCTTAATACAGTAAACTGATGAATCATGTCTACATGGGGCTCTGGTGTGCTGTTTCAACCAAAAATGAGCACAAAAGCACAGACCTTACCCATATAAAATATTATAAATAATCATCCATACAAAATATTTAAATACTTTTTGACATTAACCTGTCAGGAAAAGGCACAGGAATTGGGGAGTTTATTTTACAATTTCTACTATGAAGGCCTCAATCATTCTCTCAGGTTGCTACTCGTGCTGTGAATAAATTAATGTTTGTCTGTCACAGAAATTGCTAAAATTACAGTCCTAAGATTTTCTTTCAGAACTGAAATAGTGGTATGTAATTACTGTCATTGATAGACTTATTTCATGAAATAAGAAAGAGAAATCTAAAGCAAGAGTACTGAATTGCAAATATTATATAAATTATTATGAATTGCAATTATAATTATAATAAATAATAATCCAGGTATTTGACTTTTCTATCTGCACAGCTGTAAATGCTATCAATCATGATGGCATCCATGTACCACTGTGAACACGAGGAAGGAAATAATGATCAGCCACAAAACATGGATTTTCCAGCTGCTTGAGCAGAGAAATGGCTGCATGGTATTTCTATAAACTTGATCATGCAGGTGACAGCACTGTGCTGAGTACAGCTCTGGTACTGCCTGGCTTTCCTCTCTTGGTCCAGCAAATGCTCTCTAAGGAAACACATGGGAATGGTTTGGTTATGGTGGTGAAAACTGTTACCATGCACATCAACCAGGAGGATGCTCTCAGCTAACTCCCCCTGCCCTAGCACCTCCTTGGAGTCCCATGGGATTCACCTTTCTTTGCTCATAAAACAAACCCCATCATTTTCCATGCTGTTTATTTTGTTCTTAGTCGAAAAGTTCTGAAACAATGAGAGTACTGCATTTTTAAAGTATGAAACCAAAAGCATGACTCCAAGAAGTCCCACAGAAGGCTTTTCAAAACTAAGCAGCCTTCCAAAAGGTTTGTGTCATACCTACCAACCTGATGTGGATGCAGGATATGCTATAAAGCATCTAAAGCATCTAAAATGGCTCTACTTGCTAATGATTGTGGGTTCAATACCAAATTCTCTTTTTCTGAGGGAAAGCATGTCTTCAAAACTGTGTTCTAAAAATTGGCAAACTGCATGAGCTTATTCTTGATACAATTAAAAAAAAACCAAAAAAACAAGTGATAGCCAGTAAACTGTCTTTTAAAATGACAATGACATTCTTAGTCACTTGCTTCATTAACCTTGAGACATTAAGAAAGGGAGAACTAATTGCTACAACACAAAATTTGTTTTTAGAAAATTATTTTGATTAATATCCCATTTTCAAATTCTGACCAACCCTTCATCTCTTTTCTTTCTTTTCCTTTCTTTCTTTATATTTTCATCAAAATTCTATCATATAGTATGTAATGGAGTTTTTCAAAGGTACAAACCATTTCAAACACAAATTATTTAAACATTGATAGTCTCATATCAAATCTAGATTTCGTCTGCCTTTGCATTTGTACCCCAATAACAGAAAGCATGGGGTGCAGCAAAATTAATTGAATCAATATTGAATATTTTCTTGGTATTAACTGGAAAGCATACATAAGTACAAATATGGAGGTTTTTTTTACTCTAAGTTAGATAAATACTAGGAAAATATCATTGCAAGCAAGCCAGACATATAATAAATCTTAGATTATGAGCAGACGTGTGTTTGCCTTTTTCTTCTTTCATTTGTGTCAATATTTCTTGTATCTCATTATATTCAGAATACACTGTTCTGAAATTAATCTAATTGCAATCTTGTCAGTTTTTTCAGAGATAAGTATATATCATACCCTTCCACCATAAAACAATTTCAAAGAAAATCTTCCAACTTTTTCAAAATGCAGGTGTACTATTGCACATATCTAAATGCCTACACATGTATTTCCTTACTCTCTATGCTTTTCTCAAACCATCTGATTAGAAATGGTTTCCATTTAAGATGCATTGCATCTAGCAGAATTTATTACCTTACTTAGAGCCTAAAAAATGGGTTCTCTTGTCCTTTTCATATCCAGTAACACTCAACTTGCATATCAAAAGAGCTTTTGGAGTAGTTCCAACAAACATCATGAAGCAAGCTTCTCTTAAAACTTAGTTGAAAATGTCTTCTTTCTTACTGAAGAGAGCTAGAAGAAGGAAATAATTCTTTTCCCAGTAACCCAGAAGAGCTGCCATCCACCCAACCTGTGTGACTCTGACTCAGTGGTGTGTTTGAAAGAGGTAGAATCTAATAGTTTCATGGCAATGTCTTAACAACAGATCTATCCTGCCCCATGTCAAACATGAAAGTTCAAAGCTTTAGGAAGCAAGAAAATAGCAGAGAAAGTAACACTACAACATAGAAATGCCAAGAAAAATCATTGAAGGTTCAAATTCTGGCTATTTTGCTCAAGGCTGACATGATTTTACTTCTAGCAGTCAGGTAAGTATGAGTCTTGTTGGGTAGTGACAATAGTGTCACTAAAAGTGCCATCACTTTAAAAAGCCATTTCAAGTCATACAAAGTTCATTGAAATACATAATGTGAGCCTATATTTTTAGGAGAACATTATTCAGATCGAAAGACCCTGAGCATGAGCAATGGGATTTCAGATGTCTTTTAGTTGAGTCTAGACACTTGCCTGCTTAGCATGCTGGCTGTTTTCAATTCTGTTCTGAGACATCTCCCTGTACTGTGACAATGCAGATCATTCTCAGGAGATGTTTTATTACATTATGTTACTTCATCACATGACTTTCAGGCCTCTAAGTTCTTTATATGGATTAGTCTTAAACTGATCATCTCTGACTGTTTTACGTGAATTATTTTATGCAAAATGGAATTTAAGCATCATTCTGAAAGGAATAAAATTGCTTTTTGCCATTCTATTTCAAATATATTCTGTCGTTGTATTGACAATCAGCTAAAGCAACAAAACCCAGGCTATTTCTAAAAACATTTGCATATATTTTAATGTAAGGCAAGACAGCCTGTGCTGAACAGAGGTGCCATAATATTGCTGTGCCATAATATTTCTGAGCTATGGGCTAAACAGGGAGTCCACCTGGACTCTGACCTGTTGACCACCACTCTCTAAATGCAATTTATTACTATCCAAGATCTATTTACAATCTATTTACTACCAAATGCAATGCAGGTTGCTCATATGTTTGTAAAGTCGGTTTCCTGGGCCTACATTTAATATTAGTGAACTCAAGCACTTTTTTGTGGATCCTCTGATCCATGCCAGACATCTAGCAATTCTATGATTAAAGAACTAATGCACTGAAATAAATGTTTCATTTACAGCCCATTTTACCTGCAAAATGTTTATTGCAATACAATAAAGACTTGCTTGGGTATCTTACAGAGTTAAGCATGTCTTTGTTTTAGCAATTAATTTGGGATGTTGTAGTATTTCCGTGAAATATCACCAAGAAAATAATTTATTTTTCACTTAACTAGTTTATAAGCCTTTGTCTGCACCATGACCTTGTAATAAGTGTGGTTAACTGCTGTCTGTTGTCAGTCCGAACAGTTCTCTGATGAGTAAAAGCAAGTGTCAAATTTGTACCTCACTATTTATTAAACTGCTGTATTATGTGTCAAACATCTTTCTGAAGTTTGTTATATGTTGTGATTTAACCCCAGCAGGCAGCTCACCCCCACACAGCTGCTCACTCACTCCCCTACCTGCAGGATGAGGGAGAGAATCAAAGGAGTAAATGTGAGAACACTCATGGGCTGGGATAAGGACAGTTTAACAGGTAAAGCAGAAGCCACACATGCAAGGAAAGCAAAGCAAGGAATTCATCCACCACTTCCCATGGGCAGGCAGGTGCTCAACCACGCCCAGGGAAGTGGGGCCCCATCACACAAACCATACCTTGGGATGACAAATGCCATCACTCCAAATGTTCTCTTCTTTCCCCCCAGCTTTATATGCTGAGCATGACACCAGTCAGTAAGGGATATCTATCCCTTGGGCCGATGGGATCAGCTGTCCCAGCTTTGTCCCTTCCCAGAATCTCGTGCACCCCCAGCCTCCTCACTGGTGGGGTGAGGAGCAGAGCAATCTTGTTTCCATCAGAAATCCAAAATACAGCCCCATACCAGCTACTATGAATAAAATGAATTCAATCTCATCTAAAACCATCACAACATGTTAAATACAAAACTCAAATCCCAATTTCACCATATTTGTTGTGCCTCCCTTCAGGAGCTTCTGACTTTTTAAAGCCAGATCACATATTTGACTTTGCAATTGAAATATACATTTATATAGGGTATTTCTTGCTGCAAAATCAGAATTGCCAGGTATTTGATTGGTTTTTTCCTACCTTTTTTATTAAATTTGATCAGGATTTGGCATCCTAAACTCCAATATTCTAAGGCACCTTTCCTTCAAATTAGTCTTACTGCCAGTTTGAGACAATGCAATGATAAAGCCGAAGCAAGAAGGTTTGAACAGGCAAGACTTTAAAAAGAAAAAAAAAATCAACAACGTTAAAGCTTCAAGAAATAAGACCTGAAATATTTATTCAGAGAAGTGTGCCAACTTTTGAGCTTTTGCTCCTCTGTCAGAATTGTAGGTAGAGGTGGCACATACCCGGGAGTCCTGACTTCTGTAGAATCAAAGTAGGCAAAAGCAGCTGTAAGCCTGCTATCCAAACACTCAGTAAATACCTAAGTTTCTGAGGGCTACATAAATATGCTGCTTCTAATGAGCACCATTTTTCAAAATAATTTTAGTTTCAGAAGGCTGAACATTTTCATATAAGCAGCAAAGACTCACACAGTGATCCTTGCTACAAAGTTAGAAGTGCTTAAAATAAAGCATGGGTTTTTTTGAAATAGAATTTTGAGACACTATAAATGCAGAAAAATGGATCATATTTTCTTAAAATCAGTTCCAATATTTAAATGCAGTCTGCTAAGCTATATCTTTTTCCTGGTTTTCCTCATTTTTTAGTTTCTCTTTGCAACTCAGCACCTTGGTATGATATATAATCTCACAATATATTACCGTTTTCCTTTCATTATAATTTCCAGTCGTACATACTGTCAATTTTAATTTCTTTACAATAAAAATAAAGAAATTATAACATTTACCTAATGGGGTTTATTTGGGTTTTGGTTTTTTTTGTAGAAAGGTAAAACGTAGGTTTAGTGACAAATCAAATAAATGATCAAAAAGAAGCTCTGTAAAACTCAGCATAGCTCTAGAGGTAAAGGGATGCATTGTACATTTAGGAATAATTTAGTTCAAGATATGGTAAGGCTTCAGATAAACATAGGAACAGTCTCCTGTACTGGATTTTTCAAATAATTTAAATAAAGGCAGTAGAAATCTGTCAGCGGTGTCCCATCCAAAATAACTAATATATATATGTCAAAATGACAGGTTACATACTAAAATTGCATTTCAGATCAAAATATGTTCTTGGTTACAGATGAGTTATTATTGAGTAATTTAACTTGCTGAATACATTCTAATGAGAGCAACTATAAAGGTTTCACGGGATAGTGGCATCAGTTGTAAGATAATGTGAGACTTCCCATGTTTCCTGTCAAGTCAGTGTCTCTCACTCAGCACTACAGTGGGGTCAAGAGGTGAGAAAAAGCTTGTCCACATATCAGATAAAAGAGGTATAAAACCATGTTGCAAACTGAAAGCTCAGGGATTCAACTAATGGAATAAATTCTCTATGAGAAAGTTTTTCTGTCTAGTTTGATATATATTGATGCATAAGTATATATTGGTATATATTTGAAAAATTGCAGGATTTACTGTTTCACTTCCATCCCAATTATTCGATGAAAGCTGAGTATGTTTGTGGTAGAGACCTAGGAGACACAATCAGGGAGCAGAATCAGAGCGAAACAACCAGCAAATGAATCAAGCTGACAATTGAGAGGTGACTATTTGCATTTGAAAACAGAGTGAAATGAATTTGCTACTCTGAGGTCTTAATCTTACTACTTCTAATCCTGCAGGTAGCTTAATTCAAGTCAATGGCATCACTTGCCTCAGTAAAACAAGCAGGATTTAGCTCTTCCTCAGTGCTGTGCATTAATTAAATGAGGGGCAGAAAGCACTAAAAGAGACGTACAACAGGCTTGCCTTCATCTCCTTTGTGTTTGCCTGGGAGGAAGATGGACATCCAGAGTTGCTGTTTTTTCCTTTCAAAGGGCAGATTGTGCATGCTGTTCTTTTTATATTTTAGTCTTTCATCAGGAAGTAATGAAAGACACTGTACTTTCCTCTACAAAGCTTGTTTGCACAGGAAAATTCAATAGTGCATTTATGGTGGGTTATAATCTGACCAGTGTAACAACTCATTGCTAATGCTGTTATGCCAAATTAGTTACACCAGAAATGTCTCCATTTTAGACAGAACCTTTGTTCTGAAAGTATGGACATATGACATGTAGCTGCACTGCTAACCTACAGAAGTCTTCACCTACTGCCTGGGATTATTTCCTGGGATTATTTTTAAGTGTCCTCCTGCATATTGGTTAATGCTCTTGTTGAAATACTCAATTCCATATTTACACAAAGGGCTCCAACAATTGTCATGAAATCCCCTCCAGTTGAGCTTATCACAGGCACCCACGATGCCTCCTGCCAATATAATTCAGGGATTAATCCCCATCCAACAGGGAATTTGGAGTTGCACATTCCCACTATAGAATCAGGGCAATTATATGATCAGCGTTGACCTCTCTCCACTGTGATGCTTGTTAGACCTTTTGCTCCCTTATCTCCAAATCCACCACTTCCCTTCTGGCTAAGGACCAGAACTAATTCAAATCTTGTGACAGTGACAAGTTTTTCCAGAGAAGCAGGTTTCTAGGAAGGTGGTGGGATTGATGGCACGGGGATAAGAAATGAGAGAGGAAGATCTGTAAGGCTGTAAGGAAATGACAGGATCAATAGATAGCAAGAGAAAAGCGGTATGAGATGCTGTGAAAACTCCCCCATTCCTCTCTATGGCCACTGCTCTCCTTCAGACTTTTCTTATTCCTGTGGTGGTCTGGACAACCATTTTGCTTACCTCTTTTTACCCTCCAGAGTGTCCCAAATTGTAGAAAAAAGCAAAAGAGGCAAGGGTATTCCATGGAAGAAGCAAAAGATGCAAAGCATAGCAAAGTCAGAATGACACCATATTGTTGTAGGCATATATTCCTCAGGTGGAAGAAAAGACCGTGTGGGAAGAGACAAAATTTTCCAGGGTAAAGCAGCTCCATCGCCATCTTGGGAACAGACAAACCAATCCATCCTGCCATAAAGTAGCTGCAGGATAATATGTCCTGGAAAGGAGCTTTGTGGAGAAGACCTGGGGGTCCTGGCAAACAAGGAACTGTCCATGAGCCAGCAGTGTGCCCTGGTGGCCAAGAAGGCCAATGGTATCCTGGAATGCATTAGGAAGAACTTTGCCAGAACGATGAAGGAGAAGATCCTGCCCCTCTACTCAGCCCTAGTGAGGCCAGATCTGGAGTGCTGTGTCCATTTTGTGGCTCCCTGGTACAAGAAAGACAAGGAACAAGAAGAGGATCCAGTGGAGGGTTATTTTAGGGGATTGGAGCGACTTTGTTATGAGGGAGCTGGGCCTGTGTAGCCTGTAGAGACGACCGAGGTGGGGACCTTATCAATGTATAGAAATATCTTAAGGGCAAGGGTTGAAAATGTGGGGCCAGTTTCTTTGCAGTGGTGCTATGACAGGACAAGAGGCAAAGGGTGCAAACTGAAACACAGGAAGTTCCACATGAACATGAGGAAAAATGTCTTTACTCTGAGGGTGACAGAGCAGTGGAACAGACTGCCCAGAGATGTTGTGGAGTCTCTTTCTCTGGAGACATATAAACCAATTCATGTGCAGCCTGCTCTAGGTAAACCAACTTTCGCAGGGGGTTGGATCAGATGAACTCAGAGGTCGCTTCAGCCACAAACAGGTCATGAAGTATTCTGAGATACAGGAGAGCCAGTACTAGATTCTACTTGAAACCACAGGGCAAGAACTTCAAATGCAATTATAAGAGAAGTGAAAAGTAGAAAAGAGCAGCACCTTAGCTGATTCTTATTTATCTTCCCCACTCAATAATTTTCTCCTTGTTAATTTTTCCACTTCATCTGCAATGCCAACAAAATATCTCCAAGGCAAGCTTCACACCTGCCATCACCATGATTCTCCCATTTACTAGCTCCTTATAAATCTCAGGTTGGGATTAGAACCACCAGTAACTGTTTCTGGGCTGTTTCCTTCTCAGGGATGTAAATGGCATCATATGAGCCCATATGTAATATTTTTTATTAATTTTCAATGTTATAGTAATTATGTTAAAAGCAATAATCTGGGACACTCAATGCTATTATCTAACGTGATGTCTCAGCCCTGTAATTCTAACAAAAGGTAGGGCGAGAGGTATTGTGAGTCATTTCAAGTCATTCTTAAATAGGAGAGGAGATAAAACACAGGGTTTTTTTGTCTTGCCTTTTTTGTAGTAAACAGCAGAGCAAATGTTCTTCTAACCTAAATGGGAATATAAAACGAGTGCTGTATCATAGCAACAGCCAGAGGTTTGTCTCAATATTTGAATGATTATGAACATCCTAGTTAAGTGTGTAGTATACTGCTATGTCATAAGGAAAACCTAGTAAATTACTGCAATAAAAGTGAGCTGTTGAAGCTGAGTATCTTAGATTCCTTAATGATGGTATTTATTTAGCACTGCAAGAGTGAATTCTTATTTCCAGGCATCCTTTCTAATGACAGAAGACAGATCATAAGAAGATGAATAAGTCCTGATAGACTGGGACCAAAAACTCTCAGATGTATTTTGAAATTGTGCTTCACAATTTTCAAATCAATGTGCAAAGTAACCCTTTTCAGGAATAAGTTTTCATGTCTACAGTTCAAACTGGGTGAATCGTCAACAAGCTGTAATGAGGAAAGCTTGTTTTGTTGATGTTTGTGGCAAAAATATTATCTATTTTAGCATTTCGTCTCTATTTGTCCAGAACAGGGGTTATTTAGTAGGCTGGATTTTTTTTTTTAGATGATTACTTGCACCAGGTTACTTAAGTCTGTTTTGTCCAGTTTTTAAATATTGTGTGTTGTAACCAAGCAACGCGACTAACGTTTTGAAATGCACCTAACTGGGTTCTTACATCAGGGCTGCATTCACAGAAAATGTGCTGTTACAAAATGTGCCTTGCAAAGACACTGCTGGCCAGGGAATTCACTCTGTAGCATCATAGGATGAGAGCACCACGCACACCAAGAGAGGTATTTCTGTGCTGATCTCTTTGTGTGTGCATGTGTGTATAGAATCAGGGCTTTTGAGGGGGAAGCACAAAACCTCATCAAGTCGGATAAAGAGCTGTTACAGCGGGTGGTCAGTAAGACACACGGGGGGAAAGGTATCTTTAAAAAGACTGTAATATGACCCTGCACAAATAGCTTGCAATAATCTACAATCCAGAGAAATGAACCTAATTGGACAGCAGGCTTCATTTGTGTGCTGCCACTCCCTGTCACAAGTTAGTTGTTTTATTCAAGGTAAAAATATTCAGCAGGAATACAGTATTGAGAGTATTTCCTCTTTCCAGGACAACCTTCTTAATGCCTGAAAAATGGAAATGGTTATGAGGAACATGAAGAGAGCAGCTGAAATCACCTAACAGAGCTCATTACCTTTCAGATGTATTTTGTGAAACAGGAACGGTTTTTGAGATGTGGCTGTAATCTGTAGGAATCAGTAAATATTACCCAGTGGTGAATCCCGACTGAAAAGAGCCACTTGTTCCAGCTGTGACCACGCCTCTGCTTGTTTGACTCGAAGAACTGCCAAACAAGGTTATTGTTCTTCAGTGGGAAGTTTGGAGGAAGAAAAAGTATCCCCATTCTACAGCCCCAGCAGCTTAATCGTTTTTTCCCTAAAATTTCATGACAACTGGCACTCTGACCACATCAGAGTTAGGGCTTGGCAGCATCCCATGGTTAGCCCATGAGCACCAGTGTAGGAAGGGAACCTCACCACTTCATCTAAATTCTCTAAATTCTTGTCTATGGAGATGTTTGTTTTGTGAAATACGGATTGTTGATTTGAGGGATTTATTTGCCTTGGCATGAACTGGCTGCTCAGGCTTGGCTTTCTCCGTGGTAAATTTTTTATTTTATTTAACTTTTTTTTTTTTTTTTTTTTGGAGCTACAGTATTTGATCTGATTCTAAACTAAACCATTGATCTTGCTAATGATGTGGGCCAAAGTCATCTGCTTTAAAGAAGCTCTGACAAACACAGAAGAAAAGTAGGGAAAGATAATAGAAAGGCTAAATAGGATATGCATGGAATATCTTAATTTTGCTACAAGCTGGGCTAATTAACTCTAATTCCTTTTAATGAAAGGGTAATAAATAAAGCTATATTGAACCTCTTGTCTCTTATCTTTTCCTTGCTTCAATGCTGGAATTACTCTATTGTCTTTCTCCCCTAATTTCTGTAAGTAAAAGAGAAGAATCTGGCCCTTTCATTTTAGGGAAGAAATCCTTGAAATCAGAGTTCTGCTCTGGCACTACAAACTAGTGCAGAGTATGAAAGACAACAACTTCCCTGAGCTGGTTTCTGGAGGTACCTGAAGGTGTTACTTGGAAATATCGTGTCTGCACTGTAACATTACTTGTTTTGGAAAAATGGGTATATTCGCTTTTCCTGAACATGAAAATTTGACATGTTTGGGTCAAGTTTGGGGTTTTTTTTCTGTAATCGTACTCTCCCCTCAAATTGCTCTCGTAGAGGTAGATTTTTCTTTAAATTAAAATGAGACTTTCAGAGTGCCCCTTTATTGTGTAATAGCCATGGATAATGGCCTGTAGTCCTTTGTCATTGAAAAATACATGCTTTCAGCTGAAAAGATGCATTTTTCTTATCCTCAGTCTCTCTTCTCAGCCACTTTGAAATCTGAGAAATGAGACAGCAGATGCTGAGCTGAAAACTAGAAGACATATATGATTTTAGTGTCAGCTGCCTGGTATATTTTTTGTCTAGTTCTTTTAGCTCACTATGATAGAAGACTGCAGCTGTGCAAATTAAAATAGAAATTTTAAAAAGGTCACAATTTTATTTCTTTTTTTTCCCAGCTATTTTTCAAATTTTCAAAACTATATACTCTTTGTCAAATAAAATCAATATGTATCTTATTATACTTTTTTACATGCTATTTTATTGTTGCCAGGGGCAACTACTGAAGAAATAAACACAAACAGCCAGTGTGTTCCATGCTTGTTTTCTATTTGTTACTGTGTCATGGGCAAAATGGGAGGATAAACCCATTGTCATAATTTTGCTCTGTTAAATTGGCCAATTCTTGGTTCTGTTCACAACAGCCTCAATAGATTCCAGGGAGATGAAAGGGCTGTTTGGCTAAATTCAACTTTTTTTCCACATGGGAATTTTGGAATGAGGTGTAGTTTTATAGTTGATGACATCATCTATATACCGATACAATGATCACCTGTATTGTTTAACCGTGGGTCATCAGCTATTGCTTAGGAATGCTTTAAAAATTAAAATCCTTGACACCACTGCTGTGTGGGTTTTCTTGAAACACACCTTTCTACATAAGGAGTAATATATAAAGGAGCCAAAATAAATAATTTGGCTGTGCTACAGCTAAACAATCTGTATGTTGTATCAGGGAAGCTTCCTGCATTATTATAAATTTGCATGATTGCATTTTCTTTTAATCTGTTCTCCTAAAACTGCTACAATTACTACACCAATTTGGTTTCAGTGTCATGACTCAGTCCTATAGCTCAATATAGAGAGTCCAAGGAATGATTATTTATAAAGCTCAATGTTTATTTGAATGTTTACCAAAAAATACTTTGTAACCTTTGCACTTGCTGCTTTCCTGTTTCAGATTCTGTTTTAGGGTACAATCCAACCTGAATGCATAAAGGATAGACTATTTTCCCACTCAATTCACCTTTTCAAATTTTGAGCACAGACTCCACTCCAGAAATGAGTAACCAAACTTTATATTTTACTAACATAATGTAAGAAAAGGCAATGCCTGAAGCAGTTACAAAGATCAATGAGGAACTTTGGAGATGACTAACATAAAAATATCAACTATGGAAAGGAATGAAGATATTAAAGAGAGAAAAACTCAGACTAAGGAACCAGAGACCTCTAAAGCAAAAGGTTCAGCTTCAATTCTATTGAAAATACATTAAAGTCATCATGATTTTTCTGTAGGCTACAAAGCAGAGTTAGGTTTCAGTTTATTACTTTATTAATAAAAGTCAGTCCTCCATGTATAAAAAATAAAATGTTTTAAGAAAGGGGAAATGTTCTGCAATATTTTGGTGCTCTCTTGAGGCATTCTCACATCCTCCATATGTAGATTGATTTTTCCCCTCCTTTCTTCTACCCATCACCTGGTAGTTTTATCCATTGGATGGATTAGAGATTATATTGCTGTGATGGTCAATCACTTGTAGTTAAGGATAAAAATATTGCAGTGGTGCTGGATGAGTTAAATTTAATGGGTGTGTAACTGACAGGCACGTACAGGATAAGCACTTTTATTACGTACTTCTCAGCGCCACTCAGTTCAGTGTGCTCCACAAATGTTGGCAAGGAAATATGTCATGTGCCAGGGAATGAGTAATAGAGGTTTGTGTGAAATATGGATGCCAGAGAATGTCTAATTATAGCTCATGAAAGACCAAACAATAACCAGTAACAAAACCCAACAGAATCATTCCCTCAAACCAAAGGTGGATTAATGATTTTTGCAACTGAAAATACTAACAGTCATCAAAATTCCTATGTGGTAAGGAACCCATGTATAAAGAAGGGACCTTGCTCTGTGAAAAAGAGATTCTTGTCATGACAGAATGCAGGATGAAATCATCTTTACTTGTGCAAAAGGCACTCCAACAACTTAAATATAAAACTGTGTGTTAAGCTGTGTTGGAATCAGGGAAGGAGCAGCTTTTTCCCAACTAGAAAAAATAAATCTGTACTTCCAACATTCAAAATAAGGCAGCAGATGGAGTTGCTAGGAGACAGAAGGCAAAGAACAAGAGCATGAATGTGCTCTAGTGTCTCTACACAATAGAAAAGTGTATATGAAATGAGCTGGAGCTTTAGATCTCACCATCAGCTATGACTATTACAAGTGATGAAATGCAGATTTTGTGCTAACCAGGTAAATGCTAAATCTGAACAATTTAAATAAGAGGATCTATGAGAATTGTATTATGTGATATTTAATGTTGCTCTCTGGGCAATCCTTGTAGCCACGGAATTACAGTATAATTGGGATAGGAGGGACCTTGGGAGGTCTAGCCCAACCTCCTGCTTAAATCATGACCAGCTCTGAGGTCAGACCAGGATGGTCAGAGATTTATCCAGTCATCTCTTCTATGAACAGAGATGGCATAACCTCTCAGCACAACCTGAAAGCTCTCACGAGGGGAAGGTTTTCCTCATATCCTCTCTGAACCACTCTTGTCTTAATCTGTGCCTGCTGCCTCTCAGCCTCACACCTCTCACCGTGACTCCATCTCCTTACTGACATCCTTGCAGATACTGGGGGCTTCTGTCATCTCCCTCCAGAGCCACCTCTTCTCCTGACTGAGCAAGCCCCAGTCCCACAGCCTCTTCATGGGACAAATGGTCCACCACCATCATCCTGGCTGCCCCTGCTGAACTCATCCCTGTTTATTGCTGCTTCGGCCTAAAACTGGACACTATTATCCATGTGACCTAAGAAATGCTGGCTCTTCTTCTGTTAATACAGTTCTGGATGATGCCAGCCTTCTTCAGCATCTTTTGCCAAGGTGCTGGCTCGTGTGTGGCTCATGCCTAATTTTGAGCTCAGCAAAACAGGAGGTCAGGTAGAGCCTGCTGCCACTCCAGGGATTTTTGTTGACTAGCCAATATAAATATAAGGAGATAGTGCAAGGTGGAAAGAGTAAGAGGGTCATGTGCATTGTTGATGAAATGTGAAGTAAAAGTAAAGCCTGGCTGAGAAGCTGTCTTGGGAAAGATGAAATGGATGAAGAAACAAGTGTCAGTAGGCTTGGATTATGGCACACTTAAGGTAAGAAAGATTTCATGACAAAAAATTTCCTTGTAGAAGAATCTCAGGTAATTTGACCACCACTGGATAAGAAACCATAATAAATATAAGATTTAAAAAATAGATTAGAGAACAAGTTTGGAATATACATATTAAAATACCCTTTGAATGCTTAAGTTCTTCATCTACTTTTAATGATAATTCTAATTGGTGAAAAAATTATAAAATCTATGCAGTTATAGAAAAATACTTATATTTAATAATAAATATAAGAAGAAAAGAGTTTATCAATTACAATATTATGAGGTCATCAGATTTTGAGATAGGTGTCTGTAGAACAAAGAATTACGGTGAAGAATATCTAAGTCAGTACTTAATTGGTTCTATGAGTGGAGAAAAATTATCAAAGGAAAAGGTTTGCTAGAAAAAAACCACTAGGTAAAAGGCATAAAGTAGTATAGTTCTTATGAGAATTTTAATAAAATACTTGAATAACTATCGATTATTACTTTAAATATTTATTCCCAAAGTAATTTTCAATAAATTGTAATTTAATTTGAATAATAATTCATAAAACTACAAAGATCGTCACTTTTGAGCAATTTATTGAATGTAGATGGTGTAGAACTCTACTAGTTCTCCGTAGAGTGCAGTTATCATCTAATCATATTTGTTAATGATCAAAGAAAACTCCCAAACCTTGAACTACATGTTTGTGTTCTTATGCAATAGGTTGCAGGTAATCACAGAGCTGACATAAAGAAAAGCAAAAAAAAACCCCAAAACAAAACAAAACAAAAACCCAAATAAAAATAAAGTAGATAAAGATAACAAAATTGTTTACAGATCCTAGAAAATGCAGATAATAAGGCATCTGGACAGAACCACAAGAAGGACAGAAAAGAGAAACAGGCATTGGGGTGAAAGTGGAGAATGAATACGGGAGGAGTCACTGAACAAGAAAAAGTAGGGTGTGCATGCAGGAATCTGTACACAGCACAAAGCCCCAGGGCAATGCTGGTTAACCAAACCTGATCTACAGCATTCAGCACAGGCTCTACCAGTGGTTAAAACAAAAACAGAAAACACCCCCTCAAAAAAACAGGCAAGTAAGTAAAGTAACTAGGGCATTCAGTGCATGACTGGCTGATACTATTTCTCAAGCTCAGACTTAGCAGGAAAGGAGCTTCAAATAAGCTTCAGTAGTTGGCATAACCAGACTTTTGTCAGTTGCAGCTTCTCTGGGTTTGGCTTGCACACAACCTCTGTCTGAAAGGATTCAGCAAGGAAAGGATGATTGTGTCTGTGCTGGTCCCACCACCTGCTCTAAGGATGGATTCCCACTTCTTCAATCAGTGAATTGTGTTCTACAACTTGCTGCACGCCCCCTCGAGCAGCCTGGCCCTATCTATAGCACTAGGATATGACAGATGCAGCAGCTATCCCTTGCAGCCACTTACTCCCAGGCACCTCAAACACTGGTGTATTTGTGCAGGATGCCAAGGGTGTGTTTGCATAAGGAGTTATGTATTATGACAGCTCACTGCCTGCTAGGAAGGGGTTTGAAGGCTGGGCCAGGTGGAGGTGATGGGAGCTGGCTTGCTTCCACCCATAATTCTTATTGGAGCAGGTCCTGAGATGGTTTTATCATTGAGTCATTTCCAGATTTTAGCTGGGTGGATACCAAGTTGCTCCGTGAAGGATGCAGAGTGTGCACGTGGGCAATAGGAGCAACTGACAGCTCAGAGGTACCCAGAACTCATCTTTGCCAGGTGCTTTAACTCAGTCCTACTACCTGGCAAGCCTTCAAAGTGAAAATAGGTACATCTCATCTAGGAAAGCAAATATTCACAGTCTTCACTGCTGTATGGAAACCTTTTTTCTGCTAATTTTCAAGTCTCCTCACCCAGAGTACTATAAATATTTACAATGTTTTCCCATGTGCCTATAGAATGTAAATACCAAACTTGTAGAGAAATCATTTAATAAGATTCAGACCCAGGACATGCCTTTTTAATACCAGTAGAAAATAAATAGCTGATAATATTTCTGATTTTATTATCCAGGGACATTATATCTGTGCTTTAAAAGGCAGAAGTTCTAGGATGAAATTAGGTAAGATAAAACATTAACTGAGTGGTGAGAACACTTTGCGGTGTCAGCATGCTTTGTGAACGGAACGAGTTCCCTAAGTGCTCAGCAGAAGGTTCACCAAGTTATATTTGAGGGGAAGAACAAGACTCTGCACCTTCTTTGTGTCTTGGCTGAAGGAAAAGTAGGAGGGAGCAGAAAGCAAAGGATGAAACCTCCCCCACTGCAGAAGTTCAAGAGTTCCTTGATGCCTTTGCAGCTGTGCAAAGGTAGTGTAGGTTTTCCATTACTTTCCTGAGGGTAATAGTGTTTCTCTGCATTGAGCTGGCATCTAAAGCCAGACTGACTAGCACTTCATGTCATCATCAAGCCAAGTACAGCATCTGAATTGGCACAATGTGTGCTCTATGAGTCTTTTTGTGCCTTGCTTATTTTTACAAAGCCTTTTTTTACTTGTAATGTACTACTAAGTCTCCTCCTGAAGACATTTTTGTTTTCTTCAGGGTGGGCACACTCTTAATTTGGAAAGTTGAAATCAAAACATGGAGTTGTTCTCTTTCGTTTTTTCTTTATAATTTCAGCTCATGCTCAAGAATTGAAAAACTAAGATTCAGATCACTACTGTGCTGATGGAAAGCTCAACCCCACCTTCTCCACATCCGTGATAAATCCCTTCTCTACCAGGTTACTTTGGGTTCAGATGCTCCTTCCTTCTGCCTCTGGAGCTGTGCCATTATACAATGCTGCCTTTTGTTTGTTTCTCTGCATGACTCTAGCCCTAACTTAAATGTTAGATTACTTATTCAGAGAAGGGAGATCTGGATTTGAGTCTCATCAGGTTTAGGAGAAAAGGTGGAATAAGTCCCAGGTCCTAGTGAGTGTCCTAATGTTCGTATAATTTGACACAGAGTGGGTAGCACCATCATCTTTGCCTTTGTGGATACATAAAGAAAAATTACCAACTCCATTTGCTGTTTTTATGGAACTTCACTTTATTGCAGTTTGTCTTATTTCTAGATCAAGTACTGTATTGGGATCTTTGTGGAGGTGAAGAAGATGGAAAGTATCAGGTTATAGTTGGTGTGATACTTGGCTGTGCATATTAAGTAAATCCTCATAAAGCAAATGGAAACCAAACAAGAAGGTGATTGGTGAGTCTGTGTGATTTGGGGGTAGGGTGCATAAAGCAGACTTGCTCCTGTAATGTTGGATACAGAGCCACATATTTGTTCCCAATACTTCTTCCACCCAGGCCCTTTTAGGCAGAAAGAAAATGGATCAGTTCTGGAGGATGTCTCTGTTCATCTTTCTCTTCACATGCACATCTCTGGTGGTGTCTGTGGCAGTTGGCACATTGTAGTCTGTCGTCATTCCACAACTTAGCTTCCTGTGGTGTGAAATCATTAGCTGATTTAGACTTGTCAGGATTAGCTCTGCTCCGTAGTGCAGTGGGAAGACATCCCTGTAGAATGAGTTCAAAGGCAGTGCTGCCACCTAGACAGCAGATGCCACATCAAGTGGCACTGGCAAATTACGCCACAGATTTTTCTCTCCTCTGACCATCTTAGACAACATTCGAGGTACCTCTATTATATTGTCAATTTCTTATGATCCTTGCTGGATACAAAAATTGTTTGGGAGCCCTTCCTTACAATTCCTTAAATTCATGTATTTTCTATGTTGTTGTCATAAATTGTTATATGGGTGTGGCAGCTTAATGAAGATATGGTGAGGAAGTAATGGGTGAAACAACTATTTCATAAGGCAGTAAGAAATGCTGTAAGATGATCTCCTCTCTTTCATTAGAATCTAGTGTGTTATTTATCAGTGAAAGTGCCATTGCAGAACAGGTTCATACAGGAAATGAAACTTCAGCAAAAGTAGATGTCAGATAAAATCAACATTCAATTCAGCTCACTCTATGTAAAAGGAAAATATCCACATCATTTTGGGCTCAGGGACATGCAAAATCTTTGCTGGTTTAGGGTTTAAATTAGCACCTATCTAAAACAGCTGTTAACATGCTTTAGTGACTCAATGTACCAAAACTAAATTTATCTTCTAATTAAATGAAGTAGTCAAAACCTACAACTTTATCTATCTTAAAGAATTCCTAAAGAAGGAGTAGTGTTTAATAGCCTCTTTTGAGTTAGTTGTGGTAAGAATGATAAAGGAAAGGAATTTAAAACTGGTGAGTATAAATGAGTTTTTTTTCATTTACAAGTGCAATTGAAATAATCGTTATTTGTTTCAATGTGATTTTGAAGGTAATAGAAACAGGTTTTTAACCTGGCTGATCGGATAATCTCAAAAAGGAATAATAATATAAAATTACTACTCCCTCCTCCAACAGAAAGCAATTATTAAAATTTGTCAGCCTGGCTTCTTGGGACTTCCATCTGACTTCCTACTGCAGAGGCAGCGAACCTTACCAGCAAATTAATAAAAAGGGCTTATTTTTGCTACTGAACTTGCTGGTCAGCTTTGTCTACGGGTAGAAAATCCATTTGAAAAGACTATAAAGCATGTGCACTTGCTCCTTTCCATTTAGTTTGATTGGCCTTTTATACCTTACAATAGTTTGTCTAAAAAAATTGGCAGATTTGAGAGAATTTACTCATCATTTTGAATTTATAACAAAAGCCTATGACATGGAAAGCCCATCTTGGTTTGCTGCAATGCCAACAGCTCCAAAAGCCGTGAAATGTAGTTGACTAAGTTGACTAAAAAAATCTTGAATCTTGAAAATATTGAACACATCTGTAAACACTGAGGAATAAAAAAAGAAAATCTTTGGACTTTTAATGTCAAAAATGTGCTGGGAGGAGCCTATTTCCCCTCTCTCCTCTGAATAGCACATCCATTCACTCCATCTGCTTTCCTCCTTACACAAATCAGCATTACTGCCCTACAGGATATAAGCTGTTTTTCACCTCTCTAAGTCTCTTGGCTCCTCCACAAGTGTTATTAATGTTAGGAGTCATGCTGATTTCATCCCATTCCTAGTAGTAAACACCACAGTTTTTGTCTCATCAACACAGGGCTATCCCTGTACTTGCAAATGCAGCAGTGCCAGGATCCATGCTTCAATCCTCTCTGGCCAGCTGGCACGGACTAGTCTTGTTCTTAAAAGTGAAGGCTCATAAACAAGCTTGCTACATCCCAGCCATCTATTAGGAAATAGTGCACAGCTTTTTCTAACTCTGGACCTATGCTGAGGATTTGTTTGGGAACTGGTCACGGCCTAAATCATACCAGAGACTGTTTTACTTCTTTAATAATAGAGAAGACAAAATCACAATGTCAGGCTCAGTCTGCCAATATAGACATAACCGGGTGGACTTATTTTAAGATCTTCCAGGATCTCTTTCTGGGTCCATAATCTCCTCTGGAGCTGGTGGGGCACCTTCTTGTGGGGAACCTTCATCTCTCTGCTCCCAGCCCAGGCAGTGGCAGTATATGTGCAGGGGGGAATCCTTCAAAAAATATTTCTTCAGTATCCTTGTCCTGACTGTGAAAAAGGGGAGAGAAATCTGACTTTTGTTGTACAGGGATAGTGTTGCTTGTTTTTTACAGACAGTGGCTTTATTGTGTGTCCCTTTTAGGAAATCAAAAATTTCTCAGAGGTCAGAGTCTGAAAAATTTTCAGAAAGGAAAACAGCACAGCACAGACGTTAATTTTCAGAAGATTCATTTTAGCTAACAGCTTTGATAGTGGCAAAATCTTACATATTTCCTAGTAAAAGATACTATTTCCTTTATTTCAGAAAGAGCAGGTTAAGTGCCTGATATTTCCAACCCAATGCAAAGAGAGTATTATGAGAGCTGAGGTGGCTCTTACGTCCCACGCAAATCTGACTCTCTGAGATTTATTTCTGTAAACTGACAGCCACAAACCCCAAATCATGAAACTGAAGTGTAAAAAAAATTCCTCTATTGCAGAATATCTTGTGTAATATTAAGCTTCCAAGATTTCTATTTCTAATTTTATCATAGCTTTGTTTTTTTGGGTTTTTAAGTTTTTGTCACACAGCAAGAAGGGCAGAGTTGCGACATCCTTGCATCTTGTGATGAGGTGTGTAAGTCAGCTGAGTCCTAGTGTGAAAAAGAAAACAAAACGTTTCTAATTTACCCCTAACGCTTCTTTTAATTGTAGTACATTTAATTCATCATGGGTCTGTTAGGTTTCAGGCAACAGAATAAACAGGCTTTCAGAGATGATGATGGCTCCAAGCGTGACTTTGTATATTTTATTGAAACAGATTTTAGTTCTATTTGTTTGCTACAGAGTATTTTCCTTAGTGTTGTTTTTATGCTGAACTGAGACTTGGCAATGTTTTCCATTGGAATGTAACCCTGCCATGTAAGGTCAAAAGGGAAAATGCCAGTCGGTGTTTCCCAGTGATTGAACTCAGCTTTTATTTCTGAGAAATAACTGTTATTTTAGCTTGCATCACTGCAGATATTATTAGTCATAAACCTATGCAGCTATTTATGTCTTATGTTCAATAGTCAAAGTAAAATGCCTTCCTTCCTTCCTTCCTTCCTTCCTTCCTTCCTTCCTTCCTTCCTTCCTTCCTTCCTTCCTTCCTTCCTTCCTTCCTTCCTTCCTTCCTTCCTTCCTTCCTTCCTTCCTTCCTTCCTTCCTTCCTTCCTTCCTTCCTTCCTTCCTTCCTTCCTTCCTTCCTTCCTTCCTTCCTTCCTTCCTTCCTTCCTTCCTTCCTTCCTTCCTTCCTTCCTTCCTTCCTTCCTTCCTTCCTTCCTTCCTTCCTTCCTTCCTTCCTTCCTCCCTTCCTCCCCTCATTTTGGATTTTTTTAGAAGATGGACAGATAGAGAGGAATGTAATAGCAAGGCCTAGACCTCGAACTAAGCTTTGGCAGTGACTACCTGTATAACTGGTTCAAGTAAAGCTCCCTCATGCCTTTTGCTTCTAAAATAGAGATGGAAAATTATTTCCTTTATCTGTAAACTCCTTAAGGAGTATCTGTATACAAATCTATTATAGCCTCTGCTAGAATCCCTCCAAGTAGTGTTTAGAAGCTTTTAGAGAAGGAGAGGATTTAATTCATTCATTCTTTGATTTATTTTGAATCTCAGACTTTTGAATGACAGAAATGCAATGCCCATTACCTTGGAGATGGACACATGTGCAGATCTGTTAAATAACAGAGTATTACTTGCACAAACTTCAATTTAATGGTTGGAAAACCTTGCATCATCCCTGAAATTTAAAACCACAGATGCTCAGTTTCCCAACACTGCATTTTACAAAGCTCTGAGCCAACACCTTAAGTAAGCCCTTATGTAGTCCTGTTCAGTCCTTTTGAAGTGAAATTAAGTGTATCTTTTTTATTTCAGTATGAATTTGTCTGAATAGAGACAAATTAAGAATATATCTCTTTTGTTCTGTTTGATTACTGGAATGTCAGTGGGAAATTAATCTTCTTCATTACAAAATAATTTCCCTTTCACACATGACCTTGTCTGAGTACATTTTTAAGCACTTTGCACTTACCTAGTGCTATATTACCATAGGTCTCTAGCTGCAATGACCTGTGGGTTTATATCAGAGGTGAGATGCCATTAGACTCTTAACTCTCTATGATAACAGTGAGGGTTTTAATTCTTTCTGAAATGTCCTTTAAATCCTATTAGAGACAGAGATCCAGCTACAAAATCGAGTCACACATCACAATTCTTGATAAATGATCTTGATGTGATAACTCTTGGCGTTCAAACTCCTGCAAGTGAAATAAATTTGCTGCAAGAATGTCATTAGCCACAAATAAAGGAGGCTTCGTTATTTTTTCTATTATGTTAAGGTACTATGTTTATACCAAGCAAACTCACCAGTGAGTTTCAGTGAAGTGCAGTGCACTTGGAATGGGCAGGTATGGCCCTGTATACACATCAGCTCTGGTCCTAGAAGCAATAGATGTGTGTTAGCATGGCAGAGACCCAGGGTGAGTATTCCTACCTCTGAGGAAGAGCTATTCCCATAAGTGTAGTGCTACACTGAAACTGCATTATATTGCAATTACTCTAAAGCAAGCTGAAATATCTTTGCACAGTGATGCATTTTGGATACTTGCACACCCAGATACTTGCAGCAGATAGAAACTGCTCATCTCCAAAAGTGTATTTATGCTACAACATTGGTGAACTTTGTGTTTAACCCAGGTTCCAATACCTTGTATTGCAGATGTGTTATTTCAGTCTCATGTGGAGCAGAGTGGTTCCTTCAGGGGGACTGGGGATACAACTGAGATCTGCTTTACACTGGAGTCCACATTATATAAAATGGATATAGGCCTGTCTATGCCCCACCCCTGCAGTACAGGAGCCTTCATGCTTTGGGGCAAGGAAGACAGATAAACCATGTCCACCCCACATTATAAAAGAGCTGTCCTTTGTTTGAAAGATTCCTGAATCAAACACACATTTCTGCATGATATAGCCATTTTGATTTTCCCTCCTCTGCCAAAGAGAATCAATTTTTAATTTAGGTACCAGTGCAAGGTGGATAATTAGAAATACCTTGACAATTGAATAACTTGCAAATGGAATGCAAATAATTTTCAGTGATTTGGATGGCAAAAGCCTCTGACTTCTAAAATTTAGCTCAAAACTGGAAATCAGCTTCTCTGTTGCTACACTTTGCAGTGAAGTCGTAATTGTGTGTTTGACATTAGTCTGTTGCCATGGATGGTAGGAATCAGGGTAGGATGTGATGACATTAAAAGGTCACTTCAATCTCTAATAGCTATGGTTCTGGAAATGACTAATGGCATTGTGCTGCTACAAATGTAGAGCTGGAGCAACATGATGAACTGTAACTGACTCTTGTGTAAGCATAAATACCTCTGAGATTTAGAAGAAAGGATGACAGAGCCCTATTAAAAAGTGAATGGGTTTATTTTTCACTTTGTTCCTTTCTGAAAGAGATTTCATACCTGGTCATTGGAGAGGGTCATTTCTTTGGTACAAAAATGTAAAAGGAAAATGGGTGTATCACAAATGTTATTTCTGGTGTAAATCTATGATTGTATTTAAACAATTAACTCTAGATAATTATTTACAGGGGATTTACTTAGACCAATAAATATCACTATTTTGGTATCTTAGAAATTTCAAGACTCTTTTAAGATGTGGCTCTTCCCATCTGATCATAGGAAGTAAGGGATCATGTTTATTTTCAGAAGGACATACTTGAAATGTCTAACTGAAAGCATGGAGTTCCTGCTTGATTTGGAACAGTTGGGTTTGATCTGGCAGAAGAACATGACTGAGTCATTCGAATTGTTAGCACAGTCCCAGTGGATATGTCAGAAAATCTTTAGGGGATGGGAAAGAGATGGAGCACAGATTTCTACTACAGCAAAAACTATTTAAAAAAAAAGAAGCTCAGAATATATCAATTGTGAAGGCTGCTTTGTAGAGCTTCTGTGATACTCTAATATAAACTTTTTATTTACTCATGGAGTTCATCAGGAAATTTTAAAAATATATAGAAGTATACCTATCAAAAAAAATCAAATACAAGGTCTTTCTACCCTCCCTCTCCCTTTTGTATTATATTTTCTTCCACTTCCCTTCCCTTCTATTCCCTTTCTCCCTCCTTCACTTCCTCCCTTCTTTCTTCCCTAAATTTTTAAAAGTGAAGGCATTCTATAATCTGTCCTTCTATTAAGCTGGCAGTTTTAGCAGCTGGTTACATAACCATTTTCTAGTTGTGATATATTGATTAATCATCCAGTGTTGCCACATGTTTCATTGCACATTTTGCATTCCTGAGAGCTGTTTGTGGACGGTTTCCACAAAAATTTGTGTTTGCAAATCTGGGCAATCCAGCCCACGCTGCCATTCACTGCTGCTGAGAAAAGGTGGAATCTCCTAGCCATTAGCAGAGGCAGTTGCACTTCACCTGCAGCAGGAGAATAACCAAAGGAAGAATGAATTCATTCTTTATCTCAAGTGCAGACGTAATTTTTTTCTCCAATAAAAAGTTTCCTTCTGAGGATTTTCGACTGCACCATTGGAGCATCTGTCTTGTGTCTTGGCACACACTAGACATGATCAAAGAAGCAGCTTTTGTTTAAAGAAATAGAAAAGCAGGGTTGCAGAACATCCAGGGATGGATGTAACACAAAGCAAGGAAGAATCACAAGAGCCAAACTATATTAAATGGGTTTTTTTTCAGCCATTTGCCAGTGTGCAAAATGACAAGGTAGATCAGGGGACACAGTTCTGAAATAGTTTAGTCACTTGAATAGAATTTGGGCATGTAGATTCTTTTCAGTATCCATTTTTCAGCTCTGTAGACAATCAGTTGCTATATTCCATGGCAGTGAGAAGCAACATTTTTTTACCAATATTTTTCATTACTTATGAGACAAATTTTAACTTTGCTATTAAATGAGAATGAGTAAACCTAAGCATCTGTTCATAAGAAAAAATTCTCAAAATGAAGCAGATTCCATTCATACTCATTCTACTTTATACAAACATAACATTGAATCAAGCAAATAATTTCCCTAGTATTTCTATAAATCATGAATTAATTTCATGTCATCAGTACAGAGAAGGCTGACATTCTCAATAAACAAATAATCATTGAAATACATATTTTAGGCACCTGGTTCTTTTCAGGAACTTGAGCTCTCAAGTATTGCTTGTGAGTAATCATCAGTATCAGTAATCTCCACATGATTTATTAATGCCTTGCTCAAAAGCACTGATGTAACTGCCCAGCACTGTTTTCCTTTTCATATAGGGAGAAGAAAATCCCAAGCTCTGTCATCATCAGCTGACTTGCGTCCAATAATTCCAAATTAATTTAAGTAATCAAGAACTGGACGTTAACATCTCTTATATGTCAGGAGAGCAGGTAATAAAATAAAACCAATCAGTCCAAGTGTAGCAGCTCCTTACTCTGTACTAGTGGGAGGAGAGGGTGAGATCACCGAAGCTGAAGTGACCAGCTGACTTCTTTGTCTGCTCGCCTGCCTGCTCTCCTCTGGCACAGCAAGACACAGGCATTGCTCCCTGCTGCTTTGTGAGTAAGGGGCACCCCCATGGAGCCCCTCTGCAAAAGGAAGCTCAGAGATCTGGTGACAATTTATGTCTCCATAATTTTATTTTTTCATACATTGCACCTGTAGAAAGAAATAGGTTAATTAATGAGAAGGGTGATGCACAGCTTTAATTCTCATTGTTATGACTATGAGCAAGGCCCCTTGAGAACACTGGAAGTAATTACATGATATTTCCTTCTGGTTTAGCTACCAGGCCTGGATTGTTCACAGCAGATTTTACAAGAATTTCTTGCCATCTTTAAGACTGGCATTCATCCTTTATGTCTTGAAATAGTTTAGGATGTGCCATTTCAATTCTGAAGAACAGATTTAGGCATTTATTGCTGAGCTACCTTCTATGAAAGAAACAATTGCACCTCCTGGGAGATTTCAATTTTTTTCTCTTAAAGTTTCATGTGTCCATACTGCATTGTAATGGATGACTTGATTTTGTGATTTCTTTATTCAAGAGTAAAAGCAGTCAATTTCAATTTATATACAATATGCATTTTTATTATTTGTCTACTTTAGAGTGATGGAAGGCACAGTAGAGTAGGTTAACACAAAATGCTATGAACGGAATTCTTAAAATACAAGTCACATTTCTATATATTGTATGTAGTAAGACAAGATTTGCTTTTTCATGTGCCAAATAGACTTCTATTTAAAGCACAGCTATGAGGCTATGCTATCAGTTAAAATTCAGCTTGGTTTTAGATTGTTAATCTAAAAACCATCTAAATGAATTAATCTAAATAAAGAAAGGAAAGAGGAGTTGTGTCTACTTGTAACTGAAAGTCTGTTGTGATTTCCTCAGTACTTTGAGGAAACACTAGTCAATGAGAATTCCTCAACAGTTCCCTTCGTTTCAGCGGGAAAGGAAAATATTTTTAAATATCTTCAGTTAAAAACTGCAGAGAGGGGTTTAATACACTGTAGTTACTCTAAATTAAGATTAAAATGTTGCTTGATAGCCCCTGGCTTTTTTAAGTAGCAATTATTCTGAGTGCATGATAATACTTGTAAGTGACTGTGTGTGTTTTAAGTTCTCCACTCCTTGATATGCTCTTGAACTTGTGCCATTTTGCAAGGGGCACTGAATCAAAGGTTTTGATGGGGTGACAGAGGACTGACATCATAAAATTAAGATGTCCTGAATTACTATCCAAGAAACACAGACTCACAGACAGTGTATATTTTTAGAGTTACACTCATTGCTAACTGACATTAAATACGCTCTTGTCTTATTAAAATGCTGTTAGGGCTGCTACTTAATGATTCACTGTAATTTTATGATGGCGTATGCTAAATATTCTAAGAAATTTTCAGTTATGAAGTAGTTCAATAGGAAAGGATTGTATCAACCTAATGTATTATTATATATGCAGTATTTTCAGTGCTGTTTACTGAGCATTGTCAGATACTGGTCTATTTGGTTGTATAATATCATTACAGTTGATAATATCCAAGACTCCTAAAAGAAATTTGATGTAGAGACAATTAAATACAAGTATGTTCATGCATATGTATACAGAGCTTATAATGAATTGCTTTTGGTACATTTTAATTACCACGAGAGAGACCAGCATCCAAAAGCTCAGCAAGCCAGCTAGATAAACTACTTTTTGCTTTAGATAAGTCTTCAACTTCTAAAAGTGTCTTACAGGCAGCTCTGCATCTAAGATGCTTACATTTTAATCAAGTGCTGTCAAACTTGTTGATGACTAGGGGAGAGATTACCCTATAGCTGTCTACTCAAAGATCTAATGGCAAATAAATTTTGCAGTGTTAAAGGGTGATGGAAAATTATCTGAGAACCATTTGAGAATTCTTTCATGCCCTGCCAGTTTAATGGCCTAATTTGAGTAATGAGAAAACTTTTTATGCCCTGTACATGAATTCTGCAAATATCTGGGTTGCAGAATTAGCATCACTGCAAGGATCCAGTTTTCTATGATCTGTGATAAATATATACTACAGTGTCTGGTAAATTATCTTTTTCTTAAAAACTTTATCTTAAAAAACACATTCTAATATAAACAAAATTCAGAGCAGTTCACTGGCCTTTACAGGATGCCAATGGCCTTCACAGGATGTCAGAGTAAAGATCAAAGGGTTCTTTTTAATCCTAAAATATTATAGGGACAAAACTGCACATATTTGTAAGTGGATAAGTACGTAATATTAGTAGCCATTCTTGGAGAAATCCTGACTTCACTGGAATCAGTCTTCTTATTTCTTACTGTCTTTATTTCTCTTTGAATTTTCTTAATAAACATCTGAAAACTGTGTTTATGTCTGTTTGTTCTGCTTATTGGAAATAGTAGGATTAGGCAGAGACTGCAAAGAATATGGCCATGTATGTCTTTTTCTGTCTATGACCACCTTATTTCTAAACATTTGAAACACAAATTCCTGATGTCGTCTCCTGCAAAAGCACAGTACCAGTTTGTCTATTGAATATATTCTTTTAACATTTCATATAGGATAATCCATCTTTACTGTGTCAGTTAGTAGCTTCAGTGAATGAATACAGCTTACTGCTGGCCACCTGATAAAATCCTGACTGTCTGCAGAAGATATTCTACACTGCCAAAACTTGTGTAGTAGGTGTGATATTAAACCCAGGAAAGCAATTGCTGTCCTCCTGATGTGTAGCATAAAGACATACTCTAAAGAACTTGGCTGAATGACTCTTGCTTTAACAGCTATTCACCCAGAAAAAAAATAGTGTGTATATATTCCAGATTACAGTATTAGCTGGAATTTAACTTATCAAAACAAAAAAAGAATATAAAGGCAGACTGTTTGAGGAAACAGTGGAAACAGGGCAGGGAAATTTGTCATGAAGGGTTTTCTGCTAGAAGAGACTTGCTCTAGATGGAGAAGATTCGAAGAAGTGGCCAGAACAGTACAATGGAGAGGAAAAAAATGGGTTCTGTGGGAAGTCTCCTCCAAAGTGATCTGCAGTGTCTTGAGGCAATGCTATTATTCTGTTGAGATCAATGGGCTTTTTCTCTTGGCTTTGCAGCAGCCAGGATCTCACTCTTGATGCTTATCACTCATACTTGACCTTGTAGGCAAGGAAGTCATTGCAATTGAGGGTGCCTCAAGAAAGAGCCTGATTATTGGGCTGAGTATGACAACAGTCTTTATGTGTCAGAAAGGCAGAGATATACTTACTGCATCTGAAGTGCTTTAAAGTCAGATTTCTGTATCAGATCACTGTGTTTACAGAGCAGGGGGAAAGCTGGGCATGTCTGGATTTATCCCACATGTTGACTCACAGCTATCCTACTCAGAGCCAAAACCACTCCTAGTAACACTTCCAGTCACCAACAGCAACTGCCAGCCAGCAAAAGTAGATAACAGCAGAGGTAAACTTCCAGTCTGCTTTAGCCTGAAACTCGAATCTTGGTGGAAAAGGGATTTTAGCTGTTGGAAGTAGCAACTGGAGGCACATCAAGCATCCTCTATTCAGTGGTCAAGTCCTCAAACGCTTTGTGAGCAGTGGAAATTTTTGCATCTGGAAAGCTCTCCTGAGCTACACTCTTCAGTGCCAAAATTGGTAAGTCCGTGTTGCAGCAATAATCTCACCTGAGGAACTTAAAATGGGAACTGATTTGAAATAAAAAAAGAACATCTGTGCTTGCAGTGTTTTCCATATAATCTCTGTTTAATTTACAAGTAGAATTTCCCCTGTACTCCTGCCATGTGGAATATGGGCTCTGACTATCCTGAAAACCCTTTTTTTGTTCTTATTTCAGAACCAGTATGTGAATTCTTTAGGGTGGTGCCGTCATGAAACTGCTCAGTCATATGGCTAGAATACTAAAAGTACAAAATCTGTTCTCTAAATATTTAGCTGATTTGGAATAATAGGATAAATTGAATGCATGCCAATATCTTCTGACACTACTTCAAGCAGAGATGTTAGAGAAAGTACACAAGAACCACTTAAAGATGTGTTTAACAATTCCTGTTCTTCATTTAGGAATTCATCACCTTTCATTTGTAAGTGAAGGATGCGTGACACTCTTTTATTATGTTGCAAGGAGATTTTCATGCTATTTAACATGTGTCTTCTCTAAAGGTGACCATAATTACAAAGATTAGGATGACCAATTCATGAGGGACAAAGGACTAAGCTAGATACTATTTGTCCTATGGAATTGATTTATTTTTTTAACTATTTTCAAAAATCTTTGAGGAAATATACAGTATCCCACTGGCAGGTTTAATTTAATGGCAACTGGCACTGAATTCCCCAAAACCTTTCCACAATCAAAGGTTTTACTTTTTAATTGCATTTATATCTTGACCTATCTAACCTTCAATGAACAGATCATGCACAAACTTCCTTCAGGAAAGTAGTTTTATGCACCTATCTGACATCAGGTCTTTGAGTTTAGCTTAGCATTTGATACTACAGAGTTTAGAAAATGTGTTTGAAATAATTTAATCTAATTTATTGAATATATTTACCCAGAAGATAGAAGATTATATTTTCTTGGAACTGGAACAGTAGTCTTAGTTACCCCCAAGCTTCAACAGGTTTTAAGTTCAGTTCACATTTTGACTTGCATTCCATCAGTATGAATACTTGCTCTGGCATCTGAGCCGTTTGACTAAGTCACCTCAGGCAGTTGAAATCTGCTTCAATTTGTAAAATTGGCTTGAGATATGATTTGTCTGGCCTCTTCTTGGTTAAAAGGGGGGTATAGATGCACAACTTGGGCAAACATGCATAATGAAATTGTGCAATTTATTGATAATCACCAATGTTTTAGCTAAAGAAAAAAGAAATAGAAGGACTTGCAAGAATGGAATAGGGTAGCAGTCGCAAATTAAACAGCATATCATGAACTCAAAATAAAACTAGACATCCCTTACTATTGTACCAGCTCCTTAACCCAGACCTTTCAAGCTCTGCAGGCAGTACTGAAAGGGTGAGGGATGACTAGATCAAGCTCTTTTGAGGCTGCATAAATCATGACTATGTCCTTTCAAATGGATGGTCTTAAACCGTTTATCTTGGAAGTAATATAAGAAGGCCTGGACATCCCATCCTGACCATGAATGCTTGGACCAGAACTGCTGTTGTGTGTCCCACTTCTGCTTTGTGGTTTCCAGTATAATGCCACATCATTCCTCCTCATTTCTGTAGGCTTTTGCTGCAGTTGCATATGGACTTTTCTGGAGCCAAATTTTCCACAAGCAACATAATATATAAAATATGGCTACCATCCAAAGCTAAATATTGTTCCAGTTCTCTTTCCTGAGATGAAAAAAACACCCAAAAACATTATGATAAAGAGTCTCCTAGAACTGTCTGATAAAAGGAGCAGAATTAGGGTAACTTTTCTAGCTCTAATTTTCTTGTTGCATAAGCAAGTGAAAGGAGAGCATTACATTTCTATTTTCACTACTTTATTTGCTTAGAATCTATAACAAGGAAATGGCAGCAGACAAAAACAGCAACATAAAATTTTGCAAAACTGCAATAGCAATAGAGGAAAGATTGCTGTATGTCTAATTTCCATGAAAATATTTGAAGAATAGCCAACAGAAATTTATCTGAGCACTCTGAATAAAGGTATCCCAAAATTTAAAGAAAGAAAACTTAAATTTTAAGAAGACTAAGGATAATATTTTCTCTTATTCTTATGTGAAAGAAGAGAGAATGATAGAAGCCCTCCAACAAAATGAAGTGGATTTTAGCTGCCGTTCCTCCCTTCTGAGATCTGTCAAGCTTGTTGAGAAAAGCTCTTCCATTTGTTGAGCTGAAGGCTTGGTAACGGGTCTTATTTTCATTGCTCTGTTTCCACCTACTGCTCAAAGTGCACATTGCACCAAAATGTAAGTATGTTCTAGAATTCAGGACGGCAGTTCAGTGTTGCTCTCTGTTTTCAGGGAATCTGCAGTGCAAATAAGCAAGTGTAAGGTTAAATATCACTTTTATAAAAAAGCACGAGTTCCCAGAATAAAGTCTGTCAAATGTCTATATGGTGTTCACTGCATGATCTGTGCAGGAAGAGGAATGTCAGTTATTTGGTTTAACTCCTAGAATCCCTCTTGTGAATGCATTTTTTTTTTGTGGTAGCTCTCTTCTTAACTGAAGACGAATGCATGTGAATAAAAAGGACCACATCACAGCAATTAAGAGACATTAATTACTCTCATAGGCACAAGTGTGTGCTCTGGATGCAGTCTACAAAGGGATAGCTAAGACACCTGGAAGCTCTCAGCTGGACTCATCTGGACTCTCATAGAGTTCAATTTATACAGTACCTTTCACATTTTATAACAATCATAACTTTTCATTAGCACACTGGAGGATTTGAAAACTTAGTGGTGTTGCAGGATGAAAAAAAGGAGAGATTTTGTGATGGACCATGGAATCTGTATTTTTTTCAGCAGGTTGTAAAGAGCTAAAGACACAACTTGTGGATTTACCTTGTCAAATGTAGCAGGAGGCTTATGGACAGATACAAGCATACGCAGACAGGACAAATTATGTTTTAAATTACTTTCAGGTTCTAAGACAAAATTTTTATGGTATATATGCTTATAAAAAGCAAAATAGCTAAATAACTCTTAGCTGTACCACAGGCACCATCTGAAAAACACAGGATGGTTATTTCTCCTGGTGTCTGATATGTGGGAAGATGGAACCTCCTGTTCCACAATTTGTAGTTTGAACATTTTTTTTAGGAAAACGGCTTAAGCTCCTGCTTTTCCCTTGTGCTTTCTCTTTGAGCGTGTGCAAAATGTGAATGAATTAATGCCCGGACTAAGAAACTGCAATGTCCTTGGTTTAGGAGAGCATAGTAACCTCTGGTAACAGGTAGGAGGCAGCACAGCTATGGCCACCTTTTCCTCGATAAAAGCAGGGTACTAATCAGAAATGAAACAGCATCTCATAAACTTTGAATAAAACAAGAGAGGCCCCTTTGTACTGCACCAGCTATGATAACATTTGCTTTATAATAAAGTTCTGCATCTCCTCTGGTTTATTAAGTGCCCAGCATTGACTGCTGCAGGCCATCCTAAACACCTGTATTGCACCAAACTCCTTTCAGGTCCTCTGGATACTCCTCTCCTAGTTTAGATGTGAGGCAGACACCAAGCTATTTGCTTCAAGCCACGAAGATACCTCTACAGAGGCATATATGTATGGCAGTAGGGAACTCTGAATACAATGACCTGCCTACAGAATTTACATTTTCCTGGGTAGAGGCAACAGGTGGGCTGAGTTTTTACCATTTCAGTTTTATATTTAAATTTCATTTTACAGAACAACTTGTTTAACCTTTCAAAAGACTAAGTGCATAAGACTGTATAGGTCAGCATTTGTCTAGCAGAACCTCCTTGTTAAAATACTGTATCTTTTTACCACTGTGAACATTGCAATGAACTCTGAGCTACAGAATGGTTCAAGTTTACACCCATTTCTGTTATGCAACCTTCTTGTTTGAATAGTAAAATAAAAATTTATTTACAGTCAAATTCTCTTTATTTGTGAAATAATATTAATTAAATAGTGCTTTTAATGGGGAATGCATGGGGAGGTGTAAGTGAACAGTACTATTGTATTAGACAGTTGCTACCTGAGCTCCCCATTCCTGAAAGAAAGTTTCCTTCATTAAAGCATAGATTTGCTTCGAATTGAGTCCTTAAATGATCTGGCAGGAAATATAAACTAGGGAAAGGATTGCTGTGGATGTAACCCTGCAGTACAGAAGGCAGCCCTTGAAGAGGGCAGGGTCTGTATGTGGGGTTTGCAAGACTCATCTGGAAGCAACTGTTCTTGTCTTGGATCATAGTAAGGTGAGGGGCTGTTTTATTCTCTACAGTTGCCCAGTCAGGTGAAGACTATCTGAGTCTTTGTATTATTTCAGACAGATTGTGTCTTTCCAAGGGGATGGAACATACAACTTTGTTACAGGAGAAAAAGTACTGCTGTGTCTGAAAGCAACTATAAACTGGTGCAAGCAGAATGAATTCATTTTTGAAAGAATGGGAAGCCTCAGTATTATCCAATATAATTAAAATTAATACTTCTAAATAACCTTTTGTAATAATACCTTTAGTATTTCTTGCCCTATCATCCTTCAAGGAACTGCTCTTGGCAAAATAAAAGCTTATTTCCTTGGAGGATTGTATTTATGTAAATACTTAATAGATTTTGATTAAATTAAATTAGCACTGTCTTCTCTTCAGAGTTGTCTATATAGTCCTGTCCTGTGATCTTTGCACTAATGAGTATTTGGATGAAAATATGGTTTGTTTTTTGTTTTTGGGGTTTTTTTGAGAGTGTCAAAAATTAAATCATTTAAATAAATTACCACACTTAAAAATGAGGGGTAACCCTACTTCAATATTTGTAATATTTCAATGGCAATATCATAGTTTGAATCACTCTTTTCTATTGCAAAGGCGGGTAGGAAGAAGCACACTTCTGCTTGTAATGTTTTCCTTTAGAGAGGCATGTACACACTAGATTAGACCAGATTAGACCATTAGACTAGATTAGAGGATCCAGGACAGTAATTTGTTTCTGACAGAGCCCAGAGGGAGATGCTTCAGAGGAAGGTGCAAGGGCCTGCACTCAGAATTAAGGGCACTGCTCTTCCTCTAATATTAAAGTAATAAATCTGTCCATACAGCTTGAGCAGCCTCCTGAAAATTCATCTTGTGGTGCCAGAAATAATGAATAAACCCTTCACAGATTTTTATGTCTATTGCACTGAGTGATTCTGAACTATGGCAGAAGCTCTCAAGTCTGATCCTTCTTTGAAGCTTCAGCATAACAAAATGGAATGGCAGCTGTGACTTGAAGGCACTGCATGGAGCTGGGAGGCAGGGGCAGCAATAGCTGGGGCAGATCCCTGTCCAAGACCTGTAATAATTCACACCTGAACATGCCTTGGCATGATAGTGAAAATCACTATCCACTGAGAGAGGTGAGCAGATATTTCCTTGTGTCTGTAGGGAGTAACCTAATCCCTTGTGTTTGGTGCTGCTTTGTGACGATTTCAGAATTTGCACTTTTCTTGGTCTTAATCTCAACTTTCTCCCTGAATTTATGGGTAGAACTTTCAAAGGTCCCAACAATAAAATTAAAGAAGTTAGAGGGAGGTCAGACATAACCAGAGGATCTGTGACCTCACCACACCAGTGACGTGTCTGCCACTTACATTCAAAGCTGAGTCAGCCTGTCTGCCTTAAATAATGCATGAAGCCAGAGATCCCTGATTATGGAGCCACCTGAAACTCCCTTTCCCTTTGTGCAGTCACCTAGGAGTGGTCAGTGCAGAATTACTGAGGGCAGAGTATGTCTTATATCTGGCTTGCAGGTGCCTTGTTCTGAACTCTACCCATGTGGAACTGGAGACAGGTAGGTGTTCACCACTGTTTCCTCAAGATACTGACTAAGGACCACTCCATTAACTAATTGATGAGAAAGTAATACAAGGGACATGTGACCACCTTGGGATCAGAGACTCTGCATGAACAGCCCAGGGACCAGAACTGAGACTACTCCCAGTTATATGGTGGCACACTTTTCAGGACAACTATAGAGAAAGCTTGTCATGTGGAACTCTAATTTTGTACATGACCATATTTACGCTCAGTAAACGAATATTTATATTATACATACATTAAAATTACTGTGGAATTAAAACGCATAAAGTAGTGCTTAAAGTTTCACTAATCTGCATACTATCTATGAAGTCTGCTTCTACTGTGTTTATATTTACCTGAATGCATATTCTGTACCTTGTTGATAAATCAAAGCACTTGTGTATTTTACCTTCCATAGCAGTACTGCTAATGAGATACAGTACATCTATACTTAGATTAGTTTGGATGTTCATCACGGAGCAACTTCCCTAGTATTTACACAAAACTGCAAGTGATTAAATACCTCAGTGGAAATACTGCAATAAAACATGCCTATTTATTATGTTCATCTCCTTTGCTTCTAATACAAATTTATGCTTACATTTAAACATCTTCCTGTGTTTGAATTTTGGATTTTGGGCTTCTAATATTCTTTCTTTTTGAAAACTTTTTAATACTAATCTCTGCCACAGCAGAAGAATGAAAATATATCAGTGTATTTTCGTAATTATAAAAAATTATTTAGAAGGCAGTAGTGAAGATAGTTTACATTTCATTGACTTTATAATTATAGAGTTGCCAATGTATGGGTGATTACCTCCTTCCTTCTTGTTTGTTATTAAATGAAGGGTTCAAGGAAGCCCTTCATTTTTTTCTACTTGGTTGTCAGAGATGGGATGTGGCAAGAATGGGAGAAAATGAGGAAGGAAGCAGGTTAATGCTGTAACATGAAAAGAAGATGTATATAATTAAAGAGAGAAAGCATGGGCTTCTTTTCAAAGTTACTAATTCTGGCTTGGTCTTCCCTCTGGGGTAGTAGCAATTTATATGGTGTATATGCTGCTCAGGGTGAAGGGAAATTGCCTTTCATCACAAGGAGCAGGACGGTCTGTGCTTTAGATGGTTGAATCTAATCTGGTAAAGCCATTAGAGCTGTATGCCAGGGCTTAGTACTGGGGCTGATACTGTTCTCCATATTTATGACTGATCAGGACAAAGGAGCACAGTGCACTTCAGCAGGTTCACAGATGATACAAACTGGGCAGACTGGCTTGTGTGCCAGTGCTTGTGCCGCCTTTCAGAGGGACTGCGACAAGCTGGGAACAGGGCAGGGAGGAATCTCAACTTCAATAATGGTAAAGGCAAACCCTTATATCTGTGGAGGAATAACCCCAAGCACCAGTACATGCTGGGGATGCACTGGCTGGAAAGTTGCTTTGCTCAAAAGGTCCTTGGAGTAAAAGTTTTCAGGAAATGGAAAACCAGATGACCATGAGCTACCGACACACACTTCACAGAAAAAGGGGCAGAAGCTTCCTGGACTACATTAGTAAGAGCATTGCCAGCAGGATGAGGAAGAGGATCCTTTTTCTCTTCAACATCAGTGAGGCCTCATCTGGAGTACTATGTCCGGTTCTGGATTACCCAGTACAAAAATGATATGGTTTACTGGAGTGAGTCCAGTGCAGTGATGATTAAAGTACTGGAGCACATTTGGCTACTTTGGAGGTCAGATGGCTTCTTTTAAATGTAAGTGGTAATAGTTCCTGTCATTGAAATCCCATCCTCAAATTTTACCCTCCCCAGCAGTGCCTGAAAGATATCAAAGACCATTAATATGAAAAAAAGTGTTGATATCAGACAAAGTTACTCCATATAGAAAAGGACATGAATTGGTAAAACTTGGCAAATTACCCACATATAACAAATTATATTTCTATCAACCTCTCCCATATGTAGAGATCTGAACAAACTGTGATTTGTAGATGAGAGAAAAGCTAATGCAGTACTTCAAGAAACATTGGACACTCTCAGAAAGGCCATAGATGGTTCCTTCTAAGTGCTGGAAATTGAAATCCTGTGGGAGACCTCTTGTATTAAGAACATCGTAGCTGTTAAGGCAGGCAAACTACTACTAACAATCACTAATAAAAATATGACTGAATTTAGAGAGAGGTTAAAATATTGGTTTTGAGGTGTTTTTTGTTCCAATAGTTACTAAATTGAAGTGCTAACTTCAAAGACCTGTTTTCCTGACTGATGCAAACAACCCAATCACACTCAGGCAATGGAATGGACTTGGCCTACCCGGAATATTTTTTTTTCCACATGCTTTGCTTTAGTTCTTTTGATTATGAGGCTTGAAGTGAATTAAATCTTGATGTTTGGTGATCTGACCAAGGCAATCTAAGGAACTGGCTGAAGAGCGTGGCCAAAGGCAGGCCAGGTAAGGAACAACTGTTACTTTTGGTGAGAATGTGGTACTAGATCAGTTTAAACTGATAAAGAAACCTCACCCTTGCTCTTCATTGTAAAACCTATAGTCAACACCCATTTACTGGATCACTGCACTGTACAGTTAGATAAATGATAGAGATACTGATTCATGAGATTCATATCAGAGATTCATGACAGTTCTGTGGTGTTTCCCGAACATGGAGTCCCTGCAGTGATACCTTTGGCTTTTTAGGAGGCTGACCCTGCAAAATCTTGAGAAAAAGTTTTATTGAGAGGCTATAACTGCCCTTGCCCTCATGCCTGAGCTCCTGAGTATTGCTTGTTTTCATTGTTTTCAAATCACTTGATTCCCTTGTTTGCAATTCACCAACCCTCTTTTCTCATCCTCTGTGTTTGCCTATATTTGCTCCTTCTGCAGCATAATTCAGATATTAATCTGTTCCAAACACAAGCCATGTAGATGGAATAGCTGACATGCCATACATTGTACATGACATAGTTCTCATGCAACATCACTGCTCATCCTGTCTCTCTTCATCCGATTGCAGTTTTTCTAAAGTGTACAATTTCTGGGCAAAGAAGTTCTTACTCTTTACACAAACATCTCCATCGTTGCTAAAAACCAGTAGGATACATTACCAGTAGGATATATTTACAAGGACATTGTTCTTGAAGCCCTTCATGAACGCTGCCATGCAGAATTTGCATTGTCAGTATATGAAATCAGACTGATCCTTGATCTTTGAGATCCTTTCTTGCTTACTTCAATTTTTCTCTTTGACATATTTTTCCTTCATTCTTATTTCAAATCCTCTTTAGTTACTTTGATACCTGCTTCCAAATTTCAGTCTCCCTTTGCTCTGTGTCTTCCAAAGAGTGGGACTTGCAAGTCACAACTCCACTCTGCCCTTTTCATGGACTAAGTGTTGTTCTGGCAAACAGTGATTTGTGTGCATGCCATGGTGCTCCCTTATTACCTTTGGAAGAGAGAATTTAAAAGATATATTTACTCAAATAATGAAATACTGAACAGGCTTCCTGGGAAGAGGTCATAAGATAAAGCCTACCAGAGTTCAAGAAATATTTGGACAATGATCTCAGGCACGGGGTGTAGCTCTTGAGGGTGTCCCATACAGGACCAGGAGTTGGACTCAATGATCCTGTGGGTCCCTTCCAGCTCTGGATATTCTATGATTCTACGGGAGCTTTGGCATTGAATGTTTTTATTTTATAAAATTTTGAATAGCACTCTAAGTACTATAGCATAATGCCACGGGAGAGATAAATAAAATTAGGATTTACCAGCTTTGGGGAGAAAAAGTGATTTCAAAATGTCACCTAGAGAGTAACATTTAATACTTCCAAACAAAGACTCCAGTGTTTTTTGCAATGAGGGCAAATAGTTATTTGTATATGCAGAATTTTGTGTGTACACTTTGCTCAGCTGATTCTATTCTTCTATACTAAACAAGCTATCAGAATGGATATTCCAGATATGTCTTGTGAAATCTGTTTGAGAAAGTTTATTCTCATCTTCAATTGGAGTTATCCTTAGTTCCAGTAGGATATCCAGAAGAAGGAAATGCCCTCTAGGTCTCCAAGGCTCAAAATCAGTGCTATGTGTATAAAAGATTTAAAATTACATCCATTCTCCATGCAAAACTTCTGAGAAACAAAAAAATATTTAGGTTTAAAAACACGTGACTTTTCCAAGGTTCCTGGGGACTTGCAGCCCAGACTTTATACTGGGGAGTTTCAGACCTTGAAGTCATGGCCCCAGCAACGCTATCAAATATCTATTGTGCAACTCTGAGCAGAGAAATTGTTTGGTTCAGAAGTTTCGTGTCCTCACCACAGCTATTTTTTTTGCAGAAAACCACAAGATTTTACTGGCTGAACTGAATGTGTATTGAGGTCTCCAAGGAGTGCAAAGAACAGCAATTCTGGCAGTTTCGTTTCCCCACTGGTGGCAAAAATAAAAGAAAAACAGGAGAGCAACAGTGTGACACGTAACTGCTACACTGGATTTTGTGGTATTGCTTAAACAGAGAGTCAATGTGCAGCTCAGCTGTTTGTAACCACAGAAACAGAAAATCTTATTTGGAAGGAGGGAGGATGTACACCAAATCTACTATGTCTCAAACCTGACAGTGTTTCTTTAAAATGTTCTTAAACCTGTTTAACACACCTCTACTTTTCACCACTCCCTGGGAACATGCACCACTTATAGCAACTCGTAAATCAAGAAAAACCAAACCCAGCAATTTATTCTCCAGTGCGCACTGGATATTTTCACACACCCAGCTTGGCTATATAATTAAGTGACAGCAAAGCTCACTAGCTTGGAGCTTTCTGCTTCAACCTAAAATGCATTCAGCACTTTAAGTTTATGAGTCTCAAATATTCTGGAGCAGAATTGCTTATTTCAAAATTATATTAAGAAAAACAAGAAAATATTTAGAATTCAAAGATTGTGGTTATGTACAATGTTATGAGGTTCTATTCACAAATTCATAGAAGATGCCAAAACTCATTTATACTGTTTTATGAAGATCAGGGATCTGAACACAGTGAATATAGACACCTATAAGTAAAGCCGTTAAACTCCAAAATTCAAGTCTTACTGTTGCTATAGCTAGAGGAATCAAATACAGAAAAATATTGCATTCTTTCTGAAAACAAAAGTATTTTTTCCTTAGTATCCATGAATGAAAGGGACAAAACTGTCAGGAAGGCACAATTTTTTGTTTGTTTTTCCCTCTTCTCTCTTTTCTCTCTTCTCTCATTTACAATTTCTTTGTGTGTCAGACTCCTATATGGCCAGATTATAGTTTTCTACACATACTTTTTGTGTAAGGGGCCACAGTGCAGTAGGGGAGTATGTTTTTATAGATGCAGTACTGTTGAGGCTGCAGAATAAGCTTTGCAGCTTGAATTTTGTCATGAGAGAGAGAAAAAAAATACCCCTTCATCCTTGTTTCCTTTTCCTTATATTTTGACAAGAAGCTTTGCTTTCTGCAAGAGGAAAAAAAATATTTGAAATCCTGCCATGACCTTGAATTCATCCACATGTATAGGTGTCTACAGTGTAGATGCCTAAATCTGATTTGTCATTTTTAGGCCTCCTTTCAAAACAGTGGAGAGAAATACTAATTTCCACAGGCCAATCCTCAGACCTACTTTAATCTGTACTTATGTCTGTGTATATGTAAGCTGAGATTACATTAGGGGTGTCTTGAGTGATAAATTTAGAGATAGGAGCCTAGCTTTTGATGTAACCTAACTTGTTTTTTGCTAAATAGGGGCCTGTGATGGAAAGTCTCACCCAGCTCTGAGGAAACAAGTGTTTGAAAATAGATGTCACTGGTCTGGCGTCTCCTTCATTGAGTAGAATGCAAATTATTTACTTACACATTAATTGGCATTTAACTCTCTCAGGCTAATAGCCTGCATGGAGATCCAGAGAAGCCTACACCTGAAATTACTGGGTTCTTCACATTATGCTCTTACTGCACCCTGGCAGGATCTGGAGCCTGAGGAACTTATCAGAGCCTCTGTGATTACATCCAGATAATTATAAGAATTCTGTTCTGATTCTTTCCCTTGTAATATCACCCAAATTATTTAAAAATCATCCAATTTCAAAGTCCAGCCTTGTTTTCATTTCATTTAACAACAGCAACAAAAACAAATGAAAAAAACTTCAGTTCTTCTTCGTGCAGTGAACATTAAAACTCACATAAAAGTTTTTTTCTGCCAACATTCTTTCCAAAGTACTCACAATTTGGAAAACAATTTTTAGAAAAATACAATTTACCCCAAATTAAAGGGAAGGAGAAGTTGATATTTAAAATGTACTGACTTCGATAGCACTCTATTGGCCAGCTTATATCAAAGGAAAAATATTTTGAAAAGGCAAGAAGAAAGCTCAGTTATTTCTTCAGCTTCCCAGCTCAAAAGGCCCTGTTTGCAGATATATTAATTTAGGAAATGTATTCTCCTGTCCATAGCTTGTGATTGAAATCTGCACCTGAAATTTATTCCTTGGAAGATGCTTGGAAATGCTACTAAACCACCTAATTCTGGATAAGGGAGAACAAGCCAGCTGAATTCTTTTCCAGGGAAGCTGGAAGGGGAATGTGGAGATCATCCTGCAGATGAACTACATTTCAACACATATCATAAATCTGCTTTGCTATTTTTTCTGTTATTTGAACAGGTGAAAAATTTTACTGGATTGCAATGGTATTTATTAGTAAGGAAAGGGTCTTAAACAGGTACTGACAAAGTAAAATTCTCTCCATGTTTACATATATGCATACTCTCCACATTTGTCATGGAAATAGAGAAGAAAATCTGAAGAAAGAAAAGTGACAATGCTGTATGACTCTCAGTTGAAGGGCTGAATGACAACTCCTTCTCTAAGGCTTATTTTAATAGCTGACAAATCAACATTCCACAGGGAAATGGTATCACTTTGATTGTATTGCTAATTGTTTGCATTTTCATCAACGAATTAGGAAAGAATTTTAATGCAATTTTAGTTATATGCCTTATACAAATTTTGACCATAGGGGTGTAACATGACGGTGGCACTCCTTGGTCAGCCCTGAATTCTGTATCCAACAGTTGCCAAAAGCAAAATTTAGGAGTTCAGGAAGGAGTGGAAGAACAAGGAGAGCATTTAAGTTGCTTTCCCTAAGTGTCCTTAGAGTCTCTACCAATTTGCTTGTCAGGCTCTTCTTTAGCCCACACAGCTCTTCTCTTCCACAAGCTTGTGTCTCATTGAGCTATTTGATGCATGGGTAAACACACATGCCTGTATAAGTACAAACATGCATATGCACACACACATGCACAAGTACAGGCAGATACCTATATAAATAAACTTGCGTTTCATAAACTATTTGAAATACATCTTCCTGCAGCAAGGTCAGCTTACATCCTACACATAGAAAGAAACACCTCTTTTTTTTCCTTCTCTTCTCTTCTCTTCTCTTCTCTTCTCTTCTCTTCTCTTCTCTTCTCTTCTCTTCTCTTCTCTTCTCTTCTCTTCTCTTCTCTTCTCTTCTCTTTTTTCTTATTGTTGATACCAAATAGCTCTTGCACTGGGGGAGAACTGAAATACACCTTTCTTGTATTGTTTCTGATGTTTTTACACTTACACCTCCTTTCTTACAGACTAAGGCAGTCCTAGCTTGTTCTGTGTGGAGAGGAGTAATTATGCATTTTCAATCATCTTTTTTTCTTCTCTGAACATTTTTAACTTCAACTCCATTCTTTCTGATTCACAATTTTGTCTGTCTTATTTTTACAGTTATTAATTTTAGAGCATATTTTCTAACAACTCTTCTACAATAAGCTGTTCTTTGCTAACTATACCACAACCAGCATCTTCCAGGAACAGGAAATACCTTTCCTTTCTTCCATGCCCATATTCAGCTTTGATGTGGATAGAGAACAGGATCATAATCTGTAATATTTGACTATCATGCAGTGCAGTTAAGCGTGCTGATAACACCAGTATTGAATGTATGTTAAAGAAAGATTTCATTAAATAGGTGGGATATTGGTTCGTTGGGTTGTTTTGATTGGTATGAAATTTCCATGTAGGTTTTCAAATTCCAATTAAGTTCTCAGTCAACTAATTAAACAATAAAAGAAATAATTACAAGAGAAGGCTGCTTAGCCCTAGCAGAAAATCCGAACACAATACCAGGGCAAGGAGAGGAGAACCAATCTATCAGATAAATGTAATCTGAACTTCTTTACATGGATATCATTCTGTGGGGCAGATACATCTCCTTATCTGCACTATAAGAAAATAACAGCCTGTGGGGGTTGTCTCCTATGTATTTACAGTGCCCATCATCAATTAAATGCTATAAGAAAATTTCAGACAAGGAGCAGGAAAAACTTTCCTCCTTTTAACTTTGCCTCTTATAACATCTTTTAAAGAGATGGCTTTTCCTGAGATCAGCACTGTTTGTTCTTTCCCAGAGGTCTCTCAGTGGGGATTCGATTGAGATATTACAAAGTCACTCTTTAATGAAAAAAGCACGTCTAATCATAATTCTCACATTCCCGGTACTACTGCTGGTCACAATCTGATTCTCATTTCTTTAGCCACCTATGTGAATGTTCTTTGTTAATTCAGATACTGGTAACAAATTAACGAATAAGCCATTTGTCAATAACAGAAGTTACTAAACGGTTACAGCCATTCAGCTGGTACCACACAGATGTCATTTGACTTAGCCAGATTTTCAGCACAATTTTCCTCAAATTACTGATCTTATCAGTAACTGATAAAATGAGTAACTGTGTTCTTTAGCTAAGGCAGTAATGGCAGTGGTGAAAGATCAAAATACAGAAGTTTAGCATGCTATGGACCAGACTCTCTGGGATTTCTGAAATACATTTCTCTTATTTGCAGAGTAAGGACCTATTCAAATTGTGGGAAAATCAGGCCCAGTAGCATTGAAGACTATATACCTCCATGAAATGTATTGGCAACTGCTATGAACAGAAGACACTGCTCAGACATTTTCTGTGGCAACTAGAAGATGTAAAAGGTTTTAGATATCTTACATACTATTTATGGCATTTTTTCTTCCTCCTTTAGTTTATGAACTTTGCCCCACCCTTTGAGAGAACAATGGGCTGCAAATATGTCTGCATTGTGACTAAGGTTTTCTTAGCATTCAAAAAATGCATATGAAAAAGCTCTGACAGTACTCCTTCCTGTATTCAGAAAGGTGTGGTTAAAAAAAGATTGCATACCTTACTTCAACCAGTTGAAAAGTCTTCCCCAGGCACAGGAGCCTACAATAACTAAAGGAAATGGCTTGGCTGGCAAAAGTTAATCCATAAAACATAACATTATCTCTAGTGCATTACGATATTTCAGACTTTGTGAAATACTGTACTCACTTCTACAGTGACTTAATCTAGTGAAAGTGTTTTTGAGTTCTGCCTCTGCACAACATCTTTTACTACATCATATTAAAAAAAAACCTCTTATGTCTACCTATTTTAAACATTCAAGTGATAAAATGCTGACAAATTACAACACAAAAAGAAAAATTAGAATTCCACACATAGTATCTAAATATTTATTTTGACAGTAATAAGGTCAATATTTGTATGCCATAGTAAAAGGGCTGTAGCATTATTCTTTCTCCAGTGAATATTTAAATTTTCAGGCGGTAGAAAACCCCAGGTAATTGTGTTCCCTCACACAAAAAATTGTAACCCAGTGGTTAAGGTAGTCTGCTGCTAAGAATAAGCTGTTATCAAAAGGAGGAATGATTTGAACTTGGGTTTAGTAATATGCTAAGTGACCCTTCCAATTGGTAAGCTGTTGCTTTCTTGTCCTGTTCTTTGAGAGAGTTAAGTGTGTGTTAAAGAGTCAAAGAGCACAGTTGCCGGTCTCAAATACTGTAAGGCCACAGAAAGAACTTGCCATAAGATAAGCCACTACAGTGGGCACAGAAGGGAGGAATTTGAGACAAGAAGGCCCTAATTCCAGGCCTGGTAGAGGACCACGGAAGCCCATGAAGAAAGAAGCTTTCCATCTCACATTAGATCATTAGTATATTATATTTTAAGATGTCTATCTAGGAGCAGGAGGACCAGAATCTTCGGAGGGAATTTATAATGTTAGAATAACCTACCCATGGAAAAAAAGTCATACTTCTTACTTCTCTCTCTCCTCTGTGTTGCAGCCATGAATGCTGCTAGGATTCACAGAGACATTCATAATCTGGTTCTGAGTCACACATACCTCGTGGTAAGGGTGTACCCTCAGGCAATATATTTCCTTGATTAATTATTTTAACCAGAGTGAAAAGTAACTCTGTAAAAAGAAGGTCCCAAACATTAGTTTATTTTATGTAGTGCTGGATTGGGAATATAGGGAGGAGCAGGTCTTGCGTTAGTCACCTTCAACAGGAAGGTGTCACCCTATGCATGAGCATCACTTCCTTTTTTATTTGCTGCACCGGGTTCTTTTTGCATAAGTGAGCCCTTCCCTTTCGACTCAACCTGTTGGAACTGCTGTCCGCATACATAGGTGATCTTACACTAAGCTTAAGCAAGAAAAATGTGCAGGTGGCACAGATGTGGAACCCACCGCCCTGATAAAGATTACATTAAACAGCTGTGTCACTCTGCTAAATGCTGCCTTGCAGCTGGGCACCACCCATTGCCTACACCTATATATATATATTTCAGAGTGTTTAATTTCAGTAATTTTTGACAAGAGCATTATTGAACACAATTAAATTTGGAGAAATCGGGGCCAATGAATAAGACCATATTAGTTAACTTAGTAGGAGTAGGATCTGGACCTGAGCATTATCCTCTGTTTGTCCATGCTATTATCATGCACACTCCTTGACACAGTATTGTTAATATCAATTATCTGCCTCTGAAAAAAGACTTAAGCATGGACAGATCTCTCTGTTACAAGCTCTGGACTACTTTCAGTAGGAGTGTGGGTGAGGTCACACAGTTCTTTCTGAAAAGCAACTTTAGTGATACAGGTACAGAACACGCCGTTCTCCTTGTCCTCAGGCCAGATATTTGGCTTTGGTATGTTTTATTTAATAGCATGAATGTAGCTACTTTATCTGATCTTGAAATGAATAAAATGGAATATTATTTGCTAGACTGTCTTCAAATATTCTGGAAGTACCAGTTACAGAATCTTATAACCCATAACCACATTTAACCAATCCTACTTGGAAAGTCTGAAGTATTACAGGATTTGTCTTTTGGAGGACTGAGTGTATGAAAAAATCTAACATATCCCTCCCATTTTGGGAGGAGTCACAGAATCAGATTTGTCCAAAAAGTGTCTTCTGAGTCACTGCTCATTCCCAACTCCGTGTTGTGAATCTACATAAAAGCTCAACTGAGCTAGGCTACATTATGCTATTTTCATGATGCCATCTTATAAACCTTAACAAAGATGTGGAGGTAGCACAATATTTTGTGGTATGTTTTGTACTGAAAAACGGAAAAACCAACAAAAATTGAAAGAAAATAATGTAGAGAAAAAGTGCATTTTACTAGCAATCAAGGGACATAGATTTTTTAGAAAAGTCTATAAGCTGAAGCTAAGAACACTTAACACAATCATCTTGCTCAGAAAACTATGAGAGTTGGGACGTATGGTAATGTATTGCTGCTGTAGGGTGCTATAAGCATTTGGCTTTAATAACACTGAATAAGTCATTCAAATCTAAATAATGCCACTTCTGAAATACTTATGTTCAGTTTTCTGCCAGTGCTACTCTACTTTAGAAGTCAACATGCCCTACTGGGATGTTTCTTAGCAGGCATTGTGAGAATTCCTTGGATGGCAAATAAGCTTCCAGTGTAGATGAGGTATTTTAAATGAGCCTGTTTGAAATGTCCTCCAAATTGTGTTAAAAATCTAAGCTGCAAGAGATAGTGGCCTCTGATTACTAATTACTAATGTGTCCCTATTGCTGGTTATTAATAAAGGATAAAGAGGATTTATTGTCGGGAGGAATTCTAAGATATTTTTTGGTTTCTATCATAAATTATGGCAGGCCACACACTCCGCTAAATCAAGCTATCAGAATGATTTTGATGGGGTTATATCCAGTTATATAAGCCTAGGATGCTGCCAGTTATGTTTGTATCTATTTTTCAGAGAACTTCCTCTTTTCTTCTTGAGAGAATGACAAGAAAAAGCAGAATATTTACTCAAGTCCCAAGAAGTAGATTGTAGATAGATAGATAGATAGGAAACAAGTTATGGTTTTATCCAAAGCACCTTACTGGTTGAACTAAAAAAAATGTTGAAATGTGAAAAATCAGTAGTAGCACATGGTCCAGTGCAATGATTAGCTAAATTACACACTAAATTGATAATCATCGGTTGTCAATAGAACTTGTTTGAATGTTTTGCATTCCACTTTTCTGATACTATAGAAAATCTGTATCTAGAATACTGTCTGTCCATGCTTAAACTAGGATGTTTTCTTAAGAGCGAGAAAGGTAGTAAGGGAGATATAATTCAAGTTCTGAAATAGTCTGAGAAATTACATTTCACTGTATTTCACTTCTATCCGTCCTTCAATTTAGTATGGACCCCATACTAGAGAATTAAAAGAAAAATTAAGCATGACTGCAAAACAGTTTGCACACTCTGGGCATGGCTACACTTGTAAGTGTTACTTGTTACACTGTGGCCCAGAGGCAAAGTTTGAGTTCCTCTGAATTTCTGAAAGTTGAATTACTTCAGAGTATGGGAAGTTTTTTTCATGGAAAATAGTTATGGGTAATTTTCACTCTTATGGTTATGCTGAAACTGTTCAATTCCTGATACAAAGCACTGCATTGTATACTCTTTAATCACTAGGAACAATGCTTGCATGTGGTTAAAATACAGAAAATGAGACAGACTGTTTATCAGTAAGTCAGATTTGCTTTAGTCTAAAAGAATGTAAATTATTTTTACAGCTTTGAAATATTAAGTGATCAGCATAGCTAACACCAAAAATTCACCATCCAATGAATATACTGGTTGTCACAGACCAGTGACTAAAAGACAGCTGGCCTGCTTTATTCCTAGGCTGAGGTCAGTACCATTGTTGGAATTTCATATGTATGCATCTTCCTATAGACTCTATTCTGTCACACCAGACACCAAAGACTAAGCAAGGATTGCCTAGAGAATAAGCCTTGGGCTTATTTTGGGTAGCAGAACTGGCCTGCTCTGCCCCATAGTTTCTTCTCTGTGTTCAAAGGCCATAAATACAGGAAAATATCAATTTAACTTCTCCAGACTGTATTGTTTGCATCTCTATTTGTGTTTCTCAAATACTTTGGCTAAAGAAGGCAGTGCTGTGAGACAGATTAAGTGTATCTCTGATTTACAAGTGCAGCTTGTTTGGTTGATTGGAAAAGGATAACAAATTCATACCATGTAGCACCTGAATTTTGAAAGAAAAATGTTTCAAAAAGGAAGATATTCCTAGTCTCAGGTGTTATTATAAAGAAAAGCTAGATATCCATTTCAAATTAAAGTGTATGTAGATTTTTAAAAGCTAATTTCCATTTAATGCTAATTCCTTGTTTCTTATGAGGAAAGACATCTGTTTCATATGGGACGCAAATAAATTCTCAATATGTCTGTAAAGAGATGTATTCACAAAAGTTTCTTCTTCACTGTACAAAGATAAACACATAGGACCTGAAAATTCCAGGACTGATGTATTTTTGACTTTAAGAAACACAGAACTTGAGATGGACAAAATCTAGAAATGTGTGCGTGCTTGTATTCATGAATTCTGAGATTTGTGGTAGTTTATAATTTTTATGTGGTGTTTTCTTGTCTACTGCTCTGCTTCATCAGCTGTATTGTATCAGATAGAACCAATGTTTGGAGAATAGCTTCATATTACTAAGGACAAAGCCTACGAAAAGGTAATCTTGAACAAAAATACAAGCTATTACTGAGTTAATTCATGTCAGTTTGCCTTTTTTGTGTTCAAAGAAATTCTTAATTTTCACAAGAGACAATAGGTCTAAAGGTTGGCTGGCATTTTGCTAAACGATTCACTTATTTCATTACAAAAGTTCCCCAAATATAAAATAAGGTGGGCTTGTATAAGATACATTAAAACCAGCCTCTGCATCTTAAACAGAAACATGGAATTGTATACAGTATTCCTATAAGAAAAGTATCGATTTCATACTACTGTATTTATTAATAGTAAGGCAGTTCTTAGCCTATGAACTTATTTGCAGCCATATTAAAGAAAGGAAAAAAGTGAACACAAGTTTTTCCCCTCCTTTGTTTATTGTTGGCAGTTCTGAAGGAGAATGCAAATGTTCAGAGATAAGAGAGACTTGCAACAAGATCTCATGTGGGAGGGATTTCCCCCCACATCTTTTGCGTCTGCCCACATACCCAAACCGTGCAAATACTTAATGCAGTTCAGATCCCAGTGTGTGTGTTCCCCAGGTAACACTTCTGCAGAACTTTTCTGTGGTGAAATATGGTGTTACTTCATGTTCACCCATGTAAACACCTGCAACTCTATAGCTGAGAGGCAGCCCTATAGCTCTGCAATATGTATTTCTGTGGAAATGTATTTCTGTGGAAAATCCAAATTACTTCAGTATATTTTTCCAAATGGTAATTGCTTGGTTTTCTGCTTCAAGGTCTGTGGACGCAATTCATTTTGTGAAACCCAACCCTGCTGCACTTGAAAAGAACAGCAAGCACATAAGGATAACAACTCACCCATACTCTTAATTGATCTGGTATTTCTACAAGGTGCCACCCTTTTCCACACCTCCTACCTCCTCCTTAAATGACTCAGCCTCTGAAGGAGAAATCTCTTGACTTTTCAGACAGCTGGATGGGGAAGAACAGTTCAGCTCTCTCTCTGCTTTGATTGTGCCTCCCTTCCAGGCTGACTGACCACACTGAGCCACGCTAGGACACTAACTTCTACCATACCTAGGTAAGGACGTTTACTGTTCTGGTTTTACACTGTTCCCTGCCGTGTAGGGAAACTCCTACATTTTCAGATGCTCTGTGATTTCTTAATGTCCAGTTTAGGATGCCATTTCAAAGGATCTGATTTTCAAGAAGCATGGAGAACTTGACTATAAAAATGCAGCTCCGAAAGTTTTACAGTTTAGGTGTTCAGATTCCTGGGACATTTCTGACTTCTTCTGTCCATACCATCTTACTTATTTCATTATTTATATTATATTGATAATTGTATTTTACTCTAGTGATAATTCTCTGATGATAAATTCACTGTTCAGATCACTTATCGTGAATGTTTTAATGTAAGTTTTGCTCTTTGGTTCAATTTATTGTTTGAGTTTTTTTCTTTATTTAGAATTTTTATCTAAAATTAATGAATATTTACTCTTTTCTCATTTTCTGGAATTGTCTTTAAGTTTATTATTTTGGAAAAAAAAAACAACTAAAAATAATAGTTCCCTTTCATTTTCATCTTTGCGAAAACACCCATTCTACTGTAATGCAAGGACTTATCTATACAACGACCTGAACACATGTATAAACAGGAAGGGTTCTTCATCAAAAATCTAATGAATTGAATGACAGAACTGAATAAAGAAAATTAAAATTATCATCCCCTTTTCTACACTCTATTAAAAATATTTACATTTAAAACTGAATGTGTATTTCTAAATTGAAAATACATACAAATTTGGGTTGTGATTTAGTTGATTTTACATTAGGGACAATTCCAAAGCTTCTTTCAAAACAGAATCTCCTCCGCCCACATCTTGAAAAACCAGTTTTGAGAGCTCTTTCAGCTACAAATAGGTGAATGATTGCTGTCATACATTCACGTGTTCTCTAGTCCTACCTTGCCTGTTTTCTTTCTTACAGAAATACACATCTTATTTCTGTTTTCTGTGTGAACTCTTTTCACAGATATGTTATTAATTCTGTGGACAAAACGGTAGAGTAAAGTATTTATTTAAACACAATGAATTATTTCCAGAAGTTCACAAATATATTATATGGCTATTGCTCTGATGTGTAGCTCCTGAGAAAAAATCTGTTTAGGAACACATTTTTGTGATTGTTTAATATCCATAAAATAAATATAGTAATTTTTAAATGTAGTTTTCAGCAAAAGGACAAAAAGACTAATGGCCAACCAAACAGAATCATGTTACTGGTGGCAATTGTGTAGGGGAAGAGATTAGAACATCAGTTATATATATAGATCTGCACCTGACAGAAAGGGCCTTTAAGGCTATTTGAAGAGGTCGTCTTCTTGTCTGTAATAGGAAATTTGGATGCATGAAGGATTGTAAAGCCTTGAATGGTTTTGTCTGTGATGGTGATTTGTAAAACAGCCTTTACCTGAAATCAGGAAGTTCTTATTTGAGTGTAAGTATAAGTAGGCAGATCTGACAATCCAGTCACAGCACTGTTATCTGAGGAGAGAAAGGATGGATATTGACAACAGCAAAATTGGTATTTACTTTCAAACCAGAAAGATTTTACCTCACACACTTACAGGTGCCTGTCTAGAAGAGCAGCTGCAATTATGTGTGTCCCCAGTGTCTTAGTTATAGAGCTTGGAAACCTTTATCCTATATCAAGTCAGAATTACTTAATTCAGTTGCTTGCTCAGAATATATATATTCAAGAGAAATGATGGAAGAAAGAATGAAGTTTGCTGACTTGAAAGTTGTTAACTGAAAGCAAGGAAACACTGTTCTGTGTTTCATAACTGTGATTCAGACCAAATGTGCTTTTATTTAAACCATCATATTCTCTACATTCAGCTCACATAAATGAAAGATAAGCCACATACTACAGAGTTAAGATTAAGAGTTAAAAGGAAAAATAAAGCAAAACAAAAAGTAGAGCTGAAGTAAGTCTTGAGTTCTAATGAAATTATTCTAATATTTTGAGCTCTAGTTGCTCACAAGATACTGACTCTGGCTTATTTCAGGGCAGAATAGCTCTTCGAGAAGATGAAAATTTGGTGGCAAGCTTCATATTTGGGAAAAAGAAAGGCCTATTTTCTTTTTCGCATGGCAAATATTAGATGCTTTCAAAAAGCTGGAACATGAAGATCATGTAGCAAACAGCAGCCAGCGAGCTGTGGTTGTGTAGAGCCGTATGGAACCCGTTTGTTCAATGGTGTTTCATGAGGACATGCCAACCTCAGCAACTGCTCTACAACTGAGGCTGGTTAGCATAACAGCACGAGAAGTTGGATGACAGGAAAATTCTGAAACATTCGTTTTTTAAAATCAGTCATTCAGCTGCCACTTTTTTATCACACAGTTCATTAATAATAGCAGGAAAACTGACATTTTAGGCATTTGCATTTGGCAATGTTTTAGATGAAAAACCTCAGTATAAAAACAAATATTTTGACTTTCAAGAGAAGAAGGTGCATCTCTCTCAACATTCCTTTAGTATTTACTATGCTGAATTCCTTACTATACAGTGTGACGATAATGCAGAGGCCTCTTGCCTCTAAGCTGTGGAAATTAATATTGTTTTATTAGAAGCAAAATACATATCAACTGACTACTTAAGAGTAAGGTCTTAATCACTGTGATAGCTAGAAGCCAAAGAACAAAGATGTTTTTTGTTGGAACTAGTTCAGTCTGATGTGGAAAAAATGAATCTTACAGGAAATGCTTCTATTAGTATGTATTTTTTTAAATACAGCAATGCATATGTGTGAAGCTTAATCACATAGACAGCTACAGCCAAGAGCAGAAGGAAGGCAAAGGACTCTGTGATGGAGGAATGGGTGTGTTCAGATGATCTGAAAACTAGAAGGTCTGGCTTTCAGAATTTAAGGCAGGCCTGAGGTAGTCTGCTGATCAGTCACTGTGGGAGATGAAAAGGAGTTGTCGAAGTGTAAATATAGGTATTTGTGATAAAAACAGTGTTGGAGACTTATGCTGCTTTTGGAGTAATTTCTTTCCGGGTTAGATGGACTTTTGACTTTCCCTGAAGCCATGTCTGAAGTTTTTTCTGAATTTATTTGGGATTATGTTTGGATTTCCCACAAAATGTTTGAGGGTCTGAATCTAGGACTGGCATGTCTTAAAACCATTTGGGAGCTGCTCACTGGACTGGCCAGGGCAGTTTTAATTTTTGTTTAGAGTTCCCTGACGCTGTTTTTAAATACAAATTACACTGGAGTTGCATTCCTGTTTGTTTTTGTTTTGCATTCCAGCTGAGCTGTTTTGCTTCAGTGGTTGAGATCTTATTAAGAATGTCTGAACATAATTTGCTACTACAGCATAGTATAGAAAGCTATAACTCTGCTTTCTCACAATCTCATTTACAAAGTTAAAAACTTTTTTTTTATCTCCCTGTGGTCTGAAGATGAGCTGTTCACTGACCTGTGTGAATAATGTGACAATTCCAGATCTTTATGAGCTGATATTTTTAAACTAATGTGATCCTCATTATCTCTTGTCCACTCCCGTTTTCAAATACACAGATATAAACACGCACTGAGTTCAAAATAGTGAAGAGCAAGGAAAAATGCTTTGATGAGCCCTATTCTGCCTCTTTATGCAAGATTCTTTTCACTTCTAAGTCCTAAGATTTAAATCTTACTCTGATGAGTCTTGATTGTCTGTGCTACAGATTAAAGTAAGATTTTTTAAAATTTCCATTTTAAATTTTAATGGATTAATCTTTGATATACAACTTGAAAGCTTAGAGGTAAAAAGAGCCTAAAGGACAAAATGGCAATATTCTGTAGGACTAAAATACCTGAGTTTAAAATTTCAGAATACCTGACACATTTTCAGTGCTGACTGTAAAAGGGAGTGTACTTGTTTCTTAAATTCACTTATGCATACTGCTTTTGGGTTGGGAGACTGTGCAGCAGTTTATTCTGGATGCTGTACAGACGTGCAACAGAAATATTATTTTGCCCTAAAAATATTTTAAAAATTAATATAGGTTGAGAAAAAGCACAGTTTTAATTAAATACTGGAGGATGAAAGGAATACTGGATTCTCATGGATACAAGAGTAGTTGCAAATCTCTTTAAAGTATCTTTTCATTTGGTTTAATTTTCACAAAAGAAGTCTCCTTTTTCAAAGTTTTATAATTCATTTCCCTTAGCAAATGGCTTGAAAAGTACTTAATAGAAAATAAATCCAAAATCCTTCTATACAAACTTCTACTTCTTGAGATGAAGAAGTGTCAGTTCTCGTTGCTTGAAAAGAAACTGAAATATCAAACTTTCTGTTATCCTGGGACTGACTATATCCATGGGTATAGTCAGCTGGATGTCCAGCTGTACGTAACCCGAAAAAGTAAATTAGAGACCTCTCTATCATACTGGGACAGTTCAGGAAAATTTATAGTGAAAGTGGTAATTATCTAAAAAAACTGCTTGCTTGATAGCCTAAATTAACATTTTCTAGGAAATTCACTTCATATATGCTTAAAACCTTATATAAATATTTTAAAAGGTATTTTATAACCTATTGCAAAATAAATAAGGCTCACCATAGCCCTGAGCATATTTTTATTGTGTGGGAACCAGATCAAGCAGTCACATGTTTTCTACACACATTGTGCCAATGCTTGCCTAGTACCAACAACTAAGGTTAAAAAAAAAAGAATGCAGGTAGGAGCCTTTCAAAATTTTGGAATTTCACAACTGGTTAAGATACATGCCAACTTTGGAGTCCGGTATTAGTTTTGTATTTATATCTTTGCTTTCTAAAAAGAGCTCTACCTGTTTAACGCTTCTTTTTATTTGTTTGTTTTTAAATGTTGGGATACTTTTGGGGGGGCTATTTTTTTATCGTTTTTTGGGGGGGTTGGGATTCTTGTTGTGTTTTCGTTTTTGTTTTAAATAATAAGCTGTTTTTAGTAATTGTTGGGCAGAAAAAGCATAGAAAGGAAAAATCTGCTCTAAATGCAATCTATTGTGGCATCCACAATGTTTTAATGTCAGTGTAAGCATTATTCTTAAGCTTTTGCCAGAATCCAAAATCTTCACCTTCTATCAGTAAAGAAAGAGCCACAGGCCCTGGTGTTTCCACTCTATTTTAGGTGTGTAAGCAATACACTTTACGTCTGCCAAAAGAAAAAAAAGGATATCTCTGTCATCCAGAGAATCAGTCATGTTTCTGAATTTTAAGTACTGCTTCTGTCACAGTTTTCTGGTTCTTCTGTAAATTTTAGCAGCCTGACAGTGGAGCTGGTTGGAGCTTTCCAGCACAACATTATTTTCTTGGAAAATTCTGCTTTCCAAAAAAGGAAGCAATTTGCTAAAGAGGGTCAGTTTTGCCCAAACTCTTAAGTCAATGTTAGAATTTGAGGCTTTTTTAACTTAAGGGAGAATTGTTTGTCATCGAAAGGTCATTATGTTCTGCTTGATGCTTTCTCTAGGAGAGATGGTATTCACAATCCAGTTTCAAAACAAAACATGAAATCTTTTGAGTGGCTCAACTCCCAACTAATATATATATGTGTATATACACACACACACATATATATATGTCTATATCTATATCTAATCTACTTTGTCTATCTATCTATCTATCTATCTATCTATCTATCTATCTATCTATCTGTTGCTGTAAGGTTGGGGAGCAGTGAAGAAACACAGCAACACAGACTCCTTCCTGAAAGCAGAAGTAGACACATTTTTATAGACTGTTTCGCTGAACCAAGGATAGAATAAGCTCATTGGTTCAAGGAAGGCAATACCTCTTGTAAACATGCTTTTACCAAAACATCATGTTCCTCACGTACTCATCCTGTTAACAACACCAGGTGCTAAACTTTGTTATTAATTTTTTCCCTTCGGTTTTCCTTTGAGTAGCTTGGGAAAATCAGACTGCTGTTTTTCCCTGACTCTCACCAATATCCACATATATATTTTTGTTTTTTAATTTTATTTTTTTTTTAAATCATCAGTCTTGGAGGCTTTTAACCAGATTTGAAGTAAGGGAAGAAGTCAGTGACTGGGAAACTGTTGCAGAGCAGCAGAACTTCTTTTTGTCCTGGCTCTCTGTGTTAGCTGCTGGCCACTGAAACAGAGAGACCCATCAGCAGGGCTGGATGAGCTCACCTGTGCTCCAGGTGCTGTGCCAGGGACTGATTCCATCGTCCCATTCAGCTCATCACCTCAACCCATTCTTCAGTACTCTGTCGTGCCTGCTGAAGGCTCTCATCACCATGCCAAGTGTTCTCAAGGAAGGAGCTGCCAACAGGGAAGGGACAGTGTGACAGGCAGAGGGGAGGGCAGGAATGCACATCGTTGTCATCAGGCAGGGAAAAGCCACCAGACTCCCTCTGAGGAGGGCTGCAGCTGGCCCTAAGCCATTCCAGCCTCTCAGACTAAATTTGTACCAGGAGATGATCGAAGTGGACAACAAACTTAACCTGTCTTTGGGGCCGATTCCTAATCTTGCTGTCAACGCTCATCTCCTTTTCTTTGTCACGTTTTCTTTTTAGATTCCCGCAGAAGGACGGAACAACCCCACGGAACAAATGTCAGCTTTCAGCATACGAAAGCAGTCTCCTAATCAAAGTGGTAATGCCGAGTCTCCTCCATTCCCTGCTCCAGGGGCACTGGCAGGCTGAGGCGCGGCCTCCCTTCCTGCCCAGGCCTCTGCGCGCCCCCGGCACAGCTCCCTCCCGGGGCACCGGCAGGAGGGTGATTAGGGCCACTGTCACCCTCTTCAGATGCCAAACTCTTGGAGTTGTGCACAAACTGTGGCTGGCAGGGATTCAGGCCAGAACATCCCGCTGGGCAGCAGAATGTGGTGGTGGTGCAGGGCAAGGTGGTGTGGGAGTCGTGGAAAAAACACAGAAGCAAGGTGGCTGCAAGGGCTGTGGGAATATCCACTGGTCTCAGCATTGTCTCTCTGACTCGCACAGGGAAAATGAGGAGAAATCGAAGAAAAGTAGAACGGAGGAAGGGGAGAGAAAAGCTGTTTAATGTTGTCTGCTGGGATTGTTTACTCCTCTGAAGGAATAAAACTCGAGGAGAGCTGGAATTTGCTTTCCATGCAGAGAAATAACCAGAGGCCAACTAGAAATCTGATGAAATTTTCCATTTCCCTGAACCTCAAAAATATTTCTATAGACTGAAAGGTTTTGAGCTGCATGAGGACCTGGTTCAGGTGGGATGTGCCAGGCTTAAGTGCACCAAAATTCATGTAGACACAGCAGGGAGCTGCTTGACTCCACTGTACGGAGGACATCAATTTTTATTGTCAAGTAGAGACAGGGATGAGCTGCATGTGACTGTCCTCGTATGAGCTAATATTTTGTATTAGATCTATGTTTAATTTTTCAGCTGATGCTTGGGAGAAAATTCATTAGGCCAGAAAAGAGTACTGTTCTGCTAGCTCAGGGCCTCAGGCATTAGCAGATTGCTCGCTAATCTGCTAAACACTTGTGAAGAGTTTCTTGACAAGAAAATGATATATATTCCTTGTCTACCACATTTATACAATGTTTCATGAAACATTCTTTGCACTTAGCCATCTAAAAAGCCACGATTTCTGAGAAATCCAAGTGACTTTTGATGACCCACTGGAGTTATTCAGGCAAGCCTGGGATTGCCTTCATTTTTTGGAAGTCTTTAAAGTCAGATTTTAATAAATATTTTTAAGAGAAAAACTAGCTCAATAGGCAGTGAACATGCCAATGCAGAATTCATGCAGTGAGCATAGATTAGTTTTTGTTAATCTACTATGATTGTCAGCTCATTCTTACAAACAGCATTTTTCCTGTCCCTGGTCGTTTGTCAAATGGCTGGGTCTATGCTGTTTAAAAAGAAGAAAGCCAAATCTGGGTATCAAGGCCAAGAGATGGAAGCACACATCTGTGCTATCACAGCCATGGCTTTTAAAACATCTGTCACTTCTCTAGCACCTCAGTCTTGGAGAGAGCAAGTCCAACACAGAGCTAGAGAATATTTACAACATTAAACAAGGCAACATCAGTGATGAGTCCAAACCTTTCATTCCTTCTCTTCCACTTGGCAGTATGGACATACCTATAGGGAATTGAAACAGGCACAGGTTGAACTACAGATATAGATACATTTTAAAACTGATTTTTATCTCTTTTTACAGATCTCATTTTATTCTTTTTATGGAATTTTATCTCTATTCTATCTACTTTTACCAAAAAAAAGTATTTAAAAATTCACTCTTGGCCATTGTCACTAAAGATAAATGTTTTGGTGCTTTGTTATGATTTGGTCTTCCACTCACTGTACCTATTTGTCATTTTTTAATGTGATCACTACAGGTGAAGTTCTTGTATTAAATGCAAGAAGTGCATTTTCTTATAAATCAGAGTAGAATGTCAAAACACAGCTCTGACAAATGACAAATTACTGACTGCATGTGTTTTCTTTGGAGCATGTTCTTTTACACACAATGTTTACAGTCTAACTACTGAACACCAGATAGTGATGTCTCTTGCAATTTGAAAATCCTTTTACATGAATGCTCAGAGAGTGAGGAATTACTGGAGAAAACCATGAGGGTCTTTAGAGGAAAACATAAGATCCTCTGTATTCTTTCTTTTTTTTTCTTTTTTTTTTTTTTAATTAATTGGTTGTATTAACAAAGATTTTGCATAGTTAATATTGCACCTTCTCTGGAAAAATTTGGGGCAAATGTAGCAATTAAAAAGATGGAATTTCTATTCAGTCTGAACTTCTAACTTTTCATTTTAATAGGCCATGTTAAAATTTCACATCAGTAGTTCCTTTTACCGCAAAAAGGCTGATGATATGAAACTTATGTGGACTGAGAATACTGAACGATAGTCATTGCATATTTTTGCTTGCAAAAAGGGGAAAAAATCCTCATGAAAAAACCAAAGGAGATTAACATCAGCTTTCTAATACAGGGAAGAAACTATAGTCTCCCAAATCAGGTGAATATGCTACTCTTACTTTCCCAATACACTAAATATCAGCCTTGTTGGACAAAATATTTTGATTGTTTTTGAAAGTAAGTAAAGCTCCCATGCTTGTTCAGCATACCAGTCTGTCTCTCCCAATAACTTTTGAAACTATACACCAATTTTAGTTAAATCTGTTGTAAAGGTATTGCTTTAATTCAAGTTCAGTAAAACTAAGTAACTGACTAGAAAAGAAACTCTGTTCATTCAGCCTTTGAGGAAAAAACTTCAGAGGGAGTCTGACTCTTTGAGAAACATGAAAATCCACATATTTTGAGCTGGGTGTAGTTGGAGGGCCACGTGGTCACCTCAAGATTAGCCTTCCTTCAAAATTTATATCCTGTCACACATCTGCAAATACAAAACCCATAGACAACACCCCAGGAAACAGGATTTATTAGTTTGACTTTCCTGGGATTACTGTGGTATGCAAATTTCATAATTCCTTTATCAGATCTGTGAAATGTGTTTACATTAGAAATAGGCGAAGCAGTTTCATATTAAGGATGAAACTGAATTCAGTTTGCTAAGCTGGGCTTCTGCGGGCCCTTCAAGGTGAAGCTACACTACAAACTTTTCAAGAAGCAATCTGGTTTAAACAAATGTGATAACTGAAAATTCAATCTGTATTAAACTTTTATCTATTTCAACCTATGTAATAGTACTTTAGATTTCCAAAGTTTTTCTACATGTTCATTTTCAAGACGTGTTTTTCTGCATTTGCAGATAAGAAGAGCCCCTCTGTTGCAATTAAAAGCAGACAACAGGCTACTCATGATAGTAATAAACGACGGACCCTTTTGCAAGACAACAGCTGGATAAAGAAGAGGCCTGAGGAGGAAAGGTAAGAAAAATATGAAATACATTTCTTCCATATTTATTTCTGTGTGCCATGTACCTTTGCATGGAGTGTCTACTTTTGCATGGATGGTATCAACCAGAATTAGGAGAATTCAACCAAATAACTCTTATTTATTTATCTTGATGAGGTATTGATTGCCTTTTGGAAGTATTGGTTTGCTGAATATTCATTGACTGTTTTTCATTGGGACTTTTGAGTGCTGAATATTTAATGAAGTTCTGCTCTACAAGTAAATTCCCACATTTCACATGTCTAGGTTGCAAGACTATGATCTTTTTATAAGCAAGAAGATTATAAATCTTGGCAAGTTCTTTTAAGGATTCTAAGTAAGAATCAGTTTAAATTTACTCTAATGTAAACTAGAACTTAAATTAGAGCAGAAACAATGCCTTGGAACCATGTTATCATTATCTGGTCCATGAACAGCTTGTAGGAAAAGATCATTCTTACTCCAAAATATCTGGAGTTTTTGACTGCAGGGTTCTGCAGCTGGTGCGATTACTGTGGTAGTGGACAGCTGTGAAATCTGATTGAAGATAGAAATTTTTTGCCAAGAAAAAATTATCTCATTTTATTACTCTTTTGCTTGAAGTGCTGATGAAAACTACGGAAGGGCTGTGCTTAACCAATACAAGTCCCAAGATGGTCTACACAGGTATGGTAGAGTATCTGAACACCTTTCTAATTATACTACCAAAGAAAACTGAGTATCCTTCTACTTTGTCCTGAACAAAGCAAAGAACTTGCTTTGTTCAGTTTTAATCTATACATATTTTCACTGTAAATCTGACTCCAGTGTCAATAATTGATCACTGCAGTGGATCCAGGGTTAGATCTGTTGACACCTGGATAGTCTAAAACTCTGTATGATATCTTAATCTGAGACATAGATACTCTTTTATTAATGATGAGTTGTTTAATAAGATCAATGACCAAAATGGCATTTCTAAATTTTTATTACAGCAGTACCACAACTGAAAAGGAAGATCAGAAAGCTGTAATTGGACGATACAAATCTGATACCACATTGGACAGGTGGGACATTGTTTCTGGATGTATTGTATATTGTGATTGTCATACCTGTGAGGGGTCGTAAAAATGAAAGAATGAATGAAGTCAGTGTTTTTTTTAAGTTTTCTTATTTATTAAGCATCTAAGTAAAAGACTTTGAATGATTTTTGCACTAATTTTCAATTACACAAATGAAAATGTGATTTGAGAAAAGGTTCTTTTGGTATCTTCTCTTTTTTTTGGTACCTGCTTCTGTGTATTCTTGTCCTCATAAACGTAAGTATCTTTCCACAGCTGATAACCACTCCTCCCCAGTTTCCTCCTTTTCAAACTGTAAACCAAAGTCATATATCCAATAGCTAAGTACAACATGACTAAACCCATAGTTCTTTGCAAATACTAAGATGGGTACCAATATCAGTCATGCTTGTCATACAGGTGCTTAATTTGAATGCTCTCTTCAGCCTTGACTTCTGATGGGTTAAGACATGACCATGCTGGTGTTTGCAGATTCTTTCCATGTTGCATCTTCAAAATACAGCCACCCTTAATATCTGGTATCCAGAACATGCTGAGGCTATGGAGAACAAGCACTTAAACGCACAATGTGGGAAAATTGAACTTTATTTAGTTGGGTTTTAGCACTGTGTTAATTTATTTCATGATCCTTATTTTTTCTTGTAAGAAACAATGCAAAAAAGTTACATAAAATTTACCTTCTTCACACGAGTTTGAAAAAGAATAGGCTGGAGACGTGCAGTATCATCACCCTGCTTATTCTTTTACAGACCAGTGAATCCTGATGTATTGGTTGACTCATCATGAGGAGGCATTCTATAACTTCAATTTACTTGTTGCTCTTCTTTGTATCTTTTCTATTTCCATATTAGTTTTTTTGATCTGGGAATCCAAATCTCCATGTAGGTATTTAAGATGGGTGTACACCTTGTATATACACAGAGGAGTAATAACAATGATTTCTATTTAATTTGCAGTTCCTCCCCTTGTACTTCATAACTTTGAGTTTGCTCTTTTCAGTGCTGCTAAGAATTGAATTTTAATTTTCACAACATTATCTATATAATTCCAAGACTTCTTTTTTGAGAGATAATTGCTGGTTCAGAGACCAATTGTTTCTCTTGGCAGGCATTACTTTGCATCCAACAAAAGTGAATGTCATCTGCCATATTAGAAACCTGACATCTTATCAGATGACTTCTGAAAAGCTTTGCCAGTTGCCATTTGTTTTGACTACCATGAAGTAATGACATTGGCAAGCAACATCTTCCCACTCTCCTTTTTCCAGATAATTCATGAACGTATGGAAGGACACAGGTTTTGTACACATCTCTTCTTCCCACTCTGGAAACTTGCCATTTATTTAAAACCTTTGTCTCTCACATTTCAAGCAGTTTTTTCTCTATTACCCATGGGAGGTCAGTTTACTTAAGAACACTTAAAGCAGACTTCTGTGAAGTTTTTTGGAAATTCAAGTAGCATATAGCACCTATGTCACATTTATCCAGATGGTCACTCACTTCAAAACAATTTTTAAAGCTTGATTTTCATGCCTCAAACCTTGATTGCTAATTTAGAAGTCATAGGAAAAATCCAGTTTCTACATGGTCATTGAGGAGCACTGTACTTTTGTACTCTATATCTTTTTGGTTTATGCTGAGATATTAAAGTATCTGAACTATTTCAGATTGTAAGCTGACTGTCTTTTCATCACAAAATATCTAACATAAAGGGTTCTTATTATGCAACTAATGACAAAGTGTACCAAAAAGGATTTTCACTGATGTGAAGAAATGACAATAGAACCAGAAAAAAAAAATTAAAGAGGAAGGTGAGAAAGGATGGAATAGCTCTCATATGAAAAATGTCTGAAAAGACAAAAAGTCCTCAGCTTGGAAAAGAATAATATAAGGAAACTGAGTCATAAAAAAAATTTCTGTTTGTTTCACCCTAAGAATGAGGAGATGCCCTATAAATGTTTGGGTAATTAATTAAAAATAAATGAAACAGAGCAAAGCAAAGCAAAGCAAAGCAAAGCAAAGAAAAGAAAAGAAAAGAAAAGAAAAGAAAAGGAAAATAACATTTATTTTTCTTTTATACATATATTAATTGTAGGAGTCACTACCACAGGATACTGTGGAGGCCAGAAATTTAACTTGGTTCAGATAAGCATTACATGTGTAAATGGACCATTGATCCGGGGTGTCTGTTGGAGACAGCGTTGTGAGTGAGAGCAGAGGATACTCTTTGAGACATTATCAGAAGCTTGAAAGTTATACAAGGAGAAGTTAACATCATGCTTACCTTTCTTTCATTTTTTTTTTTTATGCTTCTGCTACATTGGGCAGCAATGGAGTAGGATGCCAGATCTAACCTTTTAGGCTTTAAAATGAGAGAATACAAAACTATGTAAAGCATTGTGCGTGAATTTTGAAAACACGCAATGAAATGTGAAAGAAATGCTGATTCGCTGCCTAGTGGGGAATGAGAGGGAGCGCTGGGGTTTGCATTCGCAGCACTTGCAGCAGGCTTAGTGAGACCTCTAGTGACCTTCCCAGCAACAGTATTCTGTGCTGCTTGAAGGCAGGATACAAAATATTTTATACATAACATCAGATTATAGTTCTAAGATTAATTATTTTGCATCTATAGCTTCAGTTTATAGATGAGAATAAATAATTAAAATTTTAAAAATTTATATATAAGTGTAACTCAAGATGTGTTCCAGCTGATTTAATCAAATATTTAAGATAGCCCTCTCAACTTAGTATTCGTCCTCTATTTCAATGTACATCACTTTATATTTAAGCTTTTCAGAGTCCCCCAGTTCTTACTAAGCATATTTCATATACGGGAAGTAAACTGGAATAAAATAAGAACCTAATCTGCTTCAGCTATGATGGCTACATGGTATTTTCTGTGAAAATGTCGAAGGGTTTAGGCAGCAAGTGTAGAATCCATAAAGTGCTTGAAAAATCATGGGGTTATTTCTTCATGTAAATTTCATGGCTTAATGAAATCAGTTCAAGCATAAAGAATATATCTTTGATAGAAGTTATTCCTGTGAGTCGATACCATGCTTTGCCAGGGATTTTGCACTAGATTATTTTCACATCACATTGATCTATTTAAATCTGTAAATAAACAAAACTTTTGCATCTCTCTAGGAATGGTGAGGCAGAGAAAAATGCCATAGTTCTGTGTTTACTACTTGACTGAACATTGCTTTCTTTCTGGTATTTTGACCTAATTCATATGAGTTGTAATAAATTTTTAGCAACAGTCAGATTTAATACAGCATTATTGTTTGAACATAATCTTGGAAAACTCCTTTTCAGTGAGCTACTTAGAGCCTTCAGATAATAATGCACTGAATTTATATAATTTCAGCTTCTATTCTCTACCTTTTGTGATACTGGAATATTTATGATAGTGGGATATCAGTACACAGGTCAAAATGATACTCCATATTTTAATTCTATTGAAAATTGATTTTTTAAAAAATAGAGTGTGTATTATAAATAATTCCTGTGTTTCTGATCAGAATTCCAGCTGGAAGTGATCCTGATAAAATAAATAAATCCCCAACTCTGAACCATAAGCAAAACAACAGGTATGAATTTCAGAAACCTTATCATCTAAGTATTATGTATTATAATTTGTATATATAATTATAATCTAAGTGTTATATATTACCATAACTTTAGAATTCATGTACATACTAAGATTATACAGAGAAATTATTTGCATGGCATATGGTCTGGTGTAGGCTTCATTTGATCACCTGACCTCTGGAACGTAGCATCTATATCTAAATTGCTCTTAAAAGACTCTTTAGAGTTGGTGAGGAGAAAAAAAAAATCATTAAAATAAGAACAATTTTTCTTAAAGAAGTCTATTTTTCCACACAGTTTAAAAGGGAAACCAGCTCACATTACACATTTACTGAGCATAATGATTATTTAATAATTATAGTATTTAAAATACAAAAAAAGAGAAAGAATAAGAGTATTTTGGGAAATGTAGGTACATTCTAGAGCTCTAGATTTCTCTGCATAAAATCTACCAAACACAATACATAATTCTGAGGAAGGATAATGAAAAAATTCTATTTAATGCTTTCAGTGGAAAATGTCATTGTACACTGCCAGTGGAAAACTTGAATACCAAAACATAAAAAATAGTTTTTGATAAGCTAGCTGATTTTTCCAATGGAAACCTTTTATTTTGGCAGAAGGCCAGTCTTTTGATTAAAACAATTTTAATTTAAAATAAGTTAGCACAACATTGTTGATATGTTATTTTAAAAGTTTCTATGATTCAGAGGTGGCCACTGTATACATGTCATATAATTCCACAACACTGAAAAATTATTTTCTAAAAAACTTACACCAATTACCTGATTGAAATTTTCATTTAGGAAAGTCAGAAGAGCTCAGCCACCATACTCTTAAAGGCAAAGGGACAAATGCAGTGACAATGGCAGTAGAATTCTGTCAGTAATAAATTACACAGAAGAGAGTTGCAATTAAAAGTCATCTTATGGAGAGTTGAGATATTACCCTGAAGAGCAAATCAGTATCTGTGGCATATCAAGTTCAACTGAGGTCACTCTTTCAAGTTATAATTTTGCACCATTATGTTGTAGATCATGGTGATGATGACACATGAAGCATCATATAAATTGGATTTTATAGGGTTTTTTTGGAGAGGGTTTTTTAACAGACCAACAATTAATTCTGAAGTGGGACTTAAGAGAGACTTAAATTGTATATATTTTTTTCCTGTCAGAGAGCAAAATGATTCATAAAGTGCTATTCTTCAATTACTGTTATTATGAATTGACAATTACTATCATTAAGAATTGCAGAAGACAGTAACTTTTTGATAAATTTTACGAGAAGTCACTGGCTTGGATTTTATATAGGTTAGTTTTACAAACATATCATAACATAAAGGATTCTAATTGAACAAGAAACAAAATTTAAAGTAAGAAAATGAAATATATTATTATTATTATAGTGTTTGGAGATTAAAGTGTAGGTAGAGAAGTCAAGACTTGAAGAAGTCAGAAATTACTTTGGATATCAAGTAAAAATGCAATTGTCTAAACATCAGAACTCCTTAACGTCTCCCTCATCTTGTGTCCTTTGAGGTATATAGACATAGTTATAGCATTTGCCATGCACATTTGTATCACTCTGATAGCAGAAATAAGATTTCTTATCTATTTTTAAAATAATTTAAAATTATACTTTTTCTGAAGATTTACTCACTAAAGTATATTTCCTAAACAGACAATCTTGGACTCCTAACGCAGCATCAACAAACACTCCAGTCATTTCTCCAATCAAGAAAAAGAGGTATTCATTGCCACCACTGCTTGGTTGCCAGAGGGTATATAGCACTGTGATAAGTCTCAGTAATATACCATAAGTACATTAAAAAATTAACAACTTCCACCTCCAGCACACTCAAACTTCTCAGCAAGCTTCAAGAATTAAACTTTTACATCCTCTGTCTTTTTCCATGGGATTTACAAGTTCAGTCTCTGTAAAGCCAGTTTTGTGAGCCTGGTGGACATGGCTATAGGTGCTAACTCTTGGCTGCAGCCCCTAACTCAGCTGGTGTACTCATTTTCAGTGTCCAGTTTTAAAGCAATATAGCTCACTGTAATTGTGAAATCTCTGATGCCAAACTTGACCCTGTGCTGTTGCAGTGAATATGAATCACACAGTTTTCTGAATGATACACAGCTACCTTTAAAAACCTGAATTTCAGATACCATTATTTAGGCAAGAATAAAAACAGGGTGTAGAAATAAATACATTTTTAATTTAAAATGTACTGCTGGTGATTGCCATAGTTTTCTGCATCCTTTCCAGCTGCAAATTCTGTTCATTTGTGATTTTCATCTTTAATGCATAAAAATGTGATCAATAGAAGAATGAATGTAGAAATGAAAATGTCATTGTATTTATATTAACAGACCTGTTTGGTGGAAGTTTATGGCATTTTCAGTCCAGTAGTTCTCTTCAGGCTCTTAGAAGATTTGGAAGGCCATAAATGAATTGTACTGCTTCTGGTGTAATTGTTTTTACCTCACAAACAATTGTTGGATTGATAGTTTCGAGGGGTAAAAAAACAAACAAAACAAAACCAAAAAAGGAACTGAAAGTGCTTGTGCTGCTCATGTGACCTATAATAGCCCGATTGTGTTTCTTGTGTTGATATTTGACACTCTTTTGTGCATTTTATCTGGTTGTCCTTTCCACTTATTTGTACCACTCAGATTGCAGAAAAGACCAACTAGAGTCACAGAATACATTTTTCACAATACATAAAATTACTGTATTATTCCCTATTCTATTCAGTTTTCTGTAAATATGGTCTAAAAAGTATCAACATGCAGTCTTTGAAAATACTGATAATTTAAGAAAAGTTCCAGATATTTTTACATCACTTCCATTCTAACATTCACAGTACTCTGTTCAGGCCCAGAGCACTAAACTAATACTGAAAAAATAATTTATTAAAATTTGCAGGCAATCTTGGATGCCTCCCCCAGTTTCGAGCAGTAAGACTCCAACAGAAACAGTGGAAAGCAAACGGTGTGTATCAGCGATCGTTGGTTATTTCCTAACTCTTGGCTACAGCTAATTTTGGGAGCAAGAAAGCAGGGCAGTTCTTTGATGGACTGAGTTTGATGCAGAAGATGCCATGCATAGAGAAAGCATCCCATGCCTAAGTTCTTGTTTGGGCTCTTGGCAGCCTGATGGCCAGCATTGACTGGGTCCTGAGTATATTAAGTACCAGCAACTGAGGTTATGTGAGTGCTCCCAAAATTTTTCTATCATGCTTGCAATTCTTTCTTCATGGTTTCACTTTGGACAATTCCATTTAATTCTCCTGCAGCAAAAGTGCTGTAGAGAGACTGGCCATAAGGGCAGGAATCTGTTGGTGCCATTTGTATTCACAGTCAGGGGCTCACCCTTGGTCCTTTTGGGTATCAGTGTGAACAAAACTTCAAAATCTACTAAGTCCCCTGTCAGAAAAGTATCCAAGAACAAACAATCAGATAAAAGTTACTTGCAGATGAATGTTTGATGGTTTTTTTTCTGAAGTTGTGGTTGTTTCCTGGAAGAATAGAAAGAGAACAGGGAAGGTTTCTTGTGCTCTTACAGAAAAGCAGAATATGGATGGTTTAAAATATTAATAAATAAACCTTCAGAGTATTCTTTGCTTATGTTCACTATTTGCTGCAGCATGGCCTTCTGCTTCTCTAGTTTTAATCTGGGAAACTTCCAACAGTAGTCTTATGTGCAACAATGAGGAAAATTAAATGAAACAGAAATGAATGGATACACTGGGATGTTAGATATAAGCCTTGGTAGACTTTTGCCCAGGGAGTTTATGGAATGTCTGGCACTGGAAGATTTAAAACCAAGTTTAGCAATTGTTTTTAATCTTACTCTGTTTACTACCCTCTATCTGTTTGGCCAAGATTCAAAGTCACTCTCCACCCAGCAGAAAGATGGCTCATAGATGCTGAAGTTAATTTTAAGTCAGTCCTTACTAGATGTTCTCAATGTGCCAACTGAGAAGAATATATCTGGCTTCATTTCAGTATCTTGCTAAGATCATGATAATTTTGAAAGCATAGGCTAATACTCTATATGGAATTCCATCCAGCTTTCAATAGCAAGCTGGAATTCCTGTATTCTTCTCAGCACTAATTATCCAGTCACTCCTCCAGTCTCGCAGTTCAGAGAAGACTGAAAACAGGCATATTCTTTCTGAAGCTTTCATGACCCTTCCTGGATCCTCTAACAATGCTGCCATCACAAACAGCTGGTAAAAAAGTGATGAGCATTTAATGATTACTTGGTTTAGCTTTTAAAAGTGCTTTAAAGTGAAGATGTGAAAGCTATTTCAAATTGTGAATATTACAGTAACTAAAAATAGTTATCAAAGGAAAACCTTTTACTTGCCTGTGAGTTTCAGGAAATAAAGTGCCATGCATAGATGCTAATAAGCACAGTTTCTAAAGGTCACTATCAGTCTTAAAGACTGAGCAAAGAGCTATGTCAGTTGTCTATTCTTCACATTTGAGAATGGCTGACTGCTCTGCTATCCTCAGGAAGGGAGTCCAGCAATCGTGGATATGTGGGTTTTCTTGGTCAGGGTTATTTACATATTTTTGAAATTCTGAGATCTAATTCCAGCCTTTTATAGTTAAACATGATTTATAAACTTTCAGAGTTCTTTGCCTCAGTTCCAGCTGATTGAACACACTTTACAGAACACTTGAAAGAAATTGCAGTTGAAGCTAAGACTATAAGCAGCTCACTGTATTTGAGTTTTAAGGTTGTGGATTGTGTGCTGAAATCAAAACACTGTTAATCAAAGTGATTAACTGGAGAATGTTAATTGAAGAATGATTGTCTTAGTGACATAAAGAATATGGTTTGAATTTAGTATTATACTACTTGAGTTAAACATATAGTCTACATTAAAAAAAATTATCTTGGAAGGAAGGGAAAGTAAAAGTAATTGCTGTTGATTGATCTAAATCTTGCAAAGTGCTTCAATACTAGGATTTTGCTACTTGGTTTCTGAAATGTTCACCCTTTTCTTTCTCTAGAACCACTTCAGGAAATTCAGACGCTTCAACAACGTATGTCTTACTTTGCTTCTTAGTAGATTTAGAAATGTAACATGCTCCTTTGCATAAACCTCGATTATTATTTTACATTTATTTATAATACAAACACTGTATAATTTACCTGGGAGGGCTCCTCTATAGTAGATGTTGCAGAAGTGCATGAAGAAGACTTCCTTGCCTGAAGAAATGCAATTATTTGCATGCAGCTTAGAACATTGCATTGGATATTTACTGAAATTAAAAAAATATTAAACTGCATAAAACATTAAAACCTGTTTTGCAGTTTTAGTTCCACAGCCATTTATGTTGCTAATGCAAATACTCTTTTATATGCAACTGCTGCTCTAAAGTCAGTGAAAGAGAGAGTGTGAGCTATGCAAAGAAAAAGAAACTGTTAAAGACCATGTAAGCAACGTGAAGAAAAAGAAAGTTAAATCAAGCAGCTCTGCACATGCAAAGGCTTGTAATAGAAGGCTGTCCTGGGATGACTTTATGATGCTTGTATCCCCAGTCATCTGTTCTGTTTACGTTGGATATTAAATTCTGCAACTTTAAGACTGGTTTCAAGAGTGAAGGGGGAGGGAAGATGCACAGTTTGTTATCAGAGACCCTAAACCACGACAAAGGTATTAAGATGAATTGATGCAAAGTACTCTAAACTTGAGTGTCTGCAAAGGTTGCTCTAATTTTAGAAAATAAATGAACATCATTAATTAAATGTATATTGCACATGGTCTAAATTAAGAAAAGATTACTTAATCAGCCTGCAATTTCATGAATTATAATTAAGATAGCTACACAACTTGTTATGGTTTAGTTGCCGTATTAATAGAAAAATTCTCTCAAGAAGTAGGTAACCCTCATTAACTCTGCCATCTTCTCCTCTTCTTATAATTACTCATAATTTTAGTATCCTGCAGTGACCATTTGATTGGTCACATAAATAAAGAAAAGTAGGAAAGTGTAAATATTTATATATTTAGCTTTTAAAAAATCAGTACTTTGCTAGTTAAAAGTTTTGTCTTTACTAAGTAAGATATATTAGGTAGGAGAAAAGGTGTTTCAATTTTTTTTACTACTAAAATAATTTTTGAACAGTAAAGAAACTCCACTTTATTACTATATCCATACTAGCAAAATAGCTACTCTAGGGATATTAGTTTTTCAAAAGGCTCAGTGGATGTGGTAATCTAGCAAACTAAAGCATTGCATTTCTTATTTTATATCTGTATAATTCTTTATACACATACTATATATTTTTTTAAAAGAAAAAAACACAAAAAAATTCTCAAAGACAATGCAAACTCATTGTAGTTACACCTGAAAGAAATATAATATCTACAGTGATAAACAATTTAATACAGTATGTTTTCAAATATCTTCTTGTGCCTTAACTGTATTTTCACCATTCCTGTTGCAGGGCTGTCCTTTCATCAGAACAGGCTACTCCTCAGAAATCAAAGACTGATGTGGACAATCAGGCTACAGCAAGGTAACATAAACAGTATAACATAAAAAATGTTCTCATAAGCATTGATTATGGGGATATTAAGTACTCACTTTCCTTTATTTCTGTATTTGATAACTTGTTTGAACATACTGTGTGATTAATGCAGCATTTATCCAGTCCTAACCATTGGCCTAGAAATCCAAGCTCTGAGTTCCCTCTGATTGACTTGCTAGGTTATCTCAGCTGTTTCATTTTTTAATCTTTCAGTCTGTCCGGCCTGCATCCTAAAAGTCAGCATATGTTTTTTAAGTTGCTGCAAATGTTTGGAAACAGAATAATCGGGGTAGTATGGATTATACAGTATATTTTCTTTGCTCTTCAGACATTATGGGAGAGGTAGTAACTACACTTTACTATGTATATAAAAACATCCCAACTTGTGCACTGTGATGATAACATTTCGAATAGTGAAAACCCAACATATACCCTTTAGGGTGACAAAATTAGCATGTTTCAACGGATGGACTTGTGAGGGATGAGTTATATGGCATATCAACTAATCTTTGAAAGTGTGCAGAATAGCATAAAAATTGTTGGTGGAAAAGACACAGACTTTTTTTTCTTTTTTTTTTTACATCTTTTAACGAAAAGTTTAGCAAATTGTAATGTTCGGCACTGATAGAGATGTTTTATTTTTCAAAGAAATCAGCAATAACTTCCCCATCCCTGGAAGGCCAGGTTGGATGGGGGTCTAAGCAACCTATTCTAGTGGAAGATACACTGCCCAAGGGAAGGGGATAGGAACTGGATGATTTTTAAGGTCCCTTCTAACTCCTTCCAACCCAAGGACATTCTGTGATTCTATAAACATGCAAAAATGTTACTCTGTGACCTTGACTAGAGTAAAATGCCTGAATATGCAATTATGAAATGAATTTAATTAGAATGAGATTTCTAGTTATGCACTGAGAATTACAATAGCTCATTTGCAGTTTTTATGAGGAAATATTAAATGGTGCAGACATTAAAATTAATTTTAATTAGCTCATTTTACTTAATTTGATTCATAAAGTTCAGCTTTGTGAGATCTGAAGCTACAGTCTATACTATTTTGAATCCTGTTCCCCTCCCCCAAAGTCCTAAAATGTAAAACCAGTACAAAATGACTAAGAAAGCATCCAAAAGATGTCTGACAGTGTAATCCCTAGGAAAAGGAGAAAAAAAAAAAAAGCAATGTTTCAGTGAAACATTTTCCTGTCAACAAATGTGGCAGATCTTAGAGAATTAAATACGGCTAGTATTAACCAGGGAAGTCACAGCCATTCTTCACTGCTAAGGGCTTGTTAAGGTCTGACTTAATCCTCACCCTCAATCAGTTCACATTCATCATCCCCTGGTTGCTCTCATTACCATACCAAGCTCTGTATTCCTGTTCCTTCATTGGTGAAGAGCTGGAGGAATATTTTACTGGTCTACAAGTTTCTATGGCAACACTGCACTGCTATTTGTGTCAGTATATAAACTGTAAGTAGTCTGTAATCTGAGTGGGCAAAATTCAGCCCTCTCTACTGCTGCTATAATTCCTTTACATGTGGCTAGTGCTTCAGATGTCATCCATCTGCTGCTGATGAGTTAGCTTCACAAAATTACAGATTTTTGTTACATTTTCACTAGCCAAAAAATGTATTAATCAGCTGCCAGCAAAAGTTGCCTTCCTTTAAAGATGTCACATAAATACCACATTTTTGGCAAAAATGGTTGTGTCACACAGGGTAAGTAAACAGTTACATGAATAGTATATATAGTAATGCCAATTTGTATTAGAAAACTATTTTAATTTACATCTTTTAGTTACCCATATTTTGACTTGGAATAGAAAGATTTTCAGGTCATGCTTTTAAAGCCAGACTTGATTAATTGTTTGTCATTCAGGATTCTGATAGGGATGTTAAAGGAATAAGGAATTAATTTCAGTAAGTGAAATTAATAAAGTGGAAAATGGCAACTGGCTTTCTAACGAACTGTTAGTGATACAAGGAAAATCTTTCAGAAGGGATTTACCTGAAAAGGATGTCACATGCTCTCTTCTGGCTAAAATTGTAAAAAAAAAACAAAAACCAAAAAGCCAAAACAATTATTGCATTGTTTTAAAAGACAACAGTTTGATGTGGCATCCCTCTTAAAAGTGCATATCTGAAGGCATGGACATATGGACCTTCACCTGTTGAATATGATTAGGAGAATGGAATAGGTATCTCACGATTAGCTAGGGCATCTATAGATACCCTAGACAGCCTAAGTAGGCTAGGACACAGAAGAAATGAAGATTACTGCCTAAAAATTGTGCCTTCAGAGCATAACAGGTCAAATCAGGTCTCTTGGTATCTCACAAATGCAGCAGGAGATGAGCACTACACTGGATACATACAGAGATATTTTTATGACTTCCTTAATGGGCCTTTTATTCGTGGCTTATCAAGTCCTTTTTGTGCTTTTTTCCACATCAGTGAAGATGCAATATTCTCAGTCTGTCTTTTTCCTTTCTGTAATTGTAGTAACTATTAAATGCAGGTGTTTAAAACTGGCATTTTTTTAAAGAACAGTTCTGTAGAAAACCACATTTAACCACTTCAAGCATTCTGCGGGTGTTTAACACAGCTTCAGTCAGTCTTTCGTTAATGATTACAGTTTGGATACAAAAAAATCTGTGTTTCTATAGAAAGGCTTTTATAATGGGGTTCACATGTATTGAACTACACATCGTTACAGAAAGTAATGGTATTTGGCACAGCAATCCACTTTTACCAGGGTATTTTTAAAGTTAATACCACCAAAGAATGCAGAATAATAAAAAAGCTGTATTTCCATAAGTTTATAAACTGTAGAACTAATGAATTTATCTTTTATTTTTCATAGATATGTCAGAATTAATTCATATGGAGCACACCTGAGGAAAAGCTTTGAGGTGATAGTACCAGGGGCTATACAAGAGATTAGAGAGAGATCTCACTCAGCTCTTAAAGCATCTGTAGTGAGATTGTCCACTTCCAGGGAAAGACTGTTAGTCTGTAGCGGCAAAGGGCATATTGCAGAAACCCTTACATAAAGATGTCTTTTTGGTATGCCAGCTAGAGAAGTTGTCTTGAAGAAAATATTTCAGCTGTACGTTTGTAAGTATGTGGGTGAGAAAGGCAATTTCTAGGGAACAGAAACAAGGGACTAGAATAAATTTTTCTGGCATAATAGAGAGAATCCTATATTCTTGCTCCTGTAAAATTTTTCCCCTAGTGTACAGGGTGACTCACTATTATTTCTCCACTCAGGTAGTAGAAAATTCAGGCAATGCTATAAACCTGTGTGTGCTATGCTCCTTTTAAATCTTTTTAATGATATTCCTATTTTACCCAAGATGTGTTACCAGTTCTCATTGTAATAGACTGTGAAAGAACAACACATTAATTACCTGTGCTTAAACTAACTCTTGCAGTAAGGACTCATATTGCTGTGTCTATCAACACCTGGAAACTTTTAAAAGTGGAAAAAATTACAAAATATGGGGGTTCTATTAAAAAAAAATAGCAAAAAGTTATTGACTTCGGATTTTCCAAGCCAATGGAATTAAAACCATGATGTCAGGTCTCCTAAGCAAACATTTATTGACAAAACTTTTCTTGTTCTAGAGCTCCATAAAGCACAAAATTGAAAGAACACATAGATGCATTTTAAGACATTGGCTAATTATGTGTTCTCATTAGACTGCCATCCCTGGAAGTGTTCAAGGCCAGGTTGGATGGAGCTCTGAGCAACCTGGGCTAGTGAAAGGTGTCCCTGCCTATGGCATGGGGGTTGGAAGTGGATGGTCTTTTAGGCCCAGCCCAAACCATTCTATGAGTCTGTAAGATATGCAATTCTAAAGAGCCATGAGAAATATTCAAAGGAATTATCTTAGGTGGGACTAAAGTTTAGATGGCCAGAATTTAAAGGTGTGGCTCTAACATAAGTAATTCCTATATGACTTTTCCCTTGGGATGTCCTTTATTTGCTTTGGCTTTTTAGCTAGACCCTCTAGAGAGCTCTAAAATGTTCTGGAGGACACCTGTGTCTCTCAAAAGTTGTTGGAAGCAAGGATTCTGAAACAGAACTCACATACGTACACCCATAATTCACTAGCTTGCTTTTGCTATGATGACAATTGTTTTTTTATGCTAAAATCAAGTTGCTTTACACTTTCTAAATTGTTTTTGATAGTACAAATCAATACAGTAAAGTTTAATTTTTAATAATTTTTTTGCATTTCAGCAGAAGGCCTTTCCAAGTGACAGGCTCATTCTTGTCTCTCAATTCTGATAGATTTGGCATTCACTGTAAGGCTGGTTTGCAGCTTTTCTGCATGTTGATACAAATGATTCACTGTTGCACAGCTTCTGTTAAGAGATCCAAGGCCCTTATTCCTAACTGAAATTTTAATACAGTGTTCCCAGGGTCACACATATCCTTCCAGAAAAACTGAATAAGTTGTCTTTTGCCAGTGATCTTTTCCAGACTACCTCCTATAAAACATTCTGATCAACAGCTTCTTCCTCTGTATTTAACTCCAAATCCTCTGGGCTAAGCATTGCACTTGTTTTGTCACGTTATAAATTGGTTTTCACAGTCGGCTGCAGTCCTCTTCTGTCCCCTAACTCTCAGCTGTTATTGACGAAAGGTCTGAGCAAGGCCTCCTGGCACTGATTAGTGAGCATTGCAATGTGGAAGGAAATGCACTCTGCTCCAGGATAAATGCCCATCTTCTCTCAAAAAGTTCTTTTATTCATCCTCAGTCATACTTGACAAAAGCTGATACAGGGACAGTAAAGCAGCTACAACAGAAGGTCAAAATTAAGCTGGGCCCATGATGCTAAACTTTACCCAGTAAGATGGCTGACTTCTTTAATATACTCTAGACCAACTGTTTTATTCCAGAGTTGAAGGCCCACTTGGAAATTGGTTGTTTTTGTCTTCTCCTTTGCTGACATGATTAAATCAAAAATGTCCTTATGGTTTCAGCCAGACTTTCTTAGTGTGGTCTTTTCATATTCTATCATGTCAGAAGAAGAAGCTGTTTTTCAGAATGCTTTGTAGGTCAGCAGGGAGAGATGACTGAAAAAGAGACATCAGATGCAATTTGTTTGGTAGCACATTTAAAAATATTATTTATACCTTATTATATCAGGTATTAGAAATAGGGAGTCATCTCAATAGTTTTTGTAATTCTGCTCAGGGCTTTTAATCGGAAAACAGATACAGATGTATTAAAAATACTGTGCATGATTCCTTTAATAAAGCTGCCCCTGGATTGCTCATGATTATGTTGATGATGACAGAGTGGCTAAATTCAAAACCTCACTGACTATGCCGGAATTTGATATCAAGTGCCCTAGTCATTAAAGGCATTCCAACAAGTCTGAAATATGCATGGTCCTTCCGTTTTCTAGTCCATAAAATAACACAATATTGGTGCTTGGGTATTGTGTCAACTGTTAGTGCATCAGCAAAGATAGATGATAAAATTCTAGAAAACAAGGCAAGAATACTTTCAAGAATTAGGGAACACTTGGAACTAGATAGAGGCTCAGGACTTTTACAGCTTAGGTAGATATTCACTGAATAAAAAGAGAGTCCTGGGCTCATATTTTGCTTCCTGATGCTTGAGGTTCAAGAGCTTAGCTGGGGTCTGTTTAAAATTTTGTTTTTTACTCTCAAATGTCTAGGCTCAACTTCAATTTCACCTCAGCATTAAGGACAGTCTATTTGCATTGATGCTTTCTTCATTACCGTCAGAATTTTCAAATACAACTATTAGGAAGATTTCATTGCTTTCACTAAAGAATAACATCACTGGAGCTTTTTTGTAGGTGTGATTCAAGTTTCCTGCTTGAAACTTTATCTGCATGTTTTCAAGATTAAAAAATAAAAAACAAGAAATCAGAAAGAACTAGGAGATGTGCTTGAATATGTGGATAGGATTAATGTGTGTTTTTCTTTTTGATGGTGATCTGACTTGTCACCAGTTACACCAGAATTTCAGAACTACTATCTGAAATAAGTGAGATTCACAAGCAAAGATCACAGAGCAGAACTGAAAAGTATTAGATCTCTATCTCAAGTGAACTGAGTTAGAAATCAAATGCAGGCTGAAAAGCAAAGCAAAATGTAGACAATTCAATTTCTCTAACTTTTTGATACAGAGCATAAAAGGAAAAAAAACCCTCACTTTGTGATTACATATTACATTAATTTTTCTACTTTCAAAGATTGCTTACTGAAAATGTTCATACATCTTCCGTACATGAAATCAAGGAAGGCATGAAGATAGCTAACATTAATAGAATCAGGTTATGCAAACCACAATTATTCAATAAAGAAGGAACATTTACTGAAATTGATATAGAACCAGAGATATTAAGCTTTTGAAATTTAGCTGATTTCTGTAGAGCTTGTCACACGAGCCTTATATAATTTCCTTTTCTGTTTGTATCTGAGAGGCATGGGAATCCAAGATATGGCGAGAGTCCCTGGTTAAACTGAGCTGTACATTTTGCATGCAGCCTGCCTTGACAGGTTTTTAAACCTACTTTACTTACGTTCTTTGCTAGTATTTTATTCTTCTGGACTGTCTTCATTAGTTGTCAGATTTCTAATCCTATTTTACACAAGCAGCTAGAGGCAATGTAGCAGAGAGCCGCAGCAAATTTAAGGCTAACAAGTCTATAGCATGAGGCCCACAGCAACCCAGCTGCACATGAGTTTTTCTATCCTTCAGGGTGGGGCTATCTTTGGATTTACAGTGCTATTTTGTGCATTTTTCTTGAAAGACGTTGTTAAAGGCAGAAGAGGCTTGCTTGTTTTTGTTTTTTTTAAGGAGGTGGACACTTACAAAGAGAAAAGTAAATCAATCAAAAGAATTGTCTTCCATACTTTAGCAATCATGACAAGCATACCTAGGTCTTAATCAAAATCCTAATGTTTCTATTTTATAATAAATTAATTTGGTTTCTTCAGTACTTGAGATCCTTTTGTACAATATACAATGCAAAATCTTCTGCACTGCCATTCCAAATATTTTTATATAAATTACAAAAATGCATATTAGTTACTCTGAGTCAGCTGCCCCTAAAAACTTCCAGCCATGTCCTGAGTGTTTATTAAAATATTTCATCCTATTGAATTTGTGAGCGAACTATAAATTCTCCTCTTGGCAGGCTGTCTGACCTACCTCATTCTCATCCATTTCAAAAATATTCACCCTAGGCAGAATGTTCACAGGGATTTAATGGCTGTCTCAGAAAATACTGTACTTGGAGGTGGCATCCTTTGGAATGACCTATGAAAAATGTCAGCGTCTATTACAGGCCACCTACCGTATTTGAAAGATACTTCCCCTAGTTTGTCTAAACTGCTTTGTATAGAAGTTTCATGCTGCTATTTTCCATCATCATGATCATCTAAGTTTTAAAAAGTTGTTGACAAATGTAAGAAGTATTAATTCAATTCAGCCAGTCTTGGAGACCAAAATAGTTTATATTTTCAAATGAAAATTCTATTTGCAACTGAAAATCCTTCTCCACAGGAGCCTTTCACTGCATCTGATATTCTGATATTCAAGGAGCTTTTTAAATGTATGAATATAGGTTAGTCTTTTTTTACTTTAATACTTGTCATCTCTTTTAGAAGTATTAAAAAGGATGTCAGTTATATTGCTGATTTTTAACACAATAACAACTCTCTAATGAAATCTAACCTGAAATTCTGTTTAGGTTCTGTAAGGCAGATCTACTCTAATTTTGGATGTGAGGCTGGATTATGTTCTAATATCAACACTGGTTGAAAGTGCTGTGTGCTAATGCTAAAGTTAATGCAGCTTTGCTAACAAAGAGAGATTAAAAAAGTCAGCAGAAGTATGCCCAGAGCACAATCAGATAAATTCCAAGTTATGCCCCATATCCTACAGCTTGTCCTACCTTACATTTTGTCCTTTTATAAATAGCAGCTCTTTAACTTTAGTTGCTAATAACCTGAACTATGCTTGATACAGTAGCTTGCAGTTCTGTATCCTATGACCTCTGCTTTGCACTAAGCCAGCCACCTCAAGGCAAAGAACTTGCAGGATGTCAGTCCTGGTTACTTGCTTCAGTCATGTCAAGATGTTTCATAGGGCTGAAAGTTCGAGAAGTGTACAATAAATTAATATCTTCTAAGGTTCTCTTTTACAGAACTTCTCTTTCATGGGAACCATAACAAGTTCAGGTGAACAAGTCAGTCTGCTTGTATTTTTGTGCTGCAATCTGCAGCAGCAACTGTTTCTGTTCACTTATTAGGACACTTCAGGGTTGGTGTTCTATGAATCAGGCTGTAGATGACGAAGAGTGCACATGTAGCCTTGCCTAGATAGCAAGCTAACATCTTCCTTGCAAGCCACTCAGTGCACTGGGATACCCAAAGCACTGACAAGAACAAAATAATGTGAGGAAGTAACAAAATGCTGTCGGCTGCAAAGTCATGATTTAAAGATTACAGAAGGGAACTAACTCATCTATCCTTCGAGTTGCACCAAGGATTAATGTGGGCCAGTACATGCATTTCTGAAGGAATGAGTCTTAAATTATTGGAAATTTATTTCCCCCATTATTTCCAAACAGGTAGTAGGACAAGTTTGCACTATTTTAGACAGCTCCTCATTCTTTTTTTGAAACCTCTGTGCAAAATGAACAGAGCAATTTAAGGTAAATAAATCTGAAGTTATGTGGGAAGAGTGTTAAAATACATGTGAAAACTTAAGAAGAACATGTCCTAGAGCCAGAATCTTTCCTGCTCATCTAAAAGGAGTTTCTTCCTCCCCTTTTGGCAGAAAGCTGCTACCTACAAGAACAAATATATAGGTGATAGAACTTCCTGGTGTTCTAAAATACATTTCTATAGCATTATTAATTCAATTATGTAGTATTTGATACAATAATACTGAGATATTTTAACATTTCTTCACAGATTAACATAGAAAGTTCTAGTATTTGGGCCTTGTTCTTGAAGCATATTTTATCTATATTGTATTGGAATATTTTTGTAGGAAGGTTTCTTTAATTAAGGTATCTAATTCTGAAAGAAGAACCCACAGGAATTATTAAAATATTAAATTGAAAATCATAAAGAAGTGAATAGAATATTTTATATCTACACCATGAGTAAAAACTTCAAACATCTGTATTACTTAGCTAAATCTCATTGGAGGCACATTGGGATTTGGTTCTGCAAATGCTTACATGCCTTTGACAATCAGACACAGAAGGGTACAGACACAGTGGCCTGCAGGGCAAACTTTGCTACTGTCACAGCTTCTCCATTGCTCCACGCTGGGAAAGGCAGCAGAAGTCAGCAGAAAGGCTACAGATAACTGTGCTGAGTAAACTGCAGATAATCCTGTGATTGCAGGCAGAATGAACAGGAGCCCCAAATCTGCTTCTTATGTTTTGGGTGAATATACAACAGAGGCTGACATACATGTGCAGGTTTCACAGCACATAAAGATCATAATTGAGATTGCTGCAATTTCAAACCTTCAGTAGACTTCAGAGAAGACTTGAATTTAAAATACCTCTAAGAACAGAAAGAAATGGAGGATGCAAGAGACAATAATAATAATACATATTTACTCAAGCCAGACATATGCACAGTTAGGTTTGTTTGTTTTTTTAAACAAAAGTTGCAAAAATGTAAGTTGCTACCTGAGCTCTTATTTACATTTACTATAATTTCAATGTTGCTACCTTCACATAGTGAAGGAAGCAGTTTGCCATACAGTTCACCAAAGAAAGGATATTTTTGGATAACTGCAAGGCTTCAATTTCTGAAGGAATACTCTGAAAAGTGTTAAGTCTGTGATAATATAAAAATAATTTTCACAAGAATATAATTTATTAATGACTGGTATGGAATTCTAGCTAAATGGCAGTCAACTCTCCTTGCACTTAACTGTTTAATTCCTAAACAAATGGAGATCTTGATAATCTTATAAAAGGGAGCCCCAAATCTGACAAATATGACCAAGAAGAAACCTGAAAAGGCTACCTTTATCTTCCATGGAGATGTTGTTTCATGACAGAACTGGTCAGAATGAAAAGTCAGTAAAGAAACGTATGGAACATTGTTGACTGCCAGGTTATATAACAGGTCCTATAGGGGGTCATATCATCAAAGGCATCATTCTTTCCCCATTGCTTTCTTTTAAGGAGTAAAATTATCATTTTTTTAGTGAGCTAATATTACTAGATGGTAGCTTTTTAGGTAAAGCTGCTGGAAAATTTTCAAGTAGAGGAGTTTGCATTTTGAAAATACATTTTCACAGAAACAAAGTATTTCATAGAAATGTTAACACCAGTACAATACTTTGAAGGAAATAGAGGTACTCAAAGCAATACTCCATGTTTTGCTATGATACTTCTAAAAGTTTCATTCAAAAAGTATAAAATACTGTAATTTATATTTCTATTTTTAAGAGTTGCATTACATTAACATATGTTAATATTAGTATGTTGAAAAAGAGAAATGAATTAACCAACAAGATGTAATTCAAGGAAGATTTTTTTTCTCCTTACATCAGATAGTAATGATAAATGACATTCTATCCCTGTGTGGAAGTGCAAGAATCAGTGGCTGTAACCAGATCTCTGCACCCCTCTGTTTGAATATGACATTTATTGTCAGAAGTGAGAGAGTATTTGGAAGGAGCTGGTCTAGATAGCCTACCAAACAGACAAAAGGACTTTTTTTTTTTTTTTAATGTAGAGAGAAAGACTTAGTCCATAATCACTTTTAGGTAAGATATGATTCACACACGTATCAGGAGTACTTGGTTGACTGTACTACTTGGTAAAGATATTTTGCTGTATCATAGCATGTTAGAGGTCAAACACTCTTTGAAGTTGTCCACAATGCATGTTCAGCAGGAATTATCCCTTTTGACAAAATACTAGGTATAACTTTTTGTTTCCAAAACATAATTTGGCCTTTTTATTCCAGGAAGAGTATGTACTTAATGTGCATATGGTGGGCATATTGCTGTTTCTATGAATACCTTTGAATTACTAAAATGATGGTCATCAGTTAATTTTTTTCCTTCATAAGGAATGTGTCAATTATAACATTCTTTAAAATGAGTATTTAATTTGACTAATTGACAGCTGGATATACTAATTGTGATTTGATCTGGGTTTTGTTTTGTCTCTAAAGGAACCAAGACCTCAATAACCTCAGCAAAGCAAATCGAACTTCTTTCACAAGCGACAAGGAGTAAGTTCTAAGGCAGTGAGTAGTTTGCAACTATGAGAATATCAGGAAAGGTAATATTGCTAACCTGTCAAAAGTTTATAGATTAATAAATAGCATTCCTTATACAGAAAGATGAATGTAAAAATACAGATTAATTCACTGGCATCTGCACTGTCAGTTGAACAAGTACTACCTATGGCAAGCTTCCATACATGCCTTATATGCTTCCACAATTAAACTATCACCAAAATATTTTTATATGGTTAGAGAAGGGGCAGCAAACAAACTATTGTAGAACTCATGGATGGTAAGTGTTGCCTGGCAAGGTGTAACAAAGCATTTCAATCGGCAAGGGAAGTGATCCATAGGGAACAGCTTGAACTTTCTTTTTTGAACAGTGTGTCAGTGCAATCAGTTTCAAGCCAAGATTCTGGAGGTCTGCAAGCAGCCCTTCAGCACAGAGAAAGGGAGGAACTGGTGGGTGCTAGTGAGAGCTGTGTATTATTTTTCACACTAAGCACTGATACTCTATAGATAACTTTCAAGAACCATATTCTAAACAGTAACAGCAGATAAATGTTGCCAACATGTGATCATTTATTTTACAGTAGACAATCTTACATATATGCACACATATGCATATATACAGATATACATTTAGCACTAATCTCTAAGTTCGGTATCTTTTTTTTTTAAAGTTAATTCACAGAGAATTTATTAGGATAGAGTCCAAGGCTTTGAGACACTACTGAATTTTAGGAGCATCCAAAGTTTTAAGCCTATCATGGATTGAAGAGACCAAATTAGGAGTTTCACAGAGCTAATCTGGCCTTTTGTTTTGCTCACTACTTCTACCCAAAGAGAACCATGGGGTTTTTCTTACAGTATTTTTCATAAGTCATTCCATTCTCTAATTCATTGAACCATTTTAAAATAGTAAAGGAAATAGAAGAAAATCTAGCCTATTTATGAAATCAAAGAAAATGTTTCCTTATGTGTAAAATATGTAAGTATTCAGATACTAACATTTTCAATAAATACAGACATGATCAGTGCTTTAATTGTTAACCACGATGGCACACACAGGTAATTTCTTGTCATTCCAGAAGCAAAATTTTGGAAATTTGGCCATATATTTAGGTGTTATTCTCAGAAGCTGAAGTTTCTTAGTTTAAATTAAATTTCGTTTTTGCAAATAAATGATGCAAACATGGATTAAGCTGCTTTGAATCTGTAAATTAATTCTAAATTCTTTGAAAGTTCATGTTTCTTCTTCACTGACTTCACTGGCAAAAAACAATCTTAAACTAAGGTATTAATACAATTTTAAAAAACATTTTATTTTCTTGGATGTACTAGATAATAATTTTTATAAATAAACAAACAGTGCAGAACTTCACCTTGCTAGGGGAAAATTACAAACATATTTTCTTCAAGAATATAATTTTTCGCAAATTTTGAGCATAAAATTAACTTAAAATTTACTTTTTTTCTTTTAAATGTGTGCATAAATATATTTATTTCTTTTATGACATTTAATCCCTTCCTAGACAGGGGGAATATCTTAACAGTGCTATTTTTTTTTTTTCAGAGGAAAAGACCTTTCTGATTTGACTGAAAAACATACTGCTGATCAGAAAAATAAGAGGCAAGCCTGTCATAATCTGCACCTTATATACTTATAAAATATTTATGGTTGATTGGATATTGGTATTAATAGGTTATATTCAGTAAAAATAATTAGATTTTTATTTGTTTTCAAATGAGGATGACAGTGACCTTTTTTCAAACTTACACAATGTGTCAATGGGTGATATTTTTTATTATGGAGCATTTAATATACAATATTAATGTACAACTGTATTTTATATACCTGACATGTCAATACATTAAATTTATTATATTAAATCAGCTTTTTCACAATTAATGATTGATGAGGCATAAATGTGACCACATAGACCTCGAGATTGTACACAACCCTAGATAACAGCAGTTGGAAGAGAGATTTGGGCTGGATATGGTAACAAAGCAAGGGACATACTTTGGCAGCCATTTCCATAGCTCATGGTACTGATGTCTGAACTGAATGAAAGTCTGCTATCAAACTAAAATGACAGAGCCACAGTCAGTTTGGAAGATGTAGGCAGGACCTTCACCTGAAGCATGGCACCATGATGTGAGACATAAATTGGAACACAAGACATTCTGCCTGGCTGTATGGATGGCTGTCCAGCAGTGGAGCAACTTGCTTGGAGAGGTTCAAGGTTCAAGGTTCTCTCCTTGAATATTTTCAAGACCCAACTGCTCAAATACTTGAGCAGCCTGGTCTGGCCTCAGTGCTACCTCTGCTTTGAGCAGAAGGTTGGACCAGAGAGGTCCTGACGTCCCTGAATTTCAGCCTGAATTATCCTACAATACTATAATGAATTTGATATTTTTGAGTAATTTTTAATTCTTCTGCAGTGCCACATTGGAAAGAAACTGAAAAATATTGAAGCCTGAACAGATAACTTAGTCATTGTAGTCAGAAAGTTTACCTGGGAAATGCATACAGTTTTTTTTTTATTCTTCAACATAATTTAGTCCATTTAATATGTTTAGATTAAATAAAATACTTCTATTAATTCTGAAGCCTTTTTCACTTTCAGAGATGAGGACCTTGGGGATCATACTGAAGTAAAGTCTGCCGGTGACCAAAGTAAAAAGTGGTGAGAATCAATTCATAGTTCGCTCTAAAGTTTAATGATCAAATAGCAAGATTTGTAGCTGTTTAGTAGAGCCAGAAAATATTAATTCCTAATACAAGCAAACAGAATTTCCCTGTGTAAGATATCTGTATTATTTCTAAAATGTGCCTGATTAACCAAATATAACCATAAAACTGCATGTATTTTGATAAGAAATGACTCAAACCTATAATTTCTCATGGAGAATGAAAATGACTAGTGACAAAATCCTCCTAAGTATTTTTGTGCTTATCTAAATGTTCTGTGAATTCAGCTGCTGGCATCTTGAACAAATATAGTGAAATGTATTCCTAGTATAAAAGCTTTACTGCTACTAGATTTCATTATTTACGAAAGCTAGGATCCATTTAGGTCAATGAAAGTGAGGTTAGTAGTATGCTTTAGGTATCATTCTGATGTTGTCTTTTTTGAGTCTTCCATTTAGTTATATACCCACATGACGAGGAAGAATGTAGTTATCTGTATATATAGGCAGTTTTGCTATTTTTAAATAAAAAATATTTTTATCTCACCAGTTCCACTTGACAGTCTGACCAAGGAAGGATATACTGAGCGTCTCCAGTGAATGAGTTCCTCTTTCAGTTCTGACAGGGGCTTGCCCCATCATGAATCAGGCACAAAGAACGTGCTGCTTCTTGCAGCACCACTCTGCATATAAAGCACAACAAGCACTGAGTGAGGGTCCTTGTCAAGCTCACTGAAATAATCAAGTTGCAGCCCACACATTCAGAGTTGAGGAAAATAATGATCACGTTGTTCCGGAATATAACCTTTGGCAGAACCAAACAAGAGCAGCTTTTGTCTGAGCTGCTTTGTAAAATCATCAAAAACATTATTAGCACTTATTCCCGAAATCCCATAATTTATATGACAAGGTCTATTTTTGTTTGTTTTCCTGTCGTGTTTTGTGGCAGGAAAAACTGGAGGAAGAGGTTTCTCTTGCTTGAATCATCCTCCTGTTTCTTGAAATGCGTCTACGTAACTGTTTAGTTGGCAACTTCTTATAAAAACAAAACTGTAGTATATCCAGAAAATTTGGAAGTAAAATACTTAATACTTACTAAAATACAGTAAGCCTAAGAATACAAAATTATGGAATACTGACAAGAAAATGTGGAATGCTATTAACAACTGAGACATTATTGCAAAGCTGAAAACCCCAGTGGGCACTTTGAGGAAACTAGAGCTCAATTAAAGTTAGATGAAGTTTCCACTATGAATATATATGAATATATCAGCATAAACAGGAGGACTAAAAATTATAGGTCAGTGACTGCATTATTTTGCACCAGCAACAATTTAACCAAAATAAAGTGAATTCTTTCATCTGCTTTTTCTAGTCCAAGCTCCTGAATTCATGACTGCAAGTGTAAATTAACACTGTGTAGCTGAAAAAGATTTCTAAAAAGTATTTATTTTCTTGTCATGTGGTTTCTTTTTTATTTTAGGATAATTGAGAAAGCATGTGAAAATCCTCCAAGGGCTCCAAACAATCTCCCAGAAACAAACTACTCTAGTGACAGTGAAAGAAAGACCAGGTACTGTGGAAAATTATTTGGGTACTGTAATGTCTAAAGTGCCATTTCTTGAAAAAAATTCATATAAAGCTTTTTTATGCAAGAAATTTCAGGAATGCTTAGAAAGCTCCCATTAGTCTCTGGAGTCATGTCAGCCCCTTTCCAAATCTGCTTCCAGGATCCCAGGCACAGAAGGTCACAAATCCCTAACTGTTGTGCACAGAGGAGCACAAGGCACACCCTGTGTAGCTCTAGAGATATAGCTGAAACATAAAATTTAGGAGGGCAGCTAAGCAGAATTCTTATCTAATCAATAGAGGAAAGGCATTTCCTGAATGCTCTTATGAACTTGTTTCTTTACGAGACTGTAAGGAAAACATTATACTCTTCACTTAAAGTGGCTTTTTAACTTCCTAAACCTCTATGGGGGGTGAATCTGAACCCATGTATCATCCACCCAATCACTGACACTGTGGCATGGGATTCTGACTTTTTGACCAAGAACAAACTATTTTAAAAAACATTTCTCTTGCAATACTCATGCTCTAGATGGAGTCTGCCTCTACAAACCCACATATTGAAAACCTGAGTGAAAAATATAATGTAGGGGTATTTATGAGAACTAGCTGTACTAGTACAGGTCTATTGGTATCAGGAAATAATTGAAATAAAAGTAAATGTTATCTTGCTCTTCATGGTCAAAATTACTTTCACAAAATATGACCAAAAAAAGTATAATAAATAGTTCTTGAATGAAGGCCTTTTTTGATTAAGAAAACCTCTCCTCAGTATCAATCCACTCATCTATACGGATTAATTATTTATGTAGGAAGGCTTATTTGAAGGCATAACCTATATGTTGCATTGCTGTATAATAGTTGTGAACTGCCTGAGTCAGGGCTGATGACTCAGCAGGGAGAGGAAAATTCTATTGAGCCTTACTGACAGGAAAGTAAAGGTCACACTCTGGTATTTTATAGAAATTATGGTCAATGTCCCCATCCTTAACCTTACGCTTACCCGATCCTTACTGTGAATATGAATGGGCACAGGATCTTTAATCCCTCATATTCTTACACTTGCTGTTGTAGTGTTACAGAAAATATTCAACAGAAAATTTAATTAGCATTTTTCAGAATTTTGTGCACATACAGGCTCTGAATTGTAATGTTCTGATTATCTTTGAGAATTAAAATAGAGAACAGTAATAGAAGAAGGACAGGGCAAAGAATGTGCTGCAATATGTAATGTTACCTTATACTTGATAGACTTTATACCCTCTACTTGAAGCTTGAATCCCATTTAAATTAAATGAATGGTCTTTGTAGATTATTCTTTCAGGTTTTATGCAATAGGTTCTACAGAGTATTTATTGTTGAGTAGTTTGCTGTATGAACAAGTCACACCATAGCAAGTAAAGGAGTGACTGATAGGAACTGAAAGAAGGGATGTGATCAGGTGCACTGCTCTCAGGCTACACTGGGACTCACTTTTCACTTGGTGTCTCGTCAAGCTGTCAGATTATGCATTTATTTAAATGTTCTGAGTTTCCTTACACTTTCAGTTGACAAGGTTAGAAACTGATGCTTTGGAAATATTTTTGCTGTTCCTTCAGCATTTTTTTGTTTTATATGCTCCAGTTTTCTACCTAAGTTGTGGTTATATATATTTTTGTGCATTTCAACCACAATACTCCAGTCAGTTAGTAAAAGCCAAGGGATGCTGTTCTCTACACTAGCACACTTGAGGGAAGTATTTTTCTCTATACAACTTCCCATAAAATAATGTTACTTTCAGGCATGCAGCATGTAAATACCCATATTATGTTGAATGTGCAATGTACAGTAGACTCTTTGCCCGAGATTCTGTAGTTAAGTACAATGTTAAATGAAAGATTTGGGAAAAATGAGCTTAACAACAAAAAGAAGAAGCACAATGTCATACTATACAGGAACAGGGAAATTACATTCCTTTGCCACTTTTCACTGTAGCAAGAAAATTTAGAATGCAATTGCACTACCAATATGCTCCCGCCTGTGACTAGTGTTGTGCTCATTCTTGGTCAAGAGAATTTCTCAGCTAGAGAAACTCTTTTAAAAGGTGATCACTTAGCTTTAGTTTGCATTCCTACTTAGTAAGCTTACTTTCATCTCATTTGAAATGTAAATGGAGCACTGGGTGTTCATTTGAAGAGATATTTCCTCTGTGGTAAGCAAACCCAGGTTTCTTATATTCTGATTAAATAACAAGCCCATTGTTATGTTCTATGAAATATAAATAAAACATTTATAATTTCAGCTTATCAATAACTGTGCAATTTAAATAAATTTCTGGTGTTGCACAGAAATCAGATAAGACATACGTACTTTACAAAATACAGGTATGTAGAAAAGAATATCTAAGCTTCATAACACCTTACACACACACGTTTTCCATCTCTTGTATTTCCCAGAAAAAAAACAGCGTTTGGTAAATACACATAACTATAAACAATCGCTCCTAACGTTGCAGAACATTACTTAAGAGTGATACAAAAAATGTATAATTACTATATACGTTCAGAATTTCTGGAATAGGATAGGATGAACAAATCAGTTCAGAAATCTTCAAAACATGTATGGCAAGATTACTTCTTCAACTGTTACATACATGTTCATCCCTCCCATGGAAACAAAACTGACATTTAAGTAACTTGGCAATGAGACTATTAAAAATGGAAGCTTTAACTTCCCTGATAATTAAATTCAGTATATGCCTTTCTACTATGATGTAAGGAACAATACGGTTACTGTAGTGAACACAAATCAAACACTGAAAAGCCTGCATTATAAAGACTCTCACTTCAATTCTAGGGACATGTTGTAATTTTGTTTGGCTGCTTGACAGCTTTTTGAGGACAAGTGAAAGAAGCAGAGGAAAATAAAAAAATGTAGTCTGTCACCATTTTCTGATATGTATCATTTAGGCTAAAATATCAGCACAGAAAACCAAATACCCTTATGAAAAATTTTGTTCAATGGGCTTGTGGATTTAATTTTGAAATGCTGAAGAATCATTCAAAAATAGACCAGTATAAGTACACTATATTACAAATATTACTATATTTCTAATTTACACTTATTTGATATCTTATTTTTGATGGTTGTGAAAAAACAGGAAAAGAACTCATCACCAAGTACAATTTTTTTACAAGCCTGTTGTCTTAGTTTATATTGCATATTATCATCAATGTAGTGAAACCTTTAGAAAATGTAGCGAAACCTTTAGAAAATGTAGCACTGTTTAGTGATAGGTACGTGCTCTCTGCTTCACAGCAAATCATCACTTGGTGCCTATGAAGAAAATACAACTGGAAATACTATCAAAACTGTTTATTCCACTTCTGATCGGTAAGTACACATTAATAACATCGTAGTGTCCCAAAAGACACAGATATTTACATAAGCATTCAAGTCTTCAGACAAAAGAGAGCAGTGGAAGTCACTATCATGAGACAGCTTTTCATACAAAGCTCTCTTTCAGTGAGATCTTGCCATCATTACCACAGTTCAGCACCCTAATATTATGTTAGGCTTGTCACAGTTGACATTTAAAATATCCATAGAAACAAGAGCCAATGCCGTAAGTGACAGAGTTTGCTTTGTGATTCTGTAGGTTTCTATCTCAGGCAGCCGCTCACTCTGCAAAATTTCCTTCCTTTACGAGAACAGTAATGACCAAATTTATATACAAGTGTGGAGGAACAGGTTCACATGAAAGTGCTGTTGAAAACTATCTTTTCCCGCCTGTAAGACATTCCCAAATATAAGCAGGATATTTGCTCAATCTGTAATAACTTACCTCATGGGGAAAAAGAAAAAACTCTTTTCAGTTCAATTTGGACAACCCCTACTGCCTGGGAATACCTTATCAGAAAAACTTGTATCCCTTCCAGCATAAGGATAAAGAACTCTGGGGATGATTAAATATTAGTACAGCAGTTGGTCACTGACAGGAAAGGAGCAAGAGCCATTGATTTTGTAATGCTAAAACACCACCAACAGTTGTATCCAGACAAAGTAGAGAGTGATGTCACATAGGAGTGCAACAATAGCTGAGAAATTTTGAAAAATATCATTGTCTCGAATACCTTGTAGGCTGTTCTATACATGGACTCGCTATAATTGCCATGAAGGTATGAGTTCTGTCTGCAGTGCATAAAGTCAAAAAAGTTTTCAAGCACTTCTGCATCACAGAGAATTCTGTGAACCAGACTGATCAAGTTATGGCAGTTTGAATTCAAATACCAGTTTACTTTTGTGATTAGAACATTAAAATCATTCCCCTCCACTTTATCCGTATTTAGTATACATGTTCCCAGATATTCAGCACCTTAATTCAGTTCACGAGAGAAGACCATTCTTCCTACCAAGGTATTTTTGCTACTTGACAATTACGCTCAGCAATTTGTCCATCACAGGAGCATGTGTATGACACCTGTCAACTGGAATGGAGAGAATACACAAAGGACATTTTTCCATTAATGGCCATTGTAACAGTGTACAAATGTCTTTCCCATGCAGTGTGCTAACCTTATCAATTTTCTGCTTGAGATTTCAATGGCAGCTCTTTTTCTGACAGCTGATGTTATATTATATACACAGGAGTATAATTGGAAAAGATATATGTACATACTGCAGGAAGCCCTTGGGCATAGATGCCAAAATGATCTTAGATGCCTTGCAAATTTACTGTCATTCGACTTGCTTCAAGGTAAGATTTCACCTGCTACCAAGAAATAGAATTTGACTGCAATACCTGCTTTATAGTACACATATAATAAGAGATTATTTAGGCCTAAGGCCTTCTCCACCTGTGAGAATAAGAAGTCTTGAGACTGGAGGAGAAGATTAATGTAGGAAATACTAATCTCTCTGTTTCCCTCTCTTCCCTACACAATCCCTTTCTTTTTCTTTCTATCTCCTCTCTCCTTCTCCCTCTACTCTGCTTCTCCTTCTCCTTCTCCTTCCCCCTCCTCCCTTGCAATCATAAGCAGGACAAAGGATGTAACTGAATGTATTCTTCGAGTCTAACACATTCATAAGCCTTCACTTCAAGTCTGATACAGTGAATTATATCAACTTACACTTTCTTCACGTTGTAAAATTTTATTCAGTTTTTATGAGGTTTTGTAGATGTTCTTGAATGATGTCTGAAACAGTCCTAATTATTAAAAAGTAGGTTATTTTTTCCTATTTCCATTAAGAATGAAAGCACAGAAGAAATTTCTTTTTTGTTTGTAAGTCCAAACCCTAAGTCACAGTCTAAAATTCGCTCTCAAACTTTTCTCAGGGTATGCCTGGCAGTGCTCAGTCCCATAGTCTGTTTTCTTCCTGCCTTGTCTTATTTCTGCTAACATCTACACACAGGGTTTTTTGTTCTAACAAACAATACTCAGCAAAATCACTGCATTAGCACAGCTCACATTACTGCCCAGTCCTGCACAGCTTTTACTACTGCTTCTAACAGCAGTTCTTGTCCCTGTTTGCTACATGAAGAGTAACATAAATCAGAATACAGCAGTAAGGTTGCACTTCACATGTATGAAGCTGCATGTGCTTTTTGTTTACTGTGGACTTTCTGAGCTCTGTGAGCACCAGAAAGGCATTTTCTTCCATGGGAACTACTATGTAATATGCCTTCAATACTATTACTGCAAGTAAATATAAGTTCTGGCCTGCTTTCATTCTTTTTAGACAGATCAACCCACATAAAGAATGGTCTTTTCATTAGGAGTATTAACATATTGGTAGTGGCTGAATTATCTGTTAAATATTTGTGCTCATTTTTTTAAACTATATTTTTTTGTTACCTACTGTCAACTGGGGACCTGTCTGGCTAGGAACATTCAGCTTAATTGGCAAGAAGTGTAAACAATTGATGTAGATCTGTGGTTCATGCTTTTAGTTATGTATTTAGCTAAGTAGTGCAATTTCTCATAATCAGTATTCATTTAGCTCCTTACAAATACCCTGTATCCATTAAAGATTTGCACATAGCTGACAGCAGTACAACATCTTCATTTCCTTGTAAAAGTATATACCAAAAGTACAGTAATTCAATAACTCAAATTTTAGATTTTTTTTCTCTGTGTAAAAATTCTAGCTAATATTGGTGATCAGAGCTTTAAAGACATGGCCACCCTTTTGCTGATTTAAACAAAGAAATATAAAATCAGTGAAGACAGCAGATTGTTTTAATAACACCTTAATACTAATGCTGTTTTTCACTTATCAGTAGATAAAATATCAAAAGAAAACAGAATTTACTATTCTTTTATTATATTTAAATAAATAAATAAAATTATCTGGGTATCAAGATTCTAGTTTCTGTATCAAATTACCATGCCCCTTGATCCACTGTAGGTTTTCCTTGCAATCTTGGTAAGTCAGCCTTTGTGTGTGTCTGTCCATTTTCATATGTTAAACATGGGCAATGCTTCTCCATCCCAAAAAAATTAGCTTTTTTGAGACATTTGTGAAAGCAAGCTCCAGATTCTGCAAGAATGGAGACATAGTTAGCTGTTAAGATAAAGTGTCATATTTTGAAATAAACAGGTCTAGATTCTTTAAGATCTACTCTGAGTAGGATGATTATGTGTGATCATTCTTCCTTTATTTAGTGAAGAAAGAAAAGGATCTCAAAACGGTGATTCATCTTATTTTAGGATAAACCCCGAAGCTAAGACAAAGAAAATAAAAGTACCCTTTGGAAATGTCTGGGGAAGGATAGGGTTGTTGAGTATAATGAGTACCTAGGCAACCAGTTAAGACACTAACATCTGATTTTTAGATGTTTAAAGGTGAGACAGTCAGATAGACATCTAACTTCCTGTTGCCTAAAACTATTCTTCTGGAGTTCAGTTTTTATGTTGCAGTACTCATAACTGCTATTCTGGTCTGGGATTGCTTGTTTCCTAAAAGAAAGCGTGCTGGTAAGAGTATTAGAGAAATGTTTCAATTTAATTTTTCTTCCGTCTTTGACTCATGTGTTCAAGTGTGAAGTATGTAAAAGACCCCTGGAAGATCTAAAAGCAGGAGACAGCATTTGGATTTACAAACAAACTGTGCATTGCGAGCCTTGCTATTCCAAAGTTAAAGGTAAGGCACAAGACATATAATACTGCACGTGGGAAACAACATTTAGCGAACTTCGTTCAAAAGACTTCAATATATGACAGCATAGCTGTTGCTTTTGCTCGTTTGGGTGTACTTAAACCTCAAAGCATCTACTTCAGTAAGTCTGGGTGCTTAGGATGATATCCAACCCCAGCTTCTAAACACAATTATTCTGTATCTGTGAGGGAGATTTTGGTCGCACTGCAAGTTCATCTCTCCAGGTCTCTCTGTAGAGTTGTACCTGTGCAATCAATAGAGACATCTAGAGGGAGGCAATGGCACCTTGCCCTGGAAGTGAGAATAAATTGCAAGGCCATCTGAGAATTAAATTGTTCTACTGAAACAAATAAGTCAGGGTGCAGAGGTATTTTCGTGTAGTGGAGTAATTGTGACCAGTAAAGAGAAGATCCAAAATCTATGAAATCATAATGAAAATATTAGACTGTGCTTATGATTCTTACCTTTGTGAGGACCAAAGTGAGTAAAAAAAATATGCGAGGCAGGGACAAATGAACATTTTATTAGTTTTTCCAGGAGTTGCTAGATTTTAAGTGTTCTTTCTTCATGGCAATTTTCGCAATAATATAAATCAGTACTTCTGTACCAAATTAAGACAAACAGAGATGTAGATTAAATACTCTGATAAGCTGGTTTTCAACTATGTAATTCTGAGATAAGATCATGTTAACTAAAATTATATTAAAAATCTGTTTTCTTAAAATACTTTTGTTATTAATTCATTGCAAAATCTGACAGGACTGGGGGATTTTTGCCAATAATCCAATTAGAAAATTAATAAAGCATAGAAACAGTTATAAAACTGTAGAAAAACATACCAATGGCCTCCATATGAAGCACAAAAGATTTTCCTATTTCATCAAGTTACAAGATAGACAGTTAGACTTCAGTAGACATTCTGAAGAAGAAAAAAAATCTGAAATTTCCTTGTAGGACGTTTAGAGTATATTGCTTTGCTTGGCATCTCTGACCAATCTTTTTTCTCTTGCAGAAAAATGGATCTACTAATTTTGGCATACAGAACATATGATGAAGTTACTATTGTTTAGTTAACTGTACTGGCCTGTTAATTCACTGTGGGATATTATATTTTTACTGCTGGGAATTTTCTGAATTACATCCTACTGCATGGTCATCAAAGGAATTAATTTAACGAGATTTTAGATGCATTTTCATACACATTGCAGGAAGCAAAACAAGATATTGGTCAGTGTATTTACTGGATCTGTGATATCACTAAATTGTACATAAAATCAATGATAATTTATTGAAATTTTTTGAATGTCCTACACATTTGTTTTGAAGGGGCTGTACTCTCTTTTCCTCCAATATAAATATCTGTTTGCTTCATATAGCATGAATGGGATTCACCTCATCAAGATTAGCCATTTAGAAGTCAGCTATTCCACTGAAACTACTGCTTTCATGCAGAGAGAAGTGGGTTCATACTGCACCTTCAAGGGGGGACATCAATCTCCAGAGAAAGGTTCTTCCCAAGTAACTTAAATTATAAATTTGAAATGGAACAACTCTTCTTTGGAAAATGCATCTCTACAACTGCAGAAGGATTCTAGACAAAAATTACTGGACTGTTTTAAGTAAAACTACCCCACTCCATGTTTGTAAGTCTGGCAACTATTTAATCACCATTTTTTAAAGAAGTGCATATTAAATAGTTGCCATGAAGTAATGAAATACATACTTTGCATGACTTTATGTTATTGCTTTTATACTTCCTAATTTATTAAATTGACTATCTAAACACTTTGGATGGATTAATCTCACATAAATTTATACATCTACAGAGTAAACTTCTGTTTCTGAGTTACTTTATCTATTCTATCTTATATAGAGAAGCAGAGATTTTTAGGAAGCAATTCAATTGGTCAGATTGCAAACATCTATTTTACTGTGACGTTAACCAATGTACATCTTACTTCCGTGGTTCGCAAAGGAACCTGGAATGAACAGCTCAGATTTCTAGACATCTCTACTACGTCAGTTACACTCCTTTGTGACTACAGTGAAAGCATTTTTTTTCCTTTTGGAGAGTGTATCTGTATATAAGTATGGAAACTGAAAGAAGAATTCATACTTTGTTGTAATATGTTGCCTAAAATAATCAGCAGTTCAGTAGCTTACTGGACAGACAAAGGTATTGACTACTAGTCTTTGTCATGAGATGATTTAGATTATGGCTATTCAGAACTGATTTTTTTGCCTTACATCTCAGTTTAAAAGGACTTCCTGGATATAACCATGACAGAGTTAGTGTTTGGAGGCTGCTGGACCTAGGCAAGAGCTTAAAAGCATGCAAAGTATTAAAGCCATAGGTTAATAATAGACTGATGAGTGGCTGTCCCAGTCAAACTCTCTCTCCTTGACTGCACATTTCCTAGGGGAGGCAGGAGCTATGGATATATGTGTAATTTAAACCACTGGGCCTGCAGCTGAGTAAGGATCTTGTCTGTCTTAAAGGATGTTCAGACTGATTATGCAATGGAAACATGAGACAGTAGATATTTTGTTTTGTTAATTTTATTAATATCTTATTAATTAATGTCAGTAACTCTAATAAATCTTTAATTATTGATATTTTTTCTGGTGTGCTTCTCTTGCTGGTGACATATCCTAGTTAAACTATAATTAAAACTCTGTGCTTTACCAGGAAACAATGATTTGCACAATGGGGTGGAAATACTGGCAAAATTTTAATGCCACAAATTTGGTGCTATTGAGAGACCAACATTTACTGCTAAAGCCAGTTATGATGGAAGATGTTAGACATTCATCTGAGCTAGCATATTAGAATCTAGGACTTCCTAGTATTTGAGGGGATGAAAGATTTTAGTTCACACCCCCAGAGACCAAGAGCTCTGGATGAAAATATCTGCTACTTAAATGCTCTCTGGCAGAGAAGTAGCAATAAGAAACAATAAATAATAATTCTGTGCTCATTAAGTCATCCTCATTGAACAGCCCTGCTAATTTTGCCATGTGTTTTTTTGTTATTTTTTATTATGTATGGTAAGTTGGCTAAGAAGAAACACCAGGTTTGTGATTTACCATATAAAAATCTGGCAGAGCAGTATTCATTAAGAAAAATCATATTAACATCTCAATACCAATGTATCAAAACTTAAATGTTTTTTGTCCTTTTTGCATATCATTAGCCTGTGGTGTTTCATTCTCTTTGACTAGTCCTTCCACGAAACAATTCAAATGAAGAGTTTGCTGGCAGCTGTTTTAATGAACGTGTTATCTTCAATAATGCATTAAATTAAACTGAAAAGCTGTATTGAGAGATGATGTACTAAATTATGTGGGGGTTTGTGATTCATCAGGCCCATTTTTTTCAGTGTGTAATGGATACTTTATTTTACAAAGCTGGAGCATTGCTCTACGGGGAGGAGAATCAAGCAATCAGAGGAAAGGAGTGAAATAATGCATATAATGCATATTGATGCACTTAAATATGTAGATTGCTGATATTTACAAGAACAAGGAATGTCATAAGAACATCTCTGCTGTGTTAATATATTCTGTTTTATCCTGTGTAGATTCCCACAGAACTCAGCCTGAGCATCCCTCCCTATCAGTGCTTGACATAGAGTGACAAACATCTGTAATGCTGTCCCCCCATCCTCTTCTTCTTGAAATAAAGATCCATGTCAGTTTGAAAAGACATTCTCTCTGTTACTTCACAGAGTCTCCTTAGCTAGGCTTGTAAAGAACATCAAATGGATCTTGGATTTATTCCATAGGTCACCTCTATTCCTCACTTCTTTGTATAGGGACGTGTGTAGTGTTGGGATAGCTTCAGGTGTATTTACTCACAACAATAAGGTCTCTGCTACTCTGCTTGCCTTCCTTGATATTTGATATTTTAACATAATCTCATTGTTTAGAATGGAAAGTACTCACTTTCTTGGTTGGTTTTGCTCTCTGATCATACTTGCACATTGCTCATTGTAGCTACTCTGTTACACCAGGAGGTGGTTTCAGCTTTCAGAGTACTCGATGTCAGACTATGAGGGAGAAATGCCTCCTTTTAGTCCTTCTGCTGCACCTCAACACCTCATTTTTCTTCACAACAGCAGAGACATCCATCATTCCATAAAGAAAAAGGATAAAGAGAGTAAATACTTGGGTAGGTTTGATGTTCCCAAGTCTGAAATTGTTGACCAAAATTGTTGACTCTGTTTAGCTGTTTAATTGACGCAGAACAACTGAGTTCTTAAATTATAAGGTCTTTCTTTGACTTCAAAGGTCTCCTGTTTTGTGCTATGCCTGGTCTGAACTACTCAACTCTAACATCCTGCATCAGTAAAACTAGGACTTGTAAACATTCCTTGCATTTCAGAGAGAAGAATCTGCAGGTATTCTCTGTTTGGCACAATCTGCTCAAATCAGACCTTCTTGAATATCTCAATAACTACCACCTTTTAAAACCATGGAGATGGTGTTCTCTGAACAGATGAACTGGGCCCAGAAAGTGGGAGTGTCAAGTTCAATGTCTCCCCCAACATAGCATGTTGTGTAACACAGCCGGGTGTGTGGAATAAACAAGATGTTCCTGGAAGTCTTTTTGCCACATTCCCTGTCCAGTGCAGGCTGGATCCTAATAGCCCAATAGTTCCACTGGAGAGCCACATTGCTTGCACATTCTTTGTATGCTTATTGATAGCACAGGAATGACTCCTGAGCAAAAAATACATTGACTTGGGAGCAAAGACCTGGAATTTCATCATCTCATCCAAGTGGTCTAATTAAGAATTAAAAGCAGTGTGAATGATTAGAGAAGGTTTATCTACAATCAGATTTGGCTTAAGTAGGACAGTGAGAGAGTGAAATTTTGGGGGGTTTCATCTGAAGACTTTTACAAATACATCTTCATATGATAATCTCTTCTAAGCCTTAATACTTTCTTTGTCTTTCCAGCCTCTGAGCCCTTTTGGATAGGAACTCTCTCCAGTTTGGGCAGTGTCCAGTACAGCAGTGGCCTCTGGGTGGTACTGCTGAACCTGTAGGAATGACTCAAGAAAAATTCAGTTTACCTCCCTTTCCAAGCAAGCTGCTTGGAAATGGAATATTTTTTCGTGGGGTTTTTATAACTGTGTCAGTTATAAATTGACAGCTACATCCTTGTAGGCTGTGCCAGGACTTAAAAGTGACTGGTTTGGTCTTGCTAGAATCAGTATCTGAAAATTATCATGCCAAAAGCACTTGTCTGAGTCTTGGCATTGCTGTACAGTCATCAGACATCTGTTTAGGGAGCTTAGACAGCTATTGTGGTCAAAACAATTGACAGCCAACATTTTTAAACTACCTACTCAGGAAAAAAAGAAGACACAATCAATTCTGGAAAGACAGGACAAACTTCTTCTGCCATTCAAGCCATTTTCCCACATGTTTAAATACTAAAAGAAGCAGAAGAGGAAGAAAATATTACGAAAAAGATGAAAGTATTATGCAAATAAGTCAATTAAGGAATTTTAATAGTACTAGTGTTGTTGTAAATAATGGTGCCATTGAAATTAATAGTCAAACTTGACTGTAAGATTAATGTTCCAGAAAACATTGGTCTGTTTTCATATCTTCTGGTTCCTCCGGGGAGTTTCTACCCACGGAACTTTGAATTATATTATCCCCGTATGTAGTTCAAATCTTGGAATTAAGAATGAGAATCTAGCTAACCATATTTGTAGCTATAATTTCAAATAGCCAAATAGTTAAACAATATTTGAGAAATCTACAGAAGTATGTGACTGATAATGCATCTGTTTTTAGCTGTTTTCACAGCTGATAATGCATTTGAGCATTGTCCATCCATTTGCCCAAGTGACATATGTGAAAATAACAGTAAAGCCTTTTGAACAAAACACCAGTTTTCTCACAGCAAAATTCTGTCTGGGAGCAAGCATACCAGCTCTCACGACTGACATCTGTGGAAAGCTGAAGGAGGAAAGCTGGGAAGGAGCAATATTTTTTCTGTCTCTTCCACTCTAGTGAGAGACATCCCAGATACCCAGTCAGAGGATGGCACATGCTTTGAGAACTGTGGTTTCTGGGTTTTAATTTGGAGATCTCCAGGACTATTTCAAAACTTCCCTGCCTTCTAATTCAGAATCAGAATCTCCTCAGGACAAACAGGCAGTGAAGACAGCAGGGACTTTGCTTCTCATAATGAAATTAGAACAAATACAAGGAAAAGATCTAGCTAAGAATACACTCTTTTTGTAATACCAATTCATACACCCTTCATCAATCCAGTGAATGTACTCAAGAAATACATCTGCTGTACTGCATTTCTTCTATTCCCAGATTGTCCCAGAAAAGGCTGACTTTAGACCAGCTCTCCCCTAGCCCTGGAAGTGTGTCCAGCACTGAGTGCACATCTCCAGGATGGATAAAAGGGACCCAGGAGTAAGACTGATAGATCCACCACTACCCAGACCCAGGAGTTCTGGCATGGCAGAAGGAAGGGCAAGGGGTTTTATGCCAGTCTAGTGATGTTGCAGGAAAGATCTCAAATACTCTGCAAGTTACAGCATTTATAGAACAGCGGGGCCAGGAAAAAAAGTTTGGACGTAAGTTTTCTAACCATACCTAAATTACCCTCTAGGTATCTTTGCCATTTTATTTTATCTTTTGTGATTAAGTGGCTTATAGATAGTGCAAGGACAAGTTTTTACACACAAGTTTTTACATGCTATTTTTACATTTTTTTCTATCTCATCTGGCAGTAAAAAAATAAATGATAAAAAAAGATTACATGGGCTTTTCTGGATATTCAGCAAAGATTCTTGCTTGACCAAACTAAACCTGGACGAAAGTTCAGGTACTTATTTTTTTAAACCATTCCCTATCTGGAAAGCTAATACATCCACTTTGACACAAGAAAAGCCTTTCAAGCAACTGCAAATTTTCCATGCTCTTTTGACATAGTGCCACTCAGATGTGCCTTCTCAAACACAATTACTGCTGGACTGAGGGCTTTTTGTATTACTTAATTTTTCCCACATACATCACATAACCAATGCTAAGCATGCTGCTGGTTAATTTTTTAAGACGATAATTTCTAAACCACTTTGCAGCATCATAAAGCCTTGAGTCTGTTGGCCTACACTTACTAACATTTTGCAAACTGCAAAAATAATTTATGTATACACATGATGGACTTGCTAACATGGATAGTAATATTTTTCCACTTTTTTTGAAAGTTGATGAGCTTCTTGAATCTCCCCAACTATATGCAAATAGACAAAAGTGAAGATGACAGAAGATGAATAAAAGGAAAAAAAAAGAAAAAAAACATAACCAGGATTAGATGATTTGGTATAATTATGTTAACAGGAAATAAGGCATTCTTCCTAAATCAACTGCCAGTGTTCCCTAAAGATAAGTCGAGCTGAAATCTGGAGTTTTGGCAGAAGGTGTGTCATGAATTTTTTGTCTCCTGGAGAGAATTTGTATTTCTCTCATTGTGATCTTCAACACTTCACACTCAAACAGTGTTTCAATAACTTTACTTTTAGATTATCAGCTCATTTGTTAACAACCTTGAAAACCACGCCTCCCCCTCAACCTTCTCTTTTGTATTCATCAGTGGTAAACCAAATTATACTTTCCAATATACTTGTATACTGGAGACAATGTAAATATTCAAACTTTTTTGAAAGTCTAATTAGTCTTTGTTATCAATGAAGATCATTAGAAAGAAACCCATCCTAATTTCTAAGATTCAGGCTGATGCTTTCAGTTTATAACAAACAGAGAGAAGGGGAGGGGGGAGGAGGGGGCTCTAAAGCATTTGAAAGTCAGAGTGATTTGATAACAATCAAAAAACAACCCCTTGAACAAGAGCTGTCATGGATAATTCTGTCTAGATGGATCTATAAACTAGCAGACTCTAAGCTTAATTCGCAGACAGTATCTTTGGATACCATAAGCACTGGCGCAATTTGAGACAACTGAAATGGTGCAATTTTGGATTTGTTCTTATAGTAAATCCATTCTAATGGTGATTATAGCGTACTTCAATTTAATATTAATTAAATAAGGAAAAAGCCCGAAGGAACCATGGAAACAGTATAAAAAAAGTATAAAAAAACAGTATAAAAAAAAGAGTCTACTAGCATGAAATTAGTAACAGTTAGGAAGTCAAAATGTTTGAAGAGATACTGAAAATGAAGTATCCATGCTGTAACTTCAGGAAAGTGTTTAATTGCTCAAATAGTGCAGAGTAAATGTATAAATGTAACAATAAAAAATTGCTAGGTCTAGGTAGCATCTATGCAAAACCTCAGTGGCAGCTCAAGTGTGACAGTGTTGAAGTTCTGACAAACATTGACCCTACTGTTCAAAGCAGGCTTGGTGCCAAACAACTGGAAGCATCAGGTGGGACATCAGCCTTGAAAAAAACAGAAAACTGCTCTGGGGAACTACATTTCATTTAGTCTTAATTTTTTTATCAAGCCAATTTGTACAAATTGGAACAAATAACAGAATACAGAAGCATCTGGATATGTATGATATACTGGAGGAGAGTCTACACACATATTTTAAAGTAGGGCATGCTGATGAATATATGAGTGTTTCTGAAGAAGCCAATATGCTTTTGGTTAAGCTGATTTCTTTGACTGTTTTATAAGAAAACATGGAGCGAGAACAGAAAGAAAACAATGGGTTAGAAAATTCCGTTTTCATTATGGAGTGAGACAGGAAACAATGGGAGGTTTGGTCTGGCTTCTGTGGGGATAAGGCTATATAAATTAGGGCTTGTCAGCTGGGAAGAGAAGTATCTAAATTTTATATAGTCATGAATGACAAAGAGAAGCTGAATAGAGAATGATTAATCATTCTGTCTTTCTCAGAAAACCAGAACTAAGGGGCACCCAATCAAATTACTATGCAGCAGATTTAAAGTAGATAATAAGAAGTAGTTTTTCTAACAATACATTATTAAATTGCAGCTCTAATTGCCACAGGGGGTTGTAGAGCCCTAATGTTTAAATGGCTTAAAATTGGGTCTCAGCAAATGGAATATTATTACACATTGGTTGCTATCAAAATTAAATGATCCAGATGTCCTGATTCAACGACTTCTGAAAGAGGGAAAATATCCCTCAATATTTTTCTTGTTTCTGAGATATTTTTCTTACAAAGCTACTATCAGCCCTCACTAAAGGGAGAATACTGGATAGGACGGATTTCTGCTGGCATGAAAGTGGCTCTATTTTTATAAAACTACTTTCACAGTAATTTTTCAGACTGGAACTGCACTTTAAAATAATCTCATGAGACTTGGAGTTTACTGTCCATGCTCTGACCTTATTGTTACACATCCTTTGTATAGCCCAGACTGGATTACAGCAATTAATTCTTTACTGGCTTGCCTGAAAGGCAGATCCAGCCTGCAGCTATTGCAGCATAAAGCAACAAGCTTATTACCAGAAAAGAGCAGATGGGATTTGCGGACTTCCTGCTTCTTTGTTCTCTGCATTGACAGCCTATTAGTAACTACACTGATTCAGAAATTCCTACTATAGGTACTGTGTAAGTAGCATCCTACAGAAGATTTCTACTGATTTAGGGCATATAATTTCTTGAGTCCAGGAGTAACAGGTTTCATGGGCACATTAGGATGTTTGGGGTTGGTGTTAGACATGTTTTACCAATGCCTTAAACAAAGAATGGAACCATCAAGTCTTCAGTGTGGTTCAGTCCTGATGAAGTTCTGGGTTGATCAAACTCATAATCTACTGCTGGGATACTGAATGGAACTCATTAAGAATTTATTAGTAATGCCAATATTGGGAGGAGAGTAATTTATGTTTAAAACCCCAAACAATTAGGTTAACTATTTAAATGACTAAGATGTTCAAATCATCTTTGCAGTATTCAAACAGACCGACCTGAAAACCACAGGACAGTGTATTCATCAATATACATTCTATCTGCCAGGACCCCTGTGTGAAGCTGTATTATTAGTGAAATTATGTGTTAGTGAAATTACAAGTACACTTAAAATAGAGCAACAAATACAACACAGTGAAACGCATTTCTACCCTTCACTAAATCCACTTGTACAGGAAACACCTGGAAAAGACAGTCTCTCACACTGACTGTGAGCATGGTAGCTGAAATATGCACAACTTTAAGCTGTTTTCTACCCATACCACTGCGTATATCACTTAAGAAGTCCCAGTGAAGGAAGAGCCAATCTCTGGACCATTTTTTTGCTGATAGGATGTCTACGACAAATGTCTGGAAAAGGTTCATTTGTGCCCATGCTAGGGCACAATGCCAAGTTCTAAGCTTTTTCTCTTTGGCAACTGAGTCCCGAAATGAGTGCCTGCATGCAACATTTGTGTAGGTGGCACAAACAGTAGAGGGCATTTGAAAATATTCAACTACTTGTACTCATAACTGAGGACAAGCATCCCTATGGTGACTTCAAGATCCTGTGCCATGATGCTATATGCTCTACCCTGTCTTCAAATGTATCTCCTGATCTATCTCCAAACTGGTGTCTGCATCAAGATATTTTTAGTGATGCAACATCCAGACCACACTGTTATGTTCCTGTTCTGACAACTGAAAACTTCTTTACTGGGTTTTTTTGCTGGTCCACTAAAAGACTTTGCATCCTTGGTTCAAATAAAAAAAAAAAAAACAACAAACAAAAAAGCCTCCATTTTGAATGTAACTTGAGTATTTTACAGTATCATCAAGGTCGGAAGAGACCTTCAAGATCATCTAGCCCAACCATCAACCTGGCACCACTATAATCACCCCTAAACCATATCCCCAACTGTCACATCCAGACACCTCTTGAATGCTTCCAGAGACAATGGTTCCACCACCTATGTGGACAACTTATTGCAATGCCTAAGTACTCTTTCAGTGAAAAAACTGATATATATATGATATATAACTGAACCTCTACTGCCTCATTGCATCCTCCAGCACTGATATTAAAATAAACTTCTTCTTGGCTTTTTTTTATCATTGTACACTAGTGATATATAATAAAATCAGTATTACATATGCTGCCAATTCATCTTTTTATATCATTTTGCAATCTTACTGGATTAATAATGCACTTGTAAGAATTAAGGCTAGTACCATTATTAGTGGTAACAAACTGAGAAATACACATTTTGCCTCTGACTAAACATGTAGAAGCTCAATTCTCCTTTTACTTGTGGGAATAAAGATTAGAGCAATCTGTAGTGGTGAAAACTGGATTCTGTTACTCATTCTAATGAAACATAGCAGAACTGAAGCCAGACAGTTTTTATACTCTCAACATTTCTTTCTTCCAGAGGGACAGAGAAGACACAACCAAAGTTTTGGATTAAGTGCTGTCTGGTTGCAAAGTAGTACACTGGGGCTGTATTTACTCTTTTCACTGATAGAAGTTGTATCACCTGGAAGTCAATGCTTTGTGTTCCCCTCTAACTTCCTTTCTACTCATTCTTATAGGACTAGTTGTTATTATCTATACTGCAAGAGTGCTTCAAAGACTGACAAGCAATAGCACCGTTGTCCCGGGCACATGCAGAAAACAGTTTCCAGATTAATAAACAAGAGACAAAACTGTGACAGGCTGGATGATTTCAAAGTTGACTTATGCCCTGAACAGAAAATCAATGTCTGCTCCGCCTTACAGCAGAAACCTGAGAAAGCAACAAAGCAGAATGAAGGCAGCAGTGGCTGACAGTTTTGCTCTGCCAAATCCGATGTTCAAGGATTGGGTAGTGATTGACCAATAGCTACTTTTAGTGGGTAGCTGAGCAACTTACAGCCCTTAGACTCACAGAATCATTTAGGCTGGCAAAGACATCAAAGATCACTGAGTCTGTTAACCCAGATTATGCCAGCACTGCCAACTCCTCGCTAAACCATCCCCAAGTGCTACATCTTTTAAATATTTGCAGGATGGTGATTGAACCACTTCCCTGGGCACTTTGTTCTAATGCTTGATGACACTTTTGGTGAAGAAATATGTTATAATATCTAATCTAAACCTGCCCTGACTTAATGAGATTTGTTCCTGGTTTCATATCAGAGCCGTAGGAGACTTAGGACTGAATTAGAAGGTTGTCCCCTAAAGCTGTAGCCAGAGGAAATGAACTGAAGGAGGGTTGTGTGATGCCTGAGCTGTCTTGGGCAACACTGAATCTCTGCTCACCTCCCAGATGACACTAGAGATACAAGCAATGTCTTCTTACAGTGCTGGGCAATGAAAGACAACGCAAAAACACTACCATAAATCAACATTACTCATCCCTCTCCCTCTCCAAGATTTGCAAGCTACAAGACCACCTATGTATCTGGATTGTGTTAAGAAAGACATTTCAATACGAGGGCATCTTTCACCTTGGGAGTTCTCCTACACATAACCAATACATAGCTACGTAGTTTTCTGCAATACTCGGCTCAGTCTTTGCTTCACCACCAGCCCAACTTGAAAAACGCGTCTCCTTCCTCGCTTTGCGCCAAACCTCCCGGGTTCAGCATGTTTCAAACCTACAAACGGCGGCTTTTGGCTGAATTAGCTCCTTTCAAACCCAACAAAGCCTCTATTTGTAATTCCCATTCCCCTCACACTCTCAATCTGAATAATTACAGCCCTGACACCACCAGGCTCTAATTACACGGCTCACGAGAGGCGCGGCGCCCGGGGCCGGATCCAGCCCGCGGGCGGGGCGGGGCGAGACGCGGTGGGGTGCATTGGGGGGAAGGCACTTTTCCTTTAACACCCGGGGGTCCCCTCGGAGGTGGCTCCCGCCGCCCTTCCCCGGAGGTGGATGGCGGGGGCGCCGGGCGGCTCTTTGTTCCTGCCGAGTGCGTGTGCGCGGCGCTCGGGCTGCCGGAGTGGGAGGGGATCCCGCCCTCGCCGCCGTTAACGGGAGGCGCAGGAGCGGCGCAGCGGGGCCGAGCGGGCGGCACAGCGGCGCAGGGCCGGACCCCGGCGCTCCCGCCTCCCCCGGGGGCCGGGCGCTGCCCTCCGGCGGCGCGGCGGAGCAGGTGCCGGCGGCGGCAGCGAGCCGGCAGGATGGAGGCTGCCTTGCTGAAACCGGCGATGATGGCGGAGGTGAAGGGGAGCGGCGCCGGCTCTGCCGTCAGCGCCGAGCTGGAGGTGAAGAAGCTACAGGAGCTGGTGCGGAAGCTGGAGAAGCAGAACGAGCAGCTCCGGAGCCGCGCCGCCGCCGCTGCGGTGGCCACCGGCCCGCCCAGCCCGCACCTGCTGCTGGCCCCGCCGCCGGCCCCGGGCGGGCTGCGCCCCTCCAGCCCTCCCGCCGCGGGCCCGCCGTGCATGCCCAGCCCGGTGCCCACCCTGCTGTGCCCGCCGGAGCCCCTCGCCTACTTCAAGCCCTCGCCCGGGCCGCCGGCTGCTGGCGGCGGGCAGGAAGGCGGCGGCGGTCCGGGGGCGGCGGCCACGGTGCTGGACGAGGTGGCGGTGCTGGAGCTGGAGGACGGCTGCGGAGAGGACGAGGATACATGGTACATGCGGCTCGGCCCTGCCCTGCTCCCCGCCCCGGCTCGGCTGTGCCCCCCGGCCGGGCCTCCCGCTGCGGTCTCCCGGCTCTGATTAGTATTAGCCCCCAAATCCACTTGATCTCCCTGCTTAGACTGAAATCTGGTTTTTTTTCCCTTTTTTTTCCGCCCCCCATCTCCAAACCGTGCCGCCCTGCCGAGGGAAGGGACGCGGCTCAGGTCGCGCCTTCACCGCCCGCAGCGTCGCGCCCTCGGTGGGAGGCAGAGCTCGTTTTCCACCCCGAGGAATACCGTTCACATCTCAGCCTACTTCCAGCCTCGTGTTTACATAAGGAATTAAAAATAGCGGAATTTCGTTCCGAGAAAGCCTTGATCTGAGCAGCGCTGCCTCCTCATCCTAAAATCTCTGCCAAATTATCTCCCATCTTCAGGGATTTGGGAGGGCTTTTGTCTTTAGGCGTTGATCTAAATTGTGTATCTCACACGCCCATATAGCTCCAAAAGGCACGGCAGGGTGCTAATAAATGCAATAAATCGGAAATGACTAATAGATGGATAGAGCAAAAAATAAAATCGACCTGGACTGCTTAACCTGTGTAACCTGGAATGGTTAGACTCCCGTAAAAAGGAATAGAGGGGGAGACTGCAAGGTAGCGATGTAAGTAGATCAGTAAAGCTAGTGCCTCAAAACCTGTTTCAGCAACGTGGGCGATCATCGCAGGGGCAGTGCTGGAATACTGTCTTGGCTGTGTAACCATGCGAAACGACATTGAGCCTCAATTTATTTTCAAGTGTCAATAGCAATATATAGATTATTTAAATGAGTTTTAGAGTATTTGTCTGAGCTTCCATATAGCTCTCTTTTTTTATGAGGTTCGTTTTTGAATCAAGCTATAAGTTAATGTCAAATAAGAATAAAATGCAGTATAAAGAAGCTGTGTTCAAATATCCTTAATTTTGATCGAAGATAAAAATGTCGAAAAATTAATCTAAACGTCAGAAATGTTTCTGATTGTCGTATGTGCTTCATGGTCCACAATACCATGTTTCTGAAAATGGCTTTTGAGAATCACATAGAAATTGTGGAAAATTTTGTCAGCACCGCTTCATTGTGCATGTGGTTGGTCTGTGCAGGGTTGGTTTGAGCTTGTCAGTCCAGACTTAAATAAAATTTTACGTTGTTTCTAACTTCTAGCTTTCCTAGCATTAGGGAATATCAAATTTGTTCGATAATGTCTTGTTAGCCAAAATGCTTTCCTTGTTTACATTTTACGGTAGCAGTCAGTTCGATCGCTGCACTACTGTCCTGTAGTGAAATTTCCAATTTGATTTCCTCCCTGGGAGCAATCCTAGATTAGGGCGCCAGAATTTACCTTTATGTCACACATGTATGTGTCCACAGGCAGAATTTCATGGCAGGGATTTGTTAACAAATTTGTTTCACTAAGAGTGACTTGTTTGAGCTGTTGAACGTTTTTAGTCCAAGTATAAATCTCTGTCTTTGTTCGTGAAAGGTCAGGTGTGTCATGCTAGTTGCTTTGGGCCTTTTAAAAATCTGTCTTTAAAGCAAACTGCTATATGGAAATCCAAAACCTTCCGTGCATATCCTAGTTGTTGATTAGGAATTTTAGGCCTTAAATACCTTTGGGTTTTTTGTGTTTTGCTTGGGTTTTTTTGGTTTTGTTTTGTTTTAACTGTAGTTACAAAAAACCCCAAAACCAGCCAGCCCTGTGGAACCACAGACAGGTCAAACTGCTTTGTAGCGTTCAGCTTTTTACAGGGAGATCTGATCATCAGTCAGATGTTCAGCTTTTGAAACACTTCTTCAGGTTAACAGGAAACTTGAAAGCTTTTCTTTCATTTGCTTTTTGGCTTTCTCAGTATAATTTTTAAACTGTGTGGTCAGGTACTGCAGGACGTCTTGGGAAATGAGTCTTCTCCTCAGAGCAATTCAATAGTTGATCTCTGCTGGGATTGCCGAGAGAGAGAGATAGCAATCGCATTGAGGATATTTATTCCTTGTGAATTGGATAGACAGTTTTGATTGACTTCAAAGGCAAAAATCTCCATGGGGCAGACACTGGAGAAGGGCTGCTCTGGTGGGGCTTGGGTAGCTCTTGAACCAGAACTGTGAAGGTGAAATGCTGCTGCTACTTGTTAGTGACCCCCTGAGGGGCAAAATCCTGTTTAGTTTTTGGTCTTTCCTTTAAATCCCCCTTTGTTCAGGCCAGATCCCTTTACAGTCTGTGGAGTGCTTTTCTGGTGCCTTGAGAATCTGCCTCTGGGTGTCCCTAGCCCCGTGTCTCTGAGGTGGGCAGGCTAGGGAGCTGTAAGTCAAGGGTCTTGTCCAGCAGACCAGAACAGTTTGCTTCCTTGAAGATTTGCACTCTATCAGGTGAATTGGCATCTGCTGTGCCTGCTAATCTACCAGGGTGACAGCACCAACCCAGATCTCAGCCTCAAGAATTCTCCCATGAAATCTGCTTTGAAACCTGGTTTCCTAATGTGCAACTGATCAGTTGCCAACTCTTGCCTGAGAATAATGCACATACATTAGCTTTTCTTGCGTATGTGCTTTTTTTTTTCTTTTCTGCTGATGTTGAATGTTGAAAATAGATTTTCAGTGTTTCTCATCGAATATTTTTTAATCATTACAGATACGGCTTGAATAACATCTGTTTCATCTGGTTAAAGATAAAATCAGATACTGAAATTATCTAAATCGCTAGTAAATATAAGTATAGGGAAAAGCAAGAGCACCTAATGTGTACAGCACATAATACATTTGAAGTTTGGGCAGTGCTGAAATTCAGACAGTGGTAGTGATTAGATAGAAGATTTTAATGTGAAATCTACTTGAATTTTGTTTGGATGTGCCAGACCCGTAGAGTTGGTATTTTGCCACCTGTTTTTCTGAGGAGGGAAGAAAGAAAACTAATGCAAACTCTTCTACTTCAGGATATATTTCTTTTTATTAGATGTCCTCTTGCAGGGCTTTGGATGTTATAAATTATTAGTGATCTAATAGGAAAGTGAGCTTACAAAAGCAAACTTTGTGGTATTGTGTATCTTGCTGATACTTCTGTGTGTTTTGGTTAAGGTTGTACGTCTTGCCTACCAAGACTCACACTCCTCAAGAGAAATCACTGAGTCCTCTGCAGTGGTGCAGACGTGTTCTGGATCATCCAACTCCTGAGATAGAAGCTGCAAAACGCTCCCTATGTTTTAGATTGGAGCAAGGTAATCTTATTTTGCTAATTTCATTATTAGGAGACTGGTCTTTTTGGTCTGTTTTTTCATTCCTGTTTGTTGTTCTCACAATTTAGCAGGCTTTACACATGGCAGACGTGCAGTTTTTTTCGTATGTATGCAAGTCTTCTTTCATTACATAAATGCTTACAAATGTTTCAATTTTTTTCTTTTCTGATCATGCGGTGTTTAAAGTATTTGCCTGTTCTGTTATCCATTTTATCTCCTGCACGACTTGTTCTAACTTGTCAGTTTTTCTTCATGGCTTAAAATAGAGGACCTCCTGGCAAGGAAATATTGATGCTAACTTTACTATTGGTATATCTATTGAGGCTTGAAAAAGGGTGCTTTTCATTTTTGTAAAGTCAAAATTGTCATGGGGCTATAAATCTTTAGACATATTTGTCAATATCTGATGTAGTGTCAGAAGTTTGCTAAGTACAGCAGTCACCAAGAAGAGCTGTAACTTGACTGTAGTGTGGTTTTGTTGGCATCTCAGGTACTGGAATCCATCTGATGGCTGATCAGTGCTGGTGAACTTATAGAGTTCTCTGTGTGCTCTGACTTTTGATTTAAATAGATACCAGACAGCACATTTCTTACTTTCTTACTGCCTGGAGTCTCATTAAGATTGTATTAAATGTTGTTGAAGAAAGCGATTAAGGGAGGATAGTAAGATTTGTAACTTATTAGGAAAGGAGAATTAACAATACAGGAATGATGCCTTAAGTTTTAGCTTTTATATTTTCCAGATTCTGTACTGCCTTAGTGTGGGGGCTCTGAACTTCATGTAAAGTGTTACCAAATTCTCTTTACAGGGTAGTTAGACAAAATAATCCTTTTCCAGCCTGAGAACCAAGGACACTGTTACAGCTCCAGGCCCAAAAAGTATAAACAACAGTAAATTGAGGAGAGCAAACAGGGAGGATAGGACTTCATAACCTGAAGCTGTAATTTGACAATTGACCCAAATATATAAATGAACCAAAACATAAATGTGTGAAAACTTGTGACTGGGATCCATCTTGGGTGTAGCCATGACCAGGTTCTTGTACTGCCCAAGATGTATCCTTTAAAGGCCTTATTAATAAATACCTACTTTATTCCTTCAACGCTGTCTAGCCTCTGTTCTGGGTAGCCTCTCACAGGCATCAGGAACATGACAGAAGGAATAAAGCTAATGAGAGCATCAACATATGGCTGTATATGTTAGCTACAGCCATCATTAAGAGAGATTGAGCATGTTCCTGTATGCTTTGGAGGATATGGTTAGCTGTGGATAAGCCTTACCCAAAATCAGGCATTTAACTAAATCAGACTCTGAAGACATTGGCCTCTTTGCATTGGCTATAAAAGATGCTACGATTATTGATCTTGAAATATTTATTTGAGCTGGTTTGCCTCAAGTTATGTGGGCCAAGCTGTGTTTCCTATATTGATAATCATCCCATCTAGTTTTAGGGTGGACTTTGGCTCATTAATTGGGTATCTGAGTTCAGGTGTCTGTAGGTTGAGCTGAACATCATGTTTTGATTATCAATGGAAGTTTTGTGTGTAGCGTCAGAGGAATCAGGAGCTGCTCAGGTGACAAGGTTCAGGTGTTGACTGGATACTGACTGAGTGTAGAATGAATTTAGTAGCTCTCTGAAGTCCACTGACATCGATGGGTGCTTGGCACTCAATCCTGTGTGCTCACCTGAAGGTACATGGTTGGGCATCCAACAGTGGAATGCAATCTGATGTACCAGCACTGTTTACATTGCCCCACATAGGTAACTAGTGCCCTTTGAGATGGCCTATTACCCTGTTTTGTGTTCAGGACAGATGCAGACCTTCCAAGGGTCCTGTGCTTTTACTGTCCTGTAATGATACCTTGGCCTTGCCAAGGGTCTCTCAGGTGGGCAGGCACATGCGAGTATGGACAATTGAGTAAAGCCTGTAATGTCAGTGTAGAAACAAGCAAAAGGACTGCATGACCTATTTTTTCCTCTTAAAAGGATTTATTTAAATTGAATAGGCAATAAAGGTTTCAAATTAAAATCACTCTATAGTTATCAGTTCAGTCTCTTTCTCGGCAGAAGTTACAGCAAATGGCATATGTCATTGAGTTATGTTGACAGTGAGTTACACTGATCCATATGTTCTGCTCATGGCAATTAGCTCATGAATTTCCTGAGCTCTGTAAAAAGTTCCTGAGAAATTATATGCCATAAATAAAACCTATTATGGGAGCAGTATGTTCAGGGAGGGAATAGACTTGTCTTTATACTGCAACAATTCTTTGGTAAAATTGCTTTGATAAATAATTTAGTTAAGACTTGATTAACAGGTCATATTTCTGAGTAATTTCTTTTAGCACCTGCATCTTTATAAGTAATACAAATATGCGAAAGTCATTCTTCTTACTCTTAAATTTTTAGAAGTTGATATTGCCAGATTAATTTATTCCTTAGTTTTTCAACCAGATGTGAGTCTTTTGTAAAAATCTAATAATTTGGTTTTTGAAGTTCCGAAAAGTTCCTGTAACCTGACTTTCCTGTGTTTTATTTTGCAGTGCACTCAGTCAGTAATGTACATGTATAAATACATACACATAATCCATCCAGATTTTATAAGTGACTCACTAAGTATGGCATTCTTTTTTTCTGGTATTAGAGTTTCAAACTTCAGTTTGTGGTGTTTCCCCTTTTAGCCATATGCCTTATAAGGGCATTTTCAAGGTATTTTTAATTCTGGTTGTGCCTCTGCTGCTTGGCTCTGGATCAATGGTTTATGCTGAAGTACTTGAGAACTATTAAATGAGTAGTCAGAAAACATTTATAGTGTACCAGAGTGTGATTTCTGAAATGGTTTATCGGTAGAATTCACTTAGTGCATGGTGCATTTGCCAAGAATTAAACCAGTTTAGTTGTTACAGCTCTTTAGACATCAGAGTGCACATAGAAATAAAAAGCAGTAAAAATTGATTTTTGACTGCAGAATCAGCATATCTGAATAAGTTCATGTGAGAGAAGAGCTGTGAGCTAAAAGAAATTTCTGCCAGTCTTATCTTTTGAGTTGTAACTATTTCCTGTTCTTTTACTAAGATTTTTAATCCTCATTTATTCCTGCTTGTGTGAATATTTCTTACTACATTGCATCTTGATTTTCATGGAAGTTTTCATTTGTTTTTTGAAATATCCCAGCATTTGCATAGCTCATAACACGGTTAAAAGTCTTGTGAGAGGCTTCTGCCAAAGCAGTCTAAGGCAGTGAAATAGTCCAACAGCTACTTGGTCTTTCTGGCCAGAAAATCAATTGAATGATGGTATTTTCTTTTTACTTCGCTGTGCTCATCAGCCTGTTTCTTTTCTAGTGAAAATGACTGTTTTGAGTATTTAATTGTAGAAGTTAAGAATTGGTCTTGGCATAAATCCTTAGCGTTTATTGTAAGCACAGAGGTGGTCTCCAGCAGGTGGTTTTTCTGTGAACCACTGTGAGAACTTGGGCAAACTTCTCAACATTCCTTTGGTCTACCAGTACGTAGGTAAAGCTTTTATAATGTTTATAATGAGCTAGGCTTATTACAAACACTGTTTCTGTGCATTAAGCATGCTAACTTGAAGGAGGATGAAAGTTAAATATAACCTCTTATGATAAGATCTTGGCTTGGAATCGTTCCTGTTTCCCATGAGAAATAACAGTGTTCAGGTAACATTTGTTGTTTGTTTCAGTTGTTTTATCTCTGTGGGCTGGACTGGATCACATCATCTTATTCTTTGTCAATTATCTTTTGTTTGAAACCTTTGTGATTTGTTATGCTTATAGCAGGCCTCTGTATGTTGTAGGGTCAATTAGCTCACTGTTTAGATTTTAATCTTGCTATTTTGTTTTGTTAGATTAATTGAGGTGAACAGGGCCACCTAACAGTCGTAACAGTGTGATAGAGCCTCTTCTGTGTTTTCGTGACAGTTGCAGGTATTGGGACATGCTATAAGTTCAGTGAGCAGAGAGATGTGGCATGTAAACTTTCTAGCTGATGCGGGTGGGTATAACTCCTCTGAAACTGATGACCAACACCCTGGCTGAAGATTCATGCCTAATTTCACTTCTCCAAAAAGCTCTGAAGAAGGCAGGTGGATAAACTGAGGGGTTAAGAGGCTTAGCAAGGACTCAGTCTGTAGGAGCTCAGCTTTTTTGCATTGCCTCAAAGTGTAACTCAACCAGTTCAGTCTTCCAGATAGGAAGCTCCTCTTCATTGGAGAATATGAAATAATGGATAGATTGAAAATTTGGCTTAGACGAGTTCTTACATAGAAATACCATTTCAGATGTTTAAGATCAGTAGGCAGCTGAAGTCTGTAGGTTTTGCAGTTGGCTGCAGTAGTTTTTAGTTTAAAGAAGTAAACGCTGTTTTCTTTCTTAAATTATTATTGTGCTTCAGGGTGGATGCTATTATGCCATCTGTGGATGACAAGGTATGTTGTGAAACAGATCCATTGCAATTTCTCTGCATTGCCTATGATTTCATGAAACAAAGATTCTCATTAGAGGAATTTTATTAGTTATTATGCTGGATCCCAGTGTTAAATATTAGTTAAGGTTGATATCCAAACATACAATGTACCCAGAAGAAAAACTGGGAGGAGACCAAACAAAATTATTTCTTTTGATAGTACTATTTTATTTTTACCTATTTTACCTATTAAGAATAAAAAAGAATTCTGATAGGCTGGTAGGGCCCCAGGCAGAAGGTTTTACCTGGATGTGTTAAGTTGTGGTTTATACAGGTAGAGGCAGTGTTCTCTCCCCTTATCTAACTCCGTTCCACTTTCCATGGGTTCCTAGTGAAATAATTTGAGTCTTTAAGTTACGGAATACACTTTCAACTGTTAAAAAACACTGTCATAGGGAACTTCTATCCTGTAGTCTGTTAACACCAGAAGCAAACAGAAAATACTGTAAGTGAACTAAAATTTTTTATCTTGTATGCTTGGGCTGGATCCAGTGCTGAAACAAGGGCAAGATGGATTTTTTTTTTTCCTAAAGTAGATTTATTAGATTTACTTTTATTTGCTGTCCATTGATGGATCAGATATGTATGTTGTGATACTCAGAACTGGATTAATAAAATTTCACATAGCTTTCTTGCTCATACATAATGCAGGTTAGTTCTATGTAAAATGCTTCTGAGGCGGGAAGTAATAATTTGCAGAAGCTTACAGGTAATTGTTGTTTCCATCATTAATAAAATGTCTAACACTCTAGGAGTGAAAAAAGTGGCATGAGAGGTTTGGTTCCTTTTTTTGTATGTTTCTGATAATAAAAAATGATAAACAACTATAGCTCTTACGCACATCTTAACACCTTTTGAGGGATGTGACATCTTGGAGGTCAGGCTGTTTTGGCATCTGCTGCAGTACAAGCTTAGTGCTTTGAGTGCACCTATACATGCACAGCAGTTACTTCCTAATAGGTTTCATTTATTTGAAGTAATTTGTTGTAACAGCTGCATAATTCCAAGCGCTTCCTAGAGGTTTTGCAAATGCTGATATCTCTGGATTTTCTAGCACAGCTGCTGAGGATTTGTTTATTTCAATTTGGAAAAACTCAGGTCTGATACTCGACTTGGATTTCAAAAAGAATATTTCTCTCTGTAACATTGCTGCTCTGCAAGTACACTTGCAGATAGAAGTGTTTGGTTTAAAACCCATACGGTAACAAATGCATAGATCAGAAACTTAACTTTTAATTAACTTCAGAGATACCTCTTGCATTCTTAATACAGCTCTTCAATATGATTTCTACTTTTTATTAAATCACAATATGCATACTATTTAAGAATTTAATATTTGGGGACTGATGGTTGTGCAGCTCATAATTATTTGCTTTGAATAGAGCTCTGGTTATTGTACTTGCAAGAGGAAGCTGAATTCTGAAGTGGCTGTAAAGGGAGAGAGGTGGTGTTAGATCTTGCCTCAGTTGAGAAGACACCCATCCCATTTTAGAGTATTTTTTTTTTTAATCCATGCTGACTACTGAGCTGGGATTATCATCTCATCATGAGGGGTTAAACAGCTAGAAACACTTTTTTTCATGTGAGGATTTCAGTAGGCTGATTCTTATTTATAATAACTTAAAACTCACAATGTAAGTTCAAAGCCTGTAATGCAGTGTGTGTCTCAAAGCAATAGAAGTAGCATCAACACTGCTTTATGCTAGAAGTACAGGCACATTTAGTGTTACCTAGCAGAGTACTAATCCCTGGGTTGGCTTCTGAAGGTGTGCAACTACTTTCCTATATAGAAATTAAAAGAAACCTAGGTTTTAATAATTGACTTGAGGGCATTTGGGAAATTATCCTCTGGAGATATTTTTTTCTATTGAAATGATGATCTTTTCAAAACTGGACTGTTGTGGATGCTGCAATTTCATTTTTGCTTCTAATAGTTTTACGTGGTTGCTCACTGTTTGCTATTCCCCAAATTATTGTTACAGCTTTTGTCTTTGATGGTGTCTTTCTTTCACGGTCTGTTTTTGATGTCTGCAGAAGAGAGCTGGGAATAACATTTCAGAATGCAGACAAGTGTGATAGAGGTAGCACTGCTTCTTTACTGAAAGGTTTATTTTTGTATTTTCACTTTCAGGGAGCACTTTGGTTCTTGTCTTCACAATATTGCATCTTTTGGGAAGCTTTTGTTCACACTGGGATGTGTGTACTTTTGTGTTTTTATGCCATGATCCTTGCGTATCTTTTGGCTATTTCTGGGATATAGTCTACAGTCCTGTAAATGTGTCATGTAGGCATTCTTGGCAACTGCCTTTGCATTTTAATATATTAGAAAGAAGTTGATTATTTGCACTCTTTCCTGAGTGTTCCACATTCAGCATCTCTGTTCATGTTTCATGGAAATAAAACATTTACACCAATCATTTGCTTTTACCTAAGGGTTTATGCAACATTATTGTAAGAAAATAAAATCCTTTTTATTCTACTTGGTAATGAAATGTAGTCAATAAGCTGTAATCTGAATACTTGTGGGGCAGAGGCATTTACAGATTTGCTTGATCTTTTTTTTATGTTGCAAGACAGAAGGTGAGTTAGTACAAATTATAGAGACAGGAGTTTATAAAAACAAAATTCCTGCGTGTTCTTTTTTTTTGCCTTCATGAACTTCTTTTAAAGTACTGTTATCTTAATTTTACTTCCAGAATGGGATATTCTTGTAAGATTTTTAATTACAGAAAATGTTTCCTTGGGGAATATTGGCCCTTGGTGAGGTCACTAAGCTATTCTAAAAGTCTTCTGCATGTGGATTTATCACTGTAATGAAATGCTTTATTGGAAGCTTCACTCTTAAAAAGTCTGAGGGGGAATAAAGTAGTGAAAATATGCCTGTGGAACAAAAAAAATATTTTCATCAGCAGAAAAATAGTTGCAACCTAGGTAGGTGCTCTTTTGAAAAAAGATTTGCAGCATTTCAAGATAACATTCTTGGTAATGTTAAAGGAATTAAGTCACAAAGTATACTGCAACAAGTTCTTGAATGTTTTATACTGTGCTGGGAGTATTTGGCTATGGGAGGTCATGGAAAGCTTATATGGGGTAGCAATTTTTGAAATAACATAGCATAGCATTTCTTTGTTTTATCTATTTTATGTATTTTTAAATCTATTATGTTGTGTTAGCAAGACTAAGGAAGTACTGGATGATGTTCATTGGTGAGTTCAGACCACTGTTACCACTCTTACAATGTAAAGCACCTGTTAACCAAGTCTGCACAGCTGGCCGAGCTCAGACTGACTCCGCTTCATAACACCAGAGAAATCTGTATGAAAACACGATTTTGGGAGAGCTTTTTGCTTGAAAGTGGATGGCTGTTTGCTCAACTTAGGTAACCCCATGTTCCCTCCTTATGCAGAGGGGGCCATTGCACTTGCAGTCTGACTTGAAGTAAACAAGTTCTACTTTTGGAAAGTCAGCTTTGTATTCACTTGTCTTTTCCCTTTAGGTAGTAGCAAGTACTAGTGTTGATTTTGCTGCCTGCCCTGTATTAATTCAGGGTGAGGAGCCCTGTACCTTGAAGTGCACAATTCTAAAATGGTTACTCAGAGAGTTACTGGTGGATGACTTTGAAGTTATCCTCATGCAGTCAGATAAATTCCTCTATAAAGGTTGATGAGTTGTGTCCTCTGCTGCATAGGAGGGATCAGTAGCTTTCTCTTTGTTTTGTCTGTAGTTGATGGAGGACAGGTTGTTTCTGAGTTAAGTACAATAAAGATTTTAAGAGCTGTTTTTGATACTAAATGTTACGCATAATTTCACTGAACCTTAGTCATTTAAGTTAGATACCTGGGAGAAACTGTCTGTCCACTGATTCTGAAGAAGCCAAAGGACAGTCCACTCAGCTATTCTTATGCAGTTATGTGAATTGAGTCTGGAGATAATAATTTCTCTCCACTAATTAGGAAAAGATTTTGGGGTACTTAGCATCAGAAGGATTTGGATGCAATATTGCTTTATATTTTTAACAAGTTTTGACTATCCTCTGCATTTTGTAAGAATAGCCCTGGTGCCTTTCATTCAGAGATGGTTTCTCACTGTGTCCTATTTCTTCAGTCATGGCACATCTGACGTTGTTTTTAATTATTTGTTTAGAAGCTAAGCTCACTCTTCAGAATAAGGACGCGGGATGCTTGGGGTTTTTTTTTGTGTTTTTACATACTAGTAGCTATCTATAGCTTTCTGTGTAAGGCACAAAAGTTTTGTTCCACATTCCAGTCACTGGTGAAATGGTATAAATTCTATTGTTTTGTCTGCTACTCTTAAGTTAGGTACATGGGATATTGCTTTGTGTTGCATGTGTATCACAGAGGAACATCGATGTGATTGAATCTGCTTTGGAAACACCTTTTGTGTCTCAGTTTCCAGCTCCAGATGTGGAGCTCTTCCTCTTGTGTCTGACTGTAAGGACCTTGTTGTTGCGTCTCACATATTTATGTGAATACATAGAACGTGTAATGGTCCAGGTTTGTTCCACCTAATTTAGGTTTGTGTCTAGTAAATACCTAGTTCAAGGTTCAGTCATATTGACTGTGATCCATTCATTTTAGCAAGGGTGCCAAGCATAATCTGGCATTCTTTTGCTTCCTTGAGGTATTTAGGTGGGCAGATGGATATGATACAGGATCTGCACAGCAGCCTCACTGAACAGGACCAGCTGGAGTGCCTAAAATGTCATTACATTCTGGTTTTAGATCACTGAATCATGCCCTTGCTGTTCCATGCTGAAGGATTGGTTCTGCTCCACGCTGTAGGTGTTAAAATGAGGCTGTCTACAAGTAGGCCCGCATGTGTGCATTGTTTTGACTTTTCTGTTTAGAATTGCTTTTTACATATAAGAAAATACAACATGCACTTTATATTGATGCTGTCACTTCATAGAAAAATCATCACACAAGAAAGTGCAAGATCACTCATGTGGTCAAAGTATGCCACTGCAAGTTGACTTTAAATAGTACTAGCTGCTTGTTTAAAATCACTTGAAATCGTGTAAAGATTTGTGTCAGAACTTAAAGTAAGCTCTTAGGGCTAGGGGCTCTAATTTGTTTTATTCTTTAAGAGTGGCTCATATAATGTAGTTCCAATTTCATCGGGCTCAAGGTCCTACCCCAGTGTAGACTTAATAAAACAGTAGGATTGAGTAGTAGGTCTTTAGAATTTGCGTCTGGCTGGTACCATATATCTTTTAAGTTATTGTTTTGTTTTATTTTAGAGTTAGTTGGCTCCTGATCTATTTGTGACTTTTGTCTTCAGGCAATTTTTTCTTCGTAACATGTTTCAAGTCTATTGTGAGTGCAGAGCAGAGTTTTGTGGCGTGGGTGATAGCAACTGAGTTATCTGTTGTGTTGTGGCCTTCAGGTACAGAGGACATGGCTCAGCATCCTAGTGTCCTTTCTTCCTAAAAGTCCACCATGTCTTTCAAGCAGCTCTGTAAAATGCTAGCAGACCTTCTCCATGTTCTTTGTTCCTTCTTCCTAACCCATAGGAAAGGCAGGATATAGTGATTTGCAGGCCAGCATGAGATAGGGCAGAGTGGAGTGGCAGAATCTTGGCTTCAGCCTGTTCCTCCGTGGTGTCATCAGTTTTTTTTTTTGTCACTTCTGCTTCATGCATTGCAGTTGTATAGCCAGTGTTCAGACTGCCTCATGGTTGTTTCTTGATATATTTTGAAATACTGGGTATGAAATACTTCACTATAGTCACAAACTGATCTTTATTTATAAACAAAAAATCAAATTGTAGGTAGGCACATACAATCTTGTGTTGGACATAAACAGGTAAAATATTTTTTGGCCTTTGATTTATGCGGATGCTGATAAATCTGAAATAATTGTTTAGAAGAAATAAAATATTTCTTTATAGATAAGCTTGAAGAAACAGCTCAAACTATATTGTCCGAGCCTGTTTCTGTTTATTGTGAAAATGGCAGGTTCTGGTGATGGAAACACTTGAAAGATGCTGCAGAGTACCTTTTATCCTGAGCAGTAAGACAAGGGCATGCAGGATGCTGCAGCAACTGTAATAGTTGTACTGGGGTCCTTCTGCAATTTGTGTGCTTTTGACTCCTGTCTGTGTGCTGTTCCCATGCTTTCCCTGTTGTACTGTGCTCTTGGGTGTTATACTCCTCTCCTCCTCTGCCAACTTAGGCCTGTGTTGCTTGTTAGTGAGGATCAAAGAATGCCTTTTTGTTAAATGCTTGTACAGTTCTTGGTGCAGTGTATGTCTGGAAGGTACTCGCAAGGCAAAGTTTACCGAAGGAGTCTCCCTTGAGATACCTGAAATCACCCCAGGGAAGCTTAAATGTAGGATTGTGCTCTGAGTTAGTGTCAGGAGACATTGGCCTTTCTCCAGGGAATCTGAAGAGGCTGGTCTGCTTAGCTTAAAAATTGTTGCAGAATCCTTAACCCCCATGACAGTAATGGTATCTGTATCAAACATCTATATGTCACTTTACCCATTTTCCTAGTAGCAATTTTTTGGTTAGTGCTTCTTAATTTGGCTCAAGGTTGGTGTTGAATCTTAATTCTGTGTGAGGATATATGTATTCTGAATATGTTGCTTTATTTGGTAGTCAGGTAAACCTCTATTAGAACTTTCCTTAATGATAAACCCCATGAATTTTTTCCAGTAGGATGTTTAAAAGTATAAAAAAAACGGTTTCACAGTGGCTTTTATTTTTGTGAGTGTTTTAGATATTTTCTCTGCTTTTGGTAATAGTGTTAATGGTTTCTCATGATAATCACATAACTGTGACACTTGCTATATTTATCCAAAAGCCACAGGGTTCCTGGAGGGTAAGTGCTGCTTTTTACCTTGATTTGAGCCTAAGATTTAGCTTTTTCAGGCAGCAGATTCACTTGAACAAAGAAGAGTGTGGCATCTTGAAACAGTATTGGAGTCAGAAACTGTAAACTTAGCTCTCTGGTAAAAGCCTCCTTCCAGAAGTTTAACCTGTGAATACAGATGGCAAGTAGATACAGTTTTAAGAGGAGCTGTAGTGTTTATATGGGTGTTGCTGGGATGCAGAGAAATTTCAGGACTAAACAATAATGATAGGAAAAGTGCAATTTAGGGTTAACCTTGGACTAAATGGACTAATTTTATCTGTCTTTTCATCTATCATAAATGATCAAGAGAGTTATATCCCAATAGGCACATATATTTGAATTCTCCCTGGTATGTAATAAAGATATACTGTTAGGAGAAGAATGGGAAATTGTCCTTCTGTGAGTCTGTTTTTAACAGAATGGATCCTTCACCCTTTATGCTTCTCTGTTTTGCTGATGGTAATGCAACAAAGAAAAAAATTTATGTAAGCTACCAGAAAATTTAAATTTAGGAATTGTAATTATGTATTTTTAACTTTATTTTTCCTCCAGCAACTTGTTCAGAGCAAAAATACACTTTTGTTTCAAATTCTTGCTAACACGTCTGATTAGCAGTGCAGCACATGTCCACTTAGGAGAGGTGTTGTACGTCCTATATGGCATGAAGTTCTATCCTATGTACATCCTATGTAGAGATGAAGTTCTCTTTTATTAACTGGAGTTACGGTCTCTGAAGAGTCCACTAAGCAGGTCATAATAGCATTTTTTGGTACTAGTGCAGTGTATAGACTAAATGAATAGTACATTTTCAGCATGAGAGTACCTTGTGTAGTAGCTGAGCTCTGATCTGCAAGGGGAGTTAATACCTATTCTTTAAATCACACAGACAAGCCTTCCTCATCCTAGAGGAGCCCACTAAGAGTGGACTTAGAGTGAAAGGGTAAAGACATCCTTATCTTTGTTCATTTTGTCAATAGCAGCTGAGATCTTCTTGGAATATATTCAATGTTTTTTAAAAATAAAATTGTTTATACTATGATTCAATGTTTGTCCTGATTATTACATAGCTGTGATTTGATCTTAATTTGTTTTTCTACAATGGTACTGTTACTGTTGTCTTCTCCTGTCACTTATTCAACTTTCAAGACCAAAGCTGCAGAAGCAGAGTCTGTCCAGTGGAGTTCTCTGGGATTGCTGTGATTGCAATAACTTAGTCCCTACCAATATATAGAATTGAAATTACAAAGCTGCTCTTGCTTTCTAAGGACTGAGAACATTTCTAAAGGAATGGATGAATTGCTATCAGTGGGGTTTTAAGTCTGCTGTTGGCTGATTGAAGTGGGGATGTCTAACAAACAGTTTTAAAAGAGTGGGGAGATGTATTTCTGCAGCAAAAAAAACCTGATTAGGTTATCTGGTTTTGAAAACAACTTTGAAAACTTCTCAGGTTGAAGTTAAGAAAATAACTGTAATACTCATAATGTTTTTGCTGTGTAGAAAGTAGCTTGCTGATGTGTAGGATAGCTTCTCATGTTCTTACTCTTGAAGGGTACAAAGCATATCCAGGCACACAGAAGACCTCACACCTTCTTATATTACCAAAACATAAGTACCTAACATAAGACCCTAGGAATTGATCCTGTCAATGCACACAGCCTGTCTACACCCTGGAGAGCATGCCAAACAGCCTAGCTCCAATATATCCACACAGTGCAGTGTTGCATGGATAGTATCTGTTGGTACAGCTGTCACTGGGATCCATTGTGAATGAATGTCATGATACCTCTCATATTTTGGCTTTCAGATTTCTAGTTACCATATCTGTCTCTCTGTGTGTTAAGCATTGTGAATCATGCTATAAGTGCTTTCAAGAGGTTCATACTACTTTATTTAAGCTGTCTTAGACTTCAGGCTTGAAATCAGTGACCAGTTGAAAAACAGCAGCATCTTTGGAGCATGAGATCTGTCTTCCTCCAGTGACAGAGAGTAGCATCATTGATTAGGTGGGACTGGAAGTCACATTTGAATATTGTACACTAGTTGAGCTGAATACAGATTACAGTTTCTTAAAGATGGAGGATATGCTGCATTTTGCCAAATGTTCTGCTTCTCCTCTGTGACTGAAATTCAGGTTGGCTTCCATACTGTAACTCTCAAAAGAATTTTTAATCATCAAAAAAAGTTAATTTCCAGCTTTTACTTACCCTGTGGTATACTGGAATTAAACCTGTTGAAAACAGACTTTATACAGCTTCAGGACTAACCTGAGACAACAATCAAGTGTCTCTAGTTTCATGGTACAAAGGAAGGTAACTAAATAAATACCATTTAAAAAATGTTTTGTAGTGGTGTCTAACATGCTCCACATAGAAATAGTAGAAAACTTAAAATAGTGGAAATGTAGTAAGAGAAAGACATGTTGATCCAAAGCCTACTGAAGTCACTGGAAGTTTTTAATTTACCTGGGGTTTGTGCATTATCTTTATGTTCCTTCAGGTATTTTACCTACAAATTGTATGCTTTTGGGGATGAGTGTCAAATAATTTTGAGAGGAGTCTTCTGCTTTATATTTGAGGTTAAAAATGTGATAAGCTGTGATTCCATGTGATTCCATTGTTTCCCGCATGACTGAGATAAAAGTAGTTTTATGCTCTAGATTTGGCTGACAATGATCAGTACAAATTATTTGAAACTCTGGAGTTTGATGCCTTGTACATAGAGATTTTACTTCAGGAGGGCTTTGCAAAATTTGCCTAGACACCATGGACTTCTTCTGACTCCTATAACAGAGCTATACGTAGTATTGCCATTTGTACAAATGTTGGGATGGTCGGGTCTGTGCTGAAGATGTGAATGCAGCATGGTTTTGTTCATCAAGAATGTGAAAAGATTTTAAATCCATTACCTGTGTTGGCCAAAGTCCCTGGTATGTATGTTCTGGGAAGTTTTCCTTGTGTTGATATAGCCCATCTAGTTGACAACAATGCTTGTAGAGTGTTTTATAAAAAACAACTTTGCTCAATGGTGTAAGAGTAATTTACTGATGTTATTCTGCTGTACTGGCAAAATACCCCTTCAGCAACAGGCTTACTTGGTTTTCATATTAAGGCATCCAAAGAATTGAATGGGTGTGTGGAGTAGACTGGTTGAGGGAAGCAGGTATCTTCTAGCTGCAAGGCAGATGCTCAGGAAAGCAGCATGGTCATGAGTAATGGTTCAATAGTAATCTGACAGAGAACTACCCAAAAATGAATTTATCATCTCTTGCTGCAACTGGAAAGCATTGTCATTACAGCCACCATGACATATATGAGGTTGGATGAAGTCCTATGAATAGGGGATATGAAACTGCCTCTCCTTCCTCTTGGATGGTGAAGCAAACTCCTCATACAAAGATAACCCCAAGGGACAGAGCTGGCTGGCTGGGCAAGAGGCGGAGCACTAACAAAGTCACATAACCAGTGTATGTACCAGATAGATTGGTAGCTTGAAAACCTGCTTCTGAATAATACATAAACATGTCCAAAGAAGCAGCAGGCCAGATTTCTCTCAGTCAACTTCACCACTAGAGAAGTTTTAGGATGATGAAGGGCTTACTTAAGTGTGCAGATTTATGATCACGGGCCTACATTAGAAGCAACTCCCACTCCAACATAAATTTTTAATTTTATATATGATGCCAGGTCTCCCTCTTCATTGATCCAGAATGTTGGTTATCCAGAGTTGTGCGTTATGAGGGCTCAGCCTGCCCCAAGGAAGGTTGTAGAGCTACAGCTCTCCCATTCCTTTCTGTTAAGTGGTTTACAGTCTTGTAAAATAACAGCTCTAGTAACTATTTTCCATCTCAAAGTGTAAGGAATTTCTGTCTTTTTTTCATTTCTTGATCAGGGCCTGACTTTAAACTTTTTTTGTTTCTGTATACCAGACCTGAAAATCAGTGACAAACCTACAAACAACATGATTTCTGGTGAGGTTGCCAAAACTGTGCCTCTTTCCTCCTCCATGAGGATGTTACTGTTCTGGTTACAGTTGAAGGCACCTGTCTGCAAGATGATGACAGTATGGCTGTTTTGAGCCAGAGAAAACAGATCTACCTACCTTCTCATAATTTCGGGTAATGGCCATGACCAACAGAACTGTGGTGGTAGTAAGTTTGGCACAGTGGCTGTCAAAACTACTGGTCACAGTGTTTTACTGTGAGCTGCATCTTGGGTAGACATCTCTGCTGAAGATGCTGCAAATTTTGAATTACGGCAGCTGTGGAGGTGATGCCTGCAGCCCCCAAACTCCTTGTTGCTGCATATCTGCAGACATTCCCTTGACTGTTTCAAACTTAGAGTATGTCATACTGGTCTGAAAAACAAATCTCAACTGGATTGAGAAGGTGTGAGCTATATGGCAAAGGTTGCTAGTGCTCTGCAAGCAAGTAGGTAGTGAAGAGATGTCCTGAGACCCAGATATGCTGTCTCTCAGACCTAGGAGATGCTATAGACCCAACCAGCATTTAAAGAAAAAGATAAATACCTTTTTTTCTGTTCAAAACATACCTGTTTTTATTGCTTGTGGAGTATTGTTGCAAACAGAACAATTAAACCAATTCTGAGTGATTGCAAAATACCCTTCCCACAGTACTCTGTGGGATTTTGCTGAATCACACTGTCACTGAAATGGAAACAAAGCAGTTGCCAAAGGCAACAAATTCAAGAGGGAAAATCAGGTTCAGATGAGTTTCACAATGTTTATGCAAATTGAGTATGAGAGTTTGAATTTTGCGTATGATGTTATGGTAACATGTGCGTGTGTGTAATCAGTGATAGACCTGTGTTTTATTAAGGAAAACGTAAACTCTTTAACAGATTGTGCCAGCAGAAATTATTCCCCTTTGGATTAACAGGCAGTGAGTAAAACCTGATTCATGATGATCAAAATGCTCCAACAATGTTGATTGGTATATATGTCATGACTTCTGACAGAGCTCTCCTTAAATCTTAGTGCCATAGACTGTAATAGCAATGTTTTTGAGAAAACCCCCTTTCGACATTAGAGGAGTAGAGCTGCAACTCCTAAATTAGTGTGGTGTGGAGCTTTTGGCAAAGTCACTTCAACAGATTTATTACCCCCACCAGACTGGGTGCAGCTGGCTGCTTTGAAGATACGCTGATTGTGGAACAGACATTAGTTTCTTGTCACAGTCCTGCCTTCCCCTGGGTGATGCACTAGTCTCCTCAATGCCTCTTCAGAGCTCTTCATTTGTGCCTACAGGAGTTGTTGCCCCTTCAGATCTACTAGCAGAGATGATTGTATGATAACTTCCCTGCCCATTTCAGTCAGTACCTGCTGGGTGAGCCTAACCAGAGACCTGGGACTTTACAGCCAGAACCAGCAGAGACAGGAGGTCTATCCAGCTGGCCAAGCAAGACTTGGAGGAATATGTTTCATGGCCTTAGGTGCATTGTCTGCACATCATGGTGGTAGATCTTTATCCAGTGAGTGACACCATGAGGTGGTTAAGATTTTGTTCCGTTTTTTGTTGCTAATTGTTAAAATAGGATAAAAATACTGTTGCTTTATTCTGTACTGTGTGGGCGAGTAAACGACTGCTGTCAGACATGGAGTTCATCTCGCCTGCCCTTACACATGTCTCGTAGGCTGTTCTCTGATGTGTTTCCTTTGGAGACAGTGTTACTTCAGCAGTCCCACCTTCCTGCTGCTGTTCTCCACTTCTCCATCTCTCCCTTAAATGTGATGATACAAGTGAGCTTCATCTTCCTGGTAAAGGGGATTGAGAAACTCTTCCTTGTTTAAAAAAAATAATTAACATGGAGGTCCCCTTCTAACTGGAACTGCTGCTGAAAAAGTTGTTTGGTGATTTCAGTTGAATACCAGCTCGTTTCAGTAGGATATATGCAAGCATAGCTGTGCTCTAGGGCTGCGAGAGTTGTCTTTTTCAGTTGCTTAGAAAAAGTGAAGACTGAATGCAGTCTTTGAACTCTTTTTTTAAGCTCTGTTTATTGTTCTCTATAATGAATGCAGTCAAAGTGAGTTTCTTTTGAATGTATGCAGAGATCTGGATTGGAGCCAGTCACTCTGGGCTGCCATTGTAGGCAGAGCAGACAAAGGAGCACAGCTCATGTCCTTTGCAAGCAGAGGTGAGATGAATTATGCCCTGTCCTTCCTCTTGGAAATAAATAGTGTCCTGAGATGACCAGGTCACCCATTGTTGTCTGTATGTAAGAGCACCTTCGTTGTGTCTGGGACATAGGATCCAGCATCCTAAAACACCGTAAGTAGATACTAGAAGAGAGAGAAAATGGGGAAGTAGCATATATGCCTGCCCTGACACCATCCTAGTTGTGTAGCCAGTTAAGTTATTGACAGAATCAGATGTGAACTGTGAATTAGATGTGATTTATTAACCTTTGGTGGATTCTTTTGTGAGTTTATGTAATCTTCCCATGTTAATTTTTGCATTCACAATGCCACTTGGTAAGAATCCTTACCAAAATCCTATTTTTGAAGGCTCTTAATGCCTTATTTGAAGGCTTCTAAAATTAAGTGGGGTAAACAATCTTCTTAGTGATTGAAATACTGATAGTTTGGTAGAAGAATCTGGGGCTATATATTTTGTTCCAGGTTACCACTATATTGTCATATAGTGGTATATGACAATGAGTCTTCTGCTGAGAAAGGTCTGTCTTAGTTCAAACTAGCTGAGATGTGAGCTGCCCATGTATTCTCCTGGGTTCTGGTCAATCCACCAAATATAATTAAAATGCATCAGATTGACTTTTTTAATATAAAATCTGGGAGCTGGGGACAGAACAGAGATTTGGGCCCTAGGTCATGCCTAAGGCTTAATATTTCAGTATAGTATTTGGCCAAGTTCTCAAAAGAGGGAAACGGGGAAGCCAAGTTTGGCCGTTAGCTCTAATCAGAAAGTTTGCTTTTTTGTGTGTGAATGAAGGTATTGTTGTGCACCCAGGAGGTAAATGAATGCTGAGATAGTTGCATTTTTCACAAAACCCCAGTGTTTGTATGTTTGCATAGCTGTACAGTAAAAGGTTTGCCTTTAAAAAAGGAGCCAAGTTAAAAAAACCCAACAAAACAAGAAAAAACCCACAACCCTACCCTCCATAGCTAAAATACAGTATCCTTCTTTGGGATTTGTAGGAAGCAGCTTATACCTTGCGATTCCATTTCCTTTCTAGTCTTTTGAATTCTTTGATGTCATAAAATCATTTTTGTGACAAAATTGGGTCCGAGAATGGTGGTTGGAGTTTCCGTGCTCTTCAGCCTGCTGCAGCTGGACAGTGCTGTGGTTGTGTTTTCAGCATTCAGTGTGTACAAAACCAATTTTTAGGTCAGCCTTTCACTGGAATACATTGAACTATTTACCTTTGAAACTTCCCTGCTCACACTGATAGGCAATCATTGGTACAACTGGACTATGTCGTGCAAGATATTAGTCCTGAATCTTACATGTACATTTTTGTCACCAAAAGCAGTAAGCCAGACACCACTGCTGATTGCATTACTTGCTGTGCTAGCTGAAAGTTACAGGAACTGTAACTGTGCTATTTTTTCTCAGGCAGCTCTTGAGGTATATTTTGTAGCTCTATATATCAAGCAGTTTTATACTGATACATACCAACTGAAGTGCTTTCTTGTTCTATGCTAATACTAGATCTTTTTAATGCAATTTTTCAAAAAAGTGTGTGCTTCATGTGAATGAACTGGGAAACAAACTTTTAAGGTACTCCCAGTTTTCTCCTATTTTTAAAACTGAAGTTCTCACATACTCTTAAAGTTCCTTTTCACTTTTCCTAGGCTTAGAGGCAAGTGGACACTCTTTATTAATTTTCTCAGTTCCTCCCAATTTATTGCTATTTGGTGCATTGCCCCGGCTATATATCAGGTGCCCACAAAAACTGTGCTATCATTCCCATCCTCAACTGCACATGGGAGAGAGAATTTAATGAAAGGATTGTGGGTCAAGATGAGGGCAGGGAGAGATCAGTAACCAGTTAGCATCACAGGCAAACCAGACTCAACTTGAAGAAAAGTTTATTTTATTGCCAATCAAATCAGAGTACAATAATGAGAAATAAAACCAGATCTTAAAACACCTTCCCCCCACCCCTCAATTCTTCCGACACTTGAAAGGAGTCAATTTATGCAGTCTATACTTGGGAAGTTTCTGTTCTTGTTGCAGTTGGGGATGAGGGGGTGCTCTCCCTCTCGTGATGGAGAAATCAACAGAGAGAAATGGCAAACAAGCCTCAAGCATTCTGTGAGCTCTGTGTGACAGGGCAGGGAAAAAATTTTGGGCAATGACAGTTTCAGTGTGACTGCACATGTGCATTAAGCATATGAGGTTTGACTGTGCCTGATGGCAAAGTTCCTGCCGCTAGTAGGATGGCTGACTGAGCTACAGCTGTGGTTAGGAAATCAAACTGGAATAAGTTGATGGGACCACCAAAGCTGATGGCTGTGAGAGACTGGAACTAGGAGTGTGCTGATTGAGAAGTTAAGGACTTTGCTGTATAACATTCAACAAGATCATGGGAAAATGGACATGCCCCAAACTGACTGCCAGATTTACAGGTACAACTCAGTGCTCTTTACTCACAGTTATTAGAACTGAAAGCATTGCTGTATTAAGCCCAGATTTTACAATCTTGTCGATGATAAACTCTTTTTTTCTTAAAAAAGTGAGTTTTTATGATTTAAAATGGCAAAGGCAAGCTTTGAAGCACTGTATTTTGATAAACTCTGAAAGGTGTTACAGTCCTTCTGACCACAGAAGCTGAATGCCTCTCCTTTTTGAAACAGACCAAAGGATTGCACATACTTCCAAGGTCCGTGTGTTCAGGAGCTACAGAGGTACTTGAAATACAGGTTCTGCTTCTTTGAAAGCCTGGCTCCCTGAAGTTCTCTTATTAGATAGGGGCAACAGTGTTGGTTCTGCTAAATTTCTAGCACCTGTCTTCTGCCTTATATTGCTTCAAGCTCTTAGAGGAACAATGGGTTTTCAAGTGACTCATGCTAATCTCTCCAGGCTGCTGAGTAGTGGGAGCCCATGTTTCCTGCTTCTTGAGCCTGTGTGCCCTAATCAGTGAGTAGTGGGGAATATCTTCATGTTTTCCTTTGTCAGTCTTTTCAGGCATGTTAGACATATAGCAATTGCCAGATGTGTATCTGACTGCAGGAGTAATTTTCAAACTCTGGATTGCTTTTTTACAGAGACCAAAAATGAAGGTTAAATACCTATCTTTGGGAGGGACCTACTAGTTGTGCCTCACTGAGGTGATGGCCTCTTAGCTGTCTTAGGCGTTCTTATCTCTGGTAAAGAGAGTGTTCTGAATTCCCTTCTAGTACTCCAGATTTTTTCCTGTGATCAGCTAGATGCTTCTGTTTTCCATGTAGGTCTCTATATTTTACTCCCATGAGAAGTATTTTTATTTTAAGTGTGGCTGCTGTGCAACCACATATATGCAGAATACATCAGGGAAGCAGTTTGGGTTTTTTGCTCTAAAGAAATTTGCTGGCAGGAAATGATTTGCAGGACTGTGGATTGGCAGTATTGTAAATATTTCTCCAGTGCTAGCTCAAAAGAGGATTTTGTTCAGGTTTTGTGATTAGAACCCATACTCAAATGTATGCATGTATGCAATATAATTTGCTTTAAGCTTGAGCTTAAAAAGTATTTTTGACTTTGCCTGGAGGCCTGTACAAAAGTTAAGCTAATCGAGTGGATAAACATGCCAGATAATGCCTCATATAATTTAGTATGTTTAGTTGGTAGTACAACACCAATATATATGATTTTATAATTTTCTGTCTTTATAGCAAAAAATACTTGTTTATTTGTGTTGCCTAGAGTGAAAGTAAGTTCTTGTTCTGGCAAACTGAGCTCACTGAGTTTCACAATGGAATTTTGAAAATGGGAATGTATTTAAAATGTGCATGTACTTGGTTTGGTTTCTTGGAAACCCTTACACTCTTAGCTAATATAACCACAGAATCAGAGAATGGATCAGGCTTAAAGGGACCACAGTGGGTCATCTGGTCCAAGCTCTGTGCTTGGCTTTCAAGTATCTCCAGTGAGGGAGACTCCACAGCCTCACTGGGCTGTTCCAGTGCTTGGTCACCCACATGTCCTAGATACATCACATATGATGTTCTAGGTGTATCTGATTCCTCAAGTAGAGGACCTGTGCTTGAACTGTCTCTGTTCACAGCAATATAACTCCTCATAATTAAAACAACATAATGAGGATCTCTACCTGTTATTACCTTGTGTTCCAGCTGATGAACATTTCCATTAATTTAAATAGCAAATGTCATCTTCCCTTTCAACAACATGCTTCTGTATATGTTTAGGACTTTTTATCTTACATACCTTAAATGAGGAATTAGTTTTAGGAAGGGAATTACTTTAAAGATGGTACAGAATCGTGTGATTTTGCAGGGTGTGCAGTTCCTTTTGAGCGCTGCAGTTCTGTGGCTGTTTACTTGTTCAGGCTTTCATGTGAAATTTTGCAACAGTTCTTATTAAATACTGATTATTCACAGGAGTCACTGGTGGTGAATATTTTTATTTCTTAATTAGTTGCTCATATTTTCGTATATGAGTTACTATTTTCATCTTATTAGCATTTTGATATCTCCAGGGATGTTATAAAAATAAGGTTAATTTATTTTTAAACCTTCAGTTCTGTTCGTAAATATTTTAAAGGTATGAACAGTCTCATTTGTTGTTAAATGAAAGGTTTTTATCGCTAACTTATGTGGTCAGTTTGAAAGTCCTTTTTTAATGCATTAGGGTAGTTACTGTGCAACACAGTGCATTATCACCAATCTAGATTTATCAAAACCAAGGAAATCATACCTGTAAAGTTGGATACTTCTAATAACTGTAGACTTAAGATGACTGGGACAATTTATGCATGTTTTATTACAATATTCGTTCACCACTTTAATGCTTCAAGAAGTCAAATTGAAAGGATTTATCTTTTTGATGTCAGTAAATGAAATGGATTTTTTTGCTTCTTTTCCCTTGATTGTTGTTTTAGATGCTTCAGCTTTCTATTTCATGGCTCTTCCTTCCTTCAGTGCATCTTCAGTATAAGTTACTCAGAGCAGGATTATCTATGTTTCTATTTAACTGCAAAGATTAGAAACTTTCTTTGTTTTTAAAGGGTAATTGATCATCTTACTTCATCTGCAGGTAACTGGCATTGGGGCTTTAAGAAGAAGCTACAAATACTGTAAAATTCAGAGCTGAACAGCTGGGATTTTAAAATAAAATTTTTAGCAAAATTGTCTTTTCCCTGCATAGCAGAGTGGTGCTTATCCTGCTAACCAGGACAGTCACATACTCAGTTTGGAGCAAAAGAACTGTTGTAAAATGGCTATCCATTGCACAGTTTTGGGATTTTACAAATTTTACATGAATTTACATTTTGCCTACATGTCTGTAGCACTTGCTTCCTACATACCATTTTATGTTTTTGGCATAAGCACAAGACTTCAGAAAGTCTAATATTACTGTCTTTGTTAGTATGGTAAAGTGCTGAATATGTATGTTGGTATTTCCATTTGAAACCTAACAAAAGCCATTTTCTATATTTGATCCTAAACAATGGATTTACTCGTATGCCTGAAAAGTATTTCCTGATGCTTAAACTAAAAAGTTTTATTTTAGGTACAATAGCAGAAGTTTGTAGAATTGGGAATATTTAAAATTGGTATCCTTAGAGATTTAGTATGTAGAGAGGTTAGTGTAGATAGAGCTTCTTGGCCCCATCCATCCATCCATCCATCCATCCATCCATCCATCCATCCATCCATCCATCCATCCATCCTTCCCTGAGAACACATGCTGTTTGAAAGAGGAATTTGAAATCTGGTTGACCATAAATACTAATTATATTCTTGGTGTGGGTTCTTGCTTTCAGACTCGAGATAACTGTTGCCTTGTGCTCAGTGGCCCAGCTCACAGCAGTTATTGTAGAGGGTAATGAATGATGTTTATTTATGCTGTGTGCCTGACCACATCTGGGGGTGAGAACATGCTGGCAGCTAATTGGCCTGGCAAATGATCAGGCTGCTACAAAGCAGGAGCTTGTGCTAGGCAGGAAGATAAAATCTCAAGGAGCTGTCATCCCTTACTCTTATTGATGGTTCCTGGTGGAAATGACAGACATTAGGTGTGGATGTGATGCTGAGATCTACTTTTATTGTATGGATTTCTTTCAGAGAATGCCTCGGATGAATCTGCTGTTTTTAACACCTTGTGAATTAATCTCATCCTCAGGGACTCGTGTTAATTGCTAGTTTGTTCATCTGTGTTTGCTCTCTTTTTTGTCCTGAGACATTTGAATGCTTCACTTTAGAGCTGATAACGTTAGTGAATGTTGAGGACAGACAATCCAGTCAATGTTGTGTGACTTGGCACCAGGCAAGTTCCTGAAAGTAGTACTGATGCTGCTTTAAAGATCTCAGAACTTTGGGTTTCTTTGAGCTTGAAGGAACTAGAATAATCAATAATGAGAGAATTGCAATAATTCTTTAATGAGGGGACAGCAAAGGACACGGTTTGAATTCTTATGTGTTATTAACGTGTACTTAGCTACCTTCCTCAGAGCCTGAGCCCTGCAGGTAATCCCTGTCTCCAGCTGAATGCTTTGTGCTTGTGCTGGAACCAGGCAGTTGTCTTCACTCCAAGCTTAATAGCACTTGTGGGAAGAGTTGAAAAGGCTTGTATTCTTTACAAACCCAGGATACATTTAAGTAGGTCAAAGCAAAAGGAACAGGAGGAGAAATGGCACAGTTTGGATTGGTAACAAACGGATTACTCCGAAAGCTTGTGAGGCTGTGACTGACAGCCTGCCAAGGCATCCTTCCCATGGCTGCTGAGAGTTGATGTTAGCAAGAAGGAGGAATAAAATGCTAAATCATTCTGCTGGCAGGGAGGTTTGAAAACAGAAAACTTGAATATTATTTGCATGGCTGTTAGTGGGTAAAATGACCAGATGAACAGGTCCAAGTTATGCAGCAGATTGTGGTATTAAGCAGCTTTGTGATGGAGAATGACTTTTGAGTGCTTTTGGGCCCTTCTGGTTTTGGAAACCAGTTTGTGCCACCTGACACTGCAAAGTACACCTGCTTAGCATTGAGGTTATGCTATTGATTTCAAAGCTAGGTATAAGTATGTTCCTGGCTCCTCCTCTTGTGTCACTGTACCTAACATCTGTGAGTAGAGAAGACATTCTATTTTAAAAAAAGCAATCCCATCACGTGTTTTTCATCTTTCTGTGTATCTGCATGAGTTCTCTGAAATGTATATATTTTAAAATTTTTCTTTAAACAATTTTATTACTAATATTTATTAATTTTTGGAAGAGCATGTGAATGTTGTTCATTTTACTTTTTCAAGATGTGTAAACATAGGCAAAACAAAGGACAGTAGTACTAATACTTTTACTGGATAAGAAAATGTAAATTAAATAAATGTGAAGATAAATGAAATAAGCCTTTAGGTTTATTTTTGCATACTCATAGTGCTTTGTGATACTGCTTGGAAGACCAGATGCCTTGCAAGCTTTTTGTAAACAATGTGGAGAAAAAGGGATGCCTTGTTCTGTTATTCCAGAAACAGTGAAAAAAAAAAAAAATCATGCTTATGCAGTCAGGAATGTGATGGTGTAAAGAGAGAAGGGAAAATATGGTAGCTTAAAAGCTTGATACCAGATTACAGTTGTTTTTAGCACTTGATGGTTAAATGTCTTTTACTGCTCTGCCTCTGGACTCCCATAACTGGTAATTTAGCTGCTAATTCAATTGTGTGATGATTAATTGCCATGAACAATTCCTTGAAGAGCATTACAAATTTCATTTTCATTTATCTGCTAACTGTAGCAGTTTTTACTTCCTCTATTATTTGTTTGTTGGTCACCCAGTGATGTGTGTGATGAATATATACCAAAAAGGTGTATATGTAAATTATAGTCAACAGATATATTTGCTAGAAAACCTTCTAGAGCTCACTTTTACATGCAGAAGACTCTGCTAGTCCTATAATTTGCTGCTGAATTTTCACCATTGTTTTCCCCTTGTAATAAGTAAAAACTGATGAACAGATTAAGATGATTTTTCTCTCTGACAGTGCTGTTCTATTAATAACTGTAAATCTTGTTTTTTCCCCCTCCTCCCTCGCATCCGTAACAGCTAGCCGATGGCGGAACCTCTTCTCTACACCTGTCTCCTTGGCTTTTCCCTATAGTCCTGTTGCAAGACTCACCCCATATACCAATGGCTGTAATAGTCCCAGCTTCTCTAAAACTTCCAGTAAAGCAATACTAACACCTGAACGGACAGGTAATGCTTATCTTTTTATTGATTTACGGTGCTTACAAAAGTGCTTGGTTTAATCTAATCCTGCTAGCATTTAACAGCAGTGATCTCTGGATTTGATTTGTATATGAACTCACATCTCAGAGGGAAATTGTTGGTTTGGTTTTGTTTTTTTTTTTGTTTTACTGCCCTAAAATTTGGCTGTTAACTACTAGTGTTATGCAGCATGTTACAGGAAAATGATGCTAGTAAATACCACTAATGATTTACCCAGTAGTACAGTTGTGACTGTGTCGGCTTCAACACTCCCCAGCTTTGTTGCTCATTTCTGCCCCATGGTGCCCATTCTTTGTGTCCATAGAAACATAGGTACAGCTGTGTAATGAAATTGCAGCAAGAATTTGTAATCAGAAGAGCTGGCAGAATCGTTCTTGTTTTCAACCTGGTATTGGTGCTAATGTTCAAGATTTATTTCATGTTTTCCACTGATTTTTTTCAGGGAACACACAAGTTCTAGGAAAATTGAAGACCTTCTGTGGTCTGTAAATTGCAAAGATGTGCATTTTCCTTCTTCACTACAGATATGAGGAGTCAGTTTGTATGTGTGACTTCTCTTAAACTGCAGTGGCAGTGGAGAAAATAGTCTTCTGAGGGAGAGGCATTGACATTTTATTGCTAGCAGGATCAGGCATAGGCTGAGAATGGGCTGATGATCACTGTCACATCGATCTGTGTGCAGTGTTCCTTACAATGCATGAAATCACTGCGGAAAGCCCCGTTTTAAGGGATAAAGGGCACTGTGGGTGAGAAACAGCTCCAGACAGAGCGCCTGCTGTAGCTGTGAGTGAAATGTCTTCCCTATTCGATGGGATGAAGCCTAGTTCCTAAATGAACTCATGCTGTTTGAGATACCCTCAGGTACCTTGTCTGGCTTCCCTCTGCTGCTCCAAAAGAGCACAGCTGTTACTACCTCTGCAGAGCTTCAGGGACTGCTGTAACTTGCACATTTAAGAAAGCAAGCACATTTACTCCATACAGTCCTTCCAAAGCAATCAATCCCCTGCCTGTCCTTTTCTTTTGGAGATATTATTAGAAAACAGCTGAATTTAGGATGAATTTTAGGTGGCTGCTTTCAGCAGTTCTAGAAGATGCAAACACACACCTGTGACATAAGCACAGCTGGTGAGCTATAGTCACAGTGGTTCTTGCCCTGTAGGCTGTGAGTCTGTGGTGGTCCAGAGGATATTAGAAAACGATTTACTGTTTTAGTTGATGGGATTTTTCTTTAAAGTTGGACAACAACTAGCTTATGCAACTAATTGGCAATTTAGTTTATATTTTAGTAACACATACAGGGGAAAAGTAGAATCCAAAGCCTTTTGAAAAGGTAGCTCTGTGGATGAAGCAATGCTTTTTCTGTTGCATAATGTTCAACCTTAATTGTTTCTGTGATTGATTTATATGATCATTATAGATAGTTCAAAAAACCAATAATAAATTTAGCTAAATTGCTCTGATGCAGCATTTGAGTACTGAGCAGAAGTCAGTGACATACCCACTAGTTTTTCAAAAACATGATTAGGGAAGACCACAGTCCCGTAAGAGAGATGCAAATGCAGATGCTGATTAGACTACACTAATCTGAGCTGTACCAGAGCAGTATTGGGTAAATTACTCATTGTCTGGGCTATGCAATGCTATTTTGGGAACAAGCTGAGGAATTCGTGATCCATTCCTACACTTACTACTCATGAATATCAAAGCTCTTTGCTTATTGTTAGTGAATTGAACTACACTTCCAAAAATTTTTATGTGCTATTCAGAAAATGTTTTAAGCTACTGTAATGGAAAGAGCAGATGATTCTGGATGAAGGTGGCCATATTTTAGCCTAAAAGTGTGTGTTTTCTTACATAGGGTACATTTCTAGGAGTTCCCCTTTGAGTCCACAGTCATCAATAGACAGTGAACTGAGCACTTCGGAGCTGGAAGATGATTCCATCTCCATGGGCTACAAGCTGCAGGACCTCACTGATGTTCAGATCATGGCTCGTCTACAGGAGGAGAGTAGGTGGCATGTTTTTGGTTTTCCTACCAGTCTGAGGAAGATTTCCCATAAGTTTCCCAAGTTAAAACTTCCCCAGTCTGGTTTCAGTCAAGTAGATGCTTTTTAAACGGTGTTGCCTCTTGAGTGGCAGGTGGAAATACTCTTCACCTGCCTGGAGAAGATGTGCACGTTGTTGGGTTCAGGTTAAGCTGAACTGGTACTGGATCTTTGAAAAGTTGATGTTTATATTTTTCTGAATATTAATTGAAATAATTTTATTTCTGGAAAGGGAAGGTGCTAAAGCATTTTTCTCATGCATACATTTCATGAGAAAGATAAAAATAAGCAGCTCTCTTGGCTTTCTTAGCCTCAATTTCTTCAATTTTCTTAAATTTTCAGATGAGGATTGAAATGAAATCCCCTTTAAATACTGAATTGGGGCCTTTAAATTTAATATCTTGGTTTAAAACTAGTAATTATGCACAAATCTGAGCCTAGAGTCTTCTTTGACATAGATTATAGTTTGGCTTAATAGTGAGTTTTGTAAAATGTCTTTGTTAATAAATAGAGGGCATTTGACTTAGAGGTCACTGAGACAGTAAGTGGAGTATTTCTCCCACATCCTGTTAGTGCCAAATGAGATATCAAGGAGGAAGTAATGAGATAAAAAGCAAGAGAAATTCACAGACAAGGCCTGAAATAAAATGTCAAGTAATAAATGATTATGTAAAACAAAAATAATAAAATGGGAATAAAAAATTAGAGCTATGATCTGGCTGAAGCTGCCAGACTGAGCAGGCAGAGTGATTATCACATGTCAGCAGGAGAACTTGCTGAGTATCTGGTGGCATACGTCATGTTCAGCAGAGAAAATAACAAGTGTTCTAATTTTAAAAAGAAAAACAGTCATGTCTGTCAAGGATGCAAAGGATTTCATTACTTAAATAACTGCTGTGCTCATCTTCTTCAGAATGAGGTTTAGAAAATACTTCAGGTATTTAGCTCTTTAAGGAATCAGGGCGTTGGCAGACTGGAAAGAAAAATGGTGTTTTTTCTTCAATTGTATGTCAGGTGCAATTGATTGTATTCCTCCTTGTAGTAGCAGCTGGTGGAGAATGTTTGAGCACGTGACAGTTGTTGACCACTTAATCCCTGGAAAGTGGCAGTTCTGTACATGCTTGCAGGCACGCTCTCTTCACTGCCACAAATAGAAGCTCCCCCTCAAGGAGGGGGAGAGGAAGCATATTAAGAAGTTTCCGTTATGAAGCAAAGACTCCGTCAAGAATTAGGGCTTTTTTTAAGTCTGGGAAGGTTGTTATCTGCAGCTACTGTCAGAGTTACTTGGCTCCTGGAAGTGCAGTGTATTTTCTTTGGTTGCTGTGTATCTGGAGAAATGAGGGATGTGCAAGGGATGCGAATGTTAACCTCTCACTCGACCTGGAGCAAACAGGCTCTTACAGAGTAGTGGTTATAGTGAGATGGTTTTCAAAACCTGGCATTCTGAGGAGAGGGTGGTATGATTGTCTACCTGTGTAAAAGACATTTGTGTTACCACTAAGCCTTGTCCACAAGACTGGATGCTGTCAGGAACTAATTGATGTTCAGGGAGGTTGGAGAGCCAGAAGATTTAAATGGGTTTTAAATTTAAGAAATGTCATTGTAAACATTTTTGTTGCATGAATACAGAAGTTGTATAGCAACAGCTTGGAAAACTATGAGTGTAATTCCTCTAATTAAGACTATTGAGAAGTTAAAAACTTATAACTCATGTAGTCTTTATTGGCAGAGAAATAGGTGCCTCCTGAGAATGGTTCCTCTTAAGAGAAGCATCTAAGACATATTTTGGAGACTCCTGTATTCTTTTTTATTTTTTATTAATAAAGATTTTGAAAGAAAAAATTCAGGTTTAGATGCCTGAAAGGTAGATCAGTTGAATCCTACATCAGATCTTCAGCCTAATTACATTTTAAATTCAATTCTTGCTGTAAAATTCTGTTTACTTACCCGCATAGTTTTCAAGATTGAAGTGCATATTAAGAGTTAATAACTTAGCAGAAGCTGAATCATCCTCCTCTTGGAATTTACAGGCCTTAGGCAAGATTATGCTTCAACTTCAGCATCTGTGTCAAGGCACACTTCCAGTGTTTCTCTACATGCGGGAAAAAAAGGGACATGCAGTGACCAGGAATATGATCGCTATAGTCTTGAGGATGAGGAGGAGTTTGACCACCTGCCGCCTCCACAGCCACGTCTGACTCGCTGCTCCCCCTTCCAAAGAGGGATTCCTCACTCACAGACTTTCTCCAGTATCCGGGACTGCAGGAGGAGCCCTACTTCCCCACAATTCCCTACAAATACTTACCAGCAGCCCTTCTATTCTCCTCAAGCCCAAACTCCAGAGCAGCAACCAAATAGGATTAATGGAGGTGGGTTGCATGCTTTTCTAAGAAGTGGTCTTTTCTCTGCCATGTGCCAGTGCCATTAATATGAATTGTACGTAAATTATGACAAGTAATTTAAACCTGGGTAACTGATTAAGGGGATACTATTGTTAAGCAGTTTTCTACAAAATGTAATCTGTGACCTGGTCATGAAAGCTTTTGCTTTAGTCTTCTTTCAAGTGCTGCAAAGATGACCACAAGTAAAGAAGAAAACAAAAAGTAAAGAAGAGTGTGTTTTAGCAGGCTACTAGTTGATTAGAAGAACTTCTGGGACTTTCAAGCTTGATGTACACACGTCCATTGTGGATGCAGTAAAATACAGATCCGAGTTTTCAGATTTTAATTTTCTTTCTTATTCCTGAGTTTGCTGTTAATGCAGCAAATGCATTAATGCAAATATGATGAGTGCTTATGGCACGTTGCTTCTAGTCCAGGTCTCATAGGGCTGATTGTTAAAGTAGTTGGAGATAATGTCACCCCCAAACTATCCTGAGATATTGCTGCTTTTTTGGACTGCATTTGAGATACATTCCAGAGTCTGGAAGATTTTTCTCTCAGTGCTTACTCACGATTTAAATTTCCTTCCATTGTTGCTGTTAGCTTATTTTCTTATTATAATCACAGTTTTCTTCTTTCTGCTGCATTTTACTTTATTATGCCTTCAGTGTTTCCCCCAAGTTAATTCTAAACAGCCCATTTCCAGCCAGGGTCTTCTTTGTAATATTACATAGAAGGTTACAGGTTACAGCCCACCCTTGGGCAAGAAAATAAATGTACTGTTCAAAACAACGTATAGTTGCTATTGATGGTGCTACAGGTATGCATGTTGCTTTTCTGACAAACAAGACATGACAGGTTGGTGCCCAAACCACTTCTACTCAGAGTGAGGCATGGAAATATAATTGACAAGTGGCAATGTAGAAGGAGAGGTGATGTTAACAGAAAGTAGAGCGTGGGTGTCTGTTGGTACAGCATTTGTGCCATATTAATTTTAATGTTACTTCTCTTGTCAAAGAGGTACAACAGTGGGACAGCAGTGCTGGGCTTGCAGAAATGTTGGGAGTTAGAAAAGAAGGCTGTGGGGCATTTTTGTTCAGGAATAAGAGATTGATGTGTTGCTGCCATGTTTTTATGTGGCTCCCAAGTGTGTTTTGAATGAGTTTTTCATATTCCGTGTCAGTGAAACTTAAGCATTGGATTTCTTGCACAGAAAGGCATGGAAACCTTTAAGGTACTAAAAACATTAGACTCCTAGTTTATTAACTATGAAGTGTATAAATGTAAAAGACCACCAGTTTTATCACCTGGTTGACTTCAGTTACCTGTTTGCAAGAATGACAAACAGTGCAGTAATAGTCAGCACCACTGTCTTTAGAAGGGAATTATCTCCTCAGCTTCTACCCCTTCAGCCTTTAACACATAGAACTCTGATCCATGTAAGTGGCAACTGCTGATGGTGAGAAACATTGTACTTTGACTGTGTTCTTTTGGCAGACAAGGAGATAAGGAGTCAGGTTTTCACTGTACTCAGTAGTATGTCTCTGTAGTACTGCATCTTCTCGTCAGCGCTTGCCATCTTGGCCACAATTTATCTCTCAAGAATTCCTACACATTGAAATGGGGGCAGACTGCAAAACAAGAATTTGGCTGAAGCTAGGTTCTTGGAGCCTCTAAGGAAACACTAGTATGTTTTTCAGCCTTCACTAGAACATGTACTACTTCTCAGGCATCTAAGACCTTTTACTCACTAAAAGCACTTAAAACTTACTCCATTTACTTACTTACTTACTTATTCTCTCCATCTATTCACTTACTCATTCAATCCAAATACTTTAATGCAATCCCTACGTTCTCATCTCTCTCTGAAGGATTCTGAGAGACCCCTGGCTTACTGCCTCCAACAAAGATAAAATTACATACTTCTGGACCACATTGCACCGTGTAACCCCCACCCTGAGGTCCAGATTCTTTATCTCTCCTTATCCCATTCATGTCTGATTGAATGGTGCCAGTCACATTTACTGCCAGTCCCCAATAGCTTGCTGTACTGGAAGATTCCTGGTAAACACACTAGCATGAAGTGGTAGGTGTGTGCCAATTTTAATATGTTTAGATGTGAAATATGTTGCAATTGGGGCCACTTGTAGCATGAGCTAAAGGTGTACTTATTGTTACCTTTTAAAACAGCATTTTCATAGCTACTGTCTCTAGAGTATGTATGTATGTATCTATGTATGTGTTATATTTGCTTTCTAATAGGTTTTATTGCCAGTTCTGCCAAAAATGTAGTAATAGATAAGCTTTGTGTGAAATCCCTTTGGTTTTGTTTTCCTTGTTTAATTACACCCTCTTCCTAAATCAGCTGAATTTTCTGAAATGATGAGTTACATCAGAAAACTTCCATTTACAAACTTTGTAAGGTATTGGGATTTTCAGGGATTTTGTAATTGGTTGGTGGGTCACAAATAGATAATTTAAAGAAAATCTGAGAGAGACAGGATGTGAACAGCTTTTAAGTATCTGTTGTAATTAGCTGAAATGAGTTTGTCTCTGTGTGTGTTTTATACTTTAATAAATATACTTTTAATATGTTTGCAGTGGAAAGATCTATGCTTGTCTCTCTCCCCATAGTCTAATTTGAGGAAGTTACTGATTAGCAATTTCAAACACTGCTAATCATTAATATCAAGAATACTTTATATGTAACCATTTTCATAGAAGAAATACTGCTGAAAGTTGTAAAACCAAGCTGGTTTCTGCTTTATGTTGTCCATAAATTTACGTTCTTTTTGTTAGCTTGATGCAAAAAGTAAGTGCTTTTACTTCAACTTGTTAAAAATATTTTTTGTTTCTGTTAAGTGATTTTATTATTTTTTAATGGCTGCTAGTATTTTTGCCCTTTATACTTCTGATTTTCTGAAACCAGAAGTAATGGTTAACTATAGTGCTGTGAAATCATCCAGAATAATAAAAATCCAAGAGAGACAAGATGATACTGAAAATGGGATTAATTTTTCTTGTGTTCAGGCCCACTTCCCATCTCTTGAGGTCAGCTTACCACAGCCTTTTATCCTGACACCACTTACTTCATGTGCATTTTAAAGTGTCCATTTTTAAAATATATGACAATTGGAAACTCTGTATTTTGGACAAATTATTCCAGGTAAAGAAGGAGTTTATATAATACAGTAAGAAGGGGTGGATGAAAAACACACAGTTCATGGAGTAGTAATGCATTTAATCTGGTTAATCTTAATGTATATTTTCTATTACCTTTTCACGTTGCTTTCTAAGTTTTTAGTTTGGCATCCACCTTCATAAACAGGCCACAGATACCATTCACTTGAAAAACTTTGCTTTTATTTTCCAGAAATTACTAGTTATGAATAGCTCTCTTGCCTACACTTCAAAAACATGGACATCATTGGCAGTTACCTTATTTTGAAAGTTGCAGTTGTGATTTCTGTTTGTTGTTTGGATTTTTTAACTCCAGGCAGACATAGAAGAGCAGCTGTGCATTGTGTTTGGATATGGGTTCACTTATGAAGTGTTTTCTGCTCATAGCCTCTCTTGCGCAGTCAGAAAGGAAAAATTCTCTCCAGGAAATTGTTGCAAACTTTTTTACAGAAAAGAAGTAAAATAATCTTACTTTGCTACCTTTGGATTATATTGAGGACAGTGATCAGTGGGAGAACTCATGGAAGGCTAATGGAAAAACCTTTAATTGGTCCTATCTGTGGCAGGAGATACATGCATGAGAAGCTAGGATGAGATGAAATAATAATATGGAATAAAATGTAGGTATTGACATGACTGAGAATGACATCACTCACTTAACTGAAGTTAACTGAACTTGCTTTAATCTATATTTGTGTTTTTACACACTGATGTCTCTGTATCAGCTTGTGATTCCACAGACTATTAAAAAGACCCTGGTGTATTTGAGATGTTACAGATGTTAAAACTGTGACAAATACAATGCAGATACTCATCTCAAGTCTTCCGAGATGAGGAACAGAAATTAATCCCATAAAGTGAAGTTGTAATAGAGTCTACAAGTTCGTTAAGGATTTCAGAACACGCTGAATGTCTACATAATATAGAACATAATCTTTAAAATAGAGAATCATGGTTTTTTTCTTGTGGTTTTACTTTGACCTGTTTGTGCATACAATACAGATAAGGCAGAACTGAATTTGCAGAATTTGTGTGAGAAACTGTTAACCTAGCTCAAACAGTGGTAACAGATTTCTCTGAGACACTAATAATTCTGATTCACTGTATCACACTTCTGTGCTTTTGGTGAGGTTTGGGAGTCCTTTTGTTCAAATAAAGCATTGACAACACTTGCAGAAAATAACTGTAAAAGAATAAATGTATTTTATGACACTTCACTGTGGAGTCAACTTAAGCCCTCCTTGCAAGGAGAACCTCACTGGATGAAGCATTTTGGCCAATAGAGGATGATACTTACCAAGGACTGCTGCAGAAGTCTCCATCCAACACCCCATCAAGAGTGCACCTCTTCTGAGGCAGCTTTGTTCCGAGGACAAGGTCTGTTTGTGTGCTACATGGAATTAATCTTCGGCCAGTGATAGTATGAGGTCAGGAAAATAAAGGACCAGTGGAATGGGGATGGCCACCAGCGGTGTGGGGATCAGAAGACAGAAAGCACGTGATGTCTGTTCTGGTGTCCTGCCAGAAAGAAGCTGGGCCACTGATCCTGAGCTGACTTCAGAGAAGAAATAGCATCAGGGGAAGATCTTCCTTGCAGAAAATCAGAACTGAAGTGGCTGGGTGAGAAGTGAACTGTTATCTCCACTTCAATGTTGTGGAATGTTTGACAAAGAAGATAAACCTTTTCCTGTCCTTTGACCTTTTTCTAGCAGTAGTAAATATGATCTGTGCTATGGGGTGGTCTTTTCGTGAACATTTTCAATTGAGGGCATAGGATCTTGTATTTCACAACTCCCAGCTTTTCTCGTACTGTAAAGACAATGGGAAAATTCAGCATGTATGCCATATATGGGGAAAAGTGCAAATATGCAGTAGGCAATTCTACTGCAGATATGTGAAAGGGCAATGTATGCTGCCTAAAGAAAGCTCATGAAATGACAAGCATGTGTGTATATGCGTGAATTATTCTTAGAAGGTGGTAAGATCCAGGAACCAATTATGATGTCCCTTTGCATGACCTATCCTTGAATTTTCTTCACACATACAAATACCTCAACAATACAATGTCTGTAGGTCATGATATTTATCTCAAAGAAGGCTGGGAAAAGCAGAGACACATCTGTGATGCTTTATATGGCTGCATTCTACTTAAACACCATATTTTTTTCAGCCTTAATTATAGTTGAGACTCAGTAGTAGGTCACAGTAATAACTATGAATGCTGTTGGAGATCATCAGCTCCAGTTGTTGTCTGATGACCACCTTGCAACTAGACCATGGCACTAAGTGCCACATGAGTAATTTCTTGAACAGCTGTAGGTCCTTCGAAGTCCCTTCCTGGTGTTACCATCCACTTTTTCCTAAAAAAACAAACTGCAAGCAACTGATGATATTTTTAGGTTTGCCACTGAACCAGATTAGTACAGAAGAGGTAGCAGAAATTCCAGTAGCAAATTCTGGTGTTCATCACAAACAGGACTATTTGAGCAAATTAATTTTCAACTGAGAATACATTTCTACTCCTTCTCCTCTCTGTTAATTTTCTCATCAGTCTTAGAATCGCAAACAGGTCTGGAAAGAAAAGCAGCTTGGAAAAATATTTTTGTTTCCTTCTCATATATTTCCAGCAAGTTCATATCTAGTCATGTCTCAGTGGCCTGAAATAGTATTAAAATCATGTAATTCCCACCTTCTTCTTCCATATATTAAGCTCACAAGAGTCACCGTTTAATTTACGAACAAAACGTCTGTAAGGCTATTTCCACTGTTCTTAGGAGGGAAGCAGATGACAGAACAAACTTCAAGAAGGAGATGAAAGAAGATGCATCATCCAAGGAGATAAAAGCTGCAAAATGCCATCAAGGCGAACATTTCTAGGTTTTCCCCAAACATAAAACTGACCCACTATTTTCATTGCTTTTCAGGGCCATTTATGTCAGCACAAGGACCCAGCAAAGAAGTAACACAGCTGCTTGATGGATGAGAATTTGCAGGTCTAGCAGGAATCTGCTGCCTGAGGACTGAATGAATCAGCAGCAGAGCAAACTGCTGGAACAAGAAGGGACTAATGAACAGGAGGCAAAAGATATGGCCACCCAAGACATGAAGGAAATCCAGGCTACTTCTGTACCTGTTTTTCTGCTGTTGTAGCTGCATCCACTGGACAGTTCAAGGCACAGATAATGCCTGGGGTGACTGATGCAGTCTCTGAGTGGCAGAGCATGTAGAGTCCAAAGAATTACGACATGATACTTAGAAAGCTATTTTATGTAGTGCTGTCTTCCCTACCACCATCCTGCTGCTCAAACCTCTTTTTGCCAAGTTCTGTAGTGTTGAATTAGGATTTCAGCTCCTAGGACTTTGAAAGGGTAGGCTAGCACTCCAGAATTTACTGTAGCTACAGATAATCTCATATTCATGATTTTTTGCCACTCTTGCCCAAGGATTGTATCATAGGGTGACAGTTCCCTCTTCAGTTTGTAAGATTCTTGAATATTTTAGAAATAAATGCATACAGTAGCTGCAGGGGTGCCATTGTTTGCATCCCCAGGACAGTTTTGGAAGCCTGAGAACTGTTTTATCTTTGTTACATCGCTGATACTGATAGTACCTGGCTATACCACAGTGGTAATCCCCTTGCTAATGTTCATTGCTGTACTATTGATAGTTTCAGTCTGCCACTGCCAGTAATGAGTCAGTTCTGACTCTCTTGATGAAAGATTGTCCGTACGGTAGTTCTTTCTTAGGATTTGACTGTAGTCTTGTTTCCAAGGATCCAAACCTTGCATTTCCTTTTCCTACTGGAGATTCAGCCTTTCTGTAACACAGGTTGCTGGAGTTATGTAGGCATCACATATATTGAAGTTACTGCCCGTGACTCCTAATAACTTGTATAGATAGAACTGTACTGTCACGTCTTATTACTTTTCACTTGTTAGCAGCTTTAAGGATTAGAGGAGCTAATGATGGTGCTAAATAGGTTGTATATTTATGTGTACTGATCAACAGAGATTTCTAAATAAATCTGCTGTTTCTGTGAACTGAACTTTCCCTGTATGAGCTAGGAGGTTGACCCATGCCAACAGTTCCAAGCAGCGTGCTGCTTGCTTCTAATGCACAAAACCAAAGCATCAGTCTGGAAATCTCTGTGTGGGAGAGAGTAGTCCTAGCTGGTGTTACAAGACAAGCACACCTCTGCTTTCTGCTGCAGTGTAGGAACCTGCCAGCCAATGGCACCTATGTCAGGAAGAGGAGCTGGTGACCTCTGTATTGGCCATGCTATGAGGGGGGACATAGCCACCTCGGCAGGGCGCTGCACTTGTGCTTCTGTACCTGGCCAAGAGGCAAACCTTGGTGATGTCATCAGTGACAATTTAATAAATGCCCATTGTTTCCCCACAGCAGTGCTTTACTTATGTCTGTCATGTCACAGGACCAGGTCCTTCAGTCTGTGCCTTTTTCCCAGTCCCTTCTGGTTGTACAAAACTGAGTCATCTCACTTTGGCCTGATGGCAGAAGAGACCGGAAGAGTTTTCCCTTAGATTACCTCATGGTATTGAGGTTGGGAAGCCACCTTGAGACATGAGATGTCAGGAAGGATTCAGTTTCTCTCTTCGGATGAACTGGTGTGAGTGGGATTGAAGACTTCTGACCTCTTAGACACTTGCCTTAGCTGTTGTACTTGCACCCAAAACATTTGAGGCATTTGCAGATTTCTTTTTGTGTAAAGCCCTACAAAAAATTTACTCTGGAAATGCCTACCAAATCAGGTACCACAAGTGAGATAGGAGGGAGAAACACCAGATTTGAAAATTCTTCTATCAACCCAGGGCTCCAGGCAGCTGAACCAGCATCAAGACTTTGCAGTTATTGCATGTGGCTGCCTGCAGAAACTTAGTGTGCTAACAAGGTTAGGTTCTGCATGGAGTTATTTAGCATCTTGCTGGCACCTGAAAGCAAGATTTCAGTCACTTATGATGGATTTCTCACCTGTTTTTAGATGTCCACAGAGTAAATGGCTGTGTCTGACGGCCAGTGCAGACTTGCTTTTGTATTCACTGTAAAGAAACGGGCACATTAGGGCATGGTTCACCTGACCTACTTTACACACCTATGTGAAGCTCATCATTATTTATCGTTTAAATCCTTGCATTTCCGCAAATGTATTGGTGTCTTTAAAATTACATGTGAATAATTGTACTCTTACAGTAGTCATAATGGTTCAATTTGAAGGCTGTCAATAACATACTCATATTCTTCTGGTAGAGCAAAACCTCTCTATGTTGAAATAGTTTGTTATAATTCTGATTTTCTACAGAAATGACGCTGAGGCTGCTTGTGTTTGTTGGAAATTATGACCTGACTATGGATTTTGTCTTCTTTTGCTCCAGACAAACTCCGCAGAAGCATGCCTAACCTCGCTCGGATGCCAAGCACCCCCACCATTAGCAGTACTGCTGGCTTTGCTGGTTCTCCTGTCACTGTGAGGAATAGTCAGAGCTTTGACTCCAATTTGCATGGAGCCAGTAACGGGATTTCAAGGATGCAGTCGTGTAGTAAGTACTTGTGTTCTTTGGCTGAGCACAAGGGATTGATAAAGTGGTAGAATACACGTCCTGGTCACTGATCCTTTGTTCTATGGAAAATGAAAAGCAAACTGTTCTTTTGCACTAGCTTTCAATATACCTCAGGATTTTCAAAGTTCATGTTTTGGAAAGCAAATTCTGCCAAATTGTTATTGAAAGTTTCTTCATTTTTTTTTTCTTTTTCCATTTATCTTGTGCCAGCATTAAAACTGAAATAATAATAATAAATAGTAATATTGTAGAAACACCAAAAATGCAATTAATTCATATAAGCTCACATTTTTTAGTTTTAATACTACAATTGAAAACTGCTTTTCTTGGTAATTTATACAATGCTGGTTGTATAGTACACTCTGTAATACTATTTCAAAATACATGACCTCTCTCCTACTGTAGTTGAGCCACTTTCTTCTGAGGAACTGCAGTAAACAGAGGCTGTATTCTCAAGTATAATATACTTGTTGAGTGTTGAAAATTGCTCTGTAATTGCTTTAGTTTAGGTGACTTCTTGATGGGGAGATGAAGGGAGTATTGATGTAGTAGATGAATCATTAGTGTAGAATGTGAGCAAGATAGATCAAGATTGAAACTCATTTTTTCTGGCACAGTGGTTGAGGTTCTCGAGTGGAAATAGGAGAAGTGGATTTCACTGGACACAGGCAGAAGCAAAGAGGAAAAAATAAATAATTTGAGAAGAAGGGATTTAACTTATGCTCTCCATTTCCTGTGAGATTTCAGAGGGAGAAGTTGGCAAAAACTTTTCCTTTGGGTGTTTCTTTCAAATTAGAGCAGAAGTTACAAATGTCTTCAAAACAATTAAATTGCTTCTTTGCTGGAAAATATTCTTGACTGATGGGTTATTTTGTTGTATTTTTTCTTGCTTGAATACGAGAATGGAAGTAGTTCAGGTTCCCACATGGATTTTCATAGTCGTGCATTGAGAGTTTATTTTTTATTTTAGAAATACATATTTTTTTGTGTCTTCATGGTCTTGTATGTGAGTGTATAAAATCCAATTTTTCTGAATTACATTTTTAAAAAACCCATTTATTTATAGTAAGTGGCTATACTGGGGTACTTTAGGAGCTATGATATGATTAGAATTCCATAACAATATATTGATAGTATAGTTTAATTGAATCACTCCCCTGCAATTTTTCCTGTGTCTTCAAATGGTTGAAAGATGACCTTTTTTTTCAAAGACTTGGAAAAGAATTAATCTAAATGTAGTGTCTTAATTTATATGCTTCAGGCTTTTGACAGTTTGCTTTTGGTACATGGACTCGGAAAGTGATGCCTGCCAAATGTACACCAGAGGGCAGGATTGGGTAGAAAAATCTAAATATAAAACTTCTGGAGCTTATAGCATTGATTTAAAATGATAGTTCACATACCATCAGCTGTGGAATATGCTGTTACATTCAAGACCTTTTATAGCCTTTTTTTTTTGTTTTTCTGCATAAAACCTAAACTTCTGTGATGCTTCATAATGCTTTAATGCAATGTTGCTTGAACAAGATGTGGTTGTTGCCAGCCACGTCACAAAAATCAAAATCACCTAACAGTGACTAATTTATACCTTCTCCTGTTTAAAGCTCTAAGTGCGTAGGTGGATTGGCTAATTTAATCTCTTTGAGGACAGAAAGGAGGATGAATATGGACTGAGTTTTTTTTCAGGATGGGGGTGGAACAGGATATTTTAGTTCAGTGCAATGTTACTGGATACAGTATTGGATTCAAGAGGTTTTTTTCAGCAGTTTGTAATCAGCAAGTAAATTGTATAATGTTGTGTTTATCCTTATTCAGATCTATCTAGAAATTAGCATTACTGCCTGGTCTTTTTTGTTGTATACTGACCTTGTTGCTTCATTTTCTACCATTCTTCACAGTTCCATCACCAGGACAGCTTCAACACCGAGTTCACAGTGTGGGACATTTTCCAGTGTCTGTCAGACAGCCTCTCAAAGCTACTGCCTATGTAAGCCCAACTGTACAAGGGAGCAGTAATAGTAGCAGCATTCCAGTGTCCAGCAACTCGCAGCTGTATTCCAGCACTGGGATCCCAATGCCAAACAAGACTGCTGGTCAAGGCATTGTAGGGCGCAGTGCTCTTCCAAGACCATCACTGGCCGTCAATGGGAGTGGCATTCCCAGAAGCAAAATTGCACAGCCAGTTCGAAGGTGAGAGTTGAACAGGCCTTAATCTCTCTGTGAATGTCTCGGGCTTAAATTGTGGAATTTTTTTACCTCTTGAATATAGAACATATGCTTCTGTCTCCCAGTGCTGAGTCAACTGAATGGGTGAAGGTTGCTTGCAGAAATAGTGATGGAAAATGCATGCTGATGGCCCCTTGTAAACTCTAATAATGGATAATGTGCAATCACATGCAAAAAGGAATGGATTGTCACCTGTCAGTAAGAAATCCAAACAAACACAAACCTCATATAATTAACTGATGTGGCTTACCTTCTCCCAGACTTGTGCCTACTGCTGTTTCATTGTCACAGCATGAGCTAATCTTAGAGTGCTCACACAGAAAGAGCTGTGTCCCTGTTGTTGTAAATGGTAGTAGTCTGTAAAAATGCATGTTGTATCATTACAGCATTGTAAAGAAGGAAGTATCCTGGATAGTACAGTCTTGGGTTGAACCGGCATCTTTTCAATACCAGCTGGGAGATAACAGGCACACAGGGAATCCTGGAATATCACACAGTTGCAATAAGCTGTACTACTAAGCAAATGAAAATTTTTGCACTCAAAAAAATGAGAAAGAAATTCATCCTCATTAATTATTTTTAGGTCAAGCAATAAAATAGGCTTGATGAAAGAGATTGTGTTTTAATCACCTTATCATAGCTGGGAGTTAAATTCTTAGCTGCATGTTCTGTAATTAATAGGAATTAAGTCTTCTCAAGGAAAAACTTCTCTCAACTTGTGTTAGCTTCTCCAGCTTTTCCTTCGTATTGCAGACATCCCTCCTCTTGTGAGGGCCTGCTGTTTGACCACCACATTTTCTGTTGTATGAACTGTCACTGTTTAGCTGTCATCATTTTTATACTTTTCACTACATACTGGCTAGATCCAGAATAAGTTCAGTTGTTCACATTTTCTCTTTGGCTGAGTTACTTGGGGATTACTCTGATGTGACTGACAACAGATTTTGACCAACTGCAGTGAAACTTTGATAAAGAGTGGTCAGGTTTCTTCTTTGAGAAGACTGTACCATGAGATTTCTATTATAACCTTCTTTGCTCTCAGCTGGAAACTCTCTCAGTTAGACTTCTATATAGTTGAGGGTTTTCTTTCCTTTTTTCTTTTTCCTTTCCTCTACTTCATGTTCTTCTGCAGAGCTCTTAAATCTTTCATAGCAACATGTGAGGAAGCCTTTCTGGGTCATGAAGACCAGTCCCTCGCTATTTTGTAACTTTTCATACAACAGACAGTATTAAAGAAAAATGCTCTCTGAGTGGGAGAGTGAGACACTGTACTCTCAACACTGTTTTTATTAGAAGCTGATTCAAATCAGTAAAAAAGCTATTTATAGTCCAGGAAGTCTGAGCTCCCGTCTCCTTCCTTTGAAATGTGCCGTAGCAGCGTCCTGTGTTGCCATAGAGCCAAACCAGTGATCGTTGAAGATGGATGGTCTGTGCTGTGGCAATGAAGAGTTCATAGGCCTTGAAAAGCACAGGTAGACTGGAGCCCAGCCTACAGTTCTTTAACACCCTCGTTCAATTTTGTTGATCCATTTGGAAAAATACAAGTGGTTTCAGTTCATATAGACTTCTCTTGGAAGGAATTCAGTTGTCAGTTTTTTTCACAGTGGTATTTTCTAATGAATGGTTTTTCTGATTGTCAGTTTAAGAGTCTAGCTTCTTTCAAACTTAAATAGTGTTTGTAGTCATAACTTGATTAAAAATAGAACAAGTCTTTTGTTTTAATAAATCAGATGTTCAGGGAAAAGTGCACACTCAGAGCAAATCTGTCTTCTACTTTTGGCCGGACTGTTAAGTAGCCAAGTTACTGGTATTTTAGATACTTAAAATGGGTTCTTAGACACATTGTATTGTGGTTCCATTAAGGAACTTCAGTATTTACTGCATAGAATTTTATTCTATGCACTGGATGTTTTTTAATAATGTGTTATATACTATATACTATATTATATATTATAATGTAGTGCTTTTAGTAATTTGTAATATAGAATTATAATAACTGAGATAAACAACTTGGCTAAATATTAACTGGTTTTCTCCTTACCATCAGAGATTCAAGCAGTGTAAAGAAACTGTGATGGTGTAATCCATCTCTTCTTAGCCTTAGAAGACAGAGCACCTTTTTTTTTTTTCTCCAGTTAAGTGGATCCACAACCCTCAGCCCTTTCCAATGCCAGTCTTGGGGCTTCTTACAGACCCCACCTTCCATTTCTCTGTGTTTTAACTTTATGCAGTGTGAAGGGCAGTGGGGGCAGCTGCCCTTAAGGCAAGGTGAGCAGGGAGCAGAGTGGGACAGCTGGGCTGCCCTGCAGTGCCCAGCCTAGAGCAGCGTTAATGGTGATCAGGGTCAGCCAGTGCTACCAGTTTCCAGGCAAGGCCACAGTGATGAGACAGGTTCCAGCTAAAGCCAGAAAGTCAGTCAGCAGCTCAGAGTCTGGATCATGCCAGATACCAGGCACAAGTGTGGCAGGAATGTCAGCATACCTGTGAAGCCAGGGCTTGCTTATTCTTGTTGCCTTGTCCTGGAGCCAGTTACTGCTATCCAGCTGGTGATGGAAAAATAGAAATGCACTACAGCCCCTCCAAAAACTCAGTTGTGTCAAACAGTGTGATGTAATACTGACAGCTTGTGCTTGTTTGAAATGGTTTTCATTGCTGGCATGGTTTTGTGTCATTACCCTGTAGCAGAGATTCACCTCTGGATACATAGCAGTATTCTTGTATTCCTACGGTTATTTTCAAGTTCGATTATTATTCTTTTTTTTTCCCCCTCTCTTCCTCTCTGATTTGGGGTTTTTTTTTTTTGAAGATTAGTAAACATACTTTTTTCTTTTTTCTCTGGAAACCAAAGCAGCAGTTGCAGAAAACAGCAGAGGCAGATTATGTTCTTAGTCTCAAGTAACTGGATTTATATCGAAGATAAATGATGCTACACTGAAGTGGAGCTACACAAAAGCAGCTTGGCTGAATCTAACTTCAGGCAACTACTTTTACCTAAGTGCAGTGTTTTGCTACTAAAAAAGCATGTGCAGCAGAGAGTTGAAGCTGCTCTGATGACTGACTTACCGACTGTCTGCCTTTTTACAGCAAAAAGCATTTGGAAGGGAGAGGAGGCATCAGTAACTTATAGCAAAAGCAGAGTACTGTGAAAGCAAGGCTTGAGGTCTGCTTTTGTATGAAATAGTTTCACAAAATTGAAACACATTTTTTTCAGCAAATTGGGATGTGACAAAATTACGGTTGTGACAAATTAGATACAAAGTGTGCTGTGTTACCAGTGAGTTGGCCTTTGGATCGAAGTCAGATGGTTGTTTTTCCTTTTTTTAGTTTTACTTGAAATAGTTGCCTCAGTAGTACCTGGAGGGTTTGAAAGATGGTCAGGAAGTGTTTTAGAAGTCCTTGTTGATGAGTGAGAGATGCAGCCCAGGTGTGAGGGTGGGACCCAGGGGATGGTGAGTTCCCTTCAGGAGCTGCAGTGCTGGAACTGGTGGTTCTGGAAACACATCATCACATATCTTGTGACAGATAAAAGAGGCTCTGGAACAGTGTTCTTCAGCCAATAAAATTCTTCGCTGCTTGCACAGTATTTTTATAAAACTGCTGAGTTTTCATGAGCTTGCTGAGCACAGTAGCTTTTTGAAAAGTGTTTCCCATTGGATCTCTGCTGCCCTTAGTGACAGAAATATGTTTTTACCATCTTCAGCCCTGAAAAATCAAAGCTTGGCATTTAGAGGCATCTCAGTCATGGTTAGTATTATTCACTCAATTCCTTCTTAGAAATCTTTCATGCTCTTCTCATTGGAAGTCGTCTTAATTTCACCATAGATCTTTATATGTGCATTAATATGTAGCCAGAAATACACCAGAGGGATACCTCTAAGCAAGCCCCAAAGCCATTTTCACTGCAGAAGTAAATGATGTCTTTTACCTTGATGTTTCACAGGAAATACAACCTCATTTTCCTTTTTTCCCTTCTGTCATTTGGTAAATACAGTTTTCTTCAGCCTCCAAAGGCACTGTCATCACTGAGCACGATACGGGACGGGAACTGGAGAGACGGCTGCTATTGATGAAGGATGCCCCTCAGCAGTGGAAAACACGTAATGCGGATTTCATTACCCAGCTGGCTGGGTAACAATTACTTGGAAAAGGAGGGTCATACAGTATTATTTTCCCCAGGATCTTAATCTGTAACCATCTACAATGCCATGTCATTTTTAAAAAATGAACATCTTATCAAATACTAGATATTGCACTTAATCAGTTACCTGAACAGCTGCATTGTTACCAGACTAACAATGGCAGTGCTGGCATTTGGAACTGAAGAAAGTATTACATGTGTGCAAAATACAAGAATATTTCCTTGGAATGGACTAGGAGGTTTTGCTTTTGGGCAGCTTTGCCATACTGAAGTTCTGAGATAATTTATTCAGTATAAAGGCATCACACATTTTATTTTGAATTTTGGAGTACTTATGTATGTGCTTAAATTTTTTTCTAGTGTTTTCAGTACATTTTATTTTGTATACTTATGTTCATGTAAACTTGCCTGAACTTTGAACTACAGAGAGATAATTTAACTTTTTCTGTGCCATAAATGATATTTTTGGGGTAATGTACTTTTTTAGCGCTAGGAACATATCTTAAAAATCTTAACATTGGCAATACAAAGCAGTATATTTATGTTGCAGAAGCACAAAAAAAAAAGGTAGCATTCACTGGAAATTGCCATCCAGCTGGGTCAGCATGGTTTTGTTGGTCTGTCACCATTTGTTGAATTGTTAATTTATTGTCATAGTGTTTTGTATTTAAAATGGCAGCATAAATCACATTGCACTTACAAAGGTACAGTGATCTCTAAAACTACTGTTGATTTTCAGTACTTTATTACAAAGAATAAAATTGTAATGTTTTATTAACAGTTGCTTATGGAAAATGAGTTTTAATGCGAATAAATCTTTTTGATAGATCTTTTACAAAACCCAATTGCACTAATCAATGCTTTCTTATAATGGCATATGACTTAATATTTGATTACAACTGTGTATACTGCTGTTTTGGAATGTTTCAGGAAATAAAGAATCTATTTCAGCAATAATGCTCTTCTTCAGTGTGCAATGTAAACATTGTGAGAATTTAGCTACTCACATCTGCTTAGCTCCTGAAGTTTTTGCTTAGCTTCTATAAAGATTATGCTGGATTTTTGCAAATAGTAACTGAGTTACCTGAAATACTATTTTTCAAATTGTGTTAGGAAGCCATGGTATGCCTAGAAGACATTTTTTTTTCAAATCAATCTTACTATGATCTTAAGAGACTTTTTCAATTTACTGTTTAGAGCGTGCAAGTGCAAATACGACTTGTAATGGGAAACAGAGATTGTGTACCTTTTACTGGGCTATGAATTTGCTTTCAGTTTTGCTCTGCAGTTGCTTGAGGACCAGCTTTTCTGAAAAGGGCAAGCTAAAATAAAAAGCAGAGGGGAAGTATTTAGTGGTGAGTAAAACTTTCATTATGCTGAGAAGTGATGTATATTAGTGCAGTAGGATCTCTGCACAATATAGCATTGTTTAACAGAAATAAACAGTTAATTTTTCACATGGAAGTTCTTTTAATACAGTTACATTCTTTTTTTTTCTTTTCCAAAAGAACAGAAGAAGATATCAAGAATAATCAAAAAAAGAAATCATCTCTGCACAGGTAAGTAATTAAGCAGGAGTATGCCAAACTCACATTGTTTGTTAGAAGCTTTAATTAATTGGAAGAAATGGCTTTTAGTTAAAGCAGTCATTCATTTGTGGACAGTCTGTGATTGTAGTGGGGTTCAGAGGCAGCTTGGGGGTGCTTTGCCTTTTGCCTGTGAGAAGTTCTGCAGCTCTCCTGGCTTCTGGTTGTAGGGATCCAGCATGATCTTCATAAAAGATGGATGAGGGCCCATGGCAGTGATTAGTTTCTCACTGATGACAGCTGTGGTCTGAACTGTCTCTTCAATTTGTTCCCTAGTGCCAGGATTTTATCACTGTTCCTACATTATCTGGGGCACCACAGCATTACATTATTTTCAATTTTTGAAATAGGTTGCAGCTGTTGGATTTAATACTGAGTTGTACACACGAGGGCAGTATATACTTTGAAAATACTTTCTTTTTGGTAGCTCGTCTGTTTTCCAGGCTATGAATATTACGAGTTCTTTGAGAAGATCCAGTTCTTTTTCCCTTTTTAATTACCCTATTCCCTTATAATACATAATGTCAGGATTTGGTAACCTTACATCTTTTCTGTTGTGTTTTTGTCAAGTATCTGTCACATTGGATGCCATCAAGCTCTAGGAGGAAGCCCACGGTGTGAGCAGCTGGATCTAAGAACAGAATCAACCCTGGGCTGTGGTACTGCTGCTGTTTGCCTGTAGCTGGTGGAGCTGGCTGTCTCCCCTCAAATTTGCACCAGTGAACCAGGGTACTACTGCATGATGTCACAGACTTCATCACAAGTCTCAGTGGGAGCAAACTGGGTGGAATATGCAGCACAAAGTCACTTCTGTTAGGCTCAGTTTTGCAAGAGGCGGAATCTCCTCCAGAGATAGAAAACAGTTATCTTTGAAAATAAAAGATTCAAACTTTTCGCAAGGAAAAATTAATTTCTAAGTGTAAGAGAGTTTTTAAGAACCCTCTTCTTTCTCTTTGGTTCTTTTGGTCCCTGAATGCAAATTTTCCTGCTTCCTTGCTGCATCCCAAAAGTGACATATCTCCTTCAGTCCAAATTAATCTTGGGCTCATCTCTTGAGCTACTGGGTGATTCGTGACCTTTTTCTCAAAAGTCTTTTCTCCTCTCTCACTTGGGATAAAACCTCTATGTTTCCAGTCTTTGAACCCCATAATCTGGGGCACTGTCTTTGATTTTTCCACAAGTTAATATTCTAGTTAAATCTAAGTCCTGCACTGAAGATACACGTTTCTTTTTTTCACCCCTACATTTATCTATTTCCTCCTCACCTGAAGTAAACTTCGGCCTTATAGTGGCTTCAGTATGTGAAATCTGTCCAAAGTAGAACTGCTAAGATGATTTTTCTTTGTTCTTTGACAGTGTCACTGCTTTGACCACTTCCATGTGTATTGCTGATTTTCCTCTTTCTATTGAAAAGAATTGTTGTGATCCAGTTATACTCTTCTACAAAGCCATGGACTCTATCCCATCCACACTATTAGTTTCTCACTGAGTGTTGAATTTATCAAAGTCCATGATACCAGCCTGCATTGTGTGTGCTGTAGGCAAAGCACCTGCTAGCTAGCTCCTGTGTTGTACCTCCCTGTAGGGGATTGCAAAGTATCTCCATTTTTTAATTCACTGTCAAATCCTTCCTAAAAGATTTTTTTCTTTGCCACTGTACCAAGTCAAAACAGGACAACAGGTAAATTACCAGTGTTGTCATCTTCTGCTTTTAAGCCCATCATTTTGAATTTGATTGGTGATTATTGCTATACCTAAACTGCAAATTATTGGAGCCATAAACTGCTATCTTTTTCCTTTGGGTTTTTGAGGCATAAAGCCCAGTAGTATTTCAGACCCACCATTACAATGCCTGTAATGCACATACTAAAAATCAGCATTTTCATACAGAAAACGCTATTTAAATATCCACTGTGAATGATGGGTGAAGTTGCATAATTAAAAAGATTGTGGGTAGTAGCACAATCACTCTTGAAAGCAGATTTGTGGTGCTTTATCTTCAGGCATGATTTACTAACTTGAAATTCTGGTTAAAAAAGAAAAAGTGACTAAGCCCAGGTGACTTTCCCTGCCACTCTTGAGGTGAAAAGGGTATGTTCTACTGAGTCTGATTTAATTTTCTTTCTCCTATTTGACTAGCCCATGTGCTCAGCCATCTTTCCCCCTCATCAGTATTTCTGCCTCTTGCCCTCCCCAAATTCAAACCTTTGTTTTAATCTCTCTCAGTGATTGCACATGCACATTGCACATCTCTCTTGTGGCTTCTTGACCATCCACCTGCAGATTCCCACCCTGCTGTTCTGCTCCTCACTCTCCAGCCTGGGGAGGTCCTCAGTGTATCTTCTGTCTCCATCAGTAGGACTTTCTGCTCTTACCTGCTAAGGTAAGCAGTTGTGCTTAATCTGAATTTATATCTGTGGGTAGGGAGTCATACCTCTTGCACTTGGATGTGACCAGGCTGCCTGGTTCTTGCAAGGGGAGTTCAGGGGATTATATTTGACCTAAAGAGGTCAAAGAGATGATATTTCTACATGTGCAGTTGAACAATACTTTTATATAATCTCATGGAAGGAAGGAAGGGAGTGATTAGATAAATTTATTCTTGAAACTGCATTCCTTTTAAATAAGCCAGTTTATATAAGCCATAATTATTACATGACCAAAGGATTATTAATCCCTTACCCATAAACAAACAAGAATTCTTTGGTACTCAGATGTTGATTTTGGGCATTATTATGGAATGGTTTTGGTTGGAAGGAACCTTAAAGATAATCTAGTTCCAACACCTTCCACTAGGCCAGGTATCTCCAAGCCCTGTCCAACCTGGCCTAAAACAGGGATGGGGCATTCACAGTTTCTCTGGGCAAGTGTTCCCATTCCTCACCACCCTCAGTAAAGAATTTCTTCCTATCATCTAATATAAACCTACCCTCTTTCAGTTTGAAGCCATCCTCCCTTGTCCTATCCCTATATGCTCTGGTAAACAGTCTCCAGCTTTCTTGTAGGCTCTCTTCAGGTACTCGAAGGCCACAATTAAGTTACCCCAAAGCCTTCTCTTCTGCAATGTGAACAACCCTAATTTTCTCAGCCTTTTCTTGTGGAAGAGGTGCCTCTAATCATGCTGATGCCACTCCTCTGGACTCATTCCAGCAGGTCCATATCCTTCCTGTGCTGGGACCCCAGAGCTGATGCAGCCCTGCAGGTGGGGTCTCACAGACAGAGCAGAGGGGCAGAATCCCCTCCCTGCCCTGCTGCCCACGCTGCTTTGGATGCAGCCCAGGACACATGTGGCTTTCTGTTATTTGGCCAAAGGTTGGAGTCAGTCATCTTGGAGGACTTTTCCAACCTTAATGATTCTATGATTGCGTGATTCTTGCTTAATTCTTTAAAGAAGTAAACACATTTCTTAATTCATGCATTAGCTTGAGCAGGTTATGGAATAAAAGCAGGCACAGATACATATAAAAGCAACTGATAGTCTTGTTTTTCACTGGTTCATGTGAACAATGGATAGATGTCTAGATTTGGCTGTCTGAACCATGGTAAGAAGTTTGGACAACGAGTGCTGGTTGAACTTTAAACATTTGCAGAAGAATACTTGAAAAGTGAATCTATCTTGACTTTTTAAAGTAGAGAAAAGTTCAGTATCCAATACAGTCAAAAAGGCTGCACATTTCCCAGATGCAGATGTCAAAATTGTATGAAACTACAGTTAGACAATAGATAATGTTCACAGACTATTAAGTGACTTATACTTGGAAAAAAATGTTACAAATACACAAGATGAAGGCAACTCCGTTATGTATTCACTGCTTCTCTACCCTTTACTCTTTAAAGAGGGATTGAACATCCGAAAGAGACTGGGCTGTGCAAATCGTTCTTGTGGCTTGGCAGAGAAAAAGCCTTGTGGCTCTGAAGCATGGAGTAGACTTGGCTATTTAGTGTGCATCAGCAGGGCAGATCCATTGCTCTGCAGCAGCCTTGTTTCCCAAAAGCACAGATGCCTGCTGCATACCTGGCACCCAGATGCAGCCTTGGCTGTCCCACTGCCTTCTGTGAAGGTAGCAGAGAGGAGACGTTCCTCTCTTGCTAAGATTGAGTGCTTAAAAGAGTCTCATTTCTGGGGCAGAGCCCAACTAGACAATGATACTCAAACATGTTTTTGTTCTGTGAGCATAGCTAAAAGATAATGTTTTGCCTTTTCAGAAATGATCTTTCTGCTCTGTAGAGTTCTTCCCCATGCTCATGCATTTATTGCTGTATTTTTCTATTTTGACTAATTTTTTTTTGTTAGAAGAATTAAAATAATGTTTCTTCTGTGTTTAAAAAAACTGAAATAATTTATCTTTTTTGTTTCTGTTCACTTCTTGCCCCTGACATTTCTGTTGTTCCCCTAGAAAAATAAAATATTCCTTTGTCTTTGTGGCCAGACATATAGAAAGAATGAGCCTGTGGCCAAATTCCCAAACTGAGCTCTAGCAATCCAGCCAACCCTTAATACTGTGCAGTCTGCACGCAGATGTTACTAAACAAGGTATATTTATCTGTATCCAAGACTGAAATATTCAGTAATAGAAGCAGCAGATAACATGATGAGAATGTCAACTACAATACACCTAAATTGAAATTTTTGGAACCATTTTGTTTGCAATAATAGAAAACAGAAAAGGTACTGATAATGTTTCTTTTGTTTTTCAACCCTTCCTGCGGGAGGTTATACTAACTTCGTTTTTGGAATCCTTGATACGTGCTTTTTCCTTTCTTATGAATTTCATTGAGCCAATACAAATGTGTTGAATTCAATTTTTGTAATATGTTTAATGATTACTGACCTCTTTAGAAGACTTACATTGTTTCTAAAACTGAGATATTCCAATGCTAGCATCAGGGTGTAGTACAGTTTCTTAACATAATGTTGTTAATATCCCATTCAGTTCCTTTAGAATGTAAATAATTGAAATGGAAGTTCAGGAACTCAGAAGAAAAAAATTATTTAGAAGAACTGATGTTTTTTAAGCCAAAGAAAAGCAGAAAAATGTGTTTTGGTTTAATCCATGTTTATCTAGGCAGTCACTGACTGCAGCAAATTATGCAACTCTAAGTAGGTATACATATTCAATGGAAACGAAAGGGAATATATGAAAGAAGGAAAAAAAGCATCTGACAAAAATGTGTAGCTATATCAATGGCTTGCTCTTCACTGGATTTGAATTCACATAAAACAACCTACTTATGCCTTATAAAAAGAGGAGCACTTTTAGCACCTGATCTTTTCAATCAATTAGAAACAGCATTGATGATATAAAATGGGTCCCATCCCACTTAATTTACAGATGCAGCTACTTAGGTTGGTGCAGCTGGGCTCAAGTCTTCCAATTATGCTCTCATCTTGTTGATAAGTGCAGTCTGATCCAGAAGCTGTGTGAGAGTGGAGCTTGTCTTACTTCTGAAGACATGTTATTACTTTGGCTCATCCCGTGCAGGAGGAGTCTGTGGCTGGGTGGAGGGGAGACCATGCATCTGCCTTACCATATTCAGTACTGTCAGCCTGGTAGCTGATAACAAATCTGTGGCTTTGTTATCCAGCCCTGTGGTCTGTGTGTGAGCTGAGTGATTCTCTTTGATGAGGAGTCAAATGTAATTATGCATAGTCTGACAGCACGGGCATGCTTTTCTGAAGCATTGAGTACTTGCAGCCCCAACTCTATCTAATTCAAGTGGTAAGACTTTTAGCACCTCTGAAATTAGACACTGGGAAAAAAATTATCTTCCTGATACTGTCTTACTAGGTCCCATTTAAAATGAAGTTTCATTACTGTATTTTCACAGGTCAGTATCTTACAAGTTTACTCAGAAAGCAGTTTATTCAATGGTATTGAGTGAAAATGTCTTGGAATAAAATCCACTGTCTGGCCATGGATATTTTGTACTTCTGTGGAATTCCAAACTCACTGCACAGAACATTCTGTTAAAAATAGTGGTTTAGATTGTTTTGCATTGTCAATGATCTCTTTTCCAAAGGCAACAGGAAGAAATGTGCTATTTATTTGGCAAGCTATTCCAGACAATTTGGATGATCATTTTCCCTGGCACACAATCTCTTTATACGGATTTGAGTGTAAATGCCAATATTGATTGAAAAGTCTCAGGTATTCATAAAAATCCAAGTTCGCTTTATAATGTAGCAGAGAAAAAACTACTCTTAAGGGACATTAACATAAAGGAGGAATTTTCTTTCCATCGTGGAAAGCCTTAGCATCATTCCCAAGAGTAGACTTACTGTCTCCATATAGATTAAACCAACAGTTTGCTCAAGAAATTCACATACTACTTCAAAATATAAATCACAGGTGCGTGTGGGATTTACATAAGCACAAGTATATTTCCAAGAAAGATAGGGAGATGTGGAAATCTTGGAGTGTTTCAGCAGTGTTTTGGAACATAAACTACTGAAAAGAGCCTTGTTTCCTTCTGCATCATTTCATAGCCTCACTCAATATCCTGTCTACTTTATATCCTCAGTGTGAACAATATATGATAAGATGAAAGGCAGTTTACATAAAAGCAGGCCATCTCCTTGAAGAGAACTTATGAAGTACATCTCCTGTATATTCCTTTAATCCTTTGTGAAGCAGTAAACGATGTCTTTGCTCTCTGTTTTGAAACTTTTCCTTAATTCCACAGAGTGGTTAAGTTTGTTGTGAAATAGTTTGGGGTTTTTTTCCCCTTTCCTCTGGGTAGAAAAAAAGATATGGGAAAAACTGTCTCATGGCATGTGTTAGCCTGCGGATAGAATCATAAAGCAGTAGAAATGAATGCATTTTCTTGAAACCTCAGTAGTACCAGAAAACCTGCCTGACATGCTTACACTTGAGTAATGGGATTAAATGTTTGTGCTCTGGTAGTGTCTGAGGGCTGCAAGCAACTTGGACTTCATGGAATAAAGCCAAAAAGCCTTGTCTAAAAGCAGCTGGCAGTCTGAGGGCATTGCCTAAGTTCTTTGCACCTTGTCATGTGAATAAAGCTCTTCCAGCTGCAAGTGAATTGCAGAACCGATTCCAAAACAGGAACAGTGAGGACAGTAAACTGAAAATCAGAAAAACTGGATTGCCTTTCCTATACGTTTTCTTTAGGGATGATAATTTTGTGTTCTTTCATAACTGAGTTTCTCCTTATACAGTTCTTGTTTTAGCAAACTTACCATGTACTCGTAGAGTTATTGTTTAGATTTTATGGGAACTCTAGTGAAGCAAATAATTTTTGATTCTATTGAACACAGGTAGGAATGAAGAAAAGCAGTGGAATAACAGAACTTCATAATTCAAATTTGAAAATAAATTCTTGTACAGATATATGCTGTGTAAATGGGATTATTTTGTGTTATTATTGCATTTAGTCAACAAGTCTAGGTAGCAAGTTTAGGAATCCATAAGGAAATAGTTATGCACAGCTTGCCAAGTTTTGATTTTTGTTCTGTATGCCAATGAAGTTTTGTATTTTCATGTCATGCAAAAAATTTGAGGCTGTAAACAGAGAGCTGGCTTAAAAAAATCTCCAGAGACATAAAAAGCACTGTGTGATAAATGCTACTCATCTTTAATCTCAGACATACTATGATTCTTATCCTGAAGGACAGTAGAGTTTCCTATGATGTTGGAGAGTCAAGATGATACAGGTATGACCTGATTTCAGGTAACAGCAAATGGAGGAAATGTTAGTGTTCTCTTGTGTCCAGTCTTACAGGTGCCAGCTGTTAATCCAGCTGTCAGAACTGAGGAGAAGAAGAAGAGAGGATGGTAGAAAACTGAGACAGTTGTGGCTCATGCATACACTGGCCTTTCCATCAAAACCCAAACACTTTGGTGTTTTGTGTGTTACAATATCTAACCAAAAATACCATTCTGTTTTCTGATATCCAGGGCAGTCAGTGGAAGTGCAGAATTGGACCCATTCAGCTGCTGTGCACATGGTGTTGATCAGGAGGTAAAATTGGATCAAGTCAAGAACAGGTTCCTGTCTTGAAGAGTTTAAAAGTCTAAAAAGCAAGGGAAAAAAAGTAATATAACACTAAACAAAACAAACCATGTGTACTTTTATAGAGCAAATCAGATGTGGTTTAGATTGTTTGTACTTGAAAGGGAAAGGTCTCTGGCAACTTTCTTTGGCATCCTCTTTTTTGGATTTGCCACAAGAGCTGGTTTTGAAGTATTTGTTCTGAGATCAAGGACTCTGAGCCTGTGACCACACGACTGTGGTTATCCCTGAGCTGATGTTGACCCTTTAAAGGGGAGAGGAAGAACAGGAGTGATAGCATCTATGATGACTTGAAAAACAGCAGAGGAAAAAGGACATGGTTCTGTGATTCAATGTTATAAAATCTTATGACACTCTATTTTTCCTAGTGTGTGAGGTTCTGTCCTGCCTGGCCTCTTAACCACTTCTAAGCAGTTCCAACCAGGAAACTTCTGTTCTTCATTTAAATTTGCATCAGCAGAGGCTGAACGAGCAGAGATTAAGTCTGGTGAAAACCCGTAAAAGAGAAATTCTTCATGGAGAGTGTAGGGGTGGATCTGATTGTGGAGGTGGGTGCCTACATGGTACAAAATGTGATGTCTACCTTTGGCATTCCTGTCCTAGTTGGCAATCCAAAATACTAAGTAAGGAAGCATCCTAATTGCTGAGGTAAAGAGAAACACCTCAGAGGAGTGCTCCCATTAGGGCTAACTAATAAAAAATTCTAATTAAGTCCTTCCTTTTTTTCTAGACTGCAGGTGCTTGAATTAAGTCTTCAACAGAGATGACTGCTCACTCGAGATTCACAACCACAAATCCTCTAATGAGGGTTGACACCCACATATGTTCTTTGAAGAGATGTTTATGCTGCTAATTAAAAAGGGGCCATGAGCCAACCCCTGGCCTCAAAGCCAAATGGCACAAACTGGCTCATGTCTGCCCAGCTGAGGCTTCTTCTGGAACTAAATTTATCTTGGAGACAGTTACCTGAAGCAGCCTGAAAGGAAACCAGGGTATGAACTAACATTTTAATATTGTGCATTATTTGTGAGCCTGCTGCTTAACCCAAATCTTGTCTCTTATATTGAGCAGTAAAGATGTTCCTTGTGAGACCTGGACAGAACTACCAGCCTTAAAAGAGCCTCCAGGACATCAACCCTCCATCCAGCCATCAGTGGTTGTAATGCTTCCTGAAGAAGTGGTAGACCTATTCTGTAGTTTCAGAGGAGTGCCACTGCCATCAAGTTCCCTCAACCTCTCCTGTTAAACTGGACAGAAAAGACTACTGGAAACTTCAGGCCAGAGAGAGACAATAACTTTGCATAACTTTTAATGCTAACAGTTAAGGGAAACACCATGGTGGTTGGATTTAGCTTGATTGGTTGCTTTTCTCCTGGGACTATTTCTGTGGATTAAGCAGGTCTTAAATACAGGAATTACCATGCAGTTTAAATGCCTACAGTTCCTTTTATTGGCTCTATTTTAAAAAACAAAACAAAACAAAACAAACCCCAACCAATAAAAAACCCCCAAAAAACTCGGAAAAATCCCCAAAGAGGTTAATGTAAAGCAGTCACAACAAATGTAGGTACAAGATGTAGATGCAGGCTTTGTATATTATCACAGAAAGGATTGTGTTCAGCAGGAGAATTGAAATGCGTCTGTAATAAAGCCCCTTTCACTGCTTTTCTCTAGAAGAGGCTGCAGCTGTTAGATGTACTCAGCATTGCAAACCTTTATATAGGTGGTAGTAAATAGCATCAGCAGACAGAACCTGTGGTTTCTGCCTGTTTGGGTTTTATTCCTGGACATGACTTAGAAGAGTTATAATTATTATTTCAAAATGTGACCAGAAGAGGGGAGATCGGGGAGGGGAAAATTAGCAGTCTTAAAATCCTAATATTAATTGCCTTAGTGTTTAGTTGCTATACTTAAAGCCATAAGCCAAACAAACATGCTTCTTTTTATTGCTCTGCAGATGCAAACTGTAACATAATAGACAAGGGCAAATGCATCCATCCTCAAACATTTTGCAAATACTTTTCTGGAGTACTTCTTTTAAAAGATTGTGCTCAGCTTTCAGAGGCTTTCAGTGTGCACTGGTTTTGAAAAGCTTCCAGAAAAAAAATGGCTGCAGTTTATGTGTCCTGGAAGAAATCAAGGAACATTTTGATACCTAAAATGGTGTGGAGTCACCACCAAATCGAGCCTAATGCAATCAAGCTGTTGCTGAGCACTGGTTTGTCATTGAGCATCATCCCAGTTCTCTCTTTTGACCAGAGCTCTGTGTCAGCCAAAAGACTAAATGTTTCAACTGCTGAAAACCAAAAGAGAACTGAAAAGCTTTCCTTTTGTCCATGGGTCTGACACCACCACAAGCACTGATAGGACATTGAGAAACTTTTTGTTTCTGAAAATAGAAGTTTCACAAGTTGAAGAAAATAGAATTAAAGTTGCAAGTGAAAATAGTATTGTGCAATATAATTCTTCAGTTTATAGGGGCTCCTATTTGAATTAAATAAATAGAAACTGGATCCATATTTCCCACCATCCTAGAGCCTCCAGTGTCTGAGGTGTCTTTCGTAGCTGGCTTGGTCTCCTCACTTCTGGGTGGGACTTTATGTACTGGGGTGAACCTAAAATGTTAAGGTGGTTGTGGAAGAGTTATCTCTGCCCAGTAAAGCTTAGCTTAGTATTCTTTGCTTTGCTTTTATGACTCTAAATTTATTAAAATCTTTTCTGTTTTCTACAAGTTTACCCACTTATCTCACCACTGACCTCTGTTTAGCTGAATCTCTGGGAAGTTACCTAGTAATGATTTGAAGTGCTCAGGAGAGAGAAAAATACAGGAATTTCTCGCTTATAAAGTTGTCTTTTGCTAATTGTCCTCCTCACTGGCAAAAATATGTGCCTTGTTTCTCACTTGAGGTATGTAAAAGTCACAAAAAACTATCATTTTGATCATTTGGGAAAAATAGTTCAGGGAGTTTTATGTCATGTGCTGTAACAAAGGCAAGTTTATACAAATCCTCATGCTTACCAAAAAAGGGTAGGAGGCAAAACTTCAGAAATTAACTGTAAAATGCCAGTAACTAGAAAGAGGAAGAAAGTGAGTGTCCAGCTCAATAGAGCTGATAGATTCTTCTTATTAGCAAGAACTGGCACAGTAGGAGAATGGTGAGTTGCTCTGAATTTGTCATATGGCATGTCCTAACATCATCAAACATTCTTTGCAGTATTAAACTTCCGTAGTTCAAACCATTTTATCAGACACACGCAAACTTGATTTGCCAGTAACAAGGGAAACTACCCTAAGGATATGTTTTTGAACATTTATTCAGATGTATTTTGAGTGCTGTTTCAGCTTTCATTCCAGGTATTGGCAGAAACATTATTGCTTTTGCTTTAGATGAGCAAGGCTCTTTAACCTCTCCAGATACCAGGGAAATGAACACTGTGAAAATACAGTTGCAAAAATACTTTAGAGAGCTTGTATTCTGTGAAATGAACATTAAATAGATATTGTTTCACTATACACAGGGGACATGGAGTTCTGTTTTGAAGCCTCAGAAACAACTCTATCTATCTGATTGTTTTAATAATTGCAGCTGGAAGAAACTGACTGAGAAAGCTCTTAAACAACACTGGTATTGCTCCTATTCAGGAAAGTATTAAAATAGGTGCCTAAGATTGATTGCAATGTGTATTTAATAAACACTTAATTGATAACTCTCTTTGGGGTGTTCTGAATCTGAAGAGCCAAAGCACTCATGAATTAATTTCCAGTACTCAAACATTTTTAAATGCTGCTTTTTAAAAACTGAGGCCCATATATTTTACTGAGATACATCCAGTAAGTTCAGCAGGCTTCAATAAAGCTGCCATTCTGAGGATCTAATTCTGTGTGTCTTAGTGGTCCTAAAATAAAATTTCATTTTCTAAGATGGAATTGCGACTCTGCATTGATAGCTCTTTTTTCATTTTCTTCTGTCCCAGAGAACCAAATACTCATGCTGTGAGAAAGCCTCAGTGTATTTTATTAACAGTGATTAGTTAAGCTTTCTAGCAGCCATTCAAGAGAGAACAGTAGCAGTTCTTAGCATTTTACAAAAGAGGTCTAAGGTACAGATGGCAATGTCTGTGTCTCATGCAAGTCTCATGACTTTCAAATTTGTGCCGAGTGCTCTGCCTTCTGGAAAAGCAGCATTCACATTAGAGGTCACCATCAAACAGTCACAGTGTCTACCTGAGAGCCTTTATGTAAATCAAAAACCTATGTTCAAGAAATGTTCAGTCTTCTCTTGCATATTGTGTGGCTTTTTCGTCACTAAAAACAATTGTAGAGCATTTTTCTAGAAGTCTCAATTTTTCTTTTACAGATAGCAGTTTGCTTAATCACATGCTGGCTTCATTTTAAGCTGTGGAAATGAATTTTGGAGTGGAAGTGCTACAACAGTGTGCCTAACTTAGTTATCATAGTGGAAATAAAGATGCCATGGGCAGCAGTTTCTTTGGCTTCTGAGTATGTGAATGTGCACGGCTCTAAATGTTCATTCCACTTGGTGGCAAGATTGCAGATTTATACAGACTAGGTCCTCAAAATATGAGGACATGTGAAGAGCCATAGAACCTCTTGTTTGTTGATGTCCAAAGCTTTACTTTGTACTGTACTTGTTGATGGTTTCATGGTGGGGAGAAATCCGTGTCAGTGAGTGTAAAAGGCAGCACAGCTTAGTCAGTTTTGCTCCTTGTTACAACTGCTGAGTGCAAAACCCCCTAAATGAGGACATTTTCACAGCTCTCTAAAATACTGGAATATCTTCCCCAAAGGAAATATAAGTGTATCAAAAGATACACTCTAAAACCATTTTAAAACCCAGAACTGTAAACAATTTTTTTATTAACTTGAATGACAAGAACTTGCTCAAACTTACCAGGGATTTTTTATTTGTTTTGGGTTGGTTTTTTTTCGGGGGGGGGGAGGGTGGGGGTTGTTTGTTTGGGACTTTTTGTGTATGTGCTTTGATTTTTTGTGTTTGTTTGGATTTTTTTTTTTTGCTATTGTGATCTCTAGAAATTAGATTTCAAAATCGTTGTAGAAAATAAAGGAAAAAGACAAGGTTGGATGGGATTGTGAGAAATCTGCTCTAATGGAAGGTGTCCCTGCCCATGGAAAAGGGCTTGGAAATAAATGATCTTTAAGGTCCCTTCCAAGTCAAGCCAGTTTATGTTTCTAAGATATATCATAAAATAATATGAGTGCATGCACGAAGTCACCTACGATCTTCTTGTTCATTTTAGGGAACCTCTTTCTTCCTGAAAAAATTTTTTGGGCCAGAAGAAGATTATTGTATTTTTGGAAAAAAAAAGTTGGCTTAAATTATTTCTATTAAGTATCAGAACCTGTATATTCAGTAAATCACCACCCCCAGTTTTAAGTGGATTTTGGAAGAAACAGCAAGACTTTGCAAGTTATCTTTTCACAGCCCAAGGGGAAAGCTCCCTCCCTTCCTTTCACACCAGCTATTCTTGACCACTAAATTGTCTTCCTGCTTCCTCCCGCTTAGATTTCATGTTTAAAGCTGCAGAAAGTTAAGATAAACAGGAGTTGTCACACTAACATATGACTCAGTAATGCTGCACAGCTTTGTTGTTTTGTTTTTGTTTGAGTTTTTTGGATTTTTTTTACTAGAACTTGGACTGCTAGTGCTGCATAGGATAATTGTGTTTTTTAAAAAAATATGAGCAGCTGTTTGTGGATGCTTTAATTAGAATGGATTTCCTCATACGAGATCCTTATAGACTCACTTTTAAAGTAGATGGCTGTCATAATTTCCAGTCTGACAAGCTACACATGATTCTCAAGTTTCACTACCTTCCTTATAGCTTACATTTATGTGGTCTTTCAGATGATGCAAAAGCTGTTATATATGTATGTATGCTACCACAGAAGACTGAACAGTCTTCTGCTGGCAAAGTATAAAAGAAAAAAGGCCTAGTTTTATGACCTGTGTCCCAGGATCTCAAATGCCCACTCAGAATAAACAGGAACTTTTAAAGCTTTGTGCATGACACACCCCCCAGAGCACTGGTAAACTGCACTGCATCTTGTTTGCCCAGAGGACAGGAGGGGAGAGTAAGCATTCTCAAGTTTGAAAGCTCTTATTCTGAGATAATAGAATACCACCTAACTTGTAAAATACGTATGTCCTTTCCCTTTGAATAGGGAAAATAAAAGCTATAAGATTTGTAGGGTTGTGGTGTTCCCCTTGCCTTAACGATTTTGCAGATGGTGAAATTTGCCTCAGTGTATGTCTGCATATCTTTCATACTTGGTGAAGTAAATCACATTTCCTTTAGGACAGGGAGTATCTTGTCAAATATCTGAGCAGAATGAACTATATTGACCCACAATTATGTATACCCAAATGATACCCAAGTGGCTCTAATGAAACAGGATTAGTCCTGAGGAATAATAGCCAAAGTATACATGGATTTCAAGGCACCTAAGAAATGCTTCTCAGTACTGAGTTCCACTAAGGCACACTCAGAATCCAGAAACACTGTGGTGTGTCCTTAATTCCAGCTTAAGATGTACTCTTATTAAAAAAAGGAAAAGGAAAAGGGATTTGCTTTGTTTTTTTATTTTTGTTTAGTCTTTAATAAAGCTTGTCTTTTCCTCCTGTTTGCTCATTATTTTGGAGGGTTTTTCTTTACTGTATTAAAGGGAGCTCATTTTTTTAATTCCAAGTGTATCTTTCCCATTTACTGACTACCACAAAGAATTTTTCGTTTACTCTAGAATTGTTTTTATAGAAATTCTCTTGCATCCTTACATTTTTGCTTTACTGCAAAACAGTACACTTGTGCATTCAGTGCACTCTCTTCCATTTCTTTAAGATAGAGTTTTACTTAGAAAATGACTTGCAGATTTCTCTTTTCTTGTTAATCAAGCTTTTCTTTCCTCTTATGTTGTGCAAGTGACTTAAATTTGGAGGCCTTGAGCACTACTCTTCCAAGGCTGGAGAGAAGCTGTAGCACAGTGCAGGAAGAAGGACTGCAGATGCCTGTGTCATGTCTGTTTTCCTCTTTCCCAAATCCTGTCAACATTTCTATTCCACTGTCTCTCCACTTCTCTCTTCCACTGTATCTCTTTCCATAGCATCTCTCCTGAACATTAAATAATTGTATCCCTGTGTCCATACTGCTTCTGCTTCTGTCCTTTCCTGACAAGCATTTCTCTGTACTGACTACTGGATTTCAGGTTGAGGAAACCTATATTCAGTTGAAATCCTGAATTCAGGTATGGAGGGGTATGTTGCTTGTTGATTGAGGAAGATGACACAGTCAGCTGGAAAAAGTGCTTGAAAGGTCATTATTTGCATTGGCTTACTGAAGGTTTTATTTGGTCTCATTTGCCCTTGAAAATCTCTACAACAATGGTAAATTGTTGTGGAAATGTTTTTTACTTTTTGCCTCAGGTCTAATCTGAATGTATGCATCCCACAAAATCAAAGGAGCTACTCTGATTTCAGTGGATTGCTTGTGTGCCTAATTTTGGAGCAATGATCTAGCTACAGCAATGTCCTTTTTTATTCAATTGGGCTGTGGCATTGGAAAGCTCTCTTGGTGGGGTTGCACTGAAAAAGCCACCTGGAAAACTCAGCTAGAGCAAAACACAGCTGCTCAGTTTGCTGAATAAGGATCCTCTAAAGGAAGACCTAACATAGTGTTCACACATGTCAGTTCTTTCAAGTTTGGTTGGAAGTGAAGAAAGTACTTTACAAAAGTGCCCATTGGTGTCTGGGCTGTGTTTTGGATGGCCTGCTGCCTGCTCAGAGTTGGCACTGTTCAAAATGCTTGAACTGCTGTACCTGTTCTGGACAGAGGCTTTTGACATGGGAACTCACTGATGGATCTGTGTCCTGTGGTTGTAACAGAAGCATGATCAGGACTTACAGGTCTGCTATAACATAACAGATAATAAGCAATGTGTTCGGCATGTGCAATGCTTTCTATATGCATTGCTATAAGATGTGAGTAGCCTAGAGTTTATGAGAAACACAGGAAGAGAGGAAATTCATTGGTGGAGATAGCCTGGTGCTTATTATCATTATTTCCGTGTCTTCTAAGGTTTCTTTAGTACTATTTGTTTTCATTAGTTTTAAGGATTTTACATGAAACAGTAGCTAAATCATACAAAAGAAACTCTAAAGCCAACAAAGGCAATTGGCCAATTTTACAACACAAAGTATAGGAAGGAAAACCCTTCCAGCTTTTAGAAGGTAGCTTCTCTGTACATGACATGCTAATATAGTGAGCAAACCACAACAGCACTGATAAAATGAGACTTAGTCTAAATAGAGTAAAAGTTTTCACCAGTATCTATTAGCCTGTCCAGATCTCCAGACCAGGTGTGAATTGCTTCCTCAGTGCTTTGACCTAAATCTGTCAATATTACCAGCTTGCTGGTGGAAATGCAAACCCATTTTAGCAGTTGCCAGCTAACAGTAACATCTGAATGGTACAATGGCATAATCTGTCCAGTCAGTACGAGATGGAGTTTCCAGCAGCAGATCTGGCTGCATTAAAATTAAATTTGCTAGTTCGAATACAAAAGGGGCCTTTCTTTTTTGTTTGATTTGTGTGTTTGCCCACTGTATATGCCTGGCTTTTCGTTGCTTTCATGTATTCACAGTTCAGCACCAGTAAACGCATAAAACAGTACAAACAAATAATAAAACAAGAAAGGCGGCTTGGTTATTTGATTTATTAATCTCAGTGGAGATAAAAACTGTCAAGTGGAGCAACTGATAGAGAACAACCCTGCTGTACACACCACTTGCTCCTGCTGGGCCCACTGCCTTTCCCACTCCTTCAGTACCATTGCAGGTGCATCGATGTTGCTCTGTCATCTGTACTTCTCTCTTTCTGAAATGTAAAAAGTATATAGCCAAAACCATAACTTCTGAAGAGATTATATATTTAAATGAAATTTAGCCATCCCAAAGTTAGGTATCTCCTTCAAGCTATCCCATACAAGATTTCCCCATATTCAACAGAGATAGTTTCTCTTTGGAGCAATTTTTCTTTCACCAAGACCTTTATTCAGGTAGGCTTCCCCATGGAAGTGTCAGAGTCTCTCCATTAAAGCAGATCAGAGAAGATCTAGGAACTAGATCGCACTCTGTGATGAGAGGAATCCTGTCCCCAACCTAACACCGCATCCCTATCATGTCCTAGAACCTCTGGGATGGTTGCAAAGAGTATTACCCATGCTTTCAACATTCCTGCCCGTGGAACATTAGGATTGATATTAAATTAATTAAAAGAATATTTCGTTGTCAAAACTAAGGTGCATTTCTTCCAAACAGTGCTTCTCTTCTCAGTGACAGCTTCTGAAGGTGAGTTTTCACATTTAAAATAAGTGATTCGATGTCCTTTGTATATGTGCCCATGAGAAGCCTCAGAAAGACTTAAATGTGCTGGAAATGAACTTTCTCTGTCTTCTTTGTGCATGTACTCACATATAACATTTATACTACCTGTATGGTAAACATTTTGTCTGAAGCATACTGATTTCTAAATTACTGTAGACATTAAAGCAAATATGATGAACAGTAACTGCTCAAGTAACCAGTGGAGTTTGTGCAGAAAAAAGGTTCTGATGGGCAAAAGGGGAGGCACACATCACACTAACTATGTAGGAATCAGACATTTGTCCTCAGTTTTTTTATTTCATCACTTTCTTGCTTTCTCTCTGCAGGTTATGTTTCTTATCCTTAAATGTCAATTTGTCATCACTCACATCTGTTCTCATCCACTTCACCAGTATGCTGCTTTGTGGTTTCTGCTCGCAAATTGTTTTTTCTGATTCCTGGAGTTATAGGAACCACTTGTTTCCCTGATAGTTAGAGTCATTCACATTTAGTGCATTCCTAAACAGACATAAATGTTGAATAAATCATCTCGTGCTGATGTGTTGTGGCTTTGCAAAGTAACAGCTACGAACAAGAAGCAGTACTCTCTTAACAGGTAACAGGTAAAATTACCCGTCATTGTCTTTATTACAATTTTTTAAAAAATTCTGAGAAATTAATTTTCTTTTTGCTAGAATCTAGTACAAAAAAGCTATTAGCTATTTCAGAATTTTGTTGGGGGAGAGCCACAATAATAAAGAGGTATAAATTTTGTATTGATATTAGTAATATACTAGGAAATCACACATTATTTATTTTTCTGTTTTTTAAGAGGGAGTTTTTTCAAGGATTTTAAGATGTTACCTTGAAATTCAAGGCTTGACAATAAAAAGCTAGACACCTCAGCCTGAAAACAGTTTTGGGTTTTTTTTACGGTAATATATGCAAAATAAGTAGAGGTACATCCACAAGAGATTCCTGGCTCTAACTTCACCATTTTGCTTTATGTTAGAAGTATAATTTCTATATTTTTTACTTAGAGGTATTCTCATGAAAGTCAGGCATCTAACTACAGTATCATAAATATGAATTTCATTTCCTATTTAGTCAATAGAGGGGAAATATTTAGAAGGAAGGTAATTCAGTCTTTCTGAAATGCTTACTTCTCTCCTTTGACTACAGCATCAGATATTTACAGTTCTGTCTCAGTTCCTCACCAAAATATTAAAAACTATAGGCAATGAATCCTGGCTCTATTATTGTACATTCAGATTTTATGTTAAATGATGCCTTCTGAAGAAGTGCTGGATCTAATGCAGACAAAGGATGTCCAGATGAGGAAATGGAAAATGTAGCAGTTATCATATGCTTTGAAAACTCAGAGAATTCAATGCAACCAATAGCAGGTAGGATTTGAGAGAGAGCTTGCAGTATCCATATTGCTGCTACAGAGGAAGGAGGCATTGATTAAGACTGAGGATCACACAGAATAATTTTTAGGAAGCAGAGAAGTAAAATCAAAACAAATTCTCTGTCCAAAAATAGTTCCAAGGTGGGAGAATTGCCCTTGAGAGTCGACTGAGTAATGCAAAACAATAGATTTTTCAGTAGGAAAAAATGAGGACTGTGATTTTTAGAGCAAAGACAGTGCTGGAATTTTAACTCTTGTCTAGGAGACTGGCTATAGAAAATGGCACTTAGGCAAAGGAAATTAAAAAAACTTAGCCTAGAAAAGGTGTCAAGATGCAAAAGAAAGGTCTAATACCAGCTTTCCTGGAGATTAACACAACATGTTAATTTTCCATTGGAAGAGTGATTTTTGCTCTAATTTTTTTTTTTTAATAAAATCATGATCTTTACTGTGTATGTCACAATTTTCCAGTGAATTTACTTCGGTTTTCACAGTATTTTTCCATGAGAGTGAAGAAGCTTTGAGCTACTTTCAGTGTATACAAACATACATGATTTCCCCATCCTTGTTTACCTTTCCTTTCTGTTATAACACACCACAAAACCCATCTTAATGAGTTCTTTACATGAAATTTCTTGTGACACATCTTGCTGCTTGTTGTTGTGGGGTTTTTATTTTGACTGTGCTTTAACATTAATACCCAGAAAATTAATTTCCTTCTGAAATACATAATCTTTATTGATAAACTTGAGCTTTGGAAACAGCAGGTTCCATCTTGCCCTGGCCCAAGACCAGGTTCTTTGGGGTGAGATTATACCTGAAGAGTACCTGCACCAGTCATGCTCTAAGGCCAAGGGAAACATGAAGGGTAAGCAGCAGTACAGGAGCTTTTGTGAGTTGGTAATCAATCACTACTGACACATGGAAGCACTGGAGTGTAGCTGGAAACTGTAAGCTTGGTATTAAAAAGAATTTTCTTTCTCCAAGATGAGCCACAGATAGGAAATGATGTTACTTTCCTTGTTTTCTCTTCATGATGATGTACTCAATGCACTTTTAAGATAGTTTATCTGTCTCACAAAGACTGGGCTGAACTTTACATACTGAAACTTCTCTTTGGGATTTTTCAAATGGGAAGAGTTCATTCTCCAGCTGTTGTTAAGTCACCATCACACCACACTCATCTCATCCACTGTGGGACTCTTCTGCTCAGCTTTGATACCTGAGCTACCTGCTCTTCTTTATACTTAGTAGAGAGAAGCAGGCATTTGTTCATGACATCTAGAAAATGAAATGTGGGAACCAATTCAGTTGTCTAGACATACTTGCATGCTCCATAAGGTACCTTGAGCCATACACATGAGACTGAAAAAGTACCAGAATTGGTGGGAGGTCTGTGCCCTTCCCTGATACAAGGCAAGAGGCTCAGCATGATGCCCTGTTGTAGTTAAGCTTTTGAATCAAATCCTGTATTCTCAAGTTTCTGCCACTTGAACCATTTAGGAGTGGGATTTAATACCAGACTGTAGATGCCTGAATGTAATGCTTGCAAATGAATTCATGTCTAAGCTCCCTTTATAATCAAAGAACATTTAATTACTACTTTCAGTGGTGTCTGAAGAGCTAGACATTATTTAGAATTTCACATTTTTCAGAAAAATAGATTGCTGATTATAATGGGTTTTGATCTGACTTGCAGAAGCCAAATTCTATTAGCAGGCATATGGTGGCATTTTAGTTGAGAGCAGTGGAATTATTTATTAAAAGAACTTTTCCAATTGGTGTACAGTTACCTCATGCTAAAGTAATTGGTTCAGTGCCAGCTAGATAAATGACACTATGTTAAAACTAAATAACAGTGAATTGGGGTTTATTTAGCTCATAAATCCTTTTTTTCATGCCCACTTCATTCTCATTTGTTTGAATTTTATGTGTTAGGTTTTAATGAGTACATGTTTATATATTTAGGATGTATATATTAAGTTATGCAGTACCTGAAGCAATTTTGCAGAACAGACATACTCCATACATCAATTTATTATTACAGCTAGTCATATTGTATTCTGTGACAAGACAGTATACCTCATACATGCCAAAATGTTGTAGAAAGGTAATGCCTGAAGGTGTGATAAAAATATTATTTAAACTCACTTCTAGATCATGCTTGTAAGAGGCTGTTGCATGAGGAAAATTATTTTTCTGTCACAGAGGGCAGTTAATAATATCTGTAAGAAGTATGACCAACATAGTAGGATGGTTTGGGTTTTATTTTTTAAATGGCTGTGTTCCCATGTTCCTATGTTCCCCAAAAGAAAATACAACTGGATACTAACTGACACCTGGCCATTCATGTAACATAATACTTCTAGCAGCTTTGGTCCAGGAATATGCTTCTTCTAGGCTAGAAGTCCTTTGGATGTTCTGTAGTTCCTGGAGCATTTTAAAAATCTGCATTAAACCTAAGGAGCATGAGTATAGCACAGGCTTTGAGTTGACAACTCAGTCCCTTTCTTGCCTTGGCAAAAAAGACAGTGACTCTTAAAGAGACATTTTCTGGATAAACAAACCATCCATCTGAAAGGGGATCTGGAAAGACAAATGCAATGGGATGGTTCCAAACCACCTCTGGGCAGGGTGGCTGACAGTCTTGAGATCCCTAATCCTAAGGCCCTTCCAAAGAGCTGTCAGCACCATCCCTGCTAACAGCTAGACTCAGGAACTTTTGTGTTGGTATCAGCTTCTGGGAACTACTTGCAGGAGATTCCCTGTGACTTTATTGCTTGTCCTGTTAAGGATACAGCACACTGCATGGAGAGGAGTAAACTGTGGTGCAAGGCTGGTGTGACAGCCTTAGTTAAAAGTCATGTACAAGTATCCCTGTACAGGTAATAGCTTGGAATAACCAAAGCTTTCTGAGGAGCAATCCTCAAACAGTGAGCAGAGATACCTCCTCTGTTCAGTCCTAGTTGAGAGACTTCTATCTGCTGAAGAAAGCTGAGGAAGAAGCTCAGGCACTTATACCCAACATGGTCTACATTGTTTAATTCCTAGTTAATTCCCTGTCTTTCTGCTTCAACCAGCCATCTCCAAGACATGCTTCTTGGAGATTAGTCCTACGCCAGTTCGAGGTAAGCATGCTGGTGCCAGTCAAAGTGGCTTCCTTTGTTGAGCAGTTTGTGGTCAACAGGCAAACCGGGTAACCTCAGGGTTTGTGGTAATGGCAAGAGATCCTTTTTGATCAGTGACACCATTTCCAAGATGAGCTCTTTAAAGGCAAGATTTCAAACACTACAGTTTATTTTACAGTTTATTTATTTTTAGTTTTTTATTTTTCAAACACTACTTAACAACCGTAGTCTTTTGCTCAGTCCTTACTGGCAGCAAAAAAGGCTGCTAGAAGTTTCTTTACTAAAAGAGATTTGAATATTCACCTAGAAACCTAGAAAAATAAACATATTTTGTCTGGAAAATTAGTTCTCCAGATATTTGTGATGAACCAAACAAATTAATAGATTAATTACTAGTGCTCAGAGGAGGGAAGAAGGAAGGGGAGAAGGGGAAACAAAGAAGCAGAAACAATATATGTTTTCCCTGCAAGTACACAGCTTCTAGCTTGAGTTCAAGAACTTCAGAGCTCTGGTTACTTGATTCTTACTTTTGATTGTATCTCAGGCACTGTTGAACCATCCAGGTGTCAAGGCCAAAGCTCTATTATATCTCCCAGTTTAGGATGAAGGATTAGAAGGACTTTTACTTGAGTTGCAATTACATAATATTTTTGTGTTTAGTATGAATTTGTTTAGAAAGAAATGAACATAAAACGCACCTAAGCATGTCCCTTTATTCATTCCTCCAGCTGCCTTGCTTTCCCTTCTATGCCAGCAAAGAGGCATAATCTAAGAGATCTTCCATGAAGGCAGAGCATGATCTTTTTTGCTCGACATCCTGACCAAAACACTTAATATATTAATCCTTAAGCTACATATACTACATGTATAGGGCTTGTTTCCAAATACTTGCAATGAACCTACTACATAAACTGGTTATCATGCATTAAGGTATTTTTGACTAGACTCTGAGATGACAGGTCTCTCTTGAAATATCATAACTGTTGCTAATTGGAAATTTGAAGTTATTTATTTAGATAGTATTAAGGACCTAGGGTTTAGATGTCTTATCTGTTGTATTTTCTGCCTAAGCATGACTAGAAAAGGGGAAAAAAAAGCACTGGATTACTCTGACATCCTCTGCTGAAACTGAAGGCTGATGTCATTCTCATAAGCATGTGGAACAACAGTATCGTAGTCCATCTCTGTCTAGCCACAGTGTAAGTAGGAAAAGGTGGGAAATTGGGGAAATTTAGTCAATCATCATATGGTTAGAGTGCATGGCATGAGGGACTTTTCATGTGCACATACAGTGCTTTGAGTCAGGTGATTGATCATATTGCATACACTGTATTTATACTTCCACAAAACTCTGACATTGACTTCTATCATCAGTAAAAGTGTTAGAATTCTCCCTGTCTACTAAAAACAACACCTACAGGTGACAACCTGTATTTAGTTGTTATATCCTGTAATTTACCTGTAGTAAATTTTTCTAAAGTAATTTGGATTACAACCAAGGGCATACTAGCAGTTACTTGTCCATACCCAAACTTACAGAATACTGCTTCTTAGTAAACTTAGTCCAGAAAAAAACGTACATTTATTTTCTTGGCCAATCTAAACAAATCTCAGCCTATGTTGCTCCAAGGGAGCAACTTTTCCTGTGCCACCAGCAGGGGCTCTTTTGCTTGACTTGGCTTATTCTTCTGGCATATACAACACAACTTGAAAGTTTGCTCAATGTCTCTGTTCAGCTGAGACAATATAAAGCATTTCTGGTTTTCTTAGGTTTTTTCAGTCCTTAAGTGACCTGTATGATCCTTTATAAAAGCAGGAGTGGAAAAATGTTCTTTTTTCTGTCCAAAAATTCCATCTGAGTCTGAAATTCCCTCTTACAAGATTGGTGAGACCACCGCCTGCTAATTGCATTTGTTATTTTTTAAAAGCCTTATCCTCAGCTAGTATTCAGCCTTGCTATATACTCTGCAGAGACAAGTGATGCTTAAAGATTTCTGTAAAACTGTATAACTTTCCAAACTGAGAAGTAAGGACTAGGAATAACTAAGGCTATGTCTAGATGATCAGGCTTAGAAGTGCATCTAGGACTGAGGTGATGGAGAGGCACAGCTTTCCTGGCTTACTATGAAGGCAGGAATGAAGACTAAGGAGAAGTTGCTCTGCTTAAACAGAATGTCATGTGGACATCTGGGAGTACATCACTGATGGTAAATTGGACAAAGCTTTAATGTTTCCTTCCTTCACCATACAGGTTTTAAAATCTACAAAAGCAGCAAACCTGAGCCACTAAAGCTGACAAAGTCAATGCAGAAACTGTGGAAGCTGAAAGCTGTGATGACTTCAAAAGCTTATTTCTGCTGTCTTAACTCCATATATCCTGTTGTCCATACAGATTTGCCATTTGCTCTCATAGATTTATTCCTATGCCTTTGTTTTTCCACCTACCTAGTTCCTCTCAGAACTCCATTGAAGAGGTTTAAGCAACAAATAAAGCAAATAATAGCAATGCTAACAGAGATAATATTTGTTACTACCATGTTGTTTGCTGTGCTCGTTTCTCATTGTTCCCTCTGCCTTTTGTCTGTCTTGTATCTAAGTTCTGTGATCCTGATATTTTCTCTGATTGTATATTTGTACAAGTGTGGTAAATTACATGTTTCTTAGTGATTCTTAAGGCACAGTATGAGCTTCTATTAGGTCTGCACAGTATATGCATACCAAATATATACATTTCAAAATCAAACTTTGAGGGAGAGAATGCAGAGTCAGAGATTGTGATGACAAAGGGAAGCAGAATTTTGCTCTGTGTTAGATGAGAGAAAATTGTGGTTTTGATATGTATTCTTCTGTTTAGACACACATTATTACACTATTTAGTCTTGAAAGACAGACTACAGAACAGGGTTTCATGTGTAAGTCTACAGATAAGTGCATTCTCCTTTGAAAATCCAAGATGTAGACGGTCATTAAAAAATCATGGTGTCATGCTACACATATTATTTGTCAGAATGTATCTTGTATAGTGAATGATTTTACTACAAAGAAAAATGCTGTATATAAAAAGTAATTTGAAAATTACTCCATGCTATTTATCATATGTATTCTATTTTTCACATATGTGGTGAAGGCAGAAAGATGGTATGTTCATCCTCTGAAGAACTTTCAAGCTTTATACTGTAGTATCACAATCACTAGCAATGATTTCATTTTGACTGCACATTGGTCTTCTAAGTTAGGTAATTATTTTTTCTCCTACATGACTGTGATGATATTCTAGCATGGATGTATGCTAGAGTCACTGAATCAAAGAGTAATTTAAGCTGGAAGAGACCTCTTGATGTTGTTTGATATAACTCTCTGCTTGAAGCAGTGTCAGCTTAGATCAGGTTGCTCAGGATCTTGTCCACTTGGGTTTTAAATATCACCAGTTCTCTGTATGACAAAGACAGGCACTTAGCCTCTTCTTTGGACCTGCTAAGTAATTTGGCCATTGACGTGGCTCCTGATTTCTTATTGACAGTGTTATGCTTTTGACTGGGAAGAATATTTCAGGTTTATTCACGCCTCCTTTGTTGAAGGAAAGATGTCTAGCAGAGGATGAGCAGACCTTGGCAAGATGGACTCCTCTTGTCTTCAGTGTTCTCAGACAATAAGGCAACAACCCAAGCCATCAACAAGGCTGTTTTGATGGTGACACAACCCTTTATCTCACTTTGTCAGGAGGGCAGCCACAGACTTTGTTGTCGAGGAACAGTCTTTGATGAGGGGGACACTCTAAAGGCAGAATTATATTTTAGGCTTGGAATGCTCAAAGCACCTCCAAAACTTGCAGTTAGAAACGGGAACATATAAAGTTCTTATGCGGGAGCTCATTCGTGCCCTGCAGCAGCAACATGGCATCATCAGAACCTTTCTGTCATGGCCAAGAAGTGGTCCTGGGGAGCTGGTTTGGAGAATGGTCTCCCAATGGTTTGGAGAAAGTTAACTCAGCCGACTCAGAGAAAAGGTAAGGCAAGACCTTCTCCTATCCTCTCTGTTTTGGGCTCTTGGCCTTTCTGAAGCAATAAGTGAGTCTTCTCACTATGCATATAAGACACTAAAGGGACACTTAATCCCACAGATTTCCTGGTGCTAAAAGTGTGCGAATCAGCAGAGGCATCACTTCCTCATCCTGCAGAGCATTGATGATCAGTGAGGAGATTCATGAATGTTATGACCACGTGCTTGTCCACTTATCCCTGGGGCCCTCATCACCATGGTTACTACCATCTGGAGGCTAATCCTGTGGGATGTTGCACAGCTGGGGCTTGAGTAGTCTGGGGATGCTGAGACACAGACCTATCTCTGGGACTCTAGCACCTCTGCAGAGGGTGAGACCTGAGCACTTGGCATCATAGGCATGTTCCATAGCTAATTCTCCATCCAAGATGTTGTGCAAATATTTTGGAAACACTGAAACGTCCCTCAAATTCTGGCTCCTTTTTTTGGCTTCAGATGATGTTTTCTGAATTTGAAGTGGTGAAACCATGAGTGTTGATCTCCTCTTGGCCCCAGCTGCCACTTCTTTAAATGCTGTTTGGCACCATTCTGTTCAGCAATGGACACAAACAAGACAAGTGCCTCACAATCTAACACAAGAATGTTTTGTAGCATGTTGCCAAGGTTAAAGCATGTTGTTTTGGTCTATAGCATGAGAATCAGGAAGGGCACACAAGGCCATGGAGCCTTCAGGCTGAAGAAACCAGATCCGCCAGGATTTATTTTTATGTTTTATATAGGAACAAAACTCGGGCATTCATTGTTTTACAGTTCATTCTTGCACTTTTTTTTCACAAGTAAACTCTTTAGGCTTCAGCTCTTTCGACACGACCCCACAAAGAATATTGGATGATAAAAAACATGCATGTGGCCAGGAAGATCAATAGACTAAGACTGGAATGTGAAATGTGGGATGTAGCAACACAACAGTAAAAATATGTGGGAGATTTTGTTCCCCATTGCTACAAAGATAGGACAGTATTTGTAATTATGCAGTGGCCAGGACTCCTCTATATTCAATACTCTTCCAAAAGGACAGAAAACATAAATCCTGTCCCAAAATTATCTGAGAAAGGAACTGAGAAGGGGTATGAAAATATATGAAAATAAGGTGGAGATATGACACAATATTGTCCAGCATAACAAATATGCAAGCCATCTCCCTGATTATGTAAGAGACTGCAGAAAATTTCCTAGTATTGGATTCACTCTATGTACTACAGAGAATATATTTTTTTCAGGCAGTCATGAAGTGGAAGAAGACAAGTGAGCATTTCAAGCTACTATCAGTGCAGAAGTACTGGCCAGTAAATTAACAATTTTGAGAACTTGTCTGCAGGAGCATGATCCGTTATGGCAGAAAAAGCATGCTTCAAATGGAAAAGTAATTGTTGCAACACATGTCGGTGATAAGTACAAGACAGAGAGAATATAGAAAGGCTGAGCTGTGAAGAATCAAGAAATGTGTTCATGCCATAAAAAATTTATTTCAAGGGTCTTGGAGAGGACAGGAGAAAAGTTACCTGATTTCAAGTGGTTAATTTCAACATTTAATGAATATTAGTCCAGGAAACCCTAGCTGCCTTTACAAGAGCCATTAGTAGAGTGAATTTCTGTCAAAATCCAACATCTAATACCAAAAAGTGTTAACTTACCTGCTTCAACCAACAAATAACTCAACCTACAAAAAGATTTTCCAACTACTGTTGTTTGGAATGAGTCCCAAATATATTAATGGCATGAGTTCTTTCAACTTGAGTCTTTTGGAAGGGCTCCCAATAAAGTTAATGCCACAAAGTTCTTTCAACTAGTGTCTTTTGGAATGTGTCCCAATAATATTATTGTCATTCCCTCAACTCATTCATCTTTGTAACATCACAGTAATTACACATTCATTTTCCTATATAATGAACTACCTTTCCTTGTAATAAAGTAAAATTTTAGGTAATTAAACAGCATTTTGATTTTAGCTATATTCAATATTAATATATGCAGTGTTTACAGCCAAACACAGAGAAGTGAATTAGTTAAACAAAAATTTAATTAAACTGAAAAAATTTGAAATTTTCAGACACAGTATATGCCTTAATGAGCAACTCTATTATAGGAATTCAGGTATGTAGAATGTGTTGAAAAGACTTCTTTCATAATTTACCCAGCTGAGTAGTCAAGCTAATTCACATGACGAAATAGTCTGGCTTTTTTGTGTGGCTACATGGAAAAGAGTCATAAAAGACAATATATCTTCTAACTATTTTAAGGTGCCTATCTCTGAAATGCTTAAGTTGTTATGAGGTGGACTTATTCTTTGATGTTGATGAAGTTGAATCGTTTGGACCCATCCAGACTGGGTAAGTTGTGGTTTACTGTGGACAATTGTAACCTGCCTCTTTATACTCCCTGTCTAAATTACACAACTGAGAGCAGACTGATTGTTTATCTGGATCACTTTCAATGAAACACCACCAACTGACCCAGGCCAAGTTTTTCCTAAACATTTACCTGCTCTAATTGCTCTGCCCTGTGTGGGTCCTTCACAGGTCACTGTCCCTTGATGGACATGTCCATGCTGGCACAGACTTATTTATCCATGGGCTCCAGTCCTCTGGCAAGCAGTGCCTCCTTCGAGTGCATCTCCCCCTACACCCTCCAAAATGTTCCTCCCTTCTCTGTCCCTCCTCCTGTATCTTGTCATGTCCTCTCCTGTGCCTCCTCTTGGGTCTCCTCACATACACTTTGGGTATCTGGCAGCTCCTATCCTTTCCTAAATATGTCTGAGCAGAGGCACTGTTTGTTCCTCTGACCAGCGGAGGTTTTGGCATAGCTTGGACTAGCTGTCGAGCTGGCTGGAGCTGGCTGTGATGGGACAGGATAGTTCATGGCCTTCTCCCAGCCAAGGCACTTGTTGGAGCCTTCTGCTCCCCAAACTTTGCCAATTTATTCCCACTACCCATCCCCAGAATGGATTTTGGCCAGTTTCCTCTCTTGTGTACAGACACACACACACACACACACACACGTGCTCATACGTACATACACACCCAAGTTTTCTTGGCAAAGCAATTCCTGCTCACACAGATCTCTGACATACCCATGGGCACTGAGCTCACCCAAAATGAACTGCCTTGGTCCTGCTGGCCACACTATCTCTGAGACAGGCCAGGATGCCATGGATGCTATGGGCCTTCTTGGCCTCCTGGGCACACTGCCAGCTACTGTCAACTCGCATTCCCAAGTCCTTTTCTGCCAGACACCTTTCCAGCCCCTCTGTCCCGAGTCTATATCTCTGCAAGGGACTGTTGTAACCCAAGTGAAAGTCCTGGTCCTTGGCCTTTTTGAACCCCATGCAAGTGGCCTTGGCTCCTCAATCCAACCTGTTCAGATTTCTCTGCAGAGCCTTCTTACTTTCCAGCAGATGAACATTCCCACCCAGCTTGGTGTCATTTGTGAACTTACTGAAAGTGCAGTCAATCTCCTCATTCAGATAATTGATAAACATTTTAAACAGGCCCCAGAACTGAACCCTGGAGAACACCATTTGTGACTGACCACCAACTAGATTTAACACAATTCACCACAACCCTCTGAGCTCATCCAAAATATCCAGCCAAAATATCCATCCAATAAAGGATGAAGATTCTCCTTCTTTTGCTCACCTATTTATAGAAACCTTTTAAATTGTCTTTTATGGCAGTAACTGCATTAAGTTCTAGTTAGGCTTTGGGCCTTGACATTTTCTGAGTGGATAACCTCACAGCATCCTTGTCTAGACTTAGTTGTTTTTACAAGCTGCATATAATTCAACTGTATGGACTTCCAAATAAGGTATTTTATTAGTAGGAAGGGTTAGATTGTTTAGAAACATGGAAAAGACGTGTAGGGATTTTAACCTTGAGGTCATTGGTTTGAGCTTGGTCCAGCCTGATAAGAAACCAAAAATTTATTCTGTATCTTCTCATGCAACTCTTCCAAACAAGTGTTTCCTAAAGTATAAGAGGGTGGTAATTGCTGAGTTTTTTTCCCTTCTTTTTCCTGCTTTCCCTTCTGAGTTCAAACTTGAACACTGCCTGATAGGATGATCTGCTTCAGTTTTTTCAAGAAATGCAGCAGTGAATGTTCTTCTGTAGAAAGCGTTTCTCATTCTGACATAGATATTGTATATGAATAGTACTTTATTATTACCGAATTGACTTCACTGTGGTACTTAAGTGGCCTTTTTGCTAAATATTGTTTATTGTGAACACCCTTTTGTCCAGGTTGTATATTCTGGGTTTATTTCACATAAATTCAGATATCTATTCGAATCACATAATTTAAGGGAGGGTTTCTCTAAGCCCTACCATGTGGAAGAAAGAAAAGCACCAAGTTAGTACATCTGAAGTTTTATGTGTACTACCTTATCTTCAATAGCAACGTATTTGTCCAATTTTGTTTAATACATTTTGAGAACTGGTATGGTTTGGGACTATGCTTAGGTGCAGAAAGGCACGCTCAGCAGTGGATTAGAATGTTCACACTGAGATTTAAGATGTATTCACCTGGATTCAGGTTGAGTTTTAATGCCAAGATTAAAAAAAAAAATTAAGGATGTCTGCAACAGATAGCCCTTGCAAATCTCTAATTCTATTAGGCTTGCAGCACAGGGTTCCCTAAGAACTGAAAACTGAGGATCCCATGTAACCTCAAAAGTTTCCCAATCTAGACCTGTGGGAACCTGAACGCCTGGAGGCTGATTTACTGTGCTCAGGCTGGTTAACACACCTGAGAGCACTAATTTCACTTGAAAACGTATTAAAAAAAAGTGGTGGCACTGCATAGAGACTATTTGAGGCTGAAGATACCTTTAGGATTTGAGTCCTCTGTTATTGGCACTACTTCCAGCTTCTTATGCTTTGGTGGCTTCCTCTCCCTTCTCCTCCTTCTTCTCCCTTCTTCCTTTCCCACGATTGCTCCCTGTGCAATCCTAGGGTAAACACCAGTATAGGGATGAACTGCTGCTTTCTTATTAGCTACATGTATAATGCTCAGGCTGTCAGATTTTCTAAGATGACTGTATAGTGAATGGCATTACAGAGGTAACTGTCTTTACTACTATTATTTTGGATCCTTCATTTTTGACACCTATTGCACTATGGATGTTGCTTTTCATTTACAGTAGGCCATATTTTTAATACATACCTAAGGGTCTATTTCATGGTTACTGCCACAGTGATTGTTGTATATTCGCCTTGTTTCTAAAATAAATACTGTACACAAGTCCCATTTCCCAAACCTGTTCTCCCTGCTCCCACCAGTTAGACCAGTTAGACCTTCTTCCACCACAACTCACCACTGCTTTGATCAAGGTCTTGCTTAATTTTCAACCCATTTTTCCCAGCTGATATCTGAAATATTTGCCAGTAGTAGGGGTGACCAGCTACTCAAACTGCTTGTGAGCCCTAATCTAAATAAAATTTGAGGAAGAGACTGTCAGCAATATCTAGGTTTTCAACTCTTTTCATGGTCAACAAGCAGCATAGACACTGCAGGTACGGGTTGATGCTGATCTCTCTTAGTCCAACTTGTATCTCCATATTGCTCAGTCTCTCTGAAGCAGCTGTGTCTGCACTACTGTTTTCCTAAGACCGTGTGAAGGCATTAGCTTTATACTCCATAAAAATGCCCACAGTGTTCAGCTGGCCTCCTTTTGTCATTTTAGCAGCTGAGTGGAGGGGAAGCAGAATGAAGAGGAGAATACCTCCCTTAGTGTCTGAGCAGTCAAGTGAATGGAGCATGTGTTACTTGCGACTACCACCACAATAGGGTACTGTTGGTGTTACCAGAGTCTGTGATATTTTCAGAGATCTGAAAACGACATTTTATTTTGGCATAGCAGCAGAAATTTATCCCTTGAATTGCTTGTACTTTCCCACATCACAAATATTGCTGATATAAAGAGGGAATAATCAGCTTCTTGTGAGATTTGCAACCATTATTAGAGAATTCACATAAATTTGTCTGTGAGATTTCCAGCATTGGTGGTGTCCTTTATGCAGCTCTGGGAAAGATGGGGTGGGCTTGAACTGGACATGGGAAAATGGCATCAAAAGCCCTGTCTGTGCAGCAACCTTAGGTTATTTTACAACCCAGTTGGAGCATTGCTTTAGATGATTGTAATATGTGTCTGTACCTGTCATGGCTTGATCATAGACAGCGAAGATTTGGAGCTGTATTTTAACCCTGATCACAGTACTGAGCAGTTACTGCATTCTATAGCATTACCTCCATGTGCATAAGCATTCAGCTTTACATCTGTATAAATGGCATAGCAAGTTGTTTACCCTGATTGCTGATTATACTTGAGATGATCTCACATGTTTAGTGCTTCAAATGCTCTTTTTGTAATTGAGTCTTCTTCCCCTTCATCCCCACACTGAAGTATGGTGCTGAGTATACAACAGGTAAATCATTGCCAAATTACATTTTTCAGCTGGAACTAGCTGCCAACACTCATTTTTCAGAACTGTAAGCTGTACCTCTCAGTCACAAAATAATCTTCATATAAGGGCATAGGAATGGTTCAGACAAAGAGTCTGTCTAACACGGTACCCTGCCCTACCAGTGTCCATGTCCATGTCTGGACATGAAAGGAAGGAAAAATTGAGCAAAATGTTGCCAGTTCCAAAAATCCCTTCTACGATGAAGGCATCAAATTACAATACACAATATTTATTCAAGGTGCAAATGAATGATGGATTTAAACAATGGCATAAAGATTTTCCTATTATGTTTGGTTATCCTTTCCTAATGTTTCCTAATATTCTATTGGTTTTTGAACACTGAGTTGGTGCTTTCACTGTGCTATACAGCCTAAGCTTTTCTGCAGAATCTTTCTGCAGCATTTTCTGCAATCAGCTCATGTAATACATCTTTTTACATGTGATACCAGGTCTGTTTTTCCAAATGGTTTTCCTCATGACTTCACATTTATCTGCATTGAATTCCAGCTGCCATTTTACTGCTCAGTTGCTCAGGATGCTCCTCTTTGCTTACACTACCTCGAATGACTTAGCATCATCCACAGGCTCCACCATGGCACTGTTGGCCATCTTTGCCAGGCTGTTTACAAAACATCTTGCACTGCACACACACGACCAAATCTGTGCTGGCTCTGAGACTGTCATATTCCTCGAATTGAGGAGGTTGCTCAAACCCATCCAATATCTGGAAGAACTTTACTTGTAAGGAGGAAATGTCCTCTAATTACTTGCTCCCTGTGAACTAAACCAGTAGACCTGCACTGCACTGTTCTTGATATGGAAGACTTAGAGGCTCTTAGAAAAAGATAGGTTAGATACCTTTTCCTAGATAAGCTGCACATAAGCAGTCTTGTCTCTAAGCTTCATCATTCTGATCCTCTTAAAATATCTTAGACAGAGACCTCCTGACGGTCAAGAAGATTTTTAGTAGAGTTTTTAGTATATCAGCATGACATGTGTAGCACTGGCTTGATAGTTGTTGTGAACTGCCTTTTCATATTTGTGTGTCTTTTGTTTTTGCCATCCCTTTATGAAATTCTGAACCAACAGAAATTTTCACAGAAACCTAAATGACTCATTGGGCCACGATGGAAAAATCTACATCTTCCTGCCCTGAGCAGCAGTGCTGGACGGTTGTGGATGATTCATACTGGACATGGTCCCAAATTCATCGAAAATATCACTAGAATTGTAAAAGTGGCAAGTCATTGTGGGGGCCTGGACCCTGCCAAAGGCTGAACTGAGGAAGCTGTGGCTCAGCTAGTGTTGACTCAGCCCGACTTTGCTGTCATCAGTAGAGCATTCCCGTTTTACACCAGCTGACAGCCCCATCACAGCTATCAGTTTGCAGACCCAAATGTGATGGGATTGGAAGCAATCACTGTAAATTACTGCTTTGTGCAGAACAATTGGGAGGTTCAGCAACGGATGTGCCTAGGTAGCATGGAAAGAATTAGGCATCAGAGACAAAAAAGTAAAAACGATGGCAAAACGATGATCATATCAAATTATCAGGATAATATATCTTACTGGGGTTTACTTTCCTTTGTTGAACAGCAGTTTGTTTTACAAAAATGTTGTCTGGCATGCAGGAATATTCACCATCTCGTTAGCTGATTTGATTCTTTGCAGGGAGAGATTATTCTGTCTGCCTTGTTTTAATTCATTTTCTATTCAGTATGGAAACAGTCTCCCTGAATCTGGGTTAATCCATCTTCTGGTGGACATCATGAAATCTGAATGAACCCAAAAAAGAACAAATTGCAGCCGGCATGTAACAAGCCCCTCTTCTTTCTGTTAAACCTCTGTTAATAACGTGTGAAGGAGTGACAACAAAGAGCTTCTGTCCTGTTTATAAAAGACCCTTAAGGGCAGAGGCAGGCTGTAAGAAACTATTCTTTTGCTAATGATAGCTGAATTACTGAGAATGCTCAGTGTTAAAAACCCACGAAAAGGATTTTGTACATGGAAAGGAAGTATTTCCTTGGATGACTTTCTAATGACAGTCAAACATTTGCAGCCATCACACAAAAGGAAGCATTGTGAAGACAAGGCACAAGCAACCTACTGCGACTGCTGTGGTTACATCTGCCAGTAGCTGTGAGCTGTAAGCACTCATGTATTCCCACAGATTAAAAATTGACTCCTGATTCTCAATTTTCTTTACTTGCTGCAGTCGTCCTACATTTTCTTTTCTTTTCTTTTTTTCCCTCAAGGGTAGTTTGGTTGATAATGATTTTACTGGAATAATCTTAGAGCCTTTCAACCACATACAAGTCTTTCTGAGTTTTATAAAATACTTTCTCATATTAAGTTGTTCAGTTATTCAAGATCCTTACATTTCTATGTCACCATAACTCTCTTCTCAGCTGAAAACGTACCCATTAATATATATGTTATATGTACAAATTACACACGACTTGGAGAACATTCTTGCTCATAGCTATACATATTTTATGTGACTCAAAGATTAATAAAATTTTCTAGGTTTTAACACGTATTCCAGTGTCCACTTGATAAGGGGTAATTTAGTCTTAAACACATATTTTTTATACTTTCAGAAAATACAGAAAAAAAAGAAGATTACATCCCTCTATTCAGTTTTCACTAGTATTTTGTGGTTTGTTTTTTTCCCCTCAAATACAAATCAGGAAAAGAACAAAAGAATTCATGGTTCAGTAATTGCATAGTGTATAACAAAGGAATCTCATCACAATGTCCACTACTGAACTCTCATAATAGTAAGTTTTTATAGCAGTCATATTTTGTCAGTAACATAGAGCATTAGCAGCTAAATTGTGAGGAGGAAAGATCATTCCTGCATCTCATGTTGCATGCTAGACTCAAACAGGTGTCACACACTTTTTTCAGTGCTGTGATAGCATCAAGAGACAGATTTTTTGGGATGGAACTTCTGTAGCACCAAAATACTTCGAAATGAGACAATATTTCTTAAATACTGAAAGCTATAAGTACATGAAGTTTTCTTTTTGTTTGGTTGCTTTTTTGCCCTTAGAATAAGTTTATTAGTAAAGCTCTGTGGGCAAAATATTAGGTATGGGTATAGTCTATGACAGAAAGTTTTCCAATCGGTATGATATTTCAGCTGATCTGGGGGGAAAGAAAATCACACACCCTAAACTCATTTATCTGTCCACACAATATGCAGCTCTAATCTTGGCTTAGTGAGCATCATTAAAGCAGGCGTGGTGGACACTGGTGGAAAAACACCTTCAGTATTTTGTTTTGCTGAAATAGTTCTGCTAGCAGAGTCTCTTCAGTGGAGAGAAACAGGTTTATAGTATAGCTAATTATGAATCATTCACTGCAGGAAAAGTGAATGTAGACCATATTACAATTCAAGGATATATGCCTCGAAAAGTAACATGCTGAAAAGCACTAAAGAATTTCAGTGAACAAGTGATCTATGTGCTCCTCACATACTCCTGTGATTAAAAAGGTAAATGCAAGCCTTGCATGTATGGACTCCAAATTATTAGAGAGGATTTGCATCAAATACTAAAGAAATGAAGTTCTACCAGAGCTGGAATAATATGTTTACTAGTAAGGATAATTAATCATATCAATAACCTAACAAGACGTGATTATATCTCTGTAATTCAAAATATGTGTGCAAAACCAATTGCTTTTCCCTAAAATAAGTATTTGAGTTTAAAGAAAAAAATAGTTTTCAAAACCAGCTCCTTGTTATGCTCCTTGCATCTAGTCTTAGAAATGTAACTGAATACCATCACAGTAGAGGTGGATTACCTACTTTCCAGGCTTAAAGGGTACCTCTTACTGTTCTAAAAAAATCCCCTGCAAGGAGTGACATATATCTGCCTTAATTATAGACATCAAACATGAGATATTCGAGTTATCCATTCAACCAGCATGATCAATGGCAAGACATAAGCATCAGAAGAAAGCTGTTCATCTCAGCTGAAAACATACATGTAAGACAGATCAGATTAATTGCCCTCTGGAGGTGACTCTTTTGCACTGTAAAGGGAACTTAAAGGAGTAGATTCCAATATTTAGGCAATATTTAGGCATATTACTGCAGACAAACCCCTTCAGATGTGTAGATTTAGCAGAGTGAAGGGCTCCAATATTTTACAGCTAAATATTTCTTTAACTTTTCTTAAAGTATACAAGACCGTCTGCTCTCAATAGGAGAGACACAAAGGTGTATTTTTCACTGTAACTTGCACTGATTGCTATCATTCACCTCCAATTGCAGCAATAGTTACATCATGAACACACATTCATAATTTTCTGTCTGTGAATGACACAAAGGACAGAGACTGAGGATTAAAGGCTTGATTTAAATCCCATTAAAATGGGAGAGACTTGCATTGACTTTAATGGGATTTAGATTGAGTGCAGGGAGGCTGAATGCTGAACTGCTGTCAGGTTTGAAGTACAGAGGGTATTAAGGGGCAAGCTAATAATGCTTCTGTTAAATGTTAAATACCTGTTCTTCAGAGAGACTTGCCAAACTGGTCATTCAGTCTCTTTCAGGATGACTCAAGTGACTCAGCAAGCAATAAACAAAATTATTAATGTAATTGTTGCTTGTCTTCATGTCTTCCAATCTTTGTCACATTCCAATAAAGTAAGATAGTGTTTAAGACATGATGTGTTTGCAGATACTACTAACAATTTATTTTATATGATAGTTTTTGCCATCTGATACATCAGGGAATCTCTGTCTTTTACTGATGCATTATTTGATCCATTTACAGGCCTACATGAGAACATGTAGGGCTACATTAAGCCTATCAGTTGAGGTACCTGTGATTCCTGTGGACTGTAAGCCCTTCTATTTCTGGAAAGTCCTTTGCTACCTGAGAGAAATGAAGATAAAGCCCTCTACATTTGATAGGTGCCTGTGCTCCATTGAGCACTTGGAAAACACTTGGTTGACTTCACTGTGTGAACAGAGACAGGACAGGGAACTCATGAAACGATGGGAGCTTCGTTTTCTGATTCCTCCTTTTTAAAAAGAGCTTTGAATCCTTAATAGCTATTTTATATAGTCACTGCCAAAGTAAAGATGCAGAGATGGTCCTCATTTGCTGTTAAAGCTGAATCTCTGTGCAGGGATGAAGGTACGAGGCAATGGACACAAACTCAAACATCAGGAAACATTATTCTTATTGTGAGGAATACTGAGCACTGGAACAGGCTTTGAGGAATACTGAGCACTGGAACAGGCTTCCCACTGTGGTTATAGAGTCTACCTCACTGGAAAAGCTGTCTGGCCATGGTCCTGGGCAACCAGCTGTAGGTGGCTCTGCTTGAGCAGGGGTGATGGACCAGACGATTTCCAGGGTCCCTTCCAACTTTCACCAGTCTGTGATGCTGTGATGAATGGCAGTGTCTGAGAGGTAATGGGGGCTGTCAACCAGGTTGCTGCTTCTGAATCCCTGGGAGAAGAGAAATTTGTGGAAGGAGGGCATCCTGGCTTCAGCTCAGTTCTGCTGCAACTGCTCAACCACTTGCTCTTAATAAAGGGATGACAGCAGAGCTCGATGCATGCACCATAATAATGCAAACTCCTCTGGGGAACATTTGGATCCCTGATCTAGGGAATGTCCTAGGAATGTGAGCGTTCCTCATCTTAGGAATGGCAGAGGGGTAGGCGGCTGCATCCTCAACTTCAAGCAACCTATTCCAGTGCCTTACCATGCTCAGAGCAAACCCAATGTCTAATCTAAATCTGCCTTCTTTACATTTGAAATCTGAAAGTGAAGATGAGACATGCTGTAAATGGGACATGTTCTCAGTGAACCTTCTGTGCAGCTGACCTCTAGTCATGCTGCAAACAAATCCAGGTTATGTAGACAGGGATCAGGATATTATTCAGGATTTCCACACTGAATCATATATGGATATTAAAAATTATCTTAAATCTACCATAATTAAGTTTCCAGGCAGAAAATGAAGCCGTGTGAAGCAACATGGCCATTGATAACTATGTGTATTTTCAGGAATTCTGAGGAGCAGTAAGGATCTTGCACACTTCTCTTCTGTTGGCTACATGGCAAAAGACATGCTAAATGTATAGCTTGGGAAGTAATGTTCCTCTGTCGTGGAGTAGGAATGTTGCCTGCTTGCCTGTGGTCTGCTCTCTGTGACCTTAGTGAAAGACCAGATGCCAACACAGATACAACATTGCTGGTTTTAAGGTGATAAGAGTGTAGTTTCCCTTGGTTGCTGAGGCTGGATTTTCCCAGAGGTTTTGTGTGATGTTCTGCAGAAATGTGCACATGTATGGATTGACTACATTTGGAATTTGGGACTGAAAACACCCATTATATCATATTCTCAAATTAAGTTAATTAATCTATTTAAAAGAGCTCAAAGAACCTGTATACCTAGAAGCCATAATGTTCTCCAATTATCTTGTTAACATTTAAAACATTAAATAAATTTATTAAAAGAAAAAGAACCCCCATGCAATTCTAGGTTTGAAATTTTAGGTTAGGCATGTTTTATTGTTTGTTTTGCTTTAGAGATAATATATTGTACTGGAAATGAAACTGAATATAAATATTTTTTTTAGAATAAAAAATATTACACACACACCCTCCCCCCCCCAACACATCTTAGAAAATCTTTTAAGTGAAGAAGAATAAAAAATACATAAATACATTGTCAGAAACCCAGATTTGCAAAGCAATGTTTCACATGACATTTAGGGAGACTCCGTCTTACTTACATTTTTTTTTAAGAAAAGTATAAGACTTTTTCCATCAGCAATTTAGGTTTGTGTGTATCTGTGCCAGTGTTAACACTGGTGTATCTTTGCTATCTATGCCACCCTAAAAAAATCTGAATTTAGAATGAATACCTTGCCTGTCTCACAAGTTGCAGCTTAATGAAATTCTTCTCTTTTCATATATAACAAGAAATATAAATAGCGATCTAAAATAATTTGATTTCTGAATTAAATACTTCTGCTGACTGACTTGCTGTGACCTTACCATCCTTGTTCTAAATAGACACTTGAATAGGTCTTATTTAGTCTCAGACAGCAAATCCAGCTTTTTTGTGATGCCTTTTGAAATGTGTTGATGAGGTATTCTTTCTGGTGAAGAAAGACAGATTTCATTGGGTTTTTTTCTTTACTTTCAGGGCTTTGCAAAATTTAGCAAGAAAAGAAAATCATGAATGCACTCAGTGCTCATGCTAGCTAGTGACTGTTTCATGTCAAATGCAGACATTGGAGCAGGAATGAGAAGCCCATATTTGTGAGTGAGAGTCCTAATTGCTGGTGAAAAGTAATTCACTTTCTGCTGTTTTCCAGACTAATCAATCTTGGCTGCACTTTTGATTTATGTACAGTAGCACAGATGAACATCAGGGATAGAAGCTTTGCTTCTTGACATAAGCAGCCTGCAGCCTGATGTTTGGTACATGGAGGTGAGAAAAGGCAAAGTGACATCTGAAAACAGTGCTGTCATCACCTGCTCTTTAGAAGGTACTGTGTCTCTTGAGTTGATGTATAAAGGGCTGGGAAGAAATAAGACAGTGAATAACTTTTTTTTTTTTTTTAATAATAAATACCATTTTTTTTGTGTAGCAAATACTCTGGTTTTGAATTTTAGAAGGAAGGTCATCATGACTGGTGTATTCTTCATGGAGTTTGTGCCTTAAAAGTGTGCTATGTGTGCACAGATTCTACCTGCCAGACTGGATTTCTCAGAAAACAGGCATAATTTAAGATCCCAATTATGTATAGACATGGGATATATGCTGAGCTGCTCAGCTGTGCCAAAACAGTAGCAATCTTGTGGCTGCTTAGATGCAGACTGTCACAGGACATTCACTGGAGTAGCTGTGGGACCATATCCAAAATGTCAGTGGCCATGCAGAGCTGTTTGCTGGGTCAGGAACTGCGGGGGAGAGGGGATGTGTGGGAGATGCCCCAGAGACCTCAGGGCGCTGTCTCACCACGCATTACACTGGGCACACCAGCTGTGCCACACAAGAAGGCACTGGGGTGAGCAGGCAGGACATCTCCAGCTGTTCCAGGCATCTGAAAACTTCTACTGAGGCCTTAGCATGGCTGACACCATTAATCTGCTCTCTGGTTCCTGGTGCCTAGCACACCTCAATGTACCAAGTTATGCTATGGTTACAAAACCATACATCTAGCTTTGCCCCTTAGATCTTGAGCTTGTAACAGCTTCTTAAAGCAAATGGGTTAAATCCCCCCGATTTTAATCCAATTATTCCTGTGTCTAAAATGATATATGCTTTGAAGGCTTCCTGCAACAACACATAGGCCTAGTCTGACTCGTTCTTCCTCTTTCAATTTTTCTTTTAAGTATCCTAAATGATGGTTGTCACTAGAACCAGGAATCCAGACACATTGACATCAAAAGCAATTGTAATATCTATGTGGCAACAAGGGTGGGGGGAAGAGTGGAAGGAAGAGGAGCACTTTGAAGATGTCATGATAACTCAGGCATGTTTAGATTCAGTAAGTAGGTGTGCCTTTTTCTGTATCCTGCTCATCTACAGAGTAGGATGTTTGAAGAGAGGGAAAAATGAAATGCTATTTCCAGTAAAGGGGAGGAGATTTAACAATGGCAAAATCATTACGAAAAAAACAAGCAGTGGAGGGAACATTAGAATTTTTAGTCAGGAAAAAACTGGGAAAAAAGATGTATGTATTTGAAAGAAAGAGAAAAATTGCTGCCTTTTTTTTTCCAAAGCACTGTTGTTTATCATTTATTTGTGACTGAATTTTATAAAAGAGTTGCAATAAATATAAGGCTGGAACTAAAGAATATTTTCCCTTATCAATTTGTCAGTAACGTGATTGAAGTGTAAATGTAAACATACATGTAAATTCCACCTATATTTGCAACTAACAACATTTGATTGTTTAGTTGGGAACGACAGATGAACTCTGTCCTTCTCTTGAGATTTTGGCAGAGGTATCACACAGGACCCATGTGCTGAGGTGGCCTCTGGTGTATGCCACAACCAGGGACCAGTCATTAAACCTCCCCCAACTTTTGCTAGCTGTGCCAGCCCTCATGGTCCCAACAAAATGAGAGCCGTGATGGAGGAGCACCAGCAAGGGTTTAGTAAAGGCTCTGTCAGGTCTGCTTAGAGCGTGGGAGAAACCATTTCCCAAGTGGATATCAAACACAAAATTGGCATCTGTGATCAGTAGGATACACCACTCAGCAAGGCATTTGTAGCAGCAGGGCAGTGGCACTTTAAAGGCCAGGAGCTGTGATTTTGCACAATGACAATGCCCATGTGTAACTGTGGAGAGTTTCTTCCAGCTCCACTCTTCTTTAACCTTTCCAAGCTTGCTGGCAAGGTGAGAACAACCAGAAATCACCACAATCACTGCTGGAGTACTTGTGCACTTGGATCAAGGGGTATGGATATCCAGTAGGACTGCAAGGAGAGGATGCAACTAGTTCAAGAGCAGTTAGTAGCTACAAGAGTAGTTTTTATTTTTCAGATTATTTCAGGGCTTTATCTGTTAAAAAAAAATGCTTCTACTTTCTTTTTTCTTCGCCTGAAATTTAAGGATTTATCCTGTAATCCAGATCATGAAGCTGCAACTTCCACATATTACCCTTTTCTGAGATGATCTTGACTTCTGCCACTCATTTGGCTGAAACCCCCTGTTTGGAATATTATAAGAATCTTTCATTCTCACATGTGAATAATTGAAGTATTTAAGAGAAAATGAACCAGTGGTAGTAAAAGACAATGAAAGAAAGTATCAAAATACCCCAAGTATCTAGAGGTATATATGGTACTTAAATTATCATAATTAAAATTATTTGTTCAAGAATTGCATATGTATATATTTATATATATATTTATATGAATATCAACTTGTGTGCTAGGGGTGGGAGTTCTGCCACCTAACTTGAAAAACATTCACTTTGATTGGTGCCAGATCAACCTTTCCTTATTTTGCTCTAAATATTGCCCATTTGAGCCTGGGCTAAGACATAGATTCACCAAATTTCAGTGGTCTGTTTCCCTCCAGCTGTTTGTTACCACCTCTGTGCTATTTACTGCCCTATATCCAGCCCTAAAGCAATTTTTGAATACTTCGTTCATTTCAGGAAAAATCGATTGGATTCATTTCTTTAGTTTAAGCAGTTTACCTGGTTTGCTCTGTCTGAAGTGGATTAGGAAACTCTAATATAAACTGTTCTTCTAGCAGAATTGTAGAAATGCTGAACTCTTTGGCAGTGACTTCTGTAGCAAGACCTCACTCAAAGGAGCAGGGCAGGGCAGTGATCTCCAGGGGCAACTCCTCAAAGCACAAGAGGACCATCCGGATGTGCAGGAAACAGCAGGTGTGGCAAGCAGCCAACTCGGCTGAACAGGGAGCTTGAACTCCGGGCTGAGCTCAAACACAAAATGGAAATACACAGAAAAGGGAAGTGGGGATCAGCTAAGGAGTATTGAAATTGGAGCTTGAGCTTGAAGGGGTGAAGCCGTGAAAACACAAGTCAGGCTGGAGTTTAAACTGGTGAGTGATAGGAAAGGCAATGAGGACTTCTGAAAGTGCATTGTGAGCAAAAGGAAAACCAACAAAAATACAAATCTGCCACTGAATAGGATGGATGATCCAATGATGAAGGATAAACACAGATTGACAGAGTGACTTGGTTATTACTGGCAAGGGCTGTTTTGCAGCTTCCCAAATCTCTGTGGCAGAGTGTGGAGGGAAACAACTGTTACCTGTAGTAGGGTGGATTGGAATTAGAGACCTCTTAAACAAATTGGAGATGTGCAATCTCCAGGTGAGGCTGGACAGAGTGCCTCAGAAATACCTTCAGAAAGTGCAAGGAAGAGGATCTGGGAGACTACAGGTCAGTCAGTTTCACTTCAGTCTGTGGAGAAGTTATAGAGTAAATCCTTCTGGAGACCATTTTCAGGTACATGGAGGAAAAGAATGTGATTTACCAAGGGTAAATAATGCCAAAACAAATCTGATTGCCTTCTATAATAGAATGGCTGGATGTGGTGTCAAAGGGAAAGCAGTGGGTGTCCGTGAATGCTGAAAAGACTGGAAGGGATCTCTGGAGGTACTGGTATGTAGACAGGAGACTTATAAAAAGGCAAAAGACAATATACTCCATAATTTTTCTAAAACATATTACTTTTAATTTTTTAAATACATAAAATAATTTAATTGACAGATTTAACCTATAAGAAAGCATTAAGGGTTTTAGTTTGCTAAATTTATTATTTAGTGATAAGTGCTTATGTTTCAGTTTATTCTTCATTTCCTTACCAGCTGATTGTCAAATCATCATAGTAGACAGAAGTATTGGAGGTATTCTGTTAAAAGGATCTCAGAGTTTCTGTATAGGCACATCCTTTTTCCAAAATAAAACATTTCACATTTAACAAAAACTGTGGTTTTAGCTTATTTCCACCTGGTCTCTGTCACCATGCTGCTCTGCCATGAAGCTGGTGCTGAGAAAGCAATTTGGCATGGAAGGCTTAGGGGAAGAACACCAGAGCCACACATCAAAAGAACAACTGGGATTTGTAACCGTTGAATTTGTTTTTGCAGAGGTGCTACAGGAAGTGTTCGTGCTGGCAGCCTAGATGTGTGGAGCCAAGAAAAAGAATGGAACGATACTCTGCCCTTTCCTGGGATCAGACAACTGGGTAAGTTGTAGCCTTCATATTTGTGGCCAAACATGCACACTAAAGCTTCTACTTATTACAACCACAGAAAAAACAAACCAAATACTGTATGAGGGGCTTTTTCTTTTTATTTTGTTGCTCCTCTTATTGCCTCAAAGTGGACAATACTCATTAAAAAAAAACTCCCACATTTTAAGCATGCACAAATAGTACACATTATTAAAAAGACTGGCAAGGACTGCAACTAACTTTTAATAGAGGGGTTTTTTTCATATCTGACACTGGTCTTATGTATGCTGTTATGAGGATGTAGCTGTTGAATGCTACATGATTTTAATTCTTCAATGTCAATAGACAATTCAATAGATATCCTATATGTCTTTTTCGGCTGACATGAGGGTGGCACTGCTGTCTAGTGATGGGGAGGCTTTCACTGCTTTCTGTACAAAGCAATGGTAACTGGATCCTTCTGAGGTTGTTTTCTCTCATTAAACCTGTGCTGGTCCATTGCCAGATAGCTGAAGAGGCAGGATGCCTGATTCATCTGGGAGTGGCAGCATTTGCTATTCAGTCTGCATCTCTTAGTTCTATGCACTGTACTGATTCTTATCACTCAATATGATATATATACCCAGTTAGAAGAAAAAATATGAAAAGAAATATGAAGAACTAAGACGTGCTTCAAAATATGTTATTAGAGGTTGAAAAAGCTACAGTATCCCAAAGAAAACAGTGTTGTATCTAAGAAAAGAAGCAGTTTTGATATATGAGAAATCAGAGCAGAACAAATAATAAAAAAGAAGACATATTTATGAGTGATATCAGATATATTTATGAGTGGTGTCAGTGAACAGCATAGAAGCCAGCAAATAAAGAAAATTAATGAAAAAAGATAATGGAATGGAAGAGTAACCATCTGGGTTAAAGATAAAGTATTTTCTGAGTAGATCCAAACAAAACCAATACTAACAATAATAAAGGCAGGATGACCCTAAAAGAATTGCAATGACTGACATAGAAAAGGCAGAAGAATTCCATAAGTGCTTCAGTTCTTTATTATGGGCTGACTGGGGAGAAAAATAAATTATGTCTTCCTGTTGGATGGTGCTGATCTAATATCCTGCAGTGGTACTAAGCATAGCTAGCAGGTGCAAGGCATCACATGATTTTAAGTTAGTATTTCCAATAGTCTTGCAACCAAACCCTTGTCAAGATTAATGCTGAGATTAAAAAACCTCTGGTTGCTTTTCAAGAAGCCTTGGAATTTCCAGAGGACTGCAGAGAAGATAACACTGTGCCATTATTTTAAAACAGAAAATGGATAAAAGCCCAGAACTGAATAATGCATGTCTGGCAGTCAGAGCACACACAGTATTATGACAAATAATGGAGCAGTATACATATATAGATTAAAAATATTAAGATATGTTAATATAATTTATTTCAGTCAATAAATTTGAGAGAAATATATCTTGGCAAAGTTACTGAATATTTTGACTGAACATCCAAGTTTGGTTGGAGAACTGAGAAACTTCTGGTAGAGATTTGATTTGGTACTGTATGCGATTTTCACGAATACACCACAGAAAAACAGGTCAATGCAGCACACGTTACGCTGTTAATCTCTAAAAATAATTGTACATATGGGTGTATCTATGTCTTATTTGGTTAACTGAGCTTTCCAAGAGATGCAGGGGCGAAAATTTTTGCTCTATGTAATTGAGTATTTTTACTAATAACTGGGCAAAAGGACATAATATTTTGTCTGAAAAAAATTGATGATGACACAGAATAACAGGAGTGAAAAATTAAGAAAAGGTGGATCAGCAACAAAGAGTATCCAGGGACATTGTATAAGCAGGAATAGGGAAAAAAAGAGATATTTCTGTAAAAAAAAGTCTCTTCTGTAAAAGAGACATTTATGTACAGCCGAATAGAAGATCTATTGTCAGAACAATAGATCAGGAACAGAAAAGTAAGCCATAAAAACAAGAGAGAGGACATTCCTGTGAAACAGAGATTCTGAAGAGGATATGTTATTTTGACCACATGGAAAAAAATTAGCTAATACTATCCTTAGGTATATCCACCAGACAGAAGTGGAAGGTTACAGGGTTGCCACACTTGGCAGAGAAGCAATTGCTACTGGAATAGAGTGTCCAGTTCTAGTGCTCAGAATTCATGATGGATGTGAATAATTTGGAGAAGGGTCAACAAAAAGCCATGGGAATATTAAGGACCTGGAAAGTCTCCAGCAGTGCAATCTACTCAGCTTATCAACGTGAAGACTTAAGAATAACTGGTCACGGTACACAAAACAGGACAAATAGCAAAGAGCTGTTCAGCCCAGCAGTCAGAGGTCTGACAAGCTCCTCTGTCAAAAAGGTGAAGTTAAAACGCAAACACAATATAAGGCACTTGCTTTTTTTTTTTTTTTTTCCTTAGCAATCCATTATATTAATGGCTATATTCACCCACTGATGAAGTGTGGTATCCCTGGCAGTTTTTAACTCTAGATTGGGCTTGCCTCAAAAGGCATTTACTTATCCTGAACCAGAAATAACCCTGTGAGACTCTGTGGACTCTGTCATTGATGGGATCAGAGTGGGTATTTGAGCCCTGCTGCTCTTTATCTGTGACTGTATGGATATGTGCTCTGAGAGAGCTGGTTATCTGGATGTCATGACATGGGGATGATGCTACCTTAGATCTGATGAGCAGTACAGCAGGGTTACTCTGGTGATGAGCTCTGGCTAATTAACCGTGTCACGCACAAGGGCCAGTCAATCATCTGTGGTAATGTGACTCTGCTGCTTCCCTTTGTGGAGCTGGCTCTGCACAGTCCAGGGTTGTGCAGCTGTTTGATGTATGTACAGCTCAAGATAGACCCTAAGCAAGTTTGCTCGCATGCACTAAAAAAAAATGATCACTATAAAGTGCTTCTCTTTTTAATGAAGGTAGAGTCATTATGGTAACTTGTATTATGGTATTTTATGTATAAACTCTTTTATGTATCTAGATATAGCTGAGACATTACAGGGTGTCTGGTTCCCTCTGCATATTAGCCACATTATGACACATTATTCCCGGTTTTCTTAGCTGTTTTTTTGGCTCTGATTTTCCTACTTGTATCATTTAATAAGAAACATTGAACAGAGAATTTATTGTGACATTATTCATACTGAGAAGAGGAAATGAATAACTCTTCTGTGAAAACTGTAAAATGACAAAAATCTAATGGAGACATTTTCCCAGTTGTTTGTAACTGTTTATCATATCACTCATTAGGTGAGTCATTGCATCAGAACCTCTCTTACTCTTTATTTACTCCAGATAAATATTTGCAACATGCAAGTAATTATTTGTATTAGTAGGTCTCATCCCTGGAATTTTCCAGAGATGTTCTCTGATTCCATGATACCTGTGTGGGCTAGGGATGCATATTATATACTCTGCCTTTAGCAAGGGCTTCCTACATGTTATAGTCACTCAGAACTTTACAAAATCTTTCTAAAAAGGCTCCCCTAAATAATGCCAGTACAAAAAAAAAAAGATGAAAACTCAAAATTAAAATTACAGCCTTCTCTCTAAATGCAAGCACAGAAACACTTTAATAAGCTGAAAAATAAATAGGAATTACGCCAAAAAAATAGGTGAGAAGAATGAGGATGGGTGTAAAAGTAGTGAACACATATGTAGATTAAGTCATGGTAGTAATGGAGTAATCAGTATTTAAATTTAAGATGCCTCCTGAATTATTATTCCTAGAGTAAATGCTTCTGTCTCTTGTCTACAGCAGTTTGTAAATAAGCCCTTAAATGTTCTTCACTTGCTGGGATTTAGTTTGGTCCTTAGGGCAATTTCAGAGGTTTCAAAGTGGATTACTTTTGTAAGAAACAAAATCTATCTCCACTTGTAGTGTCCTCCGGTGTCTGATGGGGATATTAATGTGTGAACTTACGGAGTCCATGTCATGCCCAATGCATGTCTGACAGAAAACTGACAATAAAAGGCTGCTGAGAAATCCTGAGAAATCCCAGAGTGGGTTTTGACTACACTAAGGGCCATGTGCTGTGACTGTGCTTTTTAAAACCTGAGAACCATGAGTTACAGAATATAATCTACAGAGCACCTAGCTGCACCACGAAGTGTGCCCTCTGCCTCTGTTAATTCCCTCTGTTCCCTTCAGTTCCCTCTGTTCAAGAAGGTATTTCTGCTATAGTTTCATGAACTGAGTGAAAAATAGATTTTTGAGTACCCTCCCCTTCCCTCCCTTCCCTTCCCTTCCCTTCCCTTCCCTTCCCTTCCCTTCCCTTCCCTTCCCTTCCCTTCCCTTCCCTTCCCTTCCCTTCCCTTCCCTTCCCTTCCCTTCCCTTCCCTTCCCTTCCCTTCCCTTCCCTTCCCTTCCCTTCCCTTCCCTTCCCTCCCCTCCTTTGAATACTATTCCGTTCAGCACTGAGAATCCTGTCCCTCACACACAAACAAGAAGCCATTTCTTCAGGTCCAGAACCTCCAGCTGACTGTGCTCAAAGTAGTAGCCATGGCAGGGATACCAGTTCTGCTTATCTTCTTCAGGGAAAGGAATATCTCTGAAAACAGCTCTTTAAAAGACGTGTCTTGCTAGGATAGTCATAGTGGTAATAGGATTTTTTTCAGTTCTTCCTTATTGTGTCTCACAATCCATGTTGTCCAAACTCAGAGTGGCAAGGCAGTTTCAGCAGCAGGCACCACAGAATCACTTGGATACAGCATGAACAGAAACAGAAAGAAGAGACTTGTATATTCAGTGGTGGTTTGAGCAATGACGTGTTTGATTTAGGTGAGACAGAAATAAGGACAAGCTTAGAGGTTGGACTTCCAACTTTTCCTTGACCTTGCCTCATGTAATGTCCTCGTGAACACCCCAAAGAAAATTTATCCAGAAAGTAATCACTCCAAGGTTGTTCTGAACTCATAATGTTCTAAAGACATCCTCAAGCAGGAGCTATCTCTGTCAGGCTAGTAGATCATTTCAAGCAGGACTTTGCAAGAATCATTTGTGCATGTGATTCTGTTCAGCGCTTTTTCAGTGTTTGGGCACACTTAAGAAACTGAGTATGAAATAGACTCTGGAAGCAGTCTGAGAGATGGTACCAGAATTCAAAACTGTCTGATGAATCAGACACTACCAAGGCAGTCTGCAATCATCAATGTGAAACTTTGTAAAAGCGAGTAGTATACATTGCTACAAGAAGCAAAGATCAGACCAATGTATAAAGATAATTTAAAGATTTTTATCATTGTAAGAAGACAAAAATCTCATTCTGGGACATACTGAAAGGAGAATCATACGTATGATAAATATTTTGTAAAGTTCCAGTGTAAGATAACTTCGATTTTAATATATTTTAAATATTGTGCAGTAGTTTTTCAGTGTCTATCATGTGACTGTTACAGCAAAAAGTCACAATTTTATGTACTTAAACTGCAAATGCAGCTGCAAATCTACAATCCTGTTTTACATAGAAGTCTAGAGGTTTGGTTTTTTTTAAAATGTAGTGTATGTTTTCAGGAGTAATGTAAAAGAATATTGATATAAATGAGGTGAAGTAGCTGACAAGTCTTGTCAAGTAAGGAACCTTGAAGAGAAAATTCCTAATTGAAGCGGACAGTGTGTTCCCTCCTCCTGTTTAATTGCTATTAAGGAATGCATCTGCTTTTCTTCATTAGCTGTACTTGACATCTGTATATATGTGATGCGTGTTTCACAACTTCCTTCCTGCTTTTCAAGTGCAACAAAATCAAAGGTTTCTGAACAACAGAATTACTACTTCAACGTCACTTGAAATGCATACAGTTGTTTATGGGACAAAATGGAGGAGACTGTATACATTATCACTACCTTACAAATAAGATATGTCTTTGCTTCTCACCCTCCAAAAGATGCAGTAGGTTCATCTTATTTAATCGAGTCATAGAAAAAAAACTATTCAGAAAAAGAAATTCTTGAGATCAGGGCTTTATATTTCCTATAGAATGAAATAACAATGCAGTCAGAGGCACCATCATAACTTAATCCCTGTTGAAGGATATAAAAGGGTAGATAAACCCCATATAGTCCACAGAAAGAAGACCTTGAATATTTAAACTAAAAAGTCATCATACTTGCCTATACAGGATATGCATTTGCCCACACTGAATTAAACTAAACTAAATTAAATTAAACTAAACTGAACTGAACTGAACTAAACTATTATCTAAGGAAGTTCAACACATCTTTGTCTGACAAATGTCTGTTGATTTCAGCTGTCCAGCTATCTCACAATGAAGTCAGTTTTGGTGTGTTAAAAGAGAAGCTTTCCAAAATATCCACTGAATACTGCAGGTATTTATACACATCAGTTATATCCTCCTGAGCCCTCTTTTCTCCAGGGTATGGAGTCCCATTTCTCTCCACTTCTCCTTATGTGTCAAATCCTCCAAAAATGCATTTAAGTAATTAGATAGCTTAAAGCAAACATTGCCAGTTCTTTTTTGATTGTTTTAAACAAATGCAATCAAATATATTGGAGAGGCTCTGGAGGGGGACTATTTACAAGGGCACATAGTGATAGAAGCAGGGAGTACAGCTTTAAACTGAAAATGAAAGAGGTTTAGACTGGATATTAAGAAGAAATTCCTTTACCATGAGGGTGGTGAGGCACTGGAACAGTTTGCTGAGAGAAGTTTTGGATGCCCCATCCCTCAAAGACTTCCAGGCCAGGTTGGATGAGGCTTTGATGCCTAGTGCTGTTTCCTTCCAACCAAAACCGGTCTGTGAAATTTCTGTATATAAGCAAGCAACTATTTTTTTTTTTAAATACAGGCAATAAATGATGATGATGATGATGATGAACTCGTTATACTTGTACAGTCTAATCGTTCAAACACTTAGTCTTGCCTTTTAAAGGAGTTAACCCTCACTTAGGATCCACTTGCACAACAGCTGACTGACACTAGCTCAGTCTACCTAAGATCTGAGTTGAGTAGAAGTTAGTCTGATTTGTTCTGGAAGCAGTGCAACTACTTCAGCCTGAGCTTGGAGAACACTGATTTCTGCACTCATGGCTTTCTATGCTCAACCTTGTAGACATCCTTAATGCCTTTTCAAATACTTGAGCACTATTTAACAAATTCCAGATCATAATAAATGTCTCCAACTATACAAATGAATGATACAAAAAGTTTTAGAAGCCTTTAAAGACGTGTTTAAAAAACTTATCAAACTCAGTAAAAAAGAGGTGATTTAGATTCACTTAACCTTGAGTTGGCATATGCTCAAAGAAACTCTGAGTACTGATTTTACATTTAAATTTTGCTTTTCATTCTGAAACACTCCCAAATACTCTACAAATTGTCAGCAGATTTGGGAGGCTCCCACTTTCTAGCAGGGAAATATGGTCACCTCCAGCACATGACAAAGCAGATGTCTCCATGCAGAGTGTGAAACTGAAGAGAGGGGCAGGATGCTCTGCTAACCCACGCTGCCATTGGCAGGAAGAGAGAGGAAAAGAGGAAACAGACTGTAATCATTCAATTTGGAATTTGGCCAAGACACCGTGGCTGGCGTTCCTGCTCTCTTGCAAGAGAACCATGAAATGTCATTCTACTGCAGGTTTTGCAACTTGTTGGGAAGACTGAAGTATGGATGGTCAAACCTTGAAGAGCTGAAAAATTTGGTTACTTCTAGATGAAAGCTGTAAACTCTTCAGTTCGTGCATAAGCACAGTAGAAGTCTCAGCAAATCACACATGTTATTTATTTCTTGTATTTTTACCCCCAGCTATACCTTCTCTAGTTTTTTCAGTCTTTCATATTGTGACCATTATCCTAATTTATGTAATTTATGTATACTTGTGTAGGTATTTACACACACTCAGAAGTAAAAATACATATATGCACGAATATGTTTATAGAGTAATTTAAAGGTATTTCACTTGCACATTATTACAATATCAATTTATTCTTTTTCGGTCAACTAAAAAAAATTCGTTGAATCCTTGCATAAACTGAGTACATATGTAAACAAATATTAAATGGCCTCACCTATTTGTGACATAGTTTTTCCTCTGAAGACATTTGTAAGCAGTGTATCTCAGCTTCAGTATGAACGTTATAAAGATCAAATGCTTCCAAGATACTAAATAATGAATTGCAAATATCAAGAAGCTTGCCATATTCTTTGTCTATTTGTTCTTTAACATGAAATTTGGGCAAACAAATTAATCAAGAGAATTTTAGCAGTTAGTTTAGAAGGAAGTGCCTTCATAACCTATGTGGAGGTGCTCAATGCAGAGCATTAATGTCATGGGTCATTTCACAATCTGTTTCCATCTCCTATAAAAATATCAAGTTCTGAATTTTTTTGAGAAGATTCTGTTGTTGTCATTTAATGGTCAAAAAAATGTGCATAATTTGCAAAATAAAATATAAATTATTAAAAAGACAAAATTATAAAATATTCCTAAACAAATCTATTTGGAATTCATGAATACCACTTAATAAATGTTTATACATATTTTCATTACATTTCATAGTTTAGCCTCTCAGTGTGAGTAGTGCATGATTTGTCAGCATTTCAAGCTTTTATTAATATAAACTGATATCCACATCAGAAAACAATAAAAATATTTCCATCAGTGCTCAGCAGTCTTTATTATTCACGCTAATGAACACAAAGTTTAAAAATGCAGTAGACAAGTCCAGTGGTCTGGCAGACATTCATAGTTTGCATGAGTGACATACAGAGCTTACATTACTCATATTATGGCATGAACTAATGTAAGATTGTCTCCAAATATATTAAAACTCCTTTAAAATTCAAAATATGAGATTAAAATGATAGAACACATTAGAAGTGGTGTATTTGTGGTTTTAAAGACAGTGGGTTATGTTTTGTTCAGACTGATATGATTTAAAAAAAATCTTTTACTTCATTGAAAACTTTTTCAGATAAAACTAATGAAATGCATTCTATATACCATACAATTTATATCACATAATATGAAACATATTTAATTTGTATATGTACAGGTATAAATACATATTTTTTTCTTATCTATGTACTCATATAAATACACATCAAAAGTGTAAGCACCTGGTTACTGCATGTGTTGAGTATTTGACTACAGCAGATATGAATCTTTCATGCTGTATCTATGCTAGCTCCTCGAGACCAGTGGGGCCAAATTTGTAGGATGTACTACCTGCTGTAGGTGCATTCCAGGAAGAAGCTTCCTGTATCTTTGGCAAGATCCACTCTGGTCCTGTGAACACCTGTTAGCAATTATGATGCTTGTTCCAGTTTAATAAAAAAAAAAAAAATCCAGTTTGCTTGAAATCTGCCATTTTACTTGCATGTCCAACTAAAATTTATCAAACCCACCAGTTTAGGTATTGTTAACTTGGCATGTTTCTCTCCTGCTTCTGCAAAGGCTGCATGTGTTTAACCCAATTATCTGGGGAAGATGTGAGGGATTTGGGATTTGTCATTATTCTTTTTCCTGATAGCTTCAAATGAGAGCCATTGTCTGACTTCCTTGGTTTCACCACTGATCTGTTTCTTCAGGGTAATCCCATGTATGAGTTACTCACAAACTCTGGGAAATTAAGGTTATGAAAAGGTAAAAGAGCAACAAATGCTTCCCCTCATCCCCCTCACCCAAGAGCAAAACAAGTAGAAGCAACTTCTGGGGGACGTAGTTTCTGAAGAAGAATTCCTTACCAGTGTGTCCTTTCAGGTTTTACTGGGTTTCAGGATTTGACTCCCACTTTTTCTAAAGCACTCCTCTAGGGTGGCTACACAAGATGCAAAGTTTTATAGCAATACTGAAATTGAAGATATCTATTGATGGGTGTCATATAGATACTGATGTGTCTGAGTAATTGTCACACTGTACTTTAAAATTCCTTCCAGATACTGCCTCCCACAATCAGGACATCCTTGGATTGTCACAATGATTTCATGAAGGTTTAGGATAATGACCACTAAGGTGTAACAGTAATTCCTGAAGGTTTTACTTTTCATTACAGTAGATTTTTCTTAATAATAGTAAGAAAAGGGGAGTGGTGCATGGTGCCTTTTCACTGCCTGCATAGCTAAAGGACAGTAGTAAGAAGACTGACAAGACCAAAGAGAGGTCAAGGTTTTATTTAGTGACAGCACTTTTAAGTCCTTTTGTCTGCCTTGGTCTTCTGAACTGTTCAGAAACTTGGCTTAGAAACTTGAACCCAAGAGCACAGCATGTACATGGACAACTCAGTTGCCTTCTTGAGCAGAGTACAAGAACATGGTGGTCAGAGCAGTGGGCTACAGGACAGTGCAATAAAATGTGAACCACTCTGTGGACCAGATCCAGTCACAGCTTACCAGATGGACCATCCTGCTCCACCAACACCAGAGTGCCAAATCTGCCCTGCTCAAGAGTGGTCAGAGTAAGTCAGTGTTTGAAGAATGTAAGATACATGTACATGCACATTGCTGGGAAAGTTCTAGCATGTTTAGAAGATTGACAACAAGCTGCAGTTATGGTCTACCTGTAGAAGGCTGTAGGGTCTTAAAGAAAATGTGCAAAAAGTGCTTCCTCATAATGAGAGGCTGGTGAAGACCTTGGACCAAAGCACAAGATAAAGGAAGTGAAGAGGCCATGAGATATTAAGTAGAACATTTACTCACAGAGGATCTCATCTCCACAGGTAGTTCTGTTCCAGGCACAGGAAACTTGGAACTATGTGCTAAAGGTCCTGGGACCATGAAAAAACACAAATCGACCTGGATGTAACAGGACACCAAGTAAACAGAAGGAAACTTACCTATTTGGGAAAAAACAGTAGTAGCATCAAACACGTTTTGGGGTGTACAGATACCACAAGCAAACAGTTATGTATTTGAACAGTTATAGCATATTTAGCCTGATACAGTTTCCCACTGCTTCAAGAAAGGTAGATAAAAATATACACAAAATTACACTGTCAGCATACAGAGGGATGATGATTTTCATGTGGCATATTCGAGCACTGAGTGCATAAACTTCTAAATTAATGAACTAAAAGCTTCTTGCCTTTTATTCGTGATGTCCCAAACACAAGAGAGTTTGTGACTATATAAGGGTGTGTAGAGAACAGATTGTGACTGACATTCTGAGCAAAAACAAGCAGAGCAAAGATAGGCATGATTGTTCCAATAAACATCAGACAATTTTGCAACGCATATGCAAGTCTGAACTCTCTCCAATTTTCAAACAGCTATATAAAACCATCCCACTCAAAAGCTTTGATATTTAGATTAGGATTGCTTACTTCTTTTTACATCACTGTCACTCTTCAACAATAAACCGGGACCCCCTAGGAGAAAAAAAGGTCAGACGTCTTTTTGTAATGAATCCAAATTACAAATATTTTATTGGTAATTTAGAATGTTTATGCCGCTTGATCTACAGAAGTTGCTATTTCAAGTGATCACAGAAAATGAAATATAGAATAATTTTACACAGCTATACAGAACAATTTTCAAAAATCCTTTAAATATTATTTCAGTACATACAACGTTCTCTTGCTAAGCCAGCTGTGTCTCGATTAAGAGCTGTTTGGGACACTGAAATGTCACAGCTCATAGCAGATGCTCCACAACCATCAAGTTTTGGATTTGATTCTGAGGTGCAGTACCAGTGTTTCAGTTCAGTTTAGGCAGAATTCAGAGCAGCTGGGGAACTAACATCTAACTGCTGTCTGAAAACTAAAACACAGAGCTGTGATGTAGTTTCTTACAAGTTGGTTTCTTTTACCTGGAGCCATTCTGTGTGAACCCTTCAGACCACTGGGACAATGACTCTTCCCTGTCACACCACTCTGGGCAAGCACACTGAACTCCTACAAAGGCACCTGGGTCTCTCCTACCTGTGATCCCATCTGAGGATTAGAGAACATCGGACTGGATGTCTCACCCTAGAAGCTGATTTCATCTTCTTTTCCTATGTTTTCTAATCAACTCCTTAAAAAGAAAGCATTTCGATTTTTCTCTTATTTTGTTCAAAGTAGCGAATGTCACATGGGCTTTTTAAAGAGCTGTGTTCAGCCCTAATTCTGCTGGAACTGAATTGAACGGTTAAATGTTTACTGATTTCAGTGAATGGAAGAACAAACTTGTACTAAGGATTTCAGAAAACACCTGTGTGAAGTATTAAGAGATTTAATCTTAGAACTGTATAAGAACAGAAGTTTTGAAACTTTTTATTACAGGAAATGAAAGCTTAAATAAAAATATTGCTTTGAATAATACTGAAAAAAATGACAGAGTGTACTAATATTTATATATGAACCCAAAAAGGGGGCAGCATATATGGTCTTTATTTGCAAAACCTAAATATCTGACTTAGCAGAACTTAACAAAGAATTAGTCCAGGAAAAAAATGAAAAATATGTTACACAGTTGCCGACATAACAGCTATATTTTAAATAAAAATAACAATAATATACATGTACAATATTGTAAAGATAAAACTTGATGAAAATAACACTGATCAGTATCAAATCTAGGATTTCACTTATTATCCATCCTTAACAGATGAAACGCATTTCACAGAAATAGATCCAGGTAGGGTGAAGTGAAGTGATATTCATGGCTTACTGTGAGAAAGTTACCATGAAAATTAAGGTAAAAACATAAAGAAGGAAACCTAAAATAGATTTACATTTATAACAATTCAGCATTACAGCAGCTGAGTGGACGTGCTGCAGCAAGATGGTAACAGCAACCTTATGGTACACACCACACATGCTTGCACACACACACTCACACACAAACACACACGTGCCCATGCTCAAATGCATGTGCAGGGGTCCTCCTCAGCTTGATTATACAAGCATTCACTTACCAGCTTTTGACGGGGACAACACCAGGAATGGGCTCACCACCCCGTTTTTAGCTGTCTGCAAGGTAGCTGTAGCTACCTAAAGTCAGAAACCCACCCAAAGTAACATCAGCTGAACATTTAATGAAAGCTGTTTTCATCCTGAGCACATTTAAGGCACTTTAGTAAAAAATCTGAAGTTAATCAAGACTGGGAAAAAAAGGTAAAAATCCTTACATGTGAGATCTGGAAATTTAAAATAAAAAATTTCCTGAGTTTTGATAAATAATTTTATTATAATAAAATACCAAGCCTGTTGAAAACATGTCTTTTATAAAAGCATGTTACATGACAATTTTTCTTGAAAAACTCATGCCTTAGTGCATGAAATATGTTAATAAGTCTTTGGGGACATCTGTAACAAATTAACAGGAAATGAAAAGTCAAAGAATGACCTGTCATGTATATACAAAACATGCATTGCTCCCGGCAACACACATCATGTTTACTACAGGCATCTTTATCTTCTTCTGTTCTTGCAGGGTCCTGCCCATATCTTAATACTTTACAATTAATTACATTTCACTGAACTATTTACAGAAGCAGAAACTAATCACACATCTTCTTACGCCCAAAAATATGGAACTACAGAAGTAGAATATATTTTAAAACAATATGAAGATGAGTATGCTACATAGTACTGTTCTCTAGAAGCACAGCTCATTAATTATTTTCTTTATGAAGATTTAAATCTAAATTAAGATAGAAGTTTAAATTCTCTCTTTTTACATTGGTGACATTTTTTTCCACCCACTATTTTAAAAAAAATTTGCTCCAAGACAGTACTTGGGTTGCAAAAACAGTTGTAAATTGTCACAAAAGTATCTCCAGTAAAGAACCACCAGGCTCTGGAATGCCCACTTTTTACACAGGATACAATCCATTTGTTTTCAACTAAAAATAGCTGAAATAATAGCTGCTCTCTGTACATTTCTACTAGTATTAATTTTTTGCTTTTGGTGTGGTTTTCTCTCCTTTGCTATCAGTAAACACAAATACTCATACCCAAAGTGCTGGCAAATGCACTGAAGACACACAGTGGCTACAGAAATGAATTTATAGAGCCCTTGGCAGGTTCCTTCTGACAATAATAGGTAAAAACAGTCATCAAAGTAAAATGCACTTTCGTCTTTACTGCATCCTTTAATATTTTCAGTAGCTACCTCGATAATATACCTGATAAAAATTCTACTTTTTAACATTTAGACTTCTATTACAAAGTATTTCATGTTTTATTTAAACAAACTCACAATAGTGATAGTGGTTAATTTGCTTTATAAAAGATAATACATTGCGTTATATATAATAATGGCTTTGATCCAATTAACTTGATATTATGCTGCTTAATAATTACTGTGACTTCAGTTCCTACAACTGTTACAGAGAATACAAACGATCGCTTAATGTACAGGAAGTGGGGATCATTTGGAAGTGCTGATTCAGAAGTATTCAAGTGCTAACAATGACTTGTTCTTTCTATGCTTTTCTTCATGTTCCATAAATGATGATTTCATAAATGTCCGTGATTTTCAACGTGATACCGTTTTAGGACGATTTTTTTTAATGTTCTTTTGTTTTGTGCAAATACAAAACTAGATTACTCTGGATGTTACCATCTTGTTAAAAGTAATTGCAACTTTTTTCCTTAAAAAGGCACCAGTATTAATGTAAGAGAATATACCTTTTATGCTTGCTTTATGAAGAGCTGTACTTGTTACTGGAGCGGAAATTATCATATCCGTGATCATTAGCTTTGAACTTTAAACAGGACTGCCTTTCCTCCAGGGACAACAGATCTTTGGATTGGCACCAGCAACACAAGCATGACTGTTAAAATAAATGAAACAAACATTTTACATCACTCTGATTTTGCACACGTGGCAAAACGTACTGAAAATCTGCCCTTTCCCAGGGGTAGAGTAGGAAATGGCGAATGTGCAAGCTGCTGCTCTGCGATTAGAGCATAAAGCATAGAAATGGGACTCAACTCTGAGCTGCTCAAATGGCCCCATTAGCAATCTTACTTCTGGAGCACAGCAGGAGTTATATTGAGTAGTTATATATAGTAACAGCCACACACATACCCCTTCAAATCTGGTCTGCAGTTCTAAATGCATCTGAAAATAAAATTATGACTCCTTATTGTCCTTTGTCTGATAATCTTTCTTGAGGAAAAAAATGCATTCTTATCTATCCCTTCTAAGCAAGATGCTGCTATTTAGCTCATTGTTCTGAGGTGGGAAAAAGAGAAGTTAGAAGAAGGGTGAAAACCCATATACAACTCATACATTTACTAGATGTACTGCAGACCTTTTTCTCATGCTCCTGTCTGGCCTTTGGGTGCTAAAGTGCCTTCCTCACACCCACTTACTTCCATGCTCAGGATGATGATCTCTTATGTGCTCTCAGCTCCAGTGACTCTTTCAGGGAGCCAGCAGCATAGACAGGGAAGACAAGACCAACACTAAAACCTCTGCAACTTGTGCTGTCACAGGTATGTGGGAAATACATTAGCACTACTAGATGTAGAGCTGACTGACTACTGACTTTCCATCTTGCTAGTAAGGAATTTTAAAAGCCACACAATAACCCTAGCTGTGGCCAGTGGTTAAATACTTGGCAAGAAAAGAAAAAAATCTAACAATTTAGATCTAAAAATCTAACATAGGCAATATAAGGACTCCAATACAGTGTCTAAAAATAGCAAGGGTTCACAAAGCCCAAATCTCCATATTTTCCAGGAAGACGTGAAGGCTGAAGGACTGATGAGCTGCAAACCATATGCAATCCATAGCCTGAAACCCTGAGTGGAGAATTAGTGCCCAGCTCTATTCACTCAGGCCAGAACTACAAACAGGTCTGTCTCATAAAATGTTGGTGCTGGAAAGGGAGAAGTACAGATTTGCATCCTCTGCCTTCCATGACTGATTGAAGTGCTCTGCCAGGAAGAGGGAGCCCAGGGTCAGCACCCTCCCTGCCAGGATGCAGAGGATGTGGCTACGTGAATCTCTGCAGCACAGTCCCAGTCTGCTTCGTCAGTGCTCTGGGAGTAGCTGGGTGCCAGCTTCAGTCAGGAAGTGATGTAGCACTGATTAGCATGATCCACAGAGGCTTTATTGTACACTCTGCTCTTTTGCTTTCTCTTTTTGTTCCCATCAAACCTTAGCTCCTTCCTATGAAGCTTCAGCAGGAGGGAGAGAGAACATTTACCATAACCCAATTCAAATGTAAAGTACATTTTAATGACCATTTAAAACATGTTAAGGAATGAATTTTATGACTGATATCATCTTTGAACCAGAGGAGCAACTCCCAGCAGCCACTTACCTTAAAGCAGTTTTGGAATCTTTTGCTCACCAAATACAGAGCTATTGGATTGATGCAGGAGTTCAGTGAAGCCATGTTAATACCAATGTAGTCCATCACAAGAAAAAAGCTGTGTGGAAATTTAAGTGAGACACTTCTCATTTGCTTTGAAAAGGCTTAGTAGAGGTTTACAACTATGGAAATTGGACTTGGTTTCACTCAATCATGACCAGCTATTAAATGTAATAGTAATGGGGATTAAATCAACAGGATTAACTCATGCGGGTAACAGTTATACTCAACAATAAGGTCTGAATCAGAAGACCATTCTTGTGAAAGTAATTTCAGGAGATCCAACCATTTTAACTTTTGGAAGAAGATATTCACAAGGTCTTTTTGAACCTTTGAATCTTAGCTGCTCTCTTGAAAGGAAAAATAGGGACAGAAATCCCCTTTCTATTCTCATAGCACCACATGACAGAACAGTCCCAAAAAGGATCAAGAGGAAGATGGGGAAAAGAAAGGGAATTCCTCAAAATTCTATTTCTCTGCTATTGGAGTGAAACCAGATGGTCCCCGATGAAGAAGCAGGGACAACTCTAGACATGCAGAATAAACTAATTCAATAGGAAATCCAAATATGCTTACGGAGAATGCCCACAATACACAGATATTTTATTATTGCATTCTCACCTTAAAAGTTCACATCTGTTGGGGTCCTTCTGATCATAAATAGTGAGTTTCAAGATTCTGCTTAAGTGAAGTGGGAGCCAACACAAGGCAAAAACAAGCACCAGACAGAACACAGTTTTGGCCACCTCACGTCTCTGAGAAAGAAAATTGGACAGAACAGTGTTACAGTTCTCCTCTCCCTCTCTGAATCGTTGCTGTCTTCCAATATCCAAATATTTAATAAACAAGATAAAAAAGCCTATCAAAATAGGAGTTAGGAAAGCATCAAATAGCTTATTTTCTTGGACTATGTGCTTGATCTTTTCTATTGTTTTAGAAGTCTCGCTCTGGTTTTATGTATCTCTTATTTCAAGAAGTATGAGTAATAATATGACAAATCGAGGTCATGAAAACATCATTTAAGCAGTAATTTAAATTAAAATTAAGAATATATTTGTTTCCCCTATCACGTTCAAATACCAGCTTGTTTTCAATTGTGTTTCCTTTTGCTTTGATCTCACATCTTATTTTAAATGCCCCAAGAGATTCCAATTACACCTCTAACCAGGTAAGAGGAAAGGAGCACAAATACACATTATAGAACAAACAGAGTTTAATTCTAGTGATGTCTGATGTTTGTGTCTGGGCCACTAATACCTTGGAATGCATTCTGGAATATATTTTGCTCTGCTAACATATACTGCTAACCTCAATAGGGTTCAGCAAGAACTTGCTTCAAAATAATTAACAGTTTAAAAGCAACACCTACTAGACTAGAGCATGACTTCAGTTTGCATTACAAAATAGTCAACTCTCATTATGGCAAAGAAGAAATAAAACCCACAAAACCTGAAACATTAAAATCAAACAAGAAAGACACAATTTTGTGATTTTCAGTTAAAGTCTTAGGTTCCTGAGGGCTCTGATATATACATATGTATATGAGTTCAGCAGCACCACTGCTAGGAAACTTCTCTTTGCTTCTAATCTTGAAGTCATATAAGAACAGAATGATGTGGCAGGAAAATAAATAAAATTATTAGGTAGCCTGTCTATAGTTAGAGAGTGGACAGGGATAAATTTTTACCTGTTTTAAGTGGTCATTTAAAGCAATCTGCATCCCACTTTTCTTTCGTAACATCTCACAAGTCATGAGAGTATAGAAAAATGCTGTGATCGCCAGTGGCAAACAGAAGTAAAAGCTGAACAGCCACCAATCTTTAGCTTCCTTGTAAAACTGTAAAGAGCAAAGCAAAGCAAAAACATGGTTAGGAATTAAATGCTGAGCATTTTGCTAAGTGTGCTGTAACCAATTGGTCAGTCTGTCCTGAAAAGCATTTATGTAAGGTGTACATTACAGGTGAAAAAACAGGACAAGAAAGCAGTATGTTCAAAGCCCACAAAAAAGTCAAAGATTTCTGAATGCTCTTCTTTGAACCTGTATGCTTCAGAAATGTCAGTATTTCATTTGAACATTATCTTCACCTACATGTCACATACACCTGTGCACATTACAGTTCACACAACACTGTGAAGATCCAAGGAACTGTCCCAGAGATTTTATAAATGTTAGTTACTTACCATCATAAAGGATGTTTTCTGTGTGGGGTGAAGCAAGCAGATTCTAAGATACTTTCCTCTGTACTCCATTGTAATCATGTCAAATGCAATAGCTTCTGGAACAGCCAGTATCACTGATATGACCCAGATGAGGACAATTTCCACAGCAGTCCATTTTGGCACTCCAATTCCTTTAATGCGACTCCAAGAAGCGACTGCTCGGTACCTGAAGCAACAGCATACATTTACAAAATCAAAATAAGAGAAAACTCCAGTTTAACTGGCTTAAATTCATCTTTGCATCAGCATTGTATCACCTGAGCGGAAAGGTGAATTTGAGCCAATGCCCTTATAGAAAAAAAATTAAGAGACTTCAATGAAAAATGGGTCTCACCTGTCTATACTGAGGGCACACAAACTCAGCACTGTGATGCCCACCGATGCCTTTTGAATGAAGGGCACTAGTTTGCACATTTCAACACCAAAAGGCCAGTCCTCTGCAAGTAGCTGTGAAAAGAAAACAACAATTATTAAAAAAAAAATTCATTCCCAGTGCTGAAACATGGAGTTCTATCTTGACTGCTTTCCACCAGGTCTTGTCCTACAAAGACAGGCTGAATGGGGTTTGTTCAGACTAGAGGAGAGAAGGCACCAGGAAGACCCTGTAGCAACTTTTCAGTACCAAAAGGGGGCCTAAAGAAGGCTGGAGTGGGACTTTTTACAAGGGCACTTAGACACAGAACAAAGGGGGAACAGCTTTAAACTGAGATATTGTGAATGCCCCACCTCTGGAAGTGTTCCATTCTAGGCTGGATAGGGCACTGAGCAACCTGGTCCACTGAAAGGTATCCCTGCCCATGCCATGCCATGGAGGCTGGAACTAGACGACCTCTAAAATTCAAGTCAAACCATTTTACAATTTTATGCAAATCTTAGTCAAGAAGAATCTTTTCACGAGGGAGCCCCTGAGGTGTGTGCCCTAAAAACTGGACAGTAGCAGTGTAGTCACTCCCTGGTGGGACAACGGTATCACTCAAGTGTTAGTCCTGCCTCCTTAAGCACTGTAAACTCCACTCCTTTTGCTTCTAACTTCATCATCTCAGTGATTATGGGAAAAAATGACAGAGCAGGTGAGGATCTTCCTCATCTTTGAATTGTCTTTATCTGACTCGACTGTTCACTGCTTTTCTTACATGTTCCAAATAACACACCCTTGACCAGAAATACAGAAAATTACCTGAGACTGATCAGAACAGGGACAGAGCCAGAAGGTGCATATCTGGTGTGGGGTGTATTTGAGGTTTAGTGTCTAGGCTCCATGAGCTGAGAAGTCAGGCAACACTGGAGAGAAATGTATCCCCCACAGTTTTTAGCTAACCATCTGATTAAAAATAAAAGGACCCTCTGGACACTCAAGGAGCATAGGACATAGTGTGATCTAATTGTTTTGCAGCAGGTAAAAACATCAGATGAATCCCTCACTAATGGTTTTTATTGACCAGTTTACCAGTGTTCTCTACTATAATACCAAAAGGACTACCTGCATATTCAGCATATCTCTAAGTACTAAGACATAGAGAAAACAGCACAATGCACTTCAGGTTGGCTCACTTAGCATTTTGAATCATACACTTTAATGAAAATCTTTCCACATCCCCAGCTGCACATTTTATCTGATTTAGGGGAAAAGATTAACTGGACACAGAAAGCACCTTCCTCACAGCTGATTCTATGAACAGACAAACGTCTGTAGCCTCAGTTTAGCAACATTTAGCCTTTGAACTTCTTCGATGGTCAAATACACCAGAGCAGCAGCCAAATCTTCCAGTTTTCATTAAAACAACATTCTCCACAACAAGGGTTGTGCCAAGAAATAGACGCAGTTGTTATACAGAAGAGTAAACTTTTGGAGTTTCTGTATTTAGTTAAGATTATCTAAGCCCATCTTTGTTTTTCATAACTTTCTTCAAATGAGGTCTTTGGAATCTTTGCAGATACAGTGCTACAAAATGGAAAAGGAGAAGGAAGAATGATGACTACCCAAAAGAGACTGGAAAATCTTTCCTTTGGCTCAGGTCTCTTCAAACAACTCATTTAGGAGGGTTGTAAGAATGGCAGAACAGCTCATCATACTGCATGGAGGTTTCTAGGAACCAGAAAGGCTACAAAGTCTCCAAGGAGGGTTCTGGACAGGCTGGATTGATGGGCCAAGGCCAACGGTATGAAATTCAACAAGACTTGGGTCACAACAGCCCCATGAAGTGCTACAGGCAGGAAGAGTGGTGGGGAAGTGGCTGGAAAGATCTGTCAGAAAAGGACCTGGGAGTGCTAGTAACACCTGGCTAAACATGAGCCATCAGTGTGCCCAGGTGGCCAAGAAGATAAATGGCATCCTGGCCTGTATCACAAGGGGCAGGGCAATGATTACTCCAGTTTTTGGCAGTGGTGAGGCCTCACCTCAAGTGCTGTGTCCAGTTCTGGGCCCCTCACTACAAGAAGGACATTGAGGTTGAGGTGCTGGAGTCTGTTCAGAGAAGGGCAACAATGCTGGTGCAGGGTCTGGAGAATAAGCTGCATGAGAGCAGCTGAGGGAGCTGGGATTATTTAGTTTGGAGGAGACCTTGCTCTCTACAACTGCCTGAAAGGAGGCTGTAATAAAGTGGGTGCTGGCCTCTTCTCCAAGTAAGAAGCAACAGGACAAGAGGAAATGGCTTCAAGTTGCACCAGGGAAGGTTTAGACTGGGTATTAGGAAAAATTTCACTGAAAGGGCTGTGAGGCATTGGAACAGGCTGCTCAGGGAAGAGTTTGAAAGAAGAGATGTATGCGTAGCTCTTGGGGACATGGTTCAGGGATGATCATAGTGGTGGCAAAGTTGATGGTTGGACTTGATGATCTTGAGAGATTTTTGCCAACCTCAACTATTCCATGATTCTATAATTGAAAGTAGCCAGAGAGATGCCTGATCCCATTGGTTTGGTTGAGCAAAGTCTTTATGCAAACATACATGTCCCTCTATGGACTTACATGGTCCATGAGAGTTTTTGAAGAGCCCTGATATAATTTAAATAGAATTTTATTTGAACATGGGCTTTTGGGAATCTCTGTGAAGTGCCCACCAGTATTTTCAGGTGCCAGAATATCTCCAAACATCTGCTGTAGCTCTGTGCTGTAACGGAATCTTCAGAAGAGCAGCACTAGACAAACTGCAACATAGCCCAGATGTCTATTTCTTCAATGATCTACTTAAGTAAGACAATAAATACAATGCCTCTGCAGAAATGAAACACAGAAATAAATTCTAAGGATTTATGTTTCTCGAGAATTTTATGGAAAGCAGAGGAAGTAGGCATGAGGTTGTAATAACCACTCAGTATCTTTTGCTTATGTGATGTGGGAAAATAACACAGTTTGTAATTGAAATATTTTCCACAAAGCCTCCCTCGGAGATGACTTCTGAATTTCTGTAAGGGGGTGACAGTAACAATCTATTATTAAAGCTGTAATGTGAATAATTACATGTATTCTAAATTTACCCTCTACAGAATTGAGTCACACCTGGACTAATTTATATCAATTAGGCAGTGAACCTCCAGTCTCTCACATCTATTTGCCACAGAAATCAAGGACTGGGTAGCAAGTACCTTGGATAGTATTTTATGGTATGTGAGTGTGTATTAGACTAGAGAGAACTCATTAAAAAAGCACTTTGAAGTAAAATATTATTTTCTTCGTAACTGAAATGCAGAAGTTGGTCAAATTTTTATTGGCAGGATCTGTTGAAAAATTTTATTTACATCTAGCTGGTGTGTAGACACTCCCTGTCTCTCTTCCCTAAAATCACAATGGTTCAGCTACATGTTGTAGATTTTGCTGAACTAATACTTATCTCTCAGGTGCAGACAGTCACACCTGTGCTCCAAACTGACTGGATTTGAGCCAACTCCAGTTTGGGATTATAAAGGCGTGGCACACAACTGAATGCAGTCTACTGAGAGAAAGGGTGTATTAGCTTCGGTTTATCATAACATAAAAACATTACTTTCATTCAGCCAGTTTATATCAGGGCAGAATGGACATGCAGCTATCTGCACTGGATTGCAAAAACATGTGCTTTATGTCTTGCAGCTGATGTATTGGGAAATTTGAGCATTTTAATGCATGAGTCAGAAGTTTCTCTATCATGGTATTGCAAGTGGTTAATGATATGCTTTACAAGAAAAGCTTGAAAATATTAAGAAAGAACAAAAAGGGAAAAAAATAAGGAAAAAAGAGAACATTTTGATTGCTGAACTATGTTTCCTTGATGTTTCTGTGTGTTCTCTGTATTGCTCTCCCTTTCAAATATGGCCTTTAAGTAGAGTGAAGATCCAATGTAAAGTACTTGGGAGCATCACCTTTGGGGACAATGATAATTCTTAGTGAAATACAGATGTAGCCTATTGCAATTTTGTATGAGTAAAATTATTCTCTTATGAGTCACAATACGGCAGCTGTAAAAAGATTGTCATTTTACAAATGACAAATGACTTGGAGCTGTGAGAGGAATACTGCCAAGTGGCAGCAAGGAGAAAAATAGTGTTGTATTTTCATAAGTGAGATGCCAAGATACCCTACCACAAGCTGTATTCCGAGTGACCTTTCCAATGTTTTATAGTCACTTATTTTACACAGGCAAAGTTTTAATTGCTGACCAGCAGTGATGTGTTTAAGATGAAAGAGATCAAAAGGGAAGGGAAAACATTGCAGAATGAAGTCAAAACACATTTAAAGGAACCAATACATCTGATGCATGCCTAGCCGATGCTTTCTCAGACCAGACAGATCTGAGCCTAAACTGATGTGCAGGCTGCAGAGCTATGAAAGAAGCCCCAAGAGATGCTGTGATTCACAGACACACCTGCGAGCCACAATTCCCACTCTGCTTCCTCTTAGTCGTGCAAGAACTGAAAGATGTTCTCAATCTGCTGCTGGAATGCGCCAGGCTGTGAGCATGATGTGCTGCTCCAGGGCTCAGCTGCTGTGGTCCCCAGACAGAAGGCTGATACCTGGCTCCAGCCCACTGCTGCTCACGGGCTGCAGTCGGGCAGGAAGAAGCAGAAAAGCGTGCGAATATTCCTGTCAGTGTTCCAGTCCCGAGCAGTGAATGCACATGGGAAAAGCAGAGCAGGAATTTGTGCTTCCGCCAAGCCGTGTGTTCACAGCAAGTCTCGTTCACAGGATACTGGACTTGATTTTCATCATTATGAACAGCAGGTACAAGAGAAACCAGACATGCAGCTCTACCCCTAATTCACATGCAACAGTTTTTCTGTTATATATCTCCGAAATGACTGGTAGATTTTCACCTGATTTTTTTTTTTTTTTTTTTTTTTTGACACAGGGAGGTCATGTAGATATTTTCGGAGCAAGCATTTTCAAAACAGAAAATTTGACCAGGAAATTAAGGTTATGGTCAGGGAAAAGTCAGACAACATTACAAACTTATTACTATTTAGCTATAATTATGTCAGGGTGAGGAGCTCCCCAAGAGACAAGAAAATATATTTCCTGCTGTCAAGCGTAGCTAGGAATGCTTTACTGATCTATCTAATAAACAATGTAAAATCCTCATCTGAGCCATTCAATTTCTTTATTTTTTTGTATCTTTATTAAAAATCCTACTAGAAACTAAATTTAAAAAAATTAAGATAAAGTAATTTTATACAATCATCTTGAAAATCACAGAAACTTGTAATATGTTGTTGAGGTAAAAAAATTCCGCAATTTCACAAACACAAACACAGGGTAGAGGAAAAAGCCAAAACAGAGCAAAACTTGCTTTGAAATTTGTCACATGCATCTTTTATACATGTGAATGTATACACAGACGATGTATACATGATGAAAGAAACTACTTTCAATTTACAAATCTATACTAGCATCATCCAACTTCCTTCAGTTTGGACATCCACCATGAAAACTATATGTGTACTTTTAACAGCATTCAGACATTTCCACTACTACATACTCTTGACTTCAGAATGGACTTTTCCCATCTACATACAGACCAAAGTTACCCCTCCCTGCCACTGCCTGCAGAGTCCACACAGGTTCCCCCACTGAACAACTCAGATCTTTCTGAAGTGCCTATAACCTGCACTTGCTCACCATAAAGGGGGTCTTAAGCAAAAGAGACTTCTGGCTTAATATGGTCAGAAATCAATAAACTTTGTGCAAGAAATTCTGAGATTAACTTTGCAAGACCTCAAGTAAGTGGTTCAGATCTCGAAAGAAAGGAAATAAAGTATTTCTTCCAATAATATGGCCACTATCTTTAACATCAGAAAAATCAGCAACCAAGAGTTTTAATATGGAATAGTTGAGAATCCTATCTAAAGAGAAGAACCTTGATTAGAAAGTTAGAAAAAGGTTGGCTTTATCATAATGCATGGCCTACAGGTACTTGCATTACAAGAGTTAGTAAGTTCATCACAAATAAATTTCCATGGAAATCTTTTTCAGAGCCTTTTGCAGAGAACATCTGGATTAAAAAAGAAGTCAATTTGTGTCTGCATGGTATAGAGAATCCCTAATCTGACCTTTCTTGTATTTCCAGTGCTTGATAATGCCATATTATGTTAACCATAATTTTTATGTAATCCCTAAATTAAGTTAATGAAAATAAATCAGTGCCTACAAAGCTGACTCTGGCCCTTGATTACTGGCTTGGATAAAGACCAGATTTTTTTAACTTCCCTTGAAATTTTTTTCTCTACTCTTCCATTGCACTCTGAGAAAAAGGAACCCATGACAGTAATGCCAGGTGATATTCTTCCTCAGACATTTTTTGGTAGCCAGAGTTCAGAACGCTCCACAATAATGTGCAGAGCCTAGATTTCTCTCCCTGTTAAAATTCCACTGGGATATGACAATAAATTGGATTTAATATACAGGAATAAATATCACCAAAAAAAGAGAGAGAGAGAGAGAGATGTTGTTTGTGTATCAGAAGAGAAAGCATGTTAGTGTGTAATTTGATTATAATTATTTAAGCCTATGAGAGGAAAAGCTAGTGTAAGTTTGGAATTTCCAGTCCTGATGTTTTGGTGTCATAGACCTAGGACTTTACAACTTTATTTACTTGGGAAAGTCAGCATAAACTGTCCAGACTGTATTGTCAGGTGCACAAGCTGCCACTGTCTTGTCTTCCAAAGTTTAAGTGCAGAGAAGGGCATTAAAAGCTCACTAACCACCTGTTCTATCCTTCTGCTCCTTAATTGCTGTTTGCAGCCTCAAATTAACAAAGACGTGCTTACTTAGTCTGTTTAGTGGAGCAGCACAGATCACCTGCACATCCAGTTAGTAGCAATTTTGCGAAGCATCTACACTGCCAAAACATTACATACTGCAGAATGCCTGTCTCAGACTCTGCTCTGCTTCCCCTCCTGCAGCTCGGAGATCCAGGCAAAGCCAGACCTTTTACCGGGACCCAGAAGGCCAAAAGGTCTGCCAGGTTCTACATGCTGGAACTGAGCACCCTTCAAACCCTTACTTCATAGCCAGTTTCCTGACTGTGTGACAGATTCTGATATTTTCCATTTTCTACTGAACATATTGCATGATATTCAAATTTAGGAAGTGCAATGGACTAATTAGCATCTTATGCACTGGACTGCATTTGCATCCCTATCCAGGTAACACCTGCTTTTCTTTAGATACCCTTGATTTAGGAGATGTCAATTTTCATTTGTGCACTTTTTCAGCTGCTTATGTGTTCACTTAAACAGTCACAAGGGACATCTTTTGCAGTTATCCCTTTCAATATCTAGTGGAAAGCTTCTTCTAATGCAGCTTTTGAATTGTCTCCTATGGGTCTGTCTGGAAAGCATTCACAGACACTTTCACACTTTCTAGGGGAAGTGTTGTGGAAAGAACTGCTGGCATTTTATTAACACGAGAAATTCTCTCACACTGTTTTATGCAGCTGCCTTACTGATGATGCGGTAGCAAATTCTGGATGTGGATCTGTTTCATGTAGTCTTAAATTGTTTCAAACTGCAAGTTACAATTGCTAAGTATACTTGATTTACTGAGGGAGCCTTTGCTTCTAGTACTGCTGAGTGATCAAAGACAGATTTTCATTGCATTACTGTATATATTCTCCCTGTTGCTCTGGAATGAAATGGGATGTAGAACTGATGAAAAGTTATCAACTCAAACTGCCATCAAAATTTTGGTTAAATAAACACAGTAATAGGTGTTTTTTCCCTTTTTCTTTTTTTAACTTGCATTTATTCAAAAAGTCTATCTTAAAATAGCAAATATTTCACTCATTATTATAAGGAATAATATAAAGTGATTACGAGCTTTTCAGTAAGACAAGTATCAGTGAGGGAGATTTAGCATCTGAGAGCTACTGCACAGCTCTTAGCATTATCAGCAGCACAATAAAAATCGCAGACTTGCAGCTGGTGTAATATTTATTGGTTATCAGTCTGACCCTTTATTCCTCCTGCTCCAACCTACACTTGTATAATGATACACTTGATGATATTCAATCAAGATAAGAACTGATGTATATTACTGCATATCAACACTAATTTTGAAATTGTCCCTGACATTGCAAAGTCTCATACTGAGAAGCTGTTACTGATTTAATCTTTTTGATTTTTCTGAGAACAGATGAAAATAATTTTTTTGTTCAATATATCTTTTTACAAAAACACATTTTAAAGCAGTTATTTTGTTTTCTAAATTCCACCTTCATTCGAAAGAGCACACTTCTATCACAATAATTAAGAGAGTGTACAGTATAAAAACCACTGAAGCTTCAAATCTGAGAACTATTATGTAATTGGAACTAATTGAATCATGAGTTTAACACAATGATGACATTCCCTACTTTGTAATACTTAAATATTTTAAAAGGGTAAAAAGAGAAAATTCTCTCATGTCAGTAGCTTCTGGGACAATTATTATGGATTCTAAATCTGTCCCTTCAACGTGGCTTTCTAAAAATACAAGTAAAACCCCCTAGTTTACAATCATGCATACAAAGTGAAGAGAAGATGATAGATATGACTTTATGAAGTCACTGATGGGTGCTCAGGGATCCAGACTGTAAACTTTTAAAGCAGAAGGAATAGGTATACTCTTTCCAGTATACCTTCAGAGAGTGCTAGATTACAATTAGAGGCTGGATTCAACTGCCCAGCTAATTCCTTAGGACAAATGGATTGCACAAGCTGGGCACAGAAGACAGGGGCTGTACTCCCTCCATGGCAAGTCTTATCAAGTCAAAACACAGACTACTGAAGCTGCAAGAGGAGCAGGTGTGGCTCATCCCCTCTCGGCTGCCATGCTGCAACATTGGCAAAGGTTCCTCCTAAAAAAAGCCCCCGTGCCAAAAGGGACTGTACAAACCCATGTAAAGTATCATGACCAAGCTTGCCGCAGCTAAGCACAAGGGACCAAGTGGTACCCACAGGAGAGAGTTGTTTTCTGTTTCTCCCCTCCATTTCTCGACCAGCCCACTGAACATTTATCTATTGCATTTACTTCTTTTATCCCTGCGACAGCACCTGTTTCCAGGTGATTTGCAGAGCTTGGCCACCTCCATTCTGTCCCATTCCCAGCCTGGAGTGCTGAGAAAGATGGGACTGAGGGACAGAGAGGGTGCCATCTGTGACCACATCTGACCAGAATAACCCCCTCGGCAGGGTTTTGTCGGGAGGTGAAGTCCACGAGTGTCTCCCAGCCAGGCAGGGGAGCGTCTCCCCGCGGCAGGGACGGACAAGGAGCACCGAGGGCTGACCGCCACACTGCCGTGCCCGCTCCCGAATCCATCCCCGGCCCCTCCTCACCTTGTAGACATTGATGGGGATGTCGATGATGATGTGGAGCAGGTCGCCCAAGGCCAAGCTGGCGATGAGAATGTTGGGTCCATTCCTCATGCACTTGTTCTTGTAGATGATCCGCAGCAGCGTGGAGTTGCCGATGATGCCCAGGACGAAGACCAGGCAGGACACGACGGTGTTGATGTACTTGAAAGTCTCCTTGATCTCGGTCTGCCCCGTGCACATGGGGGGCGAGGCGGAGCGCGGCCGCCCTCCAGCCGCCCCCGCGCCCTGGGGCAGCGCGGCCGGGCGGCTCGCGTTGTGCAGCGCGGGGGTCGCGGCCGTCGGGGGCGCGGCGGCCGCGCTCTGCCTGCCCGGGCCCGGCCGGAGCAGCGAGCCGTCCTCCTCGGCGGCGGCGCGGCAGCTGAGGAGCAGCAGCAGGAGGAGGAGGGCGGGCATGGCTGTGCCGCACGGCAGATTGCCCCCGCCGCCGTCAGCGCCGACCTGCGCGGAGAGAGGGGACAGGGCGTCAGCAGCGGACGCGGCACCCCGCCGCTCGCTGCCCCGGGGCCGGGGCGCTGCCTGTCCCCGGGCGGTGCCGGCGCTGCGGGCGGCAGAGCAGCGTAGGGGTGAAAACCTGCGCGACGGCGGCCGCGGCCAGCAGCCCCTCCGGCCGGACCTGCTCGGCGTCGCCCCGCTCGTGTTCCCCTCACCTCGGCGAGAGGAGCCGAGCCGATCCTCCCCGCCGAACGCGCTCCGCTGTCTGGCTCCGCGCTCCGCGCCCCGGCTGCGTGTCCCCGCCCGAGCCCGGCTGCCGCCGCTCGCCGGCGATGCGCGCTCCGCTCGGGAAGGCGGCCGGGACGGGCGCTTGCGGCAGAGCCCCGTGTCCGTCAGCCGCGCACCAGACCCCGTGGCCAAAGGCGCGTCGGCGGCGCGGGGCCCCCCCTTTTCTAAAACATTCAACCGCATCTGGCCCATCAGTCACAGCCAGACCCCACCCGCGTCCTCCGCCCCCAGCGCAGCCCGGCCCAGTCCCCCCGCCCGCCGGCCCCGCGGAGCCTCCCATCACCGCTGTCAGGAGTGCCCCCCGGCCGAAGGGCTCCCGACCTCGCTACCGGCCAGGCGAAATGCCCTCCGACCTCCCCCTTGTCTTGTACCAGGCTGACACGGCAGCCTAAAGAAGCAGGCTTTGAAAGAATTTTTCAGGAGGGTTTTTGCAAGGGGTATGGGCATTGCTGGAGGACAGCTGGGAAGCAGAGGGCACTTCCCTGCTGTTCCGTCCGAGACTCACTCCCAGTAGCTGGGTACGGGATTCTCCCGCTGCAGAAACCCCCTTGCACAGCCCGAGGGGCGCACACGCTGGAGAAGCTGCCTGTACAACGTCTTCGAGTTTAGTGCCACGTTTTAAAGCGCTTCACAAAACCTTTCTTACATCACAAACAGTATTTTGACTGCTCTGAAGGTCCAGTTCGGTTATCTTGTTGATTGCCGCTTTGGGCAGCCTTTGCAAGGCGTCTGATCTCAGTGAACTCGTTCCAGTCTTTGCACCCTTCAGTGAAGCGTAAGGAAAGCGGGAAAGACATTTGTCCAGGATTTTGTGGAGACTAAGAACAGCCTCTGCAGGTTGGAGACAATTGCATGTCTAACTAAAGAGAGTTGAATTTAAAACTGTTTTTCAGCATCTCTGTGTACATCTCCCCGATGTTCTTTTTTCCTAAATCATTCTGCAAGCTAAATCTTGAGTATATGCATGCTTTGTTAGAGAAGCAACCTGCTCCACCTACATTATTGACATGCCCATATGGGAAAACGCTGAAAACCACACACTTCTTTTTTTTCCAAAATTGGTGATCTGATTAATCTTTCCAGCATCTCCTGCTAATACATCCTTGTGCCACTGGAGCAGACAGTCTTTTCTTGTCCTCATTTAGCTTCCTTTTCACATCTTCATCTTTGTTTAAAAGACTTCTCTATTAAACACCTTTCCCATTCAATCATTCTTGATCAACTTCCTCATTTATGTCATAGTTCTTTTTCTTCCCATTTGAAATTGCACTATTTGTGGAATAAAGCCATTAAAGTAATTTCTAAACTGTACAAGGGTACCTAGAGGCTGGTTACACTCCAGCTGGAAGACTGATGTCCCCAAGTTCAGGTTTTTCAAGATTGCGTTGTGCAACATGATTCATTTTTAAACACCATGGGTGATTCCTCTCCCAAAGATAAAAGTATGAACATTGAATTCAATATTGTATTCTGAGCCTGGGGATTTAAACAGTCTTTTAATTTTTCACGTTTGTATTTTCTCAATTTCCAATCCAGCAATCCATAAGTGAACAATGTTTTGCTAAATGCAATATTGATTTAGAAACTCTTGCCAATTAGCACAGCATTAACTTTAATCTCAAAATGCTTTTTTACTTGCAAGGTTCCAGCCAAGTCTCAAAGACTTCTATGCTGATCCAGACGATCAAGAAATATATTGTGACTACAGTGAGATATGTTTGCTAAACATTTTCATTATCACAACTCCTTAAGATGTTTGCTGCTAGTGGCACCTTCATTGCTGCCACTTACTTCAGCTCCATAAGTTTTAGTAACAGCAATTTAGTTTCTGAAGTGTTTAATGTTAGTATATACAAACTTAGTATATACAGAACTTTGGGCAGATGCTGATCTCCAAAGCACATTACTCTTTAATATTGCACAAAATGAGTCTACGTGACAAAGCATCTAAGATACTTCTGGCTGCAACTAGTTAAATTTACTATCTTTTTTTGTTTATAGTATTTTTTTCAGATATTTGAGGGATTAAACTCAGTATCTGCTGTGGAATAAGTATGCTTTAATTAATGAAAATTAAAGGAAAACATAATTTCACATAAATTTATGTGAGGATTCAGATAATACTGTATAAAATACCAAGACCATATCAGATATCTTGGCAAATTAACTCTAATTTGAATTAAGATCAACTAACAAGATTAATTTAGACTGCAACAAGAGAAAAACATCTGTAAATGTAATAAACTTGTGCCCTTTAAGTGGCCTCTGCTAATTAAGCTATGAAAGAAATTCCTTACTGAACTGTATGGAATACATTATATAAAATTATGTAATGTGTCTGGCACTTTTTTTTTCTTCTTTTTTCTTTTTTTTCCTGTGAAGCAGAAATACTCCTTGTCCTATGGAAAGTTCACTTTTGTACAAAGCAGGGAAAGCTGGACCCTCCAGACTGCCTTTTACTCATTTTATCTTATTCTGTGCTTCCACTGCATTTCATCTCACCAGATATTAACAATTATATGAACTAGCCAGTCACTATTTTAATTATAAGTCAGATGCAACATTTTCATCAATGACTGATAATGTTCGGACAATTTTTTTTGTTTTTTCCTGATTTGGAATGCCATTTACAAAGTGAAAAGACTGGATAACTTGTAATCATCACCAGGATGATTTTTAACAACAGAAAGGCTTTAAAAACTGTTACGTTACATGTAATATAAATCATGAGAAATGGTCACCATTATGGCATCAAAAAGTCCTTTAATTATCAAGCTTATGAGACACACTGCAGGACTGTATATGTTAATTAATATAATAATTTATTGAACCAATGAGAATTTTGTTATGAATTTTTCAGGTACTTTTGCAAATCCCATTAACTTTCTGTTTATGTTGTTCAGCAGCTAAAACAGCCTCAGAAGTCTGCCCCATCAGGCCTGCTTTTCTTTTTATTGAGTCTGGTGGAAATTTGCCCACAAACTGGGCAAGTCTGGGATGAATAGAAAGAATAGCTGTCTCAGTGTGAGCCACTCATTAGATGCATGAGTTGAATTAATGTCAGAAAATAGTCCTCTGTGTTGCAGAAGTTACTATAGAAACATTACCAATGGCAATTTTGAAAGAATAAAGCACTTTAAGAAACTGAGATATTAGGATATTGCAGTTTTGTAACTGCATACGTTCATGTTCTGGACAGATGATTAAGAAGAATGACATTATCTGTCTCATTTTTTTTCTTAATCTAAACTTACACAAAAAGATGGAATTCTTTTTATTATGCTGTGCAGCTATGCTTTGTCTTTTTCTACAAAGCTAAGCAACTTCCATAAATAATAGTATTGTCTGTTGTGTACTGACATTATACCTACTTCTTGAAATAAGGAAACAAAATTTATTTCATCATAAAAAGTTAGATAAAACCCTACCAGTGGATAGCACCAATGAAACATGAAGTTTGGATGCAGATAGCTGTTTTAAGGTAGATTACATTGTATATGATTGCAAGATCAAATGAAATTGAAATCAAATTTGTACTAAGAAGAAAATATTTGTCTGTCTCTTATAGTCTTTTTAATAAGAGCTTGAGGATTTTTTAAATGGAATTAAGTTCAAGACTGAGTGAGACTGATTGATAACTGAAATGTTTCTTCCTAACTCTGAAATTAAAACCAATATGCTGCTTAGTAAAATTTTTCCCTTCATCCTTCTTATTCAGCAGCAGAAAAGGAAATCACAAGGTAAATTGCAGTTCTAAAACCGATACAGCAGCGTGTAATTAAATTGAGGTACAGAATACGCTGAATTATTGTCTATTGGGGGAAAAGTTACTGAAATGGATTTGGGGAGGTAGCTACAGGTTAGAAAGAGCAGCATTTCTGCATTTTATGGAAATGATTAAAACCTTTTTTTGGTTTGTTTGTTTTTCCCCATGATACTTCACTATAATAAAGGTGAACACGTTCACTTTTAAATTCCAGTTGTAATAGAAATTTGGATCAGAATCACCCAGGAAGCCTAGATAAGATCAGTTGTTTAAAAAAAAGTGCATGTTTTAGCTGCTGTGTAATGTATGAATTTATACAAGGAAGGTGATAACTGACCATACATTGTTTATGTTGTTACACAGAGATTACTCCAGGCAAGCTTTTCAAGTCTGGATTAAATTAATTTCCAGATAAAATGCCTGGCCTCAACAAGAGGTGTAGTGATTCACTCATCCATGCATTTCTGCAAGTGTGGCTATGTAATACAAAACAGTGTGTTCATCTGGATAGAGCAAATCTTCCACCACATTCTGGCTCTAAACTGTACTAATGAGCTGTACACCAATGAAATAATTTGGTTAAGAATTCTCAGAATAAGGACATCCGTGCTGTGAAGTAAAAGAGAGATTTCATGTGCCAGAGAGCTGGCTGTCCACAGGCTTCTTGTTTACTTCGTGCTTGGCTCTGCACAGGATGGTCCCACCTAGCTACAAAATCAAATCTATTACTGTGGGGCCAGGCCTAAGTGGTGATGAAAGCTGGTTCTTGCCACAAGACATTGGGGTTCCTTCCAGGCAGTAACGTGGCTGCACTTCCCAACAACTAAAATAATCCCTGGGATCCTCTGCTTGCATTGGAGAGGGAGACACTTCCATTTCTAAGGTGAGAGTTGTTCCCTTGAGGGGACATAATGATCTTAAGGGTCCTTTCCAACCTGTATGATTCCATGATTCTGCAACTTTAACCAAACTGCACTGACAGACTCAGGGAAATAAACAAGAGATAATGTTTAGATACCATATACCCAAGAGGTAGAAATGCTGTTTATGTAGTTGACTAGAAGCTACTCAAATGCTCAGAGATCTTGAAAAGTCTTTCTACAATTTATGTCATGGCCTGGGGCCCTAAGATTTTCTCTTATAAGACATAAAAAGATCTCACATGTATAAGTAGGTCCGTACTGATCAGACCTTTGAAGAAGCTCTTCACTTTTATTTCAAACAAATGTTGGATTGAGAATGAAAATAGTGCTTGGACATTTTCTCAGTTTTGGATGTTGACCATGAACTATCTTTGTAGCTCATCAGCTCTCAATTCAGAGAACATCAGAGCACTATCTTCTGCAGGTCAGCAAAGACTGACACTGCCTATTATCTTTTGGAAGTTCCTAACACTGCTGGTTCTACTGGAAACCACATTTTTGGTAGGAAGTGTTTGAGGGGCCCAGATCTAATGAATTGAGACCACACTCTTTCAAATCAGTGCAGCTGCTTGATGACATGGCTACTGTAACTACATTTTTCAGAGTGTTGCTGAAGGATTTGTGTTCTTTGTAGACATTCTGTAGTTACTACAGATATGTCTTCTCAGGACATTAATAAACACAGCCTTTAATATATTGAAAACAGACATGTATTATTGTTACCTTGTGTATTTTGCAACAAAATCTAGCTTCTTGCATTTAAAAATGTTGTAATGGACTAATGTCTTCTCCTTTTATATGGTAAAGGCTCAAATTATTAATATCCATTTTTACATAGATCTGTATTAAGTGCTAGAAGATTGTATGCTGTCAGCCAAGGCAATGCAGAAATTCTGTCTCCAAATGCTGTTTTATATGTAGAAAGTGACCTCTGGAAGAAGCCTCAACATCTGACTTTTTATTGATAGTACCAAGATTTTCTAGGTTCAGAAACTTTCCTTCCCTTACAAAAGTGTGTCACATTATTTTAATAGACTGAGGACTTAAAGACCTAAGAGGGTCTTTTTGTTCAGGTATATGGTCACTATTAAAATAATTCTTTGATGTAACTCCTACAAGTATTGACTTGCAACCTCAAAGTCCCCCATAAAAGACAGAACACTCTGTTGCTACACGATGGACTCTTCTCTTAGTTTGCTGTCCTTTTTTCTCCCAGGTGCACTGGAGTTATTTTGTTTAGTTTTTCTGGAATTAATTTTGATTTCTAAATTACTGTGGTTTTGTGTGACATTTTCTCCTGCTGTCTTTGGTCCTTCAGTTGAGTAGGTTTGGTAGCCACAGATACTGTAATCAGAACCACATAAGGGTTGAGGTTGGAAAGGACGTGTGAAGGTTGTCATTTCTGTGTCTCTTTGCTGCTGTTTCTCCAGCCACTCTGTACCTCTTTTGGTACCCAGCTGGCACAAATGTGAATTTGGTACAGTCAATCCTCTTGAAGCCCTTAACAGAGCATTACCTTGCTTGTTTTTGAGTTCATGGATCTACAACAACATTATGTAGATGCTCTAGAAGCCCAGCCATATTTTTGCTCTTAGATCAAGCCACCATCCTCTGAAGTGGACTTCTTTGCTCCTAACAGCAATCTATTTTTTATCTCCAGGAAATGGAGTATTCTTGTTTCAAGAGGAACTCTCCAAAGCTACTTCCTGCTCAAAAATACATTTTGATTTCTCCAGGGAAAAGTTCTCCTTAACCTGTTTTTAGCTCTCTCCCATCCTTGACCTTTAGGTACCATTTTGTTGCAACCTCCCCTTCATGACCCTTCTTCTGTTTTGCTAGAGAAGCGTACCTGTATCTCTTTCTTTTAAGCTTCCATGCCACTGAAATCATATTCCCCTCAATGTCAGCCAGAAATTAACTACTCAAACTCTTTCCATCACTTTTTTTAAGCTGTACACTTTCTGCTACTGCCATTCTTTTTTTTTTTTTCAAGTAAAATACCCTATTATGGCACAATATCAGTGCACACTTCATTTTCCCCTAGTTCTCATGGGGTGCAGATGTATTTATCGTCTTTTTATTGTAACTGAATAAGGTTGTGATTCCGTAGTAGGTGGGCAGAATAAAGTGTTTAATTCTGTGCTGAAATTTCAACTTCTAGTTTCAGAAAAGCTCTTCAAACAGGTGAGGAGTTCTTAGAAAGCCTGTTCCAAATTTAAGTGTGGTCCACATGAATCTATCTTACTAAATTCTTTGTAAACTGGGAATAAATTCTCCAGGGTTTTTCACCTGCAGATAATGATAATGTCCTTAAAATAAAGAAATATTCAGCTTCTTGAAAATGACAAGTAGATGTGGTGTTTTCCAAGATTCTTCTGCATCATTCTCACCATTCCAAGTCTGTAGTGTTCATTTCTCATTCTCCACCATGCCAGTCTCCTGGTGACCCAAAATCATACTCTAGCACATCTTTGTTTTCTGCTGCTCACTAATCTGCACAACAGATAAAATGATTTGGGGATTTACTCCTGTGCCCTATGTTCCTCTTTTCTGATATGGCTAACATTTGTATACAATTGTCGTTTAGAAAGGGACCATGTAAAATATGCAAAGTAACTGAACAGAAATTCACAGTACTGTATTACCTCATGTTAACTGGTGTGTGCATTCAGCTTGGGTTAACACATGCAGCTCTGGGCATTTTTTGGAAACAACTTTAACCCCCTAGAACTCAGTCGATGTCCATGTCTGGGTTTTTTTTGTTGTTGGTTTTTGGTTGCTTGTTTGTTTGTTTGTTTGTTTTGTTTCTAGTCAGGAATAAAATTGTGCAATAACTATCTTGCACTTGGTTCTTCATAATATCTTTTTCCGGCCAGCAGTTGAGGAGGAAAATTAATGAAGAAAAGCAAGTGCAAATATTGCATCTTCCACAAGGGTCATTCAAATTTGGGCAAAATGTCAAAGAGGATTTCAATATATCTTAGCCATTTCCCCTATTTCTGTTCACAGTCAGCAGAATGAGCTAGCTTCTATTATGTTAAAAATAAAGTTACCAAAGTTGTATTTTTAAGTTAAATATAAAAGAATGATAACCCATTAGCCCATGTTCTCATACAGATTCCTTGCCTACCTACTCTAATGACGTGAATGAACATCATTCCTTTGTCTATTTTAAAACACAGAATGCTCTTGCAAACAAGACACTATTTTAGTGTGGCTTTCCTGGTTAATTACAAGTTACATCCCTCAGATATGATTCCTGTGCATTTGGATTGATGCAAACCTTCCTTTGAATCACTTGACTGGAAGCATTTCTTTCATAGCTGTGTTATGCCAGAAGTCCAGATGCAGAGAGCAAAAAGCCATGAGAATTAGGGCAAAGACGTCATAACATTTAAGAATGCAACTGTAATTTTCTCTGCTTTTGATAACTTTTGTAGTAACATTCAATTTGCCAAAAGTGTCTTATCAGTACAGATATAAAAATGTTCAAATTAATTTATATTAAATTTGAATCCTTTTTATGGAATGATAATACACATAGACAGATTTACTGCTGCTTATTGATGGCATAAGGTATTTGGGGTTAGTTAACATTATTATGCTTCAGACCAATAATGAGCCTGCCAATGTATTTCTATGCTTGCCCTCACTATTAATAAAAGATATGCTCCACTCCCTTTCTCAGTATTCATTTTTTAAGTGAACCTTTTGCCCCTTTTAATATTTAAACCCCAGCATGCTCAATAGGTGAAAGATGAAAATGGTATATTTCTTGCTTCCAGAATAAAAGGGAAGAGAACAGCTAGGAAATCGGATTCCTTCCCTAATTTTTCATGTTAGCTGTGAACATTTAATCAGTGGTTCCTACCACATATCAGCAGCTGAGTAATCAAAGTATCACATACCCACAAGGATCATCGAGTCCAGCTCCTGCTCCTGCACAAGACCATTCCCAAGAGTCACACCATGTGCCCAAGAGCATTGTCCAAATGCTTCTTGAACTCTTGGTGCTGTGACCACTTCCCTGGGAAGACTCTTCCAGTGCCCACCCACCCTCTGGGAGAAGAAATATTTCCTAATATTGAACCTAAACCTCCCTTGACACAATTTCAAGCCATTCCCTTGGATCTGGGTGAATATGTTCCTAAGAATATGCATCAGCCATCATTTCTGAGGGCTTCATGCCCTGCTTACTTCCACCCCCTTGGCAGGTGACTTGCTTTGTGAGCATGCCAGCCCGCTGAACACCATGAATATTTATGGACCTAAATGTTACTGTTCAAGAGCAAGTTTTGGGAAAGTGTGATTCCACATATTTCTAATTAGCTGATGGATAGGTGAATTAAATTCACCACTCTTGAGAGAACTCCCACATAGCAGTGTGGTTATGACTGTGCCAGCTAGACCTGGCCTAGATTATGCCTGAGTGTGTTATGAATGGGTTGATACATGATTCAGACTGTTCCAATGAAGAATCTGGACTTTTTTTTTTGGTGTATAGGGGATGGGATGCATTGTGGAAACGAGGGTTTAGACGTATGCAAGTTGCAGCATGCCTGGGTTCCTGGCTAATCCTATTTACTGATACAGACATATTGTGCAAGTTCCAGGGAAGCCTTGAAGACAGACTTTCAGCGGACCTTGGAGTTGCCTTCTGCCAGCAAGGAATTATATGCAGTTTGTGACTCACTGCCCCAGTGTAAGCAGACAAAGCTCTCACAGAATCAGAGCAGGACCCACTTGTAATGCAGATAGCAGAGAAGATGAGCATCTGGTGGAAAAGGGTCATCTGGCAAAACAATGGAGCATTGCAGTCTGAACTGTAAGGGAATTGCAGCTGTGGAACAGATGAAAAAAAGAACCCTTCCCTTTCTAAAGCTAGGTGGAGACCTGAGTAGCCTAATGAGTCTCTGCAGGTTGACCATAGCATGTCTAAATAGCTCTGTGTCAATTCTCCAAGAGCAGGAGGCAAATAAAATCTTCATCAATGACAAGACATTGGCAGATGTTTTCTGGATAAATGGAGCTCTGTTTTTCCTGATCTCCTTGTTTACCCACAGAAAGTGTGCTGGAGGCTGTACTCTGCATTGAAGTAATTTCCAAGCTAGGCATCTGCATGATAGATGCTAAACCTGAAGCAGCTTTTATAAGATTTCTTTGCATGAATAAAATCAGTTGTCTCTGAAGGTGATTAATTGCACCTGGACATTAGGGTATAAGATTGATCAGAGGACTTGTCTGCTGGGTAATCTATTATTCTCTCTCCTTTGGGTCTGGTGAGAGTATAGTGACTAATTCAGATTTAATTTTCAATCTTTTAGCTTTAAAACTAGATGAGGTGAAGCTTAATGTCTGCATTTTAGCTCAAAAAAGGTTTAGGATAGGATAAATAAGTTAAAAATAAAAGGTATTTCCTACATCTGTTTAGTGAGTTTATTTGGATTCCTTAAATTTGTCTGTGTCTTGTCACATAAATTTTAGATACACTCAAGGACAAATGATGTTATATTGTCTCTTTTATCATTCATTCCTCATCTTAACATCTGTTTCCTAACCAATTATTTCTCCAGGTGTGACATTAGTCACCACTGCAGCCACCAGTAAATTTGGATCACCTTTTCCAGACAATGGCCAGGTGCATATTCCATACAGTTTCCATTTCTAAAATCACAGTTAGAATTACATATACTTTGATTCAAATGGGTTAATATTAATGATCAGGATGAAACATTTCCTTTATCTCTATTTTTAGCTTAAGGAACAAGCCATAAGCACGGACCAAACCAAACTTTTCCTTGGCATTGATTCAGATGTTTTTAACCTAATCCTCCTCTTTGGGAAATCAGTAATAGCACTCCCATTGGTCTTCTGGAGGGACAGACAGGGTCATTCATAATAAATATATTTTGTGAATTCAATTATCTTAAAAACAGTGATACCAAAATAAATAAATTCACATCAGTCGTTTATTTTTCTGGACAAAATCCAGGTGTAATAAATATGTCATGAGCAAAGGACACAGGATACTCCACATTACTGAAGAGACTTTGACATTCTAATTTTTTTGTACTTAAAAATTAAAAACAATGTTTTCTGATAAATGGAATTTTTTTTATATGAATCATCAAGATGATTATATTTATTGAGACTATCTGGAAATCTATAAGCAATTTCTGTGCAAAAAATAAGTTGACTGAATTTGATGGCCTAGGCCTCGTTGACTATGCACAAATAGCAATCTAATATGGGTTTTGACCTGAGAGGCTCACATTCTCAGAGAAATTATTTGATAAATGTGAGTGTCAAAATTTGAACTGGTTCAGTTCCAACTAATGTATGAACTTAACTGAGTCATTTTTCTTTGGAGTTTATTTTTCCCTGAACCCATATTTTCAATGGGAAAAGATCGACATATGCTGACTATGATTTGGATCTATTGACAAGAAAGGAAATTTAGAGCAATAATGCATTTGGTATAGATGGCTCTTTCATCTCTTTCATCATATGTTACAAGAAAACTAAGAAATACGAAAATGTGAGCTTATGCATTGTTCTGCCTCTGCCAAACTTTTTGTTAGAATAGTCCCTGACCTGGTTTAACTAGAAATCATTACCTACATAGGTCACACCAGTGAAGTTCAATGGGTAGAATTTGTCTGAGACAAACCATTTGCCCTTCCCTTCCCTTCCCCTTCCCCTTCCCCTTCCCCTTCTCCTTCCCCTTCCCCTTCCCCTTCCCCTTCCCCTTCCCCTTCCCCTTCCCCTTCCCCTTCCCCGTAAATGCTGAGAGAAAATTTCCCATTGGCATTTACTAGAGTAGGAAAAAAACATTTTACTTAAGTTTTTTGCTGTGATTAGTTCACTTTAACAGAGTAGTGGCAGTAAAGAGGGAAAGATATCAGGAAGGAAATGATGAATAGATGTTTTTGCAAAGCTTGACACATCACCACTTCAGACAGGCTGAAAACTTAAAAAAAAATTGTGATTATAACAGTACATTGTGTTAAAAAAATAAAAGAAGAATGGGACATGTTTCACTTCTCCACTGCAATTTCTGCCATCACATAGTTTGTTGTTTTTCTTGATTTGTTACAAGTCTCTCTAACTCTGTGTTTTCTTAAAAAAAAAAATTAACTCTATATCAGTGTTTGTGAATGTCCCCAAATATGATAACCTTAGGCATATGTTGTAGGTTTTCATCTCAAGCAACCGATTCCCAAAGTACAATGACAGGAATTCAAGTTAGTAAGTAACAGGGCCTTTATTTCCCCAGAGATACAAGTGTGGAAGTCAAGGGAAATACAATGACGTTGTTAATGTTTTATTTATAACTGTTGGTAGTCCCACCCTTGGCTACATTGTCTGAACTGCTCTGTTATTTTCATAAAAAGCACAACAGGCAATTTCTATTTTATACAAATGATTTATTTCTATGTGTGTGAGGAGGAAAAACCCATTTTTATTAGCTGTTTGCGATCTATTAAAAGAATCTTGTCATAATAATTTATGCCTTAAAACACTGATTAGGTGAGCTAGATTAATTGGATAAATTTGGAAGGTGTAAGATTCTGGGCATTCCTTTTCATCTCACAAAAGATAATCTAACTTTAGCCATTGCTTCTGTGCTGATAAATACTCTAAAGTTGCAAAGATGTTAGGGACTTCAAGAAGCCATCACAGGATTTTGCTTGCTTTAGCATAACTGATTGCCAGTTGTTCAGTATAATTCCTGATATTTTATAAAAGAACTTCTTTTGTAAAAAAGAAGTGAGATTATAGGAAGATAAACTCACAATTCATAATGCCTTTGCCAAAATCAAACCAATTAAATCTGTTTAACATTGTTTTAAAATGGTTACAGGGCATCATTTGCTGAAGAATTGGATATGCATCTGTCAGTATATTTTAAGAAATTACAACATTCATGTATGTTTGGCACCGTCAAAGTTAGGAAGTATTTGAGAGAAACTCATGCCATGAAGTTCTCATAAAATGCAACTTACTAAGTTCAAACAACATTTAAATATTTGGACACCTGTTAGTTTATCCAAGCTTTCCAAAATTTGCCCATAATTTTTTGTACGAAAACACTTCATTAAGTACTTAGCCAGTTACCAAGTCTGAAATGAATGCGACCTGACAGAAACATCACAAACCTTTGTAATGTGGTTTTAAATGTTCAACTAAAGTAATCTAAAGTCAATTGATTGCAAATTGTGGGAATTAGCTGCTAATCAAGTAAACTGTTATTTGGAAAATTAACAGAACAGGATTTTGTTTTTAAGGTGTTTTACAGATCAAGCAAGGTATTTCACTTACAATACTGTTTAAAATAAAGGAAGTCTTCAGGTTCCATCTCAAAGGACTCCTGTGAACTCTGGTGAGATGAATTCATGCCAATATTATGAAATATGGCTGTCTCCTGAACTGGTATATGAATGAAGGTCTGGAAGACTTCTTTGAATGGTATCAAAGGATGAGTACTTGAAAAATAACTAGGAAGTTGAAAAAGGTGTATAAGTTACTTTAGATCATGCAGATAGAGACTTCAGACATCCCTACAGATATCCAGGACTGAATATAGGAAAATCCTGCCTGAAAAGCAGTGGAAGAACAACCTTAATTAAGGAGCTTCTTGAGAGCTGTGGAGCAGAAAGAAAGACTATATCCTATAGAGTGAAGAACTATTTGAACTTTTCTTTTCCTCATGAGGTAATAAAGAACCCCGAAAGAAATAGAATTTTGCTTTATCAGAGAATGAAGTTATAAAGGAGAAAAGGGATTCTGAAAGAGCTGCTGCATCTGACAGTAGGTAACTCTCACTGCTACAGAGTCTTGATTTGGCCATATTTCAGATATATTTATGGGCGTCTGCTCTTAGTGGCTTTGGTAAGGGTTCAAGGCTGTTTACTAGGGACCAAATCGCAGGCATAAATGTAATATAAATGTGGCAGGCATGATGTGAGTTTTGTTCTGCATTATCATGCTGAAGTCCAAGCAGTGTGTTCTGCTGTTTCTTCATGCACTCTCAGCTATCAGAAAAAGCAAATGTAGAAGTTAATTTTAGCAGGCTTATGTAGCAAAATGTATGGTAAACAGGATAAGCTGGAGAGTTTTGATAATATGTAGCCTTAGATATCTTTTCTTACTAAATATTTGAATTTAGGTGAATTTCCTATTCTGTCCCAGCATTTTTTCCCCCCCCATTCTTAGCTATTTTCATATCATTCTTCCTTTGAAAGTCTTACCTTCTTTCCTTTGAAATATTTTTTTTTTTTTTGCATTGAAGATTACACTACCACAGAATGACAGAAAAGCTGATGTTTGGAAGGGACCTCTGGAGATCATCTGGTCCACTCCTTTGCTAAACAGGACCACATACAGCTGGATATCCAGGACCATGTCCAGGTGACTTAAATATCTCCAGGGTTAGAGATTCCACAATCTCCCTGAGCAACCTGAGCCAGGACTCTGTCACTCTTACAGTAAAAAAGTGTGTCCTGATATTCAGATGGAAAAGGAAAAGATGTAGGGAATAATCTGGATTGCACATTTGCAATGTTTGGAGGTAGGTAAGGAGAAGCCTAAGTAACATGATGCAATCTCATGATATATTGTTATGCAGTTTTCCTGTGTGCTGAAGGTAAGGCTGAGAATCTGATTTCTACCCTTCATAGAAACTAGAAAATGAAAGGCTTTTTTAGGGGGTTAAGCAGTAGAAAATTACTGTCTGAACTTGAATTAAATTTAGTCTCAATTTATGCAGATGTGTCAATAGAGTGGAATAGATGGGAATTGTAGTGATCCTAGTAAAATACATTAATGCTGTCACTACAGAGGTAAGCCATTAATAAGTACCTTTTGCCACATGTTGCTGGGCCTGTGCAGAAATAATGAATTTGTTGTCAGAGGAAAGTCATACAATGACAAATGGTGGAACTGACAGATCTTTTTTAACTCCGTGAGATCACACTGCTTTTTACCTAATACATTCATGAAACCTTTTCTTCCACTACCAATAGCGCCAGTGTTCCTTTTTACTGTTAAATCATGCTAAAATAGAACAATAACTGTCGAGGGGACTTGATTATCCGCTACATTACTAAGGATATTTTAAGTGTAACATTTGGTTAATTTGTTATGATTACACTATGTGTCAGTAGTTTCTTTCTGTTTCCACTTCTGAGTTTCTAAATATATTTGTTTCAGTTGCGCTTTCTTTTTGTACTAAGCTTTTTTTTTTTCCTTGATTGTGACTGAAATGCAGAAAATAGCATATATACATAACCATAAATAAAATCCAAAATACTTAGATATGGATAATTTCTGAAGCAAAAAGGGCATGTTAGAATGCTGGTGATACCCTGTGCTCCATATTTTACATTTCAAAAGTGATTTGGGTTCTTTGTGAGACACCCAGGGTCTTCAGGCAATTTATCTTTACCTAGATATAACCTTAAGAATATTTTCCTGGCTCTCCAATAACAGCAGAGAGAGAGTTCTTCCTTTATCGTCCATAATAAATCCTGAATGCTTGCTTGTTCCAGAAGTCCAATATACATTCACTTTAGAGGTTCCATATACTTTTTTTCCCTGTCGAAGTATCATACAGGCAGACTTGATCTGCCAATATGTTGATCCCTTTTCCTGACCCAGTAGGGTGGTTAAACAAATACTCCAGTGGATGTGGTCTGAATTTCCCTTGACTAAGGACAGTCCTAAGGCAGGGCTAGGTCTTCACCTTACTGATGAGCTCATAGCAAGGCATATAAACAAGTGGTGCTGTCTTAGCCAAAGAACGAGACAAGCAAAAAAAAACCAATAAGAGCAGCCAGTAATCTGATCCAAAATGTCCCTCATCAGCGTGAAACACTGAGTACCCTAGTGTTTTTAATTATATATCACTAACTGTTTGAATAAACAAGCCCCAAAAGATAGTGATAATCTAAAACCAGACCACATGAGTGCTTGGAACAATTTTTGTGACAAGCTGTAATTTGTTCCAGGAGACAAAAAATAATAAATCATTCTTAATTTGTTGTTTTGATTTGTCCCTCTTGACATCATTCCTTTTAAGATGCTTAAGTATAATCCTTCCTTGTTTTTTCTGCCCATATAGTCTCACTTTCAAGGGACCACTGAGAGAAGATGAAGCTTCTGTAAGGGACTGATTATCTGGTGGGAGTCAAGACCATGCCATGGTGGGAGAGTAAAACAATGATGTTTTTATCCAACTTTCCTTCAAGACTTTAAAGGAGAATTGATAGGAACTTGCCAGGGCAATCCTGAGGCAAACTCCATGAGGTTTTCGTGCTTCAGCCTGTCTTGCACATTGCTTTTGTTATTGCACTGAAGTAGCAGAGTTTACTGGCTACTGACTGCTCATAAACCAGTGCAAAACAGAAAAATCTGGGGCTTGGTGAAACTGTCTGCTGTGTTTCTCAAAAAGATATAGCCAACTCGTGTGTCGTAACCTAACTTAAAAAACCTTCATGTCCTGCTAGTGGGTAAAAGCAGTTGGCATTTCTCAAGAAAGTGATTTTTATTAGAAAGTTGCAGTTGAAATCAAAAATCTTTTGAGAAATGTGCTGCGTTAGATAAAGACTTCTGATGAAACCATTTCTCAAAGCAAGACAGAACCATTTTTGGCATGGGTTTTGGCATGCAGCATGAGCAATTTTGTTATGTCCAAGATATTTAAACAAGGTCAGTTCATCAGCATTTATCCTGCTTCTTTGAAATGACTGCTTTGAAAGAACTCCTAATTTTGGGAGGCTAGGTCAGATAGGAGTTGTCTTCCTAGGGCTGTCTGACCAGTTCTATCCTGTTATTCTGTTTTTTATTCTTATTCTGTTGATATCTGGCATAAAGAGAAATGAAACAAGGAAAAAGAGGAAGAGAGCTGGTGAAGGTACGTTGAGAACTAGATCACAACTCAGGAATTATGTAGATAATAGAGAGTTTAAGCTGAAATAAACTGCACTCAGGTACCATACAACTTGAAATACTCAAATACCATTGAAAATTCACTCTGTGTGACTTTCATGTTTCCAGCTACACCCAACTTTGCTCTGTTTTGAGCAGAGCTGTGTATCTGAGCCTGAGTTGCAATCTGGATAGTGAATATTCGATTGCCTGTGTTCCCTCATTGGCCCAATAGACCTAATGTATTCTGGGCATGTGTAACACATACTGACAGGTTTGGCTGACACTTTTTTTTTTTTTTTTTTTAATGACAGCCCAAGGCTTTATAATTATGCTTTTAACACAACAATTCAATGGGCTTTGGCATCATCTGCCAGGACTTTTCCTCTGTTTAATTCCATGCAGTCACTGAGTAAACTGGGAACGGATGGGAAATTTTGCCTCTTCTTCTCACACTGTTTCTGACAATTTAACTAGACCATCATGTTCCTCAGCATGCTTTTCCTTTCTGGCTGAATATTTGTCTGCACAGAGTAGAAACATTTTTTTTATAAATCACTTTTTTTTTGTAGGAGTCCAAGTAGCAGAAAGAAAAATTTAATCTTGGAAGAGCAGCACTCTGAATGCACACAGGCACAATGACACTGCAGGTACCTTGATTTATTCTGTGCTTTGTTGCCTAGCTTAGAACCCATTTTAATAATGACCAATATACAAAACTGGCATGCCAATTCCAAAATGTATTTTCCCTGCCCAAAGCTGGGAAATCTTTGTAAGGAAATTGTAACTCCCTGTCCAAAGCAGAGGACAACCCATTGCCAACCACTGAACTCTTTTAACCAGTGCTTTTCAAAAGAAATGTCATATTTCTGGTTTAAATAGGCCTTTTAAGTTTATTATTATAGTTCAGAAGGTTTCAGATATATTAGAAATTGTTTTAGCCTGTCAGCTTAAGGTATTTACTCTTTTTAAATGCTGACTTCTGGGATAGCAATTTGAAAACAGTAACAGAAAAGAAATGTTTTTACCTGTCAGAACTGACTGTGATTGTTTTGTTTTGTTTTGGGATTTTTTTCTGTTTTGTTTTGTATTTTTCATTTCAAATTGTCACACAGTTTGCCAAGTCTTGCTTTAAGATGCACTACACTATTATTATTACCATTATTACTATTATATACTACTATTCTTATAATTAATGTTGTTATTCCAAACAAGCCTAGACCCATCAGAGAAAACAAAGCTGGACCTAAATAATTTCTTTTGTGTGTTTTGTAACTTTACATCCTTGTGAGTTTAAAAGCACTCTCCACAAAAGTATTAAAAAAAGGTTGTTGGAATGTTTATTTTCCATATTATGGAAGATGTGATGTGAAGAGCAGGAAGGAATGAGAAAAAGAAAAAAGAGAGAGAGGCAGAGAAGGGTGAAAGCCCCTAGGGAGTGAAGGAACATAATATGGAGTGTAGTTTTACATATGATTATAATAGAGACGTTCATTTGTGATGTGGAAGTCTAAAGAGGAACGTCTGAAAGCTCTGCAGTGATTGTGATGCCAGGTTTAAGTAAGAACTCTCATTTATTACAAATAAATACTGAATTAAATAACCTTTAAAAGCAATATTCCCACCCAAATTCTGTTCTCAGCCACATGTACAGAAGATGTGATTGTTCAGAACTTAAGAATCATCCACTGAAAGGCCACCAGAATGCTCAGAAGGATGAGCACACTTGCACTTTGGGAAAAGCTTGAGGAATGTGGGCTATTTCAGCCTGGATAGGAGGTAGTTTTGTGGGGATCTAACAGCAGTGACCATGTACAGGTCACATCAGGAGACAGAGGTGGGTTCTTTAAGGAGATGCATGGCAGGTGAACAAGAAACTGCAGTGGTACATTGGAACAGAAGAGCTACAAAGCAAAAATAAACCAACACCCAGATGTCTTGAGGACTGTCAAGCAGTGTAGTAGGTTGCCCACAGAGGCTGTGCTATCTATGTCAGGTTTTCAAACCCCACAGTATCCAGCCCTGAGCAACCTGATCTGACCTCAGAACTACCCTTGCACAGAGCAGCAGCTTGGACTAGAGAACTGCCAAGGCTCCTTTCCACCTGAGTAATGCTGTGATCATGTTACACCGTGGCTGCTTCCCAAATGCTGATGCCACTGTTACAAGTGAAATATGTTTTTGTACATTTAGTCAGAAAATTGTCTAAGAATGTGACTAGCTGTTAAACTGAATGGAAACTGATGTACTATGTCATGTATGATTTCTAGAACTTCTTTTCTCCTTTTCTCAGTGGGTGTTTTGTTTTCTAACTTGCAGACACATCCAGTGGCTGTATTCTACCCACCACAGATTACAACTTCTCTAACAATAAAGCCTCAGAAGATCTTCACAAAGGCAGTTGTGCCACTTGACCTGAGCACCAGTCCCAGCTATTTTATGATCTAGCATAGATTTACCCTCTGGGCATCATCATTCACTGCATGGCAGTGAGCTCAGGGCAAGGGCATGCATAGGTGGGCTCTTCACTCACGTGGCAGGGATATGAACACGGGATATTCTGAAAGTGAAGCATGTTCCCATGCTGCTTTTAAGATTCTTATATTGCACCAAGGCTGAAATCCTTGACAGCCCTTTATTAGCTTTGTAAAAATCAGGGAAAAGTACAGGCTTACAAGGGAAAAAGATGACTATGTCCTTGGACTTTTGTGAAATCAAGTCATTGCATTTTACCAATCTCTAGTTAGCTGTCTCTCTTTCAGACTACTCTGAGAAAGCATATGCAGCTAAGTTAACACTGTGATGCAATACATTTTCTGCAGAAGAACAGAATATGCACAAAAGAAATCTGTAATTCTCAACATTTTTTATGAGCAGGGCCCCTTTATGGCCTCATTTGTCTCTATGTAACCTTTGATTGCCTAACTAGCTTTAATTGCTGGCTCTATTTGAAGTCCTGCTGGGCTGGAGAGTGAAGTAACAAATGTAGTAGCTGTCTCCCAGTAAATAAATAGTCTCTCTCATGCTGCAGATTACTTGAGTTGCTGCTGACTATATGTTGGCATATTTTATTTGATTTCTTGAGATTTTTTTTTTTAAATCTGTGTAGGTAATTTGATCCACTTATTTATTTAAAGCAACTAAAGCTGTTATGTATGATTTGGGAAAAACAGATTCTTGCTTTTTTTCATCACATTAAGCAAAACAATATAAATACTGTAGTTTTAAGAGTCATATGTTAATAAGTCATTCTCTGGTAATAGAAGTACTCATATCATCATAATGTTTCATGAATTACTTGTGTAGTCTCAAGGTTTTCTTTGGAATAGAATGGCACACAAAAGAAGCAATTTTTAATTATTATTATTTTTTAATAACAGCAGCATCCTTGTCAAATGTAATGGATGAGCAATTACCATTTCATTTAGTCTGACTATGGAACCACACATAGTTAATCAGGAATGTGAGGTTAAAGAGACTTTTATGTGTTTCCATGTCTTGCTAAAGAAAGAAAGTCCCTCTAGGTTCATCAGTCCCTGTCTTTACATCTTCTATGTGGATTTTTTGTATTCTGTAAACCCTACTTCAGATATGAATTTAACTTTGGGTTAATAGTACAACTTTATCTTCCTGACTGTTGCTTATGTAGTTCTGGTTTTCCTCTTAAAAAATCAGCAGTAAAATATAGATGTAGCATTCTTCAAAATAAAAAGAAAGTAAGAAAGCGAAAAAACCTATTCTTACTGGAAAATGTTTTAGAAAATTTTCTTCCGCTACAATTTCTAAATTCTCTAAATACATCTATAAAGCAAAAAAAGAGAAATTGAATGATTGAGCCCTTGTGCATATTTTCCAGGAACGTTATACTTGTACATTCTACTGTAGTAAACTCCATTTAACTACTTGTCTGAGCTGGGCTTATATTACTTTGCTCAAACTGTGCCAAGCAGCCTAGAGAACTCCACAGAGAATCAGTAGAATAATTTCATCTACATGCTAGAAAGTCAGTGAATGTGCTGTAACTCTCTTCCCTGGGTGTCTTGGAATGTTATTACTTGGCACAGCTTAAAAATACCACTTGAAAAAGAAAAAAAAGAAGTGTGATTTAGGGCCAGATTCACTGACACATTCCAGTTGCTTTGTGCTTGTCTGGTGATAGAAAACAGCAGTAAACTAACAAGCTAAAGTGGATTTATGATTGCTTTGCATATCTGACATGGCATAGGGCTATTACAGCATACCAGATGGAGTGCTCTCTTCCTTAGTGATGGGCTGGAGATAAAGGGAAAGGGTGTTTGTTCTTGCTTATAACAGAATTCCTGGTGATATGAAATAAAATCATAAATCCCGTCATATATTCGTGGTATTTTAGTATTGATTAAATTGTCTTCACCTGCTAATTGTTGGCAGATATTCAGACAGCAGAAATGTCCCTTTAAGACTAAAATGGCAATGAATCCACTGATACAAGAAATGTTTGAAAGCGTTTTTAAGAAAAGGCTCTGCATGCATCACGCAGTAAGCTGCACGTGGTAGGGGTTCATATCCTTCCTGTCCACATAACTCTAACTGATCCAGCCTAAATGAGAAAGTCTCCATTGCTATCAAGAAGGAATGTCACCAATGTCAGGCAGAGCAAATACATTTGAGTATGTCTGTCTGACATGTGACATAAAAGGTTTCACTGAGCCCCAGCAGCATGAATTGAGCAGTGAAGGGCCTTTGTCATCTCAGCTGAGGAATGCTTTAGACATCCAATTGGCCTTGGCATCTCTGACACAGTGATAAGTGTGTGCAAATATTTCACCAAGCACCAATTATTTAGAAAATGAAGCACTTGTATGTTTTGCCAGACAATGACTTTGGTGTGCATGGTCTAACAAATGCTGTTGGAATTCCCTCGTTAAAGTTTTTCTTCCCAGCATTTGGAGTGTTTTCCTTGAGACAATGTCAGTATCAATTGAGAACCTTAGGTTTATATATTAAGAATCTTATACTCTGTAATATGGCTTTTGCATGATGCTTGCATAGTCCCCTATGAAACAATCAAGTTTTAGGACTCTGTTGCAATATGGAGAACTATTCTTCTGTCAGCTGGATGGAATGAATTTTTCAGCTGAGAAGGAATTAAATTGAAATATTTCTCAGAGTAGAGGGGTCTGTAAGGAAAGAATAAGTCATTCTGTGAAGGGCCAAACTGAACTTGCCATGTAAGGAGCCATATGTACCCAGGAAAGGTGTGAGCATTGTAAGAATGATGCTGTGTAAGAGCTGCACTCACAGCAAGGAGAAGAGGGTGTGCCTACAGGCTCAGGTGTATTTGCCTGGGTCACTCAGTTCCTTCTTTGTCTATATACTGGCAGACACAAAGATATATTTCTGGCATTGGTGCAAGTCACATAATTCCTGGCTGGATGGGGTACCCAGCTCTTCTCCCCTAACACGTTGTTCAAACAAGGGCTATGCACATGAGCCAGTATCTCCAGATGAAGTGCAGAAAACTTGTATTTTTCTGGTGGCTGTCTCCACTAGTAACTAAAATCAAATCAAGTTTGAACCCTGAGACTCCAGTTTGAGCACAGCTATCCTTAGATAGGCCTCAGTTGTCAGATTGCGGTTTTCTGGCATTTTACAAGTCTAATTCAACATTTAAAAAGCTAATTCTCAGATTGTTCATTGAAAACAGTGCAAACTTAAAGTTTAGTTGACAAGTATTATTTAACCAACAGTTCTTGGAGGAAAATATAAATACCTCTTATCTCTGATGAAAATATAAACAGAAATATCTCAACATTGTGGAATAGCTGAACGGTATGATGTACGTAAACATCCACAGCATTTTTTGGCCTGTTTTTCAAGACCTCTGACTTGTCAGAATGCTCAGGATGATATATCAGCAGTCTGAATGAGAATAGATTGCTGTTGCAGATCATAAAATTTCATTATGGTAGAACTTTTATCTGAGATAAACTCGAATGTCTCTGAAGGGAAAATTAGTGACCACCAAAGCAGCCTGGCCACCCAAGCCAGGGTTGATGTGGTTACAGATACTTTGTTGAAAGCCAGATGCAATGAAACAAATTCTTAATTCTCCTTGTCAGATAAGCTTGTTGGGAAAAATATTTCCAGACTCAAATATTTAACAGATATTCTACACATTTTCCAGATATGCTATCTATTGTGGTCTCTTTCTTCATCTTCCTCCCTTTTCACTCATATAAACGTATGTATCTTTACATGGTTTTCGTGATTTATGCATCAGTCTTGCCTTTGCTCTTCACTGATTTGTCACCATATCAACTTTGTCGATGTGTCCATAATATATAGTGGACAACTGACTGCAAAGCAGCTACTAAAGATGATATTGGTGGCCAATAGCATAATTCTGCCTGTAAGTGCAGCATGTGCTGGCTTTTATGAGAAATGTGTTCCAATGCTGCATATTAGCAAGGATTGCAAACAAAGCAGGGCTGCAGCTCAAAGCTATGGCTATTTCAAACCTGGTCTTGAATCTGGGAAATAACATATTGCTTTGTTCCCATTAAACATATGATGTTTCATTTGTAGTAGAAAAGCACAAGATAAATTGTGGTCCAGATCCTTGGAGGAAGAAGGTGTAAGTGGATCATGAAAGCAGTTAATCTCTGCATGTCAAAACCTGGCTGGAGCAGATTTCAAATTCAAAACATAATGTGCAATTCATTGATTGAAGATCCATTGCTTAAATTAAGAAGTTCAATAGGGAAAGTGGCAAAGCCATGCATAAATGAGTTTTTCAGGTGATATTCAGAATGTGGAAGATGATGGGCCAGTCATACCTATCTCAACTGAAGTGGATAATCCTGACTGTTTAACTGGGGCTGTTCATGTGTGTGAGGATTACTGGAAAGAATAAAAGCTTCTAGGATCATGCTCAAGTCTGGTTTCAAGTCAGCAGAGATATTGACCATGCTGCATATTTTGATTGACAATCCACCCACCATTTTGCTGGAACAAAAACTGCTTTAACATATTATGTTTGGTATAGAACATTTAAAAACTGTAAATTAGGATCTGTGGGACTAACTAGAAACCAAAGGCATAAAACTCCAAAATTTTCTTTTTTAAAATATTCTGTATTTCATATGGCTGCTTTATTTTGAGTTTAGAACATAACCAAAACTCCACAGTTTTCTAAGCCTTCTTTTTGCTAGAGAAGGACTAAACATTTCCTTGAGAAAACCATCACAAAATGCAACTAGCTCTTTATGAGCACGACCAGGTTCTGTAAATGCAGTCACTGAAAGATGATGTTGCAAGTTATGGCCTAAGTGTGGGGAGAAGGATAGGGGAGACACAAGGGATTGAAAAGGGAAAGGTAATCTGCAGGACTAGGCTTCCCTCTTCCTTCTTCTCAGTTTGAGACACAGGCTTGAGACTTGCTCTGCCCATACATTCCAGGCCACAGAGATAAAGAAGTTTACCCAAGCTCTCATTGAGTAAACCACATCATTCTGGGAACTTTTTTGTTTCCCTGAATCTCTCAGTCCTCAGCCTGGGGCAAATTAACTCACACCACGCATAGCGTAGTGCTGCGCTTAATCATGCAATTGAGACCATGGAGGAAGAGAACACAGGAAACCTTTATTTTTCCACAGAACTGATACAGTACAGGCAAAGTCTGCACAATAATGCTTCCTTTACTGCCTTTCTCTTGTTATTTACCTCTGGGTGACCTAGCAGAAGCAGAGGTCACTTAGCTGTATGGTTGCTCTGAGTTCTGAAACAACTGTAAGAGACTGCCAGTTTTTCATTGTTTTCCCATAGTTTACCATGGCTCTGCAATACGAACCTCTGTGTTCTGAGAGAGGAAGAGATTGTCTAGTGGAACTGCCACTGCCCTCCCTCATCATCACACAGATTGTCTCTTTTCACATCTGTAACTGCATAAGGGACAACAGAAATGACAAAAGAACTTTCAGGGCAGATTGACACTGTGCAAAATAGTTACAGAGTTTCTGTCTACCTCAGAATCACTTTAATGCTGAATCATTAATTCTAATTGGAGGATTGTCATGATACCTGTGAGATGCATTGGTTCAGAACATTTTTATTTCATATTATCTGCTGAAAAGTGTACCTCAGGAAATTTAAAAAAATTTTCTTCATAAAAGCTTCTATAGGAAATTACAATCTTTTGTGAGTTTTCTGAGGGCATGGATGATTAATTCAGGCTGACTAAGAAATCATATGTAAGTTTCAGTTTTCTTCCTTTCCAGAGTGTGTTTAGGCTGAATGTTATCTGTGGATGACATTTACTGTACATTATCAGCCATCTCTATTTGTTCTGTCGGTTTTTCAAAGGCCACCTGATGAGTCAGAGTGATTTTTTCTAGCAGGTCCTTGACCTGCTAGAGACAAGAATCTTTAATCCAGGCAAAGAAAAATCTCTATGTTTTGTTCCTGGCTTTTCCCCCCACCCCGCCCCCCATACCATTTTGTGTTTTGTTTTACATTTATGGCTTCTCCTTTTGGACTTCTGTTTCAGAACACACTTTCATGTTTTGCAGTCTCTATTTCCATTGAATAGCTACTGCAGTCTTAAACATGACAAGAGTGGAGTTTACATTGCCAAGAACATAATTTCTCAAGAACCCCTGGATCTTGGCCACAAGGTTGAATAAGAGCTTCTGTTTAGTGTGAACAAAACAAGCATTTCCATGTAAGTCCTAGGTGCAGTTTAGGAGATTTTTGTCTCCAGACATTGTCCCCTGAGTGGCGGTGCCATGCTGGACTCCTCACATGTCACAGGTCCTCACATATCCCCCAGGAGTCCCCCCAGCTCAGAGGTTCTTGACAGACAGTTGTGCACTCCAGGACATGTAAAATGCACACTCAGTTCCTTGTTACCTAATAGTAATTATGGCAGGCTGTGATTCAGGACTTGAATTGTCAGGAAAGAATGGCAAAAGATACCAGTTCTCAAGATCTTCTGATGGTGAACTCAGTAAAATACATTGATTTTTTTTTTATTTTTAGTTTTTACAGCCACACTAATTTCACACTGATTGCTGCTGGATGTATACTCATGTCTCATGCCAGCAAAATTATTAGACCTTAAGTAGCTGCATTCATGGTGCCCTTATTAACCTAAGTTCTTTTTCACGTTGACATGAAAACATCTAGTTCTCTGCATGGTTGACATATAAACATCTGGTCCTCTGCATGGCTGAACACTAGATTTGGCTGGAGCCCTTAACAGAGCTCCACTGATTTAAATGTATATAGGACTCAAAATCACCTTGGAATAATTTTCATCAGGATCCTTTTATTCAGACTGTCATATAAGTTCTTATTTAGTCTCGACAATCTCATTTGGAAGGTGATCCTTTTGGAAGTGTGTATTTCTTAGATCTGTGTCCTGCTCATTTTAAATACATTGAGCTGGATTGACTTCTCAGATATATAAATATATCTTTAATGTAAACGCACTGCCTTCCCTAGTCCTTTTTGAAAGAATTCTGGGACAAATGAGTGCAAAATCTGACCTTCTGGTGATTAATTCCATGGTATTCAATCTCAAGCCTGCAAAAGTGAAAAAGAAAGTAATAAAAAATAATAAAGAGTTATAATGCTAGATGTGTTTCAGGTGAAAAATGATTACAAATTAAAATCATCTTGCTTAAAGGCCTAAATGTTAATGAAGCCATTTATTTTTACTTGGCAGAAGGACACAGTTAAGATGGTTCGGTCTTTCAAGGTTTTGGCTGTGTTATGTGAGTATACAACACTATAAAACATTGTGTAAACTAGTTATTTGCAACAGTCCAAATATTTATTTGTCTGTCATGTAAGCATTTGTCTGGTTTTTGGGGCACATTACATAGAACAAATGAGGGATAAAGACTATTCATGATAGGAAAGAAATGCAAATAACTTTTACATTTGCATTTTGTAACTTGTACTCAGTGCAACAAGGACTTAAGAGTGTTTCTGTGTCTTTTGCATGTCTTTTAAAACTATTTTTCTCAGTATCATTTTCTATGATTATAAAGCAGAGTGAGCTGACTTCCCTGATTTCCAAGTTTCATAGCACTGCAGTGATGATATTCTTGTCCACTTGTCTATCAACAATTCAGATGCTCTGGAAACTCTGATATTAAGTTAATGAGCAAAGTTAATGAATTGATTTAATTTCAACTCCACATTCAATTGCTCAAATATATGTGCCTACATTACAAAAGTCCACATGCAATGCAACCTCCCACTATAATCAGTGAAGTCCATAAAGGCAGTATTGAGGTTTTCAGCACATATAACATTAGAGGTGGTGGCTTGCTGATAGGTGGTTAATATGATTTTAGACTCATAGAGGTATAAAACTGCTGCCTCAGAGAAGCATAAGTCTCTCAGATGTCCTCACATACTTTGCCTGACTTGTGAAAGTTTCTAGAATACCTGAAGGAGTCTCAAATGTCATGTTTAGGCAAATTAACCTCCCTCAGGGTGCCTGCTCTAGGATGAATCCAGCAGCTCTCCAGACCACATCTGACAAAATGCAGTTGCTTAAATATTTGGTGCTATTTCAGATTGCTTTGGGTCAGTCTCCCATGTGGTCTCCAGCTGCTTTTGTGGAAAATCACAGATCTCCCATTGGTCTCAAGCCACATCCATCAGATGTGGACAGATATTATAGCATCCTTAGAATGCTAAATGGGACTTGATTCTTCTGTTCATGGAAGCATATTATGTCTGTGTATTGTCAAGGCCTTGGCACAGTTGTCCAGAATATTCTACTTGTCCTTTTCCTGTTACTTAGAAGGGTCTAGGTGGATGAAGGTCCTGTCTCATATCTCTCAGCCTTGTAGCTGGGATCTTAGCTACCCTCGATGTTATACAAGATACCACCCTTTTATGTTCAGGCAATGAAGTTGAACAACTTGAGATCAGAGTCATAGTTCACAGGTGCACTGTGGTATTGACCTTGTTTTGCATGCTTGAATATGCAACACAATCCTACACAAAGACATGTTCATATCAATTGTATGATCCTAAGGGCTGCACAAGCAGCTGTAAATCTCCCAATATACAGCATCAGTTATACCTTCTGTGTATATCTTTACTGAGACTTAGTCAAGATGTAATTGATAAAGAATACTTAATATTGGGTTGTATATTGTGTTTGTAACAGTATTGCTAAGCACTTCTTAGCTTCTTGCTATTATTAGCTGGTGGAGCAGAACAGAAAATTAATTATTAGAATCCTTAGTGTCTCATCATCCTGCTTTTCAATGACTCATCTCAGTACACATTTTTTCCTGCATTTTGCCTCGTGATTCTTCTGCTGTTCTGATGTGCGTTCTGTTTTGACTTGGAAATTTGCAAGAAACACTGTCCCCAGTATAACAAGTAGTGTAATAGGACTCACTGCTTACTCTGAAATGGTTTATTAAAAAAAAAAAAAAAAAAAAAGTAATGCATCCAAATATTTACATAATGTGATTTGCATGACTTGTTGAACTTGTTGAACTTCTGGCTGCACCTGAACAACAAGTTTTTTTAATGTGATAAGATTACAAATTTTAAGCCAAACTATGTTCTCTGTCCATAAGATTAGTTCCTAAGGAAACTTGTGGGAGTTATGTACATGTACCCAAATGTAAAATATGACTCCAGAATTTGATAATTAGTTTCTCATTTTAATGACACATTTGGAAATTTAATTCCATCATGGTAGTGGCTCTTCATTTTACTTTTCTCTTGTATCTTCTTTATATTGCTATAGAAAAGATTCTGAAAACTGGTCAGTGATTATTAAGAAAATTGAGTCTATGGATTTGAATTTAGCAAGAAGAGTTTGGAGAACACAGATTACATCAATTAGGGAGTATCTATAGGCCAAAATAAAATTGTTCTATGAATATCAATTATTTCACTGGGCACTAGGAATAAAATAAGACTTTATCTCATTGCTGCTGGGTTAAAATCTCACTTCTTTTCTTACTCTTGTGGGGCATTATTTTTATTTCATGCTCTGACTCAACATTAAGTGCCTGAATTATTAAATGTGTAACTATACAACCAAGAGATCAGAAAGGAAATATTCTTTGATACACTGGCAAATTCTTGCCTAAAAGCTTTGGATCATTCATGATATTAAATGATTTAGTTTGTTCTTTAAAGGGCATGCTTCTATTGAAACACCAAAATTACACTGAATATATTTTTGTGTGCTCCAGTATGCCTATATTAAATCTGTAAAGCAATTAGGATGTACACACTCTGTAATTTGAGTTCATATGTGTGCACTCATCAGCCCATATTCCCCCATGTGTTCACACATATGGACATGTACAAAGACTAAATATACACGTAAGTATACAATACCTGTATTATGTAAGTTATGCACTGAACTCATATAGATGATTTGATCTGCCTTGCCTGCTTTGAACATTTGAAATGAAACATCTAATCTACAGTGAGAATCTAGGCTTCTTTATAGTCAGTGGAAAAGTTATTTGCAGAAGATTTGTCTGAGATTACTTGCAAAGATTGTCCTTTTGATGTTTTTTACTGATGATAGAGGGAGGCTTCATGCTTAAGACTTGCCATGCATCTAGACAGTGTAAACTGAGAAGGATTCCGTTAAATGTACTTAAAAAAAAAAAAGAGACCATTCTATTATTTTAATTTAAAAATGGAAAACACCCAACTTCTATACAATAATATTTTTCTTTACTACGACCATTCTGGTTTATACGGATTACTGCAGTTGTTTCGTGCTCAACTTGACTGTGCTTATTTCTTCATAAAATGAAGGATTAGCAGATGTACTGGTGGGAACAAGAGAAGCTGCCAGAATTTCTCTCCATTGGAGTATGAATATTTTTTTTTCATTCTTTAGTTCAGTCACAGCCCAGATGTGCAGAAGTTCTAGATTTAAGAATAAAAATTATCTTCATTGCACTGTGTTTTTTAAGAGATTGACACTGACATGGATAATTTGACCTTTTCATTATAAAAGTCTCTTAGAATCAGAGTTGGCATAGGTGTCTCTGGACTCTTCTATGCTAATATAATACAAGCAAATTAATGTAAAGGAGAAGCCAGGTAATTCCCTCAACTTCCCACACTAAAAGCAGAGACAAAACAACCCTTCCTTTGTTATGAAATCTCCTAGCTGAAGTATAATAAAGAGTTCTATTAGCATTCAGCACAGAGATTACTGAAGGAGTAAACTATTAAAATATTGTTTTTACTTGACAACAAAAATCATTAATTTAAGATGTTATTTTTCCCTCCTTAGTCTCCAGCTTTCAATGAGCTGTAGGAAATTTATTAAACTCTGATTAGTAATTGTTTCAAAGGAGGAATAATATGTATTGGGGATATACTGTATTGAATATCTAGTGAGATCTTCACTCTTTTCCATTGTGGGTACTTTGCAACAAACAGACTGACTGAATGATTACTCTTCATATATCAACAACAGTCCATTTATTTTTGCCAGAACTATTATTTAGTTGTTTTAAATTATCTATATCCTAGTATACACTTCAAAGTAGAAGGATAATTTCTTATACTTTATGAATGCATAAACTTAAAAGAGCTGCTAACTTCTTTTAATATCTTTATCTATCTTTACAATTCCCTTCATCAAATAAAGGCTCCCTCGAACCTCCAACTAATGGCTTCATTGCCTAAATTGTCTGTGAAAGGAAAATCTGGTGTACATCATGCAAAGGTACAGAGTTTTTTGGGGTTTTTTTGGTCCTCACAAGCATTTGAACTTGCAGAGTTTCTCATTTTGATTTGTGATGTGCCAGGTCCAGTGTTAAAGTGTTTGCTAGCCAGTATGCTTACATTTTTTGGACTCCAAGAGGAGCATTATAGACATATGACTTGTCAGAGCCGAGGTTAGAGATATCTTAGAATTTTTCCAATATCCTTTGCTGAGTTTCTAAATGTGAAAGAAAAAATATCAGTATTTTAAGACCATAAATATGAAGAGACAAACCCGATAATGTTAGGAAGGTAATATAAGACACAGGTAGTCAGTGGACATTTTCCACCATCCTCTTATTTCATCATCTTGTTAGGCTAATTTTCAGGGAAACCATTTATGACTAACATAAAGGAATTAATCATTAATGCTGTATACGTTATTAATCTAAAAACACACATACAGTCTTCAAATATTTGTAAGTAGCTGTATGTTTATATATTTGTGTATATATCTGTAGTCATTTCACTGCTGCAAACATGACTGAAGTTATTTAGTTTTTTTAGTTATTTAGTTTTTTTAGTTATTTAGTTATTTAGTGCCTGTGCACACCAGACATTGACTTGAAGGAAGTTATCATGAAGCAGGTGGCTCTGGGATGGATTGACTTCTGAAAAAATCTCAGCCCAGTCCTCGGGAGTGAAGGTGAATCAGCTCCATGCAAGCACTCTTGCACAGGGCTGGCTCTTGGTCACTGCCATCCAGATGGATACAACTGGAGCAGGTAACGGGGGTTTGGACCAGATGATCTCCAGAGTTTCTTTCTAACCACAACTATTCTCTGATTCTGTGAAGTGATAGTTTGCATTCTGCACTGAAAACTACCACCTAGAATACTTTTTACCAGAAAATAGAGGATATTGATTATACCCATATAGTACCTTCAGACCTATAACAGAATTTTCAAGCAAAACTATATTATGTTGCATACAGGATTTAATTTTAATTATATTACATTATATTACAATGCTCTCTAGTCAATATTACATGATATGAAGTGCTGAATTCTGTACTAAGTATTTCAGAGACTGATTTTAGCAAATCAAGTAAAAAAAATCTAGATTTTATCTAGAATCTAGTATAGGAGATTTCCAAAGGCCCCTGAAGGGAGCTAGGAGGCTCTTTGAAACACTCATGAAGCGAAGAGTAAGTCTTCTTCAAATGCTGATTCTTTATTCACCCTAGATATCTCTTTGTTCCTAAATTCAGTTTAAGATCTCAGTGTGAAAATTGCAGTTGACGTAGCGCATCACTGCTAATACCTCTAGACTTTGAAACCAGTCAGTATTTAGCTGCAGTTCAGCAGAAATATGATAGAAATAGCACTGGAAAAACTACGAATCACTTAGTAGGAAAGAGAAGGAGGAAACATGAAATTTAAAACCAATAGGTACCTTAGCAAAAGAGAAAAACACATCGGGGTAGGAATCTGGGACTTAGTCTTTTAAAAGATATGTGGGTGTTTTTATGTCAAGCTATGAAATATATGTCTAATTTGAAATCACATCCTGCCCCGTTCAACCTTGACCTTGAATGTTTCCAGGGATGGGGAATCTATCACCTCTCTGGGCAACCTGTTCCAGTGTTTTACTGCTTTGTTTTTAATTGTTAAAAAATTTCTTTCTTATATGTAATCTAAATTGACCCTACTTCAGTTTAAAACCATTATCCCTGCTCCTGTTTCAGAAGCCCTGTTATGAAACACAAGAAAACATTAAAATTATAACTGCCTGAAGCCCAGAAAAAGAATCTATGTTGAAACTTCAGTGCTGCTGACCATTTGAGGCATGTCTAGACCACGCAATGATCACTCAGGGAGTTCTGCTTTGGTTCTGAACGTGTTGGTAGCTCTCCCTGACAGCCCAGCTCAAAAGAAAGCTTGTAGCTTAAGTCCTGGGAGAAGTTTGCATGGCATTGTCCCCAGGCTAGCCAAAGCTGTGGACTCTGCAGTTAATTATCTCTGCAGATCATCTGGCTGGCACAGCCCATGGTGTTTTCAGTCCTGACACTTCTTGGCCAGAGTTTGTACAATATAAAACTCTCCTTCAGGGATTTTTATTATCATTGCTATTCTTATTAGGAAGAGAATCTGGTGCTCTGAATTTTTTGCCAGATATTGTACAAAGTATGAAGCATTTTACGGGCCATAAAATAATGTATGTGAAATCTTTAAGAAAACTTACAAATACTTTTTCCCTTTTTTTCTTTTCTTTCAGATATTTTTTTAGCATAACTGAAATGTTTTACTTCACTAAAGCTCTCAATCCCTCAGAATTGAGGAAACCAATGAAATGTGGTCCAGAAATATGATTGAATACATTTTTTGTTCTTTTATGTGATGAATTAGGCTTGTGCAATCTTTTACTTTGTCTTTCATTCTTGAAGTGTTTCAAGATAGTACTTTTGCCAAGTTACCTGATAAGAACTTAGATTATTTAGTGGTTAAAGGAATTGATAAAAATGTGAATTATAGATATATTTACCTCAAACTCCTTGCAGTTACAAAGGCAGCAGTAATAAAAAAAATCTGATTTGAAAAATTTTTTCTTATTTGTCCTTGATTTGCCAGCACTTAAGTGAAGGTGCAGTGGTCAGGGGTACAAGTAAAGGCCATAGACTGACTGAACCCTCTGGCAAGAAACTATGGAAAAGGAAATGCCAAAATAACGTCAGCACAGAAAAAAGTGACAGGAGAATTGATATGTTTTCCTGAATTACTTGCAGGTTTAGTAGTGGATTAGAAAATATCAAAACACAGGAAGAAGAACCTGCATAAACAAGTGTGGAGTCAATTATCAAGACACGACAGAAGTCTCAGATGAAAGGGCAAGTCCCAGTGAGCCACCATTTAAACGTTTACTTAAAATTTAAATGTTCAAGAAGCTATTAAATTTAAATTTAATAGACTTGTACTCAGGAAGGTCCAGGAATCACAGAGGACATTTACATAACCAGATTTAGCTACTTAGCAAGACAGTGTGGAACAGCAGCATACAGACTTGACAGGTGTGTTCTGTTTGTTACTAGTTTAGATGTATTTTTCCTGTGGATAAATATACCTTGCGTTTTAATAGTTCATTTACAAATAGGAATAATATGTGTTCAAAGGCCAGATGTTTCACAGGGAAAAAAATCCCTAAACCCCTCAAATTGTGAAAGCCACTGTAAACAAAACAGCTGTAGATGGTATCTAGTTGGTTTAGGTAGAGATGGAGTACACAGTCACCTGATTTCCATTTCAGCTATAGTCAACAGTCAATAGTCAATAGTCTTTTCTAAAACTGCTTCATTCTTTGTATAACAACTGTCACTACGTGCCTCCCTACGAAGATGGAATATCTCTAGGATGCTTAAAGGACATCAGTGACAGCTGCTTAAAGGTTCTTAAGGGATGCCCTTTGAACACTGCCAACAAATGAATTATGATCCAGGAATAGATATACAGGTAACTGAACTCTGAAAAATTCTAGAATTCTAGTACTGCTATATGGAAAGACTGTGTCATAATCAAGAAGTCTGAACAGTAAAAAAGGAATTAGATAACCTTTGATTTTATTTAATCTGAGTAGGGTATTGAATCTTCATCTCCAAAATGCTGGAGAGTGTCCTGATTAACAGGCCATAAGGTAGAGCAGGTGACCCCTTCTTGAAGCAGTATTACTCTGCTTCAGTAAATATATATTTTTGTTTGGTAGCTTAGTGCTAGGAGGAGAGAATGTCCTTACTTAAGTTTCTGTGTTCCTTGGTACTTTGGGCACTGGCTTATAATATGGAGAATGTTTCTCTCTCTCTATGGAGTTCCAGACACATTCACCACACTGAAAAAAAAAGAAATTGCAGTCCTCTGGTGGTCTGCTGCTATGAGAATGAGAAAGAGGCAACATTTCAGCTCTTTGACAGGAGCAAAAGCTTAATTGGAGTGGTGCAATATCATCATCTGGAAGTGCCTGTATTCAGGCAAAAGAAATGCCTCTATTGGGAAAACAGCTTTGCTTTATGCTGATCTGCATACGTATTTTAAAATCTTCAATAACTTTTGTAGGAAATTTGGGCTAATGTAGGAAATTTGAAATTTGTGTTAGGTGATCTGGATCATTCTCTGTAGCTTTGCACTGCAATTTCTGTTAACTATTATTAAACTCAGCAGTATGGCTTCCACAAGCAATTAAACCTGCAACTGTGGAGTCGGCCAATGTCTAAGACATTTAAAAGAATTGGTACGGACTGCAGCACAGTAATTCTGATACACCTTATATACCAACTGTCTTCATAATGTTTCATCAAAGTCCTCTTAAGAACGCCAATCTGAACATATGTTTCTTTGATTAGGTCTCAGTTCTGGATTTTCAGCCTTTGATTGCAACCTCCACAGAAACTTCTATTATTTCTGTGTCTTGATTTAGCTCTTAAGGCTGCCAGGCTTTTCATGGTTAGAATGCAAAAGTATATGGTCCACCTATATGAACAAATCTGACCTCATTCCATAAAACCTAAATAGGCAGTGCAAATGGGGCAATGTGAGCTTTTATTGTGTTATCTCTTTCCAATTAAAGGGTTGGGGAGTCTAAACTTCTGCTAAAAAATGAACTACTACCAGAACTTTACTGTCTTCTCAGATTAAGACTTTGACAGGTTATATGATCAGATTTTAACTTGGTTGTTTAACTCATCCATGGATTTTGATCTCTTTAGGGAATGCTGGAAATCCCTCCAAATTTATTTCAACAACATCCACTCCTGGAGGAGCAGTTACTACATGGAAGCCCAGCAAGTTTGACTTTCTTTCCTTGCTAATTACAGTTTTATTTGTTCATATATAGGATTTCTGTGTTATCCTAATAAAGGCACACCTCTCAGTCTTACTACTTTTATGTTTAGGTTGAGTTTCATGACTAATTTATTTTTCAAAAGTACATTTCAGAGGGAAATATGTCTTGTGGAATAGATTTAATATAAAACATGCTGCTATTAATGCTCCTAATTTTGTGTGTTTTTGCAGTGTTGAGCCATGTATTTTCATCAGCATTTCATAAAGCAATGCAGAATTCATGAGCCTTCATGTATTAACACATCTGTAAGGCAAAAAGACAATGCAATAACAAGGATTGAAAACTTGTCATCTATCAGAAGAGAAAACTTCTGGCAAATTTGTTTTCTCATTTCTGAATATAGCAAAATGAAACTAAACTTTTCAAATACAAACTGGACTCTATTTCCTGGAAATATGCATTTTTTCTACTTCTTACAGAAAAGGTGTTCTTTTGGGTGAAAAGGAGACCCTAAACTTCGTATCCAATTCAATATAAAACAAGAAAATTTAAACATCATGAAAAATTTGTGCCTATTTTAGAAATGATGTAAACTTATAAATTAGACATTCGGAGTATTAACTCTACTGAAATAAATAACAAATACCTTGACTTGGGTATGAGACAGGACTTAACCTGCATATAACCTGGTCAAAAAAATAGATGCCTGTGATAAACTGCAGACAACCTTGGATTCATATTTCATTTAGTTGAGTGCAAAATGAACATGATTTGCAGGAAAATTATATGGGAAGAAAGTAACAGTCAAGAGTGTTGAAGATAAGGCTTCTTCCCATCTATCCAGACTTTTATTAACCATTTTTTCTCCCCCCTTTCTTTATTTTCCAGTCTCAAATAATACTGAATTTTCCTGCCCACTGCTTGCCAGGCTCACCATGAATCCACTGATCAGTTTGTTCCTTAGCTGTACTACACGTGGTTTGCACCATTTATTATATTATTGCTGATAAGAAATGTTTTTGAAAGATATTACGTGACCCATTGTTACCCAGAATTCATTGCTATAGATACTTAGATCTATTTAATCATAAGTAGGAGCAGCAGACTTTTATTAATTGTGACATCTGAACTTTAACTTACTTGCCCAACATTTGTGTAATAAAAGTCAGAATCAAGGCAGAAACTACAATGCAATTTTGCAAATGATATTTATGAGGTTACTGGCTCTGAGCTCTGTGCATTGCTGGAAGATTCCCTCGCAGTTCTTCTGTTTGAGGGATCTTCAGGTGTGCAACGAGAAATTTAGCAACTAAATATGAAGAGCTTGCTAAATTCCTGCACAAAAGTTTACATTGTCCCATTAGTCCATTTTGTAAAAAATATCCAAAGCCAAGACAATAATTTAAAGAGCATACCTGGGAACTGGCAGGCAGTGAATTAGCACCTAATTCTTTTGGCAGCCTGGAAATTTGAGGTTCTCAGCATGTTAGAACGATACCAAGACACTGCATGGATATTTAATTGGATTAAATGTATAATAATTTCATGAAGAGATAAAGCTGATTAATCTTTTCACTGAATCAGGGGATACAAATAGCTTACTCTATTCCCATAATATTTGAGATTATCCTAACAGACTGTTACAGCAAAAGCGCTTTTCAAAATGTGAGTTAGATTTGGAGGAAGATTTTATAGCACAGCATGAATATTGTTTTCTTCTGTGTGTTATTTTGTGCCTCTGAGCTTGTTGTGCACTAAGGAAAACTTGTTGTCTTGTGGTAAGTCTGGCAACACAGAAACTTTTATGTCATAGTTATTGCAATTTACACTATTTGGAGATTTTTGAATGCATTTATTTAGAGATTTATTTTTGATTGAAGGGCTGATACAGAAAATCCAGGGGAAAGTAACCTATTTCAGGGGTTATTACATATAAATTTCAATATTTCAATTTTTATAACTTTGAATTTCAATGAGTTGCAAAATAATGTTTTGGGGTTTTTTTTCCAAGTTAAAAAACGGACACATTTTGATCATTGCTTCATCTATTTGAAACATGTTAAGTAAGTTTTCAACCAAAGTATATCTAAGCAGAGATCATGCTTTTGAAAAGTCTGCTTCAGGCTCCTCTTTGCATCCAAACTACCAGCCTGGTATGTGATACTGGGGATTTGCTTGGTAAGTGTTTAACAATCATCAGCCATTATGTTTGCTTGGTGAGTATTTAGTGCTCAGATTAACCCTTCTCTGGATCTTGGCTGGCCTGGGACCAGGTCTGTATAAAAAGCCTGTTTTACAATTTAATTTGAAGATCCAAATCTTTTAAATTCAGCTTTAAAATAAATTTATTTAGTTCATTACAGTAGATTAGAAGCTGTCAAAGGAATTGCATTCATTTCTTTATTTACCATTTCTCCTTTTGATAGGGGATACTTTATTGAATAGAATTATGGTATTTATCATCACTATTGCATACTATTAACCTCAAAGCCTGAGGCAAAGTCAAAGAAATAAAATGCACTAGCACATTTGTAATTTGGAATTAAAACCAGGGAGAAAACAGTAAAACATTAAATTACCTATTCTCAGTCACATGACAGTCACAATACTTGGTTATGCAAAACTTTGACCAGCTGATTTTTACAAGATACCTTTTCACGCATTCCTAATCATAATACAAAGATAACTTTAATAGTTTGTATTTTTATTATTGTCTGCATAGTAGTTTTTGTCTTCAAATTTATTGTTGTAGGAAATTACATCTAAGAGACAGCTTATATGTGTTCTTCATTTTCTTTATAACATCAAAAGAGAACACAAATTTTGTGGGGTTGCTGCAAAGCACAAATTTAGGTCTTCCTAGAATTAGTTTCACACTATCAGTATTTTTTCAGACTCTTACATTTTTATCCAATTTAAAAAGATTTTAATCCATATTCTCAGTGTAGTTATGGAGCCAACAAGCTGAAATCCTTTATATATTCGTATATCCTTTTGCCAGAGCCTGTTTTTTAAATGTCATATTTTTGCCAGGTGCATAAGTCGTTTGTCCATTGCCACATTGATGGACCTTAAAATCAGTGTATTTTTACATTTCAAAGAAAAATTTAACACCACTGAAAGTCCCAATGATCTCTCTAAGACTTAGACCTCAGTAATGTATTTTATGAGGTGCTAGACCAGATTTGCTCCGCTAAAAGGTCATGTGCCATACTTCAGACATAAATTCTCCTGTCCCACTGTTGAAAGACCTAAGAATCTAACCAAGACTTAAGGAAACATTTCTTCACTAAAAGAATGTTCAAGCTTTGGAAAAAGCTGCTCAGGGAAGTGGTGAAATCACCTTCCCTAGAAGTGTTAAAAAAGATAAGAATGTTTTTTTAACAAATCATTGATCTAAATGTAAATAAGAAGTTTTATCCATGTTTTCAAATATGCATGTTCCTTTATTTAGAAGACTTCTGAGTCATGGCATCCAGCATTCTGCATTTAATGCCTTTAACTTTTATTCAATTAAACATGACTTTAAAAGAATCATTGTCATGAATGATCATAAACACGGCTTCATGAGAATCATATTTCCTTTAAAAGAAATCAGTTATGAAAAGAAAAGAAAATTCATTAACAAAATAGACGTCATGCACTTTATTATACATCTGAAAGTACAGACAAAAAATGTGGTTCAAACAGGAAGAAGCAACAGAACGGGATGAGAAATCTTTTCCATTTAAAGGGTTGCCCTCTCAAAATAAATAAAAAAATAAAAGCCTTATTTTTTTATAAAACTGATGAAAATGTCTACCTATAATGGAATTTTGAGGCTAAGCTATGTAATCTTGTAGCCTGCTGTTTATGATATTCTACTCAAAGTACTTTACTAGGAGTTCATGCAAGATTTCCCACAAAACTGTAGATTCAGATTTTAGTGTTATGTGACACAAGGGACTTTTTAAACTTGTGTAAACAGACGGAACAAAAACTAACAAATGAAATCAAATGTTTGCATCTTAAGGAATATATTTCAGAGGTAAGGTATCTAAGCTGTAGCCACACCAAGTCAGTAAAAATAGAGCCTTATACCTACACTGGTGACATCCTAATCCATGGTTTATATTTGGATAGGTACATCTTTTCTGCAACTTTCTTAGACTTAAAAATGCATTTTTCTGAACCTCTTCACCACTGTGCAGGAGAAAGAGCAAAAAGGTGCTCCAAGATTAAAGCTTTTTGAGTGACAAAACTTTTTGTTTTTCAAAGGAACACTTAGCATTGTAATAAAAATCAAATAAAGTTTAATAAGTTAAGCTTGGTAAAATTAAAAAAATATAATTAAAGGTAATTTGATATTTTAAAAATGTTATTATGTAAAAAACAGAATACAAAAAAATCCCTAAACTCAAATGTGAGCAACATGTTTGTTTCTTGGAATTGAAAGAATGTGCCTGAAAATACCAGGTAGATCTAGGTAGATCTTGGGCAGGGTTAAATATTTCCCCTTTCTTGGTTACAAGAAGAGCTATAGAATGTCATTGACAAGAGTTCAGTTTCATGAAGCTGGCTGGAGGTGACTGGCTCTGTGCTCCTGTTTCTTTTGCTGTCAATCTCAATCAAATTTTTAGCACCGACAAACGTGAACTTGGCGAACTTGGGCTCTCATACAAGGCTTTGCTTTTTCCTGGAAAGAAACCCTTCTTTTGCACTTAGAAAGAGTTAAGGCAGAATGATTTGGTCTCTGCTCTTAAAATTAAATCTAGTTTCCCATGCTTACATTGGCCTGTGTCTGCACCTGATGGGGCTTGTATGGTTTTACAATTTTCTGGCCTCCATATCTTGCCTTACAGAAATTTAAGATATCAAATGTGCTCGGACTTGTCCCTATTTTTTGAATATGCAGATGTCTTTTAGGTACCTGTGCCTACAATTTCTATCTGGCAAGAATTATTAGTGTAGGCATGTTGCAAACTCTGTCACTGCTCTTAGAACTGGTTAAGAAAACACATGTTTCTGGGCAGCTGTTACCAATATATCAGAAAAAATAGCTTAAATATTAGTTGTAATTTCTTGGCAAGCATGAAAGGACTGAGGTGAAGAAAACGAGTAACTTGTTTTATGGTGATGTTGTACAGGAGATGATAGGCTTACTCAGACATTAACACTTATTAAAGTGACTATTAAATTGCAAGGAATCTAGGCCATTTTACGCCCAATAAGAATATTCACAAAAACACCCCTTGAATTCCCTTGAGTGCAGTATATTGTGCCTTTAAACTTTTTAATTTGAACTTTTCTGCAAGTCTTCCCGTGACCAGCTAAAGAGATGAATTAATGACATGTGAATTAATTAAATTGGCCCTGACAGGGTGGTTTGGTGCAGGCCTCTTTCGTACAGATTTGACCCAAATACATTTCAAGCTCCTGCTGATTAAAAATCAGTTATTAAGCACTAAGTTTCAGGACAGTGCCTGGTAGTTAGGGAGCCTTTCTGTGTGTTTCATTTTACATATAAAGCTCACATTGTTTTAGAATAGGGTATCAAAAAGAGGGTTTGTCTCATGACTCCTTGACATCTCTTGTTCCCTTCTGCCCTGTACCAGTTTCTGTGCTGTGCACGTTTAATCGAGCACTGTTTCTGAATAGCAATTAAAGCCCAATTTGACTTGTTGCTGTGCAAGATGATAAGAGCTCTGGCTGTCAGCACGGTCAAAGATCAACCTTTACCCCGTACAGAGCTTACTGCAGCTTCATAATTTATTCTGCTGAAAGCTCCTCTGAGAACATGGCAGACTCTGCAGCTGTTGGTGGGCCTCCCCAGTTGTAATTGTTGTGGAGGAAAGACAAAAATGCCCTTATATTATAGCTGTTCCTGGAGTTCTTAGTCCTATGTGGCCAAACAAGTGTTTGATTTTTTTATTTTTTTTTTATTTTATTTTTTTTTTTAGGACTTAAACTGGTATAGGATATCATGTAAGCATGTTAAAAAGCTTTTATATGCAGTCAAGGAAATCAAAGAAACATCACTTCTGCTAAACCCTCCACTGGAAGACTCTGCATTCTCTCAATTTCATATAAGTAAAATAGGGTCTGAAAGACCATTCACATGTAAAAATTCAATTAGCCTGTGATACTTCTTTATGGCACTAAGAGAACAAGAAATAAAGCATCTGTAGGCAAAGAATGTCTATAGTATAATGTGCAGTCAATAACTGTGAATTCATTCCTAGCAAAATGCCTTGAGTCTAGAATTCTCCAAAAATAAAGGAGCTATAGAATCCACCACATATGGAAAAACTATATTAAGTCATCAGTGGCACATGCTGAAATTGCCCTTTGCTGCAGCCTTTCCAGAATTTTGCCCTAATGCATTCTACTCTCTTAGTAAACTTTAGCCATTCTTCTCAAGACACAGTCGCAGAATATGAAATACTCACTCTAACCAAGAGCCATTAACTTCCTACTAACAACCTGAATGTTTATTTTCATTGCCTTCCTGAGTTACTGAGCACTGAAAATTATCCACTGATACAAATCTATCAAGCTTCCCTGGTTATCTTTGAGTCTTTTTTGTCTTCAGTGGATGACTGAAGTTCAGGCCATGCCTTCAGCTTTGCATGTTTGTGTGTTATGTCTGAGGAGCCTCGTGATACAACTCTGAGTAGCAGAATCTGCACCAAAAGAAATACTAAACTAGGAAACCAGGATGGTTACTCAAAGTTGGTGCTACTACCCAAAACCAAAGGCTCAGAATTTGCTTTTGGCTGAATCAAAGCTTTCAATAAACACTTACTTATTGTTCATTTTTCTGTTGGGTTTCCAGTCAAAACAGCAACAGATCATCAAAACTGAATCTTGCAAAGTAACTAGATGGATAATTTCTGCATTTAAGTATTTATAGCTGTTCACATTCCAGTTTTTATTGGTTTCACCATTGATTTAAAGAAGAGTAAAATGATGTAATAGATCAAGATTGTTATATGACTTGGAGAACATAATTTTCTTGTGAGAATTAAGTTTCAGTATTTAGCGTTAACATTTTGTTTTGTGCACACATTTAATACAAATTAGTTCATGTTTTCCTTTTTACTCTTGACTGCTAAAATATTAGTGCCAGAAGCAGCAGAGCATTGCAAACTAAGTCTTTCTTTCCTTCCTTTTGGCCTGATGTAATTGATAGTGCAGTACCAAATAATAGACAGTGCAGTACCAAATAAATACAACTAAAAGAAGAAAGAAAAAGAAAGAAAGAAAGAAAGAAAGAAAGAAAGAAAGAAAGAAAGAGAAAGAAAGAAAGAAAGAAAGAAAGAAAGAAAGAAAGAAAGAAAGAGAAAGAAAGAAAGAAAGAAAGAAAGAAAGAAAGAAAGAAAGAAAGAAAGAAAGAAAGAGAAAGAAAGAAAGAAAGAAAGAAAGAAAGAAAGAAAGAAAGAAAGAAAGAGAAAGAAAGAAAGAAAGAAAGAAAGAAAGAAAGAAAGAAAGAGAGAAAGAAAGAAAGAATAAAAGGAAGTAGATTTTGATTTTTTCGCTAAACTTTAGTGTCCTTTTACATATGATGGAGAGACTGGTATGTACTACAAAGGAAAAAAAAAACCTGGGAATTTTCATTGCAGTAAAAATAGGTGCTACATACTAGGAGAAAAAAAGTACTTAGCCTGTCTTTTACATCTGGTATATAGAAGAAATTCAATAAAGAGACAACTGGAGCTTCAAAGCTGAAATTTCCAGAAATACCAGCTTCCTGGTTTTAACATTAATTTGAAATAGAATTCTTGAATATAAAGGAGTGTTACCCTTTATCCTTTAATATAGAAAATCTGAGCTTTCTGGAGTTTTTTATATGTAACTGCTTAAAATAAAGCCTTACAAATATATTCTGCATCTTGCATAATTTTGTTTGTTGTAATGCCTCATTTATACATTTTTTCTCTTTTTCCTTTTTTTTTTTTTGGCATTGCCATTATGGCAATTTCAAAGAAGACCTATAATTTGTTCTTCAGTATCAACCTGTAAAAGTTTCAAGTCAACATTCCTGGAGTAGAGTTGTAGAGTTTTCATTCAGCCACATTTCTCTGAGCCAGATTTTCCATTTCTGTATGATTTGGTCAAATGAACATATGTCCTTGCTCTCTACCCCTTTATGTGAATTGTCTGCCACAGAACTCCATCACCCTCAAAGGCTGTGCTGCTTTTGTCCATTGTTTACTTTCAAACAACCATGTCAGTGTGAAAATTATTGTGCCTCATTCTAATTAAATGCTTGTCATAGAAATATATTTTATAACATATTTTTTATGTTTCCAGGTATGCTAGCCATCTCCCTGTGCAATTAGGATTCAATGCGGCATTCAGCGAAAAAGCTTTATTTCTTCTATTGAAAAGTAGTTATGAGATTCATAAAGCTGTTATTCATGGGCAAGCCCTGTGCAAACAGAGGCAGAAGAGAAGAAACCTCTTTGTTGAGGCTATTTATCATGGACTGGGGAATTTTCCCCCGAGCAGTCCTCTAATAATTTTGCTCAGATTGTGGGTATTTCTGTGTAACCAGGTTGCAGGCTACACAGTGAGCCTCTAATCCCTGAAACAATGTGAGGTCAACCATGTCCCTGCACACAAAGTAAGCATGAGGCAGTGAAGAGCATTCTAGAAACAATTGTGGGCTGTTTTTAGTGATTAACATGGAGAACATATAAAGAAATTATACACTAAATCATATTTTAAATATTGCTATGAATGGAAGATAGTGGCCCCAGTATGACACAGTATTTGAACATATGCATTTGGAGATGGGGGACATATTTAATTCTTCACCAGAGATTAATTGCTCTGTCACAATTCTTCTGTGGATTAAAGACCTTTGTAAGTTGCTGTGCAGCTAAATATATCCTTCAACTCTACTTTTTATGAAGGAAAGTTTTATAAAGAGTTTCAAAAGTGATAATAAACTCAATATGAAAGATGGGTTTTGACACAGCAGAAAACATGGAACAGATTTTATCTTAGTATGTAAATGATAGATAGGTAAATCCAAAAGTAGATGATATCAGTATTAAAATTGTAAAGAACTGGGATTTATCATAGTTTTGGCCAATAAGAGAACCAAATTGGTTTTGTATATTGACAACTGAAATGCTTTTTTTTTTTTTTAAATTTAAAAAATGTTCTTAGAAAAAGTGATCACTGTTTAAATACTGCAGATTTGAAAACTGTCTCAGGTATTCATTATATTGGTCAAGATTTAGATTTAAATTGTATTCCTGCTTTTCTCAATACAATGTGCAAAAATGATCCTGGTATTGGATCTTCAATATTATTAGTGTAAAATATTCTTACTGGATAATATTTTAAAAAATAATCCTAATGAGAAAGTAATAATAATTGTCTTCAAAGTCTGCTATTAATTTTGTTACTATTTGACACATTCTTTCACTGTGTCTAGAACTACACAGAGAATTTAATAAAGATGTCATGTTCATTTCTATTTTTCAGGATTAAATTAGTAGAGGATGAAATTATGCCCCCTCTTCCTTTACTGTTTGGCGTTTAGAAAATATCTATCTACTGGATTCTCATCTTGATACTTTTCAGTAAATTATGGTGAAATTCAGGAAGATTGACATTGGAAGAAAGCAGATGCAGCAAAATATGTCATGGTTTTACATTTCCCATTCCTTCAGACTCTTCACCCCTTAACAGTATCAAAAATGTTGCTGTAGTAGTTTTTGACTGTTATATTATAATTTTACATTTTATACCTGAAGCTGAACACATGCCTGATGAGTTTTCTTTCTTGAACTTTTATAGAAAAAGTTCTGTAATATACCTCTTTCAATGACTGGATATGAGAAAGCAGTCTAATGGGAGACACAATTTTTGCTTCTAATTATCTGGCCTCTGCTGACATGTGATAATACCTTCACTTTCATGTTTTCATTTTTGAACATTAGATTTTGTGTGGCACCATGAAGTCAGAAGGGTGTTTATGAGGTTTGTTTTTTGTTTTTTTTTTTTAATTTTTTTGGTTAGGCTTCAGTTTTTCGTGTGAAAAGCTGGACCACCAAAAGGAAACACCTGCCTTTGTCTTTAACACTCAGGCTTCTTCAGCTATGCAACATTGTTCCACCATTTCCCATGTTTCCAGCTTGCAGAACGCCCAGCTGCACTCCAAGGTCAAGACTTTACTTGGATTCAGGACATAACTTGTTGTTTAAAATAATTAAGATATGGATCGGCAGGCATACCAACATCTAGCATCATAAAAGGAAAATGACAGCATGTGTGAAAATATCACTTCAATAGGATGAAGAAAGAGCTGTAAACAGCTATATTCAATTTTAAATGCATTATTTATAGACATGCAAACCAGAACTACCTGTTATTCTCACAGTTAAATTATACAGAATAAATCATCTTCAGCTGGTCAAAATTTCTCTGGAAAATTATTACTGTAGGCAAGACAATAACTATTATATGTGTTTCCATGAACACTTTACAAAGGGAAGATATTATTTTTCCTGCATGTAAAAGAAGCTTGTCTTTGCATGCAGTAATCTACATTAAGTAAAGAGGTGTCAAAAATTACATGGAATTAGTAGAGAACAAATGTTGATATAATGTCAGAGAAAGAAAAACAAACCGAAGAACTGGTCCAAAGTAAATATCTACCTTAGAGTTTCATAAGGCTGCCCAATTATCTGAATGCCTGAAACATAAAATCAATAAGAAAAGCAAAGTCCCTTGAAAGTTTCCTGGTGATCCTCTCAGAATCACACAACCTGCTCGGGTAGGTTTGTTCTTTATGTTTTCCTTTTTCTGGGGCATTGATGTGAAAAATTTTCTTGAATATTGGAGAATGAAAGGACTTTGTGCAGATTCCTGTATTACAGGTTTACCCTTAAGCAAAATAATCCTGGTTTTTGCAAAAGTTTCACTGTAATAAGTTAATCAGTCAGCCAATCAAATTCTATAGAAACTTTCGATTCAAGTCAACATATTTTCCATAATAAAAATATGGGTAAAATATTCTCTGTAATTCTCTGCAAACCCCCCCTCCCCAGTACATAGGTTTTATGTACTTTTTTGATCACACTACTTCTGTTACTCTCTACAGCTGTTCTACACTGGCTTAGGTTAAAAGTTCTTTAAATAATTTTTATTATGAGTATTTCTTCAAGTTTCTTTACTCAGAGAAAGGTGAAAAATTCCAATGAACTTATCAGTATGTGAGGCCATACACTTGCATACAGATATATACATATATATATATATATACACACATAATGTTTTCAATTTGAATTATTTTCTTCTGTCTTAAATATATAAAAACCTGATTTATGCTACCTGCAGTTATTCTGTTGGACCTGCACCTTTCAGTATTAACTCATAAATTAAGAGATTGACAGAGCTATGTCATTTTTAATAAAGGTCTGTTTATCTGTTTATCAGAGGAAAACTATGAACAGAAATTTTTAAAAACATTTTGTCCCACAAGATGTTCAATATGTTGCTATTGTTAGGTTGCTTACACCTATAATTTTCTACTGGGTTATGTTTCCCCATCCTTCTTCATGACTTTTAAAAATCTGTTCACCATTAGACTACACTGGATGTAGAAAAATAATTAAAATATCAGCAATAAAATATTTCCTCTAAAATCTTAACTCCTGAGAGTAGTGCTAGCAGCCTACACAATATATTATAATGGTATTTCAAAATCAGCCAGGGATCCTGTCAGAGACTTTATTTTAGAGTCTAGCCTACACTATATTAGAAGGCTAGCCTGCATTAGCCCTCTGTAGACACTTTGGCTACAGTAGAGAAGAACACTATGTGACCAAACAAGATATCTACAGTCATGCCTTGATCAGTGCAGGAGAATCACACCTGTGCATTTCTCTTGATGTATATAAAGAAGCTTAATGTGACAAGCTCTGCTATAGGTGTCTAGCCCATGGGTGGTTTAAGTTAGATGAAACCAACCCTACTTCTAGTAACTCCCAATGTGCTTGCTCCCCTCACAGACCCCAGAATTTGGTATTCTTGGTTCCTCAATCACTCTGAGTGTACAGGAAGAAGTGGACCCTCCATCAAGCTATTCTGTAGTTAGCTGCTACTGCTGTAACATTTACAAGCAAGAGAAGCAGGTGTACTTTCCTTTCTGAAATAAGAGGGGAGAAATGCTCCTCAATTTCTTTTTTCGTGGTGAACACCTCAGGCAGAAAAGTTTCTTGTGAAAATCCTGTTTCTTTCAGGAAAAAAAACCCTCTCATCTAATTCCTCATGCTTAAAAGGAGGAATACAGAGTCTAAACACAAGGAAGGGTTTCAAGGCTGTGGAAGCCCAATTCCATGTTATTCTTTATACAAACTCAGACATGGTGTCTCTGGGAGAGATTTCCAATGCACATCTACTTTATGTTTTCAACTGGTTATTTTAGAGCAATGTTTATTGTGAAACCCATCCCAAAAGTTAACCTTTCCCTACTTGGGAGAAGCACTTAGGATGATGCACTTGGCTGTGAGATCTTGTGCCTTATGTTTCTGTTGGATATGTCTTGGTTCCAACCACAGAAAAGGTACCCAAAGACCAGCAAGAACATGTGTCTGATGTCACATTGGGTGCCCGGGAAGAAGCAGAAAACCTAACTGATGAATTGCTAAGTCCTAGGCTACAATCTGAAATCATTACGAAAAACTTAGAATGGTTTAGGTTGGAAGAGACCTTGGAGATCATCAGTTCCAACCCCTGCTTTCACTAGACCAGTCTGCTCAAAGCATGATCCAACCTGGCCTTGAACACTGCCAGGCATGGGGCATTCACAGCTTCTCTGGGCAACCTGTTCCAGTGCATTGCTGCCCTCACAATAAAGAATTTCTTCCTAATGTCTCATCTAAATCTACTCCTTTTCTGTTTAAAGCCATTACCTCGTGTCCTAGCACTATGTGTCCTTGTCAGAAGATCCTCTTCAGCCTTCTTGTAGGCCCCCTTTAGGTATTTTCTTCAAGTTCTTTCTTCCCCCAACAATATTGCTGCCAGAGTATCAGCGTGTTTGAAGCACACCTATAATTTCTTAGGCAGAGTAGAAATTAACATATACTCATCACAATATACCATGTACATTTAATAATTTAACTGTAACATAGCTCAGGGGTATGTGTTCAAAGGAAGTTTGAAATATTTGGCAGTCAGTGAATTCCTTATTACAGGGATGGAAAAGGTTATTAGCTCATCTCTAATGTAAATACTTGCAACTGGTAGCAGAACTCTGTTATTGTAGTGTGCTAGTTAATGTCATTCAGGTAAATAAGGAAATTTCAGACCAAATATTTATGTCAGAAATTATGGTGCCATTTATATCCCTATTTTTAGCACACTGGAAATAATAATAAAAAACCCCAGGATTTAATAGGCTTTAGTAGGCAAAGTTTGAAGCAGGAAAGAGGGATTTTCATAAGAGGCCCTCATTTCCTTAAGGGAACAGTTTTTTTTCCCCTGTCTTCTCACTGGTATAACTTTAGTAGCAGTACAGCCTATAGACTTGCAGAAACTTTGACCTTTGATTTCTGCAACCAAAGGCTGCCCCACTTCGTTTTTGCAGTAACCACTACCTTATGCCAGGTGAGTCGCCCCGTTCACTGCTGTCTCCTAATTGCCTAATTTTCAGAAAGCTTCTGATGTCAGATTCCACTTCTTTGGTCATCTCCAGTGAGTATCTGCAACAATTAAGTCAATGGAACTTAGATACTGGCACAAATGAAAGTGCTACAGCTTCTTTTATACATAAAAAAGGAAAGAAATGGGTATTCTGCACATTGAGATATTTACCATAAGTGAGAAGAAAATTGCCTGTCCTTCTTCAATGCTCTGTGTGATAATGAAAGTCTTTGTCTTTCTGATGTGAATGAAAAACATTTTGAAGTTGGTCCCTTTACATATGTTGCAATTAAATTCAAAAGGAGCGATAATTCAGATTCATGCATTTGAAAACATCTAGCAAAAATGGTTGATTTCATTAGTTCAGAGAAGATGTGCATGGTGAAGTGTCAGCATAAAGTTAATTTTATATTAATTTGTGTACACAGAAGTTCAGAGAAGATTTTATATGCAAGGTAAAGCATCAATTTAAAATGAGTTTTGCCCTAGAAGATATGTGCTGCGATTTTTGGAGTAGAAACTCTTTTCTCAAAATAGCTTGAAATCCTTATCAAGAAAGGATATTAGCAGCCTTCAATTGTAGCAAGTCTTTCCTCTCTCTTCTCCAGGTTTCCTTTATCATCTAACATTTGACCCATACTTATCAATATGTATTGTAAACTTTTAAAGCTTGTCAACAGAGAAAATACAGTTCTAATGTAGGTAGAGATAAATATAACCTCACAACTTGTTTCCCATGATCCACCCATGAGCAACTTGTTTGAGGTTTGTGGTTTCTTCCTCAGAGAAAGTTCCCTCATTGTCTTCAAAGAATGATTGATTCAGTGAGCTGAACTAAGGACAAGAAGTCACGGGAGAGGTCTCTGCCCCAGTATCATGGCCTGGAAGAATGATGATAGGTTATCATTTCCCTTTTGTTGCAATGAATTCAGTTCATGGATATGCTACGGATAAACATCTAACAGGAACCAATCCCTTTTAGAATTGCTCTCAGACCTGGCAGGCAGAGCAGTCCTTGATGTTGTTGTGAACCATACAACAGAAAGTCTGTGGTGCGTTTTAGCATCTTAGGTAATATTTGAAGAATATGTTGAAATGCCATTTAATTGAGGAGTTGTAGAATAGATGAACATTTTAGTTTTGATCTAGGCTTTAATTAGTGAGCAGTAAGTGCCAGGAAAACATTCTGTTTAGAGGGGTTGAGTAAATATCAACCACAATTACTTTATCTCTTTTCTTTTGGTTCTCAGAAAGTATTGCTTTCTGCACTGAAAAAAAATCAGTCAAGCTTAGTGACTACTCCAATATCTATACAAATACACAAAAATATTTTAACACTGTTATGATTAAATTATAATTTCTGAATATTTGATCAGACAGGCTTTTCCCTTTTTCTGCTTATTTTGTTTTTCCTATTTGTTACTAGACTGGAAAACTGATATTTCCTTCTGTTTCCTCCACAGTAAGTGCTCAGAACTGATTTGCAGTTCAGTGCAGATGTGTTGTAAACCCGTGATGAAATAGTGCTTTCTCAAATGTAGTTTAACATCTACATGAAGGCTGGTGGCTGAGCTACAAATGAAAAAAGTACATGACTTAATGCAGCCTCCTGATCTTTGCCTTTACAATGCCCTTTTGTTCTATAAGTTTCCATGTGGGAAGATTAGGGAAGGTCAGTAAACAAAAATGTCTTTGCATGTCTTAAGAGATCTAAGTGCTCTGCCTGTAGAGTCAGCAACTTCCCATTGAGTTTCAAATAATCTGAAAGAGATGAGTTCCTTTCACAGCATGAAAATTCTGGCTGGGGCAATGGGTATTGTCTTCTGATTCCTTACAATCTCAGGCTCACAGTAATGTGACTGGGCCACCTGGCTAGTGGGTGTTTTTGGCATTTTTGCTTCATCAAAACCAATCATCAAGTACGCTACTGTCTCTCCTCATTCCAGGCAACACATTTCCTTAATAATACATATTTCCTTTTTAACTTCTAAAACAAATCAAACGCTTTGTAACAGATTCAACGACAGAAGAACTGTAGAACTGTGGAGAAATAAAGTAGAATTTGAAAGGTTGTGGAAGAGACATAAGGTGTTGGGGATGCTGTCCACACACAATAATTTGACTTTCTGCCTTTAAATTTTAAGGAGGACAGAGGCTATGGAAGAACATGCCGTGCTTACATGGCTCATGCATTCTGTTCTTAGGAAATTATGCTATGAAGCAGCTTCTGAAACATGAAACTTAGCGCAGAAGCAAATTTATGTCTGATGCTGCAGCTTCGCCTTTGGCTGATGTGAGAATTTTAGGATCAGGCCTTGGAAAGATAATTTTGGTTTATCATAGATTAATAAAAGTAAAGGGTTACTTTGCTACCTGTACAGTCTCACACTATACACATTGCTAAGACAAGCAATTCTAAATAAAAGAGATGTCCAAAACCCACAAGCTTTTAAGGTCACTGAGATGAGCTATAAGATACACAGTGATGTTCAGTTCATAACACAGAAGCTTTGCAAGGAATTTGGATCCTAATAATTGCGCTATTGATGTGACTGTTTATTCCAACCATTTACAAACACAGGGGATTATGCAATGCTCTGACATAATTTCTGCTAGCAGCTGTAAACCTCTGCTGAACATCTGCCTGAAGTACTGTTCTCATAATTAATCTGCCAAAACTAGCTAAATAAATTGAAATGAAATGCCAATTTTTATTTCTTTATCAAAACTTGTGTCGTCTTTCAAGGCAAAACACTTTTGTGGAAACTCTTTCAACAATTCTTTGTGTTAATTCTATAGCCTTTAGTTATATTTTGTCTCATAAAAATGTAGAACACTGGAACACGTGTCACTGCATCAGAAGACTCATGAAATCCATTTGCACTAGCTGTTATTTATATGTTGGCAGCTTCCTTTGAAATGATTGTTTACTCTTCTCGGAAGCATGAACAATTTTAACCAGGGGCCTCAGTACTGAAAAGGAAGAAAAATGGTGTGGGGACTAGTATATAATTTTAACTTTCATTAATTATGAGGGTGAAATGGGAAAGAAGTAGGAAAAATGTTTATCCCTTTCATTATACCTACAAGTGTAAGGAGAAAAGCAAGGTAACTAAATGAAGTAATGTGTATTGTGAATTTGTAATGTGGATTTGCTCTGACTAGGTGTACTTTTAGACAATCTCTACTGATCTTGATCTGTATCCTGAATACAACAAGAAATAGCATGAGAGGCAATTTAATTTTCCAGATGGAGAATGAAAACCTCTGGTTCTGAACTAATTTTAACTATGTCCTTAGCTCTTAGGTTTGGGTTTATTTCTTCTAACTTACGTCAAAATAGGTTAAAAGAGTTGAACTCTGGAGCTGTCTGTTTCTGCTCACTGGCTTGAGCAGCTTGGACTGACTGCTTCGGATTTGCACATGTTCCTTTCATTTGTGCTCCTAGACTTGAAGCATCATCTTCTAATGTTTAATCTCTTTATATTTTAGTTAAATTGTGAAATAGTCATTATTAGAGTATAATATAAGAGCATTTTTGTGTGTGAAATTGTGTGTCAAAAATTTGCACAAATTCATTCTAGGGGTAGCAAGTCCCCCAAGAAATCATTACCACTCAGATGTGAGGACATGCAGTGGGCTAAGACTCAGATCTTTACAACACCTGCTTACTTTCATTTGAAGAAAATAATTATAATGAAAACATCTATAAGGCTTTCCGTGGTGAGAATGATTAATTTTCTTATGACTAAATAGAGTTGTCTAATTTTTTATTTCTAAATGCTATTATTTGCAGATTCAGTGAAATCTGTTTTTTGGAATTGATCCTCATTTTTCTTAACAGAGAAGCTAGAGAAATTAAACTATGTAAAATGGAAATAAGTGACAGCAGAACTAGGATTGAGATTAGCTCTGTGGTTCTGTGATTTGACATACACCTCTCCCTCCACTGCTGACAAATGACACTTTTGGTCACAGGAAAAGAGACATATCTGGTATATCAGAAGATAACACTCCATTCTTAACTGATAAGAATGTCCAACACTATGCAATAGATTTTATATACATCCTGACCCAGTTGCTTTTTTAAGTAAGTCTTTAATTTATATTTCTTGTAAAGTCTACTCTGTCTCCCAAATAAGCCATTAGGTCATCAGGATCCATAATTTATTAAAGTGCATTTTGTGAACAGAGAGTTCATCCGTGAGGATATTGTGTTTCCCAAGGAAGTTAGGAAGAAATTTGCCAAAAAGGAACTAAGGTTAAAAATTTAACAAATCCGTCTGTTTCTCTTGAGTTCCTCTAACAGATATTTCTGAACAGATGTGAGGTGGAAATAGAAAGAAAACTTCCAGTGAAATGCTGAATTGAAGGGTACCAATAGTACTACCAGTACCAGTAGTGAGCTGCATATCTAAATGAAAACCACTTCAGCTAGAACGAAAAAAGCCCCAAATCCTAGTACCTAGTAGGCTAATGCACTAAAATGCAAAAGCCAGATGCACAAGAGGATTCAGCCCTTACAACTATTTTGTGTTCAAGATTCTCAATTTCCACATCTCAGCAGTTACCTCATTCTCCTGTTACATACAAGTCATTCTGAACTTGCTGGAGGGTTGCTTTGGGAATGCTAGGCATCTCCCAGGGCATACCCAGAGTATGTCCTGCAGCTGTCCTTGATGGGTAGGTCTCTCTCTACTAGTTGCTCATGTTATACATCGTGCTTAGTACAGAAACTGCTTTATGCAGAATCATTCAGTCTTCATTCTCTTCTTTACTCAATAATCAACTCGTTGTAGTGTTTACCTGAGCTGTTAGAGGTGTTGTTCCTTACAGCTTCTGCATGAGTCAATCTGGACACAGCATCTCTAAAATTTGGAATAAATAAGGCTTGTGAGTGCTAATAGCTGGGAAGGAACAGGGTCTCCTTAGCTCTTCTGCTGGATCTGTTTTTCTTCACATGGCAGTATTAAACATGCATTGGGCCAAAGAAGCACTGAGAGCTTCTTTGGAACCTAATGACAGGGAAACTCAGCTGGCAATGGGAGGGCCTGTTTAAGAGTGCTTGGTCCAGCAAGACAGTTTTTACTAAGTGGAATAGGTTCAGCTGCAATGAACCTGAGTTCTGGGTGTCTGACAACACCAGAGTCAGATCTTCTGCTTCAGATATCAGAGAAGGCAGGAAGCATAAAATAAAGTTTCATTTATATCTCTTAATGTATCACATTCTTCACAGTATCTAGTGAACATTAGGCTTTTGGGAGAATTGGAGATGGCATAATTTCTTTCTACAATGCTGAATAGGTTTATTAGAGAGGGCCATGTCAGGCATATGTCTTGGAAGAACTTAAAAAAAACACAAAATTCCAAACACAAGAAATTGTTTAACTTAATAAGAATCTGTTTTGTAGAATCTGTTTTGCCTTTCATTCCGGAACTCATTATTAGCTAATATGATAGCTTAGATTACTGTCTTCTCTGGGAAATCACCTTGTGTTGCAACCCAGGCAAATGTTAAAGCTCTGGGTCATGCTAACGAGCAAGGTGCCTGGAATATGGAATCTACAATCCTTTTGGGGCATGGCTCCTGAGAGATTAAAAGCTGGGAAATGCTGTAGTCCCATTTCTCAGGGCTACTTTCAGAGCGGTTTTGAGCACACACTTTTTGTGCACCCTGCTATGAGCTCAAAGTGCTGTCTAGTTTGGTCAGTTGTAGGTACTGCAGCAATCTTGCAGACAGTAGTTGTTAGTGAAAAACCGAGGGTTAGAGCAACCAGTAACTGCACCATAATAATTACATGCTTAATGAGGCCTTAAATCCCCTATTGTATTACAGCTGGGGTGTTTTAATGTTTAATGTTTTAACGTCTCCAACTGCCTTCAAACAGCTGACTATAAGGTGTAATTTTACAATTCAAGTTAATACATGTCCCCACAGGACTGCCTTTCCCTTAATGCTAGCCAATTCTTCTATGCCAGCAATTGTGTGACTTCATGGACAGTTTGATAGCTCCCTGATTTGACCCTGGGTTAGATTTCAACCAGACAAACTTCCTTATCCAGCTGCCAAAAGCTTATTTAATCATTTGGGCAGTATGGTGGAAGGGGATGGGATGCATGTCTGGAGTGGCAAGGTATGCAAAGGCTAGTTACCCACGAGATGTATTCCCTTATGTAAAAGCTTTAGCTTCTGCAGTTAGCATAAAATGATGATACAGCAGAGATGATGATTCTCTGCAGTAGAAAAAATTCTTGTTTTGCTTATCTGTCCTTAGAGCCTATATCTGCAGGCACTCTCAATGTCAAACACTGACTCAGCAGAAATCCCATGTGTGAAATCCAAAATCTGTGTTTCTTGCGATGAGAACACTACATAAAGAAAACATCAAAGAATCTTAGCCATTTCTCAAAGTATTTGATATTACAGCCCTTGGAACAGAAAAAAAATCACTATTGGTTATCTTTCAACCTCAGTAAACTCAAACAAAAAGACAGAATATCAAATACACTTTATCTTGTATACACAGTGGAACATGCCAGCTAATAACAAGAAACAGATCATGACCCTAGAGTAACTCACCTCATTTAGAGATAATGGAATACAATCAAATATAAACAATTTGAAATTCAAGTGCAATGCAGACTTTGCCTGTGATGCTTAAGAGCAGATTAGATTTATAAAGCCATTTGGAGCAACCTTTGCTGCATATAATTTTGAACAGCTCAGCACCATTAGAAATGCTTGATAGTGTAAGTACTAAAATATTATTGCTACTTGTAACCAAGCACCTTGTCTGAATTATATAGCAACTTCCTAGTTATCCAAATATTTATTAAGCTTGGATTTGACAACCATTCAGTATGAAGTTGCTAAGATAAGGTTAGTTCAAGAAATTATGAATTAAATTCTTTGTCCATCTTTCTTCCTATGGCTACAGTGCTGCGCACTCATTACTTGAAATTGATACATTTTAGGATCACAGGAAGAAAGATACACCAAATCTGTGGGGATTATGTTGTAAGTAAAATCAGTGTCGTTCTTCGGCATAGAGAGATTTGAATAGCAGAATGGTGGTAAGCGTGGGAAGTTCTGAAAAGTGAACTGTAATGATGATGTACCTTCACAGCACTGCAACAGATTAGCTTGAAATTGTTTTGAAAATAATGTAATGATAACCACTTGTTTGGAAAATAAACTATTTTTGAGTGCCTTGTTTTCACTACATTGACATATTTCCTATGTGCTTTTCATGCTAACCTTATCTGTCCCCTGAGTGGTTCAATCTTTGATTGCTAATGATTCAGGAGGGGAGTGGAATCAATTTGACAGTTTATCAGAAACTAAATTAACTGATTATTAAAAAATCAGGTATTTGGACTACAGATTCTTCATCATCTACGGATGTCAGTTCCATGACTATGTATTTCTCTTGTGCACTCCAAACTCCAGTCTTCATATTAATATATTAATAGTAATGGCAGAAGTCATGTCTTTGTCACAGGCTACTACTGTTCTTCTCCCTGTCTGTCCGCAGCCTAAGTTGACTCTGTAGCAGCAGTACCAACTCAAAATCAGAAATGTCTAATATTGTACAAGTCTCCTCACTGTATAGAGAGAGAACTGTATGACTAGGAAGAGAACAAATTGATCAAAATAATGTTTCCACTACTATACAAGTACCTAAATGATATAAAAATAGTAGAGGCAGAATTCTGGGTAAGAAATGTAGGTGGAAAAATAAATAATTTTACACATTTTCAAAAAATGTGGACAGTGTCAAAGTATTGATGCTAATTCCAGCCTGACTTTAAGGATCAATAGTCATGAAAAGGGAAAAGGAAAATAAAAAGGAAGGACAATTTCCCAACAATTGTGGAAAAAACTTCTAACCACCTAGCAGCTACTGGCTTTTTGAGTACCTGCTGAATGCAGTGGCATGTATAAGCTATAATATATACATATTATGTATATATATCTATCTATAGCCTGGGTCATGTTGAAAAAGTGTGCATCTATTTTCCTGTGTTTATGTGTGTAAGAAAAAGGAAGACAAAAGAGAGATAGAAAAGAGTGAGAATAATTATTTCATGAACTTATTCATTTGCTCTTCAAAACAAAGAGTCAGCTATCTATTATGGGTTTTAGGTACATCTTATAGGTATTATCTAGCCTATCAGTTTCTCTAGGGCCATCTATTTTATTCTATTTTTACTGATACTTTAGGTTATAACAAAAACAGTCTAACAAATGAGAATACTCTTGCAGTACCAGTTGAATCCCTTGACACAAATTTCTTTTGGCATGGTGGTTCTAACTGGCACATGAATGGAAAGCAGATATGACCCCCAGCTTACACTGTACTCAGCATAGTGAAACCCACCCAAATAAGTCAACATGGTGCAACAGAAAAATTAACTGATGAAAAGACACTTTTAAAAGATGTTTTGGGAACATTGATTTTATTTTACAGGATTTGCAATACTTAATAGGCTTGTTCACATGCTCTGCTTCTGGAGCATTTGACTTTCAGAGGAATCTGAAATCTGCTCCAGGGGGAAGAGAGCCTGAGATCCTGTATAGGACCAGTGCTTTGGTCTGGGTGGTAACACTGTCAACATATGAAGCAAGTAAGGTCAATTAATGACTTTTGCTAAGAAGTGGAGACCAAGGCAATGCCTGCTTGTTTAAAGACTGTAGGAAAAACACATCTGGAAGTCTGCAGTAAGAAAGGAACTAGACACTATTTGCTCTGAGGGCTGTCAGGCACTTTTCCTGTCTTTCCCTTCTCTTACGTTGTTTTTGTCTGAGTTGCCAGTTGGATGAGCAGGGTAATTAGGAGTGACACGCAGCCTGTGAATGTAGCCAAGTCCTAAAATCTGCTGCTGTTCGTGTCATGGACAGAGGATACAGTCAGACAAGGAAAGTTATTTCCTGCACTTAATATCTGATCAGTCATTTGAAATGTAAACATGATTGAAGGAATAACAACTGCCAGAAATAAATGTACCAGAAGAGAATAGCCCTGCTTCTTGTTTGGTAACCAGCTACTATTCTTAGAAGCCTTAAAGGTTAAAAAATCTTAATAACACATTTATAAAAATTAACTTAGGGGTACATGAGGTTTGAAAATTCTCTATAAACATTGAAAGTAATGTAAATTGTCACGATTACTAGCACCTGCAGTTTTGCAAGCTTATTCAGCTACAAGTTCTATCCAGATCCTTCTCAATGGCTTGCTCTTTGATATATCACTAAATCATTTATATCAGCCACAACTTTTGGCATTCTCTGCTGAAGAATAAAGGTATGATTTATGTGAAATCCCCTGGCAAGGCATCCAGAAAAATATCTTCATTCAGCTCTTAATGAAAACTAACAAAAACTAACTTAAAGTGTGGAATTTGTTTCACTGACATGGGATGTTCAACCATGAACTAGTTACCATGAACTTTTTGTTTGATTTTATTCAGTAGATGTGGGAAATAAGTGCTTTTGAAATGATTTGTCTGATCTTAGATGTCTATTTTAAAATATGATTAATTGCTCTGATGAGGTTTCTTTCTAATGAATTGTAAGAGCTCAGTCCAACTATGAGGTATTTTGAGCTGCTTGAGAAGAACCTGACTCAAATCAGTCCTGTCAGAAAAGGGAAGTAGGAATCAACTTTCTCCATTCTTAAATCCCACTTAAAATCCCTCTAAAAGTTATAGAATCACAATAATAATGTTCACCATTTCAGTGGACGAGCAGTGTTGGAAAATTCCATTATTCCCTTGCCATGCACTCTTGCACTGTGGAATCCCTATCTTGAACTGATTAAATTTCTTCTTAAACACAGATGAAAGGGAAGAATGAGAAGATTCCCATACAAGGAATGTCAGGAGGCTTAACAAGAACACCTGCATGGTGCTGCAACCCCTGTTATCAACACAGGCTGGAGGTTGAACAGATGGAGAGCAGCCCTGCCAAGAAGGACTTGTTGACGCTGGTGGGTGAGAGGCTGGATGTGAGTCCAATCTTAATCAGTTCTGAATGTGATCCATGGAGAGAGAGTATTCTCAGTTTATTGCCTGCTCATTGGCACAAAGTTTGGAGACAAAATATGATCCTTTATTAACCCTGAGGAAAGACTTGTAGTCTCGAGTTAAACTAAAGATCTGGCAGTATGCTATGAAGTGACAAGAAAGCCAGGATTTAAAAAACTGACCTCAGGAATCAATAACAATAATACTTTACTTTTTTTCTCTCTCTGTTTTCATTGAGGCCCAAGATTATATATTGTCAGAGGCTGAGAAGGAGCAAAAGAATTCTATTGCAAAAAAGGGACTCCTTCATAAACAGAGATTGGTTCAGTCAGTGTGCAATTTTTTTCCCCAGTAAAATCTGAATTCCTTGTGATATTTTGAACATTCTTTATAGAAAAATTATGTCATTTTTATTTAGTTGTGATTATATAAAAGGATCTCATGGCTTTAAATGTAAGTAAGGAGAGTCAATATTTGGGGACTTGCCAGAAGTACTATTCAAACAAAGGATTATTCTGTAATAAAGTACCATGAACAGGAGTGTCTAATTAATCCACAGAAGCAATGTTAACAACATAATTGAGTGCAATAAGACACACAATCTGGCAACACACAGGTACATGGCAGCTGCACAGTTGTTTTAAGTTATCCTAGCTCGCTTTGCTGCTGGATGGAACTCATCTGCTCATCTGCTGGTGGAACTAATGTGTAGGATTCTCATTCCATAAAAGATAAAATCAAAGAGGAAAATAAAAATTGGCTATGAAAGACTAGATTCTCCTTGATTCTTGTATTCATATTGACTCGATTTTCCCAGGATGTCTCACTGTGTGAGTTTTAAGGCTGTAGAAGAGTAAACCAGATGCACACCTGACTACACAGACAGAACACCAAAAGGTCCGGTTAGTCCTGAGATAACCACTCATTGCTCACAAGGGGTATTTTTTGCTTCATGTCCAGCCAGAAAGACCTGTCTATCTTTCTTTTCTTCTCACTTTCTTGATGGCCTTTATTAATTCCCTGTTAAATTTTATAACCAAGGCTTTTCATCCATCACCTTCTCTTTGGACGAGTCCCATATAGATTTAGATGACTTTATTTCATACCCTTGAAAAGGTCACAGGCAGTCACTATAGAAGCAGTAGAAAGCACAGGTTTCTTCATTGGATAAAAGCAAATGGATGGTTGGTTGCTACCATATTGGAGTTCTTGTGCAAGTGGATGGAGAGAAGAGGGTAGAATTGACATTACACCAGAAAAGAGAAAGGTGGGAGTGAAAGAAGAGAGATAAAGAACAACAATGGTGAAAGTACAGGGAAAATAAAGACAAAAATTATTGCAGGGAAGAATTAATAATATTGACAGCACTGCTAACGGGCCCAAGACAGGTGGGAATTGTGCCAGTGAACTTCATACAATAAAACTGTGCAAAGATGAAGTAGGCCCACTATGAATAATGAGAGACAGATCCACTGAAATCTTCCAGCTGCTTCTCAACATATCACTGATACACAGCAGATGGACCTTTATCCGGAGCAGTTGGTTATGGCAGGTTTAGGGCACCTTTGTGTCACTGGTGCCAATCACCTCTGCATGACTTTAGGGGATGGCATAAACCATCCAAGCTTTGATGTTACCATCCAAAAATAACTTTATAATATTGCAACTAGTTAATGCATGGTTGACTCTTATTTTGTGTTTCATTTTTATCTGTCTTTCACCAAATGACCACAGATCTCAAGTGAGAAAGGCAGAGAAGGAAGGAGATATGAACAATTTAAGAACAATTAGATGTGTACTGTTTTATAAAACAATAAAGTAAAGGGGAGCTTTAGGTGAAATTTTATCTAAGAGTTATCAGCAGTGTGTGGAGCGTGGAGCACTCAGAAGGAAGCAATTCAAGTAACTGGCCTTTAGAAAGATTTGATTTTTGTTGTTTTATTTAATTACTGTTGCAAATATTCTAGTTTAAATACTTGCTATTTATTTAACTGGATTTATTTTAAACTTCCAGTCTAGAATCATATTTTCAAGCCAAGGGCCTTCTGAGGTAATTTCCCTGTCAGGAAGTCATGAGCTAATCCTAATTATCAAACAGAACTGCAGTACTGAGAGCCTGGAGAAGAGAATGCAACTTTGGAAAATGTTTCCTCGAGCAATTAGCTGAGAAATTGTCATGGAAAGTTCTCATCTCTCTTAAGTTTCCTTGACCCCATCTTCTCACTCCAGATGTTCTGTCATGTTTGCTCTGACTGCATCTGCACTGCTAAGTACAAGAGGGCCAGGAAATGAGTTCAAGCACTTTACCCCACTGTGCATCTGCTAGGCTGCACTCTGCTCTGCACAAAGCAAGGCAGATCTTGCCAACTTTCCAAGATGAATCTGCTCTACCAGGATCTGCTCCTAAGCAGGGGATGTGCGTCAATTGATGCCACTCAGATCAGAACACAGGCTTGGTCTCTGTATATTATTTATTTAGCTGTACAGATATAACTTGGGGGATCAAGATGCACCCGGAGAAGTATGATGGAGATAAATATAACAGAAAGACAGAACATGATCTTTTCTTGTATCACCTACCATCCAAAGATAAGCATAAAATAACATATCTGATAGCACTTGTTTCAGACTCCTACACTTTAAGTCCTTTCACCTTCATCTGGGCTGGAACCTTTTTGGAGACAGAGAGAGAGAGAGAGATAGAAAGACAATGAAAGAGATTGTGTACTGCATCCATGAGGTAATTGAAGCTAAAAGCAACAAGTTGGAAAAACACCCTTTTGCAGAAACTATTGATTTTTTGGCCCTGATCCAATTAACAGATAGCAATTGCCTCATTTTTTTGCCTTTATTTCTAAAAATGAATGGATGCAAAAAAAGGCCTTGGGATTCTTACAGGATTCACCATTAAATTCAAAGTTATAGTTGTAAGCCATTCAATTCCACTAATACATCAAGGAGGCTGAGGGGTTTAATTGTCTAGTACATTCAGATTGCTTATTCTCCGTTTCAGGGAAAACTGGTGGATCCAAAATGCTTTAAACATTAACTCTTCTTATGGTCATTTTCCAAAATTTACATATCTAATGTATCAAACCTGGGGTCATTTTGTGATAGCACAATGCCACAGCCTTGGAAAGAAGGAGGGAAAAGCAGCTTCTCCACTACTTCACCTTCATTCAGTCACTGCTTCAATACTGGCTCTGCAGTTAACTGGTGTCTTTGTTGCAGTCAGCAGGAACAGATACCAATATTTTGCTGAGAAACAAGACTGTAAATCTGTGGGGATGCAGTTATATGAGACAGGCTGAGCCTGTGTAACAGCTTACTGCTGCTGAGAGGAGCTGCCCTGTTTCCTCTTCAACAGCTTTTTCACTTATTCTCATCTGCTGACTCCTTCCCTCCTCTTTCACCAGCTCTCAGGCATGTCTGTCCCTTGGGCTCCATGTCTTCTAGCAAATTATGTTTGCCCAGGACTGTACTCCAGCACAGAGACCAGCTGGAAAGAAACAGCACCCTTCCCATCCATCACATTCTTGAAACTTCCAGCAGTTGGTGGCCATATACAAACTGCCTATGGGGAATGACCATGATGGTTTTGCAGCTGTTCCTAGGAATTGTTGGAAGAGATGTAGTTAACCTGGGCCAAAACCATACTGGGGTCATTAAAATAATTTACTGTAGACAGCATAAATAATCCAGTCCCAGTGCCTTGGAGTGGTACTGCTCACTGTTTAATATACTGTCATTGCTGGGATTCAGGGACATGGTTCCTCTTAGTGACTTAGTAGGAAACCAGCTCAATCAAAATGGAATAAAAAGCTTTTTGCCATCAACAAAGATGGGACAGGGAACAAGGGTATAATTCCAGGAACAGAAAGGGAGAGATGGAAATACAGACTTCTTCAGTGTCAACTTTATATATCTTGTCTAACTCTACCCTCCTTAACAGGATCATTAGAAATGTACACATATAATTAGAGATATGTACATATAAATGTGTACAGAGGAGGACTCTGCAGCAATGCTGACTATAGAGATTTGCAGTATAGTGCCAACAATCCACTGCCATTTCTCCTGAGGTTTCTACCCCTTTAGATCTGCCATCTAATTTGAATTTGTTAGAAATTCCGAAGTTCTTTTTCCAAGGAGTCCCACTGTTAAGACAGTAATCGAACGCATTTTGCTTTAAATAGACCAGTGAGAGCTTAAACATACAGTTTAAATGGCAGATTTGAAGAGGTGATAGCATTCACTAAGACAAGCAAAAGGAGATGACCCTCCTTTAACCTCTTACTGTGACATATCTGCATCCAAAAGAGAGTTGTGCACAGCTTTCAGAAAGGTTTGTACTCTTCTCTCTGAGTCAACACTTCGGCATTCAGCAGCGGTGCCACTGCATTAGCACAGGCAGCCCCTGTCCTGGGACACAGATGTTCAGCTGGACTGAGGAGAGGCTGCAAAAACAATCTTGCATACCTGCATTAAACCAGTTGTTTGGGCTTTTTAAAATCTTCCCCTCCTTGCATCCTCAGTTTTTTTAGTCTAGGTCACCGTACGATCACGGGAGAAAAACGATCTCAAGCCAAAACTTCTGAATCTGGCATTGCTTATGGGTCTGTGGGTTGGGAAGGTCTTTGTCGTGCTGCAGGGTGATCCAAACGCCCCTTATAAAACTGTTCCCAATTATAGTTATAGTCCATATGTTTTAAAATAAACTTTCTGTCTTCATACAAGTATAACTAATAAGAAAAAAAATAAAATCAAAACCTTTGAGGTTCTCAGTGTTCTGGGGAAACACTTCTTGAGGATTATTTTGTAGTATGTATTGTTTAAAATTTCTTGCCAGCTAATTTTTACTGGAAGCTCTGTGTCCAGTCATTCTATTTCATGCTTAACATTTCCTCTAGAATGTGACTATAAAGATTCTCACTCCATAGTTACTCTCTAATTTTTTTTTCTCCTGTAAGAGATTTTGGTTTTTTCCAAGGTTTGTGTGGAGGGGTTTTTTTGTTTTGTATTGTTTCTTTGGAGCTTTTTTATTTTTTTTCCTTTTCTTTTTTTCTCTTTTCATGACAGATTGCAGAGCTAAGGCTAGTAAATTAATTTCTGGAAGCCTAGAGTATAAAGCCTCAAGATTTGACAGTTTGGGGTGAACCTGTGAAAAAGATTTTGCTTAGCAAGATAAATCATGCACGTCTTAACAGAATTAAAAGAACCTTTCAGGCACACATGCTCAAGTCTCATTAAAGTAACACCCTCACGCCATTTTGAAGCACCTCTTAATTTCCATTCATAAGATCTGACTCTTCTGCTCTTGCTTAACCAACTACTCTAGTTCAAAGCTTGCCAGTAATTGCTATTGCAGGTAGAAGTTCTCCTGAGTTGCAAATTTGCATAATTTTGGGGGAATTCAGTTTTGCGTTGTACAATTGTAAAAAAGCAGGAAGCTTCCTTTATGTGCATGTTCAAAGTACAAAGAATAATTTTTGCTAATGGAAAATGATAAAAAATTAAAAAAAATAAGATTCACCATTCATCACATTTTCTATTATAAATAATAGAATCTATTTTTGGTTTATACTTTGCTGCTTTGATGAAACATTAAGTGTCAGTTTGAACCATATGAGTCTGAATCTAGTTTAATAGCCCTCATTTCTTGTGAATTAACAGCAACCTAGTGTTTAAATAAAATAATTTCCTCAGATTGTCTCTGACTTCAGCCTTGGAACTCCATCTTTGTATTAATTGTGTCTCGAAAAAGCAGCCAGGCAGATGTACAGATCCTGTGGTCTGGGAACATTCTGTTTTAGTGGCCCCAGTTGTGAATAAAGCAATAAGCAGATGTTTTATGCTACTGTTGTAAGTAATGCATCTGTTGGGGGTGGCACAGAAATGCATCAGTGCTTAATGCAGTTTGATTCCTTCCTAACTCTTATATATCCCTCAGCTTCCTTCCTCCATTGGCTGGTGCTAATTCTGTTGCTTCTACTATTTCTCTGCTCTTTCTTCCTTGGGTGTCTGTGTAGGTAAATCCTTAGCCACCAAACATGTGTGAATGTCTTTATCCTGGCAGTGAGTGGCCTGAGAGGAAAGTAATATTTTAGATGCTTTGATGACGCTAGTAATGCAACCAACCAAATATATTGCTAGATATATATTGCTTGCTGTTCTACTACACCTATGGCACTTGCAGCCAAGTATGGTGCAACCCTGTCCCTGAGAGCTGGGGCACCTTAGTGTCCTGAAAAAATGAAGGGAGGTACTGAGAAAGCAATGGGGAATGTCAGCATCCTCTGGTTTGGTGTCTCCTCATCTTCCAGGAACTTCTATCTGTAATGGACCAGTTAGCACAGGTTTAGTGTAATGTTACTTTGGAGTGAGGCAATTTTGGATGTGCCTGGGAGATGGGTTTAAAAAGACCCAGCTGTACAGCTGAGGGTAAGAAAATACCTTCAGTTTTTGAGGAAATGAGGAAAGGAGGGATGGAAGGAAGGAAGGAAGGAAGGAAGGAAGGAAGGAAGGAAGGAAGGAAGGAAGGAAGGAAGGAAGGAAGGAAGGAAGGAAGGAAGGAAGGAAGGAAGGAAGGAAGGAAGGAAGGAAGGAAGGAAGGAAGGAAGGAAGGAAGGAAGGAAGGAAGGAAGGAAGGAAGGAAGGAAGGAAGGAAGGAAGGAAGGAAGGAAGGAAGGAAGTTCTCACCCCACCCTGAAATCAGATTCCAAAGTCATTAATGTTGTATTTCTAGTGGAATGATATAGTTAATCGAATAATTTGGAGTGATGATATTAAAACATTTTTACTTCATGGAAGTGAGACATTTTAGCAATTTTAAAGGCATTTTCCTTTTCAAATATTAAGGGAAATCATTTAACCATATAAAAAATTCCATTCTGACAGAAATGTTCTTCCATGGTTTCTAGATCTCCGTGAAGCAAGCTTTTAATATACCATTCCTTCTGGTCTAGTAAAGCATCTATTTCCGAGAAGACGCCAGAGTTCTCTTGGAGTGTGGTCCTAGGATCATTGTTTTCCTGATGGATTTGGACAATAAAAACTCTAAATGCTACCTGCTTAGCTTTCTAAATTAGCAAAGATGCATGGGTATTGTTATGCAAAATGACTTCAGTGGACCACTTTGAATTGTTTGGGCTAACTGATAAGAAGAAGCTGAGGATCTTCAATTAAGGAATAATTTCTGTGGACTTCAAGGGGCAGCAAGAAAAGAGAGGAGTAAATAGTAGTTAATGGCATGAGAAGCTTGGAGCCAGGAGTCCCTCGGTGTGAAAAGCAAGGGAAAACAATCTCCCCGAATAGGGAATGTAGCCATGGAAAGGGGTTTTAACCCTTTAAGTGCGGCGGAAATAAGATGCACAGCTACATGGTCGTCTTTCATGATAGGAAGAAAGAGCAAGTTTACTCAGAAACACACTTGGTTTTATAGCATGACTCACAATTCCAAGAGTAGAGAAAAGGTGATTGGTTTAGAGAGAAGACACCTCATTCCCAGGGCCTGGTCATGTACCACAACAGGTGTTCTATCTTGTTATTAATTCCTTTTTATTTTGACCAACTTATCACCCCGGGAGAAATTCTCCCTAACCTTGAGCTGGGCCAGCTTATCGGCTGGGAACAGAGCTGAGAAGCTCCAGCCTGGAATATTTTTCAGGCTGTAATTTTTTTACTTTCTCAATATGTGTCCCACAAGGGAATACCTTTAATAGGTGAACCTTAGAGAAATAGACTATTCAACCACCTACTAAAGAGACAGGCAAGGCAATGACAGGCAGATTAGGTGGTATCATGTGTGGAGTTTAGGGAAACAAGGCTGGAGGAAGTGGAAATGAATTTGAATTTGTGAGTATGGAAGAGATGTGTAAATTTATGGGGATCTCACTTTGTTATGCTGATGATGCAAAGAGAAGACATTTTATTAGCATAAGACACCTCAAAGAGAATCAAAGTGATTTAAATAACCATTGGTCCACTGAATTCCTATTTATATTCAAAAGGAAACATCTCACCTAACCTTATTTCAAAGCAGAACAGTTTCACACTTCTTAATTATGTGTGAATTATAAAGCACCCATGTCCTCTTCCTCTGCAAAATGCACAACAGCAGGTGTATTCCACCAGAATTAATAACATACTACTGAGTGGATGTCCGCCTTGCAAACATCTGCACAGGAAGAATGATACTTTATCAAGGATTGGTGTTGTGACAGACTTTTTATTAACTATTGAGTCTGAAGGGCATCTGTTGCAATGACTCATGAATCAGCTTTAGTGGCTGGCCTTTGATTTGTTGGAAAAAGGCAGGACAGATTTCAAATGTTGCTCATGTCTTAGGTCAAGGCCATAGGAACTTGGTTCTGACTTCTAATAATCTTGGCTAAACTTTGATTTGCATTTTTACTCATTGCCTAAATGTAGAATTTGAGGTATGAAAATCAGAATCCAACAAGAAAAGAATAAAGCATATATCAGTCCTTCTAAAACTAAATTTCAACACAAAACCACTTAAGAAATCTAAAATAATTGTCATATCAACAGCTATTATATAGCAAATGTATAATGTGTGGTGGTCAACTAATATGTAAGTTTTAGAGCATGTTCATGTTAACAGAGCAACCTATTTCTGAAATCGAGTTGTGATTTTTTCTTGCCTCCTCACCATCTGGTTTGTGTACATTCATCACCCTGTTAAAGTATTTCAGTTTAAGGGGTTAATTTTTATCAGACAGGCAAGTCTGATTAAAATTGGAATTTGATTCCATTTACAGAAGTCCAAGCTTCTGGAAAATGAATGCTTGGCAACATATGTTTATTGATATCATCAATTCATAAACAACATTGGAATTTTAGATATGTCAGACCCCTGGTTTGAAAAGCAATGTGCTTTTGTAAATGCTGGAAAATACAGTTCAACAACCACAGGGACATGCTTAATTTTAGTGGAAGATTCTTATTGCTGTGTTATCTTTCAGCGTAAACTAATGTTGAAATTCTGGAAGATATACTATCTTTAGGAAAAACGAAATTCAATTCTTGCATTACATGACACAATGCAGAACATAAGCATCTCAATTAAAATGCCAATTGTTTTTAAAGGGCTTTAACTTAAAATGTAATAGGAGTTGCATTTTTTTTTCTAGTACATTTTCTTCCTTGAAAAAACTGAACACTTTGTAGCTTTCTTTATTTGCAGAAGCTTTCATGGGACCTTACATATATAATATTCATAATCAAGAACTATAGTAAATCTTGGGTAGAATTCTGAGCATGAGAATGGGGAATCATGATGAGATGCAAGAGTCACAAGGAGCAGAGCAGCAGAAAAATGGAGATATTTCAGTTGTGTTAGTCTACTTCTATTCCTGGTCTGACAAAGAAAACAAAGATAGTTTCGTTAAGTCTGTCCTCTGAGGGGTGAGGATGAATGGGGAAACGTGGGAGCTCGGATAATGTAGGCTGGAGATAAACTGAATTGGTAGGAGAAGGTAAAGGCAGGAAAGATCATTTGGAGGAGAGGTTATATTTAGAATCCATGACTGTGGGCCCTGATCAGCAGTTTTCACCCTCCATGATATCTTGTAGAAAGAGATGGAATTTTCTCAGGTTTTGTCTGTCACCTTCTTTTCTCTGAGACCAAGATGAAGTTTTGCATTTGTGACAGATTAGCTGAGGCGGAAAGGATATTTTCCCTTCCCAGCTGAATGTCCATTTTGCAGAGAGGGAGTCTAGTTAGCGTCGTCATAGAGTTTCACTGTACATCAATTTGGAATTGGGAAGGGGTTAAAGAAAAGCAGGTAGAAGACATCAGCTATGAATCCCTATTACAGAGCACTGAACTTTTCTACCAGTGTTGTGATGACAGAAATCTCTCACAGGACTTCACTTGACCATCATGGGGAAAAGGATGACTGGGTGCCAGGAACAGCCTGGGATCAATGTGGGAGAGGGATTTATTGGAGGAGCAAGGGTGAGTTAGAGTATTGATAAATTTTGTCTGATATGCTTCCCAGTGTTTCCGAGAGGGCTAATAAAATTGCAGGTTACTTAAATGATGATTTGTGCATCATGTCATGCAGGCCTGAGACAGCACACTTCACTTCTCCACAGAGAGACTGTGCAGGACACTTGAGAGCAGTGAAGAAGCAGCCTGTGCTATTCTATTGCTTTTAGAATACTTTACTGGTGTAGAGTTTGGAGCACTGAGAATGACTTAATTTGGAAAACGAAAGAAAGATCTTCGTCCCTGCTTTGCAAAATCATCTTTTATAGTCAAGCCTTCGAAAATAAGACCGAAAGTGACGCAAGCTGTACGTATCCGTTACCTAAACAAACAGATACACAGCTAAAATGTGTATTAGGTTGCTTTAAAAATTAGATTAATTACACTAATTTTGAGTGGATATACAAAGCTAGCCTTTTTCTTTGTTTCTGTAAGAACTCTTAAATTTGCAACTTTGATGGGTTTCTTCCTGAAGAAAAGCCAAATGAAAACCAACAAACTGCCTCCATTTTTAGGGTGTGTGTGTGTTTCCCTGCAGTTCTCCTTTAATTTCACTTTTTAGCTGTCATTTTCTTTGACTGAAGAGGAATGGGCAGCCTTTCATTTAGCTAGTGACTGAATGCATTTGTGTGGCTAGTTTTGTCATTAGAAGGGCAACATGGTGAAACACCTTCTGGATGGCTGAAGAGTTCAGTAATGCTTCCTGATTGTACTGCACTTGAGGCACATCTAGCACGCCAACATTGTGTAACAGCTTTTAGTAACCTACCTAGTGGACTCTCAAGAGTGTGTATTTACTATAAACTCTAAATTATTTAGGGAATTTGGCAGTGTGTATTATCTATTTCTCTAACTAAATCATAGAATTTCAGATGTGTCTGTCTATTAAAGGACCCTCCAGCGTTGAAATTTAGTTCTTGCTTGCCAGAGTCTATTTTTTTCTTATTGTTCTGTTTCTGTAGGGTCATTTGGTTTGAGTTGATTTGTTTTTTAAATTTGTTGTTATTTTAGCACCTCAGATCTAAGTAAGAGGTCGTCATATGCTAAACCAGAGTCCATCACACACTAATTAAAATTGCAATATGCTTTTTTACTGCCTCTGGGGTGGTATATAGCATTTGCTGTTTGTATTCATCTGTTAACCTCTGCTAAATCTCAGTTTCCTAGATCTTAGGAAACTGTAGCTGTAAACCTAAGAAGGAAACTGTAATGACTCAAATTTATGAAAATGTCAGTATGATTTAAATTTTTGTTCTGAACTCCTTATACAATTATACCTGATTCAAACCTGTTCACATTTGACAATAAAGCTAAACTTGAACAGCCATGTTAAAAACAAAACAAGCCTTTGAAAAAGCTCTCGGTGGGCTTTTCTTTGAAATAGCACTTCTGTTCCATACTGTTGTTATGAATTATGAGCATAATTGCAAATTTTTAAATAAGTTAACTAGATGGCTACATGTATATTTTGAATGCAGTTATTTGTTTGTGAAGGTGAAAGACCTTCATTTTGTGAGAGAGGATCATGAAGTAATCCTTCAACTGAATGTTTTAGCATCTGAATTTATGATTATTGAAAAGGAATTCAAAATATGACAAGGATACAGAAAGATTTTCATATCGAGATAAAAACTTATCTCCTGGACAGATATGAGAAAAAAAATGAAATAATTCTCATGAGATTCTTATTTTAAGTCCTCATCAGCATTACTCAGGATTTTATTAATCTGTCAATGGAGTCAACTCATATACATAATTCTAGTTGCCGGGGTACATGTATATTTTAAGACAGTGGATGAATAAAGGTGATAAGTAATGTTTGTGCCTTAGAAGCATTTCCTATTTTGCAATCACTGGACGAGATAAGAAGTGAGATAAAATCTGTCACCCAAAGAAAAATCCTTTCCTTATGAAAAAACCCACAAAATATTCCAAGAGAGAAGTCTCATTCTGCCTTGTACTCTTATTTTTTGGGAGTTTGGGTCTTCTTTTATAGTTTTTATTTTAATGTGTTTTGGGAGGTAGGGTGTGGCTTGTTTGAAATTCAGTAAAATCATGAAGATGTGGTCAGAACATCTTCCATGAAAAAAGTTTATTACTACTTTATCTTGATTTATAATTTTTTCTGAGGAATGAGCAGAGGATAAGAGATACTGAACTGGCTTTGGGAATCTAGCATTCTTTTATCAGTGTTTATATTCAGGGCTGAAAAATAAACAGAAGAAATTTGTTGGAATTTGCTCTATCTGATTTCTGATATACCAACCTGCCAAGTGATTGAATGCAACAATTCAAGTCACAACAGACCCCACTGTTCATTTATTCTAAGCACTGAAGATGAACAGACGTAGAAAACTTTCAAGCTGTGCAGAACCACGACTTCAGAGGTGGTGAAAATTACATGAGAGCATTTCTAGGGAATGTGCAACTTGTAAGTATTATTTGTGCATGGGTAGGGAATGAATTTTAGTGTAGGAAATGGGGAAATGTGCTATGTGGACTGTTTTGCCCTCACTGCTCAAAAGTAATTGTAGTGGCTTAGTCAGAAAATAATTGTATTCTAGAAACTTGACTGATTTGAAGGTTTCAAAATTGCTATAATAGAAATGGGAAATTAGAAAGAAATTAACTTTGGCAGAGTAAAAGTTGTTTAATTCATGAAACTTTTTATAAAAATCTTTTTACTTCTGGGTGAAGGAGATATTCTAATGGGATCTTTGGGATGCTGGCCTGTTCCAAGGCTAATCATTTTGATAGGATACTGGCAAGGACACTAATGATATTGTCAATCATACATAATGTAAACATAAACAAAATAATATTAAGCAGTGCAAAAAAATAGACTAAATTCATTGTGGTACTTATGACTACTTATGACCATGTCAATTCGAAAAGAATATGCAAGTTTTGATTATAAAAAGACAAGTTTAAAGAAAGTTTTTTTGATCCTTCTCAAAGACAAAACACTAATCAAGCTACCATAACCTTTCAGGCCAAGAGGTGCTAAGTGGAAGAAGAATTACAAATAGTTGATGTGGCTTTGTTTCGTAAGAATGCATCTTCAAGTCTAGAAATAAAGCAGAGCAACTTTTCTCTGCTGATTTCTGCCTGAACAAAGCTTTTACTTCCTAGAATATTTTTAGCATGACAGATCACAAGGAACTTCAGGAAAAGTAGCAAATACTAATTAGAATTGATCTAATCTGACAACTGAACAATAGTAAATCGGATAGAAGAACAGAGTTTTGCACAGTTTACTGACCAAAATTAATTGCACAGCCCACAGCAAGAGTTCTTTTTCTCTTCAAAGTACTTATTTCAACACCTTTTTACTTTATTTTCTAACAGAATTTGTCTGTTTTATTCTTTGTTAAATGGGAGAATTATTGCTGTGAGGTATCCTTGCTCTACTTACTTTTATACTGTTTTACCAAGTGAAGCAATAAATTTGGTGCTATGCTGCTGTTTGGGTGCTGTTTAGTCTGTGGCTTAACAAAATAGAATCTATTTTTATACTTGACAGAATATCATAAGAAGATAAATGTGTACTGATATTTTACTCTGAAAGGGTTAACAATCTCCATCACATTCCCATTTATCAATGAACTGGATTATAGAAAATTGTTCTTTACTGTCCATCTCAACCAAAGGTACTCTGGCTACACCTTCTGGCAGTCAAATTGTTGCAACTATCCCTTAGTGACTGCTTTATTTTGTTAATTGTTCTCCTGGAATTCCAAAAATGGTCCTGACTTCAATGTCCCTTTGAGTTCCTGTGTGTGTCATGATCAACTAGGAGGGAAAAACGAGAAACAGAACTTTTTGTAGCTTTCTTAGTTTTTCTCTTGCTTGCTGTGTGAGGTTGCAAGTTGCAAAGGAAGCACTTGTTTATCAGAGCATTAAGCAAATCATTGTTTATATTCACATGAGAAGAGTGAGGCTGTGGTATTAAGGTAATGGAGATTTGAGTGCCTGTCCTAATTTTGGTTCAAGGAAGTTATATTCTAAATTTGAGCTGGTTTTGGAGTCTTATGAGCAGTAAAATAAATCCTCAAGCTTTTTCTTGAGCTATACAAAGTCAGTGTTGCTGCCCACTGGATTGTTTCCATGGGCTGCAGCTGAGGAAAGCTACAGCTCGGTTTGCTTGCCAAAACACAGTCAGCAAGTGTCATTTGAAATCTCCAAAGGTGCTAGGAATTTCACCACAGGGCAGGCAGATCTGATGTGAAGCTTATGGGAACTCATGCTTTTCTGCAGTGACTGCTGAGGGCCATGTGGGATCTCGGATGAATCAGGATGATAATGTGTGCAAATCAGTCCTACATCCAGCCTGGTGAAAGCAGCTCCATGTTCAGAAATAACATATGCAGAAATACTGTGTTAATAGGAAACTTCTGCATGCAGCTTTCACTTTCAACAGAATATATTCATGCAGCCTTAAAACAGCATTTACAAGCAGCACAAAGATAAATGCATAATATGTATATACATATTGTTCTGTATCCTTAGAAAATCTTTTTTTTTTGAAGCTTAAGGGACATAACATTTTCCACAACTTTGATTAATCTTGCATTCTCTTATTAAGTTAAAAAAAGGAAAAAAGCCAGAAAGAAACTTCATTTATTTCCTGCATTCTGCTTTCCTTGTCATATCGAGGTAAACTCTGTAGCTATTGCAATCAGTATCAACAGAGTAAAAATGACCAAAGCATAATATTATCTACTTTCTGGCTAATCTTTTATTTCTTTAAAGACAAAACTGTTTTCATTTTTATATGCATTCACACTGAAAGAGCCCCAAAGAGATGTATTATTTATGTATCTTTTCCTAGGTTAAATTTAGCTGCAGTTGCCTGTAGCCATCATCTAATTACTGAGTAGCCCAAACTAGAAACTTACTATTGTTGGCTTTGTGTGGAAAAAGCATACATTCCATATACCATACATTGTTGGGAATTCCTAAGTTTGTGAAAAATGAGCACAGAGACTGTGTTGTTAACTTGAAATTAGTCAGTGCTGGAGCACTGGATCCTCTTTTTCTATCATCTTTCTTGTAACAGTGAGAATTAAAACTTTCTAAGGAAGTGATAGAGATACCTTTTTATTTTATTTTATTTTTATTCAGAACAAATATATTCATTCACTGTTTTTTTTTAGCTGTGATAGTAAAATGGTAGTATATGAATTCTGGACAATTGTGTATGTGAGAAGCAACTGAGCAAAACTGTGCAGCTTCTTCCATGCTTCTATTATTCCATGCATCTCAAATAACCAAAGAAATATTTCAGCTCAGCAGTAACTGGCTCTATTATCAGCTTTCTGTATAAGAGTGTGTCTAAGGAAAATGAAGCAAATGTTAAAATTAATACATGTAGAAAAAGTGTGTTTAATATTGTGTGTACTGTCAGCTGTAAGTTGCTTGGAGATGGTTTATATTTCATTTTGAGGAACTACACAGAGATTACTATATTAGGAGCTGCATCTACTTGAATTGTGTAAACTCCCAGATGTTGCTGTTTCACTGTTTTTAAATACTGCTAATACAAAACAGGGATTATCTCCTGGTATCAGTTTTTATCTTTTTTACAACTGAAGGATCTTAAAATGAGGAAAAAGATTTGCTTTTTTAATGAGAGATCATTAATTTATTATTCTATGCTCATTTGTTTTATGGCAGTCATAATGACTAGCCTGTGCCACAGCAAGGCTGCTGTCATCTCAACTATTTTGCTAATGTCCTCAAAACTTTTGATATTAATACAGATCAAAATTGGCCCTGTCTCTTGTCTCCTTCTTTTCCAACATAGCACTTTCTTCCCTGTTTATGTCCGTTATACTATGCCAACAAACAAGATAGCTTTTATTGAAACCAGCAAGGCACTGATTCAAAGCAGGAAAAACAGGAACTGTTTCTTCAGATGGTGTTCTTCATGGTCCTTTCATGAGGATGCTGTAGGTGCTGAAAATTTGGAAGGGTTGGAAAAGGGGTTGTCTAAGCAACTAAAAGAAAAATATTTTAGGGACAGCACCTCTGGCTTAAACATCATGAGTCAAAAATTGTTGCTCTGTCAAAGTATCCAGGGAAGAATTTACACTGGCCACTGTTAGTTCAGAGGGATGGATTTTTAGTGTAAGCTATTTCAGACCATAGTTTTCCTAAAGCTGTTGTCTGGATGAGTGCTGTCGCAGAAACATGGGTGCTACTGCAACCAGCAGGTGCACTTTCAAATTATATATCCTGTTCATTCAGTTGCCTATGCTCTGAAAAGCATTTCTGGCTGACAGATAAAGATGGGGGACTCAACAGTGTTTCATGCAGCTCAGCCCAAGAGATTAGGCACTTATTCAGATTTTCTTACCAGCAAGTCAAACTCACGACTGAGTGTGTAGATATTGTTTTTTCTCCCCACCAGCTGTGCAGGATGCTACTAGCTCTCTTCTCTGCTACTCCACAGCCCAGCTCCCTTGTTTTTATACTAGATGAAGCTAAAATTGGAAATGACTGACTGAATTTTCTTGGTCATGCCTTGAGCACCAGAAAGTATGTATGTTCTTCAGAGAACCACATGCTTATCCTCAGCACAGTTTCTTGTCACAGAGATGACAGTCCCCGTTTTGTTGGTCAGGACTGAGAGCAGACTTTTGGGCAGCATGCCCAGGGTCCTGCACAAAGTCTGCATCAGAGCCAGGATAATTGCACTGAACTTGTTATAATTTAGGGGTTATATCAATAGTGGTGGTGATCTTGAGAGTTAACACAAAAATACAACCTGGGAGTCAGGTCTGAGTTTGAGCTGATAAGAGCATGAAGCAGCCTGGCCCATGTGCTGTGTGTTTTGGGAAGACTCTTCCCGTAACTGCTCGAGTGATTATTCTGAACAATGTGCTACCATCCATTACTATTCTTATCTCTGCTACCACTTATCCTAAACCTGAGTCATCTATTGTATCTCAAGTGGATTTTATTAACTGTTCCATATTTTATATTCTACTTGATGGCATTGGCTCATTTTCTATAATCTTTTGTTGTAGTTTCCTGGACTGCAAACCACAGCCAAAACTTTCTCAGGCTGGGAAATCAAATATAAACTGACGTAGTATAAAAAAGAAGCAATTATACTAAATTGGATTTCTCAGTCAGAAATGGGGAAAAATAAATCACCAAAATAATACAATTTTTGAGTGGCTCTATCCTAATGTGATTTTTAAAAAAATCCTGTTCCCAATACCACTCTAAACCTAATACTCAGATTTTTAATGTGGTTGGATACTTTGTATATCGATTTTCTGAGCCGAGTACATGCTCACCCTGTTTTCTGATTAAAGAAAAATTAAAGCATTAACTGCAAAAACTTAGAATATTAGTAAAGACTCTCAGGAAGTTATTTTAAAAATGCTTTTTTTTTTTTTTTCTAACAGGAATTCTTGTATTTTTTATTGTTGGTGGTAGTTGACTTTTCTTCCTTGGGACAACATAATGTGAATCTCATAAAATTTCCACTTTTCAAGTATTTTGAGACACAAGTTCAGTCAGTAGCTTAATTTAGGAGGCAAATGAGCTGTGTAGCACTTCAACTACTATGTAAAGTATTCTTGCCATGATTCTCCTTTTTGAAATAGTTTGGATAGCCATAATGTTAAAATTCTGCCATCTAATTTTCTACTTGCTATTTAGGCTTTATTTTAAGGCAGCTCATTACAGCATAAAGTCAGAACAAAAGTAATCCTTTGGAGATCTGCAGCTGGAATTAATCTTGCCATACTCTAAGTAGGAAGACAGCAGGGTCTAGAGATAAAACAATGGTTTAGGTTTACACTGGATCTAATGGAGGAGATCCAATGCATCAAATTAGAGAGATTAGAGAGTGATTAATTTAACCATGTTGCTCTTATTCCTTCATTTCTGCCGGGATGGGAATGTGCCCTGTTGGGAATTCAATATGGTTTAACATGGTAGCAAGCAGGGAGTTACTGTAACCAGATTTTTCTGTTATCACTAAAACAGTGAATTTAACCTACATTGGTTATAAAGGCAGCATTTTCACAGCAAAATATCTGTATACACTACTTCCCATATATGACAAATCTACTGTATTGACTGAAGTAAGAATGTTCTCTGCCTTCACTCATATTTCACTAGAGGAAGGTTTAGAGTCTAAACTCTTTAGAGTTTAGACTAAAATCCAGCTTACTTCAACCCTGGAAACTTAACTATAACAATTTTTCTAAAGGATAAGCATATTCTCTGTCTTTCTTCTGTAGCGCACTGAAATTCATTTCCAGTTGTAAAAGCCACTATAAACAACCTGCAAATATGCAATGTGTGGTGACAGACATTTTTCTCAATGTTAAATTCAAGAATAATCTTTCTAGTTTCTGTAGATGTGGGAGATGAAAAGATAGAATAGTCCTGGCTAAGTTTCAGAACAACCTGTTCATGTTCATTTGTTCCTTTTGTTATGGTTGTTGTTTGTTAAATGATTATTTCCTCTACTAAATTTTATGATAATAGGTTTAGAGACCTAACTTCATTGCTTATCTCCTCCTCTACATACCAGTGAGGAACAAATGGACTCCGGTGGAGGAAAAATATAATAACAAATGGTGTTAAGTCATAATGCCCAAGAAACATGTATTTCTCCCATCTTCCTGCTACCAAATCTAGGCTGATTGACATGATCTTAACATCAGATTGAAGAATAATTCTTGGTTTGTTTGCATGTTTTAATGTGTGGTGTTTTTTTGGTCAGACATCTAGGACAAAAGAAGAAGACAAAATTCACGTTTATGGCTTGTTGGAGCCTCAAAGTGTTGGTTTGATTAAATTAAAATACCTATGCTTCCTATAATTAGGATGAAAATACAGCCTTAAAATATCTGAGTCTGGCAGACTCAGCTGTATTGCTCTGAGGATCAGTATTGGTCCAGTTTTATTATGTGAGGTCTTGTAGCACTGAAAAAGGAGTGCTCATTTCAAAACATGAAAACTGTGATACTCCTAGAGTTCAGGCAAAAGACAATGCATTTCTAAACAAATCTTCCCCTTGGGTATTTATATACATTGAGGAAATCACCCCTGAGATGTCTCTTCCTCAGGCTAAAAAATCCAGGCTCTCAGCCTATCCCCACCGAAGAGGTGGTCCAGGCTGGTTCAACAACTTGGTGTCCTTTAGCATACCTGTGTCTCTCTTGTAGTGGGGAGCCCAGACCTGGACACAGTGCTCCAGGAAAATCCATGCATGTCCGTCTCACAGAAAAAAATAGCAAAGTGAAAGTTTTATAGCTTTTAAAAAGCAAACTGAGCATTCAGAGAGTCTTTTATTGCATGGGAAGACTCTGCTCTTATCCTTGGCGGACCAAGCTACCACACTGTTCACAGTGAGAGACACAGGCATTCAGCTTTCAAGAGAATTCTTCTTTCGTAGTTGTTTATAGAGCCTACATGCCTATGTAAATCTTCTGAACCACCCTGCCAGTCCTGGGGAATCTGAATTACCCTGACAGCTCTATTAAAGCACTCCATTGCCTAAGTGGAAGACATAGAGGAGATAACACTGCTTTAAAATTTTATCAGTGATTGAAATATTGCACATAATTTGAATCATCTATATTCAAGAAAAATTAAATCAAGCCAGAAGAAGTGCAAATATAGTGTATAGGTTCTTTGGCAGAGTGGGACCAGCAAGACAAGGTTCTTTCTACTTAATGACGTGAGAGCTGAGAGGAGATAACAGTTCTGATAGTAAAATTTGAGGTGAGGAGAAGAAATATTTACATGCCTGGCATGTAAGTTCAATAAATAAATATAAACTGGCCATGAGTAATTTAGGAGCAGAAATTAGAAGATTTTTCTCAACCTGAAAAGAAACAATTAAATTTAAAATATAGAGAAACTGAGTGGGTTAAAGATAGAAGGTGCTGCATTTACAGAAAATAAATAGAAAATCTTGCTTCCCATGGTAGGAGAGGAAAAGGCTTGATTATCTAGGAATATCTTTCACTTTGATGTTCCCATCTCTATTTTTTATCATCCTTTTTATTGCTTCAAATTTTCCCATGAACTCACTGAATGGAATTTTCCATAGCCAGCAAGGCACATAAGTGAGTTTTGCATAATTATTGATGATAACTATTCTCTAGAATATGTCTGTTTACTTAATTTACATAGTAAGAATACAGGTACCACATTCTTGACCACAGTTGAGTAACAACTTATTTTTTCTAGTGGTACATTACTTTTGCCTTTAACTTTTTCCACATGTGGGGAAAGGAAAGACAGATCTAAAAATTTCCCTTCAGCTCTATGCACATATTTCAGTTTCTAATAAAATCCATTAATTCTTCAGTTGATTTAAATGAAGCTGAAGTTTTAGCAGCTGTTTTTGAAGTGCACCACCCCTGAAGATGAAATGTATTCACTTGTTCTCAATAATACATATGTAGTTCAGAATTGATAATCTAAGGTGTTTTGTGTACTGCTTTGTGCTTAATTATTACTTCTGCACTGGAGCTCAGAAACCACATATTTGCAAATATAATTCTTACTTGGCTAATTTATAAAAGCAGGGGTTTTCTGGAAACATGATAAAATCCATATCTGCTTACTTAGGGTGGAGGACTTTTCTCAAAGACTTCTATCTCTTGCTAAGAATTTTTTCTTCCTCTTAAAGATTTTCATATCAGCAGAGGCCAATAACCCCTAGATCTTTTTATGATTGAAAGGATGTTTGTTTTTGGAAAACTTTTCTGCAAACCAGTGATTTTCTGGTTTCATGGTGTCTAGGTTCCTGTTTTTTTTTTCCAGATTATGGTGCCCCAGAGTCACCCTGTGCTTTTTCTCTTGATGAAATATTGTGAGAATAGAAATGGTGCAGATATATCTAGCAACCTGAGAAAGGTGGGAAAAAGAGTATTCTTGTGGCCTTTGTGGCATGAGAAAGGAGATGTTTTTTCAAGAAGTGTGGCCTGGACTCATTGAGGAATTGTCATGCAGTGTCTTCACTGCAGTTAACTGAAGCAAGACACGGATGTTTAGTCATGGGCTTTCTAAATTCTTGTACGCTGATTCCACATTTATGCTGTTACAGGCGTATTGAGATGCACAGGTAGGTTATACAGGAGTATACAAATGTAAGAGGAAATGAAACAATCAAGACATTTTTAAAAGCAATGTTCATAGAACCACAGTATCACATGGTGAAAAAGACTCTTGAGATCACTCAGCCAACTCTAAAATATATAAAATCAGTCAAATAACATAAAACTCAGGAGCCTTGGTTGCTGCAGTCAAAAGAAGAGAGGACAATATAGTAATGAACTGAAGGAGAAGAATGTGATAATTCTGAATTAGCTAACAAGACTCAATCTAATAGCTGCATATATTCTTTCAGTAGTGAAAACTGCAAATGTGCCTGCTATGGGCTCTGATTTTTTTTTTAAGATAAAATTCTACCTGTAAGAAGAAAAAATCCTGTTTTGATTTCTGTGGGAACAAGTTCCTTATAAATGACCTGTTTCACACTTGTGCCAGGAGCTGAGAGTGAAGTCACATTGTGCAGTACAACCAAACTTTCCCCTCGTTGAAGTTGAATGGTCTTGTCTCTTGAGACATCTCTGGGACTGGCTTAAGTAGTTTCAAAAATAACTTCCTGCTACAAAACAGTTCACTTTTTTTTTTTGGTTTTTTTTTTTTTAGTGGGAGAGAGGGATGAAAAGGGAAAATAAATTTCTATGAAAGTTTAACAAGGTAGATTGTGAGTTCAGTGGGGCCTGGAGTGAACTCAAAATAAGGACTGAGGGCAAAGTCAAGAGCTGAGCTGTTAATGGAAAGAGTAGGTAATTCTGTCATCTAATTTACAGTGGAATGTTAAATCAGCTCAGACTGTAATAGATAGCTCCAGCTGCAAAAAGAGTAGTCTCTCAAAAAATCAACATGCCTGAATTATCCTAGTTCTACGTGTCCCCAAGTCTTTGTGACAAGTTTTCACAAAACAACTCTGGAGCAGTAGTCACAGTTTTGCCATTCAGACCCTTGCATCCATCTTGCATCACAAGTACTTAAACAACAAGAAATTCGCCTGTGTTGCAGTCTGAGTGATTCTTCTCTTGCTGCTCCACTGTCATTTGATAACATTTATTTTAGTAATTTCAAATTGCTTTGCACTTTTTTGTTTCTGTCACACAAATGTAATCCCTTTGTCATAGTTACAGAATGAACAAAGATTTTCAGTGTATTTTTGTAATGCTCCATTACACTTAAAGCATATGCTGAATAAATAATAGATCACCTGTAATGCTATCAATATGTGCCAAAAGACAGCATTACACAGCAAAGCTTATTTTTCCTTAGTCTTGGCAATGTTAAGATAGCTCAAGTTTAAGAGATAAGTGAACATAGGGAAGTAACACCTTTGCTTTTTATAGACATCCACTTCTATTTTCCTGTGGTTTGGATTTTCTTTGAGGGGTTAAAAAGGAACTTTTTTTTCTTTATTAAGTGTAAGTGAATTGATGAAAATCAAAAAAGAAAATTAATGGTTTATCAACCAATCAAATAATGGTTTATCCTAAACTACTGCAACTAGTGTGTTGCAGTATGGGCATTGTAGTTATGTTTTGAAAGCAGAAGGATTTCACGACTGCCTCAAGGAAATAAATGCAATTATTACTGAAGAACAAAAGTTTATTAGTCACAATGCAAATGTGCCACAAAAGGATAACCTAGACACCTAATCAGAACATATCACCTAAAGGTTTTCAATATTCCTTTTATTCAGTTATTGTGACTATGTGATTGAAAGTTAGGAAATTTCCACAAGACTGCTTTGTCTTCTTGTGAAAGGAGTTTCAGCCCTTATCAGTGATGTATGTGAAGAATTATGGAATAAACCATTATGGAGAAAAATATTTTATGTTTATTTGGGCACATTCATTGCAGTGATAATACTCAAGTTCACGTTCCCATTCCCCACTAGTCATTGGGATGTAGCAGATTGAAGGGCTTAACAGCTCCCTTTGCTGGTAACAAGGAAGAAATGCAGTTTGTGTGCACTGTCCCTGGTTCCCTTTGCCATATCAGGTTTTAATTAGCATCACAGGCAATATGTCCTGGCTCCTGCTTTCAGTTATGAGATAGAACTTTTCAACAATTCACGAACTGCAAGGAAAAGTATAAATAGTCCAGCAAAAGAATTAAGAAAACAAATTAAACTAGTATAAAAGTACTAAATGAAATTAAGATTGAACCAAAATCACAAATAGAAAATCAAATTACTCTGTATAACACAGGCAATATAAGACTGACTGAGAAAGGTAGTTTCGCTAATGTATACTAAACAACAAAAAGCTAGCCTATACCTTACCCCCTTACCAGGAGCCTTAATCAGGCCCAGAACATTCCTCTGAAGCCTTTCCTGAGTCCCAAAGGCTAAATCTCTAAGCCCGAAAGGTGAGTTCAGTCCCCAGCCCTGGCCTGAATGCAAGTCCCTAAGCAGAAGTCCTGATGAGATGCCTGAAGCCCTAGTCACCCTAACCCAAGGTCTTCAGACTCTCACTCTAAGCCTGAAGTCCAAGAATCTTTTCTTAATCTTAGCTCACGTGTGTTAGGCCCACCAGGAGAGCAGGGGTTGTGAGGTTATGGAGCAAAGGCCAGGGGAGATGATTGTAATGGGCAAAACCCCAAAACTTATGTTAGGAAATTTGAATTATGTAAATTGACAAAACCTTTTATTACTGATCCTAATATTAACTGTCCCTGCCCACCCCTCCACTCCAAAAAAAATGAAACAAAACCAAACCCAAACAAAAACAAAACCCAAAAACCCCAAACCCAAACAAACATAAAAACCCCAACAAGCAGGGAAAATGTCTTGGCTACCCTCTGGGCATTTCTACTCTCCCCTTTCATGCCTCTAATCTATTTGCTGTACACTGTGCTCAGATCCTTTGATGAGGCAATGGGTGATGCAGGAGACTGGGGTTGGTGTGTAGCAGGTCCTTTTATCTTCATGCTCCTTGTTTCTTAACTGGTCCAGCATAGTTTCCTCCACCAACCATAGTCCTTTAGAGTCACACCTCCTCCTGACCCTTCTCTATCTCTCTGTCCAGTCTGATATTTGTGTACAGCCCTTGCTCAGGCTGCTCTTTTTTTCTCCAGCACTTGGGCTGCCAATTTTTGGCATTTCCCCTCTTTTCACCCTTCTTCTCTGTCATTTTCTCTTGTGTCTTCTTTTGTAGCATAATTGTCTCTTTTCTCACCCTTTGCCTCAGCACTTCCTACCTAAGCTCTCTTTGCAGAGGCTGCAGAATTCTATCATTCTGTCTGGCTGCAGAATCCTCCAATTCTGTCATACCATGCATTCACTGTGGAGCTGGCAGGGGCTGTGTCTGGCACAGCACAGTCCATGACCTCCTCCCACACAGGTCAGCCTTACAGATCATCATGAACACAAAATCCAACCACTCACCCTCGGCCCTACCTAAGCCCCTTATGGCGTCAGGGGAGCAGGGAGGTGGTGGGATAGGAGAGGGAGATGCACATTAGAGGGAAAGCACTTGGTTGTTACTGTGAGGGGCCCTCTGTAAAAGCAGCTGAATGTCCATGGGATGGAGGCTGGGCAGGAGGGAGCTCAGCCAGCAGAGCAGTGAGAAGAGATAGGGATGTGTGTGGAACAGACATGGAGGCATGCCCTTTGCTCAGCCCTCACCCTAGGTCCAAGCACAATCCCACAGAGCTTGTAAAGCCCTCAGCTCCTACTTCTAATTCTTAGCCCAGTGTCTTTTTCTAGTCCATAACCTCAAACCATACAGCCAAATCCTGAGACTCAATGCCTTCCTCTATTCTTCATCCTAGGTTGTGTTTTTGCCATCATGTGCAACCATTAACACTAAATGTTTAATTATGTTTTTTCTAGATATTTTTTTAAAGGTTTCCTCAGGAAAAATAATTTCTCTTGAATGCAGAGACAGAAGTGATATGATTCAAGTGATGTCACTGTGGCTTTCATATGATTCTAAGTAAAGAAAAACTATTTCACATGAAGTCTTTCTCAAGGTGAAGAAAGCTGTTAAAAACCATATAATAAAAGCCAAATTTTTTATAAGTTTTTTTTGTTTTGTTTTGTTTTGTTTTGTTTTGTTTTTAGGAAAAATGTTTCCCAAAGTATCATAGAGGGCAGGAAAATCAAAGCACTGATTTTGTGTGAATCTATCATACTGTTATAAACTAGGAAGATATTTAGAGGTGTAAATGGTGAAAAGTTGTGGTTTTCCAGTTATATCAAGTTCTGTGATTACAGAGCACTCATTCTTTTCACTTTTTGCATTCACTTTCACTTTTCACATTTTACAAATTGGTGGATTTGTATTTGTAATTGGAGTTCTGTATCACAAGTTCTACTATAACAAGAGGCTGATGCATCTTCATTCTGTCCTTCATGGAAGAGAAATCCAGAAGGGGCTGTCAAATAACAATGATTCAAGAGGTCCCTAAGCTGCAGAACTCTGGAATGTATCTCAGATATATTGCTGCTCCCTCCCTAACTCTGTGGTAAATCCATTCTTTTTCACATTGTTGGACAGGAGATACTGGTCTAGAAGGCTTTTGGCATGAATTGTAGTAAATATTTTCTCCCTTGTGACCTTTTAAAGTTGGTTATATAAGGGACCTTACAGTTCTTGTGCTGTTAGGTTCTAAGCAGTTTGTGCTATGCCAAACAGTTTTTCTACCCACACACTTCCTTTCAGTGTTGATAAAAATCTTTCAGGATCGTATTATGGTTTGAATATTAGTTTGACAGTTTTGGATTGAAAACAGATTTGAAATAAAAAATACTGGCTAGTAATGAATTTACACATGCCTTATTAGCTGGCATTTCAAGTTGTATAATACAACTGAGTTGTATGGACTCATAACCTAAAACAGAGTAAAAGTGTCTAAAAATTACACATTCCCATTATTTAAACAAAACCAAATTATCTTCCATTTCTTTACTGACCTAACCTGAGATCCTTCAACCTCCATATCTTCCTATATAATCACTAATCATGATGTCTTTTTGGTAAAAGCTCCCTCTATGTTTTTTCTTCTCACTGAGTTTTTCTGGTAGCTAAATGTTGCATCTTTAGATGCTTCTGCATAACTGAAGTGGAAGCTGAAGGCATGTGAGGACACTTAGCAGTGTCCAGGTGGCCCTGAGTCAAACATGCCCAGATGTCTGCACCTGCTGCACTCACCAAGCATTCCCTCTCTGGTCAGTGAAGAGAACTCAGGATCTGCTCTCAGTGGTTCAGTTCATTTTGGCTGAAGTGTTCCCATTCAAGGTGACCAAAATTTTGCCCTCCTTGCTGATCACCAATCTTGTGGCTACATCAGGCATATGAAAATAAGAGTTTATTTTGGCACCTACCAAATGTTGTTTACATGAGAAGCCCCACAGCATGTCCTGAATGCCCTGTGACCACCTAACAGGTAAATAACTTACTGGCTTTTGACTTTCAGTCAAAAACCTGGAAGTTTTGGCATCACCCTTACATTACAAAGTGTATTTCATTTTTGAGAATGAAGTGAGAAAACAGAGGGAGAAGCTTTAACTATTAAGAACCACGTATTAAGTTCAATGCTTGTGAATTCAGGCTATGTATTTAGGCAACTGTAGAATTCTGTGCTAGTAAATTTTGCCCTTGAGATTTTCCTGAGTTGGCTCACGGCTGCCTGCAGTGAGATCAGCTGAGGTTGGTATTAATATAAGGTGATCTCCTTAGGCTCCTTTCATAGTCACTGAAGACAAATAGACATCTTCAGGCGTACCTTGGCTGCAGATTTAGGGTAGGATAAATTGCCTGTGGCAGTAATTATTCTTCCCTGATGACTGACAAGGGAATGGAGGATGATAAAGTCAGACTAACTGTGAGACACCTAAGCTGGATCTGAGGAACATTTATGTTGCTTTTAAGCTTTCCCTGCTTAAGCCATTCATCAGGTTTTCAGGCTAAGGGACAGATGTTTCTGATGGAGCTTCCTAATCATCAAGAGCAGTGTGCATTTTATGTTAAGCTTAGTGGAGGTGGTAATCCGTGTTTTGTCAATTACCATGCTGTAATTGGTAGGATGTTTATTATTTTACAGATATTACTATTATTTATCATCTAGAAGCTGTTAGTTTGTGCCTTGCATATTGCTTGCCTAGCACTGGTGTGTCCTCTCTGTGACTTTTCCCAATACTTCAACGTTCCATTGGCTTCTGTTCATGCACTCACAATCAACTGAATATTTGGGGCATGTGTTGTCCTGCAGACTAAACTCCATTTTCTGGTGTGCTTTTGCTAGCACTGTATTTTTTCATTAACTCTTTTTTGCAATAGTGTAGACCTCTTGAAACAGTACCTTCCTTCCAAAGAGGATTGTTTTGGAATTGGCCGTTGTGCCACTAGATGGCAATATTAGGTAAACCAAATTTTAAGTTACACAAACCCTACGCCAAAGGGACATCTGTATCAAGACAAAGGGAAACATGTTTCAAGAGAAATATTGCTTTATTTCTACTCAGCATGTACTGCTGGAGATCTGTCATGTCATAAGGTGGCGCTTAAGCATAAGATATTCACTTTTCCTTGGGGAAGTGGGATTCCTTGTGATCATGTTTTTATTAGGTGCAAATTATCCTTCTGTGTTTTGTCTTCTCTTTCTTGCTCGTCAGTTATGTTTTGTGTGCAACTCTTTTTAACCTCTTCGTATGTGGAAGCTCTTGTATTCAACTTACTGTAGTTTTGTTTATTCTGGGTTTGATCTCTCTTCCTATTTTATGCATGAATTAAAACCCTGCAGAGAAAAGTCAGTTGCCCACTGTGGCCTGATGGTTGCTGATCTTTGAAAAGTATTTATAGAATTGTGTAAGAAGACACAAATGGCCTTTCCAAGTGGTCTGTCTGTGCTGTACTGTAGAAAGTAATTCAACAGTGTTATTTTTCTGCTGCTATTTTAGCTGGGGTTTTTTTTTGTTTGTTTGGTTTGTTGGTTTTTTTAATGTTGCAGTTTAACAAAGCTTAACAGTGAGGAAGTGTCATTCTTTATGTTTTGTTGCTGTTCTCCAATCTTGCTCTAATTTTTCTAATAGAAAAATATGTCCTTTTTTTCTTGTTTGTTTGTCAGTTTTATATAAATTCCATTCTCCATCTCTGTCTCTTGCCTGCCCTTTCTCATGGGCTTCCGCCTACCAAAACCTTGACTCCTGAATACCAGCCAATTTACCAAGAATCCTGTCAGGCTCTCCACCTCTTTATAGAAATTTTCTCCCATGTGTATATATATACAGACATAGGGAAGCTAAGAAATAAGCAGAGAAACTATTCTGTGCAGAAGGGAAGTGGATGAGCAGGAGAGATTTAAAGTGTACCTGTTTGAGCTGGTAGCAGCTGGGGACATTTAAGAAGGCTGGAGAGCCATCAGAAAATAGTGATTAGGTCCTAAAATGAATCACCAGACCTCAGGGTGTATTCAAAAGGTCAACAAAGATTAGGGAACATCAAAGAGGGTGATAAAGTGAAAGGAAGAAACAGAAATGCAGCCTAACCAAGAAAAGTAGGTAGGACATTTAAAATCCTTTGGAGAGTCCTAAACTGTCCAATCATCAACACCTACTTCTACAGTGCTTACAAAATGAATGAGACCAGTATGAAAATGAAAAGCTTATCCGTCCTTCCGAAGTGTGCAAGAATGAAAACACCAACACTTTTCTCTGGAGATTCAAAAAAGTCTACTGGGTAAGAGAATCAGTTTGCCTTAAGCTGAGAGTGAATCATGGAGGAAAAGTCATGTATAGTGACTCTTCTGACTCCACTACTGCCATTCATCGTTACTGGTACGGACTTTTGCATCCTTGCTTATGCCTTTTACCTGGAAAATATAAAATTATGAATCCTTAAGGGCTGTTTCAGTGTCTGTTCTTAATGCTGCTGGATCCTTATCTTACATGTAAAATCCTTACAAATGAATGCCTCTCTAGATAATGGATACTGACCATAAACAAGACTGCTCAAAACATCTGTTCATCAGAGAAATTCTAAACACTCCCTTCGCACCCCACCCCCCCACGATACCGTACTATTTTGTTGGGGAAATACTGCAGAAAAAAAAAGTTTTTTGATGACATTTCTCAAAGGATAAAGAATAAATGGATTGTTTTCTGTCTCATTTTGTTGCAATAGTGTAAAAATATTTTCCTTGAGCTTTGTTAGATATTTCATTTAAAGAATGAAAAATTCTTTCAACTTCATAATTTACTTTAATCTGGTTTTTATATTCTATCATGCAGTGTAATATTATATTTTCATATGATCTATTTAGTATTTCAGCCAATAGCTTTTCCAATCTTATCAAAAACAGAACTTAAAAAAAATCTCAATGTGTCCAAAGGAAAAAAGACTGAATTTTTATTTTGAAAAAAACCAACAAAAACAGCCTTGGAATTTCAGCTTAAAAAAAAAGAGACAAACTTTATTTCTACCTAGAGACCATCTGAAATATTTCATTTTCACAGATTAAGTTATATATATAACCTATTTTTCTGTTATTGTTTTTTCCCCCTGAGTCTACACTGAATTTAAACCTTCCATGACTGTCCCTTATATAATATGAAACAACTATCAGCCTAGATAAGAAAGTAAAATATCATCTGGGGGTTGGACTTTAAAATTAGGCAGCTAACCGATGAAGGTGGGAAGGTTGATGCAAATCACTTCTAGTCTACTAGACTAAACAAGTCACTATGAAAATAAGGTGTAATATCATATTGTAAATTGCTGGAGTGCATGCAGATTGTGATTCCACCCACTCTACAGTTAAAAAACCCTTCATGGAGAGGTCTTCTTTTTAAGCTGAATTACAGCAACACTTGCTGTTAAAATACACCACAAATCAGCTGGATCAGCAAAGCTGAAAGGATAGAAAAGTATCAGCCACTGACACTGGAAACCTTGGTTTTGTCATTATCAAACTCTAGTGTGGACCTGCAGCCAGAGGGGAATAAATCTGCAAGGCTTTCTGCTATGTTATTTCTGCATTAATAAAGTAAACCAGAACAGTTGCTGCAGTTACAGGTATGGAAAAAATATACAGATACAAAAAAAACCCCTAACATTGACAACAGATTTGTCTATTTCTCTAACTTATTGGTCCGGTCAAGTCCTTTTTTGCTCTATTTTTTTCCTGGCCTTTGCTTGGATATTGTTTGGTTTGTTTCATAAGCACTGATGAATCATCTGTGATTAGGAGCAGACATTGATATCCAGTCTCTTCTGCTTTTTTATCTACAAGGCCCAGGAACAAAGGAGGTGTTTTATTCCAGCAATCAATGGGTAAACACATGGTGAATACAGTTTTAGGTTATGGCCACTTGAACTTTGGGTCACAGACTCAGCTTCTGGGTTGTGACTTCACTCTGGAAAAGATCCATAATGTGCATTTACTCAGTAATAATCTATCAGGGGCAGCTCAGAGAGCTCTGTCATGTTTTTGGTTGTGGTAAATGTGATGAAACAAAAATTTATTTTCTTATTTTTTTTTTCTCCTTCATGATTTTTTACCTGGGATAAAGAAATATAACAGATATTAGCACATCAGGAATGTTCATTGCCTGAACTAGTGAAATTTAGTTAACTTATTTAAATTTGGCCTGATCATGTATGATAATTACACTTGATGTCAGCTTAGTACATACATAAGAAGTGTATTGGTCAGATACGGTCACTGAATGTGTCTAATATGCTTCATGGTAGAATTCATGAGAATCCTGAAAGACTAACTGTCAACAAACTGATGTTATATCTGGTAAATGATCTGAGATGAGAAGTAAGTCAAGATTTCTTTTATTGCTTTTCTTTTCACTAAAGACCCATCGTTTTTCTCAGTATTTCTTTTTCTTACCTCTTGCCATGTAGATTTTTCCTTCTAAATCAGGAAACAGTGTATGTAGACAGAGGGAGTCAGTGTTTTAGTGAAAGGCCTTGATTTGCTGGTAGCTTGCATATTTCAGGAGTTACACAAGGAAGACTGAGGTGCTATCAACCCTTTTTGGATTTGTACTTCCATCAATTCTGATACAGTTTTAAAAGCAGTGTCTCACTTTCTGCTTATTCTATTTGATCAGCTGCACCTCCGGGTGTGCACACCAAGTCTGGTGAGCTCAGACAGTGCATTTGCTCTTTGGACACCCCCCAAATCAAAATTCCAGTAGTTGTGCTAGAGATTATCTCCTCTTACATGGTTCTTATTGCACTTCTAGGAGATTTCCAGGTCTTTCAAGTCTTTTAGAGGGCTTCTGATTTGAGAAGCTGTATTGGGCTGGTAGGTTAGAACACACAAAACACTGTACTACCTCAGAGGCTGCTGCTTCTTTAATAAGTGGTATAGTTTTGCAGTAAGTCAGAAAATGTGAATAAATGTGAAAAAACATTATCCGAATGCTTACTATTTTGCCTTATCACTATGTTTTCACAATGCTTAGCTTTCATGGGAAGAATAATGCCTGTTAGAAAACATAATTTTGAAAAGTAATCCAGCAAATAATGACTGACTTTAAATGTTTATTTTAATAGAAAATCTCTCACATTGTTTTTGAGTTTTTTCTTTCATCTTAAAGATCTCATGAAGCCAACTATAACCAGCTACAAAAATATATAAAACTTTCTTTTTTTGTGGTGAATCCTTGAAGCAGATATAAAATTTCGTTGAGCACAGTGTTCTATATCCTAATACAAAAAAAAAAAAAGAAAAAATAAAAGAAAAGAAATGCACTTGTCTCATTCTTAGAAAAAGTAATACATGAACTGACTTCTATTACTTCCAACATATTTAAGCAAATCCTTCCCCAGAAGTGTGCAGCTGTGGAAAGGGAGAGTATGGGAAGTGAAGGATGGCATTTGCAGTTGAGTGACTGTGTTCTATTACTGCAAATCCATCAGCACATCACATTCTGTCTGCAAGCAGCCCATTAAAAAAAAATGCTTGGTGCAATTAAAATGTACATTTTGGTGTGAGACAAATGTATGTTTAAAAATATACACATGAAAAAATAAATAAATAGGGATAATCAAATGCTTTTCATATAGTTTCTTTGTGAGTACAAATAATCACTTCATTTTTTCCCTGTGTATTTTTTTAATCAGCCTGAGGCACAGTGGGAGGTATTTCTTCAGCTTTCCAATAAGGAAGGGGCGAGGATTAAAAGGGGAGTCTGCCTTCAAAGCCACAGTAGGTCCAGAGGGAGCCTCCTCCTGGGATTTTGGTATTGGAGGGTCTTTGAAGTTTTTTGGATTTTACTTACCAGGTGGTCTTGACTCATAGCAGCATCTCCTGTGAGCTGCAGTCACACAGCACTGCAGGGAACCTACCTACTTCACTTTCTGGAGTAAAGAAGCCAGCGGAAAAATTACATTTTTGTGGGATGGTTATATCTCTTATGGGAGCACAACAATCCCCGCTACAGAACCTGACATGGAGCAGAAATATAAGCCAGATAGCAGAAAGCCTGATTCAGTTAAAAGCTAGCATGTAGCAGTGATGGAAAGCACTGTCTGAATGCAGTCATTAGATGGCAGAATTGATCAAGCAATAACCTGAATTTTGTGCTCTGTAGTGTATGCTCCAAACCAGATGGTTTAAAGAATAGATAGCAAGTAGCAGCTGATGCTTGTATATATTCCCAAAATACTGTACCTGGCTTACCTGCCTGCACTTCGAGCTAACACAGACCATGGTATTTGTATATCATTTGCAGAAGCAGCACTTCAGGGACTGGGGATCAGAGCATCAATCAATCAGGATAGATCATTTCTAGGCATGTGCCTTTGAAGACCTGTACCCGTGTAAATATTGACCATCAGGATGCTGTCTGGGTATACATTTTTGGCAATAGCACAGGTCCAATCCACTTGTGTTTCCCTAAATACCATTGCTTTGAGAGGTTTCTTTTCTGAAGGGAATTTGTTCAGACAGTTTTTAACTACAGTTAGTTTCTTTGGGCACCAGGCAACTTCATTAAATTACTTGCCAAGCTCAGCTCATTGTCAGCAGTTAAATTCTGTGGGAGCTGATGTCTCAAATTTTACCTGTTTTCCTCCCTTGTAACTGCAATACCTTCAGATAAAGAAGCATAGTACTACCAGTTCTGACAACCCTTGAACCCACATGATTTCATTACTGCTTTTCCTTTTGTGAAAATAAAAAAGTCTTTTTAATCAACCTGCTGACTTCAATAAATTATTTCAGCATTAGCTTTTCTGGTATTCCTCTTCCCATTAAGATTCCCTGTAGTCTAATTGCAGTTCCCAAACTACACACACCTCTACCACCAGATTAAGATATTTTATATTCTTCATCAGTGCCTAAAGGTAGTATTTCCTATGGGTTGGTTCACCCTAAGAGAAACTAGAGAAAGGAACTTAAACAGAATTTAGAAATCTACAGCTAAAATTATCAATTTTATGTGCAGAAATGCCACTGGCAGATCTCCAACTGATTGTTCATAAAAGTGTTTAAATATATGATATCTATACACAGCATAAGCACCAAAAGAAACTTAAAATGTTTCAGCTCTTTATTCCAAGTTCAAAGTAGTATACTAATCCCACTTACTCAAAATTTCACACCTGATGTTTGGGGTTTTTTCCTCTTATTTTTTTCCATCACCTACAAGTGCATGCAAAATCTCGTAATAAACCGGTCTCTGCATTTCACACATGACAATTCTTTACAAGTATATTGGGATTGATACCTCCTTACATTAACTACCTACTTCTGAACTTGTCACCTGGGATCCCTTTACAGTCAGTGGAAAGCAACAGCCACTTCTAGAGGCAATTCATCCCATCTGTTTTAGATATCTGCTTTAGGAAGTGTCTGCCTGAGAAGTTATGATTTCTCTCCAGTGACTGTAACAGGAGCCTGGGGGAACCAAGCAGAGATAAAAATTCCCAGTCTCGACATTTGGTCTGGGGAATCCCACGCAGAGTCTAAGGTCTGCCTCTTTATAAGGACTGCATGCAATCTGTACTTGTTTTGCTACATGAAGTAAATGATGAGGGCAAAATCCAACAGCAACAAATCTTTAAAAGGTGATAAAATCACACTTGTAGAGTATACTCATCAGGATGTTAATGTGTATTTACCTTAAGAAAGTGTGATGGGAAAATCACAACAATTAACTGAAAAGGTTTCAGCAATGAAATGTAATAGTAGTATTAAAACTAAGTTGTAACAGATAAGCATGATACAAATGGTTTTACCATTTGGGTATTTGGGTTTTGTACAATTTACTTTTTATTTGACTATACAGCGATCTTCACTGAATAAACAGTTTGACCAATTCTGCCAGGCCCAATATTTAAGCTGAAAAAAAATAAGATAAACAACCAGAAATCTACTTAACTAGGTTTAGCATATTTGAAGAACCATTCTCTGTCTTCATATTTCCTTTACTGTGAATGACAGTAACAGTATAAATGAAAAAAGTGTGGTACTGGAATAGCCAGTCCAGCAAATTCTGTTACCACTTCAAACTCTTTCTTCACACCTCTCACCCCCAAGAATTTTGAACAACCCAGGGATGACCTATTTATAATTTTCCTGTGATTTTTGTGTGTGTGTGAGTGTTTGATTTTAAAACCCGCAAAGAATCAATTTGCTATAAAGAAGATACAAATTGATTTTTAAAGCACAGTGAGTCAGCACATGATGGATTTCTGAAGGCATACTCTAAATTTCCAAGACTTCCTCTGTATGTGGAATCCTAGTTCTTCATTTAATTATCATTCTTGTGAGTTTTCTAGTCAATCAACAACTGCCAGCAATGTGAACCATTGTAAGATACCTTACTGATCTTATACCTACTGATCTGATGTAACAGACAAGCTATGATGTATAAATGCCTTGAAAACAGTTTCAAAGGAACATCAGAAATATTTCTGAGTGGCACTCAGGCTGCTTCAAAAGGAACAGTGAACGTCCAGTGAGGGAGAAAATGAGTGAGAAAACATCTCCAGTAGATGTTGTATCAACAGTTAAAATCCAATCTCCCATATTAATTTCCTTATTGATATGGGATATTCATATAGACAAAATGAGTTAACAGTAACTTCAGTGCTTTTATGTCTCACAGAGCAGGTTATCTGGAGGGCTTTATCCATTTTTTTTGTTATAGTAAGTTTAGACTATGCTAGTCTCAATACTCTTACTAACTTCTGCTTTTATTCAGCGCCATGGAAGGTTACTAGTGTCAGTAATTTGTTTTTTGTTGAAATAATCAGAGTAATTTCTTTCTGTTCTCAACATTTTGCAGCCTAAGGACAGCAGAGGACCACTCAGTTTAGTTCATTGCTTCAGGTAGCTGATATGTGAAATTAAAAAAGTAAGTCATGTTGATTGGACCCACGTGGATATATCTTTCTTTGAGCTGATGAACTGAACTGAACTTTTAGAATTAGTGTTGGTAGTCAAATAGTCAAAGTTTCAGATTAAAAATACGTCTTAGATGCTCTCTGCAGTATTCCTTGACAAGTGTCTTTTAAAGGGGAATTATTTGTATTAAAACAAAACTTCAAATTTGCTAAATGTAAAGCTGTGTAAAGAAGAAATAGCTTTTTAATCATTCACTTTCCTGTGAATGGTATATCAATCCTTTTGTTTATCTTAATATTAAAAGGTTATCTATAATTATCTATGTTTTAAGATACTTTTAAATATTTTTATTGTTAGTATTTACTTAATTAGTATCATTAAAGAAATAGAGACAGTGAGAGAATTTTATTGACCTTAACAAGAAATGCATCTAGATGAACACTGACTGTAAGAAAAACCCTTTAGCTTGTTTAAGGCTGCTTAAAATTCCTTTGAGCTTTAGGGAAGGTCTTATAGTGACACTCACTAACCAACCACGCAGACAGACATTAGTAGCTTTATTTCAGGTATGAATTTTAATAAACTTCATTGCTTTTACTGGATTTTTTCTGGAGTTTTGCACCTCTAAATGTGTCCAGACCTTGCTTGTACTTTTAATATCTGCTACCATTACAGGTTCCCAAAATCTCGTTTTCACAAAGCAAGAAATTAAGTTCAAGACAGTCAGAGAATGTAAAGATAGTTGCTTATAGCTTCTTTTGTTTGACACAATTCTGTGCCACTTGCTGATATTTACCTCTCTATTCAGGAAATATAGAGAAGTTCCCCCCTAAACAATGTGGCCAAAGTGTATTCTGCTGCTCGAGTGTGTTATCCAAAGCATTATTAGAAAGGATGACCAAATAAGATATTATAAAAGACAGCTAACATCCTGTCTTACACTTCATATTTCCAAAACTAGTGTGTAGCTATAAGATTTTAGGAATATAGTGACACCTAAACATTTAATATCATCCACAGTCCTCAGGATTTGTAGAAAGAAATGATGCCTTGAATTTTAGCTTTTATATTTTTCAGATTGAATAAGAATCTAAAAAAAAAAAAGCTTGAACTTGTAGTCAGGTAGGCTTGAAATGACCTAAAGTTTTAGAAATAGTGCTTGGGAATATTAGAAATACCCCTCACTGAACTCTAGGTTTGTCGCCAGCAGAAGCAGTGTTTGGCAGGCAGCCACTTTAGCTGTTCCCATGACCTTTGTCCTCATTAGGACCAGCATTTTAGATGGAGATGTATGAATTACCAGAGTTGTATTTTTGATACAAAAAGAACTACAGGAAAATACAATACAAGCCAGATTGTTTCAACAAATAGGAGCCGGAATGCAATCCAGTCTGGATATGCAATACTTATAGAAGTCCACTCACACAAAACAAAGCTGGACATTAAATGGGAAGGTTTGTATCCTGTGTTATTAACTTCTGATATTGCTGTAAAAGTTGCAGAAAAGTACGGCTGGATCTAACTTCAGCCCAGTGACAGTGCAAACCAGTAAGAAATCAAGAGACCACTAACCAGAGTTAAGTGATAGAGCACCCATTGCCTGATGGATGGTATGGAAAGCACTGGGGAAGGGATCCCTTTACAGAGGCATACTGCCGAGCTATAAGTTGAGAATTAATAAAAAAGGAATTGGAAACTTTCACTTGGACCTCACATTAATTAATACGGGATCTTAGGGTTGGGCTCTATCTATTATGGGGGTTAGTGTGTGTAAACCAGCTCCTCTATGATGCTATATTTAAGAGGGGAAAAACTGCTGCACAACAGCAGCTGGAAGAATGAGAATATGTGAGAGAAACAGCCCTGCACACACCAATGTGCAGAAGGAGGCAGTGCTCCAGGGACTGAGCAGAGATTCCCTTGCAACCCATGGTGAGGACCATGGTGAGGTAGGCCATTTCCCCTGCAGCCCATCTAAGTCCCTGGTTGTTGCCATTATGATTCAGAGAGAGAAAGAGAGAGAAGAGACTAGAGAGAGACTCACACTCCTGAGTTCGATGATTCAAGCAGGACAAGAGCCACTTTATTTACATTACATGTCTATTTATAGAATTCCAACAATGACCATGGATTGGACAGTGAGGGTAAGACCTCCTGACCCCAAAGGTCCCATCACCAGTCCATCAATCCCCTCTTCCTCCAAAGAGGAATGCAAAACACTCATTGTTTACAAGAAAGCGTGTGAGAAAGTGTAAAAAGAATCTATCAACAATCAGAAGGCTGAAACACAAGGCAATACCTGGTGGAGCAGTTATCCACCTGCAGCTTCACATGAGGACATGTGGATGTGCCCTGAAAGAAGCTGCAGCCTGTGGGAGAGCCCATCCATACCAGAGCAGGTTCCTGGCAGGAACTGCAGCCTATGGAGAGGAGCCCACACTGGAGCAGGTTTGATGGCAAGACCTGTGATCCTGGGGGGGAACCAAACTGGAACAATGTGTTCCTGAAGGACTGATCCCCATGGAATGGACTCATGATGGAGCAGCTATGGAAGAACTGGACTTGTGGGAAGGATTCACCTTGGGGAGGTTAGTAGAAGACTGTGTCCCATGTAGCCACCTCATGCTGCAGAAGAGGAAGAGTGTGAGGAAGAAGGAGTGATGGGGAGAACACATGATGAACTGAGTGCAGCTTCTACTCCCCATCACTCTGAGTTGCTCAGGGGAAGGAAGCATAAGAGTCGGGAGTGAAGTTGAGCCTGGGAATGATGGAGGGTGGGGTGAAATTATTTTACACTTTTTTTCTTATTTCTCATTATGATTTGATTGGCAATAAAATAAATTAATTTCCCCAAGCTCAGTCTGTTGTGCTTGTTATGATAATTGCTGAGTTATCTCCTTCCTTATCTCAACCTACTGGCTTCCTGTCAATTCTTTTGCTTCCCTTGTACTCTTGAGGAAGGGGACTGGTAGAACAGCTTAGTGGGCACCTGGAACATAGCCAAGGTCAACTCACCAGCCTGACAAACCCTGATTTAACTAGTGAGACTGAACTGATGGATTTTGCTTCTCTAATGTCTTAGTGGTGTTTCCAATTAACATCTGTTTTCAAAGAAGCAATGTCAGTTTTGTCCTGTGAAAGGAGGTCTGTGCTGGCAGATGACAGTGAAATTCTGAACAAAAAGGTATAGAACAACTTGAATAAAACTTAATAAATATAAAAAACTTTTTTGTGTGAGATGAAGTCCTGACTCCTTGAGGATAAGTATGAAATGAGAATACAAATCAGAGAGTGCCATCTGACTTCAGTGTGGTCTTCCGGGAGATCGCAGGTTATCTTTTCGTACTGCTTCTTCATCAATAACAGATGAGCTACTATTTCTTCTTACATGTCATTGCCCTTTCCTCAAAAACAAAAGGATGAAGTGGAGCACTGAGGGGGGGGGAAAGGTGAGGGAGAGATCCATGAGGGGGGATAATTGGATCGGTTTTTTGAACTACACTTTTATAAAAAAGTGAATTAGCTAAGCATAGTCTTCTCTGCTTTTGCTAGGAACTTCACTGGTTGTTAATTGGCTAGAAAACTTTAAATGCAAAAGGCTAAATTCACAGAACCATTAAATACAAGGAAAAGCTGCTAACATTTATGGATTAAAACTATTTTTACCCTTCTGAGGGATAAATTGATGCTGTATTAACATTAAAGAAGATTTTCTCTATTCATACAGATACACCTGTGAATAACTTCCTCTATTCATATAGATATATCTGAATATAACTCAACTTGGAGTGTACCAAGAAATAGGATGAATTTTTTCTCTTTGTAAGAGAAAGGACACAAAAAGGCATATTTAGGCAGGTGTTTAGATGATTCATTTTTCACTGGTGTTTGCTCTGCTAGTTCCAAAGACTGGCTTTCTGAAGATACAGTACACATTTTATGTGACAGTAGGCAGAATATTCATAAGGTGCTTGACCTGATTACTTCAGAAAAGATAAATATATTGACTGATATTTCTGATAGCCAAGTCCAGAGCTTTTTAATGCTATCTGATGAATTTGGAAACTGATGGCCTATTGGGTTAAGCAGCAAAATAGTCACTGTCCCAAAATAACATACATTTGTGGAAAAGGAAGGAAATATGATACTGTTTTCTGTGGACTGTGCCTGTAGCTGCAGGCCCCCGTGTAAGATAAAGGCACCTGTGAGGTTCACATAATTTAATGTATTAGTTCAAACATGGACTGCTACAGAGAGTGCCACTGGAATCATTAAAGGTTCTTTAGCCCCAGCTTCCTACTGAAGCAAGAGAATGCCTTGCAAACACTAATGTTGATATGCCAAATCTCTTTAGAGATCATAGTTTTATGTCAGATTATTAAATCTCATACATCTGCCCTAGAACATGTCAATTAGCCCAGAAAGCACATTTGCAGGTAAAAGCCCTAAATTCCTACTTCTGAACTGTTCATTCCATATGAATTACTTTAGGGAGACGGTGTAGGACCCATAGGAGACCTGTGTCCTTATGGGACAGCAGTTTGACACTAACTAGGAGGTCTAAAATCTCATTATTATTTGACATCTAACATGCCACCAGATGCTTGTGTCACATCTGAGTTCTGCTCCTTTTACTTGTCTTTATCATTACACTTCAGGCAGCTGTCCTGTCACGTGTAGTCCAAGATTTTCAGATGGGATTGGAAGATATGATCCATGGTAATGCATCCATGTCCTCTAGAGCTGCAGAGGAAAGGTCAGGCTCCTGACATGTGCTTCTGATCTTTATTGGTTCATGGCTGTCTCACATGTGGACACACATCTAATTTTAGGTGTGTACTGTATGTAACTGGAGAAATCCCAGGTCTGTATAGTTCTGTAGCTTTATTCAGTAGATTCATCTATAAATCCTATGTCTTGGAAATGAAATGCAGTAGGATGTCTATGCTTAGGCAGCTGAGACTTGAGTTCAGATTTGACCCTAAAGATCTGACCCTAGGCTAAAATTTGAGGTTAAATCTGTAGCCTTAACGCCTGAACCTGCACCTGAAATACAGGCACTAGTCCTCTCCAAGTTCTACATTATCGGTAGGAAGTAGATGATGCCTTTGAAAAAAAATATTACTTGTGCCTGTGTTTTGCCTGATTAAAAAGTGACCTTTTCATGCATGAAGAAACATTTTCCACAATACATCAGTGGATATAATTTATCATACTATTCAAATTTATTCTACGTGAGAGATAAGACCATATGGAAAACAGCTAAAGCACATCTTAAAAGCCAAGGAAAGGGAACTATAAATCTTGAAGTATGCTGTGCTGGGTGTTATACCAAATAGTCTGACATAAATTTTTTTTAGCCTCAGCAGAACAGTAGAGATATTTAAGGGGGAAAAGTAGGGGAATAGTTTGGTTGCTTTTCACTTCTTTAATCTAAGAATAATTTTTGGCTCATTCTTTCCTATCAGTTTCCATATCACAGAGTATGGGGGAACAAACACGGCAAGTGGGACTGTACATCTGTTGGTGTGATCCATACAAATGACTGCTATCAGCAGAAATGTTAAAACAATAACCTTGGGTGATAGGTCTGTGGGTTGAAGTACTTGGCTTTCTGTTATCAAACTGATGCTCATGTTGTCATCTCCAGGCTGTAGTTAGTTCAAATGGCAGGGAAACAAATAATCAAAATATTCCATTTGGACCCTTCTCTGCAACAGCTACTAACTTGAATTTGGTTTTGGTTATTAGATCTCTCTTCCAGAGATTTGAATGATGATACAGTACTGTCATTGTCAGAGGAACTGATTAATATCTCCATACTGTGATGTGAAATAGAGGGAACAGAGGCATCAGAGGTTTTTGCATGAGGTATCAGATCTATAAACTGCTGATATTTAGTGTGTTCTGCTGGATCAGGCTGCTGCTGTGTGTTGTCAGTGAATAGTCATATGGTCAGACAGGATATTCATTTGCAGGTGAGGAGAATATAGTTTGGCATGCCCGGACATGTGAAAGGAGGATTACTTTTTGATTATGTGGTGCAATGCTTTGAAAATCTATTAAATGCATTTATAAAAGTGGTGTGATGAAAACAATTGTGCCTTCTGGTGTCTGATTTTAGGTATTCAGGCTCTGCCTACCCTCACCAAATTGAACAGAGTCAAGGAGCACTGCCCATACTGTTGAGTCACTGAAGTGGTGCAGAAGAGCTTTTGCCTGGGCCAAGTACCATTTTTCCCAGAGAGTTCCCACCTTGACAGCTGGTGTGGATAGGGGACCATTCCTAGAAGGCAAGCTGAGCACTGTTTTGCATGGCAAAAGCAGTTCATGTGTATACACGGAGGCAGCTCCCTGTCAGCTGGGCACTTGCAGGCACCTTCTGTAGCACAGACATTGCCTCGGGTTACAAACTCACACCCTCATTTTGTGCTGCTCTGTACGCTCAGCAAACGTTTATCCCCTGCCCATCCATCGTGCATGTGACAGCTCCCAATCAAATGTCAGCTATTCAACAAAGCGAGGATCCCTAGCTGTGAGGAAAAGGAAGCTGAATTTGGCTCCCTTCTTGTTAGATGTTTTCAATATGGCATCACAGTCAACCTTTCAAGAAAGAGGTGCTGTGACACTGGAACAAAAAAGTGGCAGCAACTCCCATGCTGCAAGAGTGCATGCAGCAGCAATAGAATACACTACCTTGTGTCAACCACAGCATCAAAATCCTTGAACTGAATTGCTTAGAAGATGAAAGCCTCAAATTTAAAAACATTGCTTAAGCATATTGCTGTTTTGAACCCCTTCTGGGGCGCCTTACATAAAGAACTCTGCTTTTTTTCTGAAGAGGAAAGGAATAGGTTGACCAATATTTCTGAAAACTGTCTTTTTTTTGAGGTATCAGAGGATAGGAGAAGAATCATGCAACCAAAATAAGAAGTTAGTTAGAAAAAGGGATAAAATCCTATTAAGTGCTTAGAAAGAATCAAGACATACCTTTATGATAGTTGGTGTTTGATAGTTCGTGATTATAACAGGGACAAAAAAAAAAATCTGTGTGTTCTAAGGACAAAAGTGAAAAGGAAAAATATGCAATGAAACTCACAGGACAGCATTAAACAGGCTATAAAAGAAGCATCAATATCATAGACTGCTGTCTTAAAGCATTCTTTAACACATTTTCTATTTAAAAGAAGGTTCAAAGACTTTTTCTTTATAAATGGCACTTCCAAATTTCTTTCTAAATCATCCTGCTGCATTTTTCGGATGTTGTTCAGAGGTAGGAACAAGTAGAGCACACATCAGCTTTATCTTAATCCTTAACCTTACACATGACAGTGAAGTGCAAGCCTCTCTGATGTTCTGCATCATATATTTAATTTCTAAGAACTTTAAATCTCCTGAAATGACAAAAGTAACCGACACATCTTTAAAATAGGACATCAATCAGATTCTCCCTGCTTTTGAATCACAGTTATAAAGGGAATATTTTCAAATAGGGAACTGTCTCTTTTATTTATAGATATTCAGCTGGAAATAAGGGAATGGTAAAATGTTTCCTCCATATCTTTTTCACTGTATGAAAACAGAGTTACAGATCAATTGATTTACCATCACAATCGATTAGATGACTCTCTTGCTATCTCTATTGTGACAGTAGACAGGCGTTCATATAGATCTTTCATTAGAGGAGTCACTGAAAATCAAAGGTTCATTGCATGCCTAAATGGCTTGTAGCTGACTCATTAGGCCATTAACTAACCATTAATATTGTTTAAACTCAAACCTTACAGACAAAATAAATTATAGTCACGTTATCCAAACAAAATAACCTTAACCTCCTTAACAAGTATGTAATTATGTGAATTTATTACCATCTGATCCCACTGAACTGAGGGGTTCATTTCCAGAGCTATGAAGGGGAAAGATGAGAATACATCACCTTCAAGTGCTACTGGGAGGCAGGTGCCTCAGCCAGCGATGTGCTCTGTCAGGCATAAACCCACAAGGTCCTGACTTGCCTGGTTAATGCCCAAACAAAATTATTTTACACACAAAATGCTTCCCCCTTATGCAGTATCAAATCTCTTCTTATTTATTTTTAAATGTTTCTGCATTTCACAAATGTGTTGCATGTATAAAATGGCCTTCTCCATCTCACTATGGTACCAAGGCTTCACATAGACAAGCAGAACATTACAGCAATTAGCAGTAATTGAATGAGAAGGCATTAGAAATTTTGTCTTATCATCATCCTTTCAAACTTGCAAATTCTGTATGTGTGATGCAATCATCTCCTGAAATTATATTGAAAAAGAATATAAAAAAACCCATAGCATATGTTCTGAGATATAAAATAAACTTATGTCAGTGTGCTTCCCTTGGAAGGATGCCAGACAAATACTGCTTATTATCAATAATATAAACAAAATATGTTGCCAGCTATATACAGAGCTTAAAATAAGCAAAAAACCTGCACTACCACATTGCTGATATCCCAGCAGGTCAGCCGTAATGAATGCACAAGTTCTCACACATAATTTTTTATAAGATAACTTGCCTGAAAGTGAAGCAGTCAATAGACTCATTTGCAGGCACATTTCTCTCCAGGAAAAACAACTATAATATAATATCAATTGTTTCTTTTGGGTGTACAAAAAAATGTGGATGCTGAGAGAGGAAAAAGACAACAATAGTACATAAATTCAATGACAGATGTGCAAGGAGCAATCAGATGGAGAAGTACTGGTAATTAGAGTTGAAAATACAGTTTAATGTTCTTACAGAAGAACATCAGAAAATTGCGAATACTGTAATAAGATAATTTAGTAAATGAAAATTATTGCTATTAATCAAATTGGGAAGGGGAAAAATATACCTCAAAACTGTGCATGTTTGCTCTACCAAAATACTGCTATAGAATCTCCTCCCATTCACACCAAATATAAGCATAATTTTATATTTTTATATAAATAAGACTCTAATATTTCATGGACTATAGTACTTCAGCTGAAGGCCAAAATACTAATCTCAAGCGTAGTTTATGTAATTATTATGATTGAGTATTTATCATACAAGCAATTAATTTTGTAAAAAATATGATAGCTTGTTAAATAAAATCTAGTTATGGCACCTCAAAAATCCAGTAAAGAGTATTATTTGGTGAAGGTTGGTAACACTTGTGCTCACTAACCTTCCAATAGGGTGGTCTGGAAAACCAGAGATATTGCATTTTGCAGCAAGATGCATGTTATAAAAAGGGAGCTAATGCCCACGGCCAGACCTTTCAAATGCATTTTAATTATTTTCAGTGCACTGTCAGAACTTTGATACACGCTTGTGGAATCATGCAAATACCTCTTTATAGAATATATGTCCTATACCCTAAGGCACTGGGGGGATTGAAATACACTTTGGTGAAGTTAGGTGTTATAATAAAGTGAGGTAATAAGAGCAAGCCACCATATTACACAATTAGAAATCTACTTCTAAATCTTCTGGTTAGCATGGCTATGTTTTATATTTATGAAGGAGAAAATGTCCTGATTTTTCACAAACTAGTATTTGCAGGACAATGAAAAATATGATGCACCTTAGAATTGCTGAATCAAATTAATTTAGTTTCATATTTACTCATTGACCTTAAGAGCATTTCCATTCAGTGTTATAGGATGTCTGCAAAAGATTTATTGAATTCCATGTCCATATATTGAGGTTAGGACACATTAACCCAGTGAACTAGATATAGAAAAAGATATTAATTACTTAAACTGAATTTTGACTTCTGCTTCTAAACCCAGCATTTTCTATCTATGACACTCTGATAAGACACAGCACAAAAAATATTTAAGCTTGTACATGAATTTAATAAAACAAGCATTTAAATCAACTCAACAGTGGCAGATTTAGTTGTCTATATACCATGCATAGGATCTAGTAATAAGAGAATACATGGAAGGATTTCCATTTCTGGTAGACTCTGGTGGAGTCTACCAGAATTTGTATAGCAAGATAAAACATGTGGTAATAGTCTGATATCAATTTTCAGGTGAGTTGAATTATGCATGTCAGGTGCTTGCTTTTCTGTATAGGCAGGGCAAGGACTCCAATTACCCGACATACACTGGACTCCAAGCTTTTAAGTACTTGACATGAGATCAAGTGAAGGGAGTTTGAAAACTTTACATTTAAAAAAAAATACAGTTTAGGATAATATATGTTCTTATAATTCCATTTAAGATATTATTTGAAATCAGCTATGTATAATAAGATGGAACATGAATGATATGTAAGTTTCCCTTGGATTCTTTGTTCTATTTGGAAAATGTCAGTGATATGTTTGAGCAGCTTCTGGGACCTCCTGCTGTCTGCCACCTTACTGGGCTGAGGATGGGAGTGGTTTCCTTCTTTTTAAAGGAGTCACTTGCACCTCTTCGGATGTTGCTATGTCCTCCCAAATACAGACGGGGTTTACTCTTGTGATATTAATTTTTTTCTAAATATGCAATATTTCATTTTTTAATTTCACCATCACATATATCTTAAAGAATTTCTAGGGTGAGAATACATTCAAAGTTTTTCATCTCACCCATTCATTTTCCAAAGTATGACTTATTAATTCAGTGCTGTGCCCCAAAGGATCTTGGTGCACACAGCATTGCTCATGGAGAAACCTACCTTAGCACATGTAGAATAGATCCAGCTTTTGCAAAGTATCTTTATTCTCAGTGTATTTCTACCCGGTTATTTAACAAGGCCAAGTGCAAGGTTCTGTACCTGGATCAGGGCAATCTCTGGTATCAACACAGGTTGGAGAATGAACGTAGGGAGAGCAGCCATGTGAGAAGGGCTTGGGGTGCTGGTGGATGAGAGGCTGGACATGACCCAGCCATGGGCACTCCCAGCCCAGAAACCAAACGTGTCCTGGGCTGCATCCAAAGCAGTGTGGGCAGCAGGGCAGGGAGGGGATTCTGCCCCTCTGCTCTGTCTGTGAGACCCCACCTGCAGGGCTGCATCAGCTCTGGGGTCCCAGCACAGGAAGGACATGGATCTATTGGAGAGATCCCAGGGGAGGCCCACCAAGATGATGAGAGGGATGGAGCACCTTACCCATTAGGATAGGCTGAGAGGATTAGGATTGTTCACCCTGCAGAAGAGAAGGCTTCAGGGTGACCTAATTGCAGCCTTCCAGTACCTGAAGGGAACGTATAGGAAAGATAGAGAGAAACTATTTACAAGGGCATGTAGTGATAGGGGGAACAGCTTTAAGCTGAAAGAGAACATATTTAGCTTAAATTTTTGGAGGAAATTCTTTACTGTGATGATAAAGAATGGGGCAACAGCACAGGTTGTCCAGAGACATTGTGGATATCCCATCCTTGGGAGTGCTCAAGGCCAGGTTGGATGGGGCTCTGAGGAATCTTGTCCAGTAAAATGTGTCCCTGTTCATGGTGGTGGTGGTGGGTAGAACTTGATGATCTTTAAGGTTCTTCCAACACAAGCCACTCTATGATTCTATAATATAGCATAAGAGCAAGTTGGGAAAATATGATGACACCAGTTCAAAACTTTGAATACATGTATATCTGTTAGGAAGTATATAAACGTGTGTTAAAAAGTCCATATAATTACTCAGATTGCCCTTGAGATTTCCCACATAAGAAATTTCCCTGAAAATGTGAAAATGTACTAGTTTGGGGTTTTTTTGAGAAACATCTTTCTGTGTTTTTCAACAGTCTACTTTTTGCAATGTTATTATTATTATTTTCCTTTTCCAAACAGCAATGCCTTCAAGCATATTATCTTACACTTGGCTGTGCATTTAATATGCCAAATAAGGCAAGGATTAGTCCAGAGACTTTTAGTTAATGGATCTGCAAATCAAATATATATGTCAAAAAGAGAATCCAAAGGAAACTAGAAATTAATATCCACTTCATCTGATCTCCCATGAAAGGTGATATGCTCTGAGAAATGATAATTAAATAAGACTCATCTAGACTTTGACACACAACTTTTTGAATTTTAAAATAAATCCTTGAAGTAAACTGATGATAGGTTTGCCCAACTGATGATACTTTTCAAAGAAACTGTCACACAAGACTTCACTTTTATTTTACATGATCAACTCCCAGTAATTTTGACTCAATGTTATTTAGGCAATTATTTAAACATGGAATGTCAAATACCATGAACACATATTCCAAACTTCCATATCTCATCATGTTCTTTGAAAAACTTCCTCTGACTTTTTTTCTGGGGGAAAAATGCAATACTAATACTTAGATGCCAGGTTTTGTACCTAGCTTCTTGCTTAAATAGCTGTGTGGAATATAACTGGTAACTGAATATTTAAAGATTAGTACAATGGGATTTTGATACTTTGTTTTCCTGAGCAAGGTGCAGGAATTAGAAATTAAGTAACTTGACTGTGGCCTCCAGTCATACTTGTCAAGCTTTGCCTTGGCTGAAAACAGCATAAGTAGAAGCTCAAAATATAAAATAACCTATGTATCTTTAATGACCAATATCTACATATTGACTACATATTTGTGAAGGATCAAGAAAATAATTCATATGCGTATGGTGTTTTCTATTTTGAAAATAAATATCCAAAACAAAAATGGGTGATCTGTCACAATTTCTCACTGAGGTATTTGTGAGTATTTACTTGTTTTATTTTATTCTCAAGAAATGCTTCTGCAGGCTAACAAAATTTTTAACTGCTATGATTAGGAATCAGTACTGTATCCCTGCTGATTTTCCACATATGTAAGAAGAGGAATTTAAATTATAAAAATGGAAAACAAAATGAGCAAAATACACAGGAATTTCTGTAATTGTTTTTTAATCTGCTTTTAAAAACAATATTCAAATATGATATTTCAACAAGAAATGGTGTAGTTAAAGTTGCATGTAAAATACAGCCTACATTTACTTATTTATTTTAAAGAATGTAAGAAATTTGGGTTTTTTAAAAATAATTTCTTCCTCTGAACAAAAGAATATGCTGTTCATTAAATTGATTTCATACTGTTTTTTTCTTGTTTTCAGAATCTTGCAAAATACACTCTTCTGTTAGCTGCTTCATCATTTTATTGCATCCTACTTGCTTTAGCACTCCATAAACACTAATCTTAAGGTATAAAATCATTCACTTCATTCACTCTAGCATCCATCCTGCCTCTGCATTGAAGTATGTACACCACCCCTTCACCAAGTGTCTTCCTGAACATCTGGGTGTTTTTTTATCTCAGAGCAATAGGTAAGAAAATATGTATTGTGTATGATGGAGTACAAGAATTGCAGCAGAAGGCACAATATAAGCAAAATTTGTGGATGGAGTTCTTTCTACCAAAATGTCTTTTATCTGTGAAAATTAAGGAATGCTCAGCTATGGTGTTTTACTTGCCTGTTCTGTTTTCAGTTGCATGTTGCCCTAAACTTACTCCACCTTTCACTGAATTGATTCCCTAAAGAGGTTCTATTGTGGTACAAATTATTTGTCATATTGGCATATTTATACCTCCTTAAAATAAACTTTCATGTATGTATATGTACTCATACTTTTTATATTGGCATTTAGACATTTCAAAAGCAACACTGAAAAATTCATTCTTATAAGTTTTTTTGGTTATTAAAGCCCTGGAATACGATACTGTGATTCAAAATGTAAGGGGTGGTTTGAAGTGTCTTAGACACTGGGGATTTTCTTCCACTTGCCGCAAGTAAATTTCTTCTTGGTGTAACATCTGAAAGCCAAAAAGCCAATAAAACATACCAGACATCTTTCCCAAAGGCCCAGGAATTTGGGACATTAATAAGAAAGTGTATTTAGACATGTAAATATAAGAAATCTCTACACTAGGCATCTATCTCAGCAGTGTGTAGTGAGTGTTTCACATACCAAGAAAAATTTGAACCAGAGAAAGGGAATTCCTCATTTCTGTGCCAAGGGCAATGGTGTCTGGGGGAAGGCAAAGGCAGTCTATGACAGGGATCTGCTGGAGCAAGTCCAGAGGAGGGCCACAAAGATGATCAGAGGGCTGGTGCACCTCTTGTACAAGGACAGGCTGAGGGAGTTGGGGTTGCTCAGCCTGGAGAAGGCGCTGAGCTGATCTTAGAGCAGGCATCCTATACATGAAGAGGGGTCTACCAGAAAGTCAAAGAGGGACTTTTTGGAAGGGCATGTAGGGATAGGACAAGGGGTAACGTCTTTGAACTGAAAGATGGTAGATTTATATTAGCTGTAAGAAAGTGTTTTCTGTGGGGCTGGTGAGGCACTGGAACAGGTTGCCCAGAGAAGGTGCAGGTGCCCCCTCCCTGAAGGTGCTCAAAGCCATCTGCATGGGTTTTGAGCAACCTGGCCTAGTGGAAGGTGTCCCTGCCCATGGTGGGGGTGTGTGTGTGGGGGGTGTAACTAGATGATCTTTAAGGTACCTTCCAACCCAAACCATTCTATGATTCTATGGTTCTAGGATGTATGTTATTGTGCAAAGTCTAGCAAGAGCTTGTTAGCAACAAACACTTTTCTGCATAGCATTAGCATCCTTTTAACTCACACCTTTAATTCAGCCTGAGTAGAGAGCCTGACACAATCCATTTGGTACATTTGAAATGAATAACGTGCAATATAAGTTAAAAATAGTATTGGTGATGGATATTGATCTCTCACGAATATTCATTTGTTGGCAATGCATGAAATTGTTCTCAAATGGGATGTTTCCATTCCCCACCCTCCCCCACAATCTTTTTGGTTATTAACTCCTATTCTCTGGCAGTTGAAGCCTGACATTGTTGGCCCTGTGCCACTCATCTCACAGAGGGTGGCACCATGGCCCGCAGCAGGTGTGGGACTCTTGGATCTGTTCCTTCGGTTTCATCTGTACTTTGTATGGGAATTTTCCTTCCAGACACGCCGTTTCAATTTCAGCTACATGGGAGTGACATTGACTTGTCAGAAACAAACAGCTTGAGTTTTTGAGCATCTTTTGGGTGGTCCTGCCTTTTTTATTGCAATGATGCAAAACACATAAAAGGTGATGAACATTTCATGTCTATGTAGAAGAGCTTTGTAAATATACTGCTGATTTGCTTTAAAAACCAAAGCAAGGCATCCTCAAGACGGAACTCTCTGAAGAAGATTCATCTACATTTGGGCATTTTGGAGGACAATTTAAATGTTCCAGTTATATTCCCATAAAAATATATCAGTGTAACACCATATTTAGCCAATCAAAATTATGATCTCCTAACCAAATAATTCCCAGCTTAGAGATACAGATTAACTGAGCATGTTATCTTATTGACTGATATTACTTCGGGTTTAGAGGTATAATCACTCATGTACGTATACATGTATTTTTATTGCTAATTTTTCATTCTTGGTCATGAATCATTATTTTTGTTCATAAGAGTCACAAACTTTTCTTCATAAAGGAAATTCTAACTTTGGGGGTTTTCAGCTCTATGTAATGTTTATGAATTTAAATTTACCACCATGTATTATTACCATGTGTGATATAATGTATAATTTTCCTGTATAATACCTTCTCCTTAATTCATTGTGTGGCCAAAATTTACATAGAAGTTCACTTTGTTTATAGGGAGACAGCTGGTAGATGTACCTGTTTCTGGTTTCTGAGACCTGATACAGAGATGAGTGGTAATGATTGTTGAGGTAATTGAATCCAGTACCAGTGGCAAGTAAAAAAAAAAGCATTTAGAGATCCTTATGGTGAAAATTTGGACCCCTTGGCCTTGGTTCAGTTGTCCATGCCAAATGAATAAGTGTCTAGTGCTGTTTCATATACTGTAGGACAAAATATCAGGTTAAAATGTAAATGAAACAAGTGAAAAGACTAAAATCTCTAGAATTGTATGGATTAATTTCACTTGAGTCCAGCGCCTTTAAGCCTCCAGTCCAATTAACAAGCTATCTGGCTTACTGATTAAGAAAAAATAGAAAGTACAAATATTATCAGATTTCTTAGTCACTGGACATGTGAAAAAGTCTGTTAATATGAATCAAAATGCGAGGTTAGCTAGCACTTTCACTTTGCAAAAATACAAATTTAGGAACTAGATTCAGTTGCCTCAATGTGCATGTCATGACATTTCCTTTCTTTGTTTCACTCTCGCCTTTTTTAAGGCTGTTAAGGAAAAAGAAGGTCCAGAGTGGATTCTTCTCACTTTGTTCTAGGATGACATAACTCATGGTCCTTCTGAACCCTGCATGGAAGCATGCAATAAATTGCTGCTTCTATTTCTAGGGAGAGTCTGTGTTATAGTGATCCTTGTTAATTTTTTCCAGACAAAACTTCATATGAACAATTCAATATTAGTTGTTGCTCCTGGATCCTGAAATTCTAGAAGTGCAAATGTCCTCGTTCCAGTACCACAGAATGAACTTGACCTCTGCTCTTAGAAGACTTTTATATGTTCAGCTACATGCATCAGGGCAAATATGTACTGAGAAAGCACCAGACAAAAGTGAGTTTCATGCTTTCAGTACTCATAGTGGATGTGGGATTAAGACAGTAGCTCTAAAGAAGTCTTCTTGGTTGCACAAAGGACAAAAGTGATTTGAACCAAATTTTCCATGCAGTTTCTCTTTATGCAGTTTGGAAGTAGTGTCAAACCTGGCACACAGCGGTTTTAACTTCAAATAACCCCAGCAAGATTTGACAGGGAAAAAAAATATAGTTTAACAATGACCCATTGAAAGGTCTCATTATCTTTCCCATACAGTGCACATAGGAATAAGCTGCTCACATTCCTTTCAACCTTGCTGGAAAAGATTCACTTCTAATCAGAAGGGCTATAGATTCGAGACAAGGAGAAAGATGTCCCATTAGTATGCAGGAAGGATCCTTCCAGGTTAGTCCATATTTGGTTTGAATTAATTCCCTCTATATTAAACACAAAGCAAAATCCAAACCTTTTGAATTTAATTTAATCTGCTTACATGCAGGAAGTTTTTCATTCTTACTGCTTAGCGTCATAACAATCATTACCATGTATTGTCATGATTCATCTTGTCAAAGATCCACTCCATACTATGGGCTGACATGATACATCGGAATAACTGCAAAAAAAGGTTTGATAAGATGTAGCACTTCAAATGAAAGGCTCAATATTATGCTTTGACATAGTACAATGTAGCAGCTGTGGAGGAAAAGCCATTAAGATGGATCATGTCAATGCATAGTATGGAGCCATTAACGCTAAGATTTTTTACATGATTTGTCTTAATAGCTGGATATCTATACTGAAATAACACATTTTATTCTGTTAGAGATCCATATGTTAACAGCTCAGGGACAGTCCTGTATACATGCTGTATTGCTCTGAGCATGCAAACGTGGTTTGCTTTGGCTGGCCCAGAACGGAGGACAGAGAACTTGCACTTCTCCCTGCTGCATTTTCCTTCTTCACAAAATCACGTACTCCTTCCTCAGGGAGGTTTCTGGGCAGAGCGCTCCACGAGTAATTCACTCTCCCAAGAAGAATTGTAATTAGAGCTCCCACAATACTTAAGCAGCTGGTGTTCTCTGACTGCTGCTTCATCAACTGTTTGTAATTGCTTCATTGTTCCCTTGTGCTCCCTTCCAGCTGATGGCTTCTTCCACCTGTTGTCTCTCATTTTACACTTTGAATGTGAGCTCTTTTGCACAAGTTATATTTATACAAGACATTCTGTGATAGCTTACAGGCAGTCTCATAATACAACCCCTCATAATGAATTATGACAGGGATAGTAATAATAATAATAATAACACTCCAAAATGAAACTTGTTTAAATAAACTGTATTATTTCAAGCGGCTTGCTAAAAGAGGCAGCTGAGTTCATATTGAAGCCCAAAGGCAGATGTGAAGCTTGAAGAAAGTCTACTCTGCTCTTGGCTCTGAATCTAGGAGACAATCGTGAAGGGAGAGGCTATAAAGTGTTGGCTGAAAGGGAATTAGAGTGGCAAGCAATGAACAGCCTCTGCTTGATTTCTTTTGTGCTCTGCAAAACAAGAATTTTTATATGTTTAGAGAAATATGCTGAAAAAAACTGATTCCCTCATCTGCTATCTTACTTTCCGCTACAGGGACCTCATACTTCGTCAAAAAGGGGGCTACACAAAAGATTCTTTTCCAAATAAAATGTGCAGATATTATGTCCATAGACCCACATGTGCTAGCTCTGTAACCAGCTGTTGTAAATAGCTGAACTCTGAGTGCCAGAACATGGGCTAAAATGGACATTTTTAAGATCAGAAGTAATAAAAGTTTATCCTTTTCTGTGACAATAAAGAAAGAATTGCTGCTTTGTCCATTATGAAGCAATGTTATAAAACTTAACAAAATAGAAGCTTTTTGAAATGCTTTGTTTGTCTCTTTGTTCTGATGCTAGATGTTTGGTAAATGTAGTTTAATAGGTTTGTTATGGAATTCAGCAGAATGATATGGAAGAGATTATTGCAGATTTTTAAAGAAGTGGGGTTTTTTAACAGATTCTACTCAGTTTCTTCTAATCCACTGCAGTTACTGCAGAGTCTTTCTCTAAAAAGTGATGCTTCAAAATCGTTTTTCCTCATCAGTATCTAAAATTAACATACTGCAAAAGATAATTGGAAACCAATCATTCAGTGGGTTCCCACCTATACTTTTTCCTAGAGATCAATTTAGCCTCATTTTACTGCAGAGAACCATCAGTTCTAAGGTGGGATACTTACTAGTAACAGCTGTTACTGACATTCAAAAGCCATGTTAAAAATATATTTAAAAAAATAATATCAAAATGCTTCTCTTGTGGATGGCTACAAACAACAGAAACCAAAAATCAGACTAGTTGAGAGTTCAATATCTAAATGTTAAAGATCAATGATAACTGAATTTCATCTGTAATGTGTTATGGTTTCAAAAGAAGTTGAATGATGAAACAAACTGCTCACAAGTTTTTTCCAGTGAAATCATCATATCCTGAAAAGCTGGCAGTGATCTAGGAGCTCAGGATGGAACAGATGAGCATTTTTAATGATCTGAAACTGATTTTAGTTTAATGGCAGAACCGTTTTCTTTGAGTTACTGTCATAATATACTTTGCCAAGAGAGAAAATATCTCTAGGTTTACTGTTGGACTTATTCATCCTTCTCTACATAAGGAGCAGGCTGTTTGCCAGTAGCCAAAAGATTTGCTCACAATTTGGAAAGCTCTGCTCTAGGAAAGGTAAAATGAAGTTTTGAAGCTATTTCTCTACCTTTTCTGCAATCCTCACAGTTGTCTACTTTGTAGACAGCATATTTCCTTCCCAGTTTTGTTCTTTCCCAGAACTCTCTAAAGGTATATTTTTTTATTTTATGAGAAGCAAAAACAAATGGTGAAGCATGGCAAATTCTTGTTTGACAGCCAGTCCTATTTAACATCTTATGGAGTCCATTTGCTGTTCACTTCCAGTGTCCATAGAGGCATCTGAGAATTAACATGGTGCCTTACTCTAGGTAAACCTCTTAATTATCCTTTCTAAGCTCATGCTACGCTTTCCCACCCATGGGGAAAAAAACCTTACTGCAAAAGATGTTTCTTTGGCCTGATGTTAATATAATCTTTGTAGCTTTAGTTTTGTTTAACTTGAATGAGTCTATATAACACTATGTGTTAAAAGATCACAGTATTTCCAAAATCTGGGGTGGGCATGAATTTTAGTCACATTTAGTTTGATCATTTTAACTGCAGGAGCTGTCTGTCAAAGGGGAGACTTCAGTTGCACCCCACCACTACCTTTTTGTGTTTGAAATTTATGAGGTATTTTATTGGTGACTAAACAGGAGTATTTAAACTGAGGCAATACGTAAATCATATCTTACTAAGGTGCTTAATTATTATTTTTTAAAAACCCCAAACAATCATATATAACTATCTCCAGAGAGGAAATCAGACTGATTGCACTGTGTGCACACAGGTGAACACAGGAATGCCTCTGAATACCACATACACATCTCAGAAGCCTCCCAGTTTCTGGGTGAAACCTCAGGCACACTGTGGCCATTTCCATGGTCAGAAAAGCTAGAAGTTCTTCTGGGTAGAGGCCAGAGTGTCTTCGAGCCACATCCGGAGGGAGCAGAGATACTAAGACTTACTTGTACTTTGGATGTGGTACTTGGGATGTGGAACTTGGGATGTGGTACTAGGGTAGGTCCAAGAAGTGATTCTGAGGCCCAGATACCTGAACATTCTCAACTATTGCTAGCTTCCTCCCTTTAGGCCAACCTCTAAAACAAACCTAGGTGAAAGGGGACTGTCCCTAACGAGAAGAGATGAAAGTTAGTTCCTGTAATTTGGCCTTGGTGTGCAGCTACACATTTTTCTTCACTAACAGCTCTGACACAGATGAAAAAACTTAACAGCAGTATCTCAACAGGCTTTCTTCTTCCATAATTTCCACACAATTTTTCACTACAGTTAGATTTTTATGTGATTTTGCATTACGTTGTTAAAATTTGCTACAATCTCCATGTTTCTCAGGAGGAAAAAATAGCTCCAACAAATTATTTTTATCTGCTCAAATTGAAGTCCAAAGATGGATTTTTAAGCTAGTATGATTGTTCAAATAGTACATTGCAGATATAAAAAATCAGCATTAAACCGAAATTAAAACAGCTGAAATTAAAAGATTTAAGATAGTTAAGATATTTCATGATGCATCTTTGAGCATCAAATTTTCACAATATGGTTTTTACCCTTTTATGAGTAGCCAAAAATTTTTTCCAGTGGTGAAAGAGAATTGCTGATGTTCTGGTGAACACTTCCAATAAAGCCTTTCTGTGACTGTGCTCACAGGAGAATTTTATCTGGCTTTCTCCTTCTGCCAATTTCTCAGGAAAGCAAATATTTCTTAAAATTTCTCATAGGAGTCACAGTGAAAAAGTGGTGAATATTATTAGAGAATATTTGTGGTCTGAATCTGGCTTAGTCCACATTTGTCTAGGTTGTCTTCATGCTATTGTGCAATGTTTTCATTCTGATAATATTTGTCAGATTTTAGTATTTCCTTCTAGCATAGCTTCTGCCTTCATATGCTGTGACCTATGCTGAAAATGTCACACTTAGACATTCTGTAGTTCTCTGCAAACTCCCTGCCTTTCTATTGAAATAAAAATGTTAGATCTGCAAAACCAGCTGCCTCCCGTGCTCCCAAGCTCACCTAAGTACAACAATTCTATTAAAAAAAATCATTTATATTTGATTTTACAGCTATTTTCATAGCTAAAGATAGAATTATTGTTTTTGTTAGAAGCAGTTTCTTTTTGAGCTCTCAATCTTTTATTGCCTTAATTAATAGCCTTGAAATACACTCCACTGAGGCACAACATGCAGTCAGCATGCAGATTATGCATTTTTATAAGTAAGGCATAAACCCTCTATTTTCTTTTTAAGAGCTCTGCTATTTGAGCCAAGGTAAATTACCAGCTTTTATCTGCATCTCTTGACTGCTGCTTAAGAGAATTAGTGGCACTGGTGAGCTTTGCGAGGACAGCTCAGAGTAGCCAGATCAATTGCAACTCATAGTCAGAAATCAATGAAATGCGTCTCAGTAAATCTGACTGATCCTCGGGTCACTACAGAGTGCATTATCCCAGCCTTACTCTCTTACAAGATTAGACCCAGAAATAATCATAACTGATATTCTCTCTGCTCTTTTAAAACACTCTTTTCAGTCCTGTTGCTGTTCTGTGGTAAGGAAACTTCAGAGACAGACCACAGTGAAAGCAATACACCATGCAAATGAAAGAGACTACACCCTCTAGGTCATCACCCTGGGAGGAAGACAAAGTACCAAAGAAGAGGTCAAACAAAATTTGAAACTGTAGACGTGGTGTTTTCTTAACTAGAAACAGAAATGCACATGGGGTATAGAGGGTCAAACCTCTGGACAGAGTCAGTGAAACCTTCACAAGATTTAACACAGTTCAATTTACTGACGATTGGGATCTCCTCAGAATGCTACTAAGGAGCTATTTGTAGAAGCCTGCATACCTTTTGAGACTTTAGCTTTGTTTTCAACAACCATAGGCTCTGAATACCCTTCAGAAAGTGAAGCGGGGGAAGAAAATTGCTCTTAATCTAATTTTCTGTATATTTTTTATAGAAGGGCTGCACATGGTGGAGCAGAGCAAAGCTCATGCCTGCTGTGCAGTGAGGGTAACCTGTGCCACAAGGACAGAGCCTCCAGTGAAAGATGCATATCCTATGAGGTCTTCTGATTTGGCACTCTGGGAACCTGTGAGCAGCTGCTTCACTCTTACCACGTAATAATAGTGCAGCAACTGCAGCGATGCAGCCCAGGTGAGTGGGCAGGCAACCACACCGAGTCACACACAGAAACGTGGTGGGAAAGGTGAGAAAGATCAGGCAGAAGATCAAAAGGAAGTACTGGGTTGTTAAATGGTGCGAGATATCACCTTGATGAAAGCTGTACTGTACATGTAAAATTACTGGGTTGTGCAGTTAGGAGTCGAATGCTGAAAAGGTTTTGTAAGGCGATAAAGGTGTCAAATCTCTACTCTCTTCTAACAGGAAAAGCTACTTCAGCAAAATATTCACACCTGAAGAATGAAGGGAAAATTGTATCTTTATTTTTGGATGATAGAGCATCCACAAGCACCACTAATCGATGAAAGCAGACGAGACAGCAGGAATGTGTTTATGTTACACACTGTTCTGCTTACTGACTCAATACATATACACAGGGCTGAGTGTTCACAGGATGTCCGTGTTCATAAACAAGAGTAAAGAACATTTGTTAATGCTCCCCTCCCCCAATCTCTTGCCATCTCTGCTTAACAAACATATTAGTTTAATGAATGCAAATTACTGCTCGAATGACATAGTCTATGCTTAAAAAAAAAGTTGAAATATTTTGTTATCTGATATACAGAAATCCATAAAAATAGCTATTAACTTTGGAGTGAGAATACAATGTGAAGTTTATTAAATGAAGAACTACAACAGTACTTTTATGTACCCTGAATTCGTACCTATGGTTAAAGATTAGCAATAAGAAGCTCTCAATATGGAATCAGAGACTGCCAGCATGGGTGCAATAAACTTTTCAGAATGGTTCATAAGATTATACTAATTAGGGATAATCTAATTTGAACAATTATTATCTTCTCAAAAAGTAATATGATGTCACTCTATGGGAAGAGTCACTACCCGGGCTCCAGGGATATACTAAAAAAAACTACACATGTTATCTGTAATATTAAAAATTATGGTTGATCCACGAGACAGTCTTAGATCTACCCTTCTCCTCTCAAAAGATCCACCATATAGACTGTTAAGCCCCCATAATTATCTCCCCTACTTGTGACAAGCATGGGCTAATCAGTCTCTGAGGGAGTTTTCCTGCGGATCATTGAGAAGCGTGTGTATGCTCCACATTGCTTATCAAGCTATTTTGTACGCAGTATCACATGAAAGCTGACAAAAGTTCATTATCCTCATCTGGACTAGAATGACTCCAAATTAGGAAAAAGAGATAAGCCTTTTTTTCCCCCCATTCCCTTTCTATTTCCCCCCTATATTTTTTTTTCAAGAGGAGAAAAAAATCTCTAGCTTGCATTGCAACAAAGACCTTAGCTAAGAAAAAAACAAGCTAGGTTCTACCAGACTTTAATCCCATATTAAAAGATTAGAAAAAACATCTGAAGAAATCAGAGATAGTCTAATTGAGGTTCTCGCCTTTAATCCTGTGAGTAGACTCCCCCTTGGATACCAGGATCTGTCAGTGCATAGTCTTGGGAATTCTCTAAGGAAAAATAAACCACAAGAAATGGACATACAACATGCTCTCTCACATTTAAACAGAGAAAGAAAGAAAAAAATCTGAGAGATGGCAATATCAAAACATATCCTCTCCCAAGAAAGAGAAAAAAAGTCAGGTACAATATAAAATGAAAATAAAAAAGCAGATGAGAAGAGCCAGAGTTACTTTGGAAGCTCTTTAATAACACCTAAAAATGTAACCCAAAAGGAAATCATATGGCTTGGTTCTGCTTTCCTCATCCAGATCAAAATGTCATTTGTATTGCATCTTTGCTTTTTGTTTTGCTGGCAATTGTATTTCCATTTAACTAACTGCAATATAAATGTATTAAAAGCTAATCTTTGAATTAGCCCTTTAGAATGATGTTTAAAATAAACCATTAAGTAACTGGAGCACAAAGGAAAATTAGACAGACAATTTGTATTTATTTGTGTTTTTCTGATAAATAAGAGCAAGATGTACACAAAGAGAGATATTAATAAAAAAATCACTATAGCACCAAGCCAAACTTTTTCATATTAAAAATTATTAAAGGAAGAGACACTTCATAAGGGAGAAAAACAAAACCGGTAACATTAAGCTGCGGTTCTCTAAAACAGCACCAGTTTGAAAGTGAGTGACCAGTATGGCAAATCTATCCATTTGATTGTAAAGTTGCAGACTAGAATTTGAATTCAGGCACTTGCAAGTATATTTCATTGTTTTAAAAACTGTTCTCCCTTGCTTTATATTTTCTTTTCCACGTTTGGGGATCCATTTCCCTGGCAGCAGGGTTAAGCATATTTTTTTAATTGGCTATTACATAGTGGACACATGGAAACACATTGTGTTGATGGCTAGATATTTGAAGTTTTAGTAATATGAAAATTAAGAAACTCTTTGTAACAGGTCAGATGTAATGGCAGTGTGTTAACTTGGCCAAAGCTGAAAGAGTTAGATTTTAAAGCTGTGCTTTCAGGCTCTACATTTGAGTAAAAACAGAGAAGATAAATAGAGTGAAAGATGAAAAAAAAATCATAAAAGAAAATAATCAGAAGGTACTTCAGCATGAAAAATCAAGGTAACAATGCAAGCAGATGCAATAAACATAAAAAATGTTTGGGACTGTTATTTTTATTGCATGGAAAATTACAGTGATTCATTGTTCTAAATTATGTAAAGATATATAGATAATGGAATTATGAACTGTATAAACATAAATGTGTTTGTCTTCCATTCAATATATTCTATACTAATAAAAAGCAGGGTTAAATCACTTTAAGTTCAGAAAATTTTCTTTTATTTCCTCTATAAATTAATTCAAGACGTGAGAATGTCAATCTGAAAATTTTAATATACAATTTAATATTTTATTAACAATGTTTAAGAAAAAAGATTAATATGTTTCACTAGTTTTGCTATAAGGCACTACAAAATGTGATAGGAATCACTGTAAGGCAGCAAGTTCCTATGGCTTGGCATAAAGACCATGAACAATTTAAACAGTCTAATGCTCTTAGTGTTTCAAAATTCATTACATCAGTGGGGGGAAAACTCTCAAAGTGCCTGATCCAGCATGGCTGGCATTAGCAGACTTTGCTTTTTTTAAGGAGAGCTTTGTCCATGTGAGATGTATAAGAAGTGACACTGCAGAGTTGGAGAACAACAGTGCCCAAACCCCAGGTCTCCAAGAACCTTGTGGATAAGCTGGGTACCTTAAACTGACATTGAACTAAACAAGAGTGGAAGGTACTGAACATGCATGGAATTCAAGAGTAGTTGAGTTTCTCAGCACTTTGACAGATCAAGACCCCAATTTTTATTTTGTCTTTTATAACAAACAATGCCTCAAGGCAAGTATCCTACATACAGCAGGAATTTTGCATGAAGTTAATTGTTCACTATACATAAAAATGACTCCTCAGTTTTAATGAGGCTCAGACACACATTGACCCAGTCACATTATTTTCTGGTATGTGGACTTGGTATTATCAACAGTACAAACTAATTTGGAGGAAGATTTTTTCCTCTCAGGTTAGAGAGAGGTTTGATAGGAACTAAGTCCACGCAGGGCTGCATTAATTCTGCAAGGGAGTGGGATAGAACACTATGCCTTGATAGTTGCAGCAGATACTATGCATTTTACTGTAATTTCTTCCTACAAGTTGTGCAAAAGACATCCAGGTTTTCTTGCACAAATCAAACAAAGAATAAACATAATGTACATTTTATGTGAAGCAGTGAGAAATATAATTTGTTAGCATTTGATCAAAGAGTTCTGTTAACAGTTTTGCATGATATACAGTGCTTAAATAACAGGCATATTTAATCTTATTACAGAATGCATATTCAGAAATATTCTTGCAATGGCACTAGCAAATCTTTGGAGAAGTTTCTTACAGGAATGTACAGAAAGCAAGCAAATTTCTAATGGGCCTGTATTTCCTTTGGAGAGTTTCATAGCCTTTTCAAACAGCTTGCTTCAACATGGTCTATTATCCAAAATCCTCCCTGCAATGATACTTAAGACCAGTGACTTCAGATTAATATAAGGCAGTTGGGATGAAAACCCTCTGTGCATGGTATAATTCTAGTGAATGACAAAATAATTAAGTAACACATGCAACAGACCCCAAAAAGTAGATGTTTATGATAATGTAACATGCAATGATGTTGGATGGTGTGTGAAGAGGAGAAAAGAGCACCTTCTGCTCTAAGATGCCTGCACTTATTGGTTCTATTGAAATGCCATCTATCAAGGCAGAGAATTTAATCTCTCTGTGGTAGAAGCACGACTCCTTGGAAAGTGCCTCAAGTACTGTGACCATTCATTCCTTCCATTCAGTTAAAATGAATACTCTAGTTTTGCCTTTGTCTAGGCTTTGGTCCATTGATTAGGAGGCATTATAGCTTTTTTCCTGAAGAACCATTTCTGCAGGCTTGCCTTTGGTTTTCAGATCATGGGGATGTTTGTTTAATCAAAGCATGACTTTTGAGAGTGGAATATACTAGATTTAAGTACCACATGAAGTCAAGAGATTTAAAAAACTTACCCTAGAGCATATGAAATTTTACTTGACAACCTTTAAGGCTAATGCAGATAAAAGTAGAGACATGGTGCCTTGAACATATATCTGAGCTACTGTTTTTTTCAGGGGTGTTTATGGCATAGATTGCACTTTCATATATGACTCTAAGTCACAAACTTTTAATGTGCAGTGATAAGAACTAGAGAAGAAAATGGCTAACTGATCTTTCACCAGCATATATCTGGTTAAAAAAAAATTAGATTTGCACATATATATGTGTGCAGTTATGTGCTTGGAAGGATATATTTTATATTGTCTTGATGTATTGGGGTAATTCTTGAATATAATTAATCCTCCCATAAAAAAATTTGAATAAATGCAAATTACTGATTTTTAAAGTTTTCTTTTGAAAAGATCAGTTCTTTCCTATCAAGTGAGCATTTTGCTAGAGAAGACTGATAGATTAACCTAGTTCACACCCTCTGCTCTGTTCATTTGCCTTTTAATTATACAGACTCAAAGGCCTTTACTAATTCCAGGTATGTGCATAAAGGGTTTTGAAAACATTCGTGCCTGTTAGAAGACAAAACTCAAAACTTGACCCATTCACCTTTTTCCCATCAATACTAACTATAATTATCCCAATTTGTTCTAAATTGCTTTCTGTCAGAGAAATCAGGCCCACTCTTAACACTAAAGAATTTTCAGCTGAATCCTGTTTGATTTCACAGATAAGAGTTAAACCTAGTGAAAAGAGGGTACAAAAATGCTTAAAAACTACTGTTTATCTGGTGAGAAGTTACCAATACTCACAATACACACAATATCTCACAAGTCTGAAAGTGAGAAAAGTGTTTTTCTCTCTATGAGTGTAATTTCTAGAGATCCGATATACTCTTCCCATTTGGCTCAGATCCTACTCGTTGTTTTATGTCAAGTAGTAGATGGAAGCTTATGGTGTGAAAAAAAAAAATAAAGAAAACCTCGACAGATACCTTTGTTAAATATTTTATAAAGATGTCAGTGTTATGCATCTGCCTGTTTTCTTTCGTCTCCAAATTAATAAAATTAAGTGTAGATCTCTTAAAGAGATACCTTCAGAAGTAGGAAAAAAAATCTGTAAAGTCCTTATCTGAATGATTTTCATATGTCTGAGTGTCTTTTAATGATGAAATTCCTGAAGAGCTTAGCCTTTAGGACACTCTTACTTTCTTTTGAACAATTTAGTCATGTATCACTGGCCATAAATTGAACACTGATTTCAAATTTGGGTTATCAAAATAGTCCAAAAGTGATCAATATTGCAAGTACAACATTGTGCCTCAATGTCTGTTTGGTTTTTATTGATAGGGGCTAGATATATTAAACTTTGATTTAATATTTATAAATATTACAATTTTTCCATTTCTGCTTCCAAAGGAAGCCCCTCCTATGGCCTCACTGAGCTTCTACTGCAGCCACGTGTGATCTGACTCCTCTCACTGTAACTATCACGACTTGGTCGGATAATCAGCTCGTGCTCCTAAAAGTGTTTTCTAGGGATGTTTCTCCATCAAAACTCCCAGCTAGTTCTCGGTGGGATGGTGCATTTGGAGGAAAGCACCAGTGAGCCACAAAGGCAGGACACATTTAGCAGGATACACTCAGTGTAACCCCTTGGCCAAACCTGTGTCTCGAGGAGGCAGCAATGCACTAACACAGCTTCCCTGTGCTTAGCTCGGGAGTTAACTCACTTGCAGCTGGTCAGGGATCATTTCATTGCAGTTCATAGGCACAGCTAATCAAAAATGAGTGTGTATGGACCAAGAGAGACCATCTTCACTCTGATGTTTTTGAAAGGCTAGGTATTGAGATTAATTAATAACAAGGAAAGTCTCTATAAGAGAATGGATTATTAGCAGGGGTGCATAAAATAGGTCCCTGAACATTATATTAACTCACTATTCCTAATAGCTTGATCTGAGAAAGCTCACAGCCTAGATTTTGTACACAGGAATAGCCCCAGAAAGGGAGAGCTCAACAGATAAGGATCAGTAGAAACACATCTACTCTTTTTTTTCTCTGAAGAAAAATCAATATTATGGAGTTTTTTCCTTCTTTGGCTTTAGCACCTTGGTTCAGAGTTAGAAGCACTAATTCCCACACTTCAAAATGTTCTGAAGTTTCCTTCACATACTTCGCAAAGATGAACTTTTACCTAGTGCTGTGTGAAATCATTCCTTATTCTACTGAAATGTGAAAGTGCACCTAGAAAAGACATAGAGAAAAGATAAGTAAAAAACGAAAAGCTTGTTTAAAGAAGAGGGGGTTGAGTTTTGCACACACCTGACTTGACTTTCTTACAACTTCTGACTGCTGATTTTGCTATTTATTTGTGAACAATTATATCTATTTATATCTATTTTGCATTGCCATTTTGCCTATTACTTATTTATTGAAGGGTTTTATTTCTTTGCTATCCCAATGTTTAATCATTTAAATTTTATTGCTCTCATTTTAACAGAATTTTCTTTTGTCAGAATGAGACAAATATGTATTTTAACAAGTTTATCAATTTAATTGTTTAGATGATAGGTGATCTTGCTTGGAAATGATAAACATTAATAAAATTTTATTAAATAAAATAAAACTAGGAAATTTCTTTCTTTTCATTCTTTATGCTATCAGCATTTAGCATCTTGTAAATATTCAATTCGCTTGTAGATTTGTAAATTATTTTTCATGTATGTAATTGACTTTATAACCGTAGCTATGGAGTTTGCAAAATACTCCACCATCTAAATGCTAATGCAGTTAAGGGAAAAGTGTAGTTCCTTGGAAAATTAGACACCTAATTATTTTTTGGTGCTCCACAACTAATGATTTTTTTTGGCTCTAAGCAGATGTCCTCAAAGATGCAACAGAAGTAGTGAATTTAAAATGTCTCGATTTGTAATATTGAGGTAGTATTGGAGTTTTAAGAAGCCGCACTAGAACTGTGTAAAGCTGAAGCTTATATTCATCATTCATATACATTGGACAGCAGGACCCACACAAAAACTATGATGGTCTGTGTAATTGTCTGCAATCGTCTGTCTTTTTTGCAAGAGTGTGTGGTGACTGATGTGCTAAGTACTCTAAAAATCATGTCGCTGTTTTCAGAAATTTTGCAAAACAGGAAGAATGTATAACAAGCTGCATTTTTTAAAATATCTTTCATTTTTCTCTGTCCTCTTTACAGGCAAGGAATTTCTCTTTCTGTGTCAGATAAGGGTTATTCTTTCTTGTATAGTTCCAAGTTTCTTTTCGTTCGTCCTTTCCCCATTTTTCATCCTGAAAGGACAAGTTACTGTCACAAAGAATCCCCTACTGTGCTTGCTTAGGCAAGAATATTTCAGTGTTCAGTGGCTTGGTTAACCTGTTCAGTTACTTAGAGGCAGGAGACTATCACGTGTGCCAAATGGCCTGGAAGTTTTTTAAGAAAAAAGTGAATGGTAAGGTTGGAAGATGAAGGAAGCAAATAATATTTGAGCAACTTTTTCTAATGCTTCTAGTGAAGATGTCTCCCTTTCATCTCCTAAAACTAATTGTAGCTGGGGTAATATTTGAATGTCAAGCCACAGTATCTTCAGAAAGGATGTACATGTATGATATAATACTCCCTGGTATATATTGTTTCCACTTATGCTTATAAGTTTCTCCTCCACGGAGTTTCTACATTTGTGACACACAAATGCAGCAGTCTACAATCCTTGTTTGCTTGTGCCCCAGTAGGTTTTTGCTCTTCTGGTTCTTTCACTAGATCATCTTTAGCATTCCCATCAAATTGAAGCTTTTTGGTTTGACCTTGGTGGCTCTGAACTTCTTAGATCAGACTACCTGTCTCATGACACTGCTTTCTAATAGAGTACCTACTCCTCACTTTGATGCACCTTCCTTCCAGCTTTCCAGGTGTTTGGAATGCTTTTCTTGTGTATCTAGTTTCTTTCCTAGTGGCTCCTTTAACTTGTAACCACCACTGTCTTTCTTGTAACCTGCCTCCTTTTAGAGTCCTTCTCAAACCCTTTTTCTTCTCAGTATGACAGCTGAAAATGGATGGAAAATACCACAGATTTGGAACTATACAAGGATGTCTATCTGAGCTAAATCATCACCTCCCTGACACTGGGACTTGGGATAGGAGCAGCTCAACAGAAGGAGACATCTGAAACAATTCAGATGAATTGCAGGCTAGAAATGCCCATTTCTCTGCAATTGTAAAAGGGAGCCCAGGGTCACTACAGATCTATATACTGTAGACAGAAAATTTAGAGAATAACAACCTTTGCATATGTATCCACGTTTTAATTAAGTCCTGTATTTAGTTGTTTAAATAACTGTGAACATATGCGTAATGCTCCATGCTAAGTTTCAGATCTAAGGGAATATTCACACTTTTTTTTTTGCTAAGCGTACAAATATAAGCCAATAAAAATGAAAATACAGAAAGGGGAAGGTTTAGCTCTTCTCTCTCATCTATCTGTGTTCGAGGAACCTTATATTTCTTTCACTGTCTGAGTTGGAAGCCAGGGGTAAAGAAAGGAAGACCTGAGGAAGCCTAGTGTAAATAAGAGGTGGATTGTGTCTGCATCCTTAATTTGATCCTGAAACTACTTTTCAGAGTACTATAATCTGATAATAATTGAACATTTTTAATAATATAATTGTCTTCTGTATTATTCTTATTACTATTTCCACCGGTTTAGTGACTGGAGATGTTTCATCTGTTCTGCATGTTACTGAAGAATGAGGAAAAGAAGTTTGACTGTAGAAAAATTTAACAATTTTACATAATACAAATGACAACTGGAAAGGATATCCAGCTAGTCACAAAGAGCAATTGAAATCCAACTTTTCTTAGGGAAGGCATAATTTTACAAATTTACAAAAACTTAGAAACAGTTTCAACGATGCAATGTTCAAGAAATGAGTCGCAATTTACATTAGGATGTCTGTCTCAGGAGCTAACATTTGGTCAATCCATTTGATCAATCAATTTAAATCTCAGCTTGGCTCCTAGCTACTGCTTGGATATCTAATTTGTCAGAGACACAAGCCTTTGAGTCTTTAAACTATATACAAAAATTGGGATGTGACCCTTCAGAGCTAAGTGCTGCATTGCCTAGTCTTCAATTGTCTAGTCCTTAGATACAATCCAAATGCCTGATTTAGGGACAATTTCTCTAAATAATGCATAGGAAAAACACCTTGCAATGGCGATTGACAGATTGTGAGAACTTGTCTTGAATCTAACCCTTTGTCTAATAGAAGATCCAAGTTTGAGCACGGACATGACTTTTATATAGCAATATTGGAACTGAAAAACTGTTTTAATCACACATCTCACATAGCCGTTAATATAAAGGGGATTGAAGGAATATTTTCCATGCACGTTTTGGGATTAGAGTGCCCTAATCAACAAACATGGGTTAGCCCAGCAGAAGACAGAGATTTGCCTTTTTTTTTTTTTTTTTTTTTTTTTTTTTTTGGATCAGAGGAATTTTGCAGCCACAGAGGTATTTGCAGGGGCCAAACCTGTATCTCCCAACAATTAGGACATCCAGCCAGGACATCCAGCCAATGAATCCTAGATGACTGTCCTACCTTTTTTTTGGTACTTTTAGCTTTGTCTATAAAGAGCCTCTTGCACATATAACCATTTCATACATATATTTACATGTATGTATACAATAATATATAATTACATGTACAATTATATATGTACAGTTCCTGCTGAATTGCAGTGTGCCTTGACAATTCCTTGTTTTGGTATAGCATATTCCTGTTTAGTCATTGCCCTTTAGTAATTCTTCTTGCTTTATGAATTGTTTAAAAACTCCAAGGGATTGCTACAAAAAACTCTCTTTTCTTTTATTGTTTATCCCTCAATGTGATTCTAACTATTTTAACTGTTTTTGAATAGATGAACTTAATGGTATTAGCTGGAAATACTTAAATGTGAGCAAAGAGTCTATATTCTCTGTATAATATATTATTTTTCAATATATTATTGAAAAAATTTTCATTAATGTGCAGGATTGCAAATTGTGTGTCTTGCCTGCATATGGAATACACAGAAACCATAACTAACTACTCTCTCTGTATCCTGGATAAGTAGATTTAAGGACCTCAGAAAAGTCACGCTAAAGCCCTCTACATGTTACATTAGAGACATTATTTGGTAAAAACTGCTAAGGAATAGCGTCTTTCTGGCAACCTGCCCATTTTCTGAGTTTGTAAACTGTAGCAGGACAGCGAAGGAAGTAAAAATCTTCTCTTAAATGTGGTTTCTGCTCATCCAGGTGGACTAAGGAGATTCCTTTCCCATGGCAGAGGTGGTGTGCTTCATTTCTGTGGCTAATTCTTCATGCTGTAAACAAAAATTTTGCTTTCCATCCAAAATTCCTGCTGCCAACAGCTCTTAGCTTCTACTGAAGCTGGACTATAGTATAAGGTATAGGGTTCACAAAGCCAGAAGGAATAAAAGCGAGGAATCCATCTCCATAACCTAGTGAGCCTGGATTTCACAGGTGAGGCAGTGTTTCCCTGAGATTTGCTGTTCCTGGGGGGCTATAAACAGCTCCTCTTTCTCTCATGATTAAAAAGAAAAGTAACTGTGGCACCTCTCTGGTAGGAAAGTCAGTCCTATCAGGACTTGTGGTGGATTGTGTTGTAAAGACCTCGAATCAAGTGTATCATAAGACTTACAATAAAACCTTCTGAAGTCATAGAATCACAGAATCAATTAGGTTGTCAAAGACTCCTGAGATCATTGATTTCCATTCTATGACCAAACATGTCCATGTAAACTACACCATGGCACTATGCACCATGTTCTTAAACACATCCAGTGTTTAATGACAGGGACAATGACTCCATCACCTCCCTGGGCAGTCCATTCCAATGCCCAATCACCCTTTCTGTGAAGAAATTCTTCCTAATGTTCAACCTAAATCTCCCCAGGCAGTTTATGACTGTCCTCTTGTCCTGTCACTGGTTACCTGGGAGAAGAGGCTGACCCCACCTGGCTGCACCCTCCTTTCAGGTAGTTGTAGAGAGCAATAAGGTACCCCCTTGAGCCTCTTTTTCTCCAGGCTAAGCAATCCCAGCTTCCTCAGCTTCCTCTCATAAGACTTGTGCTGCAGACTGTTCATCAGCTTCACTGCACTTCTCGGGACTCACTGCAATACCTCAAAGTCCTTTCTGAATTGAGGGCCCCTGAACTGGACACAGCACTCAGATGCTGCCTCAGCAGTGCCGAGTACATGGGGAAAATCCCTGCCCTGGTCCTTCTGGCCACACTATTTCTGATACAGGCCAAGATGCCACTGGCCTCCTTGGCCACCTGAGCATATGCTGGCTCATGTTCAACTGCTCTCAACCAGCACCTCCAGATCCCCTGGGTTTTTTGTTCTGTAGATTTGTGTTCACCTAATTAGATTAATTCATTAATCTAATAATTATTGCCCTTGAAAATAAGAGAAATTGATGATGAGAATTACGTGGTCTCTGAAGGTATGAATCTTCAGAAGTTGGAATTGCAGCTACAATTGCAGTGATAAAACCAGATTATTAAATTCTCTACTTTCTTAGCACTTGTGTTATTCTTTCATGAGTGAGGTTTAGCTGTGCTATATCCTCTGTATGCCAGCATTGAAGAGGACAGTGGGAACTAACTTACCTTTTGTCTTTGCCCCTTTCTGAATTTTACCTTTAAGGAACAGGGCTCTGAACTTGTGACCGCAGCGGGGTCTATTCATCCTCAGCAGGGCGAATGGTTTGGGAGGACTAGCTGGTGTTTGCTGTCTTGTGATCCTATCAGCACAGGTGTATAATGAGGTATTTGAATGCAAAGAGAGAATTTATTATTTGAGCCATAATTATCTTTTGGTCAGGAAATCTTTCTGAGAGTGGGAGTATAAGAAAAGAGCCTTTTAAGAGACACAGTGGTGTCTGGCTCTACTACCTGGATACCTGGAAATTCAGAGGTTCTTTTGCAGCTATTAATTGCAAATATCAGCTTCCATTATATTTGATTGTTACGACGTTGAACAGGAGTTAATAGTCTTTCATCAAACAAAAAAGATATGTATGGAGTCTGAAATCCACAACTAAACTGGGTTCCAAATGAACATGTGATGTTGTGGAAATGGAAGTGGGTAAACAAAAAAATGGTAGTTCAACCATTGTAAAATTAGTATTGTCTGGTCTACTATAATTTCCTTATAATCCTTTGAACATTGACTTTGTGCACTGGCACTGGACTTCTTTATTTATACTGGTGTTAATTAACATGGCCTCCTAGATAATCAGCCTATCTTTGTTAAAATGAGAAGGTTATTCACAAAAAGAGATGTTGTGTACAGGTGAGGACTAAGCAGAAAAACGTTGTAGCAATTTGCTGAACACGGAGGCTTATTGAGGATGCAGTCCTGAATAATACACACTAGCTTTGCTCTTCCCCCTTTAGTGTGTGTAGAGAAGGCATGAATCATTCATGGTCTCCCAGCTGAGCGGGGCTTCAAAGGGGCTGGTTGTGATTGGGTGTCCTGGGTGAATTGCTGCGCTGCAGAAACGCCTGCACCCTCAGCACTGGAGGGGTGAGGAAGCACTTTCATCTGGGCCTCCAAAGTGTTTCGGGTCACAGTTCACCAGGAGATAACGATGTAGATGTACATTCAGAATTAGCTGCAGAGATACCTGTGTAGTGCGGTGTGGAAAAGTGAGCCAGTTAGATCCCCAGTGGATGCTGTGAATCAATTACTGTGTTCTGAATACAAGGTTGGCTGCAGGGGATAAACAGATGTCAGAGAATTTTTCCTAATAAGACCATAGTAATAGAAGAGCACTGTCAGCTTCGTTTTACATTCAAAATCTCATTTCCTCTTTATATGACCAATTTTATTAGGCCTCTAAACAAAGATATTTTATGTAACTGATAGCTGTATAATGAGAATAGTATCATTAAATTTCCTTTTTTCTTTTATAACAAAGACTGAAAGAGAAAGCAGAAATGTATCTTGGCAAAGTTAGAAAGAAGGTATGTAATTTAGAAGGCTGGATGATCATTTCTTATCCCTTCCAATGAAAGATGGTATTGAACGGCTTGCAGCTTCCTTTTATGCTGAATCATAATCACCTACATTCCAGAGCAAAATATTCTTACAGCCAAAGTTGGTGATTAGCTTGTACTGTTCTCTGTATTTCTGCATATTTTGTCAATGCCTGGCATACAAAGCCGTGATCAGAAACAAGAACTAGCTTTGGGTTTAGTTAATACATCTTACAACAGATCATACACTTGCAGTTAGCACCATAGTCTCAGTATTTTTCATTTCTGTACAAAAAACAGAATACCAGGAGCACACTGTGTCTTTCTGCAAATTTAGAGTAAAAACAATGAATTATTAGAGATACTTATTACCTATAACGTTACTCTTTCAAATAGAACACAAGCACAATATTACTTGCATACAATTTGCAAATACTGAAACAGTAGACTAATGGGATACCCTTGGATGCACCATGTTCATAAATTGTTCACATGCAGATTATGCTAAGAGTTTTTTCTTTTTTGAAAGGAATAGGTGCTGATATTTTTTAGCTCATGCTTTTGCCATGAAGACATTGTTGCTTCATGTGGCAGAAATCTGAGAAAAAATTAGCTTTAAATATTGATTTATAAACAGTAAATGCTTTATAGTGTAATGCCGAAACTCAGTGTATCTCACACAAAATCTTAATTCCAAACACTTCACAAGAAGGGAAACAAAAGAGAACTGCAGACAACATTCAGAACATTTTTGACAAACAGGTCAATCATCTGACACCCTCTATGTGCTTATGCTCATATACAGCTCTTACTTGCCAAATTCAATTCAGCAGTATTTGGGTAAATAAGGCATAAGTATAACTCAAGGTTTTGTTCACTGAAATTAGTTAAAGCATCATAGGCAAAGACATGACCTAAAACCCTATTGCTGAGTTACCTAAACCTGGCTTTTTCTCCCTCTCCAGGTCTGACATATACACAGCTACTAAAATTCAGAAGTCTGTCTCTAGAGACAATCACAGATTGATAATATGTCCCTGTGCAGGCGGTAACACCTTCAGTCCATAACCTCTCCTTGTCAAGATCTGAGCAGTTCTCTAATTTTGACTTTTCTGAAGTTTTTCTTCATTGAAAACTTGGAAACAATACCAGCCACAATGGTATTAGTAGCCTCAACGCATCATCTATAATGACGCATTATCTAGCATTGCTGTTAATCTGTAAATCACAGTCTGTGTGCTGCAGCTCAGTGCTGGGAATGAAATTAACCCCAGGCTTACCTTCTGAAACTTTTCTAGCAATTCATCTTTATTGGAAAGCTCTGCTCTCTCTCTCCAGATAGGACAAACAGGGAAGCTCTGTGTCCACGTTCATGATCCACCTTCAAAACAAACCATGGTGTTTGTTGCTGAGGTGGAATAAACCTGGGCATTCATGATCTTCAAGATGATCATAAAACCAAGGATGGAATTGTAATGGCTGGGATCTTTTTAAAAGAATTCTGTGACATAAACACTTCAAAACCATGAACAAGACAATATATGTGAAGCAGATGCATACGTTTCTTAGATGAAAAGGCTGATGACTGCTTAGTCACCAGTCCCTCCCGAATTTGAACTCCTGAATTTTCATGTATCCAGACCTCTAAAATATTTGCAGAAACTTTACTGTCAGAGTTCCATCACAGCCTTGCAAATACAAACTTAATGCATAAGGAAGGAACCGTAGAATTTGCTGCTGCTCATAGAGTGATGAAAAAAACCAGTAAGAGCTTAGTCACTTGTGTTTAACCATGTTTTAAACTTGTTGAAATTCAGCCCTTTTTTATTTAGAAATAAAAGATTCGAAGTATTTTGCAGATCAGTGAAAATCAGTGTAACATCTTTTGCTCCAGTGTTATTGTGCTGAATTTTAACGCCCATGGACCTGAATACAAAGAAAGTTCAGAATTTCTGGCATTCAGCGCTAGGGCCACTCTGTGGGGCATTGTCTCTCACTAATGACAACTCTGCCAATATTATCAGTCCATAGGTGCCCAGTGTACAATAGTATTTGGAACAGTTATATGAAAAAAAAAAATCACAAAAGGGAGAAAATAATGCCAATTACATGGAGACTTCAGGGGTACTCATATTCAAGGGACATTACTGGGAAGAGAAGTCTACGTGTTTCTGGATAGTGCTTTTTGCAGCATTAGACTGACTTGCTTTTAGTTCTTCAATACTGATTTATGACAAGGAAATGCTGATTAATTTGGGATTTTTTGGGATCTGTGCCATAAGAAAGGTGTGAGTACTCAAAGTTGGGTAACTGTTTGATAACAGTAAACAGGTGTGGTAGTAACATTCTTACATCCTTTCTGGCATTGGGAACCCAGCAATGCACCTCCAGATGAGCCCTTCACACTGATCTCAGCAGATAGTGGAAATCACCTCCCTGGTGATTCAGCATCACTTTTGTTCTCACTTTTCTAGGATTTTCTCAAGCAAGCAAACTTAATCTTCCACCTGCACAATACTGGGCTTTCTAGATGGTACATGAAAGTTCACTGAGGGCGTTAACATTCTGACATATCTCCATAGCAGCAGCCAGCTCTTACAAGCAGTATGTACAGGTGGTGTTTTCAAAGGCAGCACATATGAATGTCACAGTGTGTTCTCAGGTTGTACAGCAGTCATTCATGCTAAAACATACAGATGTCTACAGCTAATGTATGGTTAAACTCTGCTAAGATTTCCATGAAGCCATTGTACGCTCATCTACAGTGTCTTTGGCAGTGGCCTATTTTAAATACATTTCTTAAAGAATCTCATGAACATATTTTCAGATTCTATTGAATAAGGAGAAGACTGAAACGGCAGAAGAGGGCAACTTAAAGAATTTCTCAGATTCTATTCATAGGATCAAAAAATGGCAAAGTGAGGGTTTAGACTCCATGGATGTGATATATGCGTTTGCACAGCATATCAGAAAACATGACAGTGGGGAGGGAAAGAAGAATGAATGAATAAAAACATTTTCCTTTAGTGATGATATTGAGTGAAGCTCTTTAACTTTACACGTTGTAAGCCTGGAATGTTACTCACTGACCCATTTGCTTTTATACATACTACTTTTGTAGTTTTCCTGTGAAGATCTAATGATACAAGAAAAGAAAGATATGTAGAAAGAAAGTTTATCTTTCATTGAATACAGATTGTAAAATAAGAATATATGTTTCTGGTTACATATACATTTTCTGAAGTCTCTGCCACACTGGCATGTTCGGTGATGTTCTTATTTCAAATAAATTCTGTACTCGTCCAGAAAGATTTTTCCCTGGACATTCATCTGCCGTGTAGAAATACATTCAGGTGCAAAGATTATGGTTTAAATTTCCATTTTTTTTCTGTCATGATGGGTTAATATGGCATTACCTAGGGGAAACTGAGATAATAATTGGTTTTAAACATGAAAGCTCAATACCATCAATTCCTAAGTGTTTTGGAAACATTGCTCCTTTGAGCAGTTCTTGTGTCTTCAAAATGCCTATTTAAGTGGGCAAATGGAGTTTACGATCTGGTTTTATATTGGCATCAAGAAGACCCCTGAGACTGGAATTTGTAAAGCTTTAGGACAGTGTATGAAATCATAATGGAAGGCAAATGTTTTCTCTGATATAGTGTATTTGACTAGATAGGCAAATTTGCTGGTCAGTTCCCTCCTGTCTTTTCTGAAATTTGAAAATTTCTGAAAAACTTAAACCTGCAGTTGGTCCAGTAAGATATATTGCAGGCATATAACTAATAAGTTTCACACTGAAAAAAAAAAAAAAAAGAAAGAGAAATTACAGCTCCAGACAACTGGCATTACTCTTTCCATCTTTGCTACCAGGTTTGAACTACAGGTCAAATATTCATTTCACATTTATCAGAAAAATACTTTAGATTTAAAGATAGGAGGTTCTATTTACCATGGCTGAAATATCTAAAACTACACCCAATACAAAATTAATCAGAAGGGAAACCAAAACTATAATTTTACTGAGATCAAGGGGAAGCTTCAGACTAATTTTTAGAGATAGAGTTTGCAATGCATGCTGTAGGGAATAAAATACGTGGGTTTAATTATCAACAACAGGCCTAAGGACACAATCAGATTAAATTTAAACATGTGTGTAAGAAACAAAATAAATATAGATATAAGGAGATGGGAACAGATACAAATCAATCTCGAGGGAGGTGAGAAGGAAAGGGATTAATAATTAAAATGTGTATACTACTTGTTTATTCTTAGAGCTGTACCTGTGAGCATGACAAGTATGACTTCCCTAGACTTTGTGACGCTGTGTCAGAATTTTGTGAGGAATTGAAAAAGAATTTAATAACTGAGATCAGCCTCAGCAGTAGTAAGCTATCAACTATTTGTGTTTATTGCAAAACTTAAATGCATGAAGTCCGACAGTCTCCATCTTAAATTGTCTGTACAAATATGCAGTAAGTGGCTTGAAAAATATTCCTCTCCTGTTTAAATTGCTTTGTTTTGTGCAAAATTATTGCCATTTTTCTATCTTAATGCAGAGTGCATATACAGACAAATAAAAGCCAGAGGAGTCAAGCACTACAATCCTGAGTACCTACATAATTAATTTTCAACTTATTTCCCAGTTCTTTTGAGGACTGCTTCAGCTAATTTTCTCCAATACATCTTCTCTAGAGAGTATGCCCCAAGCATTTTGGATGTGATCCAGTCTGTGCCACTTGGCACAGTCTTTTACTCTCTTTTTTCCCCAATAATATTGCTAGAAATGGGATGAAATATTCCTCTTTGCAATACAGGTACAGCATGATTTTTCTAATTTTTATTTTAGATGAATTCATAATAATTATCAAATGTTAAGAGTAGTGTACAATGTTTGTAAGTATGTGCCTCTGGAAAGGCCTTTAGATTGTAGAGATTATAGTGGATGTTTCTTTTCTTCAAAGAGCTTTGTTTGGATTTTTTTGGATGTTGTGGATTTTCTTTCTCATGCCTCCAACCTTTCTCATTACCTTGATTTTACAGCTTGTCTCAGCTATTGCTCTCCTGTTAATATAATATTGGTCTATCTCAAAGAAAAGTGCATCTGCTCTAAAAAATCCTTAATGCTTGGTTTTGTTTCACTTTTCCCCTCCCTCTATTAGAATTATTTTCCTCTGTATACCTTTCATCACAATGTTAACTGTTTCCTGCATGGCCTGTCTTACACTTGTGATCTATCATGAAATGGAATATCAGATTTAGAGTGTCCTGTGGCCCTGATGATTTTAATTTAAGAGCTGTCAGGTCTTTTGATATGTCCCATTCCTACACATTATGAAGTTGCCAGTTGTAAGGATGGAGCTTTCCCACAACTACAACACAAGAAAAGAGGATGCACACTCAGCAGAACTTGCTAAAAGAAAGCAAGTAATGAAAAAGATGAACTTAAGGGGTGTCCTCTCGGAAAGAGAGAGGAATACAGCTTTAAAGGTGGGACTTCACGGATTAACTTGGAAGGTTCTGAGATACTGTGCTAACAAACATAAGGTAAAATTGAGAATGTGGAAGGATCAGCAACAATTAAGCATATTGAGGTCTGGTAAGGATATAAATTAACTCTTCTACAGATGGAATTTAAAGACCTTCATTTTATAGAGTTTTTTATATAGTTAATGTAGAATAGAGAGAACCCAATGCATATTGCCTACCTGTGCATAGGGCATATAATGCATGCCAGCAAAAGCAGTACCTCTCAGAGAGCTTCTGCAAATAAATTTGTGATTTCTCACTTGTTAGAGAATCCCAAAGAATGACTGCTTTATCAATCATAGAAAAAATGTCAGGACAAAATGAACACAGAATCATTTTCAGTTTTTATCTTGGGACATCTTTATTAGATTAAAAAAATCTCATTTTAGTTACTTCATAACACATGAGTTGCTCCATTAATCTGAATATGCCCTGCCTATTCTTATACTTTCTTAATTACTTTAATGAAACATAGTAAAATCTCTACAAAGTTGTATGATTACTTTTTCTTTTAGGATTCAGATTCTGTTCTCTGATGCATAAACTAGTGGTTAATTAGTTTACAATACATACACATATAGCCCTAGCTTTTGGTTTGTATAATTTCAAGATTATGTAAAGCTAAGAAATAGTGTATGTATAATATCTGCTAAACAGTATATCTGAAAAATGCAAATAACTCACAAAACTGAAAAAAACTGTATTTTGGCAATTTTTACAAATCCTAACAACACTTCAGATATCTCCCCTGAGGTTTTGTTTTTTCCTCTTTCTGAATATATACATTTTTATATTTGTTTGGTTACTAAGACTGAGGCTTCAGTCCAAGGAATTGGAAGTTGCAGCCTTTCGACAGCCATTGCTTTATTCTTCTATCATGAAAAGGATCCTAAGTAAAGAACACCAGCAGTGACTTGCATCGCTCCTGGGCATTTTTTTGTTCTTGTGATCTTAAGTCCACTTATTGTGTTTTCTATTATTTGGAGGTCACCAAACTTTGATCACTAGGGGGTAGTGTGGGGCTTTTCCTTGATCTTAGGTTCCACATTCTTCAGCCTGATGTTTTTTGAATGCTTATATGAAAAGCTTACACTAAATATCCCATATCTATGCATATACCTATGCATAATGTTCAGAAATTCCTGGATTTCTAAAACCATATCATTCTACCAGTAGAAATTAAATGTGTAGTGTTCTGTTCACTTATGGCAAATTTCCTGTACTGCCTGGAAGGAACCAGATATTGCATATGTCCATTAATCCCCTTAATTTTCTCTCTTCTCCCACAACACATAAATATACACGTATACAAAAAAAACCATTCATGCACATACTTACATTTTTGAATGTGACAATAAAATAACAGATTTAGAAAACGGCAAAAAGTGTGACCCCATACCCCATATTAATATTTAATCAAGTCCTCACCATATATTTCAAGTTAGTCTGAGAAAATTAATTAGCCCGAAAGATGCTTGTCCTTTAAAGGCACTGTAATCCCTTTTGAAAATGTAAATGAGATAATCCTTTGGTGAGTGCAAGCAACTGTTCATTTAATTCAGTGTGAGGTTTCAGGGTGTCGGTAGAAACCCATCCTACGTCATTTGAGTTTATTGGTTCTAAATTTATCACCTAAAGAATTTTGTGGAGAAAAAATTGAGATAATTTGCTCCTCTTTATTTCAGATCTCTTCTTCCCTTGCATAAATCTGAGTGTGACCTAAGAAGGGAAAGAAAAACCCATTGGGGACCCTTCCTTTTCTATTCTTCTTAATTGATTCCCTTGTTATCAAGAGACTAAGAGGCATTCTTGAGATCAAGGAAGGTCTAACACTATTTGAACATCCTGTGAAGAAGACTATGAAATAATAGATTTCAAAAGTATGAATAACTGTTAACCCCCCCCACCTGCTACTCTCTTGTTATCTCATAAATCAAAACTGCCTCAATTTCAGGTTGTTATAGACTACATATCCCAGTCTGTCTCTGATAGAAATTTAAAGATAGAATTTTTGCCTCTCTTGATTACTGTAAAGGGGTATTTTGGCCACTATAAATATTTTCTAGCTTAGAACTCGCAATTTTCTGGTTTCAAAATTCTGAGATTTTCTGGCTAATCTAACCTCTACCTTACCATTTTCTTCAAGCATGAATATCAGCTGTACATTTTTGTGCGTAAGATAAACTATAGTATAGATGGTATGGCTTTTTTAACTTGTGATGGTTATTTTATCTCTTAATAAATGACATATCCTCTTCCTATAAATCTTTCCTCTATGTTTCCTATTGCACTGTCTGTGATGGATATACACTATAACTAGTCCCATGCATAAATAGTCTCCATATGGAGAACCCTAAAAGTTCTTCCTGAGTCTCTTTTTTCTTCTTTTTCTTTTTCTTTTTCTTTTTTTTCTTTTTCTTTTTCTTTTCCTTTTCCTTTTCGTTTTTATTTTTATTTTTATTTTTATTTTTATTTTTATTTTTATTTTTATTTTTATTTTTATTTTTTTAATAATAAGTGATTAATAATGTAATAAGTGCATGAAAAATTTCTCATTGATGATATTATATTCTCCAAATATATCCTGATTTTTTTAAAAATGAATTAGCCTTCTTTAAAAACCATGAAATAGCAGCTATTCCTCCCTTAATTTTCTTTGGTGACTCAAAAGCTAGAAAAAAAAGTTAAGTTAGGGCAAAAGTAATACCTGGTGACCAATTAAGAATTTTCATGTTTCTGTCTCTCTCTTCTCTGACCCATCACACTCTTAGGCCCTTCCCTGCTGTTGTGGGTAATGTATTCTGTGTCAGCATCAGTTTTAGTCCCCTCCAATTCACTGAGTTTACCAGATTATGTACAGTGATTTTTGTGCAGTGGACACCTGTCCACCAGGGACTCAGTGAACTGCAAATGTCAACTTGGACTTAAACCAATGGCCTAAAGCTACAAGGTAAGAGAAATTTCTTCTGATCCAACATAGCTCTTACAGGTGTTGTTTTCAAAAGACAGGGATGTCAGCTGTCTTACAGCACTAAAATGCAGTTTGGCATCAGGGAACTCCCTACCCCCAGCACATGGAGGCACAGTGAGAAATACAGGTTGTTCTACTTTTGGTGGTTTATCTTGTCTACGTTCCCCAACCCACTTTATGAAATTGGAGAGGAATTTGATAAAAGGCAAGGTAAATCTGACGATGTCATATCAGTTCTCCCCAAGGAGTTTATGCACTGGTATAAAATCACTGAGAAGCAATCACCGAGCAACCAGGTTACAGCTTTGGACAACCAGCGCCTAAATCCATAGAGCAATTTGAGTTACTTATACCCTTTTGCCCCCTCCCCTCTTTTTGACTTGCTTGCCCTTAAGCTGTGAAGAGAAGTATATATTTTTGCTATTAGATTTTCGTGAGCTGCACTGCACAGAAAGAGATGTGAGGTCACAGGATGGGAGGTTCACCTCCAAATAGCATCATGCAATCTGATGTGACATATAAATTGAAAAATCATTTCTAGGGATATTTTCAGCAAGAGGAATATACTCTGTGTAGCACAAAACCAAAACAGTTAATGTCAAATATCTAAATCATCTTTGAGTATATCAAAACATATTTATTCCTGACACAGAACACAGTGAAAACAAATCTTATTTTTCCTCTTTTTCAGGTTTAGACTGCATTAAAGCTGTTCCTCCTTCATCAGCATCATGTGGAATTATTTTTCTGTGCTGTCTTCTGCTAAAATTTCTGTGATATCACCCACATTGGTCATTAGCTCCATAATACACCAGTAGATCTGAAAAAAAGAAGGAACAGAATGAGAAAAAGAAAAAATGATGCGACAAGAACAAGCTGAGGTGATTATGAATCCTTGTGAAAAGTCTTCAGGCAAATTATCATAGTTTTAATGACAGTGGAACACTTTCTTTGACCTGTCTTAGGAACAGACTTTTCATAACTTACATGAAGAATGGGGTCACTTTCCACAGAGTTGTCACTTTATCTCAGAGCTGAAGATCTGGCCTGGGCCACAATTTCAGCATATTCTGCCTTTGTGTATAATGAAGTCAACCTGCCCTGTGACCCTGGAAGCACTTTCCAGATTCCTTGTCAGGTGTGTCAGCTCATTTCTTTCATGCAAGCGCTACAGGCCTTAAGGCTGCTCTAGAAACCCCACTAGCAAATAATTCAAATTAATTTAGCCTTCCAGAAAGGTGCTGGAAGCAATGCAGGCTGTGCAATAGTCTGTCATCAATGCTTTCCAAACTTTCAATCTTCTAGCTCCATATTGGTACCTGTTTGTTATTTAGTGCTGTTTCATGAATCAAAGTCTCCTAAGTGTTATATTATGCAACTTGCCATGCAAAACCCAGCTATGCAACTTGTTTATTTTGATTCCAAATTCCCTAGTTTTCAAAAAAATACCTTCTAGCAAATCAGCTCCTATCAGGATCTGAAGATTTCTAACAATGGATGTCTCCAGCTGCTATTTCTCTCATAGACGAATAGGTATTTTTTTGTAGCTTAGACAAGCAAATGTTACCTTCTCTCAACTGAGACATCAGTTATTGTTCAGATATTGAAACTGGTAGCTGCAGAGTGAATAAATATGTTTTATGAATGTTAACAGCCTCACCACGTGTTCCTTTGAAAACCTTCCCACAGGCAGCGTAACCTCCACTATTTTCAATCCATCTTGTGGTCAAACTCTCCACCTCCATTTTCAAGTGTCTCAACACAGGTCCTGTAAAACTTCAAGTACTTCTAAGAAACATCTGATCATTTTCCACACTCAAGGCAGCAGCATTATCTGTTAAAAGCTGATAACTTTGCTCTCATCACTGCAATAGCAAAGAATTGTTTGTGGTATCAGCTTAGATGGCACTGATGATCTCTATGCACTCATTAGCTCTTGAACAGCATTTACATGGGACAGATAGGAAGAGATATTGCTGTTCATTTCAGTTGGTATGGGGAAAAGCAATAATTTGAATAGAATCAACTCTCTAGCCAACTCCAACTGTTGTTCTCTGGCAGTGCCTGGTGGAAGTCTGTGCAGCTTGCTGGATACTTGCAGTGACGAGGGACTTTTTGCAGTGTATCCATGGTGGAGAATAGACACTGAGTTATGGGCTAAGGTTTTGTTCAGCCTTGCCAGCTTCAAACATATGCAGCTGGATTTGGTGTGGGTTTATGCACTAGCCTGCCCTTTCAATCATATACATGCAAGTGCCTATTCAGACTGAATTTTACAATTTTTCATATATAATTTAGACCTGTTATGGGCATATACTTCAGGATGAATACATGAAGAAGTCTGCATAATTTATGTCTCATTTATTTATGCACTTTCCCCTATAAATAACATAAAATGTGATACTAGAAAACAAGACTACTGTCTTCAGTAGATACTGCCCCAAAATCCCTGAGCTTAGCTTCAGTTCTTCCAATGAAATCTTCATTTAAAAATTAATACTCAGTGTCAGAAAGAGCATGAGCTTGACGATAGCTAAAACCTAAGCTCTTCAGTTGACAAAACAATTGACAATAAGGTTATTGCCATTGAACGGGGTGCAGATGTTTGTAGGCTGGCTGTGAGGGGCTGCAGGGGGACACAGCTGATCCCTGCAGCCAAGGGGGTGGTACCTCAGGAGAGAAAGGGCATAAAAACTGACCAAGAGGAGAGTGAGGAAAAAAAAGTGTGAGAAACAACCCTAAGAAGAGAGGAAGAGGAGGAGCAAAGCAGAGAATTCCCAGGAGACTCTGCCAGCCCTTGGAGGAGATCATGGTGGAGCAAATATCCACACTGCAGTACTTGGAGGACCCCACCCTGGAGAAGTTGGATATTCCTGAAAGAAGCTGCAGATATAGAGAGTCTGTGCAGTAGCAGCAGTTAAGAGAAGGAAGGGGTAGCAGAGAAGAGTTGTTATAGATTGACCACAACCCCCATTCCCCTTGTGCCCTTAGGGATTTATGTAAGGTGGTTTAGATTTTGTCTTTGCTTCTCATCATTCAACTCTATTTTAAATTGGAAATAATTCAAATTATTTTTCCCCCAAGACTTTTGTGCCTGTGATAGCAATTGGAGAGTGTCTTTATTGTGATTTTAATTATCAAACTATCACAATAATTCTATTGAGATATTCTATGAACACAGGTTGTCACTTCCACCGGTTGCTGTGATGGGCTGACCTCAATCTCTTCTACTGGTGTGAAAACAGGTTTCGTTTTTATAGGTCATTCTGTGTTGCTGTTTCTTAAGAGGTTTTATTGAAAACACTGTAGTAAGTGACAGAAGACTGCTGTCTGAAATAATTTCTCCGTTGGGAACCTATTCTGATGCTTCATGTCTGGGCACTTGGAAACATACTGCACATGATATCCAGTTTCTCTGGTTCTTCAGGCATTTTAGTCCCAGCAAGGTATTTTTAATGATGTTGACAGAAAGGATAGAGAACCTGAAAGAAAGGATAGAGGACCTGAAGGAGACAGACATCTCTTTCAGTGGTCACTGGAAGGCAGGCGTCACATCACGAGGCTTTTCAGATGGCACACGATGACAGATTTCACTGCCAAAATCCATCTTACCTGATCTAGGACACCTGGTGCTTCAATTCAGATTTTTGTATCAATGCTGTGTGCTTGGTGCATAAATGAATACTTGAAGGCTCACTAAGAGCTCAGGGAAACTCCATGGCTCGTCCTTCCAAAGTGAACCAGAATCAGTACAACATAATAAATAAACTAGTATTCTATGACTTTTAAAGAGAGTGAACAACATCCAGTACCCAAAGTTAAGTTCTTGACTAAATAATGATGTGTTAATAAAAATATACAGAGAAGAAATTGCCTCAGTGTCATATTTAAATCCTCTCTCCTACTGTTGTTCAAAGGCAGAATTATAGAATATTCCCAGCATTGGAAGGGACCCACAAGGATCATCAAAATCCAGCTCGTGACCCTGCACAGGACAACCCTAGGAATCATATAATGTGCCTGAGAGCATTGTTCAAATGCTTCTTGAAACTCTTTTAGGCTGGTGCTGTGACCACTTCCTGGGATGGAGCCAATGCCCAACCACATTCTAGGTGAAGATCCTTTTCCTGATATCCAACCTAAACCTCCCCTGACACAGCCTCAGGCCATTCTTTTGGCTCCCATCACTGGTCACCAGAAAGAAGCAATCAATGCCAGCTTCTCCAATCCCCTCACAAGGAAGTTGTAGATTGCAGTGAGATCTCTCCTCAGTCTCCTTTTCTCCAGGCTGAACAAACGAAGTGACCTCAGCCACTCCTCATATGTCTTCCCCTCCAGACCCTTCAGCATTTCCATTTCCCTCTTTTGGATGCTTTCTAACAGCTTTATATTCTTTTCATATTGAGGTGCCCAAACCTGCCCCCAGCACTGGAGGTGAGGCTGCCCCAGCTCAGAGCAGAGCAGGACAATTCCCTCCCTTGCCTGGCTGGTGATGCTGTGCCTGGTGCCCTCCAGGACAGGGTTGGCCCTCCTGGCTGCCAGGGCACTGCTGGCTCATGTTCAACTTGCCACTGACCAGTATCCCCAGCTTCTTCTCTGTGGTGCTGCTCTCCAGGCTTTTGTTCCCCAGTCTGTCTGGACATCCAGGGTTGCCCCATCCCAGGTACAGAATATGGCACTTGTCCTTGTTAAACTTTGTATTGTCAATGATTGTCCAACCCTCAAATTTCGTATGGAAGCACTTAAACACTGCCATTCAATTCTTGGCACATTAAATTGTTATTTATTTCTTTGACAAGTATCCAACTTGTGTTTTGAGCTTGGTTTTCTTTTTGTTGTCAGTTGTTTGGTACCATATGTTGCTAATAAAAATTTATTAACATGGAGAATACCTGTAATTAGAATCTTATTGAATACAATGAAACATATCATAAGCAGCCGCAGAGAAGTCCAGCAAAACTTCAATTGCTTAAGGGGAAAAGATTCTAAATAATACTGGAGAATAACTGTACTGTCATTGTGTTCCCAAATACTTGGGAGCAGTTGTAGAGATCAGAAGTCTAGTTGTATGGAGTCACTAGATACATTTTAATGCCTTCCCTGGGGTCTTGCTGCAATCCAGTATGTTTTAGTAATAGTTGAGGTGATCCTGGAATTACTTACACTTTCAGTTCTTCTACACTTATACATGTCTGACAGCAACATCAGGACCAAATAGAGGACACCAAGGTAACTATGATATTACCCAGGAAGAAAATATATCCTGCAAAAAAAAGAAGTGATCAGGTATTAGTGCAAACCTCAGTGAAACTACCTTTTATGTGAATCTATCTCTCATTGTCTGTCTTGTCACACCTACGGTCCCTCACACCATGAACTAAAACAATGGGTGTATGCTAGCAAAATAAACCAGAGTGGGGTCTCCAACTATCATTTACTGTTTTATATATATATATATAAATATACATTAATGAATTGCCTCTGTTATGCAAATAAATTTGAAAGCACATACTATATCCACATTGGCCTTTTACTTTGGATCAAGAGACTGCTTTTGAACTGGACTTGCAGGTCAGCTCAACTTACAATTTTCATGTTCTCATCAACAAATGGTCTCAGCACTCAGACTGGATTCATCTTTGACAAAAAATAAACTAAAGATGTGATTTAAACAATGCAGAGAAGTCACTTCTGGGCAATAATTGCTCAGTGGGGACTGGGCATGGCTCCCTGGAGTGGGGAGCTATAGGAGCTCCTTATGGAAGAGGTAGGGCAGGGTCTCACAACAAGGTCCTGTCCCACCACTCCATCCTGGGAACAGGACATGCCAGAGAGCAATAATTTACATGGTACAGGGGGTGGGACTGAGATTAATGTAGTGCAAAACCCACAAATTCTGTATAGTGTTGCAAGGGTTTCACTTTAGAGACCTTCACAACTTACACCACAGTATTTGCTTTCGTGTAATTTTGCCACATCACTTGCTTTAGACTCTATCCTCTCTGTGCAGAACAAAGGCAGATAGATGTCTAGAAAAGCTACATCTAAACTTGTCAATGTGTTTCCACTGTGGGCAATGAAAAGAAAAAGGTCTTTTCTGGTATTGTTTAGATTAGTTGTGTGAAACTGCCTTAAAAATACTTTTTCTCTGACTGAAAGTGCATAATAGAATTACCTCAGCTGTGGTAGACACATACATCTGAAGTTAGATGAGACAGCTCTCATATATGCTGAAAAACTAGGCATAATTTAGTCATATGTATCACAAAACAGTATGACAGATAAAAGGGACTCTTCACAGATTACCAAGGATGTGAATTCCCCCAAACTACCCTCAAGGTGGCTTCAACCATTTATTTCCTCAAACAAAACAACTGATTTAATGACTTAGAAGGCTGGCTTCAGATGTTGTTGGCATAAAAATCATGTAGTCCTGTAACTCCTAAAGATTTACTGCAAGTAAACAGAGCCAAACTCTATCATTCTCAGACCATTAGTTGTCCTTAGGGGAATCATAATGCTTGCTACCTTTATACCTGGAGCTGAGAAATGAAATAGGAGCTGAAGTGCAGTTAGAAAATAGAGCTGAGACCACTTAATTCTGCTTTCACACATGTTTCCTCACTACCCATGGCCAGGTACCTTCCCTTATGTCAGTTCTGGAGTTTTATTGAACTGATCCATCTCTTGAAGTCCAAAGATAGTTAATTTTCTCAGTCTTTCCCACCCTTACATTACCTCTGAAAAATAAATTTAAAGAAAAATTTAAAAAATTACTTCTTCTAGATAACCTCAGTGAACGTTGGAGCTAGTACAGGTCTCAGGGCAAGATTTTCCAATTGTAAGGAAGGAAGGAAAGAAGAGGCAGCTAAAAAGCAGGTCTGAGGTTACTTGTTCAGTAGACTCAGCCACACTTTTGACTTGTACCCCAGGACAGTAAAACACTCTGCTGGCTTTGGCAATCTCCTAAGCTAGCAGTGCCACCAGAGAAATTACCCTATGGAACTACTTTATTGGAATTTTCAACTATATGGGGTACTAGCAATGATTTTCCAAGGCTGCTTCATTTATATAATGACTCAGGAAAGCTCCTTATCACCTCCTGAGAACTGGTGCTTAGCACAGAGGTGTGACTTCATATATAAAGATTAAAGTACAAAAATGTTCTCAGTGTCTTGGTCCTGACTAGAAAAGTGCTTTCTTGGTAATGGATATCCACTGGCTTGAGCAGTATTTTCCTCACTCTTCAGAGGCTAACAAATAAGCCAGCAGTTTCTTTGGAGGAAGTGTTGTGCTGAACACTTAATCTGGTTTATCACGTGGCTGTACAAAGAGTTGTGAGAGAGAACAAGGTATGGGAAAGAACTGGTTCCAAGGGCAACATCCCTCCAACCTAACTATAGCTCTAGTCACCTTCTCTACTCAAAAGCAAGAGCTGCTTGTCCAGGTTGTCTCAATAACACTGGGAAGTCAGTGAAACATAGAAACCAGTAACATGAGTAAGGAAATGTCTCAGACTAGGCCTGAGGGTAGATTCCTCCACCCATTCATTGTTAAAGTCCCTTTTAGACTTGGGGGCTAAAACTATTTCAGTCATTTAAAAGAAAAACTGAGAAAGACCACAGAATTATATGCAATTGGACAATGAGCTGAATGTTGTGAAGCTGGAAACCACCAGACTCAATTATTGGGTTTTGTCCTATACCAAGTGTAATCTACAGGTCAAATTCAGGCAAAGATGTGTGGCCAGGTCCTACAGGCAGGATAGAGAAGACAATTCAGAGAGAACTCTTAAACTGTAGCAAGGTTCCACACAACTCAGTTATGTCGAGACTTAGGGATGCTTTACATGGGCTGCTGAATATTCCTTGAGTGCTCACAGTCAGGAACAAATCTGAGGACCACATGATATCCAAAGTGTCAGCTAGATACCAGATTATAGGCTTCTTTGTAATGAAGTTGTACCTCAGTATATCTACATTCAAAGTAGAAGGTTCCTAATATTTCTCATTTCTTTTTGCTGACCATGCAGTCTGTGTCAGTGTAGATGTTTATATTATGCCAGATGTAGACATACACAGTTAGGGAGGAGGAATTGTCCCTCTAATTTTTTGTGATCATTTTAATATAAAACCTCCTTTTAAAAAACATGCATCATATTTCTACTTCTTTTCTCGTTACATAAATTCTCTTCTTTCATGTGAAGTGATGACTTGGAGGTTATGGCCTGGAAAGTCAATGGACCAGATCAGAAATATCAGATATTGGCATCATAGGAAACAGTGAATTATAATGATGTTTCTAGATGTGTGCCTATCTAGATGTGTTTTCTATCTGTGTGCTTATTCATTGGACCCTTGTGTCATAAAACAGTAATTATTTTCTCAGGGTTCTTGTGGTATGTTGATCTCAGCTGGCTGCCAGTCCCTCTTGCCCTCATAAATAAGGTGAAGCTCGTGGGTCATCACATGATGGGGAAATCACTTACCACTTGTGCTGTTTTTAGTTGGAGTATAGTTTTATTCATAGTGGCTGGGTCAGGGCTGTGTTTTGGATTTGTGCTGAACATATGGATGAACATTTAGAGCTGTTTTTGTCATTACTGAGCAGGGCTAACACAGAGCCAAGGCCTCTTCTGCTTTTCCTACTGCTATGCTGACTAGGGAGCTGGAGGTGCATGGGAGGTAGGGAGGAGACACAGCTGGGACAGATGGTGCAAACTGACCAAGAGGATATTCCAGACCATATGGCATCATGCTCAGTATATGCAGCTGGGAGGAAGAAATAAGGTGGAAAGTTTGGAATGATGGTGCTAGTCTTCCTAAGTAACTGTTTTGTGTGATGAGGCCCTGTTCTCCTGGAGATGGCTGAACATCTGCCTGCCCATAGGAAGCAGTGTATTAATGTCTTATTTTGCTTGTGTGCACAGCTTTTGCTTTCCCTGTTAAACTGTTTTTATAGCAGCCTATGGGTTTTCCAGCTAGTACACTTCCAATTCTTTCCCCAGTCCTGATGGTGAGGGAATGAGAGAACATCTGCGTGGAGCTTGGTTGATGGCTAAGATTAAAGCACTCCACCAATTACCATCATTAACAAAGCAGATTCAACTTGGGAAAATGAATTTAATTTAATGCTAACTAAAATAGATTTGGATAGTGAGAAATTAAAATTTAAAAAATACCTACCTAACTTCTCAACTCCTCTACCCACTTCTCCCCTCTCTCCCTCCTGTGCCTGCCCTGCCCCGAGCAGCACAGGGAGATGGCAAACTGGGGCTGTGGTTAAGTCCATAACAGTTTCTTTTTACCAGTTTTTCCTGCTCACACTTTTCTCTTACTTCAGTGTGTATGCTTTATACATACACATATACATATACATATACATATACATATACATATACATATACATATACGTGTAGGCTTCAGTCCTTCAAGAATTGCTTCAGCATGGACTCATCTCTATTGCCCACAGATCCTTCAGGACTGTTTCCACATGGGGTTGTCCACAGGCTGCAGTATATCTGCTCTGGCATTGTCCTGTGTAGTCTGCAGAGATAACTTGCTTCAATATGGTCTTCATGGGCTGCATGGGAAGAGCTCTGGCTCTTGGAATATGTCTCCCCCTTCCTCCTTCTCTGACCTTGGTGTTTTGGTGGTTGTTTCTCACTTTTTTCCCCCCTTTTCCTCCTGTCATGCCAAATTGCCGTGCACCATTTTGCCCTTTCTTAAAAACGTTTTCCCAGAGGCACCACCAGTACAGCTGACAGGCTGTGCTGTGTCCTGCAATGGGTCTTCTTTGGACTCATGTGGAATGGAGCAAACTGTTCCCAGAACCAAGTCTTTGCATTCCTTAGAAGATATAGAGCTGAAGACATCCAAAAGAGATCAGAAAATCAGGTCAACTGATATGGAATACAGAGGGTCATGTATGAAGTTCAGAGCATTTGACTGTGCTTTCCACAGACATTAATGTTTCCTGTGTGCATTTGTTAGTTAAATTGTATTGGAAGAAGTCGAGCATGTTTGACACTTGACTGGTTGATTTAAGTCTATGTCTTTCTTTTAGTATTGTTAAAAGAGATAACATGACTGGAACATATTTTCTAATTGAATTTTGGTGCTGTTCTATGGGTTAATAAAAACATATGACTTTGAGATTTGATACTTCAAACTCTTCTGCTTGACTTTAGCTGCTTTTGGCTCCACTGTCAGGCCTAGATTACCTGTAAGAATTACCTGCAAGATTACCTGTACCCACTAACAATTTGTCTGGTTCCACAGTAAATTTTGTATAATTATCAGTGCTGTTTCTACTGTAGTCCGACTTTAACTTTCAGCTTATGACAAATGCGCTCTTTTGTTAAATCTTTTATCTGCTAGTTTCCATGGAACTTTTTATATGCAAATAGTCTTGTTTTGAGCCAGCTATCACCCTTACATAATCAAAGATGTAATTTATTCTGCTTTAGAATATGCAGAATTTCAACCAGGAATGCCAATGTCTGATAGTCTGTTATTCCTGTACTCATGATGACAACTTGGTGCTGATAATGAACGTTCCTGCTCTAGCAGTGCCAACGTTGCCACCCATCTTCTTTTTTGTGGCCTTTCACACTTTTGAATCTTCACTGTATGTATTAGACATAAACAGAATGGTCAGTTAATAGAAATGCTTTAATTTTGCCCAAGAGTTGCACTTTGGGCTTATACAAAAAAAGACAATAGCTTTTTGAAGCCAGCTAATTGCTTTGGAGAAAAACAGCTCATTGGCTGCCCAGTCACCTGGCTGCAAGCCATCTCATATTTTGTGAAAGCTCATGACTTAATATTGCAACAATATTGAGTAAAGTTTTGTTACATTAAATACACCTAAAACATTAAGCAATTAGCATTGGGAAGTAGGAGATTTATGAAAAAAACTCCCAATTACTGTTTCAAGAATTCTTTTGGAATTATGCTTTGAAGTATATTAATGAAATGAGTTTGATACTTTCATGTATGGACTTTGAGATTGAATTAATCTCTCTAAAATTTAGCCATTGAAATTGAATTAATCTTGCTAAAATTTAGCCAACTAGTCATGTAAGCGTTAACTGGTATAAAGCAGAAAGACAGGCAGTTCCAGGAACTAATTAATACAGAGAAAAAACATTTAGCAGATTATTCACTTTCTGGAGTTCTCTATCTTCAAAGACTGCAGAGAAAACTCAAGATAACTGATGTTTGTATGTTTGAAATCAAGTGAGGTGAATCTCACCCCTAATGCCAAGACTGGACTGGGGTAACTCAGGATTAGGTATTGCAACATGTCCCAGTGAAGCTACAGCTGGAAGACAGTCATCAAAACTGAGATCACTCAGGTGCATAGCTCAGAAGTTAAAAAAAAAAAAAAGGGTTACTATAATATCATTATAGAATTAAATGAAATAGAGTGGACAGGGTTCTCATGGGGTTTCCTTTGTTTGTTTGTTTTCTTACACCTGTTATCTTATGGCAATCTGTCTATAACAGTAGATATCCCACAGTTAGCTCATCCATTGGGAGAATATCAAAGATTTGACAATATACTCCAACACTATTAGATTATTTATTCAAAGCTGAATTGCTCTATTACTGAATTCTAAATTTAAATGTATTGTTTTTTCTTCTCACATGAAAACATTAGGCCTTATTCTCAACAGCTTTGGCAAGGAGAACAATGTTTTATAGTTTCAGACAAAGTGTAGCAATTACAGCAAGGTGCAGTCCTTTGAGATAAGCATTTGTAGCTGGTAGATTACCATGAAAGTAAGGGTTTTTCAACGAAGCCCCTTCCCCTCTACACTCCATCACTTTCCATTACTGACAATCCATTGGCATGGCATGCATGGACAAAATTCCCTGCACACTGAGAGCTTGGGGATCTCATATCTGTTTGTTAAAGTAACAGTTGCATTTAATCAAAAGAAAAATCCATCCTCCATTAATAAATAATGTATACATCTAACATTATAGTCAAGCAAGAAAATACAAACAGTTCTAGTTTTTGAGTTCCAGTATCTGAGTGTGATGTTTGCCCTTTGTAAAAGTTATACTGCTGACTTATAAGGACATGACATTCATGATACGTTTAGGGCTGTACGGAGTCTTGAGCTTCCATTATGGATTCATTCATGGATTATGTGATTTGGAGATAAAAAATGTCTCTTGAGCTTTAGGTTGGGAAAAAGGGCTTCAGCCAGACAGAGTTGTGTTTAACAATTACACAATGTTAAACACTAAACACATCTTCATAAGAATGAATAAATGGGGGAAAGTAGGAGAAGAGTTTTCTGAAGGGTCCCTATTTCTTAAGGTTTCAGATTATTTAATAATTTGTCTAGTTCACTCTAAACATTCTTCCCTGTTTCCTATATTAAAAAAATATGAAAACTACATCATTTACAAAAATTTCAATCAGATTCCAACCTAAGCTATTAACATTTGTACATATAACACAATATGTTTACTTTGTGTTTTACATGAGAAGGAGTCTACTGATTTTTTTCTACAGAAGTATCTTTTTAATAGATTTTGGGAACTTTTATCTTTCTAAGAATGCAAATAAGGGCTACTAAAATTTTCAAACTCAGTAGTAATTTGCATTGTTATTAGTGCAATTTGGGTATTCAATTGAAAATCCTTTTTACATTTTTCAGCACTTAATTCACACTTTTAGAAGATGGATCTTCTTTTATGAAATTAATTCATATCTTTAAGCATCTTTGAACTTTATGGAAATGGTGCAGACAGTGTAAGTGTATCCAGAGTTTTATTATGAGTGGAAAAATAAGAGAAATATCTTATTCTTTGTTTGCTTGCTGAAAGCCAGGTATTGCTATACGAGATTCCCTAGGCTACCCAAACATTTTAAGACATGACAATGGAAACCCATTGACACCTTGGAATCTAACCATGTGCTAATGCATCTCCAAAAGTGATGCACTAGAACATGGGGTAACTAAATGAGCTTCTCAGGATGTAATTGCCTAATCTTAGAACTCACTTATATTTAGGTGACTACAATGTAGGTACTGATCTAGGATAAAAGGTATCTGAGCTTCCTCTTAGTCAGAGGATGTCTACACAGGCTTCAGCTTTATCAATATAGATATGTAGTATTATTATATGCTGTTAGACACCAGTTACTTCTCCATAATTTTATATTGTACGTCCTTTTTAAAATTTCATGGATCTCATGTAGAGATGTCTTGGATACTACAGACCACTTAATATTGCTATAGATGACTAATCCCACATCTGTTCAGTCTAGTCAAAAAGGTTTAGGGAGCTATTCATCCTAACATAAAACACCAAAATCTGGTCATCTGAATACCTAAAGTAGCTTGCATATATGACAGACATAGCTACCAATGGTGAAGAAATCAAACATAAGAACTAGACAGATCCCTTACTTTGGTGACATTTTGATAAACATGGATGTGTCATATCAATTTAGATGCTTCGCCCTCCAATGACAGCTTCTGAGGGTACAAGATACTGGTGTCTGACATCACTGTACAGGTTTCTGCAGGACAGCTCACTGTATCCTCTCCTCTCCTCTCCTCTCCTCTCCTCTCCTCTCCTCTCCTCTCCTCTCCTCTCCTCTCCTCTCCTCTCCTCTCCTCTCCTCTCCTCTCCTCTCCTCTCCTCTCCTCTCCTCTCCTCTCCTCTCCTCTCCTCTCCTCTCCTCTCCTCTCCTCTCCTCTCCTCTCCTCTCCTCTCCTCTCCTGCCTGTCCTGTCCTATCCTTCATACTTAGAAATTAGGTAAGACACAATGGCTGTAGAGATAATTTTTCTACCTCTACTTTCTTCAAGTAAGGCCAACGTCTTGCTTTTACTGTACCCTGAGCTGTGCCATTTCCTTGGCTCATGCTGATGGCGCAATCCAGCCTTGCTGAGAATGAAGTTACAGAATTTGTGTTTTCAGTTTGTCTCTGGCAACAGGCAAAAAGCTGCTTCAATCCACAATTTGAGACAATTAGTGATGATAGCATTAACATTAAAAGACTAGTGAATACCATGTAATTTAAATTATGATCAGATTAAATTATCTGTGGTTGAGCACATGACTAAACTGCTGCAATATTCCTGAAACATGTTTGAGTTTTTAAGTGAAAGTGTGGTCCCAGTAGAAAAATTGGTACTAATAAGATTTAAATTGGTTAAATTCTAGCTTTAGGTAGTATTTAACACATCGCTCTTAAGTTTCACATGTTAGAGTAGCTGCAGATCTTTTGAAACTAATATATACAGGCTCACCTTCTATATATTCCAATTATGAATGTAATCCTTAATAGGAAGACAAAGTCATGCAAATTTTCTGTAAATCTAATAGCTTTGTCTAGACAAATTGAAGAACAATATCTTACCAGTTTGCTTACCAATTTGTTTCTGTGTTCTACGATTTGAACACTAAATAGGTATATCAGAAAGAAATCCTTTTCATTCTCATCACATTCATCCCAACAACTGACTGATCACAATTTTTAAAAAGTGATATGTCTGTTTTAAATCTTTGATTTTAAAAAGTGGTCTGATGGGTGAATTTGAATCTTTCCCTATTTACATTTTCCAAGAACGCTATGACATTAGAAGGCTATTCTTTCTGCATATGTTGTACTTTTCTGGACTGAATTCTCACAGAGCTCTTCTTTCCTGTTTGCTCTGTCTGTGTGTTGACTGCTCAGCTTCACCAGTCAGTATGCAAGCATCCTTGGAAATACATGTAGGCAGTAATATTACTGATCAGACATTTTAATGCAATGTGCTAAGAGTATCTCATTGCATATATTGAATCAAATTAGTCTTTAGGCATTACTTTTATTGACATTTTCTTGCTATAGCCATCTATGTATCTTCCAGTATTTTCCAGCATCAAAAACCTAAAAAACTTCTGAGGTGGATGTAAAATTTATGGTTATGCACTTAAGTGCATTTTAATTTTTATTAGGGTTAAAAAAAAAATAAAAAAGCTACAGTGCAGATGGTGAAATATTTTCCTTTTGTATCAGTAGGAAATAAGATAACACTTAGAAATACTTTGCTAAGAATGCAATGCTAAATGGAGTTTACCTCTGCATATAAATTTTCATCCCTTTTGATACCCAAATATATTTGTAATACTTCTCTGTTTTTATTTTAATTTGCAATCTAATCTGTTTAGGGATAGAAGATGTAGCAATGAAATAAGATATTTTTGGGTTTACTCTTGTTAATTTTAGTTATTCTGTTCAGTATTAGAAAAAGCATCAAAATAAATAAAAATTTTTCTTATTTTACCCTTCATAATGATAATATTATGTGGAAAGATATTGATATATATTTATTTTGCCATTTTAATTATGAAAACAGCAAAAATCTACTGCTCCCTTTTTAGCTGAATTGCACATATCATAGTATACTAGATCTTCTGTTTCTCTTTTGTGGCCGTGATAATTGAAGGAACAGTTTTCTTTGTAAAATAGGCATCCAAAGTATTAATGTTTCTGCAAACAGGGGATCTGTTAATTCTGCTTGATACACAGAACATATCCATAACGGATTCAGTAGCAAAGCATGACACCAAATCTATCTGAACGAAAAATCTAAATTTTAAATATCAAATGCTTAGTCCTTATAGATTTCCTAGATAGGAGTTTCTGAGACCTCCAGAGGGAAAAGGAACATATTGAAGTAAATATGAAGTAAATGTGAAGGTAAACGTGATCCAGAGTGTCTCCTGTCCAGTATTTGCAATGTTAGAAATATATGTTCCCATATTTCACAAAATCATGGAATATCCTGAGTTGGAAGAGACACACAAGGATCATTGGGTCCAAATCTGGGTTTCTTACCAAAATCTCCCCATCACAGAAGTGGCTTAACTTGCTGTCTTCAGAAAGGGAATTGTTTCTAGGGAGAAAGAACAGTGAGATACACATTCTTTGAACATAACATCTACAGAATCATAATCAAAAGTCTTAGAAATTACTTTGAAAATTGTAATATGAGGATGCAATTTGCCCTATATGGGACAACAGCTATGCATCTATAATGTTCAGTGAAATCTCTGTTTCCCTCGGCCTTTTTGAACATCCCCATGATCATTCATTATGTGCAAAATTATTTCAATACTTTCCCCCATAGTAACAGCAAGTGACAGCACTCTGTGTACTGCCGTGCTGCAGCACTCTTATGCCATTCACTTCTAAGAAATGTAAGCAGCCTTTATGTACATAAAAAAAATTTCAATTAAGCATTGTGTCCCATTTTTCAGCACAAGTATTACCTTCAAGCAATAAGGAATAAATCGCTTTATAGCTAGGAAAATACCCAAGGTAATTCAAATCATTCATACTGTTATGATCCTTGTCCCTATGATACAAAATGTACTCATTCTGCAGTTATTCTGTAATGCTGATAAAAGATAAAGAATTTCCCTTTAAAATATTTCTAATATTTATGGAGACATATCTTGGGTTTATTCAAGACTTTTTTTTCTAATCTAACAAAAATTCCATTGTGAATTTGGATGAGAGATGTGTCAATTTAATACATGTGAATTAATGTATGGGTCATCTTAGTGCTAGTCAGAAAAATGTTTTGTTTCTTACATATCTAAGGAGCATGCGCAGGTTGAAAATTATTGGTCTAAGTCTATTTTAATAGAATGTCATTCATACACAAACCCCTATTCTGTAGGAGAGTAAAAATTAGTGTGATTGGCCCTAATAGTTTTAGCAAAAAGAGCTCACAAAATTCTGTGGTAACAACTGAAATTTTAAGAAATTTTATGGGTTTTTTTTTCTTTTTTAGCATAAAAAACAAACTCTTTGTGCTTAATAAACGTTGTTAGTTACTTTTATAAATTTATCTAAATTGCTATGAAGTTTCATAGTCACTCCTTGAAGCTAATAATCCGGTTTGTTTCGTCAATCCAAGCTCTCATTATTTCCTTCTGATTTACTTTCACAGGATTCTGAATTCTTTCTTTGATAGTTTGAAGTCTGGATTTCATCTGAAAGGTCCCTCTTCTCCTGTGATGGGGAGCAACATGCAAGTTGATATAAAAAATGTCTAACTCTCTCTCATAGTTTCATTTTGGAGATAAAATCAAACTTCTCCTCAGGAAGAGGACAGTCAGTCTCTGTCTGAAGACAAGTTAGGAGAAGACACCATGATTGTAAAAACTGCTGTGAGTCCTGAATGGTGTGCATGTGAAAAAGAATAAATGAGAAAATGCTGCATGCAACATGCAAAAAACCCATAAAAAGCAATATTGAAGCTGGGATATATGCAGAGGTGTAGCAAGGAAGTTAGGCAAGTCAGACAAAGAAAACAGAGTAAGAAAAAGCCTCCAAGTTAAAAGAAAACAAAATATAAGGATGAAGAAAGGCCAGCTCTTCAAAGAGAGATAGAGACAGATGGTATTAAAGGGATTATCTGATGATTCACCCAAGGATTAAATGAAAATGTTCCACATATTTCAAATGGAGAGAAATAGTACCATTTGTGTCCACTAAACCTGTAGGATAGCTGCACTACACACATGTGCTTGTAAAAGTACATATGTACTCAATTATACTATCGTTGAATATACATCTGAAGCTACAATAACTATAAAAGTTCTTGGTTTCAGGAACCTTTTACTTGTCAATGCACAGCTTTGCCATACTAAGGGGAAGATAAAGAATTCAAGAAAATATAACAAGATTTTAAACGTTATTTTTCCATGTCATCATTATATCTCGAAATATCTTGACAAGTTTTTGAAGGCCTGACTCCTTAACACCTGAAGATGCCAAAGAGCAGTAGTGTGAACACGAAGACCAGCTGCTGAGTAGCTAGCTGTATCATAGATCTAGCATTGTACAGCTGCATAACAGCCTTTCCCAATTTCAAGCATAGCTAACTGATAACTCCTGCATCTCTTTCATCCAGAAATCCAGTTTCAAAAAACCCCCTGTGGGTGGAAAAGAAAGAGAATCTTGGTGTTGGCTTATGAGTTAGGGTTTTTATGCTGCAAGCCCAATATGAGTGCTGTTTATCACTGTGTGAAGATTACTTCTGATAGTTGCACATCCAATCCACACACAGAAACACCATAGAACCTCTGTCTGGTTCAGGTTGAAAGCAGCTCCTGATGAATTCAGTGGAATTTGGCCCATCTACTTTACTCTATTTTATGCAGCTGCACCAGAGCATAAAGCATAATATTATTCAAATACCTCATCATGATAAAAAATATTACTGACCTAACTGAAACAGGACTATCCATATCACAGATGGATTACAAATGACATTTGATGGTTCTGATTACTGCAAAAAGTAATAAGAGTATCCCCTCAATGATAGGAAAAGACTTATGACTGAAATGGAGGGGGAGGGTCGAAGAAGAATTGTTATACACCCTAAAGAAATTTAAACAATTTTTGTAATAGTTATAGCACATCAGTGATATTTTCCTGATTTGGAAAAATGATTGTAACTCACTGGAAAGGTTTATTATGGAGCTGAATAATTTATACCTCACCATTATATTTGATGAAAAGCAGAGTCAGAAGACTGTTAACTATCTTGATGTAAGTCAGGCACAGATTTGATCCCAGTGACAGCAGAGCATATTTTGGGTTTTTGTGGATGAGATGGAAGTAATCACTGGAAGAAATCTAAATTTTTTTGAAAAAAGCCTTCAAAATAAGAGAACATTTTATGTAATACTTACATTAACACCAGATATGGCCATGCTCACCAGAGTTTACATACTATCCCTGTCAAGTCATCTCTGTCCCAGCATTATGACAATATTAAATGAAAATTATTATGATTTGTAGAAGCAACCTTTTTGTCACCACAAGGATTTTCTAGACTTGTTTCACAGAATTTGCGGCAGTTTTGATGGAACAAGGCCAACTCAAAACTGAAGAGACATACTTTGAAAATGGCCTGAAAAAATAGTTCCTACCCATTGCAGAGGAGTGGGAATAGGGGATTTCTATATTTATGTATAATTCCCAATGAATTTGGTCCACCTGGGGTACTGTTCACACTTGGAATCCCAATTCAAAGACCATCAGACAAGATCATATAACATAAAGATATTTGTTGACAGAGTGCAGCAACTGCTTTGTTAGACATTTTCACTTTACTATCTGTAATAGGTCTTAGAATATATATTGGCATATTTCATGCCTAAATACTGTAACAAAAATATATTTGCTGAAAGTCCAGTAGTTGCTTTTAAAAGGAATAAAAGGTATTAAAGATCTCTTGATACATGGCAATGATGCTAAATATATCAATAAAAGTAATTTCCTAAGTAGTCCTGAGCTAAAGTGCTTTCTTCCCCAAACCACAAGCAGTTTATAAAATGACATTAAGACAAAATTCACTTATCCACTCCCTGGTTGGAGTCTTTGGATAAAACAGAGACATTCCACCTTAGTGACTGTTACACAGTTATTGAAGTGCCTCTGTTTTACAGTTTATGCCACAGAGAAAGCCTGAAAAAATCTGAGTTTTTGAGCATGAAAATTCACCTGGGACGAATTATACATCTCCACCTGGAACAAAAGATTGCCTGGAAGGTAAGTCTGATGTAAAATCTGGCTTAACATAGATAGGCCCAGAGTGTCTGGTAGCAGACACATGGTTAAGAGCTCCAGTGCTGAATAAAGAAGTTCCCATAAAGCTCCTCAGGCTACAAGGATCCTCCCTTTGACTCTACAGTAGGATCTTCAGGGTTGATTATGACCAACATGGCAGATATTCACAGGAGGAAAATACAAGTATATCCATTGCTTGGGGTGTAGCACAGGATGCATTTACTTGGACAGGATTTGAACCTCTGTCAGTCAATCCATTTGCTCTGATAGAGTACGATTCCCATGCAGGTATCTGAGATTGTATGTGGCACCTGAGTGCCAGATAAAGCTGAAGATGGGCTCAGGCCTCCTATACAGCATGCTCTATTTAGTGACTCCATACAGATACCTTGGATATCTCAGGGTACGTGAAAAAGCATTTGATTTTTTCCAGAGAAATCACCACTGAATGAAGCCTCTGTTAGTGGCACTCAGTAGAGAAGATGATTTCAGGTGTTTATTTTCAGAAGTGCAGATATCTTTCCTGTAAGGACCTGGTGTCACCTTCTACAGATCCTCCAAGGATCTTTAGGCAGGCTGTTCTGTAGATGTTTGATGTTGCTTCCCAGAATGATGAGATTCAAAGAGTCTTTGGGAGACCTTTGTTACACCCAATATTGAAATAGCCTTTATGTGTGCATTGATTTCAGCTGGAACAGAGTTAAATTTCTGCATAGCAGATGATATGATGTCATGTTTTCCATTTCTGACCAAACCTTCTAACTTTAAGTACTGCTGAACAGTGTCTGCAGTCTGAAAGTCTTCTCTGTTTCTCACTCTGCCACCATCCAGTGAATAAACTGGGCCAACATGAGGCTGGGAGGGAACAGAACTGGGCAAACAACCCAAACGAACCAAAGACGTGCTTCATGTCTCAGAATGTCACGCTCAGCAATAAGGAGGGAGATGAGAGGGATTTATGTAGGTTAGCCATCTTTTGCTTGGAACCTGGCAGGGTGTCCCTCTACTGCTGTAAGGCAGCGAACAATTGCCTATCAATTGTTCTATTTTGTTTTCTGTTCTCCTTTCCACTGCTCCTTTGTTTATAAAACTATATTTTTCTTGACTCATGAGTTTTACCCTCTCTTTTTTCTTCCCTTGTTCCACTAGTAGAAGGTGGTAGAAGGTGGGCAAAAAGTGTGAGCAGCTGTATAACTGTCTACCATGGTTAACCCAAAACAGCACAGCATAAACATAAATATTATTTTTGTATCCAATTTGTTTTCAGTGGTTTCCAGTGGTTTGCATTCCCCATGCCTAAGACAAAGATCAGAAAAAACAAACTATATTGATTGGCAACAATTGGCAAACCCACCAGTTTTGTGCTTGAGGCCAGACTGGAAAGTAGTCCCAACATCTCTTGTCCAAATTAATCTTCGTTTACTGACATTTACCTTTGACTACAGTACTGCACATATTCTAAATCACTCCACAACAGAAAGACACGTGTTAGAAGACAGAATGTGTTGTGGCCAGGTTCTCTTGGGTTACACCCAATCAAGGCTCCAAGAAAGATACAGGACTCTGTTGAAGGGTGTGCTGTCTGCAGTTTGGTTTTGTTCCATTCCTGGAAGCCTTTTTCCTCCCCCACTCTCTCTACATTTCCAGACTGACTGCCAGTTGTATCTGCTTTTCAGCAATTGAAAATTTGGATGGGTAGACAGCACAGATGTGATTGCAGAAGCTGCAGTGTAAGTCACCAAACCCTTTTGATCTTATGTGATGTTAGCAATGGTGACATATCTGCAGAGGCTGTTTGACTATTTGGCAAAGGCCAGCAGAAGTTACTGACTCTGTAATCAAAATTTCCTGTTTGGCATGTTCCATCCCAACAGTCCTGTAGATAAATGCTATTCCGTTTTATTGGAAATTACAGTTCCCTGTTACTTAATGGAAGAATTCTAAAATTATTACTCATCTGTAATTCATTAAAAAATGGGAGAAATTAACTTCTTCCATGGATATGACCAAGGGTCAGATTCTGCAATGAACTATATAACCTGTGAAAGTTTATTGAGGACTCTAGAGTTGTTTGGGCTGTAGATTACTGAATAATGTGGCACAGAAACTGTATAAGGGAACAGAGGGAGCCATAGTTTAGCTTCATACATTTCTATCAAAGATCATGAAATCTCAAATTTGTTTGCTGCCTAAAACTTGACCATCCTGGACTTTGTATCTATGAATCATATTTTTGTTTCTGTGGATCCAGGCCTAATAGTAGGCAAGGCTTTTGGGTTGCAAATCGTAAGGACAGTAAGGACAGGTGATTCCCAAATATCTTAGTCCCCAGAGACACCCCCGTTTGCAGCACTTCTCCTTTTAGCTGAGTTGGTGCCACCACTTCCCAGCACGGGGACTCACACAGCACCAGTTCAGAACAGCTATAATTCTGGATCCTGTCAGCAGAAGGTAAGACCATATAGTGTATCCAATTGTCCCTGTGTCCAGCATAAGGCACCTGGGTCCCCACACAGTAATCTGAGCTGCATTTTGAGGCCAGACTTGGAGAAATGTGTTGCAACATCTAGCCATGTGGCACCAATCCCTCAACTAGAAAGCAAAGGTGATTAATATTAGTTCAAATATAATCAGGAAGGCCATTCAGCTACTGTTGTTTCTTAAAATGCATTTTTTAATTAAAATGAAACTTCTCAATCAGCAGAGTAAGCAGTTAATGATTCAATGTATAAACTCTTGTGAAACCCGAACTGCTGTTATTGCCAGACATGGAAGGCCAACAGAAAATATCCTCGGGCATCTCTAATAAAGGAAACAATGCTTTTGTTTGTTGAGAGGATTCAGGGTTTATTTCTGTGCTGACACCCTGAGTGGAAGAGAGGAGCATACAACAAAAGTGGTTTGACAGGGGCAGCTGGCCCGCGAAGATAGCTGTTTCTTAAACAGACTGCAACTTATTAGCTATTTATTTTGCCATTTTTCCTTGCAATGCCATTGGACCAGTTCTGTCCAGTAGGTATTTTTCATCTCATCCATTTGATATATTATGGGGTTTATGAGGGTGGCTAATAGGCAGCTGATTAATTAGAGTTGCCACTGAAAAGAACCTTCATGACCTGGTGACTGACTGATGGGAGGAAAGAAATGTGTGGCTTGGATATAAAAATTATCAATTATAAAAAGGTTTATGCAATTATATGAAGCAAATACCTCAAGAAAGTGTTGCTTTTCTTGCTGTTCACAAATCCTTTCTCTTTCTCTTTCTAAAAACTGCTTTTCCTATTTTTTATTCTTTTTTACTGTTGCACCCAGAGACTGCACCAAGATTGAAGGTTGCTGCACTGAGAAGGGGAAAAACAAATCCTAGAATGTCCAGATCAGACAGGCTGCTTTGATGAACTGAAACTTCAGGCTAATATTTCTCATTCAAAATAAAACAGAGAAAGATAGGTGAAAATATTTTTATTCATTTATTTTCATGATTTTCTTTTTCTTCTATTTTTATTTTATCTATCTGTTCTTCTTTTTGTTCCCCTTAAGCTTACTTGTTTCCAGTTATTAATTAGAAACATTTCCGAGCTTGAGATGGGAGCTGTCTTTGATGAAACTTTCAGATAATGGGCAATGGAGCTGGCAAAGGATCTAGAGAGAAAGTAATATGAGGAGCAGCTGAGGGAGCTGGGGTTTGTGGCCTGGAGAAAAGGAGGCTCAGAGGAGACCTTATCACTCTCTACAACTACCTGAAGGAGGGTGTAGACATTTGAGGTTCAGCCTTTTCTCCTAGGCAGCCAGGGATAGGACAAGAGGACATAGTCATAAACTGCACCAGGGTAGGTTCAGGCTGGACATGAGGAAGAATTTTTTTACTGGAAGGGTGACTAAGTACCAAAACTGGCTGCTCAGGGAGGTAATTGAGTCACCATCCCTGAAGGTGTTGAAGAAAAGATGGGAATGACACTTAGTGGCATGATTTAGTTGACAGGGTGATGCTCAATTATCTTGGATGTCTTTTCCAAATTCTGTGAAAAGTATTTCAATTTACATTTCACATCTAGAAAATTTCAATGGAAAGGAAAATATTTCGTAACTTACTTGTTTAAGTCTTGTCCTGTAGTGCTTATAATAACAGCTGTTAGCATGAGACACTTGTTCTTCCCTTCTTTCCCTCTCATGAATTTTGGAAAGGAATGTAACACTTCAGAACTGACCTGAGGTCCATCTTTTTAAACATATTATATATGAGACTATTATTACAATGTCTTAGAGTCTCATAACGTTTAATAAATTCAAGCTCATAACTTCCCACTGATTTAGAGTGGTAATTACTCACAGTGTTACACTGTTTCCCATATTAAGCCATCCCAAATTCTTTTAAGACCTTGCAATTAAAATTTACTTGAGAGAATTGATGAAAGCTTCTTTTTTCTGAATATTAATGATAAAAAGAATATTGTTTTGGGGAGATGTGAATATAAGTGAAAGCTCCATATGCCGAGAGGTGAAGTCTCCAGCTGTCACATTGAAATCCATAGTTTTATATGTGTGCTTAATCCTTTTCATTCACTAGACGGTTTCATTATGATAGGAAAAATTTTCTTACAAATATAAAGTGTGGAAAGGCCAACTTTCAGGCAGATTTTTGAACTGGAAGAGTTAAACGTATTTAAGGGCAAGGAATGAAAAAAAATGGTGAAGCCTGTGAGTTTTAAGAATGAACATCAGGACATGTGGCTAGATAGAGGTGGAATAAAACCACAGTGATGTCACAGGAAGAGATGTGTGAACCAGAAAAATTCTGACTGAATAAATGGGAGTAGTTCAACAGACAATTTATCTCTTGGTACGGGTGGAGGCTGAAAAATTTTTGCTTTAATGCCACAAGAACAGTGAAAAAGCAAGTGTGATAGGATGAGAGACAGGTTAAGGAGAATTAGAAATCCTAAGAGGTGTATACTGTTTTTTCTCGCTATTCATTTGCTATAAAATATTTCAGCTTATCTTTTGAAAAGGGAATATAGTGGAAGAGTTTATTTCTGTTTGTATATGTTTTGTTTCCAAACTGATTTTCTTTAATTGGGCACTACCAGCTCTCAACAAAATAAAAATAAATTTCAGCAATGTTGAGCTATTGGAACCATTTAATAGGAAATAAGAATTTCATAAACATTGATTCAACCCCTGATCTGACCTTGCTTAAATGTCTTCTTGATATTCTTAGTAAATTAATTCTGGTCAACCTGAATAACATCTTAATTAAACACCTTCCTCCCTAAAGATCTTTTGCAGTACTCCTTGGTAATCTTCCTCCAGCCCTAACTTCTCTTTACATGGTGACTCCATTCAGAGCTTTTAAATGCTGTCATTTCTAACACCTTTGGATAGACTATGTTTTCTGCAGCAAACTGGCTGGCAGGTATGGACTCTCCTGTTATTTTCACTCCTGACTCAGAGCACAAAGCACTTCAGAAGAAAGCCCTTACAATAGTATAGCTTGAATACATATGATATCGACCTCTTCCAGCTAGGCAAGGTGAATGATATGTGTGATACCTTTTGTGAGATACAGAGACTTGTGCAGTCTTGGCACAGAGATGTTTTCTTATATAGTATATAAGAAAGTATATAGTATAGTCGAGGAAATCAGAAGCAGGGAGATGACTGATTATTTTTCTTTTTTTCCTTGTATTCCAGGTGCACTTGAGCAGCAAGTTAAGAACATTAAGAATACCCTGAAACAAATGGAAAGCCCATTCTAGTGGGTCAGCTCAAGATGGTAGAATTATTGGGCCAAGTATAAATGTTGCACATTCAGAGGCTTCCCTTATAGTTGTGCACAAATAGTGGTGAGGATGA